>NC_045620.1:108388622-110888622 GCF_009829155.1 Mustela erminea
TGTGCAAATGTTCCTAAGGATTTCGCCATTTTATCATAAAATTCCCCCAAGATCACACTCATGTGGTCCACATGAACTTGCCATTTCCCACTACCTAGTTCAATTGTATACCTTTTGCTCTAACTCAACACCAGATAGAAGCTCTTTCTAATGAGAATGCTTCACGACTCCATTGCTATTCCTCTCATCGCTGCAGTCTCCTTGCAAACAAATAATTGGAAACAAGTGGCTAGAGATAGAATGTTTAATATTTCAGGTAATAGGAAGGGGAAAGGTTGAATGGACAAAGATGGAGTTAGAGGGCAGGAAATTGGGAGAAATTATGACAACTCACACATTACCTGTTTTGGTCTCTTGCACAATAGTGTCTCTTTCCTGTGATACTGCTGTTATCTCCTTGGTTGACTAGATGCACATGGGGAGTTGGAAGCTGCTTATATACCAGGATTTGAGGGCCCACTGCATGTTCCATGTGTTCAAATCATCATTATTTTACTCTCCCATCCCATTTGGCTGCCATTCGGTCTATTAATTTTTTATTCATTGGACAACTACTTATTGAGTATTCACCGTGTTCCAGACACTAGGATTAAGCAATAATGAAGTCACGTGGAGCTTAAAGACTCACTTTTGGAACATGGAAAAATTACAGGGGGAACTACTGGAGGAGTGTCACTGTTTCAGGGGACATTAGGAATCTGGGGAGTGGGATGGCAGAAACAGATGGTAGAGCAGGTGTCTGTGTGTGTATGTGTGCACGGTCTTAAAAGATGAGTGACTAGAAGATCTGAACATAAGTTTCGCAAATCAGTCCATGACTAAGCTTGACCTTCTGTAAATCAGTGATCTGGTAAGAAATGTAGTACCAACTACAATTCAATTCTGTATAATTTGTCACCAGAAAGACTTGTAAAACTACTGATGTGTGTGCAATTGCTGTACAACTTCTGAGAACCTTTAAGGGTCACAGCCATCAGTAGATAGAACATTTCCTGGGGGAAGGGGAACACTTCCATCATAATAGCTGCCTTCATGCCTTTGCTTCTGTTCATCTCTAATCTCTTTTCCTTTCTCCCCCTGTCAAATCTTTGATGAGGCTTTTTTTTGTTTTGTTTTGTTAATTCCTTCCAGAAAAAGTAGGCTCTTCCTCTTAAAGCTCCTGGAGAGTTATGTCTGCACTTCAGTTTGATACTTATCCCAGATACTCTCATATTTGTATTGTTTGTATTACTATTCGGTCCTTGATGTGCACTGCTCATGTATAACCTACCATGAATACTTAGCGATCCAAACAGTGTACACCGAATAGGGAACTGGATTCTTCATGATGGTTCCATGAGGTGTTGTTTGCCTCTTTTATGAAGATAGTCTTTGACACACAGTTTCTGCAAGTTCGTGTTTTTAAAATGCTTTCACTTTAAAACCAAACTGTTTTTGTCTGGAGAAAAGTGGAAATAATAATAGACAAAAATGAAGTAGATATTTTTTTCCCTTAAGAAAACTATCACTTTTTTTGTCGCTTTTAGAAGTTCAAATGCCTGTTATTGACTCTTCCTTTTATCCTATTGCTGAGCCCCCAAATTATAGATGACCTGAACGGTCATCTTTTATATGACAAAGAAGTTAATTCTCCCTAAAGAACAGGGAGGCAAAAATCCTGAAATGGGTAAATGACAGTAAAAGACCAGTTTGTTCTTTGTTGTAAGCTGGCAAAGACATCTCAGAGATAACCATAGGAGCATTTTCAAAATCACATAAATTTTGTTGGCAGGAAGGGCTGCAGGAGGGATAGAGGTTATCTTTGACAACCGATGTTCTGCAAGCTAAGCCTATTGTATATAGTACGGGTTTCTGACAATTATTGCAGTTGTCCTATTTTCATTTAGCAAATACATGTTTCTCGTGTTTCTGTACTTATCACTCATCTTTCATGACACTTTTTCACCTAGAAGTACCACATACTGTTAGGTAGACGGGAAGTACGTTATTACATTCAGAAACCGAAAAGGAAGTCCGGCAAATACTCATTATTACATATACACGCAAAGCACAAGATTCGAAAACATCATTGGGTCGCAAACAGGAGCAACAACAGGCGGCTGTTGCAGGAGGAGTGAAAGACTTGGGGTGAGGAGAAACATTACAAAAATAAAATCAGAGGAACAAAGGAGGGCTAAAGGTGAAAACAGAGCTCCAGAGCTAAGAGGGTGCTGGAGGTTTTCTGGTAAATGTCCTTATAAAGCCTTTCACCCGGAATCTCAGTGATGAAATAAAACATGGGCACTCGAGTGGAAGAGCACGTCACGTAGAAGGGGAAATTGAGCTGGACTCAGACTTCTGTACAGTCAGCTACCATTCTAGAAATAATCTGTGTGAGGGTGGCCCACAAAGGTCATGTTCTCTCAGCCACCCTTCATCTCTAAAGGAAACAGGAAGACAGTCTTAAGTAAATCAGAACTGGGGGAAGACAACGTAAGTCATTCTTAAAACCAATACAACTATTACAGAACAAAATGGAACATTAAAAAAAAAAAAAAGGAGCAAGTCTGTATGAAATGCTCAGGAACAGAGAAACTGTTCTGGAGAAAAGGCCGAGTCTAAGTATTTAACTCATCTAAATGTAGAACCAGTTTTTTAATGATTTAAATTAAATATTTCCCAATATTTTGGTGTTAATTTCATTTGACTGCAGATTGATATTTTAGAAAAGAATATGTCTGTGGCGAAGAAATTTTATCTGAAATTTCACCCCAAATTTTATTTTCACTTCAGTTTTTTTCTTCACTGACATATGAGAGAAATAATTAAATATTTCTTTAAAAAAATATTGCAGGGACATCTGAGTGCCTCAGTCAGTTAGGCATCTGACTTTTTTTTTTTTTTTTAAGATTTTATTTATTTATTTGACAGACAGAGATCACAAGTAGACAGAGAGGCAGGCAGGGGGTAGGGGGTGGGGAACAGGAGCGAAGCAGGCTCCTGCTGAGCAGAAAGTCTGATGCGGGGCTCCATCCCAGTACCCTGGGATCATGACCTGAGCTGAAGACAGAGGCTTTAACCCACTGAGCCACCCAGGCACCCAGGCATCCAACTCTTGATTTTGGCTCAGGTCATGATTTCAGGGTCGTGAGATTGAGCCTCACTTTGGGCTCTGTACTGGATGTGGAGTCTGGAGATTTTCTCTCCCACTCCCACTGCCCCTGTCCCCTTTGCACAAGAGCTTGCTTTTTCGCTCTCAAAAATAGAAATAAAAAAAAAAATAATAATGTAATCTGAACCTCTTTTTCTGTTGTTTTTTTATTTTATTTTATTTTAATCTTTGTCTTTGGCATAATGGCGTATCTGAGTATTCCAAATAGCAGTTGTGGTTCCTTCATAGTGATGTGGGTTTGCTTAATTTTAAACTTTCTTTTGTTGACTTGGCCTGTGTGATTGATTTATTTTTAATAGTAAGCACACCATTTTTATAGCAAGTCATCTTTTTAAAAAAGAAGAAAGTATTCTTGCACTATTACCATGTTGAAAGTATGTGAATAAAATCTAAAGACATAGTTTTTTACAAATGATATTCAGTATAGTTTAGCCAACCAAATAATTTTATGATTGAAGCTTACATCTTTCTTGAATTTTTGTAACTATATCATTTGGTAACTACTCCTCCACCCTCTTGGTATCACACATCTATGTAGCAAATGGTTGTCTCGCAAACGTCATGTAAGTATCTTGGACTCCATGTTGCTATGTAAGAACCTAAATGTGTAAAGGATCATTTAATCACAAATAAAATCACAGAAAAGTTCTGCTCATGCCACATTACTATTTTTTAAAATATCAACTTGACTTTCACATACATGGTACATTTCTATTTTCTGAAAATTTTCAGAAAATTTCATTTTCAGAAAAAAATGCTTACTGTCTTTCAAGTCTTAGAAATGGCCTTTTAAAAACTTACAGTATTACAAACTCAAACTTTTAGTTTCCATAAAGTAACACTACAAATAAATTTGGTCCCTTCCTGGCTGTTGCTCGTTCCGTTAGCATTTATAGTTCTCTAGGGTTGAAGTAAGGACACAGCCAAGTGCAGTTTCCTATGGCAAAGGGAGAGTAAGAACTGGAGGGACACTGCATATCAGCATCGCATAATTCCTGCAACACTGGGTCACACAGAGGCCTTATGTCGATAACAGCATCTTATGCTCATATGACACCAGGAACTGTTGATAAGATCTTTACAGACAGTAACATGTCTCATCATCACAGCCACTCTTATCAGTTGGTTTCCACAGATGAAGAAACACTGAGATTAAGTAACCTGTCCCTATCACAAAGCTAGTGAGTATCAGGGCTGTGACTTGAACCCAGGAGGCTTGGCTGCAGAGTTCATTTATGCTGTACTTCTGATATCCCAGAATATAATTTGCCTAGGTAACTAATAGCCATATTTTTAGTTTTACAGTGGGTGGAATGGCCCTGTGAGTAGCATTACCATGAAGAATATACTCCCTAAGAGTAATATTTATAACATCCTTTAAAATTGTTCCAAAAAGGGAAAGTACTTGCTGACTAGTGTTATTACCACTATACTTACTGTCTTTACTCTTGGGCAGGGTACACTTTAAAGGTGTGTATGTGTGTCTGGAAGATTTGCAATTAAATGAATCTGAGAAGAGATAGGGAAGCAGATGCTTCTGCTGGATGCTCCTTTGGGGTTATATTGGTAGTGTCATTAATGTTCTAATAGTCACAAAGATAGATGTTCTTGAGTCTTTATAGGAAGCATGGAGGGAAACAGGTAAGGGGAAAACATAAATCTGAAGAGTAAAAGTATTAGCGACTAACACTATGCCAGTGTGAATCAAGAAATAATGGTCTCTGTAAAGAACAGGGCATGGATATTTGTTTTTATTGCGTAGCACTTAAGATTATGATGAGGCAGTGCTACTTATGTTCCTGTTGCCAACAGCATTTGTAAAATTGACAGTTTTACAGGGAGGATTGTGAGCAGCTATAAAAATATTATTTCTCTATAGATAAAAGTTAATTCCGATTTCCATCAACCCATGAAACATGGTTTAGGGTTTGATTAAAAGAATCAGAAGCAGTGGAGTCTGGAATCCCATCTCGGTTGTTGACTTTTTAAGGTTGTGCAAGTATCAGACCATATTTTCTTTGACCCCAGTTCCCACTCCGACAGTAAGTTAAGAACTTAGAGATAATTTAGTCTTTCAGCCCTTTAGGCGACCATTTATTTCATTGCAATGGCCATAAAGATTTAAATATAATAATTGTACTGGCTCCCATTGAACAATACATTAAAAAAAGAAACACTTTACAGTGGCCGTTTTGAAGGTGAGAGGAAACACCTAGTGTTAGAGTTCAGTTTTTGACAAAATATATATAATAGGTATGATATGTTTCTGCTTCATTGATATGGTCATCAACATGTTAATATATGCAAGTTAACCTTTCCAGATAGAAAAGCTTCCTGAAACAGTTTGACTTACCGGTAGGTATTCTAGCTTGCTTACTTGAGAGGATGAAAGAATAAAATCCATAAGGAATCCATAAAAAGGAAAATGAAAGTATGGAGAGTCATAAAATGTATGTTTGTGTGTTAGATAAGAAGGCATTACTTTTGTAATCTAAAAAATAGAGTCAGATGAAAATTGCAAAAAAAAATCAGCACTAGAGTTTGTCAAAAAGGATATGGAATAAAGAGGAAAAAGAAAAGATGTTAAATAAGATTACATTAAACTACATTTTATTTATTTATTCCTTTGACAAACATATTGAGGCCCTCCTACGTACTAAGTATAGATGCTTAAAATATATCAGTGGGATAAAACAGATAAATATTACAGTCTTTATGGAGTTTAAGGTTTAACAAGAGAAGAAAATAATAATAATAATGTTAATAATAGTACAATAATAGTATAGAACATTAAGAGGTGATAAACCATGTAGCAAAATTAGAGCAAGGCAAGTGGGTATGGAAGAGTTAGGAGATTAAGTTCCTAGATACTGGATCTGGATTATATGAAGCAGTAGAATTTAATGTTTTTTAACAGAAGGATGAGGAGGATATCTAGGCAATGATAGTTCAAGAAAAATTGTTGATACATGTGCTGGTTAATTTTATGTATCAGCTTGGCTGGGGTAAACGATGCCCAGGCAGCTCATAAAACATTTTGGGGTATGTCCGTGAGGGTATTTCTGGAAGAGATCAGCATTCGACTTGGCAGACTGAGTGAAGAAGAAAGATCACCTTCACCAGTGTGTGTAGACATTATCCAATCTGCTGAGGGCTTGACTGCAACAAAAAATGAGGAAGAAGGGTGAATTCACTCTTTCCACTTGAGCCAAGATATCCATCTTCTTTTGCCTGTAGATATTGGTGCTTCTGCTTTTCAGGCCTCAGGACTCAGACTGAATTATGTCATTGACTTTCCTGGCTCTTGGGTTTGCGGGCAGCAGATCATGGGACTTCTCAATTTCCATAATTGTGTGAGTCCATTTTTATAATAAAATCTCCTATATCTATATGACTTTGTCTATCGAGGTGTCCATCTATCCATGAGGAAAGAAGCATACAATAATAGGGACTCCCTTTAGATACAAAATATCGGCTACATAGACATCAATAAAAGGTATGCTGTCTTCCAGGATAGAGATGTAAGATAGGATCCTTTACAACTCACCAGCCCTATGTAAGAGTATGTACTTATTAAGCTCAGTTCTATGGTAGTATATCACAATGTAAAAAATATCTCATTTGTGATTATGAAGAGTAGAGAAGGATGCTGGATCAAGGGCAGAAGTATTTCCTCTAATCCTTTTTCTGGTGAAGATCATGCTTTCAGAAGAGAAAGCTACATGGAAAGCCAATATTGAAGGCCAGAATTTCATAATTTGCAGTCTTGGTTTATGGGATAAGACTCATGGGTAAAGGGTACAGCACAGATTGCAAAAACAAGAAAACTCTTTTGGGCAGGACATTGGAAGTGTTTAACTGAAATTTCAGGAGGAAGAACTAAAAGTCTGGCATAGAGTAACTGCCATTAGAGGGTTTTGTTTCATTTTTGCAGAACTTAACAAGGATCTAGACAGGAGGAAATGATGTACTAATGTCTATATATATGTGCTACAATATATCATAAAAATATCTTAAACATTTTAATACTATCACAAGTATCAAAATTTGGTATATAGTATGTTGCATATGCTTCAGACATGGAAATAAAAACTATAGAATCAAACATGATGTACAGAGGAAAAGAACTGTATGTATGAAGAAACCAGCTTGTAGCGGGAGCACAGCAGAGAGAAGACAGCTGAAGTTAAAAGGAGAAAGAAGTGGTAATGACTTTGGGAATGTACATATCCACATGTTCTATAAAATATGCATGGAGAAAAAGCTGCTTTTTTAATGGGGCTCCATGAAGTTGTGTTATGAAATATTCTTTTTTTTTTAAGATTTTATTTATTTATTTGATAGAGATCACAAGGAGGCAGAGAGGCAGGCAGAGGGAGGCGGGGGGGGAAGCAGGCTGAGCAAAGAGCCTGATGCGGACCTTGATTCCAGGACCCTGAGACGATGACCTGAGCTGAAGGCAGAGGCTTAATCCACTGAGCCACACAGGCACCCGTTAAATATTCTTTTTTTTTTAAAAAGATTTTATTTATTTATTTGACAGACAGAGATCACAAGCAGGCAGAGAGGCAGGCAGAGAGAGAGAGAGAGAGAGAGGGAAGCAGGCTTCCCGCGGAGCAGGGAGCCCGATGCGGGGCTCGATCCCAGGACCCTGAGATCATGACCCGAGCCGAAGGCAGCAGCCCAAACCACTGAGCCACCCAGGCGCCCCTAAATATTCTTAATTTATTATCAGTTAGCTACTTTCTCAGAAAATAAGACAGAACTGGCTTAACTTCCACCTTTTGGGTGTTTTCTAGCCAAGGTTCTTTGGGTATTTAAGAAAAAGAGGGCCACTCAAACCAGTTCAATAAATGTTGGATTTTATTTTAGGGATACAGATACTGAAAGAGCAGGATCTGAAAAATGGTTAAGTATTGCAGGAACTAGAAAACTGGGATGCCTGATTCAGTCACTTATCTTTGTGTGACTGTTCCATTTTCTTCTCTTTGCAGATTGATTTTGTTCTGTCCCCCAAATAGTGATTACCTATTAAGAATAGGATGAGACCAGTATGACCTTTCAGTTTGTCTCTACCCAGCTAACTGATCCAGTTTTACTGACTTGATTTTATTGCCTCCAGAGACACATCTGATTAGGGGCTAGTACATCTTTTCTTATTTTGTTAGTGCCATCTAGAATTGTATATCCACTTACTAAAAACAAGAAGTGAGTCATTAGTATTTTTGTAGTTCATGGTCCCTTAAAATTAATGATAATTTTTATACATATATGTGCTCATTGTGTCTCAGGTAGCTCATGATTTCAGATTGGTTCATTTTTCTTTGATGAACAGTTCTCTTTAAATGAATATTTATTGGTAATGAACTCATAACACTATGTGCACTTGAAAATTTCTTTATTCAGACTTTTGGAGGGAAAGAACGAGACTTTTATTTTTGAATTATAGCTATCTCTGGGATGTGTCCAGAACCGTGAATGGTTTGAGACTTTAACCCATTTTCCAAGCTAACAATTTAACCTGCTGCCATTTTATGAATACTGATGGACGACACAAGAGATTCCTGTATGGAGTCAAATAACTCACTGTACCACAGTAACATGAGACTCATATTCACATTGGCTTTCTGTCCTCAACCCCTCATAGCCCATGGGAGTAAAGGAGAGGGACTCAAGTGACTGCTGTGCACACAGTAGGTCTGTGCCCCAGATGAACACTGAACTTAGGAAATCCCCAGTGTTATAAGGGTTTGGAGCTGGTAACCTGCCCAAATTTTGCCCTGGAGGGAAATGCTACCTGTATTACCCTGGTCAGAAAACAAACTTCCATCTTTCCTGGAGATTATACTATCTCTGTCTTTCAAGACTGTTTGGTACACAATTATCCTTGAGAAGATAGCTCAGAACAAAAATGGCCAGTCTCTCTTTACAAGGTATATAGAAACTGAAGAGATCCATGGAAAATTGTCTCCCAAGATTATGGTTTCAATTGTTGATTATACTGTCTGCTATTTTATTTTTATTCCCTTTCATATAATCCCTAGTATTTCTAATTTTAAGTAGCTTTAAGGATTTTGTTTTGTTTTGTTTTTGTTTTTGTTTTATAGAGAGCATGTGTGAGTGCAAATAGGGGGTTGGGGAAGGGACAGAGGAGAGAGAGAGAGAACCTTAAGCAGGCAGTGTAGAGCCTGATGCAGGGCTCAGTCTCCCAACCCTGAGATCATGACCTGAGCCTAAATCAAGAGTTGGACGCTTAACAAAATGAACCGCTCAGGCATCCCAGTAGCTATAAACTTTTTATTTTTAAACTTGATGTTTTACAATTTTAGTATGTTTAACAGGAGAATTTTTTATTTTTTCTACTGTTGATCTGAAAATACATGTCTTTTTTATGACAAGTTCTTAAATAAGCAAGCAGTAAAAACCTGGACTAGATTCTCTTTTCATTTCCTTGTCTCAGTCTCTGTCTCTCTTTCTGTTGTGTGTGTGTGTGTGTGTATGAATATATGCAGAATTGAATAATAATTGAAATTGAATAAATTTCAAGGGTGGAAACCACCAAGATTTTATTGCTTGGTTATTATCTCACTTGAAGCCAAAGCCATTCCTGACTATAATGCATTAGCCATTGTAGAAAATCTCTCTGTTAAAAAGAAGCACTGCCTATTGGTGCTACCTAAACCACCCATACCCTTAGTGAATATTTTGAAATTCTTTCCATTTGTGTTTTCTGCTACTGTGTTGTTGGTCTTTCCCAAATGCTTGACTCTGTTTTAGGAACTAGAAGGTCATTAGATCAGGTGATTAGTGGTGGGAATACCTTGGCTTAACCTAACTATTTTATTCCCATTACCAATCATATTAAAACTAACACTTGGTTTTTACATCAACCTTGTTCCTTTTTTAGCATTTTTAATTCCAGCCCAATAATGTGCCATGTTTGTATGAGGGAAAGGAGAAGGAAAGCTCTGATAATCTTCATTAGAAGTAATATAATAGGGGCGCCTGGGTGGCTCAGTGGGTTAAAGCCTCTGCCTTCGGCTCAGGTCATGATCCCAGGGTCCTGGGATGGAGCCCTGCATCAGGCTCTCTGCTGGGCAGGGAGCCTGCTTCCCCCTATCTCTCTGCTTGCCTCTCTGCCTACTCGTGATCTCTGTCTGACTTGTGATCTCTGTCGGTGAGATAAATAAATAAAATCTTTAAAAAAAAAAGAAGAAGAAGAAGAAGTAAAATAATAGATGGACTACTGTCCTAGACTCTTGGAAACATTTGCCCTTAAACAGTATTTGAGTAATTCTTCAAGGATGAGCAAGACATTTCAGAGGGAAAATAATTAACATTAGTGTTAACTAATGAAAGCCATTTGGTAAAGTCTAAGAGTAATTTGCTAAGTAGTAACCTAGAGGCATGAAAGAAGTAATTTTCTTTATAAATTGCCTGAATTCTTCTCAAAAGGGTATTCAGACACACTCTTTAAACTGAAATAAAAGTAGTAGCTCTTACCCTTTCTTGGGTCATCTTTCAGAATGTCTTTAGAATTTGAACATTTCAGAAATAATCATATGCCTATTTGTAAAAATATTGTGTAAAACTCCGAGGTGGGGGCAGGCTGTACAAGTTCACTGCCATGTCTCACAGACTCAGTAACCACTGGTTTTTCTTCCTTCCATCTTACATATTAGTCATGTTGACTACTCAGTGATTATAATATATCCTGAACTTTTTTGACCCCCTATCTTTGCCACGATCATTCAATAGTTACAAGTAACAGGTTTATTATTCTGATGAGCCAAGATCATTTGGTAAATGCTCTGTTCATTGTGCATGACTTGAATAAGCCACAATAGAATCCCTGCAGCAACAAAACTATGGTTACAGTTTTGGATTGGCAGGAAGACTCATGAGACATAAATGAAGAGGCATTAATCTAATACTACAGTTAATTAGCTTTTTAGAAGTACACAAAACTGGAATTACAGAAAGTACAACATCTTCATCTCATTAAGAAACCTGACAGGTACCCAAAACTGCAGCTTCTCTGTCTTCTTATATATATGGGGTGTGTATGGCTGCCACTGTTGAAAACAAAAGAATGTGTAGATCTCCTTGACTTACAGAAGACCATAGCCCCCCTGCCCACTTATAAGCCATTGTAGCTGAAGGCTTCCATTATAACTCATATCGCCTCTGACCCAGTAGTGACACATCATGAAGATATAAACAACATTCTTCATTGGTCCTAAGTAGTGTTTCCAAGAAATATTTTTCTAGCAGCCCTGCCTTACCCCAGGCCTAGTATTAGCCCTTTATTCACATTTGCCCTTTGACCTCTACTAGATTCTGGTGTTAGATGGGTACACTAGTATGGAATAGTACCACAGTTTCAGGCTAATTTCATACAATGCAGTGTGGATTATAAAATAACATATAATTATAGTAACATATAGGATGTGATCAGTAATATAGAAGGTGTCTAAATTAAATGCATCCGTTCGATGAGATTGATTGAGGAAACATCATTAAACCTTCATGAAAAAGATGGCATTTAAGTGGCCGTTCAGAAAAAAAGGCTACATTTGCCAGATTTTTATTTTTTGGATTTTTATCTATTTAATCTTTAAAGATTTTATTTATTTATTTATTTATTTGAGAGAGAGTATGAGTGGGGGGGGGAGGAGTAGAGGGAGAGAGAGAAGCAGACTTCTAGCTGAGCATGGAGCCTACTGCAGGGCTTGATCCTATAACCCCTGAGCCAAAATCAAGAGTCAGAAGTTTAACTGACTGAGCCACACAGGCACCACTGCCTGATTTTTATCTTAAAATGAGCAAATGTTTTGAGGAGGTATAACTTCTTAATAGAAAGTTGGTCTTTTGTGTTACACATGGTTCCACATTAATGTTAATCAGTCCCACAGAGTTCCCTCAAAATATGTCTAATCTATGGAGCAAGTGTAAAATTTTAAAGTATCTTCCATATGTGCTAGGTATGACATTGAAATCAGTTTAGTTTTGTGTGAGGATACTGGAAGGAAAACTAACATTTCTCATGGACCTAGTGTATATTAGGCACAGTGCTGAATGATTACTAATGCTGTCTTAAATATCTCCAACTTCATAACAATTCTGTGAGGTCTGTATTCTGTCCATTTAAGTTGGAGACCCTATAACTCAGGGCCATCAAAAAGTTGCCCAAGCACTCACATCTGGTAAACACTAGAGC
This sequence comes from Mustela erminea, assembly GCF_009829155.1. Classification (NCBI taxonomy): domain Eukaryota; kingdom Metazoa; phylum Chordata; class Mammalia; order Carnivora; family Mustelidae; genus Mustela; species Mustela erminea. The sequence continues at coordinate 108,400,994 of NC_045620.1, forward strand.
CAGGATGTTAGCCAAGGTCTAACTGAATTCAATTAAAAGGCTGTATTTTTTACCCATATACTGTGGTGCTGAGACCGCATTGTAAGAGGTGCCTACACGAAGTATAGAGTATTCAGGAAGAGATAAACATAATTTTGGAGATTAAGGACAGCATGTAAGAAAGAACACTGAATGGACTAGGGATTATCAGGGGAGAACTGGTGGATATGAATAATACTGAGACTCACTCTAGATTCTGAGCCAACAGTGCAAGGATTTGGACGAAGGATGGAATACGTCCAGTATCAGTGTTATTCTCCAAACCACACAGCTTGCTGTTCATGTTGAATGTGAAAATGTGGCTTGGACCTAAGGGCGAAGAAAGGCTTTCTGCATTCTCCTTTATGAGCTGATCTCTCTTAGCTCATCCAGATTCAGACCGAGCAGTTCAATAACAGTAATTTCTTATAGTCAGGAGGATTGTGGAAGTCTTTAATGGTCTTTAATGAGGAGCTTGCCATGTAGGTAGAATTGAAGAGAATATCTGCCATTTATAGGCGTTCTTGTCATCTAAGGAAGAAATTGTCAAGAGGCCAAGACACGTATGATCAGTAAACTTTGGGACGTTAACTCTAACCATTAGAGAGGAGTGAATATTGGGATGGCTTTTCCTGTGTTAATCACTTTCTCTGCATGGAATAGAGAAGAGGAAGTGGGTAGATGGGAATAGACAGAGAACCTAAAATTGTGTTTCCTGGACTCATCTCTGCTGAAAAGAAGAAATAAAATTATCCATCTGTTCCCCTGTGGGTGAAGGAATACTCCCATTTCCCCGTTCCTGCAATTCACAGACACTGGAAAGAAGAAACAGAAATCAGAGGGGAAAATAGCAGCTGCTTTCAATTATTTAAAAGGCCCTAATGTGGTAAGAAAAAAGGCCTCATTCAGAAGACAAATGTTGATAAGTTAAGGCAAGCCAGAGTTCTGCTTATTATAAGAAAGACTTTTCCATGAATTAGAGCTAGCCATTAGTAGAACGAGCTGCTTCAGTGTTGCATTAGCAAAGACTTATGCCAAAATAGGTCATAATTAATGTTCCAATGATCAGCAAACTCAGGAAAATTGCTTCTAATGAAAACCTTGAGTCCTGACTTCTCTTTAATACTTGAGGGTCTTGACTCTTCCCACTTCTTAAATGCTTGGATCGGTTTTCATCTTTTTAAAAATCAGTAGTCGTTTATCAGAAGCATTAAAGTAAAGGCTGATGACCGTTTTTTTTCTTTCTCACTTAAAGCAGAGCATATAGTTTTCTAACATTAAAACAGAGAGACAAAGTTATTTAAAAAGTTCACCACTTGTTAGCATTAGAACCTAAATATTAGTGGAGTATTACTTGTAAGATAATTACCATTTTCCGGTGAATTGAGAAGATACTGTACCATGATGACTTCTATGTCTTGTCCAAATCCAAGTCTACATGTAGTGATTTTCCAGTTGTGCAGAAAGAAACTATAATAATCTAATGGCTTTTAGCTTTGAGTAATAGGAAACTCAAATTGATTTAAACAATAGAAAATTTATTTTCTCACAAAACAACAAGTCCAGACATAGGGTGGTTCCAGAATTTGTTGATTCAGTGGCTTACCAGTGTCGTCATAGACTCAAGTTCTTTTCTTCTCTGATTTTTCCATTGTGTGTCCAGCTTTATCTCTGGGCTGGTTCCTCCCCTGGCTTCCCAATGACAGAGGCAGGTCCAGATGCTTTATTGGCCTAGAGGAATCCTGTCAGGGGTCACTTTGGGAAGAAGGAAGTCTGAGTGAATACAGATTTGGGCCTTTTTCTGTTTTGTATATAATTTTATCCAGATTAAGTACCCATTCTCTATATTCTGTATAATTTGACCAAAAAATATAAAATTCACAAAGCTTACCCATTACTAGAAAATTTTGAGGGCCACTTTACATAGTACATGTAAAGATATAACTTGTGGTTTTATGAGCCAATCTGTTTCCATTACTAAAGTTAATTTACTTGCAATTTTTAAAAATTAATTATCTAGCACCATTATTTGAGCCATCTGCGTCACTACAAATGAAACCAAGACAAAAACCTGAATTTTTACTTTTTCTTTTAAAAAAAATTTAATCCAGAAATATTTATTATTCTTTGAAGAATGTTATGAGTTAAAAATATTTAAGATGTGTATGCACTGACTTAATTAAATGCTCACTATAAAATAAAACTGTGAGTAATGCTATTTGAATTTTATTTCAGAAATATAATTACTTGCATTTTCTTTCCTGAATAGTTACACTTTTAATTAATGATTTCCTTTAAATATATTAAATATATTAAATTTCCATATATTATCATCAGGGTTTGCATTTATCATCAATTTTTATCTGTGTCAAATAACACACACACACATACCATATATCATATGTACTTATCACACTTGAAATTATTTTCCTGTAAGAAAAAGGCTGCATTTTTAAAGAAGATCTGTCCTTAAGTGGCAGCATAGGGTTTCATTTATTCAAATCTTTGGCACAAAAATATGATAAAATATCTTAGAATTTCTTCTTACTTCTTTTAATAGTTTTACTTCTGTTATCCACAGTTATTATTGGAGATATATCTAAATGATAGGAGTTCAGTAGATTTTTATGTTCTTTAAGAAACCCAGGAAGACACATAGTATAGGATAAAGTAAAAGGTTATTAACATCTGCCTGTATTTTATAGTTTTGTGCATTTTAATAGGTTGTTTTGTGCCATTTATTCTCTCTTATTATAAGCTCACTGAGGACAGGGGCTGTCTTGCACACATAGTGCCTAGTGCAATGCCTGGCTGATAATGAGAATTTCTTTCTCATCATAATAGTCACTATGACTGATTAAACACATGTTTAATAGCAAACGTTTCTAAAACAAATCCAGGCTTTGTGCTAAGGTTTTAAAATATCTCATCCTTACAGCACCATGGCTATTGTGTTTTTCAGCCTTATTGGAATACAGTTGACGTACAACAGGGTGTGTGTTTAAGATGGCTGCAGGACCATCAGGATGACCCAGCCCCCTTCAATCTTACTGCTTCCCCACCCTCAACTTCCATTTTATAATCTAAGATGTTTGCTGAGTCTCAATCCCTCGTGACAGCATTACAGCCATCTGGAAGGAGAAAGGAGATGAAAGGGTGAACGCTTCCATAGTGATGATTTCTGGAAACTTTTAGGTTCCTTTGACCAGAGCTTAGTCATAGAGCCAAGCCTAGTATCAAAAGAGGCTGGGAGATGTATCCTTCATTCCAGGCAGCCCATGTGCCCAATTAAAAATTGGGGCTTAAAAGAGAGACTCTTAATCTCACAAAACAAACTGAGGGTTGCCGGGGTCACAGGGGGGTGGGGGAGGGCGGTAGGGAGAGGGGGATGGGGTTATGGACGTTGGAGAAGGTATGTGTTGTGGTGAGTGCTGTGAAGTGTGTAAACCTGGCGATTCACAGACCTGTATCCCTGGGGCTAATAATACATTGTATGTTTATAAAAAAAAATTTAAGGGACGCCTGGGTGGCTCAGTTGGTTAAGCAGCTGCCTTCGGCTCAGGTCATGATCCCAGCGTCCTGGGATTGAGTCCCACATCGGGCTCCTTGCTCAGCGGGGAGCCTGCTTCTCCCTCTGCCTCTGCCTGCCATTCTGTCTGCCTGTGCTCGCTCTCTCCCCCTCTCTCTCTCTGATAAATAAATAAAATCTTTAAAAAAAAAAAAATATATATATATATAAAATAAAAAATTATATAAAAAAATTGGAGGTTAAAATACTAAACAAGTCAGAGAAAACTGATAATGGCAAATAAAGTTGATGCCAAAGACAGAAAGGAAAGATACCAAACATTATCCAAAGAGGAGTGTATAGCTTTTGTTTTGTTGTTGGTGCTTTTTGCTGATTTTCCTTTTTTTCCTCCTCCTCCTCCTTCTCCTCCTTCTTGCCTTCCCTCTTTCTTGTTGCTGTACTTGCTTTTATTTTTAATGAGAACAATATGGACATATTTAAAGGCTAAGGGATCGTATCTAGTAGGTAGATAGACTTCTAAATTCTAGATGATGTATTGCTGTAGACTGACATCACCTATGTCCTTGAATTCCAGGGTACAGTTGAAACAAATCCCGACTATGAAATCTGGGTTTTGTGCTGCTTCACTGGCAAGTACTCTTCCCCAGGCGCTCATATACAAGAACTTTATTTTGCTTATTATTCCAGGCCTGGTTTGATTCACTTTAATTTTAATAAAGAGAAAGATTCACAATTTTATTGCTAGTTTAATGTGCTTCACTGGTGCACGTTGTTTTCTTCTAATCACTGTTTAACAAAGATACCTGAGATGGCCTGATGCCTGTCAAGGCAGTCAGACAGCTAATACAGAGTGCTGTGCTTTCCTGATAGTATAGCTCGAAAAAGATTATATAATAGTATATATTACATAGTTATTATATATGTTATATATTATATATAGTATTATATAAGTTAATAGTAACATATAATTATAAGTAATAATTGCTATAGGAGAGAAGATCCCTTCGTCAGAATTCACCATTTCATTTTTCATAAAATGGAGCAAAGTTTGGGTCTTTGACTTTAGCCTGGAAAGCGTACCTATAAACTATAGGTACTGTATGCCTAAATTCAGGCACCATATAGCTACATTAGAGCCGCTACAAACTAGCAGAATCTTGGTTTTACTAATGTTATAATCCAGGATTTCTGCACCAAGTTTGGGGGTTCAGATATGGAACCCTGAAACCCAAAGAGCCTAAAGTACCACCTTCTGGAGGCCCGAGATGCTACTAATTGCAAAGAAGTGGAAGGTCAACCTTCATAATATTTCCACCTGAACTGTGCTAGGGATAGTACTGGTATCTCCATTCAGGCATGAGACCCTTAGCCAAGAGGTTAGGGTATGGGTTTTCCCATACAGCTTCCATTTAATAGCTAAATTAGGGAGGTTGAGTAACATGTGAAGATGACTGTCAACAAAATGAAAACGTGGTACTCACAGTGGCAGGGGGACTGGTTAAGCACAATAGAGGACAGAATCAACAACTCTCTAGTCTTAGAATTTTGGTTAATTGCTATTATTGCTTCTTATCCACAAAGATCAAGTCAAAATACGTTGAACTGGGGAGGAAGTGACCCCCTCCTCCTGACCCTGCACCTGTTCCTCCTGGCACGCTGGCCGCGTAACTTCAGAATCCTAAACTTGGGCTAATGACCTTCTAATGTGGCTGGGAATCTGTAAGAATGTGTTCTTGAAAGTCAGTTCCGTCAGCTGAAAGCAAACTTTTAAAACTTGAAGAGATCTTTGGCAGCAGCTGAATGAACATCTGCAGTTTTAAATCATGGGCAATGTAAGATAAAAGAGAAATACACTGACTCCTACAGCCTCAAGGGTTATGTTGGAATTTGTATTGTTTATTAACTTTACAAAGTATAGAAGAGTAAAGAGGGTCAGAATAGATGGAGTTGTAATTAATATCACCATTCATATGTGCTTTTTTTTTTTTTAAATTCACTGTCATCAGGTTAATAATTTTTGAGGTAATGAGAAATTGTTTGGAAATTAGGGATGGTAATGCATATCAGTGGCCAGGAATGGATTATAATAGACTGCTGACTGGCTTGCTGCACTGAACATCATATCAGCTTGATGATGCATTAAGAAAGGAAAGGTTGAGGGACATCTGGATGGCAGTTGGTTGGGCATCTGATTCTTGGTTTCTGCCTCAAGTCATGATCTCATGGGTCCTGGGATCAAGCCCTCCGCTGGACTCCCCATTCAGCAAGGAGTCTGCTTAATATTATATCTCTCCCTCCTCCTCTGCCCCTGCCACTCATGCCCTGTCTCTCTCTAAAATAAATAAATCAATAAAATCTTAAAAGAAATGTTGCAATATATGTTTATGATGCAACAATTTACATATGTTGCAATACAAGGAACTTCTGAGCATTGATGGAATGCTTTACAGAAACTGTTATAAAAAACAGAGTCAGGGGCGCTTGGGTGGCTCAGTGGGTTAAAGCCTCTGCCTTTGGCTCAGGTAATGATCCCAGGCTCCTGGGACTGAGTCCCGCATTGAGTCCCACATGAGTCAATCCTGGGATTGACTCCCTGCTCAGCAGGGAGCCTTCCTTTCTCTTTTTTCCCTCCTCTCTGCCTACTTGTGATCTCTGCCAAATAAATAAATAAAATCTTAAAAAAAAAAAAACAAAAAACACAGAGCACAGATCTGCACCCTTTTAATCACATGCCTTCCTAGATCACCAACCTTCAGGCACACCTCTAGGAAGAACAGTTGGAGTCACATGGTCAGCCTCACACACAGCAAGTCTTCATTTTTATTCTTGATCACCCTTACCCTGCTGCTTTGCTTGTTTGGTCAGTAAACCTAAGAAATAGTAACACTAGCTGAATCTGAGCTTAATAATATTTGAAGGTAACATAGGTCAAGGTGGAAGCAATGACTTACGTATGGGTGTTCTTAGTGACCAAAGCAGCAAACAACATCAGTTATCGAACGTCACAGATACTGCACAGAGCAAGAGTAATGAGATTTTTTTTATCTCTTGACATTTTTGTATGGTAATATCCTTTGTAAGATACAAAAAGATCTAACAAAATCAGATGACTTTTTCAGTGGTACCAGTTTTCTCGAAGTAGATAAAAATCCAAAGGTGGCTGACCTGAAAGGAATTGCATTGCATTTCATTCTGAAGAAAAATGCCATAAAAGAAATATCAGCAATTACTGATTCTTGAGTAGATGATATTTGAGATGTTGCTGCTGGAGCTTTCTTCTGCTCCAAGCCAGAAAACTAGCTTAACAATTGTGACTTTACCTGGCCTCACCAATGTTCCATAATAATGACCTTCTTAATTTTTTTACCAGGTGATAAAAAAATTTGTATGATTTTTTATGATAGGGACTTTGATGGGAAATCCACATTTTTAAATCAGATTTTTTTTTCCCTTGAATAGTAGCTCCACACTAACCCAAAGTGTTTTGGGAATGGGCAAAGCAAAAGTGCCCTTTAGTTCTAATACCATTATGTTTACATTGGCAAGAACTTGCCACAGTGAAAAAAAAAATATTGGAGTCTTTATATTCTATCACATTTAGTAGTGAATGGAAAACCAATTGACATAAATGTTTTATCATGTTTTCCTGTACACTTTTATCTTATTCTAAATTCATTGCTAAAATAGAGGTATAAAATAATAATGGCAGAATTTATCATTATTTACTTCTTCATAGGTTTTTAATCTAATTTTTATTTTAAAAGGGCTTTATAGAGGTATAATTGACATACACATAGCACATACACAAAGCGTAAAATTTGATATGGTTGATGTATATATAAAACCCAAAACCATCACCAGAATCAAGAAAATGAACTTGTCTGTCACCCCCAAACATTTCCTTATTTCCCCTGTAATTCCTGACCCTTCTCTGCTGATCTGCTTTCTGTCACTGAAGATTAATTTTCCTATTCTAAAATCTTTTTTTAAAGTCCAAAACGAACAATGTATACCCTGTCTGACTTCTTTCACTCAGGTAAATATTTTGAGATTCATCCATTTTTGCATATGTATCAATAGTTCATCCTTTTTCATGCAAAGAACTATTCCATTGTAGGGGTGAACCATGCATTGTAGTATTGCATTTTTCTCACAAGAAATTGTGGTTGTGCTTATATCTGTTTCTTTTTACATAACATATCTTTTTTGTTTGTTTCATTGGTTTTAATGTTTTATCATGGGTTTTAGGCAATTATGATGTGCCTTGGAATAGTTCTCTTCACATGTTTCTTTTCTTGATGTTTATTGAGTTTCTTGGATTTGTGAGTTTTATAGTTTCCATCGAACTGGAAAATTATCATCATTGTTTCTTCAAAAAAATTTTTTACTGCCCCTTTCCTTTTCTTCTTCAGGGATTCCATTACATTTATATAAAGCAAGTTAAGTTTTAACATTTTAATGCATATGTCTCTATAGTAAATTATTCAGTATGAAATCACATGAGTACTGTCTGTTCAATTAGTATTATACCATCCTACATGCATTTAAAATTAATTTTGATTTAATATGTTTGCAAAATCAACTTTCAAAACTACAGGCTTAAAACATGTTTATTTGATTTTCCATTAAATCTAATAACATTGATCTCATAAAATTCTTTTTTAACATATGATTGAAAATCCACTTATTTAGTGCATCAGAATTTTACATCTTAAATATAAACTCTGGGATTATGACATTTTTTGGTCAGTTTTTCCATACTGTTCAAAAATATTAAAATGACAATGAAATATTTTTGTGTTCAGAATTTTAAATATGGTATTTTATGTTTGGAATGTTGTCCACTAATAATATAGAAGTGGCCGACATTAGAAGATACCTAAATGGACATTATTTTGACCTTTTACCCTCTGAAATTGGAGGAGGCCATAGTGACAAAGTTATACGAAAATGTTCCATTGACACCTTTTGGTAAGATAAAAAGGTAACAGGATGGAAATGTTTTAGGCATACAGATCACATAGAGATATACTAGGATATATTATAAGAGCTTTTAAATATTTTTTTCATCCCTTGAACCTGAGTTTATAGGATTTTATATAAGAATTGGTAGTAGACTGTATAAACTGGAAGACCTAAACTCAATTTCCAAAGCCCTCAAACTTTCAAAAATATGGTTTTTCAGGGGCGCCTGGGTGGCTCAGTGGGTTAAAACCTCTGCCTTCGGCTCTGGTCATGATCCCAGGGTTCTGGGATCAAGCTCCACATTGGGCTCTCTCCTCTGCGGGAAGCCTGCTTCCTCCTCTCTCTGCCTGCCTCTCTGCCTACTTGCGATCTCTGTCTGTCCACTAAATAAATAAATAAATAAATTTTAAAAATATGGTTTTTCATCCTTGAAACCAGAAGTTGCCAAAAGAGAAAATGAAACTTAAAGGCTGGTCTCTGCCAGTGCCACCTTTCTCCTTACTCCTTCTTTCTGTCTGGAAGGGGCTATCCAGGCATAAAAGTGAGCAGCCATTACTAAGCAAGCTAAGGAAGAAAGATAGAAGGAGTTTCTTTCTGAAGGTGTTATTCAGCCTCTACAACAGCCATTCCTGGTACTTCTTGGTGCATGAGTTAAATAGATTCCTGTGAAACCTAGTACAAAGTTTTCTTTTACTTGGGGCCAAACACATTCCTAGCTGATAACAGGAACAGGAAGATTGTTAATGTTAGCTTTTGCCTTGGCTTTTAGCTTGGATTAGATTTCATGAAAGCTTCTATATCTGCTTGAGGATAGCAACAGGTGCTTGGTGAACTTGACTCTGGTCTGGCCTCCGGTATGGGGCCTTGAGTGCACATTTCGTTTTGTCCCTCTTTAGCAACTCAAAAGAACTGTGTGAGGTTCTGTATTTGATGTTGTCTTATAATGAAGCAGGACATGGTGCACACTTATGTGTACATTATACACAAAGGAACATTACTCTGTATTGAATTAAGTTCCGGTTTTTCATATGCATTATCTGTGCTGTACATGTGATCATTTAAAGGTGTGTCACTGTCACTCTTCACCGATGAAGCCAGGTGTGATTTCCAGCTCTGGAGAGACAAGATCCTCATATTACTACAATCTAAGTTCTTGGATGGCAAGATTTAAACCTTTTTCATGTTGATAATTTCAGCTGCTTCTGGCTTATAAATGACAACCAAGTGATTGATAAGCAGTCTCTGCCATCAGTCTGCTCTCAATATGATAGCTTAGAGTTGCTTTTTGTGGAGCCCTGTGTTTCTTTCCTGGAGGCTGGAATGGCTCCCCAGACCTGTAGGGCTCAAGAAATCTAAGCCTTTCTTAAACATTGCTATTTTAAAAACCTGGTTCACATGCTAAATTTCTTTGGAACAGTTTAGAGAAAAAAATGGTATTTCATAATTAAAAAAAAACTTAAAAAAAAACACATTTTTAAAAAATTGATAACATTGAGCATGCAGGATAATGTGCCTAGAAGGATACTGAAGACCCTCCATTAACTTGCTTCCCTTTCCGGCATCACTTCATCATGCTGTGTTGTACTTGTATGCTCTAAAAGCAGCCTTATACTTTTCTGAATTTTATGATACAGAGATTTAAATAGTCTCAGTTTTAGATTAAGGCAGTGGTCTATCCCTCAGTCTCTCCCTTAGTCCATTCCTTGTAACCCTCAAAGTGATGTGTTAGTTTCATTTTACATACATCTACCTTCCTTCTTCCTACTTATTTTGCAGGCTATCTCCCCATGAAACTTAGAATTCATGATTCCACTTACTATGCAAACTTTTGCTGAGCCTAAGTTATTCTAGGTACTGAGGATACAAGTAGATATCTTTAACAAGTTCATCCTCTAATGCAGAAACAACACAGAGAATCTGTTAAACCATAAATTCTGAGTGATTGGGTTCAACAATTTATAGATACATTTTAAAACCTTCCCAAGAATGCTGATTTTTCACAAGGTTTTAAAAATCACAAGTGGACTACATCAGAATCCCTAAGTAATTTTACAGAATGCTTCTTGTAGACAAATAGAATCCCTGCCATATTTTACTGCTTTGGTCCTCACCCCATCCCCACCACCATCTTTTAGAATGTGAAAGAGTCTTACATAGCCTTTCTACTCAAAATCCACATTTTCCCATGAGAAAGTCAATGAACAGAGAGAGTGGTGTGGCCAAGATGGTCACACCGGTACTGTTATTACATGATTGGTTCTTCTAAGCTCTGGGGTAATCCTCCCTTATACAAAAGAAAAAGAACATTCTTTTGTAAAATGTTTCCCACTATACAAAAACACCCTAATGGAAACCACCAATGTCTTCAGTGGTTTTCTACATTTTCTTTCACACTGAGCCTTTTATTTTATGGGCAATGTCTGGAGACACATGGTTATCACACTGCTATGGTATTTTATTTTCAAAACCACATTCCGGCTTCATTAATTTTCCCTAACACACCAGCTACTCAAGGATACATTTCAAAATATGATTTTGAGATGGGCTCATCCTCTGGAACAGCTGTCAGAATTCTTCTCAAAAGTTTAAGGGCCAAGAGCAAATCCTAAGGAGCCATTAAGAGCATTCTGGTGATAGGTCTATTTATGGCATTGGCTGTGGTGACGGTTTCCTGGGTGATGGTTTCATACTTCTCTCTGGACTCATCAAGACATATACATTAAATACATACAACTTTCTGTATGTCACTCATAACTCAGTGAAGTTTTTTTTTCTTTAAGGAATAAAATTTAACCTGCTCATAGACCTCTTTATGCCCTATGAGCTAGTGACTTTCTACTTTGTACCAGGGCACAGATTTTCAATAAGTATACTTAATAATCACATTATTATTTATAAAACTTATGAGGGAGATATAAAAATGAAAGCTTTTAAAAAAATTAATATTCCTATCTATCTTCTAATTGCCCAAGTTGTAACAGCACCAACCACCAAAGTCTGGGGAATGCTTTTTGATTTATACACTATGTTTATATAGTCTCTCATTTGACTGCAACAGCACTTTATACAGGGAGAAAATATGTTCAGAGGAAAACGTGACTTGCCCGAGGACACACGGCTTATACGTTCTCAACCAGTGATTACATCTAAGATTCTTGGTTGGCAACTTCAGGGTCTCATGTACATTATTGGACTCCTGAGGAAATCACACTGCATTTTCACATTTGAATGTAATAGTGATTGGTATTCTTAGATAGATCTGCTGCTTTTTCTCCCAACTCTACAAGTGGGTGATAAAACTTTGTTTCCTAAAATATGGAATTCATTTTAAACTACTAACGTCACATAAAACTACTGAATGAATAGGGAAACTAATCATTACATGCTGATAGATTTGTTGTTATTGCCAAAAGAGGAGTGCTGGCATATATTTGTAATAATTTCAAGCATATTAATTTTGCAGTCATGTTAAATTATTACTAAAGATATATGGGCATCAAATCATATTTTATTGATTTCCACATTTCCATACAGATAAGGGTGTGGTGGCATTAATTCTTTATGGCTTTCTTCTGCAGATAATACACCAACTCACTTAGGAACATCTGTGCATTTCTAATATCTAGTCATATCATAACAAAACTATTTTATAGCAACTACAGTTTTATTTGAATTCAAGATAGCATTCTCACTGCAAAATAGCACAGAAAAGAGTAAAAAGAGATGGGCCTTGTTTACAGGAAATAATATATATACTTCATTGTCTTGTAGTGAGTGTGTATATATAAATATATATAATACAATGTATATTTTAATTATAAATATATCAATGTACTATTTATAAGTACATATACATAAAATACACACAGATAAATTCATTTGTATAATAAGTCATATGCAAATATATATGTTGATTTTTTAAATTAACATATAATGTATTATTTGTTTCAGGGGTACAGTTCTGTGATTCACCAGTCTTACATAATTCATAACACTCACCAGAGCACATGCCCTCTGTATGTGTTGATTCTAAAGAAAATTGAAGGAACGTTGAGGGTGACTCCAGGCAAGCCATAGCCTCTAGATCGTTCAGTGTGGCACCTCAGAAAACATTTTTTTTCCTTACCGAAGTTTAAGTTATATGTTCACATTCTGTTTGTTGCTGATTTCTAGCTGGGTAATAAGAAACCATCTTAAATTTTTGAATCTGAGTTTCTTCAATTAGAAAATCAGAAATGTATATTAGATCCGAAGTGTTTAGCCTATCTGCTTCTCTCTGTCTCTCAATGATAAGCTACCTACCTTGTGACGTGGGATCTTTTCAAGATGAAGTCTTACATGTACCCCAAATTGTTTCTCTGGCTCGGTGTTCCTTCGTCTTTCCAAAGATCCATAAGTATCCTGTATTCTCTTCCAGGCTCTCTGTGTTTCCCAAGTCCCTTCTTCAGAGTATATCTGTATACACACTTTCGTATGAAATATAATTTTAAAAAATAACTGAACCAGATGATCTCTCAGTATTTCTTGAACACTTAACGACAGAATAAAATGAAAGGACCCTCAAAATGAACATATATTTGGTTCTTCCTTCCTCCCTCTGTCTCTCTGAAATGCCCTGGAGTTCAACATAGTAGAAGATTTGAGATAAATTCTGACTTAGTTTATAAATGGGTAACCAATGCAATTCTTCTAATAAATTTATTATTTCTATAAATCTGTAACTTCTTGCATCAATGCCATCCTGTTAAAAACCCTCATTCAAATATCCTTAATTACCTCAGTATATGTGGATTTGTACTTTTTTTCTAAATTAATTATTCCTTCATATACATGCAATCACATAAAATTCAAATCAATTTATAATCTTCCATATAAATCTTAATATGAGTTTGTAATTCTCTATCATGTATCTGTTGCACTTTTGATTGCAGTTTCCTTATATTCATAAGTTTAATTGAGGAGAACTGATATTTTCATTTATAAGATTATAGCATATTTTACATTAATTATATCTTCTTTGATGTTCTTCACTAAAATTTTATGATTTCCATGAGATACTTACATATTTCTTGTTGAATGTTTTCCGAATTATATTTTAATATATAGGTTTTTAAAATTATTTTTGTAATGGAATGCTTTTTTCATCACATATATTTTATGTTAACTTAAATGTATTATTTTATTGACATAATTGACATACAGTGTTTTTAATTTCAGGTATATAATATAATGGTTCAATAATTCTATACATGACTGGATGCTCATCTCGATAGGTGTACTCTTGATACTCATTATCTCTTTCATCCATTCCCTAATCCACCTTTCCTTTGTCAATCACCAGTTTGTTCTCTGTATTTAGGAATCAGACTCTTGTCCCTTTTTTACTTTGTTTATTCATTTGTTTACTTTGTTTATTTCATTTGTTTGTTTATAAGTGAAATCATATGGTATTTTTCTTTCTCTGTCTGTCTTATTTCACTTAACCATTTAACCCTGCAAGTCCACCCATGTTGTTGCAAGTGGCAAGATCTCATTCTATTTTACAGCCAAGTAATATTCCATTGTGTATATATGCCACATCTTCTTTATTCATCATCTATTGATGGACACTTCTGTCCCTTCCATATCTTGGCTATTGTAAATAATGCTGCAGTAAACATAGGGGTTCATATATCTTTTTGAATTCATGTTTTTATTTTCCTTGGGTAAATGCCCAGTAGTAAAATTAGTGGATCATAGGGTGGTTCTATTTTTAACATTTTGAGGAAACTCCATACTCTTTTCCACAATGGCTGCACCTCTTTGCATTCTACCAACAGTGCACAAGGGTTTCTTTTTCTCCACATCTTCACCAACACTTGCTGTTTTCTGTCTTTTTTACTTTAGCCATTTGACAGGTGTGAGGTGATATGTCCTTGTGGTTTTAATTTGCATTTCCCTAATGAGCATTGAACATCCTTTCGTAGGTCTTTTGGCCATTTCTGTCTTCTTTATAAAAACTGTCTCTTCAGATCCTCTGCCCATTTTAATAGGATTATTTGTGGAGTTTTATAAGTTTTTTATATATTTGGGATATTGATCCCTTATTGAACATATAATCTCTCCCATTCGGTAGGTTGCCCTATCATTTTGTTGATAGTTTCCTTCATTGTGCAAAAGCTTTTTATTTAAATCACTGATAAATGCTTTTTTAAGATGTTAAACTTAAAACTGTAAACTTTCACTGGTTTTAAATACATTTCTAATTCCTTTCTTGGTATCCAATCATATCCCTCACTAAAAGTGATAGATTTAGCTCTCCTTTCAAATACTTACACATGCTGGAATATAAAATAGCACTTCTGACAAAAGACAATTTCTTATAAAGTTAAAACTGTACCTACCATTTGACCTAGTAATACCATTTCTAAGTATTAATGGAAGAGAAGTAAAAACATGTCCACAAAAAGAGTTCTGCCCGAATTTTCATAGCAGCTTTATTCACAATAGCTAAAATTAGGTGCAACCCAAGTGTCTGTCAACAGAAAATGGATAGATGAATGTGGTTAATTCTACAATGGAATTAAGTGCAGCAACACAAAAGAAAGAACTACAATATAGATTGATTTCATAGACAAGTTGAATAAAAAAACATTTTGTTCTAATGATGGCTTTGTATGCTGAATATTTATCTATATTTTTAAGATTTTTTATGTATTTGTCAGAGAGAGTGAGTGAGAAAGAGTACAAGCAGGGGGAGCAGCAGGCAGATTGAGAGGGAGAAGCAGGCTCTCTGCTAAGCAGGGAGCTCAGTATGGGACTCAATTCCAGGACCCTGGGATTATGAGCTGAGCCAAAGGCAAACACTTAACAGACTGAGCCACCTGGGCACCCCAGGATTGCCATACTCTTGATTTGGTATTTACCTGGAACCCATTTCTTAATGTTTGCATGCTATGTTTGGTCTTTGTCCTTCAGCTGCCTTTCTTTCTTTCTTTCTTTCTTTCTTCCTTTCTTTCTTTCTTTCTTTCTTTCAACTAGTGATATTGAGCATCTTTTATTTTTTTTAACATTCACAACAGAAGTTTATGACATATCAAGCATTTTAATGTCCATAATTAAAAAGACAAATACAATCTATAAATATAAACTAAAGTCTTGGAAAGTCTATTTCATACAAATGGCAAAAATATACTAAAAATTAAGATAGAAGTATCACATTAGGTATATCAAATTGTCAAATGTAAATAATAATGGCAATACCCATTTTAAGGTTTGGGCTTCTGCAAAATTCCTTTTTTTTTTTTTAATTTTTATTTTATGTTAGTCACCGTACAGTACATCATTAGTTTTTGATGTAGTGTTCCATGATTCAATATTTGTGTATAACACCCAGGGCTCCATGCAATACGTGCCCTCCTTAATACCCATTACCTGGCTAACCCAACCTCTAGCCCCCTTCCCCTCCAAAATCCTCAGTTTGTTTCCCAGAGTCCATAGTTTCTCATGGTTCATCTCCCCCTTCGTTTTTCCCATACTTCTCCTAATATTCTCCATGCTATTCTTTATGTTCCACAAATAAGTGAAATCATATAATAATTGACTTTCTCTGCTTGACTTATTTCACTTAGCATAATCTCCTCCAGTTTCATCCATGTTGATGCAAAAGTTGGATATTCATCCTTTCTGATGGCTGAGTAATATTCCAATGTGTATATGGACCACGCCGTCTTTATCCATTCATCTACTGAAGGACATCTCAGCTCCTTCCACAGTCGGCTATTGTGGACACGGCTGCTATTGGGGTACATGTGGCCCTTCTTTTCACTACATCTGTATCTTTGGGGTGAATACCCAATAGTGCAATTGCTGGGTCATAAGGTAGCTCTGTGTTTAACTTTCAAATGACTTACCTTTCATTTGGCAAAAAACTCTGACTTTGAAATTTAACTTTATTTTCCTTCTAAATTATTGTGTAAACCAGGCAGTCTTATTCCAAGCTCATCACTTTCTTGTATGACTGAAACAAATGCAACTAGCAAGAGTCAGTTCACACTTCACACTTCCAACATTCTCTTTCAAAATCTTATTATCCAATTTCACCAGTTTCGGTGGGTGGGGGGGGATGTTCTGTTTAAGATTATTTTAGGCAATACTTTTAACAAGTATTTCACAACTATATGATTCACTATTTTGCAGCCTTCTAGTTTCTCATAAATGGTGCAACTGTGCAAGCATGTTTTAAGCCTCTACTCATGTCATGTGTGCTAACATCCTGATGGCCAAAGCAAGTCACATGGCCAATTCCTAAGTCAACATGTTAGAAAGTACAACCTTCCCATGTAGATGGTGATCGTGGTAAGTGAATGCTTCCTGAACACTGATCTTTAATTACCGTACAACTCAACTAGAATTATGATACATTTTAAAAATAGCGTATCTGTAGAAAAAAGGAATTGGAATATTTGAAAATCATCCTTTGGATTTTCAAGTAGGCATTTATTTCATTTGTGCCACAGAAATATTTTTTATTACATCGTGGACACACACTCTTTTTTGAAAGGATATTCACAACTATAGGGAGTGGTTGAAGTCTCTTATTATTTCTATCACCTTTTTACAGAAAATTTGTAACCACTTCCCACTACACATAATGCATACAGACTATAAAGAAAACATTTTTATCTTTCGAAGTTTATTAATTTTCAATCCCCTTGATATTTTCTGGCATCTTGCACAGAAAAAAAAGAAATAAGTTCTATTAAGAGAGATAGGGTTGTGCACATGGACATAATCCTAATGGTTTTGATACAGGCAGGCTGAGTTCAAGAACCCAGGAGAAGTTCCCCCAAGACGAGCTAAGAAGGTCTTTGGCTTCACACAGGTTGGAAATCAAACACGAACCAGAGAAAGTAGAAATGATTTATTGAATAATGTAAGTGACAGGTAGGGAATAGCAGACAGAGTGTCTGGAAAACTCAGTAAGGAAAGGAAAAGAAAATGAGTCTTATCATTGTTTGGGATTAGGGGTTTATATTGGAAAGGGCCTAGGGTGTGTGTTCCTTCTGGAATCCATGGTAGGGTCCAATCAGAGGAAAGAGTCAGGTGAACAATGGCTGTTATTCTGTAAATTACCAAAGGTCAGAGTATGGCTGCCAGCAACAGCTGAGGTTTGCTTAAAGCTAAAGTTCTGGAACATGTTTGGTATCTAGCTCTTCTTAGGTGTTATCAGATGTTTAGAGGCTAGGACAAAACGCAGAGAGTGATTCACTTTCTTGCCTCCCCCCTTGCAGCAGGAACATAGCTTCTTTGGCTTATTCAGAGGTAAAATACAGAACATGAGTAATGGGACCTAGCGGAAAAACAGCAGAGATAGAGCCTTTCAGAGTCCCTTTACTACTTCAGTTTAACCATTTATAGCAAGAGAATTTCTGGGAAGTACACTTTATAGAAATAATTTACCTTACTAAAAAAAAAAAAAATCAATTTGGGGAATTATAAAAAAAAACTGTCCAAAGATGGCAGATGTTTTTGCTTTCGGCTTTGCTTTTTTTTTTTTTTTTTAATGAATTATGATTGTCACCGTTTGAGGGATTTGTGGACTGGTCAAGGAAGAAGCTATGACCATGACAGGCACTAGCACACCAAGCTTTATCCGGCCCTGAGTTTACAGTGTTCCACATGAGGGATGTTGGCTGGTTGGTTTGTCCAAATGCTTGGTGTCTGCTACTCAGAAGGAGAGGAAGATAGAACTCCCAGGGGAGGGGAGAACCTGAGAGTGGGTGCAGGGATAATGTTGCTTAGTTCCCTGGTGGGAGTCTTTGGGTCAGAGATCTCTGAAAGACAGCAGCAGCTTGGGACTTAAAACTGCAAAGCACCATTAGATGAGTAGGTAACAGATTTGGGTGAGGTATCATGGGGCATTCAGAGCATAAAAGCTCTAAATGACTAAACATATGCTTGTTCGGGTTATTTTTAAAATAATTAGATGTGCAAAACTTCGAATCTGGTGCTGACAGGCTTTTGAGCTAAAGGGTCTCAGTCTGCTGTGAAGAAATAAACAAGTTAGGAGCCAATACACAGAGGCCATTTTTTGCTTGTTTTTATAATGATGCAGTGGAAAGAAATAGGTTAGGATAATGGAACCTTGGCTAATTTGAGCTCTGATACAAAGTTTTAAGGGATTTTTCATTAAATATGTCCCTGAGTATCTCTGAACCTGATTTTCCTCTTCTCTGAAATAAAGAGGTTAGATTAGACGAGGGTTCCACAGACTATGGCTTGCTGGCCAGATGTGGCCGGCCACCAGGTTTCATAAATATTGTAATGGGGCACAGCCACATTCATTTGTGTATGTGTTGCCTGTGTGTGTATGGCTGCTTTCCTCCTGCAAATGCAGACTTGAGTAGTTGTGAACAAGACCATATGGTCCACAAACTTAAAATATTTACTACTTGGCCCTTTATAGAAATGTTTGCAGACCTCTGAACTAAGCTATCCCATAGGCTTCCTTCTGCTTAAACCTTCTTTGATTAAAAAAGAAAAAAATTAAAAGCCAAGCTCTTAAACTCTTGATCAGAATTCCTGCTTCCTTTTTTTTTTTTTTTTTTAACTTATCTTTTGAACTATCAATGTTGCACTTGTGTGGTCTCTGTGTATGTATGTTTGTTTCATACCGAACCTCACAACTATCTTTTCTCTTACCGCCAAAATGATGTTGCCAGTCTTCCTGAATTAATCAGTAACTTGCATTTTCATAGCTAAACAGACATGGAAATGGATGAAAAAGAGCGCAGGAAAATGAAAAATACAACATTTAATTGAAATAACATGACTCTCTTATGTTGAAAAAAAAAATGGGATTATCTAATTGGATTTCAGCCAGTGGCATACATCCCATCTCTGTCTTCCTGAGAGTGGTCCCAGTCATTCCATCTCAACAAGGGTTCAAGTCTACATTTTCACATCTATGACAAAAGAGGAATATTGGCCAGAAGCAACCCATTCATTTTAGTCACTTAGCTTTCTTTGGCAAACATTGTCCTTAATTATTAATTCAGGATTTCAACTAGCAATCACTAGTTATTACAAGAAGCTTCAAATTGCCAGATGTCAAACCGAAACCTCTGAGAAATCATTAAATCTTCCTTCTATGATAAAACTCAAGATTGTTTTTGCTATATGATGAATAAAATTTTATATAGATCTTGATTATGTTGCCAGCCCAAGAATAGTAAAACGCATTATATAACTGTGCATCATATATATTTTTAAAATAATTTAAGCATAATAAGAACACGCATTTTAAAAAAGGGTATGTGTTCTTCTCTAGAATGTTTTTATCATATATATCCGAAGTTAATTCCTTCATGAAGACCCTCTTGAATATGACTGGAATCACAATTTATTTAAATGCAGCTTCTACTATGCAAACCGTGGTAAGGGTCTAACAGAGGCAGCAAAAAGATAATGGCCCAGGAGTTTCATTGACTTTCAAATAGAAAATGCAGATGGGAATTGAAATTTTTCAAATACACTTTCTGTTTACATGAAAAGTACAGTATGTTATCTGACTGGGTTTTTTAAATTTCAATACATATTATGTTTGCTGTCTGTGCAAATCCATCATGGTCCACATGTAGATCTAGCTGATACATGCTGAACCTTTACAGTGTCCCAGGCACTGCGGCTCACGCTTTTGCAACTTTTTCCTTATTTAGTACTGATGACAGCCCTGTGAACTAGGTTCTTTTTGTTGTTCTTACTGTTTGATTTTGTTCTTTGTTTCCATTGAATAGTTGAGGATACGGAGTCTCAAAAAGGTAAAGTGTACACTAAAAACACAAAACAAAAAAGCAGAAGAGCCAGGTTTCAAATCAAAGTGCTCTGGCATTAGATATCCAAACAGAATAGACAAAAAACAATTTGTATTTCACCAACCTAAACCCAGGCTGATTCTGGTCTGGTGTACTGACACCTACATGGCTAATAACATGGGTGAAATGCTGGCTTAAAAAGTGACAAATTGGGGTGCCTGGGTGGCTCAGTGGGTTAAAGCCTCTGCCTTCAGTTCAGGTCATGATCCCGGTGTCTTGGGATCGAGCCCCACATCAGGCTCTCTGCTCTCCAGGGAGCCTGCTTCCTCCTCTCTCTCTGCCTGCCTCTCTGCCTACTTCTGATCTCTGTCTGCCAAATAAATAAATAAAATCTTTAAAAAAAAAAAAAGTGACAAATCAAAATCCTTTATAGTGTTTTTTTGAGAACTTCCATGGCAAATAGCAAATGAGGCAGGAATGATGTTGGGGTCCAGAGCCCACAGCCAAGAAAGAATTTTTGAGACGTCTTTGGTGCAAAAATGTGGTTTTATTAAAGCACTGGGGCAGGACCCCTGGGCAGAAATTGCTGCACTGGGGGCCTGAGGAGGGGCGATTATATACTTTCAAGTTGGGAGAGGATTAGGACTAGCACAAGCCTCCAAGGTATTTTGGAAGCAAGGTTTCCAGGACCTTGAGGGGACCAGCTATTGTTAGGCAAAGTTCATTTATTACTGTTTAGTAAAAAAACCTCAGTCTTGAGACCTTTCAGATGTATATCAGCAGGCCATATGCTTGGGGGGTAGAGATAAAGGAAGTTTCCGAAGGAATTTTTATGTGTTAAAGTAGATTTACAGGATCCTGGGGGTCAGGCTAAGATTGCCTTTTGCCCTTAACCAAGTATCAACTTCAAGGCAGCTGAGTTCCTAGAGGAAGGTCACTCTGCCTGTTTCAAGGACTTGTCAGTGGACTATAAATAGAAAGGAAATTTAATTTTTCTTTTGCCTTTGTTTCCCACATCATCAAGCATCAACAAAAAACAATGGTCCAATGGAGACAGTAAAAGAAAAAAATGCAAGCTTATAAGAAAATGCTAATTAATAGCAAAGGCAGACTGTGGTGGTGGTGGTTGTTGCTTAAAACAAAAATTTTCCAATGTGCATTTCCTTTGTTCCCTGGCTGCTGCCAGCACTGCAGCCCCACATTTTTTCTCATACTCGGATTTCTGCAGTATTTAGGAGCTCCCCCCACGGAGCGCCTACTTGGAGGGCGTTGGATGAATGGCGATGCAGGGAGAGGCACCCCAAACCAGTGTGCCCAGTGATTAGCGGGAGCTGACGGGCCTCTAGGCCAGACGGATCATGCTTCCTGGAGCACAGGAGACCAGCTGCCTTCCCGCCGCAGCTTTGGTTGACGCTGGGGAATCTTTCCAGCTCTTCTCCCAGACAGCAGGATTTTGACAAGGTTTTCAGTTCCTGCTGCTGAATAGCGCACATTCAATGCCTTGTCAGCTTGCAGCTGTGGTTAAAAGGACCCTTAGCCCACTTCCCTTTATGTAAAGCTGTTGGCAGGTAGTAAAGAGCTGTGTGGCACACCCGGATATGTGCTGAAATAGCTTGGGTTTTGAGGCACATCTCACATTCCAGAAGGCATGTGCTATCAAGCAAATGCCTGTCAGGTGAATAACTTACTCCCAGAACATTCCATTACAGAAGCGAAGTTTTCTAATATCTAACCAGGAAGGGCTTACAAAGTTGTAACCAATTAAATAGTGTGCTTAATATTTCCGTGGCAAAAAAAAACAAAACAAAAACAAAAACCAAACCAAAACAAAAAAAACCTTTTGAGAAAATTTCTATAGCTATACCCTGCTGGTGCCGACTCCCCTTCCTAATGAATAATTCTTTCTTGGATGGTATTATTTTATTCCTCGGCCAGAAATCCTCTCTCCTCCATTAACTGCCTACTCCATGATTTGCCATGTCACAAGTTTGTGGTAAGAGCTTCACAGACATTTTTCTAAAGCTCCTTTGATACTCTAGGGGGTTTTGATACACTCATTGATACTGAACCTCATTTGAACGTTTTCTGTATTAGGAAGTTTTTAGTACGTTAGTGATGAAGTTCTAGAACATAGGTGAGGTTTGGTGGGGTGAGGTCCGTAGCCGATGACCAAGAAAGAATTCTTGAGACATCTCTGGTGCAAAATGGTGGTTTATTAAAGCACGGGGATGGTACCCATGCACAGGAAGAGCTGCTGCCCCGGGTTGTGAGAGATGGCAGGGTAAGTATCCTGTGGTTGGGGGAAGGTGAGAGAAAGGGAGGTTTCAGCGGAGCTTTCATATGCTAAAGAGGGCCTACAAGGTGCCGGGATAGGAGGACTTGAGGCTCAATCAAGGTTGTCTTTCCCTTTTCGCAAGCCATTAACATCAAGATCCTTGGGAGATTCCTAAAGAATGTCACATTTGTCCCACCCAGGCGTGGTGGGGGTGAGGGGGAGATTGCGAGGTGTCAACCTTTTGCTTTGTCCTGAGCCAGCCTTCTGCTCCCTCATCATTAGGGTTCCAGCCTACCCAAGCGAGAAGGCTGAGTTTCTTTTTCTAACTTCCTTCAGTGAGAATCACAATGGAGTGACCAAGGCTCTGCCAGTCAGACAGAGACACGCGAGTGTGTGATTCAGGAGAGAGTGATGGGAGGAAGAGGATGCTGGGCAGAATTTCCTGGGAAAGATACACAGTATGATGACGGGATATCTGTCAGAGCTTCCCAAGACCAGAGCTGACAGCGAGAGTGCTAAAGCTTGAATCTGGGACACAGCCGCCACAAGGCTTCCACTAGAGTAGTCTGCTGTGTAATCTTGGGGTCGGGATCTTCACTATAGTCCTCTAGTTCTGAATCTTTGGCCTTTGCAGAGACTCAGTGAACTGCCTCTATCTGTTAATATATATTTTTTCCAGGTGGGGGTGTAACATAGCTAGACTGTGTGCTCTTGCAAAACTGTCAGGAACCCAAAAACCAAACTTTCAAACATGACCTTTCAGTCTGTTTGATAGCTCATGTGACTCACAGTGGAGAGGAGTGTAGTAGTAAAGGGTGTTCCCTTAGATGCCCACATTTTATTTAATCTGTTCCCTAGTCTCTTTCTCTTTACTTTATGTAACTGTTCACCAGGTATTGGTGTTATCTCTCTTATTGCCCCAAGACTGTAAGTAACTGAGTGCATGGTTATTGTATCTTTCATGTCTCTGTCAGTACCTTTCTTACGGTGAGGACTCAAGGTTGAATACACAGCGGAATGCTCCTACCAAAAACCTTTTGGTATAAAGCAAATTCTGTGTATCAAGGCCTTGAAGGCCAAGGATCATCATGTTTATCATGAGTAGAAAATGTAGCTTTAGAACGTAATGGCTCAAAGGTAACTTGGAGGGAGTAGGAAGGATAGACGAAAAGAAGGAAGGGGATGGTAGGACAGGAAAAACAAAAATTTTGTTTATGATCCACAAATTTTTCTTCTTTTCTGAACAAGAGGAAATAAATGCTTTTTCATAAACAAATTAAAAAAAAAAACAGAGTAATTTCAATCCTTTGAAAACAAATATGCAGTTGTAAAGTTTAATGACAACTGTCTGGAATGTTGCCTTAATTTTATAGTAGGGGTGGAAAATGCCATACAAAGGATAAAATCGTAAGTCAAGCCGCCGACATTATCTAAGTAATGTCCCATTTAGACTCGATGCCTTTTTCCTGGGGTGATGGACGGCTAATAAAGTTCGTCTTGAGGCAAGAGGCATAAATGATTCCAACCAACATAACTTCAAAGGTGGTGTAGGAGGGTCTGATTAAGCAAAACAAGAGCAAGATGTGCCATTTTCAGAATGTCTCAGGCCTGGTGCTCTCATTTGGTTACATTTTCTTTATTGAATTTTTGCAATGAAGCCAGTTTCACTTCCTGTTAAAACCTGCCTGTCTCCACTCACTTCTGCCTATTCTAAGGAAAAAGTCATAAAAATTCTTCAAATATGAAAGAAGAATAGGGTCAGAAAGCGACTCTTAAAACTGCATCATTCTCCCACAGTAAGTGAAAGATCAGCAAGGTATTGTGAAGTGCAAATGTCAATGTAATGAAAATGTAGGATCAAAAAATTTTAGAGGTCAAAAGGACTTTAAAAGTCATTTTCACCAATTTTCTACTCCCTTAGGACTTTTTTCAGCAATATCTCTAGCAGATGACTGTCTAGTTTCGGCTTAAATAACCCATAGTGTTAGGAGTCTGTTTCCTCCTAAAATGTCCATTTATTTACTTGACAAAATAATCATTTTTGTCGGCTACAAGCATAATTCTAGAATTATGCTAGATACCATATATGAGATATTGGGGGAACATATCTTTAGAATGTTTTCCCCATTTTACAATGAACTAAAATCAATTTCACTTTAATTCCCATTATTAGGCATATACTTACTTAATATTAGTCAGTAATGAAAATGTCTATGTATTTTGAATTTCATGATCCAAACAACTAAATTTAGTTGGTAGGTAGAGAGATTGGTACATGTTCCATTTACTTACACTTTTTTTAAACAGAAAATGTTTTCTATTAAAATATCAAGACTTACTAACTTAACACCACATTTAAAGGAGGATATATATTCAGATTTAAGACTAAAGGGAAGTAGTACATCTAAATTCATCACTGTTTTTAACAATCTGCACTAATTGCTGATCTTAGTCCAAGACTTTTAACAATCAGCTATAATTACCAATCCTATTCCAAGAGGAGAATATTCCAACCTATATCCTAATAAAAAGATAACGTTTTTTAAACTTTCAATTAAACATCCATAATTGAATGTAAAGCCTGCTTGGCTTTATCCTTTTAGAAATTCTGCCACTATCAAAAATATATTTAAAAGTTGTGGTCAATTCTCAACCACATAATAGTATTATTTGAGGAGATTTAAAAAAACATGAGGTTCACTCACCACTACCCATTCTAATTGAATTTGATTTTTGTGAGATCTATGTATTGGTAGAATCCAGGGGACTCTAACACATAGCCAGATTCCAGAGCCACCATTTAAGGAAAGCTTGAAATTTTTAAATCAGTCTCTTTTATGTCTGTTTATTAGTAATCAAGCAAGTCTTTATACAAGACTTGCTTTCTTTTCTGATTCCATTTTCTCATGCTTCTTTCCTTGTATGTGTCAGTAACATGAAAATTACGAGAAAACAAGTGACCAAGTAAAAAATGGCTCATACATTTGAATAGACATTTCACAAAGTAATTATATAAATATGGGACCTTATAATAAACCCCTGAAAGATGCTCAACAACATCAGTCATATGGGACAGGCAATTAAAATCACTGGAATGGTTAAACCCATTAGGATATTTAAATATATTTTAAAAAATGCGGGCATTATCAAGTATGGGAAAGAATGTGAAGCAGCTGTAACTGTCATACATTGTTGGTAGGATTGCAAAATGGCACAGCTAATTTGTGAAATTTAAAGCAATATGTTATAAGGCTAAATAACACATTATAGAACTCAGCAATCCCATTCTTGTGTAAGGCCAAACACAAAAATAAAATGAAATGAAAACATGTACACACAACTTATGCATACATTTTCATAGTGGTGTTATTCATAATCAAAATCTGGAAACAGCCCAACTTGTCCATCAAATGGTGAATGAATAAACAAATTATATTAGAACCATGCTATGAAATACCAGCCAGGAATGACAAAGATCAACAATATGGATGTGACTAAAAATCATTTTGCTAAGTGAAAAAAAAAAAAAAAAGACTACCCACTCTAGGATTCTATTTATATGAAATGCTAGAAAAGGCAAAACTAATAGTGACAACAGATCAGTGGTTGCCTGGACATAAGAAGAGGAGGTCTGAATTCATCCATGAGGAAACTTGAGGGCTGCATTCTACATTTTGACTGTAACAGAAGTTACACGACTGTTCTATACAACAGTAAATTCATCATCCGTGCTTCTAACATAAGTGAATTTTGTTGTATATAAATTATACCTCAATAACTATTAGAAAATAAGTCCTAGAATTAAGCATTTTTATATACTGTAGATGGAATTGGAAATTGGTACATTCTTTTTGGAGGACAACTTAGGGACATCTATGACAATAAAATAAACATTTTTGAATATATAATTCGACATTTAGATACTTATCCTGTAGAAATTTTTACTTGGCCATAAATATATAAGCAGAAGATTATCTTAAAATCAAACAATATTCAACTGGGACCTCCTTTAATCAGTTATTATATATCCATACAGTGGAAAACCATGCAACTCTTATAAAATGTAAAATGGCTAAGTAAAAAATTTCCGTCATATATAAAATCAAAAGTGTAAAGCACAGAACAATGCAGATAGTATGTAAATGTGCCCGTAAAAACCCTTACCTTTCAACATGCATAAAGTTTCTGGAAGGATACTCGGCTCAATGTAAAATGACACCAGATTTTACACACATACACACACATATTAATATATGATAAAACTTTAAAAAATAAGTTCAGATTTCTCTAAAAGCTAATTGTTTAAAATTTAAAAAGTACCAAGATTATATGGCAGCACTTGTAGAACAATTAGAAGAATGTAACAAGAGCACAAAGGGCAAGAAAATGTTAAATGGAATTATAGTCTTGTGAATTTCATATCCTGTTCAAAGGTAGGCTGTGATAAAGATACATATTGTAATCTCCAGGACAACCAAAAATAATACAAAGGAGCATATGTCAAACTCACCTGAGGTAATAGAAATCAAATACTAGAAAAATATTACTCATCCAAAAAAAGATGAAAAAATTGAGCAAAGATTATACCAGTATTTGGTATATCAATATATCAATATCAAAGTATGTCAATACTTAAAATAAATAGAAAGGGAATAAAAATACTCCAGTTAAAATGTCTTCTTAAAAGACTGAATAAAAGAGCAAGATCTGCCTATATTCCATTACAATGAATATTAAATAAAAAGACACAGAGTTCTCAAGGTATACCATGAGAACACTAAGCATAAGAAAGCAGGCATGTATTTATTAACATCTGACAAAGCATGTTTTACTTCATGAACACAGACATTATCAAAGATAAATCCATATGTGCATAACAACAGCATTTCAAAGCACAGAAACAAAACCGACAAACTTAAAGGAAAAATAGACAAATCCATAAACAACTTTGGAAATTTTAAAACTACCCTGTCAACAACTGATAGGACATATAAAAATCAGTAAAGCCAAAGAATTTTTGAACATTATTTTAAAAATTGACATATTTGACTGTGATACAACACTACATGTAACAATTATAGAATATACATTATTTCTAAGTGCATATAAAACATATAAAAGATAAACTGCTGGGTCTTAAAACAGAACTCAGTAAATGTCAAAGGATCAAAATAATACAGAATATATTATCTGACCATAGAAATATTAATTTAGAAATCAGTAGGAAAAAATCGTGTTCCTCTAATATCTGGAGTAGCCCATTATTCAGAGAAGAAATCTAAGGGGGGAATTAGTCTTTATCAGATTATGCTAAAATGGTTAGAGAGAAATTTTTAGATTTAAATACCTGTATTAGTAAAGAAAACAGGTAGAAAGTTGATAATCCAAATACCTACCATAAGATGGGAAAATCAAAGTAGTTTTAAAAATTGTCTAGGGATGCCTGGGTAGCTCAGATGGTTAGGCATCTGCCTTTGGCTCAGGTCATAATCCCAGAGTTTTGGGACTAAGCCCTACATCAGGCTCCTGGCTCAGCGGGGAGTCTGCTTCTCTCTTTCCCTCTGCCTTTCCCCTGCTCATGCTCTCTCTCTCTCTCTCTCTCTTTCTCTCTGTATCTCTGACTCAAATAAATAAGTAAAGTCCTTTAAACAAATTGTTTAAAAAGTTACCTAGAAAAAAAGGAAATAATAAATATAAAATGAGAAATCAATGAAATAGAAAATGAATAAAAAGCAGACAGGTGCTCTTGGGTGGCTCAGTCAGTTCAGCATCCAACTCTTGCTTCTGGCTCCGGTCATGATCTCAGGTTGTGAGATAGAGACCTATTTGAGGCTCTGCTCTGAGCATGGAGGATGCTTCAGATTGTGTCTCTTCCTCCCACACACACACTCTCTCAAAACATAAAAAAAAGAAAAATTTTTAAATAAAAACTTGGTTCCCAGGGCACCTGGGTGGCTCAGTGGGTTAAGCCTCTGCCTTCGGCTCAGGTCATGATCCCAGGGTCCTAGGATCGAGTCCCACCTTGGCCTCTCTGCTCAGCAGGGAGCCTGCTTCCCCTCCTCTCTCTGCCTGTCTCTCTGCCTACCTGTGATCTCTGTCTGTCAAATAAATAAACTCTTAAAAAAAAAAAAAAAACTTGGTTCCCAAAAAGAGTAAACACCTAGAGAAACTGATCAAAGTAAAAAGAAGAGAATAGAGAAAACTAGTAAGAAAACACAAAATGCCAATATTTTGAATGAAAAAATGAAAAAATATGCATATCATTATAGAGCCTTCATATATTAAAAGGGTAAGAAGGAGAAGAGATAACTTAATGCCGAAAAATTAGAAAACTTAAAGTAGATGTATTATTTGAAAACACAATTTCAAGACCAAGGTTTTCTCTCTAAAGTACTGCTTCTAAAACCTGAACACAAAAATCACCAATGGGATCTTAATAAAACCACAAATTCCAATTCAAAGGTGTGGGATAAAACCTGAGATTACACATTTCTAGCAAACTCTGAAGTGATGCTGATGAGATAAATATGTAATGCTTGAGAAGAAAAACCAACTATGCTATGAAAATCCTTTAGTAGGCTGAATGTATTTATAATCATTCAGGCCAGGCGTATTTTGATCAGATATATTTTGATCTGGAATCTAGGGAAGGAGAAGCAGATAAATGAGCCGTTACGCACATGGCACCCTTCATAGCGATCTCTGAATGGCTGTCTGGTTGGAGTGGACACCTTGGAACAGGGAGAAGAAGAGATGCAGCACCTGGAGAGGTGCTAAGAAATCTTTACTTCCCAGACTTGAAGGCCCTTCTTGAATTGAACCCTACTGATCTAATTAGGTGAAGATACTTAGGCTAGAATAACATCAATAATGTAATTTTGGATATAACTCATGATAATGGATACAGTGGAAACCATAGGTTTCTATGGCTCTTTTTATTTTTATTGCTTTTAAAATGGAGAGAAATTTTTCAAGGTATTAATGTGATCAAAATTGGTTCAATTAATTAGAGACTACATTTAAAAAGCCCTTGATAAGAACAAGTTTAAACATTTTTCTTGATGTAATTATCTTTCTCACCTAGGTGGCTTAAGTGAAGAATTTAAATAGACTTCTTTTAAAAAGATCATTAGTCTTCAAAAGCAGCTTATCTTCAAAATAAAAGAAAAGGCATCTTTTCCTCATTTAACACTTGGCTAAACAGTCAATACAAGGGCATTTTGCCTTTTGTTAACACTGTATGTCTTAAAAGCTCAGCATAAATAAAAAATCTATGTACCAGATTATTTTATCCTTGACATATATTTTAATTTCAGTAATACGCTACATTCCATTCTGATTCATCTTAAATAAACATTGACTTCTAAGTTATGATCATATTGCTGGGAACAATCTTAGTGGTTTAGTAAGAAGAAAATAGTAGAAAATAAAACTGCAAATTATATCATAAAAAAAATGTCAAATGTGACATTTGTACTGTGCTAATTTCTTGGAGAGTAGCTTTGTTTCAGAGTCTGGTCCCAATATGGCAGTTGCAAAATATCACCTCTCTTAAGCAGACTCCAAATTGAAGAGGATCTTAATGTTAAGGACATGGACGTACAAGGCAGATAAAATACATGTAAATACATGATGGCAGATGTTAATTCCACTGATCATGTTTTACTCCTTTTAATAATTTATATATTTTTAATAAAATAGTATATATTTGAGGCATCCAACATGATTTGATATACATGTACACAGTGAAATGATTACTAGAGTCAAGCTAATTAACATATCTCACATAGCTATCGTTTGTTTCCAAGATGAGTGCACTTTAAATCTATTCTCTTAGTATATTTCCAGTATCCAATACAGTATTATTTACTGTGGCCATCATGCCTGTACATTAGAACTCTAGATGTATTCATGCTGCATAACTGCAACTTTGTGCCCCCTTGACCAGCATCTCCCCATTTTTCCCAACCTCACTAGCTCCTGATAGCCACCGTTCTCCGCTTCCATAACTTGCTCCATAACTTGCTTATACAACAATGAAATTCTGTTGACTGGATGAACGAATATAGGGTATACACTATCTTTAATGCCCAGGAAACTAATAATGAATAAGACACATATAGCTCCTGCTTTATGGAGCTGATAGGCTATTATGCTAATCAAAGCATTTAGATTTTGAAGAGATACTTAAAGTGCATATTGTCAAACGCCAGCATTTTATTTGTCAGGAAACAGAGGCCCATTGATGTTATGTGGCTCTTCAATGATCATCAAAGGACCAGAGCTCAATGATCTGATTCATAATGTAACACTCTTTCACTACACACTGTGCCTAACAATTTTCAGTTATTATTGATTGTCTTAGGGTGCAACAGATACTAAAGAAGTAAATGTAAGACATAGAAAGTTAATGTACAATATTATAAATTGTATCATTAATGCTGAAGGAAGGATATGAATGAATAATCCAGAAGTGGCTCTAAATTGTAAGAAATCTTGGTGCCCTAAAATTGCTATGGCATTCTTTAATGAGCTGCAAGATAAGTAAAATAAGAATAATGATGGAGCTATGTATAATATGACTGAAGGTGGGGAGATACATTTTGAGGAGAAAATGAAGGAGAGTGATAGCTCTGCGGAGTTTATTTAAATCTTTAGGTCTCAGCGAATTGAAATACTGTTGGAGATTAGATATTGATGTAATTACAGATGACATCTATGGAAAAGGGTGATTTGAACGAAAAATCCTTATTTCTATAAAAAGGTTTTGGTGTATAGGAATGAAGAATTCTATTACCTGCCAATGAAGATAATACAGTCAAAAATCCTAGGCTCCATTGAGAGTATTAACCAAAGGGATACAAAGAGGAATAGAGGCACACTGGGAATACTGTGCCTTGTTCGTTTTGAGGCCCCTTGTAGAGAGCCAAATGGAGTCTCTCGTGTCAAACAGGAGCCTGTGTCAAGTAATGATGCAAGCAGTTAAGGTACTGAAGCTAGGAGATATCGCTTGGACCAACAACAGCTAACACTCCAGAACTGTCTGTGGGGGTCCAAAACCAATTAAATCCCTTTAAAAAGGGAAGGATTTTGCCAGCAAACTGTCAGACTCTTCAGACCTGACCTCTGTGTCTGACCACTTAAAAAAGGCAACTACCACAGATGGCTCAGCCGGATTGATCTCCAAATAGAACCAAGGTCCTACACTGCTTGAACATAAGAAGCAGGAAGGGCTCAGAGCTGACCCTGACCAGGCGGAAGCCTTATCTCAACTGCATGTGCACAGACTGACTTCACGTTTAGTTCCTAACTTCCTGCACCCTCTGTTACCTTCTTTCTTGTGTAGTTTGTCTTCTGTCCTGCTCTGTGTGCTGTGTTAGAAGCCAAATTTAACCACATGGTGAATTGTCATTGAGTTTGGAATCCTGAACCTGCTTTCAATTTTGATTTACCTTTGCTATCTGATTGACTAAAGCTGATACTGTGGAAATATACAGCTCATGTGTTTGCCTTCATAGGGTGCTCATGATACCCCTAAAGAATTATATTGACAAACAAGAGTGATTCTTAGGGAGTATGAATAATTAGGATGAAAGGACCTTGAGCACTTTCCTTGCTTACCTATTTATTGTTGTCCCTAAAATGACCTGTTATAGAAAATGTCCCAAATTTCTGTTTGGAAAATACATATAATACTCTGCCTAGTCCTACAAATTAATATGTCCATATCCAGATGGTTAAGGGAAATAGATGAGATTTGAGCTCATGCAAGCTTACTGGGAGGATCAAAGCTCTGAATGACTCTTGACAGCAAAATGGTTTAACTTTTGGTTAAAGCAAAATAGCGGTAGAAACAAAACCTCATAGGGCTAGTACACTAAGTAAGTTTAACTCCTCCAGAGTTTTAATGGAAGCGTAATTAGGGTTTCTAACCATGTGGAACTATTTTAGGATATATTTAGAAGCATATGTATTTATGCAAACCAGGAATTTGCTTTCTGTAAGTTGTCCTAATACTAAAGATGCTATAAAACAGTTTATAGTCAGGAGTAGTAGGAGTGGGAGGAGAACATAAAGCATAAAGAACATAAGAACATATAGAACATAGTCCTTGCAGCATATTATGCGGGGTAACTTGACCAACTTACCCCAAATTACACTGCTCTTCATCACTCTGTTAGACTTCCAGACAGTTCATTTAGCCTTTGATTTGTTGAGTATATGAACTTACGTTTGGGCTTTCGAACCAGTACCAACTGATTGGACAGAAGATTTGACTTCTGCTTTCAATTTAAAGACTATGATCAAAGAAATGGCGAATGAGATTTTTCTATTTGCAGCACTGGTTTTCTCAAGTGCCTTTATTTATTTATTTATTTATCTATTTATTTATTTTTGTTGTTGTTGCCAAAAGCTTTTATTTTATTTTATATTTTTTAAATTTTTTTAAATTTTTTATTTTTTATAAACATATATTTTTATCTCCAGGGGTACAGGTCTGTGAATCGCCAGGTTTACACACTTCACAGCACTCACCAAAGCACATACCCTCCCCAATGTCCATAACCCCAGCCCCCTTCTCCCAACCCCCCTCCCCCAACACCCTCAGTTTGTTTTGTGAGATTAAGAGTCACTTTTAAACTGTGATCTGATGCGTTTATTTTTTCTTTGAGGAAGAAGAAGGTAGGACTAAGTTAGCAGAAATACCTGCAGCTAGAATACAAAGAGGGTTCTCTGTGTCATCTCAGGAATTTTCACCAATTAAGAGGAAGTGCAGCAATGAAAGTTAATGTTCCATTAATATGCTGATTTTGCTCCCACCAATTGCAGTAACTCTACAAATTGGAAAAATTATTATTTTATTCTTTGTCAATTTTGTTACTCAAATTTGCTAGCAAAGATCATAAAAGGAAAAGCCATAAGATTTCCACAAATACAGATTGACTATCAAGATTACTTTGTTTGAGTCATGTTAATAGATTGTGTTAGGGACCATAGAGTATTTTTCATTTAGTTATTAGTGCTGTTATTAGTGGACATGTCTCAGATGTACATGAGATAAAATTGCCTGGGGTGATACCTCAGAAGCCACAAGTTAGAAATGTGTTCACTGAAGAGAAACACTTCATTTAAAAAAAAAATGGGGAGGAGTAGCAGGCTGAGATGACATCAGGTATCAGATCAGCTAGATAGTTTATCAAACCATTCTGAACACCTACAAATCCAGCAGGAGATTGAAGAGAAGAAAAACAGCAATTCTAGAAACAGAAAATTGACCACTTTCTGAAACATGACCCCAAAGTAAAGTCTCTGTTATCAGATGATGTCACAACTCTGAGCAACAATAAAGAGACACTTTCTGCTAAATATATATATATATATATATATATATACACACACACACACACACACATCTTTTCAATATCCCTATAAATATCAAAGATATTGATAATTTAACTGTTAATGTAAGGAACAGACTGAACTGTATTTATTGGCTTAGCCTTCTAAGGTCACTGAGAATTTTGGAGTTAGATTTCAGGTCTCTGTACTCTAGGATAAACACAAGTTTAATGCAAGGCTTCACGCAGTTCAATTGATGTGCTTATTCAAAATCTTGACATTATTCAATATGTGGCTCAGAAATTTATTGCTCACTACAGCAGAATTAATAGAATATCATTTTAAAGCTTATGGGTAACTTCATCTTCTCTCTGCACTGAGAAGGTCATGAAGACCAATTACATCAAAAGAAAAAAGAAAACAAGAAGAATGAAAATTTTCATATTTTTTAAAAGGATATCTAGCCTGAATGATATCAAACAGGTTTATGACCCCAAGTCCAAATTAGTCAAAAACATTGCTTTGTTTGCTTATGTCTGCTTAAATTTTACACTTTGCTACATTCTATAAGGCAGAAAAGGCAACATGAATGTGGATATGAGCATGGGCCAATAGCCTCTGAACAAAGTCTTACAGGAGATCATTTTCTAAGTCAGGATACAAATTATCATCTAGGAATATGCATTCAGATTAATGCCAAAAATGTTTAAATAAAAGCCAAATTTAGCTATATTTTCTACAAAGAGTAGAGTGTCATAACAAGATTTTCATGGGAAGCATGCAATGGAAGGATAGGAATGAGTTTGATGCATCTTTTAAGTGAAGTGGCAGGACATGATGAGAATCGAAACTAAATAAAGCAAGAGTGTGAGGAAGATATGGAAGGGATAATTTGGGGTCAGGTAAAGAAAAAGAATCCACAGAATTTGATGGTTGGATATAGAAAAATCAGGGGAAAAAATTATCATTGATGACTACTATATTTCTGGATTGGAGGTGCATCTATTTCCCAGGAAAGACTAGAAGATAAAGAGAAAATGGATTTGAAGTGTCTGACTTATTCCAAAGTTTCTCATGCCATTCAATTCATAATCTGGTGACTTAATAAATGCCCCCCCTCCCCCACTAAGAATCTACAGATATAAGGGCACCTGGGTGGCCCAGTTGGTTAAATGTCTGCTTTTAGCTCAGGTCATGATTGCCAGGTGCTGGTATTGAGCCCCATATTGGGCTCCCTGCTCAGCGGGGAGATCTCTCTCAAATAAATAAATAATCTTTTTTTTTTCAAATATTTTATTATTTATTTGACAGACTGAGAGAGAGCACAAGTAGGCAGAACTGCAGGTAGAGGGAGAGGGAAAAGCAGGCTTTCCACTGAGCAGGAAGCCCAATGTGGGTCTCGATCTCAGGACCCTGGGGTCAGGACCCAAGCTGAAGGAAGACGCTTAATGGCTGAGCCACCCAGGTGCCCCAATAAATAAATAATCTTAGAAAAAAAATCTAGTGGGGCTCCTGGGTGGCTTAGTTGTTAAGCATCTGCCTCCGGCTCAGGTCATGAACCCAGGGTCCTGGGATAGAGCCCCACATCAAGCTCCCTGCTCAGCAAGAGCCTGCTTTTCCCTCTCTCCCTGCTTGTGTTTCCTTTCTCGCTGTATCTCTCTCTCTCTCTGTCAAATAAATAAATAAAATCTTTAAAAAAAATCTAAAGATATAGTATTCATATTTACAGATGATTTTACAAGGTTTCTAAATATAAGGTTAATATAAAAAATTAAGTGCCCTTACAAATACCAACAACACACAATTTATAAAAATAAATGTAACAAATGTACTATTTATAGTAGCATCAACAAAATCAAATATGTAGGAATAAATTGAACGAAAGTTATGCAAGACTTTTAACTGAATACTATGTCACTACTGAGATTAATTAAAGACCTAAATAAATGAAGGATATGCCACATTCATGGATTGAACAAAAAATATTGTAAGACAACAATTTCTAAAAGCTGCTTATAGATTCACTGCAGTACTATTCAGAATCATGAGATCTTTTTTGCCTTATGGAAATTGATAAGCTCTTTCTAAAATTTATACAGAAATTCAAGGAGTCAAGAATAACCAAGAAATTTAGTGGAAATCAATGTGGAATCAATATGGGCAAAAGGATGAACTTTTAACCCTATTTTGTATATCACACACACAAAAATAACAGTTGCAGTTGGATGTTAGAAAAAAGGTGAAAGATTGATAAAACAAAGCTTCTAAAAAGTAGCAAGTATAATTCTTCGTATATTTATGGAAGGTAAAGATTCTGTATACAGTACACAAAAAGCAGTAACAGTACAAAAAGCAGTAACAGTAAAGGAAGAGATTGATGAATTGCACTCGGTAAAATTAAGAACTTCCCTTCACCAAAAGACACCATTAAGACAGTAAAAATAGAAACCACAGAGTGGGAAGATATATTTGCTATACACATTTTTGGAAAAGTACTTGTGTTGAATATAAATAAAGGACGTTTACAAATCCATATGAAAAAAATAACTCATTTTTTAAAAAATGGGCAAAATTCTTGAAAACACACATTACTAAAAAAGGATATGCAGAGATATAGCCAACTGGATTATTGTCTTTTTCACTTTACATATAGATCTTCAAATTATTTGACGTAAGGAGAGAATGAAATGTTCAATAATGTCTTCTCTGCAAAACATAACTAACGCAAAAAAGACGCTCTTTGTCACGATTCCTAATACTAAGCTGCACTGTCTTTATTGCAGTAATGTTGGTGTCAGTTCCTGAATAACTGATTTTCTCCTAATTTGCTAATAATAACACTAATGACAACCAATATAAATAAGAGAAAATAGTAGGTACTTTTTTTTATTTTAATATAAATTTATTTGAGTTGGAAAACATATTAGGTAAGTATATTTCTTTTCTCCAAACATGTAAGAAAAATCTTGCAACATAGCAATAATATATTAATGTACTGTTTGTTTTTATTACATACTCTTTTAATTTCCTATCATAAAGTTAAATTTTCAAAAGCAAAACTTAAATAAAGAAACATTTTTGGAAAGATAACATATGAGAGTTACCTCAAAATGTTTCATTAATTAATTAGAACATTCCACTAATAATTATCAGTAGGTACGTTTTATTGAATACTTACTATGTGCAAAACACTCTAATAAGAATTCTTAATCACCATCTCATTGCATTCAATGAGTAAGCCTACAAGATAGGTACTATTATCATGACCCCCTCCTCTTTCTCAGAAGAGAAAGTTGGAACTAAAGGTGTTAAATAATTTTCCCCAAATCAAAGCATTAATGGAGCACAGAGTTCAGATTTAAATTGACTGCCTGCCTTTGGGGATCGTGCTCTTGGGCTCTGCGCAATATGATAAGTTATAGTAAGTTCCCCTCAACTTTCAGCAGATTTAGCACTACGTTTACTTATCAGTGAATCCCAATGGGAAGGTTTATTTGGTAGTTTTTCTGGTCTTAGAGATCCACTGAAAAGCTGATATATAAGCTGTGGGAAAATAATGGCTGAAGTTAAGTCTGGAGACACTGGACTAAGAACAGAATGTCAACAAGATTCTCTGTGTCTGTCCTTTCGTACTGGCTTCTTGGGGTGCCTGGTTGGCTCAGTTGGTGAAGTGTCTGCCTTCAGCTCAAGTCATGATCCCAGGGTCCTGGAATCCCATGTCTGGTCCCATGTCTGGCTCCTTGCTTAGTGGGGAGTCTGCTTCTCCCTCTCTGCCCCTCCCCCCTTGCTCTCTCTCATGCTCACTCTCTCTCTCAAATAAAGAAATAAAATCTTTAAAAAATATACTGGCTTCTCTATTTTGGCTATATCTTATGTGCATCTTAAGTGGAGATCATGTTCCTAACATTGTGAGTTTACATTTTCAGGTGAAAGAGGAAGGGAGATTACTTCCAAGCTCCAGATGAAAAAACTCTGGGAAGGACTCAGGTCCCTTCCAACCCAACCCCTTCTCAGAGAAGTTTGCTTCCAGAAAATTTCCAGGAATATCAGGCGGGCTGGAAACAATACCCACTGAGGTCATTGAACTCCACAATTGGTGACATTGTAAACAAGCAAAAGAGGTAGATACGCCCATTCTAAAACTCACTGAGCTCAACGTAATGTGCTTAGGACAAAGTATATATGTGGAGATTAAGTAGAAACATGATCTGTCAGTAAGGTTGGTAAGGCTCGATAATTTGACCATTTATTTTTGCAATCCTAATTTTTTTTTGGACCCTTACATCTCACAAGACACAAAAGAGTACTGAGATCTGTGTATGTGTGTGAATTGGTGAATGGGAAATGTAAACTTTGAACTAGTTTGTTTAATTTAGTTGGCTTATTAATGTGTGGTTGTTTGAGATAGCTGATCAGTTTTTCTATTGGACTAGGGTGATTTTGATATTTCCTCAACTGTTTGAAATAGTAACTATTCTACCACTTTCGCTTGTGCCTAAAGGAAAAAAAAATGTTTGTATTCTACTAGATAGGAGTATATGTCAGAGTTCACATTTATATTTTAAAAAATCTAGACAAATGTCACAATGTCTAAATTTAGAGAACAGGTTAGGGCTAATTTTGAATTCTTTGCCTCTAGTTATTGCAAAATGAGTGCCATATAAAATTGAAATCTTCTGTCACAGCCATGGATAAATGATTTTTATAAGAGAGATATTGACTTTAATATAGTTTAATAAAAGAATTTATGGATAGATAGTAAAGACAAGTTTGTCCTAGCTCTGGTTTACAATTGATTTTGTATTTTCTTAGAAAGTTATTTTATTTTATTTTGTTTGTAGGATACAAAACTTATTCTATCAACTTCTCTAAGAGGTGAAAATAAATGAAATAGTAGATATAGCATTTAGCATAAAAAATGATAGCCAAATGCTGCATGGTTTATGCCTACTCCTTTTAATTCTTACTGTTAATACTTCCAAATAAAGCACTCTTGCATTTTGTATGAAATATTCCGGTAGTTTTCCAATTTATTTACCACCCTTCGTTTTAACTCTACTCAATTCATAGTACATCATGCTGAGATAGCCTTCCCAAAGAACAATTATGAATATGTCACTTACGTTGTTGCAAATGATCGCAAAAGAAGTATAGACATGCTGTAGACTGTCTTTGCCTTTTCTCTAGGGGTTGCTACAAAATTTTATCATGTATCTATAGCCTTCTTCCTTTAAATTCCTCATTCAGGGAAAAAGAAGGGTCTTATCCTCCAGAGAGAAAAATGAATGGAATCTGCATGGAACCCTGTTGACGTGCTTGTCCCTTCCTTCCCCTAAAAGCACATACATGACTTTCTTATTTCAGAGGAAGCCATGGGGCTTTTCCTCTCCAAATGCTAACTCAACCTATGTACTCAATTATCCCTCTCAGTTTCCCCAGGCCCTTGATTCAGAAGTTTTCTTTAATTATGTCTTCATACTTTACTTATCTGTGGTTCCATTCTGTCTGTAGGTTGTTCAAACTGCCTTCGTGCTTGAAAAGCTTACCGCAGCATTACCTTGTGTTCGAGCCATCTGTTATGACTGACACATTACTTAAGCTAAGCCTCTAATTATTTTTCACTTTTTTAGCTTCTTCTACTCTTCATTTCAATTTAGGTTTTTCATTAATTTTGAAATCAACCTTGATAAGATTTCCCAGGGAACTAAAAATCTTTCATCCAGTGGCTCATTTGACTGCTCACTAAATAGACTCCTTTTGAACATTTAACGCGGCTGATCTCATTCTTTAGACTCTCTCCTCTGATATAGAGGAAACTAACCTTTCTGATTTCCCTTCTCTTTTGGCCCAATTAATGGTATCCAGTCCTTTGTCATTCTTTTAAACGTGGTATTTTTCATGGAGTTCTCGATAACCCATTCTCCTCTTCATCTACATCTGCTTCCTTGCTGTGTTAAATGTGTACTCACAGGACTTCATTTTCTCCCAGGCATTCATGTCTAATAAGTACCTCCCTCGTGAGACTGCATCTCCACTGTCTTTCCATACCACAGTCGCCCCGATTTCACACTATCCATCCTCAAGGATCTTATTCAAACTCCTCCAGTAGGTCCCCTTTATTTCTTCCTCTCCCTCCTGAGATATCCTATATTGTACTTCTTTTCTCCTGTTCGTATTGCATTACTTTCTACCTGCCTTATTGTGGAGATTTACAAGGTATGCTACCTAAAGGCAATGTTTTCATTGTTTTAACTGCATATCTCCCACAGTACTTTTCACAATCTTTTGTGTAGTAATTTCTCAATAGCCACTTGTTAAATGCATGAACGTGAATATTAACAATTGAAAAAAAGCTTATAGATCATTAAGTTCTATTTTTCGTATCAGTAGCAAATAGTCTGGAGAGTCTTACACTTTGGCCTGTACTCAGAATAGCCTCATTTTAGATTCTGACAGTGAGTGGAGGGGCTTTGATAATATATACACACTAAGCTGACTACACTGGAAGGGACGTATAGGAGACAAGCTTCAGATGCAAATTTAGTTCTGGAAATATTTTTATAGTTGCATATAAATGCAATGGCTTCCATACAATTTCTCTGATCAAGCAAAGTGAGGTGACAAGGATCCTTTCTCCCTTTAAACCCAAATTGCTCCTTTTCAACTGCAAAAATAATGACAAGATAGAAAATACATAGCATAAATATTGGTTAATCCCTTTAGGCATAGAGTTCTACAATGTATCTGGCACTCTCATTTATGGTTTTCTGACATGTGCATCAAGAGAAAAGGGGTATAACAGGAAAAGGGTTGCCATGTTGTTGGGAAATGTTCTTTAATTTCAACAGCAAAAGAAATGCAAAGCAATCTGAGTGAAAGAAGAGAAACAGGAGACCTTTTTAGGCTTCATGCATGTGATTATATCAGTTCCTACAAACAAATATTTAGGGAATATATGGAAAAAATAAGATCTGAGTTCCTTAATTTTACAGACTATATGAAAAGTTAAGGATCTTTGATATTACAGAAATTTATTTCAGAATAGTAAGAGTTTAGCTGATATATATTTCTATTTTCCAACTTTATTTAGATATAATTGACAATTAAAAAACTATATATTTGGGGCACCTGGGTAGCTCAGTCAATTAAGCATCTACCGTTAGCTCAGGTCATGATCTCAGGTTCCTGGGATTAAGCCCCACATCCGGCTCCCTGCCCAGCATGGAGTCTGTTTCTCCCTCTGCTCCTGCTCATGCTCACTCTCTCTCTTCCTCTCTCAAGTAAATAAATAAAATCTTTTTTTAATGTATGTATTTAAGGTATATAATTTGGTGATTTGGTATATGTATACATTTGGAATGATTGTCACAATCA
This sequence comes from Mustela erminea, assembly GCF_009829155.1. Classification (NCBI taxonomy): domain Eukaryota; kingdom Metazoa; phylum Chordata; class Mammalia; order Carnivora; family Mustelidae; genus Mustela; species Mustela erminea. The sequence continues at coordinate 108,442,290 of NC_045620.1, forward strand.
AGCTAATCACATATCTGTCACCTTACTTAGTTACATTTTTATGTTTGTAAGTGGTAAAAATACTGAAGATCTACCCTCTTGGCAAATTTCAGGTATACAATACATTATTAACTATCGTCACAGTGTTATACATTAGCTCTCCAGAACTTATTAATCTTATAACTGAGATTTTCTATCCTTTGACCAGCATCTCATTTCCCCCATTCCTAGCCCCTGACAATCATCATTCTAATCTGTGCTTCTGTGAGATCTGCTTTTTTAGATTCTGCATATAAGTGAGGCCACACTGTTACTTGCTTTTCTCTTTCTGGCTTATTTCACTTGCAATAATGTCTTCCAAGTTCATTCATATTGTTGCAAAGGGAAGGCTTTCCTTCTTTTTTAAGGCTGAATAATATTCCATTACGTGTACCAACCACATTTTCTCTATCCATTCATCCTTTGACAGTTGTTTCCATATTTTGGCTATTGTGAATAATGCTGCAATGAACTTGATGGGGCAAATATCTCTTCAAGATAGTGATTTCAGTGCATTTGGATAAATACCCAGAAGTGATTTAGTTTTACAATTTTGAGGAGCCTCCATACTGTTTTCCATAATGACTATCAATTTACATCCCCACCAACAGTGCCCAATACCCTCACCAGCACTTGTTACCTCTTTTCTGTGTGTGTAGTTAGTTTTAGCAATGTGAGTTTAGGAGGAAGACTCAAAGGACTACAAGGTCAAAAGTACAAAATGACCAAGATAGGGCAAAGATGGTTGGGGCACATAATAATCTAAAACACGTAAGTTAAAATGAAGAGGCTGGAAAAAAATGAAATAATTTCCCACTTCTGTAGAACGAGTCACGTGAACTGAGATAATGCAAAGTCCTTGCTCAACTAACAGAAGGCTTTTCCCCAGCAATTATGACCAGGCTGAGATTGGTGATTCAGTCATTCAACAGACATTTGTTAAAAATCTGTGTGCTAAGCACTGTTTTACGTGCTCAGGTTATATCAGTGACTGTAATAAAGTTCTGTCATTTCCTGTGACTTATATTCTAGTGAGGGAAAACAGATAATCAACAACAAGCATGATAATAACTAAAGAAATTATATGGTATGTTGGAGGATGAAAAACATTATGGGAAAAGATAGCAGGAGAGGTTAAGGGGAATCAAGAGTTTTGTGCCATATTAAAGGCAGCTTTCAGAGTAGATTCATTGGCGGGAGGTGAGGTTTGAGCAAATACTTGAAGGAAGTGAGTTAGTGAGCCAAACTATTGTCAGTTGCCAGTTAGAATGTATTTCCAAACAGTTTTAAGAAGCTTGGCCATGGTCAAAAGAGACTTGCCCTTAGAAGAGAGCAGACTTGATTCCAAGTATTTATTCTTCTACATATATTGCAGCCATGTGGCTCAAACCATTTAATTTATACCTCATTTTTCTCATCTGTAAAATGAATTTTGCATATTAATACAATATTAGTACAAAAAAATAAAAGCTTCACATTGAACAAGTCTTTAATTTTAGAATAAATGTAGAAAAGCTACAAAGATGGTAGTGTTCCCTCCCATATATTCTGTATCCACTTTGCTCTATTATTAACATCTTGCATTAATATGGTGTATTTACCACAATGAATTAACCAATGTTAATGCATTATTGTTAACCAAAGTCCATGCTTTATTCATATTGTCTTAGTTTTTACCCAGTGTCCTTTGCGGTCAAAGGATCTCATCTGGAACACTACATTACATTTAGGCTCATGCTCTGAGGCTCCTCTTGGCTGTGATGGTCTTTCAGATTTTCCTTGTTTTCATGACCTTGATTTGAGGAGTAATGGTCAGGTCCTTTGTAGAACATCCCTCAGTTCGGAATTATCTGATGTTTTAAACTGAGCTTATGGATTTGAGGGAGGGAGACCACACCAGGAAAGTGCTGTTCTCATCAAATCATATCAAAGGTACATAGTAGCAACATAACTTACAAACTGGATCAAGCTGAGGTAGTATTTGTCCAATTTCTCCAAATCCTTCACACACAGATTTCCTAGAGACTAGCCAACTAAAATCTGGGCCCATGTCACTGAAGACATTTGTTGAGTCTATCTCCTGGGTCAGAAAATCTATATCCATTAAATGTGTATTGCAGAATCTAGTTCGTGCTCCATTGTTCTCATAGGCATCAATTCCACAAAGCACCATATCTCTATTGTGAAAGAAAGTAATTTCTGATTTGATTCCCTAAGATGAATTTTGTGGGAAGAACAAGAGTTTTACCATGTACTTCCTTGTTGCTATATATAAACCTTTGATCATATTCTGCTTCAATTCTATTTTAACACAAGGGGGGAGAACATGTCTCTTTTAACTTGCAACACATCAAATGTATATGTTGCTTCAGAATGTAATTGTCCCACATGTCCAGCAAGTTCTGTTTGGGAATTGGAAATATATTTCCTAGTGACAAGAGCATATTTCAACTGAAGCAGCAAGTTGGTTATAAGGCCCCAGGTTATATTTCAGAAAATGAAAAGCAAACCAATCAAACAGAAGGATAGGCAGGCCTCTCAGGCTATCCAAAGCACAGAAGGATAGACAGGCCTCTCAGGCTATCCAAAGCCTTCATCTCTTTCTAATTTTGCTTTCATGATACCCACAGAGTAAATTACATTGCTCCAAGTGAAACAGAGCCCGGCATGTTCATGCTCTTGTTCTTTTGTGTATGTTTCAAAAGATGCCAGATGCAGAGTGAGCCCAAATTTTAGAGCCACAGTGTCAACATCAGTGACAAAGACATTTGCATTGTGTGTTGCTTTTTAAATTTATATATATTTTTTTATTTTTTTTTAAGCAATTCATTTCAATCAGAAGCAGTCCTGGAAGGGCACAGAGTGGCAGCTTGAGTTGGTTTGTTATAGAGTGTCTGGTTTATGGTCTTGATCTGTCAAAGGACAACAAGCAGCTGATCTAGCTGCTGGTCTGCTGTAGGAGGTCAGCTTTTCCTCGAGGGAGAGATCTGATCCCTGGCCAGAGAAGCACATTTGTCTTTGGATTGTCCTCTCCTGCTCTGTGCCCAGGGTCACTTCTGCCCTACACTCTCCCATTAATCCAGAACTTGGATTCTATGAGATAGAAACCAGAGTTGTAGAAATTGACACAACTTTGAAAAATAAAAAACACAGTATTCTATATTCAAAGAGATACATTTCTATTCATGGAATATTAGAGAATTTTTTTTTTTTTTTACTTTTTTTTTTTTCCTTTTAAGTGATTCTGTCCACTTTTCTTAAACTATTAAACATAGTGTGGTCCTGGGTAGCTATAAACTATTTTTTTGCCAAAGACATTCTGATGTCTTTCCCCCTTCCCTTTTTCCATAACTCAGTCAAAGCTGCCATCCCTGGAAGCTCTGATTATAGCATATTGCCTAGAAACAGCAAAAAAGGAATAATTCATGATGGGAGGAAAATATTTTTCCTTTTTAAAAATACTACACGGGTGCCTTTCAATAGCTGATGTTTACTATATACATGAACAAAACTCCTATCCTCTGTTCCAATTTTTTCAAATCCATTTTATTCCCATCTCCAATCCATTATTTAACCGTCATCAAATTCTCTACTTTTCCTCCTGAGGTACTTTGTTTAATTCATCTTTCTTACTTATTTAACCCCTCTGAAATATCCTTCTTAATAGATGGGTAAAATTCCCTATGTGAATTATGGAAGAGTCCCCAGGAATAAGTAGTTGAATCAATTTGTTTGTAGACAGACATCCTATATAGGAAATAAAATACTAAAAACATCTTAGCAGAGGTTTGTGTGTTCTAATTACATAGGATTTACAGCAAAGTTAATGTAACATATGTTTAATGGTATATTATTTTACTGCATGATAATTAAGCATAAATGAGAAACAGTTAATCTAGTGTCTGTATTTAATATTTCTTATGCTGAACCATAGCATGCTTTTCTCATGTCTTTGCATCTTTTTCAGTAGGTATAAGTGACACACATGGAAATATGAGTTCCCCAAAGGCAACTAACACCCTTTTCATAGTGTGTCCTCAGGCCTTAGCATGGTGTCTGCTTTATGGGAGTTTCACAATAAATGTTGAATGAGTAAATCTACTTCCCTGTCTCCCCATGTCTTCAAGTTGATGGTTGCCCATGAAAACACATTATATAAGCCTCATTTCAGATTGCCTTACTGACCCAACTGAGATGATCATCCAAACCCACATAGTTCTGGACTTATTTTTGAGTTCTTTATTCGTGTCTGGCATTGGTTTATAGCAGGTCTACAGAGATGAGAAGCAACTGTCCATGCTCACCAGGAGCTACCATAGAGTGGGGAAGGTGAATAAGACGAGAAACCATGTGGAATGGCTGGACCACAAATTCCCTATGGGAGATTAAAGAGGCTGGAAAATGATTCTTAGGAATTTTATTATCTTAGGAGTAATGAGTGATTTTTAAGCAGATCAAGACAGGAAACATTTACTAAAAGGTAAGTGGTCTAACACTCCAAAACCATAGTTATGTGTACTCATAACTTTAACCAATGCCAAGAATACCAATAGCTGCTTTCTAGCTTCTTTCTATCCCAAAGGTTTTCAACCTTATCTGCTTAGGTAAACCGTCTGAAAAAGCACATAAAAATTGGTCTAATTAAAAAATAAATACCACATTTCAAGCTTTTTCTCTCTTTTACACATGGTGCTTTATTCTATTATTTTCAAAGAAGCATCTGAACACTGGAATTTGCATATTCTTATCCAAAGATATCCACATGTAAGTGGATTTTTTAAGCTAATTAAAATGTTTTTCTTTACCTGCAGTAGTTTCTACAAACGTGTGGCCAGTCAACTCTGAATGTCAGTAGTATGACATTATCTTATAAAACCTTTAAATCAAATGATGGACTTATACCACGATCTAACAGTGTTCTTGGATCTTTCTTGCACAGTGATTCATTATTTGTATAGGATTATTCTGTGAAATGTTGCTGTGAATTGATATTATAATCTATAAAGTGCTTTTAACCAGAAAAAGAAATTTTGGTGTAGATTGGGACCTCAGGGATCATTCTTTTAAAAGAAGCACCCCCAAGGCAATTGTAATATTCAATTATGGTTGAAAACATGGTTCTCTTTCTTTTCTTCTTTCTACAACTTGGAAAACCTAGATATCAGAAATTCAGATAGGAGGTTACAAATGGATGGTAATACTGGAAGCTATTGTATTATTGTGATGCTGTAAGAACTCATGTTAGTTTATAGCTCACCTATGTGCTGGTTTGAGACATGTTAGTGATGTTCTATTCTCCTCATTAACTTAGGAGCTCTTGGTAAAGACCCTCTAGCACTGCTAAGCAAGTCAGGTCCAGATTTTACATTGATCTTTGATCTTATTTTAGAGTTGGAGTAGGAGGAGAAAACAGAAAATATAAGGACCCTGGAGATCCTGGAACTGAAAGTGAAGGTGGGGATTAGATGGAGACACAGTTTTACAAGAGTTTTAATCTACTGTGTTCATCTTTCATTGCTATCATATTAACATGAATCTCAGAGGAATGAACCAAAAATATTTTCTCCCCAAGTCTGGAGAAATAATCTAATGTGGAAGTGATAGGTCTTTTCATGAAAACTTGTTTGTTCTTTACATTTAAGAAGTCAGTTTGCTTTGTTCTTTTTTTTTAGCTACTACACATAAGTGAAATCATATGGGTTTTTTTGTTTGTTTGTTTTTGTTTTTTGTTTTGTCTTCTCCTTCTGGAATCCCTAGAATGCAGATGTTATCACACTTGATGACATCATGGAGTTCCCTGAACCCTAGGCCCATTTTTTTTATTCTTTTTTTCTTTTTGCTCTTCATCTTGGTTGCTTCCCATAATCCTGTCTTCCAGGTCACTGATCTGTTCTTCTGCATCCTCTAATCTGTTGTTGATTGCCTCTAATGTATTTTTCATTTTAGTTATTGTATTCTTCAGCTCTGACTGATTCTTTTTTACTTTTTTTAATCTCATTATTGAAATTTTCACTGAGTTAATCGACTCTTTATTCAAGTCTAGTGAATATCTTTATGGCCATTACTTTCAACTCTATATCAGGCATATGACTTATCTCCATTTCACTTAGGTCTTTTTCTGTGAATTTTTCTTGTGCTTTCACTTGAGACATATTTAGCTCCTCATTTTTTTTTTCTCATTCTGTGCTTGTTTCTGTGTATTAGGTAGGTCAGCTATGTCTCCTGATCGTGAAAGTAGTGGTTTTGTGTACCCTATAAGTGTACACCTGCCCCTCCCTGCCACCATCACCAAAACTGATGCTCCAAGGGTGTCACCTGTGTGGGTTGTGTGTGCCCTGCTGTTGTGGCTGAGCTGTAATTGCTGTGGGCATACTGGTGAGTATGGCTGGCCTTCAACCCAGCCAGCTATGATGATTTGCTTTGCCTACTGTAGGCACACTGGGCAGAGTTTGCTCCCCACACTGTTGAGAGGCTTGGTTCCAACTATCATAGGCTTGCTGCTGGATGGCACTGGCAGTCAGTTTAGCTGTCTGCAATTAGCTTCTGCCACAGATGCAGGCACACCAAAGGGCAGGGCTTACAACCTGCACAGCCAGTTGAGAGGCCTGGCTACAGCAACTTCGGGTGTGTTGATGTGTGGGGCTATCTTTCCCCCTTCTCAGGGCAGGAGTCACTTTGGAGTGACACCAGCTGGAGCTGCCTGCCAGGTGTGGGAGTGTAGGAGCCACTTTGGAGAGACATCTGCAGAGGTGGGCATGTTGGGTGGGGCAGGTCATGTGGTGCTCACAAGATAGATGGAAAGTGTTAAAATTTGCTCCTAAGAGTATCCAGCTATCTAAGCTGGGAAGAATCAAGAAAAATGGTGCCTGCCAGCACTTTTGTTCTTTGAGAAATCTCCAGCACATCTCTGCCCCTTTGACACCCATTTTAAAATTAGTCAATAAATCTCCTTCCTGTATGCCCTAGTCAGTTTTTAAACTGCTACTTCTATGCTGTGTCTAAAGCCAAGTTATTAAGTGTGCTGGCTCCTTAAGGGCAGGGACTCAGTTTCCTGTCACCCTCCAGCTCTCCCTGAGTTAAGCCCTGATGATTTTCAAAGCCAGACATTATGGAAACTCCTATAACAAAATGCTATATTGCATTTTGCTTCTTTCTACTGCATTCTCACAGGTGTTTTGTTCCCTGAGTTGGGGCCTTAACTGACCAGTAAGTGTAGTACGATTTATTTTTTATGTCTCAATTGGGCACGACCAATAGATAGAAACAATTTTTCACTTTCAGACCAGAACAAAGGTGATAGTGGAGGTTACTCTCAAAAGCTTTGTAATAAATTCTTTAAATATGGTAGGGACAGGGACTCCTTCTCTTGTATAATTTAGAATTATATCTAGATCTAGAAACACAAAGTTTTACTCTAGTTGGTTAAACAGAGAGCAGCTTAATTTCTTAAGTAACAAGAAGTTTGGAGTTGGACTCCAAGGTGACTGCAAATGCCCAAGGACTTAATTTCTTATTTCATGTTTAGCCATTTTTAAATTTTTTAAAATTATTTATTTATTTAACGTATGGTCTTTGTTCTCATGATCAGACAGTGACTGCTGCTCCTACAGGCATTATGTCTGTTCCCCTGGAATAATAGGCAAAGAACAAGGAGAAAAATCCAAAGTTCCATGTCAGCTGGGTTCATCCCTTTTATAAATCTTTCCCAGAAGCCCACCCGGAAATTTCCTTTGACTTTTCACTGTTTATTTTGATCATATGTCTGCCAGTACTGTAAGGAAGACCGATACAGACTAAATTGGTCAGCCTAGTCCATCACCCAGTTTCTCTTATTTACCTTACCCAACTTCCTTTTTTCCTAAATGCTAATATCTGGAATGAGATTAAGAAGACCACTTCAAACTACAAAGCTTAAAGTCAGTGTTAAGATTGTTGATATTCACATCAGAAACCACAGGGTTATCACAGGGTTGGAAAAGTGAAGGGTCACTTTAGACATGGAATAAAGGGAACGACATTTTCCTCTTTAAATTGATGAAAGAATATTTAAAAACTTTAGACTTTGAAATAATAGAGTAGTTGTTTTGACTTCAGATTACGCAGGTCTTGCTGAGAATTGTGCCACTAGATACTGTCTCAGAAAAAAATACAAAAAAGTAACTTCAGAAAAAGAAACACCTGATTGATTTTATTTTCAAATTATCTTAGGATCTAGATAGCAATTTGTGTTGCCAGATTAATATGGAAAGACATTTTGGTGGCAGTGTTGCTTTCCTGTATTAACTACTAATTCTCCATACCAATGAGAGAGCATTGATATTTAATTAATGAATTAGTTACTTCATCAAAGAAAATCAGGCAGAGGTATTATTTCTGTAGGTGTCCAGTGAATACATTAATTTATGCTGGTTAGAAGTACTTAAGCTAGTAAGTATGTCCATGTTATACCTAAATAATAATACATACTAATTTTAAAATCCACTGAGTTTTCTTAATAAATATTTGAATCTCCATTAGGAGTTGCAGTTTCCAACCTAATCATTTGTTATTGAAATTTTCTTGGCATATAACCACATGTATATCAACACATTAAAAAAAAAATACAGTTCTCTATTTTCCTTATTAAGCCAGTCTTCATTACTCAACAATAATAACAATTAAAACACAACACACTCACACATACACACATGCACAAACACATACATGCCCATCATTACTCCAGAGAGAAGTTAAAGTTACTTCCCTCATTCTCTGATTAAGGAGATTAGAACTTTCATTTCACTGTGGTGTTAACTACAGTCGAAAAATTTAAAATACTAAATAAAAGACAGATTCACACAAATTAAATTTATTTATTCATAATGAATGATTCCAGGAATCCTTTTTAGGAGACAAGTTCAAATTTTGCTTACTGGTTCTACTTTAAATATAGTAACAGTTTGATGAATATTCAGATCTTGGTAAAGTATGGTGGAACATATTTATCAAAATTGTTTCAGTTAATTTGTCACCTTGTATTTTGTGTCATGACCTTCACATTTAAAGTAGTCATGGCATTGATGACAGAGATGTGTGCTGTGTTGTAACTTTATTGTCAGTAGAAATTACACATGAGTTGCTTATATATTCTGAGGAAAGATATTCCTTGCTTGAGGGTCAAAAATTTGATTAAAATCACTTTACTGTTAGTTTACAGAAACATTCACTTTTTAGTTTAATTTTTTTTTTCTTTTTTGGTCAGGAGCTCAAATCTACATTCCTCCATACTTATTTGCCTACTGCTTTTATAGAATTAACTTCTCCTAGAATAAATCACCAAAGTGAAATGGTTAGAGCAGTTTTTTTTTTTTTTTTTTTTTTTTTTTTTTACATTTAGAATAGATTTTTTTTTTTTATTTCCAGCATAACAGTATTCATTATTTTTGCACCACACCCCGTGCTCCATGCAATCCGTGCCCTCTATAATACCCACCACCTGGTACCCCAACCTCCCACCCCCCGTCCCTTCAAAACCCTCAGATTGTTTTTCAGAGTCCATAGTCTCTCATGGTTCACCTCCCCTTCCAATTTCCCCCAACTCCCTTCTCCACTCTAAGTCCCCATGTCCTCCATGCTATTTGTTATGCTCCACAAATAAGTGAAACCATATGATAATTGACTCTCTCTGCTTGACTTATTTCACTCAGCATAATCTCTTCCAGTCCCGTCCATGTTGCTACAAAAGTTGGGTATTCATCCTTTCTGATGGAGGCATAATACTCTATCCCCAGGGGTACAGGTCTGTGAATCACCAGGTTTACACACTTCACAGCACTCACCAAAGCACATACCCTCCCCAATGTCCATAATCCCACCCCCTTCTCCCAAACCCCCTCCCCCCAGGAACCCTCAGTTTGTTTTGTGAGATTAAAAGTCACTTATGGTTTGTCTCCCTCCCAATCCCATCTTGTTTCATTTATTCTTCTCCTACCCACTTAAGCCCCCATGTTGCATCACCACTTCCTCATATCAGGGAGATCATATGATAGTTCTCTTTCTCTGCTTGACTTATTTCGCTAAGCATGATACGCTCTAGTTCCATCCATGTTGTCGCAAATGGCAAGATTTCATTTCTTTTGATGGCTGCATAGTATTCCATTGTGTATATATACCACATCTTCTTGATCCATTCATCTGTTGATGGACATCTAGGTTCTTTCCATAGTTTGGCTATTGTGGACATTGCTGCTATAAACATTCGGGTGCATGTGCCCCTTTGGATCACTACGTTTGTATCCTTAGGGTAAATACCCAATAGTGCAATTGCTGGGTCATAGGGCAGTTCTATTTTCAACATTTTGAGGAACCTCCATGCTGTTTTCCAGAGTGGCTGCACCAGCTTGCATTCCCACCAACAGTGTAGGAGGGTTCCCCTTTCTCCGCATCCTCGCCAGCATCTGTCATTTCCTGACTTGTTTATTTTAGCCATTCTGACTGGTGTGAGGTGATATCTCATTGTGGTTTTGATTTGTATTTCCCTGATGCCGAGTGATATGGAGCACTTTTTCATGTGTCTGTTGGCCATCTGGATGTCTTCTTTGCAGAAATGTCTGTTCATGTCCTCTGCCCATTTCTTGATTGGATTATTTGTTCTTTGGGTGTTGAGTTTGCTAAGTTCTTTATAGATTCTGGACACTAGTCCTTTATCTGATATGTCATTTGCAAATATCTTCTCCCATTCTGTCAGTTGTCTTTTGATTTTGTTAACTGTTTCCTTTGCTGTGCAAAAGCTTTTGATCTTGATGAAATCCCAATAGTTCATTTTTGCCCTTGCTTCCCTTGCCTTTTGCGTTGTTCCTAGGAAGATGTTGCTGCGGTTGAGGTCAAAGAGTTGCTGCCTGTGTTCTCCTCAAGGATTTTGATGGATTCCTTTCGCACATTGAGGTCCTTCATCCATTTGGAGTCTATTTTTGTGTGTGGTGTAAGGAAATGGTCCAATTTCATTTTTCTGCATGTGGCTGTCCAATTTTCCCAGCACCATTTATTGAAGAGGCTGTCTTTTTGCCATTGGACATTCTTTCCTGCTTTGTCGAAGATTAGTTGACCATAGAGTTGAGGGTCTATTTCTGGGCTCTCTATTCTGTTCCATTGATCTATGTGTCTGTTTTTGTGCCAGTACCATGCTGTCTTTTTTTTTTTTTTTTTTTTTTAAAGATTTTTTATTTATTTTTCAGAGACAGAGGGAGAGAGCGCGAGCGAGCACAGGCAGACAGAGAGGCAGGCAGAGGCAGAGGGAGAAGCAGGCTCCCTGCCGAGCAAGGAGCCCGATGTGGGACTCGATCCCAGGACCCTGGGATCATGACCTGAGCCGAAGGCAGCTGCTTAACCAACTGAGCCACCCAGGCGTCCCGAGTACCATGCTGTCTTGATGACGACAGCTTTGTAATAGAGCTTGAAGTCCGGAATTGTGATGCCACCAACGTTGGCTTTCTTTTTCAATATCCCTTTGGCTATTCGAGGTCTTTTCTGGTTCCATATAAATTTTAGCATTATTTGTTCCATTTCTTTGAAAAAGATGGATGGTACTTTGATAGGAATTGCATTAAATGTGTAGATTGCTTTAGGTAGCATAGACATTTTCACAATATTTATTCTTCCAATCCAGGAGCATGGAACATTTTTCCATTTCTTTGTGTCTTCCTCAATTTCTTTCATGAGTACTTTATAGTTTTCTGAGTATAGATTCTGTGTCTCTTTGGTTAGGTTTATTCCTAGGTATCTTATGGTTTTGGGTGCAATTGTAAATGGGATGGACTCCTTAATTTCTCTTTCTTCTGTCTTGCTGTTGGTATATAGAAATGCAACTGATTTCTGTGCATTGATTTTATATCCTGACACTTTACTGAATTCCTGTATAAGTTCTAGCAGTTTTGGAGTGGAGTCTTTTGGGTTTTCCACATATAGTATCATATCATCTGCGAAGAGTGATAATTTGACTTCTTCTTTGCCGATTTGGATGCCTTTAATTTCCTTTTGTTGTCTGATTGCTGAGGCTAGGACCTCTAGTACTATGTTGAATAGCAGTGGTGATAATGGACATCCCTGCCGTGTTCCTGACCTTAGCGGAAAAGCTTTCAGTTTTTCTCCATTGAGAATGGTATTTGCGGTGGGTTTTTCATAGATGGCTTTGATGATATTGAGGTATGTGCCCTCTATCCCTACACTTTGAAGAGTTTTGATCAGGAAGGGATGCTGTACTTTGTCAAATGCTTTTTCAGCATCTATTGAGAGTATCATATGGTTCTTGTTCTTTCTTTTATTGATGTGTTGTATCACATTGACTGATTTGCGGATGTTGAACCAACCTTGCAGCCCTGGAATAAATCCCACTTGGTCGTGGTGAATAATCTTTTTAATGTACTGTTGAATCCTATTGGCTAGTATTTTGTTGAGTATTTTCGCATCTGTGTTCATCAAGGATATCGGTGTATAGCTCTCTTTTTTGGTGGGATCCTTGTCTGGTTTTAGGATCAAGGTGATGCTGACCTCATAAAATGAGTTTGGAAGTTTTCCTTCCATTTCTATTTTTTGGAACAGTTTCAGGAGAATAGGAATTAGTTCTTCTTTAAATGTTTGGTAGAATTCCCCCGGGAAGCCGTCTGGCCCTGGGCTTTTGTTTGTTTGGAGATTTTTAATGACTGTTTCAATCTCCTTACTGGTTATGGGTCTGTTCAGGCTTTCTATTTCTTCCTGGTTCAGTTGTGGTAGTTTATATGTTTCTAGGAATGCATCCATTTCTTCCAGATTGTCAAATTTATTGGCGTAGAGTTGCTCATAGTATGTTCTTATAATAGTTTGTATTTCTTTGGTGTTAGTTGTGATCTCTCCTCTTTCATTCATGATTTTATTTATTTGGGTCCTTTCTCTTTTCTTTTTGATAAGTCGGGCCAGGGGTTTATCAATTTTATTAATTCTTTCAAAGAACCAGCTCCTAGTTTCATTGATTTGTTCTATTGTTTTTTTGGTTTCTATTTCATTGATTTCTGCTCTGATCTTTATGATTTCTCTTCTCCTGCTGGGCTTAGGGTTTCTTTCTTGTTCTTTCTCCAGCTCCTTTAGGTGTAGGGTTAGGTTGTGTACCTGAGACCTTTCTTGTTTCTTGAGAAAGGCTTGTACCGCTATATATTTTCCTCTCAGGACTGCCTTTGTTGTGTCCCACAGATTTTTAACCGTTGTATTTTCATTATCATTTGTTTCCATGATTTTTTTCAATTCTTCTTTAATTTCCCAGTTGACCCATTCATTCTTTAGAAGGATGCTGTTTAGTCTCCATGTATTTGGGTTCTTTCCAAACTTCCTTTTGTGGTTGAGTTCTAGCTTTAGAGCATTGTGGTCTGAAAATATGCAGGGAATGATCCCAATCTTTTGATACCGGTTGAGTCCTGATTTAGGACCGAGGATGTGATCTATTCTGGAGAATGTTCCATGTGCACTAGAGAAGAATGTGTATTCTGTTGCTTTGGGATGAAATATTCTGAATATATCTGTGATGTCCATCTGGTCCAGTGTGTCGTTTAAGGCCTTTATTTCCTTGCTGATCTTTTGCTTGGATGATCTGTCCATTTCAGTGAGGGGAGTGTTAAAGTCCCCTACTATTATTGTATTATTGTTGATGTATTTCTTTGATTTTGTTATTAATTGGTTTATATAGTTGGCTGCTCCCACGTTGGGGGCATAGATATTTAAAATTGTTAAATCTTCTTGTTGGACAGACCCTTTGAGTATGATATAGTGTCCTTCCTCATCTCTTATTATAGTCTTTGGCTTAAAATCTAATTGATCTGATATAAGGATTGCCACTCCTGCTTTCTTCTGATGTCCATTAGCATGGTAAATTCTTTTCCACCCCCTCACTTTAAATCTGGAGGTGTCTTCGGGCTTAAAATGAGTTTCTTGGAGGCAACATATAGATGGGTTTTGTTTTTTTATCCATTCTGATACCCTGTGTCTTTTGACAGGGGCATTTAGCCCATTAACATTCAGGGTAACTATTGAGAGATATGAATTTAGTGCCATTGTATTGCCTGTAAGTTGACTGTTACTGTATATGGTCTCTGTTCCTTTCTGATCTACCACTTGTAGGCTCTCTCTTTGCTTAGAGGACCCCTTTCAATATTTCCTGTAGAGCTGGTTTGGTATTTGCAAATTCTTTCAGTTTTTGTTTGTCCTGGAAGCTTTTAATCTCTCCTTCTATTTTCAATGATAGCCTAGCTGGATATAGTATTCTTGGCTGCATGTTTTTCTCGTTTAGTGCCCTGAAAATATCATGCCAGCTCTTTCTGGCCTGCCAGGTCTCTGTGGATAAGTCAGCTGCCAATCTAATATTTTTACCATTGTATGTTACAGACTTCTTTTCCCGGGCTGCTTTCAGGATTTTCTCTTTGTCACTGAGACTTGTAAATTTTACTATTAGGTGACGGGGTGTGGGCCTATTCCTATTGATTTTGAGGGGCGTTCTCTGAACCTCCTGAATTTTGATGCTCGTTCCCTTTGCCATATTGGGGAAATTCTCCCCAATAATTCTCTCCAGTATACCTTCTGCTCCCCTCTCTCTTTCTTCTTCTTCTGGAATCCCAATTATTCTAATGTTGTTTCGTCTTATGGTGTCACTTATCTCTCGAATTCTCCCCTCGTGGTCCAGTAGCTGTTTGTCCCTCTTTTGCTCAGCTTCTTTATTCTCTGTCATTTGGTCTTCTATATCACTAATTCTTTCTTCTGCCTCATTTATCCTAGCAGTGAGAGCCTCCATTTTTGATTGCACTTCATTAATAGCTTTTTTGATTTCAACTTGGTTAGATTTTAGTTCTTTTATTTCTCCAGAAAGGGCTTTTATATCTCTCGAGAGGGTTTCTCTAATATCTTCCATGCCTTTTTCGAGCCCGGCTAGAACCTTGAGAATTGTCATTCTGAACTCTAGATCTGACATATTACCAATGTCTGTATTGATTAGGTCCCTAGCCTTCGGTACTGCCTCTTGTTCTTTTTTTTGTGTTGAATTTTTCCGTCTTGTCATTTTGTCCAGATAAGAGTATATGAAGGGGCAAGTAAAATACTAAAAGGGTGGCAACAACCCCAGGAAAAAATGCTTTAACCAAATTAGAAGAGATCCAAAATCGTGAGGGGGGAGAAAGGGGATAAAAAGAGGTTCAAAAAGGAAGAAAGAAAAAAAAAGAAAAAAGAAAAAAAAAAAAAGAAAAAAGAAAAGAAAAGAATTAAAAAAAAAAAAGGAAAACACCTAAGAAAAATGTAAAAAAGAAAAAATATATATATTAGATAAACTAGTAAAAAATCGTTAAAAAAGAAAAAGGTAACAGTTAAAAAAAAAAAATTTACCTGAAGGCGAGGAAAAAAAAAAAATGAAAAAGAAAAAAATTAAATTAACTGCAAGACTAAAAAAAAATCACAGGGAAAAAGCCATGAGTTCCGTGCTTGGCTTTCTCCTCCTCTGGAATTCTGCTGCTCTCCTTGGTATTGAAACCGCACTCCTTGGTAGGTGAACTTGGTCTCGGCTGGATTTCTTGTTGATCTTCTGGGGGAGGGGCCTGTTGTAGTGATTCTCAAGTGTCTTTGCCCCAGGCGGAATTACACCGCCCTTACCCGGGGCCGGGGTGAGTAATCCGCTCGGGTTTGCTTTCAGGAGCTTTTGTTCCCTGAGCGCTTTCCGTAGAGTTCCGGAGGACGGGAATACAAATGGCGGCCTCCTGGTCTCCGGCCCGCAGGAGCCAAGAGCCCAGGGCCGCACTCCTCAGTGCGCCCTCAGAGAACAGCGCCCAGTTACTCCCGTCTGCCTGACCTCCGGCCGCGCTCCGAGCTCTCCGAGCCTGCGACCAGTTCAAGGTCACACGGAGCTGTGAGCTTACTGTCGGCTCTGTCTCTGTAGCCGGCTTTCCCGT
Organism: Mustela erminea; assembly: GCF_009829155.1. Classification (NCBI taxonomy): domain Eukaryota; kingdom Metazoa; phylum Chordata; class Mammalia; order Carnivora; family Mustelidae; genus Mustela; species Mustela erminea. The sequence goes on from NC_045620.1 coordinate 108,458,240, forward strand.
TCCAATACCCGCAAGGTCTGCGACACTCAGACACCCCTGATCCTTCTGTGACCCTGCGGGACCTGAGGCCACGCTGAATCCGCGTGGGCTTCGCCCCGGTTTAGCCTCTGGAGCGATGTCCCTCAGCGGAACAGACTTTTAAAGTCCTGATTTTGTGCGCAGTTGCTCCGCCGCTTGCCGGGAGCCGGCCCCTCCCCCCGGGGTCTATCTTCCCGTCGCTTTGGATTCACTTCTCCGCCGGTCCTACCTTTCAGAAAGTGGTTGTTTTTCTGTTTCCAGAATTGCTGTTCTTCTTCTCTTCGATCTGCCGATGGATTTTCAGGTGTTTGCAATCTTTAGATAAGCTATCTAGCTGATCTCCGGCTAGCTGAAGCAGTCTCAGCCTGCTACTTCTCCGCCATCTTGACTCCTCCCTCGCAGTTTTTTTTTTTTTAAGTACTTCTAAAGTTGACTGATTTTTCTATTGGTAATAGTCATTCACCAGTCGATGCTTAGAATGTTAACTGGAAATTTTCCCTTGAACTTATTCTTTAATAACACAAATAGTTAGCAATAGGTGATCTAACTTAGACAAGAGTAAATCCACTTTTCTAAGTTCAGCTTCTTCGGTAACAGTACCAAGACCATTCACTGGGAGGGAATAATCTCGTTAGTGCTGGGATAAATGGATATCCAGATGTAAAAAAATGAAATTCACATCATATAAAATATTAACTCAAAATAGGTCAAAATGTAAATTTAAGAGCTAAAACTATAAATATATCTATTTCAAAATTTGTACTTTGTGATAGAGTCATAAGGTGATAGAGCTCTTTTGGAGAACAATTTTCACTTCCAAAAAAATATCTAGTTCACCATTTTGATCCCTCAAAAAGGAGAATCAAATTTTTGACAGGGGTATCTCCATGATGTCCTTAGAAAGCTGAAAGTTCAGCCAAAAAGTGTCACAATGTATAATTAAGCGGAACATTTGTAACTTTTTCTCTTCTTTCCAACAGTTAGCTTGAGATAGGTTATATTTTCTATTAAGCAATACTTGATTCTAATTATTTTCTCTGTTTTTGAGTTATTAAAATAGGGAAAAGTTGAAATTGCTAATATCTGTTATGAAAAACAAGGATTGTCTCAAGTTCCTAAGTGTAAAACTAGGATGATTATTATTTTACAGTTTCTACTTCAACAAAAATATGTGTTCCCCATATATACTATCATATCATAGGAATGTGTAAGGTATCTTGAGTCATACTAATATTGTCACTCAAATATATACTATACTAATCCATATGTACATCCGTATGAGTATAGATATATCAAATGTTTATATACACATATATTATTTTTCCATTATGTTTTTATTTCTTCACCGTGGATGCTTGATCTAGATGCTTTAAATGAAAAGTACTACAAAACTATTACATAATATGTAATGCATGTGTTTCATACATCTTCTTTATGATACTTAAGGGATAAATGAGTCCACCACATGCTTGTTGAAAAACTTAGGCATTTTTATATATATGACTAGATAATTTTATAATAAAATCACTATATTTCCTTTGTGTATGCTTTGCAATTTCTGCATCAAGCAAAACCTAGAAAAGGAGATTTCCATTGGCCAAGTTTCTCCTTTTATTGTAGAAAAAGGACTATACCTATTTAAAAAAAAATTCTGAGATTAGAGTTACTCTTTCTCCCTCTTTGGAGACCTTTCAGGATGTTTATTTCTTCCATTTCAGTTCCTGCTGTTCCCTTTTCTCCCTCTCTCCTTTCTTCCATCTCTTTTTTCATCACGACCAGTCATGCGTTCAGACTTGTGCTAGGTGCTAGGAATGAAAATAACCAAAACAAAATTTCAAACCCCAAAGAACTCTCAGTTTCAGAATTTTGCTTTCAAAGAAGCAAAATTAGCAGTGCAAGTTAGGTTAAGTTACAAGAGACAGGCACAGAGAGAGTTCTAGAGGCCCAAAAGAGAATATCCCAATTCTCCTCAGGGTATCCTGTGATATTTGGCTGAGATGATACCAGAGTTATAGTCTAAAGAGTAAGGACATCTTTAAGGGAGAGAGATCATATTCAATAGGAAAAATGCAAGTTATCTGATACGGCTGTAGTTTCACACATAGTTGCATATTCATTTTATAGTTCTTACCACTTGACCACCAGGAATAGAAGATTTTCAGATAACATCATCACCAAGACAATTTTTTTCTTTGTATTGATTTGAACCTACTTTTTGTTCTAATCAGATAAAAGTCTTTTAATCTACCCATATGTAGGTTTATCATTTTTTTCATATTAGAACTATTTAGCTGTCCAAATGTTTTGTGATTGTTTCCATGAGCCATACCTCCCCTCATATTTTTCATGCACTTGTGTTCTCCCACAGGGGAGAAACTAAGGTGAAATGGTTTCCTCATATCTACATGGTGATTTAAGAAGGAAAATGGTATTAAATATATGATAGTTCCTTAGTTTAGAGACTACTGCATATCCCATTGCATTTTGTTTCTTGTTATCTATCTCCTTTTTACCATTTATGCCCCGGTGTACATCACTAGTGATGAGTCAACTTGCTCTGCAAACATGCACACCCTCAGCAAATTCTTACATAGCAGAATGCAGTTTTCCTTACTTTTAAAAAAAATTAAATTGCTAATTATTTGTATTTTAATCCTAACATTTGATTAAAGCATAAGGCTCTATAGACTTCCTGAATTCAACATGAGGAGTGGTATTTCACTACCATTTCTTGACATGTCTTGAAACAGAATAAAAGGATCAGAAGAAACTCTTTTGGGCCTTCAAAAGCTCGCACTTCACATTAGAACATGCTCCATGGATTTGAGGCCTTCCTGAAAAAGAGTGAACTCTGTAGTCAAATTACTTTCTATTCTGCATTCACAACTGCACAAAACTGCACATCTATATCCTCTGTCCAGGGCAGACATTGATCTGTTTAGAGATTCTTTAATATAGGGACACTGAATAAGTAGAAGAAAAAACAATTACATTGTTTACAGCTCACTTTCCTTTACCTGCCTTCCAGGGTTGGAAAAATACTCCATGAAAAAAAGTTCAGGGGCACCTGTATGGCTCAGTTATTAAGTGTCTGCCTTTGGCTCAGGTCATGATCCCAGGGTCCTGGGATCAAGACCAATCAGGCTCCCTTCTCAGCGGGAAGCCTGCTTCTCCCCCTTGTGTTCCTGCTCTCACTGTCTCTCTCTGTCAAGTAAATAAATAAAATCTTAAAAAAAATATAAAAAAGCAAAGAAAGAAAAGATTCAGAGTTAACAGCCACTAGATTGAACCAGATTGCACTGTAGGAACAAATATAAAGTAATAAAGACACACAAAGACACTTATATTGCTATAGAGAGTTGATAACCATTTCATTTGTTTGAGAGTTGGAAGACTAGGAGTTATTTGAATACATTTGGAAAGTCCTCAGAAGTAGTTGGATGTGATCTTAGTAAACTGTGCTGCAGTTTCTTCTTTATTTCCACAAAGGTGGACATATTCCAACACACACATCCTTACAAAGATGGTAAAGACCATGAGTTTCGGAACCATACAAATAAGAGTTTGAAATTATCTTCTGTTTACTAGCTGTATGACACTGGGCAAGTTACTTTGTCTACCACAGGCTTTAACTCCTCATCTGGAAAATGAAAATAGTAACAGAATACATGAAATGTATATGATAATTAAGTGAGTTAGTGATAATGAAGTTCTCAGTGAAGCAATAGGCAAGTCAAATGCCCACCAAAAATAAATGATAACTTTGATGAGGCTAAAGTTGAATAATTACATTGTAGCCTCTCAGGGGTTTTATTTCTTGTACACAAAGTACTTGGGAGAGTAACTAGATGTATGAACTTGTTCAATAATGAAGATACTATTTGTACTGATACTATTGAAATGTACTGTTAACATCATGCATTGGCATTGAAGGAAGAAATAGTTCTTTTAATGTATCTTTGCAATCCGTTCAATTGATTACATAGAATCTATCTACTAAGGCCTTTTTTACTTGTAGTATTTACCCACAAATAAACCCTCCTATAATCCTCCGCATTTGGAGGATTTTAATTGTTAAATTATTTAGAAACAATTATAAGGAAAATGAAGCTCCAATCTATCTACTTAGTTTTGTTGGTTAATATGCATGTGAGTCATCATAAGCCTTCAGTAAAGAAAGTGACTGGACTATTGGTGAGCTAATCTTTTCTCAGGACCATGCACCAGTTGCTTCTTTTATAGAGAGAACGGACTAGGTAACATATTCCCAATAAAGAACAAGATAACTCTCCAGAAACAGATGTTAATGAAACAGATCTCATCAGATAGAGAGTTCAAAATAATGGTCATAAAGATGCTCACCAAGGTCAGGAGAGCAATGCATAAACAAAGTAGCAATTTCAACAAAGATTTTAAAAAGTTTGAAAAGCACCAAAAGAAATCATAGAGTTGAAGAGTGTAGTAACTGGACTGAAAAATGTAAGGGTTCAAAAGCTGACTAGACCAAGAAGAAAAAAATCAGCAAACTCAAGGATAGGGTAGTGGAATTTATCCATTCAAAGTAGCCTAAAGAAAAAGAATGAAAAAGAGTGAAGATAACATAAGGGATTTAGGGGACACTATTGGCAGATCAATATATGCATCATAAGGTTCCCAAGAGGAGAAGACAGAGTTAATGGGGGAGAAAATTTAATAAAAGAAATAATGGCTGGGGACCTCCTTAAAGTAGGTGGAGAAACAGATGTCCAGAGCCAGGAAACCCAAAAAGTATAAAAAAGATGACTCTAAAGAAACCCACATTTACTCCCTGAAATAGACTTCTGTAGTTTTAAGATGTTTTCTCTAAACATTAATCACAAAGCAAAAACCTGTATAGATTCACAAAAAGAACAGAATCAGAAGTCCAGATATAAGCCTATGCATATATGGTCATTTGATTGTTGGCAAAGGATTCAAGCATATACAATGGAGAAAGGATTGCCTTTTTAGTCAAAAGCTGGATATCCACATGTAAAAGAATGAAACTGGACTTCTTTTATACCATACATACAAATATCAACTAAAATGGATTAAAGACTTGAATGTTAGATCTGAAGCCATAAAACTCATAGAGGAAGACATTGGGGGTAAGCTCCTTGATATCTTGGCCATGTTTGTTTGGATTTGACCCCAAAATCAAAGGCAATAAAAACAAAAATCAAACAGTGGAACTACCTCAAACTAAAAACTTTCTGCAGAGCAAATGAAACCATCAACAAAATGAGCAGGCATTTGATGGAATGGGAGAAAATATTTACGAACCACATATATGACAAATGGTTAATATCCAAAATATGCAAGGAATTCACACAAATAAAGACATACAAATGGCCAACAGGTAAATGAAAAGATGCTCAACATCACTAATATTAGGGAAATGCAAATTAAAACAACAATGTGTTATCACCTCTTACCTTGAGGATGTCTTTTATTAAAAAGATAAGAGATAAGTGCTTTTGAGGGCATGGAGAAAAGGGATCTCTGTACAGTGTTGGTGGAAATGTATACTGGCATAGTTGCTATGGAATATAATGGGGAGGTTCCTCGAGAAATTAAATACAACTACCATAACATCCAGCAATTCCACTTCTGGGTATATATTCAAAGGAAACAAAATTACTGTCTTAAAGATGTATCTGTACTTCCATGTTCACAACAGCATTATTCTCAATAGTCACCGTCTGGAGCCAATGCAAATGTTGATAGATGAATGGACAAGTGCAATCTGGTATATCTATATACAATTGAATATTATTCAGCCTTAAAAATGAAGGAAATTTTACCATTTGTGACAACATAAATGAACCCGGAGGGCATCAGGCTAAGTGCATTAAGCCAGCTAGAGAAAGACAAATACTGCATAGTATCATTTATAGCTGCAATCTTAAAAAGAAAAAAAAAAAGGTTGAATTAATAGAAGCAGAACGTACAATGATGGTTGCCAGGGACTGGGATTAAGGAAAATAGAGAGAGGCTACTTAAATAAAGGGTATCAACTTTCCATTATAAAATGACTAGGGGCTGAGAATCTAATATATAGCATAGTGAGTATAATTGATAATGTAAAATTGAAACTTGCTAAGAGAGTAGAACTTAAATGCTCTCTCACACACACAAAATGAGGTGATAGTTGTGTTCACCAACACAATGGTCAGTATCTTTTCACAGTGTATATGTATATCAAATCATCATGGTACATATTTTATTACAATTTCATTCGTCAGTTCTAGTAAAGCTGAAGTCAGTAAAGCTGAAAAAAACAGAGAAAAAAATGAAGACATGAACATTTTGTGCATTTAAGTCCACACTTTTATATACGCAGTATTTGCCTCTGTTTACTGATTCTTAGAATTGTGGTAATAAGTGTTTAATCCTGCTGCTTTTGCCTTTTCTGTTCGGTATGATTTTGTTTTTCTTTCTTTTCTTTCTTTTCTTTTTTTTTTTAAACAATCAATCTACCTCCACTTAGTCTATTTCTTTTCAGATTGCTGACTAACTCTTGGTATGCTTTTACTCCACACCATGTTTGAAATCATTATATTATTATTGATAGCATCAAAACAGCAAGTGACATATGTTTGGATGAGCTTAATAGTCATGCAGCTGGAAGATTAGATTGCCAAGCCATGTACTCAAGTTAAGAGTCTGTATTTATTATTGTTTAATATTGGCAGAACTTTTTCAAAGAGAGTCCAAAATCTGCTCTGGAGTTCAGAGGTTGACATGGACCTGTCCCCGTGAAATGAGGCTGGGAATAGAATTTAGTCATATGCTTGGTGGCTTGGTCGTATAGAACCACATGCAAAACAAGGTAGGAGCTTAACTTTAATCATGACCTTTGAAAATTTCTCAGCGGTAGTGTGGGAGGCTTTTTTACAGGAATGCGATTGGAACAAGATGTGCTTGTTCCCATGAGTAAACTGTGAGATCAGTCTTTTAAATTGTTTTTAATTACAATTTCTGAGCCCAGTGTTGAAGGTGCCAGTCGAGCTGAAAAGCAATGTTGTTTATTTCATCGTCAGGGTGAGCAAATGATGGAAAAGAGGGTTCCCAACATGCTTTGGAACTAATTTAAAAATTCTGAGGAGAAAACTGGCCCCACTTGATACTTAGGTAACATATTTTCTTTGAGTGAATTTTGAGTTCAAGAATAACTTTCATCTTCTCTAAGAAATTTCTGTTATAGTTTATTTAACAATAAGCACAATAAGAAAGTTTATTTTTTTAACAATAAGCACAATAAGAAAGTTTATTTTTCAGGCCACTCTTTTTTTTTTTTTTAAAGATTTATTTAATTTATTTGACAGAGATCACAAGTAGGCAGAGAGGCAGGCAGAGAGAGAGGGAGGAAGCGGGCTTCCCGCTGAGCAGAGAGCCCGACGCAGGGCTCGATCCGAGGACCCTGAGATCACGACGCAAGCCGAAGGCAGAGGCCTACACTGAGCCACCCAGGCGTTAATTTTTTGTTTCATAGCTTACAGGTATTGAAACCTAAGAATTTCTTCTCATTTATACATACTTCTTTAATTTTGTGTGAGTGTTCTTTTAAAACTAGGCCAGCGACAAAAGAAAAAAAGAAAAAAAGTAGAGAGAACTATGTTAACCTATCGACATAAATGAAGTTTGGCTACTAGGTTCTAAGTCTCATATAATAGTGATATCTTTAAGTTGGCAATATCATTTTTGTAAATTTGTATGTAATTGGATATTAAGAATCTATGAGGGACAGAACAAATAAAAAAGCGAAACAAGTAGCAGCAGAAGGGATGGCTATGTTTTGCCCGGTAGGTTTTAGGAAAAAATGGATAGAGAGGCTTATGAAGGCAAGCCATAATGAGATGGTCTGTCACAGCTGTTCAAACCCAAGAAGATCTATGGCATTCTCTAGAAAATGGCATTTAATAACTTCAGGGATCTACATTAGTTAAGTCTGCCTTATTTTATATCATATTCGGTTATTTTTAAAAATCCTTTAAGCGATCTGGAGAAATTTGTTATTGAACAAAACCATTTGTTACACATTTTCGTAATATAATCCTCTGTCAATATAAGTCACAGCACTACAAGAATTTTATTGTGCATGTTTATTAGTTAATAAAAAATTAGCATACAACCGTAATACACTATATATTTTGTCAATTCTATAATGTACTTGTTTAAACTTTTGAATATTTCCGAAACAGAATCCATTCCACAACTATAAAGAGACAGCTCCTCATGTGTCATGATCTCAAGTTATGTGCCTTGATGGTTCTGTGCATTCTGATTTGAACTGTCATCTAAAAGTCTTCAGAATGATTATCCTATAATTGGACATTGAAAGGAAAAAACACTGTGCAATCAGCGAGGTGTGAGAGTGGGGTGGCATAGCTCAAATCCAGTAAAAGTGAAACCAACAGTTGTCTTTGGAAGAATGACTTCCACTCCACATTTTCTTGCAAAGAAACAAAATCTATTACACATCCAAAGATAGATATCCCCAAACAAATAAACTTGTGTTATTATTATCTTTTAAAGTTCTTATCAAAAACCAAGTAATGCAACTGGTAACAGCCCAAAAGATACAAATACCTTAGAGTAGGTTAAAGAAGTTCCAAGTGACAAGCATTTGTTGAAACGAAGGTACGTGTTATTCTGGACTTTTTAAAAAGCTTTTAAAAAGACTTTTTAAAAAGGATTTTTTCCGACAGTGTATTTTTCTTAACTAGTGTTACATAAAATGGTAATGTTATGAGTGATTTCATCTTAGAGTCTTTATGTGAGGTAGTATAGTGAGTTAAATATTTATAAATGATATTCATGCACTACTTGTCTATTTTATCTGACTGTTTTCATAGTCTTTATCAATTATTTATGTAATACCTATATAAAAGTATTTTGTGCACACACATTCATGTTTTCTTTCTCAATGGCCCATGTATATTGCTCAGACCCTGCAATGCATACACCATACACTGGAGAACATTTATGTAATCAAATCCCCTCTAGCAGGAAAGTCTTATTTACTCATGTACTAGTTTTATTTCTTTTTTTCCTCTGAATAATCTGTGTCCAGTGTGGGGCTCAACATCATGACTCCAGGATGAAGAGTCACAGCCTCTACCAACTGAGCCAGCCAGGCACCCCTTCAAACTTTTTATTAAACTGCTAGATTTGGATTTTTTAAAAGAATAATGCAATAAATTATAATTTACATGCCTACATGTACAGAATACTATGGGGTCGAGGACATCCTTGCTTTCTCCTCTCTTCCCCTCATCCTGTTTTCAAATGTCAATGCAGTAACTGCTAGGAATAGCAGATACTGACAGATCTTAGCTTTTTCTCTTGCTAGGACATATCCTAGGCCCCACAAAACTATCTTCCCCAAGGTTATAACCCTTCCCAGGGAGCATGGCTAGCACCTCCCATGCATCAATTTGGGATAACACCAAAGGGCCACCCCAGCTCCAACAGTCCTCATGGGACCTAGACTAAGGCTTCTCTTGCTGCCACACTGTGGGTCCACTTCTCTCTATACTCAACCCTGCCTCTCTCACTTCCTCACAGGTGTTCCCTCCCGATACGCCTTCTGTACATAACTCCCCATCCCAGAGTCTGATTCCAGGTAAGCCAATCTAAGCACATTATATCATGATTCTTAGTGTGGAAATAAGACTGTTCATGGAGTTTTGAATGCTAGCTAATTTATCTATAGATTTTTAAATACATTTTATTTGTAATAGTAACCACTAGTTACTAGGTATCATGAGTTACACAAGGTAAGAGAATTAGAAAGTGGTATTATTGGGGCACCTGGGTGGCTCAGTGGGTTAAGCCGTTGCCTTCGGCTCAGGTCATGATCTCAGGGTCCTGGGATCGAGTCCCGCATCGGGCTCTCTGCTTAGCAGGGAGCCTGCTTCCCTCTCTCTCTCTCTGCCTGCCTCTCCATCTACTTGTGATTTCTCTCTGTCAAATAAATAAATAAAATCTTAAAAAAAAATGAAAAAAAAGAAAGTGGTATTATTAAGGCAGGCTTCTCTGTGATTTTAAAAAGAAAATTGTCCTGATGCATAAAGACTCACACCCTATAGAAGTTTATTACTTTTTTCCTCATGAAAGAATAGATAATTGGGTCTTACTGTGGTGATTCAGTGTTCCTTTCATAGTACAGCTTACCTAGGGCATTGTCATAACTTACATTCTGGGACAGCAGAATGGGTAAGAAAGTGGAAAGTAGGTAATACTCCTTAAATGCTGTAGCCTAAAATTTGCCTCCATCACTTGTGTTCACGTTCCACTGGCCTGACTCTGTTAGTTACTCGAAGGGAAGACTGTGAAAGGTAGTCTAGATGGGGCCCAGGAAGAAGGGAAAATACATTTCTTATAAACTGCCTAAGCCTGCATTGTAAGTACCTTTCTCAGAACGCAAATGAATTCCCAGGAAATATGGCCAAGTAAATATATATTTACCTAATCCTTACTCAGTCATCTTGAAGTGAAAACAAATGAATTAGTAGCAAAGAATGAGGCCTATTTTAAATGGTTAACTCAGGAATTGTTACAACCTTATACTAGTGTTGTATAGCTAGACACCGTACACTTTTGAAAAAATGGGCAAAAGGACTCCAGATGTATATTACATCCTTCCTAATGTAAGCAAAAATGAAAATATATCCAAAGATGCCCCCAAATAGTCTCTACTTTGAAGAGATGAGAATGACTAATTTGTTTGACTCTCTTAGGAAATTAAGAACACTGCTTGAGACCCAAATAAAACTTCAAATAGAATTTTGGAAATTGACAAAATTATTTTTGATTTGGAGTAATAAGTAGATGGCATGAGCTGGTAAAATATTGAAAATGAAATATAATTAAGGGAAATGTTCTTCCATTTAAATGTGCTCTGCAATCGTTAAAGAACTAATACTGCTACAATAACTGACAGATAAATCAGTATTCAGTGCAGTGACCGATGCATACTAGGTGCTTGAAAAATAGTTCTTTGGTAAATGAATGAATTAACTGATAAATAATAGAAGAGCCAGAAATTGATAAAATTATAAATATGTATTATATATTTATCATCACATTTCAAATGAGTGAGGAAAAGATGAGGTTTTTTAAAAAGATTTTATTTATTTATTTTGACAGAGAGAGAAATCACAAGTAGGCAGAGAGGCAGGCAGAGAGAGAGGGGGGAAGCAGGCTCCCTGCTAAGCAGAGAGCCTGATGCGGGGCTCGATCCCAGGACTCTGAGATCAGGACCTGAACCAAAGGCAGAGGGTTAACCCACTGACCCACCCAGGTGCCCCAGAAAAGATGAGTTGTTAACTAAAAAAATGATAGAATAAGACATTAATAACCTAGAAAAAAATAAGTCTCTGTTGTATCCAAAGTGGCCAACTCCAATACATGTATTTTTCTAATATCTTATTTTTATTAAATAAATAAAATCATAGACTACTGAAAGAACCAGAAAGACTGTATTGTTCATCCTCATTACATTAGAAGAAGACTGATTATGGAGAAGTTAAATTTATGTCAGAAGGCCAGTTAATTTAGTAGAGAGCCATAACCTGGCATCCGATTCAGTGTTTGTTCTACTATGTTTTACTTTCTTACACAGTTAAACACACATAGGACCTTCTGTGAGGCTTAAATTTGATTCCTTAACACTCTCATCCACAGAGACATAAATGGAGAATGGAATTAAAAGGTAATTAAGCTTGTTATCTTTAAAGTGTAAACATTTTTTATTTTCCAAAAACTCCAATAAAAGTAACTTCACAACAGTTCTTATCAGAGTGAGTAGGCCCTGGAGTTTAATACTCTTTGTCTTCCAGATATCTAAACTCAATCTTATTTGCTTTGGCTTGAGTCTTTTCCCTCATATTCTTCTTGGAATCGTTCAAGAAAAACTCCACAGAGTTGACATTTATGTAACTTAATTTTAGAGGGAATCTAGAGATAGCAAAAAGTGCACATTTTTTCCAAGCAACGTTAAATTAGTTTGACTCTATTTTCAGAAGTTTCAAATGTAAGAAATTGCACAGTCAAAGGAATAGACCCTATTCAGATGTTATGTTGACATGAGCAGGTTTACATCATTTTCTGGAATAGTTGGTATAGCCCTGAAACTCTTCTGTTTTGGGGGTTGAAAATTACAGACATGCTTGGTGTCTTGCTCAGTTCTCCTTCTCTGGCTGGTACACCCCTGTCCCAGCCACTGTTGAGTACTGGTTGCTGACAGCTCAGAGTCCATCTGATTCCTCCTGAGAATTGCCACTTGGCCTGGAAAATGACCCTGTCACCACAAAGGGTAGTCTATAGCTCATGATTGACTGATTCTGGAGGACAAAAGGACATTGTATTACTCTTCATGCTCCAGAGCTCACCTGGGTCAGAATAGCTGTGGACTTTAGCTGTATCCTCATGTTTGCCCACGTTCCTTGTATCCCTTATCCCTCACAGGTTTTACCTGAGCACACTCCCTCACTAAATTACTTGCACAAGAATTCTCACATCAGGGTCTGATTGTAGGGGGCACAACTTGGAAAAGGAATGGGCCGTAGCAATTTGAAGGTCTGAGGAGCTAATCCCTTTCGTCTGCCATCTCAACTCAACGTCTTTGGCAAACGTGGCCAAGTCATTGCTGCCTCCTCATAATAACTCACATTGGCATAGCCCTTTGACACTGACAAAGTTCTTTATTCCTTTTCCTGGGCCTAACCTATGCTTTTGCTCTTCTTATCTGCTAGAGGCTAGTCCTTGTTGATTCAAATGACGCTTCCTACTGAGTCAGACAGATAGACTGTTTTATCACAATCATTTAAGGGAAGGTAGGGGAGTGACGCTAAAGACTTTTAAGTGACTTCTGTAAATTAACAGACCAGGAATAGATTGGACTTTGGAAACCATCCAGATCTCTAGATTCTATATCCAAATCTCATTCTAAAGCCCTGCATCTATTACATGTCCACCCCAATCCCTCCCATGGCTTCAGGTCTCCACAACATAGACAACTAGATTAAACACATAAAACTTTGGTTAAAATCATTAGCTTTTTGAGCCATGGTATATATGTCTGTCTTGTTAAAAGAGAATGTCTGGTGGAAATCTCTTTCTTACCAAAGAGAAAAAAAAGTATCATGATTTTTGAAAATTTAGTTTTTAAATTTACAGTTTTCAGACATTTCAATATACAAATTGCACTAAGAAATAAATACCAGTAAGTAGGATAATCTCAAATTAAGGATTGCTTCAAACAAAATTAATGATGTCTGTTATGTGTTCAATGGAAATGATGACTAAGTGTCTACATTATTACAACTGAACTATCATTAATTCACTAAAAAGGTACATATGTAGAATTACAATTCAATTAAATTCTGCATGTTACAGTGCCTGGCAAAGATTTCCATTTTCTAGTAGATATAGCTTTTATTTTTCCTGATAGTGATAAAACCTTCTTTGTTGTTGCTCATTCTCTGTAGGAAATTAAGGGCATTATTTGAGAAAATGTTTAAAAGGTTCACATTTTCCACATGCTGAGTGGGAATAAGTTTTCTCACAGTAAGAGTTATTTAGAGATATTGATGTTTTCAATCAGTTTCCTTTGTGGTAATCACAAAGACTCAATCATATGGTGCAGGTCCATCACAGAACTTTGATGTGTGCTCTGTGATGGCACTTCTTTTTCTGAGTAAAGGACAAAAAGCAGAGAGAAGTGGTCTGGCACATGATCAGGGAACATTTTCTTCAGTAGTCTGAAGAAGACAAACATTCTGAAGACAATTGTGAAATAAGAAGGCCACATTGAGGTCTTCCCTCCTCTGTTGCCAGTGTTCACTTTTATGCCTGTAGTCCTCCATCCTTTCCAGCAGCTCTCCAACCATTGTTTCAGCATGTCTCCGTCAGGCAGAGCCTTAGGTATCTAGCCATTGTTGTCAAGTTACTGTCTCTCCCATAGGGTGTTTAATTTTTTTTCTAAATTTATTTATTTGACAGATAGAGATCATAAGCAGGCAGAGAGGCAGGTGAGGGTGCAGGGGGGGAATCAGGCTCTCCTCTGAGTAGAGAGACTGACTTGGGGCTCGATCCCAAGACCCTGGGATCATGACCTGAGCCAAAGGCAGAGGCTTTAACCCACTGGGCCACCCAGGCGCCCTAGGGTGTTTGATTTTTAATTCAAAGTTCTCTCTCTCTCTCTTTTTGTTCACTTCCTACTTTATGTACTGTTTGGAATTTTTGAAAGTGTACATTAGTTTTATAATGAGAAAATGAAAATGCATTTTCATTTTGTGAAGATGAGATGTTTGTGGGTGAACTTTTTCAAAAGACTGAATTACAGAAAAAGATCCATCAGGAAAGTAATCGGGAAAACAGACCCTACTTCATTATTCTGCTTCACCATACTTCCTTTGTCCCCTGACAATGATGGAAAACACTTAAGATATTTCTTTTTTTTAAGATGTTTTTATTTATTTGAAAGAGAGAGAGAGAGAGAGAGAGAGAGAGAGAGCATGGAAGAGAGAGCACATGAGTGGGCGAGAGGTAGAGGGAGAAGGAGAAGCAGACTCTCCACTGAGCACCAATCTCTACAAGGGGCTTGATCCCAGGATCCAGAGCTCGTGACCTGGGCCACCCAGCCACTTCAAGATACTACTTTCTTTTTCTTTATTTAAGTGTTCAATTAGCCAACATATAGTACATTATTAGTTTTTGGTGTAGTGTTCAGCGATTCATTAGTATATTGGTATATTGGTATAACACCCAGTACTCTTCACAACACGTGCCCTCCTAAATAGCCATCACCTGGTTACCTCCTCCCTCTGTGACCCTCAGTTTATTTCCCAGAGTCAAGAGTCTCTCATGCTTTGGCTCCCTCTCTGATTTCTTCACATTCAGTTTTTCCTCCCTTCCCGTGTGGTCCACTATGCTATTCCTTGGGTTCCACATATGAGTGAAACCATATGATAATTGTCTTTCTCTGCTTGACTTATTTCACTTAGCATATTCCCCTCCCAATCCATTCATGTCAATGCAAAGTGTAGGTATTTATCCTTTCTGATGGCTGAATAATATTCCATTGTGTACATGTACCACATCTTCTTTATCCATTTATCTGTTGGAGGTCATCTTGGCTCCTTCCACAGTTTGCCTATTGTGGACATTGCTGCTATGAACATTGCAGTGCATGTGGCCCTTCTTTTCCCTACATCTATATCTTTGTGGTAAATACCCAGTAGTGCAATTGTTGGGTCATAGGGTAGCTCTGTTTTTAATGTCTTGAGGAACCTCCATACTGTTTTCCAAAGTGGCTGTACCAGCTTGCATGCCCACCAATAGTGTTAAAGGGTTCCCTTTTCTCCACATCCTCACCAACATTTATTGTTTCCTGTCTTATTAATTTTTGCCATTCCAACTTGTGTAAGGTGGTATCTTATTATGGTTTTGAATTGTATTTCTCTGATGGCTAGTAATGATGAACATTTTTTCATGTATCTGTTAGCCATTTGTATGTCTTCTTTGGAGAAGTGTCTGTTCATGTCTTCTGCCCATTTCTTGACTGGATTATTTGTTTTTTGGGTGTTGAGTTTGAGGAGTTTTTTTAATAGATCTTGGATACCAGCCCTTTATCTGTAATTTCATTTGCAAATATCTTCTCCTATTCCATAGGTTGTCTTTTCGTTTTGTTGACTGTTTCTAACAGAAGGAATTTAATATTGGAGATTGGTTCCATTGGTGATGGAAGTGCTGAGAAGCCAAATATGAGCTAGGACAATAATATGGTGATTAAGAAGTCATTATTAAGTAACAGTAGAGAAAACATAGTGATTGATTTTAAGTGAAGTTTGTACAAAATGATTGTAAGATGATACCGTATTTCTTCTGAGACATTTCTAGGAAAATGATCCTGCCTTTGACAGAAATTTGGAACTAACAGGAAAACCTGGTTTAGAAGGAAAGGTAACCTAATGATTTGAGGTGACTTTGAGAAATTCAAGAAGACATTTTTAATCTTATTATCAGTATTTGGCACATATGAGATACTGGGAATATGCTTTTTTTATAATGTGAAAAATAACATATTAAAATGTGGTTAGGCCACATATTGCATGGAGCACTGGGTGTGGTGCATAAACAATGAATTTTGGAACACTGAAAAGAAATAAAATAAAATGGAAAAAAATTAAAATAAAATAAAAACATTTATACTTAAAAAATGAAAAAAATATGGTTAAATTATCTGTATAAATTTAATATTTATCAATACCACTATTGATAAATCACAAAGGGTATATGTAAATGATAGATGAAAGCCAAGGAGGAGCCTTAAGATATGCCCAAATACTAGAGCTGGAGTTTAAAAGAAAGAGAGGAATCAGGAAAGAAAAGGAAAATAGCATATGCCATGTATTTTGGAGGAACTGCATACAATGTGAGATGCTGTTTGAAATACAGAAAAGTAATTAATATAAGCTCCTGAGAAAGAAAAACACAAAATCAGTAATACAAGTTTCTCTTTAGGAAGAAATCAACATTTAGCTAAAAGGAAGGAATAACCCTAAAATGCTTTTTCAAATGTTCAGATACTATATTATAAACTTCTTTCATTGGTAAGAAAAGTTAAATGATAGAAAATATTTATGAACCATGGAAGCAGGTAAGGATCCCTTCTTTTCCCCAGCTTTATCGAGATATAAATGACATATAACATTGTATAAGTTTAAAGGATACAGTGTGTTGATTCGATATACTTACACATTGGAAAATGATTATCATCCTTAGCCAGTCCCTCCCATTATTTCCCAAGAAATTACCATTTCTTTTCTGTGCTGAGAACCTGTAAGATCTACTCTCTTAGCAACTTTTAAGTATACAATACAATATTATTAGCTGTAATCACCAAACCCTACATTAGATACCCAGAACTTGTTAATCCTTTAACTGGAGGTTTGTACCATTAAAGATCTTTTTATATGAGTTAGTTTCAGACAGAAGTCTCAAGAATCATTTTGCCCATGTTCCTATCTCTTTCAAAATTAATAGGTTTCTTCTCATGTATTTTATTTATTTTTATTTTTTTTGCAAAGAGATAAGGAATTTCTTGCTGCCAAAATCTATTACTTTTGAATTTGCCTCTACCTAGCTAGAGATTTAAACATGGTATTAGCATAGATATCTATGTTCAAGAAATACATTGCAGAAAATTTTGGAAAGTCATAAATCATAGTATATTTGTTTTCTATATGAGGCTGTCTTCTCTGCATTGAAGATGATATAATGATCATCTTTATGGTACTTTGACTTATGAAAGAAGAAGAATAAACTGACCTGCCATGTGGATTCCTATTCGAATATCTACTTCAGAACCTAGGCAGCAATATAAGCACAGATAAAGATATATGCTCACATTGGAATCTCTAAAGCCTTTTTTATTTTTAAGATTTTATTTATTCATTTTAGATAGAGAGAAAGAGAGTGCAAGTGGGGATGGGCAGAGGGAAAGGGAGGAAGAATCTGAAGGAGACTCCACACTGAGTGCAGAGCCCCACGCGGGGCTTGATCCTGACACCCTGACACCATGACCTGACCTGAAATCAAGAGTCAGATGCATGACTGACTGAGCCACCCAGGCACCCTGGAATCACTAAGGGCTTTCAGTGGGCAAGACATTTTGTGAAGTTGGATACATGGGGCGGAAGGAGAGAAATCAGTGTATCTCACTTTAATTACTAGGAGTTCTAATGACTTATTTAGATTGCCCTCCACTGAATTTTATTAGTTGTTTTTTTACATAGTCAAGAGAAAACAAGAGAGTTAGCCAGTTCTCCCCACTAGTTTAATAGTTCCTTTGAGCATGAGAATCATAAGTAATAATCTGTAAACAATGATTCCACTAAGTCAATAAGATTTGCAAAGTTAATGATAATGACTGCTGAATTTCAGTCAGAAGTTACTCTGTGAAGCTATCACATCTCAGTCCACTTACCGGAAAACACAGGGAAGGAGATAAATCATATTATATATATTATACATCTATAATATGATATATAATATGATACATCACTCTAAGGACTTCAGACTAACAATTTGATAATTTATATGCTTTCAAAAGGATTTACATATTTATTTGAGAGAGAGAGAGTGTGTGGGGTGGGAGGGAGAGGGAGAAAATCTCAAGCAGAATCTGCACTAGCACGGAGCCAAAGTGGGGCTCCAGCTCATGACCCTGATCACAACCTGAGCTGAAATCAAAAGTCAGGTGCTTAACCCTCTGCACCACTCAGGTGTCCCAACAAATTATATTCTAATGGAAAGCTCCAGTTTCCTCTCTGACTTCATCTTTTATTGTTGTGACTTGCCCATTCCACTCTGACGAGGTTGCTTCATTACTGTCTTTTAAACATGACAGCCGTATGGGGACGCCTGAGTGGCTCAGTGGGTTAAGCCTCTGCCCTCGGCTCAGGTCATGATCTCAGGGTCCTGGGATGGAGCCCCACGTTGGGCTTTCTGCTCAGCAGGGAGCCTGCTTCCCTCTCTCTCTGCCTACCTCTCTGCCTACGTGTGATCTCTCTCTCTCTCTGTCAAATAAAGAAATAAAATCTTTTAAAAAATAAAAATAAAGATGACAGCCATGCTCCCATCTCAGAGCTTTTCCACTTCTCCTATTTTCCTAGAATGCTTTGTTCCAAGGTATTCACCTGAGTTACTCCTTCATCTTCTTCAGGATATTACTTTGAGGAAACCTTCTCTCATAGCACTTCCTGGGCACCTTTCATAAAATTGCAAACTCCCAACTTAAATTCTGTATGCTTTTCCTGATTTATTATTTTTCTTCATAATATTATTTTTTATCTTTCTTGTCTGTCTTGCACAGAATTCACAAGACAGAGGCTATTGAGTGCACCCCTAGCAGGTAGAACTTTTCTAGGGACTCAGTAAATATTTGTTTGAAGAGTAGATTTAAATGACACCTAACCTAATCCCAGAACTCCAATGGGTAGCTTTAGTACATACTAAACATTGAATTCTTTAAAGTAGGACCTCTTTTACTCTGTGTCTCTCTCATTTATTTATTTGTTTTGTTTTTACTTTTGTAGCTCCACAGTTCCTGGCAAAAAGTAGTCACTTAAACACTTGATAAATTTAAATTTCGTGATATTTTATAACACCCCCAGAAATAGTGGGAAAATTATAGCTAACTTTGAAGAAATTTGTTGCCATAAAACAGCTTTGGATCTCAGGTCTCTTTGATTTTATGCAATAATTCATGAAACAGGATGCATTTAATACAGTGGGTAATTTTGCAAGGAAAAGGTAATTGGGAAGAGAGTTAAGTCCTTTCCTGATAAGAGAGAATTAACTATACTTACTTTCACTTCAAATAGTTTTACCATTTTCAGAATAGGATGATTTATGCTAGAGAAGAACCTTATATAAATACCACAAAAATACTATTTCTGAGAAGAAGCATGGTATGTGGGAGGAAATTCTGGCAAAATGGTCACTAACTAAATTCAGCCATATTTTTGATGGCTTAAGCAGAAAACATGGGTATTTTAAAAAGTCATGACCAGAATAGAATAACTGAAGGTTTCTTCCGTTTAATTATAAATAGTTCACTGACCTTTCTGATTTTTTAAGCCAGTGTGTTGCCCATTGGTGGCCCTTCACATAGCAGTAATATAGCTATGCTTTGCATTATTACCAATGATTCTCCACTGCTGAACTGTCTTGCTCTAGCCAGCTGAGGTGAGGGTATCTTCTTTGCACTGAAGATGATACAGTGAACCTGCCTATGGCACTCACGAAAGAAGAGGGAGAAACCAAGGACCCTGTGGTCAACCTGCCATATGGATCTCTATTCTAATACGTCAGAACCTAGGCAGCAGTGAAAGCACAGATATAAGTATATTACTCACATTGGTATGAATTCAGATTACATACTGTATTTTATATATATATAATATAAAGAGAGAGAGAGTGAGAGAGTTACATCCTGCATACTAATAACAACCTATTATATGAAAACCTGGGAGGTGGGGACAGGATAAATCTGAAAATATTATCTCATATATGCTGAGATAATATTAGGGGACAATTGGTGAATGTATTTTTTTCTCAGTTTTATTCTAGGTCTATTTCTTTTATCCCCTAAACTCTAAGTATATACATAAACCATAATTTCTGTATTGTCCTCCATTAATGAGAAGAAGAAGGGTTTTTGGAACTTCTTTTTTTTTTTTTTTTTTTTTAAAGATTTTATTTATTTATTTGACAGAGAGAAATCACAAGTAGATGGAGAGGCAGGCAGAGAGAGAGAGAGAGAGAGAGGGAAGCAGGCTCCCTGCTGAGCAGAGAGCCCGATGTGGGACTCGATCCCAGGACCCTGAGATCATGACCTGAGCCGAAGGCAGCGGCTTAACCCACTGAGCCACCCAGGCGCCCGGGTTTTTGGAACTTCTTAAATCCAGGATTCAATGTGGAAAAAATATTTCTTAGGTGTTTTTACCAGACACCAAAATATAATATGGTGTTTTTCTGAGATCCTCTCTGAGGTAACATTGTACCTATTTTCTCTTTTGTGGGCTCTCTTTGTTCAATTCCAGTATTTATCTCCTTTGACCTTTTTAAGGATTAAGTACTTAACTAGAAAATCTGTGAATATAAAACAGACAAGATTTTGAAAATTTACATGGTATGAGGTTTGCTAAGTTCTCTTTCCCTCTAGAAAAGAATAATCTAACACAAAATAGTAATTAAATATTGTCTAAGGAGAGTGCTTTGAGAGAAGCAGTGTTAAGCTTTCCTATTTCATCTGATTACTAAAAAATATTTTTTTATGTTTCATGAGCTTACTATATTTACTATAACCAACTTGTTCTTTGGCTGAGATAATTTTCTAACTAGGAGGTTTTCCTAACATTCAAATTGCTATCTTTTACCTTTCACCGATATATATATATATTTATGCCACTTAAAATGGGAAAGCGCTGGCAGTCAAAAGTTCAAGATTAAATCACAAGATTGTTTTAAAGAACAGCTGTAATTTTCAGACTTAATGATCAACCTATTGCCTGCATTTCCCCCTGAGAATTTGTCATATGATTAAGCAAATCAGTTAAAATGGATTCAGTATAATTCAGCTACAAATAATAGCTCATCCCAATGTAGTTGGGAGCACCTCAATTCTCATTGACAAAGCAATTGTCTGTGAATATAGAAAGGCTGTGTAGTTTTTTGTTCATTAAAAATAGGCTACTGTAATGTTACAGTGGAGAAATCAGATAAATGGTATTTTAACCAGATGATCAAGATTAACTTCAATAGTGATAAGTATTGTTGTTTGAATATACCCTTAATACTATGTGATGAGAATTGTATTTTATTTTAGGACTTCCTCCCCCAAATCCATAACCCCCCTCTAACCATTAGAAACACATCAAACAACTCGATATTGTAGAATATTACATAAAATGTCTGAACAGTACTCCTCAAAAGTGTCAAAGTCATCAAAAACAAGGAAAGTCTGAGAAATGGTGACAATCAAGAAGAAGCCAGGGAAATATGATTAAATGTAATGGGGTATCCTGAATGGTATCCTAGAACAGAAAAAGGACATTAAGTAAAAACTAAGGGATCTAGGAGCCCCTGGCTGGTGCAGTCAGTTAAGTGTACAACTCTTGGTTTTAGCTCAGGTCATGATCTCAGTGTTGTGGGATCCAGCCCTATGTTGGGGCTACAAACTCAGTACAGAGTCTGCTTGAGCTTCTCTCTCCCTGTTCATCTGCCCCTCCCTCCTGCTCACTCACATGCTCTGTCCCTCTCTCTAAAATAAATGCATCTTAAAACAACAACAACAACAACAACAACTAAGGAACCTAAGTAAGGTATGTAAATAATAATATAATTCTTTATCAATATATAGTCAATAATTGTGTGTGTTATATATTAATATTAGTTAATAGTTGTGACAGATGTAGCATACAAACATGAGATGTTAATAATAGAGGAAGCTCAGTTCAGGGTGTATGAGAATGTTCTACTATTTTTGTAACTTTTCAGTAAATTAAAACTATCCTAAAATAAAAAAACTTGTTTACATAAGTCTATTTATGTAAAATAATTAAATCTGTACTTGTGTTTATAAACAGAATGTGGCAGGACATGGAGCAGTAAATGCAGAACAGCAGACCATGAGCCATTAAACCTTAGTATTAACCCTAAGATTCACCTAGTGATGAATATCTGACTCAACCTAGGGGTTTCCTAAAATACACATGTCAGATGACTATTAATACATCAACTAACTGAAAGCACAGTACCTTTCAAGGCAATACATGTCAGTATCTGACAGTTCTGATGATTAGAAATGTAATTCTTATGCTGAGTAAAATTAATTCATTCTCTCTTTAGGTCATCTTAACCTATTAATTAGTATGTAAAAAATTCCCATATCTAAATCATTAGCCTTGTTCTCCTTAGAAATTCTAGGCTTGAATTCCAAATTGTATTTTATTAACACTAGCTGTAGAGAGAGTAAATCCCCCTAAATTAAGATGAGCAAAATTATATCTGAGAGTCTTTATCCTTTTCACATCTGTATTACTGATCTCACACTCCTATTTACACTGCTATAAACTGCTGGTGCTCATCACAATAGGGGCATTCCTTAATCCCCTCACGTATTTCCCCATCCCCCCACCCACCTCCCCTTTTGTAGCCATTAGTTTTTTTCTCTATGTTTAGGAATCTGTTTCCTTGTTTGCCCCTCACTCTCTTTTTTCCCCCTTTGCTTGTTTGTTTTGTTTCTTAAATTCCACATATGAGAATTTATAAAATTCAACACAAAAAATTAATAATCCAATTAAAAAATGGGCGAGAGACATGAAGAGACATTTTTCCAAAGAAGACATACAGCTGGTCAAAAGACGTATGAAAAGATGCTCAATATCACTCATCATCAGGGAAATGAGAATCAGGGAACTGCAAACCAAAACTACAATGTCACTTCACTAAAATTAATAATACAAGAAACAACAAGTGTTGACAAGAATGTGAAGAACAGGGAACCCTCCTGCACTGTTGGTGAGAATGTAAACTGGTGCATCCACTGTGGAAAACAGTATGGATTTTCCTCTAAAAGTTAAAAATAGAGCTACCCTACAATCTAGCAATTGTTCTTCTAGGTATTTACCCAAAAATACAAAAATACTAATTCAAAGGAATACATGAACCCTCTTGTTTATAGCAGTGTTACCTATGATAGCCCAATTACAGAAACAGTCCAAGTGTCTATTGACTGATGAATGGATAAAGAAAATATAGGGTGTGTGTGTGTGTGTGTGTGTGTGTGTGTGACACATCATCTGTGTACATAAATCATCATGTATATCCATAGATATGATGGAATATTATGCAGCCATAAAAGAATGAGATCTTGCCATTTGTAATGATATGGATGGAGATAGAGAGTATTACACTAAGTAAAATAAGTCAGAGAAAGACAAATACCATATAGTTACTTTGAATTTAGCAAACAATAATCATTTTAGATACTCTTTTGAAACATGATTTATTCATTCAAAATTAGTACTAATGTACCGATAATCATTTTCACTTTGTGCATAATATTCCATTTTGTGAACCCACCAAAAATTACTCATTTTTCTGTTGATTGGCATTTCTTTTTTCTTTTCTTTTCTTTTCTTTTTTTTTTTCAGGTTAGGTCTTTTAGAAAGAATTGTTAAGAAATTTTGTGTCTCCTATACATATGTGAGGTTTTGGGGGGCATATGCCAGAATGGAATTTTTGTTTCTATGTAAATATTTAACTTTAAAATATATAAACATATTGTTTTCAAAATGATCAGAGAAATTTACATGCTCATCAAATATGCTATTATTTGATAGCAAACCACATGCTCTCCAAATTTGGTTTGGGTAGACATTAAAATTAGCCAGTTAAATGGGGGCAATAATGCATCACTTCTGATTTACATTTCACATGTAGTAATGATACTGATATTTATTTTCATGTATTTATTTGACAATGCATTTTCCCTTTCAAGAAATGCTGGCCTGTGTTTTTTGCCCATTTATTCTAATGCATTATTTTTCCTTTTTCACTCCTTTTTACAAGTTCTTTATACATTTCACGTATCAATGTCATGTCAATTTTATGTATTTGAGATGACTTTTCCCAGTTTTTAGCTTGTCCTTTTTCTTTGTTTAAGATGAAATATGATGAATAAGATTTTTTAATTTTAAGGTGGTTAACTTTATAATTGCTGACATTTAATTATTTGTTTCTTGCTTAATAAATTCTTGTGCACATAGAAGAAGGATTTATGTTATTGAAGTACAGTTGACATACAATATTATATATTAGTTTTAGGTGTATAACATAGTGATTTAACATGTGTGTGCATCATGAAGTGATCACCACAGCAAGTCTAGTTATTGTTTGTCACTATACAAAGTTATTATAATATTACTATCTTCCCTGTGCTGCACTTAGCATCCCCATGATTTATTTATTTTATAACTGGAAGTTTGTACCTCTTAATCCCTTTCACCTGTGTCACCCATTCCCTCATGCAAACTCTGGCAACCACTAGTTTTTTCTTTGTATCTATGAATCTGTTTTTGTTTCGAGATTTTCCATTTGTCTGTTTTTGAGATTTTATGGTATTCGTCTTTCTCTGTGTGACTTATTTTACTTAGCATGTTACTGTAAAATCTCATCCAGCTTCTCATAAATGGTAAGGTCTCATTCTTTTTTATGGCTGAGTAATATCCCATTTACATACATACCACATCATCTTTATTCATCCACCCATTAGGTTGCATCCATATCTTGGCTATTGTAAATAATGCTGCAATAAACATAGGGGTGTATATATCTTTTTGAATTAGAGCTTTTGTTTTCTTCAGATATATTCAGAAGTGGCATTGCTAGATTGTATGGTATTTCTGTTTTTAATTTTTTGAGGAAACTCCATACTGTTTTCCGTGGTGGCTGCAACAATAACATTCCCACCAACAGTATATGAGCATTCCCACCAACAGTATATGATTTTTTTTAAGCAGATTGTTTAGAGATTCTGGTGTTCATTTGTATGAATTCTTTGTATTTTTTAGATGTTATCTCCTTATCAGATATATCATCTGCAAATATCTTCTCTCATTCGGTAGATTGTTTTGTTTTGTTGATGCTTTCTTTTGCTATGTAACAGCTTTTTGTTTGAGGTAGTTTCCAATTTTGTTTTTGCTTTTGTTGTCCTTGCCTAAGGAGACAAATCCAAAGAAATATTGCTAAGATGAATGTTTAAGAGATTACTGCCTACTTTTTTTTAGGAGTTTTATGATTTTTGGTCTTTCATTTAGGTCTTTAATCTGTTTTGAATTTATTTTTGTATATGGTGTAAGAAAGTGGTCCAGTTTCATTCTTTGGCTGTCAATTTTCCCAAAACCATTTATTTTAAGAGACTGTGTTTTCTCCATCATATATTGTTGCCATCTTTGTCATAGGTTATTTGACCATATAAGCATGGGTTTATTTCTGGGTTCTCTATCCTGTTCTATTCTGTATGTCTCTTTTTGTGTCAGTATCATACTGTATTGCTTACTATAGCTTTGTAAAAGTTGTGTTTGAAATCTGAGATTATGATACCTCCAGCTTCATTCTTCTTTCTCAAGATAACTTTGGCTATTTGGGGTCTTTTGTGATTCCATAGAAATTTTGGATTGCTTGTTCTAGTTATATGAAAAATTCCTTTGGTATTTTGATAGGCTTTACATTGAGTCTGTATGTTGCTTTGCATAGTATAGGCATTTTAACAAAATTTTTTCAATTCATGAGCATGGTGTATCTTTCCATTTATTTGTGTCATTCTAGGTTTCTTTTATGAATGTCATAGTTTTCATAGTACAAGTCTTTGACCTCCTGGTTAAATTTATTTCCAGGTAACTTATTCTTTTTTATGCAATTGTAAATGGGATTATTTTCTTAATTTCTGTTTCTGATAATTTGTTAGTGTATAGGAATGCAACAAATTTATGTGTATTAATTTTGCCAAATTCATTTATTACTTCTGACAGTTCGTGTGTGTGTGTGTGTGTGTTAGTGTCTTTGGGGTTTTTTAATGTTTGGTATTTGGTATTATGTCATCTGCAAATAGTGACAGTTTTTATTTCTTCTTCCCCAATTTGGATGCCTTTCCTTTCTTTTACTTATCTGGTTGCTGTGACTAGGACTTATAGGACTGTGTTGAATAAAAGTGGTAGGAGTGAGCATCCTTGCCTCCTTTCTGATCTTAGAGGAAAAGCTTTAACCTCTTCAGCATTGAGTATTTGGATCTGCCATATGTGGTCTTTATTATGTTGAGGTATACTCCCTCTATACCCACTCTGCTGAGGGGCTTTATTATAAATGGATGTTGAATTTTGTCACATGCTTTTTCTGCATCTATTGAGATTTTCATATGATTTTTATCATTCATTTTGTAAATGTGGTACACCACATTGAATGATTTGTAAATATTGAATCATCTTTGCATCCCTGGAATAAATCCCACCTGATCATGGTGTGTGATCCTTTTAATGTACTGTTGAATTCAGTTTGTTAATATTTTGTTGACAATTTTTGTAGCTACGCTCATCAGGGATGTGAAGGATATTTATTTACATTTCCTTCTAAAACTTTTGCTTTATATTTGCAAGTTCTTAGTCCATCTGAGGTTAATTTTATGTATGCTAAAAAGTTGGGACCAAGCTTCCTTTTCCTTCTATAGAAAAACCTACCTTTCTTTATGATCTATAGTGATACATTTGTCATTTATCAAATTTCCATAAATTTATAGATATATTTCTCAGTTATCTATTTATTTCGAGGGTCAGTCTTCACCAAATAACTGTACCAAAATGGCCTTTACTTCTAGGGCTTTAAAATAAGTGCTAATTTTTGGTATGGCAATTTCCTTCCCCTTCTTCATTCTTCCTTTCAGATTTCTCTTGAAATTTTATGGTCATTTCCCCTTTCATATATGTTTAAAATGAAAATTTCCCATTTCTTCAGATAACTGTCCTTTGTTGCCTAATTTACAATGCTTGCAAACCAGTTTCTACATATTTTGTTCTTTTTTCTTTTTCCTGATTGTTTCAAGTGGAATGGTAAATCTGGTTTGTGGAATTCTCTTTCCTGCTTTCATTTTAACTCTCTTTTTTATGTCTGATAAAACAAAGAACACTGAAGCCAGAAGATAGAGCATTGTGCAGAATTTAAGTGTAGAGGTAACTGTTAAAAAGAAAGTGGAGCTATCTAGAATAAACATTGAAATATGAGAATTGCTTTCTGAAAAAAAAAAAAAAAAAAAGTTTTGCTCTAAATTTGACCTGCTGGCTATACCTTTGAGGAGAGGATCATTAATAGTCATCATAATTCTCTAAATATAATATAAAAGTTCATCAAATGGATCCTCAACTCTCTGGTCAACTAATCAACAAAGCAGGAAAGAATATCCAATGGAAAAAAGACAGTCTTTTCAATCAGTGGTGCTGGGAAATTGGACAGTCACATGCAGAAGAATGAGACTAGACCACTCTCTTATACCATACATAAAGGTAAACTAAAAATGGATGAAAGACCTAAATATGAGACAGGAATCCATCCAAATCCTAGAGGAGAACACAGGCAGTAACCTCTTCAACCTCAGCCACAGCAACTTCTTATAAGACATATCTCTAAGGCAAGGGAAACAAAAGCAAAAATGAACTGTCAGTCAACCAAACTGAAAGAAACCTATGGAATGGGAGAAGACATTTGCAAATGACGTTACAGATAAAGGGTTGGTATCTAACATCTATGAAGAACTTCTCAAACTCAACACCCAAAAAACAAATAATCCAGTCAAGAAATGTGCAAAAGACATGAACAGACACTTCTCCAAAGAAGACATACAAATGGCTAACAGACACATGAAAAAATGCTCCACATCACTAACAATTAGAGAAATACAAATCAAAACTACAATGAGATACCACCTCAAACCAGTTGGAATGGCAAAAAATTAACAAGAGAGGGAACAACAAATGTTGATGAGGATGTGGAGATAGGGGAACCCTCTTACATTAATGGTGGATGTGCAAGCTGGTACAGCCACTTTGGAAAACAGTATGGAAGTTCCTCAAGACATTAAAAATAGAGCTACTCTAGAGCAACAATTTCACTACTGAGTACTGCAAAGATACAGATGTAGTGAAAAGAAGGGGTTCATGCACCTCAATTTTCATAGCAGCAATGTTCACAATAGTCAAACTGTGGAAGGAACCAAGATATCCTTCAATAAGTGAATGGATAAAGAAGATGTGGTTATATACACAACGGAATATTATTTAGCCATCAGAAAGGATGAATACCTACCCTTTGCATCAATATGGATGGAACTGGAGGGGATTACACCAAGTGAAATAAGTCATGCAGAGAAAGACATATGGTTTTACTCATACGTGGAAACTGAGGAATAGCATAGAGCATCATAGGGGAAGGGAGGAAAAACTGAATGGGAAGAAATCAGAGAGGGAGCCAAACCATGAGAGATTCTTGACTCTGAGAAAAAAACTGAGGGTTGTAGAAAGGGAAATGGAGGGGTGGATGGGGTAACTGGGTGCTGGGTATTAAGGAGGGCACATGATGTGATGAGCACTGGTGTTATACACCCCTAATGAATCATTGTACACTACACCAAAAACGAATGATGTACTGTTTGTTGGCTAATTGAATTTAAATTTTAAAAAATTCCAAAAAAGTTCATCAAGGTAACATATAAAAGTGATACTTATAAAATATTAGAAATATTAGATTTAGTATTTATAGTTTTAGATTTATAAAACTATGAACTATTTATAATTTTCAGTTTAGATTTAGTATTTATAGTTGACATGAAGTTAACATAAATAAACTCAAATCCCAAAGGGCATTACTTGTGCTGTTTTCTTAGTTTTGTTATCCTAAATGTCACATCTTCAAATCCCACTCAATCTTGGAAGATCAGTTTCAGTCCTACCTTTACCAGAAAGCCTTCCAAGCAGCTCTAGGCTTTTTAAAATTGTAGTTTATGACATTTAAAAAACCCAAATTCCAGTGTTTTATGTTATTCTATGTACATAATCAATTTCTTTTTATCTTAAAATCATGTGACAACAGAATACTTTATCCACATTGTTAGAAGCCTATGCACTTTACTGTTCTTTTCTCTTTTTTTTTAATTTTTAATTTTTTATTAACATAGAGTGTATTATTGGTCCCAGGAGTACAGGTCTGTGAATCGTCAGCCTTACACACTTCACAGCACTCGCCATAGCACATACCCACCTCCCCCCCGGCCAATGTCCATAACCCTACCATCCTCTCCCTAACCCCTCCCCCTGGCAACCCTCAGTTTGTTTTGTGAGATTATGAATCTCTTATGGTTTGCCTCCCTCCCAATCCCATCTTGTTTCATTTTTTTACTTCCCTACCCCTCAAACCCCCCACATTGCTTCTCAAATTCCTCATATCAGGGAGATCATATTAATTGTATTTCTCTGATTGGCTTATTTTGCACAGCACAATACTCTCTAGTTCCATCCACGTCGAAGCAAATGGCAAGATTTCATTTTTTTGATGGCTGCATAGTATTCCATTTTGTATATATACCACTTGTTCTTTATCCATTCATCTGTTGATGGACATCTAGGTTCTTTCCATAGTTTGGCTATTGTGGACATTGCTGCTATAAACATTCGGGTGCATGTGCCCCTTCGGATTACTACATTTGTATCTTTGGGGTAAATACCCAGTAATGTGATTCCTGGGTCATAGGGTAGCTCTATTTTCAACTTTTTGAGGAACCTCCATATTTTTTTGTTTTCCAGAGTGGCTGCACCAGCTTGCATTCCTACCAACAGTGTGGGAGGGTTCACCTTTCTCCCCATCGTTGCCAGCATCTGTCATTTCCTGATTTGTTAATTCTAGCCATTCTGACTGGTGTGAGGTGGTATCTCATTGCGGTTTTGATTTGTATTTCCCTGATGCCGAGTGATGTGGAACATTTTTCATGTGCCTGTTAGCCATCTCGATGTCTTCTTTGCAGAAATGTCTGTTCATGTCTTCTGCCCATTTCTTGATTGGATTATTGTTCTTTGGGTGTTGAGTTTGATAAGTTCTTTATGGATTTTGGATATTAGCCCTTTATCTGATACATCATTTGTGAATATCTTCTCCCATTCTGTCAGTCATCTTTTGGTTTTATTGACTGTTTCCTTTGCTGTGCAAAAGCTTTTGATCTTGATGAAGTCCCAGTAGTTCGTTTTTACCCTTGCTTCTCTTGCCTTTGGCGATGTTTCTAGGAAGAAGTTGCTGTGGCTGAGGTTGACGAGGTTTCTGCCTGTGTTCTCCTCAAGGATTTTGATGGATTCCTTTCTCACATTGAGGTCCTTCATCCATTTGAGTCTATTTTTTTGTGTGGTGTAAGGAAATTGTCCAGTTTCATTTTTCTGCATGTGGCTGTCCAATTTTCCCAACACCATTTTCTGAAGAGGCTGTCTTTTTTCCATTGGGCAATCTTTCCTGCTTTGTCAAAGATTAGTGGACCATGGAGTTGAGGGTCTATTTCTGGGCTCTCTCTTCTCCATTGATCAATGTGTCTGTTTTTGTGCCAGTACCATACTGTCTTGATGATTACAGCTTCGTAATAGAGCTTAAAGTCTGGAATTGTGATGCCACCAACTCTGGCTTTTTTTTTCAACATTCCTGTGGCTATTCGAGGTCTTTTCTGGTTCCATATAAATTTGAGGATTATTTGTTCCATTTCTATGAAAAAAAAAATGGATGTATTTTGATAAGGATTAAATTAAATTAAATTAAATGATAATAATCATTAAATGTGTAGATTGCTTTAGGTATCATATACATTTTCACAATATTTGTTCTTCCAATCCATGAGCATGGGACATTTTTCCATTTCTTTGTGTCTTCCTCAATTTCTTTCATGAGTACTTTATAGTTTTCTGAGTACAGATTCTTTGCCTCTTTGGTTAGGTTTATTCCTGGGTATCTTACGGTTTTGGGTGCAATTGTAAATGGGATTGACTCCTTAACTTCTTTTTCTTCTGTCTTGTTGTTGGTGTGTAGAAATGCAAATGATTTCTGAGCATTGGTTTTATATCCTGACACTTTACTGAATTCCTGTACAAGTTCTAGCAGATTTGGAGTGGAGTCTTTTGGGTTTTCCACATACAATATCATATCACCTGCAAAGAGTCATAGTTTGACTTCTTTGCCTATTTCAATGCCTTTAATTTCTTTTTGTTGTCTGATTGCTGAGGCTAGGACTTCTAGTACTATGTTGGATAGCAGTGGAGATAATGGACATCATGCTGTGTTCCTGACCTTAGCGGAAAAGCTCTCAGTTTTTCTCCATTGAGAATGATATTTGCTGTGGGTTTTTCATAGATGGCTTTGATGATATTGAGGTATGTGCTCTCTATCCCTACACTTTGAAGAGTTTTGATCAAGAAAGGATGCTATACTTTGTCAAATGTTTTTTGGCATCTATTGAGAGTATCAGATGGTTCTTATTCTTTCTTTTATTAAGGTATTGTATCACACTGATTGATTTGCGGACGTTGAACCAACCTTGAAACCCTGGAATAAATCCTACTTGGTCGTGGTGAATAATCCTTTTAATGTACTTTGGATCCTATTAACTAGTATTTTGGTGAGAGTTTTTGCATCTGTGTTCATCAAGGATATTGGTCTGTAATTCTCTTTTTTAATGGGGTCTTTGTCTGGTTTGGGGCTCAAGGTAATGCTGACCTCATAAAATGAGTTTGGAAGTTTTCCTTCCATTTCTATTTTTTGGAATAGTTTCTGGAGAGTAGGAATTAATTCTTCTTTATTTTTTATTTTATTTTATTTTATTTTTATTTGACAGAAATCACAAGTAGGCAGAGAGAGGGAGAAGTAGGCTTCCTGCTGAGCAGAGAGCCTGATGCAGGGAGATTTTTGATGACTGCTTCAATCTCCTTACTTTTCAGGTTCTCTATTTCTTCCTGGTTCAGTTTTGGTAGTTTATACATCTCTAGGAATGCATTCATTTCTTCCAGATTGTCAAATTTGCTGGCATATAGCTAGCTGCTTATAATATAGTCTTATAATTGTTTGTATTTCTTTGGTGTTGGTTGTGATCTCTTCTCTTTCATGATTCATGATTTTCATGATTTTATTAACTTGGGTCCTTTTCTTTTCTTTTTGATAAGTCTGGCCAGGGGTTTATCAATTTTATTAATTTTTTCAAAGAACCAGCTCCTAGTTTCATTGATTTGTTCAACTGCTTGTTTGGTTTCTATTTCACTGATTATTGCTCTGATCTTTATGATTTCTCTTCTCCTGTTGGGTTTAGGCTTTCTTAGCTGTTCTTTCTCCAGTTCCTTTAGGTGTAGGGTTGGGTTGTGTTGAGACCTTCCTTGTTTCTTAAGAAAGACTTGTATTGCTATATATTTTCCTCTAAGGACTGCCTTGCTGTGTCCCACAGATTTTGAACTGATGTGTTTTCATTATTATTTATGTCCATGAATTTTTTCCAGTACTTCTTTTATTTCCTGGTTGACTCATTCATTCTTTAGTGGGGTGCTCTTTAGCCTCCATGTATTTGGGTTCTTTCCAAATTTGCTCTTGTGATTGAGCTCTAGCTTTAGAGCTTTGTAGTCTGAAAATATGCAGGGAGTGATCCCAAACTTTTGGTACTGGTTGAGACCTGGTTTGTGACCCATGATGTGATCCATTCTGGAGAAGGTTCTATGTTCACTGGAGAGGAATGTGTATTCTATTGCTTTGGGATGGAATGTTCTGAATATATCTGTGATGTACATCTTGTCCAGTGTATCATTTAAAGCCTTTATTTCCTTGGTGATTGATTGCTTGGGTGATCTGTCCATTTCAGTGAAGGGGTGTTAAAGTCCCCTACTATTAAGGTATTATTGTCGATGTGTTTCTTTGATTTTGTTAAGTGGTTTATATAGTTGGCTGCTCCCATTTTAGGGGCAGAGATATTTAAAATTACTAGATCCTCTTGTTGGACAGACCCTTTGAGTATGATATAGTGTCCTTCCTCATCTTTTATTATAGTCTTTGGCTTAAAATCTAATTGATCTGATATAAGGATTGCCATCCCAGC
This sequence comes from Mustela erminea, assembly GCF_009829155.1. Classification (NCBI taxonomy): domain Eukaryota; kingdom Metazoa; phylum Chordata; class Mammalia; order Carnivora; family Mustelidae; genus Mustela; species Mustela erminea. The sequence goes on from NC_045620.1 coordinate 108,491,502, forward strand.
TTTCTTTTGATGTCCATTAGCATGGTAAATTGTTTTCCACCCCCTTACTTTAAATCTGGAGGTGTCTTTGGGTCTAGAATGAGTTTCTTGTAGACAGCATATTGATTTTTTTCTTCATTCTGATACCCTATGTCTTTTGATTGGGACATTTAGCCCATTTACATTCAAGGTAACTATTGAAAGATATGAATTTAGTGCCATTGCACTGCTAATGCCTGTAAGGTGACTACTGCTGTACATTGTCTCTGTTCCTTTCTGGTCTACTACTTTCAGCCTCTCTCTTTGCTTAGAGGACCACTTTCAATATTTCCTATAGGGCTGGTTTGGGGTTTACAAATTCTTTTAGTTTTTGTTTGTCCTGGAAGATTTTTATCTCTCCTTCTATTTTCAGTGACAGTCTAGCTACATATAGTATTCTTGGCTGCATGTTTTTCTCATTTAGTGCTCTGAATATATCATGCCAGTTCTTTCTGGCCTGCCAGGTCTCTGTGGATAAGTGTGCTGCCAATCTAATATTTTTACCATTGTATGTTACAGACTTCTTGTCCTGGCTGCTTTCAGGATTTTCTCTTTGTTGCTAAGACTTGTTAGTTTTACTATTAGATGATGGGGTGTGGACCTATTCTTACTGATTTTGAGGGGGGGTTCTTGATGCCTCTTGCATTTAGATGCTTGTTCCCTTTGACATATTAGGGAAATTCTCTACAATAATTCGCTCCAATATACCTTCTGCTCCCCCCCTTCTTCTTCTTCTGGAATCCCAATTATTGTTTCATTATATGATATATTGTTTCATCTTATGGTATCACTTATCTCTCGAATTTTCCCCTCATGGTCCAGTATTTGTTTGTCTCTCTTTTGCTCAGCTTCTTTATTCTCCATCATTTAGTCTTCTATATCACTAATTCTCTATTCTACCTCATTTATTCTAGCAGTAAGAGCCTCCATTTTTGATTGCACATCATTAATAGCTTTTTTTGATTTCAGCTTGGTTAGATTTTAGTTCTTTTATTTCTCCAGAAAGGACTTTTATTTCTCCAGACAGGGTTTCTCTAGTATTTTCCATGTTTTTTTCGAGCCCAGCTAGCCCCTTGAGAATCGTCATTCTGAACTCTAGATCTGACATATTACCAATGTCCATATTGAGTAGGTCCCTAGCCTTTGGTACTGCCTCTTGTTCTTTTTCTTGTGGTGAGTTTTTCCACCTTGTCATTTTATCCAGATAAGAACATATGAACAAGAGAATAAAATACTAAACGGGTGGCAAAGACCCCAGAAGAATGTATGCTAACCAAATCAAAAGAGACCACAATCAGGGGGAGAAGAAAGGGGTGAAAAGAAGTTTAAAAAAAAAATTTATGTATATATATATATATGTATATATACATATATTAGACTGGTGAATAGAACAGAGCCACCCACTTGAAGTGTATTTTGGTCTTTTAGAAGAAACTACCTCCCAAAATTTTAAAGTGTGTATACACACACACACACACACACACACACACACACACACACAAATAAGGGTAAACATGATGATGGGATGGAATATGACTATAAATACAATAATTTAAGAAAAATTCTAAAAAAGAAGTTGATAAGATAAGTTGGTTGGGAAAAGAAAGTAAAAGAAAGTGGAGAGAATTTGCCCAGGCTGGAGACTAGGACAAAGCCCTGTGCTAGATTTAGGGCATATTGTGATCTATTAGAAGTTGTATCCCAAAATTTTTTAGATAGAAAAACCCTATATGTATACAAAAAATAAAGTTAGATACAATGAAGGATAAAATATGACTATAATAATGAAGGTTTAAAAGATTTTTTTTAGAAATGTATTGTTAAGATAAACTAGTTAAAAAACATTAGAAGTGGAAAGAGTAATAGTTAAAGAAATTAGAATTAGAAAAAAAATTTTTTAAATTTAATTAGCTTTGCAAGACTGGAGAATCATGGGGAGAAAGCCATGAATTCCATGCTTTGCTTTCCCCTCCTCTGGAATTCCGCAGTTCTCCTTGATCAGTGAGCTTGGTCTTGGCTGAATGTTCTTGCTGGTCTTCTGGGAGAGGGGCCTGTTACAGTGATTCTCGTGTCTTTGCCTGAGGCAGAATAGTACAGCCCTTTCCAGGGGCTGGGCTAAGTAATCTGCTCAGGTTCACTCTGGGGAGCATTTGTTCCCTGAATGCTTTCTGTAGAGCTCTGGAGGACGGAAATGAAAATGGTGGCCTCCCAATCTCCATTCCAGAGGAATCGAGACTTTGGGGCCCCACTCCTCAGTGTGCCCTCAGAGAAAAGCGCTCAATCACTTCCATCTCCCTGGTCTCTGGCCACGCTCCAAGCTCACCCAGCCTGTGAACGAGTGTTTCTGTCTCTGGCACACAGCCCCATTTGGAGTCTCCAAACCAGCAGACCCTGCCACTCTGCTCTTCTGGTGGATGAAGTTTGGTCTCCCCAGATCTGCAACTTGTGGGGTCCCTGCTCAAAGAGCAGTGGTCTGATAGTGCCATGGATCACAGTTCAAGGTAACCCCAAGCTGAGAGTTCACTCCTCGGCTCTGTCTCTGTAGCTGGCTTCTCCGCTCTAATACCTGCGAGCTCTCCTACACTCAGACACCCCCAATTCTTTGGTGACCCCATAGGACCCGAGACCACTCTGTCCCCACGAAGGCTCCACCCCCATGTGGACTCTGGAATGATGGTCCTCAGTGGAGCAGACTTTTAAAAGTTCTGATTTTGTGCTCTATTTCTCTACTGCTTGCCAGGAGCTGGCCCCTCCCCCTGCAGTCTATCTTCCTGTTGCTTCGGATTCACTTCTCTGCATGTCCTACCTTTCAGAAAGTGGTTAATTTTCTGTTTCTAGAATGGCTGCTCTTCTTCTCTTCAATCTCCTGTTGGGTTTGTAGGTGTTTGGAATGGTTTGATAACTATCTAACTGAACTCCTGTGAGCTGATGTCATCTCGTCTGCTATTCCTCCACCATCTTGCCTCATCCCCCATACTTTACTTTTCCTATGGCTCTTACACTAATTTACTAGATATCATCTTGATCATAATATTATATTTATTACATGTTATATATAATAACTGTTTAGTTCGGGTTTTAAATTTCATTCTGCCTTCATAGGTTAGGTGTAACCAAAGGAAATAGAGTTTAATAATTCTATCTTTTTTAATGTATCTATTACTAATAAAGGTGTGAAAGGCCAGTAATAAGTAAAGAACACTAGTAACAGAAGTCTAAGCTCACGTCCTTTAGATGGAGCCAATAACCAGCAAAAAGACAGAGAAATTGAAAGAAAATGTCAAGTGTTATGGACAGGAATAGAATTGTAGCTGAGATGTAGAACCAAGAATCAGGAGCAAAATGAAATCTGGATGGAAAAAGGATTGGGAAAATATGAAGAAAGGCAGGGAAAGTTATCTTAATCTGACCAACCCTTTAAGCCATTGCAGAATTTCTTGAATGGTATGTGGTAAGGATCAAGATGTTTTTCCCCAATATGAATATTCAACGAAGTTAGCATTTTTTATTAAAAACAAAAACAAAAACAAAAAAACCCTTCCTTTGTCACTGTATTGTATCATAACACTATTGCCATGAATCAGGATCATTTACGCGTAGGTCTATTTCTGGTTTCTATTTCATTTGCTTATGTGTGAAATTTAATATTTGCATATCCTTAGAATTAGATTGCTAACTTCTACAAAAGAAAACTTAGTATTCTGATTGGGCTTTTAATCGCATATATCAATCAATTTAAGGAAATTGATATTATTACCTTAGTGAATTCTCCAAGTCATGAACATGAACATGGTTTATAATTCCATTTATTTAGATTTTGTTTTGTTTTGTTTTGTTTTTGGCTTCACAATGATTTGTAATTTCCTGAGCAGGATTTTTCATGTAACTACCAGAACAATTTCAGTCTTTTGTAATTATCCCTTTAATGTCTCTACTGATAGCTGGTTCAAGGTTTTTTTTTTTTTTTTTTTTAAGATTTTATCTATCTATTTATTTATTTATCAGAGAGAGAGAGAGAGCATGCACACAAGTGGCAGAGTGGCAAGCAGAGGCAGAGAGACAAGCAGGCTGTCTGCCAATCAAGGAGCCCAATGCGGGACTCTCTTCCAGGACCCTGGGATCGTGACCTGAGCCAAAGGCAGTGGCTTAACCAACTGAGCCACCCAGGTGTCCCCAGGTTTTTTTCTTTTAACTATATTGCTTAATGCTGAAGTTAAAAAAATTTTTTTTAATAACCCCAGAAAGTTCCTTTATTACTCTTCCTAGTTAACCCTAAACTCCCATCCCAACCAGATGCGATACTTTTTTTAAAACTTCTATCATCATATATTAGTTTTTCTATTCTTAAACCTTATATAAATGAAATCATACAATATGTACTCTGTTGCTTATGGCTTCTTCATTTAGCAGTATTTTTGAGACTTGGTCATGTTGTTACATATATAAGTAGTTCACTTTTACTACTGCATAGTAATATATAAAAAATATATTACATATATTTTTTAACCCAGTTTTTTCACAGTGGTACCAACCTGCATAGCTATAGGACAATATCAACACCTAGAAAATGACTTTGACACAGTCCACAGAGCTTATTCAGATTCTACCAGTTTTACATGCACTTGAGTGTATTTCCATGCAGTTTTGTAATGTGTAGATTCATATAACCACCATCACAATGAAGATACAGAACTGTTCCATACTTTGAGATATAATATCCAACACATATACATTTTTGACAAACATTTAATTTCTTTAGCCACAGGTAATGCAATAATTATAATACCACTTACTTATCTCTCATTTTTTTCTTAATCAGATTAAGATTGATTTTAAATGTTGAGTCATTTTCATGCATCAAATTAAAAGGTCCACTTATAGAACACTTGTGTGGCTTAGTCAAGTGTCACACTCTTTTTTTAAAAAATATTTTATTTATTTATTTGACAGAGAGAGATCACAAGTAGGCAGAGAGACAGGCAGAGAGGTGGGGGGGGGTGGGGAAGCAGGCTCCCTGCTGAGCAGAGAGCTGGATGCGGGCCTCACTCCCAGGACACTGAGATCATGACCTAAGCTGAAGAGACAGAGACTTAACCCACTGAGCACTCAGGTGCCCAAGCATCACACTCTTGGTCTCACCTCAGATTGTGATCGTGGGATTATGGGATTTAGCCCTCTTTGGTCTCCATGTTCAATGCAGATTCTGCTTAGGATTCTCATTCTTCCTCTCCCTCCTCCTCTGCTCCTGCTCATGATTTCTCTCTAAAATAAATAAATGAAATCTTAAAAATAGAAATCCAGTTCTGAAAATCATACTTTTATTATTCTGTTTGTGCTAATAAAAATAAATACTCAGTGCAATTGGTGTCAAGCATGATTTAATTATTTAACATCTTTGACACTAATATTCACAAACATAGCTATTTATTTTTTATTTTTTTAAAAGATTTTATTTATTTATTTGGCAAAGGGAAACACAGCAAGAGAAGGAACACAAGCAGGGGAAGTGAGATAGGGAGAAGCAGATTTACTGTCGAGCAGCGAGAGAGCCCCTATTTTTTTTTTTTAAAGATTTTATTTTAGGCAATCTCTATACCCAACATGCAGCTTGAACTCACAACCCCAAGATCAAGAGTTGCGTGCTGTTCTGACTGACCCAGCCAGATGCCCCAAAACATAGCTATTTAAACATATAACTAATAATTGAGGCATTATTAAGCACCCCTCTGTATTTTTCAGTGTCAAACGATATGCCTTTAAGAGTGAATTCGAGGGATACCTGCGTGGCTTAGTCGGGGAAGCTAAGCATCTGCCTTCTGCTCAAGTCATGATCCCAGAGTCCCAGGATCAAGCCTGCATTGGATTCCTTGCTCAGCAGGGAGCCTGCTTCTCCCTCTGCCTGCCACTCCACTCCCCCTGCTCATGGTCTTTCTTTCTCTTTCTCGATCTCTCTGACAAATAAAATCTTAAAAAAAAAAAAAAAAAGAAAAAGAAAAAGAGTGCATTTGATTTAAAATCATACAAAAGAGTGACCATAATACAGATGGTAAAAGACACATGAGTTGAGAAAATAGCCAAAAGAATAAAATACTAAGATGTTTTTCTGTCATCTTTATTGGCCAGACAATGCAGTATTTAAATATGAAATTCTCACCAATGACATGTCTAAGGGATCTACAGGATCCCATTTATTACCTACTAGTGGAGGGCAGGATAGAGGATATTAGGTAAATGAAGAGACTCTCGAGCCCTGAGGAATTAGCTTTCAACAAATCCAGAATTAAATAACCTTTGCCAAGATGAGCCATAATTCACCCAGATGATACAGTATCACCTGACAGAAGTACTGATGATGGCTGGATTTCTTTGTTGACTAGTTTCAAACATCATTCACTGTAAATCAAGATTTGTGGGAGGGATGGAGTGGCTGGGTGATGGACATTGGGAGGGTATGTGCTATGGTGAGTGCTTGAATTGTGTAAGACTGATGAATCACAGATCTGTACCCCTGAAACAAATAATACCTTATATGTTATTTTTAAAAAAAGATTTCTCTTATAAGGTCAGAGCACTATAACATAGTTTCAGAAATGTTGAGTCTAATTCAAGATCAAACTTTTGGTACCAACCTGTGGGTTTCTATAAAACTCCACAAGTCCAGGATTAAATTCTCTCCCTCTGTTACCTGTGAGGCAGTGTTGACCTGGGGTGGGTGGGGGGATGCAGAGATGACTACAGATTTATTAGTCTCTGCCTATGGAGTTAGCCAAAGGAACTGTCATGCCTGGTGATGTGAGTTTCTTTCTCAGTCTTGCTACTTGCTTTTTGGTCTGATAGAACCAGTGATTTTTCCCTTCTGCCTTTTGGACAGTGTATGTTTCACAGGCCCAAGTTTACTTTTCTTTCTTTCTTTTTTTTTTTTTTTTTTTAAGATTTTATTTATTTATTTATTTGAGAAAGAGAGAGTGTACACACACCTATGCATACATGATTGGGGGAGGGGGAGAGGGAGAGAACCTCAAGCAGACACCACCATGAGCACAGAGCCCAACACTGGGCTCCATCTCAGGACCCTGAGATCATGACCTGAGCCAAAATCAAGAGTCAGTTGCTTGACCAACTGAGCCACCCAGGTGCTGCCACAGACCCAAGTTTTCAAGAAAGTATCAAAATCTTTTATCCTACAGTAAAAACTAGACTCTTGAGTGAAGGGGAATATAATTCCTTTATTTTATTTTGCTAATGTATATGAAAACAAAAAAAGGCTAATCATCAAACTTTTTCAGATACCTTCCTTTCTGTTTCTATACATATAGTATATTTTAAATGCATCATATGAAGATATTGATCGGTGTAAGTAGAATATTTTTCCCTTTCTATAGAATATGCAATCTATCAAAAGCTTAACTTATTAAAGCAAAAAAATCTTTTTGGACTTGTGGCAGGCTTTGAATTTTTGTGATTTTAATTTATATCAATAATAAGTCTGAACTGTTGGAACAGAAACTCCATTAACAATGCATGTACCTTGAAGACAGAATGAGATTTGTTTTAGTTTCCTGAGACTTTTGGAGAAATTCTCAGATCTGATCTATTTCACTCTGAAGAATTGCTTGACCCTAAGAAGATTTATAAGAAAGGGTACTGGAAGTGGGTCCAACAAAAAGCAGTGTATAGTGATGACAGATCACATTCAACAGGTAGCTCAGAGTAATGCCAATGAAAAGGTAAGGGACAGAGAATTGTTGTCAGATATTCCTCTATTCATTCACTGAAACCCTTGAAAAATAATCACTACAAACTAATCATTGTCATCCATTTCTAGTGATTATTAGTTAAGGAGAACTTTGAAAAACCTAATGGAAAAATTTCTGAACAGTTAAGCCCTAGGAAAGTTATTATTAGATATTTATTTTTTAGAAGTAGTTCACATTCTTTTTTTCAACCTAAACATTTTTTTAAAAATTTAAAAAAATCTTTAAAAATTAACATACAGTGTAATATTAATTTCAGGTGTACAATATAGTGATTCCATGCTTCTGTACATTACTCAGGGATCATCATGATAAGTGTACTTTTAATCTCATTCACCTATTTCACCCATTCCCCTACCCAGCCCACCTCCCCTCTTATAACCATCAGTTTGTTCTATATAGTTGAGTCTATATTTTGCTTGTCTCATTTTTCTTTATCTGTTTTGTTTCTTAAATTTCACATATGAGTGAAATCATATGGTATTTGTCTTTCTCTGACTTATTTCACTTAGTATTATATCCTTTAGATCCATCCATAGCACTGAAAATGGCAAGATTTCATTCTTTTTTATGGCTTTATCCATTCATTTATTGATGGACACTTGGGCTACTTTCATAATTTGGCTATTGCAAATACTGCTGCAATAAACGTAGCAGTGCATATATCTTTTCGAATTAGTGTTTTGTATTCTTTGGTAAATACCCAGTAGTAAAATTATTGGAACATGTGATAATTCTATTTTTAATTTTTTGAGGAAACTCTACTGTTTTCCACAGTGGCTACACTAGTTTGCTTTACCACCAACAGTGTGAGAGGGTTCCCCTTTCCCCACAACCTCACCAACATTTGTTGTTCCCTGTCTTGTTAATTTTAGCCATTCTGACAGGTGTAAAGTGGTATCTTTTTGTGGTTTTGATTTGTATTTCCCTGATGGTCAGTGATGTAGAGCATTTTTTCAAATCTGTTAGTCATTTGTATATCTTTTTTGGAGAAGTGTCTGTTCATGTCTTCTGCACATTTCTTGACTGTATTATTTGTGTTTGGGTGTTGAGTTTGAGAAGTTCTTTATAGATCTTGGATACCAGCCCTTTGTCTGTAGTGTCATTTGCAAATGTCTTCTCCCATTCCATAGGTTTCTTTCAGTTTTTTTGACCATTCCCTTGCTGTGCAGAAGCTTTTAATCTTGATGAAGTCCTAATAGTTCCTTTTTGCTTTTGTTTCCCTTGCCTTAGAGACATGTCTTGCAAGAAGTTGCCATGGCTGAAGTTGCAAAGGTTACTGCCTGTGTTCTCTGGGATTTTGATGGATTCCTGTCTCATATTTAGGTCTTTCATCCATTTTGGGTTTATCTTTATGTATGGTATAGGAGAGTGGTCTAGTCTCATTCTTCTGCATGTGACTGTCCAATTTCCCCAGCACCACTGATTGAAGAGACTGTCTTTTTTCCATTGGATATTCTTTCCTGCTTTGTTGGAAATTAGTTAACAATTGTGTTGAGGGTCCATTTCTGGGCTCTCTATTCTGTTCCATTGATCTATGTGTCTGTTTTTATGTAGTTGAATACTAACCTTTTATTAGATAAAAATGACCTTTTATGTCATTTACAAATATCTTCCACTATTTGATAGGTTGTCTTTTAGTTTTGTTAATTGTTTCCCTTGCTGTGAGAAACTTTTTATTTTGATGTAGTCTCAATAGTTTGTCTTTACATTTGTTTTTCTTGCCTCAGGAGACATAGTTAGAAAAATATTGCTGTGGCCAATGTCAGAGAAATTACCACATGTGCTCTCTCCTAGTATTTATATGATTTCAGGTCTCACATTGGGGTCTTTAAACCATTTTGAGTTTATTTTTGTGTATGGTGTAAGTTGATCCAGTTTCATTCTTTTGCATGTAGTTGTCCAGTTTTCCCACCATTTGTTAAAGAGACTTTTTCTCATTGCATATTCTTGCCTTCTTTGTGGAAGATTAGTTGACCTATAATTGATAATTGTGGATTTATTTCTGGATTTTCTATCCTATTCCACTGGTCCGTGTCTGTCTTCATGCCAGTACCATACTGTTCTGATTACTAGAGCTTTGTAATATGTCTTGAAATCTGGGAATGTGATACCTCCAGTTTTGTTCCTCTTTTTCAAGATTGCTTTGGCTCTTTGGGCTCTTTTATAGTTTCATATAAATTTTAGCATCATTTGTCTTACTTCTATGAAAAATGTTGTTTGTATTTTAATAGGTATTGCATTAAATCTGTAAATTGCATTGGATAGCTTAGACATGGTAACAATATTTATTCTCCCAGTCCATCAACCTGAGCCCTATATAAAATTCCAATTTAGAAAACTAACAAAAATAGATCAGTTTTTGCAATGGGAAGGATGATCATAGCTAGTAACATCAGCTTCTTGGATTCTTGTCAGAGTTTGAGAGTAAGCACATAAAAAAATAAATATAAACATAACTTTTCTGGAGAGTATTACCTATTATAGGTCCAGTTACATCCATGTATTCATCGTTACTCAGTGTGTTTTTTTTATACTGAGCTACATCTCCTATGACTTTTCTTTGTGAAATTTTATTGATAATTAACCATTCCTGATGGGTATTCAGGAATGCTGGAAACTCAGGAGGCAACCTCTGAAGTAGTGCATTTTGTGAGTACCTTTTGCAACAGAGTAGTCTACACCCACCCTTTGCCAGATTTATCACCATTGGTGTACAGTCTTAGAAACATGCATTCCTAAGAGTTCTTCCAAGGACTCTTTCTGTTTCCTTTCTGTCTCAAAGTCGCATGATCATTCACTTTTGAATAGTATAAAATTCTTCCTGGAACATAGTTGTCTGTTCTTTTCTTGTTATTTTTCCTACCTTGTAAATATTTGAGGGTATATTTGATTCCTTACCAAGACCTAGAAACATCTTGCAAATGGCAGGTGCTTAATGAATCTTTGTAGTGGTAAGGGGATGGGATTTGGAGCCAGAAACCTTGTGTTGAGAGTAGCAGCTATGTAAGTTGGTAAAGCCAATCCACTTTAGTTTTTCAGTCCAAACATAGCTAAATGAGGATGATTATTTTAAACTGGAAGGAAGGGGATTGTGAAACTTAGAAGAAATTTTTACATAACTTCTGGTATCTTATCTGTATCTGACACAGAGTGAGCCTCTGAAATGCTTGTTGCTTTACCTTTTAAATGAATATTGTTGAAGTCATTGCTGAATTATTTCATTATACCCAATTTAATTTAATAAATGTCTAGTTAGTCTACTAGAGGTATGTTTATATTTAGTTACACTTGAGAGGTTTGAGAAAAAATAATTTCTTTATGATTTGGCTAACTTCATTTGTGCAAGAGAAAAATATTAGCATGTGCTGGAGTACTAGAAAAATTCGATTTCATGAACTCTAAGGACTATTTCTAGGGGATGAACCAATACACAGCCATAGATAGTGTCACTAACACTCAAGATTATTTGCTCCCTTATAGTAAATAATATATAGGTAAAATACAATACCTAATAAGTTCTCAAAAATAAGTCACTCTCTATTTTATAGTTGGAATCATCCTGAAATATTAGATATACAATGTAAATTCTAACCTTTTATTCTAGTTTTTCAGTTTTCCTGAAATGGTAACCAAAGTTAACAGAATATATTAAAGCCTGAGTTTGTGATTTTTGTGGTTATTGTTTCTATATTCATTGTTAGGAATTTCAGCCTGCTGAACGGGTTGCTCAGTGAACAGCTCAGAGTAGGTCACATTTAAAGAATATTCGGCTACACTTTGCAACCTAATGGGATGGAGTCTTCTTACCTTACTTCCTGGGCTTTGCTAGAGAATGATGTTGTGTATTTTGTTCTGATTAAAAAAAAAAAAATTCCCACATATCTTGTTGCTAACAGCTGTTCTGTGAATGGAACAGTGAGTAGGAGGAAATGGCAATTCTTATAAAATCAAGCCCCTTTCCCAATCCAAGAACAGACTGCATACTCATTAATGTCTTTTGTCAGGGCACAATTGAAAACTTGCCTTAAAGTTATTCTGAAAAGAGCGTCTGGGGCAATCAGGGTTAATACACTTTAATGCATTATATCATCAAGCATAAACTTTGGATACCATTTCAGGGAAACTGATAAACATACTAACATTTTTCTCTTGCACCATTAAAGTTAGCCAAATCATAAAGAAATTATTTTAGGCCAAAATAAAATAACATTTTTTAAAATCAAAGATGTTAAATATATATCTGGAATGAACTTGGACTCAGAAAAATCTGGGCTAATTTCCTTACTTCTAAGAACTGCATGAGCTAGCCTAGGTCATTTTTCTCTTTAAGCTCTTGCTCTGATTTCTTAACTATAAAACAGGAAGAGTATCATTTTGGGTCTGTTGTTTACTAAGTTAATAGACTTAAAACATTTAACACTATGCCTGGCACCTAATAAACATTAAATAAATTACACTGTTATTTTATTTACTAGTTGGTTTATAATATTAAAAATGGAATAAGACTGATAATATACCCATCTTATAAAGTATTACAGCTTTTCATTCTTTTATCTTACTTGATCCAATGGATACAGACTGTAAAAAAGTCATACTAAGCAAGACAGAGTAAAGTAAGTTTGCCTGCCATATATCCATATAAAAAATCCATTTTTTTTAAAAGATTTTATTTATTTATTTTATGAAGGGAGAGAGAGCACAAGTTGGAGGAAGAGCACAGGCTGAAAGTGACAAGCAGACTCCTCACTGAGTGCAGAGCCCAACGTGGGGCTCAATTTCATGACCCCGAGATCATGACTTAAGCTGAAATCAAGAGTCTGTGCTTAACTGACTGAGCCACCCAGATGCTCCTAAAATCCATAATATTTAATTAACGACTATGTATGTTATGGGTGGTATATGTTATATGAAAATTTACTGTCCAAAGCCACACTGAAGTCAACTTTTCGGTTTCATCTTATTTTAATGAAATGATTGTGCACAAGGGAAAATCCTACCTTTATAAACATTTCAGTTTCATGGATTTTCAGCCATCCTACACTTCTTTCTAAGTAGCTATAAAATCAACACAGGAATATTATAAGGTTCTATGGATTATTTGATGCCATTTTGATACTCTATCTAATTACTTATCCCTACTTTCCTGGCTTTCTACCTATTCAGCCTATCTTCTCTTTTTCTTTATTTTTGTTTTGAGGACAGTTAACTTTTCATTTCTTCAAGTGGCATGATCAGTTAGAGGAAGGGAATTCAATTACTAAAACTTAACAAAAATCACTATGGGGAAGATCAGTCCTTATGCATCTGTTGATTTATTGAATAAGCAAGAAGTCCTCCCAGACATCCATCCCTCCATACTAAAAATGCCAGGAGATTAAGGAAAGGCTTACAGGAACACTTTTGCCAACACTGAAAATTGGGCACTTAGTAGTTACTTAGATCAATACAGTTGGTCACAGCATTTTGGTTTTTTTGTAAGGATATAGTACCTCTATATCCACAGAAAGTCTGGATCTAATTTCATAGGTAACTATCCTCTTTTATTTTCATCACTTCTTTTATATTTCTTTAGAAATCCCCACTCAGTTGAAAAGGATGTTTCTCTCTCTTCTTTTTTAGCTTTATTGAAGTTTAGTTGACAGATGAAATTGTAAGATATTTGAAGTGTGTGTGATGATTTGATGTAGACATACATTGGGAAAGGATTCCCCACAAGTTTAACACATCCATTACCTCACAATTTACCTATGTGAGTGTGTGTGTGTGTGTGTGTGTGAGAGAGAGAGAGAGAGAGAGAGAGAGGAACTCTTAAGTTATACTCTTTTAGCAAATTGTAATTATACAGTACAGTACAGTTCTCAAGTAGTCACCATAGTATACGTTAGATCCTCAGACCAATTCATCTTTCAAGTGAAAGTTTGTGTCCTTACCAGCTTCTCTATTCTCCTACCTCATGACAACCACCATTCTACTTTGTTTCTATGAGTTCAACTTTCTCTTGTTTGTTTAAAATTCTACATATAAGTGATACCCTGAAGTACTTGTCTTTCTTTGTCTGGCTTATTTCACTTAACATGATGACCTCCAGATTCATCCACATTGTCACAAGTGACAGTTTCCTTCTTTTTTTTTTTTAAGACTGAATAGTATACCACTGTGTGTGTGTGTGTTTGTGGTGTGTGACATTTCCATAGATGTCTAGTGGACACTTAGGTTAGTTCCTTCTTTGCTCTTGTAGATAGTGCTACAATAAGTGTGGGAGTTATGTCTTCAAGATGATGGTTTTGTTTCCTTAGGATATATACACCTAGCCCAGTGAGATAACACCTAACACCTGTTAGGATGTCTATTATGAAAAATACAAGAGACACTAAATGATGGCTAGGATGTGGAGAAAAGAGAACCCTTGTTAGTGGGGATATAAACTGGCATAGCCACTTTGGAAATCAGAATGGAGATTCCTCAAGAAATTAAAAAAAGAAATACCATATGATCCAACCATCTTACTTCTGGGTATCCAGAAAATGTCTTTTGTAGAATTAAAAGATGCTACTACATTGTTATTTACCTGTCCAAACTTGACTCCTTTTGTTGGGGATCATTCAATAAATCTTGTTCTCCACAATTGTTATTCTTTACATACCAGCTATCAATATAGCATAGAGATTAAGAGCGCAAATTTAGAAATATACAGAACTGATTTAGATTCCCGGTTATACTACTTACTAGCTAAAAATAGTGTTTTAAAAATACCCAAATCACAGTTATTGTAAATATCAGATTTTATAACGTGTATATAAAGCCCTTAGCACAATGCTTAGTAACCTATGATACAGTCAGTGTAAATGGTGTGGTTGTGTATGTGTGTGTGTGTGTGTGTGTGTGTGTGTGTGTGTGTGTATATATATATATATGATATTCTACTAAATAAAACAATGAAAATGCTATATCAGTTCATGGTTTCAAATATTCAAATACTACAATAGTCAGCAAATACTATCTTAAAAGGTCAGATATTAAATCTTTCTTTTTACTTTGCTGACCACACAGTCTGTGTCACCAACTACTCAAATTTGCCATTTAATTATGAAAGCAGGCATAGAGAATACCTACGTGAATGGATGAGGCTGTTCATTAAGTTCCAATAAAACTTTCTTTATAAAAACAGGCAGCCGACCACATGTTTGCTGATTCCAAAGACAGGCTATCACAAGTTTATTTGGTACTTTTCAAAGTAATGTAAATGTTACAAATTTGACCTCAAGTGTCTGAGATATGGTAACATCTTTTATTATACACTATCATTATTTAACTATAATTAAGTACCATTTATGTGCATGCATATCTTCTTTTGTTTACATATTTATTTATTCATCAGATATCCATAAAGTAACAGTCAAGTCCCAAACATTGCATGGACCTTGTACCAAGATAACAAAGATGAATAAGGCACAATCCCTTTCCAAAATGGAAACAAACAAACAAAACAAATGTTATTCTCATGATATGTCTGTATTCAGATGCAAAGAGAGTAGGATTAACATTATAGATCTATTTAAAAAAATGAATAGGCTCTCAAAGTCCCCAGATGTGGTAGATTTCAAAATTGTCAGAGTATTGGGCAACTCCTCCACATTCAAGAGATGGAATCCATTTCCCCACCTCTTGAATCAAGCTTTGGCCATGTGATTTGCTCTGATAATAGCACACTGACAAAGGTGATATAAGCAGAGGCTCACCTGTTCTTCAGAATTGGGCTTATCTTTTCTTGCTGCTCTTTTGGATCCAGAGACCAGGATCAGGACACCCTACTGGAGGATAAGAGATCATGTGGTGCAGAAATGAACCATCACAGCTGAGACTCCCCAGATTAACCAGTCTGCCAACAACAGATGTGCCAGTGAGGCCATCCTAAGTCATCCAACCCTAGCTGAGACTCCTGTTAACCATAAATATAAGACACAGGCACAAATCAAATATCAGGAACAAATCAGATAAACCACCCAAATAACCCATAGAATCATAGGAGATAGTAACTTTTTTTTGTTTTAAATCATTAAGTTTTGTCATGGCTTTTATGCATCCAAAGATAACTGAAATAATTGTCATTGTTCTATTCCTACGAACATACATACAATACATTGAAATAACCACATGTATGTTTTTGTATATGTGTGTATATGCATATTTATATAACAAAATACTCACAGCCTTTTACTATTTTATAACTTTTTAATGTCTACTCTAGCTCTGTTAACTGAATTGAGATTTTTCTAAAGGATGCCAATTAATATAACTTTGTATTGACATCTTACAATTGGCATTCTTCAGCTACTGAGAGAGAGTGTGTTTTCAAGGGGGAAAAAAAAAGGAATGAAGAAACAGGCACTGCAGTGAACTTTTGCCCAAAATTAAAATGTGTAACATTTAAAAATATGCCATGTGCCATATGCCACATTGGCTTCTATTACTACAGTAATTCATAACATTTCTAGATGCCAGCAAAACTTAGTAGTCTGTACAATATGGTCTTCACTTCACTGGCATTTGCCATTGCTTTATGTTATATTACCAACTGTTAGTAAAGGGATGAAATTTTCGACTGTTGGAGGGCCATTAATTCCTATAGCTCATTTAGTAACAACTCCTGTGGTAGGAACTAATGAAATTCCAGGGCTTGGAATAGATAATACCCCCCAACTCTCTACATAGGTGAACCAATTCTTCCTTTTTCTGCAAGTAAAAAAAGGATTAAACAAGCATAGAGCATACTTGGATCAAGATGCTCACCTGTGTGAAAACCCACAGCATCTAAGAACTTTGTGGACTCCCCCATTGGGGCATGTTCTTTCTTCCACTGCCCAATCCAGTTCCCAACATGGGGCTTTCCTTTTTGGCTACTTCCACAAATGAGCCTGGGTTATCCTTAGGAGTACACCCTAAGAAAAGTATTCTTTCTGGTGGCCTTCCATTTTCTTCTTATTCTTGGAAAGGTGGTATATTTGTGCAAATGGGGTGGAGGAGGTGTGAATAGTTTACTGCAATGAAGATTCCTCACCTGCAGAGCGGGTCTCTTTTTAAGGGGAAAAAGGAATAAAGAAAGAGACACTGCAATGAAGTTTTACTAAAAAAATTAAAATGCGTAACGTTTAAAAATATGATGCTTCTCCTTGATGTCCTGTCATTTCTGTAAAAACATAAAGAATGTCCAAATAAACCTGACAGTACCACAACTTTCTACCTCCAAACTTGTAGAATTTCTCAATGCCAAGGACCGCAGTTTTAGGAATGTTATTCTAGTATGACCACTCTGTCAGTTCTCTCCAGAAAAAAGACTTCCTAAAACATAGTGGCTTTTAACATTAGTTGTTGTATTTCTTATGATTTGGTCAGTTGACTGAATAGTTCCTTGCTAAATTCACCTGGGTTCATACAGCTATATTCAGCTGGAGTATTAATTGGTTTAGAAGATCCAAGATGGCTTCACTTACATATTTGGGACATGTAAGTTCTCTCTTGGCCTCTTATCCTGTATTAAGCCATGTTGGCTTTCTTGTACATTAATTTGGCCATTTTTCAAGCAGGTGAGGGAGGAAGAGACAGAATATCTAGGGATCTCAGGATATAAGGAATGGCATGTGCTAGGTTCCCTTGGCTTTCTTTTTGCCTCATCAATCTTGGGCTGAGTGTTGGAGAAGTCAGCAACCTAGAAATACCAATGGGAACAGACAAAACAAAGCCCAAACAAAAGTCTGTTCTCTCTAACTAGAAGACCGGGAAAGGGACAGTCTACTTAGAAAGAAAATAACTATTCACTCAAAACAAGCACCATAGAAAAAACTGTGGCCCCACTTACACCCCTAGCAGGAAAGGCTGAGCAAAGAATCTAGATTTCTACCATTGTCAGGTTAAAACGAGGCACTCTAACACTCTACTAGAATGGTGTTAGAAAAGGCTCAGTAGGGTCTGGGGCATTTACCTTCCATCAGTTGGTGAACAAGGCCCCTCTTCCATGGTGTCAATGGAGACCATTTGGGGAGCTGGACTTCCACCTCCCATGGTACTAATGAGACATGATGCCTTCTTCCTGATGAGGTAGAATGAGTGGAAGTTTTTTGAAGATTCAGAACTTTCATGACACCCAGGAATAAGGTCTCCTCCATTCAGTGTCAGTATAGGTCATGTGGGTATAGACTCCAGGGTGTCAGTGGAGGAGGGAACCTGTATTTTTCATTCATTGTTCCATATGTCAGAAGTGAGGAGACATCCCCTTCACTTGCTGGAGTGGCATCAGAGAAAGGACAAAAGACAAGAATACCTGATTAAGACCCAGACTCTCATAAAATAATACTTGAAATGCCCAGGTTTTATTTGAAAACCACCCCTCATACCAAAACCCAGAAATAACTGAACTTGAATGAGAGAAAGCAATCAAAGGAATCCTATAACTGTTAGAATTATTGGAAAAGGATTTTAGAAAAACACTTATAAAATTGATTCAGTGAACTATTATGAATACATTTTTTTTAAGATTTTATTTATTTATTTGACAGACAGAGATCACAAGTAAGCAGAGAGGCAGGTAGAGAGAGA
Organism: Mustela erminea; assembly: GCF_009829155.1. NCBI lineage: Eukaryota > Metazoa > Chordata > Mammalia > Carnivora > Mustelidae > Mustela > Mustela erminea. The sequence continues at coordinate 108,509,870 of NC_045620.1, forward strand.
GAGGAGGAAGCGGGCTCCCCGCTGAGCAGAGAGCCCAATGTGGGGCTCCATCCCAGGACCCTGAGATCATGACCTGAGCCGAAGGCAGAGGCTTAATCCACTGAGCCACCCAGGTGCCCCTATGAATACATTTTAAACAAATGAAGAAAAAATAGAAATTTAGCAAAGATATAGAAATTCTCAGAAAAGAAATATAATAGACAAAGAAGAACCAAATGGAAATTTTAGAAATAAAATAAAATAACAATGAAGCAATCCTCAGTGGATATGCTCAACATTAGAATGGAGGGAACAAAGGAAGCAATCAGTGAAGTTGAATTTAGGACAATAGATAATAATCTGAACAATGGAGAGAAAAGTGACTGAAGGAGACAAAAACAAAAACAAAAACCTCAGGGACTTGTGGAACCATAACAAAAAGATCTAACATTTGTGTCATCAGAATTCAGAAGGAGAGGAAAAAGAGGGTTGAGACGAAGAGGTATTAAAAAAAAGTAATAACTGAAAATTTCTCAAACTTAGCAAAAAACTTAAACCACAGATTCAAGAAATTCAAGCAAATCCCAAATAGTATTTTTTAAAATGCCAAAAAACATCATAGTCAAACTATGAAAACTAGGGATAAAGCGGTGAGTGAGAAATGACATCTTACCTGTAGAGTAAACACAATTAAAATGACAGCAGAGGTTTCATAATTAACCATAGTGGCCAGATTGAAGTAGCACCACATTTTTCAAGTAGTGAAAGAAGAGAACTGTCAAATCAAAATTCTTCATCCATAGGGAACAGCCTTCAGGAATGAAGAGGAGATCAAGATATTCTCAAATGAGGAAAAACTAAAAGAATGTGTCACCATCATATCTATAAAAGAATGGCTAAAGGAAGTTGTCTAAACCTAAAGTACATAGTTTAAAAAAAAGTCTTGAAATATCAGAAAGTGAGAAAGAACAACCAAAAGAGCAAACATGTGGAAAAATACAGTAGAAAAATACAATTTCCTTGTTTTCTTGAGTTTTCTAAACTATGGATGACAGCTGAAGCAAAATATATAATACTCTTTGATGCAGTTCTCCATATATGTAAATGAAATATTTAAGACTGTTATATACAAGGGAAGGTAAAGGGACTTGGAGTTTCTACACTTCACTTGAACCAGTAAAATGTTGACACCGATAGATTGACATAAATTTTATATATATATAATAGAATACCTAGAGCAAAAACTAAAAATAATACAAAGAGATACACACAAATATAGTACAGGAAAAGCAAATTGGAAATTTTTTAAAATCTCCAATGAACTCATTCCAGGAATGCTGGGAAAAAAAAAAAAAAAAACCACACACACACACGCACGCACGCACGCACGCACGCACACACACACACACACAAAGTAGGCAGAAAACCAAAAACAGAATGTCAGACTTAAAACTTAATATATAAAAAATTAAATTTAATATAAATGGTAAATTTGCAAATTAAGGGAAAGAGTTTAGTAGATGGATTAAAAAATATGACTAAATTGTATGCTATCTATAAGAAATTCACTTCAAATATAACAGTATCTCTAGGCTGATATTAAAAGGATGGAAAAGGACATACAGTATAAAAGCTAATCAAAGGGAAAGCAGGTGTGACTAGATTAATATCAGATAGAGGAAAATTCAGATGGATTGAGAGGTGGACAAAGGGATGCACACATTTATATGCTGTGGTTTATAATTATATGTAATAAATTATAATTATAGAACATAGGTGGTAGATCTATACTTACTCACTATAAACATCTTTTAGTTTTTCTGTATTTTTAAAATTTGTAATCAAGTTTTGGGAAATATATCCATATTAAAGACATATTAGAACCCAAAGGAATAATAGTGCCTTTGTACCAGATCAGAAAATTAGGCGTAGACAAGAAATTGCTATAGCTCTACCTATTAAAGCTTAAAAGCAAATCTCCAAAGGATAGAACAGTTTCTACATATTTTTTTTTTAAAAGATTTTATTTATTTGCCAGAGAGAGAGAGAGAGAATACACACAAGCAGGCAGAGAGGCAGGCAGAGGCAGCGAGAGAAGCAGGCTCCCTGCCAAGCAAGGAGCCCGATGTGGGACTTGATCCCAGGACCTTGGGATCATGACCTGAGCCAAAGGCAGCGGCTTAACCAACTGAGCCACCCAGGTGTCCCCAGTTTCTACATAATTTAACTGCATTTTAGAACAAAGAATATTTAAGAAGGTGGGGAGGGGTGGTACCTGGAAGGCTCAGTCAGTTAAACATCTATCTTTAGGTCAGGTCATGATCTAGGGGTTCTAGGATCAAACCCTGTGTCTGGCTCCCAGCTGAGTGGGGAGTCTGCTTGCTCCTTTCCCTCTACCTCTCCCTGCCTCCTCATGTTCTCACTCCTTCTCTTTCTCAAATAAATAAGTAAAACCTTAAAAAAAAAAAAAAAAAGAGAGAGAGAGAATTTTTTTTAAAAGATTAAAAGTATCCAGCATCAGGGACGCCTGGGTGGCTCAGTTGCTTAAGCGGCTGCCTTCAGCTCAGGTCATGAACCCGGGGTCCTGGGATTGAGTCCCACATCAGGCTCCTTGCTCGGCGGGGAGCCTACTTCTCCCTCTGCCTCTGCCTGCCTGTCTGCCTGTGCTAGCTCATTCTCTCTCTGTCTCTGACAAATAAATAAATAAAATCTTAAAAAAAAAAAAGTATCCAGCATCAAACAAAATAAAATTAACAAACCCAACTGCCAAAGATTACCAAGCATGTAAAGAAGCAAGAAAATAAAAGCAAAAATATAAAAGAAAAAAAATCAATACAGATAAGAAATGGATGACATAGTATGTGAGGACATTAAAGAGTTGTTATAGCTATATTAGTTATGTACAAGAAGGTAGAGAAGAGCACGACTCTGTTAAGGGGACAGTTGCAACCAAAGACCAAAACTGAATTTATAAATATTAACAAATCTGAAGTTTAATATGAAAAACATAGTGGTTGGATTTAGACACTGCAGAAAAAGTGACTAGTAAACTTGAAGACATAGCAGCAGAAATTATACCAAATAAAACACAAAGACTAAATAATAGTAATGGTTATTAATAATAATAACAATAACAATAATAATAATAAATAGAGTACCAGTAAGCTGTGAGATAACTTCGTGGCCAGATATGTGAATGAATTTTCTGAAAGAGACAGCAAAATAAATAATTGAAAATAAATATTTGAAGAAATAAGGCTAAAAGTTTTCCAGATTTAATGAAAACCAAAACTTCACAGATCAAGAAAATTAACAAATACCAAGTATAAGAAATCTGAATAAAATTCCACAAAAGCACATCATAATCAAATGGCTTAAGCAAATGATAAACAGAGAATATTACAAACAACCAGAGAAGAAAGATACAATATGTACAGAAGAATAAAGAAAACAATGACAATAGAATTACTTTCAAGTACAAGCCTGATAATAGCAAAGTGACATATTTAAACATAAGAGAAAAGTCTCTTGGAATCTGCACCAAGCAAAAATATCTCTCTTTTTAAAAAGATTAATTTATTTATCTTAGAGAGAGGCAAAAAGAGGACATAAGCAGGAGGGACAGAGAGAGAGGGAGACTCTATGCTCAGTGTGCAGCTGGACAAGGGCCCAGTCTCATGAACTGAGTTCACAACACAGAAACAAAACCAAGATTCAGACACTTAACTGACTGTGCCACCCAGGAACCCTAAAAAAAAAAAATCTTTTAGAAATATAGTGTAAAATTTTTTTCAGACATGTAAAATCTAAAAGAATTTATCCACCAGTAGGCCTGCTGCATGGGAAATTTTAAAAGAAGTTCTTTTAGGAAGAGGGAAAATGATACCAAATGGAAATAGGGATTTATACAAAGAAATGAAAAAATAATGGAAATGGTAAATATATAGGTACTTGTAACTGGTCCACTTTCTTCCACTATACACAAAAGTTAACTCAAAATGGATTAAGGACCTGTGAGATCCAAAACATAAAACTCATAGAAGAAACGTAGAAAGTATTTTTTTAGACATTGGCCTTAACAACATATTTATGGATATGTCTCTTCAGGCAAGGGGAACAAGAGAAAAATGAACTATTAGGACTACACCAAAATAAAAGGCTTTTGCACAGCAAAGGAAACAATAAAAAAAACCCAAAAAGGCGACCTATGGAATGGGAGAAGATATTTGCAGATGATATATCTGATAAAGGGGTTCATATCCAAAATATGTAAAGTATTAATACAACTCAGGACAACCCCTGAACAAATCTGATTAGAAATGGACAGAGTACCTGAATAGACATTTTTCCAAAGAAGACATACAGATGGCCAGCAGACACATAAAAAGATGCACAAGATCACTAAACATCAGGGAAATGCAAATCAAAACCACAATGAGTTACCACTTCACACTAGTCAGAATGACTAGTCAGAATTCTCGTCTGTCTTTTAAAAATGTTTCAGAATTGAGCATCTACTATGTGTTAGGCCTTCTGTGTCAAGAGTATTGTATGGAGGAAATTCCTTCATATTAATGACATGTATATCCTCAAAGTAAAATTATGCTCATTTCGTACAAGGTCAAACAGATTGGAGAAGCTATGTAGGTTGCCCAGGGTCACTGACCTACTGAGTTACAGGACCAGTACTCAAAATTAGGCACTCTGATTCCAGGATCCATTTTCTTTATAACATATTTGATCTTACTAATGCTGGTATTTTACTTTAATATCAATGTTAAAATAAATTTAAAACAATTTTTAAAAAGCTTGAGAAAAATTTGCATCCCACAGTTCTTTCTTTATCTTCCTGTAAGCCCCTACCCTCACTAGAGTTGATTTTAAGTCCTGCTCAGAGCACTTCATTGTCTGTTTTGGTGTGAATAGCTCAATATTTATGAAGAGCCATTCACTGTCTTTGTTTCAGTCATCTGAGAAGCTTATCAAATTCTTCTCATCTAACCATTATTGTTTGAGGTAGAACACAAACTCTGAGAAAATACATATAATTAATCTGATTATCCATGCAAGTTGCTCATTAAATATGGTAATTTTGTTGGTCTTACCTTAATGAATTTCTTTGTGGAACTGGAAATTAAGTATTAAAAACAGTCGGTTAAGCAACCAACTCTTGATTTCAGCTCAGGTCATTATCTCAGGGCCATGAGATCAAGCCCCACTTCAGGCTCCATGTTGAGCATGAAGCCTTCTTAAGATTCTTTCTCTCTCTCTCTCTCTGAACCCATCCCCACCCCCTGTTCACTCATGCTCACTCTCTCTCTCTGTCTCTCTCAAAAAAAAAAAAAATTCTTGAATCTAGATCATATTAAAGTATCTGAAAATGAAGTCAGACTTCTAATCTGGGCTCCTCTCTGCTCTTCTTTCTGATTGGGAAATGGTATTTGGAAATGAAACATACAAACAATAAAGAAAATAATCCATTGTATATAAGCTGACATAAAAAGAGACTAAACTGAGAGGTGCCTGGGTGGCTCAGTTTGTTGGGCATCTGACTCCTGATCTCTGCTCAGGTCTTGATCTCAGGGCTGTGAGTTCAAGCCCCATGTTGGGCTCCACAAAGGGGCCTACTTTTAAAAAAGGGGAAAAAAAAAAAAAAGAAAGACTAAACTGAAAGAATTTTTTGCCTCCAGAATAATAGCCATTTCATCAATTTTCCAGTCCAGAACATGGAGGACACCTTTCTTATCTCTGTTTTTTTCATCTTGGATATTCATGTTAAGTGTTTTTATTTATTCTGTTAAAACTTTAGTTCAATTTGATTCTTATTCATATCTTCATTCTGGCCCTGGGATTCAATCCTGAAACACAAGGTGACCATAACAATATCTCATCACTCTGAAACAGTTTCATCATCTCTTTAAATATCCTGCTGACAATTTCCAGACTAGTCATTCTAAGACATAGTAGTTTCCTCAGGCTCTTCAAGCTCTTAGAACATCCCTGTGATTCTGTATCCTATCCAGACTTCACTTCTTCCCCCTCCCACTGCCAGCCATACAATATCATTGAAAATTTTAGATATCCACAGCTTTTTGTCTTTAGCATGTGACATACCTATTCTCAGACCAGAGTCTGAGCTTAAGCCTTCTTCCCAGTAAAGAATCCCATCTAACTTATTTTAGAATATCTGAAATTCCAGCCTTTTTTTAAATACTGAAATCAAACTCTGTGTTCTTCATTGATCCTCCAAACCACATTCATATCCTTTCTGTCAGAAGGCCTTTAGTGTTTATAATCACCATTTAATGCGTAACTCTTGTCTCTTGGTTTTAGGTAAGTCTTCTAAGATTATAAACACTTCCAGAACATGACAGACTTTTTCTTTTGTATCAAGTACAAGCTTAAGTCAGTTGCTATATCTCTAAATAATTACTAGTTCTTTCATAAAATATATATTTTATACTTTGTGACATGTGTTTTTATGAAATTTTGAAGTTAATATTATTTTGATAATTTCTACTTGTACTTAGTTATATCAGTATCATTATAACCAGTTTTTGGTTGAATATGATAATGGAAGGGACTTACTTGGTTTTCTGATTCATTTACACACCTTCATTTACATATGATTCATGTACAATGTGCATAACATATTGTATCTATATTGCACATATGCTTGTGTTCCTTTCATTTACCACCACAGTGGTCCAAATATTGTAATAAATATTTACTTTGAGCACATTAACTTATATAATTGTCCTTACAACACCTCAGAATCTTATAGGACTTAGGTTCGTTGTTTGGGACACTATGTTCCTTTGCACAGGATTATTGACGGAGCAAGTCCACAGACTCAACTGAATGGGGTCAACACCCTTTACAGAAACTTATTAGCTTCCCAATATGTCTTAAAAACGTACAGTTCATTCATTTAACAAATACTGAGTTTCTGCCATGTTGCAATAACTATAAAAGGTCCAAAGGACACAGTGTAAATGGGAGCACAGTCTCTGCAACCAAGGAGGTTGTGGCCTGTACCTGTAAGATCGAGAGTAGGCAATAGAAATGTGGTGTGAAGCAGGCTGCAAAAGCAAGGTACCAGAACACCTTGGCATCACAGAGGAGAGTTGTGTGACCCACCCTGAGAAGTCTAGGCGAGAAATACAGAATCCCAGGTCAAATTTAGATATAACCACTCATACTGTCACAAATTAGTACCAATTTGGGCCCCCCCCCCTTTTTTTTTTTTTAAAGCCAACTTAGAATCTGTGGTTCTTTAAATTCAGTTAAACTAATATTTCTGAATCATAGATTTCCAACTAGATTATATACAGTCTTCTAGGCACTGTTGTTGTGTTAAAAGGTGGAGGAAGACAGTAAAGGACCCCCCAAACTGAGAAGGCACTTTGAGACCAGAAGACAAAGGAGGCCACTCTATAACAGTTTACAGGGAATTTTATTCAGGGTAACTTTCTGATGGGCGATGGAGTGGAGGATGGTCTATCCACAGCAACTGCATAGCAATTCTCTGCAAAATCTGGACCTTAGTCCACAGATTTTATAGAGCGAGGGGACATGCAGGAGGGCATTGTAGTGAGATCAAAGGGTTCACACACACCACAAAGGGCTTTCACGCACCTAATTGATAGCTACCCTTCAATTAGCTCTTGTGATACAACCTGTGCATCAGGAAGAGGAAAGACTGTGTCATAACAGACTCATGGAAGGCCAAAACAAGCTTTCCCCCATACTGGCCTTGGCAGGCATTTCTAAGGCATGTATATTAATTTCTAAGAAGACTAGAACAGGTCACCCCAAGAGAGGTGGTCACAGAGGAAACATGAACAAAGTGGAGGGCCAGTGCTGCAGTTAGTATTGTCAGCACTGCTACATGCTGATACTAAGAACAGTAAGACAAAGCTTTACCTTTTGGATTTTTAAATATTCCCTATAGTGAACCATCTCTAATTTGTGGGAGGACTTGCTTTTGAAAAATAAATAAATGGCAGCAAGAACTTCGTCTGACAAAAAGAATGAGTGATCCATATGCATCATATTATATTTGGCCAAAAATTATATGTGATTATAAAGTGATGAGGTTAATAGTCAGTCATGCTTTGTAAATTAATTTTTAGCAGCACCAAAAATGGTATGTCAAAATTTTTTGAAAAGTGGAAACACCTTAAATAATAAATTATTTCTCACTTTGATATATAAGATTTGATCTGAGAATCACTTTTTATGATGTGTTTGTAGGCCCTGCCATGTCCCTTTTTCCCTCTTTCATCTTCTTGAGAGCTCATTTAATAGCATTGGAATTATTCCCAGATTTTAAAATAAGAACCACAAAGCCAGCTCTACCAGAAAAATGTGTTCTGATGAAATCGAACCAATGGAATAATGTTGGTACTTGTTGAGTAAAAAATACAAACCAATCTGAGTTTATAATATACTTAACTCCCAGGAAGGAATCCAAAGAGCTGAAAAGTTTTGTCATATTGCAAATGTTTTGCCCAAAGAGAATTATTTGAGTGAATTTGCTTTGGAAGCCTTTCCTTTCAGTACTTTTATTTGGTCTATGTTAAGTCTACTGCCTTTACTAATTTAAGAAAAAAAAAAACAAACAAAAACACATGAAAAGGAACCAAAACCATCATAAGATTGAATCTAATTCAATTTAAAGTTTCTGCATTGAGGAAAACAACAGTAACAGCTACACACAGATACACACACACACACACAAACACAAACACACACACTTTTTAGATTGTCTAAACTATATTTGATTTTATGTGCAAGTTATTGTGAACATGTCATACTTTGATTCTAAATGGTTTCCTCAGTGCTCTGTTTATAATTCTGTTTGGGAAACTAAACTCTCTAAAGCAACTTGTATTGCCCTTCATAAATAATAACTTGAAAAGTTAAGAAAAATTAGCCTTGCCAAAGAGAAAAGCACCATTAAATATGAACTATAAATATTAGAAAGGTAACTCAGCCAAATTATTCTGAAATTGCATTATAATCAGGAGGTCTGTTTGAAAGTATTATAAAATATACATTTCATGAAATTAAAATATTTTTTATTATCAATTATTTATGGCAATCCAATAAGAGTCTACCTGACCATCTTCTTTAACATTGCTTTTCTAACCTCTAATTTCCCTCTTATCACTATAAACAAATACAATCAAACTAAGCCACTAAATTGGGAATTTAATGATTTAATTTTAACAAAACTGGGAAATTGAACCCTTAAAAATGTCTTTTAAGGGGCACCTGGTAGGCTCAGTGGGTTAAAGCCTCTGCCTTTGGCTTGGGTCATGATCCCAGTGTCCTGGATCGAGCCCCGCATTGGGCTCTCTGCTCAGCGGGGAGCCTACTTCCTCCTCTCTCTGCCTGCCTCTCTCTACCTACTTGTGATCTCTGTCTGTCAAATAAATAAATAAAATCTTTAAAAAAAAGTCTTTTAAAATATCTTAATTCAAAGATATATGCCAATTTACAAACAATTTTCTGTTGCCTCATCTGCTTAGTTTTATTCACAGAGCCAAACATAAATTCATTAGGAATTAGTGATACTTAATCTTCATATTGTTGTTAAGATTATAGACAGTTTGAAAGATAATTCATTACCATGGCTTTCCAAACATACTTCTTCAAAATGTGGATCTGCAAGGATCATCAGGGAGTCACAGAGCTGATGATATATAATCTATCCTTGGACCTATGCTTCCCTGCCTTACTAGCCTAATGCTGAATGGGGAAGCTGTAGTTTCAAATTACAACATAGAAACAAAAAGAAGAGAATTTAAGTAAAAGAATTCAGTTTAAAGATATTAGCCTGATGGATTTAGCACTATGTCAGATATGGTGGGACTAATGATAATCTCATCTTGATTTCTGGATCAGTAGCAGTGATAGATAAAAGCATGGTCCCTGAAGGCACTCAACTGGTTTTCAAATCATGGGTCACCTTTCCTATTGAGTGATCTTTCCTATGACTTAGTTTCCTCCTACATAAAAGTTACTAATAAAAGCCACTTACTGTGGGAAAATGCAGTGATAAAAATATTCACATAATCTGACACAAACCAAAAAAATAAAGTAAAAAAGACAGGAGAGGGTGGCTATATAGCATAAAAACAAACAAACAAACAAACAAACAAACAAAACCTGGTAGATATAAACCCATACAGAAAAATATTCTGTACTAAATGTTTCATTTAAAAGACTACATTTAAAGTTTAAAAAATCCAGCTTTGAGTTGTTTACAAAAGGTGCATTGTAAATATACTGATACAAAACTAAAAGAAGTAAGTTGAGAGAAAAACACTTTACCAACTATATTCAAAGGAAAGATTGTGAGCTATGTTAACATCAGTGAACTAGGCTTTAATGCAGAAAAAAATATTAGAGGTAAGAAGAGGAGTTCCAAATGATAAAGATATACCAGGAGGGTATAGCCATTTACAATTTATATACACCCAATAACATAGCCACAAAATGTATAAAGCAAAAAATAACAGATCTATGAAAAGAAATAATAAACTGAATAATTATAGTGGAAGATTTGAACCATACTCTTAATATTTTATAGAACAAGATGGAAAAGTCAATATAATATGAGCATAAAATATAAGAAAATTAATATTACTAGTGAAGAGTTCCCTTAGAAATTTCTTATGCAGTAATTAATTTCTGTGAAAAAGAAATTATTTTATTACATACCAGAATATGTTATCTTCTTCTATTTGAGGTTATGATATAAAAGCAGCAAAATTCAGCTCTGTCACACATTAGACATGATGCAAATTTGATATCATTGCTAAGTTTAGAATAGCTATGTATCATTCAATAAAATTAATTTACAAGGTCTGAAAGTAAAATTTTTTGAGACCTCACCTCTGTCATCCTTTCCCCTCTTGTTCATTCTGGGAACATTGTGTTCAACTTTCCTGTGTGTTAGTAACTTGATAGAATCAGACCCATTTTAGCTTAGCACAATCTTTAATAAAAGAACATTTATTATTGCTTCCCACACTGCTTCTTAAGGCAAGATTCCATCAATAATGGACTATTCCATTTTCCTGGTTTCAGCTTTATTAGTTTCCAGCCAAAACTTAATCAAGATTTAAGGTCAATGAAAAGAGTCAGTCTAACCCTTGAGGGAGTAAGAGCAAAAGATCAATGTGACTTGGAAAGATTCTTATCACTGCCATTAGAACTATAGAAATAAAATAACAGCTAGATGTTTAAAGACTTTAACATTTCAATAGCCTGGCTTGCTTATAATTTGGAAAAGTAAACCCAGCTAGGGCCAGTCAATGCAATTACAAATAATAAGGAAAACTTGATTGTTTTTCCATGCATGACAACATTAAGAAAATTAGTCTTTCCCCCTTTGTCCAAGTACTGACTGTAATTATAGATAGCAGGGATTCTTAGTTACTATAAAATATGGGAGTGCTTTTATACTGCTCCTAACTGTATAGCTGATTATTGAAGGAGCATAAGAAGACTGTGGTTTAATGAGTGCAGTTTTGAAAACCAATAGGGGGCAATGCCATTACTGCATAATATTACTGCTCTTTCATCATTAACTTGAAAACACAGCTAAAGAGGAACATGTCTAAATTAGTCCAGCTACCATTCTATTATTAATTTCCCATGACTTGTTCTATTACTCCCTGCTCTTTCATAAAAAGAGGGAAATACAGATATTTAATGCTGTAGCTTAAAAAGTGTTTAGATTACTATTTTCCTGCAACATGGTTCAAAATGTTCTCAGCTGGGTAGAAAAAAGAGAACCTCTTGCTTTACATTAGAATATTTTTAGAAACAGAATGGAAACTTGAGAACAGAAGTGGATAATAGATATCAAAAGAAAAGAAATGTTCTGAGTCTGAAAACATACATTGAAATTTTAGTCAGAAGGAAAATTTTTAAAAAATTATGAATTGCTTAGGGACCATTCAGATAACTTTGCTGTATTCTTAGTGATTATTATTATTGGTTTTACAACAGTCTACTGTAATATTGAACACACAGGACTCAATGGAATATTATCAGATAACTTCCCTTCTACAGTCTGTTAAAAAAATTTTTTTAAATTTTTTATTTAAATTCAATTTAATTGACATATAGTGCCTTATTAGTTTCAGGGTTAGAATTTAGTGATTCATCAGTTGCATATAACACCCAGTGCTCATTACATCTAGTGCCCTCCTTAATGCCCATCATCCAATTACCCCATCTCCCATGTACCTCCCTTCCAGCAACTCTCAGTTTTTCCCCATAGTTAAGAGTCTCTTATGATTTGACTTCCTCTCTGTTTTTATCTTATTTTATTTTTCCTTCCCTTCCCCTATGTTCATCTGTTTTGTTTCTTAAATTCCACATATGAGTGAAATTGTATGGTATTTTTCTTTCTCTGACCGATTTATGTTGCTTAGCATAATTATCCTCTAGTTCCATCCAGTTGTTGCAAATGGCAGGGTTTCTTTCTTTTTATGGCTTATATTCCATTATATATAAATATAAATATGTATATATATAGACATATATATGTCTATATATATATGCACATACACACATATTCATACATACATACACACAATATCTTCTTTATCCATTCATCTGTGGATGGACATCTGAGCTCTTTTTGTATTTTGGCTATTGTAGACATTGCTGCTATAAACATTGAGGTGCAGGTGCCCCTTTGAATCACTATTTTTGTATTCTATGGATAAATACCTAGTAGTGCAATTGCTGGGTCATAGGGTTGTTCAATTTTTTACTTTTTATGGAACCTCCACACTGTTTTCCAGAGTGGTTGCACGAGTTTACATTCCAACCAACAGTATAGGAGGATTCCCTTTTCTCCACATTTCACCAATATTTGTTATTTCCTGTCTTGTTAATTTTAGCCATTCTGACTGGTGTAAGGTGGTATCTCATAGTGGTTTTGATTTGTATTTCCCTGATGCCCAGTGATGTTGAGCATTTTTTCATGTGTCTCTTAGCCATTTTTTTGTCTTCTTTGGAGAAGTGTTTGTTCATGTCTTTGCCCATTTCTGGACTGAATTTTTTGTTTTGGGTTTTGAGTTTGATAAGTTCCTTATAGAATTTTGGATACTAGCTCTTTATCAGATATGTTATTTGTGAATGCCTTCTCCTATTCCATAGGTTGTCTTATAGTTTCTTGATTGTTTCCTTTGCTGTGAAAAGCTTTTTATCCTAATGAAGTCTCAATAGTTCATTCTTGCTTTTGTTTCCCTTGCCTTTGAAGACATGTCTAGCTGAAGTCAAAGAGGTTGCTGCCTGTGTTCTTTAGGATTTTGATGGATTTCTATCTCACATTTAGGTCTTTCATCCATTTCAAGTCTATTTTTTGTGTATGGTGTAAGAAAGTGGTTTCATTCTTCTGCATGTGGCTGTCCAATTTTCCCAACACCATTTGTTGAAGAGACTTTCTTTTTCCTATTGGATATTGTTTCTCACTTTGTCAAAGATTAGATGATCATTGGGGTACTTGGATGTTTCTGTCGGTTAAGTGTCTGCTTTCAGCTCAGTTCATGATACCAGGGTCCTGGTATTGAGCCCCTCATTGCTCCCTGCTCAGCAACAAACCTTCTCCTCCTTCTCTCTCTGTCACTCTTCCTGCTTATACTATCTCTCCTTCCTTCTCTCTCTCCAATAAATAAATAAATAAATATGGAAAAAAAAGAAAAAAAAGATTAGTTGACCATAGAGTTGAGGGTCCATTTCTGGGTTCTCTATTCTGTTCCATTGGTCTATATGTCTGTTTTTGTGCCAGTACCATACTGTCCTAATGATTATAGGTTTACACTACAGCTCGAAGTCCAAAATTTTGATGCCTCTAGCCTTGGTTTTCTTTTTCAACTTACTTTGATTATTTGGAGTCTTTTCTGGTTCCATACAAATTTTAAATTTTTTTTTTCAGTTGTGAAAAATTCTGGTGGTATTTTGATAGGCATTGTATTGAATGTGTAGAATGCTTTGGATAGCGTAGTAATTTTAAAAATATTCTTTTCTTCCAATCCATGAGCATGAAATATGTTTTCCATTTCTGTATGTCTTCCTCAATTAATTTCCTAAGTGTTCTATAGTTTTCAGAATACAGATCTTTTACCTGTTTGGTTAGGTTTATTCCTAGGTACCTTATGGTTTTTGGTACAATTATAAATGGGATCAATTCCTTCATTTTTCTTTCTGCTGCTTCATTGTTTGTGTATAGAAATGCAACAGATGTCTCTGCATTTCCTGTGATTTTGCTGAATTCATGTATTAGTTCCAGCAAATATTGGTGCAATCTTTCAGATTTTCTATATAGAATATTATGTTGTCTGTGAAGAGTGAAAGTTTGACTTCACTTTGCCAATTTAAATGCTTTTATTTCTTTTTGTTGACTGATTGCTGAAGCTGAGGTTCCCAGTACTATGTTGAAAACAGTGGTGAGAGTGGACATCCCTGTTGTGTTCCTGACCTTAGGGGAAAAGCTTTTAGTTTTCCTCACTGATGATGATATTTGCAGTGGGTCTTCTGTATATGGCCTTTATGATGTTGAGGTACGTTCCCTCTACTCCTAGATGGTAGAAGCTTTTTATCAAGAAAGGATACTGTATTTTGTGAAATGCATTTTCTGTATCTATTGAGAGAATCATGTTGTTCTTATCCTTCCTTTTATTTTTGTGGTGTATTACATTGATTGATTTGTAAATGTTGAACCACCCTGATAGCCCAGGAATAAATCCCACTTGGTTGTGATGAATAATCCTTTTAATGTGCTGTTCAATCCTATTAGCTAGTATCTTATTGAAAATAAGAAAATTGCATCCTCTGCATCCATGTTCATCAGGGATATTGGTCTGTAATTCACCTTTTTAGTGAGGTCTTTGTCTCATTTGGGGATCGAGATAATGGTGGCCTCATAGAATGAGTTTGGAAGTTTTCTTTCCATTCCTATTTTTTGGAACATTTTCAAAAGAATACATATTAATTCTCCTTTATTTTTTTTAAAGATTTTATTTATTTCTTTGACAGGCAGAGATCACAAGTAGGCACAGAGGCAGGCAGAGAGAGAGAGAGAGAGAGAGAGGAGGAAGCAGGCTCCCTGCTAAGCAGAGAGCCCAATGTGGGACTCGATCCCAGGACCCTGGGATCATGACCTGAGCCAAAGGCAGAGGCTTTAACCCACTGAGCCACCGAGGTGCCCTAATTCTTCTTTAAATGTTTGATAGAATTCCATGGAAAGCCACCTTGCCCTAGACTTTTGTTTGCTGGGAGATTTTTGATTACTGATTCAATTTCTTTGCTGGTTTTGGGTCTATTCAGGTTTTCTATTCTTCTTTTTTTCAGTTTTGGCCAATTTATATGTTTCTAGAAATTGCATCCATTTCTTCCAGACTGACTAATTTGTTTGCACATACTTGCTCATAGTGTTCTTTATAATTGTTTGTATTTAATTTGTGATTTAAGTTAATTTATTAATTTATTTATTTGGATCCTTCTGTTTTCTTTTTGAAAAGTCTGACTAGGAGTTTTAATTCTTTCAAAGAACCAGCTCCTAGTTTTATTGATCTGTTCTACTGTATTTTTTCTTTTGTTTTTTCTTTGTTTTTTAATTTTTCTATCATTAATTTCTGCTCTAATCATTACTATTTCTTTTCTCCTGCTGGATTTTTCCTTCATTTGCTGTACTTTTTCCAGCTCCTTTAGGTGTAAGGTTAAATTGTATATTTGAGACTTTTCTGGCTTCTTGAGAAAGACCTGAATTGCTATTTACTTCCCTTTTAGAACTGCCCTTTGCTGCATCCCAAAGGTTTTGAACTGTCATGTTTTCATTTTCATTTGCTTTCATGTATTTTTTTAAATTCTTTTTAAATTTCCTGGCTGACCCATTCATTCTTTAGGAAGTTTTTTTACCTCTATGTATTTGTGGTCCTTCCAAATTTTTTCTTGTGGTTGACTTCAACTTTCATAGCATTGTGGTCTGAAAGCATGCATGGTATGATCTCAGTCTTTTTGTACCACTTGGGTCCTGATTTGTGATACAGAATGTGATGTATTCTGGAGAATGTCCCATGTGCACTTGAAAAGAATGTGGGCTCATATCTGAATGTAAATGGACTAAATGCTCCAATCAAAAGATGTAAGGTATCAGAAGGGATCAACAACAAGATCCATCGACATGCTACTTACAAGAGACTCATTTTAGATCCAAAGACACCTCCAGATTAAAATTGAAGGGGGTACAATCCCTTTAAATTTACTCTGAGGGCCTAAGCTTTTCCCTGCTCCCTGAATGACAAATAAGGCTAGTCCAAACAGCTTTTCTTGTCAACATGGAGCAGAGAGCCCAATGTGGGGCTCGATCCCAGGAACCTGGGATCATGACCCAAGCCGAAGGCAGAGGCTTTAAACCCACTGAGCCACCCCACGTGCCCTGATTGCTTCAGGCTTGCTCTCAAGTTAAAACTTCTTTCCCAAATTGCTTATTATAAATGAGAAAATGGAGAAAGGAGTATGTAGTTTCCCTCACATCTGTACCAAATGCCTCTATTACTTTTTCTCTGCCGTGTTAACTACAGTGTTGGACCTTCTTTATGATTAGAGCAGTAGGAGGGAAAAAAAATGGTAGCGAGAAAATTTCTAATGAATGTTGTCATTGTGGAGACCTATCACTCTGAACTTGGCAAAAGTTTGAGCTAACTCTAGAAAACTTCCCATCACCTTGATCACTCAGCTGAGGGTCTGTAGGCAGTGGTGAGCTCATCTCTGTTCTAACTTTTCCCTTGTGATTTCTTTCACATAGTCTAGGCATCTATCATCATGTTCAACTTCTTTTTGATGAGAATTTGGATATGTTCAAAATATCCAGTGCTAGCTCTGTGTGCTCTTTCTTTCCTCTCTCTCTCTCTCTCTCTCTCTCCATGCATATATGCTTTTACTACCATAAAACCCTGAAAAGTTTATGAATTCAGGCCATTTCATTTACAATAATAACTGTTCCTTTTCTCTGCCATCAAAGCAACTGGATGGTCACACAATATAACTATATATTTTTTGTTGTATGTGAAACACCAGTTCATGCTGTGCCAAAGTGGAACCATATAGGATGCTCTAAGAGTTCCCAATTAAAGCTCCTTTCTTATACTTGCAGTGAGGGACAGGCCCTTCTCTAATCCTTGTGATAGGCAACATGCCAATATCTTTCTGTCAAAATATCACCATCTCTAACCACCTCTAGCCATCTCAACCACCACCCTTCATCTTCTTAATGGGAACAAAGTATTTAGAAGTCGTAACTGGTTGATGGACACTTTTGGAGTTATGTCCTTGCACTTCTCTTTGGAATGTGGTATCTACTATCATGGTACTTCAACTACAACTTCCCTTTTACATCATGTTACATTAATATTGGTGTTATAATTGTTCAAATAAAGAGACTAGTTGGACACAACTAATTTCACTTGAGAGCTTATTATGGAAGAGACAGATTAATTTCAGTTTTGGCAGGCATTCAATGAACAAAAATATGTAAGGTACTATGGTATTTTTATTACCCTCTATAGTTTTAGCAATGATCTGAAAAATAATTACACTTCGGCATTTTACTAAATCTGTAATTGCAGAAAGTTTTGCTAGCATTTTTAAAGTTAGTCCCTATTTCATTGCTATTTATAAACTGAGTGAGTAGTTAGAGATAGGCTAATAAAGCACTTGTCTTGGAGAAATAAAAAGTTCTGGGGAAGTTAGATGCACTAAATCCTCCAGGACACTTCTTGCCTCTAAGCAATTACCCCCATTGTATCTCCACAATAATTTTGTCATGGTTTTCAGATTATGCATGCATAGACTAGTAGGATCAAATTCAAGATGAGTTTTTATAATGATTAGTACATAATATTAATCCTTTTGCCAAGAATAGTTTTGCTCTTTGGATGACAGGAGCCACAAAATATCAGAGTCTAATTGAGTCCCTGAGTAACAGTGTTCAGAAATTCCTCACAAATTCATTATGTATTTTTCCCAGAAAGTTTTGGATAAAGGTGTCCAGGTCATTCTTCTAGTCAACAAGAGAAACTAGTAAAGAAAACTGCTGACGGTGAAGACTGCAGGGCTAAATCCAAGAAACCTGGATTTTCCACTTCATGAAAGTGTCATCTCACATAAGACATTTAATTTCCTTGGACTTCATTTTTCTTGTTTTCCAAAATGTTTAATAATCCTACATAGCCTGCTTCACAGATGACAAAATAAGGACCATGTATAAAAGTGCTTTGAAATTTTCATTAAAAATTACATCACCTAATTCATGTTATTATCACCATCACTGCTGTCGCTGTTCTTCAGGCTTTATTGAAATCTCAGTATGGGATATTGTATCTGAGGTTTAAAAAATAACCTAAATGTCTTGAAATTAGTAACTTATGACCAGCTGTGACTCTGTGACTAGTAAGTTGTTCACAATAGAAAAAATCCTCTGATATTAGACAGATGGGGAGGGGACCACAGGCAGGGAGATGAGAGATCAGAACTTGCTAGATTGGTAATATATACATTGTAGATTTAGATTATTAGTGCTTCTGAAGGATCTACTAAAATTTGTCGTGTTCGTGGTTTGTCATGACCAAAAGTTTACTCATCTGTAGCTGACGATATCAAATGGCTTTTTGTATGATAAAGGGACTACGACATGCACAGGTAATTTATATCTATTTTGACAGGAAACTCAGTGTATTCAATGATTTTGGATTACTCTAGAACAGGTCACTGAAAAGCAAGTGCTAGAAAAGTAAAAAAGTCAACAACACTCAGTAAAGCAGTAAAGTTAGTACATTTCCTCCAGTTTTCAATGTCTTTATTGAAAACAGCTGTAAAATTAGAAAAGGATCCAACTCCAAATGTGCAAGCCATGCCAAAACCTCAAAAACCACCACAAGGTATAAAACCACGTCCTATTTAATTGAGGCTGGATGAAGAATGATAGTAAATATATTGCTTGAGGTTTTACCATGGGCTTTCCCTCAAGCCAGGAGATAAAACAACCCCAGATGTTCAGATGGCGCACACATTTCCTTTTCTAATGTTCTCATGGTGGCCTTCTAGTTAATTGTTTATAGCAGCACTAACTACAAAAAGAATACATTTTATTTTGGAGACTATTCACAAAGATGGATGTTTGGATATATAAATCATACTTTTCTCACTTAACTTTGAATCTCATAGGAGTAAAGTGATGTAGCTTCCTGGAACCACAAAATGAAACTAATTCTTAAATCATAACAACTTGCTGTCTGGCTAAGGGAACACCACTTGAATAGTTGTTTATCACAACCTTCAGTTAGGGGTGGTCTAATTAAGACCCAGCTAAGACTCTGATTTATTTCATTTAGAGACATTAAAAATTGAGTGACTTAGTCTCATACACATCTCCTGCTTACAATGAATATACAACCATTCCAAATGATTTGAGTTACAGAGGAACCAGGTTTGTAGGTATGGCTGATTTAAGTTAGCAAGTGTATTTTAAAGAAATATTCTGATTGCTATCATTGTGTGTGGTCAATTTACTATTTCTGGTTTTTATTTATGAGTATGGCATCATAAAAGCACAGACATTATCAAAATTCTAAGGTAAATTAACATCATGTATTATATTATGACGCTGCTTATTATTTTATTTTTTTTTAGAGGTGCATTTATTTGACGGAGAGAGACGCCAGCAAGAGAAGTAACATAAGCAGGGGGAGTGGGAGAGGGAGAAGCAGGCTTCCTGGAAGCGGGGAGCCAGATGTGGGGATCATGACCTGAGTCTAAGGCAGAGGCCTAAGGACCGAGCCATCCGGGTGCTGTGCTACTTTTTTTTTTTTTTTTTAAATAGTCTCTTTATGGGATGTAAGTTGACAGTAAGGAACAAAGTTAAAAAAGCATTAAATATCTGCTGCTTTCAGGACTCAGAAGGAATTAGTGTCTAAAACATTCCATGAATATCCATGAATATCAGGACCTATTTAGAAGTGTGTTTGTGTGTGTGTGTGTGTCTGTTCTTCCTTGAAGAATATTATTTCTCAGAAACATATTCCCTCAAACTTGATTCTAGTTCTTTGAAAAAACCCTAATATTTTAAAATAGGTGGGGGTTATTTTGGTTGTAGTGTTATTTTAAGGGTTGTACTCTCAAAGGACCATCATTATTCCCTGGAGAAAATTCAACTACCAATCTTTTCTGTTTATTTATTTACCCAGAAAGAGTACCACAGGGAAATTTTAAATAATAATTTAAAATAAATAATTTATATAATAGTTGCATTATTACCTCTGTCATAAAAATTCACTGCAAACAGTGATATAAATAATACAGCTGTATTCTCTTAACAGTTCTGGAGGTCAGAAGTCCGAAAAATGTCTTAGTGGGCTAAAATCAGATGTGTGCAAAGCTGTGTTCTCTCTGTAGACTCTAGGGAAGAGTGGTTTTCCTTGCCTTCCCAGACTGTATAGGTGCATACATTCCTTGCCTCATAGCCTCTTCCTCCATCTTCAAAGCCAGCATTTTATGATATCTCTGATCTGACACTCACTTTTTTGCCTCCCTTCTTCACTTACAAGGACACTTGTGATTAGAGTGAATACCCAAATAACCCAGTGTAATACCCACATGTCAAAGTCAGCTGATTAGCAACCTGAATTCCATCTATAAATATAATTCCCCCTTGATATGTAATAGAACACATTCAGATGTTCCAGGGATTAGGACATGGACATTTTGGGAGGTAGGGGAAACCATTATTCTGCTAACCATAATAATCAATCAAGGAAACATTCCTAATATGCTTACTTGCAGACAAGCCTTATACTTGAAATGTCTCAAATGCTCACATCCTTTGACTTCATTTGGGAATTTGAGATTAGATGTTCTGTTTCAGATGCGATTCCCTATTCAGGGTTGCAGTTTTTGACACCATAATATATTGCTTAATTATTATTTCTTTATTTATTGGAATAATCAACAAGAATTAAATAAACAGAATAAGTGGGTCGCATCCTATTCTTTTTAATATTGTTGTAATTTTGATATCTGTATGGCAAGCTCATGGTGCTGTGTGCCAAGAGAATTATTTATGGCAAGCTGCCTTCCTTTTATGGAACTTCTGAGGTTACTGTAAACAACAGTTAATTCACTTGAAATTCATTTCTGTGCCACCTCTATGTTTGTGTGAATCAGCATGTCTTGAGTGTCCACTTGTGTGCTGTGTGCTTTGTGAGCAACTCTTCCTTTATCTCTTTAAACCACCTTTCATAGATGGTGTAACTGAAGCTCAGAGCCATTAAGAAACTTGAACGAGATCACACAGACGATGTGTGGTGGAGCTGAGATTTGAATCTGACTCTATTATAGATAATAAGCCAATAATACACTTTAGCAAAGGCTAAGAAAGGGTTGTTTTTGTTTTTGTTTTTAAATGTAGTTCTGGAGGGGAGTAAAAGAAGGAAATAGTGTTGTCTTGTTAACAGGGGCAGTGCAAATTTTGAAGATTGGGTGTTCAATGTCACATTTATGAAAGAGACTAGGAAGAACTTGGGATTAGAAGGAAGCCACTGAATTAGATTTACTAGTCTGCGCAAGAAGAGTATTGGCATGATGGTGGTTCAGATGGCAAACTCCAAGGAGTTCAAGGAACTAATGATATCTAATAATTAGGTACTTATTCTTGTAACAACATTAATCAGCTATTATTGTCCCTGTTTTTCAGATAAGAAACTGGAGTCCAAACAGGTGTTCGTTGAATGGCAAAGTTATGGCACCAATAGCAGAATCAAGGTTCAATCTCTAACCCTTTTAACTCCATTCCCATTTCTTTGCATCAAAAGATGTTTTTCTTCCCATCTTCTACTTGCTGTTCCTTCCCTTTCCACTCCTTTAGTGCTTTCATTTTGATAATGAATTATTTATCTCTACATTTCCTATCATTTTATATTATTAGCTCTGGAGGACTTAAATACTGAAAGACAGTGGTCTTACTGGAAAATAAGGAACAGACCACAGAGGGAGAAATAATAGTTTTGAAGCAATTGAGAAGGAATGTAATCTAAATAATAGATGGAAGGATTAACATCTAGCCAAAGATCTACACTGGGTGTATCTTAAGTAAACCCATAAAGGCATTCTGTGATGGTGAGACTGAGATACTGTGAAAGGAGTTCAAGGTAGGAGAAAAAGTTCCTTTGACCAGGTCTTCTCTCAGTTCCTCAGAATGTTGTTGACTTCACCTTTGCTATTGCTCTGTCTCTGTTTAGTCATATTGGAAAGCCCTGCCAAGAAAGAATAATAAGACCTTAGAAATGCTTCTCAAATAGACAACATTATTACATTTCTGTGGCTTGACTGGCTTCCCAGGCTTGCTATGTTTATAGGTGGTCCTATGTACAGTTGTGTAAAGGTAAAGACTGGCATTGGTGTTTTCCTGTGGCAATGACAGACTATTAGGAGACTCATGGTCAGTTGGGCCAGAGCTATGCTTTCTTTGAGTGAAAAAGTATTGCAACTGTTGTAGCTTATCCCAGAAGGACAGTGATCTAGTGTAGCCAATATTTGGACTGTGGTCAGGGTAAGCTAAACAGTTCTTTCTTCTCTTTTATTTCATGAGAAATTGCAACACAGAAGCAGCATATCTGTTCAATGTATTCTTATATTTGATCTCATGTAAGATGCCATGTGACTTTCTACTAGGAAAACTCTACTACTCCTATGACATCATAGATTTTTTCCCATCAGACAAGGACAAAAATAGAGAACACCAGCTTTCTCTTTTGGTTTTTGTTTGCTTTGTTTTTCTTCTAGAAAACTCATAACTGAGCAAAACACTTAAGTGCAGTAACTGTTATTTTGGGTTGGTTGGAGGACTTTTGTTTTTAAAATTCATATGGCGACATTAAGTGAAAAAAATAGTTGCAATTATATGTACAACATAATTATAACTAAAAAGATACTTAGAAAAGAACTATAAGGAATCAGCAAAATTTTAACAGGAGTTCCACTTGTAATCATGGATAAAGGATATGGGTTTTTAAAAAATATTTATTCAATAATTTGAGTATTTTACTTTTAATATAAAATAAAACAAAAGCATTAATTCTGTATGATGTCACGGCCTGCGTGGACAAATCGACCAGTAATGTGAGGGTCATGGCTGCCTACAGTATGGCTTAAAAATTTCTCTTATTGTAGTTTAATTTACACATTTCCTTTATTTATTTTATTTTAGTTATTTTCATTTGTCTTTGAATTGCCCTCTCAAATTACTGTTCTCTGGAAGCTAGCAGGGAATAAATTATATTTATAAAACAAAATGTTTTATTATGTAAATATTTTCATATAAATCAGAGATATATTATTTAATTTTGTGTTAATTTTTTTCTAGTTTGGCTATAATTTTAAAGGATCTGTGACATTGTGTTTGAGAGTTCTGAGTAGGAAAAGAAGAAAAAGACAAATGGATATAGAAGTCAATTCAAAGAAAACATAAAAATCTAGTTGGAGAACTTTTTAGTGCTAGGTAACACAGCCTCTAGGATTTGTTCTCACCACAAATGTTATTTAAAAAAAAAAAAAATGTGGCTGCCAGGGAAAGCCTCATGGGAAATCAGAGTATTCCTATCTAAGTGAGATTATTTTAGGGTAGGGAGAGTCCTTTCCTGTCCTAAATCATGTTAACTTCTCTTTCTGGCCCTACTCTACTAATGGACTGTGTGTGTGTGTGTGTGTGTGTATAGAAGAGAAAAAGGAAAAGATAAAAAAGGAGATAGTTAACACTAAGTGGGAAAGATGAAGAGTCATATAATTATTTGAAGGGCAAAAGGTAGAGGGTGTTAATGTGAAACTGAAGAAAGGTGTTGTAAAAAAATAACTCTCTTTGGCTTCCTCCTTCTATAGATTTTTTTTTAAGAGATTTGTTGGTGTTCTAGGGAGTTGATTATATAGGCAATAAAATACATGCAACTTATATTAAATAGTTGAGTGAGTCATTGTGTGGGAAACATTCTTTAAAAAAATGAGTCAAATCATTGGATTTGCATATGACTATGAAAGTCTAGGCATTGAACAGGGTACTAATTTTGTCTTCCAATATATTACATATTATTTCTCATTTGATGTTATTGCTGTATTTAAAGAGCATTCTATTGATATTCTTATTCAAGTTTATGAAAATATCGAATATGGAAGAGTTCTTACATTTCCATATGGGAATTTCATTTGTTTTGCATTTAAATATGCCATCAGCTGGTCTTTTGGTTAATCAACTATTAATATTTCTAACTATAAAATCATTGATGCTATGAGCATTTTGTAACTGTGATAGCGTTACTGAGTTGTTGCTATGTTTATGACATTCTACTAGTAGAAATATATATGTATGGCTCATATAGTATGTTTCAAAGATTATATGACAGGAACAAGTTTAGAGATATTGAAGACCGGAATAGGAAAAAATATCTTTTATCTTAGTTGATCCTGGGAAGGAGATACAAATTTGATTTGAGTCTTAAAGACTGGGTGGCTTTGAGTGAGTAGAAATAAAGGAGAGCATTTCAGAAAGAGGAATGTGTCAGCGAAAGATTGAGCTAGTAGAAGACAGGACATATTCAGAAAATTTCAGGTAAGACAAGGAAAATTAATTAAATTATTTTCACGAGATCAGTTAGCAAATACATAGTCAGCTTGGGGAATTTTCGCCTTAAACATTAACCCTTATACTCTCCCTTTCTTTTGCTGCCTCTCCGCTATTGAATCTTTAGAAAGAAAGGAATACTCAACCCATGTGGCATTTATGGACATTCCTCTCGGTATGCCATGCAGAATAGAGAAAGGTAAGAGAAGGTCCTTAAGAGACTCTGGCAGTGGTTCACATGTTAAGGAGCAGTTTTCAGCCATTTGTTTGAATACTATCTGTCTTTTCTACCAAAATATTATTATTAAGATCCACAGGCCACCTCCTCATTTATCCATCTTTATTTGGCTGTTTAGACAAGTGTAAATTTTTCTATATTTATATGATGTCTCTAGCAATGTGGACATTCTATATCATTAAAAAGCCCTATTAAGACCTGTCAATTAAGGTGGAAAACAATCTAGACCCTGGATAATGAAATAATCTCTGAACTGGGATCACTTTGCCTATGTTTTCTGACAATGAAAATTAAACCGCTGTCTTGAATGTAGGCATCATTTTTTGGTCATTCACAGCTCTAGAGCGCATTTCTATAATTTATTATCTGAGTGGAAAGTCTCATGAGGAAGCTTCACTAGCTTTTTTGTCCTAATTTTATGCCAGAATCTTTTGTTAAAAAAAAAGTAGTTTGGGGAGCTAAAAGACCTCAAAATTACTTTTGGTTACAAAAAGCACACGGAAAAACAGAAGTATTGAGAGAAAGACAGGATATCTTGAATGCAAGACCTTCTAATTTGCAGAACTATTTGAGAAAAATCATTACATTTCATTCTAATTTTCTTCATTTAATTAGATATAACATCAGTTCCATGACCACATCAGAGATGTGTACATGTGTCCTGAAATGTTCAAACTGCTCTGCAAGTATTGTTAAAATATTGACTAAAATAATAACCAATGTTATTTTGAGTAAGAAACCCATAGAACACTAACCTAATTTTAAACATATAGACCTTGTTCAACCTCTTTTAGTTCCTCAAAAATGACATTGCTCCTCCTAAAATGTATGTTTTGAAGTACGTTACCAATTAAGGTAGTAGCATGCTCAGAAAAATTAGGTTGGATAAAGGTTTAGAAATAGTTATATAAAAGTCCTTTGAATCTGAATTTTAAAGCATTGGAGTTTTCTACTTTAAAATGTCATCTTTACTACTGTTGGCTATATTGGTTCTTTTGTCCACAGCATTCTGAAAAGCTATATAAGAGAAGGCATATTCTAAAGTTGTTGACAAAATTTTCTGAAGGAAATAAAGCAACATGTATTATGTCTGGCATTGGAAAAGATATAAATGTTCTCTACTTTAAGAAATAATGAATAAAATCTTCCTCACCTGTAAAATTTTTTTGAGTTAAAATGTTGCTTGTTAGAGAACAATGCTGTAATTAAAAAATTTTACTTGAAAACTCAAGTTCAAGATCATTTGAAACTAAAAGCAGTGCTGCATACTTTGGGCATTTGATGAAGTTCTGTATTGTTTGAGGGTCTGTTTTGCTACTCAGTTCTTTACTAATACTGTGTTGTGGGTATGCCTGACTCACTTTCTTCCATTTCAGGATGAAAGCTTTTTTTAATGAAGTGAACTTAGAAGAAATTTGTTGTTGTTGTTTTTAAAATAACCAATTTCGGGGGCACATGGGTGACTCAGTGGGTTAAGCCTCTGCCTTCAGCTTAGGTCATGATCCCAGCGTCCTGGGATCAAGCCCTACATCAGGCTCTTTGCTCAGTGGGGAGCCTGCTTCCTCCTCTCTGTGCCTACCTCTCTGCCTACTTGTGATCTCTGTCTGTCAAATAAACAAATAAATTCTTTAAAAAAATAAATAAATTAATCAAATAACCGATTTCTTTGCACATAGTGCTACTATAAAGCAGTTGATTGCAGTGGTAGTGAAATCACAACCTTCTATATTGGAGATAGTCCTAGAATCTTCTAGGTGCATTCATAGCCAGTCTTTATAAGCCCAATATAATCCTGTGATTAGTTTCAGGAAAGCAGAATAAAGTGTTTCAGATTTGTGTTTTGTTAAGTGGTCCAGGATTTAGTGCTGCCAACACCGTGAATAATGGAAATGCATTTGATTTATGTGGCATGGATGTAAATGATTACTATCAATAAGCAACTACTTTTTAAAAATCGTCTGTTATAAAAACAGTTGAACAAGGTTTAGACTATGTATTTCTAGATTCTTGGGTCAAATAATAGGACTCATTCCCTCCATCATCACTGTGTGTGATTACACAGATACATCTTGTAGAATGCAAAATAATTTTGCTGGGCCAGTCTCTAGTTGATGGTTATAAGCAGGGGAACTAACTGTCTGGAGAAGAATGGGGATTAATTAGCACATGACTCCATACAAAGACTTCAAGTAAAATGAAATGAGAATTAGTATATAAATTTAAAAAAAAACAACAAAAAATTAAAACTTTGGTCTGTTTTAGCTCTATAGTTCTGTAGCATTTTTTAAATATAAAGTGTTGATTTTAAATTTGTAAATGTATGCAACCCACTTAGTACATCAAGAGGAAATGCTTTTAAAGGCATGAATCAATAGCTTATTTACAGATTGTTAAATTCAGTCAACAGAACAAGAACGTAGTACACATCAGGTCACAAGGGCACTATACTCAATGCTAGGATTTATTTGTGATTTCACACAGTCTGAGAAAAAGCTTTCTCTGGTCCTTCTCAGCAACAAGAAGATGGCCACAAATTATTTTTAGGTGCTCTTGATTCTCATTCTCATTCTCTTAACTTAAAGGAAACAGAAATCCACTTATTTGATCATTTTAATCTTGTCTATAACTCTAAAACTTACATAAAAGTTAAAATTATTTGTGTTATTTAAAATTATTTGAGATTTTAGAAAATCAAGTTGTGAAGTTTTAGACAGTAGGAAGTATCTAATATGGCATTAATATTATACACAATTGCACACATATTTTTGAATTGCATGGGAAAATTGATGCACGTTTAAGATTATATTTCCCATCATTTATATAAATTTATTAGATTATAACATTTCCTCAGATTGTTCATATTTTTCCTTAATGACAAACATTTTTTCATAGTTCCCTAACTACTTTCCAGTTTCATTTTTAATAGAATCAGAACCTCAGAATCAAAATAGTCTCATTGGATGTTTATTACCTTATTAAATATTCCAAATCAGTAATCCTATTTTCCATTTGTCTTTTCCTTCAAACGTTAGTCTTAACATTTGAAGAAACATATGTTTCTGAAGATTGATATGCAAATCACAGCAGTATTTTTTACTTTTTTTTTTTTTTTTACTTTGTGTTATCTTAAAGTCTGAATTGAAATTTTAAGAAAGTGCCCAGTTCTAGTATTTTTATTAAGATTATTGTAATTTTTCTGAATGTTCGGATTGCAAAGTTGCATAGGTTTTGAGTCGTCTTCCTCAATCCTACTTTTGTCCATAAACTCTAATTTTTTCAAACTGAGGTTTTTCAGAAGTATACGTATATTGTATTGGAGTAGAAATGCTCAGTTTTTCTGAGCTGTGCATGCTTTTATTTAAAGGGGGGAGAAGCACTGAGGCTTGAAGTTACTGTTCACACTCCAAAGTGTAAAAGTAAATTTGAGTGGCACAATTTCATAGTATTCAGTTCAAGTCAGTGAGAGCTTTACAGTGACAAAGACAGCCAAATATTTTTTCACATCAGTCAACTCTTTTCAACTTTGAATACCTGGCCTTATTACAGATAGGATTTTTTTTGTAGTTACAATATCGTAATTGTTTCTGGGCATTAGGATGGAGAACTGGGCCTCATCAATAAATATTCCATATTTTCTTTTCTTCTAACTGTTGCCTAAGTGTGAAATTTAAAAGAATTCAGTGTGTCCAATATGAGCCCAAAATATGGCTGAGAAACAGTACTGATTTTGGTAAAACCAATCACATTACTTCATTTGAACACATTTTCTTAGGGAGTACCAACAAAAGAAAAGAATGAAGTTAGTAATTACTCCTTAAATTAGTTTCTCGGTGACCTTGTGCACATCCTCCTATAATTCTGAGTCAAAAGACATATTCCACAGCCCACAGTATACAGCACTAATTACAGAAGTAATTCTGGAGGAAAAAAAATAGCCACACATTCTTGACTCCAGCTGTTCTCCTAAAATGAATCAGAAATTGAGCACTCCATACCTTTTTTAACAATAGCTTCAAAGTTAAATGCAGATTGATGATCAAAGATACAAGCTTGCAGAGGAAACTTTCTGAGCTAATATGCCTATCCAGCTCAGAAACACACATTTGAAGAAGAAAATCAATCTATTGTATTAATAACCATAACCATGCAATGTTTTCCTTTTAATGTTTAATAATGATAGGTCTGCCTCATAAGGTGAGGATTCTTTTTTTCTTAAAAGTAAATTTTGGCAAATCTGATGTATTCTGTTTGTACATAGACTGATGTCAACCAGTTGAGGCAACAATGATGGGATGATGCAGGAGATTGTTATGTTATGAAGTAGTGAGCTTTCAGAAATCTGGACAAATTTAGAAGTAGTGGAGTGAAATGATTTCATAGTGGTTCTCAAATTAGACTAACTAAAGCTGGAATTCTGGCTGTGTTTTTATTAATTGTGTGACCTTGGACATGTGACCTCCTTAAGCCTCCATCTCCTCAGTTCTAACAAGTTACAAAACCCATGGTTGTGTTTCAGCATTAGATTGAATAATGCCTATAGAACCATTAGTGCTCAGTAAATTTTAGATCTGGTTAGAAATTGGGGTAGCCCATTAATCAGATGTAACTAGATAACCTGTTGGTTACAAGTTGTATCTTGCTTTTTACCACCAAGATGACCCCGGTGCCCTCTGCCAAGATAATAGGTACTCTCAATCCCATCCCTAGGAAGATAGACAGGTGTTATTCCTAAGGAGTAAATTTATCTTTCCTCAAGAGAACGAATTACCATTTTTATGTTTCTGAGTTGCAAAGGAGTTGCTGGCAGTCAGTGTTGGGGTTGATTCGAAGTCTTTACTTAAACTTTTTTATTCAGGGCTCATGTAGCCATTGAAGCTGAATTGTCTGAAGGGAAACGGGAGGGACGGATTCTTTTAGTTATGAGAACTAAGAGCTGAACACCCAGAAGGGATTGGGAACAAGGAGAAAGCAGTGGTGCCCTGGTACCAGGGGGTTATACTCCTGGGCCACATCCTGAGCTGAAAGAGGTTCCACAGGGGTCCACTACCCCTGTGGATGGATGTATGGAAAGACTGCTAGATCCATGGAAATTTCCAAAGAATGGTGCTGGATTGGAGAAGCAATCTAAGTAAGCCCTTCTGAGACAAAATGCCTTAGTGCAGTATGAGAATTGCCTTTGTTTTCTGTTATCCAGTCACAATTGAGGGGACATAGGCTGGCCAGGATCAGACTGTAAGTGTTTGATCAATCTTTATGCAAAGGAAAGAAATACCCTGTGTGTGTCTTCAGCCTTCGGGTGCCACATGATTTGACTACCCAATGAGGATCCCTCTCTGAATCCCCCACCTTTGACTTAAAACCACTTCTGGATCCCTCTGGGAGGAGACCGGGAATTTCCACATTTCTATCTGAGGCCATTGTGGTAGTACATTAGGTGATTCCCAGCTGGGAAAAGAAGAGAGTGTACATTATCATTATAATCACCTCGATATATTTTATAATTAGTATTGCTATTTTATCTTCTAAACACGTGTGAGTAGAGTTTGATTAAAAAGCTTTCACATTTGAACTCTCAGGAGGAGCTCAGCTCTACAGTTTTTGAGAATAGGAAGTGCTTTTTTACCCAAAGAAATTAAATAGTTGTCAACCTTCACATAAGATTATTTGAGGAAACTATTGTTATTTTTTGTACCCTGGGTTCCATCACATGAGTGGTGGTGCCTAAAAAACCTACCAAGTAGGAAAGCTCTTAGCAAAGGAGGGAAAAGAAAAACATTCAAAATGAGAGGATAGGAGTCAGTTCTATGAAGAAGTTAAAGACAGGTCGCCAGGTTTTCCCCTTTAAAAATTTATAATGAATGTTTTCTTTCTATCTGTCTTTTCAGGTACATTGATTCTTTTCATGGCATGTAATTCACTTTAAAAAGAGCTTTTGGAAATCACTGTATTATAGATACAGAGAGCACCTTGTAATTTAGCTTAAGTAAAAAAGACTGACAGAGCTGAGAGAATTTAAGTTACAAGTGCTTTAGAAATGTCGAACGGGGGCGCCTGGGTGGCTCAGTGGGTTAAAGTCTCTGCCTTCGGCTCAGGTCATGATCTCAGGATCCTGGGATCGAGTCCCGCATCGGGCTCTCTGCTCGGTAGGGAGCCTGCTTCCTCCTCTCTCTCTGCCTGCCTCTCTGCCTACTTGTGTTCTCTGTCAAATAAATAAATAAAATCTTTAAAAAAAAAAAAAAGAAATGTTGAACGGCCAAAAACAATGCCCCTACTAGAAATGAGGGATCTTATCCCGTTCAATACTGTTAGGAAAATGCAAATTCAAAACAGAAACCTCCCAAGAAGTTGAGCTTATAAAGTTTCCAGAGACTTAAGCCAATCCTTTACTGTAGTCAGGGGTTTATATTCATTGTAAGAGTTATTATGTATGACTTTATCCTGAGAGGGAAATGTAAGTAATTATTTCCATTTCACAAATCAGTTACATTGTACCAAAAGCATATGGATAAATGATATACTACACATATAAGGCTATGTAATCATGTGTTATATAAGCAAACAAGGCATGTTATTCTTCTAGTTGTTTTCAAAATATTTCATCTTAAAGCAAAAAATGATTATTTTTCACTGAAAAAGATTAAGTGTGAAATAGAAATAGACTTATTAAATCTTAGCCAATAAATGCATTTGAAATTTCTACATGATTTGCCTTTATATAGTTATTACTTCAGAACTGGTACAAGGGAAGTAGGAAGCATATTTAACAAACATCTAGAATATTTTGAGTAAGTCTGCGGTACAGATAGGAGTCCAACACTGTATGTTCTATTTTGTCTCTAATATCCTACTCAGATTTATTGGCTATCTGCCACCATGTACTTTTGTACACATTATCTCTTTGAATTTATGTTCAGTATGTCCATGGGTGGTTCATCGTATTAAAGATCAGAAGGGTAAAATGAATTGACAAAAACCACTCAATTAGGATGTACCCGAGCTAGAATTTGAAACAAGTCCTACTCCTTTTTTCAAATATCACAGTTTTTAGACTATGTTGCAGTTTTAGTTTGTAGACACCTTTACCGCTCTAGAGCTGATTCCTTTGGTAGGTGATAATTACTTCACTCTGTGAGCAGATCAGAGTATGTATCAAAGACCTTGCCTGATAGTGTACCACCATGCCTATCCACTTCCTCTGACTTCATTTTTTTAAATCTTTAAAAGAAGGTCATTAGAGTATGTAACCTATAAGAATTCTTAGGTAATTCAATAAAGTAACATATATAAAGCACTTGTGTCATATGTCATAAACTTATCTCATGTTTACTTACTGTATTTTACTATAGATCGCATATATGAAGATTTTAAAAAGTATTAAAGTATTAGTTATATCATAAACTATGACATATCCATCATAAAAATATATGCAGATATTTACGTGATCATATATATTTTTATATTTCATAAATTATATGCATATATATTGATTTCTAAAGCTATATGTAACTCATATGTACAGAGAATATATAAATTTGAGGGGGAGAAATCTATAAGTGATCTAATATCAGTTAAATTATATTCTCTTTTTGGTAGCATTTTTTAGCATCTCAGGGATGTTCCCTTTCCCTCTTCTTCTTTCCTGAAGATGGGGTCAGAGTGTAGAGGGAGAAGGGTGTCAGGGTTTGGCTTATCTGTCTATAGAGCAGGGAATAGGGATTTATTGGCTCATTCAGGGTGTCCTCTGCTTCTTTGGTCAATGGGCACTATCCCTTGAGATGTTGTATGGATTTTGTGATATATGTGACCAGCATGCAACATAGTCTGGTTATCTTTAACTTGGGTCAGGTGGGTTAGTTTCAGCCTCTGTTATAGACTCCGAAGTCTGTCTGGCAGTTACTTATCTTTGATGATGACTTGGAAGTCTTATTAGCAGCCTTTGCTGAAAAATGTGTTTATGTATCATGCTGGAAAACTCTCTCTTTTCTTCTTTGTCTATTTGGGGGAAAAAAAGGAGCTTGAAAAAAAAAGAGAGAGAAAGGAAGGAGAGAAACCTTGACTGTGTGATGTTGCCTACTTTACTTGTCTATGTTTGTAGCGTAGGTTAGTCCTGGCAGCCCAGTCAGGCTAATAAAACTAATTGTACATCTGTATGCTAGAGGTACATAATTATGTATAAAGCTACATATCTGTGTATTAGAAGTAAATGATTGGAAATAAATATTTTAAATTTAACACCCAAAATGCCTAGATAGAAGATAAAAATTACATGCAAAATCTCTATAATATAAATAGAAAATAGAAATAGAAAAAAATAGAAAAATGCTGAAACAAATTAAAATAGACCTAAATATATGACTTATGGATTATACATGGATTATTATGACTCAATGTTAAGAAATGTTATGTGTTTTAATTGTAAATCTCAATGTTAAGATTTCCATTATCCCCTAGTTGATGTATGGATCCAATATATTTTCAGACTAAACCCCAGATGTTCTTTTAAAGATATTGACACCTTTATTCTAAAATGTGTATTGAAATGCAAAAACTTAAAAAACTAACACATTATTTTTAAAAGATGAAAAAATTTGGAGGGTTTACACTAACTGACTTTAATACCATATAAAGCTGCAGTATAAAGACAGTATGGTATTTGTATAAGGATAGACAAAGAGATAAGTGGAGTACAGAATCCAGAAGCTAACTCAAACATACATGATTAAGTGATTTTTGTCCAAGGTTCCAAATCAGTTGAATGGAGAAATGAACAGTGCCTTAACATCTGGATATCCACATGGCAAGAAACTGAATTTTGCCCCTCACCCCCTTCCAGATGCAATAATTAATGTGAGGTATGGAGTATACTCCTTAATTTATAAAAAAAAGTTTAACAGAATATTTTTGTTACCTTGGAATAGGCAAGGATTTTTCAGACAAGACATGGCAAGCACTTCACCCCAAATGAGAAGTGACAAATAAAATCTCATTGAAATATAAATTTCCTATTCACCAAAAGATACCTCAGGGTGGAATGCGGTCCCTGGCAAGGATGACAAAGTCATAGACTGGCATAAAACTGAAATACATGCATCTTTAAAGGGGCGCCTGGGTGGCTCAGTGGGTTATGCCTCTGCCTTCGGCTCAGGTCATGATCCCGGGGTCCTGGGATCGAGCCCCTACATCGGGCTCTCTGCTCAGTAGGGAGCCTGCTTCCTCCTCTCTTTCTGCCTGCCACTCTGCCTATTTCTGATCTCTCTCTCTATCAAATAAATAAATAAAATCTTTGAAAAAAAAAAAAAAGAGAGACTTGTGTCAGGGTGCCCTGGGTGGCTCAGTTGGTTGGGCAGCTGCCTTCGGGTCAGGTCCCAGAGTCCCAGCATCGAATGCTGCCGCATCAGGCTCCCAGCTCCAGGGGGAGTCTGCTTCTCCCTCTGACATCTCCCTCCTCATGTTCTCTCTCACTGTCTCTCTCTCAAATGAATAAAAATAAAAAGAAAAAGAAAAGACTTGTGTCCTGAATAAAGAAGGAAGTCCTACAAATGAACAATAAAAGTATAGACAATGTAACTTTCACAATTGGCAAACGACTTCATCAGACAGTTCACTAAAGAGCGTATATGGATGACCAACAAACTCATGAAAAAGCAATCAACATTTTTGGTCATCAAGATAACACAAACAAAACCCACAATGTATGGTCATTTCAATAAATTAGAATATGTAAAATAAAAAGTAACAATATCAAGAATGGCAAAGATGGGGAATAGCTGAAACTGTCATGCAATACTGGTGTGAAATTTTTTTTTTTAAGATTTTATTTATTTATTTGTCAGAGAGAGAGAGAGAGAGCGCACAGGCAGACAGAGTGGCCAGCAGAGGCAGAGGGGGAAGCAGGCTCCCTGCTGAGCAAGGAGCCTGATGTGGGACTCGATCCCAGGATGCTGGCTCATGAACTGAGCCAAAGGCAGCTGCTTAACCAACTGAGCCACCCAGGCATCCCAATACTGGTGTGAATTTAAAAGTATGTCACTGCTTTGGTGAATTATGGCAGGTTTTTTTTTTTTTTTATATAAAGATAAATGTACATCTAAACTAAGGGTTGGCAAACTTTTTCTGTAACTGGCCAGAAATAAATAGTTTGTTTTGCAGTTCATATGGTTTCTACTACAACTTCTCAATTTGGCCATTGCAGCTCAAAAGCAGCCACAGACAATATATAAACAAATGAACATGACAGGGTATTAGTAACATTTTCGTTACAAAGACAGGTAGGAGGCCAGGTCTGGCCTGCAGATAGTGTTTGCTAATCCCTCATCTAAACTATTCATTGAAATCCAACTCTTACAGAGAAATGAAAATATTAGTCTATTAGAAAATGTGCATGCTGACGTCTATAACAGCTTTATCCACAACAAACAAAATCTGGAAACAACCCAGATATCTACCAACAAAAGAAGTAGATAAATAAATTCAGTTATTTGTATAATAAAATACCACTCAACAATTAAAAAGAATGAAATACTAGTACATGCAACTAACCTGGAAAAAATTAAAAATTACAAAAACCAATATACAATGCCGACTGAAGATGAATGAATGGCCAACGC
The DNA here is from genome assembly GCF_009829155.1 of Mustela erminea. NCBI lineage: Eukaryota > Metazoa > Chordata > Mammalia > Carnivora > Mustelidae > Mustela > Mustela erminea. Next base: position 108,545,388 of record NC_045620.1, read on the forward strand.
AAGCGCAGTTGGTTGTGATGGAGAGTGACTGGGATCATCGTGCATTGCTGGTAAGAGTATAAAATTTGTACAAACTTTTTTTTTTTTTTTAAGATTTATGTATTTGACAGACAGAGATCACAAGTAGGCAGAGAGAGAGAGAGGGGAAGCAGGCTCCCCACTGAGCAGAGAGCCCGATGCCCGGGCTCAATCCCATGACTCTGGGATCATGACCTGAGCCGAAGGCAGAGGCTTTAGCCCACTGAGCCACCCAGGTGCCCCTGTACAGACATTTTAAAGAACAATTTGGAAATTTTCTTTAAAGTATAGCAAATAGGCAGGAGAGGTTAGATAGGCTAAATACATACTTACTTTTACAAAATACTGGTAATTTTCCAATGTAGACATTCAATTTTACACTCATACCAGCATCTGTTCTATGATTCAGCATTTCCACTCCCAAAGATATAATACCCTCAGGGAAACAGCACTCCTAAGAGAGGCCCGCTCTCAACAGAAAAGTTCACAAAAAAGACTTGTTCAGGAATGTTTATAACAAAACTCATTTATATAGCCACAGGCTGGACAAAAGTGTCCTTCACAGAAAAAAAAAAAAAGGTGAAATTTTTGACATATTTGTACAATTTAGAATACTACTCAGCAATATCAGAACCATACAAATTACGGATAGCCTTCAACACAGGTGACGCTCCAACATTTTACTAAACAAAAGAGGCCAGAGACAAGAGTACTATAAAACTCAAAAGACTGGAAAAAAACAAACTGATAGTGATAGAAATTAGAAATGATTGCCCCTGCTAACCTGGGTATATTGACACTATAGTACAGAAAGGAACATTTAGGAATAACGGGAATGTTCTAACTCTTGTTTTGGCTGGTGGGACAGTGTATACAGTTATCAAAACTCACAGAACTCAAACCAAAATTAATTATTGTATGACATGTAAGTTTTATATTTCTTTTTTTAACAAACGAAGAGAAAATGACAATAAGGACATAATCATCAAATTTATCACAAATATTTGACTTACTCAAGCAATCCCAGGACTATATATGTTGCCGTGGCTGAAGGCCAGTCACTTGCTAAATTTGACATCAATCTGTTTTATATCCTTAAATGTCCTTATATGTCCCCACTTTTGTCTGGTTGGTGGACCACAAACTTACATGATACCATTATTATGCTTTGTGGTTTGCAAAGCGCCTGCAGCTGTTTCCTCATTCAATCCTTAATAGCTCCATAAACTGTCAACGTGTTCATTTCACTGTTAAATGAAAAGTAGAAAGAAGTTGAAGGATTTCTCCAAAACCCAGAAGTTAGTAACCAGCACAGCTGAACTTGAGTATTTCTCTTCTGGCTCTAAAGCTTTGCTAATATGACTTGCACATCACCCGCACTCTATAACTATGGTTGTCACAGACCACATCCTGAATTTAATCAAGTACTAAACTGTAGGTGACTGTTCCCGTAACAGAATTGTCCCGAATTTGTCTTGCTTAATCTCCCAGCGATCCTTGTCAGCCTATAGCAAAGATGAACAAACTACGAAGACATTGAGAATGTTCTGTTGTAAAAGAAAATGGAACTACACCATGGCCTGCACATAGGGGGAGAGCTCTGATGTGTGTTGATAGGTATAAAGAACTAAAACAGACGACATTCCAAAGAGACAATGATATTGAGACTACAATACATATTGCAATCTATTTCATTTGAATTCTCAAATCAGTGGTATATAGTGTGTGATCATTAAAAGAACTTCTCATCCCAACGTTAATGACCAGAGGTTGAACTTCAGTATTTTATAGTATATAAATACAAGAGCTAGAGATGATGATAGCAGTATTTCTCTTCTAATGAAAAATGTTATAACTGCCTGTGAAGACAGGCCAGGCTCAGGTTGTAGCTTTCACGTTCAGTCTAGGACAGGAGTGATGAATGGGTTCTGTCTGCAGGCCAACTCCCAATTGCTGAGTGGTGGCTGCTGGGGTTACAATGAGAAGGAGTCATAATCTGTGACCCAGCTTCTAAGTAGCCTCAGATATGAGACCCTGGCAAACTGCATAGCACGTTTCAGACATTCCTTAACTGTGGCCTTAGGAAATTTCCACTCTGTGAAGACAACTTGAGGAAAGCTTCCCTCCTTCTTCCTTTATCGTTTCTGAATTTCCCTCCAGCCATATATCACCAAGAGTCAGAACAATTGCAGATTAAGTGTTTCGTCCGTCTAAGAAAATGAGAGGGTTTCAGGAGAGACAATATACCTTGGAGCGCAGTGACGGACACAAGGCAGTATTAAGATGCAGCGGCAAGCCAAGTCCAGTTTAGGCTAGATCCTTCTGGAATTCTCTTTGTTATAGTAACTGCTCCCACAGAAGTATCCTTAATCACAAGCAAATACCTTATTCAATTCTTTAGACCTGTCTGCTAATCCAAGAAGCTTTCTTTAGTTCTATTTTAGTTCTACTTTCTTTGAAACAAAACAATAATAAAAACACTACCATGGATATATACAGTATTTACAATTTATGAAACACTTTAGATTCTTTTCTATTGTAATTCTTTAAATAGCTGAAGGAGATAGATTAATGTGATTCCATTTCTTATATAAGATTAAAAAAGAGACCAAAAGTACAAGTCATTGAGAAAGCTGTTTTCTTTCCTAAATTCAGAATGGCTCTAGATCTCAGCTACCTGACTTTCAACTCTTTAATACTTATTCCCAACTAATAAGTATGGGCAGACATAGAATATATAGATACAGTGGTATGCAAATATAGAGTAACACAGACACCTAGTTTGGGAACAAGCTGTAATACTGCTCAATATATTAGGGAAGTTTAACATAAAGCTACTTTGTAGGTATTGTCTTGCTGTTTTAATAAGTCGAATAGTGGAATTTCTGACACCAGTCATTTTAGGTCCATAAAAATGAAGCATTATCTTAAAATACTAACCATAGTTTCAAGGAAGGGGAATAGTTCTAATAGTCCCTGATCACACGTCCTGCTCTTCGGGTATGGGAAATCTAATGTCCGAACAACCATTTGAAGTGTAGAGCTGCATTGAACTTTAGAGAGCCGATTTAAAAGATTTTTCTCCTCTTTGGATTAAACATTTGTGCTGGTGTGATTTGCACAGCCCCGCTGTATGTACTGCACATCCTATATTTAACTCTGGACTAAAGCTTCTTTGTTCTGTTTAAATATACTCCCTGATCTCCACAAAAACTTACTGCAATGCAGTGGTCATTTGAGGTAATTGTGTCACTAGAAAACAGGAAAATCCATTTTCTCCCCACTTATGGTAAACCATTCTTCAATCCTAATATTTTTCAGATGTATTTGTGAAGATGATGACATTTTCTTGATATGGTTTGTTTCCAACCATCTTTCCTTTTTGAAGACTAGAAGATGAAGAAAGCAAATATAGCCTTTTCAATTAAGTTTAAATCCTCTTTTCCATGTTCATTCCTCATGTAATTAGAGAGAATAAAAATATATAACACTCCAGGATTTTTCAGAGGATTAAATGATATGCCAAACAGACAATGGTGGTGCAAATTATAAGGAAAGTGTTCCTAACCGGAGATCTAGGGTCAAATTGTTACTGTCAAAGCTGTCAGGGTTTGTGCACAAATTTTAGGGAATTGAGAATGACCCAAAATATAAGAATAATTTGTTGGTGGATGTGTAGTAGCTCACAGTTGAGCACTTCTTTTTTGTACCTCAGTGTTTCCCTTAGTAATATAAATAGCATTCCTCCTTCTCATTTTGTAGATGAAGAATCTAAGCAAAGATGACAAATTATTTGGACAGGACTCTGGGACTCAGGACCCAGGGTTTTTTTTGTTTTTTTTTTAATTCCAATTCTCTGCTCTTTCCACTTCACTGGACATGCTCTCAAAACCGCAGAACCAGAATCCTATTTGAATCTTTGTAATTTCAAAGACGGAATAAGCCTCAGTTATCTACAACATATTCACATGTGGATTTTAATGTTCTTTGTCATAATTTCCTTCCTGTCTTATGTGTCATTTGAATGATGGAACAAGTTAGAGTTAGCACTCAGACCCAAACAGCCTCTTTTGGAAAGTGCTCATTTCAAAGTTTCCGAGTGAGAATCTGCCCTCTACTGGAATGCAGTCAAATACGGAGATTCTTCCAAAAGGACACGTTCAGCAGCCATTTCTTGAGCTCGCACCTTTTATGTGGCATTGCAGTAGATATGGGGAGAAAGGGAACTGGACTCTCATCTGTCTCACTTGAGAATGGTCTTGACCATACAAAGATACTATCCAATTTGCATTACAAGAAATGAACATATCTACATTTAGAGAACAGTTCGATGGGTGGTGTAAAGCTGGGTGACCATTGAGGATGATATTATGATGATCCCCTTGAAAGTAATATGTATAATAAGGCATGGAGTGGTAGTGAGATATAGGGAGTAGGTGAATTTAGTAGATACTTAAATACAGGAATAAGAAAGCCTTAACAGCCATCACGTGGACTGATGAGAGGGAGGAATGAGGGAAAGAGGTAGGCGGAAGAGGATGCCTGGATTTCTTAGTCTAGCAACCAGGATAATATGATGACGTCATAAGGAACTCAGAGAACAAATGGGACCATATATATATAGATATAGATACAGATGCATTTATAGATATAGACATATACATAGATATAGATTATTAGTTCAAACTTGGAATCATGTATTTTCTTCAAAAGAGAATTCATGGACTTGGAAAGGGTTTTGTGGAAAGATAAGGGATTTGTTAGTTTGTTTACTTTTCAGACTAGGGCACTGCGGTCAGCATGGCCCTGATAAAACATGGCAGAGAAATTTTCCCCAGTGGAGGTTAGATCTAACCAGTGTTTCAACTGGATGAACTGTGTCCTGCCTCACTCCATGCCTGTCGTATTGTGGCGTGTCACAGAGCCAGTCAACTGGCAGTAGTTTGTTCTATTTACCAAGAGCATTTGTAGCTTGAAATTGATTTGTTAACATAATTCAGTGACTGCTGAGCATGCTAGGACTAGGATGTGAAGGGGAGTGTGTGGGGATCTCAATATCCTGCATGATGGGGTGGAAAGTTGGAACTCTTCCTGGCTGTGCTCAAGGGGGCTTTCCACATATTGCCTGCACAACCTCAGGACATGTGCTATTTTGCCTTTCCCTACTGTGAAATGAAGGCAGCTGCGGCAGCTGAGTGTTGTGCTGTGGGTTCCCATAAGGTAGGATGCCAGCAGTGTGTAGGTATCTTAGCATTATGGGGCTAGAAGACTCAAGGGAAAAATACTCCAATTACATACATATTTCAGGCAAAAGTAACCCTTTGGCATTAATTATGTTTTAAATAGTATTTAATGTCTGTTTTAAACATCTCTTTTTGGAAAAAAAAGAAAAAAGAACCATGAGTAATACCTTTTACATCCACATCCATCTCTACTAGGACATTTATTTTTAATTCTCATTTCCACAATAACACATAGGTGATAAGTATGAAATGCTCATTTTTAAAATAAGAACATTAAAAAAAAAAAAGTGTTTCAATGACTTTCCCAGGGTTAACAGTATAGACCTGACCAAAGTGAGAATCTGATCATTCAGGGCAAAAAATAGAACCAGGATGTATTACCCTCAGGGGACATGTGGCAATGCTCGGAGGCTTTTTAGTTTTTCTGGGTTTTGTTTTGTTTTGTTTTGTTTTGTTTCTATCGAGAGAGAGTGTAAGCAGAGGGGCGGCTGAGGGGGAGAGGGAGAGAAAGAATTTAAGCAGACTCCAGCTCAGCTCAGAGCACAGCTTGCGGCTCCATCTCACAACACTGAGGTCACGACCTGAGCCGAAATCAAGAGTCTGATGCCTAACTAACTGAGCTACTCAGGAATGCCTGGAAACATTTTTTTTTTTTTTTTAAAGATTTTATTTATTTATTTGCCAGAGACAGAGGGAGAGAGAGAGAGCGAGCGAGCACAGGCAGACAGAGAGGCAGGCAGAGGCAGAGGGAGAAGCAGGCTCCCCGCCGAGCAAGGAGCCCGATGTGGGACTCGATCCCAGGATCCCGGGATCATGACCTGAGCTGAAGGCAGCTGCTTAACCAACTGAGCCACCCAGGCGTCCCGGAAACATTTTTAATTGTTATAGATTCAGGGTATGGTACTACTGGCACCATATTGGTGCCATTATCATATTGCTAACAGTCAGGGATGTTGCTACACATCCTACAATGTAGAAAAAATGTCCCAAGACATGTGCACATACACACACTAAATGGTTATTCCACTCCAATGTCAGAGTGCTGGGACTTTGGATTCAGGCAGGGCAAACTTAGACAAAAGTTTGTGGGGGGGCATCTGGGTGGCTCAGTTGTTTAAGCTTCTGCCTTCTACTCAGATCATGATCTCAGGGTCCTGGAATTGAGCCCCACCGCAGGCTCCCTGCTCAGTGGAAAGTCTGCTTCTTCCTCTGCCCCTCCCCCTGCTTGTGCACTCTCTGTCTCTCTCTCTCAAATAAATAAATGAAATCTTTAAAAATATTTTGTAGATAATTAAGGAGTTGATCTTAGAGAGTTTCTATCTGTCCCATATACTGTACCTTTTGCAATTCCAGGGAAAAAATTCCTAGTAGATGTGGAAATGGAAACCCTTGAGCTACTTGAAAAAGTAGTAGAAGATGTATATAATTGTTTCCACATTCCAGGGAAGCTCTTGGAATATGTTCAACTATTTCACCATTGTTACATAACTTCTCACCTATTCTTGTGAGGAGAATGAAGTTTATTAGGGAATGAGAATGACCAAGAAAGTATCAAAATTAGTTGACTCCAAGGAATACAAAAGCATCATATTAACATATATATTAAAATACATGCATGCATAAATGTGTACATATTCACATGTATACACATATATAAGCACATATATACATACATACAAACATAAAAAATATTTACTAACATATATTTGAATACTTCCTTTTCTTTCTTTTGGATAATGTATTTTCTAAACACATGTACACATAGTAGACTCACTTCTTTCCCCAAAGGTTTATTGATTTATCTGAAGTTATTGTCATCATTTTGAGAATTCTTCCTATATGAAACAAATTACAGATTTGTAATATGAAGTCATCAACAGGTTCATGATCTCTGAAATCAACCAGAAAAAAAAAAATCCAGTTTTAGATCTAGAAAATCAGTTATAGATCATGTGAAAATCACTATTTCATGGGAAACACCAGAAACATCAGTTTATTAATTCCCATAAATACTAAATGTAAAACAGAAAGAGAGTTTAAAACTCCAAACGTAGCTTCAGATTTGGAGCATCTCCAAACAAGACTTGGGTATCACCTTGTTAACTGTTAACTGCAAAAATAGCCATTTACATTTACTTAGAGGAGAGAGCCTTGCCCAGTACAAATTAAGGCATTTTTTTAGTACTGGCATTTTCAGATCGAAGGAATTGATTTTATACCTTCATAGGATTTCAGCAATTCAAAATATGCGCATCATTGGAATTCTAGTCAACATGTATGAAAGTAACAGTAACCTTAGAAAGAAATACAAAGAAGAGTTAACAAATGACAGTTTACAGCCCATATAATAATCAGGAGGGACAATCAAGCATTCTGGAAAATGGAGGGCAGAGGGTGAGACCAGGAGGGACCATATAAAATAATTCATACTGGGTACCTGTGTTAAGACACCATGGAATACATAAACATATAAGACAATACTTCCAACTTCAGTGGAAGCCAATGCAAATAGACACAAGAACTATTAAAAACCACAAGAAAATAATAAAGTTTAAAGAATGACAATTGTTTTTACAGTTAAATCAGAGAATAGTTTCATAGATGTATTATTTGGCTCTTGAGTTAATCCTTGAAACTATAAATTTATATTGGAATAGATAGTGAAACAAAGAGGAGAGAATTATGCGTTTGTGGTCTCTGATAAGGTCCTAAATGCTATTTTTTTTTTTAATCCATGCACCATCTCCTGTTTTACCTTTGCACTGACTACCTCCCATGTACCTAGAGACCTCTCCATAGCCCTGTGCCCTCAGCATGCATCTCATTGGCTCCCTCCCTCAAAATCTGAACTCCTTTAGGGCAACACAAGTGTCTTTTTCACTTTTATACTCCCAGTTTCTTGTAAGGAGGATACAATGTAGGCAGTCTATAAATTTGGTGAAATACTGAAAGCGAAAGCCCAGCACAAGCTCCACCCAAGGCTGAAGACTCTCTTTACTCCCCACAGGGGAAACTGTATGCAGAAATCTTCCGAGACTGAGTGCAGAAACAGTCACATTGAAACAGTGAGTCACTTTCAGGAAAAATATTTCTGTCTTTTTAAGAGCATGTTAGGGGTTACATTTGAACACATCCTTCCCCTCTTACTCACTAACACTGCAGATTCTGAGAAGGGATGTACATAAATTCAGAGACTGGGAAACATGAGTAATAATGCATCTATCTTTGGAAATGTTCTCTTTTTTTTTTTTTTTTTTTTTTTTTTTTTAAATTTTTTTTTTTTTAATTTTTTTTTTTAAAGATTTTATTTATTTTTCAGAGACAGAGGGAGAGAGCGCGAGCGAGCACAGGCAGACAGAGAGGCAGGCAGAGGCAGAGGGAGAAGCAGGCTCCCTGCCGAGCAAGGAGCCCGATGTGGGACTCGATCCCAGGATCCCGGGATCATGACCTGAGCTGAAGGCAGCTGCTTAACCAACTGAGCCACCCAGGCGTCCCGGAAACATTTTTAATTGTTATAGATTCAGGGTATGGTACTACTGGCACCATATTGGTGCCATTATCATATTGCTAACAGTCAGGGATGTTGCTACACATCCTACAATGTAGAAAAAATGTCCCAAGACATGTGCACATACACACACTAAATGGTTATTCCACTCCAATGTCAGAGTGCTGGGACTTTGGATTCAGGCAGGGCAAACTTAGACAAAAGTTTGTGGGGGGGCATCTGGGTGGCTCAGTTGTTTAAGCTTCTGCCTTCTACTCAGATCATGATCTCAGGGTCCTGGAATTGAGCCCCACCGCAGGCTCCCTGCTCAGTGGAAAGTCTGCTTCTTCCTCTGCCCCTCCCCCTGCTTGTGCACTCTCTGTCTCTCTCTCTCAAATAAATAAATGAAATCTTTAAAAATATTTTGTAGATAATTAAGGAGTTGATCTTAGAGAGTTTCTATCTGTCCCATATACTGTACCTTTTGCAATTCCAGGGAAAAAATTCCTAGTAGATGTGGAAATGGAAACCCTTGAGCTACTTGAAAAAGTAGTAGAAGATGTATATAATTGTTTCCACATTCCAGGGAAGCTCTTGGAATATGTTCAACTATTTCACCATTGTTACATAACTTCTCACCTATTCTTGTGAGGAGAATGAAGTTTATTAGGGAATGAGAATGACCAAGAAAGTATCAAAATTAGTTGACTCCAAGGAATACAAAAGCATCATATTAACATATATATTAAAATACATGCATGCATAAATGTGTACATATTCACATGTATACACATATATAAGCACATATATACATACATACAAACATAAAAAATATTTACTAACATATATTTGAATACTTCCTTTTCTTTCTTTTGGATAATGTATTTTCTAAACACATGTACACATAGTAGACTCACTTCTTTCCCCAAAGGTTTATTGATTTATCTGAAGTTATTGTCATCATTTTGAGAATTCTTCCTATATGAAACAAATTACAGATTTGTAATATGAAGTCATCAACAGGTTCATGATCTCTGAAATCAACCAGAAAAAAAAAAATCCAGTTTTAGATCTAGAAAATCAGTTATAGATCATGTGAAAATCACTATTTCATGGGAAACACCAGAAACATCAGTTTATTAATTCCCATAAATACTAAATGTAAAACAGAAAGAGAGTTTAAAACTCCAAACGTAGCTTCAGATTTGGAGCATCTCCAAACAAGACTTGGGTATCACCTTGTTAACTGTTAACTGCAAAAATAGCCATTTACATTTACTTAGAGGAGAGAGCCTTGCCCAGTACAAATTAAGGCATTTTTTTAGTACTGGCATTTTCAGATCGAAGGAATTGATTTTATACCTTCATAGGATTTCAGCAATTCAAAATATGCGCATCATTGGAATTCTAGTCAACATGTATGAAAGTAACAGTAACCTTAGAAAGAAATACAAAGAAGAGTTAACAAATGACAGTTTACAGCCCATATAATAATCAGGAGGGACAATCAAGCATTCTGGAAAATGGAGGGCAGAGGGTGAGACCAGGAGGGACCATATAAAATAATTCATACTGGGTACCTGTGTTAAGACACCATGGAATACATAAACATATAAGACAATACTTCCAACTTCAGTGGAAGCCAATGCAAATAGACACAAGAACTATTAAAAACCACAAGAAAATAATAAAGTTTAAAGAATGACAATTGTTTTTACAGTTAAATCAGAGAATAGTTTCATAGATGTATTATTTGGCTCTTGAGTTAATCCTTGAAACTATAAATTTATATTGGAATAGATAGTGAAACAAAGAGGAGAGAATTATGCGTTTGTGGTCTCTGATAAGGTCCTAAATGCTATTTTTTTTTTTAATCCATGCACCATCTCCTGTTTTACCTTTGCACTGACTACCTCCCATGTACCTAGAGACCTCTCCATAGCCCTGTGCCCTCAGCATGCATCTCATTGGCTCCCTCCCTCAAAATCTGAACTCCTTTAGGGCAACACAAGTGTCTTTTTCACTTTTATACTCCCAGTTTCTTGTAAGGAGGATACAATGTAGGCAGTCTATAAATTTGGTGAAATACTGAAAGCGAAAGCCCAGCACAAGCTCCACCCAAGGCTGAAGACTCTCTTTACTCCCCACAGGGGAAACTGTATGCAGAAATCTTCCGAGACTGAGTGCAGAAACAGTCACATTGAAACAGTGAGTCACTTTCAGGAAAAATATTTCTGTCTTTTTAAGAGCATGTTAGGGGTTACATTTGAACACATCCTTCCCCTCTTACTCACTAACACTGCAGATTCTGAGAAGGGATGTACATAAATTCAGAGACTGGGAAACATGAGTAATAATGCATCTATCTTTGGAAATGTTCTCTTTTTTTTTTTTTTTTTTTTTTTTTTTTTTTATTTTTTTTTTTTTTTATTTTTTTTTTAATTTTTTTTTTTATTTTTCAGAGACAGAGGGAGAGAGCGCGAGCGAGCACAGGCAGACAGAGAGGCAGGCAGAGGCAGAGGGAGAAGCAGGCTCCCTGCCGAGCAAGGAGCCCGATGTGGGACTCGATCCCAGGACCCTGGGATCATGACCTGAGCTGAAGGCAGCTGCTTAACCAACTGAGCCACCCAGGCGTCCCGGAAATGTTCTCTTTAACAGTACCTTACTTACTGCTCGCTCAGACCAAATGTACGGATTTGAGAATTGTACCAACGTACAAATATTTGCTAAAGGATTTCCTCTTTATGTAGAATCACCCTATGAAAGTGCTTCCCCCCCCCTCCCCGACCCCGCCTTGCCCCTGTGAACTACAACCTAAGTGCTTGTTTTGATAACTTTAGGGATAGAATCACCTGTCCTGAGTGAAACTTCATAGGTAATTAGGGAGCTGGACTTATGGAGATACCATCTGTCCCACATTCTGCTCGCTCGGGCTTGAGGGCATGTCTCTGTCCTTGAGACACCCTTTAGAGCTATACAATTCAGCATATGTTTAAATGACATTATAATGAATCTTAAATGTCAAACTTAAGACGTGAAGAAATCATCCGCATCCCAAGCTCTGGCAACTCATCATCCGCTAGGAGAGATGAAACAAAGCAATCAGAAGAGAAGTAGGGTCCTTAAGAGCAATGGCAGTGAGAAATCATGGATGTCCCTAATTGTTTTCATATGGCCTCTGTGTCTGGGAGTCCAAACTAAATTCCTTGAAGGGTTAGACCTGAAAGTGGTAATATAATCACAATAATATAAAAGGAGGTAGAGCCAACCAAGTGCACTGAGAAGATGAACAAAAAATGCACCCTTATTTAGTATCAGTGACAATATTTGAAAAGAAACTTGCATATGATTAAGCACAATATCTGATACTCCCTAGGGGTTTCTAACAGACACTGTTAGTTGCCTCCCTATATATATTCACCCATTGTTCCTTGTTAGTAGAATCTTGATTGTGTTCAGGAAAACTGTTCCCGGTTAAGCAGTCATTTTCCCAGCCTCCCTTGCTATGGGAATTGGCCATGAAACACAACCTGACCCATGAGTTGTGTGGAAGTTTATAGCATTTTACTCCCCAAAGCTTTTGTTTTCTTGCAAAGGGGGACCTGCGCACCTGGGATGGCTTGAAACAAGCCCCACCGATCAACCCGCTTTCCCTTCCAGATAATACACAATCTGTCCAGTTTCCTTTCCAGAAAATCTTGCAAATAATTGATTTCTATTTTCTTTTTCCAATTTCTCTACTCTTACCCTGTTTTAACACATTCCAGTTGGAGTTTCATCCCCCCCCATTCCAGCAAAACCTTTCTTCTCATAGTCCCTTCTTCTGATTGTCATTACAATGGCTAATTTGTTAGACCTTCTAGTAGCCAATCTGACATCAGCATTTAAAACTCTTGATCACTTCATCCTTCTTTAAGCGCTTCCTTAATTTTCTTCCCTTGGGACACCACTTTCTTTTCAGTTTTCTCCTGATTTTTCCAGTTTCTTATTTTTGTTCCCTGCATTGGAGCTCCTTCATCTTCCTGAACTCAGTATATTGGAGCTGCTCAGAGTTTGGGCCTTGGAACTACTCTCTCTTCATACAGTCCTTTGGAGTACTTCCAGTGTCAAGTCTTTAAAACACCATCATTGCATTTGTGAACTCCCGAAGTTTTATCTTTGGCCCAGATTACTTCACTGAGATCCAAATTCTCAAATTCTTGACATTTCCATTTGAATCTCAAGCACTCATCTACAATTTAACAAGTTCAAAACCAAAATGCTGATTTCCCTTAACCTGCTCCCTCTCCATGGTAGGCAATCCTGGTTCGATTAGCTCAAGCCAAAATCTTCAAGACCATGCTTTATAACTCTCTCATGTACACCTTGCATCATCCAATCACCAAATTCCCATCAGTGTCTACAAACAAATTATACACAGATTTTGGTTATTTGTTCCTACCACTCCTACACTGGTCTAAACACTTGCCATTTCCTACCTACATTATTGCAGTACGCCTCCAGATGTTCTGTTTTCATTTTTGGCTTCCTCTGGTGGCCCCTCTGCAGGGAAGCCAGAGTATCACCACACAGTAACGTCCCACCACTGCTTGGCTCAAAACAATCCAAATGACTATCCCTCACTAAGGATAAAAGCCAAATTTTTTACATGGCCTCTGCAGTGCTGTATCACCTATCTCTCTCTTGTTTTGGCTTCTGCTCACCCAGTCCCCACTCACCATGCATATAGCAGGTGGGTAATCAATATGGTAAAACAGGTGACTAAAATGTTACTTTAATGTAAAGGTTTAACAAATCCATTGTAACTTTTGGCAACAGTGTTTCAAAAGTACTTTTATATATTCGGTCATATATTCATTCTATAAATAATTTTTTAAGCAGCAACTTTGTCAGGCAAAATTCTAAGTATAAAGAATGTAGGGGTGATCATGACAGCTAAAATTTCTTCCCTGTGGAACTTACTTTCTGCTATCACTGAGAATTTTTAGGCTCTATAGATCTGTAAAATATGAAATAATCATCATTTGTTAAGCAAACTTCTCTCTGCCTATACCTTAGAAAAATGTACTTTATTATTTACCTTATCCTTTCTTTCTGTTTGTTGGGTCGTGTAGTTAAATATCAAAAAGGCACGCCTGAGTGTCTCCGTCACTTGTCGCTTGTTTGACTCTTGATTTTGGCTCAAGTCATGATCTCAGGGTTCTGAGATCAAGCCTGACATCAGGCTGCACACTAAGCCAGGAGTCTGCTTGAGATTCTCCCTTTCCCTCTGCCCCTCCTCCTGTGCTATGCTCTCTCTCTCCCTCAAATAAATACATCTTTAAAAAAAGAAAGTTAAGGAAATCCCATTTGATTAGAAACAATATGAAATTCTCTCTGGAGACATGTTTTAAATGCCCAACTGTGTATTTTATTGACCTCTGCTTTCCCATTTTATACTTTTTGAAAACTGTAAGCATTGCTGATATCTGTATCTTATGATCATTATTATCGGTATGTGCTTAACAGCTCACAGAATATTAAAACCATTTATGTATACAATGTACATTTTGGAGCATAAACAAGTTGAATATTTTAGTTCCTAACATTATAGATATCAAATGTTTATAAGCTTAACTGATTCAGTTTGGGTGATTATAAAATGAAATCATATGAATTCATTAGATGATCGGATTCCAAAACCACTAAATATTTCATTTTCTGCTTAGTTCTACTTCCTCTCATTTCATGCTTACCAAGTATTCTGATTATAATTTGCTTTTCGATGTAATTTGTCTGTAGAGTTAGAAAAATGGATGTTGGTAAATTTCCTGTGAGGATAGGCCTTAACAGTAATATTTCTTCATTAATATAATTTAACTGTCATTATATTTCATATTTTTATGTAAAGCCAATACTTGTACGTAAATGTTTTCCTGAGATATTTCTTTGCTTGGTTGCAGCTGTATCATTTTTGATATGAAGAGACATACCAGTGGCACTTTAATAATTACGGACGTAGTTAAATATTGATAAGCTATGTCTATTTCCTTAGATTCTCAGAATGCCTTTTCCAAAATAAAATTTGCATAAACATTTGCTTACTTGGACTAAGTTAAATAGCATAGTCTAAAGCATAATATTTTATATTTAGATAATGACATGAAAAAAATCCTTGGAAAACAATGTAGTATTTCTTAATGATACCCTCCAAATACTGGTTACCCATTTTCACCAACAACATATTGTATTTTTCTGGAGAGTAACATCTGGCTCACATTTTTGGACTAAGAGAAAAAGCAGTATATAATATGTTTACATGTTAAGAACTGACTGGCACATTGCAACAGCTTTCTTCATATTTCATAAGGAAGTTTGTGGCAGCTGTTTCTTCTAATACAAGCACAAAGTTGCAGTAATGTACAATATTTAAAATTTGATTATTGGTTTGGAAAAAGAAAAACCAATCTTAGCATTCTACCTGCTGCTAAAATGGTATCGACATGGGTAGGAAATATATCCTCCAAAAAAGATTGCAGACCTACGTTTGGGGATAAACTCAATGTGTGATTTTTCAAACTAGCAATGCCTTATTTATGAGCAGACACTATATGTGATCATTTTAAATTTTTAATGAAGTTTTATTTCCAGAGGTATGTTATTCTATGAGGGCTCAGTGATTGATTTATTTATTTATTTTGGAGAGAGTGTGAGAGAAAGCACAATTAGGGCAGGGGGCATGGTTGGCAAAGGGAGAAGAAGAGACTCCCAAACAGGCTCCATCTCAGGATGCTGAGACCATGACCTGAGCCCAAGTCAAGAGTGGAAAGCCTAACTGACTGAGCCACCCAGGTGCTCCTTTTAAATAGTTTGTGTGTGTTTTCCACCCCCACAAGGCCCTGATCCTTTTAGCATTAAAGTGAGTGAATTCTGGTCTAGTTTTATTTTATCTGAAAAGTACAAATGGGGCTATCTGGGTGTCTCAGTGAGTTAAGTGTCTGCCTTGGGCTCAGGTCCTAATCCCAGGGTCCCAAGATGGAGTCCTGCATTTAAGCTCAGTGGGGAACCTGCTCCTCCCTCTGTCTGCCGCTCTCCCTGCTTGTGCTCTCTCTTTCTCTCTCTCTGACAAGTAAATAAATAAAATCTTAAAAAAAAATACAAATGGATTAATTAAAATTGGTTTATATTCCTTACTGTATTCTACATTTCTCAGTACCTTTTCAGTAAAAGAATAAAGAGTTGACATAAAAAAAAGATGAAAAGATCATTCTATTGGAGGCAGAATGAAAGACTATAATTTTAATTTTTCTTCAGAAATTGGGGGAAAAATATCTAAGACATTCAATCAGAAGACTAAAACTTATTATAATCGTCTCCTTTTACATTTTTTTCCCTACTTTGTTTCCTCTGATACTAATTACGAATTAGTTGTTGTCAAGTTGTAATGTTGTCAAGTTGTAATGTTGTCATGTTGTCAAGTAGTAAGATAAAGAACATAGGCTTTATAATCAGACAAAGGAGGATTTTAATTTTGGGCACAAGGGTGGCTCAGTTGGTTGGGCGACTGCTTTCGGCTCAGGTCATGATCCCGGAATCCCCAAATCAAGTCCACATCAGGCTCCAAGCTCCATGGGGAGTCTGCTTCTCCCTCTGATCTTCTCCCCTCTCCTGCTCCCTCTCACTCTCTCTCTCTCAAATAAATAAATAAAATCTTTAAAAAAAAAAAAAAGAGGATTTGAATTTTGTCTTTGTACTTACTCTGTACCCTCACACAAAGTATTTAACAGCTCTTATCTTCATTCCCTTCATGGGTAAACATAAGTTACAAGTTTTGCCTCATCATACTGCCAGGATTTCATGAAATAGAATATTTGTAGTGCTGAATACATTAGGCTGATTACTGGTTATTCAGATTTCCTCAATGAATTTTTCAGATGGTTGAGTGTCACAGTCTAGATTTGGAATTAAAAGTAATACTTTGTGTGATTTTCTAAAATTAAATTTTTTTAAAAACTTAAGATGATAACTGCTATTAGCAGAAGGGCCTCCTCTAGGTTTGGCTTAGCATTAGGAACCTTCTAAACATTACCTTTGATATTAACAATTCTACAAGTTAGGAACTCAGTAAAAGTACCTTAAAAATGAAACATTTGAAGATCATTAATTTTGAGTGACTAACTTTCTACAGTAGAGTGGATGGAGTATATTTCAGCTCTGCCTTGAGTCTGTGTCTCTAATATGTATATGACCAGTGTGATGCAGTATACAGGCACTTACATTTGCATTTAGTGTGTCATTGATATGGTTCAGTTTAAGTCTATCAACTCACTAATTGTTTTCTGTTTACTCTTCTTTGCCCCATGTTTCTTCTTTTTCTACTTTTTTGAGGAATAACTATTTTTTTATGTTTTTCTCCTTTGTTGACATTGTTATAAAAACTGGTAACATTCAAATAAAATCTGGAGGTTAATAGCATTATAATGCTATTAATTATAATTAATAAACATATATTTTATCATATATTATATATTATATATGATATATTAATAAATATTTAAATATAATTATAATAGCATAATTTTGAGTTCTTACTTTTGGTGAACATAGCATGGTAATATAAGTTAATAACATTATAGAAACTGAGTGAGGGAAGAAGGTATATGGGAACTGTTTATATTATCTTTTAACCATTATTTAATTTAAAATTACTCCAAAATTAAAAATTTATCTTTAGAAAGGAATAAAGACATTTCCAGCAAAAACAAAAGCTTGACAAAGTTGTTGCCAGTACACCTGCTCTAATGAAAACACTGAAAAACATTCTGTAGACTGCAGGGAAATAATCCCATGGAGAAAAATTGAAAGTAGGAGGAACTAAAAAACAATATAAAGGATAAATATCTACATAAATCTAACTGAATATTCACTTTATAAGACAATATCTATGGGGTGAAATAAATATAGAATTAAAATGAATGGTAACAATAGCACAAGGAGATAAAGGAGGGAAAGATTCAAGTGTTTAAGATTCTGACACTGGAAAGTGGTAAGATATCAACTTATATTAGACTCGAATAAGGCAAGGAGACATATTCTGGGGTAAGAAGTATAATAAAAATATAAGAATTTATATCTGATGAGCTAAAAGAGAAGGAAATAGAAAAAAATTAATGTATTATTTATTTCAAACAATGAATAAATGAGACAAAATAGAAAACTAAAAAGATGGTGGAGAAAAAAACAAAAAAGATTAAATTTAGACAATCTATCCAATTAGCCAAAAAAGTCTTTTCAAGTAGATTAAAATATATATGCTACTTACAAAAGAAATGTAATCCAGAACACCTAAAACTAAAAGTATTAGGAAAAATTATGAAAATACTAACCAAAATAAATACTATGTATCAAACAAAGTAATTTTTAAAACATGAAGCACCATTAGATGTACAGAAGGACATTTTCAAAAGGAAGATATTGCTATTTTAAATCTGTATGAACCCAATAAGGTAGATTGAAAATATGCAAAGCAAAAAGTAAAGAACTGTAAGAAATTCACAGTTCTACAGTCATAGTGAGAAATATTTAACATACCTCTCTCAAAGATATTAAGCGGACCGACAAGTAAGGGAGAAATAACACTTCGTAGCATTATTAGAAATTTTTAAATTTAACACTGACTTTGAACGTGCTTGAGTCAATAATGATTTGAAAAAGTAAGTATTGGGTTATACATTGATTATAAAAAAATCATGAGAGGACATGGTACTTTTGATATTTTATTTTATTTAAAGCAGCATGTCAATGTGTAATTTTGCAAATAATTTATACATATTATATTTCAGTAATTCATTATTTCCTAGTAGCTTATTCATAGGTGTAGTTCCTGACACTGTCTTTCTGAAAAAGGACCATTATTTCTGAAGCTTGGAAAAGGTTAGAACTGACCACATATCTCACTAACTTTTCTATTTTAATTTAATATTCCCAAAAAACTAATTTATAAGCCATTAATCCTTCCCCCACCTTAATGAAACATGCTTTTTAAATTTCCCCCTATTGGCAAGTATTCTGCATTTACTATTATAATTTCTTAATAAGATTACTTCTTTAAGTAATATAATTTTCCACAATAGACTGAGTCCTTGCCAGAGAACAAGTTTGGGAATAAGGAAGGAAATCATAATTTGAGGACACTAAAGAAAGATATGAAGTACTTACACATTTTAACAAAGACAAATCTGAGCATCAGGTGTCTTAAAGCTTCATCAAAATTCCCTGAGAATTTTTTATACATTCTGAGGATTTACATTAGCATCCTTATTTTGTGCCTATTTTATAGAGAAAATTTTTGTAAAATATTTTCATAATTAGCTTTATTTTGGTAAAAATTTATTTGAAATAAAATGACATCCATGATAATCAAACAGATAAAATTTTCTTTATAATCCATAAAGGCCACACTCCTCTCTTGAGCTAGAGTGTACATCATGTAAAGGCTTTGGAATCTTGAACCACATAAATGACAAGGAAGAAGGTCCTAATAATAACTTCTCTTTGACTTGGAGAACCATCTTTTTTTTCCTTACTTTAATATCTGAGGTACCTTTCATTTACAGAGTATCTGTGCTCACCACACTCATTTCTTTAAGTAAACAAAAAACCAATTTTAGTTGTTGACCATCCTTTCCTCTTATTTGCAGAATTCCTGCCTTAAAATCCATTTTTGAGTGAGTAAAATGTTAGCTATTCTACTCATCAGGCACTGTGGAAAATTCTAAGTCTGTTTTCATTTAAGTTGGTAGAGAGAGAAATGTTCAACAAAAGTTCTAGATGTAATAGCAGAAGTCTTTCATGTCCATAGTTTGTCTCTGCTAGTTTCTACTTGGAAAGTCTGGTTTCAACGTCTTCTTCTCAGTGTTTGAGTAGTTTGGGGTATAATATTGTTACCTCATAAGATTAAGAGCATTAAAAAAAGTTATGTATATGAAAGTAGTCAACACAGTGTCTGAAAATTTAAACTCTTCATAAGTACTATCATCCTTCCTTCTAACAAAGATGAAAGCTATCTTGTTTATTTGAATGTTATCGCTTTTTCATGAGGAAACAAACTTTAATTTGTACCTTTGTTTTAATTTGCACCTTACATAGACTACTTGCCACCCAGTACCAGTATTCAGGTCAATTTAATAACTTAGAATGGGACCATACATGAAGACTCCTTTTATGTCAAATGTTATTTATGTTAGCATTCACATTGAAAACCTTCACTTTAAGTATTTCACCCAAAGATTTTCATCAATTTGTTTGGTGTCCTGTATTTATTCTTTTTAAGAGGTTTAAAAATTGAAACAGTATTTCTACTTCCCTGAGATTACTTATAATAAGTCATAAATTCAGATATATAATCCAAGGCTAAAACCTACTTCGATTTACATAAAATATTTCAGTAAATTGATGAAAGAGGTTATATTTTTTCCTCTGAAATGTGGCTTCTTAAGTCAATGCATTTAGTTCTCAACTTCAGCTTTACTAGGGTGAATAAAGAGAACTTCAGGAAAATGTCATTTGTCATATTTACCCAGGTCTGTACCTAGAAAATAGAATATTTCAAAGACTACAGTCTTTTTTGTTTTCCACTTTCGCTTATCGTCAGAGTTTTATGACATAAAAAATGTCAAATAAAAAACAAATCCAGACTTTAAAGGAGAGACTACATTCAAAAAGATTCCTCTAATGGTGACGTTGGGACCACTGCAATATGGAGAGAGCTCTGGCTGTGGGAACTGCAAGCATCTGAAAGATCTGGTAGGAAGGGTTTTTCTTCTATCAGAAGGAGTAAACAAGGCTAGAAAGAACAGGTTTCAGGCAGTTGATCAGGAAATTTCTTTCTTCATGGTCAGTGATTTTGGGGAAGCATCTGTTACTCAGATGCCTAAAGCTGAGTGTAGCTCCAAGTTCAGGGTCCTGTGTGCAGGAGAAAAGCTTCACTGATGTTTGGTCAAGTTCACAACCATTTTGTTCAGATGGATTAGTGGGGACAATAGTTCAGCGAATCTTTTATAAAGCAAAGAATGGAATTTAGAGAATCTTTATCTGGCCTTGTCATAGATGAACAGGGAGGCATCCCAAGTCTTATATAAATCATATGGGGAAAGGTGGTGGTTAAACTCTTTTCTGGAACACAGAGGAAATGGGATGTCTTTAACCATCTCTGTTTTTCCGGATCATACCTGTGAGAATGTAGCCAAATGTCCAGACTTCCAGTTTCTCAATATTTGGTAGGCAAATAATGAGAGACAGCTATAGTTCTGTGATTCATGTTTGTATCAGAATTTACCCCATTTCAGGGGGAAAACTAACACGCAGTATCCAAGACTCTAGCCTTGCTTCCAGAGTCAAATAATAAACTCTTCAATAAATAAGTACTGGTGGCCTCCTGCAGCTTCTGAAAGGAAAGAACTTAGCCACTCCCTTAATTATAGTCGCCTATAATTACAGAACATTGCCTGACACATGCAGGCACTGAATTATGTGCTGAGTGAATTGCAATAACTCCTATTTACTTAATAATTAAGAAAGGAACATTAGGCTTACTACCAAATTACTTGATTTTACTAATATGCTGATATATTGGAAATGTTGCTTGCAATGTCCTTCTTAAATTTAAGAAAAGGCCTTAATGTTTAAAGAGAATGCATTCTCATTTCTTTTTTTTTTTTTTTAAGATTTTATTTATTTATTTGACACAGCAGGGAGCCCGATGCAGGCTCAATTTCAGGACCCTGGGATCATGACCTGAACCGAAGGCAGAGGCTTTAACCCACTGAGCCACCCAGGCATCCCTGCATTCTCATTTCAAAGAACAGCTGTATGGGGTGATGGAAGGAACAGTATTTTAAATCAAAGGGACCCGAGTTTAAATTCTTGAGCTGCCAACTAACTTTGTGACCACAAGCAAATGACATATGTCATTTTGCCTCAGATTGATTGATTGATTGATTGATTGATTTTAGTGCAGTATTACCTTGAAGAATTCTTCAAGGACTAGGGAGAATGTATACAGTTGATCCTCACTACAGGTACATTCCATATTTGTAAATATGCCTACTCACTGAAATTTAGTTGTAACCCCAAGGCCAATACTCGTGGTTCCTTTATGGTCACACTTGGGTATGCTCAAAACAGCAAAATATTTGAATCATCTGATGTGCACTTGCCCATCCCTAGAGTTGGAACAAATCTATGTTTGTCTTCTTATTTCAGCTCCCACACTGTAAAAGGTATGGTCTAGGTAGTCCCGCATTTTTGCCATATTTGTACTTTTTGTTGGTGATGTCACTCTTTAAAATGGCCCCTAAGTGGTGGTGAAGTATTGTCTCATGTTACTAAATGCAAGAAGGCTGTGACGGGCCATGTAGAGAAGATGCATGTGCTAGACAGCCTTGTTGGGAGTTCAGTGTTAACGGATCCTCAGTATTTACTAAATAAGGTGTCTTTAAGCAGAAAGACCATAAAACAAGGTTATGTAATGATTGGTTGATGAAAATGTGATTAGTGGCTCACAGGAACCTAACCCTCTACTTCCACTAGGACAGTGACCATGTTAACTCAGAGTTCACAGTGACTGTGAATATGTAAATATTCACTAATAATGAAAGTTGACATTTATATATATCAAATAGTGAGAAGCAGAAGAGCAGCTTCTTATATCCGGAAGCTGGCCTGACACTCACAGTTAAATATTGATATCCTCCTGCTGAGCATAAACAGTTTCACAGAACATCTACATCAAGACAAGGTGACTCCATGACCATGAAGAATCAAGGATAAAAATAAGACAACTCTGTAATTGTGTCTGGTCACAGATGAAACATGAGCATTTCCAGCCCACAGAGAACCATGCCAGACCCTCCCTCTCTGAGGTAACATGAGTGATTACAGCCTCTTTACTGTTTGTCTGATAGCTCCTTCCAGCCTGACCTCCTTAAATAAGATTTATGGAGAATTACCCTTACTCTCAGACAGCACTCAATCCAGAGCAAATTCCCATTGCTGTGGACTCTCTCCAGAATCAACCAACTAACCGAAGTCCAAATCTTTTCTAAAACTCTCTCACCGAGACATGCCACGGTTCCCCATGGTACATTATCTCTTACTGCCATGAGAAATAAGCCCATCTCCTTTAACTACACATGTGCTTCTGGTGGTCTCTGGCTGGAGGGCGTTGACAATAGACGTAGCTAAGAGGTAGTAGTGGTTTTGTTAATTTTATAAGTATATTTATCAAGCTAGCCCATGCTAATGATCTCAGATGCGCTAAAAACATACGACAACAAAAACAACAAAACAGTAACACAGCAACCTGTAGAGTATACCTCTCTTATAGACAGTTGATTTCGTTTTTCAGACTGTGTTTCAGTCTATTTATTGTTTTGCATTGTATTATAAGAAGTCAAAATATAGAAACCTGAGTGTATTACCCATGGCTTTTACTTATAGATGCTTTGACAGCTTGGAGCCTTGCTGACCTTGGAGAGATGGCTTCTTCCAGCATTAGCTAATTCCTAGCAAACCACTCGTCCACTCCTTTCTTGGGCAAACCAAACAAGGCAGAGCCACATAGCCCTAGCAACTCCTTTACACTCTCACATCCTGGGTCACTATTCCCCTGCCCTAATCACAGCCCAGGCCAAGTACCAAACAACTGGAGATAGCCTCTATGCCCCACCACCCAGTGAAATTATTCGAACTAGCCAGTGCTAGGTTTACTTATGCTGCCTTGCCCATTCCTTCTCATGAAAACCAAAATAAAGGCTCCTGTCCATATTTTCTTGGTTCTCCCCAGTGTAGCATCCCATGGTGTGGCCTTCTCTTAGAATCTATGACTATAACAAACTACCTTAGTCATGGCAATTGTATCATGATCTGTTGGCCTTGCTATAGCTAAATAATAATAAGAACTATATTTTAAAATACTTAATCTTTGTCATAAAGGAATTTAGAGTATAATATTGGAGACTGGATAACCCTCACAAGAGAATAGAAAGGAAGCAAACACAGTGTACAACTAGTACAAACCTATGCAATGCCAAGTGCTAAGGCCTTGTTGCCTGTAAACGTGGAAGGTCTTTATGGGTGATAAGAGACAGCAGTGCTTAGAGGAATGGGTATGTCTCTTGGATGAGGGAAGGTATGCATTTGATCAAGTAATAGATTAAAAAATGTATCTGAATGACGCCCATTCTCAAAAGCAAGCATTTTTCTGATTTTTTTTTCCTGAAGGCAAAATGAACCTAGGCTTTTGCTTTTATTTTTAAAAGGAATGTCCTGAAGAACATATGATGCTTTTGGACATAAACTCCTGTATCCAGGCAACATCACTCTGAAGTAGGGAGCAGATCATTGACATTTTAAAGCTGGAGTTCCAAGAACACCTAAAGAAAAGTTGGCTGTGGAAGCAGAAATAGCCTAGAGGCCAGGGCTCCTAGAAAATTGGGATAATTACTGAAATCAATTCTGGCTTACAAAGAACACAAAAGCTGAACACACACTGTTAAATTGCATTCTGCTCACCTGTGGTTTACCATGCTTTTTTTTTTTTCTTTTATAATGCTCAGATTTTATAAAGGCCAAGTAGAATTTCTAACAGATCATTAATGAGAAGAACTTGTGGCAGTAATGGGAACACCATCCTATCACAGCTCTTAAAAGTCTATGTATTATGTAACTTGGAAATTCATAAAATGGAATAAAAACTACTAAACCGATTCCAGCAAGTGACATTTATAGATAACATGTATATGGAAGTACTTTTTAAAGCTTTTAACACGTATATGATTCAATTTATTTATGATGTGATTAATACTTGAGAAGGATTTGAGAAGTCATGTGTTTATGAATAATCCCATGAATCTTTGGTAATTGTTCATGTATTACTACACCCCTCCTGATCCATACATAAATCATGAATCATGTAGTTGATTTTTCAGGATAAGCGGTAATTGTACTCATAAGTTCTATGGTGCTAGTGATTGTCTCAGCATGGAGAGGGAGTGATCCACAGTGTGCTGGCTTTATGCCCAATGAACAGGAGATCACATTCATAGGATACTACTGCCTGGGAGAAGGAACTAGTGCTTAAACCAAAGGAAGGTACTAATAGAGCTTCAAGCCTATTTTGACCACAGGAAATCCAGACAGATGAATTCAGCAGAACTCTGCTGAGGCCTCATAAATCTATTCCCTAATGTGCTTTTTGAGCTCTTTGCTAGAATGTATCAGAAGTCACAGTGAAATTTATCTTTTGTTCCTCAATTAATACAATTCATACCTAGCCAACCTGTTTGAGGAATTATAGGTGGCATAAAATAGTCAAGTTTTTTGAGGCAGATAGACCTATTTTGATTCTTAATAGTACAACTTTCTAGAAGAATAACGGAACATAAGTTATTGAAACTTTTGGAGCTTTCATTTTGCTCATTTGTGTAGTAAGTGTACCCCCTATATCGTAAAGACTTATGAAAATTGGGTCAAAACACAAAGAACAAGGCTGGCACATAGCAGATACTCAAAATATGGATTGCTCTTCAAAAAACTAATTCCGGAACAAATTGGGATCTATAGAAGACATGGCTTGAAGTCACCCTTGATCTTACTCAAAACAGAGAAGTGCAGGGTTTATCTTTGTCAGCATCCAGTTCCCCTTTCCAAACCATTAATCTTGGTGTGGTCGCTTAGTGCTTGTCATCATCCCTGATCAATGCCTCTCCTGTAAGGAGAAAAATCTGTAATCCATTCACACTGAGCTCTATTATTAATTGGATTACCTCTGCCAAGTTATAAGCTTTAAAAGACTAACTGTACAATTAGAGACTTCAGCGAGTGGATGTGTGTTTTTGATCCAGTGTGTATGAGTGGGAGGGTGGGGAAGGAGGGAAAAGGGGGGAGTTTGGACGGAGTGGCAGGGATATAGATATGCTGAATTTACACGTTATGGACTATAACCAGGAAAACAACTTTACTTTCTGAAGGAAAGGCTTGTGTTCTCTTTTAAAGAGCAATATATTAGTGATTGTATTCAGACTATTTTCTGGGGACAGATTCCAATGCAAAATATTTTTAAGTAGGTTTTAACTCTACAGAACTTTTAAATGGTCTCTTATCCATAAATGACCCAGACAAAAAAAACTAACAAAGGAGGAAGGGCTATATTAAACTTAAAACATGTTTTTTTTTTTTTTTTAAGACTTTAAAGAAAAAAGTTTTTTTTATTTTCCTTGGCATTTCGTTTATTCATTTGCTTTGGCCATTTCCAGTTGAAAGGGTTCGGGACACATCCCCTAGAATGTGCCACTTTGGCATGTGGACTATTTTGAGGTGAAGGTAATTGAAATCCTGCAGGCTCAAGAGAAACTTTTCCCCCTCCCTTAACTGCATAGAAGAATCTAAATTGGGGTCTTTTCCAGTGTAAACCTATTGTCAGAGATAAAGTTTGTCTAAATGACCCATCTGTAATGGCAGGGCAAGCATCTAATTATCAAACATCTGCTCTTCTTATTACTCTATGAGTTACATTCTTCGCCTTTGAAGTCTTGGGCCCACTACCCCATTCTCCTTAGTTCAGAGATATAGATCCCATTTTGCCTGTCTTTATAATTTCACGTCTGTGTGGATTCCCTGTCCATACAAAACTGAATTTAGTTTTCTCCTCTTAATCTTTTTTTTTTTTTAAAGATTTTATTTATTCATTTGACAGACAGAGATCACAAGTAGGCAGAGAGGCAGGCAGAGAGAGAGGAAGGGAAGCAGGCTGCCTGCTGAGCAGAGAGCCCGATGCGGGGCTTGATCCCAGGGCCCCGAGATCATGACCTGAGCCAAAGGCAAAGGCTTTAACCCACTGAGCCACCCAGGCTTCCTGTTAATCTTTTCCATGTCAATTTGATTTTAGCCCAGGTAGAGAGACCTTGAATGGAGCAAGAAATTCTTCCTCTCCAACAAAAAATATATGTGCCCCCTTGTTTTTTTACTCAATGCCTTGACAGTATGTGTTAGGTAAACACAATTGAAAATCTCAAGCCTCAGTGTTGAGAGTCTGAGTTTTTTTATAGAGGATTTTTAAAGATTTTATTTATTTATTTATTTAAGAGATTGAGGAGAAGCAGGGGAAAGCGCAGAGGAAGAAGCAGACTCTCTACTGAGCAGGGAGCCCAATGAGGGACTCCATTCCAGGACCCCCGGAGATCATGACCTGAGTCAAAGGCAGCCATTTAACTGACTGAGCCACCCAAGGGCCCCCAGAATCTGAATTAGTAATATATGATATAGAAACATGAATTTTTTTCTTAATCTCTTCAGGCTTAAAATGTTATTATCTATATAACTAAAGCAGGTTTGTTTGTTTCTTTTTCCTCCTCCCACTTGAAACATTTGCATAAGCACAGCTAGAGTTCTTCCTGTAACAAAACACAGAAAGCATGGCTTGGACAATTGATTTGGGATGAAAAATAAGTAAAACTAGTGATACTGAAAAGTAGCAGAATATGTCAACCCAAAATATGACTGTAGGAATTCAAGATGTGCCACCCCAAAATATGCCATTTTGGTATATTATTTTGAGCTGTAAACACTTGAAAAATAGCAAATGCAGGGAGAATCTTTGAATCTTGAATCTTGAATTCCCCCCTATCTGCCTGAAGAAATATCCTCCAAAAGTAACTCAACTGTCGTAGACTTTCCTGGGATTTTTGTCAACCACAGAAGATTGACTCATCACAGGGAATGAGACTAGAGGTCAACATCACACCCAGACAAACTTTGTCACAAACCATCATTCCTCCAATCTGTTCTTGTAAGGGCCTTGTAAGGGCCCATTCATCCTAAACATTGTTTGCCCTGAGAGTCCTACACCATCTCCCCCTTTTCCCTATCATAGTATTTAAACCTGAATTCCAAACCACCTCAGGGAGTGACTCATTTTTCCCTGGGTATACATAGCCCAAGTATACAAGAGGTATACATGTTCATAAACTTCTGATTGTTTTTCTCTTGTTAATGTCTTTTATTATAGGGATCTCAGCTAAGAAGTCAGAAAGGTGAAGGGAAAATTATTTTTACTCCTCCTTAATACATTACTGAATGTAGCCCTTTTTATATTCTGTGAAGTTTCCAGCATCCAGAAGAGTTTCATATGCTTATGTGATTAGAACGTGGTTTTTACTCCATGCAGTCGGGATGTCCCCCCTAGGAAAAAGTCATATACTATTGAATCAGAATAATTTCATGTGGAAAAAAGCTACACATGCAAGAATGTTAAATTAGGTACATGCACCTGGAGGCTTAAAAAGAAGCACATTATAAAATTAAAAAAAAATAATTTTACTTGAAGCTGTAATGTGGGCAATATATACTGTTGATTATTTTATTTAGTTATTGGTGCTGTTCTGTAATGATTATTCTTCAGAGTTTTAATTCCTACCCTCCTCTGATGGCATGCTGGAACTGATTACACAAATATAAAATTTAATCTTTCTCCAAGTCATATGTTTTACAAGTACAGCTTAACTTTGGGCAATTACATTTAAAATGAAAGGATTTCAACTAAAGAGAAATAGATTTAGAGGCAGTATGAATTCAAAGACCTTCCATTTCCCTAAGCAGCCTCTAATCAAATGGATATGTAAAACCTAAATGCTCTGCTTTTCCCCACCATTCCTCTTCTCTCTCCCATTGAAACAAGGCTCTTACATAATAATGATCTTTGGACTTGCTCCCCACAAGCTGTTTTAAACAATGCCTCCCAGTTCTTTTGTTGAGTTGTTTTTACTTTTAAAACAGATGGTTTGAAATCAGTGCAGAACCATAGGTGCAATTTTTCCTTAAGAAGAAAATTTATATGAAAGAAAATACTTGCAACAAATACATGTGATTAAAGCACTGTTATCTAAAATTCAGAAAGAATTCTTAAAACTAAACAATAAAAATGTAAATAGCTTGACTAAAAAATAGGCCAAAAACCTTAACAGATACACCACTAGAAAGGATATACAGATGG
Organism: Mustela erminea; assembly: GCF_009829155.1. NCBI lineage: Eukaryota > Metazoa > Chordata > Mammalia > Carnivora > Mustelidae > Mustela > Mustela erminea. The sequence goes on from NC_045620.1 coordinate 108,574,165, forward strand.
CAAATAAGCACATGAAAAGATGCTTCATGTCATAAGCTATCAAGGAAATGCAAATTAAACCAATGATGAGATACCACTATATACCAATTAGAATGAACAAAATCCAAAATACTGACAATACCAAATGCTGGCTAGGATGTGGAGCCACAGGAACTCTCATTCATTGCTATTGGGAATGCAAAATAGTATAACCACATTGGAAGACAGTTTGGCAGTTTCTTACAAAACTTAGCATACTCTTACCATATGATCTAGCAATTGTACTCCTTGGTATCTACCCAAAGGAGTTGAAAACTTATGTCCACACAAATGTTTGTAGCAACTTTATTCATAATTGCCAAACATGGAAGCAACCTAGTTATCCTTCCATAGGTAAATGAGTAAATAGTGATACATCCGGACAAAGGAACATTATTCAACACTAAGAAGAAATATGCTATCAAGCTATGGAAAGACACGGAGAAAACTGAAATGCTTATTTATTACTACATGAAAGAGGTCAGTCTGAAAAGTCTACATCCTGTTACAATTCAATTATGTTACATCCTATAAAGGATGTAATCCTTTAATTACATCCTAGAAAGGAAAGCTATGAAGGGAGTGAAAAGATCAATGTTTGTCAAAAGTTAGGGAAGGGAAGAGATGGAGCACAGGTAATTATTTTAATAATGGAACTATTCTGTATGATACTATAATGGTGGATGCATGTTATTATATACTTCTCCACACCAATAAAATATACCAAGCCAAGAGTGAACCTTAATTGTAAACTCTGGATTTCAGGTGAACCTTAATTGTAAACTCTGGATTTCAGGTGATAATTATGTGTCAATATAGGTTTATCAATTGTAACAAACACACCCATTTTGGTAGAAGATGTTGATAATGGGGGAGGCAATGCATATGTGGGGGCAGAGTGTGTATGCGAGATCACCATATTTTATACCCAAAACTCCTTTACAAAACAAAGTCTATTTTTTTAATAGATTTTATTTATTTATTTGACAGACAGAGAGAGCACAAGTCGGCAGAGAGGCAGGCAAAGAAAGGGGGGAACCAGCCTCCCTGCTGAGCAGAGAACCCGATGAAGGGCTCGATCCCAGGACCCTGAGATCATGACCTGAGCGGAAGGCAGAGGCTCAACCTCCTGAGCCAACCAGGAACCCCAAAACAAAGTCTATTTAAAAAAATAATAATAAAGATATAGGGACACCTGGATGGTTCAGTCAGTTAAACATCTGCCTTCAACTCAGGTCATGACTCCAGGGTCCTGGGATTGAGTTCCACATTGCGCTCCTTGCCAACAGGGAATCTCCTTTTCCCTTTCCCTCTGCCTTCTGTTATCCCTTCTTGTGCTCTCTCTCTCCTCCAACAAATAAAATCTTTAAAAATAAAGATACACACACACACACATACACACACATATATGGAGGCAATTAGTTAGGTTCTAACAGGATGCCTGGAAACCAACAAAAAGGAAGCCATGGCCAGCTACAGGGTAAGTCTGAGGTTTGTCCTGGCAGCACTCCAAAACAAAGCCATAAGAAGCCAGATAAAACCAGAGAGTCCTAAGATGCTGACAAAGTTGGCCAAAAACCCCTGAACAAATAAGGAAGAAAAAATGTAAAACCCTGCTTCCAAGAAATCCTCACCTCAAATAACGAGCATTCTTCCCCCTTGCTAATGACTGTCCGTAAAAGATAGAAACAGGGCCCCGGGGACACAGCTCTATCTCTCTCTTGACCTTGGCCTGCTCTCACATCTCATTGAGTGTGCTTTTGTTTTAATAAATCTTCCTGCTTGTGTCACTCATCTGCTGTGCTGTGTCTATTCTTGAGTTCTTTCTCATGAGACCAAGAGCTTCTGGTGACATCTTTCGGACAGGACAGGTTGATACCTCAGGGCCCAGGGATTCCAGAGTTCATCTGGCTATATATATATATAATATATATACACTTAAAGGACTTCCGTCTGTGATATGCTGCTAAATGTTCAATAAGCAGGAAACAAAACTAAACAAGCTCTAATTTGTACCCTTCACTGATTTCCATGATTTTGACAGGCAAGACATAATTTTGGATTCTCAACTATTAATATGCTTTGACTAGCAATTGAAGTAACTTCCTTTATCTTTGGTATGTGCATACATCACTTCAGCATTAATAGATTGGAAATGTTTTTGCATGTATCCTGGAATGGCATGGATTCCAAGAAACCCAAATTTTTGAGTACAGTTTAACCATTTAATCCCAGACAAAGAGGGCACTGCTTCTAAAGTGCGGTGTATCCATTCTGAAGCCTAACAGCCTACATCCACATCTTTGCCCCTCCATTTATTTTTTTGCTTTAGGCAAATTATATAGGCTCTCTGTGTCTCTTTTTCTTTAATTGTAAAATGTGCAAAATAACAGCCTATACTTCCGTGGGTTCTGTGATATAACACATATAACATGGATATATTAAGTTCTTAATAAAGTTTAGCAGTTATTCTCATTTGACTTTTGTGAAATTGTCCCCTTTTAGAAAATACACTTCTTTCTAAGACTCCCCACATGCGGGTGTGAGGCAAGAAAAAAAAAAAATTTTATCCCTACCCTTTTAAGTTCTTGGCTGAGACCTCCTCCACCCATAATAAAAGACAAATTTATAGGAGAGAATAAACAGAAATTTAATAACATGTATACTCTTGTTTAAATGGGAGATATCTGTGTCACCCCCGGAAGTAGCCACATTGTCACCTTAAGTACTATCTCTAGCTAAAGGCAAAAGAAAGGTATTAGGAGTGGATTGGTTATGGGAGGGTACCCAGAAAACACAGTCACCAAGGATATGGTTTGTTATGTAGATTTAAGTCCTGCCTTCTCCATTGACAAGAGTTTTGAAAGATTTAGGGCCATCTTTGTCTTGGTACAGGGAGAGAGAGGACCTAGTATATGGAGGTTTCCCCTTACAAATGTAAATGTCTCTCTATCTCTCTCTCTCTCTCTCTTTTTTTTTTTTTTTTAAGATTTTATTTATTTATTTGACAGAGATCACAAGTAGGCAGAGAGGCAGGCAGAGAGAGAGGGTAGGGGAAGCAGGCTCTCCTGCAAGCAGAGAGCCTGATGCTGGGCTTGATCCCAGAACTCTGGGATCATGACCTGAGCTGAAGGCAGAGGCTTAACCCACTGAGCCACCCAGGCACCCTGTAAATGTCTCTTATAAAGGAGTAACAGAGCTCTTCTTGTGTCTGCTGGTTCTTAAAAATAATTAGCTCGAAAGAATCCTTATGCCAAAAAGGCATATTGGGGGTCGAAAAGTCTCCTGCCCTTCACAGAAATTCCCCCAGATCACACAACTTTGTGTGCTGAGAGGTCTTCAGAAATGTGTCCATTGAATTTACTGTATATATCACTGTCATTTACAACAGTTTCCTAGTTGATGTGAGCAGAGCAGTGCTTCCTTACTGTAGACCCACATTAGAGAAGAGCAGATGCTTAACTGACTGAGCTACCCAGGAATCCCATGGAATGAATTTTTAGATTTCAGATTCTAGCGTTCATTTCTTGAGTGCAATATTTCTATGATCATTCAGAGGACATCTTTATTAAATTTTCAAATATAAATGATTGAGGTGGTCTCCTTTCCATTTATCAAATGACTATATCTTCCTTCCCCATGTGAACAAAAGACATCAATAATATATTTTCATTTCTTTAGCTTGATGATAGTAAAAACACATAGGTAGTTCCTCTGTTTCCTTTATTTTTTTTCATTATTTGTTCGGGAAGTCGATTGTATTAAGATCATCTCAGCTGTCAGTGTCTTCTACTCTCAGCATGTGTGTGTGGGGTGTGTTTTGGGGGAGGGGTTGTGTTCATGGGATTTTAAAATTGTAGAGTACCTGTTTGATAATAATTACATCCATATTTTGAATATTATTAATCACTAGCCATGACTAAAAAATATTTTACAAAACATCCAGTGTCCCTAACTAAATTTCAAATACAAAAAGAGGAAAAATATACATTAGTTTCATTCCCTTCAAGATAAAGTAAATAACATAACAAATACAGGGGATTAGGATCAAAGAAACCAGGTCTCCTTGCTATCTTCTCTCAAAAAATGGTGGGTTGCCATCAGATTTTGAGAAAGTCAAATATAGTCATTCTTTCATTTTTAGCTTTTACTCTAATTGCCTAATTTTATCAATCAATAGCTGACAGTAGTTTTCCCAATTCATGCATTAGATTTGCTTTCTTGGATAATGAGAAGGAAGTAGCTAAATATATCACTGTTATATATCACTGTGCTCGTATTACCTAATACAACCAAACAATGTTTATAGCAACTTTAAATTTGAGATAATTAAGCCTCTGTAACACTTAATTTGCTTCATAATAACACCTTTATTTTCATAGAGAGAGTCTGCTAGGTAGCTCCAAGATGGTCTCCAGTGATCTCTGCCTTTGGGTATTGATGCCTTCTGGCTGGCTTCTAACAAATAATGGACAACTGTAATGGGAAGTCACCTTTCTAATTAGGTTGCAGAATTACTGTTTTCCCTTCCTTGGGCTTCTGTCTCTCACTTTCTAGCTTACTTGTTCTTCGAGAAGCTAGCTGGCATGTTGTGAGCTGCCCTACAGAGAGAATCACATGGCAAAGAACTGATGTTTCTAGCCAATAGCCAGTAAGGACCTGTGGTCTGTCAACAGACTGGGTGAAGTCCAGGACAGATAGATCAAGGACTACAGTTAAGCTTTGTGATGATTGCCGCTCTGGCTAATACCTTGAATGCTACATTATTGAGACACTCTGAGCCAGAGGCACCCAGATAAATGCTCTAATTCATGATCCACAGAGACTGAGATAATAAGTGTTTTTTTGCTTTAAGCTACTACGTTTCAGAGTATTTGTTACTCAGCAATAGATAATAATGTAGTCATATTGTCTATCAATTTATATAATTTTTAAAAATATCATTTTGTTCTGTTAACCACTATATGTAAATCACAAGTTTAGAGTTTATATAAGCCATTATCATATGTTTTATACTCTTTTATTTCCCATTTATGTTCCCAATAATATATTCTTTAAATATATAGAAGACTGGGGATTTCAGGCTAGCCTTTCTTATTTTACCAGGCTTTATTTTTCTTTAGAAACACTTATTTCTCTCAGTGGATAATAATCTAGAAAGAGAACATATTTCTTTTATTTTATTTTTATTTTTATTTATTTATTTTTTTAAAGATTTTATTTATTTATTTGTGAGAGAGAGAGAGTGAGAGCGAGCACAGGCAGACAGAGTGGAAGGCAGAGTCAGAGGGAGAAGCAGGCTCCCTGCGGAGCAAGGAGCCCGAAGTGGGACTCGATCCCAGGACGCTGGGATCATGACCTGAGCCGAAGGCAGCTGCTTAACCAACTGAGCCACCCAGGCGTCCCAACATATTTCTTTTAAATTGATTAGCATAGATATAGACATAACACAAATTATTACCTTCTTAATTATAAAAAAGAATCAATAATAAAACCAATTAATTTAAATCATATTGGAATCCCTTTGATTAAAAAAATAGATTTTCCAATTAAAATTTTCATCCAATAATAAATAATACCCCCAATAGATACAGAAAAGAAAAATTAACCTATGTTAAAAAGAATAAATTGTGAGTCCTGCTGTGAAATCCTTTCTATGGACAAAGTCTTATGGAAAAGATATGACTGGAATTTTATTGGGATATACAGTTTTTAGAAGGTTTTAGAAAGTTGAAGATACACCATTTTGATTGACTCTCCAATTTAGCCCAGTAGGATGCAGTGGAATCTATCCACAGTGCTGGTTATATTTTTTGGAAGATCAGCTTGAAGCATATATGAAATTAAATAGCCACATAGGAATATTTGGTGGGAAAATACAAGAAAAATATTTATCTATTTCTATCTATTGTGGAATGATTATATTCACTGTTTCTAGAGAACTTGGCTCTGAATTTAAAACCATAACAGACTCTGTAGTTACTATGAACTACTCTCAGAAAATGGAGAAGCCTGGCAGAGGAGATGTAATATGAAATAGAGTTACACAGTGCAAAGCCTCCTCAGGAGCCTTGAAATGGATCTGTCAGACACCTCCTTGGCTTCCTCAATCTTACTTTAGAAATTCCTCCTATGGGTATAGTCTCAGTGTATTCTCAGTTATAAGACAGGGAGAGTATTTAACTAAGTATTTCCTAGTAATAAGGAAATGAACAATAAGGAGAAGGTCAGAGGCAGAACTGTTGGAAGGAAATCCATTTCCCTCAGTTCTGTCCCTCAGAAAAGGTTTCCTCAGCATCTCTTCAGAAGGAAGATAACATTATTTTTTCTAAAATGGGATTTAATGAAAGTGGAATACAGTTTTAAGCATGTTGATTACTGAAAAATTTCTTGGTCGAGGAAAGTATTTATATACCTAATATTAACAGGTCTTTTTATGACCAACCTGATTTGGTCAGATCAAGATGGTATGCCATTTCCTGTCCTATTTAATTTAGTTTTTAAAAATATTTTTAAAAAGACATCTTTCTTATAAAGATGTCTGGAATCATTACAGAAGATGATAGATTTATAGATAATAAGTAAATGTAAAGATAGATAGTAGATATTTATGTATCTGTATCTTTAGCTCTGTTTATATCTGTCTATCCATCTAAAGGTATTTTAACCTTAGAAATGTGCTTATAAACCTAGTACTGATGTTGATGACTTATTTGTTTTATTAATCATTTCAGCATTTTTCTAAGTTTTCCCAAAGGTTTCTTTATTATACAATGGATTTGGGAATATATATGGGAATTTTTCAAGAAAATTGGAACTTGTGGAAAAGAACCTTGGCAGAAGAGTTGTAATGACAAATAAAATGGATAATAAATTCTTCAGAATATTCAGTGTACTCAAAATAATATTTCTTCCAAACTTGAAACACATTTAGTTTGTCTTGGCAATGTGACATTCAGACAAGTTGCAAGAATATATATTTAAAATAATATTATAGAAAATAAAGATAAATGAAAGAGTATAAATTTTATCTTATTTAAAATTAATTGTAGCCTACCAATATTACTTTTCTCCCCTAAAAACAAAATTTTTATTTCTAATTCAATACTATTGGCAAAAGTAATTCTTACTTGAGGTTTAAATGTCAAAATGAACTTTCCTTTAAATTGGTCTATTTTTCAGTCTGCAGGCTCCTTTTCTCCTGAATGAATAGTTATGATTGCAGATTCAATTGATATAAAAAAATCTAGTACTTAAAAAAAAAATAGGAAACAACCAGGACATTTGATAACAAATTATTTGCTGTATTGTGTTTAAAAGGAACAACTCCTCAGTACCTTGAAGGAAAAGTACTTAATGGACAAAACGCCCCAACAGGGACTAAAAACACAATCTATAAAGCCAGAAGGAAATGTGCAATTTTGGATAATGTGACAGAAATAGCATCACTTGGAAGAAATTCTTTTTACCTAATCAGAGTTAACCTTCTCCAAATTGTTGTTTTTTACTTCTTCAGAGAAAATCTAATTTCAACATAGAGCTCTGACTTTAACTTGACTTATAAATTATTTATATAGATCAGCTAATGAAAAAGTTTTAAGCATCTTTGATTTAAAGAAAAGGGCAGTAATTCTAAATTAGGATTATGCTATTTTAAAACATACTGTTTAGAGAAAATAATCTTATGCAAGCTATTTAATGTTTCTGTGAATAATATCAGAAACTAATTGCACTAAAGTTATTACCATCCCATCATAACACCCCAAATCATTTTTAGTAATTTTAACCAGAAAATTAAACAATGATTGATGGCTATATCAAACTCATACATTTAAAAGATTTCAGAATAAATGCCCCTTTTGATAGACCAGGCTCATAGGGAGCTACCTTATTCTTTACAATGCCTTATAACAATTTTGAAACTTCAAATCACATGTCCAAAACTTAAAAACAGGGGAACCTGGGTGGCTTAGTCAGTTGAGCATCCACTCTTGATCTCAGCTCAGATCCTGATCTCAAGGTCATGAGTTTCAAGCCCCATTCTAGGCATGGAGCTTACTTAAAAAAAAAAAAATTAAAACTCATAAACAGTAGTAGATTAGTACCCAGGGAGGGTGTATGTGTAATGTAGAAAAAAATAACCTCAAGAGCAAGGGTTAAACTAATCAAATCCAAAAAACTAATCGAAACAGATAAATTAAAAGTTGTATGATAGAGATAGAGCTTTGGTATAGACAATAGCGTTGAATGACTGGGAGAAGGAAATAAAGAAAGTATGCAGCCTTTTGTGTCTACTTGTTTCAGGCATTTTATTGAACACTTTCTATTTTCAAAAATAGTAACAGAGTGATAAAGAAGATATTCATTTTATAGCTGAGCAAACTGGTTAAGTGACATTCCTTAGCTAAGGCCACATAGTTGATAGTTTTAGATCCAAAACTATTTGTAGTGTCTTGGTTGAGATGGGCTTTACTTGGGAATTCAGAAAAACTTATCATTATACAAACTTACTTCTATGATTCCAAAACTTACTATACATGATACTATCATGTTGGCAGAACAACAATGAGATGTGAACTATCATAATATGTGTGGGTAATGGGGAAGTGGCAGAAGCTTGGATTATGAGGTAGAAGTGGAGTCAACATAAAAGGTAGCCTCTAAATAACTTTCCAGGTTAAATAAAACCTTAAACACCAGTGTAAGAAACTTGGACTTGCTGCTACACTCAGTGGGGAGCCATCAAAGGTTTTTGACCAGATGCTAACCAAATCAAAATGATGGTCTAGATGTGTATATTTCTTTAGCTTGTTCTAGAAAGAACACATTCTGCAACGTAATATCCTTTATAAAAATTGTTCAGCTGAAATACATTATACTGCAGTTATTTTTTCCCCAGATTTATTGAGTATAATTGACAAAATTTATATATATTTAAAGTATACAGATTGATGAATTTGATATATACTCACACTGTGAAATGATTACCACAATCAAGTTAATTACCATGTCCATTACCATCATCTCACATACAATTTTTTTAGTGAGAAAGATTAAGATCTACTCTCTTAGTACGTTTAAAATATGAAATAGAGTATTATTGACAATATTCGCCCTGATATAAATTAGATCATCAGAATTTGTTCACCTTATAACTAAAGATTTTACTCTTTGACCATTATCTCCTCATTTCCCCCACCCACCACCCCCTGGCAACTACCATGTTTCTTTCTATTTCTATGAGTTTGACTTATGCAGCAATTATTTTAATTTAGAAGTAATTTAATTTCATTTAAACCTAAAATATTTAATTTAGAATTTAAATATAAGACAGATTTATAGTATTTGTATTTCAATCAGATATTTCTGTACCTTTAGACTGAATTCTAAAATTTCTTTTTAATGATTAGATATAAAATTGTCCCTACAATGAACAGATATCAAAAGTGAGAAATTAGAAGAATGTAGGTAGACAATTTTGTAGAGAGGTCAAAGCTAATGATAAAATGTATTAGGAAACATATCATGGGTTAAGTTTTGAGGTAGAAAAAAAACATGGAGGTTTCTCCTCAGCCATTCAAGAGGTTTACAGAATGCCTTCTTCATGTCAGAAATTCTTAGAAGTTCCGGGTTATGTACAACAGGGAAGAGAGTCCTTGCCTGCAGTGACCTTTTATTTTTGGACAAGAGAAATTCAATAAACAAACAGGTAAGGAAATAGTAAAACTCTGAGTAATACAATAGAATTGGTCAAGAGAATAGGAAGTTTGGGGTGTGTGTGTGAGGGAGAGAGGGGTATACTGCAAATAGAGCATTTGAGACTTGAAAGGTGTGAAGAAGGGAACTGCAGGCTTATCTAAAGCAGAGAATTTCAGGCAGAGGAAAGACCCAGTGCAAACTACTAAGCCATTAATGTGCTTGGAGGGTTTCAGCCCTCCAAGAATACTTTGTGTATATGACAGAGCAGAGTTCAGGGCAGGGAAGAGGGATAGCGGATGAGTTATCAGGATGGTAGCTGGGGTAGGCCAGAACATGTAGTGTCTTGTAAGATATTGTTTAGATTTTGGTATTTACTCTGAGAAGGGAATTCATTAAAGGATTTTATATGAGTGACATGATTTTATTTATGGTGGCAGAGTAGAGAGCAGGGACAAAAACAGGGATACTAGTTATAAATTATTGCAGTAATCCAGATAAGAGACAATGATGGCTTGGAATTTGCTTGCAGCAGTAGAAATTCTGAGGGTGAAATTCCAGATCTATTTTGAAGCTCAAGACAATAGAATTTGCTGATAGATTGGATATGGTGTATGAAAGAAACAGAGGAATCAATACTCCAAATCAGGTAGGGTAGGTAAGGAGGAGGTTTTGGGAAAGGTAAAGGAATAAAAGGATTAATAGTTTTATGTTAAGTTTCAAATGAATATTAGATACTGAACTACCATGTTGACAAATTTGTTGTATATGAAAGTCTAGAATTCAAAGGAATAGTCAGCTTTAGAGATATAAAATGGGGAATCCTAAGCATATAAATAATGCTATAAGAGTGAATGGGGTTTCCTATGGAGTAACTGCAGGTAAAGGAGAAGTCTGAGACCTAAATCCTGGCACTTTCCAATATTTATAGGTTATTGGGAAGGAAAGTAGCAGTAATGGAGGTAGGAGGAGAATTGAGAGAGATTGATATCTTGAAAATCAAGTGAGGAAAGAGTTTATGATGGAATAAATGGTCAACTGTCTTGGCAAGTAAAACCATTGGATTTAGCAGTGTGTTGGTCACTATCGACCTTGACAGTAGCCATTTGTTGGAGTAGTACAGGAGAAGGTGAAATTATACTGGCATAAAGAGTAAATGAAAGATAACAAGTGGAGACAGTATTTTCAAAAAAAGAGTTTTATTGTGTAAAGATGCAAAGAAATGGGTCATTAACTGGAGCAGAATGTGTGCACAAATAAAAAATTTAATATGGCATATATCGTATCAGGTTTTTTATACTAAATCAAAATGATCCAGCAAACATGAAAAATTGATAATGAAGCAGATGGAAAAGAAACTAAACAGACAAGAGAGGGTTAAATATAATGTGTAGGAACATGAATATTTTGTTCCTACAGAGATACATGTAGGTTGGTAGATATGATCTTAGAAGAATTTGTGGAAGTTCTCTTTGAATACTTCTGTTGAGGTTCATATTATATCCCTATTGTCCTTAAAAAAGATATTGAAACCCATAGATTTAAATTGTTTTTTGTGAAAAATGTCATGGTTTTTAGATTAATGAAGAACTTTCAGGTCCTTTCACTTTCAAGCCAGTACTTTTTTAAAAAAATGATTTTAAGTAATTAATATATATCAGCTTAATAGAAGAGTTGATAAATATAGGCATTATTTTAATGAGTCCTTTTCTGACTTGTTTTCAGTTTTTGTGAATGATATCATTAATTTTCTGATGTTCTCTTTCTACTTTGTAACTGGAGCATACTAACTTCTCTATAAATATAGCTATTATTAGGAAAATAAAATGGGAAATGTAATTTCTTGGTTGACATCACTTTATGACACTTACTTGAGACTTCAGACATACTTTGTTTTTGTACAAATCACCTCTTCAAATTTTTGCTCAACTTTAGGAAAAGCATTTTACTGCTCATAAAAAACAAGAAGAGCCAACTTCATTCTGGAATAGCAGTCCTCCTAAAAACATGTTCTCAGGAACACATCTACAATTACATGTCCATTACTAAAGGGCTTTATTTTAGTTTTCAAGTGAGGTCATCGAAATGAGCCAGCAGGATCTCCAATGACTGGTTTATTTCTTGGTAAAATTGAGTATTCCCAAATCATATTATAATGCACTGTTGTGACTATAATTATTCTCCCAACTCTAAAGCCACTGGGTTTTGGGGGGAAATGACCAAAAAAACACTTGACACTTGCATTACAGTGGAAAAATCGAGAGCACAAAAGAAAACCCTTCAGTTAAATGAAACCTGATATTCCAGTTATAACTCTGTCCTTTGTCATGGAGTCAACTCTAAGGTGCTATTCAAGGAATAGAAAAAAAAACCTTCCTCCTCAGAGTGAAGAACAAAACCAGAATGGATTACATCACCAAGCATCTTTTTTTTTTTTAAGATTTTATTAATTCATTTATTTATTTATTTATTTATTTATTTATTTATTTATTTAAGCTTGAGCCAGGGGAAGGACTGAGGAGGGAGGAGAGAGAATCAAGTGGCCTCAGTGCTGAGCACAGAGTGATGTGGGATTCAATCTTACAACCCTAAGATCATGATCTGAGCCAAAGCCAGGAGTTGGGCACTTAACTGGCTGAGCTACCTAGGAGCCCCAATATATCACCAAGCATATTTAAATCATTTCACTTTTATATATTTTATGTTTTTTTGGAAAGAGCAGTTATAATTAATGATTTTTTTTTTTTTTAAACCACTGGGTGTTTAGATACTTGGTAATAATGTTGCTTACCTTCTGGAGATCTACTGTTAGGAAACTGTCAAATTTCATCACCATCTAAGAGAAGATAGATTCAAAATTGCTGAAGCTTGAAAGGAAATTAGATTTGTAAGAAATGGTGGGAAGTTTAACATCTAAATATCGATTTTTGATGAACAAGTATTATTATTTACATTTATGTAATTTATTAGACATCAAGACAATGTGATTTCACAAATCCACTGAACCATTATTTAGACAATTTTAAAGGAAACTATTTGGAGCACAGAACAACCACATACATATATTTTGTTATCATAGCCACTTTTTATTTTTAATTTATTTTTTTAAAGATTTTACTTATTTGAGAGAGAGAGAGAGAGAGAGAGAAAACACAGTTGGTGGGGAGGGCAGAAAGAGAGGGATAAGCAGACTCCCTGCTGAATGCAGAGCTAGTGGCAGGCTCCATTCCAGGACCCAAGATCATGACCTGAGCTGAAGTCAGAGCTTTACTGACTGAACCACCCAAGTGCCCCTATCATAGCCACTTTCTAAAAATACACTATTAATTGAAAAGAATATAAGGAAAACAGTGACAAGCATGAAAGTAAGAGTGAGCATATTTTATACAATTTATTTTTAAACTTTTCATATTAATATAGGAAATTTGCCTATATAACACTGGAAGAATTTCTGTTCTTTATGTTAATACTTACAAGTGAAACTTTGCTTTTATCTGAAATAATTCTTGGAAGATAGTTATTTTTCCATTTGTAAAAATATTGTAATTAAAAATTCTTTGGATATTTGTATATTTATAAATTAAACACCCATGAAAATAAGAAGGAAAGGTTTACTCAGTTGACCACAGCATTGATAAATTCATCTACACTCAACATTTTATGTTTTGATTTTCTAAAATTTTAGATCCTAGGTATATGCATTCTCCAATTATAAACCTATCAGTAGAAAACCAATAGTGAATTCCTATAAAAGCCTACTCATAAATCATCATAAGGAGCTGATAGTCTTCTAAGATCACTCAAATTGGTGTATTATTATCATTGCTATTTTATTTGAGATTCAGAATTTCTTCTGTGATTGGAGAACAACAGAAATGCAAAAGGAAGTTACCTTATATTCTGGGATATCACAGGTGTATGTATTATTTTGGTGTTTTTTTTTTTTTTCCCTTTAAATGATTAGAAAGACAAAGATGAGCATTCAAATATAATCATCACAGAAATAATGAATTTAGGTTTTAACATATTGAGAATTTTTAAAATCTCTTTTGGTATAAAAAACTGAAGTGTTGCATATTAAAATAATACCACGCAAGAAAAAATTTCAGGAAAATATTGTGTTTAGTCACATTCTTGGCTATACTTATAATATATTTATATATACCTATACAGAAAGGGCTGTTACATAGGTCTTAATCTTTCCATGTGTATTTTCTTTTATATAAGAAAGGGGAAAAATAATTAAAATTGTTGAAAATAAAAGAGAATCAGCTTTAGAGAGATGATATGGGATGACTGGCTTTTGGGAGAAACCAGTAAATTTCCTTTTGAGCAGAATTTGAAAGCAAATACAAAAGGAAGACCACTGTCTTAAGAATATCAACATTTCCTGAATGGCTTCCTTTCTAGCTGGTTTTCCTATCCCTATAGAAATAGAAATAGGGTTGTTTTCTTCAGTCTTCTGATACTCATGTAAAGAGAGGTAAGTGAATTTAAGACCTAATTTTTGTTAGTATTTCTTTTAATTACTGTATTCAATATAATATAAGGATGATATAATGTTCAAACTATAGGTACTTACATAGGATGAATCCTGAAAATTATGACAAAGAAGAAAACAAGTCTGAAAACATTGTATAGAATTATACTAATTAATTTTCATCATTTTCCACTGAAACTACATTTAGTTTTAGTTTTTTGAGCATATTTACCACAGAATAGTTGTTGTGTAATACTTTTGTTAAAGGAAGTATTAGGCCTTAGCAAATTAATAAGCTTCTTTGAATGTCAAAATGTGAATTTCCTGAACTTTTTTATTTCCATACAATGGAATTATTTTCTTCTTTTTCTTTTCTTTTCTTTTTTTTTTTTAAATCATCTGAATGGAAGGTATGAGTTTGAATAACCTGTGATTCTATAAAAGAGCATAAATTATCTCTGAGACTATTTATAATATATATTACTCATTATATTATTTATATAATATAAACGATAATATAGAAATATTCAAATAACTATTTGCAACAGGTCTTGTCTGATCATTCCTCATGCTCCATGTCACTAATCCAACCATCAGCACGACCTTGGTTGCTGGGTTCATTATTTTATCCTTAACCAAACACAATTTTAATTATGTCATATTTTTATTATATATGTCTTATTTATTGATTTCTTTACATAAAATATTTCTGGAAAATAAAGGGAATGAAAGGCTTGGTGGAGTATAATCAAGTAGATGTAAAAAGGTTGAAGTCATCAGGATAAATATATAATGTTACATTGATCAATTTTTGAGCATGTCTGGGCAGACCAAAGAACAGTCTACTCCCAAGATGACCACAGTGATGCCTCTGGCAGAGTAAGCAGGTGAAACTAATCACAATAGGTGTATAATTAGGAAACAAGATTACAACTATAAAATTAACCTCAGTAGAGAATCTTTAAAGTTTCTCGTTTTTTAATAAAAGTTCACATGCAGAAAAGATTGAGCTTTCTGAGAGGGAATTGTGTGTTTCACTCATTTTTTAATTTCTTGAAGCCTGATAAGTTGTTTGTCATCTGTCAGATGCTGATGAAATATTTATGATATAAGTTGATATTTTATCAGAAAATGTTAAGTCCATTATGAAATATTTTACAACCAAAAGGAAAGTCAACCAAACTGACTTTAAATATTCAGCTGAAAGTTACATCTGAAATATTATTTTGGAAAATTACATACTTAGACAAATATATATATATAGCTACTAAGTCTCATTATTCCCTACTAACTGCCCTCACTCTAAATATCAAACTTTGGATGATTTCAGCTTCTAATTCATATAAAAAAATATAAGTCCAGCCAAAACAACATTGTCTCTTCCTTTAAAAATACTCTGTTTTATCTTTAAGCTTCTGACATGATTTCTCCTTCCATCAGTATGAAATTGAAAAGAAAGGGCAGCTTGGATATGCTTAAGATAATAGATGGAAAACTAAAATACAAGACTTCATGACTGTAGTGTGTGGAAAGGAAACTTGACTTGAAGTGGCTGTACCTTCCTCTTCTGATTTTTTTTTTTTATAAATGATGTAATGCATTATCTTTTAGTTCTGCTATAGAGCACCACTTTCTGCATAATAACAAAAAATTAACAAAATGGTGAACTTTGTTTCTCAATGGGAAAAAAAAATGTTTTATTGCAATCAGTATGCAATGCATTTTTTTTAAGTCTTCATTTTATGTTCCTAAGGGGAATTCAGAATGACCAATATGAAGTAATTATTTGAAATGAGAGCACTCTTTCCCGAGACTCTGGCTCACAGAAATAAGAAGATATTTTTAACATAACTTGTACTATTTTTAACAGAATTGTCACATTCAGGTCACAAAAATAATTATAGCGTATGGTGCTTTACAGAAAACTAAAGTCTCTTCAAGTATGGGAAGAGGCTTTCTAATACTTCTTAAGTTGTTTCCAGCCATATCAATTTTTATAGGAAAAGTCAAGAACTCTGGGGATAGCCCTATTTGTTATAAGTGAATGTTTTATAAGTGATTGATTGGGGTGATAAAACCTAAAATTTCAGATTCTCTGGAAGATTTAAAATGAAACAAATATAAAATTTTTATCATCATCATAATATTAATAATACTAATAAAAACTAGTATGTATTGAACGTAATATGTGAGGAATACTATGACATCACATCATTTAAACTCCATATGCTAGACACTTGTATCACCCACATTTTACAGAGGAAAAGAGCATCGATAGAGTAAGTAACTCTCTCTGGTCTCACAGATACTGAATGGTGGAGCTGGAATTTAGATTTATGTATTTTGGCTGCAGAGTTCACATGCTTAATGGTTATACTCTATTACGTCACCCAAGTCAATATTTGAAACACAGAAAGATATTTTAGAGCCCCCTCCCCAACCCAGTCTTTCCCCCAGAGACTGTTCAGTTTTGTTAGTGTGGAAACAGAGAAGATTCCTTGAGGGCAAGAAAAGGAAACTTGGACTTAGAGCGAACACTTCAAAAATTACATACACCGGTCTAAAGCCAAGATACCTCTTTAAAGGTTAAAAGTAGCTCAAGGTTAAGAAGAATAGAAGCCCAAATATGTTTGCAGCTTTTAAAAATAGAATACAAAGCAAAAGACGTTGCTAGACCTGGGACTGTCCTAATGAAGGACAATTTTCGTCTGGTCAATTTTTGTACCACCTTCAGTCAAGGAAGGTTGTGATTAAAAAATGTAACTCTTCACTTTCTACTCTAATTCTTTGTGCAGCATGTGCCTATATTAAAAGCTGAAATATTTAGAATCTGGTTTGAAATTTAAATGAGAGGATTTTATTGCAAATAATATTGAGGGTTTGTATCTTCTGTCTTGTATTTTCCATTTTAAGCACAATTAAAAGAGCAGAAAGGGCCATTTCTCATAGGCAGAAATTGGCACATAACATTCTATTATTTAAGAAAGAACCCAATATTTTGAGAGTTAGAATTTGAATACCAGGAGGTAAACTACATGTAGAGAAAAAAAGCCAATTTCTTTCTTTCTTCCTTTCTTTCTTTCTCTCTCTCTCTTTCTTGCCTTGCTTTGCCTTTCCTTTCCTCTCTTCTTCCTTCCTTCCTCCCTACCTACCTTCCTTTCTTTTTTTCTTTCTTTCTAAAGATTTTATTTATTTGACAGAAAGAGATAGCAAGTGAGGGAACACAAGCAGAGGGAGTGGGAGAGGGAGAAGCAGGCTCCCCACTGAGCAGAGTCCAATGTGGGGCTCCATCCCAGGACCCTGGATCATGACCCGAGCAGAAGGCAGACACTTAATGACTGAGCTACCCAGGGGCCCCAGGAAAGCCAATGTCATAAACACTTTTGCTCCCTAATATACAGAGAAGTTAGAACTGATTCTAATTGTAAAAAGTAGGGCTTAATGTTTGTTGTCTTCTAATTGCAGAAGTAGAATTTTTCATTCAAAACATTTCATCATGGTTTTTTGCTACCTAAAGCATCTGAGGTCAGGAGAATGTAAATTTCCTAACTTTTGGAATGAGAGATTTGTCATGGTTTTTGGTCAGCTTCTTCATTTCTTTGTTCCTGTGTGCCATCAAGTATAAACTGTCATAATAAAGTGGTATAAACCTGTCATGAAGACAAGTCCCCCAGACAGACTCAGATAAAGAATTAAAAGTAGGAAGAGTAGATCAAGAGTGGATGTATATTTTAAATGAGACAGCTGTCCAATGCTGATTATTTACCAAACGCAGAAAGAATCCAAGTTTTAGTTTTTGATTATTAGAGAACTATGGGAAAAGTGTAACACACACACACACACACACACACACACACACACAGGCATTGTTTTGCTCAGTTCCAGTGTGCATGAATTTTAGTTATGGTGATTTTAGATAAATAATACCACTCCCCAGAAATACAGTTCAAACTTTAATTATGGTATACTACCTGTGAACAATTGCATAAAGTACCAGCTTTACTGCAAGTTCATTGGCCCACAGATCACTGCGTAAATAACAGAAGCGCATCACAATCCATGAGCAGTCATGTCACTTCTCTCCAAATCCATCCATGAGTGGTCACTACTCACCTATTAGTTCAAGAACTGGCAGCATGTCCAGAGTAAGTGATGCTAGGAAAATACTCCACATTAATGGAACTCTCAAAGGTATTTCAAACATTGCAAGCACAAAAACCAAAGTGTTGGGAGCGAATCCAAATTTAGAAAGAAGTATGATAGCTTGCTAAGGCACAGAAGAGATCCTTCGATATAAATGGTCCTTTCATATATGAAAGATCCTTCATATATAAATTATGTAACAAGAAGAGTAAGGCAAGTGTTGTTCAAACGACCCTTGCTAAGTTGGTTTTTTTTTTTTTTTTAAGATTTTATTGATTTATTTAACAGAGAGAGAGAGAAAGAGAGTACAAGCAGGAGGAGCAAAAGGAGAAGCAGGCTCCCCACTGAGCTAGGAGCCTGATGCAGAGCTTGATCCCATGACCGGAGCCAAAGGCAGTCAATTAAGCAACTGAGCCACCCAGGCTCCCTCTCCTCCTTACTAAGTTTTTTACAAGGAAATAAAACACTTTAGTTCTCAGGGCTTCTAGCATTATAAATTGCAGTGTACTAAATATTAATTTTATTGTTTTTTGCATTCTTCTATGCATTTACAACTGACAGTAAGAGTGCTTTGAATGATTTGACAAAAATTTTAAAGATCAGGGAACAATCATAATCTTTCTTATCAATTATTAAGATTCCATAGTCTCTGGCTTCACAGTCATGTTTCACAATATTGCACTGTCATACGAAGGACTACATAAATGATATTAAGATTTTAACCTCCAGTATGAAATACATGTGCATGTTTTCATTTGAGAGTAATTTTATTAAGTGATGAGAGACCTTAACTTATCAATAATAAAGAGAAAAATATTTCTGGTGAGAGTTTATTTTTTCTAACTCAACTGAAAAAAAACTTCACTGTTCTGATCTTAGTCTGAATTCTTAGTAAGAAAGACATCTACAGTGACAAAAGCAATGGTGCTTTCTCAACAACAAAATTGAGATAGGCGTAATCTCCCGTAATATCCAATGACTTAGCAAGATTAAAATGAGTGGTTTCTGAGGACCTCCTCTATTAACAGCAATTATTGGTCCCCCCTTTTTTTCCTTTTGACAATTATTTTAAGACCTTATGAACAGATGCTTGTTGTTTGTCAACTTTTTGGAAAAAAAAAAAGTCATAAGCTTTCATTACAAATGAAAAATGAGGTTCTTAAAACTCTCAATTTAACCAGATATGAAACAATTAATAAACCTTTGAAGGTATATTGAAAAAAAATGTTTGTCATTACCAAAAATAGATGTCTTTAGGTAAAAAATAATAAAAAACCCATGTTGCATAGGTGATGATGATAGTCCTGTTTATCTTGTCAGTGGGCAAAAAGCAAGCATTTAAGGCCGTCAGCCTCAATCTTTTGTTCATTTCTTATTGCTGGAATTTCATACTCATGTCTTCGTGTTGGATGATTGTAGAGATGGTAAAATGGCATTTACTCAGTCCTACCTTGCTCAGCCTGGGAGCTGATGAATTCTCAGTTGGTGGATATGCTTGCTGCTTTTGTCTCTTAGCTTTGTCTCAAGCTTTACTCCTTTTTTTTTTTTTTTAAAGATTTTATTTGTTTATTTGACAGACAGAGATCACAAGTAGACAGAGAGGCAGGCAGAGAGAGAGAGAGAGGGAAGCAGGGCCCCCGCTGAGCAGAGAGCCCCATGTGGGACTCGATCCCAGGACCCCGGGATCATGACCTGAGCCAAAGGCAGCGGCTTAACCCACTGAGCCACCCAGGCGCCCCTCAAGCTTTACTCTTGTGCGTTAGGGTTTTCCAGGCATCTGTGCAGGTAATTGAATATGCCATGGTACCTACCAACGTAGGTCAGATAGCTGCTGACCTTGGGTCTCATCTCCTTAATTTTCCTTATTTTCTTCACTGCCATCCTCCTTAAGCTCTCATTGGCCAGGAGGCCCCTGTAGAATTGTGATCTGTACCCTGATACATATTATCTCAGTGGCCTACCTTGTTCCTCTGCACCCTGATTGTCAGCTCCCGCCATCACCTCTCCTAGCACAGGAAGGTTGGAGGACTGTGGCCCAAGAATTTAGGGTCTCTGCCTGTGGTAAGGTGGGAACCCTCCCCTGCCAGAGAGCAGCTCCATGGGGCATGGACTTTGGGAGCACTTTCTCAACACTCCTTTTCTCCACTCTCACTGTTCTAGAAGTTCTGTTGGCAGTTGTGTGGAGGACCCTAGCCATGTGGAGAGGGTCTATAATGGTTATAGTGGGCTGCACATTTACTGCCCTGCACTGGAGCTCCACCAGGGCCTATCACAGAAGCTGCCCCAGCACTCTCTTCTCCTTCAGCAACATCAAACCCCACCATCTCCCCATCTCCTACACTGCCAAAGAACTTCCTAGGCCTATTCTTTATGGTGGTCTGTTGTGCAAATACACTTCCTTGGTATCATTCCTGTTGATGAAACCATTATCTGTTTCTTACACTGAACCATTTGACTATTCTCAAAACCTTCCTTGTGATGACCTTCTTGTCACCCCAGGCAGGCACTAGTGATGTGAGGTCACCTGGCCACCACTACCCTCTCTGCTGCCAATGGTGCCAGGCTTGGTGTTAGCAGCACCGAGGGCAGGGGTTGTGGTGGCTGTTGGGTCTCATCCTTGTTGGTCTGGGTTGTGGGGATGGTGACTGACTGGGGCACCTTCTCCTGTGGTACAGGGGTAACTGCCCCTGGCCGCAACGGGGCTGCTCTGGGATCTTTGGGGTCTGCTCACTGCTCCTACTACCCATGGAACTGATGG
Source organism: Mustela erminea (assembly GCF_009829155.1). Taxonomy (NCBI): domain Eukaryota; kingdom Metazoa; phylum Chordata; class Mammalia; order Carnivora; family Mustelidae; genus Mustela; species Mustela erminea. The sequence continues at coordinate 108,595,260 of NC_045620.1, forward strand.
AACCATTATTGGGCCTTTTTCACAGCTTCAGAACCATGTGTCTCCAGGTTATCTGCCAAGGTTCTCAAGCTGTAGTGTTATTAGATATATAGCAAAGATAAAATCACAGCAAAGAGAAAGGAACAAACTCAAGCACCTGGGTGGCTCAAGCAGTTAAATGTCTGCCTTCTGCTCAGGTCATGATCCCAGGAGGCCCCCGTCTCAGGCTCCCTGCTTCTCAGGGAGGCTGCTTCTCCCTCTCCCTGCCCCCTGTTCATGCTGTTTCCTGTTCTCTCTCTCTCTCTCTCTGTCAAATAAATAAAATCTTAAAAGGAACAAACTGATCATTAGATGAAACTCAAAGTCATTATTCTTAGTGAAACAAGTCAGACACAAAATAGTACATATTGAATAGTTCTACCTGAATAAAACTCTAAAATGCAAACTTATCCATAGTGATAGAAAATGGGCCAGTGGTTATCTAGGACTTGGTGTGGGGTGGGGGTGGGGGTTGGGATAGACTGCAGAGGGGCATAAGGACACTTCTGAAGTTGTTGGAAACAACTTCATATCTTGTGATGGTGGTTTCTCAGATATATGCACCTCTTAAAACTTATGGAAATGTACTCTCTAGATGGGCACAGTTTGTTGGTATAAATTTTATCACAATAAAGTTATTAAAAAATCATAAAGATTCAAGATTTCAGCAAGAGTAGACTAGAGTGTGTCAAACCCTAGAGGAGCCAAATGTATTATTTGGATTTTACAAGCTTTCTACAACAATTTTTCCATTCTGTGTTCTCAATCACAAAACGTAAAAAGACTAATTTAAGTATTTTTCAGAGATGAGCGCTTCTTTGCTCTGAACCGATAGGTGCTATTCAAACATGTTCATTTGTGGGTGTGCTGGCCTACCTCATTCTGTTGTGCTTCCCAGATCCCGCATTTCTTACAAATTGAAGGTTTGTGGCAATCCTGCCTGGGGTAAGTCTGTTGGTGCCATTTTTCCAACAGCATGTGCTCACTTCCTATCTCCATGTTTGGTAATTCCCATAGTATTTCAGACTTTTAAAGTATTATTATATTTGTGATGGTGATCTGTGATCAGGGACTACAACTCATGGATAGCTCAGATGAAGGTTAGCATTTTACAGCAATGAAGTTTTTTTTTTTTTCTAAATTAAGGTATGTACAGTGTTTTTCAGACAAAATGCTATTGCTCACTTAATATACTATGGTGTAGGGTACACATAAATTTTGTATGCACTGAGAAACGACCAAAAATCCCTTTGATGTGCTTTATTGAGACATTTGCTTTATTGCAGTGGTCTGGAAATAAATCCACAGTATCTCTGAGATATGCCTGTAATTCTTTGGTGCTATGTAGTAGAGCTATAATATCCTAATCATTGTTGCTCTAGATCAGAAAAGAAGTGGTATAGATTTTATATATAAATTATTTTTTCCAATTAAGTGAGTGTTAATTTGTGTCAGCCAACTGAAGATTTGCAGAAGTTCAGAAAAGGGAAAAATCTATCTCTTAAATCTCTATAAAGTAAGTATGTTGTTAACATTTCACCTCAAAAGTGCTTGCCATACTTATATAGTGAGAGAGAGAAAAAAAAACTTTTAATGTTTGAATTTTACTTTTTGGTTTTGTAGGTTTTTTAATAGATGTATAGCATGTAGGATAGCTTTATGTCATATACAATTATTTATACTTGTACAGGTTAAATATTATTTAATATTTATTTAAATTTAAATATTATTTAATATTTAACAAGTTAAATATTATCTAAGAATGGCTAAAAGTCATTTTCTTTAAAAGGAATTTTTAAATTATTCAAATTTAAAAAATACCTAACAAGATCACTTTGAAAATGTTGGCAATTTTGTTGTAATTTTTATCTGCAAATGTTAACTTCTATCAAAAGTAGTATGTCATTAAAATGCAGTATGGAAGCATTATTAATTTGAAGTCATAATATTCCCTCTGGTTGTTCATTGTAAATATATAATATTTTAGTGATATTATAAACTAATATCACTTATTGACTTGTCCTGATAAATAACTGACTTCATTTAGACACTATGAAAGTTCATTTCTGTTTATAAATTGCAGTCAACAAATGTACAGAATATAAGCAGTTCACAGATGAGGATTACAGGTATGTAGGACATAATTTTTGAAGAACTGGCAGCATCAATATACTTTTTTTCTTGAAAACTGCATTTTAACAGATATTTCTGATAATTTCCCTGTTGGTTATATTAAAAAACAACCATATTTTCCTTACCAACCAGTGTACCTAATGAGAAAACTGAAGACTGAGAAAATTCTGTGAGTCCATTTGTTAGAGCTAATGCTAAACCAGCATAAAGGCATTTCCTGAGGATTTTCTCATGTGCTACATTTCAATAAACCTGAAAATCCTACCTCAAGCCTCTAATGGAAGCAAGCAAGCTGCTATGATTCACTTTGAGCAACAGGAAAAACAACAAAACAAGAATGCCTATTAGACAAAACCAAAAGTTGTAATGGAAAAAAAAATTTCATAACAATTAGAATCTCTCCCTGCCCTTGCTTTTATTTTGTTCCTGTCCAACAACAGCTGGACAGTAGGCCTTGGAATCTCAAAATAGTTCTCTTTCACAGTCAACAAAAAGATAGCATTCCCTTGTTTCTAAAGATTTATTTATTTATTTGAGAGAGAGAGGGAGGGAGAAGCTCAAGAAGACTCCCCACTGAGCGTGGAGCCCAATGTGGGGCTTGATCTCATGATCCAGAGATCATGACCTGAGCTGAAACCAAGTATCTGATGCTTAACCAACGGCACTGCCCAGGCACCCCAGCATTCCTTTGTTTTTAGAAGAGAAGTTTTTCCCAAGTGAGTCCTTATGATGGGTTTAACAAAAAGCAGATTATTTTTATGGGAAAGCTAATCAAAACTATTAGGACCTAAAGTGGAAATATTCAATGATACCTTTTGTGTGGCCAGTTATTTTTTATACATTGAAATCCACCTAATAAAATTTCTACCACTTTTTCCAAAAAAGAACTGTGAAGAAGGGCTTACAGAGTGTACACAAACAAGCACACTTGAGCTTCATTGTGTGACTTAACTGCTTAAACAGTATATAAGCCAACACTGTTCAAGGCAAGATAATTAAGTGATTCCGTAGATCAGACTCACATCTTTATTTCCATTGACCTGTGTGTTGACTTCTGTGAGTTATTCCCCGCCCCCCCCTTTTTTTTTTTAAGATTTTATTTATTTATTTTACAGAGAGAGAGAGATCACAAGCAGTCAGAGAGGCAGGCAGAGAGAGAGGGAAGCAGGCTCCCTGCCGAGCAGAGAGCCCAATGTGGGACTTGATCCCAGGACCCTGAGATCATGACCGGAACCAAAGGCAGAGGCTTTAATCCACTTAGCCACCCAGGCAACCCTCCCCTTTTTTACTCTACTTTATATCTTTAAATGAAGTGGATAGACTAGATCTGATACATTCAAACAAAGCCTCCAAAGATACCCCTCAGAGGATTCTAAGGATCAGAATGGAGAGTGACTGGGCAAATGTTTGTCCACCTGCTGCCCAACCTCACTCCCACTCAGCAGTAAGTACTCCTATCTATTAGGTATTTCTAGACTGGGTTTGCTGGACTTTTTTTTTTTTGAGAAAGTGGACTTAGAAATCTATTTTTAAGTGCTTGTAACTATTAGAATAAATTCTCTCTATGGTGCCTTCTAAGATGTGTAATTAAACCTAGTGCTGAAAAGTGGCAGTTAGAACTTATTATTGCTATAAATAATGACACCAGCATGTCACTAAAAGATAGACATTTTTAATATAATAAGTTCCCCACTTAAAAGCCAGGTTGTGAGGCATAGATTTGTTCATAAGTTGGCGACTTGGGAGATGGAAAGCACTTTTCCATGGAAACACTTTTTAAGGTAAAGTGAGAAAAGAGAAAAGAAAAGAAAACTAATTTGACTGCCAAAGTAAAAAAGGTCCATTTTCAATAAAGAAGAGTGGGAGAGATGTTCTCACAAAAGCTGCAATTAAAATTCAGTAGCATAGATGGACTTTTTAAAATCTTTATTTGTAATATTTGAAGACAAATGATTTTAGAGATGTTTAATCTGTTTCACTGCCTTCTTTGATTTTGAAAGTTACCCAGAGACATGATTTGAGAGAGAGAGCTCTTTACTGGTGTTGGCATGCTGGCTGGGAAAGAAAACAATTAAAAAATTTGAAAAGCTAATGGTCATTTAGTTTCATTCAGAATGAGAGATTTGTTAACTCCATCTAAATCCTGATACCCCTCACACTTTAAAAATTTGTGTTAAAAATTGGGGAGAGGGGAGCACCAGTAGCTGTCACTGTGTAACTATCCCTATGTTTGTTCAAATACATAGATTTCTAATTAGAGGATGCTGATAACTCAGGGAATAACTCTGTTAAGACAGGTGGAATATTTATAATTTTTAAAAATCTGCCTTGAGAAGAGGTTTCTGGGTGGCTCAGTGGGTTAATTGTCTGACTCTTGCTTTTGGCTCAGGTTATAATCTCAGGGATGTAAGACTGAGCCCCACGTTAGGCTCCACACTGGCCATGGATCCTGCTTAAGATTCCCTCTCACCCTTTCCTTCTGCCTCTCCCCTTACCCTCTCTCTCCATCTTTCTCTCTCTTCCTTGAAAGGAAGGAAGGAAGGAAGGAAGGAAGGAAGGAAGGAAGGAAGATCTTCCCTGAGGTAAAAACATTTGTTAAAAAGATTAATAAATGGGGTGCCTGGGTGGCTCAGTGGGTTAAGCCTCTGCCTTTGACTCAGGTCATGATCTCAGGGTCCTGGGATCAAGTCCTGCATTGGGCTCTCTGCTTGGCAGGGAGCCTGCTTCCTCCTCTCTCTCTGCCTGCCTCTCTGCCTACTTGTGATCTCTGTCAAATAAATAAATAAATTCTTTAAAAAAAAGATGAATAAATGAAGATGAAGCCTTATGATTTTTTTGTTTAAAAGATTAATAAATGAAGATCCAGAAAAAGAAAACTTAAGCAAATTGTCTATGAAGTTTAGTCAATAAAAATACAAATATCTACTTATTCTAAATGCTCTTAATTCTGTTTAATTCAAAATATCATCCTTGGAAGTGTTTCCAATACCCTGTAGGAGAGTTTATTTCACTTGAGCTGGAATATTGCCAGACTAAATACTGTAAATGGTGAAGATGGTTTAGAATCCATAGCTTATAAATACAGTGTTCAACATTCTGAATAAATGGGACAAATTTCAAAAGCGATCATAATATCTATGAAATTCTAAGTTCACCAACCTAGAATTTTATAGTTCTTGGTCGTTATATATTTTGGAAGCACCAGTGTCCTTCTTGATCTTCCAAGAGTGGAATACTTGGGCTTCCCACAAAGATTCTAATTTCCATGAGCCTGATGGTGGGAAATGGAAATCCCATATTATTATATTCCAAGATTATACATACCATGGAGAAAATGACATGATCATTCTGACCTAAAAGTTAATACTTTGCCTATATTTTGAAACCTTGGGCATTTTGCATATATTTAGAAACCGTGTAATAATGAAGAAAAACTGCTAGTAATTAATCTGTAAATACTGTAAATTAGGTTACAAAATCATTAAAATAAGAATCCTTCCATATTTTTATTTTTTAAGCACTAATAAAGGACCTCTTCCTTTACCCAGTCAGAAATACACAAAAGTCCTTTCCCAACTTTTATGATAGGAATGCATTAGTGTCTTCTCTCACACATGCACACAAATTATCTTTCCAGTTCCCCTCTTCCCCTATTACAGCACAAATTTCACTGAACAAGAAATTTGAAGGTTGAGTCTATTCCCATAAGATTTTAAACATTAGAAGGAATGTGCTTCTTAGGTAACTATTTTGAGGAAGAGAGTATGTACTTTTCAGGGAGGAGATTTCATTTTGATGTGAACAGTACTGATCCATCACATACAGTGGTTCTGTGTCACAGGGTGAGGTAGTCATCACCAAACACACACATATGCATTACATGGTATATGCAAATTGTGTCTTCCTTAGATTTTTGTTTAATTCCAAGAAGTACTATACTTTCTTGGAAACATACATTTCAGAAGAAAAAAAAATCTGTATTTGCCTTTCCTGAGAAAGTAAACCCAAGGGGCCAAGTATGACTTTTCTTTACAAAATATTTGCATGGTCTTCCAGCAATGTCAGCATATTGACGGATGTGGTCTTCCTTCTATATTTTCTTTCTCCCTGTACGGAAGCTAAATGTGACTAGGTGGGCAGGAAAGATGTTCTATAGATCATAGAGTTCTTTAGCAGCAATTTGAATCTCTTTGCTGTCCTGGCTCATTAATCTGCATCCCACACATTTGAAGAATTACATAAGCCTAACCAAAAATCTTATTTAGTATAAAATAAAAATTTAAACACAAATATTCTATAAATCATCCTCATATAGCAAAAATGTTTCTGTTAATCTCTTGCCAAATGTTATTATGTAGATACACTATATAGTGTTTCTTAATTCAAAATCACGATTTTCTCAGTCATGAAAAAGGACACTGGCTTTTATAAACTCAAAGGTAACAGTTTTTTGTATTCTATCATAATTAATCTTGTGTATAAATAAAGGACTTTGTAAGATTCTGTTTCTAAACCCTGTTTCTGAAATCTTATCCAAAATCTTCATAAAATTTATGAAGTACACTATTTTAGAATCTAGTTAAATAAAAATTAAGGTAGACCTGTTTAGGAAAATTTTTTAAATTGGGTTACAAATTAAATTAAAAGTGGAATAAAAATTATATATAATAGTTGGGATAAAAGAGAGGAACCATATATAAAATTTTAAATTTTATTAGGTGGTAGTTTAGCTAAGTAGTTAGAATAGCTAAAAAAAAAAAGAAAAAAACTTAAAAGTTATATATCTCCAAATGCAATAGATGTGGGTTTCTATTTAATTGCCCCTGTTAGTAATATTGCTTTTAAAATGTTTTATTAAAGTATAATATAGTACACTACAGCTCTAGGAGCTTCTGTGTATATATGCACTCAGGTAAGCACCAGGCAGATTAAGATACACGATATTTCAAAATTTCTCATCATGCCCCATCTCAGTGAATACCCTGCACACTCAAGGTAACTAGCATTCTTGCTAACCTATCACAATAGCTTAGTTTTGCCAATTTCATGTACACTTGGATTTCAAAGTATGCTATGTTTTTGTGTGACCACCATCTTTTTCTCATCTTTATATCTGTGATATTTATCTATACCTTTGAGTGTAACATTAGTTCATTCTTTATTTCTAAGTGGTATGCCATAGGATTTACACCACAAATTATTTATATGAGCATGCTGCTGGTAATGGGCAGGTCAAACCTCTTGTTCTCAGTACATGGGCTTTTCAAATATGCCCATCACAGTTTCTTTTGCCACATCTCATCTCCAAAGGAGAAGGAACACTGGTGAAACCCAAAGTGGAAGATCCCCATCTTTTAAGCACTATGTTATTTCCTTGTTCTCCACAGTTCAATGATCATGTAAATAAACCTCTGCACTCAGAATTCAAAACCCAAGAGCTCTCTGTTCCATTCTTAATAGAATGGCAGGACTCAAAGAGGGATAACATGAATCATCTCTGACAGCTGTAAGCAAAGGATAGGAAGAGGAAGGGGAATTAGGACAGAAACAGCCTCGTCATTCTTCAGGTGGACAGGGCACATGTGCTTGGGAATGTGCAGATAGGCAGTCACATAATGATGGACAAGATTTGAGAAAGATGTTAGTATCGTTTGAACTGCTGGATCAAGAACTCAACAAATTCAGGTTCAAAGGGTCCTTGTGCTCAATAGACCTTTAAACATCATTTGATCTAAATGCCCTCAGCTTTTCCAAACTTTCAAATAATTTTCCAGTTTTTCAAATAATTTCCTATATGATAAACATGTGAAACATATTGTATGTAATTAAGCTATCATGATTTATTTCCTGTTTTCTTAATACCTCTAGCTCTCACCTTTGCTAGGAACCTGTGTGGAAGCCCTTTTATTCAGAAGTATGGCTTTTATCTCATCAAATAAAATTACATATTATTCAGGACCAAGTTATTATTCTTGAAGTAGTTCACTGCTTTTTTTTCTGCAGCAATTAAATGTGTTTTGATTATAAACATATTTTGTAAACTTTTAAAATTCATAGAAAAAATTCAAAAATGATTTTATTTTATTCCTTAAAATTTTGTTTTCGTGTGCTTTTATATTTATAAAATGTAGAAAATTTTCTTGATACAATGTATTGATCTTTAAATAAATAACAAGTATTTTACAATTATGTGTTCCATTTTGTTTCATATTTTCTCTTATTAATTATTTATCTACTCTTATTTCATTTGCAGGACAGGCCAAAAATCAAATTATACTCTTAACTTATATTTAGTTCTAGAAAACTATTAACATTTGTAGATAAATCACTTCATAGAATAGATCAATATATCTTAAAGTTATACTATTAAAATTAATAAGACATCTGTTATTTACATATATGGTAATTCTTAAAGTTTTATAATTATTTTTTACCAACTATGATATTAAAATAAATTAAAATATTTGATTTGGTAAGTAATTCATAAGTGCTTCCTTTTTCTACTTATTCTAGTCATGCACCATTCAACCAAAGAAAAAATGTTCATTTTTAAGAAAATATAATAAAATCATGATATTCAGTTTTGCATAAGTAATTCAATATCCATATATCTATATAAGGATCATAGGTTGTAGTTTTTTGTTTTGTTTTGTTTTATTAAAGTATGTCTAACGTTCAGTGTTATACTCTTTTCAGGTGCACACCATAGTGATTTGACAATTCTATACATTATGCCATGATATGTGTGGCAGTGTTTATTATAAAGAATCATCACTCTGCCATTGGGAGAATGACAACAGGCTCTTTTACTAAGGTGGGTCAATTTTTATCATTCTTTTTAAAATGCTTGTTTCTATATCCTAGAGCAAATTTGTTGCTTTAAAAACCAATTTCTGGGGGCGCCTGGGTGGCTCAGTGGGTTAAGCCTCTGCCTTCAGCTCAGGTCATGAACTCAGGGTCCTGGGATCAAGCCCCGCATCGGGTTCTGTGCTCAGCAGGGAGCCTGCTTCCTCCTCTCTCTCTCTGCCTTCCTCTCTGCCTACTTGTCTGTCAAATAAATAAATAAAATCTTAAAAAAAAATTTCTGAAGATAATCCATTTTGAAAGGTAAAAATTCCCAAACTTTAGACTATTCTAAAATACTAACTTTTATGCACGCAGTGATTATGGATTAATGTATTGTTATGCATGAGGATCTTCTTCCAGTGATTATTTCAAATTGGTGATGTTCTGGAATTACCAACCAAAAATTTGAAAAGTCAATAACTGGATATTAATTGATTATATTGTGTTCAGTAAGAACTTGTCAAAACTACCCTTATTTTCTGTGGTGACAGGATTAGCAGATTGCATGTTTTTATAGAGAAAGCCCCTAATTTTAGGCATTACCAAAATCTTTCATGTTATCTCTTCTGAAATACTGGGAAGGTATTTACTGGCACAGCAATATACTCTGCTGAAAAACTCCCAAAGAGTGTGGATCTTAATGGGTTCATAGCAATGGGAAAGGATGTCTTTTATGAACTGGTACAGAGCTGTCAACAGTATTATTAACAACTTGGAAGATGAGAGAGAAGACATGGTTATCAAATTTATAAATGACTAGAAACCAGAAAGGTTAATTAATGTAAGAAATAAGATGCAAGAAAATGTCTATTACTATGAAAAGCCAAGTCAGCATGATGAATTTTGACAGGTATAAACATAGAATATGTATTCCACACTAAAAGACATATAAAAGTTTTCACTGTTAGTGAAAACCAACTTGTGTAGTTTTGTGTGTACAAGTGTGTGTGTGTGTTCATGTGTATGCTGGTAAGAGAGTTAGTAGTTTTATTTACAAACAAATTTAATGTTAACTGGGACTATCAAATGACAATTAGAGGTGCCTGGAAGCCTGAGTTTCACTGATAGAAAAATATTGTCTTGACAAGAGAAATACCAATTCTTCTGTGCTCTCTTTGGTTGTACTGCAGCATTATATGCAAGTTTGGGAACCACATTTTAGGGTCAACAATGACAAACTGGATAACTTTTCTATCAGTGAGTCTTAATCTTTGGGAGATCATAGATGATATTCATTAGGACTTTAAAAGAAGCTATAGATACCTCCCCAGGAAAAAAATACATATACACAGTATTTTATATACAATTTCAGAAGGTTTACAGTATCCCTGAAACCATGTATGAATTTCCCAAGTGTTCATGGACTTAAGCTAAAGAATGTCTGATCTAAGACCAAGTGGCAAAGCAGTAAGAATTATTGATTCTCTAACATAAGAAAACAGTTAAGGGAATTAAAGATGTTTAGTTTGGAGTAAAGAATACCAAAAGGGTAGGAAGAAAATAGCTGCCATCAAACAGTTGAAGAATTTTTATGTTTGAGAGTTATTATATTTATTTTATGTATCTCCAATGAGAAAGATAAAAACACCAGGGAGACATATTTTGTGTAAGTAGAAATAGAATGAATGGGAGGAATTTAATTCAGTTTAACATTCAATCAGTGCTTTCCACATGGTATGCTAGACTAGGAGAGCGAATGTAAATATCAAATGAATAAAACATAGTCTCTTTCCTTGGGATGTTTGGAGAAGAAAGTTCCAGCTCAAAAAACAAATTCCCTTTAAGGAAGAATTTTTTTTTTAAAAAAATGCCAGTCCTTTTGTGGCTATATGGTATAGAAATTTTATCAGCCTAGAGTACATTTTGATTACTAAGAAAATAATGATTTGAATGACCACACTTAGTAATGCCAATAGACAGTACTTTTAGTAAGGCTCATTGCCCTGTGAAAAGGAACATGACAGCAACTTTGGGGCTACCCATAGCTCTTATTCTGAAATCTCCCTGGTATACAGGGGTGATAGCTGGAGTGTACGTAAAAAATATGTGTGGGGCCAATGAGCACCTCGAGGAAAAGGAATCCAGATTTCTTCCTCTTTTAGGATCCACCTTATTAGACCTTCTCTCGTAGATTGAAAGGTTCCAGATGGATATTTCCTGCAAGAAACGAACCTCAAACTAAAATGTATAAAAGTGACAGCAAACCTTATCTGTTCTTGAATGAAGGCTATTTTAGCAAAGCATGTTATGTAAGTGTGGAAGCCCTACCTGACCCAATCACATTGACAGAGCAGGTCCATTTTAAGTAAAATGTTTAACCATGTCCATGTAATCCAGAAGAACTGTATCTTCAGAGCACAGAGTACGGTGCCATCCTTCAGTACTATCTACTGGTACCTAGGCTGGTAAAGTTATCTGTGAGCCACTGAATGCAAATGTATTGGACAAGGTTGCATCAGTTCTCACCGTTGACACTATTTGGGTTGCAGTGGGCATATAGCATCGGGCAAGTGGTCACAATAGGCTCTCCAACCCTTGCCCTTAGGAGGAACATTAAAAACTCTGGGCTAAGAGTGTAGAAAGTTAAGAGGATGATGCTGGTCTTCCTGGAGTTATTAATTGAAATTATTAATAAAAAGGAAAAAACAAAACTGACCTTTGCTCAAAAGGTCATTGAACCCTGAAGGGAATATACCTAGATATGTAAGTTTGCATTTTCCTTTCCAGTCTTGTTATTATAAGTTAGAATAGAATGGAAACTGAAAAGAAGATAATGTCCTAGCTTATTTCCTCAAATTAAAGTCCAAAAATTATGGTAGAAGGAATTATTTCCTCAAAGTCTAAAAATTGTGCTAGAAGGAAACAAGATCAATTGACTGGTAAAATGCACTGCTCACTGCCAAGGGCCTATTGACCTTGAACGATATTTCTGTGATCTATAGGTTGAATATGAAAATTGTAATTCTGGATATTTCTAGAACAGTGATGCTTCAGTGGATTGACATAATCAAATTGATGATGGTTTACCCTAAACTAATTAAATATACATCTGTAGGTTCAGTGCCTAGACATCAATACATATTTTTTAATTAAGAAAAATTCAGATGACTTTAACAGGCAACCAGAGTTGTGAACCATAGAGCAATGATTCTCGGAGTGTGGCGTAGCAGCATTAGCATCACCTGGGAACCTGCTGGAAATGCAGATTCTCTGGTCCAATTTTGATCTACTGAATGAGAAACTCTGACAGATGGAGCCCAGCATTCGCAGTTATAGCATGCCCTCCAGGTGATTTTAATGCTTATTCAAGTTTGTGAATAATGTCATAAAGCCTTATGGAGAGTTTTAATTTTTCTAATTAAATAAATTAAGTTTGTTCCTTAGCCAGTTACAACCAAGAAGTTGGAGGTAGAGAATTGTAGCTATGATTCTTTTGTATATACCCATGATCTAGATAAATGTGAAACATGCACCAAGTTCTCAATAATATGTGCTGCCTAACTTGCCCCTGTGTGCTTGAAGGTGATTTCTATGCCTAAAATGATAGAATATCAAGCATGTTCATCCTGGACATGACTCTTAAACTCAGTCATGGTATTTATGTCCTTTAAACTGCTCCCAGTGCTTTCCTTGCAGGATACATACATGCCTAATAGAGTTTTATTCATTTACTTATATATTTAGCCAACACTGATCCAGCCCTAGGAGATGGGAGGCGCTGGTGATAAATTAACAGGACAGACAGGGTGCTGCTAATGTGAAGCCCATGGGAAATGAGATAACTTGATCATGCAGGACCCTGCTCTATGACTAGACAGGCCATTTTATTCCTCTGCCTTTCCCGCACTGCCTGACTAATACTTTAAAAAAGTCGACCACCCTAATTTGATGCCAGATCATGACTGATTTTGGAAAAGAGTACTGGTAGGATTAACCTAGGTGTAGGAAACGCTGTATTTCACACTATGAGACAATGTAGAGAAAGGTAACTAACATTCTGTGAAGCCATTAAAGAGAATGCATTATATGAACCTGCCTGAAACAACTCAGGTGAATTACTTCATTCTTTCTGAACAAGCTCAATGCATATGAGAAACATAAATATGTCTTGCATGGCTACAGTAATATAGAAAGTTAACAAAGAGATTGGACCTACAACATCTTAAAAAACAAAAACTAATTCAGCCCCCAAAAGAAATACCCTAAGTTACATGTTGGAAAATCATAATACTCTCTAGACCCTGATTTATTAAAAAGACCATCTAGTAATGAGATTGAAGCAGTGATCAAAAACCTCCCAAAAAACAAGGGCAGAGGACCTGACGAATTCCCTGGGGAATTCTACCAAACTTTCAAAGAAGAAGGAACACCTATTCTGCTGAAGCTGTTTCAAAAAATTGAAGCAGAAGGAAAACTCAGAATCTTTTTATGAAGCCAGAATTTCCCTGATCCCCAAACCAGGCAAAGACCCCATCAAAAAGGAGAATTTCAGACCAGTATCACTGATGAATATGGATGCTAAGATTCTCAACAAGATCCTAGCAAATAGGATCCAACAGCACATTAAAAATATTATTCACTATTACCAGGTGGGATTCATCCCTGGGTTGCAAGGATGGTTCAACATTCACAAATCAATCAATGTGATAGAGCAAATCAATAAGAAAAGAGAGAAGAACCACATGGTCCTCTCAATTGATGCAGAAAAAGCATTTGACAAAATCCAGCATCCGTTCCTGATTAAAATGTTTCAAATTATAGGGATAGAGGGAACATTCCTGAACATCATAAAATCTATCTATGAAAAACCCACAGCAAATATCATCCTCAATGGAAAAAAGCTTACAGCCTTCCCATTGAGATCAGGAACACAACAAGGATGCCCACTCTCACCTCTCTTGTTCAACATAGTATTAGAAGTCCAAGCAACAGCAATCAGACAACAAAGGGAAATAAAAGGTATCCAAATTGTCAATGAAGAAGTCAAACTCTCTCTCTTTGCAGATGACATGATACTTTATATGGAAAACCCAAAGACTCCACCCCCAAACTACTAGAACTCATACAGCAATTCAGTAATATGGCAGGATACAAAGTCAATGTACAGAAATCAGTTGCTTTCTTATACACTAACAATGAAAATATAGAAAGGGAAATTAGAGAATCGATTCCATTTACTATAGCACCAAGAACCATAAGATACCTGGGAATAAACCTAACCAAAGAGGTAAAGGATCTGTACTCGAGGAACTACAGAACACTCATGAAAGAAATTGAAGAAGACACAAAAAGATGGAAGACCATTTCATGCTCTTAGATCAGAAGAATCCTGAAACTTCTCAGAGGGAAAGAGAAAACCGGGTCTATTCTGAAAAGGAAGGCACAGTTATGTTGTGTGGTTTCTGTCCTTACAAAACTGAAAATCCTCTCTGGATGCCTAAACTCAGTTTCCAAGGACAATCTCTGCTTCACTCTGGCACATTATGCTTATCACAGAATTATGTTTTCTTCAAAGCTATTACTTGAGAGAAGAACAGATGCCAAATTTTATATATATATATATATATAAAATATATATATTATATATATATATATAAAACTTCTGAATATCTAATTTTTCTTCACAGATCAAGTAAATTTAAAAAAAAATTTTTGAATTGATATTTTGGATGGCATTCAATGTTCTTCTCTTTAAATTTTGAGAGTCCTGGATATCTTGCCAAGCACATAAACCAAATTGTATTGGAACTGCAGCACTTTAATAAGAAGCCTCAGATATTGCCTCCCCCATCCCCACGTGGCAGGGCTCTCGTTTATTGGAGCCATCTTTTACCAAGCTGCCAACTTCCCCTTTTGCTAAATACTCATAAAACTCCATCTTCTCATTGATTCTGTTCTTTAGTTCAGTTTGTGTTTCTCAAAAGGAACAAAAGGATCCATTCTTTGAATTTGATCATCTTTTTTTTCTTTTTTGTTTTTGCCACTCACACATCCTACATGCTCTACCTAATGTCATTCGAGAATCATCTTTACCTCTTGGAGACATTGCTATTTACATTACTAGGACAAGGGCTCTAGATGTAAAGACTCTTTCCTTAATTCAAATAGCAAAAGCAGTCTTATTAAATTGGAGTTACAGCCAGCCACAGTGATCTTCTCTTCAGACCAAACACCTCTCTTATCCTGTCTGCCCTTTCTTTCCGACAAGACTGTTAGTATCTGTAAGTAGTGGTGACAGGTCTGGAGAAGATGAATTTCCTACTATTGTGGAAAAGAACAATAATAAAAGAAACATTTCACTCCGTTTTTACTGACTCCCCAGAGAATACATGAAATTAAATGAGTTATTTAAATAAAGCACACTAGGTCAATGGTGCCAGCTCAAAAAAAAGTTCCAATTAAAGAAAAAAAGACAGTAAGTTTGTAAAGGAGAAAAAGCAATGTTTTTTCTTTTTTAAGGCAGAAGGTCTGTTTCTTCAAAAGTAATCTCACATAGAGGTGGTCCAATATAAAGTATGCCAGCTTTTCTAGTAAAAAAATACACAGGTGAAAGTTGGAGGCCGTCCCTCCCTCTCACAGTCTCCTCAAAGTCAGAAGTGGAGGACTTTGTTAAAAATCACTGAGGGATCTCCCAGCGTATTTTGAAAATAGTACTACAAGATACGAGGCTCTGAAGGGTGATGTTTATGATTTGGAAAATCTCCTGATGACGTATCTTATCTAGTAATTGCTTAAAATTATCACTTAAATATCTGTGCTTCAAAATAAGAAATAATAAGGGGAAAATGGCATTATAAACAGGTTTGCCTATCAGATTGTATGTTAATATTTCCAAGAATGGGTCCAAAACTGCCTAACTCATTGCTGCATTGAACTATATTCTGTTTAAATAGCATGGTAAAATGTAGTCAGATTCCAAAGGTATCACTTCAGCTGGGATTCTCAAAGGACAAATATACAAGGAGACCTATACCAAGCAATAGGCCCTTCTGTGGAAATAAGTTTTGCAACTCGTTTTATTTTGGCACAAATGGCAGTTAGGGTAATTTTCATTGCTCTTGCTAATGTCATTTTCCTGGAGACCACTGGGGACCGTGAAAGATGGCACTACTTCTGTGATCAAATAACATTACTTAAGTTCTTCCCAACCCCCTTCCATAGGAAAGATTTGCTTTGAAGTAAAAATTTCATACATTTAAGGTAGCTACATTTTCTTTGATATGAAAATGTAAATTTTGAATTAGGATTCTTTAAAAAATTAATAGATATCTGTATTTCATACCATTTGCTTTCGTTTGTTCTTCCCTAAAGAACTATTCTTCTACATGACACGTTCAATGGTTCAGTGTTGATTTCAGGATAAAATCAAGGGTCACCAGCTTCCTTCATAAAACTTTTCAACAAAACATCCCTATTACAGTCAGGCTCTATCATTTTTGTAGTACTGGATGCTTCTGCCTCTCCAGTTTTGTGGGTCTACGTGTGAACCCATTCTGACAGATTACATTTGCCGCTCCTTATGGAGGTACTAAATCAAATCCTACCAATATTTCAGTCATTTCAACATCATGTCCTAATTAAACTGGTTCAGTCAATAGCATTCACCATGTTTTGAAACCATATAATATTTAATCAGTAGGTCTCACATGATACATACATACCATGAGAGGAAAAAGAATCATGCTCTTGTTTAAACATGTTAAAAGATGCTGTTGATTATGAACTATTAATAAAACAACTTTTCCATTTGAAGAAAACCAATTCAATGTCTAGGTAGAAAATCCTGACTGAGAATATCAGAGGAAATGATAAAGAAATAACTTTTTGATTTCACTTTTGAGTAAGGTTCAACAAATTACCAACCTTTGGAAAGGGGAGCAGAAATTCCGAAGAATATGATCTGTCCTTTGAGACAATATTAAAAATAGCTGTGAGGTTAGAGTAACTAGACAGTGTTCATTTCTCATCAATTTTTTTTCATGACAGTTTTGTTTACTAAGTGTTGATTTTAGTAGTTGAGAATTATGAGTTAGAGGCAAAAGTCTCTTAAATGCTGGAGAGACACTGGATTACTATCATTTGCCTTTCTTTGGTCTCCATGGGCACCAAGAATATGAAGATCAAATGGGCAGGGGATTGCAACAGAACTTCAACATAAATTCAATATTAAATTAAATGAAATAACATTTAAAAAACTGGGACATACTGAGAGTTAACTCAGTCACCTCATTCTTATCTTTGTGTGTCTGGCTTATTTCACTTAGCACAATGTCCTCGAGACGCGTATGCACTGTCACAAGTGGTAGGATTTTCCTGTTTCACCTAATTGTGAAATTTTTCAGTCAGATTTTTTCAAATGCTTTTTTTCTCCATTTACCTCTCTTTGGCAGGGCCTCCATTTACAAATATATTTAGCATTTTGATACTCCACGGGTCCTTAAGCTTCTATACATTAAAAAAGTTTTTCCTTTAACTGTTCTTAAGATTAAAAAATATTATTGATCATGTCTTCTGCCCATTTTTTGATGTGATTATCTGTTTTGTGTGTGTTGAGTTTGAGGCGTTCTTTATAGATCTTGGATATCAGACCTTTGTCTGTGTCGTGTCATTTGCGAATATCTTCTCCCATTCCATGGGTTGCCTCTTTGTTTTGTTGACTGTTTCCTTTGCTGTTCAGAAGCTTTTGATCTTGATGAAGTCCTGAAAGTTCATTTTCGCTTTTGTTTCCTTTGCCTTTGGAGACATATCTTGAAAGAAGTTGTTGTGGCCGATGTCGAAGAGGTAACTGCCTATGTTCTCTAGGATTTTGATAGATTCTTGCCTCACATTGAGGTTTTTTATCCATTTATAGTTTATCTTTGTGTATAGTGTAGGAGAATGGTCGAGCTTTATTCTTCTACACATAGCTGTCCAATTTTTCCAGCACCATTTATTGGAGAGGCTGTCTTTTTTCCACTTCTCCAAAGAAGACATACAAATGGCTAACAGACACATGAAAAAATGTTCATCATCATTAGACATCAGGAAGATTCAAATCAAAACCACATTGAGATACCACCTTATACCAGTTAGAATGGCCAAAATTAACAAGACAGTAAACAACAAGTGTTGAAGAGGATGTGGAGAAAGGGGAACCCTCTTACACTGTTGGTGGGAATGCAAGTTGGTGTAGCCACTTTGGAAAACAGTGTGGAGATTCCTTAAGCAATTAAAAATGGAGCTACCCTATGACCCTGCAATTGCACTACTGGGTATTTACCCCAAAGATACAGATGTAGTGAAAAGAACGGCCAACTGTACCCCAATGTTCATAGCAACAATGGCCACAGTCGCTAAACCGTGGAAAGAACCAAGATGCCCTCCAACAAACAAATGGATAAAGAAGATATGGTCCATTTATACAATGGAATATTATGCCTCCATCAGAAAGGATGAATACCCAACTTTTGTATCAACATGGGTGGACTAGAAGAGATTATGCTAAGTGAAATAAGTCAAGCAGAGAGAGTCAATTATATGGTTTCACTTACTTGTGGAGCATAAGGAATAACATGGAAGACATTGGGAGATGGAGAAGAGAAGTGAGTTGGGGAAATCAGAGGGGGAAACAAACCACGAGAGATTGTGGACTCTGAGAAACAAACTGAGGTTTTTGGGGGGTAAGCCTGGTGGTGGGTATTATGGAAGGCATGTATTGCATGGAGCACTTGGTGTGGTGCATAAACCATGAATTTTGGAACACTGAAAAAAATAAAATAAAATAAATCTTTAAAAAAAAAAACCCAGAAAATATTATTGATCAAATTTATTGACCACCAACTCTATTGGGGCTGGTAAGCCCATCCAGTGAATTTTTAATTTCAGATATTGTATTCTTTGGTTCTTGATTTTGTATTTAATTATTTTTTAATAGATTCTAGTTCTATGTGAGATTTATCTCTTTATTTACTATAAGCATGTTATGCTTTACCACATTCCGAGTGTTTTTAATAGCTATTTAAAGTCTAAAATCTGTGGTGCCTGGGTGGCTCAGTCATTAAATGTCTGCCTTCAGCTCAGGTCATGATCCCAGGGTCCTGAGATTGAGCCCCATGTCAGGCTCCCTGCTTGGCAGGAAGCCTGCTTCTCCCTCTCCCACTCCTGCTGCCTGTCTTCCCTCACTTACTGTCACTCTCTGTCAAATAAATAAATAAAATTGTTAAAAAAAATAGTAAAATCTAAAGTCTTTTCCTGTTAATTCCAATATCTGGGTCATCTCAGAGTTGGCCTCTGTTAAGTATATTTTTTCTTGAAAATGTGTTGCCTTCTCCTGTTTTATTTATGTCAAGAGTATTTTTATTTCTATATCCAGAACTATGTGAATGTAGTATCATGGAAACGCAGGATTACTTTTTATTATTACAAAGTATTGATATTTTTGTTTTAGTGTGCAGTAATCTTATTGGACTTGAATTTGTAGTCTTTTTCTTCTGTTTATTTATTTTCAAAGATTTCATTTATTCATTTGACAGAGATTACAAGTAGGCAGAGAGGCAGATTGGGGGGGCAGGCTCCCTGCTGAGCAGAGAGCCCCCAACATGGGGCTCGATCCCAGGACCCTGAGATCGTGACCTGATCCAAAGGCAGAGTCTTAACCCACTGAGCCACCCAGGTGCTCCATGTAGTCTTTTTCTTTTAGATCACAATTCAAATCTCATTTTTCTCCTTGTAACATGGCTGTTTGCTACCTGCCCACACATGCATGGTTAGGGCTTTCAGACTTAATTCTCAGATGACCTCATTTAAATGTTAGAGCCATAGAATGTAGGCTTCTTGTAATTCACTGAGATTTACTGGGTCAAAATACAATTTTTTTTTTGTCATGGTATTTTTGTATAGCAAAAGATTGCATTTCCATTTTGAAAAACAAAATCCATTTTGAATCATGGATTCAAAATCCATTCTTATCCCCACATTCATTTTTAAAAAGATTTATTTACTCATTTTGAGAGAGAGAGTGAGGGAGAGAGAGAAAGCAGGAAGGGGGCAGAGGGAGATATTCTCAAGCAGACTCCATGCTGAACATGAAGCCAGATGTGGGACTAGATCCCATGACCCCAAGATCACAACCAGAGTCAAAACCAAGAGTTGGATGCCCAACAAACTAAGCTGTCCAGGCACCACTCCCACATTCATTTTTTTTTAAATTTATTTTTTATTTTTTATAAACATATAATGTTTTTTTATCCCCAGGGGTACAGGTCTGTGAATCGCCAGGTTTACACACTTCACAGCACTCACCACAGCACATACCCTCCCCAATGTCCATAACCCCACCCCCCTCTTCCTACCCCTCCCCCCAGCAACCCTCAGTTTTTTTGTGAGATTGAGTCACTTATGGTTTGTCTCCCTCCCAATGCCATCTTGTTTCATTTATTCTTCTCCTACCCCCTTAACCCCCCCATGTTGCATCGCCACGTCCTCATATCAGGGAGATCATATGATAGTTGTCTTTCTCCGATTGAGTTATTTTGCTAAGCATTATACCCTCTAGTTCCATCCACGTCGTCGCAAATGCCAAGATTTCATTTCTTTTGATGGCTGCATAGTATTCCATTTTGTATATATATCACCTCTTCTTTATCCATTCATCTGTTGATGGACATCTAGGTTCTTTCCATAGTTTGGCTATTGTAGACATTACTGATATAAACATTCAGGTGCATGTGCCCCTTCGGATAACTACATTTATATCTTTAGTGTAAATACCCAGTCGTGCAATTGCTGGGTTATAGGGTAGTTCTATTTTCAGCATTTTGAGGAAACTTCATGCTGTTTTTTGGAGTGGCTGCACCAGCTTGCATTTCCACCAGCAGTGTAGGAGGGTTCCCCTTTCTCCGCATCCTCAACAGCATCTGTCATTTCCTGACTGGTTAATTTTAGCCATTCTGACTGGTGTGAGGTGATCTCTCATTGTGGTTTTGATTTGTATTTCCCTGATGCCGAGTGATGTGGAGCACTTTTTCATGTGTCTGTTGGCCATCTGGATGTCTTCTTTTCAGAAATGTCTGTTCATGTCCTCTGCCCATTTCTTGATTGGATTATTTGTTCTTTGGGTGTTGAGTTTGCTAAGTTTTTTATAGATTTTGGACACTAGCCCTTTATCTGATATGTCGTTTGCAAATATCTTCTCCCATTCTGTCAGTTGTTTTTTTGGTTTTGTTAACTGTTTCCTTTGTTGTGCAAAAGCTTTTGATCTTGATGAAATCCCAATAGTTCATTTTTGCCCTTGCTTCCCTTGCCTTTGGCGATGTTCCTAGGAAGACGTTGTTGCTACTGAGGTCAAAGAGGTTGCTGCTTGTGTTATCCTCAAGGATTTTGATGGATTCCTTTCTCACATTGAGACCCTTCATCCATTTTGAGTCTATTTTCGTGTGTGGTATAAGGAAATGGTCTAATTTCATTTTTCTGCAGTCCCACATTCATTTTTAATTCATCTCACAACCTCAAAAGTTGAGTTGACCTCTTCTCTTTTTTATATTATTGCACATAGCATTTATATTTTCCATTGTCACTGTCCCCTAACTCAACACATTTTCTCTCTGTTCTTTGCCTTTGTCTTTTTTTCTTTTAGTCTTAGAAGAGTGAGTTCACACTCTCTCCTGCCATCTCTGCCAGCTCTTGCCATCTTCTTTCCACTGGCTCTGTCCTTAAGTCCCTACCGTCTGACTTTCCTCCCCAGCAATTTTTTCTTCACAAGACTTAATTATTAAAGCCAAAAATATGTTAAAAAACAATACCTCAGCCCTTCTACTAAGCCTTATGGTCACATTCTTCACAGCTATTTACAGTTCATGAATCATCTTATCCTTCTTAACCAACCCCACTCCTTCTACAACTCTCCCATCAGTGATAATGGCACCCAACCAATTAAACCTTTCTCTCAAATGTCAGTATTCATATTTGAAATACTCTGACAGATTTCCTATTTACATAAGAGAAGTGAGATTTTTTTCAAGGGAAAGAAATGGCCGAAAGGGAACTAAGTGTGTTAGAAAGGAAGGCAAATAAAGAAATACTTGCTAGTTGAATCCTGACCCTCTATGTCAACTTCTACTGCCTTACATAGGCATAGTGGTCTTCGCAGTGTTTTAGAGCCTATGGTCTATCATTTGGGATGACTTTTGTAGAGATTTGCCTTCTTGTAGCCTGTGTTTAAAAAAAAGCTCTTTTAATCTTGCAAAATATTAAAGTAAGTAGTAACAAATGTTGATAAAAATGTCAAATCATACATGTCCAGCATCACAACTTTTGGAGATTTTTAACACTTCCCAATCCATGTCCAAGTGAACATGTGAGTCCCAGAAAGTTAAAGACCAGTTTACGAGTAATATACCAAAGCTGAAATCCACAAAATTTATAGAAATGTGGACTGGGCCAAAGCTCAGTAAAGACATGAGGCAGAGAGGTCAATATTGACTATTTTCAAATTGTATAGTGAATGAGCAGTCAATTTCAGAATAGCTAATAAACTCTTGTTAATATGTTCATAATGGGGTGAAGTATTCTGAAAAACCCAATATATATGACCAGTTTATGGTTAGACCTCATGGGCTTCCTTCCAAAAAAGACATCACCAACTGCTGGACTTGAACCAATTAGAGAAATAAAGGATACAACTAGACTATGACTCTGGGCAAAGAGACAGATAAAATCTAGGCAGGAGCCCAGGCATACCACAGTGGAGAAGAAAGATCAGGTGTAGTGAATACTCTTGTGTGCCATCAAGATTCACTCTTCAGGACAAGGCTTTCATTCTCCCTACCCACTAAGATATGATTTCTGTTGATGGCTTATAGCTGAGTTCCTCCCCAGGCTTTGCCTCAGGATAAAGGGATATACCTTGTCAAACTTATGCCTCTTCCCAGGTAGCCTACATCTAATGACTTCTGATGCGGGAATGCAAGGACCTGACCTCTTGCCTAACATTAGGAAAACTCTGAAAGGCCAGTTAAGCCCCAAGGTTCACTATGGAATGGGCTGAGGCTTTTGCTACTGCATCATAGTTGAGGTTCCCCCTGAAACGAATCCTGCTTTCTTCATTTTCCTATTGTCATCAAGTACACTGTTATGGACTAAATGTTTGTGTCCCACCAAAATTCCTATGTTGAAATCCCAACCCCCAATGAGATGGTGTTAGCAGTTGGGGCCTGTGGGAGGTGAGATTAGGTCACAAGGCTAGAGCCTTCATGAATGAGATTAGTACTTCATAAAAGAGACTCCAGAGAGCAATCTGGCCCTTACTCTCTGTGAGAACACAGGGAAAGGATGACTATCTACGGACCAGGAATGGGCTTCCTCCAAACACCAAATATGCTGGCTCTGTGATCTTGGATTTCCCAGCCTATCTGTTTTTCATAAGCCACCCAATCTATGGCATCCCACCAAAACTCCCTGAACTAACACAGACACTTCCTGATAAACGTCCTGCACTGTAATCATTCTTAGAATTTATTCCTGGGGAACCAAAGCAAAGATACCAGGGTTGGATTCCACTGTTATGGTGGCTAAGGAGACTGTTATAGATCATCTAATCAGTCTCCTTTTGCAGAATCCAGGTTGAAGTGCAATCCATGGATAAGGGTTGGTACCTAGGAATCTGGAACTCATCCCCAGAGCACCCATCTCAGAAGGGCTGGAAAGGAGGAGTATGGAAAGGATCAATAAGAAAAAGAAAAGCCAGTCAACCATCTTGTTTGCTTCTTGGAGGAATATGTCATGGAGCAAAAACAAAAACCAAAAAACAAACAAACAAAAAAATAGAAATGAGCTCTGAACGTGAGATTGCCTCTTACTAACTGTGGTCAGAAGTGATTGCTGGTATTTCCTCTGCAATACAGAGATACAGAAGCTGATTTTGAGTACTATCTGAAGTAATATTTGTGAAGTGCATACTTGTTACAGAAAATAAGGAGCACTTCCTTGTATGTTTACAACTATTACCTTATTTAATTCTCCACATAATATGTAAGGTAGCATCTTTTGCCTGCAACAGTGAGTAATTAAGTAGCATAAGAATGATGGAAAGAAAGAAACCAAAAGGTATGCGACAGTCAGTAGATTATAGTTTGGGAGGAAGAAGAGATCAAATGGCCCAGAATGTCAAGTAGCTTTAAGAGACAGAGCAGAACTTAGGACAGAGGCCTCTATTACCCTACTCCATTCTCTAGTATTCAGTAAATACTTAATTTTTTTCAAAAATTCACCATATGAGGCAAAAAAGAACTCTCGTGGCCAAACATTTAAAAGAAAATGGTTTAAGAGAAATAAAATAAAACCCCATAAAAATAATTTGAATAATTAGGGATGAGGAGCTTCTAGAACTATGTTCTTATAAGTTCTCTACCTCCGTGATTCTATACTTAAAAGAAAGCTATTAGTCACCATACCCATACTTTGGGGAAAAAAAGTGATGCTGTGTGGGAAGTGTTGTTTTTTTCCTAATGGAATACTCTCTTTGCAAGAGTGATCATTAACAGAAGGAGACATAGATTTTCTTATCAATTTTTATTTGCACAGTGATTGAGAAGGAGGGAATTCAGTTTTTTATGAAAGGTGCCCTACTTGGTAATTAATTGACAGTACATTTCATGGTTGTTCTATATTAACAGAATAAGAGATAATATATTCTCTTTTTTGAATTACACAATTCTCTTTTTTGACGGCTACTTATTCTGGAAAACAAAAAACTTTTCACATTTTCATCCTAGTAACTTTAAAAACAACTGGAACATTATGGATGTTTATTCACTCACCTCATTCTTCCAATCCTGTGTTCCTCTAGCAAATTACCTTTGGTTTCATCATTGGAGGAGGAGGAGTACAGTAATAGAAGGTAACATCAGTAATGTCACTGGCTGGTCATCCAGACAATTCCTTCTGGCAGCACCTTTTCTGATACGACATCAGTTTTGTACCTAGCCTTCAGTTTCATGGGTTTTTTAGCATTTGTTAGTATCCCTAAGATAATCTAAGGCAGGGAAATGGGTTTACATTCACCAAAACATCCAGAGAACAAAACGTACATGTATTGATTTCCACCAGGGGAAAAAAACCATAAAATAAAATGGAATGTTTCAAATGAGCCTTATCCTTTATTCACTTTCTGAAAGCTGCATCTGATAATAATTAGAAAGTTGTTTTTAATTAAAGTAACACAGTGAAGTGGGATTCTTTCTATGGATTTTTGACTTCAGATTTTAACAGTTTGTTGCATCCATCTCCACAGTCAGTACATATGCTAAGCAGACCACAAGCTAATGACCATTGTCCAGAGGACCTCCACCATGAGCCACTGTGGGTTAAACTGCCAGCTTCTCAATCTGACTCTGGCATTTCCGTTTCTAATCAACCATTGACCTTCAGTGGCTATCCTTTTCCTTTTCATTTATTAATAGCATTGTCTTAGTCACAATTTAAACATGCTAATGTAGTCATATTTTGATAGAAAGTACACCCCCATCTCTTGATTAAGACCGCCTATTTCTAAGAAATAATTACTTAGGTGGGTGTTTTTCCATATGGCTGAGTTCATCCATTTACATATTGATTTTCTGCGATCTATTTTCAAAAGTTTAATGGACTTAAGTTCTGAAGAAAACTGATGCTTGAGATCTTGGACTTCCCAGCCTGTCATTGTTCTGTGGTTTTTTGTTACTCTTTAGAATGTGACTGAAAAGTCAATCTTTTTCTATTCCTCTCTTGTGGTTTCTAGTCTATATGATCTTATAGTAATTTTAAAATTGTTTATATATTCAGTATTTTAAATATATCATCATTTTAACATGGTCCAAAACTCCAAAAAAATTAAAATATAAAAAGAACTATCTCTTGTTCACCTTTGTTTCCACTTTTCCTTTTCCTGCTACTTCCATACTACAAACACGTTAATCTCTCCTGTATCTTTCCACAGTTGATGGATACAATCAAATGTAAATATATATTTGCTTAGTTTCCCTTACTACACAAATGCTAGATTACAGCATGCACTGCTCTGCCCTTCTTTAAAATTTAGCAAGATGCTTTGGAAAGCTTTTCAAATCCATGCACAGAGAACTACTCATAATTTTTTCCAGCCATATAGTATTCTAGTGTATTAATGTATCATATAATTTGTTCAATCAGTTCTTTATTAATATTTAGTTTTTTTCTGTTTTCTTTTTTTAAAAATTTTAACAGCAACATGATGAATAACCTGAGCATATGTCATTTCCTCTTTGCATAACTGATATTAGACTTGCTATGTTAAAGGACATGTACCAGTGTGTTTTTGGAGATATTACCAAATTTCCCTCCATATGGTTTGTACCATTTTATACTCCCACCAGTAATTTATGAAAGTATGTTTCCAGAACATCTTACCAACTTCTGATTTTTGCCAATTTGTTATGCAAAAATGGCATCTCATTGGAATTTCAATTTACCTTTCTCTGTAAGAGAAAGAGTAGAATTAAATATATTCATTGAGCAGGTATCTATTGAGTCTTTACTAAGTGGCAGCCTTATTCTAAGTAATGGGAATATAAAAGTGTACTAAGCAGAAAGAAAACACATAGGTATGTGATTATGCATATATTCATATATATAATTATGTAGTACATTGAATGGTGATAATGATGAAGAAATAAAAATAGAATAAGGTGAAGGGGGAACGAAAGTCAATAAAAGATTTCATTGGTAGAATTACATCCAGGCAAAAACTTGAAGAAGTAGGGAGACTGGCCTAACCACGTATCTGGAGAAAATGATCTCCAGATAGAAGAAACAACCAGAGCAAAGTTGTCAAGCAAGGAGAAGATCCAGCATTACGGAGGAATACGAAGGCGCTCAGTGTGACTGGAGCAGAAACAGGAGAGGAGGTGTTGAAGTTGTCAGAGAAAGAGTGAAAAGCCACAGTGGATAGGGCTTTGTAGACAAGAGAAAAGATTTGGGCTTTCATTCTGGAAGAAATGGAAAGCTATTGAGGAATCTGAGCTAAAGAGGAAAATGGATTTGATCTGACATGCATTTTAGAAGGACTCCTCTAGTTGCTGTTAGAAATGACCATAGAGAGCAAGGAAAGAAGCAGAAAGGCCAGTTAGAGGACTAATCCAGCAACCCTATAGACAAGATGGCAGCTTGGCCCAGCATGGTAGTGGGCTATCAGCTCCTGGATAGATTTTGAAGATATAGCAAACAAGACTTCCTGAACTTCTGGATATATGACATAGGGAAATAAAAGAGTAAATTACTCTTCCAAGTTTTCTGGTTTGAGCAACAGAAAGGACAGAATTGCTATTACCTGGATTAATTTTTAGACTCATTTGTATTTCCTCTTTCTTTTGTTCTTTCTTTCTTTTTCTTTCTTTCTTTCTTTCTTTCTTTCTTTCTTTCTTTTTTACTGAACTCTCTATTCATATTTTTTGCTTATTTGTTTCTATTGTGAGTCTGATTTTTTTCTTAAAGCTTTCAAGATTATTTATCAAAACCTACCCATTCATAGGTAATACGAATTCAAAATACAACAGTTTATATATATTTTGCTTATGTTATTTTTGATGTGTTTTGCTTTTCTTTTCTTTATTTAAAGGCATACAAATGTCCTTTTTAAAATTACTTGGACATGGGGTGCCTGGGTGGCTCATTTGGTTAAGTGGCTGCCTTCAGCTCAGGTCATAATCCCACAGTCCTGGGATTGAGCCTCCCTCTCTGGGAGCCTGCTTCTCTCTCTACCCATCCCCACCCCTCCTCCCCATCTGTGTTCTCTCTCTCTCTCTCTCTCTCTCATAAATAAATAAAACATTTAAATAAAATAAAGTAAAATTACTTGAATGTATCCATTTTAATGGCTCCTGAATTTTTAGTCAAAATGAGAAATACTATTCTTGCTCCAAGGTTAGGAATAATGCATTATTTTATGGTCTAGTTTTATGGTTTTATTTTTTTACATTTGCATCTTTAATTCCTTAGAAATTTATTCTGGTGAAGGATAGAAGGTATGAAACTGACTATGTCTAGATGAGTGTCCAGTTGTCCTAAGACCATTTATTGAATTAGCTCTATTTTCTTCACTGATTATATATACTGCCCTTCATAGGTCAGGTTGCCAAATGCACTTGGATCTAATTCTGGCATTTCTGCTTTTTTCCTTTGGTTTTCATGTCTGTTCATAAGACATGACCATAAAGTCTTATTTACTTAGACTTTGTAATTATTTTAATAAATGGTATGACTAAACTCATCTCTCTGATCTTTATTTTCATAGTTTCCTGTCTATTTCTGTTATTTTCCCGAGCTTTAGAAGCACCTTGATTATTTGCAAAAAAGAAAAGAAAGTGCTGTTCTCTTATTTAAATCATCTTAGAACTATAAATTAATTCAGAGAAAATTGGCATGTTTATATTTTAAGACTTTCTATCAGAACATAATCTGTATTTGCATTTGTTTCTGCTTTTCTTTTTCTTTTTTTTTTCTCTTATGGGGGCATGTTAAACATTTCTCCATATGTGTCTTGTACTTTTCCTGTTAAGCATATTACCTTTTTTTAAATCAGTCTGTTGCTATTAAAAATGAGGACACTTTTCTTTTACCATACATCATCAAAGTGGTTTCTGTTGTATATATTGAATGGTATTGATTATATTGATTTTATACCCTACTGATGGCATTTTAATGCGGTTTGTGTGGTTTTTCAATGGTTTTCTGGTGGGTTTGGGTATTAGATAATTTCTAGTGCAATGAGTGATAGTTTAATCTCCTCCTTCCTAATCTCTGCCTAATTTGTTAGCTAATATTTTCAGTAAAATTGAAAAAAATAAGAGTTGTGAAAGTGAGCGGACCCTGTGATCTCACCCTCATGTTCCCATGTTATAGAAACCTATAAATTAGATGGGGCAGCATGCACTTCTATAGCACTAATATTCCCTCAGAAAGTTCATCACAATAATGATTATCTGTTCACTCTATATTTTTCCTTCTATACAGTGAGTGTTTTTAAAACTCTATTTTGTCAGGGCACCTGGGTGGCTCAGTGGGTTAAAGCCTCTGCCTTCAGCTCTGGTCATGGTCCCAGGGTTCTGGGATCGAGGAGCCCCACATTGGGCTCTCTGCTCAGCAGGGAGCCTGCTTCCTCCTCTCTCTTTCTGCCTGCCTCTCTGCCTACCTGTGATCTCTATCTGTCAAATAAATAAATAAAATCTTAAAAAAAAAAAAACTCTATTTTGTGTACATTTCATATTATATCCATATCCTCAGGCATATAGTACTCCTTGTAAGTATATGTTAAATGAATGATTAGACAGCTTAATGAAGATTATATATCTCTGCTTGAAGAACTTATGTAACAGTATTTAAACATCTTTTTGTCTCTACATGTAAGTGCTTCTTAATTTGAGACAATGTACTACAAGTAGACAGAGCAAAGGGCTCAGAGCCTAGGACATCTCACTGCTTCTCCCTTTGGCTCTGTGATTGAGGGACAAGTCTTAATCTTCCCAATACTCAGTGTATGAAATGCAAATAATGTATCATCAAAGAGTTCCTCTGAAGAACAAATGAAAATGCTGCATGTGGAATGTTGATCAAATTCTCTTTTTTAAAGATTTATTTATTTATTTGGGGGGATGCACAGGGTGGGGTAAAGAGAATCTTAAGCAGACTCCATGCTGAGCCCAGAGGTCAATGTGGGGCATGATCTTATGATCCTGACATCAGGGTCTGAGCCGAAACCAAGAGTCAGACACTTAACCAATTGTGCCACCCAGGTACCCCACTATGACCAAATCCTAATGCCTCATGTTCTCTTCAAACATGGTTTCTTCAGGAGAATATTGATTCTATGTGATGGTTCTTTTGTTCTATTTCCCCCCAGGTATGAATTGCTGGCATTTTGTCAGTGTTGAAGTAAACTCACCCCCTGTGTCACCCTTTCCTTCTTCCTCCTCTGGGGGTGTGCAATTTGAAGTTCTCCTCTAATGAATCACTCTGTATTTATCTGATTCAAACTTACCTCTACTCTCCATGCCTTCTATTTATTGAGGACAGTGTTAATAACAAATCTCTCCTCAAAAAGAAGAGAACTATTTCACTGATTCCTGAACACCACCCTTTGGAGTTCAAAAAGGAATCTCCAGACAAAGATGTCCTCCCTTCTCCCCTTTTTTTGGGGGGGAAAAAAAAATGGATGGCTAATATGAAGAAAACAGTGGCTTGACTTGCAGGCTATCCTGTCAGGGACCAAATACTTCCATTTTCTGAGGCAATTCTTTCTCATTCAAATGAAGGCTAAATCAGAACTAAGGAAAAACCATGCTCATGAAATCATATTACAAGCAGGGAGAGGACATGTCGTCTTGCCTGACACTTCCTCACCCAGTTTCTCATCCAGCTCTGATCCACAGGTTAACGGACATGATAATTAACTCTTCATAGGAGGCATTTCTACCTATTGCTACCGATTACTCTCTGAAAATTGGAAATAGCAGCCCCACTATCATCCTTCAAAGGCTGAACAGAAAGCAGAATTGATTTAAAAGAAGCCCGACTACATGAAAGTCTGAGAAATATAACATGGTCACCATTCCTCTCAGCAAATTGCTGATTGCTCAGTAAAACTTGCAGGGGGTGGGAGGTGATGCTTCCAGGCTACAGTAATTAGGGTAGAATGGTTTGGAGAAACTACTGGAAAGCTCTGATGAAAGGCCAGGAGCATTGTGGCTTTATTAGGAAAATGCCAAACAGTGCTAACAGTGTCTGCAAAATTGGATTACCATTTTTATTCTGGGTTCCAGAGGGAGAAAATAGCCAATTAAAGCATTCAGTACTAGGAGTACCATGCTGAGCATTTAGTTAAAAGATATGCTTAGAGATTATTTTGTCATTCAGCACACTGCCCTTCAATCAGTGCCAATGTCCTAATAACCAGAGGGTAGGGAGAAAGGCGAGGGGGCACAACTTTTTCTTTTGGAAAAGGGACCCACCCGTAGTTTGATTCAGAGTCCAGAATTTATATTTTAGTATTTATAATTTTTTTTCATTTTAGGTACATTTTGTATTGAAGTAAGTCAGCAAGGAGGAAATTACAAAAATAAATAAAAGGAGGTATTATAGGATGGAAAGGAGAAGAAATGGAGGGAGGGAGGAAAGGAGAGAGGAAGGAATGCTTCAAGTAGATGCCATTCAGGAAACACGTGTGCTGAAGTTTTATCACCTTTCCATTTAACCAAGGCTAAGTGGATTTTTCTTTGAGTGTCTCCTGTATAATCATTTGCCGAAATGTCAGAACACAAGCTGTGATTATTTGACCTTTAGGGACACTTAATGAAGAACCTAACACGGTTTTCTTTCTGAATACTTCTTTCTATTTTCCCGTGTCCTGCATTAGGTAGGCTGAATTACGCGAGAAGAGATAATAAAGAAATTAAGAGAAATTCTGTCCCTGGCAAGTGAATGACCTTCCTGTTTTTCTGTTTCTTCATGAGCAAATTTCATTGATAATATTAGCCATATGCATTTGTCATGGTGACTCCGTTGGACCCTCCATTTCCTGGTCCCTGCCCATGCACACTCGCCATGGCTGAACACCATGGGAGGGCTTTGGTTTTATTCTTCTTTGTCATCCCAGATACCCAGTTCTGCTCCTGCCTTCCCATGTTGAACATGCAAATAATATATGTGATTATAGTCAGCCCCGCATAAACTTTATTAATTCCCCAAATAATTATATATCCTGCAAATTCAGATACCAGTGTCATGAAGTAAATTAGTGTGAAATACACTATTTTG
Source organism: Mustela erminea (assembly GCF_009829155.1). NCBI lineage: Eukaryota > Metazoa > Chordata > Mammalia > Carnivora > Mustelidae > Mustela > Mustela erminea. The sequence goes on from NC_045620.1 coordinate 108,627,057, forward strand.
GGTGAATTAATACACTTTCTCAGGGCTTCCACTTCCATTAACAGACAGACATTCCAGCTCCTGCACGTATCCAAGTCTTTTTTAAAAAATATATAACTCTATACTGTTTGCATATAACTTAGAAAAACAATTGCTATGTTACAGTCTAAAACATGTTTTGCTTAATAATCCTTTGTTTAAAGCATTTTGAATTGCACTGAGAGAAATTTAAGGACTCTTGCAAGCAAAAATCAAAGTGATTAAAGCAGCATGGAAATAAGTGGCTTAGATGTCTGGGAATGTGCTGAAAACCCAACATACAGGTCAACAGCAAACAGATTATATGAGTTGTGAGCTCCTAGAATATTGTAGGCTCCAGAAATGTCAGCCTTTCCCCTCACCCCATTGCTGTTAACCTCTTAGTTTTGCATTTCTACTTTCCTCTCCCTCACTTGTCTGTGATATTAAGTATTTAAGGCAACCAACAAAAATTTAAAGACACATATTGTTTCCCAGTCAATTCACTGTATACTTTTCATTACGTTTCCAATAAAATTTAAATTTTCATTAGAAAATTCTTCAGTTCATATTCCCATCATTTGATTTTCATGAAGCTATGAAAGTTCCAAGTGATATGGCACAAAATTAAATACTATCTTAGAAATAACCTTCAGGGGGTGCCTGGGTGTCTCAGTGGGTTAAAGCCTCTGCCTTTGGCTCAGGTCAGGATCCAGGGTCCTGGGATCAAGCCCTGCATTGGGCTCTCTGCTCCACAGAGAGCCTGCTTCCTCCTCTCTCTCTGCCTACTTGTGATCTCTGTCAAATAAATAAATAAAATCTTAAAACAACAACAACAACAACAACAAACATTCAGCTGACAGTCTAATCCCAGTTCCATTTTGTATGGCCTGAAAGATGCCATTTATCCTCTCTTAGTGACCTTCTTCCCGTGACCACCTACTCACTTCTTGTCAGTTTTCATATTAAATAGATTTCTATATCATTAAACTAAATGTTGCTTCTCTCCAGCTCTTATTTATTGGTCAATTCTCTTTACATATGATATTATTTCAAATATTTAAAGATAACTACTATTAATTTTCTAAGATTTCTGTTCTCTAGGCAAAAGGGCCCAGGTGTTCCTTTGTTCACACATACTATGTTATTATGTCCATTTTCCATTGTGTCACTGCTAAACATAGCTGAACTCTTGTTTCTCATTTTCCATATACTAGAACCCTATAAATTCTAACAAAGACTGGGTGACAAATGTAGCAAACAAGATCACATATAATATAGGCTTGTATTACAAATGTAGTTAATTAAAATGCTATTTACATTTTAATAAACTATCTACATTTTATAAACTCACAATTATAAAAAATATTTTCAGGTAAATGATACTTTCCTTTGGTATTATATTATCTGATACGTAAAGTAGTCTTCCATTGAAAAAGAGTTTCTCCCCATAAAAATTTTGGCTCTTAACTTGAATTAAAATAAAGAGATTAGGGGCACCTGAGTGGCTCAGTGGGTTAAGCCTCTGCCTTTGGCTCAGATCATGGTCTTGGGGTCCTTGGATCAAGCTCCACATCGGGCTCTCTGCTCAGCAGGGAGCCTAATTCTCCCTCCCCCATGCCTGCCTCTCTGCCTACTTGTGATCTCTCTCTCTGTAAAATAAATAAATAAAATTTTTAAAAAAAATTTCTTCCCACAAATTTACACAAATTGCTGATATGATAAATATCTAAATGTAAAAATTCTATGAAATATTAGCAGAATGTATAGGAAAATGTATTTATGATTTAGAGTAGGGAAAGGAGGACCCCTTAGTGATAAAGCAGAAGGCCATTAGGAAGGAATGAATAATTACAGCTACACTTCATTTTTAAAAACGTGTGTAACACAAAAAAATATTAAAGGTGGAAAAGTATATAATATATACATAGACATACATAATGGACTATATTTAATATATAAAAGTAAGGATTAATGTCAACAATATATAAGGAGTTCCCACGAATCAATAAGAAAAAAAGGTAAAATGGACAAATGAATAAGAATTCACAGAGAAATAAAGACAGCCAATAAACATATCATAAACCATTTAATATATCTGATAATTAAGATAATGCAAATTAATTCAGTTATTAGGTATCATATTATACTTCTCAGTATAGGGAAAAGGAGAAGTTTGATAGCAAGTGTGATCCAGAATAAAGGGACACAGTCCTCCTTTTCTGTGATTTGTGTAATATGAATTGTAATAGTCATTTTTAGCAATAGGTATTAAATTTTAAAATTGTTATAGCTTAATTTAAAATTGCCCTAGCAATTGTCATAGAAAAACTTACTGACATGTACTAAAAGATTATACATTACAATATCTTTATGATAGCAAAATAAAGGAGAGAGAGAAGGAAAGAAGACTTGAAATGAAAGCAAGGCAAAGACAATCCACCATAAGTATAGTTGTATGATCTGAGGAAGGAAAACAACGTAATGAAATAAAAATATCTAAAAGTCTAATCAATGAAAAGATTGCATATATAGGGCACCTGGGTGACTCAGTGGGTTAAGCCTTTGCCTTCGGTTCAGGTCATGATCTCAGGGTTCTGGGATGGAGTCCCACATTGGGCTCTCGGCTCAGCAGGAAGCCTGCTTCCCTGTCTCTCTCTCTGCTTGCCTCTCTGCCTACTTGTGATCTCTCTGTCAAATAAATAAATGAAACCTTTAAAAACAATTAAAATGCATACACTACTACTGACTCATCAAACAAAATTTTCACATGCTAAAAGGAGATGAAGATGATTCAAGATGATCAGAGCTTCTACTTCTATTCCACTTTGGAAATTTCCTGTCTCTAGCTGGGAAGAAATCAAACATATATGCAAGTGAACTTTTCTTTATTTTTCTTTAATGTGTAGTACAGAGGGCTTATCCCCAAAGACAGTTTAAATTGCCTTATAAAAATTGTTTTAAAGAGTGGTTGATTGTCTCAAAAATGCACGTATGTGATCAAAATTCAATAGAAGAGGTTTTATATAGCGTGTGTACACACTTATTCATAGTAGTGTGACTTCATCAGTATTCTAGCCAGCAGGTGTTTCTGTATATGTGCATGCATCCGTGTGACTAAAAGACTCTGCATAACATATATATTGCCTCTGTCATTCTTCATCTCATTCCCCAAATATGTATTCTATAGTTCTTGTTTAACAAATTGTATATATTTAAGATGTACAACCTGATCATTACTCACCATGCTGTACCTTAGCTCTCTAGAAATTATTCATTCTACATAACTACAACTTGGTACCCTTTGACCAACATCTCCCCATTTTTCCCACCTCCCTTGCTCTGGTAACCACTTTTCTACTCTTGGTTTCTATGAATTTGATGCTTAGATTTTTTTTTTAAAGATTTATTTATTTATTTAGTTAGTTAGTTGGGGGAGAGAGAGTTTCTCTTTCTGCATTCCTTGGGAGGAAAAGAATGAGCAGGAGAGAGAGAATCCAAGCAGACTCCCCACTGAGCTGACTTAGATTTCATAGATAACTGAGGTCTTGGGGCCCATTTCTTGCTATATCTGGCTTCTTTCATTTAGCGTGTAATGTCCTTCAGGTTCATTCACAGTGTGTGTTTTATCAAACGCATGTTCATTTTTAATGCTACTTTTAAAAACCACTTGCACAGATACTCCAAAACATATTCTTGTACTTCTGGGAATTGTCCTTTATGGGAATGAAGTAGACAAAGAATTTCACCCATTTGTTTACTTGACATCTTAAACATACAAGATCCAAGATGCAAATGCAAAATTCAGCATACATACTGTCACAACAGAGAAATTGACATACTAGCATAATTTTGAAATCATGTCCTATATTTTTCTTTCTTTATACATTATACACTATATAATTATAATGTATAATTTGAAATGTTTTACTCTATTCTTAAATTGATATTTTGAAGAAAATTATATTTTGCAGAAAATTACATTTTGAAGAAAATTAGTCACAAGAGTATTTACAAAAATTCCATACTCTAAACAAGAAATGAAAAGTTTAAGTGTCATACATGTTTTCCATTGTTTATTAATAATTACAAAGACCTATAGATGGCCAACAGACACATGAATAGATGCTCAAAGTCACTCAGAATCAGAGAAATGCAAATCAAAGCTACAGTGAGATATCACCTCACACCTGTCAGAATGGCTAAAATAAAAAATACAAGAAATAAGTGTTGGTGAGGATGCAGAGAAAAATGAACCTTCGTGTACTATTGGTGTGACTGCAAACCGGCACACACATGCTGGAAAACAATATGGCACTTCCTCAAAAAATTAAAAATAGAATTACCCTATAATCCAGTAATTGCACTACCAGGTATTTACCCCCAAAACACAAAAACACTAATTCAAGGGATACATGCATCCCTACCTTTATTGCAACATTATTTACAGTAGCCAAATAAGGGAAACAGCCCAAGTGTCCATCAAAAGATGAATGGGTAAAGAAGATGTGGTATATATATCATGGAATAGTACTCAGCCATAAAAAAGGAATGGACTCTTACCATTTGCAACAACATGGGTGAGGCTAGAAAGTATAATGTTAAGTGAAATAAGCCAGTCAGAGATTAAGACAAAAACCATATGATTTCACTCATATGTTGAATTTAAGAAACAAAACAAATAAATGAACAAAGGTGGAGGGGAGAGACAAATCAAGAAACAGACTCTTAACTCTAGAGAATTAATGGTTACCAGAAAGGAGGGGTTGGAGGGATGCGGGAACTAGGTGAAGGGGATGAAGAGCACACTTATTGCGATGAGTGCTGAGTAATGCATAGAATTGCTGAATCATTGTACTATATTGTGCTATATATATAGTACATTGTACTATATTGTACACCTGAATCTAATATAACACTGTACGTTTACTGGAATTAAAATTGAAGTTAATAAAATTGAAGTTAATAAAAAATAATAATTACAAAAAAGTAAGAAGGGAATTCTTTTAATGAATTGAGAGAATGTGTAAGTCACGCAGAAGTGAAAGAACCATGCTTCTTGTATTTCATTTTTATGTTTAAGATAATTACATACATTAAAAAGGATTTACAAATTTTAAAATTAATTTTAGATTCAAAACACTAAGGTTAGCAGTTAAGACAATAATTGGTTTTGTTCCATCAAGGACATTAATTTTAGATAGTCTAAGAAAATAATCATCTCAAGGCTACCTATTCTGCAAAATATAAACCAGGTAGGAATGCTGAATAAAATATGTATGATTCTCAGTATTGCTCGGATTTTTAAAACATAAGTGAATTCCTACAGAGGTAGTAAGTGAAGAACAAGCTAAAAATCATAGCGGGAATTTGAAGGTGTTGCAGTCCAGAGGGAGTTGGCTGTCCCAAAAACAAGGAGTGTGTTTTAAAGGCATCGCTTTGACCACAGAGTGGGCTTTAACCTCAAGTTGGAGAATTTAGAATTGTATCCCCTAGATAAAAGAGACCATCAAAATGCTGTCCCTTAGTGAAAGTGTGACATAAAGAAGAATATTTCTTTTGGGGAAAAAAATATCATAAAATAAGTATGTCTGTCTTGGCTTGAGCTTGGGTGGAAAATAAAGTCTCCTATAAGTGTTGTAACATCAGGCTTGTCTTATATGGATTTGAGGTTCAAATTTATTCCATCTGCATGGTACAGGAAACCTCAAATCAAGGAAAAAATTCTAAATGTTCTCATAATAGTATTTCTTATGGGTCCCTGGGCCAATTCAAATAACTTTTAAGGGGACTTCCCTTCTTCAGGGCCCTGTCTACAATAACATATAAACTCTGTCTAAACTCTAAGATTCACTAGGAAACAAGGCATAATGAGAGAGAGTAAACAAACAGGCCAATAACACCCGTCAACAAACAACAGAAGTAGATACTTAGGAATTGCAATAATGAAATAATCAGATATCGGTTATAAAATGAGTTTGTTTAAGTTAATAAATAAATGAAAGGTAAAATATATGGTATATATATACCATAGGTGATATATATAAAAAGTAAAATATCGGGTATATAAAATTATAAACATGAATATGTAAATGTATATGCTATCTATAATATACAGTAAAGGTAAATATATATGGTATATATATATATTTGTAACATATATGGTATATATAATTAGAAATATGAATATGTATTTAGGTTAAGACAAGTTTGAGAAAAGAATCTGTATTAGAGTTCTCCAGAGAAACAGAACTGATAAAATGAATGCTCTAGAGGGAGAGATTTATTTTAATGAATTTAAGAGTCAGACTGCTTGTGTTGAATCTTACCTCCAAGATTTGCTAACTGTGGGACCTTGACCTAGTCATTTTCTCCTCTTTACTTTCAGTGAAAAAAGGAAGAAAATAACACTCCTGACTTAAAGGTGTTGGTATGAGGATTAAATGAGGGACAATATGTAAAATATTACCACAGATCAGTAAAAATAGTAAGTGTTCAGTGGCTATTAGCTATAATTGAAATGTGACTTAAAAGATTGCAGGATATAACTGAACTTAAATATTTATATTGGAGAAAAAAGCCCTCAAAATGCCAAGTATTTAATCACTTAAGTTAGAAATAAAGAACACAAATATAAAGTAAAAGAAAGTACAAGGAAAAAAAACTACTAAATATAAGCAGAAATTAGTGAAAGGTAAACTAGGATCAAAAGAGCCTGAAATTGAAAAAGGTTAAAGAATAGGAAAACCACAGGAAAGATTTTCAAGTGAAAATGAAAGAAGACACAAGCAATTTTAGGAATAAAGTGACCGTCCTATAGATCATGTAGTCTCAGCGGGAGCCATGACACCCCTTTGGGAGCAAAAAATGGTGTTTTGAAGTCCCTGAAATTAACTATCTTATAGATGAAGTACAGGTATAGATAGAGTGTATAAACAGATACACACTATAACTGTGATATTAAAATTTCATTTTTGACACTTGAAAATTTTCACAATGTGTACTGAAATAAAGTTTTAAATCCCACAGCCTCCTTAAATATTTGGAAAAGCAGATGATTGGTGGGAAGTTTAAATAAGATTGGTGGGATCATCTTGGTCTGACATTCAGTGACTGTTTACATTCTGATATTTTATCCTTCATTCCCCAAATCCATGGTAGCAAAAACTACGCTGTCTGAAAATTATCATAGGGCTAAAAAGAATTATTTTTAAAAATCCAAACAAATGGAAGATTCTAGAGGACTAAGGAAGCTATGGGGAAATAATCTTCCACCCCGGAGAAATCTCCAAGAGCAATTAGTAAGGTCATAATTTTTTTTAAATAGAACACGAGTCCAAGTTCATTGCTTCTTCCCGTGGGAAGATGACGTAGTTTTTCATAATATCTGTCTAGAAAATCACAGGATTATTAATTTTGAGTATTGTGATGAAAATGTTTGTTGAAGTGCTTATTACCCAAGAGGTAGTCATTGACTTTTGTCCCACTTCTTTTCTAATCAGTGAAGTGGCAGTAGATTCCTACATTTGTTGCTCAGGTTCTTTCTTTCTTCTTTCTTTGAAACTATAACTGACTATGCCAACAATCACAGCAACAGAAAACACTCCTCCTTCACATTTGTCAGTTTCTTCTAAGAGGTTTCCTATTTCTAAGTGCTGCTTTAGGCTCAGCTACTTGATTGCACAGAAATGTAATGTAGAAAGGTTGCAAATCTTGTCTGTTTATTCTTCATGTACAGATTTTAACCTGTCCTTTATTTTTGACTATATGAACAGATTGATCACTTTTTAATATTTTATTATTTATTTATTAGAGACAGAGAGAAGGAAAAGGGGAAAGGGGGAGAGGGAGAATCTTAAGCAGGCTCCATGCCCAATGCAGAACCCACGGGTCCTTGATCTCACAACTCTGAGATCACGGCCTGAGCAGAAATCAAGCATCAGACACTTAACCAACTGAGCCATCCAGGCACCCAAGATTGATTACTTTTCTAAATTTTGTCACAACCTCATATTAACTTGGCTCAAGTAAACCAACAGACAAAAATAAGCTGAACAAAAATCTCAATTTAAAAATTATTTGAGCTATTTTGTTATCATATTTAACACTTTTCATAATCATTTCCAGATTCTCTTATTATAAATATTTTAATAAATGATCCATTTGGACTGTAACTCCAAAATGCATAAAACATGGACACTTTTAAAATACTACTTACCTGGTAGTCTGTAAGACTACCCCAAAGCAAAAAGCTGAAGTCAGTAGTATACTGAATGTTCTTCACAGTGTTTCTAGCAAACCATGGCCTATAGGACGTTGTTTCCGTGAAGTAAGTTAAGAAGCAGAGGAAAAAAATGTAAGAGGTGTATTCTATTGCTTCCTACTAGGGAATATGAATGAGCTGATTTGTTCTGACTATTTTAAGTTACAGAGTTAATCTCTTGAACTAGAGGAAACTCTAGTCATCTGAGTAATTACTTCTATTCTAAAAGATGAAAAGAACTTATGGCCTCTCAAGAAGTAGTGAATGATGAACAGAATGAAAATATTGAGCAAGACTCAAACCACTGTAACAAGCTTAGAGAATGATTGTCATCATTGCTACCGGGCAAACCTTTTGAATTCTCTTACTATGACCCTCTCTCTTTCTGAATAAGAGCAAGAACACACATGATCATGGAAGAAACTATGAGAGCAGAAGGTGCTGGGCATAGCAGAGGGCAGCTTTCTCATTTCCTGACAATAACAACCAATCCAGGCCATATTTCTCCTTGTTTTGTGTTGGGAATCCTAGACTTCCCCAGTCTCCTTATATTTTCCACCCTCATCCCAGTCTTCATCAAGTTGTGATTCTGATTTGAGGACTTTAATGCGCCATAATGTTTCCATTACCTAAGCAAGAAATAAGATGTCAAAAAATATACTACATCAATGGTCTGACAAACACATTTGATCACCACTGTTCAATATCTTGCAGGAGGTTGATAACTAGAAGTGAAGGTCTGGATTTAAGGCATAAGGAAATGTCAGTTCTGCTTTTGGCAAACATTTTCATATTTGTTATCTTTAAAGTGGCAAGCCAACTTTTCAGCTTCTTGGGTAACATAAGAAAGGTCAACAGAATTGGAAATCAGAACAAAGAACATGCTATAGAAAACACAGCTTTTTCTATGATTAGATAGAAAAATTAACATGTTGAGAAAAACAGGTTATTTAGCAATAAGGTTAAGAAATGTAGGTAATCTTATAAACTTTTTTTTTTTGAAGATTTTATTTATTTGAGAAAGAATTTTCTTTTCTTGGTGGGGGGTGCTGGGGAAGGACAGAAGAAGGAGCAGGGCCCCATGTGGGGCTCACTCCCAGGACCCTGGGATCATGACCTGAGCTAAAGGCAGGCAAGGCTTAACCGATTGAGCCACCCAGGTGCCCCAATCCTATTGACTTTTTAAATAATTTCAGACCTTAATCTTCATATATATGCATAAATGTATGTATAGCCTTATTGGATATAACACTTAAACATAAGCAATAAAAGAAAAAACAAGGGGCATCTGAGTGGCTCAGTGGGTTAAGCCCCTGCCTTCAGCTCAGGTCATGATCTCAGGATCCTGGGATTGAGCCCTGTCTGGGGAATCTCTGCTCAACAGGGAGCCTGCTTCCCTCCCTCTCTATCTGCCTGTCTCTCTGCCTACTTGTGATCTGTCTCTCACTCTCTGTCAAATAAATAATAAATAATCTTAAAAAAAAAACAGGTAAATTGGACTTAATTATAATTAAAACATTTTGAGCTTCAAAACACATCTTCAAAAAAGTGAAAACACAACCCCTGAATGGGAAGGAATATTTACAAATCATAAAACTGGTAAGGGATTTGTATTTACTTCCATTGTTTCTTCTGAGGAGTCAGCTGTTAGGCTATTTGTTGCCTGTTTTTTGTTTTTTTGTTTTTTTGTTTTTTTAAAGATAGTCACTCTCTATTTTTAAGGGTTTTCTCTTTTTATTTACTTTTTAGCACTTTTACTGTGATTGACCTGGGCGTGGATTTAATTTCGTTTATTTTGCTTAGGTTCTTAGGGTTTGTCAAATCTCCAGATTAGTGTACTTCAACAGCATGGTAAAATTGTAAATCACTATTTCTTTAAATATAAGTTCTGCCCCATTCTCTGGGATCCTGGTTAAATTCTGTTAGATTGTTTCACTGTGTCTCATCATTGTTTCCTTCACTTCTCTTCTGATTTTTAGTCTTGTGCCTCTCTGTGCTCAATTGTTTTTTTTCTGACCAGTCTTAAAATGCTAATTCTCTCCTCTTCAATTAAAAGCTAATTATTTCTGAGCCCATCAGTTGTATTTTCAAATTTGATTATTGTGTTTGTCAGTTCTAGAATTTCCATTGCATTATTTTTTACATTCTTCAGTTATCTGTTAAAGTTTTTAATCATGTGTTTTATTTTCTGGAACAGAGTAAATATAGCAATTTTATAGTCTATTTCAAGAAAACTCAGGATGCTCTGTGGTTCTGGGTCAGTTGCTCACAATTTATGCTGGTTGGTCTCTGTTATAGAGTCCCTTTATTTCTGATAGTGTTCTTATTATTAAATGTGCAGAATTTTTTGTAAAAATAATTTGAGGTCTAAAATGATGTTATTTTCCTCCACAGAGAATTACGGAATTGCTTTTGGAAGGCAGTTTTTAGACACGGTCCTGTGTGTGTGTGTGTGTGTGTGTGTGTGTGTGTGTGTGTATGAGAGAGAGAGAGAGAGAGAGAGAGAGAGGAGCCTCTTTATTGGCGTGCCTTCCTTCTGGTGTAAGAACAAAAGATCCAGATTAACTATCTATTGTTTTATTTTCACAGTGTTTTTTTTTTCTCAAATTCCTTTGAAATTAAACAGACTTATTTGTAAAGATACCCTTCTACATTAAAAAAGTCTCAACCCGCAAAGGCCCCACTTACTGTTAACGTCTACGCACACATTTTTATTCACTCATTTATCCTGTATACAGAAATCCCACCTTTTTGCCAGAAGTTAAGAAAACAAACAAAAAAGAACCTAAAGATTCTCAAATGGCTTTCCATCAAGTCACCAAAAGAAAATCCAGAAAATTTTAAACCAATAACAATTTCTATTTTCCAAAAATGTACTTATTCTATACTGCCATCCATATAATTATGCAAGAGCGTACACAGCCCTAGGAAAGAGAAAATATTTCATTACAAAATATTTGCAATCAAGAAAATATTGCTTACTTTTAAATAAAGACTAGGAAAAGTGACAGTAAAATAAATATGTTTAGAGATGTCCTTTTTTTTTTTCACAAGTAAAAAAAAGCGCACACATGAAGTTAATATGTGTATGAGTTACAAAATGAGTCTAGCAGTGCTTGCACACGTGTTATAAAGTGAGGTGGTTTAGACTCCTCTCTCTCTCAGCGTTTACTTATAAAAGTATGAAAAGAGCCTCACCAAGGGAAGATTTCACTAAGCTGAAATACACGGTAGGAACATCCAGTAGGCAGAGACTGGGGCTGTAACCTTGGTCTGTTGTTGCTAGCAAAACCATTCCACCAAATAACCCAAGCCCCTCTCCCCTGCCCCGTTTTGACAAGATAAGTAACACTTTCAGGGTTTGAGTTGACATCCAGGTGAGCTGTAGTCCCTGGGAGGACCTACTTCCAATTCACCATTATTTCTAGTGCATAACCTTTTAAAGGTCCAAACTGAAAGGAAAGATTTACTCATGTGCTTCTACTTCTGGGTATAATCTGGATGGTATTGCTTTTCTTCTTCACCCTTGACTGTTAACCAAAGACTTTCCAGTCTCACTGCTTTTTGGCATCTATCTCTGATTTTGGCCTCCTCCAAAAAACGGTCCCCAATGCAATTCTTAACACCTTGGGTACAGCTCCATCCTTTTCAAAATCTTCCTGAGATTACCAATCTAGTTTACCACTTCAGCGTCTTTAAGCATTTTTAAAAAACAAAGTTTTGAGCTTGTCTGATTGTCTTAATGGGGTATTATCGTCTTGGTCCTTTGGGGCTGCTATAACAGAATGGCATAGACTAGGTGGGTAATAAACAACATAAATATATTTCTCACAATTCTGGAGACTAAGAGTTCCAAGACCAAGACACCAGCTGACTAGGTGTATAGTGAGAGCCCCCTTCCTGGTTCTTGCACAGATATGTTCTCATGGAGTTTCCACATGGTAGAAGGGGCAAGGGAGCTCTTTGTGGTCTCTTTAAAAAGACCCCTAATCCCACTCATAGGGCTCCACCTCAGCACCTACGCACCACCCCCCCACCAAGGTCCTATTTTCTAGTACACTTACATTGGGGGTTAGAATTTTAACATGTGAATTTGGGGGGAACACAAATAGTCTACAGTAATTATCAAAAGGGGACATCAAATGGATTTAATAAAAATGTAAAGTATACATTTGAAATTAATGAAGGATAGTTGAAATACAGGCAGGCAGGGACAACCCCCCCCACACACACACCCAAGAGGAAAGAACCCTTAAAAGGATTTTACTTCACCCTAGAAGGAGCCTTCCACCCTTTCCCACCTGATAGGTAGATGAGCACATAGGCAAAAACCTGATTGGGTGACAAGCACAGCGAGAGTTAATTAGATTAAAACAGCTGCCAACAAGCCCATAAAAACCCCTAAACTTAGAAATTCCATTGGCGATCCTCTCAGGTCTCCTCCCTCCTCAGGAGCATTTTACAATGGCTCAATAAATTTTACTGTCACTCAATACTGTCACTCAAGAAGCTGCTCTGTTGCCCGCCACTCTTGATTCTTCTAAGTGGCACAACCTAGAATGGTAGCCATGAAGGAAAAGAAATCCTGCAACAAAATGAGTTATACTGTAAGCATGGAGAACACGTAGAGGGCAGCTTGGAATCTAGGGCATTCAAAATTGTGATGGTTAATTTTCTGTGACAACCTAGCTGGACCACGGTGCTCAAATAAAATTATTCTGGGTATTTCTGTGAACTTGTTTTCTGGATGAGATTAACATCTCTGTAGGTGGACTTGGAGTAAAGCAGATTACTGTCTATAAGGTGACAGGATCTCATCCCATCAGTCAAAGGCCTTAAGTGAACAAAGGGTGACCTTCCCCAAGCAAGGACTCCTGCCAGCAAACTGCAAGTCTTCCTTGAGTTTCTAGTCTGCCTCCCTAATCCATCAGATTTTGGGTTTGCCACACTTCCACATTCACCTGAGGTAATGCCTTAAAATAATTATCTCGAGCACACACACACACACACCCCTATATATATCCTGTTGGTTCTCTTTCTTTGGAAAGCCCTGACTAGTATAAATAGATAACAAGATCTTGAAAAGGCAAAGGAGGTGGAAGACAGATTCTAGACAATTTCATAAGGAAAAAAAAAAAGTTTTGTTAATTAATTTTATCAGGAAGTAGATGGAGGTTAAAAAAAAAAAAGCATAAGTCTAGAATTCCTCTTTCTTAGAGGCTAAATATTGAGGAGTATATAAGCAGCACTTCATCACTTTAAGCTGGTAATTAAAGGGATTTGATAAATGAAGTTGCACATAAAGGGTTTTTTTTTAAGATTTATTTTTATTTATGTATTTATTTATTTTCGAGAGAGAGAGCAAGTGATGAATATAAGTAAGGTTCAGTGGGATGCAGTCCAGATCCAATGTCCAAGAAAGAATTCTTGAGACCTCTTTGGTGCAAAAAGGTGATTATTAAGGCCGGGGGACAGGACCCACGGGCAGAAGGAGCTGCTGCCCTGCGATCTCAAGGTGTGGCTGATTATATACTCAGGAGTTGGGGAGGTGAGGACAAAAGATGTGTTCAGAAGGCCTGTCAAATGGTAAAGAAGACTCTCAGGATAATGGAGACCTAGTTATTGCCAGGCCAAGCTGTTTTACCCTCTAAAGAGGTACCAGCATGAAGACAGCTGGGAGTTTCCTGGAGGAATGTTATACTCCTCCTATCACATGTCCTTGTCAATGAACTTTAGGTTTAGAAGAAAATCAGCTTTATGTACATTTCTTTCCACCTCAGCCTCCCTCCGTTTTATGAACAGGAGGGTGATGTTAGGGCTTCCGCAACTGAGTTATGGGTCTCTGGAAGTTGGGCTATTGATAAGAAAGCTTCTTCCTTGTAAATCACTAGGACATATGCAATCTGAGGGAGACTTCAGGTCTTGCAGGATTGTGATCTCTGCAAATTAACTATTCATTTTTCCTTTAGGGCAGCCAGGAGTACCTGAGGAATGTCACACGTACCACAGGGGAGAGGGCAGGAGTGCCAGGTTCTGCTTTGTCCTCAGCTTGCCTTCCTGTTCCCTTATCAGGAGCACAAGCAGGGGGAGGGGCAGAGGGAGAAGGAGAGAGAGAATGCACAAGCAGACTCCCTGATTCCAGGCTTGATCCCAGTACCCTGAGATCATGACCTGAGCCGAAATCAAGAGTAGGCCACTTAACCGACTGAGCCACCCAGGGGCCCCACACAGTAAGTTTTTATAATATTTCTAGCTCCCTAAAATACTCAATTACTTAATTCTACTCCCTAGAAAACTAGCTTTTTTAAAAAAATAGAATATCAGAAATGAAATGACTTTCTTTAGGGTCTCACATTTTGTAGCTCTAAGCAAATTTTCAATCTTTGTACATCTCTATTGGTTTTTACAAAATGAGCTACTACTCTTACTAAAAGAGTTTAAGTATTTCTAAAAGCCTTTAAAAATGACATAATTGACAATGTCAATAATTAAAAAGTCGTTGCTCTTTTAAAAAATACACTAAATGAAAGAGAACACTTTGGTTAAATATTGTCAAAACATATAGAAATAATTACAAAGGTATGTTATGATATAAAGAGTAATGAGTGGAGGGTGCCTGGGGGGCTCAGTTGTTCAAGCAACTGGTCATGAACCTGGAGTCCTGAGGTGGAGTCCTGCATCTGGCTCCCTGCTTAACAGGGATTCTGCTTCTCCCTCTGACCTTCCCACTCTCATGCTCTCTTTCTCATTCTCTCTCTCTCAAATAAATAAATAAATAAAATCTCAAAAACAAACCAAATAATAATAATAATAATAATAATAACGAGTGGAAGCTAAATGATTTACTCATTAACCTTGGATGTTGGTAGCGCTGTGACCTTTACTTTTCGTAAAATGGTATGAATAATTCCTCACTGTATCACAAGGGTGTTCTGAGGATAACATGAAATCACGAATATGGAATAGCTTTAAAAAACTAAAGTGCATACCAGATGTTGTTATTAAATGATGGTCGTGAATCTCAGAAAAAAGAAAAATTTAATTCCTTGAAAAACCATTGGTAAAGGGTTGTGAGCAGTCTAAGAATTTTCCCTAGGGTAGTTGGCGTCCAAATGTGAATAGATAAAAATCTGTTAGCTTTGTTTTTAAAGCAGTTACATTTTGGGCCCCATGACATCCCTCCAAGGCGAATGTAAAATATGCATTACATTTTGCAGAAGAAAATCACAAGCACAGAGAAATTTTAAAGTTTGCCTAGGTTACATTGAGCCTCAGTGGCAGAGAAACAAAGAGAACTAAAAATTTCCATATTTATACCAGATGGAAGTACTTGGTAAAGGATGTTGGTATTTGATAGCTTTTTTGTGAAGAAGAGTGGCATTATAATATTTTCCTTGATCCTTTAAAAACAGGTATTTATAGAAATATGTATATAAAATAATAAATAATTTATATGCATATATGTGTATATGTGTATAGATAATGTACATATGCAAGATAAAGAATAATTTCCAAACACCCTTGTATCCAACATCTAGCTTCCAAAACTAGCATAATTAGTACCTTTAACATATGCTGCGCCTTTACTTGTCTTTATATATTTGTCTTACACTTACAAATCTCCTAAGCATATAATATCCATTTTTGCTTAGTGTTGAGACTTATTATAGAATGGAAAAAATATGTGTTGTTTTATGAATGTATATTTCATTTTACACTATGTTTTTTGACATTCACCTAGATTGATAAGTGAAATAAATTCATCCAGTTCAACTGTTTTACACTGTTTTGTTAAATAAATATATCACAACTCATTTATACATTTTGCTATTAAAAATATTTGGGTTGATTCACTTTTTTGCAGTTCAAAACCTCACTGCTTTTAACACTGAATGTATTTGTCACAGTTCCACATATGTTTCTCCAGGAGATCAAGAATTAAGAATGAAATTTCAGGGCCATAAAAGATATTTACCTTCAGCTTTATGAGACAATTCTAAATTGTTTTCTAACATGATTTCCCAAGTAGAGCATAATTATATACTCCCATTAATAATGTATAAGTAGTCCTAAAGCTTTCAACATCCCAATCAGTGCTTGAGTTAGATATTTTAATTTTTACCAAGCAGGCGGGCATAATTTTTTCATCCATAATTTCTGTGTCCCCAATTATTAATGAGATGTGTATATTGATTTACATAATAGTTGTTCTGTGGAGTTTTTGTTCCTGAATTTTTTTTTCTATTGGGTTATTTTTATTTTCTCAATGGTTGCTATGAATTTTCTGTATTCTAGATACTAATCCTTTTCCAGTTATTTGTGGTGCAAGCATCTTCCTCTAATTAATGCTTGTATATTCTATTTAGGCTTAATCAAATTTTAAATCTTTCTTATTAAAATATTTTTGTTTGTCATCTTTAGAAATCTGTACCCACTCTGAGATCATAAAGATTTTTTCTTATATTGCCTCTTAATGGCTTTGCACTTCTACCTTTCAAATTAACACTTAAATCTCTGAGGAAGTAATTTTTTGATGGTGCAAAGAGTGAAACCAAGTACTTTCTATATGTAAACATTTTTTCCCAACACAATTTATCCAATGGTTTATTGATTACTTTTGATATACAGAACCATCCCCATAACATCAAGCTTTTCAAGAACGTAGGTGTCTTGTTCCATGTTCCTTTTTTCCCCCATTTCTCTATTAATCTATCCATGAATCAATATTGCCTTGATTATTCTAAGTTTATATAAGTGGGCATTATTTGGACAAATTTGTCCATGATTTTTATTTTCTTTGATTAAATCAAAATTTTTTAATCAAATTTTCGATAAATTCTGGATTGAAATATAAGCATGCTATTTTTACATCAACATGTACTAACTCAGTATCTATAGGCTTTTTTAGTCTGGCTGTTTGTTTTCTGCTCAGTCTTACTCAAGGTGATTTGTTTGCTCATAAGTTTTGAAATTTTTGAATAGGAATGGTGTTTTCTGAAACATTTTTAAAGATTTTATTCATTTATTTGAGAGAGAACATGAATTGGGGGAGGGGCACGGGAGAGGGAGTGAGAGAATCTCGGGCTGACTCCATCCTGAGCACAGAGCTTCAGTGGGGCTCCATCTCATACCCTGAGATCATGAACTAAGCTGAAATCAAGAGTTAAGTGACTGAGCACACAGGTGTCCCCAGAAAGTTTTTGGTTTTTGTTTTTAATTAACATATAATGTATTATTTATTTCAGGGGTACAGGTCTGTGATTAATCAGTCTTACACAATTCACAGCACTCACCATAGCACATACCCTCCCCAGTGTCCATCACCCAGCCACCCTATCCCTTCCACCCCCCTCCACTCCAGCAACCCTCAATTTGTTTCCTGAGATTGAGTCTCTTATGTTTTGTCTCCCTCTCTGGTTTTATCTTGTTTCATTTTTCCGTTCCCTCCCCTATGATCCTCTATCTTGTTTCTCAAATTCCTTATATCAGTGAGATCATATGATACTGGTCTTTCTCTGATTGACTTATTTCGTTTAGCATAATACCCCCTAGTTCCATCTATGTCTTTGCAAATGGTAAGATTTGGGGGGTTTTGATGGCTGCATAGTATTCCATTGTGTGTGTGTGTGTGTGTGTGTGTGTGTGTGTGTATAAAACCTCTTTTTTATCCATTCAGTTGTTGATGGACATCTGTGGACTTCTAGGCTCTTTCCATAGTTTGGCTATTGTGGACATTGCTGTTATAAACATTCAGGTGCATGTGCTCCTTCAGATTACTACATTTGTATCTTTGGAGTAAGTACACAGCAGTGTAGTTGCTGGGTCATAGGATAGGTCTATTTTCAACTTTTTGTGGAACATCCATACTGTTTTCCGAGTGGCTGCGCCAGCTTGCATTCCCATCAGCAGTGTAGGAGGGTTCCCCTTTCCCCGCACCCTCGCCAACACCTGTCATTTCCTGACTTGTTAATTTTAGCCATTCTGCTTGGCATGAGGTGGTATCTCCCTGTGGTTTTGATTTGTATTTCCATGATGCTGAGTGATGTTTAGCACTTTTTTTTATGTGTCTTTTGGACATTTGGATGTCTTCTTTGTAGAAATGTCTGTTCATGTCTTCTGCCCATTTCTTGATTGGATTATTTGTTCTTTGGGTGTTGAGTTTGATAAGTTCTTTATAGATTTTGGATACTAGCCCTTTATTTGGTATGTCATTTGCAAATATCTTCTCCTATTCTGTCGGTTGTCTTTTGATTTTGTTGACTGTTTCCCTTGCTGTGTAAAAGCTTTTGATCTTGATGAAGTCCTAATAGTTCATTTTTGCCCTTGCTTCCCTTGCCAAAGATGATGTTTCTAGGAAGAAGTTGCTGTGGCTGAGGTTAAAGAGGTTGCTGCCTGTGTTCTCCTCAAAGATTTTGATGGATTCCTGTCTCATATTGAGGTGTTTCATCCTGGGAATCTTTGAGGTCTGAATTGAGGTCTAGGTGTGTTTTTCCAAAGAGTGTACATGTTTGCTTCTACCAGACACCATTCCAGAACCATTTTAAACTGAAAGTTTGCTAAGGATTTTCAAAGCTAATAAAAGAGTAGAATTCTGGTCACAAGCCTCTATGTGCCAGTAGACTGAAATTTAGGTACATTCTGGGACAAATTCTTTGTTTTCCTCCTCCCAGAGCAAAGCCTGAGAATGAAACACATTCCCAGTATATCTGAGATCTGGTTTTATTTGTTTTCCTAGTAAATTCACTGTGGTGTTACTTACTGGAAACACTTCTTCCTCACCTGACTTCATATGGGGCTTTCTTATCCAGGCTCCCAGGCTTCTCACACCCCAGGTTATCTCTTCCCTTTCATAAATTTATAGAAACTCAAAACCAAATTCAAGGCCCGCAGTCTTGTCTGTGAAGATTAACCTTTCTTTCTACTGATGCACCCATAGATTGAAATATAAATACATATCAGAATTATAGGAAGAATTCTTCAGACAGCTAGTTCACCAGGTAAGTGGAAATATAACAATATTTGAACTTTAATAAGCAATTATGCCCTGAGGTCAATTTTATATGGAGAAATTCTAGGACTGAGCCTCAATAATCAGCAAGTCTTATGAATTTTCCATTTCTAACGTAAAATTTAATACTATGGTAATAATCTTATTTTTTTTTTTTTAAAGATTTTATTTATTCGTTTGACACAGAGAGATCACCAGTAGGCAGAGAGGCAGGCAGAGAGAGAGAGAGAGGAGGAAGCAGGCTCCCCGCGGAGCAGAGAACCCGATGCGGGACTCGATCCCAGGACCCTGAGATCATGACCTGAGCCGAAGGCAGCGGCTTAACCCACTGAGCCACCCAGGCACATTTTAGTTATGGTGAATGATTTTATCTACCTTTATCTAGTAATTTTGTTAGCAATAATCCAGTTTTTCTTTTTAATTTATTGAGGCATAATTTTATTTTATTTTATTTTTTTTTTAAGTACTTTATTTTTTTTTATTTATTTTTATTTCCAGCATAACAGTATTCATTATTTTTGCACCACACCCCATGCTCCATGCAATCCGTGCCCTCTATAATACCCACCACCTGGTACCCCAACCTCCCACCCCCCGTCCCTTCAAAACCCTCAGATTGTTTTTCAGAGTCCATAGTCTCTCATGGTTCACCTCCCCTTCCAATTTCCCCCAACTCCCTTCTCCACTCTAAGTCCCCATGTCCTCCATGCTATTTGTTATGCTCCACAAATAAGTGAAACCATATGATAGTTGACTCTCTCTGCTTGATATCTGAGTGAGGCATAATTTTAAAACAATAAAGTGGGGGTGGCTAGGTGGCTCAGTCAGTTAAGCGTCTGCCTTTGGATCAGGCCATGATTTCAGAGTCCTGGGATGGAGTCTATCTAGGGCCTCTCTGCTCAGCAGGGAGCCTGCTTCCCCCTCTGCTTGCCCCTGCTCATGCTCTCTCTTACTCTCTCTCAAATAAAATCTTTAAAATAAATAAATAAATAAATAAATAAGCAAACAAGCAATAAAGTGTATATTTAGATGTATTTAGACAAAGCATACATCTACATAAGCACTACCATGGCCAAAATTAAGAACATTCCCATCACCACAGCCTGTTAGGATGCCAAGTTAAATTTGCACTTCAGAAAATAAATATGTTTCATGAAATATTTGAGAGATAGTGAAAAAAATCTATTTTTTTTATCTGAATTTAAATTTAACTGAGAGTCTTGTATTTTTAGTTGATTGACTGATGGATTGCTAAATTTAGTAACCCTATCATGTCCTTCCTAAATAATCCCCTTCCCCAACACCACAAATCCAGGTAAACCATAGCTTGCCCCACCAGTGTAAATTATATTTGTCTCTTTTAGAGAGTCACATTCATGGACTCTTACAGCACACTGTCCTTTGTGTTTGGCTTCTTTCACTCAGCATAATGTTTTGGGAATTCATCCATGTTGTTCTGTGTATTAGTGGTTCTTATCTATTTATGGTTGAATTGTATTTCATTGTATGAATATACCATAATTGATCTATTCAGCTGTTGATGAATACTTGGATTATTTCCAAGATTTAACTGTAATGAGTAAAGCTGAAGTGAAAATTCATGTACCAACTCTTTGAGTGGACACATAATTTCATTTTTCAAAGCCCAGTTTACGTTTAAATTTATAAGAAGCTTTAAAACTCTTTTCCCGGGTGCCTGGGTGGCTCAGTGGGTTAAGCTGCTGCCTTTGGCTCAGGTCATGATCTCAGGGTCCTGGGATTGAGTCCCGCATCGGGCTCTCTGCTCGGCAGGGAGCCTGCTTCCTCCTCTCTCTCTCTCTGCCTGCCTCTCTGCCTACTTGTGATCTCTCTCTGCCAAATAAATAAATTAATTAATTAATTAATTAAAAAATCTTAAAAAAAAAAAACCTCTTTTCCCAAAGTGGGTATCTTATTTTACATTCCTACCAGCGATGTAGGAGAGTCCCAGTTGATCCACATCATTGCCAATAATTGCTGTTATCTGGGTTTTTTGTCTTTTAACCATTCTAATAGTTGGACAAGCTATCATATCTCATTATGATTTTAATTTGCATTTTCAGACAATTGTTACACATCTTTCTATGTGCTTATTAGTCATTTATATATCTTGCTGAAGTGTCCAGATATTTTGCTTATTTTATATTAAGTTATTTGGTTTTTTTAGTACTGGTTTTAAGAGTTATTATTTACTCTATATAAGCTTGAATGTAATCGATATATATATTTATTGATATATATAAATGTATCTATATTTCACATATATATGATATGGTATGTTTGTGTGTGGATGCACATATATACATACACACATATCCTTCTAGCATTGTTGTCTTTCCCTTTTTTAAGAGCTCTTTTGAAGAACATTATATTATATTATATTATATTATCTGTATATAATTCTGGGAGAATATATCCTCTCAACATTGCTTTCATGGTTGTTTTTGTTTTTTTTTTTTTGAAGAGCAAGTCATTTTCATTTTGAAAAAGTCCAGTTTATCAGTTTTTAAGTGGTTTTGCTTTTTGATACATATCAAAGAAATTTTCACTTACCCCTAGGTATAGATTTTTCCTTTGTTTTCTTCTTAAAGTCCTTTTGGTTTAACTTGACTGTTTGTATCTATGATCCATGTCAAGTTAATCTTAGTGTATGGCATGGGATAAGAGTGAAAGCTCATTTTTTCACATGAATATCTAATCATTAACAAATTTTTGAGAGATAGTTACCTTCGATAGCATACGGTCTGTGCCAATGGTAGTAACTAAATTTATTGAGTACAAGAGGCAAAGAAATGAATGACCTTATCTTTATTGATATTAACTGAGTTTATTGACCATAGAAATGCCCAAGCATAAAGCAAGATAAGTTATGTTTTACATTATATCGTTTGCAGTTATGTTTAATCATTTTGTCACTAATGTGCAAATTAGAATGATCCTTGAGTTTTATTTTCATTTTGTCATTCTCAAAATGATTAACCCTTAATCACTGATACCCCTGCGCCCTGACTCCTGCACTTCATGTCTCATCAGTCTAACTTTTCATCTGAGAACTGGTATCACAGCTTCCTTGTTTACCTCTCTACAATCTGTGTTCAATGAAGTAGAGAAAATTTACTTTAAAAATGGAACACAAATTATTTTATTCCTTCCCTCAAAGCCTTCTAAAGATTTCTCCTCTCACTTTAGAGAAAAAAATAAACAAGCAATAAAAATAAAAGAAAAGGAAAATGTACCTTAAAGGATGTTGCAGTTCCATTTTTTTTTTTTTTAATCTAATCTCCTATTACTCTCTTTCTCACTCACATCCCTCTAATCACACTAGCCTCCTTGATGTTTCTCCAACATATCAGGAATTATTCTGCCCTGGGGCCTTTGCATTTGTTTTCTCTTTTCTCTCTGATGACACTGGCATTTCTCCAGATATTTGAAGACTGATATTAAACATCAGTGTTTGGTCTCTACTTAAATATTTTTCTTTTCAAGAATTTTTTCCCTTCTAGTCTTCCTATTTAAAATTGTCCTACCATTACCCCCCTAGAACCTCCCTATTCTTCTCTATTTTAGTTTCCTGCGTAACACATAATGGTTTTTAAAATTAATGCATGATTAGGGGGTTGCCTGGGTGGCTCAGTCTGGTAAGCATCCACTCTTGGTTTTGGCTCAGGTCGTAAGCTCAGGGTCTGAGGATTGACCTCCACATCAGGCTCCACACTCAGTGCAGAGTTTGGTTGAGACTCTCTCTCCCTCTGACCTTCCCCCATTTTCTCTCTCTCTCTAAAATAGATAAATAAATCTTTTAAAAAAGATTGATTCATGTTTGTCTTCCTTCATGTGAATGTTAAAAACATCTTAGAAGTCCCCTCATGGGCTCTCATAGTGCCCTGCAATTTGTCCCTAGACAGAACTGATAACCTCTGATATTTGCTTCCTATTTATTTTTAAGCCCTTTGAGATAAGGGTTTATGTCATATTCACCTTTGTGCCTTTAGAATCAATTCTCAGTAGACATTAATTAACTATATGGAGCTACTGAATAACAAACAAATAAAAGAAGACAGTGCCTATACTGTTAATTAGCTTCAGTTAATTGGGAAAAGAAAGTGTCCCATAGTTTTCTCATTGTAAAAATAGAGATGATAATGGGGGGTTGAAATAAATACTAAAGAAGTGACTATACTTAAAGAACTTAGAATAGGGTCTGGTATGTAGTAAACTTTCAGTAAATGTTGGCATCCTCTTCCTCTTCCTCCTCCTCATCACCACCACCAACACAAACGCTTTATTAACAGACCACATATTTCCTTTTTAAATAATTCAGAACACTTTGTCAAGTTCTCCTCCTCTTCCAATTAAATCTTCCCAAATGTGGTATAGAAACAAAAAAAATTTAAAGTAAGGAAAAGAAAGCTAGACGGCTTTTCATAGAAAGTAAGAATGTATCCCAGAGCAGAATTGTCCACTGAGGCAGAACCCAGGTTCCCCAGTCTATCAATATATGTTTCCTAATTCCAAGTTTCTAAGGTGCCAAATTAGCATTTTTAAAATCTCTCTTTAGGGCATAAACTGGTCCATAGAAATGTGTCTCCAGTCAAGTTACTATCTGGCTTGTTACATGTATTAAATTTGATTTGTCATCTTGGGCATCTCTGTTTTCCAAATTAGATCTTCTCCCTTATTTTAGGCTGCTTAAAAGGTTAAAAATCAATTTAAAACTTGTTTAATTAATTTAGGTTGGTTTTAGTAGTCATGTGTATATCAAAGTGAACAGGGGCAGTCATATTAGTACTATTTATAATTCCAAGCCATTGCATGACAGAATGAAGACAAGATATAATTTAATCTAGCTCAATTTGAGAAAACCAAGCTCCATTCTTGGCATTTGTTCAAACCCCTGAGAAATTGAAATAAAATGTATCATTTAGAAGTGAAGCTCTGTCTGTGGGAATGTTGAAGATTTTGAATTACTAATTGTGAAATGTAGTTGGGTGCTTACTTTTGCCCCTATAATCCTCAGACTAAAATGGCATTCTAGAAATAATAACCCAGAACACAATAGGATTAGTAGCTAGTCTCTGATGATAACTGTCACAGATGTTTAAGACTAAAGGTTAAGGATATGAATCCTCCTTGCAGAATAATAAGTGGGTCTGTGTGGTATAACAGAGAATACTAGACTGAGAATAAAAACCTGAATCTAAACAGAGTCTGTGGTGCTTCAAGCAAGTTATTTTATCTCGTCAAGCTTCAGTTTCTCTCTTTGAATAAAAGGACTAAGCCGTCTGCTTGTTTGGGCTAAATTAAGGCAACCAGTGAAAATACCTGACACAGTGCCTGATAAAGAGTAGTAATTCAGTTATTATTAATATCAATTAAATATGAATCTGAAGCTTCCACTGGCACTATCATACTACCTAAAAAGTCCCATAATTCTGTCCCTAAGAATGAGTGTGAATTCAGCAACTAAGGATTGAGGTTATTAATTACTCCCCTGTTAATAATATTAATAGGGGAAGAAACAAATGCCCCAATCTCCTATTTTAAAAATAATCTCTAGCCTCCAAGCAGTACATTCCCTTAAATGTGTATAGCATCTGGCAATTCTTCAAGCACAGATTGCAACAACAATGCTGGTTTTGCAAATAAATAAATAAATAAATAAATAAATAAATAAATGTCAAGACTGTGTTGGTCATTGGGGAAAGATTTATAGTGCAAATGTATTCCATAAAATGATGATTCCTATAATTAAAAAATACTTTTATAAGTCCTACTCTACTCCCAGAACTACCTCCAGTACCATTCAGACTATATTTACAACTCCAGGTTTCCTCGCAAACTTAATGATTAGCTAGTAAATAACTCTAACAACGTGGCTGGTTGTACATCACGGACAACGGAGATAAATTGTAGTACTGGACATCATAACTCTCCAAAAACAGCATATGAGAGAGCATATGAGAGTGTAATAGGTGAAGGATGACTGGAGGTGCCGGGGATAATCTTTAGGGGCTACATAGGACCTAAATAGATGCAGAACAGACTCCTGGAACAGAAAGGGGTCAGAGGTCTGAGGCCACACCTAGAAGAGATTGAGAGCCAGTCTATACCTGGGATCTGTCCTGTGCCACTTTTACCTTAGAGTAAAATTGGATATTCGGTACAATAATGATCAAAGAGATAAAACTACACTACCAACTACTTTGACTTTGTCTTTGAAATGCTATTTCCAAATCTTCAGCTTTCCTGGTCAGAATGTCTTAGGTTCTGTAGATTCTTTGCCTTTATGCATTTTAAGGTAGCTACTCTCAAATACATCTTAAAGTCATGGTTAATGGTAAGGTAATCTATGCACTAAAACCACTGAAAGGCTGATTACCAATGTGCAATTTCAGTTACTCCGTTATTCCTTATCTGATAAACACAGACTCCGAGAGACTTGTTTGTACTGCTCCATTAATTATCAGATGTCATCTGTCCTTTTCATGTGTCAAACTTTCCTTTGGGTCAATACATTCTATGATATATCACAACTAGTTCACTTGCATAAAGATGAGTAAAGGAACTTTGCATTTCCAACCTTGATTGTGAAGCTGATTTATCTGTGAAATGCACACATGTTGGTTTTTTTTTTTTTTTAAAGATTTTATTTATTTGACAGACAGAGATCACAAGTAAGTGGAGAGGCAGGCAGAGAGAGAGGAAGCAGGCTCCCCATGGAGCAGAGGGCCCAACATGGGGCTCGATCCCAGGACACTGGGATCACAACCTGAGCCAAAGGCAGAGGCTTAACCCACTGAGCCACTCAGGTGCCCCGGGTTTTTTTTTTTTTTTTTATTTACTTATGCTTTAACCTCAAACTTTAGACATAAAACAGAATACCCCAATGATCTATTTATCAGGATTGCAATTTGATATTTTATGAATGTGTACCTTTGGTTTTTTAATCAAATGCTAATGATCCCAAGTCTTGAGAGTTATAAAATTATGACTTGTCCTCAGCTCACCAGTAGTAAGTAATACAGAGCATCAAAAAGAAAAGCTTCACGAGGGCGGGGATGTTTGTTTCTTTGGTAAACTCTCTTTCCCAAACACTGAGTGTCTGACCTTCTGTAAATGCCTACAAAAGGAATGAGGTAACTTCTAGAACTGTGACAGAATTGTCTCTGGAACCATGTAGCTAATGTCTAGATGGATACACTGATATTGGTCTTGCAAACACAGACTGCCTTATTAGAGATGAACATTTTTACAAGATTTTCATAGATGAAGAAATTTTCTTCTTCAGTTGTTTTCTTTCCCTTTCAATTTCAGTGTATCTTGACTGTTTCTTATATAGAATATTCAAGTTAATATTTGTGTTAATTAATTCATCTCTAGCATTTGCTGTCTTTTTTAGTGTCATATTGACTAGTATTTATTTCAAAGCTAGTTTTATCTGTACATTTAACAACTCACCATTCTGTTTTAAAATTTGCAAAGAGCATCAGTTCCTCTGAATACTATGACTCTTCCTTTAGAATTTCTCACTAATTCTACTGCTATGAGCCACTGTTAGTGCATTATCTCATACTTGGACTAGTTTGAACTGTAATAAGTTTACCAACGGACTTATAGGTACCACACACACAGAGTTATATTCCAAATAGCATCCAAGATGGTGATTTTGTAATTTAAATCAGATTGCATTTCCCCATTATGTCCCCACCTCAATCAGAGAGAAATCCAAGTGTTTAGAGCCACTAAAGGATCGGACTCCTTGCTCAGCTCCTTCTGTCTACTCATTATACTTTTTCCTTCATTTATTTTGCTGCAGCCCACCTGGCCTTTGGGTTATTTCTTGAACATATTGAATATCCCTACTTCAGTGCTTTTGTGCATTCTTCTTCTTCCAGTGGGAATGTTCTTCCCCTAGAGAGCTGCATGGTTCTCCCCGTGACTCCTTTTAGATCCTACTCAAATGCTGCCCTTGAAGAAGGCGTTTGTTGAAGCCTTTATTTATTTGTATTTATATATATTTCTATAATAAATATATAAATATTTTATATAATAAATATATAAATATTTTATATTATATTTATTTTTATTTATATAGGTTTGTTGAAGGTCTTTATTTGATAAGGCTCCCACCAAAAGCTTGTAGGAAAGTAAGATTAATGTTATCGGAAAATTGAGGAGATCCTTGCTCTCTAGTAGCAGAAATTTTTGACACCATTGTTGCCTATAGTGACTTCATGATCTAGCTGAGGTTTCCACACAAAGTATTTAAAGTGCTGCCTGGTTTCTCTTGATGCTTATGGTAAAACACAAGAAGAGAGAAATAAACTGAGGCCTTCTGGCCAACAGCCATAAGAATGAGTGTTGGAGTGCATTCTCCCATCCCATTCAAGTCTTGAGAGGCAGTTCAACTGCAGCCTCCTGAGAAACCCTGAGCCAGAATTACACAACCAAGCCCCTCTTGGATTCCTGAACCTCACAGCCTCTGAGAGATAGTAATATTTATTGCTCTATGATGCTGAAGTTTGAGTAGTTTACTCATTACACAGCAACACATAACTGATACAATTAGGACGTTCAAAAAAAGATCTTACATTTTTATAAATTCAACAGCATTTGACTTGTTTGTCAATAGAGCTAGCAGCTTCTCCAGATGAAGAACAGATAAGCCAGAGGCGGGATTGTAGAGGAGGAATAGACACACTTTCTGGGAGATGTAGGCAAAGAATTTCCTTCTCTCGTTTCCTGAGATTTTGGAAGTGAGTTATAACCTTCTTGTTTTTTGAGCTATTAAAGATTCTTTTTTTGAATACTACATTTAGGATGCTCATCAGTTTTTTAAATTAAAGAAGCCCGGAACAGGATCAGTAGCGCTTGAGTTTAAAAATAGGCAGTATCAGCTACCTTTCTTGCTGGGTCTTTTTCTGTGTATTTTCCTCACATCTCTTGGAACCACAGGTTTTCTGGCTTCCCAGCACCATACAAATGGAGTTTTGGGGAGACTGGGCAGTGTAGAGAGAGCGATTGCTTGATGTTCTGAGGACATCATGTGGGAACAGTAAGATTAGTTCTGGTTCCAGGGTATCTGTATGTCAAAACGTCACCCCTGTTCTTCCCCAGCCTTATCAAAACACTGGTTGTGTTCCAATGAATTCTGCAAAATTTATTCTCTGCTGATTATGTCCTTGATGAGTTAAATAGAATATTTGACACTCAATAGTATATTCGACCAATATTATTACTTGTATAGATGGCAGTTTAAAATAATGTTCTATTATTGAAAAGAATTTTGACCAATAGCTTTTATTCAAAATCTATACTGATAATTCGCCCTTATATCTTTCTTATTACCTCTTCACCTTTTATTTAATTATCGATATAACCTCCATAATCTGCTTCATATTGGTTACCCACTGATATTAGGACACTTGTTTTATTATAGAAATCAGATTTCTTTTCAAAATGTGATTCATGGGGACGCTTAAGTGGCTCAGTGGGTTAAAGCCTCTGCCTTTGGCTCAGGTCATGATCCCAGGGTCCTGGAATCGAGCCGGCCTCAGCCTCTCTGCTCAGCAGGGAGCCTGCTTCCTATCCTCTCTGCCTGCTTGTCATCTCTGTCTGTCAAATAAATAAATAAAAATCTAAAAAAAAAAAAAAAAAACCAACCAAACAAAATGTGATTCATGTCCAGGGCTCTACCATTTTGTTTAATTAGTCCTATTTGTAGCTTAAGATAGTTATTTCTGAAATGCTGATGCAAATACTGAAAATTAGGGCATGTATTTTTTATATGTACTAAATTAATGTCTTCACACTTATTCTTCATAAAAAATACATTCATATGTTTAAGCATTCCACTATTTGCTGGGAGTGTTACCAAGTATTCTCAACTCCTAAAATTGCCTAATAATAACCACTGTACAATTCAACTCCAGAGGTTTTTTATCTTTACCCTACAAGGTAGGAAATAACAGATCTAAGTAAAAGTAGCATAGTTAGATTGCGTGTTTAGGTAAATCTGTCACTGTAGGAAAGATTGATTTGAGAGGAGCGAGTAGGGAGGGAGACCATAAGAGGCTATTTTAGTAATCTTGGCAAGAGATAATGAAAGCCTTAAGAGATGATGAAAGGCTAACAAAAGGGAGGGATACATCACAGAAAAGTGCAGAGGAAAAACTGGGATGATTTGTTCCATACTTTATTAACTATGAAAAGAATTAATGGGTACTTGGACAGGATTGCCCTACTAACCTCAATATTTTGCATCTGCTAGGTGAGAAAAATACCACAGAAGGCAGTTCAGGCTTCTCTGCCCCTGAGAAAAGGACTGTTAAGAGGAATTAGGGAAACATGTTTAAATTGCATATAAATGTTAGAGGAACACTTTTGCAAATAGTTAATGTAACTCGTTCTGAAATCTTTGTTTTATTTGAGAAGCCCTGAGGACTTTAATAAAGCCTCTCTAGCACCCAATTTGCTGCAATGGTGGGACAAGATGCTTTGGGTTTGTCAGACTCTATCACATTTGTGTCACTTATGTAAATCAGATGTGAAGTTGTTTGACTATTAAAACGACAGCGAGAGCTAAGAACAAACCAGGAGGGTGCCTGGGTGGCTCAGTCATTTGGTGTCTGTCTTTGGCTCAGGTCATGATCCCAGGGTCCTGGGATCCAGCCCCGCATCAGGCTCCCTGCTCAGCGGGAAGCCTGCTTCTCCCTCTCTCACTCCCCCTGCTTGTGCTCCCTCTCTCGCTGTGTCTCTCTCTGTCAAATAATAAATAAAATCTTTAAAAAAACAAAATAAGGTGCCTGAGTGGCTCAGTGGGTTAAAGCCTCTGCCTTCGGCTCAGGTCATGATCTCAGGGTCCTGGGATGGAGTCCCGCATCAGGCTCTCTGCTCAGCAGGGAGCCTGCTTCCTCCTCTCTTTCTGCCTGCCTCTTTGCCTACTTGTGATCTTTCTCTATCAAATAAATAAATAAAATCTTAAATAAATGAATAAATAACCAAAATGAAAAACAACAAAAAAATAAAAATAAACCAGGAGAACGTGAATAGCAACACATCCTAAATTCTCTCGAAATGACATAAATGATAATGGGAAAAACATGGAGAGCATTGCAGAAACAAACCCCAAACACACTCTGAATATAATCACTGCTCTTCATGCTTACTAGACCCCCCCAAAACAAGCCATTGTCATTTCTCATCTAAAATGATAAAATAGCCTCAAACTATGTGCAAGACAAAAGGAAGAACATGTAAAATGGAGCTTTAGTGCCAGGAGGAGCTAATTATGTGTTAATAAAGCTAAATTAATCATTCATAGGCCTAGCATAGACAACTTCCATTATTTGGTATTCACCAACATGGGTGGAACTGTGCATTATAATTAGAGAAGGAAAAAGGTGGCAATTGTTGGTTGTGAATAGAAAGAATGAGAAGTGTAAATAGGGCTTATTCACTGTCCATCATCTTGTATTGATTTTAAATATTTACCAATTTATCAATATT
Source organism: Mustela erminea (assembly GCF_009829155.1). Lineage (NCBI taxonomy): Eukaryota > Metazoa > Chordata > Mammalia > Carnivora > Mustelidae > Mustela > Mustela erminea. The sequence goes on from NC_045620.1 coordinate 108,657,851, forward strand.
TACCAATTAAAAGACCTATTGTCAGGGAAACTATTCAAGAGTGACTTTTTAAAATCCTAAGCATGTAAAAGGATTTTTCCCTGGTTCCTGGATAATAAAAGTGGTTGAAGGGTGGTGCAGAAGTGGGTGGGGTTTTTCCATCCTGGTTCTGCATAGAATCCCAGCTTGCTCCAGCAGCTTGAGGATTGGTAGCTTGAGAGGAGTACATCCTAATGGACAGTGACCAGAGTAGCAGTGATGTGATTTGATATGAGGTCCAGGAGCGAACAGTCAAGGAAGAATTCTTGAGACGTTTTCGATGCAAAAAGGTGGTTTTATTAAAGCTCGGGGACAGACCCTAAGGGCGTAAAAAGCTGCCCTGGGATTGTGAGGAGTACTTAGTTATAGACGTTTCAGTCAGTGGTGGTTGGGAGGGAGGTGTTGATAGAGACAAGTAAATTTTCAAAAATGGGTGTTCATATGTCAAACAAGACTTACAGGATCCTAGCGGTTTGGCTCTTTGTCAAACTAAGGTTGCTTTTTGCCTTTAGCAAAACACTTACATGAAGACAATTGGGAGTTCCTGGAGGAATGTCCCACCCTGCCTCTCTTTTAAGTATTTGTCAATGGGCTGCAAGTTGTAAGGAAATTTAATTTTGTCTACATTGCCTTTTGCCTTGTTCTCCGCATCAGCAGCGCTGAGAACCTTAATAGGAGACTCTTTGGGAAGTGGGGAGCCAAGCATCAGAGGAAGAATGCAGTAGAAACCGAAATTGCTTGCACCTTTAGAAACTGGGTTATAAGCTGTGTCCCCTTGGTGAGGGAGGGGACAATTAAGAATAACGGGAGATATTTTTAGGAGTCTATTTTTAGATAGTCTACCTATCTGCTTGGGTAGATTGAGGAAACACGTTCAGACCCATGGTAATTTGAGCTTTCAAAAGTACATAACAGTTGATATCAGATCACATTTGAATTATCTATAGAATGTGATCATTGCACAGGCAGCACTGAATTGACATCCCATCTGTGAGTCAAATAAGGCATCATTACTGGTTGAGGAATACACCTGCCATTTTAAATGTGAAGATACAAAGAAAGGAGATTATGCAGAAGAGAAAGCTCTTTCTCTAAAATCTGTCAACAAAATATCCTAAAATTGCCACTGGTGTCATAATTGAGTGATATTCAATGTGTAGTCCTAAACTAATAGCAGCATTACCTGATAACTTGATAGATATAAAATTCTCAAGCCTCATTCCAGACCTCAATTCTCAAGCCTCATCCCAGATCATCTGGGATGTAGCCTAGGAATCTGTTCAATCATGCTCTCCTGTCAAGTTTTATGCAGGTTGAAGGTTGCGAATTACCCTGAAGAATAAATTAACTCGTTCACACTGATGACTTCTCCAGCCATCTTCTACAGTTGTTCTCTCGTGTCTGCCAGTGGGCAGATAGAAAATGTGCCACATGACCAAGTTTCTCAGAAAACAGTGGGACAAAGAGCTCTAGACAAATGAGTTACTGACGTGTAAGCCCATGGAAAGTGAAAGGTCCTCCAATAATGGGTCCGTGATTAAAGGAGCGAGACTGATACAAAGCGAAGGTCAAGCGAAGTTTCATTTTGCGCCAAGCATCGAGAATCAAACTGACCGGCCAGGCCGTATCTTACAAAGAGGCGACCCCTCCCTGCCTTACAGACTAGCTTTTAAAGGCAAAGGCCGTGTTGGTTGGGCCTGGCCACACACAGGTGGCCAATGAGATTGTAACACACAGAGAAAGCTGTACAGTCACGCTAGGTCACATGTAAGTGACCAATTGAATTACAATTTACCCTATAGTAGCTATTTGAACTAGCCTATCACCTTGGTCAGAATTGGTGCCCAAAAGGTACCCAAAAGGCCGGGCCCACACTCCTTGGTAGCTAGGGAGACAGGATCCTCTACTGATTGGATGTCTCCACCTGACCCGACTCATCCCTGCATTCCGCCGTTATCTCCACCTGACCTGACCTGCCCTTGTGTCTGCGCTTTGTTACCTGGGACTGGTTTCCCAGACTTGCTTTTAAGTAAGTTCCCCGGTGGGGGGCGCAGGGTCCGTTTAAGTTTTACTGCATAAACAGAATCACTGTTTAACCAGGTGGAATTGTTGTGGCTAAATAGGCCCTTACAGAAAGGACCTGATTGATGCCAAAATTGAACCCTTTAATAAAGATATCCATGTAATGTTTACATAAATATAAAATCATGGGGGCAGGGCAGGTGAAGAACTGAATAACTACATGTACTATGGTCTAGGATAGCTAGGTATCCCTGGGACTGGATGAATCAGTCTGATATTAGAGATTTCACTCTACTCCCTCTTTAAAAGTGCTTGCCCCACAGTCCAATACATGTAATGCTTCAGGCTCTCTTGATGGGCTGTTGGAAATATATATATTTATATTTTATATATATATATTTATTTATTTATGTATGTATTTATTTATTAAAGCAAGGGGACAGGGAAGAAAGAGCTGCACTGGGGTCCTGAGGAGAGGCCCAATATATACTTTCAATTTGGGAGGGGATTAGGGACAGCACAGGCCTCCAAGGTATTTTGGAAAGAAGGTTTTCAGGATCCTGAGGGGCTAGCTATTGTTAGGGTGCTCAATCATGAGACTCTTCAGATGTATATCAGCAGGAGATAAGCTTGGGGGATAATTGTCAACATGTAACTGGGAGGGGTGGGTGGCTATAGACATAAGGGAGGTTTCCAAAAGAATTTCTTTATCCTTCAAGTAGACTCACAGGAGGTGCCTGGGTGGCTCAGTTGGTTAAGTGTCTACCTTCAGCTTAGGTCATGATTCCAGGGTCCTGGGACTGAACCCTGCATTGGGCTCTCTGCTGAGCAGGGAGCCTGTTTTTCCCTCTCCCTCTGCCTCTCCCTGCTGCTTGTGGACTCTCTCTCCCTCTCTCTCTCAAACAAATAAATAAATAAACCCTTTTAAAAAAATAAATAAATAAAATAAAGTAGACTCACAGGATCCTAGAGGTCAGGCTGAGATGGCCTTTGCCCTCAGCAAAGTTTAACATCGAGGCAGCTGAGCTCCCAGCTCTGCCTGTTTCAAGGACTTGTCAATGTGCTATAGTTATAGCACATTGTTTACCGCATCAAGAGGGACAAGCTCCAATGTAAGGAGTACTCCTTGATACCTAATTTTTTCATTTTCTCATTTTCTTTCTTTATCAGATGGTGAGAAATCAAAGTAGGACCCCAGAAATGGGAAATTGGAATAACCTCAGAATTCAGCTTTAGAACTATGGGTGCAAAGCTGAAGGGTATTGTTCTCACCTTTCTTGGGGGGAAAAAAAATGTCCCTTAGTTGAAGATGTGGCATTACCTCACCATGGGAATGTAGACAGAATACCCCTTATGGGAGTAGATGAGAAACACCTTAGTCATTTAGAACATGCTTCCTGGGATCTCAAGAAAAGAGAAACCATTTCCTTCATGTCTTTTCCAGTCTTTTTTTTCTTGTGAAAAGAAGATACATGTAAATATAAGGCTGAGAGCTGCATTTTTTTGTGCTTGCTAAAATATTGCTAAGAACTCTATGTAGAATCTTATCAATTTAGGTTCACTTCAAATAGCACATGCTTTAGCAGTTCTAAGCCATGGGTGGTTCAATCAGGTGTTCAGAGGAATCCTTACTTATCCTTTTCAGAAGTTCCTTAGCCAACATCTGCCTTTGTCCTATGAAACTTAAGCTTGGCCATTCCTCCTCTTCTGCTGCATCCCAAGTAGTCCTTCCAGTGTAGGTCTTGCTTTTGCCCAGCAATCTTCACAAGCCATATTCTAAATTCACAGACAAATCAAACTGGCATAGCTTAGGGTCCAGTTTTGAAAAAACAAACAATCAAATAAAACCCGAGGAGTGAGAGAACGAGCAAAAAAGAGGAAGGGGATTACATAGTATAAACTAGTTGTAAAATAAATAAGTCGTGATGATATCATATATAGCATAGGGACTATTGAAACAACTCTATATGGTGACCGATGGTGATTTATCATGATGATTGCTTCATATTATATATAAATGTTGATTATGTTGTATGGCTGAGACTAATATAATATCGTATGTCAACTACACTTCAATAAAACATTATTATACAGTCCCTGATGGAAAAGAAAGAAAGAAAGAAAGAAAGAAAGAGAGAAATAAAAAGAAAAGGAACCTGAGGGTACATGTCAGCTCAATAAAGGAGGAAATTACTGATCGGTGATGACTGACAGAAGGACAGGGTGAGAGGATCACAGCCTTGTACCTTGCTTTGGTCAACTACTTCACAAACTGAAACATGATAATTTCTTGTTTGTTGACTGTTATTTATATCTCACCCAGTAAATTTAATATCTACTCTCAAGAAGGGTGTTACTGATGATGAAGAGGACTATAATTCTTTCAGCCAGTAATTACTATAAGCCTGATTTTCTGCTTTATCTCTCTTTATGCTAGCAGTAATCTTTGAGATAGATATTTTTCCTATGACTTTCCCTCACGAAGATGAGGCCACCAATTTATGCAAAAAGATTCACTATTGGTCAAGTTCACACCTGTACTGTACAAAGATGAGCTTCCAACCTCAGAACTGAGTGACTTCACATCTGTCCTCTTAGGGAAAGCTTATCTAATGCCCAGTAAGTAGTTAGAATACAGGAAACATTTCTCCACGTATTTACCATTCAATGTCGGTCACAATACGACAACATTATGCTATGTAGACAGGAGTAATGGTGAGGTTTACTTATGACTCTACAAGGATATAGTGACACAATAAATTCAGGAAACTGGGGAGAATTGTGATTGTCATTCAAAAAGAAGGGAACACAGATTCACTCAGTAGGAGTATTCAATAGGAAAATGGCAAATAAACAAAGATTCCTGCCACAATTTTATGTAATGCATTTAGCAATAAGAAATACTTGGAAAAAGTAGGGAACAGTGTTGCATAACTTGCCAAAAGTCAGTCAAGGAGCAAAAATGTGTATAGTGTATATTTCTGATCTGCAGCTGCCCAACACTAACATGTATATTTCTACTATCAGACCTACTGATAACATGGAGCAAGAGGTAGGAAAACTGTTTCTTTCCTTGTGTATGTGCGTGTATGTGTGTGTTGACAGAAGCAGATTCATTTAGTTGCCGTATCTTATAATCATTATCAGTTTGAGGTGAGTTGATAGCAGTGTCAGATCACCAACTTAATTCTTGAGACAGGAAAATCCTGTCAGATTTTTCCCTCTCTTTTGGAGAAAACCCATGAGAATAAATCAAGTATAAAATGTGGATGATACCTGTTAAAATTACATTTATTGAAGATATGGTAAATTAGGGCATAACACATTGAGAATATGTACACATATTGTCAACAAAACTATTGCTTTGTTGACAGTTTGGATAAAGAAAGCCTAAAATTCCATAAGAAAAGCTCATATAACAAAATAAGAAAATAGACCAATGATAGGAAACATAGGGAGATACTATTTCACACCTACAATATTGACTGTAAGAATTTTGACTTAAATGGTTTTAGAGAGTAAATGGGTAATAAAATCTCCCATAGGCTTTTGGTGGGAGCTTTTTAAATGGGTAGAATCACTTTAGATATCAATTGGTGATACATATAATTGGTCACTCTACAGCAATGAAAGTGAATGAACTCTAGCCATACACAGTAATAGGATAGGTCTCATAAATAATATGCTGAGGAAAGCAAGGAAGTCATTAAAGAATATGTATGTTTCAAGCATTTTATCTGAATTTCAAAGAAAAAATTATTGGGCATTTACTTATATGAGGTAAAACTAAAATGACAGGCAACAAAATTTAGGATATATGTTTTGAGAAGGAGAGAGTGTAATTCAGAGGAACCCCGAGGGGGTTCAAACTTTTGCAAAGAAAATAATGGGTAAGGTAGAGTAACTTACTGTGCAAAGAGGAAAATCTCTTTAAGTTGTAGGAGCTGGGGGGTGGTTAGAATGCTCATCTGTGAATAAATCTTGTCTCCATCAGAAAAGCAAATACTTAAGTGATCTCTGTCTCCTGTGGGATTTTTCCACATTTTATAACTGGTATCATTTCTACTCTTGCATTTCAATAATTTTAAAAACCAGTGAATGAAGTGCAATGATGGCAGAGCTTCCTAACTATCTACAAATCTCTCGGCCCATCACAAAAAGCTTAGTGCTTCGCTGATTCTTTCTTGGGTGCGTTCCATTACCAGTTCATATTCTGATTCTAAAAAAAGCTCTCCTCAAAGAATGTCTACTATGGATTTTAAAATGTCCTGTCAGTATGCATTTTCCATAAATGACAATGGTATTTTAGTATAGCATCTTCCTAAGAAAAGGTCTTGCTCAGTTTTTACTTATCTTCGGGTATCATTTAACTCAGATAAAACTACTGAGATTTATTTCTGCTGTTAATTGTGTCTTACTGGAGGATGTTGATTAGGCAATACAGAGTGATGACACTAATTCAATTCAGAACAACAACTGTAGAAGGCTTTCTGCAGGAAGAAATAAAACCCACAGACATTAAAAACACACAATAAAAAAACAAGTCAGACACAGGTTTAAATCCCAGCTCCTCAGTGAATAACTACCTAACCTTAAACTCAAGGGAGTTGATGTACTATACAGCATTCTTTTGTTGTCCTAGACCTGGCTTGATATCCTTGTTGGAGATGTGTGAAGTTCCCAGCATACCTCCTAGATGAGAGAAGGAAGCCATACTATTAGTATTGCAAATACTGGTTTGTTCTAAAAACAGTTGGAAATGCATATTTAATTGAAAAATATTTGACATTTTCTCTCCCAGAACAACTTCCTTCCTGAAATTGTTCCCATGTGTTAAAAATTGGTTTCACCATTTTATAGGAATTAAAAAGAATACTGGTTTGAAGGTTAAATTTCATGGCTTGATATAGCTACAAAAAAAGGCTAGCTTCTTGCAAGATGCGTAATTTTGGCAAGAATCATCATCTCTCTTTTCAGTGATACTGAAAAAAAAGTATTAACTGTCATCTGTTTTTTTTTTTTTTTTATTTCAGCTGAAACCATTTGCTGATTTGAACCTCTGTGGGCAACTCTTGCCAAGAGAGCATTAGTCTTTACGTTAAGGTGGTATTTATTTCCTGGTCCCTTCCATCCTTTGCTTTTCTTTCTACCCACTGGTTCTGTTTATTCAACCACTCATTCCTTCACTCATTCATTCGTTTCCATAATATCTATTGAGAATCTAGTATGTGCTCAACACTAGTGGAAGAATATGATTCTCTGTCTTCCTCAGGACAAATCTTTAAATGCTTTAAGACAGCTCTAGAATTCTTGTTTTCCCTCTTAAGCATCACAGTTTCACTTAATTAACCATTTGTTATCTGTCTCTTTATCATTCTAATCTCTTTGTCTTGAACATTTTTATATCTCTTACAAGACAAGATTACAATTGGAGAAAGTCCTTGTTTTTGTTACTTAATCTTCTATATACTATATTATCTTACAAACATGTTTTATAATTATACAGTTAACAAATGTACTTACTGGAGCTACTAGATTATATTGTAATTGATTTGGCTCATTAATTGGTTCCCAATATCCCTGGAACTAAGTAACTTGGGAGAATTTTTTCATATATAGACCACTAAACCTCAATATTAGATATATTCATTCATGACTTGTTTGTTTTACCTTTCAATTTTTCTTTGTACATGTCCCCTTTCTTCATTTTTAAGTATTGTAGAATATAATGTAATACTTTATAATAGTTTTTTTTTTTCCTTTTTTCAGTTTCTCAAGGAGGAGTATTCTCTGCCTATTTCTGGCTTATGCTGAGGATATTCTGCTTTACTCAGGCTTTTGAATAGAGATTCATGACAAGAATCAATGATATAATATGGACCAGATTCTTCTAATTCATTCAAAAATAAGGATGAATGGAATATGCATATAAACAATCATTCTATAACCCCACAATCACCAAAGTGTCTTTTGAGACATGCACTTCGGATATATAGTTTTTTGGTTTTGTTTTTAAAGATTTATTTATTTATTTATTTGTCAGAGAGAGAGAGAGAAACAGAACACAAGCAGAGAAAGTGGCAGGCAGAGGGAGAAACTGTCTCTTGCTGAGCAAGGCGCCTGATATAAGACTCAATCCCAGGATCCTGGGATCATGACCTGAGCTGAAGGCAGACATCCAATTGACTGAGCCACCCAGGCATTCCTGGATATACAGCTCTTGACAGTTTTTACAAATGGCAATATTCCATCTTGATCAAAATGTGAGGATGGTAATTAAATTAGAAAGACAAGTCGTAGACTATGAATTATTCTAGGGTCTTATAAAGTAAGAGACAGTTCCTTGGAGACTTTTAAATCTAAAAATAGAATAAAAGAAAACAAAAACTATTTCAATGAAGCATTCACTAAATGTAATTGAACATCTTCATTCTGAATCCTTCAAATAGTGTTCACAAAGAAATGATGATGATTCATATATGAGACACACAAAAAAATGATTATATGAGCCAGTGTGATATTGAGGAAAGCCTTAAATTTAAAGCAAGAAAAATTCATACCGTGAATCAGGTACCTACCAATTCTGATTTTTTATTAAATCATTTTACATTCTCTGAGCCTCAGTTTCTTCCTCCATGGCTATATCCTAAAATGTTATCTATATATAGATACATGCATATATGTGTGAGTATGCATGTGTGTGTGTGTGTGTGTGTGTTTACAAAAATTCAGATAGATATAATTTTAAATATGAAATAATATAATCCTAGATTGCACATTTTGAAGTCTCAGAGCAAAGGAGGAAAAGGAACTGTCTTCCATTTTCATAAACAGACAAGAGAGGAGGAGCAGCTACTTAGCAAAGAGGCATTTCAGTAAACCAGTGTTTGGGTAGTTTCCAGACACCATCATAAATTTTAAAAGATTGCAGGCTTTCTTCCTATCAGCAAGTTCTGCTGTATCTGTAGAAATTAGAGCTGGACCATCATCTGTTTGAAGCATCTCTCAAGAATCCAAGGAAATTCCTCCCCATTGTTTGTGCTGGATTTATGCTTAAAGCAGAAGCAAAATAGGGACGCTTGGGTGGCTCATTTGCTTAAGTGTTCTACTCTTGATTTCAACTCAAATCATGATCTCTGAGTTATAATATTGAGTCCTGCATCTGCTGGAGATTCTCTCCTTCTCCCTTTCCTTCCCCCTCTGCTCCTTCCCCTTTCACACACTCTCTCATAAATAAATAAAATCTTAAAAAAAAAAAGGCCCAGAAACAATGTTCTTTTATAAATCAAATATTCAGCAAAGTTAAGATTTGAAGTATACATGCATCCTGATTTTTTTTTTTTTTTTTAGATTTTGTTTATCAGAGAGAGAGAGAAAGAGATAGCTCACAAGTAGGCAGGGAGGCAGGCTGAGAAAGAGATGGAAGCAGGCTCCCCGCTGAGCAGAGAACCTGATGCAGGGCTTGATCCCAAGACCCTGAGATCATGACCTAAGCTGAACACAGAGGCTTAACCCACTGAGTTACCCAGGCGCCCTGCACACTGATGTTTATAACAGCATTACTAACAATAGCCAAACTATGGAAAGAGCCCAAATATCCATTGACTGATGAATGGATAAAGAAGATGTGATATAGATACACACACACACACACACACACACACACACACACACACACACACTGGAATATTACTCAGCCATCAAAAAGACAAATACCTTACGATCTCACTCATATGTGGGATTTAAGAAACAAAACAGATGTACTTATGGGGAAACAGAAAAAGAGAGAGGGAAACAAACCATAAGAAACTCTTAACGAGGGCGCCTGGGTGGCTCAGTGGGTTAAGCCGCTGCCTTCGGCTCAGGTCATGATCTCAGGGTCCTGGGATCGAGTCCCGCATCGGGCTCTCTGCTCAGCAGGGAGCCTGCTTCCTCCTCTCTCTCTCTCTGCCTGCCTCTCTGCCTACTCGTGATCTCTGTCTGTCAAATAAATAAATAAAATCTTTAAAAAAAAAAAAAAAAAAAGAAACTCTTAACGATAGAAAACAAACTGAGGGTTGGTGGAGGGAGGTGGGTGGGGGATGGGCTAAATGGGTGATGATTATTAAGGAGGGCACTTGTACGTAAGTGATGAATCACTAAATTCTCCTACTGAAGCCAATATTACACTAAATGTTAACCAATTAGGATTTTAAAAAAATTTGGGGAAAAAAGGGCAACTGGAAATTTACAATATAAATACTGGTGCAGGTAATTTTGTCAAAATAAAGGAGGACCACCTAAATGAGAATAAACAGAAGCTATTCATTTAGAGCTTGCTATAGCAAAGGAGCCAGACATCATCATCCGCATTGGGTAGACTTAAAAGTGGGTAGGGTAGTGGGAAAGCTCTATAGTAAGGAAAAGGGAAAGTCTTCAGAGATGCTTTGAGTAGAGGTTGCTGGCATGAGAAAACTGGAGTCAGGCTAAGAGAAGCAAAGTGTCCTCTGTGATTGGTTTGGGAAGCATTTTCAACTTTGTCTGGTTGACTGACCCTAAGCTGTAAGAGGGGGACATGAGCAAAAATTAGGAAAATGACAGTTACCGACCAAGTCCTAATGATTCTGGGCTGATTGCTGCAGTGCTTGTGGGTCAGAGTTCTATTTTCCTTTAAGGACTGGCCATTGTTCATTTGTATATTCTGTCTCTCAATATGCAGGGATTTGCTTCCAAAGTAAAATCTGTCAAATATTTCAGCTAGTATAAATTACTTATAGCAGATTCTAGGTCAGACTGATTAACTGACATGATCCATTGAAGTTATCAAAAGTGAGAAGTGTGCAAGGGAAGATGAGCAATGAAGGCTGGAGGAAGAAATGCAAACCAAAGCAGTAAAGAAAAATGGCAGTTCATAAATGAACTGTGAATAAATGTGCAATTATAACCCAAGCTGAGCAATCATAGGTAGCTCTGGCATGTAACATTCCATCAACATGTATTTGTTGATTTCTTACAAGCAAAAGTCTGCTAGATACAGTGGAGAAATTAGAGTAAAATTGTATTATTATTGTTTGTTATTTCAAAGATGTGAATTTCCTTTATTCTATGAATGATCCAGAATCTATTATACTCAGTTTTCTTTGGCAGGAGGTGCTAAGGATTGCCAGTTTTCTCAGCTATCAAAATAGGCATTTCTCTTCCTAATGTGTCTATTCTTGATCAGTGATAAGAAAACCTCACTTGGATCACCTTTTCTGTTCTCAGGTGGGGAGGAGGGCTCTGCACCAGTCCTCTGATACCTGAAACCGTGCTATTATTTTGTCCTCAATCATTAAAACCATGACCTGCATTTCGGGAGTCAGTCCATATTTGTTTACTTCCTTGAAGCTTCATAAATGGCAATACCTCTGTTTTAGTTGCTTTAACCTTCAAGGACTATGGCCTTTCTTTACATGCATATTGAATATTTTCTTTTCTTATTGATTTTAACCATTGCATAGAAGGTAATTTATAAAGATATCTTTCTGTTAAACTTCAATAATATATAGGGTAGCCTCAATATCATGAAGGAGCAGAGTGGGGTTAATGGAAACACCTTTGGCAGATAAGAGCATAATATACATTTAAATACATATAAATCTTTACTCATAGTCCAACCTGTAATGTGACTCAGACACTTACAGAGGGTTCTCATTATGACTTTTTTTTTTTTCTAGCAAGACTCACTTGTACTTCTGAAGGACTTTTTTTGTTTTTTTGTTTGTATTTTTTGGGGGGATCAAGAATTCTCAATTTTTTAAAAAAAAATTAATTTTTTTTCAGTGTTCTAAGATTCATTATTTATGCACCACACCCAGTGCTCCATGCAATACATGCCATCCTTAATACCCACCACCAGGCTCGAAATGAAGTGGCTGTGTTCCCTCCACTTGATCTTCCCTCCTCTTCTTTTCTTATCACTCCCTTCCCCTTTTGCATTAATTTGGTAATTTGACTTCATGTTTTGACTGAATATACTTTTGCCTAGTGAATCTCCAAATTCACAAAGTGGTTAATCTTCCCCCTACATGAAAGGGTTTTGAGAAGTAATTGGATATATAGTCATAATATAGATGTTGCATTGTGGATAATTTCATTATGTCTATTTGGGGGAGAAGAATAAAAACAAAGAAAGACCTAAAGCCAGTGAACAACATAGTCCTGTTTTTCATGTAAGTAATATACTGTCTTCTATGGGGTGTTTTTTCTTATCCCTGAAGCTGCCAACTTATTAACTCAGAGTTTCTTGGTCATTGCTTCTATACATACTAACTTTTTAAAAACAAAGAATGTTGAAAGCAAAAAGCCCTGAAGTGAGTTTCATTTGCCAATAAGATAAAAAGAACTTGCATCTTTTTAATCCGATGTTTTAGTTCCTAAATGGATGATTCAGCATTCACTTAGTTCTGAGAGTACTTTCAGGAATCTTTTCTAATTGTGTTTTTTAAATAACCTTTTCAATGTATTATTACCTTTGTGACACATGTGTTTGATTATACAGAATAGAACCTTTTATTTTCTTCTGAACAAACAAAAGAAATAGTAGTTGCTCTCCTTTAGTTAATTGAGAAGAACATTCCTGGCTTGTACTGACTGAGTCTCCCCTAATGCCCACCATGGTAAATTATGTAGGTCACTGGTGCCGTTAGACCACTATAGAATTTCACTCTTGGAAGCACATCTGTCATAAGAAATCAGATTTTTTTTGGTCTTCAGAGATCCTTTAATTAATACTTGATTTTTTCATAACCATAAAGCTTAACTACAATTTATAATACACTGAAAAATAAATTTTATAGAGAAATTGGGTTAGTATAAAAAGCCTGGTCCATCTGGTTTGAGTTCAATGATGTCTTATTAATAATTTAATTATAAAGAGGATGTTAAAAATTCTGTCATGGGATGAAGACTTGTTACTATGGGGGAACTAGTTGCATTAGGATAACCAAGGGAGAGAGAAAAGGCAAAGATGGCTTATTCAGTTGACCAGATTGAGTGGAACATCGAATGCACTGGAATAGGAAAAATAAGCATGAAATGTGGGTTGGAACCAGAATGTAAGAGGTTTTGAATAGCAAACTAAGCAGTTCAAATATAATCTAGCAAGTAATTGAGAAATATTAAAGGTTTACACAGAGATGCTTGACTTCTCTAGTAGAAATGTGCCTTGTACAAGGAGGCAATTGAAATGAATGTCTGTATAATATAAAATATAGATATAATCATAGATAGATATCTCAAGCTGGTCATGAATAAAATTAAATTACTCAGGCTTTTTAAGATTTAGAGATGTTATAATGCTTTGTGAATGTCACATCCAGGCCATAAAATCACACTAAATCTCTATGGTGGGGTTGGGTTTTCCATGGAATATAATGGATGTTCCCAATCTCAATCATCCTTGAGAGAGATTAAACCAAAGAAAGACAATGAGGATGCAGGAAACAGAGATTTAGATAGGGGAAAACCTCCTCTCTCTTTGTGGGCAGGAGCTGTTTGGGATCATGTGCTAAGATGTAGAGAAGTGATAAGTGGATATAAGTTTGGAGAATAGAGAAAAACTGGGAGGGACTAACTGAGGACCTGTGTAAAGAATAAGTTTAGTAGGAGAGAGTAGAGTATTCTATTGTTGCTTGAGTTATACTCTCCTTTCACTTTTCCCTTAAAGTTTAGTGAAGTCCCTTTAAATTTATATTATTTGTTCTCAGTTATCTGTGCCCATGCTTTGGAAAAGCAGGGAAGTGGGGGGGTGGGGGGGTTGGCAGAAACAGCAGGGGGAGAGCAGTGTTCCCTCACCAAGGGCCAGGGTCCTAAGTAACATGAGAAAGGAAGGGAAGACTATCTGCAAAGTAGCAGTCTCATGAAGAAATGGCTAGTGACACTAAGATGAAAATTAACATAAAAAATGGGACAATAAGCATTTAATAGTTGGCTCCAGTGACTATTAGAAAATACAGCTCTGGCCAAATCCTTCCATGATGATACTTAAGGTTGCATTGAGGGCAAGTGGTTCAATGCTCTCAAATGCAGTTAGTCACTTAAAATCCAGAGAGTATTTATGGAAAGAAAGGAGGAAGTGGGTAGGAAAAAAGTAGAAGCTCTAGGCTGCAAAATTGCATAATTCAATAAGACTTACTTTGGTTCAAACAATGTGTTGAATAAATAGACAGTAGGGAGTATAACTTATTTTCCTTATTTTCTTGTTGAAATAGCCAGAGGATAAGGTTGAGCTGCAATCAAATAACCATTTCTAAAATGGCTAGTCATCGGTTAATGGAAATTCCAACATATAAAACAGATTTTATTTATATTTCTATAATAATCTGTGTGTCTATATTAGTATTAGGGAGCTATTGCAAAAATGAAATGTATCCCCATACTCCTTTTTGCTTTTCTTCATTCAGGAAAACAAGGGGCAAATGATTGTTTTTGGTGTTTTTTTTAATGATTGCAAATTCTCCTTTCTCACAAGTCTTTTTGAAATTTTGCAACAGTATTAGGGAACACTTATCTCATGCCATATAGTTTAATACCTGAGGTATGATACACATTTTTTAAAAATAAATGCTTGTGATGGGATGCCTGGGTAGCTCAGTCATTAAACATCTGTCTTTGGCTCAGTTCATGATCCGAGGGTCCTGGGATCAAGCTCCACATGGGGCTGTCTGCTCCGTGGGAAGCCTGCTTCTCCCTCTCCCACCCCCCCGCTTGTGTTTCCTCTCTTGCTGTCTCTCTCTCTGTCAAATAAATACATCAAATCAAATCCTAAAAAAAAAAAAAAAAAAAAAAAAGTAAAATAAATAAATGCTTGTGTCCTTCTATTCAATTTGAAAAAAAGAGAATTATGCTAAATAATATTTTAGAAAACAATCAGTTTTCAATTTGAAGACTTCCATAAAACAAATAAATTATCCATTTTCCTTGAAGTGGAATCACGAAGCTATTTACTCATATCTCCTATCTTTATAAGGAATGAACATGCAATTTGAGATTAAAAGCAAAAAAAGAAAAAAAGGAAACGTACAAACTAGATAAGTTGAGGAAAGCACATTGTGGGATCTTTGTTTAGTTGCACTAAGTCATGAATATCTACCTTGGTAATATCAAAATAAGTTCATGTATAAGAAAATTCTTCAGAAACTGGAGTTCTATGGAAATAAAAATTCTCATTGTACTGACAAGTTGATTTAGTCATTAATGTTTGCTCCACTGATTAACATGCTGATTCCCACTAGGTGGTGTTTTCTCTGTATAGATTTTCATCTTTACAAAGAAAATTGCATTGAAAGGCATGAATCTTGAGGAATATAAAACCAAGGAAAATATAAATCTCCTTTATTCAATAACCATTTACTCTTTCAGCTATTATTTTGGGTTCTGGAGAATTAAAGGAGAATCATACAAAGAATCTCCTTTAAGCAGTTCAGAATTAAGTGAGAAACCAGCAAGCATACAAGCAAGCAACTAAAATGTATAGCAGCAATGCAACGATAGAGGGTAAGGTCCAGAGATAACACAGAGCAGAAAGTAATAAATTCTGTTTAGAGGCTGAGGCTTTAAATTAAAGAGAATTAAAGAGAATGTTGCCGAGAGTTAACATTTGAGTTGACCCTCCTCGTAGTTCTTTAGGCAGAGAAGTGAAAGAAAGTCTTAGGGAGATGCAACGTTATGTACACATACATGGGTAAATGAGAGAAGATGTTATATGCTCAAGGAATTTCAAATATTGTTGTAATATAAAATGAAGAATAGAGAAAATGGTAAAAAAAAAAAAAATGCTGCTGAAAAAAAAATGGTAAGAAATTCAGTTCAGGGGGCGCCTGGGTGACTCAATGGTTAAGGGTCTGCATTCAGCTCAGGTCATGATCCCAGAGTCCTGGGATTGAGCTCCATGTTGGTTCCCTGCTCAGTACAGAGTCTGCTTCTCCCTTTGCCCCTCCCCCTGCTCATGCTTTCTCTCTCTCTTGCTCTGATACTCTCAAATAAATAAAATCATTTTTTAAAGATATTTATTTTTATTTATTTATTTGAGAAAGTGAGAGAGAGAGTGAGCATGAGTAGGGAGAGGGAGAAGGAGAAGCTCCCTGCTGAGCAGAGAAGCCCAATGTGGGACTCAATCCCAGTCATGACCTGAGCTGAAGACAGATGCTGAAAACACTGAGCCACCTAGGCACCCCAGTAAATAAACAAAATCTTAAAAAAAAAAAAAAAAAAAAAGGAAGAAAGAAATTCAGTTAAGGCCAGGAGTAGAACATGGAAGTTCAGCCATACTAAGGTGGAACTAAGAAAGAACTACTTAGTCCTGGGGTGCCTGGGTGGCTCAGTCAGTTAAGCATTCATCTCTTGGTTTTGGTTCAGATCATGATCTCATGGGTCTTGAGAGCAAATCTCACGCCAGGCTTGGTGCTCAGAGGCGGAGTCTGCTTAAAGATTCTCTGCCTCTGTCCATTCACCCCTGATTCACTTTCTCTCTCTCTGTCTGTCTCAAAAAAAATTAAATGCTTTTTTTTTCTAATAAAGGGACTAATTAGTCCCCATATCTGAAGTCTGCCATAAGAGAATATAAAGGAAGATAGAGGTTTTTCATCTTACAAATTCAAGGAACTTAAATAAATGACAAGGTTTGTAGGAAATAGAAAATATAAGGATGCTTGACAAATGACTGCACAAAACATATGTACACAGCCCACGTGCAAACAGATCCCTAGAGATAATGAGGAAGCAAATTGCCTACTCCCAATCCTACACGGTACTGAATGTACAATTAAATTACTTCTTAAAGATCACAATGTATAATTCTTCATTTTACAATTAAGAGCAGATCGTTGGAAAACAAAACTAATTCCACGATTCTCGGTGTTCTTCATGTACCTCATAAGTCTGGATGTTTTCTAGTCATTTCATTTTAACACAACATGCTTTGTGCTTGGACTTTGAATAAGGTCAACGTATGACATTTTAGAGAATTCTATTTCTTCCTTCTTTAGGGAAAACGAAATAGCAAATAGATGGCAAACATTTTATTCAAGTGTGACTTGTTAAATGGGTACTTGAAACTCATTTTCAGGGGCGCATATTATCTGATGGTATCTGCCTTTACTCCAGGAAGAAGACATGAAGTTGGTACAACAAGAATGTAGCTATTAGCTGAATCTATTAGCTTGATCCCATCTTTGCCAATAACATACCTGATGACCTTATGTCCTTTTCAACTCTCTGAGCACAGAGATTAAATCAAGTATTCCCCATAGAGGGCTTAGCACAATGCCTAGCACACAATAAGCACTAGGTAAGTAACAGCTGCTGGAATCAGCGTGCTCAGTCATACACGTGACGTTTGGGCTGTATATCTAAAGTCTCTTTTGGCTCTAATATATGATTTTTAAAAAAGATTTTATTTAGTTTTTTTCAGAGCACACATGAGCATGAGGTGAGGGAGGGGCAGAGGGAGAAGCAAACTCCTGCTGAGCAGGGAGCCCAAGATGGGACTCGATCTCAGGACCCTGGGATCATGACCTGAGCCGAAGACGGATGCTTAACCAACTGAACCACCCAGGTGCCTGCTAATATATGATTTTTTATATTAGAAATGAAATATATACTGATTCTAGGTCATTTCTTCCTTTCTTTTCACCTTGTTTGGACACTTTTGTAATTCAGACATTAATTACATAGCATCAAGTAATGTTGGGTCATCATTTTTATTGTTCTGAAACTCGGTCTTTTCCAGGGATAAAGTTTCTCTAACTAGTAGCAAAAGAATCACCTTGGGAGGATGTAAAATGTGTAAATTAATAAGCCTCACCCACAAAAATTCTGATTTTGGAGATTTGACATTGGGCCCAGATAATTCCAATCATGTGGTCTGAAGGTCACAGTTCACACACGAGAAACACCGTGCCAAAGGACTAGCACTGATGGTGTGACATCATATTCTAGAATAGAAATTTTGGAGCTATGATAAAGATGAGACCTTGCTATCATTGTTCTGTTTTGTTTTGTTTTTTTAAAAGATTTTATTTATTTATTTATTTATTTATTTGGCAGAGAGAGAGATCACAAGTGGGCAGAGAGGCAGGCAGAAAGAGAGGGGAAGCAGGGTCCCTGCTGAGCAGAAAGCCCAATGTAGGGCTCAATCCCAGGATCCTGAGATCATGACCTGAGCTGAATGCAGAGGCTCAACTCATTGAGCCATGCAGGTGCCCCGCTATCATTGTTTTTAAGACATAAACAACCCATATTACTTACCCCCCAAACAGAATAAGCACAAAATTTAAATTCAAGCTTGATTCCTGTATAAGATAAGACTATGGCCTTGTAAGTGCTCATACCATTACTCACTCTAGACTTGCTGAATGCCCTGCAGAACACGCAGGAACTTAGAATTGCAGCAGCACTATTCACCAAGCAATGTCGCTACATTCTGTTGCATTATTTACAGAGGCAGAGGAGTCAGGGAATCACATAGATCTCCTATGTGCTTTGCAGGTGGAAACCTAAGGGGGAAAAGAAAAGGCTCTTCAAATATCATTTCAGTGCTCTGACCACACTGCAAGAGGAGGGAGGCCCAGAGTTTCAGATTTTAGTAGGACTGTTCTTAACTTGACAAAAACTGCAGAGGATACAAATGACCAGAAAACAGAGAAACAGGAAGCTTAATGTGACATGTTATTTCTGAGTAACTAGAATTCATAACTTGTCCCTCAGTGCACACTTGAGGTTATCATCCTATAAATTATAAAAGTCCCTGGAAATCTCTGAGTTAACAAAGAAGGAATCAGAGCAGACAGACCCAAAATACAAGGTTGAAGTACCAGAGAGGATCAATGGGAAAGGCTTACTTGAGGTCTTAAAAGGAATGTTAACTATAGCTTAAATAGAAAGTAACAAAATAAGCCTCCTGGGGAAGGTTGTCTTCTTAAAATATTAAACTACTTCTAGTCTGTCATTCTATGGGGATTTGTGCTGAAGTATGATAGCTATCACTCAGAAATGAAACACTGCTCTGTGAAATTGTTAAATGACTGATTTTGAAGGTGACAATATCAGCAAAGAAAACAAAATCATATTTCTTCCCTCCTCCTTGGCCAGCATAGGCAAATTCTGAGATAGTACACACTGTGCCAGACTTTGTGTGGATAGACCTTTCTGGAGCTTGGCCTCAGGAGATGGATTGTAGCTCAGCATGAAACACTCTTACTTTTGGTTGGTAAATCAGAAAATTGGCCTGTGAGACTGTGGAGCCAGAGAATGGGAAGGACTTTCTCTTCTGATATTGCAAAGGAATATGCAGAGCTGAAAAAGCTTAATGGGACAAGGAAAGCAGGAAATCAAAGAGGAGCATTCGGGCCATTCAAAAACCTAATGATCTAAAAACAGCTTTTAAAACTAGGACTTTCAGAGAGAGAGAGAGAGAGAGAGACATGAATATAAGGTGAGGAATCTGGTTTAAGTGAGAGTGATTTTAGATGTTTACGCACCATCAGCAACATTGTGTGTGGATGAAGTCGTCCCTGGGTAATGATCCCGCCAAGGAAAGGGAGAATGTCAGGAGAGGTCACTAAGCTAAACTGGGATAAGGCATCATTTACCACTAAACAAATAAACAAGATTGGAGATCTTTCTCTTATAAAATGGCATAATATGAACTTCCCAGGTTCTTAAATTGCTCTCCTGGAATGAGAAGGAATCTAGATTACGTTTCCCGAGACTACCAAGCAATGGCCCGTCACAATTATTTTTCATTTTTTTTCCTTCACTATTCTACAGACAGGAGGATTTCCATGTATTGGTGTGTCTTTAAGTTCACTGCCTTTTTGTTCTGTCATCTCTCTTCAACTATTATGCACATCCTGTGAAATTTTTTAAAAAGATTTTATTTTTTTAGAGCATTTTTAGATTACAACAAAATTGAGGAAGAAAGACAGAGCTTTCTCTGCTTGCACAGAGGCACAGCCTCCCCCATTATCACGATCACTCACCAGAGTGTTACATTTGTTACAACTGATAAACCTACATTGACACATCATCATCACCCAAAGTCCATACTTTATATTATAGTCTCACTCTTGGTGTTGTATATTCTATGAGTTTGTACAAATGTATAATGACATGTATGCATCATTTTAGTATTGTACAGAGTATGATATCATACAGAGTATTTTCATTGTCCTAAAACTCTGTGCTCTGCCGATACACTCCTCTCTTCCCCCAACCCCTGGCAACCGCCTCTATAGTTTTATCTTTTCTAGAATATCATAAACTTGGAATCATTCCGTATGTAGCTTGTTCTGATTGGCTTTTTTCATTGAGTAATACTCCTGTAAGTTTCTTCCATATCTTTTTATGGTTTGGTAGCTCATTTCTTTTAGTGTTGAATAATATTTTATTGTCTAGATGTCTAGATGTGCCACACACAATTTATTTACGCATTCACCTACTAAAGGACCATCTGTGAATTTTTATTTCGGTCACTGTGATTTTTAGTTCTAAAATTTCAACTTGGTCCTTCGTTATAGCTATTGCTTTGATGCAATGTTTTATTTATCATTGGATTGAACAGTCTTCACAATTGCTTGCTGGAACATTTTTATACTTGCTTTAAAGCTTTAAGGTGTTGTTGTTTTTTTTTTTTTTTTTTTGCTGTTAACATTTGTTTATTTATTTTATTTTAATTCCAGTGTAGTTAACATATACTGTTACATTAGTTTCAAGTGCACAATAAAGTGATTCAACAACTTCATATATCACCCAGTACTCATCAAAACAAGTGGACTCCTTGAACCCCAACAGCCTATTTCAGCCATCACCCCACCCACCTCCCCTCTGGTAACCATCAGTTTGTTCTCTATAATTAAGAGTCTGTTCCTTGGTGTCTACCTGTCTCTCTCTCTCTCTCTCTCTCTTCTTTTGCTCATTTGTTTTGCTTCTTAGATTTCACATATGAGTGAAATTATATGGCATTTGTCTTTTTGTGACTGACTGACTTTGCTTAGCATCATAATCTAGCCCCATCCATGTCATTGCAAATGGTAACATCTCATTATTTTTTATGGCTGATAATATTCCGTTGTATGTATATTCCGCATCTTCTTTATCCATTCATCAGTCAGTAGACACTTGGGCTGCTTCCATAATTTGGCAATTGTAAATAATGCTGCTCTAAACATAAGGGTGCATGTATGCCTTTGAATTAGTGTTTTTATATTTTTTGGCAAATACTCAGTAGTGCTGTTTTAACAAAATAGAATGTAAACTAATGAAATAGTCTGGGGGGAAAAAAGTTGATTCCTTGAAAATGGTGTTGAACGTAAGAAAAAACCATGATAAATGTGAGTTAAACTAAACTTGATAATATTAAAGTTACTGCTGTATTAGGTAGAAAAGGACAACTGAAAAAAGATGGTGAGAAATTATAAAGATCTAGAAGGTTTCTATACTCAGATTGCTTAACAAATGCCTTCTTAGAAGTTTTCCATCAAAAAATTTTCACATCTATGCCAGCTTGATGCTAGAGTCCATTGATAGTTATTTCCTATGCAAGTTAGGATTTTCTAATTTTTTTGTGTGTGTCAAGTAATAATAAAATGTAACACGATTTTTTTTGTATATCCTCTTATGAGAACCTGAATCTTGTTTACATCCAATGGAGAATAGCTGCTGGTCTGTTAATTTAGTTCTTAATGCTTTAATATGCTAAATAGTATTAGATCTATGTTTGAGCAGATTGATATGCTAGTGAGTTCAAACCAAACCAAAACAAACTTTCTGGAGTCACCTTATTGAGCTGTTTCCTTTCCATGATTTTCCCAGTACTTTTGAGTTCCCTGGAGATTTTCTCTTCTGGTCCACTGGTGAAAACTGTGATTTTAGTTACCAACCTCTGCTCTGAACATCTATAACTGTCTTAACCCCAAAGTCTGGGGTTAAGCAACAGGGAGAAAAAAAGGAAAAAAAAAAAAGGGGGGGGGGGATTCACCAATCCTCTTGGAATCTGAGCTTCACTGAACAGAAAGGAAGTTTCCCTTTCCTCAGGGTTTTGGGTCTTGCAGAATTGTGTTTCTAATGTCTGTCATCACCACTGTGGCATTGCTTGGGGGCCGGGACATCTGGGAACAGATAAAAGAAAAAGAAAAGAAAAGAAACCATGTGATATCAGTATTTCCTCTGAGTGTTAGGTGTTCCCTTTCTTGCTTCTCAAGTCACAAGAACTAAGGTGTCTGCTGGACCCTGCCTGTGCCTCACTACTCTCTCCCGGTATGCTGAGCTCCGGCGGGGAGATACCAGAAGAAAGGAAGTGGTAAACCCACCACTTCTTCCATAAAATTTCAGATTCAGTTTCTCCTCTCTGCTTTCTGTGGTTCACAAAGTTCACACTGCTGCTGTATGAATTCTGTTCATATTTTATAGTTGTATTCAGTGGAAAGACAAGGTGGAACCCAAACTGCTAGTGTTGACTTTAAAAAAGTACACTTAAACCGAATTTGAAAAATTCACATCTTCTACAAAAAGTTAATTGTAATTTCCTTGATACCCAGAAAAAGAATAATTACATTTGGTGTGTGTGACAACGTAGGCATGTGTGTTGTGTGCACAAACATGTCCAGAAGCAAATATAGGCCTGCAAGTGAGGAACAAAGAACTTAGGAGAATGAATTCATCCTTATGAAATTAAAAATTCAATGTCTGAAATTACCACCATTAGTTATTTCTTGGCTGAGCTGTTTGAAAGCTGATATTAAATTATACATACTGGGAGAAAAAATTCTAGCCGATATTAGTCATTTTTACTTGTTTTTCTCAAATAAGTTCAACAAATAGTCATTAACCTTAGAATAAGGAAAATTTAGTACATAGAAGAATACAATCAAGGAGGCTGCTATTATCCATGTAATTTTCCAACAGAAACATTCTCCCCACCATAATACATTCATGTTTTCAGCAGGTATCATTTGAGAGTTCCATCATGATTCTGTAAGTCACTGATGGAGTGGCTCCCTTTTTTCTTGGGTTGCCCAGTTAAGTGTATTAAGTGAATAGAACACCTATAGTTAACGAAGAAAAAAAGATACTTTTAGTAACTACTTAAAGCTACACTGGAGATTATTAAAACTAATATCTTTCAATGTTGTATTTGCTAATGCACCATCACGTCACTTGACCTATGAGAATTGCCTGAACCTTTTCCTTCTCTTCCTAATCAAAATACATTCACATGTTTTTAGAAAACCTTTTCTTAGAGCTAACTATAACAGAATTGGTCAGTAAGTATTTTGAATTTATGGTGTTAAATATAGTGTGTCTACCTCTAGGGGTTTTGAGTGAATAATTTTGGATTTTGAAAAGAGAAAATGAAAATTATTTTATCTTCTGATCAGTTTATGGCAGGTATGTCAGTAGGCTGATAGCCTCAGTGGTGTCCTGAACACACGGACTGAGGATACAATAATGGAGGTCAGCAGGCAGAGCCAAATTTGGAAGTATATTTGGGGTTCAAGGTGCTTTTATTCCATTTTCTCTCTTGGTCAGGGTTTAAATCATTGAACTGGGAAATTTAGTTGAAGCTATGGTATTAGGGCAGTTGAAAATGAAGAAAGAAGAGAAAGCAGACTTGCCAGAGACCTTTCAACTTTTCTTCTGAATGAGAAGTCATTAAGGAAGTGTCCAGTGGTAAGGCATTAGAGGTTTGAAGCAAGATGTCAGTCAAAATAGCTTAGGAACAATTTTTTACAGAGATGAACTGTTTTGTGCAAATGGAAAAGCCTCAGAACCCCAGTGCTGATTTGTCGGAGAATGTAACCTTAGGGCAGACTTTTAGTTGGGTGGCATGGGGATAATTGATTAAATACAGATTCAGTTTCTCACGCTGATTCATTCATTTAGTCTATTGATGTAAAAAGACAATGATTTATCAACATCTTTACATAGAAAAGCATGAAGTACACATGCAGTTTCAGTTCATGGACTGTGGGGCCAGATTGCCCTCGTTTAAATGTGAACTCCTTTTGATAGCCATAAAGTGTGAGCCAGTTACTACTTGAGGTCTCTCTGCCTCAGTTTTCATATCTATGTAAGGTGACCATAACAGGATTACTATGAGAATGAAAGTTCATACATATAAATTGGGATCTTGTACATCACAGAGTATGTCCTCAATGAAAGGCGCAGTAATTGCTCTGGAAAAAAAAAAAAAAATCAGCTGAAGTGGGATACGGTAATCAAACAAAAATATCTAATACACATAAGTATATACATACATGTAAAGTGAACTATACTTAAGCTCACAATAAATATTTTATCTTTATGTAACTGAGATAAATATATAAGCACTTGCCAATTCATTTGAAGTTATTTTGTATTTAGGTCCTTTAAATAGAGTCCCAGTCATCTTATTTTACAAACCACACCTGTCATGCATTATCTATGATCTGCAGTTTTGGCTTCCTTAAAGCACAGTGAAAACTCACAGGCATTCGTTAAGCAGTCTAAGTGTAGAATCCTTCTAGACCTTTACAATTTCTTCCCATCTTTTTTCGGGTATCTTTTCTACCCGAAGTTAGTTTAACTAACTCACATTTATCAAGTTTTTTCTCCATGTCAACATCATTTTCAGGTTCATCAAGTTCAAGGAATTAACTTTTTTTGCCCTAAGATTTCATTAGTTTACATTCTCTTTTGTTCAAATTTGAGTTTATACTAATTCATACAACTAATCTAAGAATGTCTGATAATCAGCCCAGGTGGCACAGCTTTTCACACGTGGAGGATATGGATTGAGAGTGGCTTGTCCATTTGGTACCACGCCTATACTCTGGGCAACAACAGTGGGTAGGGAGGGAATGGAGAGCAAACCTGTTTGGTAGAACAAGTTAATAGGGAATTAACTGAGCTTCTAGTCTATCTCTCTTGATTTACCAGATGCTCTTCTCCTCAAGCTGCCCTACTTTGTAGTAGGTCATAAATTTGACCTCTTGTATGATTAAATAATAAGACACAGAGTCAATGTCAGAGAAATAGTCATAGTATTTCTATTCATCTTGAATTTGGTAGCAAGTAGAAAAAACCATTTTGAAAATTCTTTTTGGACCTTGGCAGGGAAATTCTGAGTTGAAATTCAATAAAGAAAGAGTATCTGGTAGATCTTGGAAAGCTGAAAGGTGACACTGAGGAAAAAGAGCATAAAAATATTGGCTCTATACAACTGCAGAATTGAGCAAGCTTTGCCTTTTGTTTTACAAAATAAGTAATTTAAAAAATTTTATTAAGTCTGCTGGAAATTTTTTCATCACCTCGTATTCCATTATGTAACGAACCAAAAACAATTTGGCATGCATTAACACATCCTCATACTGTCAGGAAAATTAAATTTAAAGATGAAATCTACATTCTGGCAAAATAACTTAAAGCTTTTGGAAGTTTTAGAATCAAATTAAATTATTTCGATTTAGAACTAGCTTTCGGTTAACAAAAATTAGTTTAGAACTATCATTTTGGTTAACAGTGCTAGTAACTTTGCGTAGTAAAACTTCAATCAAGTTACAAAATCCAGATGGAGGGGACATATTATAAAACCTTTTAAATTGTCCAAAAACTGAACAGATACTCCACCAACACTGGACACTTTCTTCCTTCCTAGGCTTCTCCGTAGTCTTCCTTGTTTTTTCCTTTTGTGTAAGGTCCTAACTTGAGAGTATACTAAAAAAAAAAAAAAAAAAAAAAAAGTCTTTACACGCTGGGAGCACAGAGGTCCAGGAAGATTCCATGAGAAGGAGAAAGGAGAGTGACTGAGAGAGAAAAGAGATGAAAGAGAAACTTAACCATGACCACCTACACAGGAGGAGTGAACTTTCTCTAATCCTGGGGAAATCAGAGGAAAGTCCCTGCAATCCTCCTGTCTTTTGTCGGGGGGGAGGTCTCCCTTTCTGAGAGTGGTCTAGATAACTTCCTGGAAGGAGGTAACGGAGCATGGGTGATAAGCTAGTATGAGCAGAGTGCAGAGTCTTCTTCCGGTAATTTTCACTGTTTCCAGGTGTAGGAGAACAGGAGAATATGCCACCTGGTAACACTCCATAAAATTAAGACATTATGTAACAATTCCTTTGGAACTCAAAGAACATTACAAAACCATTTGTAGACACAGAGATGGACACAGAGATGGACTCAGAAATATACCTCTCTATATACGTAATTGTTGTTTTCAGTGCTGTCCTGATCCAGTTTTGAGGGCCTGATTACACAGAGGTGGACACAGAAATATAGCTCTCTATACATCTGTAATTGTTGTTTTCAATGCTGTCCTGATCCAGTTTTGAGGGCCTGATTACTGGCAGGTCAGTTTATCTCTTGAGTGGCTGATGATGTCCATACCCCAACCATTTCCCTTATCAGGTTTTCTCATTCCAGAGCCACTATGCCTGTGCTCAAAAGGCCCAGGGCTACATACAGACAATGAGGGACAGCCTCTATACCTGGAGCCCATGAAATTATTCACTTAGTCTATCCATAGGGAACCCTCAAAATTTAACTCCCTTGCCACACGCGTGCTGCCTCCAGCTTGCTGTTACCCTGTCCCTGGATGCTGCCCTCGCCTTCAGCCTTCTATCATTTGGAGCTGGAAGGAACAGAGTTCTGACATCCATCTCTCTGAGTATCTTTGCATTGTGTCCTGCTATGCGAAGAACCTATAATCCTACCTGTATCATCCGGGATGATAATCTATATAAACCTTAAGCTATATAAACCTTAAATTTCTTCTCCATATAATAAGGTTGTCATGTGGCTTTACTAAGATAATTATGGTGAAGCACTTACCATATTGGATATTATTGGAATATAATGAGTGCTCAATAAATGATAGGGTTTTTAAAAATGTTTTATTTATTTATTGGATATGTATGTACAGAGAGAGCACAAGCAGGCGGAATGGCAGGCAGAGGGAGAAGAGAAGCAAGCTCCCCCCTGAGCAGGGAACCTGATGCAGGCTGATCTCAGGACTCTCGGATCACGACCCAAGTCAAAGGCAGACACCCAACTGACTAAGTCACCCAGGTGCCCCTAAATGATAGTTTTTATTTTATTTTATTTTATTTAAATTGAGAGACATACGATGTAGATTCACATTTTGGTACTTTCCTCTTTGGCAAGCCCCAAATTCAGCTTCCTAACTCTTAAAAATAAACATAAGGACATCATTGTATATAGTGCTCTGAGAAAGAAAATGGATCATGTGTGTGAAACTCTACAAAGGAATTATCAACATGTTAGTATTATCTAATTAATTACCTAGTATCTTCTTTTACTGTCTCAGAAGACAAAACTTAAGTGATATATAGAATTTATTCAGCTACTATTTTGGCATCTATATTTGCCAGGCACTATCTTAAGAAGTACGTTCTTCATTTAAAAGAGAGAGAAAATTGAAACAAATATATTTTGCTCAAGTAAATGCAAGCTTAAAAAATAGCATGATCTCTGCAGAAAGAAAAACACATTACTTTTATCTGACTTTTTAATAACAAATTTTAATAAGGGGCACTATTTTAAGACACTGAATTACAAAACAAATTCATAAAGTACTCTGGTATGATAAAAATAAGTTTCTCTAAGTAAACTTTAGAGAACCCTGACATACCAAATTTAAGTTTGTAACTTTGGTTATAAGAACGTGAAGAAATTATAAAATATTTTAAAACTCAGTTAATATTAATTGGGAGTATGGATTTTATGATTATCGGTTTTTTATATTCCAAATCTACTGGGCACTTATCTACATTTAAATGTGTAATATTTTTAGCTTTTGTTTACTTTCTTTTATTTTTATATTCACTTATATATGCTTGACATGATCTCTTATTCCTGAACGTATAAACTAAATGGAAATTAAGCATTTCATTTATATCCACAAGAGACAACTCTTATGATTCTGGGTTGTAGGCCTGATGTTCAAGCACACCTGGACTCAGGTAAGGGCTCTCAAACAGTGATTAGCATAGAGTTCTTGGCATCAATGGATGAGATCAAAAGTAAACATTGGAACTCATTCAGTCTCATTTCCAGAATTACATCTCTGAATAATACTTAACTACTTAAAATGTGATGCAGCTGTCAGAGTGGTGGGATTGAATTGAAAGGGGGCTGTCCAATGTAAGCGAGTGTATAGCCTACAAGAGCCTAGTCAATGTTTATAGCAGAGAACTCACTGCCTACTTATATAATCTCAGTGGTCATTATGAGAGAAGTAATTTTTACCAAGATTATCCCAGCTAGATGAATTGATGTCTTCTTTGACTCACTCAAGAAGTTTGGGGATCTGAGTGTCAGGAATTGGCCACACTCCAGGAAGTGGAGAGATACTATTTAGAATATGACTATAATAGCTTAATAAAATAAAGAGTGCTTTATGAAGTAGACCAAGAGAAGATATTTAGAAGAAATTTCTGAGAGACAATCATCAAAAAATTTCCTCATCTGTAACATGTAGAAGTTGGGTTAATATTCTCAAGTCCCCCTAAAATTCTGAGTCAGGAGGTGGGTGATACTTGAAAATTAGTGGATACCATTACTATATTCCTTTGGAACTAGTTTTTTACTAAAAAGCATAGTAAAGGGACCTAGGAAATTGTTAAATTCAAGATCATGATCTAGAACCCCAGTTCATTCATCCAGAGTGTGTGTGTGTGTGTGTGTGTGGTATGTGTATTCCTTATCCTTTAGACCCCTAATCTGGGGTCTAGTATCTGGTAATCTGGTAGCCTAAGAGCATCCAGAAAACTTCAAGGCGTCATCCAGGCATTCTGGGCCTCCAGCCCTCTCCCCCACCAAATTCATGTAGACCAATTGATATTGATTCACTCCAGTGAGAACAATAGTCAATAACTAACCATCTTCATTCTCCTTGCACTTTAAGGGTTGCCTGGGTTAGGAAAGTGAAGTGGGCACCAGCAGAGTATCTTGAAACTGAGGTAGTAGATGTCATTAAACAGCTAAGGCATGTTCATGAAAGAGATCATTGTGTAAAATAACTCTAATGAACTACAGGATAACTTAAAGGGGCTTGCTCAGAAATGACTCTTAGTTTTTGGATTTTTTTCCCATTATTTTACATATGCCTGGGTGATAGGTTAATATAAATTTTATTGCTTCTTGGATTTTTTAAAAATTCGTGTTACTATTTTTTTTAATGTATAGTCTTTAGTATTTTAAAACCCTGAAAAACAAAGAGTTATGCTAATATATTTACTATAGGTCAGAGAGTAGCAGTGGCTGACATTTAAAAAATTACTGGTATTCAGAAGAATTTAAATCTTTAGGGAATTCAGAATGTGCATGGAGGTGTCCAGGTGTTAGAACATATGAACAGATTTCCCAGGAAGAAATTGAGATACAAGTTAAAAAAACAGGGCACCCAGTGCTGGAAGTAGAATAGTAGAATGAACCCTAGATGTAAGAAGATAGCAAACTGTTTTAATACAAGTATCCTATAGCACCTCAACTAGAGTTCTCAAGCTATCTTTAACAAAAGATTGAGTTGACCGTAGCATTTATGGTAAGAGTGAGCTTGAACGTTAGCTCCAGATAACTGTAAAGAATTAGCATGTGAGGAGATGTGGGAAGCTGGAAAATTAATATAAAAACAGTGAAAAAGACCTTAAAAAATCCTGTCCAAAGAAGTTTCAGAGGTATCTGGATTCACACAGGTTTTAAAATAGAAGCATTCTAGTGGTTGAAAATTCTCTTTAGTAATAAGTCAAATTACATATTTAATTATATTTTTAACAGATTCCATGTTAAATCATAATTATAAATATTAAAAAAAAACTTTATGGGACAAACTACCTTTGAAACTGCCCGGGACAGTTTTATTGATAATGCTAGAAGTTACCAGGAAATTCAGTAAATTTTTGTTTTACTCAGCATGGAAGTACAGACCATAGTAATCAAAAGAACAGGAAGAGAGATGTGTGTATTCATTAAGGGGCAGACTTTTCCTCAATTATGAGCACAGCTGAAAGGGAAACAGAAAATTCAGGGGACTAAAGAATGGTGGGGAAAATGCCTGAACCTAGCATCATGCTGTGAGGAGCTAAATAAAGTTAAGCATTCATTCATAGTTCTAGTCTCTCCATCTCACTCTGAGGACCCTTTCCTTTTTTTTTTTTAAGATTTTATTTATTTATTTGACAGACAGAGATCACAAATAGGCAGAGAGGCAGGCAGAGAGAGAGAGAGAGGAGAAAGCAGGCTCCCCAAGGAGCGGAGAGCCTGATGCGGGGCTCGATTCCAGGACCCTGGGATCATGACCTGAGCCGAAGGCAGAGGCTTTAACCCACTGAGCCACCCAGGCGCCCCCTTTTCCCATTTTAGATATTTTTATTTATTTATTTGAGGGAGAGAGAGAGGGCAAAAGCAGGGGTAGGCGGAAGGAGAGGGAGAAGCAGTCTCCCCACTATGCAGGAAACCTGATGGAGACTCCGACCTGAGCTGAAGGCACATGCTTAACCAACGAGCCACCCAGGCACTCCCCACCTTCTCATTCAGACCCACCTTTACTGGTCCTTGACTCTGTCAGATTACAACCCCAAGCTGTGTAGATCTTCTTGTTCTGCATCTCTCCTCAAACCTGTACTGTTTTTCTGTTTGTTTAGTTTTTGTTTTTGTTTGGTGCTGAAACCTAGGTTGTTTCTTTTGCTTTCTTCTTTTCTAAGTATAAAGTCTACCTCGGTCCTCATCTACGTGTCTTCAGCTCATAAAACTTTTACGTCTCCTATGTGTCATGTTCTTAGCATAAGACTCGTTCAATATTTGAAAGATTAGTCAGTATAATTTGCTGTATTAACAGGCTAAAGAAGAAAAGTCATGTGATCATATTAGTTGACAGGGAAAAAAAACATTTGGCAAATTCAACACACATTAATGATAATAAATCTCAGAAAAATAAGATGAGAGGGAACTTCCTCAACTGGTAATGAAATAGGTACAAAATACCTTATAACTAACATTACACTTAGTAGTAAAAGATTGAATGATTTTCTTCCTAACATCAGAAGGAAAGCAAAGATGTCTGTTCTCACCACTCTTGTTCAAAATATTGCTGGAGGTTTGAGCCAATGTGATAAAACAAGAATAGGAAATAGAAGACATATTGACAAGAAAGGAAGAAATGGAATTATTGCTATTTGCATATGACATGATTGTCTAAGTAGAAATTCTCAAAGAATCTACCAAAATAAACCTCAGAACTAATAAGCTCAAGGTCACAGGATTCAAAAGAAACAGAAAAGTCAATTGTATGTCTATGGGATGACAGTGAACACCAAAAGTAAAAAAATATAATGCAGTTTGCAATCACTCAAAAAAAAAATATTTGGGTATAAATCTAACAAAGATATACAGAAATTATATGCTACAAACTATACAATGCTAAGAAAAAATCAAAGATCTAAACAAATGATGAGATATGCCATATTCATTGATTAGAAGACACAGCATAGCAAAAATGTCAATTTTTCTCAAACTGATAGGCCAACATAACAAAAGTAATATCAAAATTTCACCAAGATTTTTGTAAATGTAGAATAGTTTCTATGGAAAGGCAAAGGATCTATAGTTAAAACAATTTTGAAAAGGAAAAATAAAGTCAGAAGCAATCAGTCTGGACTCCATTTTATCTCTATTATTATATATGTATGTATATATATATATGTATATATATATATACACATTTAATATAAATATATAGAACATATATAGCACATTATATATTATATATAGCTACATTATTATATTATATATTATATATATAGCTACATTATTCAAGACTGTGGTATTGGTGGTGGGATAGACTCATAAAGCATAGAGTAGAATAGGAAGCCCAGAAATATTTGCATACAAATTTGCCCATTTTATTTTGACAAAGGTACAAAACCAATTCAATGGAGGAAAGATGGGCTTTTCAATAAATGGTGCTAGTATAACTGGACTAATAGGAGGGAAATAAGATTCTCAAGTTAAGTTACATACTTCATAGAAAAATTTACTTAATATGAATCAAAGATTTAAAATGTAAAACATAAAATTATAAAGCCTTTAGAAAACCAAGGAGAAAATCTTCAGGACCCCTGGCTAGGTGAAGAGTTATTGAACTGGACATCCAAAACATAGTTATTAAAAGGAGAATTGGACATACTGGACTTCATTGGAACCTAAACTTTGACTTGATGAAAGGATTTAATAAGGAGACAAAGACAAGATGTATTGGAAGGAAGTATTGGCAAACCACATATGAAACAAAGAACTAGCATCTGGAATTTAGAAAGAACTCCCAAAATTAAACAGTGAAAATATAAATAATCCAATTAAAACCTCTGAAAAGGCATGCAGAGACATTTCAGCAAAGAAAATATATAGATGGAAAGTTAGCAAAAGAAAAAATGTGCATCATCATTAAGTATTAGGGAAATCCAAATTAAAACTTATATCAGAATGTATACAATAGAAAATAGTTGATGAGCATATTTTGACAAGGAGACAGAGAAACTGGATCACTAATGCTTTGTGGTAGGAGTGGAAAATGGTTGCACTTCATAAAATCCAAAAACTGTGCTCCTGGGCCTTTACCCCAAAGAAATGAAAACTTATGTTCACATAAAAACCTCCACTGTGTTTGATTAGTTTCTTTAACTCTGTCCCCATTGTATACAGTCTTAATTATTTTTGCTTTCTAATTATCAGCAGTGCCTCTTAAGAATTTTCCAAGAGTTTCAAGAGTCTTGCCTTTTAATAGATCTTTGTATTACCAAAGACATTTTATCATCACTTTACTAAGGAGCAGAAGAAAAACCCAAAAGTTCTATGAATTCTATCAGAATTGTACTGAATATTCATACATTCACATATTTTTAAATTTTCCACTTATGGTCCTTTCATATATGTCAAGCATTTTGAAATTTTCTGCACAGTCATCTCCTGTACTGTTAGATTTATTTCTAGGTACATCACATTTTATTGTATTGTAAAAAGTTATTTATCTTACTGCATTTAAAACGATTTTGTTGATGGCATTTTGAAGTACAACTGGATTTTGTACTTTGATTTTATATCCAGAAAATGCCAAACTCTCTAATTTATACAAACTCTCTAATAATATACAAATATACATTAATTATTTCCATATAGTTTTTTAGGTAAACAATCATATAATCCACAAATAATGACAGCTTATTTCTTACTTTCTAATTTATTATTTTATTTATAAATTAATATTATATTTATTTATATTATATCATTTTATTTATTTATTATTTTATTTATTCCTTCATTAGTGATTTGACTACTTCACTAATGTTGAATTAAAATGATAATAGGCTTGTTTCTTGTTCTTAATCTAGGGAATAATAATTTCAAAATCACAGTATAATTTTAATTTTTTTGTGAAATTTTTGTAGCTCTACCAGGTTAAGGAAGTTCCCTTGTACTACGAAGAGTTCTTCTCTATTTTATTCTTTGTAACAAGGAACTGATGTTGAATTTTATTATGTGGTTCTTGTCCATATATTGAAACGATAACACCATTCCACTTTTTTTTTATCTTATTCATTTATTTGACAGAGAGAGAGAGAGCACAAGTAGGCAGAGCAGAAGGCAGGCAGAGAGAGGGGGAAGCAGGCTCCCCACTGAGCAGAGAGCCTGATGCGGGGCTTGATCCCAGAACCCTGAAATCATGACCCAAGCCGAAGGCAGAGACTTAACCCACTGAGCCACCCAGGTGCTCCACACCATTCCACTTTATGTTTAGTATCATAAAAACATTGGACTTTTTATGCTAATGCAATCATGTGCAACTTGAATAAACTAAGCATAGGTCATGCTTATAATTTTATACATTGTCTTCTTGGGCTCATTCGTATTTTGTTAAATGGGCTTGCATTTATAATCTATGAGTAATATTGCCTGGCAATTTTCCATTACTCCACTGTTTTTTTGAATTTTAGTATCAAGATTATGCTGCCTTCATAAAATAATTTGAAAAAAATCCTTTTTTTTTCCTGATATTCTGAAATATAAGGGCAGGGTTGGAATTATATGTTAAACTGTTTCATAGGACTCATGGTCAATACTGTGTGAGCATGGAGATGTACATCCTTTTTAACTGTTAATCACTATTTATATTAGATTTTGTTTTGACTATTCAGACTCTATAACTTCTCAGGTTAGTTTGGAAGAGTTATATGCTTTGAAATTTGTTTATTTCTTAAGTATTTTAAAACTGATTCCCATAAATTTATTCCATAATATGTGATATTATCCATAGCATCTATAACAATTTCCCTTTCATGCTATTATTCATGTGTTTTTTTTTTCTTTAATCTCCTCTTGTCAGAGGTTTATCCTTTTTTGTTATTGTTTGCTGTTTTTAAAGAACCACTTTATGGTTTCATTGATTCTCTCCCAAAATACATGTGTTCTATAAATTTTAAATTATTTTTATTTTTATCACATTTGATTTTAGGATGGATATTATTTGCTAGTAATTTTAGAATTTGAAGGATGGATGTTTAGCTCAATAAAATTTAGCTTTTAATTTTTTTCTTGTATGCATTTAGGCTATAAATTCACACAAAATATTGCTACAGCTGCATCCTATAAGCTTATAAATGTACTAACTATTCAGCTCTAAGGATATTCTAATTTCTATGAATTATTTATAAGTGGTTTTCATTTAAGTTTCCAAATGTAGTTTAAAAGTTGTAAGTATTACAGAATTAGATTACTTAGAAACATAATTCAAATAAAAGGAACTTTATCTAAAATCAAATTTTGTCACTAGACTGACAATCACTAGCAAGAAAAAAGCAAAGTATATGTGTGAGATGAATAAAATTTTTTCTTATCTTTATTATATAGAGAAACTTGGAAATTACATATTCCATAAAATAAAATTAAAATAAATTTAAGGGCAGTTTCCTTGATTCAAAAATTTGACTTCTACATTTGCATCCACACTTTGGTTTTAGAGATAAATAGTCTATAATGTGAAATTTCAAAAGGTGAATATTCCAAAATCAGCAGCAAAAATCTCTCTGACATAGACTGAAACATTGATTTCAGTGTAATAAAATTCTAGACTATTGGAAAGCCAGTAGTCCCTGGGGATTATAGAAGTGAATTTGTAGAATAGTGAACCAGGTGCTTTAAAGACAGAATTTTTAATAAAATTATATGAGAATAGTTAGAATCAAAGGTATTCTCTGTTGTGAAAATTGAAATTCCATTACGATGAATTAATTATTAATTAATTTACGAGAGTGAAGTTTTTGAGGTATCTGAAATCCCAGCATTTTCGTTCAATGATTATATAACAATTCACTTTTACAGAGTTTTAAATCACAATTACTCTGGACCATGTTAATGAAGTTAACATGTAATAATTATTTTAGGAATAAATGAATGAAAGTCTTCACATTGTAAGGCATTAGAAGAAGTAGATAAAGAATTACAAATAAGGGATGCTTACTTCTCACTCAATGATTTCTTCCTGTTTTCTCTTTTAATTCATACTGTATCTGACTTAGACAAAAGTAAAATTTTTAAAATATATCAAACATTTTTTAATATCGTAATTCCAAATGATCTGTCCTATCCAATCTCATGTGGGGAATTGGGAATCATACCAGTTAAATTTATGCAGCTTCCATTTAGTAAATATTTTTAAGTCCTCTAATAGTACCAGAAATCTGCAGAAACACAAAATTTAATTTGATTTTTATAGCTGAAAGGACAATGGTTATTTTTAGCATATTAATATAAATGCAAAAATTAACTCAAAATCAATTAGAGACTTCAGTGTAAGATCTGAAACCCTGAAACTCCTAGAAGAAAACATGGGAACAAAGCTCCTTGACGTGGGTCTTGGTAATAATTTTTTTCGATATGACAAAGCATAAGTGACACAATAAAAATAAAGAAGTGGGACTGTATCAGACTAAAAAGCTTCTGAGCAGCAAAAGAAACCATCAACGAAGTGAAAAGACAGCCTAGGGAATGGGAAAAAATATTTGCAAACCGTATATCTGATAAGGGGTTAGTATTAAAAATATATAAAGAACTCAAACAACTCAATAGTTAAAAAACAAACAAACAAATAACCTAATTAAAAAATGAACAAAGTACCTGAGTAGTCATTTCTACAAAGAAATATACAAAAGGCCAAAAGGTACATGAAAAGATGCTCAACAGCACTAGTCATTAGAGGAAATACAAACTACAACCATAATTAGATATCACATGTTAGAATGACCTGTTAGAATGATCATCATCAAAAGGACAAGAAATAATAAATAATTTAAAAAGCTAGCATGAATGTGGAGAAAAAGGAACCCTTGTGCACATTTGGTGGGATTGTACATTGGTACGACCACTATGGAAAACAGTATGAAGGTTCTCAAAAACTTAAAAATAGAACTAACATATGCCAGCAATTCCACTTGGGGGAATGTATCCAAAGGAAATGAAAATACTAACTTGAAAAGATATCTGCACCTCCATGATTGATCATAGCATTATTATTTATAATAGCCAAAACATGGAAACAACCTAAATGTCGATCAGCAGATGAATGAATACAGCGGTTGTGGTATATACACACAGTGGAATATTATTCAGCCATAAATCCCACTGTCTGCAACAAGATGAATAGACCTTGAGGGCATAGTGCTAAATGAGATGTCAGACAGAGAAAGACAAGTACCATATGATCTCACTTATATGTGGAATCTAAAAACAAAATGAAACTCAGAAAAAGAGATCAGGCTTGTGGTTACCAGAGGCAGAGAGTCGGGGGAAGGGGGAAATGGAAGAAAGTGGTCCCAAGGTACAACTGCCAGTTATAAGGTAAGTAAGTATTAGGGATGTGATATACACATGATGATTATAGCTAATACTACTATAAAATATGTACGAAAGTTAAGAGAGTAAATCCTAAAATTCTTCATCACAAAGAGAAAATTATTTTCCTTTTTAATTTTTTTTTCCTTTTTATTGGATCTATACAAGAAGCTGGAGGTTAGCTGAACCTATTGCAATAATCATTCCACAATACACACAAATGAAACCATTGTGCTGTATGCCTTGAACTTACACATTGATGTATGTCGATTATTTCTCAATAAAACTGGGGGAAAATATTTTTTTAAGAGGCAATATACAATGTCATTATTAGGAGTTTCTGTTCCGAGTTTCACTGTGGCTCAGTGGGTTAAGCCTCTGCCTTCGGTTCAGGTCATGATCCCAGGGTTCTGGGATGGAGCCCCACATCGGACTCTCTGCACAGCAGGGAGCCTGCTTCTCCCCACCTCCACCCCGTCTCTCTGCCTGCCTCTCTATCTACTTGTGATCTCTGTCAGTCAAATAAATAAGATCTTTAAAAAAAAAAAAAAGTCATAACTGAGCATCCGGTGCCCTCTATGACAGGACTGTTGCCAACCTTGAAAGCTTCATTTTCATCCATTTCCCCACATGAACCTTTTGATCCCTTTGTATAAAATAATCTGAACGCATAAACTGATGTATATGGCACTACACAGGTCCTCTTCCTTCTCTTCTTTCCCACTTTCTCTTTTATCTAACCAATACTGTGCTGAACAGTTGGGTAATAGCTGTTGCCAGTCAGATTGTAAATTTCATGAAGGCAAAAAGCCACGTGTTGTTCAACTCTGTCTTGACCAGAAAAATGCCTAACACATTGCAGTCTCTCAAAAATGTTTATAAAATGCCCAAGTGAAAGAAATGGCTTGAAGGGACTAGGATTGCTCTCTTCCAGCCTGTTTGCATCCACCGCAGTCTCGGATACTAAAGTCGGAATTCAGGATAAGAGTGGGAGACAGAAGCCCTTTGCTCCAGTTAATACTAATGGGTGTCTGAATACAACATCCATCCTGATACTTAAAGCAAATTGTGTGTATAAATTTGACTTGAAGGGTTATTGTTTATTGGCCACCTTATTTCTGAAATTCTTGTGTACGGAGCATTTGTTGTATTTTGAAAATCATGCTAAGTCGCTTTGAACTTATAGTAGTACTTATTGTTGAGATTTAAACACACAAATGCAGGCAATATCTTGTTCTTAAATTGCACCGACATGCAATGAGTCTTCTCTTCTGCTGTGGTATGCTTTTCTATGATGTAGTTGAATATGAGAGGTGAATAATGAAACTCTTTGGCAGCACTGATTAAATGAATCTTATTTGACATTTATGAAATCATGGGAATGTGTTGACTAGTGCATCCAGATCTGTAAAAATCATAAAAGTTAAAAGAAATGACTTCTAATGTAAACACTATTTATATGCAGTCTCTGACTCTTGGGCCAACGAGCTCTCATTAACAAGGTTAAAACACACAGACAATGCAAACTGCAGAATGTTTGCTTGTACAGATATTGCTCAGGATTCCTTGGTAACCAACACTATTTTGTTTAATGATTCAAAGATATGAATAACTATCCTGAAAAATTCAAACCTAGAGGGGGATTAACAGGATTGGCAGCAGTTGGGGGTTTCAGGTGAGGTGGGTTCTTGCTGCAGGTGTGGCTAGCTGTGGATGAGGCTGGAGGTGACTTTGGGGCATAGACAGCGTTTCATTAACTATGAGCTGCCTTCAAAGAACTGGATGGAATCATGAAGAAAATTTCAGCATTCAGTAACATTATAACAAAAAATAAGTGTAGACCAGGAAGACAGTTCAAGTACAGTATCCATTTAATAGGAGCTGGATACTGTGTAGTATACCACAGAATAGCAAAGATACAACATGCTTAGCCACATGACCACACATAGTGTCTGGAAAAGAGATTGGGGAGGAGCACACTCTATTTACCCATATATCTTTGCCATTCAGTATATCCCTCCCTGATGTCTTAAGTAGTGCGACTTCTGAATGAAGGAGACCTTTTTAGGGAAGCCAACCGCTTGTAAAAGTAATAGACAGAGGCTGTCAAGATTCCAGTACTGAGATAGCCTCTTAGAAAAAGAGCCTGGGGACACCTGGGTGGCTCAGTTGGTTAAGTGTCTGACTTGATCTCAGCTCAGGTCTTGATCACAGGGTCATGAGTTGGGGCTCCCTGTTGGGCTCCACGCTGGGCATGGAGCCTACTTAAATTAAAAACAAACAAACAAACAAACAAACAAAACCCCCAAAGCCTGATTTGGGATTATTTTACCAATGAGAAGAGTCAGGGGAGAATATTGGTAAAGGGTATGGACTTTTGGATTAACCAAGCTTGGGTTCAAATAATGGACATGTCACCTTAGCTATGTAACATGGAAATGATTATTTAATCTCTTGCTCCTCAGTTTCCTTCATTGTGAACCTGATGTAATACTAACCACCTCCTAGTCTTGTCAAGAAATTTCCATGACATACTGAATATTAAGAGCTTAAATAGCCCTCCACTTACAAAGCAAACCACAGATCATCTCCTTGCAACTTCATTCTGTCAATAGTGGGTTAAAGATGGACAACTGACTTAAGGGAATCTAGAGCATAGGGTAGAATAAGCCATTCTTTTTCCTCCAGTAATAATCAGCACTATTGTCAGTCTGTGCTGGGAGGTGCACTTGGAAGTGCTATGATTACAACGGAGCAGCAAGGGTTGTAAAAGAAGTCATGCCAACCATGAGTAAGTTTAGAAAAAATAGTCTAGAGAGGGAGAATGGGGGGACAGATTCAGCAAAAGCATAAAGAGAAGTGGAGGTACGAGACCTGGCCCAATACCTAAGATACTGAGAAGTTACCCCCTACAAAGCTTGGCTATATTGTATTCTTACCCTGGATGACTGTCAAAGAATTATGTTTATGAATGTGAGCCATGTGAACCACAGTCTCTTCTGTAACATGAGATCAATTTGAGGTTGCAGTTTTATCTATCACTCTTCAGAGTGAAAGACATAATAATTTTCTTTTTGGCTTGAACTAGATTAGGTGCCTTTTTTTTTAGGTTTTTTTTTCCTGTTTTTTGTTTGTTTGTTTGTTTGTTTGTTTTTTAAGGAAGAGAGAGCACGAGGGGAGGGGCAAAAGGACGAGAGAGAATCTCAAGTCGATTCCACGCTGAGCATAGAGCCCAATGCAGTGCTCCATCTCACAGTCCTGGAATCACGACCTGAGCAAAAACTAGGAGTTGGGCACTTAACTGACTGTGCCACCAGGTGCCCCAGTTTAGGTCTCTAAATGGGTCTCTTCCTTGTCTCCTAAATACCTCAGTTAGAGGAGAAATAAAACCAGAGATGTAAAATGACTTTTATGCAGTATCAGAACTGGTCAGTGCCAAAGGTGGGCAGTCTCTGATTCCCAGGGCAGAGTCCTTTATATACTGTCATCCTGTTTCCTTGCCTTTTAAAAACTTACTATTTGTTGAGCATCTTCTGAGTATCTCTGTCTTTACAGTATCTCATGATGCTCTAACAGCAATTTTACATTCATTGATAGATCAGTTTTGTAACTGAGTAAATGGGCTCAGAGAAGTTAAGTAGCTCAAGTCTAAAAAATATGAACTTTGCTCCATCTGCCTTTAAGAGTTCTTTACCACCATAATTCCATTTCCTTCAGCCATCTCATCAGAGGGGATAAAGGGTTGTTATACATCTGTTAGACGTTGGGAGAAAGAAAAGTCCCTCTACAATTTTGCCACTTTTTTGTCTTTTCAGTCTTGATAGCGTATTGTCATCTAAGAATACAAACTAAATTACTTCTTTTTTTTTTAAGATTTTATTTATTTATTTGAGACAGAGCAAGAGAGATCACAGAGGGAGAGAGTGAGGTAGAAGAAGACTCCTCACTGAGCACATAGCCTGATGCAGGACTCAATCCCAGAATTCTGGGATCATGACCATAATGTAGGCAGAGGCTTAACCCACTGAGCCCCCCAAATGCCTCCAAACCAAGTATTCCTTCCTTTTTTTTTTTTAAGATTGTATTTATTTATTTGAGAGAGAGATAAGATGCTCAACATCACTAGTCATTAGAGGGGCAGGGGAGAGGGAGAAGTAAGAAGCCCAAGGCAGGGCTTGATCCCAGGACCCTGAGATCATGACCTGAGCTGAAGGTAGACACTTAACTGACTGAACCACCCAGGAGCCCCCAAACCAAATATTTCTAAAGAGATTATGCATTCACTAGATTAATAGTAAGTGACATGTTGTGTTTGTGTTCTAGAAGGGACCTATCTCAGTGCAGGCCAGCAGCAAGGCCCTGTGTGGAAGCTATATTGTCTCAAACATTTTGTTGCCAGCATTCTCAGGGTCTACAAGAGCTGGTCAATCATCACCAACACATAGCAACAAAAGATATACTTCACCACATACCATATTTATTACAGCCTGCCCTGGGGTTAAACAGAGTCAGAAGCATGAATTCATTAGTGCCATAAAGCAACAAGGGTCCCATCAATTTCCAGTTGGTTTTTAGAGACAGAGCTCACTCTAAAAGAAAAAAATAGGGCCAGAAAGCCTTAATGTGCAGCTCTAAAGAAAACTATACAAGTAACTACTATTTGGGGAAAATAGGGTGCCATATATTGTTTCCCAGTGTTATAATTTGCAAATTTTGTAAATTTTAAATGATATTTAAAAAAAACATCATTCCAGCAAGGTGCCTGGGTGGCTTAGTTGGGTAAGCATCTGCCTTCAGCTTAGGTCAGGATCCTGGGGTCCTGGGATCAAGCCCTGAATTGGGCTTCCCGCCTCAGAGGGGAGTGTGTTTCTCCCTGTGTTCTTCCCTTTCCTTGCCGTGCACTGTCTCAAATAAATAAATAAAACCTTTAAAAAAATCATTCCAGGTACTCTGAAATGCTAAATTTTTCCCAGTGACTTACTCTTTCTGAGAAAACTGGAAGAACTCAGCAACATCCTGACCTCTGTCTGCCCTTCTACCTTTATTGCAAATACTGAGTTCAGTTATTCCAAATACTGAGCTCAAGTAGGGGCAAACCAAATCAATGCTACGACATTTGAATTTTCTGAGATGTTGTCACAAAACAGGGCACTCGAAGGGCTAAAATTTGGCCTGAAGGGTCCAGTGCCTATGTCTATGATGAGAAAATAAACAGAATCATTTCTAAATCTTAGATTCCCTTTGGGCTATTTGGAGTTCCTACATTAGTTGAATTTTAAAGTATTTTTTTTAAACCATGATATGAATAAGATTTGAATCTTTTGCTTCTTATATAGAATCTGAGTGAGATCAATTAGAGAAAAAAATTTGAGAGAAGTTTTTGTGATTTAAAAGAATGCCAAAAGCCTATGTTTCAAGAGCACAAATACAGGGGGGCTCAGCCACAGGCATTTCTAGAATTCCTTGTTGAGATTCGGTAACTCAATGATGTGTATTTGCTGGTCACATCAGGAATTAGATAAGAACTTAATTTACATCTGAGGTGAGCTCCATCACATTTGTTAATTTTAGCTGCTGGGAATATTCTCAATGAGAAATAGCCACTATTAAAATTCAGATAATTCTTGCCACAAGACAGAGGTAAAACAATACTGTCTCTCATTTAAAAGCCATCGTAATCCCTGGGAGAAATGAAACACTGGTTATGGCCATGCTTCTCAAACTTACAACATCCACAGACCAGTTACTGGTTTTTGTTTTGTTTGTTTGTTTGTTTTGTTTTATTTATTTTCTTGGAATAGCCATAGACCACTGGTTTTAGCTAATATTTTTAAAAGATGATAACTATATTTCCAAACATAATACTTTTTTTCACATTGAAGAAAGAAATGAAATGTTGATATCTTCTTCGAAGAGTCTGTGTCTAGCTTTTTAATAGATGACTTGAGTATAGTTCAGGCTTCAGTTAACTTTTTATCCTTCACTGCTACTAAATTATATTGTCCTAACTAAAAATGATAGATTATTATTGAGAAAAAACATCAAAGAAAAATTACAAGTATATTTTCTAGAATGAAGGACATAAGTTTCTGTATAAAAAGGGCCAACCAAGGACCAGAACATCAGAATAATGAACGATAAAACACAGGCACACACATATGCACAATCATTAAATATTTCACTGTCAGGAATAAAGAGAAGATTCTAAATGCTTCTCAGGAAGGAAAAAGTAGTAAACAAACAATCAAAAGCCAAAATTGGAATTCTTAGCTATATCATTGAAAACTGAAATATGATGGAGAAATGGTCTCAAAATTTTGAATAAAGATGGTGCCAAATCTAGAATATTATTCACACCCAAACTGTCCATTAAGTGTCAGGATCCAATGAATACTTTATGAGATTACATTTTTTTTTTAATGTATCTTCCGTGATTCCATTCTTAGTTATCTACCAGAGGTTATCCTCCACTAAAACAATGGAGGAAATGTCAAAAGAGGGAGAGCTGGGGTGAAAAAGTAGGACATTCTGTGAAAGAGAGAAAAGAAGGAAAGACTCAAGTGCAGAGAAGTTTCAGAATAATAGCTCACCATTGGGCCTGGAGACTATCCAATACAAATTAGAAGACAGAAGTCTCCAGAAATCATGATTTTAACAGCTTTATTGATGTATAATTCACATACATAATTCAGACATTAGCACCATTAAATATTAAAGTCACTGGATTTTTTTACATTCAAGGATTTATGCAACCATCACT
Organism: Mustela erminea; assembly: GCF_009829155.1. NCBI lineage: Eukaryota > Metazoa > Chordata > Mammalia > Carnivora > Mustelidae > Mustela > Mustela erminea. The sequence goes on from NC_045620.1 coordinate 108,701,550, forward strand.
AGAATCAACATTAGAACATTTCATTGCCCCCAAAACGAACTTGTCAGCCACCACCTCTCAATTTTTACATCCATTGTAACCCTAGGCAGCTAAGGATCTATTTTCTATCTCAATGGATTTGCCTATTCCGAACATTTCAGAGAAATGAAATTATAAAATATGTGATCTTTTGTGTTTGGTATCTTTCACTCAGCATATTGTTAAGGTTAATCCATGCCATACCATATAGTATAATTTCATTTCTTTTTTGGCTGAATAATATTCCATTGTATGGATACAGCACATTTTGTTATCTTTTTGTCAGTTGATGGATATTTGGATTATTTCCACCTTTTGGCTATTACTAATGTTGCTATGAACATTACTGTACCAAGTTTTATGTACATATCTTTTCATTTCTCTTGGGTATAAACCTAGGAGTAGAAATGCTGCATCAAATGGTCACTGTCTATGATTAACATTTTGGAAACTACAAGTTTGTTTTCCAGTGTGACTATACCATTTTATATTCCCACCAGTAGCTCATGAGGGTTCCATTTTTTATATATTGTCACCTGCATCTATTATTATCTCTCTTTTTTTTTTTTATCATAGCCATATAGTCACCTAGAGAGGGTGACATGGCATCTTAACGTGGTTTAAATTTGTACTTCCCTGCTGACTACTGATAATTGAGCATCTTTTCATACATTTATTGCCAATTTATGTATCTTCTTTGGAAAACAGTCTATGTATATTCTTTTCCACTTAAAAAATTTATTATTTGTCTTTTTTATCGAGTTGTAAGTTTACTTTATTTGTTCTAGAAACAAGTCCTTTATCAGATGTGTGATCTGCAAACATTTTCTACCATTCTTTGGGGGTGATTCTTTATTTTCCTGATAGTGTCCTTTGAAGCACAAAACTTTTTAATTTTGATAAGTCCCATTTACCTGTTTATCTTTTGTCACTTAGACTTTTGGTGTCATAGTTAGTGAATCATTGTCATATTCAAGGTCTGAAGATTTACCCCTGTTTTTTCTCAGAGTTTTATAGTTTTATCATTTACATTTAGGTTTTTGATCGAGTTTGAGTTCACTTTTGTATGCTTTTTAAAGTATTAAAACATTTGGAACACTGTCAAAGAATTTGGGAATTAATTATTGATATCTTCATAGGAAAAGAAGATAACCAAACAGGAGAACATTATTAAGTCGAATGGAAAAATAAATTAATTTAAAAGTTGCACAAAAAGGAAGTTAATATTTGAGTTGTGAACTCTAGCTAATTTTAATAATTTAGACACTGAATATTTCAACAAAGAGCATAAAATAACAATGTTAGGGAGCGGGGGTAGGTGAGGGTATTATACAACAGCTGAACTCTTCATCTTCTGAGTAGGAAGTCACTTACTACCTGGATGTCACTTAATACCTACAAATGGAAACACAATTAAGAAAAAGGATTATAAGCATGTTATTTATTGAATGAAAACCAATCTGTTTACCAAAAGAATGAAAGGTTATTGCCTCTTTGGGATATGAATCTTAATTATAGTGGGATAGTGGCAGAAGACATGTGTTTTGCACTATGCATTCTGTTGTTTGATATTTAGTATGCATTGTTGAATTCAACGCAACTTTTATTGACTAAAAAATGAACTTAATGCAATATTTTGAGTGCTAACCCTAATAGTATCCCGTGAGAGAGAAAACCTGTCTCCATGAGAGAGTAAACCTCAGGTATTATAACATCGTGACAGAGAGTTCTATATATGTTTATATGAAATATGCACCAATGTATAATAGAGCAATTACTAGGAAAAGATGACATTCCATAATGCATTTCACATGTGAAAGATGGATAGCACAATATTTTAATTTGGGAAGTAGCATCAAACTGTTTTCCAGTCCATCCTTCCTATGCCATTTGGCTTTGCAAAATATTTCAACTCTGTTGCTACATTTACATGTGGTTTTTAAGTGCGTCCTGGATATGTTGTTGATTTCTTTCTCCGATGAGTAAAGGCAAAGATCAAATATTAAAAAGGAACCGAGATCATGAACAGTGTAATTTTCTACAGCATTTAATCCTAAGAAGTTTTAATGTTCTATCCTCAACATTTACAGTCTTGAGATTTCAAACCTGAAATGATAAGCGTGAGCTTTTCAAAATGTATTGCAAGATATATCAGTTGAGCACTTACAAATTGTTTTCACTGCCAGTGTCAGGATTATGTAGAGAGATTAAAGTGCGATCATCATTTCAAAAGGTGAAAGTAAGTAAACTCTCTTCCCTTCCATGGCCAGCATACAGATTTTTTTCTTGCATTCTGTATCTTATTGCTCCTGCAACAAATTAGCACAAATTTAGAGGCTTAAAACAACACATATGTATGATCTTACAGTTCTGAGGTTAGAGGTCTGAAAAGTCATGGAACTAATGTGCAGGTATGTTGACCATAACTCATTCCCCCTGGAAGTTCTAGAGAAGGATCCATTCCTTGCCATTTCTGGCTTCTAGAGACTATCTGCATTCCTCGGCTCATGGTCGTTTCCAGCAATGGCATCTCTCTGTCCTCTGTTTTCATTGCTGCTTCTGTGACTTCCACCCTCATGCTTCCTTCTAATAAGGAATGTCGTGTTTTCATTGGAGCCAGCTGGGTAATCTTTCTCCCTCAAGCTCCTTAATTCATTCACCCCTGCAAAATCCCTTTTGTCATATAAGGAACCATATTCACAAGTTCCAAGGATTAGGACATGAACATCTTTGGAAACCATTAGTCAATTACCACACATTCATCGTGTATTTCTTGGCCAAGAACATAGGATGCATATTGACAGTGGCTCAACTTTGATCACACTTACTATTTTCACTGTTTTTTAAGTTAAGCATGGAGTACAAACTATTCTCTGTGAATAAAGCAGTGTGTGAATTAGCATGTTAAGTGTCACCTTTTTTAATTGTATGTAATTTCCCTTCCTTGCTGTGCATAATGGAATATAAATAAAGCTCCCAACACGATTTTTCCATTCCCATTAACAAAGTGATATTCTTCAGTAGAATGAATGAATTTTTTTTCTAATAGAAAGAATAAAATGCCATTGAGTACTTTCATGCCATATATGTACCACACATTGTTATTAATTGATTCATGCTTTGTATTCAGGGGTTTCATATAAATATAAAATGAATTATCTATTGGTATAAAAAATGTGCTTTCATACAGCTTGCTAGTGCCATTGATTTCATAGGACTACTTTTAAAAAGTCATTTAATAGTGCAATCTTGTGATCCCCCTTTTCCTTAACCATAATATCTGTCACTTCTTTGCATCTAACCCTTAAGCTTTTTTAACTGGAAAGCACCCTGTATTTCTTTTCCTTCCCTGAACAAAGGTAAATTTGAATGCTATCTCTGCAGTGTAGTCTCTTCTTATTAACCTTCAGCAATTAAGTTAATAATTTTGTACTAGAAAGTATTATTGTGTACTTTTAGAATAAAAACTCAATTGACTTACCAAAGAGGTCACTGCATTTTGTTCAGATATGATGGCCGTATATCACTGATTTCATGTAGTCTTTGATAATGTTTCATAAGAGGACCTTCACTTGGGACCAACATTGAATGCAAAGCCAGCACAATGTAGCTCAACTTCTATGAATTGTCAGAGTACTGCTATTTAATCTTGGTATTTTTCTCATCATACCACCAGATTTGCTTCTTACCCCAAATACAAATCGAAATTCTGTATTTGTACTAATGTTTCTGTTTACTTTTTACCTATATGATACCACTTCAGGTTGACATTTTAAATCACCATTATGATTTACATGTCACTTTTTTTAAGATTTTATTTATTTGAGAGAGAGAGCATGCAAGTGGGGGGATGGACAGAGGGGCAAACGTATACCCTGCTGAGTGGCAGAGCCTCATGCACAGCTGGATCCTGAGATCATGACCTGAGGTGAAGTCAGAGGTTTAACCAACTTAGCCACCCAGGTGTTCCTACATGTCATTCTTCAGAGATTTCTGCATATGTGTAATTGAGGGATATTATAAAATACAGAAATAACAACAAGGAAAGTAAATTGGGCAAATCTAATTAAAAACATGCAAATGAAATAAAACTATGTATACCAAGATAATGTTTATCCTATAAATTAAGTGTACGAGAGGATGAATTAGCCCATGAAGCCCCAGAAATAGATGGGAAATTTTAAGAATGTAAAGGCTATTAAGAACCTTCTGAAGATAATATTAACTTACATTTCGAATTTGAGAAATGGCTATAAATACAACTCTTCTGTGAAGCTGCTGATTCCCAAGAATCAATGGCTAGTCTGTTGGAATCATCACAGGTCAGAATCTTCTTTGAGAAAGGCTGCTTGATAATGGAGTTCCTCTATCAACATTTACAGTGGCCTAGGAAGAACCTATGAAATCCTATAAAGCTTCTTCAATATCTCACAGTTTGAAACCCCTCAAGTACTCCCTTTGATGCAGGCAAATCTTAATGATCTGTCCTTTAATTCAGGGACTTTTAAGATCTCTCTGTATGTATTTGCTAAAAATGCATGAGTATCAGTCAAAAATGCTTTATTCATAGACTAAGAAAATGTAGTAGGCTCCCATAAGCTATTTTCTATCTAACTTCTAACTAATTAGAATATAATGCATTCTCCATAATGTATTTTTTTTAAGTTTCTATTTAAATTCCAGTTCATTAACGTACTGTGTAATACAAGTTTCAAGTTTACAATATAGTGATTCAACACTTCCATACATCAGGTGCTTATAACAGCAAGTGCCCTCCTTAATTCCCATCACCTGTTTCACCCTTCTCTCCTCCCTCCTGTGACCATCAGCTTCTTCTCTATAGTTGAGTCTATTTCTTGATTTGCCTCTCTTTCTCTTTTTTCCCCCTTTACTTATTTGTCTTGTTTCTTAAATTCCATATGTGAGTGAAATCATATGGGATTTGTCTTTCTCTAACTGACTTATTTCTCTTAGCATAATATTCCCTGGCTCTATCTACATTGTCGCAAATGGTGAGATTTCTTTCTTTTTGATGGCTGAGTAATATTCCATTATATATTTAGACCACTTCTTTACCCATTCATCAGTTGATGGGCACTTAGGCTGTTTCCATAGATTGACTGTATAGGTAATGCTGCTATAAACATCAGGGTGCATGTAGTCCTTTTAATTAATATTTTTGTATTCTTTGAGTAAATAGTCAGTAGTGTGATAACTGATCCTAGGATAGTTCTATTTTTAACTTTTTGAGGAACATCCATACTGTTTTCCAGAGTGCTTGCACCAGTTTGCATTCCCAGCAATAGTGCAAGAGGGTTGGTTCCCCTTTCTTCACATCCTTGCCAACATCTGTGTTTCTTGTGTTGTTGATTTGAGCCATTATGCCTGGTGTGAGGTGATAGATAGCTCACTATAGTTTTGATTTGTATTTCCCTAATGATCAATGATGTTGAGCATCTTTTCATGTGGCTGTTGGCCATCTATATGTTTTCTTTGGAAAAATGGCTATTCATGAATTCTTCCCATTTTTAATTGGATTATTCATTTTTTGGGTATAGAGTTTTATAAGTTCTTTATAGATTTTGGATACTATCCCTTCATCAGATATGTCATTTGCAAATATCTTCTCCTATTCCATAGGTTGCCTTTTGTCTTGTTGTTTCCTTCTCTGTGCAGGAGCTTTTTATTTGGATGAAGTCCTAATAGTCTATTTTTGCTTTTGTTTCCCTTGCCTCAGGAGACATATCTAGTAAGTAGTTGCTATCACTGATGTCATAGAGGTTACTGCCTGCGTCCAGGATTTTAACGGTTTCATATCTCACATTTAGGTTTTTCATCCATTTTAAATTTAGTTTTGTGTATGGTGTAAAGAAGTAATTCAGTTTCATTCTTTTTCATGTTGCTGTCCAGTTTTCCCAACACCATTTGTTGAAGAGATTGTGTCTTTTTTCCATTGGATATTATTTCCTGCTTTGTCAAAAGATTAGTTGACCATATCGTTGTGCCATTTCTGGATCTTCTAATCTGTTCTATTGATCTGTGTATCTGTTTTTGTGCCAGTACCATACCATTTTGATTACTTCAGCTTTGTAATATAACTTGAAGTCTGAAATTGTGATTTCCCCCAGCTTTGCTTTTCTTTTTTCAAGGTTACTTTGGCTATTTGGCTTCTTCGGTGGTTCCAATCAAATTTTAAGATTGTTTGTTCTAGCTCTGTTAAAAAATGCTGGTGGTATTTTGATAGGGATTGCATTAAATCTGTAGATTGTTTTGGGTAGTATAGACATTTAATAATATTTGTTCTTTTAATCTATAAGAATGGAATGGAATGTTTTCCCATTTCTTTGTGTCACCTTTAATTTCTTTCATCACTGTTCAGTTTTCAGAGTACAAGTTGTTCACCTCTTTGGTTAAGTTTATTCCTAGGTATCTTATGGTTTATGGTGTAATTATAAATGGGATTGACTCCTTAATTTCTCTTTCTGCTGTTTCTTTATAACATATTTCTATATGTGTATAGAAATGCAACAGATTCCTCTATGTTGGTTTTGTATCCTGCAACTTTACTGAATTTGTGTATCAGTTTTAGCAATTTTTTGGTGGCGTCTTTTGGGTTTTCTATACGAAGTATCATGTCATCTGCAAATAGTGAAAGGTTAATGTCTTCTCTGTCCATCTGGGTGCCATTACTTCTTTCTGTTGTCTGATTGCTGTGGCTGGGACTTCCTGTACTAGGTTAAATAATAGTGGTGAGAGGGATATCCTGTCTTGTACCTGACCATAGAAGAAAACTCTCAGTTTTCCCCATTGAGGATGATATTAGCAGCAGGTTTTTAATAGATGCTCTTTATAATGTTGAGGAACATTCCCTCTAAGCCTACTTTGTTGAGGGTTTTTATCATGAGTGGATGCTGTAGTTTATCAAATTTCCCCCCTCTATTAAAATGAGCATTTGGTTCTTATCCTTTCTTTTGTGAATATGGTGTATCACATTGATCAATTTGTGAATATTGAACCACATTTACAACCCAGGAATAAATCCAGTTTGATCTTTTTTTTTTTTTTTTTAATGTATTGTGCTGGATTCAGTTTGCTGGTGTTTTATTGAGAATTCTTGCATCCATGTCCGTCAGGGATATTGGCGAGTCTTTATCTGGCGTTGGTGTCGGGTAATGCTGGCCTCATAGAATGAATTTGGAAGTTTTCCCTCCTTTTCAATTTGTTTGGAATAGTTTGAGGAAGAACAGGTATTAACACTTTATGTTTGGTAGAATTTGCCTGTGAAGCCATCTGACCCTGGACTCTCATTTATTGGGAGTTTGTGATTACTGATTCGGTTTCTTTGCTAACTATTGTCTGTTCAAGTTTTCTGTTTCTTTCTTTTTCAGTTTTGATAGTTTATATGTTTCTAGGAATTTATCCATTTCTTCCACATTGTCTTATTTGTTGGCATATTGTTTCCTATAATATTCTCTTATACTTGTTTGCATTTCTGTGGTGTTGGTTGTTTCTCATTTGTAATTTTATTTATTTGGGTCCTTTCTCTTTTCTCTTTAACAAGTCTGGTGAGAGGTTTATCAATATATCTATCTATCTATATATTTTTTTTTTCAAAGAACTAGCTCCTGGTTTCATTGATCTCTTATTTATTTTTTATTTTTTACTTTTTTAAGTTTCTATATCGTTTATTTCTGCTCTAATCTGTATTATTTTGCTTTTTCTCTGCTGGCTTTAAGCTTCATTTGTTGTTCCCTTACTAGCTTCTTTAGGTGTAAAATTAGGTTGTTTACTTGAGCTTTTTCTTGCTTCTTAACGTAGATCTGCATTGCTATATACTTCCCTCTTAGGACCACTTTTGCAGCATCCCAAAGGTTTTAGATCATTCTGTTCTCTTTTTTATTTGTTTCTATGTATTTTTTTTTAATTTGTCCTTTGATTTCTTGGTTGACCCATTCATTGTTCAGTAGCATGTTGTTTAACCTCCATGTATATGTGGTCTTTTCAGGTTTTGTTTGTTTATTTGTGGTTGATTTCAGGTTTCATAAGGTTGTGGTCAGAAAAGATGAATGGTATGATTTAAGTCTTTTTGTATTTGTTGAGGCCTGATTATGTGATCTGTTCTGGAGAATGTCCCATGTGTACTTGAAAAGAATGTATGTGTATTCTGCTGGGTTAGGGTGGACTGTTCTGAATAGATTTGTTAAGTCCATCTCATCCAGTGTGTCATTCAAAGCCATTGTTTCCTTATTGATTTTCTGTTTAAGATGATCTGTACATGATGTAAGTGGGGTGTTAAAGTCCCATACTATTTATATTTTATTGTCAATGAGTTCCTCTATGTTTGTTATTGATCATTTTATATATTTGGCTGCTCCTAATTTGGGGACATTAATATTTACATTGTTAATCCTTCTTGTTGGGTAGACTGTTTTATTATGATATAGTGCCCCTCTTTATCTCTTGTTATGGTCTTTGTTTTAAAGTCTAGTTTGTCTAATATAAGCATTGTTATTCCGGCTTTCTTTTGACATCCATTGCATGATAAATGGTTCTCCATCTCCTCACTTTCAATGTGCAGGTGTCTTTAGATCTAAAATGAATCGCTTATAGGTGGCCTGTAGATAGGTCTTGTTTTTGTATCCATTCTGATATGTTATGTCTTTTGATTAGAGCATGTATTCCATTTACATTTGGAGTCATTATTGATAGATATGTATTTATTGCCATTTTGTTATTTGTTCTGTTATTATTTCTGGAAGTTTTCTCTGATCCTTTCCTGCCTTTGTCACTTTTGGCCTTTCTTATCCACTCAAAGGGAATATTTAATATTTCTTACAGTCTGACTTAATAGCCAAGAAGTCCTTTAGTTTTTGTTTGTCTGGGTAGTTACCTTGTAATTTCTGATGAGAATGTTTAGGTTTTGTATATTTTGTTTAGCAAGAGTCCATATTTTATTATTAGATTATGTTTTGCTACTTCTTTCTCAAGCTACTAGAATTTTTATAGTAATTTTGAGTTGCAGTTTTCAGAAATTATCATGTAAGTTGTTTAACTCTTAGTTGGCATTTTTAAGAAGCTTCAATATCTTGGAATAGGAAAGCCAGAGTTGTTTTTACCCAAGATATACAAGGGTTTAGGCATCAATATTATTTGCCTAAGGTCCATTTAATAAGTGTCAAATGAGTTCCACAAATGGAAATGAAACCCTTTAATGAGAGGGTGGCAGGGAAACAGCGCACTGTAATGCTGTTATGACCCACTTTCTGCACCTCTGTAGCTTGAGATGAATTCACCATGGACCTATTCACGTGGTTTAAAATTGGAAACCCATTGAAGGTCCATGGCCATGAAGATAACAATTAGATGCTATAGTCAGGGAAATGGCAAAAATTTTATTGTTTGGAATTGCTAAGAAAGACTTTGTGTCATTGGTAGAACCTGAGAACAACTTTAAAGAATATTAGCAAGGAGACCTATACATAATCACCCATGATATCCCCTATATCAAGGAGATATTGTAGAAGAAGAAGAAATTTCTTCTACAAGATCCAGCAGGTAGTTCTGCATTGAATAAACTAAATACCTAAAAATCATAAGAGACTAGTAGAATAAAAAATATTCACTTCCTATGTCTAGCTCTCCCCTTTATCAATTTCAAAAGACTTTATCAAATTTGCCCCCAATAATCAAAACTATGGTGGATGAAATTTTGGTCTATTCTTAATTCAAATCTTGAGTAAAAAAGCTCCAATAAGAGCTCATTTTGTCTTCCCAATCCAAATTAGAAACACTTACCCTGCATCTTGTCATGATCTAACTGACCTTTCTTCTCTAATCTGGTTCCTCAAGTTGTCTCCTGAAAGTAAACACCTTCAGGAAAAAGTGATACTGATTACAGACCATATCCTTAAATATCTCGCTTAGGAGCTAAGTGACACATGAATACAAATAAAATGTATATCTCCTTTCATGCAACTGAGATAAAATAAATTTTTTTAAGTGAAGGGATTTTAAAGAAGTGAAACTGTGAGTCACTGGTTTTATACTCTGCTCTTTGATATATCTGTACTTACCCTGAAAATAAATAACATTAATTATTCAATTCCTATCCTATATCATTTTCAAGTATATTCCTGCTTCCCTGCCTCTACTCCTAATAGTTCCTGTACCCTTCCTACTCTTTTTCTTGTTTCTTGAATATTCTTGGTCTGTTGATATTCATATCAAGTACCAAATTCTTTTTAAATATCCCACACCATTTTTGGCCTGCACCAGCCTCCACCTGTTGATCAACCCTAAACATTTATGTACTCTGCGACTTACATACCATGGACAATATGGTCTTTACCATTCTGTTGACTCACATACCTAGAGTTTCTAGTTGTTTTCAGTTAAGCAAAAATTATCTTCCAAATTACATAGGGGCTCCTTTCCTGGAGAGAAATATCTGTTAGATATTTTATTTGTTCATTTGTTTAATTTCATAGTACTTAATGCAGAAATGAGATATAGTATTCAAATACCCAGAATCTTGTACCTAGAGTTGACTAAAAAGATACACACTCCTATATATATATATATATTTACATTATAAACCTGTCTTATACTAACATTAGTATAAATATTAGTATTAAATATTAGTACAAATACTAATATTTAGTGTGCATATGAAACATGCAAAAGGACTGAAATCTCATTAATGATGCTCTGTATAAATGGAAGTTCTAATATTTTATTCCTAACACTTCTAGATCACCCTTAGCATTGGCTTTAGAAATCACCAATTTACAGTAAGTCTTTGTTTTTGTTTTTTGTTTTTTTGTTTAAGATTTTCTTTATTCACTTGATAGAGAGCATGAGTGGGATTGGGGTGGAGCGGAGGGAGAGGGAGAAGCAGATGCCCCATTGAGCAGGGATCTGATGTGGGACTCAATCCCAGGATTCGAAGATGAGCTGAAAGCAGATGCTTAACCAACTGAGCCACCCAATAACAGGTATTTTTAAAACAGGCTCTGAAGAACTTTGAAGTTTCTACAGAGATGCCTTAAAGACTATTGCAGGATGGAAAAGGGAATGGAGGTGAGATCTCCAGTGTTTTCCACTTACTACCTACCCACAATCATTTTCTTTAACCAAATAACTTTATTATTTACTTTTTTCCATATCAAGAATTTATGAAATATTGTTTTTTGAACAGTTTTATTCCAAAATCATGTGCTTTAAGATCATGATATGAATAATTATTTCATTTAAAAATGAATAATGTAGAAATAGAATGATTTATAAGGTCACACCAGTTAAAGCTTAATAACAAACTCTTGGTTGTTTGCAACAAAGCCTATCATATTTCATTTATTACAGAAATATTTTCTCAGGCCTCTTATGTATCAACGAGAGACTTCTGATCTGTTGCATTTTTCATTATATCTCTCTTTCAGTAAACATATACCAGCTACAGAATTGTGTTTAGAATACTACTATAGAGTTTCAAAGAAGATTAATATAGGAGGGAAAAAAAAACCCAACTTTGGTCAAGGAATGATTTACCAAACAAAATATGTGACCCAGAAATCTAAAAACAAAATCAACAAATTTGAATGTATGGGAATTTAAAACAGCACAAAAAACATTATAAACTGAGTCAAAAACAAGCAAGAGTTGGAAATTTTTGAACAAAGATTTATTCATAACATGTAAAGGTCTCCTGTGAGTTAATACAAATATCAAAACTGGGCCAACAAAGAGACAAAGGAGATGAATATTCATTTCATAGAAGAATAAAGACAATTAGTATATGAATATATTGACATAATCAAATGCAATTAAAATTTAAAAAGATACATTGTTCACTCAAATGGACACACATTTAAAAAGTGATTATATTTATCATTCAAAACAAATATGGAAACATTAACATATTCCTACACCAGTATTAAAAGCATAATTTGAGAGAACTTTAGAAAGACATTTGGGAATGTCAATCAAAAATTAAAATACTCATATCCTTTGGGCGCCTGGGTGGCTCAGTGGGTTAAGCCGCTGCCTTCGGCTCAGGTCATGATCTCAGGGTCCTGGGATCGAGTCCCGCATCAGGCTCTCTGTTCAGCGGGGAGCCTGCTTCCTCCTCTCTCTCTCTCTGCCTGCCTCTCTGCCTACTTGTGATCTCTCTCTGTCAAATAAATAAATAAAATCTTTAAAAAAAAAATACTCATATCCTTTTACTCAAGAATTCTACTACTAATAATATACCTGCAGAAACTACACATTCACACAAAGTACTTATTAAGCACGCTATTAGCAAAAAACTGGAGGAAATAAGCATATATGGAGAAATAAATACTAATTACAATACATCAATTTTATGGATTAGAATAACAATTAGAAATGAATAACATGTCTTTATGTTCTAAAAAAATGAAAAAAAATAATTTTCCGGTGAAAAAATATCAACACACAATAATTTAATATTTGGTAGGATCACATTCATATACTCCTCCATGGTAAAACAAATAAACAAAAAATACAGGGCTTCATTTTTATGAATATTAGTGTTTTTGTGTGAGTATGTGCATGTGCAACACAACTTAACAATAGTGACGTATGGAGAGGAAAGGGGAATGCTTTAGTTGATTTCTGGGGTGTTTAGAATGTTTTGATAGTTATCTAATTGTGTTCCAGGGACTAGATGAGCCTCCTACTACATTGCCATCTTAGCTCCCCTCATCATGGAATGCTTTGGAACAAAGAAAGACTATTGCTTTTATTCCATTTTTTTCTTTTTGTTTGAATGATAACAAGACACTGCTTTCTTTCTGTAATGTAAACATCTAACACATACACTCAAATAGATACATACATGTTAATTTCTTTTTCTGTTACACATATATATGCACATGGACACACAAAAACATAATCTTAGACCTTTAGATTGAGTATAAAGATGATAAAATGATTGGTTTAGAGTTAAAAGTCAATTATTAGCTTACAATATTCATAATTGTAGCAGGGTAAAAAAAAAATTCCTTGAAACTTTCCTTCTCCTGGCAAACCTTCCCTGACCCATCAGTTCTTTCTTCATGGCATACATAACCAATCATGTAAATGGTTAAGAAAGAGGCAAGAAATGAAATGAAATGAGTACTTAGGATGCATCAAACAATATGCCAAATATTTTACCTATGTAATCTCATTTAATTTTAATCCATCATAGTGAGAATGCTTTTACTATTTTTAATTTTTAGATGAGATATGTGAGACTCAAGAGACTAAGTCCCTTGTTCAAGGTTATTAGCCAATGAATCCTGAAGCCAGAATCCTAGATGAGCCTTATTCTAAAACCAGCCTTATTAGTCAAGGTCTCAGCAGGAAGAGCACACCTGAATTGGATCATTTGTGGAAGAGTTTGGAGAAGGACATATTTATAAAAATTTGGACATGATTTAAGGAGGCCACAGAGGATAGTGCCTTCCCCAGGGCTGGCAGCCCCCAAACCTGAAAAGGCAGAGAGCAGGACTAGTTATGGGAATCTGGAAGACAGAGTGTCTTTGGAGAGGCCATTAATGAGACCTGTGACCTTCGCTTTAAGATACTAACTCTCTCAGGAAATTCTAATCACCTAAGGAAATATTATGTCCATATGTTCAGAGATTCCTTTTGTAATCAAGTCTGACTTGCCAGAGGCTTACTTTCGCACGTCTCAATGAATGAGAAATAAGGTCTCAAGTCATCTTTCTAGATTCCCTAGCTTATCTGTAAGTATCACTCTGTGAAGATTTCATTCCCTTGCACAAGATATGGCCATATTCTTTTGACACCATTTCCTTTCATGCATCTCCATAGTGATCTTGTGAATGTACTGGTGTGATATAGTCTTTAGAATCATCCAGTTATTGGATAAGCCAAGAATTTGTTCCGCCTCTTTCTTGTTTCTGCTGCTTGACTGAAAACCATTCACTGTTCCTTAGAATCTGTTCAGGAGGCGAAGCCCAAAAGAGAAATAATTAAAAACTCACTGACTGATTTGGCTCTTATTTTGAGCAAATACATAGGCACTTAAGAAAAGGCACCTAAAGAAGTATAAAAATAAATTCTTTAAAATTATTGTAGTCTCATGTGAACAAAGGGTAAATTGGATGTTGGGATACATAGAGGCCATTCATGGAGGTAAGAATCCTACACTGGCAGACAGAATCTATGAGTAAAACAATACTTTATTTCATGAGAGATTATGTAATTGAAGTGCTGGTGATTTATATTTAAAAATTGTACACATAAATGGAAAAAGAAAATGAATTTGATGTTCTACTTTAGGTAAATATAGAAAAAGAAAAGTACAGAGGCCTAAAGTTTATTAAAAATGTCAAAAGACTGAAAAATCGAGCATTAAAAACTACTTGGGATTAGGGAGAGGAACTTCTTAGTATCTGTTTCAAAAAAATCAAAAAAGGTCATAAAAATATACTAAAAAAACAATAGTATTTGGTAAAAGTAGCACTATATGAACAGGTGAACTAATGTAGAAACTAAGAAAATGTTCTCTTTTTCAAATTCTAAGACTGCGCCTGAATCAGTTAACTTGGAAAATGCTTCTCAAGCCATATAAATAGACTCTAATATGTCTAACTACAGTAGTAAACACTCCCACAGTGGTTTTCATTTTTCACAGTAAATGTACCTGCAATCTAATATGTTTATTTATGCTCCAAAAAGTGTTCTCAGTCCTTCTGTAGACTTGGTGTGCAGTGCGTGAGTGGCTACATTTAGCCACACAGGCTGTGCACTGTACTCTTAGGTACAGTTCTAGGTATTATATATATTAGCTCATTTAATCCTTCTAGAGATCCATGAAGGAAGGATTACTATTAATTCCAGTTCACAGATGAGGAAACTGAGGCATAAAGAGATTGATGTTACATAACTTTTAATATTTGGTCTGAAGAATCATCAGTCAATGACAGAGTTAGTTTGCCCAATTTATTCTAAGTAGCTTTCAAAGCCAGAAGAAAACACAACTTCCTATTTAATATTTTGATAGTATAGATGCTAGTCAAATTAGAAGGTGTTCTACTGGTGATATGACATTATTTTAAATGGATATTTTGATGCAGGAGAATCTCTATTACATAACCCCCATTTTTCTCACTCAGTAGATGAACTATTTCATCTATACATGGCATTGGCAGCTAGCTTTTCATAACACACTGTATCCTTTGTAGCTAGAAAAGTGAGGACACTTTATTTTACTATTCTCAGCACTTTAGCTCAAGGCTTTCTAATAGTCAGTTGTATTTATCCTTAAACCTATGTTTATTTCATTTTACCTGGTTCTTTACTCACTCATTCAATGAAACATCATACAAAGCAATAAAATGTGAGTGTGAAAAAAAATGGGATTTTTGTTTCCATGTAAACAAGTAGTATGTTTTGTTAACACTTGTGATGGTTAATTTTATATGTCAACCTCACTGAGGTAAGAGATGCCCAGATACCTGGTAAAACATTATTTCTGGATGTGTCCATGAGGGTGTCTCTAGAAAAGATCAGCATTGGAATTATAGAGTAAAGATGCTTCATTACTTGGGGACATGAATAAAACAAAAGGCAGAGAAACTGTGAATTTGCTCTTGTTGCTTGACCTAGGACATCCATCTTCCCCTACCTTCATACATCAGGGCTCCTGGTCCCACGCCGTTGGAGTGGGACTAACCTATGCTTCCAGCTTTCCTGGTGCTCTAGTTTGCAGATGACAGATTGTGAGACTTCTCAGTCTACGTCAGAAGACCTTTCTTATATTCTATAGCCTTATCTTTTTGTTTGTTTGTTTCAGGAAAATACTGCCACAAGATCTATAGAGTATTTCCAAATCTTAAACATTATGATTCAGGTTTGGTCTTGGTTGTAATCAGCAAAACCTAATTATGGCTTAAGCAGAAATATTATGTATTCAAAGAATATTAAGTAGCTCATTTATGTACATTATGTACACACCTGAGCACCTGCTACAGCCCTTGGACTTTTAATTCTATCTTTGTTGCTGGACTTGAAATGTCACCAACACTGCAATGACAAATTTTTAATTCTTCTTTAGTTTTTGCATCCTTTTTCTGGTTTCAGTGTTCCAGGCATAAATTTGATTAGCAATGCCTAGGTAATTTATCTGCTTCCAATTACTTTGGGAAGGGAGGTGAACTGGGAATATGCATCCTCTTTAGAACTTATATCCCACCAAAATTTATTTAGTGGAAGGTTCCTCCCAAATAAAGTTTTTAATGTTTAAAATAATGAAAAATATCCAATAGTTAGACCTTATCTCTTGGAGCTTTTGGTACAATAGGTCTAGGTTTCCACATTATATCATAGAAACTATGGAATTAAGTAGTCCTGGGTTCAAATCTGTATCTTATAATTTGTATGCTCATAAGTAAATAATATAATCCTCTTTGTTTCACAATTTCCTGTGGTACTGAGTCCATTATGAGCCCTAAAGGACATCCCTGCATACCCTCCTGAATGTATCAAACTGCACAAGAAGTGACTATCCCTGACCCTGAGCAGTTTGTCTAGATGGCAATTAAGTAGGTTAAGGTGACCGGAGAATAACCATCGTGCAACTGTTCATTCTCCATAGGGATGGGATTGGCTCATTTTCTGCTTGCTAAAATGTAGCTTAGACCTTAGCTCTGTGTTCCTCAGCATTTTTAAAGGTCTGCAGTTTCTGACTTTAAAAAAAGGTGGCCTGAGAGACTATGGTCATGGGCTTCACCATCACACTGCAGAGTTGGAGAGTAGTACAGAAACCAGTTGTGACATGGGAATTAAGGAGCAATCTGAAAGCTGGAAATAACAAAATTGTCCGTTTTCTGAATCAGGAAATGTCCTTGTGTGAAGTTGTAAAAAGGGGAGAGAGAGAGAGAGAGAGAAGGGAGGAAGGGAAGGAGACGGGTGTAAGAAAGGAAGAAAGAGGAGGGGCAGGAGAAGAGAAACTTCTCTTCATCTCATGTAATTTTACTTTGCTCATTAAAATAAATTATGCCAGAGTGTAGAATAAGTATGTGAATGGATGCATGCAGTATTTTATGTATTAATACATAAATCACAAGGTATATAAAATAAATAAGATCTTATGTTAGTAATAATTGTGTTTCATAAAATGAAGGTACTTTGAGGTAGATACAGAGAGAAATACTTTTGGTGGGTTTCTATAAGAAATGGGACATTCCAAACATATTGAACAACCTACAAAAAAAGTCATTAGAAAATGAGTTCAGTGTTAAACTTAAAGAATACTTTGACTCAGTTGAAGATAATATCCACACACCCAGAGAATTTAGATACTGAAGAAAACTTTGGCTCTGTTTGGTCATAAATGTTGGAGATACTCTTAAATTTAAAAATTAGAATATGCCTATGAGTAGACAAAAATAAATTCTCAATTAACAACTCTGATAATTTAAGAAGAAGATATTAGCATTTATTGTTTGATTAAGTCATTGACCAAAACCATCAGAGACAAATCTTCAGGGTCTTAACAGAGAAAGATTAAAATTATCAGTTTATGGATTTAATATTTGGCAGTAGAATAGCAAGGATTTCCCATATAGACCTTTATTAACAATAAACTTCTGAAGGAATAGTTCACTGTATGTTATCTAATTAATCTGCACCATGCCCTGAGAAGCTAAATTTAGATAAGATACTCATTTTAGAGTGAGAAATTGAAGTGCAAGAAATAATTAATAGCCTTATGTCATGAATTAGAGCTAAAAAAAAAAAAAAAAAAAACACGGATTTTCCCAGTGCCTCCCCAGAGCTGGCCTCAGTCAAAGTAAAATAATCAATTACCTATTCCTGAGACTTGAGGATTACCAAGAGAGCCCTCAAATGTTTCCCACCAAAACTGTCAAAATAGGGGCCCCTGGGTGGCTCAGTGGGTTAAAGCCTCTGCCTTCGGCTCGGGTCGTGATCCCAGGGTGCTGGAATTGAGCCCCGCATCAGGCTCTCTGCTCAGCAGAGAGCCTGCTTCCTCCTCTCTCTCTCTGCCTGCCTCTCTGGCTACTTGTGATCTGTCTGTCAAATAAATAAATAAACCTTAAAAAAAAAAAAAACTGTCAAAATATCCATAAGGCATTCTTTTGGATCAACAGAAGTCTTGATGACCAATGAACCTACTGTAAATATCTCTGAGAGGATTAATGCATTACTATTTTGAGGTTTACTATTACAGCAGATAGATTTCCTTTGAACTAAAAAGTTGGGTCAAGAACTTTGACATATTAGAGAGGCAGTTCATTAAGAACTGCCCAATGAGACACTGGGATAACATAAGACCCTTACTATATCAAAGAATGAATGAAAAAGAAGTAAGAGGTAGAAATGGTATACTTAAGTAAAAAAAAAAAAAATGTTATGGTGGTTGAAGAAGTTTTATCTATTGCTGAGGTTTTCTGAGACCAACCCCTAATGCATACATAAAGTTTCACAAGATAGATCCTGCTAAACTATGTAGGCCTTTCTCATTGCACATTATTATGGTTTGATCATATGACTTCCACACTGGACTATATCTCTTTGAAGTAAAAAACTATGCATCCATTTAGCATATTTATTGAATTCTTACTGTTTTTCGGATATTCTGAATATTCAGATATTCTGATTAAGCAATGAAAATGTCAAGGTCCTTGCCTTTTTTTTTTTATTTAATTTTGTTTTGTAAATTTTATTTTTTTTCCAGTGTTCCAGAAGTCATTATTTATGCATCTCATCCAGTGCTCTCCTTGCCTTTGAGAATCTTAAGGATTACAAAGGAGTTCTCTGTCATTTATTCTTATACTTCCTATACCTACCAGGATGATAGAAACACTCAAACAATTCTGATGCTTTCATTATAATATATTCACTTGTTCCATTTTCTTCAGAAGAGGATAATGCTTGTCCCATTCATAGATTAATAAAATTCATTTGAATTAATGTTCAGAGACCATACCAAGAATTGTTTCAGTAAATTACCCAACTAATAATTGGGCAAAATCAAATACATCTAGTTAAGTATAGTAAATTTGTCACTAGATGCTGTATAGTTAAGGCCTAGACTGTACCTATCACACTGTAAAACTCAGTATTTTCTGACTGAATAAATGGATGAGAGCTGTGCTGCCTTTACAGCTAAATATGTAATCTCCGGAAAGAAAATATGTTTGATTTTTTTTTCTCATTCACTGTAAAGGCAAAAATCCTTTCCCTGGCCACCTCACCTTTTTGTTCTAATCAAATGGGATAGGGAATATTTAATCTATAAATTTAAGAATATGAAAGATAATTTATTTTGATATATTGTGTATATATTCAAACACATATGCTATCATCTGTAAAACTTTGTCACCAAGATATGAAAGATGTTGGAATTTTGCAAAAATTCATTTCCCTTCTCCATCTTCATATTCCGGTTGATATGAAGCATGAGGAAGTTCAAGTAGAAATGCTGAAATTCTGGGTCAGTCTTAGATATGGGGTTCTATCTGAAAGGACTTATGGGAAATCTGGTTAGGCCTTCACTGTCCAATATGGGAACTACTAGCCTTATGTGGCTATATGTAGTTAGATTAAAATAGATAAAATTAAATACTATTAAAAACTCCATTTCTTAGTCCCACTAGCTAAGTTTCAAGAGCTTATTAGATACAGACTACCATAAGGATAAGACAGACATAAAACATTTCCATCACAGTAAGAAGTTCTGCTATATCATTGGTCTAGCTGCCACAGGGCTGCACCTTGAGGTGAGAAAACAAATTGGATTTTCATTTCTGGTATGAGTTATGCATTTGGGTTATACCTAAATTCACTCACTTCAAAAGTGGAGTATGAAAAATTTAGTTCTTTGGGGGAATAAACCATATAGCTATTCTAAACTGCAGCCTTTAAAGTGCCAGAAAGCATCTTGTCAACTTAGCTAATTGAATCTAACACTACTAAAGTATAAGGGATGTAAATTTATATATTACTAAAAGCTATGCTAAGGGAAATCTAGAGAAACTAAAGAAGCCAACCAGTGTGGTAAGAATATATCCATGGCGGGTGGGATTATGGACACTGGGGAGGGTATGTGCTTTGGTGAGTGCTGTGAAGTGTGTAAACCTGGTGATTCACAGACCTGTACCCCTGGGGATAAAAACATATGTTTATAAAAAATAAAATATTTAAAAAATAAATAAATAAATAAAAATTAAAAAAAAAAAATAGAATATATCCATGGCTAACCCCTGTCCTAGTCATTCCTGAGAACAGTATTACATTTACTATGAAATATAACCTGAGTTCATCCCAGTACAGGCATCACTGTTTTACAATAGTTTATAGTAGTACTCATGTATTTCTCTGATTTCATGCAACCCATTCCTGAATAGCTACTTTCTCTAGGTGCTTAATAGGGGTTATATAAACAGAGTTTGGAAGAAAATAATTATTGTATTTATCACAATATTCTACAAGCTTGAGTACCATTCTGTATTGCATCTCTCAATAGTTTGTTTTTCAAACTTGAAAGATGGGGAGTTCTTTACTTCCCCCAGGAAGTCGCTTTAGTTGCTGAACACTGTAACTTTTATTTTTCTGTAATCCTAAAGTGGAAAAAGATAGCATGATCCTCCATCCAAAATCCATAATCCTCCAGAAGAAAAGATCATCTAGTCTTTGAGTCAACATTTCCAGTGACGCTTTTGAAATCACCCATATCCATTCATGTTTTGTGGAAGTGATGCTTTTTCTTGGGCTATACTGGAAGCTATCTTGATTCCTATTCTGCCCATTGATAAAGCCTCTAAGTCTCTAAAGACATACAGAGAAGGTCCTCTTCCTTCTTCCACATGACAGCACTTCAATTCCTTTAAAGTAAATCGTGCTCCACTGCCTCCAAAGCTTCTCTTTCAAGGCTAAATATTATGAGTTTCCTCAAACATCCTCTCACAAACAGTCTTCTAGCTGTTTGAGATTCTCCTGTCAGTATGACTTGGGGATCCTTTCCTCAACACAGATGAACTGTCAAAAGACTAAGTGCCAACCCTGAGCTATTCACTACCTTGGACTTTATGTGTCTGTAGGAAACAAAATCAACAACTTCAGTCTCTTGCTCTGCCAACCAAGAATATATCAAGGAAACTATTAATATTAATCACATCATTGGCGGGCCTCTGTCTTCTGCATATAGACATCAAGAAGTTTTAATGTTGCTAAAAGTTATAATTATTCTCAGGAAGTCCATTCATGAGTAGAGCAACAGAAAAACAGCAAGAAGATGAAAAAGAAATGCATTTTAGATATAATTACGACCTTTGGTGTTGTTATAAGAAAAGGGAAAAGGCAGAAGCATTGAAAACATTGTGTTTAAAGAAAAATACTCATACTGTGGGCTAACATGTATCACAGAAGACAGAGAGACCTAACCATCAAGGAAGATTGGTAAGCTGGAATTCAATAACATGAGACACATATTCACAAGAAAAGATTTCTTAAAGAAATAGAAAGGAAAAGCCACTGTTCAGATAAAATTATTTTAATCCATATTGACTATTAAAGATAAGCTTCCAACAAATACATTATCTTAATACAAATAACTTACATAAATCAATAAGGATAATTTAAAACAACCAAATGAAAAACAAACCAAGGTTTGAATTCACAGGGAGAAAATTCAAATGACCAAGAAAAGGTATTCAATTTCACTAATAAAAAGCACCATAAAATGTAATTGATTAAAACTACATCCATCGAATAGGTTAGCAAACATGTTAATGTGGGTGAGTCAGCAGTAGATCTTGTTCACTGCTGGAATGAATCCAGATTGTTCCACTAGCTTTTTGAGCAGTTTTACAATATAAAATAAATTGAATTGTTTGAAACAGTGAAAAACTGGGGTGCCTGGGTGGCTCAGTGGGCTAAAGCTTCTGCCTTCAGCTCAGGTCATGATCCCAGGTTTCTGGGATTGAGCCCCACATTGGGCTCTCTGCTCAGCGGGGAGCCTGCTTCCCTTCCTCTCTTTCTGCCTATTTGTGATCTCTGTCTGTCAAAGAAGTAAGTAAAATCTTAAAAAAAGAAACAGTGAAAAATTATAAACAATTTAAATATTCATTGAGAATGAGAAAGAATATATAGTGTGATATAGTCACAGAGCTGAATATGTTCAATAATTAATATTAATGAACCAAAAGCACTTGTGTTAAGGACACTACATCTCAAAAATATGCATTTAAATTTTAAAACACACATGTAAACTTTTGACAAAATAATCCTTGAGGGAAGGTTACACACCAAAATTTGGGTGGGATTAATTTAGGGGAGAGGCAAATGATTAGTGTCAGCGGAACTATTCAAAGAGCACTTCATATGTATCTGGATTTTTTTTAATGTTTTCAAAACTATATCTGAAGAAAGTACTGTAAAATGTTAAGAATTTTTTAGACTGGGTGATGGTTTGTAGAAGTGGTTTGTTTAAAATCTGTGTAAGTTTTTAATAAATTATTCTCATATTTTATTAAATATTACAAAATAATCCCCAAAATAAGTATATGAATTATACCTCTAAGGACAGAAACTATATTGTAAAGACTAAGAAGAGTTTTGCTTGGTTAATATGGTTGGATATTATTAGAATTTCTGCAGTTAGAAAGTTTTCATACATTTACTTTCATTAGTAAAAAAATTAAAATACATATAAAACAAAAAAACATATATAACATGACACATGTGTATGCCTGAAGCCTATACTCTCATACACAGAAATGAAACTGGATGGTCATGTAGTATGCATTTAGTAAATGCTAAAACATGACTTTCTGGTTATCATACTTACATGACATTTTTAAAAATTCACTTGCCTTCTTTGCAGTCCACATTATGTTACTTATAAAATGTGGCTCACACCAAAAATAGCATTCCAAGCTGAGACTAACAGACTAAATTTAAACTAAGGCTAGAACTTTTTTCTGTTACCAATATGTACTTTACAGCCCAAGGTTATATTAATTGTTATTATAATTTCATCTGATATTTGTCTCATATTGTTTGGAAGCCATGAATTCAGACTGTAGATTCACCATCTCCTTAATACTCATCTAGTCCTCATAAACATGGTGTACAGACCCTTGTTATACAAGCACTGTCTCTTAGTCTCCATAATGAAGTGGACATCTCTGGGTTGACATAAATATCTAAATGCCATTCCAGGGAAGTGGAAGGAGAGGAGCATGTGACCTAAGTTAGGGGAGACCCATATGTTCAGAGATGAGCATGTAACATTCAGAATGACCCTCAGCTTCTTTTCTGGTAATTCGGGAAGCTGACTCTCTCTCTCTCTCTCTGTCATTCTAGACAATGTGGGATACAGGTATAAGTGTGAAGCATGGAACAGCAACCATTTTGTTATCATGAGAGCAGAACAATCAACAAGAAATAGAATTCAGCACTCTGATCAAATTATTACGTTGACACTTGAGCTTTGAAGTTAATGGAAAAATATTAATTCCTTTCATCATTTGAAAGGGTGGAGTGGAGTCTTCTTTTAATTATAAATGAAAACGTCCTGGTTAATAGTAGAATTAAACTTAAGAAAGAAGGGAGGAGCGCCTGGGTGGCTCAATGGGTTAAGCCTCTGCCTTCGGCTCAGGTCATGATCTCAGGGTCCTGGGATCGAGGCCTGCATCGGGCTCTCTGCTCAGCAGGGAGCCTGCTTCCTCTTCTCTCTCTCTCTGCTTGCTTCTCTGCCTACTTGTGATCTCTGTCAAATAAATAAATAAAATCTTAAAAAAGAAAGAAAGAAAGACAGACAGACATGAAACATGTCCAGAATATCAAATGGATTGCGGTTAGGAAGGAACAATCAAGTGAGAATTCTAGGCTTAAAAATCAACCATCTTTCCTATTAAGTTAATTCTTTTTCTCTCAAACAGTGGGTTATTGTTCCTTGATTAGCAGAACATACCCTACAGTGTGTTCTGTACTTATTTAGCAGGAAGATATTTAGTGGGAAAATTTCAAAGGCTGGATAGTGTTGGCAATTTGTAGCCTGAGCAGTTTGTTGCTAGAGTGAGTGTTTGCATTAATATTGGCCATTGAGATTAGAAAGAGAAGACAATCTTGCTTTTCTGGAATAAGCCCTTTCTGAATGTAATCTGTGATCTGAATTGACTGAGAATGGGAATCTGACATTTATAACCATTATAACCAACTCAGGATTCAGAAAGCCAAAGCTGGCTAGTACCCACAGAGACAAGGAGGAAGCAGACATGGCAGGAAAAAGAGTAGGTTCCAAGAAGAGCAAGACCAGCTGCAAAGCACTGATGATAACATTCTCTACCTCAAAGAGGTGTCAGGACTCTTTAAAGAGCCATGGCTGAGTTCAGCCTAGAGCAAAGTGTAGACTATCCCTGCCTTACCACGTACCCTATGTTTTTACACTGCTCAATGTCGTGGAAAGCCTTCACACTAGGCAGTGCCAACCACAGCAAGGCTGACTCTCAATGGACAAAAACCCCCCAAATTATGATAAAACATCTTTGGCCTTGGTTGTAATATAAGAAAGTAAATAGACCAGAGGTCTACATGTTTTTAAAGGAATTGTCTATCCTAAGAAGCCCCAATCTGATTTCCTCTTCCTTGTTATTTCTCAAGTCAGGAGGCCACCTTAGTTTCTTAACTCCCAATAACAGAAACAGCCAACACCCAGATTTTCACTTAAATTTCTGATCAATCAAATCCCCTCTTCCTGATTTCAACTAAAAGGTGTCACTTGTCTGGGTCATTTTGAATCTTTATTCTATGACATATATTTTAAAACCTTCCCTTCTTATTACACTTTCCTTGTGAATTTGTTTCTGAAAAAGTCAGTAAATTTCCATTACGTGATAACTATGAAGTGGTAAATGGATTAGCAGCTCACATAACTCAGGCTGTGCTGACCTTTTATTCAGTGATTTGTTCTGGAAAATAGAGTTTGAAGGGTAATGTGGATTCAGCTCAAAGCAACAAAAAGTAAGGGCAAATCATTCACTAGATTATTAGATTAAAGATATGGACTATAGCAACATTCATGGTAATATTTACGGGAGGGAGCTACACAGTTCACAGGTATTTACAGTGGGCAGCTCTGACTCCAGAATAAATCTGGGCCCTGATTCATGCATTTTTATCTTCTATAAATCATGTCTTTTGAATTCCTCATCTCTGATGGCTTGTAATTTGTGAGAATTAATATAGATGAAGCATTTTGCAAGTATAAAATGCTACATACAAATTTATTATTTTTGGAAAGAAGCAAAAAGAAAACTCAAATCTCTTGGAAAAATTTTCCAGTGACCTTACAGTAGAGCAGAACCATGAATTAAACAAAATATATTTTATTTAAGAATGAACATTATCCAGTTAAAATCACACATTAGCTTTGAGTCAAAACTGCTGAATATCAGTGAAAAACAACTCTTTAAATTATGCCATGTTGCAACAAAGCATTACCTAAAATAAATTATTTAAGACCAAAACAAAATCATAATAGGCTCATTGGCTGCAATAAAAGAAATTATTCTGATATATCTGTGTCTTAAAGAGAAACAATTACAAACCTTCCTTTAGTTCATCTTGTTAAAATTCACTTGAGAGATAGATGGATACAGGAAAACATTTGCTTTTTAAAAGGTATGATAGTGATGTCCTTTGCCTAATTTTCTAAGCAGCTCCACCGACAGAGCCAGAACTCAGCCATAGTTCTGCTGACTCCAAAGTGAGAATTCTTTTCTGTAGATTTCATAGAATGTGTTGATGGATTACACACACCCTCCCCCCGCCACACACACACATGCTGAATTGTAAGAGATTCTGCCACTGAGACACATCCTGACGTGGTAAATGAGAAGAAGCAGCCAGTTGCCTAATGGAAACCAGGCATCTGCATTTAGAGGGTCCGCACTTGTCAATCTGTGCCTGGGCCTCTGTGTCTCTCATGACCTGAACTTTATACATTCACGAGAAGGGAAGAGGATACTGGATTTTGAAGAGCAAAGGACTGAGCTCTACCGGAAATGTAAAATGGCAAAGGGATCTCAGAGCCGTAGGCTAGCACAAGTCATATTTGTAAGCCTTTGTGTTAAATATGAGAAAGTTTTTCTGTTAAATGACATGAGTTAGCAAGCCAAAGACAACTACTTTCCATTTAAGAAGGCATGAGCCTTCGGGGTTTACAGAATTCAGGGGATCTACAACAAATGAACCTTTAGAATGTTCCAGATTTATTTCTCAGAAAACATCTAATGCTTTTTAGCACACTTTTACAAATTCTTGTGGTACAAATTCTTCAACTGAGAATGGAAAGGAAATCACAGAAAGGAAATCAAAGAGCTTGGATATATTCATTGTGATGGTTGGTTTTGTTGTTGTTGTTTTAGTCTTTTTTTTTTTTTTTAAGATTTTATTTATTTATTTGACAGACTGGAGATCACAAGTAGGCAGAGAAGCAGGCAGAGAGAGAGAAGGAAGCAGGCTCCCTGCTGAGCAAATGCGGGGCTCGATACCAGGACCCTGAGATCATGACCTGAGCCAAAGGCAGAGGCTTTAACCCACTGAGCCACCCAGGCGCCCGTTGTTGTTTTTTTAAAGATTTTATTTATTTGACAGAGAGAGACACAGCGAGAGAGGGAACACAAGCAGGAGGAGTGGGAGAGGGAGAGGTGGCATTTTTGTTGGGCAGGCAGCCAGCTGCAGGGCTTGATCCCAGGACCCTGGGATCATGTCCTGAGCTGAAGGCAAACACTTAATGACTGAGCCACCCAGGTGCTCCTATGGTTGGGGGATTCATGTGTCAATTTAACTAGGTCATGTGGTGCCCAGGTATTTGATGAAATATTATATGGGTATTTCTGTGAGAATATTTTTGGATGAGATGAATATTTAAATCAGTAGACTGAGTAAAGCAGATTGTCCTCCATAATGTGGGTGGGCTTCATTCAATAAGTTGAAGACCCGTATAGAACAAAAACGCTAGTTCTCCTTCAAGTAGGAGGGAATTTTTTTCTTTCTGATGGCCTTCAACTTTTTCTTGCTTTTGGACTCAAACAGAAGTACTTGTTCTTCCTAGGTTTCAAGCCTACTGGCCTTTGGACTCGAACTACATCATATGCTCTCCTGGATCTCCAGCTTACTAAATCACTCTGCAAATGTGGGGACTTGCCAGCATCTGTAATTGGGTAAGTCAATTCTTTAGACATTTTATTGGTTCTGTTTCTTTGGAGGACTCTGACAAATACATATATCTACATGATGAGAAACCATATGCATATTACTGCTTTTTTCTAACAGCATCATTCATATTATAAATATAGTATATATAATGTATATGTGTTTACTAATTAAAGGTAGGAAAACAGGGGAAATCATTTGACATATCTATTATGTCTGTACTTGCCTTGAATAGGCTCTACATTGCTAACCTTGGAAATAAGTATAAAACTACTAAACTCTCCTCTAAACCACCTACAGAATTCTTGCTGATCCTGCCCAGAAAGGTTTTTACGTAAGTGAGAGCTTGATATCCAGATTTTTGCCCCGACCCTTCCTTATCACTTAGGGGATATTTTGAAGGCTCTACCACATTTATCTTTTCAAACATTCCTTAGAGTAATCCTTACACAGTCATTACAAATTACAGCAAACTTAGAAAAAGAAGTAGGTGTTGGTTTGTGAAGGTGTTTTGTTGTGTTCTTTGGTTTTTGCTTTTTGTCTGTTTATGAGTGTATGTGGAAAAAACCCTTGAAGAAGGAGAAAGAAGTTTATAATGAAAATATAGACTCTATGGAGAACCAGTTTCAAAAGTCTTTTGAATGTAACACAATTGGCTTCATACAACTAGAGGAAAAAGAGTGGGTGGGAAAGAATACATGGCTGCTATCTAAGAAGCTACAAGAAAGCCTGAACAAGACAGAGCAAGTCACAGTTTCTGTACAAGGCCCTTGTAGTAGAATCTGTTGTTTATGACCAGCATGGCCTCCTGCAACCCATGTGGATTTGGTAGGCTGCCAGTCATAATGTTATCCCTCTGGCTACAGTAAGTTTCCAGCAAAGTCTGCAAGACTTGAATGACTACCACAGTC
This sequence comes from Mustela erminea, assembly GCF_009829155.1. Taxonomy (NCBI): domain Eukaryota; kingdom Metazoa; phylum Chordata; class Mammalia; order Carnivora; family Mustelidae; genus Mustela; species Mustela erminea. Next base: position 108,729,695 of record NC_045620.1, read on the forward strand.
CTTTATATATGGAGTGTGGGTGAGAGAAGATCTCTCTTCCTTTCAAGAAAGCAAACACGGAGTTTTGTAAGCTTGGATCTATCAGCAGACACACCCCGCTCTCCTCATTCCTTATCTTGGAAGTAGGAGAGAAAATGGCTGAGAGTAACTGTACAAGCTCAAGTTCTATTGGTAGTATACAAAAACCCTAATACAGCTGTCTTTTGGGTTGACAAGGCTGAATTATCTACTGATGTATATTGCATTATTCTTTAAAAAAATGTAATTGCAAGAAAAATATAATTGATAGTATCTTATTTTTATAACACCATCTTCAGTGTGTGGAAGAAACTTGGATGCAGGAATAAATGTCAATAATTCTACATTTTCTTTATGTGTAAAGATTCATGAAATACCATTTCTATAACATATAACGATGAAAGGCAATTCAATAATAATTTCAATCTGGGTTAATACCACTATAAATCTTTAACAGTCTTACAAGGGAAATGTCATTGAAAACAACAAAATGAGATTATAGAGTCTGTAGCCTTATTAGCCTTGAATTATCTTTTAAGGTAAATTTCAGTGAGAGTTTCCAAATTGAAGTCATTGTCTTCTCTGACTGGGACAGGGGTCCTCAAGTACATCTAAATAGTAGCTTGAGACAGGAAAGTTACCTGGATGAATTTTGTCTAACTCTGGGTTTTTCTGGAGAAGATAGCATATTTGTTAATCTCCAAGCCATATTTTTGATTTCCTTATTTTCTTCACTATAATTTGGAGTATAATTAAGTATCGATACTACCATCAGTTGGGGGGGGCAGCAGAGAAGGAATGCAAGGGAGCTGAAGGGACATTATTATTGGGAATCTTTGCCTCTTTGAATAATGAAGGTGAAGAAATTAATGAGAATAAATGTGTTAGATATTAGTTAAAATGAGGCTGAAATGGAAGGTTTCTACATTTTACATTCTTCTTTCTTAAACAATCCTTTAAAAATAGGCAAATGTTATACTTGTCATCCCAAAGGTTAAACTGGATGATTAAAAAAAAGAATGGTTTATTCCCAACTTCACCTTGCAGATTTGAAAAAAGGGAAATTTTTTCAAGGACAATGTGTTTCTATAAACACCTTGAAAGATAATCTTCTTTGAAAATTATATTAGAACATTTATCAACATAAAACTAATAGTTCCTTCCAGCAATAAAGTAAGGGGATTTATAACAACCTTTAAAAATAATTTCATTCGTGATGGGTCCTGGTCAAACCAAAGAATTGTAAAATATTGATTCTTTGAGGTGTCATGCTTCAGAATTTTAATACATGATGGGAAATATTTATCTCAAATTAAAATAGAAATTTATCTCAAATGTCTTTATATTCTTAGCTGTCAATTCAAGATTTATGTTTTTTTAAATTAGCTGTTTAGATTATTTTCTTTTTATAATTTCCACTGGATTTTTAAAAATTTTGATAACCTGCTATTGTGGATGATTCTGTATATATATGAGAGGTTAACTATTATAAAAATACATAATTATTTGTGAAAAGTGTTTTTTTAATTGAAGAAAATATTTTAGCCTTGATAATGACAGAAATTAAGTAAAAGTACACAACTTAAAATAATTTAGATATACTTCCTTTCATGAGGCATTGAATTTTTATCAAAGAAGTGATTTTTAACCTTTCTGGTTCACTGATCCCTTTGTAAAACTGCTGAAATGTGTATATCTGTTTCCCAGAGAAATGCACATATACATCAGAAATATATACCACTTATTGGGGATACATTAACTGCCGATTTAGACCATAGATTTAGGACTGATTTTAAGTCAAATCTATTTTTTAATGTTAGTTATAAAACTAATTACTTTCATCTTTGTTTGATGGTTTATATGGAGGTACTAAAAAATCTAAAACAACTTATTCTAAATGACTGAAACATTGATTATTGATTTGTTCAATTACCTAGAAAAGTAAGTTTTTAAAAAATGAGAAATAAACAGATATTTCATAAGCCAGAACTGTTATTGGAAAGATAGCCAGGAATAACTTATTTATAATAAATCATAAAAAACACATTCATTGGTGTTCTAAGAGTTTAAAAATTCTTTCTTCTGAAAGAAAATGAAATACTTAACTCATATTTTTAGGTTCTTAAAATAAAATGAAATAATTAACTCATATTTTTATGTTCTTAAAATATAAAACTTTTCAATTCATGGTATCAAAGGGAAATAATATTTTCATATCAATGACAAGTAAAACAAATTATTAAGAAAAAACACTAATTTTGACTTGATTGCAATTTGTAATGCTATCAGTTATGGGACTTTTTAATGTCTTCAAAGGGCTCATTCCTGCAAAGAGACAGACTCAAAAGTATGGAGGAACACACACACACACACACACACACACACACGCACACTCTTTAAAGCTCTATTAATTAATTTTCTCTTAGATTTATAATGAGAACCTGTACATGGGTTCTAGAGAGATACTGAAGCAAAATCCTGGATTCTGCCACTTGCTAAATGGCAAGGTACTTATTTTCATCTGTTTCATCACCTGTAAAATGGGTTTCCTCATCTGTAATATGTTCCTTGTAAGGCTTTAATGAAGACTGAACAATATAATACTTTTAAGTATTAATCCCAATGCCTGAAACATAGTAAGCACTCAAAATATGAATAATACTATATGTTGATACCAGTAGTAGCAGTATTTGAAGGAATGAAAATTCTTTGAAAAGGAAATAGAGGACAGATAGATAGACAGACAGATATAGAGACAAATATACAGACACATACAGCCCACAAGTCTCAAAGTGTGGTCCAGGTACATCTGGAGTCTCCCAGATCCTCTTATGGAGTTCATGACATCAAAACTATTTCATCACAATACGAAGACATTTCTTCACTCACAAACGTAGAGTGAACTTTCTTAGACCAGGAGGCAGAAGCAAATAAGAGAATCTAGCACCCTCTATGAAGCAAGACATCAAAGACATTTGCACAATACAAAGCAATGCTACTATTCTCACTAAAGTAATTTAATAAATTTATAGATTAAAGTTGTAGTTTAATTTATAAAAAGAATTACTTTTACAAAATATGTTACTAATGTAAATTTCTTTATTGTTTTAAATGAGTTAATAAATATATTAAATGTCTTAGTTTTAATTTCTAATAACTGAGTAGCATTATCTATAGACACAAAACATCTCTGGTGCCCTCCATGTAAAAAGTCTTGAAACTAAAAAGGTTAGGACCTACTGCTGTATAAATTGTTTTGCAATGGGCTTTTTGTTATTTAACAATCTACCAAGTACATTTATCCATGTCATACCAATATATCCACATCTATAATTCCATTTCTATGTGGCTGAGTTGTTTAAATGTGCCAAATTTATTTAACCTGACTGAGAAGGGCTGATGGGTAGCAGAGATAATGATTGCAGACTGGAGTATGTATCCTTTGAGAAGAGATGAGAGCTTGCTTCAGTTATCAGGATAAATTGTCACTGGGGCCTGACCTATCAAGTGTTTTCAGTTTTGTTTTTTTCTGTTTGGAGTTTTATCACCATGTCGATTCCCTGAGCATATTTGATGACCATGAAGTCACGCAAGGAAAATGGAAGGCCAGTCATTAATTAGGGATTTTCTTATCAGCTCTAACAGAACTCATATAATAATAATAGCTATGGGAAAAGAAACCAATGGGAAATACCAAACATAATTGCCTCTAAGTCCATGAGCACCTAATCATTGTACATTTAATCAGTAACAAAGAAAACTACCTTTTGTTTCCCTAAGCTGATGAGATAAATGTAAGCCAAGTGAATCCAAATTATAGTTTAGTTATGAGTGTTGTTTGGTGATATTGAATTTAATCTTAAAATCTCTAAGTCTTTCCAGTTCCCTCTGATTTTACACATTTAGGGAGCAACTGAAATATGAGGTCATCTTTTTTGGGGGTGGGGAGCCAGGTGGCATTATTTTGTCCACCACAATTCTTAATGTTTAACAGGTTATTTTTATGGAAAAATATTCTTGATAACTATACTTCTATATCTCAATGACTATTTAAAGCACCTATTATGAAAAAGATTTCCTAAAATACCTATGAATTGGAACAATTATATGTATTTGACTTTGCTAGTGTAAAATATGCTAGTAAATCAGGAATATCAGTTGATTTGCCGAAATATAATTAAGTTATCCACAACACATCTTGATTTTGAATTTTGGGGAGGGTATGTGCTTTCGTTTGCCTGTTTTGTGGACATTTGCCTTCATGCTTTGTTTATGTGTTGAAAATCATTACCATGGAATAATCACTGTTTAAAAAGAATGGTAGAACACATATTCTTTTCAGCAAAGGAAGGTATAATGTTTGGGATGGAAATGTTATATATATTTGGACACACATACACAAATAAATATCACCAAAGAATGAGAACTCTAAAAGGAAGTGTCTACTGAATGAGGAACGAGCGATACAAATAGTGCAAAATGGAAGTGCAGAGAAGAAAGAAATTGGTTGCTGAGGCGTATTTATGGAGGCTTTGTGGCCAGTAGGGCCCTGTTACCAGCTAGGTTTGGAAGGCCAGGGGGAGATGGGGCTGGACCTGGCCTTGAAGAGGACCTCTGAGGTTCAGGGAACCACCGGTGAGGCAGAGATATCTGTGGGTTAGGAAGCTTCTTTGAGTGAATTGGTTGGTTCTCAATACTTAGGGCATTGAGAAGGGTAAGATGCTAAGTTTTGACTAGACTAGAAAATGTCTTGAATGGCAGATACAGATTTAGATATTACTATTTGGACAAGCTATAGAGATAGCAATAAACATGAAAGAAACACAAGTAGTAGAAAGAGCAACAAACTAGAAGTTAGAGCCTTTGAATTTTGCTGGTGGGGTGAGTGTGGCCATGGTCCTGTCTTTTCTGAGTCTCAAAATTTGAGTGAAACAACAGACAAAGCTTGCACATCCTATTCTTATATTGTTGTGGGGATTATCTGAGATCATACATGCTAAAATGCTTTACAATGGTAAGGTAGCATGAAATTAAAGTATTGAGTATTATTAAAGTATTAAGTAGAAGATAATGCCCTGATATAAGCAAATACTTTATTTGCTCCAATAACTGATGACAAAGATGCATTTTAGGTTAGAACAATCCTGAAGAGAAGGTGAACAAGTACATAAAAAGAAAAAGTGGGTAGAGGGGGAAGAGAGATCATTAATTTTAATTTCTTCCTATAGTGTTGTGAAACAGTAAACCATTTTAACCCCAAGTTTAAGAAAACAGACAATAAACAAACAAACAGAATAAAGATATACTCAAACGAATGAGACCTTTATTTACATTGAGCTCTTTTTATTTGATTCTGGCCTCTTGAACTCTGTACTGATTCAAAACTATTTCAGCAAAAAGTGTATACGCTTTTAATGTCCTCTGTTCTGTATTGTCTCTTCTATCCTCCATCAGAAAGAATAATAAAGAGTAGACGCTATTACATGCAGATAGCCGTTGATGCATTCAACATTCCACCAGCTTCAGGAGTTCTTGCCTATCAGAAAAAAACTTTGTAGTGCTATTCTTATGGGAACGCTTGTGTGGAAATGTTCCTTCATTAAGAAAAGGAATGTGATCAGCACGTTGGAATGTAAATTTCTTAGGCACAAGGGTTTCCTTGCAGTATTTTAATAGACCTTGACTTCATGGTTCCCTTAGTTTAAGAATTTATCAGGCATCAACAGCAGTTCCAGGCATTTCTAATAAACCTATAAACAGATTAAAAAAATATTAACGAGGTACAAGAGATTGCGTTTAGTTTAGATTTTTGAAACAACCTGAAGTGCAGCAGTGTTAAAAGAGGCGTGACTTACATTTCTGAGTGGTAAAAGCACCTTTGAGATTGTCCTCTAGTTTTATTTCTACCCTCATCCCGGCCTGTGGTCATCTCGGCCACCGTGAGAACCACACACATACATCATGGCCCCACTCTGGCAACAGCATTATTTCCTCCTGGAACACTAGGAGATACAGTCTGCTTTACAGACCCTTTCCCACTTCAAGATACTGTGTTTCTCTGCTTGTTTGTCTCATAAAAGAAGGGACTGGATACTTCCATGGTTGTTCCCCAAGGTATTTGGTGATCTTGATTCCTGTCCTGCGTCTACTGCTCTTTGGTTGTTTGACTCCAGATGAGACAGGAGACGTCTGACATTTATTGGGCACATCAGACATGATGAAGCATTTCAAAGTAATCTGAAAACTAATTACTGGTGTTAGTTGTTCCCATTTGTAATGGTGTTGGTAATAATCTGGTCTGGCAATGCTTTTCATCCATTCTCAACACACGCACATGCATACAAGAGAGAAAGAGAGAGCAAGAGAGGGAAAGAGAGGGTTCGGGGGTGGGGGAGAAGCAGGAGGGAGAAAGAGAGAAACAGAGTGCAAAGCTTCTCCACGATCATTTCTTTAAAAGTGTTTTGTTTATATTGGATTTTAAAAGCCAGGAAGCAGAGGGTTCCAGGCCCGTGACTCAGCTGCCTCATTCAAAAACAAAATGTGCAAAAGTGAGGAGAAGCTGTGAAGATAGTTAAGATAATGAATATGAGATAGCACTCTAAGGTAAATTAGTGCTATAAACAAAATGCATTGTTATCATTATTAAATATATAAAATTTTTGTGCAAATCTTTATAAGCTGCCTTGACATAACAGGTTAGCCTCTGTACGTTCTATAAAGTATAATAGCTGAAAATGATATGCCTAGTAGGATCCACTTGCTAACCCTTGGGATCTTTTTCCCTAGGGGCTAGCAGAACAGGGGGAAACCAAGAAGAGTACTTATCTTGAGGAACTTTTGTACATAGTTTAGCAAGATCAGAAATCTGCATCTATTCCTCCCTGAGAATCTCTACCCTGATAAATGACTCTAAAGGCTGTTCTTATGTCCGCCTCTCTATTCCTTACAAATACTAAGACCTGAAGTGGACCAAAATTTTGTTATAGTGAAAATATTTCTTTGTAATCATACTTTTATTTGTTGAGCACAATACATGCCCTGTGCTCCTTTACATATGCTTTCACTTGGCCTGGGGTCTCCTCTTTTCCCCAGGAGCCCCCTTTTCTCACTTACCATCTACACGCTCATTTGTTAACTTATTTGCTGAACATGATGAGGCAAACTGACATGCTTGCTTGGGTAGGCCCCAACTCAAATCCTTCTTGCTCAGAGCAGATTTCTGAGCATCAGTCCATGTTGGGCCCTAGAGAGAGGATTTCATGGACCCCCCCCCCCATGTCTCCTCTGTTGCACTTCCCAATTCATAGGCCTCTCCCAACTAGAAATAAGTTCCAGGAGCTGGTCATATCTAGTGTGTAGATCACTTATTCTCAGTACCTTAGGTAGTACCTTCCGTAAGGTAGGGGATCAGCAAATAGTTGCTGAATAAATAGATAAAGATGCTTTACCTATAACATTGCACTGAAACCACAAAATAATTCTATGAGGCTAATGGGCGATGCCCATTTCACATAGGAGAAATAGGAAAAACACATGTAAGTTGCCCAAGGGTTACATAATGAGTACAAGGGGCCTTTGTTTCAGTACAGGCCTAGGTTTTGTTTTCTTGCTTTTGTTTCACCTGGAGCTTTGTAGTGTGGGAACTGGAAGTTTACAATAAAAAATAACAGGTGAATACATGTTTTTCATACAGTTTATAGAAGTTCAATTCATGCAAAAAAGAGTGTTGTTTTATTAACAAATTTAAGGTTTTCGTAGCAACACACATGTAAATTATATTTACTAATCACAGTGCCATGTGTCCTCTGTTTCTTTTTGTCTGTTTTTTGTTGTTGTTGTTGTTGTTGTTGTTGTTGTTGGTCTTTTTTTTTTTTTAAGACTTATTTATTTATCTGATAGAGAGAGAGAGTGAAAGCACAGGCAGGGGGAGCAGCCGAGGGAGAGGGAGAAGTAGGCTCCCTGCTCCCCAGGGCTCATTCCCCAGACCCTAGGATCATGACCTGAGCCAAAGGCAGATGCTTAACCAACTGACCCCTCTTTTGTCTGTTTTTATTGTATTCTCCCAATCGTTTATAGTCAATACTTAGCTGTAAATGATGATCAGGTTTAATAGAAGACCTTAACATTCTCAATGGCTTTTTGAACCTCACACCTAAGTTCTCCATTTTCAGAAATGTCAACCAATGAACAGAGTTTCGTTAACTTTTCTTTCTAAATAAGTAAATAAAAACAACCTAAAGATTGGAGGAGGGAGATCATGGAAGAACAGAAGTCTGAGAGAAAGTGATAATATTAATTGAATTTTATCACATGCTTACTCTAGGCAAGGCTTCATCTCCTTCAATCATGACAAAACTTTCAGGAAGTGAGTATTACTTTTATTTGCACCTTACACATAGGGAATAAAAGAAGCTTGGAGAGACTCTACAGCTTGCCCAAGATGAAACAGCTACCAAGTAGGGGGACATGTGTCTGACACCAGAGTCTGAACTTCTAACAATCCCTGGCATCGACTCTTACGAGACCTCTGTAAGCATGAAACCTCAAGAAGTTTTATCTTGGGGAGCCACCGGAATTTTAGGCTACTTCCTTATGAACATGCTTGCTTATTACATAAAAGTAATTGCTTCTTCCTCCTCAAATCTTAAAGTAAAATTATTCACTCAAGGTGCTCTAACATGCTAGAGAGAGTCTTTGTCTTCTCCCCAGCATACACGTAATACCCAGCTGGAAATGTACAGATATAAAACATTCCCTGTGAATATCATTTGCTTCAGCAGAGGTTTGAGCTAGAGCTAGAGGTGAGGAATACATAATGCATGAGACAGGAAAGGCAGAGAATTAGACCGCACTTAAAGCCTCCACATTTATGATCACTCACGAGAAAGTCCTTCTGTCTGCTCTCTACTTGGTGGAAGGGACAAGAGGAAGAAAAGAAAAGCAGAAAGAAAGGCAACGAATGGGAACGTGCAAGACGTTGTGCTTATCATCTGGTGCTGAATCCAAGACCATAAATCAAGCACTGCTTCCCATCCCCTTGCCTCCGCCAGACCATCCATATCACATTATTTTTTAGTTGCTTTGCTTGTAGGATATATAGGCTCACTGCATACATTTGATTTACAATTCAGAGCTAGACGATGAATCAAGAAAACATTCTTTTGCCCGAAGTTTCTGCGGCTGCTTGAAAACTCGCTTGGAAAGAGCATGACTTTTGTCCATCTTTCATGGTAGTGGATTTAGTGACAGGTGCAATGTAGTAAAAAGAGGATGAAAAGAAGAGGAAAACCAGTTTGGTGTCTGGAGACCAAGTCCATCAGACTCACAGCAAGGGAAGAAATCACAAAGATTTCTTTGTTTTGTTTTGTTTAAAGAATTTGGCTTTGAGGATAGTGGCATTTTCTGTCACCATGGGATAAATTTCTTTGGGGGAAAAAAAAAAAAATCTCTGCTGGTGAACAGTTCTCAAGGTGACCTGGTAGGCTTAGAATTTAAACAAGAGGTGTCAAGAGCAGAAATGAATGCTGAGGAGAATAATGTTGATGCCTCTGAGAAGAGAACACAGGGATTTAAAAATAAAGTTGGAGCTTTTGATGTTTGGTACAATTTCCTCAAAGAAATTATGTTCAATTACAGTTCAGACCCGAGCACAATTCTATGGTATGTAGGTGGATTTTCAATTCTCAAATCAATAGCAACAACTAAATCAAATGGATTCTTTTAATTCTGAAGCTGTCAGGACTTGTTAAAGTTTCTGAAAGACAAGAGGGAATTTTTTTTTTTGGCATGTACATTGGGGGAAGTTTAGAAATATTAAAAATAATCTATTGTTGGAATTTAAACAACTGAAACCCAGTCTGTGAACTTTTTTATAGGAGGCTACTTATGGCCTAAGATTCCCAAGTAACCTAGTTGTTTTATGACACCAACAACTTTCTCAGAAAGGGGTTGTTTTGATTCCCATTTTACAGATGAGAAAACTGAGGCTTAACAAGGTTGTTGGTTTTTTTCTCTCTAAATATTCAGGATTGAATCCACACTGTTTGATCCTAATCGTGAGTTCTTAGCATTGGAAGAACTGCCCACATGTCCTTTTGGTTCTAAATGTTTTTAATATTTTCATATTCAACTATTCTTGGAAAACTTGGCATTAAACAAACAAAAAAAGTGTTTTCTTTATTGCAGGACTTTTACATTGTGACTTTTCAAGTGGGGGTATATTTGGGAGCATTTCCCACACTGGCATAACTAGGAAAATTTTAATTTGCTGCACATTTTGGGGGATAAAAGTTCTTCAGAATGACACACATGGTAGATAAGTATGACCATCAGTTGCTTTCAAGATCTTAGGCCAAACACATGGCAAAAGGATAATTTCAGCCACAAGAGAAAGCAGTAAGAAAAGTAGATATGTGGTGACCTCTGAGCTTCCCCATTTAAATCATGGTAGTTCATAAGGCAGCTTATTGAGTGATAAATAACAGTGAGTTTCAACCACACTGCCTAGGTTCAACACCCAGCTCTGCCATTTCCCTGCAGTGTAAACTCAGATAAATCACTAAGCTTCTCTTTGCTTGTTCCTCCTCAGTCAAATAAAGATAATAATAATGTCTGCCTCATGGGAGTGCTATGAGGAGGATTACAGGAATGAATATTCCCGAAGTATTTAAAACAGTTATTGAGGGGCACCTGGGTGGCTCAATTGGTTGAGCGACTGCCTTCGGCTCAGGTCATGATCCCAGAGTCCCGGGATCGAGTCCCGTATCAGGCTCCCAGCTCCATGGGGAGTCTGCTTCTCCCTCTGACCTCCCCTCTCATGCTCTCTCTCTCTGTCTCTCAAATAAAACACAAACAAACAAGCAAAACCAAACAGTTACTGATATACAGTTTATGAAATAAATTATATAAATTTGGCCTAATTATTCTGACATGGATTTATACTAAAAAAATTAAAAAGAGCCCCAGATTAATCCAGATGAAATGTTTTAAATGAATCACAATACCATGGGAAATAGAAATTGGCTGTCTCTCGGTCTCATAATAACTTTTCTGAAACTTTTCACAAATCTCTAGGTCTACATGATTCTAAGAACATGGGTTTGACAGGAAGGCCTGAGTCTGAATCCTATTACTTGAGAGAAAATGACCTAGAAATTATTCTTACCTGGTATTTAACTGCAATGCATGCCATGCTCTTGACCCATAGTAGACATTTGTAAACTATATTCTTTACTATTTCTTTTTTTATGGCTTACATAATGATGCTCTTGCCTTGATAAGAAATAAGAACTTGGCGATTCACTGGCCACTTAGTAGGAAATATTTTTTTTTCCCCTTAAGAAATTATGTGAACAACAACATAGTTGTCAGTAAATTAGACTCTAAAAATTGAATGGGATACCAACTCTAGATGGGAATTTAAAGAAAAATAATGAAATGTGCATTTTAATAATTGCCTATTGAACTTTTCATTATTGTCAACTGCTTTCTAGCTGAATATAATTTTTCTGTATTGTTTCAGTCCTTCCTTTATTTTCTCTTTTAGTTGAGGCTTTGGTAGCTTTTATCTGCTAACAGATAGTAAAGCTTTTAGCTGATTTATCGATACTTTAAAATAACTGAACTAACTAAATTAGTTGATGTTCAGAATTGTCTATTTAACCTAAGCTAATGCTAATTTAGAATGCCTTTTCCTTCTCTCTAGGTCCCACTTAATGCAAATTAAATTTTAACTTTTCAATAAGAAGACAGTATACTCTTAGCTAACTTCATATCTTATTATTGTGTTTTGCCCAGTGTAGAAAGTGTTGTACGTGATGAAGGAGAATGCCACGCCTCACGTATGTCCACTGATGGCTCTCAATCCTAGAGGTGGGGATTCAGGGTAACTCTTGGAATATCTGTGATTGGCAGGTAGCATGTTAAAAGCAAAAGAAAATTTCTCTGCAAGTTAAACCGAGTTCTGTTTTTGTTGAGTCACTGTTTATCTCTAGATTGTGATTCTTCATCAGTTGGGGAGGAGAGTAGGCTAAAAGATCTGTAAGATCTCTTGCAGTCAGATCTATTTAACACCTGCTTTAATTTATTAAGCTAAAGCTCTTTCTCAGAAAGCTGCACAGTTTATTAAAAAGTGTTATGAAAGTCTTTATTTTGTGTGAAGGCACTTTGTTTCCATTTTCATGGTTAATTCCAAACATAGAGATGTGGGAGAATACTAAATTGCATAACATAAGAGTGTACCAAGTACATCATTTAGTTCATGTAATATGCAGTCTAGAAGACTCCACCATAAAAACAAATATACCATAAAAGCACCATAAAAAGCAAACTCAGGTAATTTTCAATATATTAACCCACCACATATTAATGAACATATCAAACAAACTGACCAGATGATCTTTGCAAAATATGGCCTTTATCTGGCAGCATTTCTTTTCCCTGAAAGTCCACAAAGAGTTAAATCAATTCCCACAAGGCAACTCAGTTTGTCTTAATACCAAAAAGCCATTGCTTTAAACATAATACTGCATTCTGGGTAAACTTCTGAAATTATATTCTAAGTTCTTTCATAGTTTACTAGGTTTCTAAAATCAGTTTTGTAACTACTAATTAATAATTTTGTTTTGGCGACTATATATATCAGATTTCTAAAGCAGAGAAGATTCCTTGTGTGGCACATACTTCATTCACTTGTTAATGACTTGATTAATCTCCTGTGATGTCAAGACCATGAATTCCAGCTCCACAATGTTCATTTTTGTCTCCATCCTTCCACTGCCTAGCTCCTACCCCTCACTTTGCAAGAGGATCCCTTTTTGTTCAGTCATGAGAAAAATGGATAAAGGGGTAGTGATAAATTAAAACAAACATATTTTCTGGGAAAAAATCTTTGCATATGTTAGACTCTAAGATTCTGGAAAAAAAAACAACCAGCAATTAAAATAAGAGCTAATTACAGTTGGTTAAGTGTCCGACTCTTGATCTCAGCTCAGGTCTTGATTTCAGGGCTATGAGTTCAATCCCCACACTGGGTTCCATGCTGAACATGGAGCCTACTTTAAAAAAGATCATGGGGTGCCTGGGAGTTGCAGTTAGCTGAGCCTCTGACTCTTGGTCATGATCTCAGAGATGGAGCACTGCCTCAGGCTCTGCTCTCCGCAGGGAATCTTCTTGAAACTCTCTGTCCCTCTCCCTCTGCCCCTACCCCCCAAAATAAATAAATAATTTAAAAAAAAAATAGAGCTAATTAGTTTTCTTATTTTAATAGTTAAATTAATATGTATTCATTCAATCTAAAAGTACACACCTTTGAATAATTGCCTACATAGTTTGAGATACGATGTTGACATACACACAAACATATATATAAATTATTGATAGTGATTATTTTTTCCCATCAATATGTAATTTATATTACTGATACATATTTATTGGCCAAGTTTATTATCAACATATACCTACAGACACAGGAATTATTTGTTCCCATCAATAAGTGTGTGACCAGATCTCACGTATGATGCATTCGTGTTCTGTGATGCCAGCGTTTTCTATGTTACATGGAATCGTCCCTTTACAAATGCCCTGTTTTCATTCATTTTTTAGTCTCGGTGTTTACTAAGAAATTTTCAAACTGTGTACTGTGGAAAGAGTGTTCCATTGTGGTATGAGTCCTAATTATTAAATAACAATGCTTAACACCTCCGTCTTGCATGTTTTTTTTTTTTTTTAATGTTTGTTTTGTTTCTATCAGGGAGTAAGTATATCCTGTTCTTTTCCCAGTCTTCTCACATCCATGGTCTTATTCTCTGGTTAACATACCCCACAGAACCCTGACTTTGCTCAGCTTTCCTGTTTCTGTTCCTGTTCCATTTGGTCCCTCTCACACACCTTGACCATCTCTTGCAACTCATGTTCTTAAAACTCACACATACACACACACACACACACACACACACACACACACACATTTCTGAGAATCCATTCTCACCCATAATGCTGCTCTTCAGCATTCTCTCTCTTTCTGACATTTCCTTTAGTAGTGGAGGCCTACATCACCTACAAATAAACAGCCAGTAACAGATCACAGTGTCAACAAAATCAACAAAGAACAGTTATGAAAAGGCCTAAAAAAGGAAGTTGTGGGGATGGGGGGGGCGTACCTGGGTGACTCAGTGGATTAAGCCTCTGCCTTTGGCTCAGGTCATGATCTCAGGGTCCTGGAATCGAGCCCCACATCTGGCTCTCTGCTCAGCGGGGAGCCTGCTTCCTCCTCTCTCTTTGCCTGCCTCTCTGCCTACTTGTGATCATTCTCTCTGTCAAATAAATAAATAAATCTTTAAAAAAAAAAAAAAAAAGGAGCTTGGGGGGTAAGGAGTGTTGAAGGAAAATTGGAACCAGAATGTTGGTTGATCAAGGCCTTTCAGCCCTCTAACTTACTTCCCAGTGAAAGAAAGCTGTTTTAATTCTCTCTCTGCTGGAATCTATACCTGAGTATGCACAGTGCTCAAATTTATATTAACTCCAGTATTCAGCAGGAGGTTTAAGGTTGAAGGGAGGCCTTGGCTGTCTTTCCACTTTTCACTTAATCACCATATCACTTAAGTTTGCCGTATTTAAACTGCACTGAATCAGGACAATAATAAAGTCTCCAGCTTCCCTCTTCTGCCTGTGCTTTAATGAGGTTCACTTTCTACCGGGACTCGTTCTCTGTTCTTTATATCCCTTTGTAATATGTGAAGTTCGTTAAAAGGAACCCTAGTTTGGAAATATTAAGACAAGGTTTTTCAAAAACAGTGCCAACTTTTACAATTCAAGAAACCAGAACTGTGTTACTGTCACGTAAGCTGAATGACTTGCAATTCTGTGCCCACTTCTTCAAAATGTCAGCAGACCAAAAGAATATCCCTACAATAGAACATTCATTTATACAATTATATCATTTAGTGTATGAAACTCACAAGGACATTCATAGTATTTAATCACTTTAAAAATTATCACACCTACCCACATAGACCCCTGCAGCTCATTGGAAATTCAGCAGCAACCTAAGATTCTTACATATTCTTGTCTTCTGCCACCAATTAGTATTTTATAAAAGCCTTATTGTTTTAAAAACTGTTTTATTGGGGTGCCTGGGTGGCTCAGTGGGTTAAGCCTCTGCCTTCTGCTCAAGTCATGATCTCAGGGTCCTGGGATCGAGCCCCGCATCGGGCTCTCTGCTCAGTGGGGAGCCTGCTTCCTCCTCTCTCTCTCTCTCTCTCTCTCTGCCTGCCTCTCTGCCTACTTACGATCTCTTTCTGTAAACAAAAATTTAAAAAAAAAACTTTTATTTTACACTCCCAATTACAATCAAATATGTGGATAAGAACAGAGAAATACCTTGACAGAAAGTTGAAGTAAGGAAAACAGAAATTACATTTTTTATTATTTATTTATTTGTTTTTAAAGATTTTATTTGTTTATTTGAGAGAGAGAGAGGGAGAGCAGCAGGGGGAATAGCAGGCAGAGGGAGAAGCAGGCTCTCCCACTGAGCAGGGAGCCTGATGTGGGCCTCACCCCAGCACCCTGGGATCATGACCTGAGCCGAAGGCAGACGCTTAACCAACTGAGCCACCAGACTCCCCAAGAAATGCCATTTCAAATTGTGTTGTTGGAAAGCTGATGTTTGCTACAAGGGAGGGAGGTAGAAGGAGAGGCAAAATAGGCGAAGGAGATAAAGATGTACAATTTTCACTTATAAAATAAATAAGACACAGAGATGTAATGTACAGCATAGGGAATATAGTCAGTAATGGTGTAAGTATGGTGACAATGGCAATTAGGCTTACGGTGATCATTTTGAAATGGATATAAATACCAAGTCACTATGTTAGACCCCTGAAACTAATATTATGTGTCAGTTATACTTAGGTAAAAAACACTGTTGTTTGAAAACAGAATAATCATATAAAATTTGTCAAGAGAGAAATGTAGAATTAAACATGTTTGAGAAATGGGTTTGTATATATGATGACAAAAGGAAAAACTAGATATTTTTAAAACAGTTACTTGGATGAGTCTTCCACATTGTGGTAATGACTTGCTTTATGCCCCCATCGCCTTTCAACATAGATGGTTCCTTGCTTGATTCCCCTAGATTATAGTAAGACGTTGAAGTAGTCTTCTCTTTCAGTGATGGTAGAAGTTGGCAAAAGTAACGGATCGTTATTTATACACTAAATCTCAGTTCACTAGCATCTGCTTCCTTGACACAGTAAGAGAAAAAATTTGCTCCCAAGATTGTTTTCAAAAGGGACACTTTCCCATCATAAAGCCTAAGATCTTTTCTTCCCACCAAAGTGCATGTCGAGACCACTTTTATGTATTAGCGCACGTTGCCAGGATCAAGATTGTTTCTGACTTCAGCAACTTTTCCAAGTGGCAGGTCTCCCTCAAAAGTCAACATTCTCAACCATGCAGAGCAGGTACTTGCCATCAACTGGAAAAGAACTCAAGTTGCCCCAAAGTACTATTTAAAGAAAGGCACCCAAGATTAGCATTCCCTTCTAGAGAGCTAAGGGATTT
This sequence comes from Mustela erminea, assembly GCF_009829155.1. Classification (NCBI taxonomy): domain Eukaryota; kingdom Metazoa; phylum Chordata; class Mammalia; order Carnivora; family Mustelidae; genus Mustela; species Mustela erminea. The sequence continues at coordinate 108,746,276 of NC_045620.1, forward strand.
CCAGAGTACTTTTGCCACATACGTCACGTGATACAGATTTAGCATTTGCTTCCTGTGGTGATTGAGAAATTTTTATGTTCCAAAACCAGTTTCGCCTATTGTAGTTTGTCATTGTCCAATATAGATTTTGTTTCAACACACACACACACACACACACACACACACACACACACACACACCCTCTTTATTCACATTTAAAATATTGCTTAAAGCTCCCATTTATTTTGCAGAACATTTTTTGGGATGATTTCTACCAGTTATTTCCAAACACCTATAAGAAGGGTCTGTGTTATTTTCATGTAAGGAATTTGCAGCTGTGAGAAGTTAAGTGGTTTCCCAGAACATCTTGGTAAATCAGAAACCTAACACAGATTACTGCTTCCTAATGTGCTCCCGGATATAGTTATATTTCTCCAGAAAGGAGATCTGTGGGATCATTTGGAGCATGCTAAAAGAAAAGAGAGATTGAATTTGAACCAGAAACCAACTTTCTCCAGGAGACATCAAGTTTTGTATAGCCTTTGCCGATAATTAATGGCAGTCCTCTCCATGATTCAGTTTTTCCCATTTCAGGGACACAACCAGGTTACTGAACAAAAACATCCTTCAACCATGGAGTAATTTGTTAGGCCTACAATTCCATACATACACAAAAATGTGTATATATCTCTCCAGTGTTTTAGTAGACTTTTAACAGATGTAGTTGGTATGTCATTGTGATAAGATTTGATCTGTGATTCATCTGAAGCTATGTAACACCCAGTGATATTTTACTGATATTCAATATAGGGTCAAGCCAATACAAATAATTTCAGTGCCTAGGTAATAGAACAGACCTGATTCAAATCCTAGTTCTGAGACTTATTAGCTGTACAGCAGTGTTTAGAATTTAGAATTTACTTCGGTATGGACAAAGAATATATCTGCTTCACTTCTAGAACTCATTGGAAAAAGGAACAAATGAAACTTCAGATATTCTGATAAAGAGATACATTTTCATTTTTAAGTTTTTTTTGGTTTCAGATCATCCTTATTTAGAAAATACATAGATGGTCAAAAAATTGCAAATCCTATTAAGCTGTTTATCCTACCCTCTTTCTTCTTAAGATGGCACCTTTGAATAAAAGGTAAATAAAAAAAATTAGGGCTTACTGTGAGATTAGGATTAATGGCTATCCTTCTTTCATACTGTTTTTGGGCTAGTCTCCCCTGGCTCTGTGGACTCAGATATTCCTTGAGGTGGGGTTAGTCTGTCCCTAAACACAAGCATCCCACTAGTCTACATTAATGAGCTTTATCCTCCTAACCTAGTTATAACCCTAGTTATAACCTCCTAACCTAGTTATAACCTAGTTCACCCTTCTTCATTCTTTCCAGTGAAGCCTAAGAAAAAATCTGTATCTTCCTGAACCCTGACTGTCGCTTTAATTTGGTCCCCAAAGTAACCTTTAACAACCAAGATACTTTGCCCCTACACTAGTAACCAGACATATGGCTTTTTTTTTTTTTTTTTTTTTTTTGCATTCTCTCTTAGAGAACCTAGTAATTTCTAGGTCTATGCCAGGGCATGTATCTGCAGAAGACAGCTTGGAAATGCCAGCCCAGGCTTATCCATCCTTTAGCTGCTCCGTGATCATCTTCATATTGGCACCTGACACTCAGAATGACCGTCTTCCGGGTGGCCAGATGAAATATCTTTGCTTTCATATTTTTTTCTCAGCTATCCAATAAACTTTCTTACTTTAAGAATACACGTCAGAAAGAGATATTCTTTTCTTTTTTTTTTTAAGATTTTATTTATTTATTTGACAGACAGAGATCACAAGTAGGCAGAGAGGCAGGCAGAGAGAGGGGGAAGCAGGCTCCCCGATGAGCAGAGAGCCCGATGCGCGGCTTGATCCCAGGATCCTGGGATCAGAGCCTGAGCCGAAGGCAGAGGCTTTAATCCACTGAGCCACCCAGGCACCCCAGAAAGAGATATTCTAGACATAGAGTCCTGTATCTCTGATTCTCTGGACCTTGCCACTTGCCTTTGCAAGACAGTAAAGGCAAACTTCACATTTTCCATTGCTATTGGGTATAATATTGAGATAAATATAAATATATTTATTTCTTCCATTCTGTAGCTGATAATTTTTGTTTTCTTTACATAACATATATAAATATATGTTAAGATTTGCACACAGAGTAGAGATCTTACAACTCAGTAAATCAAATAATCCAAGAATATTACTACTTCTCACTATGTCAAACTTCTCATGACTACAAGTTTAAGGGGACACACAATTGCCTAAATACTTATAAGTAATTGTGTTGTAGTATATGATCATCTGATTATCTCTTCTGTTTGCATAAAATTACACAGTTTAAACCAAATAAAGTTAATTAAAGCTATAGAGGATTGCGACTATTATCTACTTTTTTTTTTTTTTTTTGGTAATTTAGAAATGAAACCTCAAAATTTAACATACTCCCATTACTTGGCATGTATGCATGCTGGAACAAAGGGTATAAGGGAGTGTAAATATTTCCATGATACATAGCTTAAAATTTTGTCACTCTTTGTGTCCTATAATTTATTAGAATTTTATAAGTATAGTAGTTTTGGGACCTTGACATGGTTCTGTTCAATCCCATATAAGTACTGGCTCCATGAGCTTTCTTTCTTACCAACATCATCCCGGACCCTGCAGGTTTTAGCACCCTACTCTCTCTTTTAGCAGAAGGTAATAAATGTGCTAAGCCATTGAAAAGAGACTTTGGGAGGCATATTTTGGATTTGGCTGATTGTAATCTTGAAATGCACAGAAGTGCATAGGTGCTGAAAGACCAAGTGATGACAGGAGGCTGTTGCCTGTGGGCAGCTTGCCTGGAATATCAATGAAAGGAACACCTACAGGGTTCCAAGCCCATAATAATCTGGATTCGGTCTTCCCATGATAAGCCACATCACTTCTTACTACTTAGCTCAGCCAAGTTAATTCTGTCTATGGGAAGAGAACATTCTAGATATTTACCTAGACTTTTAAATATATTTTTAAATGTTTTCTTATTCATAATACTCCGAGTAGGGGGGAATACAGGATATAGCCACTAGAGGACAGCAGAGAGCCAGGAGCAGATGCTGGTGGCTTGATGCATTGACACCTTCAGATTAGAACAATCAGTGGCCAGTTATGAGGTTTACACTTAATTAGATAAAAGAAGAACATCTAAGTGCTATCCACAAAAGAGGTTTAGGATGTAGTCCTCAGGTATATCATAAAACTGGTATACAGAATTTGAGATACCAAACAGGGCAAACAGCACAGAAAAATGGAAATAATAAAGGCCTGGGAATCAGGCAATTGTTAATTTATTCATTTTTTTAAAAGATTTTATTTATTTATTTGACAGACAGAGATCACAAGTAGGCACAGAGACAGGCAGGGGGAGGGGGGTAAGCAGGGTCCCTGCTGAGCAGAGAGCAGGATGCAGGGCTCGATCCCAGGACCCTGGGATCATGACCTGAGCTGAAGGCAGAGGCTTTAACCGACTGAGCCACCCAGGTATCCCTATTCAATAAATATTTCTTGAATGCTCACTCTACACCATGCTATCAGCTAGACTTTGTAAATGGAAAGATATAATGAAGTGCACGGAAAGGAATTGGCATGATAAAAAGAATATTTGAGGCAAAACCTCATGGATATAAGTAAAGACAGTCTCTATATAATTTTAGTTCCAATTTGGACAGGGTAGAATTTTAGGCCTTCTGGGAATTTATTACTCAAGGTGATATTATTTAACAAAAAAATAGAAAGGGCAGAAAGAAATAATAAATGGAAAGAAATAAGGTATAATGAAAGATAAAGATGGAGAATGTTATCAAGAAGCAGACCCTGAATTAATGCTATAAAATACAAACAAGACATAAGAATGGAGAATGCAGATGCTAAAACAAATAAGTAAGGAAATTCTGGATTAAAGCATAACATTATTTGTAACCTTCCAGAAACCTGAATCTGTAAATTGGGTATATCTCTCTACAAATCAAATGTGTGAGAAAAGGAAATGAAAGTGACAGGTGAAGACTAGTCTTTCACGAGTTTAAAATGAAAAGGAAGGACAGAAAGAAGACTACATACAGAGTGGATAACATTTTTAGACGGGAAACAGAACATTTATGAAACTTGGATTCAGACATTAGTAAGATGTGTGCTAAATGCCTCAAATATTAAATTTGTTTTAGAAAAAAAAAAAAGCCAAAACCGAAACCAAATGGAAACACAAGCAATACTCTATCTTTGGGGTGTGGGGGAAGAAAAAAAAGAATTTCCCCTCTACCCTTCTAGGTTCTTGGCTGAGATTCCCAGGAGAAAAACAAGTTTAAAGGCATGTATGGCTTCTATACACATAGGAGAGATCCAGGAAAACAGTAACTCCCCAAAATGACCCAAGCCACCAGGTTAAATACCATCTCCAGCTAAAGACAAAGGAAGATTTGGGGGTGGGAGAGTCATTTATGGAAGTCTATCGGGATAAACAGGGCAAACAAGGGGAATATTGTTATGCAGATTTACATCACTGCCTTCTCCTCTGATAAGAGTTAATAGAGATTTAGTCATCCTTCTCTGCCTGGTACCAGAGGGAAACACCCTTACAAATGGGGGTTTCCCTCATGAATGTAGATGTCCTTTACAAAAGGCTAACTTCTACACCATATTCAGAGCTTTTCCTATGTCTGGTGTTTCTTTTTTTTTTTAAATCCTGAGATTTTTTTTTTTTTTTTTAAAGATTTATTTGACAGAGAGAGATCACAAGTAGGCAGAGAGGCGAGGAGAGAGAGAGGAGGAAACAGGCTCCCCGCCGAGCAGAGAGCCCGATGTGGGACTCGATCCCAGGACCCTGAGATCATGACCCGAGCTGAAGGCAGAGGCTTAACCCACTGAGCCACCCAGGTGCCCCTGTCTGGTATTTCTTAAAATAACCTAAAATCATCCTTATGCCAAAAAGGCATATTTGGAGGTGGCAAATTCTGTTCACCACTCAGGAGTCCTAACTTAGGGGTCCTAATAACATATTACAACCTGGTGCTAAAAATCAGCCCTATAGATTTATAGTATAATGAAGACTTATAGGACTTTAAATATCTAACTGGACGGAGTCCAAAATGTCCCATGTTATACAGAATTCCGGGCTGTTTGGTTTACGGTCATGACGAAGTTTCATGTGCTAATTGCTTTTGGTGAGTTGGATATAGCCCAAGTAAGAAATGGGTTTGTAGAGTGCATTGGGTTCATTTCATTAGACTCCAGGAGATATTACAATAATGATATATTGCATTTATATACAAGTGTTTTCTCCACAGAACTCTAAACACTGTATCTGTTTTTGAAAGTTCTGCATGCTTATTAGTTCCTACAATACTCTTGAGGGGAGAAAATGGTAAATATTATTTATTTCTTTTTTTCTGGCAAAGTATATAGGTATAAAGACAAACGTATAAAGACACAATGTCATGTATTTACAAAGATTCTACCAGGCAGTACTTGATTAGCTTATGATGGGGTTCAAGGCCGACTGCCCCCAAATATGCCACTTTGGCATATTAATTATTTTGAATTAAAGTTATTTAAAAAGCAGCTGGTATAAGAAAAATACTCTGGCCCTTTGTCCCCCTGAAAGTAGGAAATAAATCTCTCATGTGAAAGGTACCTCATGTGAAAGGTACCTGTACCAGGAAGTAGAGACACATCCCTATTAACAGAGAGAGAGAATTTAGGGCCAAGAAGGCTGCAGAAACAAACCTTTTTATTTCTTCACCAATTTACTACTCCAAGCCCAAACTACTTTGTCTTGTCAATTTCTCACAAATCTGTTGTTTCCTTGTCTAAAAGGTATATTATATATAAAAGCTGCCTGCTTTGGTCACCTCTCTGAGTTTCAGATTTTTATGAGCTCCTCTATGTATGAAATTGGATCTGTTTTTCTCTTATTAATCTGTCTTATGTCAGTTTAATTATCAAACCAGCCAAAAAACCCAAAAGGGAAGAAGGAAAAAGCTTTCTTCTCCTACGCTTAACTGGTATTTATGAGACATAATTAATCAGTGTGCCTGGTGTCTCCAGAAAGTCTAACTTAGCCTCAAAAATGATCGCATCTACTGAGTATATGACCAGCTATGGGAAAAGAGATCATGTGGTCATGACTTCTGTAATACAAGTCTACTTGAGAGGAAAAATCTTCTTAGGAGGTTTATGCTGATCCAATAAAGGGGGGGGGGGACTGACATATCTAAGAAAGCACTATAAATACACTAATTTCTATGCATATCTTTGCTAGACTTTGTAAATAGACACAGGAAAGTCTAACAGAGGCTTTGAACAAAGAACTGGCATTAAAAAAAAAAAAAAAACAGGGGACGAAAGGAATATCAGAATTCTCATGAATGTAAAGACTATAAGGCTATAAATAATTTTAGTTCTAACTTGGACTGTGCAGTAGGAAAGGTCTTCTACCTTCTAATTGGGGTTAGGCAGCCTGAATATTAATAATCATTCAGAAATACATGTGTTGGTTTATTTCCAGAAGCACAGAAGAGAAGGTAATGATAGTAAGGTGATTGAATGGATTTTGGCATCCCTCATTTTTCATCTAGTTGGCCAAAAAAGTTAAATGATAAGTTATTCTTTTTGTGTAATAATTAGGAAATAAGATAGTCATTAGAAGAACATCATTGGTGTGAAATACCTCTCAGCATTAAATGCTATTACTTATTAAATATACATTTCCAAATACATGTGTTTCTTCTTAGGAGCTCAGAGAAGGCAGAGAAAGGATTGATTTGGATGGATTTGGCAACTGTCTCCTTTTCCCATCAATGTAAATGCTTAAGTACCTCATTCAACCATAAAGTTTCTTCTTTCAAAAATTCTTTGGTACGATTGTGTCAGGTTCTTAAAACAACTCCTCCCAGATTCTTTAGGGGAAAAAGCAAACAGGTATCTTGCAGGGGTTATCTCCATAGTAGATGTCCTATCTGTTATACCCCTTAAACAAAATGCAGACAGTGATCTCATTATCCTCTGCTGTCCTAGGATCTTAAACTGCACCTCGCAGGCATAAAGGGGGCCTAATAATGGCAGTAAATGCAGTAAAATGATGTGATCAGTGTTGCGGGGGCATGTGATTGGGTGTGGAAATGTTCTGGCTCTGTTTTGTATGTTGAACTGCTGTTGTAATAACTCAAACCAGGCTAACTCTTTGTATTTCAGTGTAATGTGTACTTTTATGTAAACAGCAGTGTTGGAAAATGACAAGGAAAATGTTGTCTATCAATCAACTGATTGAAAATGCCCTTCTCTAGAATGAGAAAGGTCATTCCATTTTAATTACTGCCAGTTCAAATGACACCTTTCTTTTCTCCAAGCAACTCTGCTACTTTTATGTTCAGTCAACTTTGAAGAATAGTTGCTGCACTCCTTTCTATAGCCTGAGTAAATTAAGCCAACAATTTAAAAAGAGAAATGGAAGAAAATGGGGTTCTCAAGTCCACTGATATGACTAAAGGCTCATATCTTGCAAAAACAAGTGTAACATCAAGTACCGTCCTTTCTCAGGCATATGAGCAAATCTACTTGACTAGAAGTATGTGCCTTCTTAAAGTGCAGACTTATTTTCTTCTTTCTTGGTCTACAATGTTTAATATTAACAAGGTTTTCGTTCATTCCTTTTTTAATTCTACAAATATTTACTGAATATCTATAGGGACTGTGTGTGCTGGACACTGGTGGTATAAAAATAAATGACAAAAACAGACAAATGAAAAATTTCCTTGCTCTGATGGAGGTTTAATTCTAGCAAAGGGGAAAGTGAGTAAACATAATAAAGAATCACATTAGGGACGCCTGGGTGGCTCAGTCAGTTAAGCATCTGCCTTTGGCTCAGGTCATGGTCCCAGGGTCCTAGGATAGAGCCTCACATGGGGAATCCCTGCTCAGTGGGGAGTCGGCTTTTCCCTCTCCCTCTGCCTGCAGCCCCCACCCACCTTGTGCTCTCTCTTTCTCTGTCAAATAAATAAATAAAATCTTAAAAGAAAAAAAAAAAAGAATCACATTATTTGTTGTATTAGGACTTGCTAAGTGTTGATGGAACGAAACAGAATGGAGAATGTCTGACTAGAGCAAGAATCACAGTTTTGCATATGATGGTTTGGCTATACCTCACTGGGGTAATATTTAATAAAGTCTTGAAGGAGGCTAGGGAATGGTCCATATTTCCCCAATTCTGGAGTGGAAAGCAGGTCAGGTATAGGGAACAATCACTGTAAAAGTCTAAAATAGGAGCATTCCGGCATATTTAATTCTTTTTTTTTTTTTTTAAATCTGTGAACAGTCTTTTAGGAGTTTTGTACCACTCAGGCCATTTGTCCCATAATTTTTTTTTTTTTTTCCCCTTGTGGGGGTGTCAAAGTCTACAATACAAGTAAGGCTTTCTTAGGTTCTCAGATCTCCCAGAGTTCCTAGGCATGGAGGCAGGGTGAGTTCCACTTCAGAAATCTTGCTTTCACATTAGGAGGCCAGACTGATGAACTAGGAGATCCTGTCCCAATGCAAATACTGCAAAATGCTGTGTGAGCCCTTCTCAACATAAAATATGCATATATGGAAAAACAACATTTATAATATTTGAAGCTTGCAATGTTTTTCTCAGTTCTTTAAAATATCCTAGGAAGGAAGTTTTGCATTTTTTAATAGTTTTAACATTAATAATACTAATTGCCAACATTCACGGAACACTTAATGTTTCCCAGGCATTGTTCTGAGGATTTTAAATACGTAATCTTATTTAGTGCTTATGAAACCCCAAACCCAATAAGTCAGGTAAAGATTTTTTTTAATACTAAGTTTATCACAATTGTTATTTTTATTTATAATTCCTTAAGGGTTTTTAAGTATTTATATTTTAATCAATCCACTGAGATGTATTTTACTTGCAATCAAATTCATTAATTTTAGGTTGTGATTCAACGCATTTTGACAAATGTCTGCAGTTGCATGACTGACACTACTATCAACATTTAAAAAACGTCCATCACCCCAATTCCCCTCTTGCCTCTTAACAATCAGTTATTCTTCTCCCTCAGACCCATGGCCCCTAGAAAATAGCAGTTTGCTCTCTCTTGCCATGACTTTGACTTTCTACAGTTTGATGTGCATGGAATCATGAATTCTCTGGTGTCTTGACTTTCATTTCGCAATAGGCTTTGAGATTCATCCATATTGTGGCATGTATCATCATATCATTCTTTTGTTTCCCAGTGGCATTCCATTTTAGGGATAGACAACATTCTGTCTAACCATTCAGTAGTTGATGGATGTTTGCATTACTTCCAGTTTGGGCCTAGTATTTTTAAAATGTGCCATAAATATTTGTATGCAAGTCTTTATAGAGACATATATTTTGTTTGCTCTTTATAATTAAACCTGAGAGCAAAATGCTAAATCATAGGGTATTTCATGTTTAACTTTATGAGAAATTACTAAACTCTTTTCTCAAATAAATCTATTATTTTACATTTCTACCTATTTCTTCTACATTTCTTCTGTTTTACAACAAATAAGACTTCAAGTCACCCTAGTTCTTTACCAAGTCAAGTTCCGACTTGAAAAATGTCAGATTTTATAAAATTTTAGACATTCTAATAAGAATAGAGTGGTATTTCATTTGGGTATTAGTTTGTATTTTGCAGATAGTTAATGCTGTAGTGCATCTTTTCTTATGTTTATTTTAGCATCTGTATCTTTTCCTTGATGAACTCTCTTCAGTTCTACTTCCCATTTTTTAATTGGGTTTTTAATCCTAGTATTGAGTTGTAGGTGGTTTTTATGTATTTGGAATAGGGATTCTCAATCTGATAAGTGTTTCGCAAAATATTCTCCCAGTTTTTGGCTTATCTTTTCATTTTATTAACAGAGTCTTTCCAAGAGTTGACTTCTTGTATTATTTTGAAGACCAACTTATCAAGTTTTTTGATATGTTTGTTCTTTTTATATCATACTGAAGATATCCTTCCTTGTTCAGTCTAATACACTAGGATTTATCCTATTTCCTTTTAGAAATTTCCCATTTAACTCTTTTTTAGACCCATGATCCATATGGAATTGTTATACATAATGCAAAGTGAGGAGTGAGATTTATTTTTTCTGTACAGGATATTCAGTTGTTATGGCCTTATTTATAGAAAAATCGTACTTCTTCCCATTAAACTGGTTTGTCACCTTGTCCAAAAAAGTGGCTGTCCCAATTTGCATTTCATCTAGCAACAGTATGAGAGTTCCAGTTGATCCACATCTTTCTCAGCACTTACACTCTCAGTTTTTAAAAAAACATTTTAGTCATTTAGTAGGTGATATTTTATTTGTGGTCTTAATTTGCAAATTTTCTAATGCCTATCTTTTCTGTGCTCGTTTGATATTTGCATATTTGGGTCAGTTTGGGAAAGAATTGATATCTTTAAAATATTAAATCTCCCAATTTGGGGGTTATCTGCTGGGACAGAGACATATTTAGAGGGATGCAGAAGTTGACTCTAGAATAAGCTTCTAGAAATCGTGTCCCAGAAATGACCTGCCAGTGAAACTGTTGCATCACCAAGATCAGAAAGCTCTAGAATCAATCCACTGTTGAATACAGAATCATACTATAACAAATTACTTTTTCACCAGCAAAATAGAGTCCTCAAACCTGTCTCTGTTTCTGTTTAATTCAGTTTTGAATTACCATCCTGTGGAAATGAATCTGACTGACAAACCTAATCATGTCCAAAATTATGGTTTTAGGCAGTCTTAGAAATTTAGTTCTAATTTTATTTTTCTAGCTTTTGCTAACAACAATAGCTTACTAAAAGACACTGGGGAGAGGCGCCTGGGTGGGTCAGCGGGTTAAAGCCTCTGCCTTCGGCTCGGGTCATGGTCCCAGGGTCCTGGGATCGAGCCCTACATCGGGCTCTCCTCCTCCTCACTCTCTGCCTACCTCTCTGCCTACTTGTGATCTCTGTCTGTCAAATAAATAAATAAAATCTTAAAAAAAAAAAAAAAAGACACTGGGGATAGGTATTAGGCACACCAGTCTCATGGATCTGTCTCAAAAAGTAAATGAAGAAATTCACCTTCTGAGTAACAAAACCAAAATTTTAGTGAATAAGATAACACATGAATAAAAGATGCCATTTGCTAGCTTCTCTTGAAGGTAGGCATGGCTAAGTGACTGAGTGCTGGCCAATAGGATGATGAGAAAAATGTACATTCTGTAAAAATAACTAGTTAAAAGGAAATGACCCAGGTAGAAGGACCCCCTTGTCCTTTGCTTGTGTCCTCCTTTTATTGGTCCACAGTACAAATGGATGCCTGAGGCCCCAGCAGCCGTCAGGGGCCGGAAGGGGATCTTGCCCACATTCACAGTGTCAGAGCAGTAAGAATGAGTATGACCTCTGTTGCTACCAGGGAGTTTTCATGCCAATCCCTGGACTTTTACTTCTGGACTTCTTTATTTTATTTTATTTTTATTTATTTTTTTTTTAAAGATTTTACTTATTTATTTGACAGACAGAGATCACAAGTAGGCAGAGAGGCAGGCAGAGAGAGAAAGAGAGAGAGAGAGAGAGAGGAGGAAGCAGGCTCCCTGCTGAGCAGAGAGCCAGACGTGGGGCTCGATTCCAGGACCCTGGGATCATGACCTGAGCCAAAGGCAGAGGCTTTAACCCACTGAGCCACCCAGGCGCCCCCATGGACTTCTTTATTTTAAAGAGAAATAGTCACATCACGTTTCAGCCACTTTAATTGGGGATTTTCACTTCCATGAGTCCACCATATTGACTTCTTAGTAATACGGACATCCTGTTGCCATCTCGAAACATTCTGTTATGGGAAAATACGTGTAAATATCTCCCCATTCTCTTCACTCGGTATTAGGGAGCTATATTGGGATTTTGAGTACGTTTTACCTACTTTCTGAAAAGCCTATCTCTTCATAGAAGGCAGATTTGTCAGTTTGTCTTACACATCTTCTTTAATTGAATCTATCCTTAGCAGAAGTCCTTCCATTTTCAGTTTTCAGTGATAATGCAAGATTTTCCTCTTAAAAAGTTGTTGATTATTCTACTAAAAAGTTGTTGATAATTTCTACTCAGTTTTCAGAGCTTCTCCGGTGTCTTTCATTTCTTAAAAATAATCATCTAAGATCACTCGTATGCCAAGAAGGCATATTTTGGGTGATGAATTCTGCTCTCCTTCACCCATTTGTACTTCATTGTATTTACCTAAAGTATAAAACTTACTTTAATATTCACGAACTTCTTCAGATTTTCAAAATTATTTTAACTAAAAATAATATGTATGAACTTGTGTTGTGAAATCTAAAGCAGTACTAAACCTATCAGTGGTTTTTTCTTAAGAAACTAGCCTGAAAGAATTTTATTAAAGAGTTGTATTTCAAAGGAAAGTATGGAACTGTATTTTTGTCAATTTAGAAACATCATACCTAAAATATACCTAGATGAAAATGTAATGAGCTCCAAATCTTATTTTTACAAGTGATAGAATTAGATGCATGATTTCCAGTAGTCTCTATAGAAAATAATTTAGACTACTCAATAAAGAGCATATTTCATGCATTAAATCAATTCAGCAAGGCTTGAATTGATCAAATAAAGCAGACTTTTAATCACTTTGGGTAGATAATCTATTAAAGATGCTCAGTGCTGAAAAATGCAATTTTTTTCTGCTTCAGTGGCATCATGTTTTTATACATATTTGCCACTTGAATACATCAGATGTGTAGAGTATATTTAATACAGGATCATTTTATTCTATTTTAAAGATTTTATCCATTTATTTGATAAACAGAGATCAAAAGTAGGCAGAGAGGCAGGGGTGGGGGTGGGGGTGTTGGGTAAGCAGGCTCCCTGCTGAGCAGAGAGCCCAAGGTGGGGCTCCATCCCACAACCCTGGGATCATGATCTGAGCTGAAGGCAGAGGCTTTAACCCACTGAGCCACCCAGGCACCCCATAGGATCATTTTAAACAAGCTGATACCAATTGCAAGGCATATTCATTTTCTATATAAGTCTTCAAAGAATATAAAAATTTAGCTAACAAAAAGAGAGATTAGTGCTTGCGACTGCTTCCCACCCACCAAAGAGAAAACATGTAACCACTTTTGGTATAGCTGGATGATGTTTGTTTGAATTAAAAACATGTTCAGGCTGTGGGAGATTAAGCAATGGCTCCAGTGACTAATGAGTTTCTCTCAAGCAACTGCTAAATGTTAGGGCATCACACTTGAATTTAAAAAAACAAAAAACAAAAAACAAAAAAACCTAACAAATCCATTTGAATGGGAACACTAACGGAATTAGCTCTTGTGTTAGAAAGAAAAGGCAACCACTACCTCTTCATTGGCCCCAGGATGCCAAACTTTGTTGTTTCCTTTTCAGTTGCCATAGTGAATGACACAGCATGGGTTGCTAAATTTCCATGAAGAAAAAAGGGTTCTTTCTTTTGAAAACAAACATTGAATTCTGAAGAACAATGCTATATACACAATATAGTGTTTTGAAGCTTTCAGAGTTCTGATCATTATGATTTCATGGAGCATGCATGAGAAACTCTTTTGCTAGGGATTTTTTATGAAACTTTCTGACAGACTTGATATTTTATTTTAAAAACAGAAATTTCATTCTTAACCATATAATGGCATCAGTGTTGGCCCATTCCCAAAACCCCTCCTAAATATAATGACAAAAAATAATAAATTCTAAGATTTAGAAAATCTAGATGCTGGCTAGTTGTATAATTTTATTTTATTTTATTCTTTTTTTATTTTTATTTTATTTTATTTATTTTATTCTTTCAGAATCTTTAATTACATGATCCAGCTCCAGTTTTTGTTTTGAAACAAATATATATATATATATATATATATATATATATATATATATATATGGCCTGATAATATTCCCTTTTATGATCTACTATAACAAAAAGATTTTGGGGTGCCTGGCTGGCTCAGTTGGTAGAACATATGATTCTTGATCTTGGGGTCATGAGTTCAGATGCCAGGTAGGGTGTAGAACTTACTTAATTTAAAAAAAAAAAAAAAGTATTTACATGAAGTGTTTAAAGTAAGTCCCTATGTTTAAAACAATAAATGAAAACAAAAAGACCCAAAAAAGTACTAAGAGATTTTTGCACCAGGTGCAAAATATGTGGACAACACACCCTGAAACTTCTGTCATGGCAGAGACTTCTAGGTAACTCTTTTCTCCCATAGAACTAGAACCCCCAATTTTAATATGGGTAACAGGCCCCTGAGAATAAAGGCTACAGTTCTCAGGCAGCTTCTGAAGAGTGTGGCTACATAACTAACCTCTGAGGTAAAAGGTAAGAGATATAACCTTGAGAGTGCATTCTTGAAAGGAAATGTATTCTCTTTTTCCTCTGTTCCTCAAGGAAAAGAGCAGGATCTGGCAACTGAAGTATAATTTGGGACTTGAGGCCAAGGCCTCCAATATAGATACTCAGAAAGTTGAAAACAACCCAAAGGCTAGCTAAGCATAAAACCCTCAGCTGCTGCCATTTACACTTAGCTTTCCTTTTATGTGAGATAGAAATAAACTTGTTCATGGCTTAACCATTTTTACTTTTGTTTTATTTTTTTTTAAAGATGTTATTTATTTATTTGAGGGATAGAGAGAGAGAAAGCAGGAGCAGGGGGGAGGGGTAGAGGGAGGAGAAGCAGGTTCCCTGCAGAGCAGAGCAGGGAGCCTGATGTGGTACCGGTTCCCAGGATCCCAGGATCATGAGCTGACCTGAAGGCAGACGCCCAGCTGACTGAGCCACCCAGGGACCCCCATTTTTACTTTTAAAAATGTCTTGTTTTGAGACAAGTGTAGATGTACATACAGTTGTATAAATTAATATAGAGGTATAAACCCTTCAGCCATTTCCTCCAGTGCTGACATAATCAGAACCAGGAAATTATAATTTTATTTTGCGTCTTAATTACAAACTTATTTAATGAATTAATACTTATTTGGAGCACACATTTGGGTTTCTGTCACAAACTTAAGCCAAATATATGTCCTAGATATTATACTTTATGCTACGAATTACTTAGAAAGAAAAACTGGATTAAATATTTTAAAGTCCTTTAAAAATTATAATCGTGCTTGCATAAAATTTAAGAATTATCAGAGATTTTAAAAGCTAGAGTATGACGTTCTCAGACTGACGCAGAGCAGGACCGGGGTGGAGGTGGGAGGGGCTGGTCTCTATTACTGATGGAATTCTGCAGCAAAAGTTGATGATGTGACCTTCATTCCTCAAAAGACGGAGAGCGGCTGTACCTTCAGTGAAGCAGAAGACTAAAACAAAATTAATCAATACAGGAGGGATGGCCAGGACAGGAATGTTTCTGAAGGTATTCACCATCAACTTCTCACCTACCCAGAATCTGGAGGTCATTTTTACTCCCTGGATCCATTGAGAGCCTCATAAAAAACGAGCATTAAAAACGAACATAGAAATTTTGTGATATCCCTCGGACTTCTGGAATAATTAGATGTACACAATACACAAGTATCTTGGACATGAGGAACTAAGCAACCATGAGTAAGAGTAAGCAGAGACAAGAAAAGGGAGGTTACACTCTGTATTAATCTCCAAGGGATGCCTTAACAAATGACCATGAAGGGTCATTTTAAACAACAGAGCTTAAAACAACAGAGATTTATTTTCCCAAGATCAGACATCTGAAGTCAAGGTGTCAGCAGGGTCGCACTCTTCCGAGGCTCTGGAGGAGCCCCTGTTCAATGCCTTTTTCAGCTTCTGGTATCTGTTGGCACATCTCAGCTGGCAGCTCCAGCATTCCAGTCTCTGCCTCCCCACCTCGTCCTCTACGGAACTCCTCTGTATGTCTCATCTAAGGACACTTGTCATTGGCTCTAGCGTCCCCTCAAATAATCCAGGGTGATCTCATCTTGAGATCCTCAATTTAATTATTATATCTGCAAAGACCCTTTTTCCAAATAAGGGAACATTGGCAGGTTCTGGTGATTTGAACAGGAGCATATATTTTTGTAGGTCCACCATTCAGCTCACTAACTCTCTAAAGAATTTCAGATAATAGAACCAGCAGAGAAGTTATTTCATATTTATTTAAAATAATTGCATTCTTTAGTAAAAGAGGCACTAATATGACACTCTGGAAAAATAACTACCAGTTTTACAAGACCAAAGTGGATCTTCAGATTATATAGTCGTTGAGATGAAATAAACCAGTGGGTGGATTATATAGCAAATTAAACACTGCTGAGCTTGTTTGTTATCTGTATTATATATGAGAAAAATTTCACAGAGATTATATAGTAATAAGGTCAAAAGACATAAAGGATATAAGAAAGCTTTTTGTGTGTATACATATGTATGTACATACATAAAAATATACATACATGTAATAGAACTTTCTGGAGAGACCAGAGTATCTGGGAGAGAGAAAATATAACAATGAGAATTTTCAAGAATTATTAAGGTACATAAATCTTTCTTTCAAAATGAGTCTTAAAAAGAGTAAATAAAAATTAAAAAGAGTAAATAAAAATTGTACTCTTAAAAAAGAGTAAATAAAAATACTCTTAAAAAGAGTAAATAAAAATTAAATAAAAATTTATAAAATAAAAATTTTATAAAAATAAAAGAGTAAAATAAAAATAGAAATGACAGCGAATCTGCAGCACAATGAATAAAAAAAGAAGATACCAAGTACAATCACAGACCAATTTTTTTTTTTTAATCTATGAAGGCAAACCATAAATTAAAAACAGACTTCTCAACAGAAACAATGGAAAATAAACTACAGTATAATAATACTATACATACTTAGGATGGGCTTTTTCAGTATTTCTCATTAACTTATTTTTTATCTTTGTTACTTATATATATATTTGTTTTTTATGTTTTCTAGTGTTTATTCTTAAGCTCCTTCCTTTATTAGAACTCAAAGTATAAGATTCCTCAGACTCTTTTGCAGAGTTAACAGATCTCTGTTGGGTTCCACAAATCAGATGGACACATACAGGCCTTACAATACTTAGAACTTCATGAAGACAAGTCCAGGATAGTGGCATTCCTGGGTCTGGCAGCCCATCTTGAATCAACAGTTCCAGAGATGGTTTCCTATTCCCTACACATGGCTAAGATACCATGATCCTGGAATCAAAGGTTGTGATGGCCATTTCCAGATTGCAGCAAAGTTAAATCCCCATTGGGAGTCCGGCTCTGAAGTACTATGTGGGAGTCCTTTGGAAGGCCCAGCGTGGAACTTGCCTCTCAAGGCCTTCCAGTAATTTTATAAATACTCATTTATGCATACCAAATATTCTTCTGCTTAAAATTGCTAGAGGATTTTGTTATCTGAAACCAAATCTTAGTTAGTGCAGTATTTGGTAGCAAAGGCAGTTGCAGGTTATTAGACTTTTAAGGATGGGAAATTGATTGCTCCTCTGACATTGCTGTTTAAAAAGCAAGAAATATCTCTTTTTCCACTACAGGATGGCATATGCGTGGTTCAGGGTGCTCAGTGTTAAAAGCATCACTAAAAGTTTCACCTGTGTACGTATGACTCTGGCAGATGACGTGGTAGCTTCCATTGTGTACTGTAACAGCCACAGCAAATTGGAAGTCTATGAAATAGTCTGTTTCTAATAATACTGAATAACATACAAATGAAAATCATAGAGCCAAGGCTTTAAATTCTTGGCTCAAGTCACAATCAGAGAAACGGGAAATGTCTGTGATCCCTCCAAATTAATTTCTTTCCTGAATTAGCTGGAGGGCTAATACAGACAAAGATCAAACAAAATCGGATCCAGTGCAATGTTATATTGCAAAATACACTAAATCCACAGACTCACTCAAGTCCCTAATGTGAAAACTGATTGAGAAAAAGATGATAACCCCCAAAATAGAATTTGATATTTGAATGATTTTATATAAGGGCAAGATTTTTAAATGCCTAAACCCAAAAGAGCCTCACAGGGAAGCCAGAACAACCTCTCATCTCCTGAATAGGGGCCTGCTTTATTGGAGAGCTGAAATGATCTCACAGGTCACCTTGGAAGGGGATACCAATTATCTTCATGCTCTACCACTACTATCTAATTTCCTCCAGAGCTATATTTAGTATCAGATCCCAGCATGCCACAGAGGCCAATTACAATGTCAAACCAAGGAAAAGAAAATTCGCATGCCAAAATAAGTGTAAGATGGTGGTAGATTGCATTTTCATTTAAACTATTTTCTGTCCCCTCTCTCTATAGCCAATTAGCACACCCCTACCTATTGACTTACCCCTTGGCCTTGTGACTTTAATGTGACCAATGGAAAGTGAGCAGAATTGATGTACGCAAACTTCTGAGAAGATTTGAGGATCCCAAAGTGTAGTCGGCCATCAGGTGTCCTTTCCCCTGCACCCAAACCAATGATGTTTATTTAGAAAGATCCTATGACTCCGTCAGCTTGGGCCCTGAGATGACAACAACATAAAGCAGACTGTGGCTAACCCACAAAGAAGACATAACATGAGAAATATTGTGGGGCGCGGGGGTGGGGGCGGCAAGGTGTGTGTATATGTCCATCGTCCTTCCCATGCTGTAAGGTCAATGTGTAATTCACTTAATCATTGCCTTTTTTCTTTTATTATCCTTTTAAATGGAACTTGTTTTAGAAGCTAATAAATTAGAAGCAAATATTTACCTTAGTGTAAATAACTTTATCAGTTATTTTCTTTAGAGGACAAGAAATAGGAAACCCTTCAGTATCAAGAGAGAACTTAAAAGAAGAGACAAGATACTAAAGTAGATGTCGGAACAGCAAAGACAATTATATTATTGTTTCCAGCCAGAGGGTTTGATGATTATTTTTGAGTGAGAATACGCTGCTCAGAACTATTCCAATTCTGCTCAAAGCTACCCTTTGATGACTGTTAATGAAGACAGTAAATTTTCTTGTTTTCTCACCAGTGTCCTCTTTTCAGTGCAGTATGGCTCAGATTCTGTGGGCAAACTTTAGAAGACACCCTGATAAATTTGCCTCCACTCATGGCTGACGCAATCAAGCATTCTAACACTGTGACACTGTGAAATGTGTAAACCCGGCGCTGGTGCTGCTGCGGTCTTCAATAGCGAACTGATTACTGATGTTGGGTGCCCTGCACTTGTAAGGAACAGCCTGGCAATGAGAGCTTTGGGGGCGAGAGGTTTGGTGAGGGAGGGCAGAGGCTCCTTTCCTGAGGATCTCCAGAATGTAATAGGAGTAGCACTTCAAAGTAAGGTGGTGAAAACAGAGTGTCTCCACCTTTCTTTTGAAATTTGCTCAAAAATAAGGCGAACAAAATTTAGAAACACCATACAAACTCTACCTGTAATTAAAAAGAAGAGATCTGTTCATTGTCACCAAAATAGATGAAGAGAAATAATGGAATAAAAAGTAGATGATTTATCAAAGGGAAGAAAGTTCAAACTCCTGTTCGATGTCTAAGTTTTGTTATGTTGACGGCCTCCAAACATCTACTGAGAACTGGGGACTAGAAAATTATCAAAGGTCTTTTTTTTTTTTTAAGATTTTATTTATTTGACAGAGATCACAAGTAGGCAGAGAGGAAGGCAGAGAGAGAGGAAGGGAAGCAGGCTCCCTGCTGAGCAGAGAGCCCAATGTGGGGCTCAATCCCAGGATCCTGGGATCATGACCTGAGCCGAAGGCAGAGGTTTTAACCCACTGAGCCACCCAGGTGCCTCTATCAAAGGTCTTTTTTAAAGGTAATTATTACTATAGCAGTAAACAGATGCCATAGGAGACTGGTTGCTAGTTGCTCACCCATTGTCAATCCCTACTTCTCCTTACTAACAGAACCTGATCGCATCCACTGCAATAAAATAACTGAATAAAAGATTATATTTCCCAGTCTTCTTTAGATCCAATGGAATATAAGCAGAAGTCATCAGAGTAGTGTCTAGGAAGAAAAAAAATTTTTTTCAGAGAGAGCGTGGGGGGCGACAGAGGAAGAGGGAGAATCCTAAGCGGGCTCCACACCCAGCACGGAGCCCAGTGTGGTGCCTGAATCTCATGACCCTGAGATCATGACCTGAGCTAAAATCAAGAGTCAGACACTTAACCAACTGAGCCACCCAGGCACCTGCTGGAAACTTTTTTAAAGGCAGAGATTTGTTCCTTCAGCTTTTCCTGTTTCCTCTCTCTTCCTTTCTGGAATAGAGACATAATGTCTGGAACCGCAAGTCTTCTCATGCTGTGGGGCAATCTCAGGGATGGGAAACACGTGCTAGGAAAGGCAGAATAGAAAAATAAAGCAAGAAAAATCTTCCCTAATTCCAGTGAAGCTGTCATACTAGTCCCGGAAACCTTATCTCCACGATTTCTATGGGACAAAATAAAGCTTCTATCCTTTTAAGTCCCTTTACTTTGGGTTTTGCATTATATGCTGCTAACTAAAGTCAGTCCTAACTGGTACAGAGATTTCATTTGGCTCATAATAAGAATATTCTTAGAAAGACTGGTGATGATGGAGTAAACAAACAAACAAACAAAAAAACAGAAGTTAAGCCTTTAAAATAATATAAATTCAGATTTTACCATAGGGCTTTCCATGAGAAACATTTTTTAGTTAGTTTATATTTTGGATAAGAAATTTCTCTGTTTGTTTTATGATTATGTTTCTCCTCTGTATCATCAAACAGAGTGGCTTTTGTTTATTTTTTGTGAAGCAGATACAAAATTTGAATCCTTGCTTTTACTATTGTTTTTCCCAGTGTTAGGATCCCTTGGCTTTGATCAAAATTTGTGTTGGCATTGCGCGCCTCAAACCACCCTGCAGTAATGAATGGTGGACCATTGCCATGTTCATTCTGTTCATAGTCAATAAAAATGCCATCGTGTGTGTGTGTGTGTGTGTGTTGGTAGTGTGTGCATACGTGGGTTGAAAGTCTAGGGGAGAAGAGTAACAGTAGCTTTTCTTTGAGTTCAAGGCTCTCTTTCTGAGGTCATATTGAGGTCCTCGGTATTATATATATACATATATTCTTGGCTTCCAGTAAATTCAGAGATTTCATCATCCTAGTGCCCCATGGAGATCCACAAATAGTCTCTCAAATATTTAACAAAGGTGTGCATTCTTTATGTAGATATACCTAGATCAGAAGAAGTTTTTTCACTCTGAAACAGCCTTACATACTTCACTACTGCACCAACATGGTATGATAGGGACAAAGAGAAGATGTGGGGGAGTTTGTAGAACCACTACAAAGAGAAACAGACAGAATAAAGGCATTGGCTACTGGAAATAAACTATCCATAAGGTATACCTCTGATCATCTCTTTATGAGATTTTGTCAACTTTTATATTTCAAAACCAGACATCAATGCCAAAGGATCTGGACTTGACTGAACTTCTGCTGTTTGAATTGTTTGCTATGTCTATGAGAATAACAAGGTCTTGTAGCTTCTACACATCGACCAGAGTAAAGGATGATAGGGAGTAAGCATTATTATCACTAGGTATCACTGTGGAAGAAAGAGGGAAATCGAGGCTGGAAATCCAGAAGTAATTTCTTCTGGAACACAGAAGACTCTCCCAATTTGGTAGATGCTTCTCTGCCATTTTCACGGAAATACTCTTTTTCCCAAGGGAAAATAGTAGGGGAGAAAGAGAGGATCCACAACATCTTCAGATGCAAGTCATCTCAAGCCAGTGTTATTTTCACTCTGTCTCAGCTTCATTCTGGCAGTCTTATCATCCTTTAGACAGTGGAAGAGGGGAATCAGACCAGGCATTTATTCCCTGGATTAGAAGAGTCAGTGGAGCCTGTGACACAGTGACACAGTGACACAGTGACTCCCAAGGGGACAGCTGTGCCAGATGCTTAAGGAAGCACCACTCTTGTAGCCTATGGCTTGGGTATTCGGGTCAGAGAAAGCTAAGCAAGATGTAGAATTTTACAATACATGCTGGGCCAAACTACTGTGTTATAATAATAATCTTAAATTTTGGCTAGATTGTACATATATTATATATTATAGATTGTACATATATAATTATTATAATATGTATTAAATTTGTACATAGATTTGATAGATTGTACATATATAATTATACATATATTAACTAGATTGTACTACATATATTATTATATTATTATACTAGATTGTACATATATTATTATATAGATGTACATATATATGTGTGTATATATATATTATAGTTAATTATCAAATATTTCTATGGATCAGCTCACATATAAACCCTCTGAAAGTTCTCAGTGATCCTGGTCCAACAAAACGCTAGGTTACTTGATGCTATTCTACCTAACATGGATACATTTTAAAATTTTGTGTGTGTGTTTGCTTTGCATAGTTTATTTTTATTAACATGTAATTTATTATTTGCTTCAGTGGTACAGGTCTGTGACTCATCAGTCTTACCCAATTCACAGCACTCACTACAGCACATACCCTCCCCAGTGTCCATCACGCAGCCACCCATCCCTCCCACCTCTTCTCCTTCAGCAACCCTCAGTTTGTTTCCTGAGATTGAGAGTTTCTTATGGTTTGTCTCCCGCCCCTGTCCCATCTTGTTTCATTTTCCCTCCCTTCCCCCACGACCCCCTGCCCTGTCTCTCATATTCCTCATATCAGAGAGATCATATGATAATTGTCTTTCTCTGATTGACTTATTGCGCTCAGCATAGTACCCTCTAGTTCCATCCACGTTGTTGCAGATGGCAAGATTTCAATTTTTTGGATGGTGCTTTGCATAGTTTCTATTGCTTGGACTTCAAGCACACTGATATTTCCTGAGACAGTGTCTAATCTGCCACATTCTCAGCCAGTATATTTTTCACCTCAGACATATTTTTTATACCTGGAAGTTTGATTTGAATATGTTTTATGTAACATGCTTGATTCTCTTCTCCCGTCTTGGTCATAAGGTATTGAGTAAGGAGAGCTCTTTCAATTTCATTGTCTAGTATTTCTATATCATGTATCTATATCATTTCTGGGTCTATTTCATTGGTTGATTTTCCTGATCATAATGAGTTGTGTTGTCCTGCTTTTACATATTTGATAATTCTAGATTGGATGTAGACATTATACATATGTTGAATGTCTGATACATTTTTATTCATACATATTTTTGAGCTTTGTTATGAGGCACAATTAAAAAAAAAACAGTTGGTTCTATGAAAGCTCTACTCTGAGTAGTTTTTGCATTAAGTTGCAAGAGTTTTCACTCTGGCTGAGAAGATACAAACCATTGCTAGTCCTATTTAAGATTTCTGCTTATCTGAAATCTTTTGGATAGTTATTTCCTTGACTTCAGGCATGTTTATCATACACATTCATCAGCTCTCACTGAAGACCAGAGGGAGACTCCTGACAGATCTCCAGTCTGTTTTTCTGCTCTACGAACTCTAGCCCCCTCAATATCCAGCTTTGTCTCTTCACTTCAGAGAGACTGCCTTGTGCCCCTGCTCCACTCTGTCCCACTCCTCCTTGCCTGTGTTGTGGCTTAGAAGTCATCTCTAGAAAGTAAGCTGAGTCAATTATAGGTCTCATCTTGTTTGACCCCCTTCTTTCAAAAATCATTGTCCTGCATTATCTAACATACTATGTCTGGAAGCCATTATCTTCACTTTTTTTTTTTTTCTGTTTTGTTGTATGTGTGCTTTCTCTGTGTCAAAACCTTTGATTGATGTGTTGTTTTGCTGCATGTTTTATGTATTTTTTAATAACATAGCATGTGCTATTTAGAGAAGGTGTGAGTTAGAAGTTTTGACAAAAGTGCTTTTTAAAAAAAGTCATTGCTTTTGCATTTTGGCTTCCTATATATATATTTTTTTCATTTTCTCTTTTATGACTTT
Organism: Mustela erminea; assembly: GCF_009829155.1. Taxonomy (NCBI): domain Eukaryota; kingdom Metazoa; phylum Chordata; class Mammalia; order Carnivora; family Mustelidae; genus Mustela; species Mustela erminea. Next base: position 108,770,247 of record NC_045620.1, read on the forward strand.
TTCATAAGGTAAAGATTTCTCATCTTCTCTGTATTGGCTGGTATCTTATTTTATTTCTTTTTTTTTAAGATTTTATTTATTTGACAGATGGAGATCACAAGTAGGCAGAGAGGCAGGCAGAGAGAGAGAGAGAGAGAGAGAGAAAGGAGGAAGCAGGCTCCCTGCGGAGCAGAAAGCCCGATGTGGGGCTCGATCCCAAGACCCTGGGATAATGACCCGAGCCAAAGGCAGAGGCTTTAACACACTGAGCCACCCAGGTGCCCCATCTTATTTTATTTCTATATACAATGGAATAAGTTATAACTTTGAGATGGATTGGTTATGTTACTTGGTCATCAGGATTAGTAAATACAAACTTGTGCAGCTTGGGCCTAATGACTGATAAGAACAGTTTTATAAGTTATGATTCTTACTTTGTATCATATGATTGACTGTAACTTCTCATGGTTTGAAGATGTTTTGCATTATCCATGTACAATTACAACCTTTCCCTCATCTCAGCCCCAAATTAATATACCTTAATAAGATTCCTACTGACAAGACCTGGTCTGTGTCTCAGCCCCCATCAGACTGGCTGCTTTTATATTTGCTTCATTATATTTAATAGCAATGGGTTTTTAATACCAACTATAATTGTTATAGTGACTTACAAAAGATTTCCATAAATATACCCCTTTATTTTCAGAACTTATCTAGTAAACTAACTATTCGATGCATGGAGGGGACCAAAATTCCCTTTGCACAATTAACATTGAGCTTGATTTGGAACATCTTTTTACAGAAGCACTTTGTTGCACTAGCATATGTGCTTTCTTTTGAAGGAAGAATTTCTTGCTTTCACCAAGTTGGCTGCTCTTAATAGGGTTCTGTTTCTAGAAAACTGTATTTTTTTTGAAAATTATTGAGTTTATTAGGAATAAAATATGGAAAGCAATTTGGAAATTTACTAGGGTCAATTACTACCAATTAACTGGGTGGAACCCTCTTGAATGGACAAAATATAGAACTGTGGACACTATTGATAGCTGTGAAAAACCTTACAACTCAGACACTTATGCCTGCACTATTGAATAAAGTAGCCCTAAGTAACATATGGATATTCAAATTTAAATTAATTAGCACTCCGTTGCACTAGCCATACTTCAAAATGATGCAGATAAGTGATACAGAAATACTAGACAATGAGATTGAAAGAGCTATTATTACTCAATACCTACGTCCAAGATGGTAGGAGAAAATCAATCATGTTAACACAGAGATATGGAAGATGTTAAAACATATCTAAATCAAACTTCTGGGTATAAAAAATATGTCTGAGATGAAAATATACTGGCTGGGAAAGTAGCAGATCAAGGAAAATATCAGTGTGCTTGAAGTCCAAGAAATAGAAACTATGCAAAGGAAACACACAAAAAAACATTTAAAAATTAATGGTATATCCATGTTCAGTAGAACAACATCAAACAACCTACTATACCCATCACTGGAGTCTAGAATAAAGGAGTGGATAATATTTTCAACAATAGTTTTAGAGAGATTGGATAAACATATATGACAAGGAACCTTGACTCTTAAATTATATAAAAAAGTTAATTCAGAATATATCACAGACCTAATTATCAAAAATAAAACAGAAAACCTGAGCGACCTTACCTTCAGCAAAGACTTCTTCAAAATAGTGCAGAAAAGCATAAATTATGAAAGAAAAAAAAAATAAATTGAACTTCCTTCAAAGGCAAAACGTTTATTCTTCAGAAGACTCATTAAAAAAAAGGAAGACCACAGCATAGGAAAAAATATTTAGAAAATCTATATGTGACAGGTAACTTACATCTAGAATATATAAAGAATTCCTATAACTTAATAATAAGAGGCAAAAAAGAAAAAATTAAAAATGAGGAAATATTTGAATGAACATTGCACTAAAATAGATACATGAGTATAGTAAATAAGCACAAGGAAAGATGTCTTTCCAATATCATTAGTCATTTAGGGAAAGGCAATTTATGCTTATGATGAACTACTATTTATGATAGCAACCAGAATGGCTAATTAGAAAGATAATTAATTACATCAAATATTGGCAAGTATGTAGAGCAACTGGAACTCTCGAACACTGCTGGTTGGTATATAAAATGGTAGATGCATCCACCACTTTGGAAGAGTTAGGCAGCACCCAGGAGGTTAAACATACACCTCTATATGATCTATTCCACTATTTACTCCATTTCAGTGGTGCTTACTCAATATTATTATTGACCCACTTCTGGTAAACATTTATTTTATTAAATACAATCTAGGCACATTTCAATATTCAGTCAACAGAAATGTTAACACTAGGTTTAGAAAAATAAAAATAAAATGTTTAAATTAAAATGCCTAAAATAAACTCCATACAAAAAAAAAAAAAAAAGTTGCTCTTGTTCTTTCTGGTCTTTGACAAAGAAGCTTCACATTTCTTTCTTGGTCTCAAGCTGTGGTTCCTGCCCCTCTCTGCTCAGCCTGGGAACACTGACTGAGGGAAAATGTGGCCCAATAACACTGATGGCTTTTGTTAACACTTGACCCATCATTTTTTCTCTCTGCCTATAATGGAAGGGTCTGAGACTCAATACAAAATTCAATAAATCAATGAGTCCTAGTAGAAAAGTGAATAAAAATAATACATTAATTCCAGTTCTCAGAGCCTAGTCATTTTTTCAATATTGTGTCCCTTTGCCAGTATTTTTATAACTGTTTCCGCTTAGCAGAATTGAGAAAATTATGACCAACCGAATATTAACAAAAACAAATCTATTGATTCTCTTTACATTTTGAGAACTCTAAGTAAGGTATATTGCAGAGAATTATGTAGGCCAAGAAATGCCTGATTGAGCAATAATCTTACTTGGAATTTAAAAGTAATTTAGCTTTTATGGGCTATTGCGGTGACCTAGAATGTAAGAAAGACACCAAGTTGTGAGACAGTGTTCAACTCACTGTTGAGAACTGCTACTCACCACAAAGCTGATTTTCTAAAAACAAACAAAGGTGTGTTCCTATAGGTCATGGTAACCTGAAGAGTGAATTTTAACTACGCTCTCTAAGGAATTGCTGAGGAAACGCACAAAATTGTGACCCTAACAACGTGCCTGTATCCTTGTAAGAGTTTATACTGCAAATGAATTCACAATAAACAGAGATAAATGGAGTAGAATGTGTTTAAATACTCTATATCAAAATTTGTCTTTTCCTGAAGAATTATGGACAAAACACAGAGGGGTTTCACTGCTGTCTTTTCTTGTTCAATAAAATTCTGGAAGTGTTGTTTTTAATTTGCTTGGTTTAGAGATGAATGAAAGTAAGGCTTTCTACTAATGCAGTAGCTTTGGACTAATTAGAGTACATACGCATCGCTAGGGAAGCTCGATAAACATACATGACCTATTTACATGGTAGGGGTGAGAGCTGAAACATGCACTTTAACAAATGGTCTCCAGATTATTCTTTCAAAGCATGATCTCTTGTTGGCCACTCTTGGTTTCATTCAAATGAATATAAGGTAAATTCCTTTCTCTGGAATTGTAATACCAGAAAGTCTTTTGGGAAGATGCTCATGGATTTTTGACAGTAACACCTCAACCTCCTATATACAGGATTTTTATACCTAAATTATATGTGAATATACCTGACCAAAGGGTTTAAGGCCCATCAGAAGGAAGTACCATGGAAATTTAAAATGTAGGTAACTTGTGGGCTGATAAAACCAGCTGATCTCCCAAGGAAATGTATTTAGTTGATTAGGTGTATTTAGTTATATTTAGCTTTCAAGCTTTTAAAAGGCAAGCTAATTACATTTCTTTGTGTGTGCATGTATAATGGCATGTCGAGAAAACAGTTTCTCATGATGCCATCATAACAAGTTCATAATTTTCTCCCACTATTCCTTTGACACTAAGAATGAGCAAGGAATGAGCAATGAAGGTCTTTCTTAGCTCAAACTGTCTCATGACATTTTTGGACTACTTGTGGATAATAATAAGAAATTCTATACTTCATTAGAATAAGCAGACACAACTAAATTCAGCAAACATTACCTCCAGTGCCAAATAATAATAATAATAATTAATAAAAATAAATTTGAATTTGTTAAATTCAGTCTTTTCCCCTCTGCAGCTAGGGTCTGCTTGTGAGCTGCTTGCAACAAGAGAAGGGAAAGTGGTACTTCCTCAATTTTCTCCCCAATCCTGCTTCTTTCTGCTTCCTGAAGCTGGCTAATAAGAATTTCCATCCTGTTAGAATGGAAGAAAGAGAAGGAGAGGGGAAAATGTATTAAAAATATCATATGGGGAGCCTGGATGGCTCAGTGGGTTAAGCCGCTGCCTTTGGCTCAGGTCATGATCTCAGGGTCCTGGAATCAAGTCCCACATCAGGCTCTCTGCTCAGCGGGGAGCCTGCTTCCTCCTTTCTCTCTCTGTGCCTGCCTCTCTGCCTACTTGTGATCTCTCTCTGTCAAATAAATAAATAAGATCTTTAAAAAAAAATCATATGTAACTGATATAATTATAAGAGAACCTTTACTTTGTGAAAAATAGCTAGATTTTTGGCAGATCTCTCTTTCTTAGATACTTCTATTCGCTCTTTGGAAACTCCCCTGCTGGTCCCTCAACCCACACTTCTGCTGAGAGGGCAAGCAACTTCTCTTACGTCTGAGTTTTCCTGTGTCCATGCCAAATGCTTTCTCTCTTTGGGTGGCCCTTCACTCTCCTAGACAGTTTCTTGGGCAAGATTTTAAATGACCTCAGGTCCCCATTGTTGCCATAAATCTGGTCTCTAGATTTTAGTAGCTTTGACCCATTCATTGTCAGAGAGTAGGAAATGAGGGTACTTCCAAGACATAAACCTTTGCTCTTCTGCCCCAAGCTGCTTTAGACAACACTTAACTTAGTATTTGATGGCCACTATATCTCTATATCTCAGTAAAAATTTCCATATTTATTGGTTTTTTTGCAACAAGAGAAGGGAAAGTGGTACTTCCTCAATTTTCTCCCCAATCCTGCTTCTTTCTGCTTCCTGTTGGTATTATTTACAGAAAAAAAAAAAAAAAACCAAGCACTTTGGCATACCAATCACTTTATTTCCTAAACAAATATAAAGACACTCAATATGACAATTCTGTGACAAAAATGACCTCCCTTCCAAAAAAAAAAAAAAAAAGCAGCAAATAAAACAGTCTCTTTTGGTCTATTCTATATCTCACTCCTATTTAAACTCACTGAAAAGTTTGTAATATATCCTAACCCTTAATGAGTGATGTAACCTAGTTTTTCACTCGTGTTTTTGTGTACCTTCTTCCAAAAATTATTCATGTAATACTTATTCTTTGTGAGATCAAATACCTACAAAGAGGACAACACATTGTCTATATCATTAACATTCTTTTCTGCATTTTCTTTTCACAAGTAGGCTAACATTTTTTTCTCTCTTTTTTCATTATAAACTTTTGGAGAAATCAGGCATACAATTTGTGCCCAAGAAAGTTTTTATGGAACTTTCTTGAGTCATAGGGGAAATGAGGTGTGTAATGTTATAAATTATAGTTAGATTCTGTAGAATCCCGATCTACGTACTTAATTTCCCTTTCGTTTCTTTTCCATTAGCTGGGACTCCAGTATGATGTTGAAAAGAACTAGTGGTAGTGAGCATTGTTGCCTTGTTCCTAATCTTAGTGAGATGTTAGCTGTAGGTTTTTTGCAGGTATTATTTATCAACTTGAGGAATTTCTACTCTAATGCTAGTTCAATGAGAGTTTACCATGAATGGGGGCTGGATTTTGTTCAATACTTTTTCTGTATCTAATGAGATGATCATATTACTTTTCTTCTTTTATCTGTTGATACAATGGATTCATTCATTGATTTTCAAATGTTGAACCAACCTTGTCTATCTTGGATAAATTTGATTTGGTTGTATTGTATAATTCTCGTATACATTGTTAGATAGATTTATGAATAATTTATTGAGGACCATTGCATCCTACACTGTTTTTATCTGGTTTTGGCATTAGGATAATGCTGGCTTCATATTATGAGTGAGGAAGCATTTTAACACCCATCCCCAGATTAGGAAAAAAGGAATAAAACTGTCTTTGTTCACAAATAAAGTGCTGCAGAAAATTTGAAAGAATCAACATAAAGGTTGATCCTGGATTCTGGTTACAAGATACAAAGTTAATACATAAAAGCCAGTTGCTTTCCTATACAGTGGCAATGAACAAGTGAGATTTGAAATTAAGAATATGTACCATTTAATTAGCATCCAAAAAATGAAACTTAGATATAAATCTAACAAAATACGTACAAGATCTATCTGAGGAGAACTACAAAAACTCTGATGAATTAAACTAAAGAACTAAATAATGAATACTGTTATGCTGAAAATAAAAAATAAATTTTAAAAAAATAATTAAATAAATGGAGAAATATTTCATGTTCATGAATAGGAAGACTAAATATTGTCAGGATGTCAGTTCTTCTCAACTTTATCTATAGATTCAAACAAAATGCCAGCAAGTTATTTGATGGATATTGACAAACAGATTCTAACATTTATATGGAAGGGCAAAGACCCAGAAAAGTCAACACAGTGTTGTTAGAGAAGAACAAAATTGGAGGCCTGAAGCTACATGACTTCAAGGCTTACCATAAAGCTAGAGTAATCAAGGTAATGTGGTATTGATGAAAGTATAAGTAAATATATCAGTGGAAAAGAATAGAGAGCACAGAAATGGAGCTACATAAATATACCAACTTATCTTTGACAAAAGAACAAAGATTATACAATGAAGCAAATAGTCTTTTAAAGAAATGATGCTGGAACAACTGGACATCCACATGCAAAAAAAATAAATAAGTCTAAATTCAGACCTTGTATCTTTCACAAAAATTAATTCAAAATGGATTGTAGATCTAAAAGTAAAATGCAAAACTATAAAACTTCTAGGAGATAAACATCAGAAAAAACCTAGAGGATACTGGATATGGGGATTACATTTTAGATACAACACCAACAGCAAGATCCATGAAAGAAATAATTGATAAGTTGGATTTTATTAAAATTAAAAATCTACTGTCCTCCAAAAGACATTGTTAAGACAAGAAGAAGATAATCCATTGACTTAAAGAAAATCTTCGCAAAAGACACATCTGGTAAGGGACTAATATCCACAGTATGCAAAGAACTCTTAAAACTCAACTGTAAGATAAACAACACAGTTAAATAATGGGCCAAAGACATTAATAGACACTTCACCAAAGAAAGTATACACAAGAGGAAAAAATAGATGAAAAGACACTCTACATCTTGTGTCATCAGGGAAATGCAAGTTAAAACAACAATGAGAAACAACTATACAACTGATAGAATGATCAAAATCCAACAGATTGACAACACCAAATGCTGGGGAGGATATGAGAAGACAAGAACTCTCATCCATTGCTGATGGAAATGCACAATGGTACAACCAGTGTGGAAGACAGTTGGTCACCTTCTTACAAAACTAAGCAGATTCCTCTCCTTACAGACCCAGCAATTGCCCTCCTTGGAATCTGTCCAAAGGGACTAAAACATGTCCACACAAAACTTTACACAGGAGTGTTTATCATAGCAGCCTTATGCGTACTTGTCAAAACTTGGAAGCAACCAAGGTGTTCTTCACTAGGCGAATGGGTAAATAAATGGTGGTTACATCCAGGCAATGGAATACTATTAAGTGCTAAAAGAAATAAGAAAAGACTCAGAAAACTTAAATGTTTATTACTAAGTGAAAAAAGTCCATGAAAAGGCTATATACGGTATGATTCCAACTATATGACATGTATGACATGATTTCCGACCTAAACGAACGGAGCGAAGATTTTGAGAAGAGGATCGTTACCGTGGAGACCAAGCTAGAGACTCTGATTGGGAGCATCCACGCCCTCCCTGGGCTCATCAGCCAGACCATCAGGCAACAGCAGAGAGATTTCATCGAGGCTCAGATGGAGAGCTACGACAAGCACGTCACCTACAACGCTGAGCGGTCCCGGTCCTCGTCCAGGAGACGGCGGTCCTCCTCCACAGCGCCACCAACTTCATCAGAGAGTAGCTAGAAGAGAATCAGTTAACCACAAAATAAGACTTTTTGCCATCATATGGTCAATATTTTAGCTTTTATTGTAAAGCCCCTATGGTTCTAATCAGCGTTATCCGGGTTCTGATGTCAGAATCCTGGGAACCTGACACTAAGTTTTAGGCCAAAATGAGTGAAAACTCTTTCTTTTCCTTTCAGATGCACAAGGAATGCACCTATTATTGCTCTATAGATTGTTCCTCCTGTAATTTCACTAACTTTTTATTCATGCACTTCAAACAAACTTTACTACTGCATTATATGATATATAATAAAAAAAAGTTAATTTCTGCAAAAAAAAAAAAAAAGGTGGAAAGGGTGAAACTATGGTGACAGTAAAAAAGGAAAAAACAAGTCAGTGGTTGCCAGGGATTGGGAAAGGGAGGGATGAGAGCACAGGACTTTCAGGGCAGTGAAACTACTCTATATGGTACTACAATGGTATGTACATGCCACCGTACATTTGTACAAATGATTTCTGTCCTTAACCTCAGAGTCTGGAAGTTCGAGAGAGAAGACTAGTTCATTGTAGTTTTAAAAACATTGATTAGTTTTAAAAACACCTAACTCTTAGGTCTGCTGGAAATCACTTTTGAGAAATTGTAAAAATCACTTACCTTTTCAGTTTCCTTATCTGTGTGGCTTGAAAGACTTCTAATATTTCTTTGAACTCTGAAATTCTATGATTCCACAAGATATAATTATTTCAGATCTCTTGATGTGTGGAAGTTTAGACAAGTTTGCACTTCTCTTAGGTACTGGTCTGTATTGTTCTGCTTCTTCAAGGGTATCATTTTCTGCCTATCCTATTTCCTCATGTCATTGTCGTTCTCCTGAGGGAACTGTTTGTACTTTGATTATAGACAGCAAGGGCCATCCATGAGAGAGCACAAGTTGCCTGAGGAGATGACTGGCTCCATTGGACGTTTCTGATTTATTAATAACCATGACTTATGTGAACTAGAACAGCGATTGCTATGTAGGAAAAGAATGAAGACACACTGGTGGCCAGAATGACATTTATTTTATTTTTTAAAAAAGATTAATTGATTGATTTGATAGAGAGCTAGAGAGAGAGAACATGAGCAGGGGGAGGGGCAGAAGGAGAGCGAGAAGCAGACTCCCCATTGAGCAGGGACACCCCCCCCCGCCTCCTGCCCAGGATCATGACTTGAGCCAAAGTTAGGCACTTAACTGAGTGAGCCACCCAGGCACCCCCAAAATGACATTTAGAATAAGTGGTGTGTTTCATAGGACCACTCTGGGGATAATTTTTTCTTCAAAAAGTATTCAAAAAATCATGAAGAGACCAAATAGTGGTACTCACTGTCCACTTATATATGTGCGTGAATGTGTATGGATTTAACAAAAGGAAACAGTTGTGTGTAGGTGTGTACATTTATGTGCACTTCTTTTTTTTTAAGATATTATTTTATTTATTTGACAGAGAGAAATCACAAGTAGACGGAGAGGCAGGCAGAGAGAGAGAGGGAAGCAGGCTCCCTGCTGAGCAGAGAGCCCGATGCAGGACTCGATCCCAGGACCCTGAGATCATGACCTGAGCCGAAGGCAGCGGCTTAACCCACTGAGCCACCCAGGCGCCCTATGTGTACTTCTTTTTAAAATCAAAATAACTAGTGTAATTTTAGGAATGATGTTGGCAATGGCACTGTGCACCCTTAGTTTAAAGGATGTAGTATATTTGATCTGTTTCTTATTATTGCCAGGTGTAAACTTCCTACAATGGGAAAAATAAAGCCATCTTCTAATTAAAAATAACTTAATAAAGGCAATTTCTTTTCAGGATAATTCTGAATGTGTGGTCCATCAAAATCCATATCACAAATAAACTAAATAAATTAAAGAAAAATAATGCAGCTGAACCAATTTAACATGGTGATTGAATATTTCTTATTCAATGAAAATATAGCTTATATCAATCCTGGATCAATCCTTCACTTCCAGAAATGCCACACCTGAACTGAATTGCAAAAGTTAATAATATAAGACTGAATTAATAATTCCAAACATAAGATTACTGACTTTTGGGTTTTGTTTTGTTCCCTTGATGGCACTTCACCTAGAATTTCATCTTTGTAGGCTTTGAACTTGGCCAGGGCCCACCACCCCAGAAATCTTAGTTTTAGGCAGCAAGGTGCAGAATAACTTCGAAGTGGCACCGGGGAGCCTGCCGGGGAATAGTCTACTGTTCCTGGGCTTCAACTTTATTATCTTTCTATGTCTTTCCTTTCATCCCAAAACTACCTTAGAGGGACAGCATTATAGGTCCCTAAGGTGCTTGAAGTTTATAGCGATGTGTCACATTAAAGAAGTGTCCTCCATCATCTCCAGTCACACCTTGGAGAGATAATCAGCATTGCTGACTGCCACAGAATGTCCTATGTCCCTAAGTTAGGAGTACTGACTTTCCTGATAACTATGGTTGAAGTTGAGTTGGCCACTGCAAACTTTATCCCAAGTTATATCTACTGCGCTTTGATTCAGCTTGACTTTCAAGGACTTTATAAGAGCTAAAGACTAGAAGGCAGAGGCTTCAGTGACACAGGTCTCCTTATCATCAGCAAAGATAGTTAGGAATAGGACCCCATCTGAATGTAAGGTTTTAGTCCCAGCTCTTAATAATTCTAAGGTATTTTTGTACTTCAGGATTCAATATATCCCTTTAGGAGAAAGATAACTCGTCATTTGTCTATTCAAGCATCTCTTCTCTTCTTTCTCCAACTCAAACACTGTGTTCCAGGATGCCAAGCTCTTTTCTGAATGGCATGTCTTTGTACACCTTGACTTCACATCTGCCTCTGTCTAAAATAATAAGATTCTTATCTCTGCTTGCTGAAATACTAATGGGCCATTAAGATCCATTATTTCTTCTGTGACACTTTCCAGACATTCTCAGATTGAAGTGACTTCCTTCCCATCAGGCTAATATAGCACTTGGGGGTACCTATTCTATTCTAACTCTTAGCACATTACATCATAGATATTCATCCGTTTCCTTGAGTATGGATTCCTGTAGGGCATGAACCACCTTTATCCATCCTTGAATCCTACTGAACAGCACAGGGCCTGGCACTCAATGTTGGAAGAGTGAAAGGAGAAAGTAGTAAGGAGTACTTTTTGCCCTTAGCCTTCAAACTGGTGTAAGCTTCTGGAAGTTGCTTGAATTTTTCATTCCTGCATTGCGCTTTCAGGATTACTTTTGTTCTTCAGGTGTTCATGTTTTAATATCGTGAATGCTTCTTGGGTATTTCCAAGTACAACCCTCATCAGAAATAACATTGTATGATAATTTCTAATTACTGCTAATTATTATTAATAAAAGAAGTTTTAAAACAACAAAATTAAATTACTATAGGGTTGTACTTTAACAGGGATAAAATTTATATCTCCAGCCTGGAGGTCTTCACTAAACCTCAGATTTGGTAACCAAAATTTTCCTTGATATTTCTACCTAAATGCTAACAATGTCTCAAACTTAACATGTCCAAAATTGAGCCCCTGATATTTCCCTTCCAATGTGCTTCTTCGTCAGCCTTCCTTACCTCAGTAAATGATATGTCTTCCCTTTGAGTTTCTCAGGCTAAATAGTTGTATTCATCCTTGACTCATCCCTTCTCCAGTTCATTAGGAATACCGGTCAGTTCACTTTAAAATACATCTAAATTATGACTGCTTCTTACAATTTCCCGCATCATGAACTCTTTCTAAGACATCATCATTTCCCACCTGGGTGAGTCTAGTAGCCTCCTAAATGGTCACTGGTTCCTCCTGTGTCCCTGCCTCATAGTATATGTTCCACAAGGGAGCAGAACCATCTTACTAAAATATAAGCTACATGATGTCTTTTTTTCTGCTCAGAACCCATCAGTAATTCCAAGTTGTGCTTGGGGCAAAAACCAATGTCCTCACAATGACTTATAGGCTCTAAACAATATAGCTTCTTCTTCTGTTTTCCTCTCTAACCATGTTTCTCACTACTTTTCTCCTGGTTCACCCGCTTTCAATCATATCAGCCTCACTCCTTACCTCACACAAGCCAGAGGTTTTCCCATTTCAGAGCACTTGTTCAATAACACCACTTTATCCGGAACTTCCTTCACGTAACAACTTTATAGTTCATTCCTTCACCTTCCTCAGGTCTTTGTTTAAATATCAGCCTCTTGTGAGATTTTCCCTGGTCACTCTATCTAAAACTACTGATTGTGTCCTCTTCCTTATTTTGTTTATTGCCTTTTCTTAGCATTTAATAGCATCTAACATGCTATATATATACATTATATGCTATATATATATACATTATATGCTATACATATATTACTTTTTTGCTTTGTTATTATTTCTTTATCCAAACTAGAATACAAACTCTGTAAAACACAGATTTTTTTTTGTTTTATTTCCAAAGTATGATCCCAGATTCTAAAACAGTGCCTGACATTATTGACAGAAAGTAAATATTAGTTGGATAAAAGAATGAAGTACACAATGGGCTTTTATTTCTGAATGCATAAATAAAATTATTTTAGTCTAATTTTCAGTTCAAATTCTCTAATACTATACACTACACTCCAAAGTGGAATCTTTCCTCTCCCATAATAAGGGCATAGAAAAGTCAGAAATCTAATAGTTAAAGAATTTTGGGACAGAGAGAGCCCATTTCAAAGTAGAAAGAGGGAAGAGCATCTACTTTTCAACTAAAAGCTAGGAAGAAAGGATTCCATAGGACACTTGGAGAGTTTAAATGACACATGCCATGATCTAATTTATGCCTTGGAAACTTAGAGTTTGAGAGGTTGGTTAATGTATATTTTCATTGCAGGGAGGTGCCAGTTTAGTACATGTAGTCTTGATGAAGAGCTAAGGGTGAGTATCCCAGAGGTGGACCACATGCACAAAAGAAAAATCCAGTTGGAAACTCCTTAAAGGAGTTTTTACCCAAAAGGGTCAACTGATCCCCAGCAGAGAGATGGTCTATGTGGAAGTTCACCACCAAGCAGCCAACCAGTGAGGAGTGTATCATTTACATCAAAGGAACTTCAGGGGAAGAATGCCAGACAATAAAGATCTCTTCTAAAACTCCATGAATGTGTTGCAGAAGCCAATGTGAACTTGAAATATGTTCAGAGTCAGAGAGCATTACAATTATTCACAATAATACATGTCAAGTGAGAACTTTTTTCTGTCCATTTTCTTCTCTCATCTTCTGTCATTTATCAGCCCTGGTGAGGCCAACAACCACCGTTGGGAAGATGCAGAAGAATCAAATTGCAAAGGAGGGAAAAAGTGATTCTTCCATCTGTACCCCATTTGTACAGGTGCAGGATCAGGTCAAGACTTAGGAGATCCTGGAATCAAGAAGGTTAAAATTCTATTAATATATTAAAGGATATGTTAATTATATAAATTGATTTAAATTTCCAAAAATAACACCAAAGTCATGGGACTACTGGATTTCATGTCAGGGGCAGGAGGAGGTATTAACCCAAATGAATAAATAAAGCCAGATGAGAATTAAAAATTAAGTTGCTTAATTATACCCCATGAAACATGTTTGTCCAGTGATTTTTTTAAAGATTTTATTTATTTATTTGACAGAGAGAGAGATCACAAATAGGCAGAGAGACAGGCAGGGAAAGACGGTAAAGCAGGCTCCCTGCTGAGCAGAGAGCCTGATGCGGGGCTTGATCCCAGGACCCTAGGATCATGACCTGAGCCGAAGGCAGAGGTCTGAGGCAGAGGACTGAGCCACCCAGGTGCCCCGCCCAATGATATTGTTAAATATTCATTGAGAACCAAACCAGTGCTCTTAGGATAATCATTTCTATAGGAAATAGTTATATTTTTTGCGTATGAAACCTTACCCTATGAAAATTTCATAGGGACTCAATTTTCTTCCTAATAAAATTTGTTCAACTTTCACATACAAGAAAATCATTATTCTTAGCTTACTCTTCTTCTTGACCAAAGAGGAAAAAACACCCATATTTCAAAAATGTCTCACCAATACAAGGGAAAGACAACCATGCTTAATGTGTAGGTAAAGTATAACAACTATTAACTGACCTTGGTGAATAGGAGAAATTAACCCACCTGTTCAGATCACTGTATAAGAATCCGACCAAAGCTTAATGGAACAGTGGCTTTCAATGCTGTCAGATAAATTATAACTTTCTAACAAAGCACCTAAAATTACTAATGCAGAGCACAGTCTAAGTATAGTCTTCAGCTTAAAGGGAGTAGAACTATGATTTATTCTGCATTGTTCAGATCATACTGAGTTTCATTCTCAGTGTTGTATTATAGTAAGGAAAAAGCCAATCTAAAGTACCTACAGCAGTAATTCAAGAAACTATAATTTAATGAACATTAAAGAATAGAACTAAGCAAAAACCTGAGAGTTGACTTCATTTTAAAATGCTATCATATAGAGGGAAAAAGGCATATTACAAAGAAGAAAATTCAAACTGCCAATAAATAGAGGAAAATATAATCAACTTCAATAATCACTCAGGACATAAAAATTAAAATTATACTCATTATCATGGGCAAAAATTTTAAATCTGATAGTACAAATGTTGGAAGGATGTAAAGCAAAAGAAATTGTTTGCCCTACTGGTGGGAATGAAAATAAGAATAATAACTTTAGAGAAAATTTTGGAAATATCTAGTAAAATATAAGATACATGTATCCTATCACAGAGAAATTACAGTCGTGGGTATATATCCACAGAAATGATACACTTACATACTCAAGACACACGTACAATGATGTTTAGTGGCTTTAGAAATAAAATCAAATTAATTGTGGTGTATTTATACAAAGGTAAACCATGGTGTACCAAAAATGAACGAACTACTCATATACAGCATCATGGTCAATTCTACAACTAGAAAACTGAGTTCAAAAAGCAAGACTCAAAACAGTACAGATAGAATGATCAGATTTAAATGAAGTTCAAAGACAGATAAAACATCTACATGGTAAAATTACAAAGAAAGACAAAGAAATTCTTACATACCCAGTCATAATTCTAACCACCTTCACAGAAGAATAATGGAGTGGGATGGTAGAAACACATTCATTTCTTGATTTTTAGGGTGGTTACAAATATGCCCACTTTAGAACCATTCAGTACACTAGTGCTTCTATGTTAGTGTTATAATTTGGGACCATGTAAGGCAAAGTGGTGATCACTTCAAATGTTAAAAACATGAGAAGACATAGTTGTTCTCTGTCATGTAAGGATTGGAAATTGTATGCTGTGCTGGTGTACCTGTTGACAGTGATACAAACTCCATATCAGTGAAAAATGTCCTTTTTAAAAAATTTTTATTTATTTATTTATTTTTAATTTGACAGACAGAGATCACAAGTAGGCAGAGAGGCAGGCAGAGAGAGAGGAGGAAGCAGGCTCCTGGCTGAGCAGAGAGCCTGACGTGGGGCTCTATCCCAGGACCCTGAGAACATAACCTAAGCCGAAGGCAGAGGCTTAATCCACTGAGCCACCCAGGAGCCCCAAGAATGTCCTTTTTAATACCTAGAGCAATCCATACAGGAAATGAGTTGTTTCTGGTCCTTTGATCTTCCTGTCACGTGAGAATTCAAGCACATTCTAGATGATCATCATTCAGAACTATGGAAAGAATGTGTGATTCCGGTGGAGATACAACTTTTGTAAATTCCTATTTTGACATTCTCCAATTTTGTAATTCAAGGTTTCTCTCTTTTTTTTTTTTTTAAGATTTTTATTTATTTATTTTGAGAGAGAGAGAGAAAGACAGAGAGCATGAGAGGGGAGGTCAGAGGGAGAAGCAGACTTCCCATGTAGCTGGGAGCCTGATGTGGAACTCGATCCCCGAACTCTGGGATTATGACCTGAGCCGAAGGCAGTTGCTTAACCAACTGAGCCACCCAGGTGCCCTCAAGTTTTCTCTTTTAATTATGCTCAGCTGCCCTGATAAAACTCTTCCTGAGCATTCTCCTGCTTGCATAGAACAGAAGCATAGAATATTGCAGGGGATGTGTCATACCTTTTTCAGGGTTTGAAGCCCTGACTTCCTTATTAGTTTCTTAGCTTTAAAGATGACAAATTTAGGATATTTAAAGAAATGCAAATCTAATGAGTGTCAACATCTAGTAGGTGCCCCTTTGACCTAAAGGTCAGAATGTACAATTTAAATCAATCCTGTACGTGAAGCTCAGCTGTAAAAACATGGGAAGAAAGGTCATTGTGCATGTCACCCCTTTGAAATTAAATACTTAAGGCACAAAAAGGGGCCCTGAAAAATGTACTATTTTTTTCTTATTTGGCCAAATGACTTTTGAATGTAAAACTGAAGTAACTTCCTTATCACTTACAGCTCCTAAACATACATGAAGCTTTCCTGAAATACAAAACATTGGAAATTGATTCCTGCACAAGCTAATTTAAGTAGATGAAATAAATGGGGAAAAAAAATGGGAAGGAAAATGAATTAGCAAACATTGACAGGAATATAACAATGCCAATAAAACAAGTAGAATTTGACAAATTCTATTTGGGATGCTTTGTCTATTTAGGGAAAAATAAATACTGCCTAAAATCATTTTTCTCTGTTTAGCTTTGAAAGAGGATGAATTAGTATTTGAATTGTTCTCTGGTTGCTTTGCCATATGTGATATGTCTAGGAAGCAATAATTTCTTTGAATAAATCTGTTTCCACATATGAAAATCATTAGAAGTTCCATCTGATAATAGAGTTAGCATATCTCAGTAGTTAGGGAGAATAATAAGGAAAGCAGAAACACAGTTGTGTATCAGTCAGGATGGACTAGGTTATTGTACACTTACAAAACGACTCTCAAATCTCAGTATTTTAATAAGGTAATGCGTAAATAAGGTACAGTATATTTCTTACTTATATATCACACATCCATTGTAAGTTAGCTGAGACCTCTGCTCCATGCTCTTCAATTTTGACTCAATTTAATATCTCAAATGCTATCAGGTTCTATGTCTAAAGGAAAGAGACTTTTGAAAGTTTTTAATCTGAGATGAATGCCCCACTCTGAAAGTGACACAGGCAATTCTGCCCACAATTCATTGGCCACAATTAGTCAGAAAGACCCACTCAACTCCCAGAAGGTCAAAAATTGTGGTCCTGATGGGACCATACATTCTTTGACACTCCTCTTCTTAAGAAGCTGGTACTGTGACCTCTGTTCTTGATCCTAGGAAGGCTTCATGACTACTTTTACAAATAGAGTATAAGGAAATGACCCTGTACCCATTTTCAGGCCCAGCTTTTAAGAGATTAGCAGTTTTCACTTCCTACTCAGAATACTCTGGGAGAAGCCAGTTGCTATGCAACATTTCTGACTACCCTGGTCCTGCTTTGAGACTCTATCCAAAGCAAGATCCATAGGGAGGTTGTATGGAGAAAGTTGCCTGCCATTAGGCGTAATGTAGGGAAAAACTAAAGAACCCATCCAACACCCTGACCCAAGGTCCCAGCTTTAAGGCTCCAGTCAAGTGATCCAGCTGTGTCCAACCACTGAAACCACCACAGTAATCAAAGAGCCCTTCTTTAACATCTGACCCACATAATAGAAAATATTAAAAAAATTATTATTGGTTTACTCTGCTAACTTTTAGGATTATATGCTATGCAGCAACAAAAAACATGTACCATAAACCTAAAAGTGGAGTCATCTTTGTACCAAGATAACTACCATAGTCTTTTTCTAAAATTCAGTGTGCCTTTATGTATGTATTATGAATGGTATCTAAATGCTTCCCCCATTTGGTTTACTTATTACAGTTCCTTCTCCTCCAGTGATAGAGATAAATTTCCTCTATAGAGATTTTAATCTGAGGATTTCAGTTGTCTCTACTATATTTCACTAAAAGAATCGAAAGTTTATATGTCCCTTGAGCTCTATAATTTGGGAAAAATTCAGGGCAAAGATAAACTCCTATGCCTCTATGCACATATGGAACAGGAAAAAATGAATAGACTAGAAGGATTATATAAATGAAGTGAAAAGTCTGGATATTGTAAAATGTATTGTTCCTCCCCCTGCTTCCCATCAGAGCAGTCAAAACGGAGCTAAGAAGCTCTGTGAGCTCAGAGTAAGAACGTCTTTCTGGCAAAACAGAAGACGTGGCTATCAGAATTCTGGAAGTTCCAAGCAAGAAGTTTGTCTGTTCCTTATCCACAGCACTTACAGTCTTGCTTCCACTCTCCACCTGAGACCATCAGGAATAGTCTCAGCTAGTCTTTCATCCCCAGGAATTTGGTTCTCATTGGTTTCTAAGCACACTGTAGACAATACCCATCTGTGCCTCATTATGGCATTTCTTCTCTTCCCGTGAAATAGCACTTAATCATACTTGACATATTGTACTGTAAATTATTTACTTGACCATTTTTATTCTACACCCTTTTTCCCAGAATGTCAGTTCCATATAGGTGTGTATATTTATCTGTTCTATTGTTTGTCATATTCCCAAGACCCAGAAGAGCATTATATCAGATTAGATTAGATTCCTACTAAATTTTGTGAAATGTGTGGTTGCATGGATAGATGAATAAATATAAATGGAAAGTAAATAAAAGTTTTTAGTTCCTGACCCCAAATGTTTAGTTATTGAAATTGTCCCATAAACTTGATGTATTCCACTTTTTCATTTGATTTAATGCCATAATTTCAGTGAAGCTTAGGGAACTCTTTCTTTTTTTGAGTTTTTATTTAAATTCTAGTTAGCTAACACATAGTATAATACTAGCTTTAGGTGTACAATTTAGTGATTGACATAAACGTAATATACCCAGTGCTCATCACAACAAGTGTACTCCTTAATCCCTACTACCCATTTCACCCCTCCCCCCACCCAACTGCCCTCTGGTAACCATCATTTTGTTCTCTATGGTTGAAAGTCTGTTTCTTGTTTTGCCTCTTTGTCTTTTTCCACTATGATCATTTTTTTTTAATTCCACATATGAGTGAGATCATATGGTATTTGTCTTTCTCTGAATGACTTATTTCACTTAGCATAATACTCTCTTGCTCTAAGCACATTGTTGCAAATTGTAAGATTTCTTTTTTTATAGCTAAATATTATTCCATCACACACACACACACACACACATTCATGAAGGTTCTTCATCAGTTAATGGACATTTGATATCTTGAGCTCTTTTCATATTAGGGAACTCCATATCTTTAACAGTGTATGTACAATGGTTGTGAGAAAGCCTAAAAATAAATAATAGGACATAGAGACTTATTTGAGTCAGCCAGCAATCCTCTTGGTGACTGGAGATGATGGGGTTACTTTTGCATTACTGTCTTGTTATAACTTTCTTTACTTAATGGTACTCTGCCTACAATTAGGATTAAACTGTTTACCAAATGGATGGTGGTTAACAGCCTGAGGACAAGCAACTACATTTCTGCCAGAGCTGTGTTAAAAATTTGAGAGATCAGAGCTGTTAACACATTTATTCATCATATCATCCTTTGAATATATTTTCCTCTAAGTGCTAAATATAGCAACACTAAAAAATTCTATAATAAAATGTGATATGCTTTAAAGACAAAAAGGAAGAAATACTATGTTTTCATGAAATATTAACTCTCATAAATTATAAGACATGACAGGTGATAAAATTTCCATATATCTGTCAGAAATGTGGAACACACCAAAATGCATACAAGCCAGAGTAATTGAATTTCCAAGAGGAAAAAAATGACAATTTCAGAATAATTTTTAAGTATACCTTAGGAGTCTTCTATACAAAAAATGAATTGTTTCTTAGAGATTTTATTTATTTATTTGACAGAGAGAGAGTGAGAGCGCACAAGCAGGAAGAGGGGCAGGCAGATGGAGAGGGAGAAGCAAGCTCCCCACTGAGCAGGGAGTCCAGGCGGCCTTGATCTCAGGACCCTGGGTTCATGACCTGAGCTGAAGACAGAGGATTAACCAACTGAGCCACCCAGGTGGCTCTACAAAAGATGAAATTTTAAAGAAAAGAAAAACCTAAAAGATATAATTCTTCTAATTGACATTAAATTCTTTAATATGCATTCTCCTCAGGAAATTTCCTAAACTTTGATTCTTATAAAGACAAGCCAGGTCACCTTGACTGCTTTTAGATTTGTAACCTCTCTGATAAACTTAAATGGTTGGACTTTTCTTAGCCTTTCATTAATTCCCACTAACCAGGCATCTTCCTAAAACATCTTCATTCCAGTCTTTCCCCATCTCAGGAAATGGTTAAGTGCATTCTTCCAGGAACCAGTGGAATGGAACAGAACCTAGAACTCACATCGACTGCTCTCTTACGTGATTCCAGTTCATCATCAAACCATAAAACACATCTGTACCACTCCCTCCTGATCTACACCACCATTATATCTCTCCTGAATTATACATATCACCATAGCATCCCAGGCAAGCACCTTGCTTTCCCCGTTGCCCTCCTAATATTTATTCTGCAAGCAGGAGCCAGAGTAACCTTTCAAAGCATTTGTCTGATCATGTTCCTCTTCTGTTTAATACACTGAATGATTTTTTTCATCTCAATTAGCTATTGCCATGACTACTGTGTCTTACTAGATTTTTCTATCCCTCCAAACTTATCTCTTAGGATTCTCTCACTCTACTCTAGCTCATTCTAACTACACTTGCTTGTCTTCAAAAATTCCACGGTTAGTCTTGAATGAATATTTTTGCTTTCTATTTACTCATCTTGGAAAAGCCTTCCCACATATAATTACATTGCTTGTTCTATCAATTTGTTAAGATCTTCACCCAAACCTCTTGTTATCAAAGAACCTTTGTTTCTTCCTTCTGCCACAGACATGCCTGTTTCACAGAAGTTTACATTATTTTGTCCTTTGTACATATCATTATCTGATGGTTTGCATATTGTTTATACATTTGTTTCCCTCTCCCCGATTGAAATATAAATAAGCACTATGAAAGTAAGGAATTTGTCTACTTTGATTGATACTGTGCTTATAGCTGTCAGTATAGAACTTGACACTTAACAAATTTCCTCATGCATATGTTAGTGGTTCTGACCTGAAGACCAGCTATATCCTGTGTGACTCAGAAAGGTCCCTGAAGGGCTGCTTCTGGAAGTCTATTGGGATACCAGTGCTAGCCTGAGCTTTCTTTCTCCTGCTCAACCATAACCTTTACCTTTACTAAAGCCTTAAGTGAGTAACCCCTGAAGAGTCTTGTGAGTACTTTCAATTATTCAATCCTGTGTAATTGATTTAAAGGAATACCATTGCTGTGGGAAAATCAGCCTCAGAAAGAACAAGATATTGTAATGCATATATCCAACAGAAGACTAATATTCAGACTATGTGTCATTAAGGCAACCAGACACAAACAGTCAAATGCGCAAAGGACTTGGACAGGAATTTCACGTGGCTGATTTCACAATGACTAATAGAGTTATATAGAAAGGTGATCAAATTCATTTGGCTTTAGAGGAAATTCAAAATAACAAAATATGATACTAGTTTCTACCTACTAAAATTGTACTGCTTATTGAAATAACACTGGTATAATCACTTTTGAAAATTGCTGTCAATAGCTGTGAAAGCCAGCCTATTCATACCTGATGACCTAGTAGTTTTATTCCTACAAAAATGCCCAGTTGAAAAATGTTATCTTTCTTGAAAGTTTCTCTAAAAAAGAAGTCTCTAAATATGCTACTCCTTATAGTACAAACTGAAAATATCCTGAATATCTTTCAACAGCAGAACAGGTAAAGTTTTGTATATTCATGTAATGCACTACTCTATAGCAGTGATAATTAAGAAATTAAACCACAGGCAACATCATGGGTTAAATCAACCAAATATAATATTAAGTGAACAGTCAGACACAAAAGTATATATTTTCCATGATTTCAGTTAGAAAAATTTTGAAAAAAAAAAGAAAGAAAGAAAATCTAAATTATGCTGTTAGAAGTGAGGGTCAAAGGAGACTTAGAGGGACTTTCGGTGAGCTGGTATTATTTTATTTATTGATATCAGCACTGGTCACACATGTGTCCCAGTGTTATAAAAAAAAAAAATCATCTAGTTGTGTCCTTACAATTTGTGCTTGTGTTTCAATAAAAGTTACATCATGAGTATTATTTATTTATTTTTAAAAAGATTTTATTTATTTATTTGACAGAGAGATTGTGTTTCAATAAAAGTTACATCATGAGTATTATTTATTTATTTAAAAAAAGATTTTATTTATTTATTTGACAGAGAGATCACAAGTAGGCAGAGAGGCAGGCAGAGAGAGAGAGACAGGGGAAGCAGGCACCCTACTGAGCAGAGAGCCTGATGCGGGGCTTGATCCCAGGACCCTGAGATCATGACCTGAGCCGAAGGCAGAGGCTTAACCCACTGAGCCACCCAGGCGCCCCCATCATGAGTATTATTATCTATATGAGTATTCTCTTATATCTCCTATATCTATATATAGGAGATAATCAGTATTATCTCCTATAATCTTTGAAAAGATGGAATTTATTTTCATAAAAGCACATAGTATTAGTGGACCAAATATATTGAATTAGTAATGAAATGTTGGGCATTGTTTCAAATTTGTTACTGTAATAAATGCGGTATATCCCTGTACCTACTTCAGTGTGGATCTTTCTGTTTATTTCCTTCTCATAAAATCCTAGAAGTGGAAATATTTAACAGTTAGGAACAATTTTTCAGAAATTGCTGGTATGGTACTTTATACTAGGTAGAAATAACAAATTGCCCACTAGAGAGTTGATGCTTACTGAAGATTAATCTCTAGATTATCTTCCATACAACAATATAAAACTGAAGGAGTTGGGATAAATATGGAGTTGCCCCATGCTGTACTCAAGAAGTTCTGAAAGATATTTATTTGTTTTAAAGTATATTGCCTTTGGCATGAGATTTTTCCATCAAGGGTTTATTCGAGGCAACAGTGCATGAAAATTTCCACATTGTAATCTTCTAAGCAGTGTTTTATAAACAGTATTATAATAGGTTTCTGTTTAAGGCAAAGGAAAATGCCTACTTTGTCTAAGCTCCAATCATTTTTTATATCTTACTTTTCATTTGTTAACCATCCCCTGCAGGTAGCTGACTATTTTCCTGTTCTTCTTAATGTATTCCCATTTCCATGATTTGATTAATTTTGTTCCCTAAATCTAGATTTTCCATTTTCTACCAAACCATAACTGACCCATACTTTGAAAATTAGTTCAAGGTCTGTCATATTCACAAGCATTATTCTAATCTAGTCAAATTTGAGTCTTTTCTCTGCTGGATATCCAGAGCATTTGAACAGAAACCACTGTTGTGTCATTTTGGAAGCAATGGCTTACCAGGTGCTATTTTAAATTTCTACATTCAAATCAGTATTATACATAGGTTTTGTCTTCTTTGCTAGAATGAATGTGTTTTGTAGGTCACAATTGTCTTATTTACTCATAAATTCCAAAACCCCATCAAGATTTGGTGAGTGCTGTGAAGTGTGTAAACCTGGTGATTCACAGACCTGTACCCCTGGGGATAGAGTATTATGCCTCCATCAGAAAGGATGAATACCCAACTTTTGTAGCAACATGGATGGGACTGGAAGAGATTATGCTGAGTGAAATAAGTCAAGCAGAGAGAGTCAACTATCATATGGTTTCACTTATTTGTGGAGCATAACAAATAGCATGGAGGACATGGGGACTTAGAGTGGAGAAGGGAGTTGGGGAAAATTGGAAGGGGAGGTGAACCATGAGAGACTATGGACTCTGAAAAACAATCTGAGGGTTTTGAAGGGACGGGGGGTGGGAGGTTGGGGTACCAGGTGGTGGGTATTATAGAGGGCATGGATTGCATGGAGCACGGGGTGTGGTACAAAAATAATGAATACTGTTATGCTGGAAATAAAAATAAAAAATAAAAAAAATACAAAAAAAAAAAGATTATGGCGTATCACAGCTACTAAATGACTTTTTTGAAATAATTAATGAATTATCAAATGTTTATCTTCCCACATCAGCTATTCACTGGGATATTTTATAGTAAAATAACAAAGAAAATTTTAGCTTTGGTGAAAATTGGCTATGTAATTACAAAATTCAGTTTCTTTATATATAAGAGATACAGTCCATAGAGTAAATTTTTCAAGTTTAAACTAACCAATATGGCAGCCATTATCCACAGATGGCCACTGAGTACTCGAATTGTGGATAGTCCTAATGGAGACGTTTTGTAAGAGTAAAAGACACATCAGGTTTTGAAGATTTGGGGGGGGAATATAAGATCTTATTAATAATTTCTATGTTGATTACATATTGAAATGGCAATATCTTGGATATATTGTGATAAAATATATTATTAAAATTAGTTTTGCCTTTTGTATGTGTTTTTGACTTTTTAATGTGTCTTCTAGAAAATATAAAATTAAATCTGTGATTTGCATTGTATTTCTATTGAACATCATTCCAACAAGTTCTTTTAGGGTATAATCTATTATTGAAATATAGAGAAATGTTAGACAATGTGTAAATAGATTTGTCCCCATAGTTAAGAAGAAATTGGAAGGATCAGATGGAAAAGTAAAGCTTGCTGAAGTACATTATAATGAATTAGAGTTAAGTCATGAAAATGTATGTCATGCCAAAGTTTATGGAAACTTAGGCGTTAAACTTCTGAAAACATTCTGAATATTTATGTTTGTTCTTTCTGAAATATTTGACATATATATTCCATGTTTTCCCTTTTCTAAAAATTTCAGATGGTTCTACAAGAAATATTATGACAGACATCTACTTACATAACAGAAATCAACAAGATTTTTTAATCTTTATTTTATCAAGAATAAAAACTGAAGAAGTAAATATCAAAAGCTTCCAGATTAGTTTCTTTCTTTTTAAATTATATCAACCCACTTTTGTGCGTCCATTAATTTCTTATACAAATATTTACTATTCCATTGGATTATGAGGATTAACACCATTATTTGAATTTTCTTTTCTTCATGCTACTTGCATACTTCATACTTCAATTTTTTAAGTGTATAGAAAGAAAGAATGATTTTTATGATAGATAACAGAAACTGTGTGCATGTGTGTGTATATTTGTGTGTGTGTGTGTGTGTGTGTGCACGTGTAAAGAGCCCTCATTCTTGGACATAGAC
Source organism: Mustela erminea (assembly GCF_009829155.1). NCBI lineage: Eukaryota > Metazoa > Chordata > Mammalia > Carnivora > Mustelidae > Mustela > Mustela erminea. Next base: position 108,795,594 of record NC_045620.1, read on the forward strand.
ATATCTACTTGGTGCCACCACCCCTAATCTTCCCTTTTAGTGCTAATTCACAAAATTTAGGTTATCACTCTTCTCACTAAGTTCACCAATGGCTTTTAAATTGCCAATTTCAAAATAATTTACTCAGCCTCTTTGGGTATTTATCACAATGGAGCCCTTATTTGAAATTCCCTCCTCCCTCAGTTTTCATACTTTCTACCTCTCTTACTGTTTCTTCTTAAATTTTGTGAAATCAAATGGTTACCTCTATATTGACAGTTTTCAAATCAATGCTGTTAGGCATCCTTCTTTCCCCAGATGCAGATTGATGTATACAATTACCTGCTCAGGTGATACTGAACATGTATCTGAATTTTGAACTCATCTTTTTGCTGATAGTACTTTCCCATCCAATTAATCAAATCAAATGCCTGCAAGCAATTGTATATTTCACTCTCTTTCTACTTTATCAGTTCAATTCCTAGATCCTGTCACCTGTTAATTCTAGCACTTAAATATTTTAAATGTCTATTTTCTACTCTCTGTTCATTTCCACCCCTGCCCTAGTGAAGCCCTCATTACCTTGCTCTTAGAGTATTGTCATAACCTGCTTATCAAATATATCATTCTGCCTCCAATATAGCTTGTATTCTTTTCCAGTGTTCATGGTTAGCAACATGAAAATCCAATCCTGTGTTTCCCACATTAAATTTCTTCAATGCTTCTCCACCATCCAGAGCAGAATTTCTCAAGTGGTAGAGACCATCACCAACAGAATCATTAATCAGACAGACTGGAGATGAGTCAGGAATTTTCAGTTTTATAAATTTCCCAGGTAATGACATAACACGTAATTCAGTTTAAGAAACATTCCCATAACAGGAAAGCTACCAGTCCACTTGCAAGGCATATGTTGCCCTTCATTATCTGATTAATAATTTTTTTTTTCTAATTTCTTTCCTTACCCATCCCGGCACTGTTGAACAGATATGTAACCCTCTCAAGGAATCATTTTCTCTTACAAACTTCTTCCTTTGCACAAAATGATCCTTCAACTTGAAATGTCTTTCCATGTTTATTTCCTGGCAGTTTTTATTGAACCTTTAAGTCCACTTATCTGGCACTGGGGAGTTACTTTGAATCTTTATGTCCCGAATACCTAGGGAGCATCAAGCATCTACCTCAGTGTCTAGCGCAAAAACTGCCGAAATTCACCATCCCTACACCCTGTAATGCTCTCGAGTTGTTTCTTTACTTTCTTATTCATGTTAATTATTGGAGTCCTTTCTTCCTTTTTTTCACAAAAGTTGCCTCCTTGCAGGTAAGGATTTTGTTCTGTGACATATTCCTTTTACCCGAGAGAGTGCATGACTTATGAAATTTTGTTGACTGACTGCCTCAATTAATAATTTAATGTTAGAAAAATAAATAATAACTCCTCAAATTCCATGATGTATGAAAACCATAAACTTGGGAATAAAAACACTGGTAAATCTGGAGGAAAGTTTCTAGGCCGAGGTGTCTTACTAATAAGCAGAGTGAGCAAATCTCTTCAGGCCTCTAGCTCTGAGGTTTCTAAACAGGAAAACAAGGGGTTCTGGAATGTTTGAATGGCTCTCGGCTTCAGCTGGATTTTACCATAATGTGAGGCCTAAAATTCACTGACCCAATCTGGGTGTAAGGCCCTAGGATCAAAGGGTCTGAAGGCCTCCCACATGGTTTCAGAGAACAGACTGAGCTTCCCTGCACCAGGTGAGGATATTACGGACCCTTGGTGTTCTCTGTCCTCTGTGACCTTCTGAATTTTCATGTGTAGAGAATGTTTTTAAGCTTTTTATGCATATGAGGAACAGCTAAGTGATTTTCACATGACATTATTGCCACTAAAATTATTATTATTATTATTATTTTGCTTTTAACTGAAGTCAGATTTGAAACTAGCAAAATATCACATTATTTACTCATGGGAAGCAAAGCAAAAGCACAGAGGTGAACAAATGCATTTTGTTTTGTTTTCTCCAACCATGCATTTCTCTAGACTTTTCTGTGCTGAGAAGAGTGTATTCCTGGACACCTTTTAGGATCTCTGTCCTTCTGCCTGCCTTTGGGCTGATGAGTTCCACTGAGATGACATTTATGACATGTCCAGGGAGAAGGAGATAAACGGACCCTGACTCATTCTGAGACCAAGAAGGCTGGTTGCTATTTACCTTTAACCTTGGTTTTCTGCCTCCTTGATAGGAGGGGGAAAGGGAGAGACAACAAAAAACTAGTCAAAGGAAGCTAAGTCTGAGTCAGCATTGTCATATTCCATCAGTGAGGTGGCCCAGGGAAGAGCCTGAACCACTTTGAGTACGTAGAGAGGAGTTGATAAAAACAAGAGGCATTATGTTTAGTCAATCGAAAGAAAAGGTGATACTCCTTTACCATTATTCAAGGGTTTCTACTATTTGACCTCAGCCTTCTTTTCCAAACTATTTATTTTTTCCTTCCATTCTGATTCTAGGCAAATCAAGAATACTTTTCAGTCCCTGTACAGGCTACATTATTTTGTTCTCCTCATGCTATGCTCACCATCTGGAATCCCCATTTTTTCCGAAGAGACAGGCTCAGATCTTAGCTTTATTTCAAAGTCACCTTCAAATACCTTCATCCATGCACCTGACACTTTCCATCCCTACTCCAAATGGCTGATGCCATCTCTCTGCTGGTTACTATTTAATCTTTTCATCTCCCACTTGGTATGATAGCTATATTTGAACATATGTTATCTCTCTAACTGCACCATAAATTCTGTTAAGGTAGATACTCAGCCTGATTCATGTGTGTGCTGACTTTAATTCTAGTTAGGCACTCAATAAAATTTAGTGATACATCAAAGATGAAAACAAAGTTATTTACAAATACTTGTTGTTCCCTGACAAGAAGGAAAATATTGGCACTTGAGAGTCTATAAGAAGTACTAGAAACCCTTACATTGCCTAAAGAATAAATTGCTGACAACACACACACATCCACACATAGATAAAATAGAAATATTTTTAAATTTTTTTTTTTAGTGTTCTAAAACTCATTGTTTATACACCACACCAAGTGCTCCATGCAATACCTGCCCTCCGTAATACCCATCACCAGGCTCACCCAACCCCTCACCACCCCCCCCAAAAAAAACTTTCCATTTCTCAGAGTCCACAGTCTCTCATGGTTTTTCTCTTCCTCCAGTTTCCCCCAACTCACCACTTCTCTCCATCTCCCAATGTCTTCTGTGTTATTCCTTATGCTCCACAGGTAAGTGAAACCATGTGTTAATTGACTCTCTCTGCTTGACTTATTTCACTCAGCATAAGCTCCTCCAGTCCTATCCATGTTGGTACAAAAGTTGGGTATTCATCTGTTCCGATGGAGGCATAATACTCCATTGTATATATGGACCATATCTTCTTTATCCATTCGTCCATTGAAGGGCATCTTGGTTCTTTCCACAGTTTGGCAACTGTGGCCATTACTGCTATGAACATGGGGGTACAGGTGGCCCTTCTTTTCACTACATCTGTATCTTTGAGGTAAATACCCAGTAGTGCAATTGCAGGGTGATATGGTAGCTCCGTGTTTAATTTCTTAAGAAATCTCCATACTGTCTTCCAAAGTGGCTACACCAACTTGCATTCCCACCAACAGTGTAAGAGGGTCCCCCCTTCTCCACATGCTGTCCAACACTTGTTGTTTACTGTCTTGTTAATTTTGGCTATTCTAGCTGGTGTAAGGTGGTAGCTCAATGTGGTTTTGATTTGAATCTCCCTGATGGCTAATGATGATGAACATTTTTCCATGTGTCTGTTAGCTATTTGTATGTCTTCCAATACTCTCATCTCCTTCCAAATAAAATATTCCAAATAAGTATATAATTAAGTTAGATAATAATAGCAAATCCACAAATGTTTCTTCCCATTCAGTCTTACCACAATGAAGCTTAATGAAAATTGTTACATTTTCAAATTGTAATTTTTCTGCTCATACATTTTGTTGCCTTTTTGTTTCTCAAGGATAGAAATTGGAGACAACTTGCTTCCTTAGTTGTATAATGGCCAATAACCAGTCCTTACTTCAGGATTTAGAAATTTAACAACATGCAAAAAAGTAAGAGCTATTAATCAACAATTTTTAAAAATTGACTTCACTGTCTATGGCTGGGAATAATAATAAGAACAGTATCCCATGAGTGAGTTTTAAAATTATATACATTCTCATGACATGTTCTTTTGGAACATGGAAAAGCAGCTGATCTTCATTTCTACCCAGAATTATTTGTCACACCTTATATTCAGAAAAGCAAATACTTGAGTCTACAATTAAATTGTGGTAGATTGTATCCCCCAATGGCTATAACCATTCTTTCTCCTGTATACTCCATTTTTGACAGTGTCATCTCAGAGCTCCCCCTATCAAAAGCTAGAGTTTATTTCTTTGTAACCTAAATCTGGACTGAACTTGGGACTTGTGTTTGGCCACAAGAATATGACAAATGCAACAATGGCCCATTTCTGAACCTAGGTTTAAGAATGAAGGGAATTAGGGGTGCCTGGGTGGCCCAGTCGATTGAGCCTCTGACTCTTGGTTTCAGCTCAGGTCATGGTCTTGGTGGGGTTCAGTCCAGTGTCAGGAACATCCTGCTTAGGATGGAGTCAGCTTGAGTTTCTCACTCCTCTGACGTTTCTCTCTCTACACCCCTCAGTTTCAAATAAATAAATAAATAAATATTTAGAAAAAGAATGAAGGGAATTGTACTTCAAGATCTGTGCATCCTGCAAGTATTCTCATATGTGCCATGATAGTTGCCACAAGTTGGAGAAGAAAAAAACTATAGCATTAAACATTGCCTGAACCAAGAACATGTAGAAAGTGCACATGCACTTACTGAGTTAAATTACTATCAAAGCTTCTTGCATAGTAAGTTTGAGTCATCCTCTTGACTTTCTCTGGCATTATATTATAAATTTTATAATAAATATCCATGGGATGATAGAGTTGAACTTAGAAAAATTAGGTATATTCTGGCAACTTCTATTGATGGGATTTTATGGATTTCAGATACAAATTAATAATCTCAGCTATGTATTAGAAAAATGCTTATGTCCCTATTATTAAAAACAAAAATGTCCCTATTCTGTCTTTCCTTAGCACATAGCCAGAAATTGCCAGTTCTTACTATAAATTTAATTGGCCTGTCTACTTCAGAAATCTGTCAAGTTCCTTGAAAGCAGAGACTTTATCTTACTCAGATTGTATCTCTGGCACCAAATGAAAATGTGAATTCCAAATACAGGAACAATGTATTTTCATACAAATACATCCTATATTCTAGTCCTCTGGGTATCGAGGAATAAGCACTGGTTTTTCAGCATCCATTGTTGTTGAATATTTGAATTACTGGATGGCCACCCCCATGAACAATGCTTTAAACTCCTATGCAGTTCTCAGGACCCTAGAATCGAACACTTATGTAGAGACAAGCTCTTTAGTAAGGAAGTCCAGGAGAGTAAGAAAATAAAGAAAAGCATTCTTACTGCCTCCTCACAGAAATCAGCACAGACCTTCCTTTCCCTTTGTTCGTTATTTCTCCCATTCCAATTCTAGTCAGAAACATAGATAAAATGCAGTTCATGAGTATACAAAGGGATTCTAGTACTCATTTATAAATATCAAACCTCCATTTTATTTCGTTTTATATTTTTTAAATATTTATTTATTTAGTTAGTTATTTAATTATTTGAGAGAGAGAGAGAGAGAGAGAGAGAGCAAGTTTGGGAGGGGGCAGAGGGAGAGACTCTCAGGAAGACTCTGCTCAGCCAGGAGCCCTGTGTGGGGCTCCACAGCACAACACTGAGATCATGACCTGACCTGAAATCAAGAATTGGATACTTGACTGACTGAGCCACCCAGGCTCCTGTTGACTTTATTTTACTAAAATTGTTAAGGATAATAATATTTCTGATGTACCTGACCTCTGTTAGGAGTTAGAAAGTTTCCACTAGAAACTTTCAAGTCTGTGTTGCTAACACATTTCCCTCATTATTGCTGCCAGTAGCAGGATAAAGGGATTTGTAATCGTGTCTCTCTATTTCTGGGTGAGCCTGGTTTGCAGCATCACTTGGTAATATTGTTAAAATGATACCAGCTTCTCCTGGGGACAGAGACCACAATAGAGAAAACACTCAAGGAAGGGGCCAACAGAAAACTTCATTTTTGGATGTGGTCCCTGACACGGAGCTTCTGACCACACAGCCTGCTGCAGCCAGTACTGAATTTGCTTCTGAATGAATGATTCCCACTGCATCCTGATGGTCCTGTGTCTACTTTCTTTGTTCTTTTCTTTTTTATTTATTTTTTTAAATTTTATTTTCTTTTTTCTGTGTTCCAAGATTCATTGTTTATGCACCACACCCATTGGTCCATGCAATACGTGCCCACCTTAATAGCCACCACCAGGCTCACCCAATCCTCCATCCCCTCCCCTCCAAAATTCTCAGTTTGTTTTTCAGAGTCCACAGTCTCTCATGGTTCGTCTCCCCCTCCGAATTCCCCCAACTGACTTTTCCTTTCCTTCTCTTAATGTTCTTTGTCCTTTTCTTGATTTATACCACCTTCACATGCCTCTTCAGGCCACTTAGCTTGCTCTTATGCTCTTTATAATGGAATATTTGAATTTTCCATGTGGATCACAGGAAAAAATATAAAACTATGTATTCTTATTTTTATATCAAAACATACCCCAAAATGTACCTTAAAATGGATAAGATACCATAGACTAAAAATCCACTTGGGGATAATAAAACATTTAGCATGAAGTTTAGGGTGAAAACATAATGTCTCCACCCACCCAACTGTTGTAATAAAATATATATAAATTTTGTTCTGTGATTTTATTTTAATATAATACCAAAAGAAGTTCTTGTTATAAATAAATTTCGTTAATTTTTAGGGTCTTTTTAGCTCTCTCTGTAGTTATTATGAAAAAATAATATTTTGCAGCAGAAATATAGTACTGTCTGAAAGACTTTATGTATATGTTTTCATAGTGAAGAGATGTGGTTTAAAAAATAGACACTTTAGGGGTACCTGGGTGGCTCAGTGAGTTAAAGCCTCTTCCTTCTGCTCGGGTCATGATCCCGGTATCCTGGGATAGAGCCCCACATCGAGCTCTCTGCTCAGCGGAGACCCTGCTTACCTCTCTCTCTCTCTGCCTGACTCTCTGCCTACTTGTGATCTGTCTGTCAAATAGATAAATAAAATCTTTTTTAAAAAATAGAGACCTTTGAATTTTTGCAATATAATTTGTCTTTTTCCAAGCAATTAAGATTTCATAGATCTTCTGTGGGACTTGCTTACTCCATACTCATCCATATGTAAAAATAAAATTAATTATATATACTACTTATTTTGTTCTTTCAATTTGTTTTATAATTCTATATACAATGAGGAAACAGACAGGGCATAAGTTGTGCTTCTAATTTCTACAATGTTCTCATATCAAATCAATAACTGAATTCCTTCCCCAATGAACTTCCTCCAAATTAAAAGTAGAAAAAGCAGAATGACCTTTATTTTGCCTATAATCGCATATTTCCCACACCAGTCTACTTCGATCTGTCATGGTTCTCTGACTACAGTATATTTAAGAACAGATTCCTCCTTTTAATTTTTAAACTGCCTTCTGCATTTAAAGAAATGAAGGGGGGAAATAACTCAATAGACCACAAACTTTTCCTGTACAGGAAACAGTATACACATTTAATGTAAAATGGAGTAAAACACATGGCAAACTCACCAATGCAGGCATATAATAGTCACAAAACCAAGCTCTTGTTTTAACAGTCATATATCAATCATCTAATAGTGATCCATTAAGCAAAAAATGCTCATATTTTATTTATATAAAAGTTTTCCAAGTAACTTCATTCTATAATTTTATAACTGCAATTTTTGAGATAATATGTATTTATTGGATACAATTACAAATTGACATCTTCTATTTTTACTTTTAAATCAAACACATTTTAATTTTAATCACATTAATTAGTATCTTATTTTCAAATGAATGATCTTACTTTTTAAAGGAGCATTATTTGAAATAAACGGCTATCTGTACAATAATTTTTAAACTTTTGATTTTTCATGCACTAAAATGAATTAATTAGAAAAAATGATTTTTGACTCAAAGACATTTATGGAAAAGATGAGCTTACTTGATGATAATACTTTTAAGAATCAGTCATACAAATTCATAAATTGACTTTCTTAATAAATTTTAATTTTCTTATCTTTGGATAGTCTTTGTCAAATAGCTTTCCAAAAGGAAGAATGGTAAAGTCTTTTTGAACTTGAATCTAATTTCAAAGAACCAATAATTTTAACATAGCCAGTAACTCAATGGCGGGAAGCAAGGCTTATATCAATACTTCTTTCCTTTTTTGGTGATATGTTGCTGTAGAAACATTCAGGAAATTCCTGGACCCAAACAACATACCAAATGAGACAAAAATAAAAGTGTTCTCCCTGGTACTTCTCAGCTTTTAAAAAGGATTAATGGCAATCTAAATGTGCTGATTTTATTGCCATATAAAACAACAGGCAGATTACATCAGCCGAGGCTTAGTGGAAAGAAACATCAAGGCTGAGATTTTGAAGATGTTGATATAAGAAAACAAAGTAGAACTGTAAGTTCATAATGGAAACAATCTAGGGGGAAAGTACCCCTAAGTGTTACGAGATGGGTCTCACACCGTGTGACCTGGAAGACAGCTGCAAGAATGTGGGCAACCCACTCTTTCTCATTAAGGCAAGTTCTCTGAGTAATGACCAACAACGTGATTTTAGAAGTGACAGAAAGAAGCCTCTATTGCCCAAAGTTTCTCAATCTGCTAGTTAGAGCCAGAATAGATTTTAGATTTCGTCTTGTATTTGATTACCATCTTTGAAAATATTGAAAAGAAATATAACACTTTAAATTTGGCTAAAAGATCCAAACACCATTTCCCCACATTATTTCTATCTCATATATCATTTTACTAGCTATATATATTAACTCCAAACATAATGTATCTGTGAACACATTTATTTATTCCACCAATGTTTATCTTGTGCCTAAATGTCCCATGTAGAGAATTTAAATCATGAGTAAAAGAGGGAGAAATCCTTTTGTGAAAAAGGTTATGATCTAGTGAAGAATATAGATATTAAGGAAATGATAGCACATTTTATTAGTTGCTACTCAGCTATTTACCAGTTGTGAATATTAATGTGTCATTATCAATTCACATTTCTCTTCAATCCTTTTAAGTAATCTTATTTGTTTTCTGCCTATCTTTCCATTAAGGTAAATGAAATGTAGTGCAACCATGCTTCCCCCCCAACTATGTACTCATCGTTTCTAATAATAAGGACACAGAGTCCCATTAGGAATAACAGGCATCGGTTGAAGATGGAGTCATGAAAACTTGCTCCCTATTAGAATGTCAATATGGCAGATAAATGGAGACATCACAAGGTCCTAAAAACAGAACTCACCAGTGGATGTCTGAGAACAAGTTGTGTCATGTGAAGGCACAGATTTGTGGAATGCAGAGGGAAACGGGGAATGAATTTTATCTTCTTTATAATAATTTTGAATGCCCACCCGTGTACCCTGAAAGGACCCATTCACATTCTCTAAGGCTACCTTGCAAACTGAGTTATCTTAAGGGAAATTGCAAATAGTCCTTCCGTTTCTTCTGATACGTCTTCCTGGAGAGAATGAGAGTGTGTAGAGGAATCTAACATATGAGGGATGAGAACCTCTAATGGACTGCACCCCTTCACTTCTCATTTAATCTTCTCATTTAATCTCTACAATCATGGTAGAGGTTGGATATACCTGTCCCCACTTTATGGATGATCAAAATTAAGCTGAGAGATGAAGAAAATTGTTCAAGATAATAAGGAGTAAAAATTTAAACCTAGATGTCTTTTATTCCACTGCTCCTAACAACTAAAATGCCTTCAGTAAATACTTGAAAATTACCTGTGGTAATGAGTATATTTTTTCTTCTGTAATAAGGCTGGACTTGTTTGTGTTTCCAGTCAGTAGATTTTAGAACTGTGTTGTAACTTATCAAACTATTACCAAAATCTAATTGCAAAAATTTATTACCCCAATTTCTTTTATAGGTGTTTGTTTTGACATCTAGATTCATTTAAGATGAAAAGGAAGCTATGCAAATCTGCAATGTAGAAGTCATCACTAGAAAAGGTCGGATTTTCATTATGCCAGTTATGGGACCCAATTCAGCAAGTCACAGGTAATAATCCTAGCTTATGTGCTTTAGAAGGCAAAGCATTTTAACCTAAATTAGCATATTTTTAGAATACTACCTAGAGAGTATGCTGATAAGATTTAACACAAAGAACTTCATGTTTTTTCTGCCAACTTTTGCTTATTGAAAATGAGCATACAATCAAGCAAAGAAGGCAATTATTTGAACACAACAGAATTTAATTATCTCTATGCTGTAGAGATAAAGAAATTCTCTCTATGACAAAGAGTTCAATGCATCTCATTATAGGATCTTAACTTTTTTTTAAGACTTTGGTTTTGTCCTAACATATATTAAGACTACAGCAATCAAAACACTGTGCTGCAGGTACAATAATAGGCAGCTCAGTGGGATGGAATATAAAGTCCCTAATGATGGAGAAGGAATATAGATTTAAAATAAAATTATTTTACATAAAAGCAAAAGAATCAATTTCCAATAAATTATGTTAGAACAGTTGTCTAGACATTAAAGAAAAAAAGTTAGATTTGCATAGTATACATCAAATAAATTACAGATATATTAAATATGAAAAGGCTAAAAAATGAAATTATAGAAGTGCCAAAGATAACATGACTGATGATTTGTTATCTTCAGGTATAAGTTTTGTAAGTATTCCCCCAAAGGGATAGATACCAAGAAGATGAGCTAGGACAGACCTCAGAGGCTGGTGTGGATTCAGTTCAAGCTAGGAGTGTGTTAATGCAGCCCTGCATTGTCTCTCTTAGTTCCTCATGGAAATGTGTTTGCTGTCAGGGGGTCATGCTTCTGGCCCAGAGTGTGACATGCACCAGGTCAAATGGGCAGGATCCCCCACTCCTCTCCCCATGACCTTTGATGTGAATGGCTGGGAGCCAGGGCCCAGCAGAGCTCAAGGTTATACCTGATTACCTATTGCCTTGTTCACCCTTATCTACACACCCACATTTATTCCTGTGCTTTGGCCTCCTAACAAAGGAAATAGTGACATATTGATACATTTTCAAAACTTCCATATATCAAAATATCCATTAATAATCACATTTGGAAGTTTTGTGTGTTTTTTTTTTTTAGATTTTATTTATTTAGAGAGAGAGAGGGTACACACATGAATGAGGGCAGGGGAGGAGCAAAAGGAAAGGGAGAAAGAGAATCTCAAGAAGACTCTGCTGAGCAAGGAGCCCGACACAGGGTTCACTTACACTTTCTCCTCTAGCCTTCCTGCGGTATCTTTCTTGTAAAGGACAGAGTCTGGCTCAAATTAGTACAGTCATAATCTTTGTATCCTGTTTTTGAATCTCATTTTCCAGGAGAAAAACAATAGCATCCTCTCTATATGAATATTCATTAGATAATGAATATTGTCTTTAAGGATGGAAGTCAGCTTTTTGGTCCCTTGATCTTTTCATTCTCATATTCTTGAAAACCAAAGTTTAGTAAGATAAGAATTTTTCTAGTGCTTTTTACTAAGTTTTTCTTAAAGGCACATTTTTTAACCATAAAAAACTAATTTTAATGAAGAAGTTTCTCAAGAAGTCTTCCCATTGTTCTCATTCTCTGAAAAAAAAAAAAGTTTAGATACATATGGACATGTAAACTAGAAAAAGTGATTTTCTAAAACATAAACACACTCAATGCTTTCGTGAAATGTTATTTGTACAGTTGAAATCTCTGGGTGGTGGAATTAATCTGTACTTGGAAGCCTAGCAGACATCTCAATGTTACTGGGTCCAAAAGAACGTTTTGTTTCTCTCTAAAACCTGTTCCTTCCACAGTCTTTCCTATCTCAGAAAATAACACCACTACCCCCACAGTTCTCAGGAAGCAGTATCATGGCCAACCTTTGTTTCTCTCCTTTCTTCCCTCAACTCCTATCCAATTTACAAGCAAGTCCTATGGGTTTTACCTCAAAAGTACATTTTGAGTCAAGTCACTTTGTCTTTCTGCTATGCTTCTAGCATCTGAGATTGAGCTACTGTGATTGTTTCTGGACTCATCTGTCTGCTTCACTCCCTTATAATCCATGCTGCACACAGCAGTCAGAATAATTTAGATTACACTCTGATATTAAATAATTATTGAGAGTTTACTATGTGAGGATCCTGTTGCAAGTATTTTACTTTCTTAATATTTGAATATTTGCTCCTCAAAACAACACTTTCATTAGGTCCCATTTTACATACATGGAAACCAAACTGTGTAAAGTTTCCACAGTTGCCCAAATTAAAAAATGGGTATTTGAAACCCAGGCAGTCTAACACTAGGGCTCATGACATTAAGCACTCTGTTAACAGCTTCTGAACATACCATTCTCCTTCTTAAAACTCTCTAATGGCTTCTATCTCACTCCTAATAAAATCCTTACAAGGATGTCATAAAATAAGTATGTCCTCCACAACACCAAGCATGCCATATGTATTTAATAAATGTGATTGTCATCCCCCTGTCAAAGATTGCTGTTAATAATCCCAAGACTACTAAAAGCAGATCCTCGCTAACTGTTCCATGAATATTTATATTTATATTTAAATCATCTCTAACCTGGAAATAAAGGACATATTAAAAATTTTCTAGGAAGCAAGAGGTGAAATAAATTTTATAGTTACTCTTATTTTTTAATCTTTAGATTGTCATTCAGTGCATTATGGGCTATGTTGTTTTTCTATTTAAATTAAAACTGCACATATGCGCGCGCACACACACACACACACACACACACATTCTTAAGGCTTTCCATAGGTTTAGTAGCATTCTGTCAACCCCTGTCTCCCTAAAATGATTTTACACTTATGGTCTCCAAAAAGGAGTGATTTTTGGAGGAAACCCTATATTTAAGAAAAGAGTCCTGGTTTTGTTATCTGTTTCAATAGGCTTAGGGTTTGTGTTAATTGGTTGGATTACATTTAAGCCTGTTGAACTTAACTCTGGAAGGAAAAAGAACCCAACTGCAGCCTGGAGCAAATGGACGGCCAACCATAGAGCTCTCCATGGTCCTGCCCTTAATGCATCTCTTGTGCATCCACACATCCCAGAAGGTGAAAACTGACATTTTTCTGGTTGCCAGCAGATGTGTTGAATCCTACTGCCTTGATTTAACAGTTACAACTACCCCACTAAGGTGCCTTGAATTCTAATTTCAATCATCTGGCTCCTAACATGTCCTCCAGAAATCTTATCAGTCTACTTCTTAATCAAATGTACTAACCTAGTTGATGAATAATTTGTGAAGAAATACACTACTAAAACTGTTGAGAGAATAATCATGAATAAGACTAGACATCTATTCTGATTAGGTGTTCACTATAGAACAGATAATAAGATATACATGCAGGTAATTGTATTTTAAGTAAGGAAGACACCAAGCAAAAAAACAAAACAAAATTTAATAGAGCATTGTACAAAAATATGTAGAGACACATACATAAATTTCTGGAAGAATAACATACAAAGGTGAAAATGGTGGAAAGTTGTGTGCTCAGGTACAAGGAATTGCTATTCAACAATAACATTTTTGTATATTTTTATTTTTGATATTTTTAACATTTTTAAAGTCATAATCCTTAAGAAACTAAAATCATGTAACCCTGTGAAATCTACAGCAGACCCAATATGGAGAAAGATTAAAGAGACACTTTGATAAAATGTATAGTACTTCTTTTTCTAAGTGATCAGACCCATGTTGTTTAGTGATATTCCAAAGACTTGAGTTCTAGATCTTCTACCACTGCCTACATGCTTCTCTTGATCCTGTTATCTTCTCTTTGAATTGAGACAGCTGGACAAGATGATCCATTAGTTGCATTTTGCTTTAGATGACCTACAGAGCTCTGATTTAAAATGTGCTCTACAAATACTTTTCTTAGTAATATTTCTAATCATACAAACTGGTATCTCATAGATTGTCAAAGGCACATGGAATCCTTAGTATGTTTCAAAACTCAATTTCTAAAATAAACACCAAAACAATGTAGTAAAATGTTTAAATGAGTATTGCATAAGAATTTTACAGAAAATTCTTTGTACAACACAAAAAAGTTTAGAAAATAATAAAAGGATCAATGATTTAGTAATCAGCAATTTGATTAAAATTGTATTTTCTTAATTTTATGAAATCTAATATATTTATTACATATCTATGACTTTAAAAATATCAGAGCATATCATCCAAGTTATGATAAATGTATCACTCTTTATCTGATTTTTTTTTAAATTAGAATTAAGAGGTTTTTGTAATAAATACTGTCCCCATAGAACGTTCATATATTTTTGCCCAGAGGTTGCCAGCATTCTTGAAGTTAGCTCCTGTATTAGTTTCCTAGGGCTGCCATGGACTAGGTGGCTTAAGCAACATAAATTTATTACCCACGGTTCTAGAGGTTAGAAGTCCAAGATCAAGGTGTCAGCAGGTTAGTTCACTCTTGAGGCCTCTTTCTTTAGCTAGCTGATGATTGCCTTCTTTTTTTTTTTTAAGATTTTATTTATATTTGAGAGAGAGAGTGAGAGAGGGCATGAGAGGTGAAAAGGTCAGAGGGAGAAGCAGACTCCCTGTGGAGATGGGAGCCCCATATGGGACTTGATCCCAGGACTCCGGGATCATAACCTGAGCTGAAGGCAGTTGCTTAACCAACGAGCCACCCAGGCACTCTGATGATTGCCTTCTTGCCATGTCCTCACATAGTCTTTCCCCAGATCTCTAATATGTCTCTGTGTGTCCCAGTCTCCCTGCCTGGAAGGCCACCAGTCAGATTGATTAGGTTCTATCTTAATGGCCTTATTTTAACCTAATAACCTCTTTAAGTCCCTTCTGAGGTATTGAGCATTAGAACTTTAACACTTGAATTTTAAGAGGTAGTAAAGGGAGGGATACCATTCAGGCCATAATAGCTCGGGAAGAAGGCAGGAGTTCTCAGCAATCATTCAGTACCCCAGTTTTCAGAATGTATCTCTACTCTCAGCTCTGTTTGCTGTCCCCAGTAACAGATATGCTCTTCCCCTTTTCCAGAACCTAAACCTTCAGTGTTCTGCTGCTGTGACTTCACTGCTCAGCGTGGAAGAGAATCTGAGCTTTTCTCTTTAATTCATTTTAATTTCTTCTTAACCAGTCTTTTCATCAATCACCCTATTCTAAACCCCAGTTTCATCGCCATTTCCAAAGTTACAAGTGCTATCAGCTTTTGCGTGTTTGGTTTGTTACATGGTATTTAATTGGTTGCTCTGTGGCTTTCTCTCCCACTGGTTTTGAGATCAGATTTCTTATCTTGAGTCAAGACCCTTTGGCCACCTGCTTTTTAGCTTCTGAAATTATGTGAGCCTTATGTCCTCTCCCATTCCTTTTTGTCTTTGATTATTTGTTCATTTTGCAAAAACCCTTCCCCTGGCTGATATTTGAGTGAGGTTTCTAGAGGGAATAAATGTTTGTGTTCACGCTGCCACTTTAAGTCAGAGGTTACATTATAAAATTTGTAAGTGAGAAAATTCTACTCAAATGGATATTATTCATAACATTCAGATTTATTATAAAACAAATATTTGGGCGCCTGGGTGGCTCAGTGGTTTAAAGCCTCTGCCTTCGGCACAGGTCATGATCTCAGGGTCCTGGGATGGAGGCCCGCATAGGGCTTTCTGCCCAGTAGGGAGCCTACTTCCCCCTCTCTCTCTATCTGCCTCTCTGTCTACTTGTGATTTCTGTCTGTCAAATAAATAAATAAAATCTTTAAAAAAAAAAACACACAAATATTTACAGGACTGTTCCATTTGCTCTACCGAGCATGTCGTAAAGTTTGCCTCACAGAGAAGACAGGGGCTCTTCTACTCTCCATGTATTTTTCTTGCTAATTTTCTGTGGTTGTTAAAATTTAGTTCTAAGTAGAGAAGTTGGAAGGAGGGCATGCATTAAACTGTCAAGGAACTTTATTTAATTTTATGGTAGACTAATTATAAAGTAATTTAATTATACTTTATACTACTGATAAGCAAAGTTACTATCAGAAGAAAAAGTTTTAAAAACAGATCAAACTGATAATTTCTATCTCAAAATATTAATATTCAAGAAGTGTTTTAATATTAATTAAATGGTATTAATATTCAGAGTTTATTGATAGTATTAATAAAAGGATAAGAACTTTTTACAATTTTAAAATACTTATTTGTACTATTAAAATAATTATCACAGTTGGAAATGTCAAAATTAAAAAAAAATTAGTAGCTAACTGAAGAAGTAGCTAATCAGTAAATGTTGTTCACAGTTACAGTATAGAGTCTATTTGGCCCAATCTGGGATGTATAGGAGTGATTTAGTGTTGCAGTTCTGGAGTTTCCTTGGATTTCTCCTAAACTATTTCTTGAGATTATTTTCAAAGATAAATATTTGAGGTCATGACTCCACACAGCATAATAATACATATTTAAATCAATAAACTGCATAGATTGTGGCGTTGATTTTCAGGACATGGCTTGGTCTTAACTAAATGCTGTCTTCCATGCAAGATGCATAATTTAATTTTGAAATCTCACGTGGTTAGCCTGAAAACTACCAACTGTGAAACCATAAATGTTATTTGTTTCAATAAATCAAACTTTTTCAAAAATGCCATGGCAACTTAATTCTAAAAAGATGGTTCATTTTGGATTAGAAAATGAAAATGATTTTAGTTAGTATTAAATAATTACATGATATAATGCATGACAATATATGTAAGTTACAATGTAATTAAAGCAATTATAATCTCTATATAGTACATGTATTATACATAGAGAGAAATAGAGAGGCAGAGAGACAAAGACAAAGAGAAGAAATATATTAGTGAAAAGTCTGCGCCTCGGTGGCTCAGTTGGTTAAGCATCTGCCTTCAGCTCAGGTCAGGATCCTGGGGTGCTGGGGTTGAGCCCCAGGTTGGGCTCCCTTCTCATTGGGGAGCCTGCTTCTCCCCTGCCTGCTCTTCCCCCTGCTTGTGATTGCTCTCTCCCCTCCCCCGTCAAAGAAATAAATAAAATCTTAAAAAGAGAGAGAGTAAAGTCTGTTCTGCTCTGTGCCAGGAAACCAGGTAAATTGAGGGAAAGGTAGATAAGGAGCGAAGGGTAATACAGATCCTCTCTTAAGTTACTTGCAAAGCAAATATTTTGGAAAAGCCTTGCTGTGAAAACGATGCCTGGAAACCAGCTGTTATTATTGATACAGAGATATTAATGTGATGAAAGCCAAGAAATTGTTGTGATCTTGTTTGGAAAATCACATCGAATACTGCATATTATTTTCAAGAGAAGAAAAAACTCACTTTTTTTTTCCTTTTTGAATTCTAAAAAATATTTTGCTAATTCCAGTTAAAGAATCATTATTTTAAGCTCTAGTTTCAAAAAGCGATTTATATTTCTTAATACCATAATCAAGATGAGGGAATTTTAATACATCTTCTCCCTTTCTTTTTTCTTTCTTTCTTCTTTTTTTTTTTCCTCCAAAATTATGGCTCCAGGGCTTTTAAATAAGAATTTCCACAAGAAGATGAGAATTTTAATAACATGTTGGAACAATTTTGTTCACTTTCCTCTTCCATCCAGATTGACTCAAGGAAATAAGTATTAGAATTTTTAAAAACCATGCTCATATTTAGATGATTATTTATTGAACACTGGGCAAGGGCTGTCTAGGGACAAGGACAGCTTTGGCTCTAGCAGTGACTTCTGAAGAGCATCCAGGAAAATGTTCAGAAATAAATAAATGGTGTGTTATACAATTCCCCAAGATGGCTCAGAACATGATATGTTATATAACTATGTATTTTTCACACCAACATTCCTGTGGCCGCATGAACGGCAGAACATTTTGGGGATAAGCCTTGACGCGTGCCGAGGCTGACATTTCTATCACAAGAGTCATTTTCTGTGCCAGACATTTAAGTTTCCATAAAATTAGGCTATTTGATGAGCTCTTCAAAAACCTCTTCTGGGTCCAAAATAACATTTTCTCTAACTAGCTAACCAGATAGTTTTTTTCCTTTTTCTATAAACTCAAGTCATATTTACAGACAGCATCCGTAGTTTGGAAAATCGGTGAGCAACAGGCATGAGCTACTTTTGAGTGGGCACATTTTCACATCTTATTTAGGCTACGTGTTCCCCAGTATTTTACCTGCAAGCTCAGAACAAATGAAACTGTGAGGAAGTGTCCCGTAGTCAAGCCACTCACTGAGCAACACTTTTCTGTTCAGCTGTATATACATG
Organism: Mustela erminea; assembly: GCF_009829155.1. NCBI lineage: Eukaryota > Metazoa > Chordata > Mammalia > Carnivora > Mustelidae > Mustela > Mustela erminea. The sequence continues at coordinate 108,814,118 of NC_045620.1, forward strand.
CCAAATTCAAGAAAAAAGTTAATCATCTTCCACTCATCATCTGTTAGTCAACATTCTTTGCTGAATGTATTCATGCCTTCACGCATATTTGGAAAGTTTGGAAAATGAGTCACCGAACTGATTTCCTCTCTTTGGTAGTCTTTTTTTTTTTTTTAATATTTTATTTATTTATTTGACAGAGATCACAAGTAGGCAGAGAAGCAGGCAGAGAGAGAGGAGGAAGCAGGCTCCCCACTGAGCAGAGAGCCCGATGTGGGACTCGATCCCAGGACCCTGGGATCATGACCTGAGCTGAAGGCAGAGGTTTTAACCCACTGAGCCACCCAGGCACCCCTCTTTGGTAGTCTTGACTTCTCTGCCATCAGGGTGGGCTGATGGGCGAGTAAAACAACACTTCAGTGGAAGAAAATAAAGCAGTTAAGTTGGATTTCAAAGAAATATAATAGCATGTTAATGAGTATCAGAGGATGGAAATCTAAAAAAAGTTATATAGAACTATTTTTTTAAAGATTTTATTTATTTATTTGACATGTAGAGATCACAAGCAGGCAGAGAGGCAGGCAGAGCAAGAGAGGGGGAAGCAGGCTCCCTGCTGAGCAGACAGCCTGACGTGGGGCTCGATCCCAGGACCCTGAGCCAAAGGCAGAGACTTTAACCCATTGAGTCACCCAGGTGCCCCAGAACTATTTTTTGAAGATTGTGTGAATATTCAAAAAGAAGTCAGAAGTCATATTTATACCTATGCTATTGACACTGCTCATGATTATTATGAAAATTTTAAAAGATTCATCTTTTCTTTGATTCTTTCAGTCTCTGATTCCTGAAAAGTGGTTGTTGTGGTGTAATATGCATGAGAATAAAGAGGTTTTAAAACCAAAATTAAAAATTGGAGTGACTTTTTTTTTTGATATTTATTTGACAGAGAGAAAGCACAGTCTTTTTTTAAGTTTTTATTCATTTGACAGAGAGAGACGGGAGCAGAGCAGCTGGCAGAGGGAGAGGGAGAAGCAACCCCACTGGGCAGGGAGCCTGACATGGGACTTGATCCCAGGACCCCTGGATCATGACCTGAGCTGAAGGTAGCCACTTAACCAGCTGAGCCACCCAGGCGCTCCTGGAGTGACTTTTTAATAGAGTCTATAACACACAACTTATGTATCTGCCATTCAAAAGGCATGTATAATTTAAAAAAATAGCAATGTACAATGATACCTAGGAAAAGAGAAGTTACATTGGGAAGGGGAGAGACAGTCTAAGAAACAAACATTTCCTTTCAACATTGCAAAATTAGTATAAAATTTTAGAAAATGTACATGTTGCTTTTTAATGTTTGTTTTTGTATATAAGGGGAAAAAATGGAAAAGAATGCTAGGAAGTAATTTCATCAGGAGAAGAAAGTTAGTAAAGCTCCCATGCTTCCTGCTTCCCTGGGCTTGAGACACTACAGCAGCAGAGGAACAGAAGTCTTCAAAAGCTAAACCCAGGGCTGTGTTAGGCTTCCTGTCTAACTGGGGTCGAGTATCTGGGGCCACACAGACACAGTAAGACTGTGAGTGGGAAGTGCTTTGAGTTCTTTAGAGAGATATGTTTTATCAATACTATCCTTATGAAAGCTATTATTAAAGCTGAGTCCTGGTCTTAGCTGATGTGTTTCTGGAGGCAGTGGGTGGGCAGCAATGGACTTCAGTGCCCTGTCAGGGGCACTTAACCTCCTCCTCACTTCCCTCCACACACAGCGATCTCATTCCTATTTTTTTTCTTTTCCTTGCTTTCTCAAGGAGATCACCCTCCCACTTTTCACAGAAGGTTGACCCCCAAAGAGGGAGCCAATCAGGCAGGTAATCTCAGAAGAACAAATCAAAGTAGCAATTTTGCTTAAAATAGCTGGATTTAGCTCATGATAAAATGTTGGGGTGTGTGTGTGTGTGTGTGTGTGTGTGTATTTAAAGAGTTTGCCTGGTACACACATTCATTACTGTACCTTTCTCCCACACACTGTAGGAGCTCAAAGGTGTCAGCTGACAAGGAGTTTAAATTTTCCTCAGACATTCTTGCCAGTGCCTACTGCTGCCTCATGACCACCTGCCTTGGGCAATCGGATGAGCACTTGTCAATTGTAGCCCATTTTAATTTATTCACGTACGTTTGGCACCTGTGCAATTCCACATATCCAAGGCAGCCCATCTTATAGAAACGTTTTTGGAGTCTTTTCTTTTTCTCTTTTTAAAATAAGTGGTTTGAAATTACAGTCATGATGTCCAAAATTTAATGTCCTCCCACACACATTTTAATTGTAGCTTGCACCTAGGAAGGTTCAGAATCATAATTGAAGCACATACGGTATATAGGGAAAAAATATGCCAGTCAGGTTAGTTCCCACAAGAAACTCTGAAATGAGAAATTCCCAAGAAAAGATTCAAGATTGAGGTTGAACCCTGCCATATTTATCACGCTGCAGTTTGTAGAATTGGATTTTTTCTAAGTTCCAGACACTTTGAGATCATTATTTCAAGCCGCATCCAGAAATGCATGAAATTATTCTCCTTCTCATGGGAGTTAAGTGACATGGTACAAAATAGTTCATAGAGTCATATTTGCATGATCAACTCTTAGGTCCATAAGAGGAGGGGTTTTGGAGCTCAGTCTGCTGAGTTCATAGATGAAAGAATTGATGGCCACAAAGATTAAGTTCCTTCTGAATGACACTTAGTTTACGGCAGAACGTGGACCCGAATCAGGGTTTTCTGAGCCAGTGAATTTTCTGTTCACTGTGCCTTCCACTGTGACTCTATCAGTTTTGTCACTTTTGAGAAGCAGGAGAAAAAGTCCTAAGCAAAAACACAAATGTTAGTACTAAATTAAAACAGCTAATTTAATTAGCTGTTTTAAAGATTCAGAAACTCCATAGTTCCTCTTTGGTTTTAGAGTAATATATTTTTATGAAAAAACATGTAAGATGATTAGACTAATTTTGAAAATACATCAAAAACCAAAAATAAATATGGAAAAACATATATAAATAAAATCACCTCCCAGAGAGACCAACTATTATTTTGATTTAGTTCTTTCCAGTTTTCTCATGCATTCTTTTATCATAAGTATGTGTGAATATGTTTATTCATGTAGACATGTGCCAGCCTGTAAATGACAGAGTTGATCCTGGAAAAATAATTTTAGATGTTTGTTCTTTCTCTTAACTTTGGTCATAAACATTTTCTCATGGCTTTATGCATTTTTAAAAATATTTTTAAAATAATATATACATTATGTCTCATTTGGCCAAAATTTCAAACCATCTTCCACTCCGGGTATACCATACTTTTTATTTATATGTAAATATCTATCTTTTTCTGTTTTTCTGATTTTTTTAGTTTGTTTCCAGGGGAGAGATAATACCTACTAGGAAATAAATACTACAGCATCTAAAAAGAAATTAATTTGTATTTATAAAGAAGTCTAAACCTCATAACCCACATTTGCCTTGTATTTTCATTTCTGTGGTTGTTTCTACCCAAAAAGCCTTTAAATCAGGATTGAACCCAGGACAGAATGATTATTCTTCTCTTTTGAGGAGATATAAATGGCTATAGGAGGACTCATGGCCAATGGGATGATGGGATAGACATCTTGTATTATAAAATCAACAAAAAAGAATTGGCTGTGGAATCTGGAAAAATAGCTAGCTCAGTGCACTGATATACCAGGAAAAAGAAAGGCTTTGAAAAGAAATTTTGAAATAAATTTAAATTCTGATTATGCAAACTAAAGAAAATGGTATTTATAATGTCAACAAAAATGTCGTCGCCTCTATAACATGCCAAACATGGCATTCAGTGGCAGGAAAAAAAGGTACATAAGACATGATCCCAGTCCTCAAATAGCTCTCATCCTAATATGATATACCAATATGTACACCAATGACTACTGTAATAGTCGAGTCTAATAATAATATTTGGAATGACAAAGGAATGGCCCAGTGCAAAGTGGTGTGGAATGACACAGGAATGTTCAAGTAATTTTGAGTCATGTTTGGGGAAAGACTTCTCAGAAAGAGTTATAGATGACTACCCCAGGGATAAGAGATAGGATGATCCACAATGAAACTGTCATGAATAGCTAATAGGTCATGTTCCAGAGGAATAACAGAAGATTCATTCAGTCAGTTCTTCAACAATAATGTATAGAATACATATCATACGTCAGGCACTATTCCAGATATTAATAATAGAGCTGTGAGCCAGACAATCAAAGCGTTGGCCTTCTGGAGTGAAAGAGAAAGTCTAGAGTCTGGGATCCAAGGTTAATTTTCAACCTAGAGATGTAACTTTGAGAGTGAAGCATCGGCATGTAGATCTTTACTTAAAACCAGAGCACTAGCTAGGATCATCTAGAAAGTAAGGGAAAGCAAAAGAAGAAGAAGTAGAAAATGTGAGCCTTGGGGATCCACAACCTGTCAAAGTTAGGAAGAAAAGGCAGAGGTGTTGTAGATTGAAAAAAAATGGCCAGTGAGTAACTTCAGGAAACATCCAGGAAAACCATGACCCTGAGGAATCCCAGAAGAGAGATGAAGAAGTATTTTGAGAAGGAGGGAGAGACCCCCTGAGGGGTCAAATGTGAGACAAGGACAGAAACTTTACCATTGGGTTTAGCAATGATGAGGTCACTGGTGACCTGAAGATTTATTTTGGTGGATTGTATATATAATTTTAAATTAGATAACCTTTCAGAGGGATCTTAATTTCTAAACAAAGCAGAAATTGTAGAACATCAAAGGAAGTTGGAAATTTAGGTAACAAGATATTTGATATTGGATTTGATAAAATTGCTATCATTGAAGACATTGGCAAGAAAGTTTTCACTGAGGGGTTGAGAAAGAAAGCTTGATCAGTTTAAGAGAAAACAGGAGGTGAGGCACAAAAGACAATAAAAAGAACGGAAAAAATTAATCGAATTCTCCTATAGGGGAGACGGGAGTGCAAAGATTAAAAAAGATACGACAGAGGGCCTCAAGTTTCTCTGGGTTCAACCATTGCCTCTGTTTCCTGGTTGTTGTTATTATTTCCTTTGTTCCATTTTGGCTACACCGCTCACCCTCGAACCTTGTCTAACCCATAAACCATAGACTTACCAAACAGCTCTTGAAAAAAACCTCTCTGACCCTTATTGGGATGTCATTGTGCCAACCATACCAACTAGGAGGAATGACAAACTGGAACAATATCCTGCTGTCCCAACAGCAAGTTTTATAGGAGTTTCTCATATATTCCCTTACATACCATTTGCAATTGTGAATATTTAAAAACTAATTAAGTCCTGTATTTTTCATGTTTCAAAACACCGTGTCTTTCTGACCACAAAAATAATACATGCTAATTATTGATTATTTTGGAAATATAAAAAATTTGTGGGGCACCTGGTTGGCTCAGTCAGTGAAGCCTCTGCCTTGAGCTCAGGTCATGATCTCAGGGTCTTAGAATCGAGCCCCACATACGGCTCAGTGGGGAGCCTGCTTCTCCCTCTTCCTCTGGCTGCCCCGTCGACGTGTGCTCCTTCTCTCTCTCTGTCAAATAGAGAAAGAAAATCTTTTAAAAATTTTTGCAATGGAGAAAAGTAAAAATTATCCATAATTCTAAAACAGATATAATCTTAAAACTATAGCATATATCATTATATACCTATATCACCATTTACTTAAATCAGTTACACAGGTTATTTACAGATGAAAATTGTATTTATGAAGGAATTCTCTAAAAACAATTTGAAGGAGTCGGAAATAGGGCTGTATAATTGCAACCCAAGAGCAGATATTTTGAAAACTATAGCAAATTAGACAGATGAAGGGTATGAAATTATGCCACCAGCATCTAAGGAATCACATTTTATCATGGCCTCCTAGAACACAGCTCATCTCTCTACCTTCCCCCAAGTCTCCCACATGAGCTGGACCCAAATTAGGAATAAGCCTTGATTCTCTCTGAATCATAGCAAAACATGTATTGTATTACTTTGGGAAACCTCAGATCAAATAAAACCAGGTCAGGTTAACCATATGGCAGTGTTTTTTAAGCTAGCTGCAAGTCCTTTTTATCAATGCAGTTTATTATTGTGGTAGGGCAAGGTTTTCTGAGTCAGAAAATGTGCATGAACTGGGCCAGGGTTTTGATATATTGAAAAATAATTTTTTAAATTAAAGAATTATATATAAAATGAAGCAAAAGTGGTTTAAAATAACATTTGAAACTACCTTCTCTCATCAAAAAAGTAATTACTGAATCCCCAGAATTTGAAGAAAAAGAGATATAGGGGAAAATAGATTCTCATCAAAATCACTTATTCTCAAGGTAAGCATGTCCATGTTTAAAATCTTAGGATGAAAAAAAAAAAAACCCTTAAGCTTTCCTATATTTTTTTACCTTATGGCAAAATCTGATACACCAAGACAATCTGTTGTGTTTGCGTGTTCTTCCCTTCACTTGTTAACTCCACGAACTCATGAAGTACAGAGATAGTAAGATCAACATGTGCCTGGAAAAAATGAGTTCAGAGAAAGACTCACCGAAGAGTAAGATAAAGATTTCAAATTAATCGCATCTTGCTTTAGTATCACCTCGCTGAGTATGGTAGTAGCCAAGAATGAAGAAGAGAAACGATTGCAGAAAGAATTGTGAAAAGAAACATCATGTCCTTTCTCCTCTAGACAGCATTCTCCTGGTTAGAGATGCTGGACATATGCTTGGGTCTTCTGCCTGGGTTGGCCTCTTCGGAATGAAACCAGTCTCCTGAAGAGCGTTAAACCCAGTGGTGGGTCAGCCACAGAATGGTAAAGTGGCTTGTCAAAAGATGTGGCAATAGGGAGAGTTTGATTTTTAGTAGGCTCTAAAAGAATTTTGGAATTTTGAACTGTGTTGTTGCAGGAAACCAGTAGAGTGATTTTCAGGAGCAGGGACCATTCACAGGGAGCAAGGCCGGATTTTATTCCTTAAACAAACCAAAGAGATGAACTCAGCCTGCAGTTCTAGAAGTCCATACGATAGGGCAGGGGCTCCTGCCAGCAAGAGAGAAAATTCAGGGAAAGAAAAGTCTTAGATGGGGATAAAATCTTGATAAAACATAAGAGGTGAAGATTTTATAAGCTGCTTTGTCTTATCATGATTCAATAAGTTTAAAATAATTAAAAATTAAGAGAAGAATAGTAATTGGAAGTTAAGAAATACATTTGATAACTTGAATCAAAAAAGAAATCCAATGTGAAATTTAAAAATATCTATAAATCAATTAAAGGAATGAATATTGGTTCATACTTCCTATCAAAACTTATGGAGAAAATAGTAATCAGGCTTTCACATTAAAGAAAAACAGAAGAAAATTTAAAAAACAAAAAGAACTGATAAAAATAACTGAAATAAATAGAAAAAGAGCAAGTAAATTAAACACTGATTTTTGAATATTTGAATTAAATACATTAATTAAAATTTTGATTGAAGAAAATCGATCATGAAAGACAAGTTTGTAAATTTTTTTTTAAAGCATAACATATATCTAATGAAATCAATAGAACTAGAGGAGGACATTATCTGCAAATCTTCTTGAAAATCTAAAGGAAAGAGGTGATTTCTATCAAAATTAACTCAGGAAGTGAAAGAACTTGAATATGTTAATTTCCATGAAAAATCTAAACATGGAAAAGACCACAGGACCAGATGTGTTCACAATTGAATTTCATTTAATTGTTAAATAAAAAATCATTCCAAAATTATTAATCATTCCAAAGTTATTAAAATTCTTCCAATCAAAGGAAAGTGCAAAGCAGTCCAATTTATTTTATAAAGCCAAAATATATTCAGGACCAAAACCTGTTAGAATATTAAAAAAAAAGAAAGCTTTTACCTACTTCTTTTGTGAATAAAGAAACAATTTTTTTCAACTTCAAACAGAATCTTGCCAAAGTATCTACAGATCATTATGGCTAATTCCAGAAATGTTAGTGAGTGAAACAACAAGAAATTGATCAATATAGCTTATTAAATACATAATCTAAACAAAAGACAAAAAATATGATTATGCAAATAGACACCAAAAAGAATTTGGTAAAATCCAGAAGTAATTCCTAAGAAAAATGAGAAAAGATGAGGGACACCTGGATGGTGCAGTCAGCTGAACATCAGACCCTTAGTTTTGGCTCTGGTAGTGATCTCAGGATCATGAGATAGATCCCCACGAGGGCCTCCACACTCGGTGGGCAACCTGCTCGAGATTCTCACTCCTTGTTCCTCTACCCCCCCCCAACTCGTGCTCACTGTCTCTCTAAAATAAATAAATAAGTCTTTTTAACAAATAAGAAAAGATGCAAACTACATAAATATGACAAAAATATCTATTAAAATACAATTAATACTAAATGTTAATGATAAGACACTAAACTCACTTTATTTAAGATCAGGAATTAAGCAGGGGTGACTGTAGCTATTATTGCTTAATATCATTTTAGATGTTCTAGCAAAAGTAAGAAATCAGAAAAAAAAATTTATAAACCATAAAAAAGAAAAAAATTTAATACATTTCTTTTTGCTAAAACACATTTATAAACTTTTTAAGGACCAGAAAACCCATAAGTCTATAGCATGAATACAAACCCCTATACAAATATCACTAGAAAAATAAAGGAATGTTTGGCACTCTAGGGATAAATGAGACTTTTTTTTTTAGCTTCTTGCCAGTATCTGGTTCATTGAGAAGCTGAGCATTTAAAGATGCCAGATACACAATGTCATTCTCAGGTTTAATTATATACTAAATAAAATGAAAGCATAACCTCTTCAAATACTAGAATTGAAAGTTACTTTGAAGCTTTATCCATTCCAGTACTTAACTTACTACAGAAGCTGCTTCTGTAAATCACAGAGATGACCACTGTGTCCATGCTTAAAGCCCAGGTTCAGAAAGTTCTTCACCTCATAAAACTATGTCCCACATGGCGCTGAAGTCTTATCTTCCCACAATTTCCTTCTGTGAGCCCCAGCTCTCTTCTCCGAAAGTTTGTGACATAAGCTTTCAACAACTATTCTTTTTCCTTCCTTCACTGATATTTTAGTCTAGTATAAAATCAGACTCTTATTTCAACAACTATGCTGGTGGAAAAAAAGAGTGCGACTGCTGTCTTTGCTATTTTTTTTTTTTTAAATATCATTTGTGAAAAACAGATGTTGATACAGAGTTCTGCGTTTGAGAACCAACTCTTTGACACTGGGTGACTAGAACCATTGTCTGCACAGTCTTCCATAACCGCCTCTTTAGTTCCTGTCACCCCCCGAGTGTTTTATAAGCATGGTCGGCTGGGGCAAATTTGAAAATCTTGGTTCATCTGATTCATTAAGATTTTGCCCTAAGTCTAACCATTAAGCACTCAAATATTTTATTCTTTCTGCTTTGGCAAATTTTGAAACGACATTAGTGTCTTAAATTATATTAAGAGAAAAATAGTATTCTGAATCAAGTAATACCCTAGTTGATGAGGAGGAGGAGAAAGAGGAAGAGGCAGGTGCGTACTCTTCGGTGATACTAGCATCATTTTCAAAACTTTGCCTCAAAGGAAAAAGTAACTCCATCCAAGTTGACATTAGAAAACACATCTTTGGTGTATCCTACGGAACTGAGGTCAAACTACAAAATTTGGTTCAGGTGGGAAGAGTGGAGAGAATGACGACTCTAGACTCAGTTACAACCCAGCCAGGAGGTTAGGGGTGCAAAGGACATAAAAGAGATGAAGGCAACCAGGTGCAAATGTAGGAGGACATTGCTCCCCTGCTCTTCACAGATGCCCGCACAAAATTCTGACTCCCAGTGCTGTGACTTTGGTGTAAGGCAATTTCCTACGTCAGAGGACATTAGAATTACGCCCTTTATTTCAGATCATTAGTTTGAAGTGAAGGCCATATCTGCCTTCAAGGGCTCACCCTGTCACCATTTAGGGAGTTAGAATTTATGCTCCTGTGACATCCCTCTAGTTTATGTGTTTCTACTCCAAAGAAAATACTCATCTATTTCATAAACAACAATTTGAACTTACATGATTCCACAGAAGATTTCATCTTCTACAGAAAGTTTGGCCATGACCTTGCATATCAGTTCTGGGAAGTCACCTGATTCTTATAATTGAGCGTCTTTTTTTTTTTTTTTTAATGTTTTCTATCCTCTTACTAACCTCTCCCTAATTCCACCCCTAACCCCAAGATTCTGGCAATCACTATCCTACTCTGTTCTATGAATTGCATTTCTTTTTTTTTCTTTTGATTCTACATGAAAGTGATTCCGTGTTATAGTCTTTTGACTTAATTTCTTAATTTCACAATGTTTTCACATTTGGAACAGCTGAGGACATGTTAGGAGTTTATCATTAAATGTCATCCTCTTCCCTAAAATACAACATTTTTGCTGAAGAATTTTGATGCATATTAAAATTGAAGACTAACTCTAAATGAGGTGTAGATAACTCTCAAATTTATCAAGGAAGAATGACAAGACAGAATTTTAAAATGGGTGGAATAATATATAATCATGGCAAAAATTAGCTCTTTTATCCAATACATATGTGGCTTAAATTTTAGCCATAGTACACTAAGATTAAAGGCCCCAGGGTAAACATTCATTTTGCTTAATATTATATTAACTTGGTTATCTTCCTCATGGGCTATGTAGTCCTCAAGGACAGCCAGCATATTCTATTTATCTTTATGTACTTCTAGTCAAAAGAGCAATACATTAGGAGAAATAAATTGGGCCTTAATTGAGGGTACTCCTGTCTCCAGCCATCAGACGTGTCTGTAGAGGAGACACTAGTAGGATGCTAGAAATGTCACCGCACATTTGTTCAGGAAATGTGGAAGTCCTCAATAAAATTAGATAGACTAATGTCTGTGTAAAATCTTGACTGATATCCAAAGACAAAGAATGGCAAAGTTTCCTTTGCTGATATTTCCTTTTTTCCTATTTCCTTATGAAACCTGCTAAAGACACAAGTAAAAAATAAATAAAATCACTTAATGGGCTTTCCTTTCATTATGACACTGTACTAAGAGAGTTAAATAACTATTCTCTCTGCCCTTTAGAAGTTCGTAATTGATGGTAAGTAACAACTGATAAGCAAGCAATTGGAAATACACAAATGTGACACAGAATCACACCTACACCTCTTGAGCTTTATATGCAGACACACTTGAATTGGTCAACCTTTGTTCTTAAGACTTTTTAACCTAAGAGGAGAATAAAACATGCACATTTAAGCTATACTAGATTCATCACTTCATGGCAGCAGAACTACCTATGTAGTCCAAGTGCCTGATAGAGCACTGAATAAATGAAGGAGTTAACTTTTTTTTTTTTTTTAATTCCTATATGGCTTCTGTCCCCTTCTGATCCAGGTGTAGCCCGACAGAGTTTTCCTTTCCAGAGTACCTTGGCATAGGAAAGATGGCCTAGATTTTGAAAGAGACCTTTAAAGGATATAGGTAGTAATGTGTGCAAAGATCACTTACTTTAGAGTTGAGGATTGTCCTTGGAGGAGGTCTGCTACATGCCATTTTGGTTGCCCTGCATACGGGATGTGGCATCTTAAAGATTTTTAAGGTTCCCGACTTCGATTACCAATGGTTCTAAGATACAAATCTTTCAGATAAGTTTGCCAATTTGTCTCATTTTTGATACCAACTGAAATTATTTTGCAATTTTTTTTTTGTTCCAAACAAATTGTACTTCATATGACTAAATTTCCTTCCCAAGTACCATTCTGTCAACACAGTCTGTCCTTGTGAATTTTTATTGCAGATTGGTGTTGGCATAGTACAGGCCATATTGGAGAGAAATCAGAATGTTAGTATGCATTTCTGTAAAATATTTCCTTCCAATAGTGCCTCACATTTACTTCAAGATCCTATGACTCCAACAGTAATATAATCAAGGAAAATAGAATACATGGATATTATTTTTTGTAAAACATAATTATGCTCTTTTAAATGGGCCATATTTCCACATTTAACCAGTGTGTAAATAAGATAGAATTAATTTTAAAGAATCAAAAACCCATAAAATAGCCTTTGTTTACAGAAACTGATTTCAAAAATGAGTCAGTATCAGAAACCTCACTTTTCCCCATATGTCTCTGTTTGTCGATAAGATCTTTTCTTTTTTCCCTTTAAGAACGAATCCTCCAGACTTGGTAAGACAAATTTTTGGTAGTAAATAAAAATATTTCCTCTTTGTGCCTTCTTTATCCTTTTCCCATATGTGTTTGTGATCTTTATACATTTGTATTCCCTTTTTAAACAATGTCGCAGATTGTATCTGAGGAAAGAGAAAGAAAGGGGTCAGAGATGTGGTAATTTACTGTTTCCTTTGTTTTATTTTCATTGCAATTTCTTTCCCACTCAGAAACATTTTCCCAGAGTATGATGTTTGCATCAATTAAAAAAAAGTTATGAAAGTAAATAACATAGGCAAAGGGAGTGATGAAGACAGGTGTATCCTAAACACCTATTTGAATAATTTAAAGGATTTAAATATTTTCTTACTAAATAAAATTAGCTCTATATACCTATCACTAGAGATGTTTGTTTTAAACTTATAAAAATTTCTGCCTTGTTTGTAAAAGTAACACTTGCCGGGCTTTATTGCAATTTTCTTTAAATACCGATAGTTGTTTTATATATATTATCAGAGTGCAAGATTTATTATTTATAAGAATGAAACTTATGGGAAAGTGACAAAATAGAGTTAGTACTCCCTTTATTCAACAGAGCTATGGGGCAGGGGAACAAAAGAAAAAACAAAACACACACACACACACACACACAACAACAAAAAATGCACAAGGAAGAAAGAGGGATACATAGGGCCAAAAAAGGGAGGCCTAAAGGATGGGGCCAGCTCCCAGGGAGCTATAAATCCAACCAGAGGGTTGATGGAAAATCATGCTGGCGGATCAGGGTAAGAGCAGAATTGGGGAGAAGAATCAAAGTGGAGATGGAAGTCACAGGGAAGAGGGAGCTGGTTCTTCAGTCTGGCTCACAGCATCGTTTTATTAAGATATTTCTATGGGAATACGCATGTGCCTTGCTCTTCCCTTGCTGACTGTCTGAGTGGTTACTCATTTTCTATCGTTGCATGGCAAACTGCCACAAATGCAGTGACTTAAAACTAAGCCTATTTAGTAGTTCAACATCTGTAGGTTGGAAGTCTGGGTGGGCTCATGTGGGTTCCCTGCTCAGGTTCTCACAAAGTGGAAATCAAAATTTCAGTCAGATTAGGTTCTATCTAGAGGCTCTGGGGAAGAGCCCATTTCCAGGCTCATTCAGAGCAGAAGCCAGATCCTTGGGGCTGTAGGTCTGAAGTCCTTTTTCTTTCTTGTTGTCAGTCAGGGGACACTCTTGGCTCTGGGATGCAATTAGCATTCCTTACATGACCCTCTCCTTCTTCCAACCAGTAATGGTCCATCAAGTCTTTTTCTTAACTGAAATCTCTCTGACTTTCTGTTCTGGCACCAGGCCCAGAAAATGTTCTGTTTTTAAAGGGCTCACCTCATTAGACCTGGCCCATTCAGATAACCTCCCTATCTTAAGGAAACTGGGTCAGTTGATCTGTAACCTTAATTATATCTGCAAAATCCCTTTGCCAGGTAACGTGGATAGTCACGGGAGAGATATTCCATTGTATCACAGAGGACAGAATAATAAAGAGCAAGGGTTATTGAGGGTCATTCTCAGAAGTCTGCCTACCACATCCCTTCTGGAATATAGATGATGGGCTATTGTCACACATTTACACTGAACTCCACAAAAGCATGATTTTCAAAGTTCACTTAATGCACTGTTGATTCTACATAACCAAGTAAAGCTAAGTCATAGATCCTCCCTCAAAAAAAAAATTTTTTTTAAGATTTTATTTATTTATTTGTCAGAGAGAAAGAGAGAGCACAAGCAGGGGGACTGGCAGGGAGTGGGAGAAGCAGATTCCCCACTGAGCAGGGAGCCCAATGTAGGGCTCGATCCCAGGACCTGGAGATCATGAACTGAGACAAAGGCAGATGCTTAACCGACTGAGCCACCCAGGCACCCCCTCCCTCAAAAATTTAAAAAAAAAAAAAAGTAAAATAATAATGACTGTGAACTAGCAATTAACAAAAGAAAGGAAATTGTTTCATACTAGAGTCTTTGAAAAATGGTTTTCCAGTTGGTGGGGGGGGAGACATGGCATATGATTCCAGGGTTTACTACTCTTTCCCCGTAGCTCTTCTCAAAGAAAGAATACATGGTGGAGGTAAAGATAAGTGGACATAATTTAAAAATTCTCACTGACAGTTCCCTAGTTTGTAAACCAGCTGAATGGCAGGGTGTGTAGAAAGCTTGGAGAAAATATGCAGGTAATTCCTTTAGGGCAGAAGCAGTGTTAGATCAACTTAGCAACTTACCAAAGTCAGAAAATTGCCATGGCTTGCCATCAGCTTTTTCCAGAATGGGAAGCTAGCTAGAGGGAGCTCGCCCTTAATCCTAATTGCCTAGAGCTAATTATCCCCAGTAGGAAAAAAAGACGTAGCAAAAAGAAAGACGGAGGAAGAATGAATATTATAAATAACATCCTTCTCCATGGAAGAACAGCATAACCCAAACCCACATGCTTACCTAAGATTTCATCACCTAACTGGGCAAGGACTGGGGAAAGCTCTTGGAGAGGGAGACGCAGGTAGAGAAGGACATTGAACTTCTGAAGCTGATTATCCGTCTGGAGAAGGGTCCATGAGTTTCATCCTGAACTGGAAAGAATTACAGGAAGTCTGCAGGGAATTTTCATATAAACACAACAATTAGGTCTACTGAACACTAGTACAAGCCTCTTAAAACAATTTCAAAAGGAAAAGCAAAGACCAAGCCCATTAACCACAACTGCTCAGAGCCCTAGCCAAAATATCTAGTTCCTCTCAGTGTACCCTCCGCAATGCAATTGCATACAGACCACAGTCTTCAAACCGAAGCTCTAGAAAATAAAGAGACAGAAATCTAAGATAATGGCCAGGAGTCAAGGGGAATTACTTTTTTTTTTTTTAAAGATTTTATTTATTTGTCAGAGAAAGAGGGAGAGCTGCAGGCAGAGAAAGAAGCAGGCTCCCCGCTGAGCAAGGAGCCCTATGCAGGACTCCATCCCAGGATCCTGGGATCACGATCTGAGCCTAAGGCAGATGCTTAACCCACTGAGCCACCCAGGTGGTGCAAAGGGAATTAATTCTTAAAAGAGCAGTTCAAGGCGGTGAAGCAGTTTTCGTGTTAATCACCAGGGGGATAAAGGATCTGATAGTGTAACAGTGCAAAGTAAGGCAAGTTTTGCAGGTTGGTGGCTTTGCTAAATACAGCATAAGCGCCCTGCTCTGCCCCAGATGTGTGTGTTCTCAGCAGCCCCCTCAGCTGGTCTTGGAGTTCTGGAGCATTAGCAAGGGCAGCTCACTGAGGTCCTGAAGCCACTGTTGGATGCGAACAGCAGAGATCATTGTACATAATTTCCTTGTGATATTATCTGTGAAAGAATGTCCAGCAAATACTTTGCAACTTACCTCATTGGTCTTAGCACATGCTTGTTTTCAACCTATCATTGTAGTCCATTGAATAAAAAATTTTGCCTAAACGTGTAAGTCTATAAACATGTATTCCAAAGCATTCACAGACTTAGATTAAAATCAGTGGGGGCGAGCAAGAGAGGAGAGAGGAGAAGCTCTTAATCACTAAAATTAATAATGTTTACCTTAAACACATACATAGAAGTCTGTAACATAATATTTTTCTGAGACACATGTGAAATATTTTCCAAAGTTTATTCTGTATGAGGCT
Organism: Mustela erminea; assembly: GCF_009829155.1. Taxonomy (NCBI): domain Eukaryota; kingdom Metazoa; phylum Chordata; class Mammalia; order Carnivora; family Mustelidae; genus Mustela; species Mustela erminea. Next base: position 108,829,984 of record NC_045620.1, read on the forward strand.
TAAAAAAATTGCAAATTCATGTAAGAGCATTGCAATAGTCAACATATGCTTTGAAAAATTTTCTTTTCCATTCTGACTTAATTGAAGAGAGATTAAGTCCTATTTCCATTTCTTGTGTGGTGCTTTCATGGGCATTTGCTTTATAAATATTGTCTAAACTGTAAATTTGTTTTTTATGCAATTTTCTGTATAAACTATTTTTTGTATTGTAATTCACAAATAAAGAGGGCATGCAAATGGAATAAATACAACTAAAATATTTCACATTGAGTCACAATTTCACTCCAGATTTAAAGCACATTTATGGAAAAATCTGGAGGAAAAAAAAATTTTTTTTCTAATCAGTCTCAGATGCTGTAAAAGATAAAAGAAGAAGTGATTTTCACCCCAAAGCCAAGGAACATATGGTACAAACACAAGAAAAGGTAAAACAGGACCAATTAGTGATCTGAACAGCCAATTAGAAATTATGAGCATAAAATATAAAAATTGAAACATAACACTTCAAAATTCAATAATAGACTGAGCTCAACCGAAGCATTAGTAATTAGAAGGAAGTTGTGAGGAGGTCACCTTGAGCCCTGTCCAGAAAAATATAAGAGGTAAAAATTTGGAAGAGAATGTAAGAAGCATGGAGGTGGAGTTTACAAAATGTTTGTAAGAGGGCTTTTGGAGAAAGAGAAAGGTGGGCATGTGTTGAAGAAACATTTGAAGACAATATAGGAACAGCATAAATTTTACTTAGGACCTATTAAAAGAATAGTCTTTAGATTTTAACAGTGCATTAAAAATACCAAAGATGGGGGTACTTGGGTGGCTCAGTTTTTTGAGCGTCTGCCTTCAGCGTAGGCCATGATCCCAGAGTCCTGGGATTGAACCCCACATCGGGCTCAGTGGGGAGCCTGCTTCTCCCTCTCCTCCTCGCCCTGCGGTCTTTCTGTCTCTCTCACACACTGCTGAGGCCAGGATATAGATGAAGGCAAAGCTTGTGGGGAATCTAGGAATATCTAAGAAAACAAAACAAAAACACTTGCATATCTTATGACCCATCTATAAGAACATCATTGCGATGTTGTTTATGCTAGAAGAAAAAAGAAAAATAGCCCCAGACAGCAATTATTAACTAAAGAAAGGTAAATAAAATGAGATTGGTTAACATGTCCAGACATAGAAATGTCTGACAAAAGACGTTTTTTTCAGTAAAAAAAAAAAAAAAAGTCTTCCAAATATATATACAGAATAATATCATTTATTTTTTTAAGATAGGTAAGAAAGGATAGCAATCTAACCGGGCTTATGTCTTGGGAGAAGACTGGATTTTGTGCCTGATCAGAGAGGAAGTAAGCTTTATTTATACATTTAAAGATTTTTCATAATTACATAATTTAAATATTTTTCACAAGAAATAATAAATGCAACACTAAGTGCAACCAGGAACAGAGATATTTCAGATGTTTGTATGGAAGGAGAGAAAGAAAAGAACAGCTGAAAAGTGTGTTTAACTTCCTCACTAAGCCCAAAAGTATATAAAAACTTCACATACATAGATTTATACATATTCATCATATTCTAGATCATTCCTTAATGTAATTTTAAATGCTAGTTATTTTCAAATATCATTTTATTAGTTGATATTTTGCATGTTTTTCGAGGGTAATTCAGCATTTGCAAACACGTAAACCCTTGCTTTTTTTTTTTTTTTACATGAAAGTTGCCTATTTCTTATCACTATTTCTAAGAAGTATATACTTTCGTATTTAAGTATAGGCTTTTCTTTAAGAAAGACCATGGTTTGGGACCAAGAATTGAAAAGCTTTTATGTAATTTTTGCATTAAGGATCTTATAAATTTTATTTTTTTTTAAGATTTTATTTATTTGACTGAGAGTGATCACAAGGAGGCAGAGAGGCTGGCAGAGAGAGAGGGAGAGACAGGCTCCCCACTGAGCAGAAAGCCCGATGTGGGGCTCGATCCCAGAACCCTGGGATCATGACCTGAGCCGAAGGCAGAGGCTTTAACCCACTGAGCCACGCAGGCATCCCAGATCTTATAAATTTTAATCAGTGAATAGTTAGGAACCTCCCTAAAAGGAGTAGACCCTAGTATAGAACACATTTTATTTTATTTTTATTTTTTATAGAACATATTTTAGATTTCAAGTAGAGTAAACAAAACTGACTTTCTTTGGTTTATACCTAAAAGAAAATGATGTTTGGCTATAAACCACTCAATTACACAAGAAACAAAAAACAACAAGACAAAATGACATGATATATAATGATTCTATCTATTTTAAACCTTTAAAGAATGTTCTGAGTGTTTCATTTGAATACCATCACTATTTTTAGTGCTATTGAAAACATTTTAATTAATGCCATTAAAAATAAATAACCAGGTTTAGGAGAACCAAATGGATTATAAATGAGTTGAATTAACAATATTCTTAGCTTGAATCTTTTACTTTGCAAGAAGGCTGTAATTCGAATATGACTGATACTGCTGGGGCGCATTTCCTTAGCAAAGGGAGGGACAGCTTGGGAAGGGGGAAAGAGGGAGAATAACATGCTTCCTTACACATCATACTTCTTTTTGAAAAGCACTAATTGCATTTATGGAAATGACCTTTTTCACTTTATTATCTTTCTGACGTAATTAAGGACTGACGGTATTATACAGCAGAGGTGGAAGATGAGACTCACTGGCTCATGTGGTTTCTCAAGCTTAAAATGTAGCAGGTGTCAAGGTGATGGCAAGCGATTCCAATAAAAAGTGAGAAATCCACGTGTTCTTTTGCAAACTTTTGTCTGGAGTTTTTCTCACTGAAACCATCATTTCCAAATTTGAGTTTAGGTAAAGATTGTTATCAAAAAATAACATTTTCCTCTGAATATATACACACACACATATACATATATATTATATACACACACACAATTATATGTATATGTATGTATATGTATGTGTGTATATATATGTATGGCATGTTTGCACTAATATTAAAATTTAAAATTAGCAATATATCATATAAATGACAAGGGCCAGCATCACACACAACATTATTTCCTCTCTTTCGGATAATATTACTAATGTTCTGCAGGAGGTTTTCTCACTAGTATGTCTATTTTTACTATACATTTCCTAAGTGCGCTCAAATGGATAGTAGTAAGAGTTGATAGATAACAGAGAAGAATAGTTAGGCTACAAACACAGTACAAAGGTTTATTTCATGAATAATCTATGTACAATTTATTGATGACTACAAAAAATACTTCTTAGAAATTTAGAAAAATGCAATGTCAAATTTTCTACTTACTTCTAGTAAGTGTTTTTTTTTTTTTTTTAAGATTTTATTTATTCATTGCAGAGAGATAGAGAGACCACAAGCAAGGAAACAAGCAAAGGGAGAGGGAGAAGCAGACTCCTCGCTGAGCTGGAGGCCCAACATGGGACCCGATTCCAGGACTTGGAGATCATGACCTGAGCCAAAGGCAGACACTTAACCGTCTGAGCCACCCAGGCGCGCCATGGTAAGTGCTTTTATATGTAAGTCATGTATGGTGCTAAGAGTGCAGAGAGACCCAACATCGTAAAATAAAATAAAATAAACTTCATGATGATATGAAACTAAGGTACAGAAATACAGCATGGTTCTCTAATGATTAGCTTCCAGTTCCAGACCTAGTTTTGTAGAAAAATTGTGCTTCCAGCTCAGCCTATGTCTGTGATTTCTTACCCACCAAAAAATTACCAGGAATGACTCATAACTAGGTTGAATAAACAGATTCAAGGATGATGACAGATGATTCATTTTCTTACCAGCTCCAAGTGTATTTGTTAATAAAAATGAAATATAATAAACTCATTGCTGTATATGCTATAGGATTATGCTGGTTTTTCTGCTAGGTAGGTAGGCAATGCAAACCAGAAGCAGGATGCAGTTAACGTAAGACATGAATAGGTTTTCTGAGACAAAAAGAGATGTTATCGGGAAAAAAAAAAGGATTATGATTTTTACTATTGTGTAGAAAAGAATATCAGACAGAATATGAGAAAAATACAGAATTGCCATCATTTTAATATTTGCATAGATCTGAAGATCCTGATGACTTTGCAATTTTTGTCTGCAAAAGAAGTTGTTACAAAAGATGCTGAAGGGAAATTAACATCTCAGCACTAACGACAACGGTTTTGGGTTACCTTAAACCATTTCCCTTCTAATTTTTGTAGTTTCCAAGTTATTGGAAATTTTTTTAAAGAAAATTCCACACTTCAGACTCATATAAATAAATTTTCTTATTTAAAAAACAAAAAACAAAAACAGATTCTTTGGCAGGCGAGATAATCTTCAAGCAAAAACCAGTATTTTAAAATGTGCTCTCAAGAAACCTAAAAGACTTATTTTTGGCAATACTAGTCAACATGCTGTCAGTTACCTCCTCCAAGATGCAATTACAGTCAGCACTAAATAATTTTGAGCTTCCGGCAAGAGGCTATATTCTAAAAGGTTTCCGCAGACCTATAAGCAAATTCACTTCTTCTAAAAGAACCAGCAGAACAAAACCTCACAAACCATTTTCTGGCAGTTAGATCATGGGTGGAAAAGTTTGGATATTGCCTGGTTTTTATTATTGAATATTACCTTCAAGAAGAAAAACATTAAGATTAATTTTCCTTTTATAAATTGCCAAGAAATTCTTTGTCACCAATTTTAAATTTTCTGAGAGGAGAGAGCAAATTTAAAAGCCACCTGCAGTTTGTTGTAATTTTTACTATTACCGTCTTACTCTTACTATGGGGACTTAAAATGCATATCATCTCCCTAACTCCCAGATGCTTAAAAAATATGTGTGTATCCTCCACACATCTCAAAAAAAAAAAAAAAAGTTATGAGATGACTAATATCATTTCCATAGTACATTACTGGAGACTAAGACAAAGACACAAAATGAAATTCACCACACGTCTTAAAGATTTTTAGTGGTCCGGTGATAATTCAACCGTTGTTTTCTGCTTACTCCCCAAACACAATTGTCATTGTCACACTAGAAGTAAAAGTTACTGGAGAGAAATTTTTTCAATGATGTAAGCAAAATTATAATTTATGACTATAGTCTATGTTCTAAGGGATGTTGCTAAGATCTCTTTTCTGAGTCATGGGCTCATCAAATGATGAAAAAAAAAACATCACATCAAATATAGTTATTAGACTGCTTAAATATGAAAGTTTTAAAGATGGCTTTAATATAACAGACTACTTTTAATATAACAGACTTTAATATAACAGACTACTTTTGCATTGACTCATGCCGCACAGAAGAAAAATTCAGAATCTGTGAATCAGATTCCCTGTAGACATAAATTTTCATGTTCTAACATTATTCTCTCAGTAAAATGATTTTGCTGTCCAAGTGAGTAAAAGTGTCTTTTCTCATTGCATACATAGTCATTCTAAACCCACCTCATTAAGTCACTGCCCAGGAATGTACCTTAACAAAACTAAAAAATATAAGGTGCTATTTAAAGTTAAATTCTTATCTATTTCCAACATAGAAAATATTCTACAATTGGCATGATGGGAGACTAGAGAAAAGCTAGTGTTTTTATTCACTGTTAAATGATCCGTTTAAATAACTAAATGGACATATTTCATCGGGGTGTCATATATTATATGATATTAGCTCTTTCCTTTAAACACAGTGTTTATATAAATTGAAAAATACTGTCCTGTTGATGGACACTAGGGAAGAATGTTTAACTTTAACTTCGTTTGTGTTTATTCTTTTACAACTCTTCATGCTGTCCATTAAGAGAACCAATTGATTTATTTAAAAATATTTATATTGAGCTGTTGCTATAAGTCATTCCTTGTAGGGAATCATAGTTGATTACTTAAGAAACTCATATACAAATAATGACCTTACTAAAAGCTAGTCATACCTCAGCAATATAATTCAAAGTTTTGATGTTCTGTTTAAAATTAACATATAATGCTAAAAGCCCTTCAGTAATGAAAATAGTCACAATAAACTCAGATTTTGTCTATTTTAATTTGCTTCATAATTTAGAAATTTACTATTTTGGGTCCTCTTTAATTAGAACATAACAATAACATGATATAGAGACAAAAAAGACAACAGAAAAATCAATGAAACTAAAAACTGGTTCTTTGGAAAACTAAACAAAATTGACAAATTTTTAGCTAGACTCACCAAGAAAAAATGAGATGAGACTCAAATAGTAAAATCAGAAATGAAAGAGGAAATTATAACTGATACCCAGAAATACAAAGGATTATAGGAGACTATGATGAATAATTATAAATTAATGAATTGGACAAGCTAGAAACTATGGGAAAATTCCTAGGAACAGACAAGACTGAATTGGTGAAGCAGAAAACATGAACAGACCCATTATTAGTAAGGAGATTGAATCAGTATTCAAAAACCTTCCGAAGGGACGCCTGAGTGGCTCAGTCTGTTAAACCTCTGCCTTCAGCTCAAGTCATGATCAAAGCCCCACATTGTCGGGCTCCCTGCTTAGAAGGGAGTCTGCTTCTCCCTCTCTCCCTTCCAGGCTTGTGCACACATGCTCTCTCTCTCTCTCTCTCTCTCTCTCAAATACATAAGATCTTTAAAACAAACAAACAAAAACACATTCCAACAAACAAAAGTCCAGGACGAGACAGCTTCACTGGTGAATTTTACCAAACATTCAAAGAAGAATTAATGCCAAGCCTTCTCAAACTCTTCCAAAAAATAGGAGGAGGAAACCCTTCCAAACTTGTTTTACAAGGCCAACGTTACCCTGATCCTAAAACCAAACAAGGATGCCCCAGGAAAAGAAAATTACAGACTAGTATGTCCCATGAACATAAATGTAAAAAAAAGATCCTCAAAAAATATTAGCAACCAAATTCAACAATATATTCAAAGGATTGTACACCAAGACCAAGTAGAATTTACATATATATATACACATATTTACATATTTGTGTATATATACACACACACACACTAAGGTCATAGATACAAAGTATGGTGGTTGCCAGAGGTGGGGGGTAAGGGGTGGAAGAAATGGGTAGAACTGGGTGTTTTTGTATAGTTTTAATTTTTTTTAGTTTAAATAAATTGAATAAGAGATAATTTGAATATTAAAGTCATTTCATCTGAGTCTATGTTCTATTCATTGGCATCTACTCATTCTACATTCTGTGCTTACTACCCTAGAAACACTCAGTTACTTAATAAATTGCTTGATAGGAAACACTTTTCTTTAAGTCAACATATATTTTATAGTCCTTGAAATTTTAAAAGTAATTTATTGAGGTGAAATTCACCTAACATGAAAATAACCACTTTCAGAGAACGATTCCGTGGCACATAGTACTTACACAGTGTTGTGGAACCTTCTAGCTAATTTTCTTTCCATTGCTCTAGAGGAAAATTCCATACACATCAAGCAGTTCCATGCCATTTCTGCCCTACTCCCAGCTCCTGATCTCTAGCAATCTGCATTCTATCTCTAAGAATTTGTTGATCCTAGTAAGTCCTTATAAATGGAATCACACACTATGGACCATTTGCATCTGGCTTCTTTCAGTTGCCATAATTGTTTTGAGTTTCATCCATGTCGTAGCATGTATCACTCATTACATTTTTTTTATAGCTTAATAATATTCTATTGTATGTATATACCACAGTTTGCTTATTCATTCATCCCTAATGAACACTCACAGTTGTTTCCACTTTTAGCTGTTGTGAATAGTGCTACCATGAACAGGCACACAGGTGTCTTTGTTTGAGTAGATTTTCGATTTGGGGGATGGGGCAAAGAACTGCCCACTCCAACATCTCCCTGGGGTCTGAGACCACCCTTGCCTGCCCTCTTCTTCCTTAAAAATACCCTTTCTATATCATTGTCCCAGCCTGTGAGCATCCTGGAGTTGAAGAAGAAGCCTCAGACCACAGAATTTGGAAGAACTGAGAGATCATGTAGTCTTGCCTCCTGGTGTGCTAGAGCAGGAGACAGGGGCCCAAAGAGAGGAAAGGCAAAACTAGAAATGTAGCCCTGCCCTCAGCACACCTCACTGTCTCTCCCAGGCACAAAGGGCCTCAGGAAACAAGCTCAAGTCTTAAGGGTGCTTATGGCTCCCCACTTGCAATCATTTTGGGGGGTCACCAGGTAGAAGGAGCACTCCTGCCTCTTCCATGCCTTAATATGACAAACAGCCTGCCTCATATACTTTGGCCCCCAAATCAAGGATATCTGGCCCTTACTGGACCCTGATCCTCTTTCTTTCCTGGGAACCTGGGGAAGGGGCTAGTCTTGGTTGCTGGGACAACCAAGAGGGACATCACCTCTTTCTGCTGCTCCCCTCTCTTTCCCCAGAGGGACTGGGCACTGCCTAGCTGCTTCTGCCCTCCAGGGAGGTCTCAGCCCACTATTGACACGTCTACAATCCAGAGAAACTAAATAAAGCCATATGTACTCGCAAAACAAATCTAGGAGTGGGATTGCAGGGTAACATGGTAATTTTGTTTAACTTTGAAAGAATCAACAAACTGTTTTCCATAATGGCTGAACAGTTTTATATTCCACTAGCAGTGTATGAGAGTTCTCATTTCTCCACTCCAGTTTCTCCATATTCTAGCCAACATTTGTTTTTTTTTTTAATTACAATATCCCCTGAAATTTTGCATTCTTTAAAATACAGTGATTGAAGTTCTAATTGCTTTTAAAGCAAAGACAATCAAAAAACAAATAAAAATAAAACAAAAACCCAAATCACATTTCCTGCATGAATCCCTCCAAATCTGCTTCTATTCCAGGATTTCAGAATTCTCATGTTGATGATGGGCATGCATGGACAGGTAAATATTCATTAGAATACTTCTTTTTCCTCTTTTAATTACAAGAGTGGTTAGCAGAGTGCAGTACATAATACAAAAGAAATGTAAAAGCCGTCGAAATAACCAAACCAGTTATGTACCCTGGTGGGATGCTTCTCTGACAAAGATCAAGGAGATTTAATTAACAGTTCATTGACTGACTCAAAGTTAAATGCATTCTCTCAGTTAAAGCACGGGGGTAGCATTTAATGAGTCAGAGCTTACACTAGCAGAACCTAATTGCACACACAGTGATAGTAACTATCTCTTCACAGTAAACTCACTCAACGGGCTGTGTCTGTCCAAAATAGAAAGCCAGAGAGAGCAGAGAAGGAGAGAATTGGCCAATATGGCAGAGCTGACTGGACTGCGTGTAAGTGTCCGTGAACATAACGCCCTCACATTTCAAGGACTTAACACAGTTGTAAATAAATCAAACACACGCACACAACATCGTAAAAATTCTCTGAATAAACCCAGGCACAAATTACCTATTCAATTAAACCCTTCTCTTTTGGTATCTCCAGATACTATTGAATTTTCAATCACTTGTGCCTATAAGCTAAAGGACGATGGTACCCTCTTAATTACAAAGATGTTCCATCTTTATCACAGCCCAAGTACACGATTTTAGAGGCACTTCTAGTAGATTAAGTGCTGCTTAAAAGAGCTGGAAGTAAACAAACATTACTATTCTAGATAAAATATATTGCACTCCTGTTCTGGTTACTCTTTGAGGCACATAGATCTCATTTTTATTTTCACAAATATCCTGCAAGGTAGGCTATGCCGTTGCTCCAACTTTACAGTGGAAGGAAACACATTTCAGAAAGATTAAATAACTTCTCCAGAGTCACACCTCTCATAAGACATACATCAAATTTCAAATCCAATCTGTCTGCTCCTGGCATCTATGGTGATACAACCTGAACGATGTAAGATATTATACCCCCACTACCAGGACCACTATTTATATTTAATTTTTAATTTTTTGAAAGATTTTATTTATTTACTTATTTGAGAGGCACAGAGAGAGAAAGAAAGCAGGAACAGGAGGCCGGGCAGAGGGAGAGGGAGAAGCAGACTTCCCACTGAGCCCAGAGGCTGACCGGGGCTTGATCCCAGGACCCAGAGATCATGACCTGAGCCAAAGGCAGATGCATAACCAACTGAGCAACTCTGGAACCCCTATATTTTATTTTTAAAACCAAGGTGATTCTATTGCTCTTTCCTGTTATAAAGCAAGATTTTACCAGTATCAAAGAAGTATAAAGAAAAGAGGAAATAACCTATAATGTCATCATATAAGGATAGCACTTCAATATGTAGTCACATCATTTTTCTAAGGATGCAAACACATACATCTATTTAAAAGATAGGGAGAAAGAGACAGAGAGAATGGTGGCCTGGCTCATATAAAGTGTCCGATAATACTAGCACGTTTTCATGATTATAATCATTATTATGGCTTTACATAGCTGCACTTCATCTATTTTTATTGCCAAGTAATATTCTATTGTATAGATACACCACAATTTATCATTTCTGCCTTCGGTAGACAGGTCGCTTCTGGTTCAAGGCTCTTGCAAATACCACTACTATAAATATAAATATAAACTACTCCTATAAATTGCTTTATGTAGTAACATTGTAATTATAACATTGTAACATATGTAATAAATAACATTATGTTGCTTTGCACAGAGCATGTACTGGTACTCCAGAGAACAAAAAAAAGAGCTCCAATTAATGGCATTAACAAGATTCCAATGTAAATATTATCACTGATCTTAAGTCAGATTGTAGATTTTGAAAATTTAACAGCAAGATCTGAGCCGGAACTAGCTGATTTGGACTTACACTCGCTTCCATATACATATATATATATGTGTATATGGAATTGGCTAGATTATAAACTATGGACATGATCAACTGTAGTGAATAATGTCAAATAGTTTACCAAAGTAATAGTACTAATTTACCCCCCTATAGCAGTGCACGGGTGTTCCCATTGTGTGTCAGAAGTCAGACTGTAAATTTTAATCTTTCTAGAGGGTACATGGTAGTATGTCACTGTGATCTTATTTTCCATTTCCCTGATTACCAATGAGCTTGATCGCTTTTTCATGGATTTATGGCATTTAAATATTCTCATGCCTCTTCAAGTCATTTGCTTATTTTCTGCTTAGTTGTCTATTTTTTCTTACTGATTTTAGATCTTAGGTGTTTTGGATATATCCAAATAAATATAAATAACATATAAATAATATATAAATATATAAAACACATGTTTCATAGGTGGAAGTTTCTTTACCAAGACTATAGCTTGCCTTTGCACTCTCCTAATGAAGACTTTGGATGAACAATCTTAATGTACTCAAGTTTACTCATCTTCAAGTCTTGATTAGAGATTTTGGTTTGTTTGAGACATATTTTACTTATCTAAGATCATAAAGATAGTCCCCTTGATTGTTCTCTACTGATTCTTTATTGTTTTGCTTTTCACATTTTGATTTATTTTCTACATGAAAGATAGTTTTGTGTATGACATGAAGTAGGAGCCAAATTTCATTTTTACTTTTATGGATATAAAATGCCCCAGCATGATTTATTGAAAAATATTTTCCTTTCCCAGCTCTGGAGTAGCACTCTTTTTATAAATTAAGACTCCACATATGCTTGGGTCTTTTTCTGGGATTTCTATTTTATTCCACTGCTCTATTTTTCTATCTTTACATGCATATCACACTATCTTATTTAGAGCAGGATTATAAAAAAAGTCTGGTTGGAAAAAACCCACTCACTTTGTTCTTCTCCAGGAATATTATGGCTACTTAAAAAAAAATTTTAAACAGCTTTATTGAGGTATAATTGAGTTACAGTGAACTGTTCATATATAGTGTCAATTTTATAAGTTTGGCATATGCATATACCCATAAAAACATAATCAGAAATCAAGATAATGAATATATCCATAACACAAAATAGTTTTCTTGTGCCCATTTCTTGTCCCTCTATCCTTCTCTTCACCCTTCCCTGCATCTCCAGGCAACCACTAATCTGTGTTCTATCAGAATGAGTTAATCTGCATTTTCTAGAATTTTATACAAATAAAATCATAGAGTATATACTGTCTTTTGTTGGCTTTGTTCACTCAGTATAATTATTTTGTGATTCATCCATGTTGTGTGTATAACTAGTTCAATTTCTCCCCCACCACAAGTAGGATTTTGGTGTATGAATATTCCACAGTTTGCTGTCCATCCATTTGTTGATGGACAGTTTTGTTGCTTCTAGTATTTGCTTATTTTAAGTTAAGTTTCTATAGAAATCCAAGTATAAGTTTTTATATGGATGTACATGCTGAGTTGTGAAATGTCTGGATAATAAAGTAGCAGTATGTTTAACTTTGTAAAAAACTGTCAAACTTGTTTCCAAGTGGTTGTACCATTTTACATTCCTGCCATCAGTGGAAAGTTGGCATGGCATCACATCCTCAGCAACATCTGGTATGGCAAATCTGTTTTAGACATTCCTATCATTGTGGAGTGACATCTCATTGTGGTTTCAGTTTGCATTTTCAAAACCATTTAATGTGGAATATCTCAAAAGATAACTCAGCTTATCTGTCATCCACATATTACTTTGGTGAAGTGTCCAAATCTTTCACCCATTTTTTTCAATTGGATTGCTTGTTTTCTTACTAAGTTTTGAGCATTTTCTTATATATATTCTTTATACAAATTCTTCATCAGCTATGTGATTGACAAATATTTTCTCCTGCACGGCAGGTTGTTTTCATTCTCTTAACAGTATTTTTTGAAGAGCAGAGGTTCTTAATTTGCTGAGTCTAATTAAGTAGTTTTTCCTTTTATGGGTCTTGTTCTTAATGTGTAATCTAAGAAATCCTAGTTTAACAGCCACACAAATATTTTCTATGTTTCTTCTATATGTTTTGTAATTTTAGGAGTTATATGAACATCCATGATTCATTTTACTTAATTTTGTATATACTGCAAAGTATGTATAAATGTTTATTTATTTATTTATTTATTTGCAAGCGGATTATCCTTTCTCTACCAAGAATTTTTGCACTTTGTAAAAAACCAATTGATGTTTTATGTGTAGATTTGTTTTTGTATTCTTTATTCATCCCAGTTGATCTCTTTGTCTCTCTTGAGGTCAGTGCCATATTTTCTTGATTACCATAGTTTTATAATAAGGCTTTAAGTCAGGTAGGTCTAATTCTCCAAATTTTTTGTCCCAGTTTTTTAAAATCAAAGCTATTTTAGCTACTCTGGGTCCTTTGCATTACCATATTAATTTTTAGAAGCAGCATATTAACTAATATAAAAAAATCTTCCTTAGAGTTTGATTATGATTAAATCAAATCTGTAGATCAATTTGGGGAGACTTGATAGCTTAACAAAGTTTAACTTTATGATCAATGACCATGATGTATCTATTTATTTGTCTTCCTTTAAGCATCTGTAGAATCTGTAGTGATGTCACCTCTCTCATTCTTGATATTAGTCACTTGTGTTCTCTACTTTCCTTTTGACCAGTTACATTAGTTTTATCAATAGCTTCAAAAAAGCCACCTTTTGGTGATTTTCTTTATTGTTTTCCTGTCTTATGATCATTAATTTTTGCTCTGGTCTTTATTATATCATTTTTTCTGTTTATGCTATATTTTGTGTTCTATATTATTTGCCTTCTTTAGCTAGTTTCTTAAGGCAGATGTCAAGTAATTAAATTTTTTTATTATAGCCATTAAATGCTATAAATTTCTCTTTAATTACTGCATGCCATGAGTTTCTGTATTCAGTATCAACTGTTTTCCAATTTTTCTTTTGATTTTCTCTTTGATCTATAGATTATTTGTAAAGATTTTATTTAGTTCCCCAAATTGGTAAATTTTACAGATATATTTCTGTTACTGACTTCTAATTTTATTCTACTTTTATTATATAACAATTTTTGTATGCTATTCTTGTATAACTCAAATCATTTTCAATTTAATGGGCTTTTTTAAAAGCCCAGAATACAATCTATCTTGTAAATACTCCTTTATAAAGTGTAGCTAACATATATTCTGCTATTTCTGTGTGGAGTGTTCTTTAGATGATCATTCCTTATTTCTTCATCCAAAAGCAATAGCTTTTAACATTCTAGATGGAGTCTGCCTTTCATTTATTATTTTCTTCTAATCCATTTAGTTTTTTGTAGTTACTAATACATTACACTGTGACTCCAGATGTTTTCAATTAACAATAAAAACATTTTCCAACATCAATACATATACATTTTAATATCATTTCAGGATGTGTAGTACTCATCAGGTGTATGACCTATGTTTAACTTAATTATTCATTTGCCTTAAATACTTCCTAGAATAAGACGTGCCAATAAATATTAATAAATAAGTATAAAATTTAATCATTACCTTTTAGGTTATATTCAAATACAATATAAAGTTATTGTGATCTTTGACACCATTCTGATTATTTCCTTAGTATATGGATAATCAAAAAGGAATTTTCTAGATAAAAGATAGGGCTGTTTTTCAGACTATTCATACAAATCCTCATACTGATTTCCAGAAACTGTGTATCAATTTGCCATCCTGCAGAAGATTTTTAAATGCCTCTGTGTCTATCATTAACATTAGATGTCATTTCCTTAAATCTTCATTAACTTGATAAATAGGAAATATATTCATGTTATATATTTCTCTAATTATGTGGTCAATTTTTAAAATACATTTTTGGGCTCTTCTGTGAAATTTTTGGTTTTGACCCTTTCCTGTTCTTCTATTTTAAGAATATCTATTGCTTTGTGGATTGGGGCATGAAAGAAAGAGGAAAATAAAAGATGACACTGTAAGAAAATGTGAGTATTTACAAATGCATGAGGAAAATATTAATGAAATTTTGTTACCCAAAATTATTTAGCCTCTCTTTGAATACTTCAAAAAACGGCAAAGGAAGTTTTCTAAAGTTCCTATTTTCGGCAGTTTTATTTTTCTACAATATCAAGCCAACTTTCACAAGGAGAAAAGCTTAAGAAAGGCAGTCATGCAACAGAAAAATCCCCTGTAACTATAATATCCACCCCCACTATGATTGGTCTTTCTTCTTTTGGCATAAATTTTTTCCTTATTTGGTACTTACATTTTCCTACCTCAAAATATCCATATTGCCTTTCTTTTATTATTCTGTTTCTTAGAATTTAAGGATGTCTTCCAGCCTTTCCTGATGACAGTGCTAAAAAATCCAGGTACTGCTAAAGATTTTATAGGGTTCTATCATCTGTAAGCAGGGTCTTTTAAGAAAATCACTACTTAGCTAATGTCTAATCAAAGGCCCCCCACTGCAACTCCACCTGGAATGTGCTATATTGAGAGTTGCCCCTTTGAGAAACAGATTTCAAAAACAACCAAAACATCTGCGTGTAAGATTTTGATTTATGGCTCCTATTTGAAACCCCTGGTGGTCTTTTCAGTGTACGGCCTTGATGATATGGCATATTCTTTACACAACAGATATTTAGGGATCGCCCTTTATGTACCAGGAGATTTTCTGGGCATCAGGGTAGGCAGTGATAAAACTCTTTTTAATATCCCTACCTCATGGAGGATATATCAAATATATGGCTCTCTGAATAGAGGGCACCTTGCTGTACCTCGTTTTCAACTATTCCAAAAGCAGACATCACACACCTGAGTTATCTAAAGGAAAACTAACTTTGTATAGTCCCTGTGGCTTATGGGTTTTTTGTTTTTTTGGTTTTTTTTTTTCAAATAACCACGTATATGCCATTTCACATGGAATAACACTCAGTATATTGAGATTTAATTTTATGTTTTCATATTAAATAAGGCTTGAAAATAGATTGTTTTAAGTGTTTTATTTGACAATTACTTATGAATATAGTTTTATTAGATAACCACAGTGAAATCATATGTATGAGGAAATATAATGACATGAAATTAAACTATTATTAAAATGATATGAGCCAATATTTATTGAGTACTTACCATCTACCTGGCATTTTTCTAACCTAATTATTTTATTAATGTGTGAAATAAGTAGTCAAGGAAGAAAACAGAATTCTAAATAATTTGCACAAAAAAGCAGTGATCAAACAGTGGAAATGGAGTATAGAGAAGAGTTAACATCAGGGTCAGCATTTTTAATACACAATGCTATGATGATTTCAGATATTTGTTTAGGAATATTCTAGAGATCAGTTTATTCAGATCAGTTTAAATCAAGCCAAAATTTCAAATCATCACTTATATATCATCTAATGTTAAAATAATTGATTAATGGAACTCCAGGGCTGTCAAGAAGAGATGAAACTATGCAAAAGAGGTGAAAAAATGTATTTACATATGTCCCTAAACAATTCACTTGTTTTGATTTTTTATATGTTGATCTTTATTTATTCAGATTTGCTCAAATACCTTGACAAGGAGGTAGGAATGTTTTACTTTAAAATAGCATTCCGCTTTGGAAAGATACCTCTCAGGAGGGCTGCCCACTACTAGATTCTTAGAGTTCCTTATAACTGGCTGGATCACTGGAGGCAAAGTCACAAACTAGACATATGGCCTTTCATCTTGGAGAATTGACTGTAAGTGTCAGACTTCAGTGTTCATCTGTCAGGGGCTGGTATCCAGAGGAATGTTCTATTTGAAGAAAGACACTACAAAACAAATAGAAGAACAGAGAGCAGCCAAAGAGATAATAAAAACTTACAGAAGCAGGTCAATAAACATTTTCTGGGGTGCTGGGGAATGCATATTGAAGGAAACAAAGGGCTTGGTCCTCTAATAATATCCTGGAAATTCATATGGCTGCTGCAGCTTCTTCCTGCTGCAACCCATTCTCCCTAACCTGGTCTCTTTTCCATTAAAAAAATATTTTTCTTGGGGCGCCTGGGTGGCTCAGTGGGTTGGACCGCTGCCTTCGGCTCAGGTCGTGATCTCAGGGTCCTGGGATCGAGTTCTGCGTCGGGCTCTCTGCTCGGCGGGGAGCCTGCTTCTCTCTCTCTCTCTCTCTCTCTCTCTGCCAGCCTTTCTACCTACCTGTGATCTCTCTCTGTCAAATAAATAAATAAAATCTTTAAAAAAATTTTTTTTTCTTTCTGCAAATTAAAGTTCTTTTCTTAGTAAAAATGAGTCCCAGAACTTTCAGAGTGCACATTAGACGTGGAATGGCCATGTAGAGAGGGACAGCTAAGCCACACAACACCAATTTCTTTTCCAACATTCCCCATCTCCTGACGAATGTTTACTGATTTCTTTTTTTTTTTTTTTCTGAATTACTTATCTTTTTTTTTTTTTTGTCAATATATTTTTTTTTATTTCCAGCATAACAGTATTCATTATTTTTGCACCACACCCCGTGCTCCATGCAATCCGTGCCCTCTATAATACCCACCACCTGGTACCCCAACCTCCCACCCCCCGTCCCTTCAAAACCCTCAGATTGTTTTTCAGAGTCCATAGTCTCTCATGGTTCACCTCCCCTTCCAATTTCCCCCAACTCCCTTCTCCACTCTAAGTCCCCATGTCCTCCATGCTATTTGTTATGCTCCACAAATAAGTGAAACCATATGATAATTGACTGTCTCTGCTTGACTTATTTCACTCAGCATAATCTCTTCCAGTCCCGTCCATGTTGCTACAAAAGTTGAGTATTCATCCTTTCTGATGGAGGCATAATACTCTATCCCCAGGGGTACAGGTCTGTGAATCACCAGGTTTACACACTTCACAGCACTCACCAAAGCACATACCCTCCCCAATGTCCATAATCCCACCCCCTTCTCCCAAACCCCCTCCCCCCAGCAACCCTCAGTTTGTTTTGTGAGATTAAGAGTCACTTATGGTTTGTCTCCCTCCCAATCCCATCTTGTTTCATTGATTCTTCTCCTACCCACTTAAGCCCCCATGTTGCATCACCACTTCCTCATATCAGGGAGATCATATGATAGTTGTCTTTCTCTGCTTGACTTATTTCGCTAAGCATGATACGCTCTAGTTCCATCCATGTTGTCGCAAATGGCAAGATTTCATTTCTTTTGATGGCTGCATAGTATTCCATTGTGTATATATACCACATCTTCTTGATCCATTCATCTGTTGATGGACATCTAGGTTCTTTCCATAGTTTGGCTATTGTGGACATTGCTGCTATAAACATTCGGGTGCATGTGCCCCTTTGGATCACTACGTTTGTATCCTTGGGGTAAATACCCAATAGTGCAATTGCTGGGTCATAGGGCAGTTCTATTTTCAACATTTTGAGGAACCTCCATGCTGTTTTCCAGAGTGGCTGCACCAGCTTGCATTCCCACCAACAGTGTAGGAGGGTTCCCCTTTCTCCGCATCCTCGCCAGCATCTGTCATTTCCTGACTTGTTGATTTTAGCCATTCTGACTGGTGTGAGGTGATATCTCATTGTGGTTTTGATTTGTATTTCCCTGATGCCGAGTGATATGGAGCACTTTTTCATGTGTCTGTTGGCCATCTGGATGTCTTCTTTGCAGAAATGTCTGTTCATGTCCTCTGCCCATTTCTTGATTGCATTATTTGTTCTTTGGGTGTTGAGTTTGCTAAGTTCTTTATAGATTCTGGACACTAGTCCTTTATCTGATATGTCGTTTGCAAATATCTTCTCCCATTCTGTCAGTTGTCTTTTGATTTTGTTCACTGTTTCCTTTGCTGTGCAAAAGCTTTTGATCTTGATGAAATCCCAATAGTTCATTTTTGCCCTTGCTTCCCTTGCCTTTTGCGTTGTTCCTAGGAAGATGTTGCTGCAGCAGAGGTCAAAGAGGTTGCTGCCTGTGTTCTCCTCAAGGATTTTGATGGATTCCTTTCGCACATTGAGGTCCTTCATCCATTTTGAGTCTATTTTTGTGTGTGGTGTAAGGAAATGGTCCAATTTCAAGAACAAGAACCATATGATACTCTCAATAGATGCTGAAAAAGCATTTGACAAAGTACAGCATCCCTTCCTGATCAAAACTCTTCAAAGTGTAGGGATAGAGGGCACATACCTCAACATCATCAAAGCCATCTATGAAAAACCCACCGCAAATATCATTCTCAATGGAGAAAAACTGAAAGCTTTTCCGCTAAGGTCAGGAACACGGCAGGGATGTCCATTATCACCACTGCTATTCAACATAGTACTTGAGGTCCTAGCCTCAGCAATCAGACAACAAAAGGAAATTAAAGGCATCCAAATCGGCAAAGAAGAAGTCAAATTATCACTCTTCGCAGATGATATGATACTATATGTGGAAAACCCAAAAGACTCCACTCCAAAACTGCTAGAACTTATACAGGAATTCAGTAAAGTGTCAGGATATAAAATCAATGCACAGAAATCAGTTGCATTTCTCTACACCAACAGCAAGACAGAAGAAAGAGAAATTAAGGAGTCAATCCCATTTACAATTGCACCCAAAACCATAAGATACCTAGGAATAAACCTAACCAAAGAGACACAGAATCTATACTCAGAAAACTATAAAGTACTCATGAAAGAAATTGAGGAAGACACAAAGAAATGGAAAAATGTTCCATGCTCCTGGATTGGAAGAATAAATATTGTGAAAATGTCTATGCTACCTAAAGCAATCTACACATTTAATGCAATTCCTATCAAAGTACCATCCATCTTTTTCAAAGAAATGGAACAAATAATGCTAAAATTTATATGGAACCAGAAAAGACCTCGAATAGCCAAAGGGATATTGAAAAAGAAAGCCAACGTTGGTGGCATCACAATTCCGGACTTCAAGCTCTATTACAAAGCTGTCGTCATCAAGACAGCATGGTACTGGCACAAAAACAGACACATAGATCAATGGAACAGAATAGAGAGCCCAGAAATAGACCCTCAACTCTATGGTCAACTAATCTTCGACAAAGCAGGAAAGAATGTCCAATGGAAAAAAGACAGCCTCTTCAATAAATGGTGCTGGGAAAATTGGACAGCCACATGCAGAAAAATGTTTACTGATTTCTAACGGCTCTGTCTCACAGACCTCCTACTCTTTAATTCTTTTATTTAAACATGTTGGTCTAAGTCTAGGCATATATGGTGCCTGAAACTAAAACATTTTGTTGAGATAAAGAAGTCACTTAAATAATTTGCTGAAAGGTAAAGAATAGCCAAGGCAAAAGACACACAAAAAATAGTATAAATCTAGAATATCTGCTTTGCAATGTGTACTTTGTTCATTTCCAGGCTATTATTTACCCCATGGCTTTCTCTCACCAAGCTCTGGCTTCCATTAAGCAGGACCTTTAGTTAGTCCATACCATGTTCAAGTCCAGAGTGTCAATGTGATAGGTCTCTATGCTTACAGTTCTCCATTGCTTTCCTGATTTGGGGGATGACTAGATAGCAAAATTGACCTCCCTTTCTTGGTTTATTCAAATTTCCTGGGTCCACATAGATGAGTACTTATTATAATACAGCAGCTCCAAGATTTACATAAAAGATCTAATCACAGAAACTGGAGGGGAAGATGGGAGGAAGCTTGAAGAGAATCTTTTCCTGACCTTGGCCTCTAGATTTTGAGGCAGTCTGTCTGATCAGAAAGATCAGACAGGATCTTTGAAAGAGAGGAGCATAGATAATCAATATTTTAATCCTTTATCAAAGTTTGATGATATCATGGTCCAGATAAGATAGAGCTTCAATGTGAAACGGTAAACTCCTATTTAAGCCCATTTAAAACCATGTCTGAAAAGAGAATTATTCAGCCACCCATGAAAAAGGATAGATGAGGAATGAAGTATTGGGATGATTAATGGAGGAATTCCTTTAGCCTGAACTGGCCCAGTAGTCCTATCACATGGAACAAAAGGTAGAGAAGAGTCCACAACTGCTGAGCCTAACAGTGTAGTGAATATCAAATACTCCATGTAGTTATAATTCCCGCCACAACCAATGGCAACCTAATATACGAACTAAGAGGAAATGAAGCAGCACACCAGAAATTCTCGAAAGCAGATTTCAAAAATCCTAATAAAATGAAAACATCTCAAAAGCAGAGTATGAGATAGTTATCGAAATTGTAATACATGGTTTGAAAACAAATGAAGATCAAAATTCCGATTGCAATTTGTATAGAATTATGAACATTACAGTTGGTGGGAAGAGCAGGCGATAACTACATTTTCAGAAGCATCTGGAGAATTGTTTTACAGCCCAGACCATGACAGCAAATTGGCTTCAGGAATATGATAAGAAACAACTACAGCTGAAGCCACCAGGCTGAGGGACACCAGAAGAAGAAAGAGCCCAAGATGGTGTGAACCACAGAGCTGTGAGGTCTAGAGTGAAGCCCCACCTTTGTTCCTTCTTACCAATTAAATGTAAAAGGGAACCATATGAAAATGTGAATTGTACATAGAGCACTGGGAACTATAGAAGGTAGTAAAAAATAAAAGCTAATTAAAGTGAGAAGAAGTAGTATGTGATGTAGGGTTTAATGGCTGGGTATGAAAATAGAAATAGGGTTTCAAGATTATTTTTTCTTCTTCAGTGCTGAAGAGTGAAGCTGAGATCATTTTTTCTGAACCAGCAATAAAATGTATAGCTGTTATTTGATACAGATTTACTGGATTTTAAATGGATTATATGAAACATGAAGGAAAATGTACAATTTCCCAATTACGGTTCTCATTTGCATACTCACTGTCAAAGCCCGGGCCCTACTTCTGAGTGGCCAAGTGACCTTTGCGTCTTCAAACTTAGCAGTTCAGTTTGCTTTTCTTCTCTTCATCCACACTGCCTTACCTCTTACATGGCCACTCTTGTTTGGACATAGCGACACAATGCCTGGTTCATTTGTGACTCGTACAGAGTCTTCAGCTATTGTCCTATTTGCCAATGTAGGCCTTTTTCCCAGTGCCTGCCCAACTATCAAGGGTGAGATCCAGAACTCAGAATTTGATTCAGCACCTTCACCAGATTGTATGGATTCTTTGTCTTCCTATTAGTTTTTCAGAAACAAAGTAAAAAAGATTAAAAAAAAAAGTGCTACTTGAACAACAGGTAACTCTTTACTCTGAATGAAATGGTTATTCATTATATATTTATAAATTACTTTCAAAATTTATTATTCAGAAATAATCTTATAGGTGGACATTCCATAGGCACCAAGCTATAGAGTTATGGGAAACATCATAAGAATTCAGAGAAAGAGGGGTGCCTGGGTGGTTCCATCAGTTAAGCGTCTGCCTTCAGGTCAGGTCATGATCCCAGTGTCCCAAGATTGAGCCCATGTCAGGCTTCCTGCTCAGCTGGGAGCCTGCTTCTCCCCTTCCCTCTGCCTGCTGTTCCCTCTGCCTGTGATTTCTCTCTCTCTCTGTTAAATGGATAAATAAAATCTTAAAAAAAAGAAAAAAAGAATTCGGGGCACTTGGGTGGCTCAGTTGTTAGACGTCTGCCTTCGGCTCAGGTCATGATCCCGGGGTCCTGGGATCAAGCCCCGCATCAGGCTCCCTGGTCGGCGGGAATCCTGCTTCTCCCTCTCCCACTCCCCCTGCTTGTGTTCCTCTTTCACTGTGTCTCTCTCTGTCAAATAAATAAATAAAATCTTTAAAAAAATTCAAAGAATGAAAAAATAGTGTAGAAGAGGTGGGACTTGGGCAAGCTCCTAAGGAAAGCAGGAATAATTTGAGGGGGGAAAGATAAAGATGATGTGGTATGCATACACAATGGACTAGTATTCAGCTGTAAAAAGAAGAAAATCCTCCATTTACAACAACATAAATGGACCTTGAAGGTATTATGCTAAGTGAAATAAGAGAAAGACAAGAACTGTATGATCTCACTTAAATGTGGAATTAAAAAAATAAACAAACAAAACACCAAACCCACAGATATAGAGATCAGATTAGTTATTGCCAGTGAGGGTGGGGGAGAAATGGGCAAAGTGTTCAAAAGGTATAGACTTCCAATTATAAAATAAATAAGTCACAGGGATGTAATATATAGCATGATAGCTATAGTTAATAATACCATATTGCATTGAAAGTTGCTAATAATACATCTTAAAATTTCTCCTCACAAGGAAAATACTTGTTATGACTATGTATAATGTATAG
This sequence comes from Mustela erminea, assembly GCF_009829155.1. Classification (NCBI taxonomy): domain Eukaryota; kingdom Metazoa; phylum Chordata; class Mammalia; order Carnivora; family Mustelidae; genus Mustela; species Mustela erminea. The sequence continues at coordinate 108,853,012 of NC_045620.1, forward strand.
TAACTAGATGTGTCATGGTGATCATTTCTCCTTGTATACAAATATTGAATCATTATGTTGTACATCTGAAACTGATGTTATATGTCAGTTATACCTTGATTTAAAAAAAAGAAGAGAAATGTTTAACTTAAAAATTTTTAAAAATTTAAATTAAAAAAGAATGAGGGAGTCCTTTGTTCTTCTTCTTTTTTTTAAGTTTTTATTTATTTATTTGACAGACAGAGATCACAAGTAGGCAGAGAGAGGGGGAAGCAGGCTCCCTGCTGAGCAGGGAGCCCGATGTAGGCCTCGATCCCAGGACCCTGAGATCATGACCTGAGCCGAAAGCAGAGGCTTTAACCCACTGAGCCAGCCAGTTACCCCAGCCCTTTGATCTTATTTTTACTAAGTAACCAAGACCCCAGAATTCAAGTGGGAGATTTCAGTCTCACTATTTCAGAATAGTCAGTACTTCTGAGTGCCCTAAAAATGTCTGACTGAGAGAAATTTGCTACTTTGTGAGGAGTGAGCAAAACGTTGTGTGTAGAGAGGTAGCTGAACTGTAAATAGGATAAGTAAGTCTCAGAAGAAGACTTTCAATGATTGGATGGTACCTACGGTTTGGACAACTGGAAGAACCATGTGGATGATCCTCTAAAAACTAATTTATGTATCATAACATTGTTTCATTTAGTTCTCATACATCCTGTAGGGCAGGCATAATCATCCTCTTTCCACAAATGAGGACACGAGTTCAGAGAAGCTGTTGTGCCTGAAGCCACCAAGCAAGAAGGAGCAGAGTCAGGACTCAAAGACAGCTGTCGTGTGTCCAAGCCTAGGGACCTTTTTGCTAACTCGAAATTCCTGGTCAGATCACCAAAGAGATATTCAAGTTTCCCCTGCTAACATATAAGGTACTCAGAGAAAGTTCTGGGAGTCCAGGGTGGTTGACTAGAAGCAAACATTGGAACAGGAACTACGCAGAAGCATTCGCAGAGGCCAATGTAGCTGAGCATACCTCTCAAGCAACCAGGCTTGAGATGACCCAAGGACAAGAGAGAATCTAATAGCAAATACCATGGGAGGCACAGACAGAGGACTGCCACCAAGAGAAGTTGTTGTGATATTCGGGGATGTTTAACATGAATCATTGCATTATCCCAATGATATGACTGAGATATGAATTTTTGCTTAATGAAGAATGTCTTCAGTGTGTGGAGTTTCTTTACATAAAGGCAGCTTCCATCTGCTATGCTGTGCATCCGGGACTTGCAAGTACAGAATCAATGCGAGCTGACTGTAGATCCAATAGAGCATTTCCTCTAGTGTCCATGTGGGATTGGCTCTAAGAGAATTGGGATGTCCCTGCAAACTAAATGCTGTCACTCTGTGCTATATAAAATGCAAAACCACAAATGGCAGAATTCTTTGCAGGCTGAGACACTCTTTTATTTCCATCACATTATGAACATGACATAGCTTTCAGTTAAATATTAAATTAAAAATTGAAATCTTCTTTATTTCAGAGATTTCCTTTCAAGACCATATGTATTAAGATTTCCTTTCATTTCTCCTTGACTGGGCTTCTAAAAATCTCAAGCAGTGAAGTAGCTTTTCTTGAGAAGGGTTCTCAGATTTGTCCTTTGAAAGGTTTTAAGCCTTTCCTATTTTCTTGGAAAAGTATTCCTAATGCTATCTTTTTCTCTTCCACTTTCAGAAATCTCTTATTGGACAATTCAGTTGAATTAACAGCCAGATTAATATATATGTATGTGAAATATATTAGTATTTGAATGTGTGCCTACAGTCTCTTTACTGTTACAATTTTATCAGAAGGTTTTCAGAAGCCCTTTGCACAATGCATAGCCCTCGGTGCACTTCTTGAAGGCTAAAATGTTTCCTGTATCACATTTTCCCAGTATTTTACAATCCCCTGTTATATTATTTCATGGTAGTAAAATCCCCCAAATTACATCAGCTTACCAGGTGTCAGAGATTAAAACAAAATAAAACAAATAACTATTAGCTTGGATGGCAAAAGATGCAATATAAATTTTAGGAAAGAAATGGAAGCTGGTGGAATGCCTACTTTGTGCACACACTTTCCCTCACCTACTACAACTCAACTCTCTTATTGGTCTTGTGGGTTTTTAAATTTTATCTTTACAATCAGAATTCACAATGAGTTCAGAAAAGCAAAGTGGGTTTTTTTTTTTTCCAAACAACTAATAAATGCCAAATGTGGAATTCAAATTCCCATGTATCTAATCTCAAGATTCTTATGATGTCCATGGTGCCATACTGATTTTCACAATTCAGATATGACCCCTGTCCTTGATACACAACATGATGAACTTTGTTTTTTTACCCCCCAAGGCATACTTATTTTTTTTCTGGAATTTTAAAAAAAAACTTCATTTATTTATTTGAGAGAGAGAGAGAATGAGAGAGAGAGAGCATGAGAAGGAGGAGGGTCAGAAGGAGAAACAGACTCCCTGCCAAGCAGGGAGCCTGATGCGGGACTCAATCCTGGGACTCCAGGATCATGACCTGAGCTGAAGGCAGTCGCTTAACCAAGTGAGCCACCCAGGCCCCCAAGGCAGACTTTTTAAAACTGCTTTATAGAGGTATGATTGATGTGCTAGAAGCTATGCATATTTAATGTATAAACTTGAAATACCTCCCAGTGATAGGTCTGAGTAAGTAGAAGGTGGTCTGTATAATATCAATTGAATTCTAAAATGTCAGTGAATTCTGATAATTTTATTTATACGATCTTCATGCTGCATAGAGCATAATATTTAGGAATCAAATCTGGGCTCGATTTACTGTTCTACCACTAACTATCAGTATAACTTCGGAATACTTTATTTATTTGAATCTCAGTTCTCTGATCTGTGCAACCAGCAATAGTAATCTTTGCTTCACAAGGAGTAATGATTAAATAAAGAGATACTTACAAAATGTTAGGACGGATTTCATAGAGGAAGAAACAAGTGTGGATACTTACATAGGAGATCAGGAAATTAAAATCTGTTTCTTCTGCATAGCAGGAAATGAGTTCTTTGGCTGAGAAAGAATACCTAGATTACTGAAGAATTACTAGATTACTGAAGATCAGCCAATGTCTGAATAAAAATATAAGTTTTTGCTCTTTCTTCTGTGATAAAACTTATATTAACATAAGAAACAAAAATGATTTTGAAAATCCCTTTAATGAACAAAGTAGGAAACCATTAAGGAGAGAATAATATCTGTGAAAATTCATCCAAATTCAAGAAAGCCATCACGTGTGTAAAACATGTAGCTAGTTCGCAAGCAGAGGGCTGTATTTCTCTGAAAATAATGATACCATCTAGAGGGACCTGTGATTCATTTCTTAGAATGATGAGGACTGGGCATGAGACTGACCAGGAGAAGAGCAACATGGGAATTCAGTTCTACAGCACGGACTAAGACAAGGTGAGAAGGAAGTGATGTCAAGCATGTCCCATTGATGTCGCTAACTGTGACTCTTACTATGAGAAATAGACCATGAATGAGGCAGGATAGAAAGGGAAAGCAGAGATCACCTTGCATCCGCTAACAACCTTTCCCTGAATGGCAGAAACACTAAGTTGCCCTGAGAAATCCAGGTGAGATGTGTCACAACCACGCTGAAGTGGCTGATGTCGGCCATGTCGGTTCCCTCTGGAGAAGCAGCTCGGCGGTGTGTGTCTTTGGCAACACAGAACACAACAATTTGGAAAAATCTTCTGAGAAAACGTGCCCAGTTGGAAGTGATGGGTGCCTCTTCCCATTCCTTGTACAAAGAGCAGACCGGAATCCTGATGCCTTCATTCACAGGCAAAGAAAGTTTAGGAAGGATTATTAGAAGGATTTTTTTTTTTTTTTCAGCGTTGACATAAAGCAAACAGGAGAAAAGGAATAAGGCAAGTAAAAGGAGACTGAGGAAGTAGTGATCAGGAAAGAATTCAAGGTAGCAATACATTCAATATGGAAATGGACAGTGAAGATATTAGATGTAACAAGACAGAGAAGATGAAAGGAAGGATTTTAGTGATTATGATGAACATTTCCAAGGAGTTTGGTATATAATGGAACCCAAAAAATGGAGGAGTAGCTAAAGGTAAACAGACAGTAAAGAAGCAGAAAAATGGATAACACAGGAAATAGGGGAGAATAGCAAAATAATAAAAGGAATCCAAATACTCTTCAGTAAACTAGTTACATACATGATGGTACGTCATATAATACAAAACTCTAGGGAAGATCTTTCAACAGCTAGTTTCCAGTGAATAAACACAGTATAGAAGAACATATTTTTTAAAATTTCCATTTGTGTTGAACAGCTGGAGACCATATTGCTTCTCCTGAAAGGCAGTGAGGGTCTAGGAGGCAGAGTAAGCAAAGGAGCTTACTTTTCACCCTACGTACATTTGTATTTCTAGAAAAACACTTGTTTCACTACATTTATGTCATATAAAGAAATGAAAATAATTCAAAATTAAAAGACATTGAGAATTAGTTCCCCAAATTCCTCAAAGCAAATGAGAGGAAGAGAGAAGAAATTATAAAACATAAAGCAAAAATAAAAAACAATGATTGAATTAAAAGTCAAATATATACTAGGATTCCTTAGCCACACTCTTGATTTTAAGTATCACCAGTGGTGATGACTCTCCAAGTTATGCCTCTAACCCATACTCTTGGAATTTCTCTAAACTCCAGGGACCTTTTTTTTTTTTTTTTATAGCCAACTACAAACTTGCATTTTCACGAGGCAGCTTGAATTTAACACACCAAAATGTGCCCCTTTCCTAATCCTTGTTATCCCAATAAAACGCACTATTTATTATTTGCCCAAGTTACCATCCTGGGATTTATCAAATATACGACTCATTTTCCCACCTCACCCACATCCCAATGCTAACTCTTACTGTAAACCATATACCAATTCTGTCTGATTCTCTCTGAACAACTAAACCATATACCAATTCTGTCTGATTCTCTCTGAACAACTGTCCCCGTGTTCCAGCTGCCCATCACCCCTCCCAACTGGTCTCCCTTTCTGCACTCTCACTTATCCATTATTCATAGTCCGAGTACCAATACCATCCTGCCACCATGATAAATCCCAGTGGACTTCTGCTTCCATCTACAATCCACTCTCCATGTTGTGGCCAGAGTGACCATTTTAAACTTCCAGCTATAACATAAATAAGTCATGGGGATGCAGCATACAGCCCAGGGAACATAGTTCATAATATTGTGATAACTTTGTATGGTGACCGATGGTAACTACACCTACTGAGGGATCATTTCGAAATGTATAAAAATATCGAATCACTATGGCATACACCTGAAACTAATAAGATACTGTATGTCAATTGCACTTCAGTAAAAATAATGAAAGTAAGACCATGTAATCTACCTCTTTAACACCCCCCAATGACTTCACATCATACTTAAAAATAGAATCCAGTTTCCTCGCCCTAACCTGGAAGTCCCTACAGATACTGACTACTTCTCTGACATTATCTTTGCTTCCCTTCTCTCTTTCCTTACTCTGATCCATTCACTCAAGACCTTGATTTTGTTCCCTGATAATGTTAAATGTGTGTTTGCCTAAGCTCATTTGCATGAGCTATTTTATTGTCCTGGAAAGCTCTGTCCTCATGCCACCAGTTAGAGAGGCCTTCCCTAAACACCAGTCTGATGAAACACTGTCCCATCCATCAACATCACACTGCCCTATTTTATTTACTTTACTGGCCTTCTATAACTATCTGACGTCTTATTCTTCTGCTTCATTATCTCTCTATCCCCAAGTACAAGAATAAACATTGCCTAGAAAGAGTAGATTCTATTTTTGTTGAATAAATGACTGAATTCAATTTTTTAAGTGTCAGTGTGTCTAAATATAGATCTTGAATAGGCTCAGGAAATGGCTTAAAATATTAAAAAAAAAAAAAAAGTTTGTGACTGACCCTGGGAAATTGGATGGATGGCCTGGCAAGGAGGTGAACTTGCACTTTTAATTATGTGTCATGTTCACAATGCTTTGGAGCTAAGTTAATTTCTGCAATGAAATTGCATTATTTTTTTTTTCTTATGTAACAAACACCTAAAGCTTTTACAAGGGGCATGCCCTGTTCTAGAAAAAAAAAAAAAATTCAGACACAGGTTACTGGATAGAAAATACAAGAACTGGAACTGGTTTAGCTTAAGACAGATGGACAGAGGGCAATAAAATCTTTGTTAGTAACCATCCTTTATTGGAACCCCATCTCCCTTCCCTTTATGCTGTGTTAGGTAAAATTTAATTGCTCAACCCTATTCATTGTCTCTTTAAAACTAGATATGTGAGATTCAAAACCAAGATATAGAGAGGCTCTATTTTAATATCAGAGCAGTCTTTTTAACAATATGAATTTGCCCGAGTTACATTAAATGTTACTGATATGCAAGAGTGGATCAGAGTTCTCTTTCAGGAGGTGCTATTTTGAATTTCTTCTTAACAGATAATGGAAGCGCCTATGATATTTTAGGTGACAAGGTGGGAATGTTATAAGAAGCACCTTTAAGTTTTACCTGGATACTATTAGAAGTTTCATAAGAAGTTGCTACATTTTAATATGTATTATTGATATCCAATTCTTCAAAATATTGTGACAGGTTACAATCCCAATGCAACTCCACAATAAGGATGGAGAAAAGAAAATATTACATGCTGTCATAAGTACTTAGATGCTTTATTAAAAATTTTTATATTGACATTTATTTTTACATTGACCAGCTCAACTTGAGATTTAAAAATATTGGGGAGGGTATGTGCTTTGGTGAGTGCTGTGAAGTGTGTAAACCTGGTGATTCACAGACCTGTACCCCTGGGGATAAAAATATATGTTTATAAAAAATTAAAAAATTATCAAAAAAAATAGAAAACTCGAGTTCCTATCAGAGAGGGAATCTACAGGCTCATAGAATTATACTAATCAAAATAAAATATCCAGAGGGCCATTACAGTAGGAGGGATGGGCTCTTACCTCTCTGACTACAAATGGTAAAGCAGGGCTACTGTTACCTAAAATTGTACCTTTGCGTTAACTTTTAAATGGTATTTCTTTCTTAATTTATTTTATTTACATTAGCCAGAAAAATTACCTTAATAAACAGACAAATCCACAACATTTGGATCTGAACAATGCCCCATTAATCAGTGCCCTTGTGCAGTGCACAACCTATACATACATACTGAGTGTCTTTGTAATTTAGGAATATTTGCAGAAGCTACCAGGAGACATTACAGCTCTGAAATAGGAAGACATTTCTAACATATTTCTTAACAGTCAGAATGAACTCTTTCAGTCAGTTTGAAGTCCCCCATCATTAGAGGAATTGAAACTCTCACTTAAATAAACTCATATATCATGTAGAAGTTATAGATAAGATTTGAAATATCAAATGGTAGTCAAACTAGAAAATCTTTTAGGCTTTTTCTAATCCTAGAATTATATACCCTATTTCAAAAACATTAAGTGCTGGCAAAACATATAAAATATATCTTCTTTTATATACCCAGAAAAATATTAGTCCTAGCCTTTAAGGAAAAAATAAATCTAGTGCAATTTATTTCACTGAAAATGATTCCTTGGTGTCTTTGAAAAAAATTGCCAAAATTACATGTGTTACCCTTCATATATATGGTTTCACTGGTTTTTGAAAACAGAGATAAGAAGGTCAAATGTTAGTTAATTCTGTATCATAGTTTCAGAGATGTAGTTTCATAAGTAAAAGCCAAAGAAGTGAGAGACACACTCAGATTTTTGGTTGACTGTCCTTTTTTTTTCTTTTCTTAATATCATTTTTTTTCTTGAAAACTTTACATTTAATTCTGGCCTTTTAATCTGCCCAAGCAAAAATGAAAATATAATAAGCCATGCAATTCTTACAGCCTGATAAAAGAGAAGTTTGACAAGACAGCCAGGAATATAAACATTTTTACTGCTGTTAGTTATTTGTTCACTTGTTTACTGACTCTCTTTCCTACTAGATTGTAAGAGTGATTAGAGGAAGGATGCTCTTGGAGCATCTGGGTGGCTCAGTGGGTTAAGCATGGGACTCTTGATTTCAGCCTAGGTCATGATCTGAGGGTCCTCAGATTGAGCCCTGCAATGAGCCCAGCCAGCATCCAGCCTCTGGTCCAGCCCAGGGTCCAGCCATGCATGGTTGGGCTCCATGCTCAGCGTGGAGTCTACTTTAGATTTTCCTTCTCTTTCTGCCCCTCCCCCTGCTTGCACCCTCTCCTTTTCTCTCATATAAATACACTTAAAAAAAAAAAAAAGGAGGAAGGATTCTCTTATTAGCTAGTTTCTACCACCTAGGTTCTCAAATATTAGCTGTTTAAATGAATAAATGGTTTATATAATTAATTAGGAGGTTCTATATACTAACCTTAAATATGAGACAAGGGATTCAACAACAGTTTTATACATAAATCCAACTTTAAAATATGATCAGAAGAACATGGACATATGAAATGCTGCAAATAGGACAGCCTAAATATTAAGATTCAGTATGTGTAGATCATATAATCCAATGATTGATTGTATAACCTCCTTTTAATAGGCTTTGGACAGTATACAAAAATGGATATTTACATAGTGAAAATTAAATTTCAGCTCCACCATTATGATATCATACAGAGTATTTTCACTGCCCTCAAATTCCTCTGCTCTGCTTATTTATCCCTTTTCTTTGCCCCAACTCTGGGAACCCCAGATCTTTTTAATGCCTCCACAGTTTTGCCTTTTCCAGAATGTCTTGTGGTTGGAGTCATACAATATGTAGTCTCTTCAGGTTGACTTCTTTCACTTAATAACACGGCTTTAAGATTCCTACATGTCTTTTCATGACTTGATAGCTCATTTCTTATTAGTGCTAGTAATAATCCATTGTCTGGAGGAACTACTGTTGTATCTGTTCACTTCCTGAAAGATATCTTGGTTGCTTCCAAGTTTTTAGAAATGATGAATAAAGTTCTATAAACGTTTGTGTGCAAGTTTCGTGTGTACACAGTTTTCAGCTCCTTTGGGTAAATACCAATGGGTGTGATGGCTGGGTCACATGGTGAGGCTGTGTTCAGTTTTTTGAGAATCCACCAAATGATTTCCCACAGTGGCTGTACCCACTTTCATTCCGACCAGTAACGTATGAGAATTCCTGTTGCTCCCCATCGTAGCCAGCATTTGATGTTGTCACTATACACCTAGTGCATAGTGTTATCTCCTTGTCGTTTTAATTTGCATTTCCCTGATAACCTGATGTGGAGCATTTTTTTATATGTTTATTTGCTATCTGTATATTTATTTGGTGAGGTGTGTATTACAGTGTGTAGCCCATTTTTAATTTTTTTAATTTATTATTTTAAAAGTTTTCATTTACTTGAGAGAGAACAAGCAGTGGGAGGGGCAGAGGGATAGCGCCAATCAGACCCTGGATAAGTGGGGAGCCCAAGGTGAGGCTCCACCCACCCCAGGGCCCCAGAGATCATGACCTGAGTTGAAGTCAGGCACTTAACCAACTGAGTCACCCAGGCACCCCTTGGCCCATTTTTAATCTGCTGTTTGTTTTCTGATTGTTGAGCTTTAAGAGACTTTTGTGTAGTAGGGTAACAGTTTGGTCAGATGTTTTTAAATATTTTGTAAAGGTTTTCTTTCAGTCTGTGGCTTGTTTCTTTTTTTAATTCTCTTTACACTGTTTTTTGTTGGGGAAAAGTTGTGTTTTTTTTGTTTTGTTTTGTTTTTAATTTAATAAAATCCCGCTCACCAAAGAGTTGTTCCATGGATTGTGCTATTGATGTTCTATCTGAAAGCTATGGCATATTCAAAGACAGGTTTTTTTAATTTTTTGTTTTTCAGAAAATATCTGAAAGGTTCCCTATCTTAGAGTTAAGTGGTGACTTTGTTCTCTTGGGGCAATTATTAATGTTGAAATAAAAGTCAGATATTGTTACTATTATTTTTCTTGATGAAAAAACAAAGCACTGTTCTCTTCAAGAAAATGTAGTAAGCTTTCACTTCAGTTATACTCACTCCTTTAAAATTATCTCCCTTTCCCTCTACCTGTCTCTGTGATGTATACGCATTACTTAAATTTCTTTTTCTAATTGATGCTGTTAGAGAAAGAGGATGTTGTTTTGAAAAAACAGCTGACATTTCAAACAATGAAGATGAAACTAACATAAATTTTAAAAGGTAGTGGGAGAAGGAAAGCACAGCAAAAGGTGCAGAATATTCATCACAATAATAATTAACTTTTTAAAAGATAAAATGTTAAAGGGCCAGCCATACATTATTGGTGTCTTCAGAAAAAGTGGTCATCATTATATTCGGGACACATAATTATCAATGTTCTAACCACAGTTTCACTATACGCTCTGCATCCACTCTTTCTGGTGCCACAAAACAGCGAGTTCAATGAATTATGGCAGGACGGGAGCTGGGGGTCAGTGAGATGATATGGCATCAATTTAAGAGAAATCTCCAGGTATTACAGATAGTAACGTAACATGGCCAAAGGGATGGTATTAAGGGAAGTTTGCAGAGAATAGTAAAGGAGACAAAAACATATATGAAGGATGGAGGAAGGGCAAAAAAAAAAAAAAAGTCTATGGCTCTGAGAGGAGAGCAGTTGGGGGCAGGATCTATGTCTCTGTGGGCAGTGGAGTGGATCTGGCTGACGCAAATGAGTGGCCCTTCCCCTTTTTCCCCTCTGTAATGTTTCCATCCCATCTGAGGGGAGCCATGCTTTCAACAAGGACGCGTTTCCTTTGTATCCCTCTCAACTCATTTTCCCCTTCCTTGACTTTCCATTGTTATCTTTAATCTTCTTTAATACTGAAGGCTAGGACAGGATTTCTACTTGATACTTTTTGGCATAAATGCACCAGGGGACATTAGAAATAAGTGACTGCTGAACTCTGGTTACCCCTGACACACAACTGGCCAGCTATTACTATATAAGCTATTATGTCGCTTAAAATGTATTGCTACAGGGCAATCGGTGGAAGAAATATGGAGATATGGAGGGAAAAATTGTTCGGGGAGCTTCAAAAGCCAGAGCAGAATCTTAACTTTTATAATAATCCTAGGGAACACTTGGGCAGGGTTTATAAAAAGCCAGATACTCTTCTGAATGCCTTATACATATTACTTCTCAGTTCTTACATGGTAGATACTATTATTTTGCTCATTTTACAAGTGAGGAAAGCTTACATTAATTATCATCTTGTCCTAGAGACCATGAATGAGATTCAGGGGTAGATGGTCTTAATTTTAAGGCAGAAACAAATACAGATTTCTTTGCAAGGGACAGCATTAGGGCTCAAGATGGAGTTTTGATGTGAGAGAAAACAAAACTTTCAGCAGAAATGAATGTTTGAAAGTCAAATTAGGTACATTTTGTTTCCTCTATGTGAATTACCTGATTATATTTATAAAAGTCATTTTAGCTTCATTTATATTTTTTCACATTTAGACATTTAACCTGAAAGCAGTTCAGCAGTTCTGGTTTTGTTTTGTTTTTGTTTTTGTTTTTTTTCTGTCTTATATTTTAAAGACCCACTTTTTCCCACTGCCCACTATTTTCGAACTGAACTGTTGACTAGATTTTGTTCAAGAGCAGTCAACAACAGGACGACTCTTGTTACCACCTGTGTGGGTCCCATGACCCAAGATGGTATTTTAAGTCCTCTGCATTTGAAACATTTCTACTTTTCTATTTTACACATTCCTATTAAAGGCATATATTTTTAGGAAATATTTCATTAAAAGCTTAGCAGATTGGGTGTGAGGGAGCTACAATGAAATGATAGTATCAGCAGAATAGAACATTGTTTCAAGATAACATTCAGCTCTCCCGCAGCAGCATAAAAAGGGGTGGTGCAGAGCGGAAGCACTGATTTTCCAACCAGGGGACATTTGTTTGGTGACAAAGTCTGATTACAATTAATTGACTTTAGTATACAAATGACTGAATGCAAAAGTAATTGTTGTTCCTATAGATTAGGAGGCATTGTTTTCCGTATCCCTTTCTTCCAGTCCAGCACAAGCTGCAGTGAATATTTCCTTCTGCCTAATGGTGATGTCGCTCACTTTCCCACTACAAATTTTTTTTTAGCAGTTTCTTTCCCTATTCTCCTCACGCCCTCTTTCTGTTTCATCTCTCCCCGTTGGCTTGTTATTTCTTCTGCTGATTTTTGTGTTCATTTATCTCAGACTAAGACATGATTTCCAAACCCGACGGTCCATCAGAATCAATGGAACTTTTTTCAAATCAAAATAATTATTGCTGGGCCCCACCCCTAGGGGATTCTGACTCAGGAAGACTTCACTGGGCTGTGAACATCAGCAGTTTTAAAAGTCCGTATTTTGTACAAGAGTCCCAGGTGATAATTAGTTGCAGTCAGACCTGAAGATCCTGAACTGATACCCTTTCAACGGCCTTAGTCAGCTCTCAACCAGTTGTTTCAAAGCAAGAGAATCTTTAAAGAGCAAAATCGGTGCGTCATCCTCTTTAGAACAAATGCCCCCGTGTGCCCTAAGTCTCTCTGCTCTGACTCCCCCAAAGAGCAGGTGAGCTCAGATTCCACGTGGAAGGTTTTTCTGGTTGCCGACAGTTGTGAAGAATACAAGATTAATCAGTTGGTGGGCCTCCTGCCCAGAGAGGCCATTTTTGAAAAAAAAGTGGACCATGATTGAGGGAGCAGCCAGCAACTTTATCTGAGATTCATGCCTCTTCCGTCTGAGCCTTGCTCACAGTCAAGGGAGATGCCATGCCTCCCAGCTCTCTCCCCCATGCATTTTGCAGAGTATCTGGCAATCGCCTGACAGGCACAGAGAGGCTTCGTTTGCTATTATTAGGCTGGTTCTTCAGTGAGTGGTGTGGAGCTCAGTCCCAAAAAAGAGCATACAGACCCCACAGACAGGGTATGCAGCACCTGCGATCGTGAATTATTGAGTCACCGAGAGCCCTGTGACCATGACACCAGCTCTTTTAATGTCCCTGGAAAATTCTATCATGTGATTCACCATGAAAATATATTATTTATGGGAAAATGTAAGGAAGGATGTTCTGGAAAGTCTCTTACTGTATGACTTTCAGTACAGTGAAGATAAAATTCTTATGTGATTTTTCCAGACAAAAGGAAATGCAAATACATATTTGTATTGCTTAAGTAATTCCTACTTATTTAAATTGTGTAGGTGTAATGTGGTTTGCTAGCATACCCTCAAACTCCAGAAGTTAAGTCAACATTATTTCTTCTTTGTTTTGATAAGACAGCAAGTTACCTCACCTCTACTAGTTAGCTATGATAATTAAGAGGTCTGGTCTTGCCAGGTATTGACTTCCTACCTTTCTCTTTTCAAAATAAAAACAATTTAATTTTGTTCTTATTATAGAATAATATGTGGTCATGTTTATTGTTTTTAAAAATAGATAATATACAAAAGAAATAAAAAGGCCCATCAAAGTTTTATCTCCAAGAGATACCCAAATCTTGTACAATTACATGTTCTCTGCAGAACTCTTGTTTTAACTCTTGGAATTGCTACTCTTTTTCTTTTTTTGGCACCAGTTCTAACCAGAACTAGACCATCATTCCCATTCCCTAAAACTCTGTCAATACAAGATTGTTGCATGTAACACACGGTTCACCAAAGATCCGATATTAGCAGAGGGGAAGCCCAGAACAACTAGGAGAATAATTTTAAGATTAAGTATTATCCAGCTCTCAATTCGAGCACTTTTTACTCTGACCAATCTTTGGGTTTCTTACTGTCCATCTTCTGCCATAAACTCCATCCTGGGATGTGACCATTTTCTCCCCAAAAATTCTCTCCCTAGCTGAGAATTAGAATTTCTGGAAAGACTTCATAAAACTGTTGTCATTCAGCACCCACCCACACCGAGTAAATTAGAAACTTTGGGGAGTGGAACCAAGAAATGAAAGTTCCCCTTGTTAGTTCTAATGTGCAGCCAGGTTGAAAATTACAGTTTTAGACCCTTCATCCAATTCTGTTCTTTCTGATTCTTGATTCCTACAATCCTTTAGCCTACCAGCCAAAGCCTGCAAATGATTATTTCTTGCTTTTGCTGAGCAAGCCATTTCTTTACTTTTTTGTTTTGTTTTGTTTTGTTATCTTTCTCTTTCTCCCCCCTTTCTGCATAGTGCCGTAGGGCATGACCTTTTCATACTCGAAAAGGTGATTTCCTAATTAAAAGGGAAGCTATTTCCTAAGGGAAAATCTGCCATTCTTCCAAGGCAATTGGGTCAAATGTCAACCACCCCGCCCCCATCCGCAGTAAAATGTCAACCTCTTTTAAACTATGGAGGTTTTTTTCTTTTCTCCCTGATCTCCGTAATAGTTTTCAACAAATTAAGTAACACATAGGCATTCTAACCTCAAGCATATCCCATCATGTTTGTGGTATTGATGGTAAAATAAATAAATAAATCTATTAAAGTTGCAAAGGCTGAAATAATCAAATCAGTCAGAGAATCTTCTGCTAATTGCCATAAAGTTGTGGTCTCTGACTTAATCACAGGACCTATGGGGAAATGGTTGAGAACCAGGATGTGGCCGGTGAATCAATGCGTGCCTTTCTTAGGAGCATGCATTATTCCAGCCATCTCAAATTTACACGCTGACCCCTCTACAAGCAAGGCCGACAAGTCACCACACTGTCAAGATCACTCATTTACCTCCAAATTTTGTAACATTCAAGGAACAAAGTAAAATTTCATATTACACCACTTTTAAATACATCAGAACTTATGGTTAACATGTTTTATATGACAAACTCTGTATGTCTAGAGATGAAGCAAATGTCTTTGACTCATAGTCAACTTACTTTGTAGTTTAATTCTCCAGTGCAAAAGCACTACTCTAGGAAACAAGTTTCATTAGGTACTTTTATGACATAGCAGACCTTTCCTAGTGCAGTTCTACCCTGGACATCATACATGACCAGCTATCCCTGACAGGTGGGTTCAATGGATTGTTTCCATTATTTTCATGGTGACATTTGCCTGCCTTGCCTATAAAACAAGGCTCAATGGAGAAAACCAGAAGAAGTGCAATATATATAATATATATATATTATACATACACACAGACACAGGATATATTATATGTATACATATTGTATAATATAATATATTATATATGCAAATATAGGCTATATTATCTATATGGCAAATGTAATGTATATTACATATCATATTCATATTCATAAATATACATATATTCTCCTTGAATATATATATGTGTGTGTGTGTGTGTGTGTGTGTGCGCGTGTGTGTGCGTGTGTGTATATTCTACTTGAAAGGAGCCCATTTGAAGTTCCTCTTATTTTCCTTGCTGGTATTTTGTATTGTCAATGTCCCAGATTTTGGCCACGCATTTTTTTAGAGAATTCTTTTCCTTACTATGACCCAAATGATTTTTCCAATATCAATGAAGTTGAAATTTTCAGAATTCTAGAAGTACGATATGAGTTAAAAAGATCTTTCAGTAAAATCCTTTTAATTCAGCTCAATATAAAATTAGGTAATTATCAAACCACCCATCTGTGTTTCTCAGTTTTTCCCAGGACCTTATTCTCTTCCTTGATTTCTCTCACTCTCTTCTTTTCTAATTCTTTCAGTCATATGACCAAGATGAAAAATGGACCATTTTTAGGGGGCACAAATAGAAGAGTGTCTACAGTTAAAATCTATGAACAGAGCTGGTCCCAGCTCTTCTTTATTGAGATCTGTCTTCATTTTTAATATACAAAACAACTGACAATGATGACTTAGAAATATAGCCTTTCTATTCTCATGTGGGCTAGTAACAGATACCTAATAGGCATTATAGTGAAGAAACACAATCTAGGATTGCCATGTATTTATTTTATTGCCTCATCATAAACCAAATTAGTTTTTTTTTGTCGAATTGGAATGCCCTATGCCTCGTACCACACACTCTCCTAGTGACAGACTTATCAAGCCCCCATGTTTCTAGATCAGTGATACATTCGTGATCCCATGACAGGTTGCCTGGGATGTCTCAGAGCTGCAGCTGCAGGCTTTTCCAAGCATCTCCTAACCTTGGGCATGCCCCCACCAGAAGTTTAATGGCAGTAGGAAGACCATAGAGGAGAATGGAAATGAGAAATTAGTACCCTTCGTGGGCAAGGAAGGGGAGAAAATCAAGAAAAAACTTGTACCAGATGCCTTTACTAAAACAGAAATATAGAATACGTGGGATTTGTAGACTCAATCTGAATACTTAAGATATTTAAATGTTGGGGCACCTGGGTGCCTCAGTCATTAAGGGTCTGCCTTCAGCTCAGGTCATGATCCCAGGGTTCTGGGATCGAGCCCCACACTGGGCTCCCTGCTCAGTGGGAAGCCTGCTTCTTCTCCCACTCCTCCTGCTTGTGTTCCCTCTCTTGCTGTATTTCTCTCTGTCAAATAAATAAAACCTTTAAAATATATTTAAATGTTACTTTTGTACATCAAAAACAATATTTTAGGGGCACCTGGGTGGCTCAGTGGGTAAAGCCTCTGCCTTTGGCTCAGGTCATGATCTCAGGGTCCTGGGATCAAGCCCCGCCCGCATTGGGCTCTCTGCTCAGCAGGGAGCCTGCCTCCCTCCCACCCCACTCTCTCTGCCTGCTTCTCTGCCTACTTGTGATTTCTATCTATCAAATAAATAAATAAAATTTAAAAAAAAACAATATTTTAAATCATCAATGACATTCATATCATGTTTAAAACTCCTTCCAGGATAATTCAAATTAACTGAAAACAATGAAACCAAACCAACTTCCTGTCCCTTGTCTATATATATTCAAGACAGTCCAGTTTTTAATGACAAATTTTCATTTGCAAAGTCATTGAAATGAAAGGGTTTTTTTTTTTTTAATGAAATAGTTTTGAGAATATCTTAGACACAGATTTTCTTCCTCCTCCGCCTTCCCCTCTATCCTTCTTGTCTCTTCCTTTTCCACCACTCCCATGTCTACTCTCCCAACAAGCATTCCTAAACTCCTTCAAGAGGATTTAGCAAGCACACAAAAAGGATGCCAGATGTAGCCACAGCAACTCAGAGAAGATCACATCTCTGAACACAGAAAAATCCAAAGCTAAGGAGTCATTCCCAGTGATGTATTTGATGTATTTCTCTTTCTATTATTTCTATTGCTATTATTTGTCCATCCCTGATAAATCTGACTACATTTCCACGTGGAAAATCAAGTTTGAGGGAGCCCCAAGTGCATTTCTAAAGCATTCATTTTCCTAAGCTGCAGCTAGCTGATGCCACAGGGGATGGAAATATAAATAGCCAGCTGATAAAATGTGGCTGATAAGAAGAGTCCATGGAAAGTTTCCTCTCATCATGGTGTTTTTACTTCTCCTCCTTTAAAGGACTTGCTTTCTTTGCTTGGATGATGGAAATGAGCCAAGGAATAAGTGCGATCATTTACTTTGCTTTTATTAGTTCTATAATGTTACCCTCCAGTCCTTAGCTCCAAAAACGTTGCAAATAGTAACATATTTATCACTCAGCAGCATCAAAAAATAAAATAAAACAACACAAAACCTCAACAAATAATAATCAGAGAGATAGACAGATAGATAGAAAGGAATGTATAGATACATGTGGAAATAGAGACAGCTTTGTATTCCAGGCAAATTCTCTCCAAAGGACCCCTGAATCAGATGTATTCTTATAGAGAGTCCATATAAATACAATGTTAATAGTCATGAGTCACAAGTATTGGGAATTTGAAACACGTTAACTTCATGCATGTCCATGCCTACTGCTTATAAGCTCTTTGCTTCTTCCTCACCTGGGAAACATGGGAGGGGTCTTGGAAGTTGCTCAAGGAAGCTTCTCTCTGATCTTCCCTAAAATCCCTCTCTACCAACCTCAGCTACAATATTCCTTATTTAGGAAACACGTCCTTTGTCTCACTTCTACCTCAATGTAAATGATCTGGTTTCCACTGGTCCCACTCCAGAGTTGTAGAACATTCCTCATCTTCTGTCATCAACACAGTATTCTTAATCATGGTAGAAAGGAAGTGACAGATTTAAGTGATCCTTTTGAGTTGAAATATCAATCAAACTTGACTCTATGACTGTGGGAGGTAAGAGAGAAGAAGGAAATCAACTGTGAATCAAATATTTTGGCTCAATATCTAAACAGTTGTTATGGAAGTTTACAATGTATGCACTTTGTTTTTTAAAAATGACTTTGGTCACTATTGGTCCATTGCAAAATTGCTTAAGTGGCCAAAATAATATGTGAGCTAGTGAAAAGGAGCCATCATTAGATAGTATTTGTATATGCAAAATTAAAGAAAGATTGAGTAGTGATTCAGTTACCCTATAGATTTTCTCCCACTTCCCTGCTATTTCAGCCTTTATGTATTCATATATGAGTAAGGGACCTTATCACACAATACTTTGATAGAATTAATTGGCTCAGTGATCCAATAATTGGCCTTTACATTCTTGGACAGTCATAATTTTCTAGCCAAGACCAATGAAAATGACAATAATTAACATATATAATCATCACAATCTCTTATCATTTCCCTATTTCCTGATTAAATAGACTACAGTGCCTTTGAATATACGTAAGCTCATTTAAACAGCAAAATAGTACCTTGAACTAGGTGTTTGCTGAGATGAGTAGTTCTGACCCAATGCCTGGAGTTTTCATTTCATACAATGTCACTTATGGCTGTGATCCAGGCGTCTCAGTAGGTAGAAGCCAACCTCAACAAGGACCAGAGATGCAAATATTTCTATTTAAGTGCTCTTTCTGCTTATATATGCTATGCTTATGAGTGGGATTGTGTATAATGAAAAAGGATTCTTGTCTTGAAGATAGATTTCACTATGTGACCTGAGTAAAATTAATTCGCTTCCACTTCTTCATTGGCAAAATGGGTGTAATAACGTCCTCTCCCTAATAAGGAGTTTGTAGGAATAATGTAAGATGGTTTAACTTGCTGACTGGCACATTGTAACCTTTTAATAAAAGTTATCATTGTAATCATGACCAGTATTCTCTTGATTGATGATCAAGAGATATTTCTTAGTTCTTTGATTGGACTATTTTCTTATGATCGAATTCCTACAAAGGTAAGTCTAAAGAGAAAACAATTTGTTCTGCCCTGCTTCTACTGGCATTTGATATATTGTCTATCCTTTACTTGTATAGCACAAGCTTAAATCAATAATACCTCTCCATTACATTTAATGTCCCTGTTTTGAAAATGTAATCAGAATAAAGACATATATAGCAGAAGAGTGATTGCAGAATTGTTTACTATGGAGAAAAAGCCATAATTTACAAATGATCTAAATGATCATCAATGGAAAATTAAAGAAATGAATTATGGTTCATTCTCACAATAGAACACTATGTCATTTCTAAGGACAGTGATGAATCTCCATATACTTTGATGTAGGAAAATAAAACCAGTAAATATTTAATAAAAATATTTTAAAGAAAAATATGTACCTAGAATACTATCAATATTTAATTTTTAAAGACTTACTTATTTTTAGAGAGAGAGAGAAGGAGTGGGGTGAGAAGCAGAGGGAGAACGAGAGAGAGAATCCTCAAGCAGATTCCACATTGAGTGTGGAGACTGACATGGGGTTCGATCCCAGGACCCTGAGCTGATGACCTAAGCCAGAATGAAGGGTCAGATGCTCAACTGACTTAGCCACCCAGGTGCCCCTTTACTGCTGGTATTTTAAATAAATATAACAAGATGACTTACATAGAGCACATGCATTTATACACACATTATCATATAGGATTACTGTATCCTGTAAACTTTATCTTCAGAGTGTGAGAATCTAGAGTATTCTCTTTGATATTTCAGACAGTGTTGTATTATTTGTACTATATTGTTGAATTTGGCCATGCTTTGAAGACATAGAACTTAAATATGAAGATAAAAATCTATGTAAAGCCTATAAGATATATTTTACAAAAGTAAATAAAAACTGATAGTTATGATAGAAAGATTCTTGAGCTACAGAAGTTTTTTATTTTTATTTTTTAATGGACTCATTAACACAATTTAATAACTCTATTATATTCCATTATGTTTCTGTAACATGCTTTGTCATTATCTTGAACAGCTTAGTCATTTTATATATCTTACCATTTAAATAAGAATTTAAAAACTTCTGTGAATAAAGTCTTTAAAAATTAAAAATGCTTTATTTAAAGATTTACATTTCTTTTATTTTAGAGAGAGAGAGACGCAGGAACGCATAAGCTGGGGGAGGGTCAGAGGGAGAGAGAGAATCCCAAGAAGACTCCATGCTGAGTACAGAGCCTGACCTGGGGCTCCATCCCGGGACACTGAGCTCATGACCTGAGCCGAAATCAAGAGTTGGATGCTTAATCAACTGAGCCACCCAGGCACCCCTAAAATACTTAATTTAGAACAATGTCCCAGAAACGAGAAAAGTATATGCATATTTTAAAGATCTTAATATATGTTTCCAAATTGCTTTCCAAAATGATTATGCCCATTTAATCTACATGGGTGGGCTTGCCTTTTTCTGCATATTGATTTTTAAGGTCTTAGGAATTTTTAAAATCACTCTCAAAATGAAAAATACTCTTATATTTTGTATTGCTGAATATTTTGTATATCTTGCTTTATACACAATGGTATTTGGTCAATATCATGCCTTGAGGGATTATCCTATGAATACATTCAGTTATCAAAAGTTCAGACCAAAAAAAAAAAAAAAAAAAACAAGAAAAAGGAAGTGACCCCTATCTTTGTATGCCTTTGCCTACCACTAGCATTTCCCCATTTTTTTTTAAAGATTTTATTTATTTATTTGCCAGAGAGAGAGAGAAAGAGAGCGAGCGAGCACAGGCAGGCAGAGTGGCAGTGGAGGCAGAGGGAGAAGCAGGCTCCCCGCCAAGCAAGGAGCCCAAAGTGGGACTCGATCCCAGGACACTGGGATCATGACCTGAGCTGAAAGCAGCCGCTTAACAAACTGAGCCACCCAGGCACCCCATCATTTCCCCATTTTTAAGAAAGAATGAATAAGTGAAAGCAGAGACATAGAGAATAAAGAAAAAAGTCAGAAATTTGAAAGGAGCCTGGGTGTGGTGCCTAAGCAATGAATTTTGAAACACTGAAAGAAAAAATAAAATTTAAAACAACAACAACAAAAAGAAATTTGAAAGGAAAATACTACACTGATACATTGCTGTAATTAATATTTTAAAGGTATGGATATGATTAAACTACGTAGTGCAGGAAAATAATGTATTGAACAAAAGCCTCACATAAGCATGTTTTATAATGTAGGATGAATTATAGGTAAAAAAAAAAAGAAATTTAGTAATAGAGGTATAAATAAGAAACAGGTCATTTTTTTAACATTAAAATATTGAAAGAAAGCCAAACAACAACACGAACCGGGTGGGATTTCCAGTTCTGACCACGTCGTACTGCAGGCTTCCAGCAGTGCACCAAAACCATTACAATGATGAAGTATTTTTATTTCATTAACACAGAGATACATACCCACTTTGAAAAATAATGCGATACGAATCCTGGGCATGATTCTGAAAGATAAAAAGTAAATGAGCTGAGGTTAGAGATAAACTTGGGCCTCAGAGTGCAACACAGAGATGGTAAGTGAGAGGTATTGAGGTCGCCCAAACCAAAAATAAACTCTTTTCTACAAAAGTACCAAACTGATTGGGAAATGGCGGGGCGGGGAATGGGGGTGGGGGAGAAGAACCAGCTGGAAGAATTTGGCTTATATGTTTAAGGAAACGGGCTTCCACTATTGATTCTTAGACTTCAACAATCAAACCACCATCACGGAACCAGTACAGGGCACTACACAAGGCAGAAAATTGTTTCTAAAATACTCACTTTGCTCAGCCTGAAAGAGCAAAGCACAATTCGTGTTTTATGGATAAGGCTGCTCCCAAAGAACAACAAAGTATGCATAAGAGTTCTCTGGTCCACAATTCGCAATCGATGCATTCCTCCATCCCCAGGATGCTTAAATATGAGCAGGAGAGAAGCACAGGCGTTTCATCCTCGCGGAACTTCCTCCTCCCAGCGAAGAAGACATCAGGTGTAGGGAAGAAGTGTGCCTCACACTGAATATTCCCAATCTCCTTGTTCCATTTTTCCTTCAGATTTAACTATTAAGAAAATGGCCAGCCAGCAGTTTAACCATCTCACTTGTGGGAGGAAATCCAAATCCATCAGGGCCGTCCAGGCACTAGGCATTCATCATCTCTGATGCTCTAGAGGCCTCCCATCCCCTAGCTCAGGAATGGTATTTGAGACATTGCATCTTCTTAAAATACTCAGAAATTTGCTCCATCAGAGCTGCTCTCATCTCTCACAAATACGTTTTTCTTCCTGTTTCACAGTGACTACCTCTACGGTGGAATTGCTTCAGCTGTGAAGCTTGCCACGAAGGAATGCTAACATCTGGTCTTTGTATTTTTTTTTTTTTTAACTGGAAGACTCACTCTCATTAGATTCCTTAGCAAGAGCTGCTTGGGAGGACCCTGCAGAAACCTGAACCCAGTTGGACCCCTTTCCTCTACCATGTGCTCTTCAAGAAGCCTCTGCTTTGTCATGGACATGAATGTCGTTCTTTCTTTCCCTTGTTTCTGCAGTAATTGGAAGTAGTCTTTGTATATTCTTTATCTATTATCATTTATTGCAGAGTCATTTATTGGGGACATAGCAGAGGGATCAGGGGGAGTGACTATTGATGAGTATGGGATTTTTTTTCTTTTCTTTTCTTTTCTTTTTTTTTTTGAGGGATGGTGACTGCCACGACCACTGAGACCAGAGATGGCTGAAAGACTTGCTGCTTCCTCAGGAATGCCTGGGCCAGGGAGCTGGTGCTGGTCACGTCCTTCACCAACGGGAGCCTCGCTAGAATAATGTCCCTGCTCCGTCCATTTACCAGTAACCACCGTAATCAACCGGACCATGCCCTACAACTATCCAGTGCCCCTTTGGGGTGATGGGAATAAGCCCCATGTATCCAGCCACATCCAGGACACCCAAGACACCCAGGACTCCCAGGGCCCAAACTTACAGTGGCTGAAAAAAGTGTGAGCACCTCTGGTGACAGAGAGGATGACTCCGCTCCCGTGGCCAATAATATGTGGGGGAAAAAAACAGTGACAATGGTTACACAACTTTGTAGATATACTAAAAACTACTGGATTGTGTACTTTAAAAGAGTAAATGTTATAGTATGTATATATACACACCCAAGCACAACTTACTTCCTTTATTTTATTGGAGGGTTGATTTTCTATCTGTTAATAAAAATAACCTAACAATCTTGAAACCATTCTCAGTATTCTAGGTTTGAACTTTTATTTTATATCAAATATTTATTATTTATATATATAATATATACTATGTATTTTATATACTATATTTATAATGCATATGTATAATATATATGTAATATATAATATAATGGACATAAAGGGTAATGAGAGACAGTTTTTTCACTACTGGAAAGGGGAGTTACAAATACAGAAAGAGGGAGACTGACATATTCCCTGTGATACGGTATTGGAATTAGCATGAACTCATATCACTACTACTATCTATTACAAGATAGGTAAATCGAGGAATACATAGGTATGCCTGTATATAGAGAGAGGTAGCTGTGTGTGTATGTGTTTGCGCATGCCTGTATTTTCTAGCTCTGTCTGCTGGGTTGTTAATGATACCACAGTAACAATGAGTTTATTTATTCCCTAGACTGAGGTTCTAAAAGCCCGTCTCTTCTAAAAAGGAATCAGGACTCACTGAAGTAAATACTAATGCCAAACCTGGGGCAGAGAAAATCCAACATGGGTCTGGAACATTTTCACTGTAAATTAAAAGAATGCTCAATAAATCATGGAGCTGAGTCAAAAAGATTGTAAAACTTCCCATGGTCAAGTTTAGGGTCACTTGAACATACAAATAATAACAATAAGTTATAACTGAATAAAACAGGAATCCATGAATCTATATGAATGTGCGTATATCCATGAATCGATAATAGAGGAGATAAGAAATCTCTATCAGTGCCAACTAGTAAATATAGCAGAAATGATTGGGTTAGAAGTCATCAATGTTTGCTAAAGTCAATGGATTAAAAAGAGTTTGATGAGGAAGAGGGTATTTATGTAGTCTTAAAGTATCCATACCCATCCACAAATTATAGACTCATAAATAGAAAAATAACTTACAGTGGACACTTTTCAGATACCGCCTAACCTCATGACCAAAGTTCATGTTATTGATGTTGGAACAAATAGTCATTATGTGCCTCCTGGTATGAGAAGTGAGAAGAACACAGCCCTATATCTGTGGTATTCTTGCAAAAAAAAAAAAAAATGTATAACCTATATTACATCATGAGGAAACACTAGAAACAAGGTACAGGACAGTTTACAAAATCATCATCATCATCATCATTATTTTATTATTTTCTCCTAAAATATCAAGGTCAAGAAAAACGGAAAGGCTGAGAATCTTTTCCAGATTAATGGAGACTAACCAGATGTGTTAAGTAAATGCAACATATGTTGATTAGATGCTATATTAAAAAGAAAAAACTATGACTGGCAAATGTAAAATATGTGGATTAAATGACATATTGCAACAATGTTCAAGTTCTTGATTTTTACAAGTGTTTAGGAGTGAAGATATAATACCCCCAAATGACTCAGGAAAAAAAAATATGTTTGCATACGTATCTAGTTATAAATATTTATGCAAACACAGAT
This sequence comes from Mustela erminea, assembly GCF_009829155.1. NCBI lineage: Eukaryota > Metazoa > Chordata > Mammalia > Carnivora > Mustelidae > Mustela > Mustela erminea. Next base: position 108,877,881 of record NC_045620.1, read on the forward strand.
GTGTGTGTGTCTGCACATGCCCACAGGTGGGAAGAGGGAGAAGGTGATAAAGCTAATGAAGTCAGATTTAACAGTTGTTAAATTGGATTAAAAGTATCAAGGAATTGATTGTACTCTTCTTTTTTTTTTTTAGAGAGAGGAGGAAGCAGGCTCCCTGCTGAGCAGAGAGCCTGATGTGGGACTCGATCCCAGGACCCTGAGATCATGACCTGAGCCCAAGGCAGAGACTTAACCCACTGAGCCACCCAGGCTCCCCTGACTGTACTCTTCTTGAAAATATTCTGTATATTTGAAATCAAAGCAAAATAAAAATTTACCAGCAAAAATATAATAATTTGCAGGAAAAGAAAAAAAGCAAATGTACCAAAAGGTGAAAGTACATTGTACAGGTGCTAGGAAAGTTTTTACTTGCTTCCTTTTCTCTTATTTCACCCACACCCCTTATATAATATAATATGTATTTTATATACTATATTTATAATGTATATGTATAATATATATGTAATATATAATGTCATGTATATAAAGGATAATGAGAGCCAGTTTTATTAAAAGTCTGTTGTAAATCAGCAACTGTAAAAGTGGTGGGCACTGGGGCACGTACCATGTCTCTGTATCAACATACGTTCACCTTGACTCTTAAGTAGAATGTGGCATTGCCGGACATCTTTACATTTTTCTTATTTATGATGATTATTTATTTTTATTATTTATTATTTTCATTTTTTTTTTCTCCTTTAAGATTTAGGTCTTTTTACTGCAGTATTTCAGAGACAGCCTGTGGCAGGAAGGTTCTTGCTAACATACATGAAGCAGTAAATTATAGCTCTCTTTTCTGAGGGTATAAAATCCTTAATTTATTTTAGGGATTGACAACGAAGGACAGAAGACATCAACAGTAACACTGGTTTCAGAGGCAAATAATACATGAACTGAGGCTATCTGTTCCTCCATGTCAGTTCACCCCTGGCTAGACACTTTTTCCCCACTAAATAAAACAAGCCTGTTCCTGTGCTCTCAGCTGTGTAAGGTGAATACACAATTCTCTCTTAGCCCCACCTGGAAAAGGTAGTGTACGTGCCCAGTTCCAAGTATCGGTGTTAAACAGATACTTAAACTTGGCTTATCTGTTTTGATCTTCTCAGGAAAAGGTATTCTATAAATGTGCCATATCATCATTAAATACCGACTTTCCCTTCCTATGTTTTGATCACTGACATTTAAATGATTTTTAATTAGGGTTTGCTTAAAAATACCACTAGCTGAATTTCTACTAGAACATATTTTGGAACTGGCAAATATTGACAGAGATTTTAGAGGTATTTAGGAAATGTCCACAAAATAAGGAAAACATTGTTTCTTTTGTAGCTGTTTTAGATAAAGGACTAGAGATCAGATCACAAAAACAAAGTTATCTCCACATGGTTGAGATGCCTTCGCTGCTGAGCCAAAGGAAAGACGAGACACTTGTGGTTGGATAATGATGTCATATTCATCTGGCAAATATCCTGTGACAAGAATTATTCTATGGGGATAATAGTGTTTGTATTTTAAGTCTTTATGTATAGCTTTCTCAGATTTTGTCACCCATCTCCTTGGCAGAGCTGAAACAGAGTCCATTGCCATTTTATCATATAGTCCCTATTTTAAATAATAAAAGAGGGAATTCATATTTATCCAGCATTATGTGCTAGTTCAGTACTTGTCCCGAGACATACATTATTTCATTCTGATAGACAAATAACAGTCCCTCAAAGATGTCTGCGTTGCAAACCACAGAACCTGTAAGCATGTTACCTTACACAGCAAAAGAGATTTTGTAGATGTGATTAAATTAAGGGCTTGGAGATGGAAAGATTCTCCTGGGTTATCTGTGTGGGTCCATTCTAATCCTGCATCCTTACCACCAGAGAAAATTTTCTGACTGGAGAGTTGAAAGCAGGAGAAGGACTCGACCTGCCCTTGTTGGCTTTGAAGGTGGAGAAAGAATGCCGTAAGTCAAGGAATGGGGATGGCCTTTAGAAACTCAAAAAAACAAGGAAATAGACCTACAGGGAGGAATGGGGCTCTGCCAACATCTTGATGTCAGCCTAGTGAGATTCATGTCAGAATATTCCTCTTTAGAAAGATAATACATTTGTTTTATTAAATCACCAAATTTGTGTTAATTTGTTACGGCATCATCAGGAAACCAATAGACTTATGAAATTCCCACATATTCATTTCACATGTGCAACCATTTCTCCACTTCACAGTTATCAAAAATGAGGCAAAGGATAATTTATTTAAGGTATCAAAGGTCCCGTAAGTAGTCAACTGAAAAATCAGAATACTCTGGCTTTGGAATTCTACAGTCCTTTAGGAATGTTGGTTTTTCACGTGTTATACAGATATCACTCCATCTTTTAATGAACATGTTTGCTAAATAAATTAATAAAAGTAATAATCTGTATATGGATATAATAAGATTGTACTATTTCTATTGAAAACAATAGCAGACAGAAGAGCTTTAATCACAGAGTTATCTAGGCTATGGAAAAGGCATTCTAATGGCTTCACTGGATTTTTTATTTAAGAATTGAAGAATAAGATTGATGTACTCAAAAAGAGACAATAACTATTGTTGGCAAGGATGTAGAGAAGTTGGAATCCTCACACTTTCCTGGTGGGGATGTAAAAAGTTGCAGTACTGTAAGAAATTCTTTGGGAATCCCATAAAAGTGAAGCATAGAATGACCATGTGGCCCAGCAATTCCACTTCTAGATATAAATCTAAGAGAACCGAAGATAGATGTTCACATAAAAACTTGTACACAAATGTTCATTGTGGCATTACTCATCATAGAGAAAAAGTGCAAACAACCCATATGTTCATCAACTGATGAATGAACAGAATGTAATATACCCATAAAATGGATATTATTCAGCCATATAAAGAAATAAAGTAACATGCTATAACATGGACAAGCTTGAATATGTTATGCTAAATTGAAAAAGCCAGACACAAAAGGCCACATAGTGTATGATTCTATTTATATACAATGCCCAGAACAGGCAAATCCATGGATACAAAATATCAATTGGTGGTTACCAGGAGTTGGGGGAAGGGGTAATGGGGAGTGATTGCTAACTGATATGGGCTTTCTTTGGAATTGTTGAAAATGTTCTGAAATTAAATAGGGAAGATGATGGCACAACATGGTGGGTATACTAAAAACACTAAACGGATATTAATGTTGTGTGGTATGGGAATTGTATCTCAAAGAGTAAAAGATGAAGGGGGTGCCTTTGGTCAACCAAACGTGAAAAGGTAGATCCAGGGAGCTTAAAATTTTATAAGCAATTTTCATCATGGATACTTACCAGGTAGTTTGAACAAGCTGTATGTAGTCAACATGTTCAAATTTGGTTTTAGCTCCCTTAAAATATAATAAAGGCCAATCTGAATTGAATTTGGATCATTACAATGTCAATTAAAAAGTTTTAAAAATATATTTATGATTTCTAAATAACAGGATATAATTATAAGGAGATGAGATACAAATTGATTTAAGCTAAATTTATAAATGCAAATGCATTCATATTTAAGGTTAATAGTTTGTCCTTCTCTGAAACTCTCTTGCTCGACTTGAATATTCTATTGATTTGCTGTCTCAGGGTTTACCAGCCCACTATAAAAGGATTTTAGTCTCTAAAACATAGCTGTTTATCCTAGAGAATCTGCATGCACTATATCACATGAAATTTTAATTGAGGCATGTTTTATAATAAACGGTGTAACCTGGCATTGTTCTATTTGCTTACATAACAATATCTCAATTGACTATACTCATTCATAGTTAATTAGCCTCTTACCAAAGGGTGTTGGCTGAGTTTCCATAATATTCTTAGCAAATCAAATAAGGGATATAAAGAAACTTAAGAGACTCTGAAGCTCTTATTTCCAGAACTATTACTTCAGTATTTAAGCATAAGATCGGTCTATTTTTGGATGCCGGGTCCTCCCTTTAGAAACAAGGGGAAACCTGCTACCATGCTGAGTCCCAGGCATCATTAGCAGGAGGGAAACCTGCAACATAGTCCAGGCCAGGGGCAATATGTAAACACGTGAGCTTTCTAGAGAACATGTTTGAGAAAAAAGTCTCTTTTTCCTTCCATAGAATGTTTTTTTTAAATGTTTCAGAGATATGTGAGGACTTAAATGTAATCCTTAGCCATCCTCCTTCTTGTCTTTAATAACTGCAAATTGCAAAATTACCTGCAAATTTAGTTTGAAACATAAAGGTCGGTTATTTGCATTTTAATTTTGAAGTCACTGATAATATCCCACAAGCTTTCTCTTGTTTCTTAGTTCTCAGAACATAAATTCCATGTTTTTCATTTGATACCTGCATGTCTTTCTGGAGCTGTAATGGATACCTTTTGTTCCAGGTGTGAAGCAATAGGAAAAATACACCAATGCCTGGATCTCTGATTTTTTTTGGAGTGCTGCACCTGACCTTGGCAATTTAAAAGACGGGCTAATTCAATTTTGAAAGACAATTAGTCAGATGTTGGCGTGTTCTGTGGATAGCATTCCTAGAAATGAGAAAGTACAAAAGGCAGAATGGAGGGAAACCACTGGGGATATGGTAGTTACGGTCCCCTTGTATTACTCCATTGCCATATATGCTCCTTTCCCTCCCTGGTCTGGGCCCCAGAACTGCCCTTGGGTCACATTAGAAATTGCCTCAAGCAGACTCTTAGACCTCCAGTGTCTAAGTGGACTCTCCCAGTGGGAGACAGAGGACAATAAAGTCAGATTGCTTAGCCTCCATCTCCCGGGTGCCTCCCCTAGGCTGTGGCTGTGGAATGTCCATTGAAAAGCCCTGGGTGGGCTGAGTTCTTGGATAGCTTCAGCGGGGCCACACTTCTTTCCTGACATACTGTAGAGAGTAAAAAGACAGAGTGAGAGGGACTGGATCACAAAGGGACACAAAGGTTTTGGCTAAGGAATTCAAATACTTTCTGAAGATATGGGGACCACTGAAGGCTTTTGCATAAAAAGGTGTTAAATGAGACTTAGTTTTTAAAAAGGCAACACTAACAGCAACAAGAAGAACAGAGTAGAAGGAAGAGAGCCTGTAAGAAGAGGGGTCATGTAGGAGTCCATTAAAATAAACCTGGCAGGGGCGCCTGGGTGGCTCAGTGGGTTAAGCCTCTGCCTTCAGCTCAGGTCATGATCCCAGGGTCCGGGGATTGAGCCCCGCATAGGGCTCTCTGCTCAGCAGGGAGCCTGTCTCCCCCTCTCTCTCTGCCTGCCTCTCTGCCTATTTGTGATTTCTGTCAAATAAATAAATAAAATCTTAAAAAAATAAAATAAAATAAACCTGGCAGGCAATGAGGGTCTGAGCTAAGGGAACAACAGTAAGTAGCTAGAAAGTGACACTGACCAGACTTACCACTGAAGTAAATGTTTGAACCTAGGTTGTTTTCATTGATAAAACAGAGTTTTAATATCAATCGTTCAGTAGAATTAAAGTAACATAATAAAATGTATAAAACTACTTTTATTTTATAAGAAGATGTGAATAAGTTTATGATTCCTACTATATGAATTATTGTTCCCAAAAGAGAAGTATTTTATAATGGTATCAACAGTTGTTTTTGTTGTTGTTTTGTTTCGTTTTATGATTTGTTTTGTGCCATAGCTTTTCCAGAATAAGTGCTATTTCTATTTGGTTCAAACTCTGCTAGTACTCACTGTAAGAAAGCTGAGAAGTAGAGACTAAAAGAGCAAAAGGATTTCGATAATACTATTTCCCTCTCTAGGGTAAACACTTAAAAAGTTTGGCATTTATCTTTCTGTTCTTTCTTCCTTTTGTGTGTATACACACACACACACACATAAAGGTTTTTAGAGTGTTGGTAAATGGCATCACACTCTACAAGTCTTTGTGAATTACTTTTTAGGCTTTTTAATTCCTACCGGAACTTCCCCTCATAAATAAAAAGAAAATATTATTTTTACCCCTACATAATAGTTCATGTAGGAATGTGTTCTGATTTATGTATTTCCTTTGATGGACGTTTAGTCTTTTATAAAATCTATTTTTGCTGCTATAACATGTATGCATAGTATATGAATAGTATTTGTTCACCATGAGGGGTCTTCTGTCATATACTCTGAACGGGAGCACTGCTGGATCAGTGGGATATACATTTTAAATTGTAATAGATACTGAACCACTACATGAACATATGGATACCCCAATCTATGGCATGTGTGAATGTTATTTTGTTGCATCCAGCCAATAGTAGAAATTGCCACTCAACTCATTCTTTATAATTTGACAAGAAAAAACATTTTACTATTTTTTATGCAGTACTTTGATCACTAATGAGGTAGAGCAATTTGTCTTACATTTATTAATCTTTTTTCCTTCTGTAAATGTTCTGTTCACATTAATTGTCCATTTTTCTATTGAAATGCCATTTTCTTAATTATTTCAGAAGCTCTTTATATTATTGCTCTTGGTTTTATTATATATAGAAAACAAAGAATATTTTGTCCATTTACCTGGAATGTGGCAGTTTCCATGAAACAGAAGTTTTGAAATCCCATGTAATCAAATTGGCAAAACATATTAATTTTTGATCTCCAGTGTTTATGACATATTTGAAAGATCTTCAATTTAAGTTTACTGCATTAGTCAGCTTGGGTTGCCATAACAAAATACCACAGACCGGTGGTTAAACAATAGGAATTTATTTTCTCACAGTTTCTGGAGGCCGGGAGTCTGAGATCAGGGTGCTAGCCTGGTCAGCTCTCTCTTCTTGGTGAGAGCTCTCTCTTCTTGGCTTACAGAAGACTACCTTGTCATTGAATCCTTATATGGTCTTCCTCAATGAGTGTGTGTGCATTGTGTGAGAGATGTCTCTCTCTAAGGCTATCAGTGCTAGTGTATTGAGACGTTACTCTTATCACCTTATTGAATCTTAATTACCTTCTAAAAAGCCCTGGGGATTTGGGCTTCAACATAACGAATTTGTGGGGGACACAATTCAGCCCAAAGCAAGTACAAAGAGACATTTTTCTGATTCTTTTAAACAGATATTTAATTCATCTGGAATTTTATTTTTATGTCTATACAGAATTCATTTTCTGAAACATGGATCTAACTTATTTTTCCATGTTGATACAATTTTCCCAGTATTATTTACTGAATCCCATTATTTTCTCACATAATATAAAATAATTCAGTGGATACATGAATTATCTGGACTTTCTTCTATTCTCTTAATTCACTAGTTTCAACACCAGAGCCACATTTTTTAACTTCTGGAGAATTACTCCATGCTTCGACATTTATTAATCATCTTATGGGCATTAAAATTTTCTAGACTATTTTCATCCAATTTGTTTTTTAAACCAACTTTGGAAGTAATGAGATTTCACTTATAAAATAAAAAAGTTTACTGGAAATTAAAGCCTTCTTTTACATGTCTTTTGGTAAGTTAATAATGCTTAAGAATCTTGCTCACTTCAGGCAGGATGGCAATTAATTACAATAAATGTGGTCAGGAATCTGTGGCCCCACTTCTAGCTTGTCCCCACCTCCTTTCATTGGCTTCCCTCTAAGCCATCTGTGGATCGTCCCTCAGAGTCAAGATGGCTACCAGAAGCATGAAGAGTCTGTTACAATCAAGCAGCCATTCTAAAAGCCAAGTATCTCTGTTCCAATTGTTCCTGAAGTTGTCTGCCATGATTTCCTTCTCAGAAATGTCTGCCTTGTGTGAGTGAGCAACATGTCCCGCTCCAAGCTAGTATCAGTCTCCAGTGAGATAGATTATCTCAACGGCTCAAGTTCTCACTGAGCCTAGCACCAAATGGACTGGGATATCCCACCCTGCCCTATACGGACTAGAAGTGGCGTGGTTGTTCTGAAAGTAAAATCCAGATGATATTCTAATCAGAATAAAGAAAAATTCGTGCCAGTAGTCAAACAAACAAACAAACAAAAGCCAAAAACCAAAAAACCAAACCTGCTCACTACCCCCACAAGACCCTGTTCCTTTTATTTCCTTCTCATTTCCTTTCTTATACTGGACTGAACTTCTTTGTGATTTATATCTTTATTTTCCTTTAGTAGTCTGGCATTTTAAGTCACATTTTTATGAGTCTGGTATATAACTTTTTAAATGGTCATTTACCAATATTACTTGACTGCCCGGAATCTGAAGCCCTAATAAATAATTAGAGATTCTCATCGTGTGAGTCTTTATGGAAATACAAAAAGCCAAATGGTTATTCTCCCTGTACTCTGGCAATCTTTTCAGGCAAGTGATCCACCTTCAAATAATTATATGTTTTTCCTGGGATGTTGAATAAATAAGAAATAGGTATAAATTACAGTTCTTTGTTTCAGCTGATGATGAATCTGGTATCTAGCAGTGGCTGGAACAAGGAGAGCCCCAGTTTCTGTTTGCAGGATTAACACCAGTGTGCTAAAGAAATGAGTTCTGTGGCATGACAGTGAGTGTGCCTCTGGCCATAAAACACCCTTTGATTTCTGCTGATTTCCTGATCCCTGTTCTCCAGTCTTCCTATTAACTACTTAATTTCCTTGGAACCAATCCACTTCTGCCTAATTTAGGCATAAGGCATTTATGATGCTTCAAACAAGGACCCTGACAGATAAAAATTTAAGTTTTTGTATACATTCCTCTATAGTTTTATCATGCATAGAATTATTTTAGAGATGTATTTATTTATTTATTTATTTATCAGAGAGAGAGATTGAGAGAGAGAGTACACAAGCAGGCAGATTGGTAGGCAGAGGCGGAGAGAGAAGCAGGCTCCCTGACGAGCAAGGAGCCCAATGCGGGACTCGACCCCAGGACCCTGGGACCTGAGCCGAAGGCAGCAACTTAACCAACTGAGCCACCCAAGTGTCCTATCATGCATAAAATTATTTTAAATGGTGAAATAGAATAGATGAATTAGGATGAAACATTTTGACATAAAATCTGTTTAAATAAAAAACAAATAATGTCTTTGGAAGGAGTCCACTGAGCAAAAAATGCAAGAGATCATGGTGAATGTGATTAAAAAAAATAAAAAACATTGAAATGTGAATTGACAAAAAGTGAAATAGAAAGGAAAACAAAACAAACATGTAAATGTATAAAAAGTTGTAGGGGAAATAAAAAAGTTGTAGGGAGCCACCAGGGTGATAGAAGTATGAAAGTTGGACAATTGAGCACAATGAAACAGAAATAAAGATGGTAAAAGGACCAGGGAATATGTGTTAAATAGGAGACAAATATACAAGATCAAATGTAGATGTGATTGGAGATAGCAGTGATAGCAATCATAACAATAACAAAACAAATTTTTAAACCATGCATTAAGAAAATGTTTCTACTGGGGCATGGTGGTTCAGTCAGTGAAACGTCCAACTCTTGATTTTGGCTCAGGTCATGATCTCAGTGTTGTGAGATCCAGCCCTGTGCCAGGTGCTATGTTGACTATCAAGCCTGCTTGAGACTCTCTCTCTCTCTCTTTGACCCTCCCCCTGCTCACATTCTCTCACTCTCAAATAAATAAATAAATAAATAAATAAAAATTTTAAAAAAATATAGAAAACTTTTCTTTAATAAATCATTTACACTTCCACAGTGAATACTGAACTGTGAAGGTTCAAACGATAGGCCTTGGTAAAATTATTGAGATTTATATCAGGACAGCTATGTAAAAATTCAAGACATCTTTGAAGAGAGAATAGTTAAGCTGACCTTCGATTTCTCCACAGAAATAGACAATAACAGAGACACTGGAAGAACACTTACAAGATATATTGCCAAAGAAAAATTTCACCAGACATATCTAACATTGGCAAAGACAAAATTATTCAATAACTATTACCATAGCAAGGAGAAATTGAACTCAACCCCTCCAAAACAAAAGTTGGGATTGTTTTTTAGCACTGGGGCAAGATAGAGCAAAGGTACTGATGGGCATCAGGGCAGAAGACGTTCAGTGTAAGGACACAGGCCATCCGTGTTTGCTAGTTGGCACATACTGAAGTTAGGCTCCTACTGGTTCCCAAAGACAGGGAGATAGAGGCTCTATGTTTCCTGATGATTACATTTCAAAGGGATGGCTCCCAGGTTCCTGAGAAAGACATTTCTGGGTTATAAAACTGGCAAGAGATTAGGAGAAAATTTCCACTTCAAAGGGGGCAGAGAAAGAATGTACAATTCCAGTCTTTAAAGCAAATGCTCTAAGAAAAGAGAATTCAAGAGCTTATCATAGGAAGAAAATGTTAAAATTAGTCAGACTGAGAGGAATCATAAGGCTGTGTTGGTCAATATGAGGAAAGAAAAGTGTGAGCCAAGAATTTTATATTTATCTAGGCCAGGCCTCACCTAGACCAGCTCCGTGATAAGAAGGAAATTGGGTCCCGTGTAGGTGGGTGCTGGTCCCAGTACTGGCAAGCAAGAGTATGGGGCATCCTTTCCTGTCTTGTTTCTGTTCTCCTTGAAGCCTGTACTCAGGTTGCCTTAATAAGGACTTGGGGAGATCCAGAGGCCCACAGTGCCAGGGCAGGCTTCTAGTTGGCATTCACAGAACAGCCCAGCCCGTGCCACCCATAGGCCCTGTCCCCATGTCGGGGAGGAGAGGTCTGTCTAGGAGACTGCCGCTGCCTTTTGGTCTTCCAACACCCTGTAGAATTTGTATGGAATGTTTTTAAATCAGAGCAAGTGTATCAATCACAAGTTCAATTCTGGCCTTCTTTGTTTAGTTTCCTTTGGTGAAAGGAAGACAAAGTAAAATGCAATTTTAAGGATATTTAACTAGGTTAACTATGAACATACAAGGACTTAGAAAATACATCGCCATGATTTCTAAGCATGCTTGAGGAAACCAGTAGAATGTCAGTCATTGCAGAAGGTGACCGCAAGAAATGTGGCAAGAAACCTGGCGCTGAGGAGCTGTTGTAAGAAGTGGGACTCAAACAAGTTAGGAGGTTTAGGTAGCAGAATGGAATTTAAGGATTGTGTTCCTTGATAATGTAAAATGATACAACCAGTAAAACTAGGAAAGGGAAGGGAGGAAGACTATCAGACACAATTTGTGTTTATCACTGTCTCATCCCTGATAGCTTGGAAGAAATAGGATACCATTTAGATCTAGAAACATAAGGTACTAATGTCAAGCATTACAGAAGTCAACATTGAAAAGGAAACATTATTTACTAACGTTGGGTGATAGAGAATAGAATAAGCACAGTAGAAAAGGAAATAAAACATTTGTATGATCCATCTGAATAAGGATCCCCATGGGAGCTATATGAAAATAGGGACCTGTAGACATTATGTTAAATTATATCCATAGAGAAAAACACCAGAACACACTTACTAACTTTTCAAAATTTGAGAGTAACATGCACACAAAAGAACATATACTTTATAGTGTATACATTTTTAAAACACAGAAAATATTTTTTTAAAGATTTTATTTATTTGTCAGAGAGAGAGAGGGAGAAAGAGCGAGCACAGGCAGACAGAGTGGCAGGCAGAGGCAGAGGGAGAAGCAGGCACCCTGCCGAGTAAGGAGCCCGATGTGGGACTCGATCCCAGGACGCTGGGATCATGACCTGAGCCAAAGGCAGCTGCTTAACCAACTGAGCCACCCAGGCGTCCCTAAAACACAGAAAATTTTTAAAAATTGGTAAAATCAGCACAAGAAATAATAGATGCAGTTATAAAGAGCAGAATTTAATAAAGTAAATTAGAAGAACTACACAATAGAGCAACCTCGAAAATCAGGACAAAAACTAATAAAATTTTTTAAATTATTGACTTTATGTCCATTAATGGAGGAATTTAGATGAAATTGACAAACTCCACAAGAAACACAACTTAATAAAATGACATGAGAAAAAATTAAAAATCTCATAACTATCAATAAAATTTCATTAATAAATAAAACTTTTCTTAACTAAAACTCTAGGATACTCTCCTAAAACACCTAAAACACCAGTAAACTCTCCTAAACATTTTAAAAAGAAGTACATAATCCTCACATAAATTCTTTCAATTAACAGAAAAAAGAAAACATCCCTAACTCATTTTATATGGCCAAAATAATTTTGATATCAAAAGCTGACAGGAAAACCGCAGGCTGATATTTCTTGTAGACATACACACATAGACCTATCCTAAAAAATGGGGAAAAAAACCCAAAAAACAAACCTGAAACAGATCTTCATCAGCATACCTTAAAAATAACAAGACATGATGATCAAGGTAGGTTTATACTAAGAATACAAGGTTGATTTAACAACCAAATCAGTACATTTCTACCATAAAGTAACATTTTTAAATGAAAAAAATCATGTCAACGTTTTAATACAGAAAGAAAAAGTATTTTTTTAAAGATTTTATTTATTTGTCAGAGACAGAGGGAGAGAAAGCAAGCGAGCACAGGCAGACAGAGAGGCAGGCAGAGGCAGAGAGAGAAGCAGGCTCCCTGCCAAGCAAGGATCCCCATGTGGGACTCGATCCCAGGACCCTGAGATCATGACCTGAGCTGAAGGCAGCTGCTTAACCAACTGAGCCACCCAGGCATCTCCAGAAAGAAAAAGTATTTGATAAAACTACCTTCCATTCAAGGAAATCAGAAATATTAAGAAATGTTAAATAAAATATCAAGAAAAAAGTAATCGATAAACTTAGAGCACATTGGAGCACATGACTAATGATAAATGATGACTTGTTCTTTGCCTGAAATGGGAAATGACACACAGATGCTCATTACTCACAAATCCATTCAACATTTTGCCTAAAGCCCTAGACAGAACAGTGAGGAGAAAGAAGATATAAAGATTGGAAAGAAAGAGATAAAAGTGCCATTATGTACCGCCAGTGTGCAGATGAATATTGAAAATATAAAAGCTGTAATAAATTGTTATAAATAGTGATTTTTTTAGAGTTGTTGGATACTATAATGAAAAACAAAACAAATATAATTTTTCTATATAGTAGCTATAATAAATAGTTACTAAGACATTTAAAATATGCTATTTTAATAACATCAAAAATGTAAAATATTTTCTATAAATCCATACTTCTATAAAATATAGATCTAATTATAGGTGCATAAGACCTCTAATAAGCAACTTATAAAACATTAACCCAGACACCCCCAAACTGTTTTAAAATTACAACTGAACAGTCTTTGTTTTCCATAAATAAATTCTGGCTTTCTCAACCCACCCACTCTTGGAGGACATTACATTATATCAAAAGATTTTTAGGTTAGAAATCCAAAGTTTCTGAATAAATGTATTCAGATGCAGAAAAAAAGGTTGCCAGATAAATTTTAATGTCAGATAAGCAATTTTTGGTCTGAGTACATCCCATGCAATATTTAGAATTACTTACCCAAATTTTTCTAAAGTTCAAATTTAGAACTTTAGAACTTAAAACTTAGAACACACACACACTTGCTCTGGCAGTCCTAGCAGAGAAAAAAGCTGTATTTTGCTATAGCTTTATAAATAATTTCTACAATGTCTCTCTAATATCTGTCTCTTCTCTATTAAAAAAAACTTACAGTTAAGATTCAGATTTGCATCACTGTCTATAAAGGAATAGATAAATGAACAATCTAATTAACATTAATTCTGTTCACACTTCTGCTTTGAACACTAATTATTTAAAGATTTAATTAAAACCTCAATTTAAAATTTAGTTCATCTAAGTGTTTAGGAATCTTAGATTTGTAAAATGAAATAGAAAACTGGTACATTTTAATTACAGTTGTAAAATGCAAATGTCGTTTCATTTAGCAATAGAGAAAGAGAAAGAAACTAAGCGAAAAGAAACCTACTTTGAAGTGAAGAGTAATTTTACACAGTGTTCCTTTCTACTACAAACAGTAATCCACATCCTTTTATTTAACTGTTACATGTACAAAAAAGAACTATAATTCCCATCATCTTACACTTCTTATGAGGAATAGTAACTAGTGCCTCAATCTCTATTATTCAAGAAATCCTCCTTTAAGCAAATACTATGAAATACCATGCGTGGTTTGCTATTTTTTTTCTTTTTCAAGTTTTTTTTCAAAATTCCAGACTGTTAATATACAAAGTAATACTAGTTTCAGATTTAGAATTTAGTGATTGGTCACTTATATGCAGTATGCGGTGGTCATCACAAGTAACGTTTTCTTTTTTTAATAAATATTTCCTTAAAGTAGTTCTTCAAGCATTTCAATTATTTTATGGCATTGGATGTGTCTATTATAATTATTTAAAATAATTCTTTTGGCATACACAAAGAAAAAAAATAACTCCATTTACACATTATTAAATAAGAAGCACCAGTATTTTTTTAAAAACCCCAATGGTTATAAAAAGCACCAAATGAATTTTTCTGTATTTTATCTATAACGGTTACTCTTTATTTAGTATCTTTTTTCTCTTTGTCTTTTTTTTTTTTTTTTTTTTGCAATACACATAGGATACTTTGCTGATTTTTGGTAATAGTAAATAGCTTGTAAAATTAGGCCACCTGGGCAAAACTTTCAGAAGACAATGATGGCAGTGATGATCATGGTGATGTCACTAGCATTCAATTAGTTGCTCATTTAATTCTCATGGCCCTAGGAAACTTGTGTTGTTATTTTTTTTTTAAGATTTATTTGTTTATTTGACAGAGAGAAATCACAAGAAGGCAGAGAGGCAGGCAGAGAGAGAGGAGGAAGCAGGCTCCCCACCGAGCAGAGAGCCTGATGTGGGGCTCGATCCCAGGATGCTGGGATCATGACCGGAGCCGAAGGCAAAGGCTTTAACCCACTGAGCCACACAGGCACCCCAGAAACTTGTGTTGTTATTAACTCCATTTTTATAGATGAGGAAACCGAGGCCATTTAAATAGTTTCAGTAACTATTTAACTTCTCAAAGGCAGTAAGAGTCAGAATAGAAATATTAGGGCCAGGAAGCTGGGCTCCAGAGATGTACCATTTTCAAACTACCACAGTTTTTTAAAAATGGAAGGTGCACTAAAAGTAATGAAAATTGTTCAATTGTTGAAATATACATTTTTCAAGATTTCATTTTATTTGTGAGAGAGGGAGCAGAAAAAGAGGGAGAGAGAGTGCATGAGAGTGCAGAGAGAAAGGAGAAAACTCCCCACTGAGCAGAGGGTTGGATGCCAGGCTCAATCCCAGGACCCTGAGATCATGACCTGAGCTGAAAGGCGGATGCTTAACGACTGAGCCACCCAGGCGCCCCTGATATATTTTTGACAGTAAATTAGCTTTGTTATGTTGATAGACATAAAATGATGTAGTCAATAGAATACAATGATAAAATTCTTTCTAAAAGTAAAAATAACATAGGCAACAAAATGAAACAAGAACTTGTATCTATCTATCTATCTATCTATCTATCTATCTATATATTTTAAAGATTTTATTTTTGAGTAATCTCGACACCCAACATGGAGCTCAAACTTATAACCTTGACATCAAGAGTTGTACACTCTACTGACTGACCCAGCTAGGCGCACCTCCAAAATATTTTATAAAATATACAATCAGGGGGTGCCTGGGTGGCTCAGTCCTTAAGTGCCTGCCTTTGGCTCAGGGTCCTGGGTCCTGGGATCCAGCCCAGCAGCCGGCTCCCTGCTCAGCAAGAAGCCACTTCTCCCTCCCCCACTCCCCCTGCTTGTGTTCCCTCTCTCGCTGTGTCTCTCTCTGGCAAATAAATAAATAAAATCTTAAATATATATATACATACACACACACACACACATACATATATAGACACACACACACACACACACACACACAAATAGGAGAGGAGAACCTGGGTGGCTCGACTGGTTAGGCATCCAACTCTTTATTTCTGCTCAGGTCATTATCTCATGGGGCTGAGATCAGGACCCACATTGGTCTCTGCACTGGGCTTGGAAATTGTTTGGGATTCTTTCTCTCCCTCTCCCTCTGCCACTCCTTTCTCTCTCTCAATAAATAAATAAATAATAGATAAATGAATAAATAAGTAAATAAAATTTTAAAATTTAGGAAAAATTAAATATAAGCAGGATAATTAATTTTGGCACTTAGACACATTTCCTTTAAATAAATTTCTTAGCTATATTTCTCTTACACTGTAACATTGGGTTTTTTTTTTCCAAGGAATGCATTTTGGGGGTACCTGGGTGGCCCAGTTTGTTGAGCAACTGCCTTTGGCTCAGGTCATAATCTTGGTGTCCTGGGATTGAGTCCTGCATCAGGCTTCCTCCTCAGTGGGGAGTCTGCTTTGCCTTCTGACCCACCCATCTTGTGCTCTCTCTCTCTCTCTCAAAAAGAAAAAAAAAATTAAAAAAATAAAGAATCGTATTTTAAATATTGTTTTACTTCTTTTAATTTTTCATAAAATTGGCATGATCTCCCTCTCAGGGATTTATTTTATAGTTAATGAATTTGAAATTATTTGTTGGTATCTTCTATTAACTCCACTCTGTAGAATCTAACTGTAGAATATCCTTTTGTTGCAGGTGTTGAGATACCTGGTATGCTCAGAGAAAACTATGTAAAAAGAATATCCTCAATTCAATTTTCAGTTAAAATGCATAAATATTTTAGGTCAAATATTTTTGTAAGTACCATCATTTACCTCCATTCAAGTTATTGTTTTGGACAAATATGTTCATAAGTTAAAACTCATCAAAAGATTTTTATTCATGATTTATGAATTTTTAGCAAAATGTAGTTGCCACAAAAATCAAATGTCTAGTCAAAGTGGACATGAATCCAATTAAAACTATCAGCTTCACTCAAAGCTTTTTCCCAAAGTCAAGATATCACAGAGCACAATTATGTAATTTCAGTATAAAATTCTATACGCTTTTTGCTTTCTGGGTTTAATTTCTTCCATTTTTCTTTATTTCTGTAGGGATATATTTCAATGCCTTTTTTGCTTTATTTTTAATACCTTATAATTTACTAAAACTTCAGAAGTTGAAAAATTTTGGCACTCATTGAATCCTTTAGCTAAAGATTTCTAAAATTTCAAACTAAATGCAACCCAGATCAGAAGTTTCAGTTTCAAAAGTTAGCAAGAGCATCTATAATTGTGAAATATTTCACCTTTTAGACAATCAAGTTCCAATCATTGCTTAAATTCTATGAACTGAGTTTAAAAATGAATTATTTTTGGAATTAACTCACTTTCTCTATGGAGTCAGATGCCACTGTTATAATACTGACATCATTTAGCAATGTCAAGTTTTTCTCCTAATGGAACAAGTTTGCAAACTCTTTTCATACATACATGAGAAAACTTGAAATTAAAAACAAGTGAAATTTGGGGTACTTGGGTTAGCTCTGTCCATTGAATGACCAACTCTTGATTTCAGAGCAAGTCATATCTCAGGGTCACGAGACTGAGCCCGATGTTGGGATCCATGCTCAGTGGAGTCCGTTTGAGATTGCCTCTCTTTCCCTCTTCCACTGCCCCTCCCCCCCATTTGCTTGGTTACTCTAAATAAATATATAAATCTTTAAAAAATGAATGAAATTTATAAGAATGATTTTTTGATCTAAATGAAAAATGACATGCAGTGATGTGAACATGTGCCTTCTGCAGCTCTGCATATAAAATTAGTCTTATTAAAAGTCTTCTTAAAATAACTATTAGCTTTTGAAGTAGATGTAAATGCTTATTCAGCAGATTTCAGTTTTTCATGTGTTGAGGGACATCTCCACAGCCTCAGAGAAGAATGGTAAATGTTGACAAATAATTTGTGCAATTCAGCAAGAATCATTAACTTTATAGAGAAGTGTAAGTGTACTTATTTTTTAAATTTTACATGCATTTGTGTTTTTTGAGCTCATTCTTGCTTTTAAAGAGTATCTTTCAAAAAGACAAAAATTAAATATTATAGATTTACACTACAAAATCTCTCTAATAAGAGATTTCAGACTATTTTCTATCACTCTATGACTGAACTACTTAACCTCTATTTCCTGTAAAAATAAATTCTTCATACTAGTAACCTATAATTTCCCATATTTTCTACCGACCCTACCAGCTGGTTGCGTGGTGACCTTGTGCCTCTTGAAGCCATTGACACAGGCCACAGCACAACTAGCTCTAGCATCTAGTGGCTGCAAGAACCAAGCAGAGTTGAGTACTTTTTTCCATTGATCAAATGAATCCTAGATTTTCCTGTCAACATGCACTTTGTTTTATCAGCAAGTACCTGCTGGCTTATACTTAGGTGTTGGTTAATTATGGAAAGCTTTGGGGATAGGAGAGATGGGTTACTACAGGTCTTTAAGATTTAATGACATGTTAAAGTCAGCATTCTATTCACTGTACACATCTTTGTGCCTTTTCTCAAACACTATTAGATAAGACCATGACAGAAGCTTAAAGTACAAAGTCAAAGAATAATAGATTCTCATTTGTCCAAAGCCACCAATAAAATAGGGTAAATCTAGGATTAAACGCAGGTAGCCTTACTTCAAAGCTCTTGAATTTCACAAACTTTTGGAAGTAAATTGGAATCTATATTTGTCCAATGGGTTTAGAAATCACTAAAAATGGAATATTTTGCAACAGACAGACAGATCTATTTTCCTTCATCTGAGCGAGATTCTTTGTCCTCACACTGGCTAAGAGTTTTACAGGCATCCCAATCACTGGAATAGTCCTTTGTAATGAGGATGAAAGACAGAGAACAATCCCAAAATACATTTTCTATCAGAGTATCAGGTCAGAATATAAACAGGTAGATTGGCAGAAAGAAAATGGGGAAGCTGCCTTTAAAAACAGCAGACAAATCTCGTAAGCTAGCTTTCTGCTTTGCCTTGACCTGAAAATCTAAAACCACCGCTTAGAATTTTTATCTTTTTTCACTCTGCCATACTATTTTTGGTTTGTATCTACTGTGCCTGGAGTATTTAATACTTTGCTCACTGAGCTCTCTCTTATTCCTTTTCAAAAGCAGTCCGCAAAACATTGTCAGATTAATATTCCAAAAAACTGTCCTGTATGAGCCAATCATTTAGCTCAGAATTCCTTAGGAGTTTCAGTACTGTCTATAAAGTTCACAGTAAAATTCAAGGTCCAACTGACCGTCCTGCCTTCCATAATCATCCACTACCTCTTTCCAGTTCTCCAGGATATTCCCATTTTTTTCTGGATGTATGTATGCATGTACATTACACCCTCTGCAAACAGCCCTCAAACCTGTCACCCACATTCATATCACTCCGCCCACATTCTTCCTATTCTTTCGGGCTAAACTGTTCTCCATCCCACTCCCCATCTCTATAAAATATACTCTTAGATGCAACTTAAGTCCCATTGCTTGCCTCCGCATTTCAGGCACAAGATAGATCTTTCCTGCCCTGTACCTCAACACTGTTGTTTTTCATACTGCCTTGTGTCATAGTCCATAAAATTCAGCTTTCTCGTCTCAAAATGAACAGCGTCTTCAGACAAAGACCGTTGATGATACCTTTTGTATATTATATGATACCTCACATAGATCTGTAAATATAGTCAGAGCTTAGTTGACCCATATTCTATTAATAAAACCCATCATTAATTGGTCACTTCTCAAATTACCAACTGTAGAGTATATTCATCCATTGTAAGATTGTGACATTTGGGCTTCACCCAAGATAGAAAATCAACACAGCCACCAAGTGAGCTCCAGAAACAGGAAATACATGAGAGATCTTTATAAAAACCAACAACAAAATACTAAACTGAAAAAACTTCTGAGGAATCAGAAGAGAACTATTCCTTCTGATACATTTGTTTTCTGGGCTTTTAAACTATTTACAGCGGCTCTTCTTCTCATGAGTTTGCTTTTCCATATTCAAATTTAATGCAGAATGTGCCTGAATTGTTTCTCATGCCATAATTAGATTAGGTATTGGCTTCTCAAGCCTAAAATCTAGACGTTAAAAACATTATAAATATCACTTCTACTTATTCTAATATTGTTCAAATAAGGCATGACACATGAGCCCAGAGCTTTGTCCTATATAACTATAGGTGCAGAAAAGGCAAAATAGTTTTTTATTCACCCCCTGATTCTGAAATCAGGGCTACAGTGATGTTCTGTTCTCAGTGCTGAACAGAGATACTCATCAGAAATGTTGATGCTCAGAGAGATGCTGTCAACAAATTTTTAAATATTAAATTGAATAAATGAATATTGATATATTCATTCATTTCTGTTCACAGAATGTCAGTCACGGATCTTATGAGAATCAATGGGAGTTTTCACATGAAAATGAGTTAAAAAGACTAAATGGTAATAATAACAATCATTTTATAAATGAAGAAAAAGAAAGGAAAGATTTGTGTCAAACAGACAAGACCAAAAAAATGAGAACAGCTATTTAAGGAAATTTTATTGTTATTTTTAAAAATGTAAATATTTGCTGAAGTGGGTTCTGTCTTTGAAAAATATTTAAAAATATTTAATGAGACATGTATATCAATCTATGAGAAAAATCAGGAATAAGAATCATTCATTCAAAATATTAACTCTGGGGCTAAATTCCATTGTTAAAAGGTTAAAAATCTGCCATAAGCCAAAAAGAATAGTTTTCTGGGGCACCTGGGTGGCTCAGTGGGTTAAAGCCTCTGCCTTCAGCTCAGGTCATGATCCCAGGAGCCCCACATTGGGCTCTCTGCTCATCAGGGAGCCTGCTTCCTCCTCTCTCTCTCTCTGCCTGCCTCTCTGTCTACTTGTGATCTCTGTCAAATAAATAAATAAAATGCTTAAAAATAAAAAAGAATAGTTTTCTCTTTCGATTTGAGAAAGAATATTGATTAAATGCAAAATAATTTTCAACATTTTTATTTCCTAAAATCTAAAATACAACAGAACACAAATTAACGGAAAGAAAATAATTTTTACTTAATATTTTCCAAGTCCTTCTTTTCAATTAGAAGCCAACTGATAACGAACAACGTGATGAAACGGATGGAGTTAGGATAGTGAACAAATTTGTGGCTTTAAAACTGGGAGCTACCTCCTTTTCTGACATTGTGACCCAGAAGGTGATGACTTCAGTTACTCGAATGACAGGCCAGTCTATGGAGAATGCCAAAATTCCACTAACCATGTTGCTGTCTTCCTGGTAGAGACTGATAGTAAAATGGCCAGAGTTCATTTGACTACCTACTTTCTGTGACATAAGCATAAATATGGTTATGAGATTGTTCCACAATTAAGATGCTTTATGTATGGGCTGTCTGGGTGGCTCAGTTGGTTAAGCATCGGGCTTTGGCTTGTGTCATGACCCCAGAGTCCTAGGACTGAGTCCCACATTGGGCTCCTTCTCAGAGGGGAGTCTGCTTCTCCCTCTGCCTGTGCCTGTCCCCTGCTCCCCGTTTGTTCTCTCTTTCTGACAAATAAATAAATAAACTCTTTTTAAAAATCTCTATATTTGAAAGATTCAGACCTACTCTTTTTATAGCTTCATGTTAGTTCAAATCTGTATTTCAAAAAACGAGGGGCAGATTTTTAAAAATATGGCATAGGAGGTAAAATAGCAAAATGGCATAAATTAAAGGCTATAATTGAATATACGTAGAAGCAAATATAGACACACTGGCAAGACTGGAAGAAAAATTTGAAGAAGTAAAAGCTATGGTGCCGCGTTGTAAAATATATGGATCCAACTTAAATTTTCCATTCTCAACACCCTCCTTATGTCTGCCTGCACCCCCTCTCCTACCATTCCCATAGATTATACAAATATCCACGTTAAACCTGTTAGTTTCTTTCTTTCTTTCTTTCTTTCTTTCTTTTTTTTCTTTTTAGCAATTTCTACAGTGTAAGTGGCCATGGTTATGTAGGCAGGAGTTTTTGGCCTCTGAAATTGATGGCTACATGGTTGTACACACCGCGTTATTCTGTCCCTTAGGAATCTCTGTGAGTTTCTCAGGATCTCTCTTTTTACCGTGGTCTTCTTGCACCTGCTTCTCCCTAAACCCCGTGCAAGCAGCAGACCGCTCTTCTCTCCTCCCTGTCCTCTCTTCCTTTCTCTCTTGCTGCACAAATTCTTGTTTTTCTCTTCAACACTTCGTTTCTATTTCCCTACCTTGAATAACAAGTAAACTTTCTTCCCATTCGCCCTGGCTAATCATTCAGAACATGTTTTATCAAATGCCAGGCCCCTTTGGGGGTAAGCCCCAGGCTTTGGAATCTGGGGTCTTGATCTACGCCGTCTTACCTCTAGAGTTCTAGAAGAACAACTCATTTGGACTCGATTTTCCAACAGGCAAGTTCAGAAACATTTATTAGGGGATTATCATCTGCCGGGCTCTCTGCTGGCTCTGGGAACATAGAGGTGAGTAAACCAACGTTGTGCTCTGTTCCATCCTCTTCTCGTCCTTAACTCTACCTCCCTTTGACCAGGGGCCTGTCTTTCGCTTTCCTTGTCACTACACCTTATGCTGGTACCACCTTGTCACACCTGACATTCTGCCGCTGGTCTCTCTCTTTCCATCTCTCTCTTCGCCAACAGGTGACGTATGAATTCGATTAAGAGATGAAGCCGTGGTGTCTTTTTTTTTTTTTTTCTAAGCAAGAAGGACTCAAGAAAAGAAGAGAGATTGAAAATGAAATATGCATCTTTAGAAAAGAATAATTCAGATTTCTAATTCAAAAGATTAATCAAGAAAATTTAATTTTTAATCAGATTTACATCTACAACACGCTCAAGGTCACAAGCAGTCATTACCAAGGAAGGAAAATAGGGTCTCTTGTGCATTTTCCCCTCTCCCTGGGTATCATTAGTCTAGTAACAATAAGATGCTAAAGAAAAGAATGTCACTGTATTTCCATATTAGGGCATCTTGACCTTCATTTACAGTGATGTACAAACCCTGATTTTGTCCTTTGCATTCAAGGCCAACTTTCTCTTGTTATGCAACAAGTGCATTCTATTAAGAGCCCTTCTTGATAAGAAAGATGTCACCTAAAAGTGCATTTCAAATAGTTGTAGCTGGCTCCCTGGGGAGGAGTCTCCTGTCACTAGTTCAGGGCGGCAGTGCTGGCTGTTAACTGGGAAAAGAAACAAAGCTAGGAGGATACCTAAGGAGGTGTGCGAGAAACTGCCTTTCCCCAGCAGGATTTGGGCCACTGGCAGGCATTGTGTTGAATCAGTCCCATGAATCATATCATCAACTGGAGAAAATATTGCAAGCGTTGTTAGTATCTGAAAAAAATCACCGGTAAGAAAGAAAAAAGAAAAATCCTTCTATCAGAGAATATGTGTCATACTAAAAATAGAAGTGAAAGCCTTTATAGGATTCTCCCCACAGCCTTTATTAAGGACATGCACCCCTCCACCTAGGATTCTCCTTGTGGATGGATTTTATTTCCATTCTGACGTGTGCAATGACTTCTATTACCTTGTGTGAGAGTACATTTAAATGCCATGCCAGCTCAAATAAAAATAGTCAGACTCTGCCGTTAGAAGGAGTAGTAGCATGCTGTAAGGTTTGCCGTTTGGCTTCAAACTTCCTTTAAGGTATATAATGTGCTGAGGTGAGAAGGGCTCTGTTATTATACTAGTGCTTCGAGTTGAAAAGTGACTTTTATTTCTTGGCTGTGCTAAAATGAGAGCATTTGCATGTACTCATGTGTGCACACGTGTCTAGCAATAGACACCAGTAGGAACACAAAAGCAATTTTGTTGATAACATTCCTTTCCTTGGGTTCATTCATGCATGTGGTAAATTATGTGACCTGCAACGAATCCGTGCATAATGGACTAAAAATATCCAAGGGAGCAAAGGCCCTTGGGAAGGTAGAAAGAGATGCTTTAAGTAGAAGCATTGCTTATTGTCTCCTACTTTCTTGACCTTTTCTTCATTTAAGGTGATGCCAGTGCCCAGAGCCAGGCTATTAAATTAACAACATGAGAAATAGTCTCTCTTTCCACGCGGTGCATGTGTGCCTGGGAAAGTGACGCCAATTTACTACCTAAGCTAACCCTGACAGAAAAAACTAGAGGGCATGATAACGTGATTTAGAATTTAATCTATTAGTGTTTATTCAAAGATCCTGTTCATGTTTTGTTTCTGTCTCTCTCTTTGCTCCATTTTGTATTGAATGATACTTTACCACCTTTAAAAGAACCAGAAATAAAAGTGCTCATAGTTGGGGAGACACAAACCAGAATTCCTTGGGGACAAAACCTTAGTTGGAGTAAACATCATATTGTTTTGTTGAATCTGTCAATAAACCAATGATAGCTGATGAAAGAAATGTTGCTTACCTGTGGGGTGAAACGGGGAAGCAGGTTGTGAACTCCAGGCGCATAAGACCGTCACCACCCAACAGAGTTGTCAATGGTGCGGGGTTGCGCGTTCCATGATAACCGTGTACTCAAGTGGCCACTAGACATGGTCAGGACATGGTTGAGAGGCAGGTAGTCTGTGTTGCTAACACCATCTCATTCTGTCCAGATGAGCAGTCTCTAGGAAGGCCAACGTATTCGCTAGCAGAAAGGAAAAGGGGCACCAAAAATTAAGAACCCACACATAATAGCAGAGGCTGTGATCATAGTGCCTGGGCCAAAGCTCATGAGCTCTCCTAAGCAGAAACTTAGCTCACGGGCATGTGTGGGTAAATCCAGGGCAGAGCAAATGCCAGAGTCTTCTCTAGACTCCAGCGGCACTTGAAGGTCCCCACGTTCTTGGTAATCTTGTAGAGGATGACATCAGCCACCCTTGGCAAGTGCAGAGCGCGTGGTGCTGCGGTCCTATTGTAGTCACTCTGATAGGTCACCGTCCCCTTTCCCACCGGTTCACAAGTCCCTTCTAAGAAGAGCCACTAATGCTGTACACAACAGAGCCTTGAAGTAGTTACTTCTCCATCTCCAGAGCTTTCAAGGGTTTGGTAAGAAGCTAACTTTAATTTGCTTGGGATAAAGTCTAATTACAAGGATATGTGTTCTGGGGGGTCTCAGTTCTTTGGTATATGGGATGTATTCCTTTTTTTGGTTTATATTCTTCTAGGGCTTATCTTTCATTTCCTATGGTTCCCACCTTCTCACCTACATGAGGTCGGGTTTATCTGAAAGGGATTTTGGCTTATGCATCTGTAATTATGCTTATTTAATTTCTCTGGAAGGATAGGAACAATGTGTTAGCCTTATCAGTGCAAACTTGGCACTCTTTACCATTAGATTTTCAGCTTCCATTAAGATCATAGTAAGCTAAGCTGGGGAAGAAAAAAATAAACTCTCTTTCTAAAGGTCAGTCTTCTTAATTAAATGAAAACTCAGGCAGTAGCACTATAAAATGAAATGACTATAGCCTGTGCTCTTTCGGAGGAGACCCTACAGGGTATTGAGCTGACCTGCTGAAAGCAGGCCAAGCTGAATTATTCCCTGATGGGTAGGAGGGTGCGCCATTACAATGGTGGTTCCTTTTCGGCAAACAAATGGAATTGATTGTATGTGGCTGTGGCCACACTGGAGGTTTCAAGTCTTGCAGCGGTGCTCTGTGTCCAACTCACCTTGTTGTCACCTCATTGTCTTTGACTTAATACCATGGCGACTGCCACTCCCTTACACTTCTGGCTTTTGCTACCACTATCCTTCAGCCAAGGCCAATGTGTAGGAGAAATCAATAAAGAGGTTCTGAGCTGGGTACTTTCACATTTAGGAGTTCATATCAAGCCTGTGAGGAAGGTATCACCATCTCCTTTTATCTAAAGAGCAAACTGAAATTCAGAGAGGTTAATGCATTTGCTCAAGGTCACACAGCTAGAGAAGTTCTCAGGCAAGAATGGACTAGACTGTCTCCAGTGCCCATTCTCTTTCTTTAAGAGTTAATGTTTGTATTGTTCTGGTTCCGTTCCCACTACCTGCATTCAGGAATCTTCTGGATAGCATCTGAGGATGACAGTATATCCACCCACTATCACAGCAACGCCTACTCTATCTACACTCTGAGCCTACCTCCATCCTGCCCCTCCCTTGCTTGGGTTGCTGTTTTCCAAGAAATCAGACCACTTTCAGTGATAAGGAGCTCTGTGAAATCCTCACAAGAGTAAATGAAGTCAAAGGTTTTCAAAAATAGTAAGAAAACTCTAAGAAGTAAGAATGGCAGCTTACTGTAACTTCCCGACTTCGATAGCCATGTGATTCTACCTTCCCCTAGTAATATTGCTCTGAATAGTCATACCATGACATTGTTCTCCATCTCAGAAATTAAAGCATTTTACCCAGTTTTGTACTTGTGATTCTATATGTATAATCAATCAAATAAATACATCAATTATGATAATTTTTGATACATCTAGAGGATGTTCGAAGTTGTTAAAAATGGTCACATAATCCTTGAAGAGTTAGAAAATCTTTTCAGGCTCTGATTGGCTTCATATAAATGAAGGATTCCAGTTAATTATACTTATTACAACTATTGGATTCTAAAGGTTTGTTGTTTTTTTTTAAAGAATGAATATGCATTGAGGCCCAGCTGCCAAAATATACATCTTCGTGGGGCACCATCTGCATTGAGCTCCAGGGGGAGTCATGGAGGGTGTGTGAAAGCATGGCATCTTCCAAAAGAGAAGGCAGTGAAGTAATAAGATGTGAAGCAGCAGTTTGCATCTCTAGCTGTAATTAGAATTGCCAGGGGAGCTTTTAGGACCAATGCCTGAGCTTCACTCGAGGCGATTAAGTCAAAATCTCTGGGGGATGAATGGAGGCATCAGTCAGGTTTTAAAGCAGTGGCTTAGAGTGTGGGATCTGGAGAGATGGACCGGAACTGGAATCCCAATTATTAAACTCTCTAAGCTTAATGTTCTTCTATACTATGAGGCTACGAGTGGTTCTTACTTTATAGGATTGTGAATGTAACCCCCATCATGGCACTTCTTTTCTAGTAAACACGTAAAAATGATGATCAGTTCCTCTTATTAAAAAATGAATCACAATACAGTAGTCCCTCTTTGTCATTTTTTTCACTTTTCACGGTTTCTGTTACCGGAGCTCAACTGCAGTCTTGAGCCACCTGGATGCTCCAAGGCATGTACATCCTGGATGCACCTGGATTCTCAGTAGGTTAAAGTCTCTGCCTTCGGCTTGGGTAATGATCCCAAGGTCCTGGGATTGGGCCTCACATTGGGCTCTCTGCTTGCTGGGGAGCCGGCCCTCCCTCTGCCCCCCACCGCCTGCCTCTCTGCCTACTTGTGGTCTATGTCTGTCAAATAAATAAAAATAAATAAATAAATAAAAGCAGATGATCCCCTTTTCTGGTGTATCATCAGAAGGTCAATAGTAGCCTAATACTGTGTCATAGTACCTACATCATTCCTCTCATAGCATCTCATCATGTAGGCATTTTATCATCTGATACCATTACAAGAAGAGGAAAAGTGGGTACAGTGCAATAAGATATTTTGATATAGAGAGACTACATTCACATGACTTTTCTTATTAAAGTACATTGTTACTCTTCAATTTTTACTACTTATTATTGTAATCTCTTACTGCGTCTAATTTATAAGTTCAATTTTACCATAGGTATGTGTGTATAGGAACACACACAGCATATGTAGGATTCCATGGTTTCAGGCATTCACTGAGGGTTTTAGAACATATCTCCATGGAAAAGGAAGTGGGGGGAACTACTGTAATTACTACTAATTAGGCCCAATCTGTGCCCAGAGATTCAAAAGATATGTAATATAGATTAAGAGGACTTAGAAGTTATTTCATCCAGTCAAACCTGAAGAAATCCTACTAAACTCTGAACATGTAGTCTGCTAAACCTAGCTAGGATCTGAAATGGAAGCGCTGGCATTGGAGTTTTGCCCTTGGATAACTTATCTTTCCATTCCAACTATACTCTGCTTTACTTCATCCACACAAATAACTTCAACGCTCTCTCAAACAGTAAGTCTGAATTTAGAGTGTCCTGTTACCTCTAGTGACCTCAGCTCTTCAAAGTTAACTTTCTCCTAATAAACTCCTTTACAGTTTAAGGCAACCAATAGCAAGTTCTGTCAATAAGATATCATAAATGTCTCTCAGGCATAAATCCTCTTCTCCGTCTTCTCTACAAAGCTGAGGACATTACTTTCTTGCACTATTTTGCTTGCTACTACTGCCTAATTGATTCTCTGAGTGCTGTTGAAAATAATAACTTTCAGAAAAACAAATACAAACCACTCTCTGTTTTAAAATTCCCTTTATTTATGCTCTATTGCCTACAGAATCAAGTCCAATGTCCTTAGGTCAGAGGACCTAAAAATCAAAAGTTAGCTTTCGGAATCTTCCTTCCATTCACCCCTTCTTTCTATAAACATCTTGATAGCATTCTGAATTCCACGTCTCTGAACATGCCAACGTGTCATTGCATATGCTGTTCCCTTCGCTTATTTTACTGTCCTCATATTCTTTGCCTCATTAACTCCTAATTATCTTTGAAGTCTGAGATCAGGCATCATCCTTGTGATGTCCTTTCCTGACTCTTCAAGCAACATTTGTTCTTTCCCCTTCTGTGCTCTGTAATATCTCACTTAACTGTGCCTTAATATAATTGATTGAGAATGTCTTTCTCACCCAATAGCCTGAGAATTCCTTTAGAAATAAGACTCACTAGACTGTGATGAGGGTCTTAAAAAAGTGCTAGTGGAAACGAGAACTCAGACTATAGATTAATGAATGAACTATTAAATGTATAGATGTTTCATTCAATATGGATTGAGAAACGGAGCTGTATCCTTAGGAAAAATCTCCATTGAAGTAGAAATATTTTCCTTTTCTATTTACAGTCCAACGTGACCTGGAAGAGCCACAAAGTGTCTGGAATTGATCTTGAGTTTAATTGTTGAATTAAAGAGAAGAAAAACTGTCTACTGCTCAGACACTGCTATTGACATAAATAGAAACATTAAAGGAAGGAAATTTGGTGGAAGTCTATTTGTGACCATCTCTAGTACATAATGCTTGCATATGAATACTAATATTTGAACATGTCAGGTCACAGGCAAAAGGTTAAAAGTGTCTTATGAAATTTGTTCTCTAATACATATCTTGCTTTTGGACAATGAAGACTGAACAAAGGACTTGAAGATGATCAGAAATATCTTTTGAAAAATGTTCCTTTCCATAAATTTCAGATTAATCATGTTTTTAGGAAGCTAAATTAATTAATAAAAAATGACCCTTCCTGACATGATTAAAAATTAGCCATCCGTGGGACTCTGGGAAGAGGGTAGAATCGAAGTGCCAGGAATCTGTCTTCACACCTAGACAACAACAATCCTGGCAGAATTTGTCTGATGTAACTTTTTCAGAACTCTGGATACTCTAGAAAGCTTGAAGCTTCCAAAGGAAGTCATGGACAGAAATTGTGGCTATTTTAGTCTGTTTCAACTCTTAGCATGGTAGCAGCTACCCATCCCAACTCCCAGTTGCATGGCTGGTATTGCATATGTTCCTGGAGCAGCCTACACACAGTTTGTGGGAGCCAAGTTGGGCAAAACAGACTCTGTCTTCCAAATATTAGGGATCTATGCTCTTACCACTGGTTCCTATTCTTGATCATACAGATATAGACAAAGAGGTAGCAGCCATATTGTACTTAACCCATTCTTCCCCTCTGGCTGATGTGACTTCCAGGGGACTTAAAGGGCCACTACCCCTTTCCCTGTCCCTTCATTTTTTTCATTTCCTTCATTTGGGGAGCCAAACATTAAAGACTAGGACCCTCAAAATAACTGCAAATGTAGGAGATAATAGAAATTAACCACACACGCCCAACAAAAGACTCAGAAAAAAACTGAGATGACCTGATGTTTACATCTCAGACTGATATGAAAAGCTAGTATCATTGTAACTTTTTAGTCTACAGCAATCAAACAGAAACAACAACAACAACTCAGTGATTCCAGTTATCAATAAAAAATCATAAGGCGTACAAAGAAATATGAATGCATAGTCGATTCAAAGGAGAAAAAAATCAACAGAAGCTGTCACTGCAAAAGAGTTGATGGCAGATATCCTAGGCATAGACTTTAAAACAATCATCTTAAAGATGCTCAAAGAACTAAAGAAGATGTGGAGTAAGTTAAAAACAAACAAACAAACACACACAGATGGAAAAATCAATAAAGAGAAAATCTAAAAAGAAACCAAAAAGAAATTCTGGAGCTGAAAAGTACAATGATCAAAACGATTTTTAAAATTTTTTAAAGATTTTATTTATTTATTTGACCGACAGAGATCACAAGTAGGCAGAGAGGCTGGCAGAGAGGGGGGAAGCAGGTTCCCTACTAAGCACCATGTGGGGCTCGATCCCAGGACCCTAGGATCATGACCTGAGCCGATGGCAGAGGCTTAACCCACTGAGCCACCCAGGAGCCCCAAAGTGATTTTTTGCTAGAGGAATTCCAAGACAAATTTGAGCAAGCAGAAGAAAGAGTAAGCACACTTAAAGATAAAGTAATGAAAATGATGAAGTCTAAGGAAGAGAAAAAATAAAAAGACTGAAGAAAAGTGAATAGAGTTTAGGGGACCTAAGCTATTGATAGCACACTATCAACTGGACCAACATACACATTATGGGAGTCCCAGAAATAGAAGAGAAAGTTATAGGGGCATGGAGAATATATGAAGAAACAATGGCTAAAAATTTTCCAAATTTGATGAAATACATGAATATAAGCATCCAAGAAGCTCAACAAATTCTAAGTAAGATGAACTTCAAGAGGCCCATATTGAGACGTATTATAATCAAACTTTAGAAAGACAAAGACAAGGAGAAACATCTTGAAAGCGCAAGAGGGAGGCAAAGGATCTTCAATAAGACTATCAGCAGATTTCACACCAAAAAAACTGGAGGCCACAAGGCAGTGTAGTAAATTCAAGGTGGTAAAAGAAAACAACTGTCGGATCAAGAATCTTACATCTGGCAAAACCATCCTTTGAAAGTGAGGGAGACATTAAGAAATTCCCAGATAAACAAAAGGTGAAGGGATTCATTACCATTAGACCTGCCCTGCAAGAAATGTTCAAAGGTGTCCTGCAGAATGAAATGACAAGACATCAGATAGTAACTCAAACCTATATGGCAAAATAAAGATCTCAATAAAGGAAAATATAAGGGTAACTCTAACAACTTGTATTCTTTAAACAACAATTGTGGAGTTTGTTACTTCACTTTTTGTTTTCTACATGATTTATGAGACTAATTCATTAAAAAAACCTAATTGCTAGTCTAAAAGCTAGTATCATTATAACTTTGGTTTGTAACTCTAAATTTTGATTTCTATATGGTTTATGAGACTAATGCATTCAAAAGAATTATTAGGTGATGTTTTTGGACACGCAATGTATAAAGATGTGATTTTATGACATCGATAACCTAAATGGGTAGGGATGTAGTTGTGAAGGAGCAGAGTTTCTATATGTTATTGAAGGTAAGCTGGTATATATTCAAAAGAATGTGTTTTAACCTTGGAATGTTAAATATAATCCCCAAGGTAACCACAAAGGAAATAGCTCTAGAACATAAATAAAAGAAAATGAGTAAAGAATTTAAACAACAAAAAAAAAAATCAACTAAACACAAAAGAAAGCAATAATATAGAAAATTCAGGATAAGAAAAGGTATATGGCATAAAGAAGAAAAATAGGAAAATGACAGAAGTCCCTCCTTATCAGTAATTACTTTTCTAATGTGAATTGATTAAACTTGCCAATCAGAAGACAGAGATTAGAAGAAGAGATAAAATCACATGTTCCATTACATGTATATTGAATTTACATGATACTCACCTTAGAACCAAAGTAACAAATACACCAAAAGTGAAAGGAAGGACAAACATACTCCATAGTAATCAAAGAGAGTGGGAATGGTTATATTAATATCTGACAAACAGACTTTAATCACAAAAGATGATAAAACAAAGAAGGCTGTTATATATATATTTTAAGGTTTTTAAAAAATATTTTATTTATTTATTTGAAGGACCAAGATTACAAGTAGGCAGAGAGGCAGACAGAGAGGGGTAGAAGCAGGCTCCCTGCTGAGCAGAGACCCCGATGTGGGGCTCAATCCCAGGACCCTGGGATCATGACCTGAGCTGTAGGCAGAGGCTTTAACCCACTTAGCCATCCATGCATCCCTTTTTTAAGCTTTAATACAGCAAAACGATACAACAATTATAATCATTTATGCACCTGACGACAGACCATCAAAATACATGAAGCAAAAACTGACAAAATTGAAGAGAGAAATAGACAGTTCTACAGTAATAATTATAGACTTCAATACCCCATTATCAGTAATGGATAGAACAACCAGGCAGAGGATGACTAAAGAGATAGAGAACTTAATAATACAATAACCCAACTAGTAGACATATACAGAGAAGATGATGCAATGACAATAGCACAACCCATTCTTTGTAAGTGCACATAAGACATCTGCTAGGATACAGCATATTTTAGGCCACAAATTAAGTCTCCATAAACACAGAAAGATGGATATAATAGGAAGTAACTTTTCCTACCATCTTGGAAGTTAGAAATCCGTAATAGAAGTAAAACTGGAAATTTCACAATTTTGAGGACATTAAGCAATGCATTCTTTTCTAAAAAATTTTATTTATTTATTTGAGAGAGAGTACAAGTAGGGGGAGGGGCAGAGGGTGAGGGAAAGGGAGAAGCAGACTCCCCAATGGATCAACGAAAAAAAAATTACAAGTGAAATTAGAAAATACTTAGAGATTAATGAAAATGAAAAAAAAAATGATCAAAACTTAGAGGATGTATAGCAAAAGCAGTGCTTAAGGGGCAAATTCACAGCTATAAGTGTTTATATTTTAAAAAAAAGAAAGATCTCAAAACAACAACCTAATTTTACAACTTAAAGAACTAGAAAAAGAGCAAACTAAACCCCACACTGCAGAAGGAAGGAAATAATAAAAGTCAGGGCAAAGACCAATGAAATAGAGAAGAGAAAAAGAATAGCAAAAAAATTAACTAAATCAAAACATGGGTCTTTGCCAAGATTAACAAACTAACATGTAGCTAGGTGAACTAAGATGGAAAAAAGAGAAGACTCAAATTACTAAAATGAGAAATGAAAATGGGGACACTCCTCCTGGTTCTATGAAGTAAAAAAGATAATAGAGTATTTTGAATAAGTGTACACCAACAAATTGGATAACCACAAAATTTAACCAACTAACATTTGGTAAGTATTCCTCACACAGGACATTAATGCAAGAGGTAGGCTGTCCTATGGTAATCTAGGATGGCTGGGACGCATACAAATATCTAATCTACTCCAAAATGGTTACAGGACCAAACATCAAGTAGAGCTGACAGAATTAGGTGGCAATTACAACTAATTGCTTGTCAGCTTAATTTTCTTATCCTCAAGCAAATGTACTTTCTCTGAGAAAGAGAGTGAAAGAAAAAATAGAATAAACATGATAAGAAACGGAGAAGCACAGAAGAGTACATAAGGTAGGCAATGAGAAAAAGGAGAAAGGAAAGGACCCAGGGAGACAAGGAAAAAGCAAGAAACAGTCAACAGCAACTTGTAATCAAGAAGCAGCTTCTCATTGACTTCCTCCCTCCAGCTGTGAGACGTGGGCTCTGGACCAGCTCTCATGTTAATTCTGTCACATTTCACTTACCATGGCTAGGGACCCTGCAGGCTGATGTGTCTGCCTCAGATCCTCTTCAGAACACTGAAAAATTATTAATAGGACCATCATGAGAAGGAAAGGAGGGTACACCATGGATCATGATTACTGAAATAGACACACGTATGTCATGGTCATCATCAAAAGGAGTTTTCCACGTTGCTACTCAAGACCATTGATGTTACAAACCAACATTCCTCAACAGTGGTCACATGTTAGAATGGCCTGGTAAGCTAAAACAAAACAAAACAAACAAATAAACCAAAAAACAAAAAAATACAAAAAGCCAAACTCTACCCCTAGAGACTCAGATTTAATTGATCTGGGACAGGCCTCGATATTTTGTGGTCTTTTTGTTTTTGTTTTTATGTTTGTTTGTTTGTTTGTTTGTTTGCTTTATTTCCTAAATGATTATAATGTGATCTGGAGCTTAGGACCACTTTTACAAAAAAGAAAAATCCCAAAATATGCTGCATGATTATTTATTGCTAAAATAACGAATTTTGACTATTGTGAACTATTAAGCTCTTCTTCCTTGGAAATCCAGGGCATTTTCTGAATGCTTGGATTTCTTTTAACTGACAGGAAACAAAACAAAACAACAACAAAAATACCCCTAATTAATTGTATCTAACACACATTCAAAGCGCTCTGTTACAACTTTTATATTTTGTTTTATTTCATTTTAGCCACAACTTTACAAGGAGCTCAAGTTAGCCTGAATCCAAAATTCATACCTTTTTCTAAAGTCTAAAATCATATCTTTTTCATTGCACTTCTCAAAAGGCATTTTAGTATCTTGTTTAGAGTTGGTACTATGCTATGTGTATAGAATGAAAATTAGGGAGTATTAAGCCTTAAACAATCTCATCCTTTTCTCCTGCATTCGCTAGAGAAACTTACCTATCCCAGAGACAGAACAAACTGTCCACTGCTATTGTTTTCCTCATGTCTGCTCTGCGTGAACCTTTGGCAATACTACTCACTCTGCTGTTGAGAAGATGCAGTGAGGGTATACATAGCTTCCTAAATCCTTACATCTTTTTTTTTTAAATAGGCTGTTAACATTCTTAGTTGTCATCATAGCAAAGCCTTGAGATTTCTTCTGTTTTCATTATCAAAGCACCTCATGAAGCACTTGAGTGAATGACGGGATTTCCCAAAGACAAGTTCAGGCACTTCTGATAATAGTCCCAGAATAGAGATGTTGGAATGAACAAGTGGAAAGAATCCTGGAGCTGCATTTGGAAGATACAGACTAAAACTGATTTGAAATACTTCCAAACGGCATGACTTTAAGCAGATCATTTAACACTTAGGAGTCCCAGTGTCTTTGGAGATGGTAGTTCCTTCCCCAGTCAGACCACAAAGAGATACAGAGAGTGTGTAAGAGACCCTCTTTGGAGGCACTTTTTTTTTTTTTTTTTTTTTTAGATTTTATTTATTTATTTGACAGAGAGAGATTACAAGTAGGCAGAGAGGCAGGCAGAGAAAGAGAGGAGGAAGCAGGCTCCCTGCTGAGCAGAGAGCCCGATGCGGGACTCGATCCCAGGACCCTGAGATCATGACCCGAGCCAAAGGCAGCGGCTTAACCCACTGAGCCACCCAGGCTTTTTTTTTTTTTTTTTACTTTTGAAAAGTACAGTGCAAATCGATGAGTTTGTTCCCTTTCTCTCTGTCACTTGTCTCCACCCCTCTCTGCAAGGTGCTTGGAGTTTCTAAGGACCATGGCAGCAGAAGATTCCAAATAGCTGAGAAAGGCACCAGTACAGACAGGCAGAGCCCAGAGATCAGCCTGGGGTAGAGGAACCAGAGAAGATAGGGATACAATAGGGTAAAAGAATCAGAGAAAGGTAATGCATGTCTCCACTACACTTTCTAGAATTTCTTTTGCAAAATATTGGAAGTTTTTCTTGTAAGAATATATCTTTGATGACACTTTTAAGTTTTCTTTATGGAGTAATCAAGGGCTTCTAAGACAAAACAGACACAAGGTTAATCAAAAAAATCTACAGTAGGGAGGCGCCTGGGTGGCTCGGTGGGTTGGGCCTCTGCCTTCAGCTCGGGTCATGATTCCGGGGTCCTGGGATCGAGTCTCACGTCGGGCTCTCTGCTCAGCGGGGAGCCTGCTTCCCTCTCTCTCTCTCTCTCTCTGCCTGTCTCTCTGCCTACTTGTGATCTCTCTCTGTCAAATAAATAAATAAAAATCTTTTCAAAAAAAAAAAATCTACAGTAGGAAGCTCATTTGAAAAAACTAAACCGTACTGGGAGAGAAAATCAACACTTGATCTCCAGATGTCGTAAACACATGACCAATTATGACCAACAGTCACAGCTCCAGGAACAGAAGAAAGGAAGACACCGTCAAGAGCCCCAGTATGCTTATGGACATTTGTCTAACTCGCTGTAAAGGAAAGTCAAGGAGGTAAAATAAAATGAATATGTTTCTTGGGGCGCCTGGGTGGCTCAGTGGGTTAAGCCGCTGCCTTCGGCTCAGGTCATGATCTCAGGGTCCTGTGATCAAGTCCCATATCGGGCTCTCTGCTCAGCAGGGAGCCTGCTTCCCTCTCTCTCTCTCTCTCTCTGCCTGCCTCTCTGCCTACTTGTGATCTCTCTCTGTCAAATAAATAAATAAAAAATCTTTAAAAAAAAAAAATGAATATGTTTCTAACATGCAATCATAAAACAGCATGAGCCCAGGGAAGCCACTTACCTGTCACTTATTTCTGCATATTAAATTAATCATGAAATCGTAGATACTTCTTGGCAACTATAACTCTTGGTCAAGAGCTGTACTATTGTTATCTCAAATCATTTGCAGGACATTTCACAGTGTGATTATTATTTCATGCCTTCCTACCATCTTCTGCAGACTGGAAAATAGAGACAGAGAGACAAAGCACCAAAGTGCACTGATTCTAATGGGTTGTTTATTCTTTGTTTATTATCCTTTCTTCCCCTTGGAATCAGATTTGCCTTGGTTTAATAATTAACCATAGAAGACTGCACTTTTTCTTTTAATGAACAAATAGTAAAGGCAAAGACTGGGAGAAAGTTAAAAAAAAACCTATCTCTATCTCCTTGGTTTCAAGTAAGCAAAAAACTGGGGGCCCAAAACTTAGGGCCCAAACTAAACTCTTCTTATAGCCAGGAAATCATAAAAATAAAATTTTGAGCTCAAAGAAGTGCATTTCTAAGTTAATAATAGAAGTAGGTATAATTATTAGTAAGGGAATATTGCTTTATTAGAGGAAATAAAACAGCAGTATCTTTAGTCAATTAGTATGTGTGTCACAGAATTATTTTAGAATCCATGTTTATTTGGAAAAAGTATGACGCCTTTGACAAAAATACTTTTATTTTGCAGTAAGTATAAAAATAAAAATGTAAATGAGTAGTTTATGTAATTTCTAATGCTAAAATAGCTCTGAACTATATCACTGGTGATACTGACAATCTTAATTAAGAAGTCATTTAATGATCATGTTAGCAAATTTGGCGTATTTTTTGAGCCAGATTGACACTACTCAAGACACAAGCGTAACTGATGTTCCTTCAGTAAGATGCAGAGTAGACTCCGTGAAGGAACATCTGATGCCTATGAATAATTAAGGTCAAGGACTTGGCAAAATATGTTATAAACTGTAACAGATGTTCCCAGATGAAATCACATTTCTATTAAAAACGATACAGATGCTCAGTCGATAGAACCCAGAATCTCAGAATTGTAGAACCAGAAGAAGAACCAATTTTAGAGACTGGCCATTCCCATCATTAAAAGCTGAGGAATTGAAACACACAAAATGTTAAAAGAAGATCTCAAGGTCCCACAGTTGGTTATGTGTTTGGACTAGAACTCAGGTCCTTTCTACTGTTCCAGGTTGTCTGTCATTATGACAAATAGAGAGAGACCTTTTAATATCTTATTTACCATAAAATCTTAATCTAAGATTAGATCTAACATCTAAAGATTAAGATTAAAATCTAAAATACTTATGGTAACATCTTACCGTATTGTGTGGTGAAGTTAGGTACAGGAACATTAACAACACAGACTATTGCATCTTTTGGATCTTTCCTGATTGCTGCTCCTGGATATTGCCCAGTCTTATATTTACCCTTAAAGTACAAATTCCAGGGAATCTACCATTTTCTAGGCATTATAAAGACACTGAACTAATGTGAAATCTGCAATACATTTTTTTTTATTTCAGTAGTACTATTAAGTATCAGCAAATATTAACACCACACTAGTATGTGGGTGGTACCTCTTTAAAGTCGGATGATGAAGAAATGTTTTCTCAGTTGATCTTTCACAAGATTTAATATTATCCAGAGTTTGGGTGCTAACACTAAACTTCTGTGAATCATGAAAGATTTGGCAACAAAGGGGCAGATACTTAACACTACAGAAATATAAAGCACTACAGTGAACTTCGCATGTTTTCTTTCACAGATTAATCAAGTTGACAGTGAAGCAACAACTTAGATGGGAAAAATATATATATATATTCTAAGATGCATGTAACTTATCACTTGGTATTTTTAAGATCTTATCATAGACTGAGAACTCTAGTAATCCTTTTTATCATGTCAGGAGGGATTCTGACCCCAGCTCATCACTGACCAACTGGGATAGATTTTGCAAAACATGGACACCCATAAAATGAGGAGAAAAGACTGACTTTAATCTCTTTAATAAAGATGCAACCCTGATCATCTCTTCCCATTTTAGCCAATGGCAGAACTAGCCCTTGTAGCTCATCACTTAAAAGTGAATAGGGACTCCTTACTTGTATCCATTCCACACCTCAAAAACTCATTCAACTTTATCAAGACTACATCTCATTATATTAAATTTACTTCAGTGGCTCTCAAATGTATGGCTTTCAGAGTCCCCTGGGGAAATTTGTACTGGTAAAAATATGAAGGCCCAATGAGCTCTTCTACTTCAATGAGCCTGGACCTCTGTGGGCTTTAGTAGCTGTCCATGTGATTATGATATGCAACAAATTTGAGAAACACTACTTTGGCATATGCTTGTCCCTGGAATATTTGCATTTGCTTCTTAATTGCTCTGGCTCCAGCTTCTTTCTGTACCAATCTGCTCTTCAGGCAGGCAATATACCTGAAAATCTGAGCTTAGAAAAATAAAAATTAATGGCTGCTATCACCTCAAGAATAAGTCCGGATTTGTCATGCATTTAAGACCCTTCAAGATTTGGCTTTTGCAGTCTTCTCCAGCCTCATTTATCATGCTCCCCATAGGTACACTTTCCCCTAATGCACAATGCCTTCCTGGAGTCCAGGCCATTTATAATTATTCCCATATTCATTCAAAAATTATTTATTGAACTCCTGCCATCAGTACAGCACTGGATCTAATTCTGCGGATAAGGCGGTGAATAAATGGAAATCATACCCATTCTCAAAAGGTGAAAAATATAAAAATGAACATATTTAACTTCATCAGAATTGTGATGCTGCAAAGAGTTGTAGGTTGTTATGTTGGGATTTTCAGAGGTAGCTTCCTCAAGCAAGTGACTTTTGAGCTAATGCTTTAAGTTTTTATAGAAGTTACAAAATAAGTGGCAAGAGGTTCAGAGGAGCCTTTAAAACTAGGGAACAGAATATGCAAAGGTCCAGCAGTGAGAGAACAACATTTTCGAGGACCTAAAAGGTCACAGAGCGGTATACCTTATTTGTGGGGATACTTTCCAAGAATCCCAGTGGATGTGTGAAACTGCAGATAGTACTAACCCTATATATATTTTTCCTATAATACATAATTATGATGAAGTTTAATGTATAAAGTAAGCCCAATAAGACATTAACAATAATAGTTAATAATAAAATCGAGCTATTTTGGGGGTACCTGGGTGGCTCAGTGGGTTAAAGTCTCTGCCTTCCGCTCAAGTCATGATCCCAGAGTCCTGAGATCAAGCCCCGCATCAGACTTTCTGCTCAGCAAGGAGCCTGCTTCCTCCTCTCTCTCTCTCTCTCTCTCTTTGCCTGCCTCTCTGCTTTCTTGTAATCTCTATCGTTAAATAAATAAATAAAATCTTTAAAAAACAATAGAGCAATTTTAACAATGTACTGTAATAAAAGTTATGGGGATGTGGTTCCTCTCAGACTATCTTCCTGTACTCTACTCACCATTGCTCTTCTTACGATGATGTGAGATGATAAAACATCTATGTGATGAGATGAAGTGAGGTCTATGACGTAAGCACTGTGATGTACTGTTAGGTTACTATTGACCTTCTGGTGATATGTCAGGGGGATCACCTGCTTCTAAATGGCAGTGAACTAGGTGTAATTTACTGTGGAAAGCTAACCCATAGAGCAGCGGTCACTGTTATAGAGATGAGGACAAAAAGAGAGAAGGGGTGGGTAGCCAGAGATGAAGTTGGTGATAGGGACAGAAACCAGTCCACATAAGTACTTATTAACTGTAGTTGCTTTTTTAATCCTAAGGAAAACTGAGAGTTATTGAATATTTTTAAGGAGAGAATTGTCTCAGATTTGCATCTGAAAGGAATATTCTGACCACAGTGCAGAGGGTGGATCAGAGGATGAGAATCATGGGCCAGATACTACTTTATTAGAAGCCCATTGCAGCAGTCCAGGAGAAAACAGATGCTGCTTGGAGAAGGCTCTAAGCACAAGATCTGCTGCAAGAAAAATGGCATGAGAAGATAATTTCATGGCATGCTTTACCCTCCACTCAAAGAACCATCTTCTTCCCACCTCATCTTTTGTTCTCATCTGCAAGGCCTAGATTAAATTGGGTTTTCTTACTTCAGTATTCTTAGCATTGGGCATTTACTCTTGCTACATTTTAACATTTTAAGCATTTAAATATTTTTATTTTTTATTTATTTTTAATTTAATTAATTTATTTCTTTTTGAGAGAGTGAGAAATAGAGGGTGCACACACAGAGGGTGAGAGAGAATCTTAGGCAGGCTCCACACCCAGCATGGAGCCAGACACAGGGCTTGATCTCATGACCCCGAGATCATGACCTGAGCTGAAGTCAAGAGTCAGACTCAATGGAATCAGCTACCCAGGCTCCCTGACTCCTGTTACATTTTAAATATTGGTTTATCCCTCCCCTACACTGAAATACAGATTATTAAGGGCAGGTACAATGTTTTATCTTTATCTCCACGGCCCAACTAATTCCATGTTTCAATAAATATTTGAATGAATTGCCCATAAGTAGACCAGCCATGTGATGTTGGACAAGTAATTTAACCACTATAGACCTCAATGTCATCACTTAATAAGTCACCTCATCCCCTCACTCTCTATAAGCCCTTGGAGTTAGCTACCTGCAGGCAAATATCTTTTTCTTGGAACTGAGGATACATGGAAAATCAATCAGGCAGATTCCAAAGGAGAGACTTAACTGAAAAAAGATTTTATTGAGGGGTTTTGTATAGATATTAGGGCAGGGTGCAGGGTCCAACAATCTAATGTACCAACCTAGCTCTTCTCTCAGGCATCAGTATGTTTCCAGAGCCTCTTAAAGGACTGAGCCCATTTGAAAGCCAGAGGGCAAGAAAATCCTAGTGATTATGTTCTTGAGGTCAATCTTCCAGGCCACCTAAGCAGGAAATAGGAAAAAAAAAAAAAAAAGTTGGATCTAGTGATGCAAACGGAGAATAATCTGAACAGAAAGAAAAGGTTTACACAAGAAAACCATGGGAGATTGAATTCAGTAAACCAAAGGAGTCTAATAAATCCTTTTCAATGATGATGTTAGCTAAATATGAGCAAAAATAAGAACATGGAGGAATCAAAAAGGGGATGACAGAAGAAATAATGCCAAAAATTAAGTAAGTGGGCCAACAGGAGGACAATATAGCTGAATGTTCACTTTCATGTCCACAATTGTGTTTGAAGAGTAGCCATAAGCTTTCCAGTCAAGAAATCAAGTGATCTCGATAGGCACAACCATTTATATAATGTCTTGGTAGCTCCAATGAAATACCTTTTTACTCTCTACGACTTAGAGACTCTTGTCCTGTATACTTTATTTAATTTGATTTAAAATATTGAAAACTCCATGACCTAGGAGTATAAAACTCAATGCAATTAGGTATATTGAATATCATCAGTTGGACGATTCTTCATAGTAACCCACATAATTAGGTCTCATCTCCGGAGGACCTATGTTCAAGATAAGGTTTAGAGGCTTTCCAGATCACATCCCGTCGTACTATCAAACTGCACATGGAAGAGGCTTGCAATCCACAACTCTCCCGAAAAGAGCCTGAAGTAACACACCCTAGGTGACCCAGCAAGTAGGAAGACTGGGGCTCACCCTCAGGTATCAGACTCTGTAGCTTTCACCCATCGCTTAACGTGCTACAAGCGGCCCGATGCAGGGGCGTTGACTAGTTATGGTTGAGGGATTTCCATGTTTAGACACAGGTGTGTTAATGGGAATTTACTTTCTTTTCTAATTAATTGAGAAAAACATATCAGAAGAGACAGAAATTTTGAGTTAATTGGTTCAGGGAAATGAGACCGCTTGATTAAGCAAGAGTACATGATACCCAATCGATGTTTATTACAGAGGGAAATGAGCCTCACCTTGAGTCCTGGGTAGAGTCAGTAGGCTGGGCCTGAAAAGTACAGTTTCAGCAGAATGAAAAGATTGGAGATGAGATTGCAAAAGGAAATATTTAGCTATGAGAGATTGTTTGTGGGAAAGTGCGTTTGCAAGTCTGCCTTCCTGGGAAACTTCAGATATTTCTTTACATTATCTATTTCCTTTATTGACTCGTTCAATTTCTTCTTTAATTCCAAAAGCAAATTTGATTGCTTTTACATTCCATGCACAATTCTAGGTGCCGGGCAGAGAAAGACAAAGTGACACACTCTTTCCCCTCATAGAGTTTTACATCCAGTGGAAGACACAGAGCCATGAACCAGCAAATATTATCTCCTATTACAGGTGTTAAAGAGCTGCTGAGGGGGCTTTGGAGACAGAGAAAAAAAAAAAATCGTCATTACTAAGAAGTCAGAAGGAGTCCTTTTTAAGAGCTTGGTCTTGAAGTGGGTAGAGAGGAAAAAAAAAAATGAGAAGGTTTTAAGTAAAAAGAATGACACCTGGGAAATTCTTGAGAACATAGGCAAAGAATTTGCCGGACCAGAGTAGAGGATATAGAGGATACTGGTGGGACTAGAATGGAAGATGAGCCAAAAGAAGTGGGCGGGGGTGCCAGGCCACGTACAGAAGCTAGGAAACTTAAGAGGATCCACAAAGCTCTGAGATAAGATTTAAATCAGCAGAGTGATAAAATCAGAGACAAGCTTAGGAAGGATTATATTGGATGCGATGTGAGGTGGATACAGGAGGAACTCCAGGCAGGAGGCACAGAGATCAATTGGAAGCTTGGTTGCAAAGCTGGGAGATTGTGCAAATGGTTGTCATGATGACTGACATGAAGAACAGAGGATGAGGAGTGGACTTAGAGAAAATAAGCTTTCAACCCAATTATTTTCTCACGATAAATTCTCATCCTCTCATCCTTAGCATACTAATCAAGAGAAGGAAGTTACATATAATTGATAAGAATGGATTTGAATATGCATGTGCCTATTTTCTGGTCTTGATCTGAATGGAGTCTTCCAGGGAACTGTGTTTACTATAGACCCACAGAAGCGGGAGACATGAACTAAGAGGGACCCCGATGGTCAATGGTCTTGCCCTGCTCTCTCCAATCTTCACTTGAGATTTCAAAAGATAGGAAGGCACCTTTTCCCAGTGACTTCATGATGACCTTCGATGGGGAAAAATCTAAACCTTGGTCAGAAATAAGTGAAACCACTGAGAACATGATTTTTACTTTGATGCACCTATCTTTTTGCCAAGTAGTGTCTATTATGCCAAGATTCACATTAGCAAGCAGCATGTAGGAGGAAAAAGCAACTCACCTGCCCCTTTGGAGTAGATTTCTTACCTGCCCCACTGCAGATAAGGGACATTATTGATCTGATCAGGGTAGTTCAGTTAGCAGAGCAAACAGATTCTGAGACTAGAGAAGCAGCTGAATGACTTTTGTCCTTGACCTAGAGAAATTACCTTGACCTAGAGAAATTGGGCACTATTTCAGTTTCTC
This sequence comes from Mustela erminea, assembly GCF_009829155.1. NCBI lineage: Eukaryota > Metazoa > Chordata > Mammalia > Carnivora > Mustelidae > Mustela > Mustela erminea. The sequence goes on from NC_045620.1 coordinate 108,921,733, forward strand.
TGTCTCCTACATGAGTCTCATAAGTGGTATAATATCCAAATGAGTGGGTCTCCAACCCAGATGATTTCAATGTAGTTTGGGAACCACTGCTACAAGTATAAAGACTGTAGGGAGCTTTCGAGAACAGATCTAGGTCATATGGGCTCCCTTCTCCAAAATGGAGTAAGCACAACCTATGAAAAGCAATGAGAGATTCAAGCAAAATGTGCCATACCTCGGTAAAGAAATGCTAGTGAATTGAGGAAATAAAATATTGCTGTAGTAAATAACTCTTGATGACAAAAATATCTGGTTATTTTACAGTATTGCTCAAACAAATTAACAGCATTAATTTTAATGCTTTCTTTTCATTCTTGTATAGCAAGCAGGATTCTCTGGTCACGAACATAAGAAGCCAACTCTATAATTTAAGGAGAAAATTAAAATTGTAGAAAGTCATGGGGGTGGTGCATAGGAAAGAAGGGTAAGATGACAAGGAAGCTGGATGGAGATGGGACCTGGGTAATAAGAACCAACAGAAGACTCTCCCAGGGAGCAGTTGAAAAAAGAGAAATTCTTATCAAATTGAGTCCTTTTGAAAATAATGTTCAAGGAAAAATGAGACAGCATGAAAAGGAGTAATTTTTAAGTAGAGAAAATCATGCTTTAGAACTTCTGAGAAGCAGTCATTCAAAATGCATATACTTTAGTTCTCCAGTGAGTGTTGATCCCTTGATGAATTATACTAATTTGAAACTGGAAACAGCGCAACAAATACTCTATATAAGAAACATACCTTGGAGGAAGACAGCATGAGGAATAATAATAATTTTGTAAACCTGGCTGTGCTATCTTGAGATCCAGCAAAGTAATGTAAAAAGATAGATTAAGTTGTGCAATGATAAACTTATGAAGCCTGAAAGGTTACAAGAGGTCATGTGGGACAGAGGGAAAGAGAAGACAGAGTAGGTGGAGGAAGAGGAGGAAACTTACCTTCCAAGTAGTAAAATAAAACTTAATTTTGGCAGAATTTGTATGAACTGAAAATTAGTTCCTTACCATGTGTGCCAAATTTTCTTAAAATAAATACCCTTACACAGATCGTGAATAGATATAGCCTGCCCTAGCCAATTGACAATATTCCTTAACTGCTATTTAGTTCAACAAAATTTTTAGACAATAATTAAGATGATTACTTTAGTGTTGATTGTCACAGAATTAAATCCAGAAGTCTTGATGATGGAATGATAGAGTTTATAGGACGAACTGTATGCAATGAAATGTATCATTTCCTTAATGCCACAGTAGAGAAGAAAGTCTTTTTCATCTTGAGACCGTTAGCTCAGTCTTAACACGTATTATCAATTAATTTAGCTTTAGGCAAGCATTTTGAACTTTTTCTTTAAAGCTTTTTATTTATTTGACACACAAATGGAGAGTATAAGTAGGCAGAGCAGCAGGCAGAAGGAGAGAGAGAAGCAGGCTCTCCACTAAGCAGGGAGCCCAATGTGGGTCTCCATCCCAGGATCCTGGCGTCATGACCGGAGCCAAAGGCAGCCACTTAACCAAGTGAGCCAACCAAGCACCCCACATTTTGAACTTTTTATGCTGCCATATCATCATACAAAAGGAGACAATTACCTAATTATAAACCTTGCCTATCTCACAGGACTGTGAAGTACATTGGGCAAAATGATCGGTGGTAAAATCACTTTGCAAACTCTACAACACCTTATGAATGCAAGGGTTCCTTATAGATATCTGGACCTACTGTGTAATAATAATCTTCAGGGGAAAAATTCTAATGTTTTGGCTTTCTTGACCAAAGGCCCTAAAAACTGGAAGAAATAGAAAATTCTCGTTCATCACAACCATTTAGAGCAATATCTCACAAAGCCAAACGATGACTTTAAAGAGTTAACTTCGAAGTGCTAAGTTTATATTGTAACCCTTAAAAGGAAGTAATTTATGTCTCTAATACATATATCTACATAAACCGTTTCTTTTTTAAGACCCTGTGAACAGAACTAAGAAAAGCTGCTGGTGCAACACCACCTCTGATGTGACAGAGAATGAACATAATTAATATCACGTACAAATACAATCTTGAAGTATTAGATAGTGAGCTCACTGCTTAATTGTTCTGAAAATGATAGGGTATGCTTCTTTTAGGCTACATCACCGAGAATTTTTTTTAATTGCCCTTTAATAGAAATCATGCTGTATTTTTAGTCTAGAGAAAACAGAGTCTGTGGGAACCACCTTCTCCCACCCATGTCTTGGCAATGGGAGCTAGTGTCTCAGATCAAGACTATTTACTGATCCCCATGGCAACAATGTGCTCTTTCTTGCATAAATCCTAATATCATAAGGACCCAATGGTTCTCTAGTATGGTATCTCAGTCCCAAAATAACTATATTGATGTGAAATATAAATGCTCTAAATAGAACATTTTTTTTAATTAAAATATTGTGATGATGTTAGAAAGTCTGATGCAGCCTTTTTACCAGAGTTTCATTTTGGAACAAACACTCTGCCATTTCTCGGTGTAGACACTGGACCCTCAAAGGAGCTGGGACTTTTATTAATCGGTCACTAGGTGGAGTATTACGCTACTGTGGCCATGTTGGGGTTGGGGTTCTGAATGACATCCCTACAGCCATGGAGCAACTGTCCATGAAGACCCTGCCCATGGGTAGCCTCGGTTTAGGGGTCATTACCTTCTCGTTTGCCAGGCTTAACAAGAAATTAAATCTCTAAAAGGTTCAGGTACCCTGAGACCTGGTCACTTTCCAGGTTGCTAGATGCATGAAAGCACATGGTTAAGATTCCAAATAACAACAACAAAGATTGAGTTACACCCATAAGTTGCTTTGGGAGCCTCAAAAGAAAAATGCCCTCTGAATACCAACAAGTGGTGTTACACTTCTGTCTCATGGTCAGACCTGACATTTTTAAGCCTACACACCCATTTCAGTAAAAGTAGTGTTCCCCAGAACAGACTTCCTTCCATACACATACATTATCATTTGTGTTTGAGAGAGTGTAGGTGGCGGTACAGATCATCTATGTCCCTTCAAGAGCTTCCCCTCTAATGTTTCAAATGCATTAACACTCAGCAGGTGAAATTAAAATACTTTTTATACTTCCGAACCATTCCCCTATTAAGATCTCTTGTGATTGTGAAATCAGGGTTGAGTGCGCTCTAATTGAATGTGTCATTTATTGATTTTTTTTTTAGGAGAGATTTAACATTTCTATGCATTTTAACACCCTCTTTTGGTAATGAAAACATTGGGAGCCAACTCGTTGTCTGCTCTCTCTTGAAGGCCTGCTGTTCTTTCTCATTTTTAAGTGCTTCATGAACAAATAAAGTAACTTGGCATTGTCATGAAGGAGTGTTTCAATACCCTGGACCCACTGATTGTACTCCAAATAATTTGCCTCTGCCCTTTGCATTATAAAAGCAACGAGATGAAAAAGAGTGTTGTACATCTGAGCATCCACAAAGGAGTTCCAACAGTGGAAAGGCTGCCCAGGCTCCAGCTTGACTCCCAAGGTTCTAAAATAAGTGGTTTTTTTTTTTTTTTCTTCTCCTTCTTCTTTTTTCTTTTTCTGAGGTTGTCTAATGAGAATGCTGGTTGAGAAGGACTGGGTGAAGAAGCAAGTGAATTTCAATCTCATTGAGATCAAGAACATTATTTCATTCCTGTTTGTATTCCATGTGGTTATTGGCTCTCTCTAGGCCTTACAGAAAGAAAGAAAAGAAAGATTTATTAATCATCAAGTGGTCATTTTTGTAATACAAGCAGGAGAAAGATTTTTATTTAAAAAATTATGTTGTTAGATATACTAAACAAAGCATGAAGCCTAAGTTTGGGGACTATTTCTTTTTCTTTTTTTAAAATTTTATTTATTTATTTCAGAGAGAGAGAGTGCATGCAAGAACAGGGGAAGGGAAAAGGGAGGGGGAGAAGCAGACTCCAGGAGCCAGAGACAACTTGGGGCTCATCTCAGGACACTGAGACCAAGACCTCAGCTGAAGCAGATGCTTAAGAAACTGAGCCACTCAGGTGCCCCAAGTTTGGAGAATTTTTCTTACATGGCTATGTGTCTTTCTTTATGTGTCTGCGATGTATTTGTGCGATACAGAAAGTATGACCTTGAAGTAATGAGGCCTAAAGAGACACACATTTCGGACAATATATTGGTGTTGAAGTGAAGTTTAAAGAAATTAGGCATGCTAACGTACTTCCCAAACTCAAGTGCCATCCAGACATAAAGTGTTGCAATTACAGATTAGTCAACAGCACATATTTATTGATCGGCTCCTTTGATCTCCTTTGATCTATCTCAATAAAATAATGACATTGTTAGGAACCAGGAAGAATGAAATGACTTTGCCCATAGCTATCCAAGTCGAGAAAACAGAGCACAACCAATATAAAAATTGAGGGCAGGCTACAGAGGCAATGCATATCCAACACCATTTAATGATGAGTCACTCTTACCTGTCCCATACACAATTTGGCTTTGGAATATATTGTTACTTGTTTCTGAAGGAGCTTTTTTGTCCTTGTAAATTCAAATCATGACAGCTCAGAAGCTGTCATTAAGAATAAGAATACACTGAAGCACTTTTTTCCTCCTCCACAGTCTTGCAATCTATGGATGAAATGTGAACGTAGCAACAGAAAAAAATATGAAACCTGTCTGGTTTCAATAACTTCATACCTGGAGCCACTGGCGATTGTGTTTGCCCTTATTCTCAGCTGCAATCACTCAGTCTCACAGTTGGACAAACGTCTCATTCAAAATCAACCTCCCATTCTTGATTGCTCCCTATCAGGCTCCTGCCATTGCCAGCTGTTTCTTGATCAGAACACATTGCTTTAAGATTTGCCTCTTTATGTCCTCCAAGCAGATGAACAAGCACAGAAATATTTTGAAACATCTTATTACACTTACCAGTGTTATTTGACTCTGCAATGAGTTAAAAACCAATCACAATGAGTAATGCTAGGGTTGGAGAACTGCCATTTCCACTTACCTGTATCTGTGGATAAGAAACTTGGTGAGATTTTGGACCCGAGACTCTCCATCCATCACGGTTGAAATTTCACATGCAGGATGAAAAGACTGGAGGAAAGCAGAGAGATTTACTGAACTGGTTGCCCTTAGAAAGCAATCCATTGGAAGTAGCTTGTAGGTAGTTCTAAAGTATTGCAAATAAAATAAGCTCAGGTTTGGAGAAATATAGATCTCCCTGTAATGTCTGGACACTTTTCTAAACACTTGCCACACTTTTTTCTATGTTAATGACTGGCTCACGTGACGTATACAAGACTTTATGGCCTCTAGTGGCTGTGTGAGACTCTGGACATGGTTAGATCCTCAGAAATGCATAGTAATGTATTTTTGCAAAGTCTCTTGACTTCTTTGGACCAATGGTTGAGTGTGTTTGGAGAAATGCTTCCTACAGTCTCACAGCTCAGTCCTTCCAAGTCCATACCAGCTTCACTGACCTTGCTAAGTCTGCCTCCTATTAGCCTGACAGGATGATTCCTGGTTCATCGGTGCCTTTAAATCACCCTCTCCTGCAAACAGTTTGCTGGGGTCCCAGAGGGACGGAATGCTATGGCATTCCAACATTTTCTCTTTACTCAGGTGTCCAGCAATTACAATCAAAATATGTTGAAATTTCTACCAGTGTTTCAGCTCATCTCTTCAAGCTCTGCCCATAGCTGAATGAAATATTTGCAAAAAACGAAACAAAAAACTTCTTCATTGTATGTTAATATCTCTGCCTGCTCTGTAGAGATAAGCCCGAGGACATCATCATGGTTAACTAGGCTATCTACATGGGAAGATAGAATAAGACAGAATAGACTTTAAATGATACACTCTTATAATTAGTTAAGGTTTTTAAACACAGATTTTTTTAAAATAGTATCTGATGACAAAAAAAAAAAACCCACACCTAATAACAGAAGAATCTGAGTTGATTAATGTCCTTAATATTTTTTTTTAATTTATTTATTTAGAAACATTACTTTGGGAATTTATTTGGGAATACAACATTAAAATTAGGTACTATAAATAGATTAGATGGCCTGGAATCAAGAATATTCTAATCCAGTTTCAAAGGAGAATCTACAGTTTCAATAAAGAAAAAAAAAATTGAATTCTGTTACATTTTGTTTTTCTTTGTTTTGTTTTGTTTTTAATGAGATAGAGAATTAAACTCTCAAGTAACTATGGCTATCCCAACTTGTGTGCTTTCTCCTGGAGGGAGGTCCTTAAGTTCCATATAAAGCCAAAGGAATATCATTGGACACCTATGAAGAGCTTGAGAACTTAAAACCTAGGGGAATATGAGACCAGTCTGGGCTTTCTATTCTGTTGTTCAAGGGCTCATACATTGGAAGACAAAAAAAAATCTGCTCGCAATTTTTTTTTTTAATTTTTCTTGCAGATTATGGGACATGAGTTTAGAAAGAAGCAGAGGCAAGAGGGCCTATCATTTGCAAATGGCAGAGAAAAGCAAAATCAATCCCTATGAAGAGAGTAAAAATGAGATGAATTTATCTAAGATCATCTCCCTGGATACCACCAGCTCGGTTAGAGCCAAATTGCTATTGATGACTTCAAAGCACCAAATTATGTATATGATATATGACATGACATATGATATAGGATGCAAATAATCAAATATTTTAACAATGAAAATACCAAATGAATTAAATATTCCTCTTATTTAGGGTTATTAAAATTACATTAAGAGACCTTCTAGATGCAGTCTGTTGTGTTGAGCACAACGATCTGCTTCTCAATGCTCTGGGCAGAATTTAAAATGCAAGTGATCATATAAGCACGGCCGACTAATTTTTAAACTAGGTGGAGCCCCAACACTTCATTCTGATGGGAGATCACACCTCTCTTCCTCTTCCTTCTCCTCTTTTAATGTATTCAATAGTTGACTTAGAAAGTAAGATGTATCTTTAGAAACAAAGAAGACATTAAGAATTTTCTTGCTGAGTAAGAACCCACCCACCTGCTTGTCTCAGTAAACACTTGCTTTTAAGATTGCTGTAGTATTCTATTATCAAGTCTCATCAAGAAGGAAAATTAAGTCTCATTAAAAAAAAAATCACAATTATGATTGTGCCCAAACTCCTCCCTTTAACTTACCCAAAACCAACATGATAAGCCTGTCAAGTAGAGGTCCTTCAGGTTTTGTCCATTCCAAGCCTCAGCCTACGTGGGCTTCTCACAATGAGTCAAGCAGATCTTGCTTGACTTCTTGATTCTTGCTTCTTGGCAATGATTCAAACTCTGTCCACCGGGAATTCCTGCTTTCTCATTTACCCATGTATTCACACAGGAACTCAGGACATATGTACTCATTACTTGGTCCATGCCTGTCTCAATTCTAACCCTGCTTTGAGACCAAGGAGTCTCATTCAAAGCCATGCAATGGATCCACGACATCTTTCTTTATCTTTCTGTTCAAGAATAATTAGCCTTCTACTTATTTTGTCATTTATTCACTTAAATATTTTATTGAATACCTATTGCATGCTAAGTCCTAATAATACAAGTACAAATGAAATCTGTTCTCTGACTGTATGGAACTTGAAATGGAGTCAAATAGTAGGTACCCCACAATGGTAGAGTGGAAGGGTTGTACGATGTGTGCTCCGGAACCTGAACCACATGGGAAGGTTTAGGGTCCTCTCCCCAGAGGAGAAAACTGCTGACCTGAGCCTTGAAATTAATTAGCTAAATACAGAATAGAATGAAGAGTGCTCTGTGCAGAAAGAAAAGCCACAGGAAAATAGCAGAAGAAGTCTGAGGAAAACCGTGGCTTTCTACCTGGCCAGGCTGCACACACACGGCAGTCACTCGAAGCTGGGGAAATGAAAGGACCTTGGTGGGTGGTGACCAGAGATGACATGAAAATCTGCACTGCAAATAAATTTTGAAACATATCTGAGAACTGAGCTAAGAAGTTTATATTTTATCCTAAATGGTTTGGGGAAGGATTGAACAGTTCTGAGGGCAGAGGGGAAAAATCAGAATTTGATTTTGAATGTTACCATCATCCACCAAAATACTTGGAACCGAAAAAGAAACAAAAACAAACAAAACCCAAGAACTCTCCACAAAAGCCTGATCTTTCAAAATGGATGAAATCCACTTTTTGTATTAATTCTAGTTTTCTTTTTCTCAAAGAACAGGAAGTCCAGGGGTGGGTAGTTCATTATTACAGCAACTCAGTGACAGTGTCAAGAATTGAAATTCTGTCTGTCTGTCTGCTCCAGCTTCTTCATCTCACAGGCCTTTGTCCTCCTCCTTGTCCCCTCCTGCCCACTGAGAAGCTGCTGCGATTTCAGAAGTCAAGTCTATTGTCTGGGAAGGAAACAAGTGGAAGAGATATAGGGCCGGGGGGCAGGGCGCAAAAGCTGAATCTGTCCCTTTTTAATAAATAAACACTTTCCTGAAGTCACTCAGGTGATTCTTGTTTACACCTATGTGGCCAGAAACCTGTTACATGGTTGTCCCTAGCTGCAAGGGACAGTGCGGGGGGGGGAAAAGAAAAAAAAAAAAAAGAGTTTCCCTTTAGGATTTCTTTTTTTAAGATTTTATTTATTTATTTATTTGAAAGAGAGACAGAGAGAGAGAGAGAATGAGAGCAACCAAGCACACAGAGGGAGAGGGAGAAGAAGGTTCCCCGCTGAACCGAAATCCCAATGCAGGGCTCAATCCCAGGACCCTGGAATCATGACCTGAGCCACAGGCAGACGCTTCACTGACTGAGCCACCCAGGTGCTAACCACCCCCCCATTCAGATTTCTAAAGCAGAAAAAAGGAAGGGAAGAAAGGGTCCTGAACGGCTTGTGGGTACAGTCACCATCCATCATATCCATCACTGAACTACATTTGGTCAACTTTTAAAATACCATATCTTAATTTTCCTTAGTTATACCTTATTGTTATATAGGATACATATTATATAGATAATATATTATTATGCATATATAATACATTGTATAGATATATACAACATAAGATGTATTATTATATGGAATACATGTATGTATATACACACACATATGTATGTCTGATTGAAGGGGAAGAAGGGGAGGTTTGAATATCAGAATATTCTGAATGAAAGAAAAACATACAACTTGCCCCTTCTTGTTCTGGCTTTAGTGCTTTGCTTTGCCAAGATTATGCAAATCTAGAATTTCTCAAACTCACCATTAATATATCTATCTTGCACTCTCCTTTCTTCTCTTTACTTTTTTAAGATTTTATTTTTCAATAATCTCTTTTTTTATTATGTTCAGTTAGCCACTGTATGTAATGTACATCATTCATTTTTGATATAGTGTTCAGTGATTGTGTATAACATCCAGTGCTCATCACACCACGTGCCCTCCTTAGTACCCATCACCCTGTTACCTACTCCCCTCTGAAACCCTCAGTTTGTTTCCTGGGGTCTCTAATTTTAAAAACATACACAAAGTAGAGAAGATAATATATTGAGTCCCCTATTGAGCATTCAACCACCTGCAACGATTATCATTTTGCCAATCGTGTTTCATCTATCCTTCCCCCTTTCCCTCTGGAATGTTTTAAGCAAATTCGTTCCATTTCAGTATGAAAAAATGAATTAACCTTGTATACCTCCAATTTCTTCTTCTTCTTCTTCAAACAAGAGACTCTGTAAGAGTTTTAACATGACTCAAAAAAAAATGGTGAACGGAAAAATGTTACTTGGAAATTCTCTCTCTCTTTTATATATATGTACACACACACACACACACACACACACGAGTAACAACAGACATGGGACAGAAAAAAAGAGAGTGAAATTTTAAGATGGAAAAGTCCAATTTCCAGGAACTAGAAGGCTAAGTGGAGTTTCCACCACCCCCTGAAGGAGTACCTCTCACCAATACCTTTATTAGCCAGAGCCAAATTTCTCCTTCTCTGACTCCTACCCTTAAAATTTAGGTCACATTTAAAGTATCAGTCACAGTTAACAAATGTAGCAATTAATATTCCATTCAAGTTTACATTTAACATTAAAAGGAGTTTTCTAAATCTCACGCTATATGCTAGATGGTAGCTTACTGCTGCTATATTCTAAATGAGAAGCTGTTTAAGGAAGAGGCTGGCCTCTCCTGTCTTAGCGATTTGATTACTTTGACCTTCTGCTCCTACCCGATCCTTTAAGACAAAGATTTCAGAGTGTTAACAACTATTCTTAACTAAATAAATGCATTAAATATGTGTGCATTCGTTCATACACACTGTCTATTTGTTCAGCCGCTCATTGATGTGTTGTTCATTCATTCACTAAACCTTGTGCAGGTCCTGTATGTATCTTATCGCTAAAATCTGTAAGCATGAAGACCCCGGTCAGGAACTGTAATCGTGCCTCTGTTTTCATAAAGCTAAGCAAACCCACATCCTAAAAGCTCTATGTGGGAATGAGGGGGAAAGCGGTTATGTTCCAAATGTCTGAGGAGTAGAAATGCCAATCTGAAAGCATCTTTCCAAAAAGGCATCGTGGCAGGACGGCGGGGCGGGAAATGGGCCTGGCTGGAAGGATCTCTAGATGTGTATTTTTATCGTCCATGTGTTGGATGAAGCGGGGAGCTGCCAGATAGCTGCTTTTCCACAGCTTGCAGTTACTGTTGGGAACAGATCCATGTATGGAAGCGAAAGCCGAAAGGCACAGATAAGCAGAGATCCAGCTATGCAAACCATGTTTAGAGACACTTAAAGGACAAGCATCCCAGGTCCTTTCTTTCTGGTAAATTCGGAGAAGCCATCATCCCGGGTCTTTTTTCACATCCAGCCCATGCGGACTGAACAGCCCAGACTTGACAGAGAGGTAGGTGCAGGGCTTTTGGGGATGAAACTTATCGAAAGGATCATTCAGGAATATTCCCTCCCGAGAGCTCTTGATGTCCTTTAAGGGAAGCTGCCAGATGACATTTTGTGGGGTGGGGGGGTGGAAAGGAAAGAAAGAAAAAAAAAAAAGAAAGAAAGATTTGGGTTGGAGCTGGTGACTAAGAGATATTTGACAGCTCTGCCTTCACAAAACAGGGCAGCTTGGTTGCAGAGAGAAAGGGACAGCACAGAATGGCCGCCAATTATAATCCCTTTGTCTGGGGTCACTTACCGTTTGGATTTTTGTGGATATGAATCTTCCTGGATGTTGCCATCACCTTTGGAATGGGCCACAGCTTCCCTCAGGTTCTGATACGGTATTTTAGCCTGGGATTGGTAGGATTTGCCCTTTTCCTTGCTAGCTCCTCTGAAGCCGGCATAAACTCACACGTGGGGCTAGTTCTTCCTCAGACATGGAAGAGCTGCTTGTAAACGACATTATTATTTTTGGCAGGGGAAGTCATTTTTGCAGTGTTTCTCAGCAGATCGGAGGTTGATTACATCCTGTTCAAAGATTCTTGAGTTGCTTTCACAAACACGGGTCTTGCGCAAGTTGAAATTGCTGAAACCAGCTGTAAACACTGGACGGTTCTCGCTACCTTTAACATTTTTCTTTCTTTTTTGTTAATGACTGAAAACATAGGAACTTGAGGGGAGATTTCCCCAAAGATTATTCTAGTTTAGCTGTCAGGGATGTTTGAGAATTCTGGATTGGGACAGAATCGCAAAAGCAGCATGTCTCAGGGGTCCAAAGTTTAAGTGTAAACGTGAAGGCAAGAACAAAACCAGGATCTCTGTGACTCTAGTCTATTTTCTAAAATACTCGTTAGCTCAAACAAGTCATATCAATAACACTTTGAAATGCTACTCTAGCTAATTACCAAATTGTAATAATTAGATCATTAAAGCAGTCTTTTCAAAATTGTTGGCAAAATCTGGGAACTATTGCCAAACACTCACAAAAGTCAAAGGAAAAATTTATAGGTCATATCTGTAAAATGTGTGTGTTTTTCCAAGATTGAATTAAAAGAATTTTTGTGCAAGAAAATGAAATGTAAATTTACAATTTCAGTTGTTGAGAATAATTTGTCTCTATTTCAAGCAAGATTTCAGCCCCCTTGTTATGTAGGTCTTCAATCTTAAAATAGCGCATAAGATGGGGGAAAAAAAAGAAAGAAAAAATTGAAAGTATTTTTTCCCTCCCTGATGACAAAGGATGACATGCAAAATGTTTAATAAACAAGTATAAGAAAATAATGAAATGGTTTATAATAACAAGCAAGGAGATGTTCTTTGTATAAATTAGATAGAGGAAAAAACAATTCACTTAGGTAATATAGATAAGATGACTATAGTTATGCGGTGGCTTCTTTCAAATTGTGAAGTTTCCATAATACAAAAAAAAAAAAAAAAAAAAAGCAGCAGCGAAGGAGAAAACATTGTTCTACTCCAATAATAATACTTCATCATTACTAAAATAATTATAATAAAAAACATAGATGTTTTCATAAAATTATTCCTTTTCATGTCTAGACTATTTACACTGACAACACGCTAAATTAACAGCACATTCAAACTTACCCTTCACACACCTCTAAAATAGGCTATTTGACTTAACAACACTAATATTCTCATGCGCATGCGCGCGCACGCGTGAGAGAAACAGGCAATAAACTATGCCTTCTTTTTTTAAACCAACTGAGACAAGCTGTCATAACTTTAGCTAAAGTGGAACAGGCCTACAAAAGGATGGCTTTAAAATATTTAATTAAACACTACATACCAACCAGCTTTTCTAAAGGAACAGCACAGCAAGAGTCTGGGCAATTTTCAATAAGTAAAAGGTTATTATAAATTATGTCACTAGTATTTGTGACCAGATGCAATGCATACATGACATCATTGGCTGTTTTCTCAGTTGCTTACTGCCAAGTACATTTCATCTCATGTGCATTCCTCATGAGAAATGCCATTCCTGTTCTTCTTTAGCAAGCAAATTTGAGAAGTGTAATATAAGTAATAAAGAGTGACTTACTGCTATTTTCATATGGACTATGTAAACATCTATGAAGAAAATTGACAAACTACTTGACCTTTTGACTATGACCTGTGAAGCACTCAGGGATGACTATACATGTAAAAAATCTTGGGAAGGTCATATTTTGAGAGAGGAATTGAAAATATTGACAGTCTCGTGGGGAAAAAAAAAGAGTTAGATGTTCTATGCCATAGTTAGTTGAAGATATGAAGGAAATTCATGGTGACCAAGAATGACACAGGAGTTGAAATTTATCCCAAGAGCATAGAGCACGGATTTGAGGCTCCCGTGTATAAGGCAGGACCAGAGACAATAGCTCCTGGGCTGGGTCAGCTGTGCCCCAATGAGTAGGAAGATTAAGGGCTTTTAGGGGCTTCAGCGGGAAACAACTTCCCTGAATACTGAAGGGGGAGTTTATATGAAAGTAAGAATAGAAGTTTCCTTTTCCAGAGGTAATGAAAAATTTTGGCTTACAGGAAAATTCATCAAGTTTCAAGGAAATGATAGCATTGGTTACTTTGTTTTAAGAATCCCTTTAGGAACATAAAGTAAAATAAAATTCTCTCAGATGATTAAAAACTGTGGGACTTCGAGTGGTCTCAGACAAACCACTGATGGCTGCAAGAACCTTAAAGGTGACAAGAGACTAGGGAACAAATTTGAAGACCAGAGAGGCTGTCCACTTTCTTCAAGGTTAATCAATGGGAAGTGAAGTTTCCCCAGAATCCAGATCCTTTGGTTTTCCGATCAGAACTAGCCTGTTCTTGTAGCACGTCTTTCTTAATCTTAAAGTTACACGGTCTTTTCAAGTGTCATGGCAAGAAAATTAGAAGAATTTCATGCCAGAGGGTTTTTAAAGGCAGTTTTAAGGTATATAAAGTAATAAGAAGATAATGAACTCTGTGACACTTGATGCTGTGAGGAGAAGATGGGCTTTCCTCCCCTTTGACTTTTTCCCATGCTTCTCACTTCTAACTGCTCATTAGAAACACTTGGATAAAGTGCTGCCCACACTACACCCCTGATGAACTACAAATGGTCATGGGGTCCAGGCAAGGGTAGTTAATTTTTTTAAATCTATCCCATAAAATTTAAATATGCAGCCAAGGTTAAGAACCACTTCCTTTTTGTAATAAAAAAGGTGGTAACCACTTCAGTTTATTTCAACTGGGGGAGTTAACAGAACCACAGCCGAAGATTAAAAATGAGCTCTTTCCCAAAGAGACTATTTCTTTGAAAGTTTTGTTGATGTAATCTTTGGTGACATGGAGTTCCTCCATAAAAGTTTCAGGATATTTAAAAAGAAGTTTCCTCTAAGCCATAGGATTGATACGAATCTATTTGACATTTCATATACTTCTTTAGCCTGAAGCATATGCGTGTTAGCCACAATTATTGAAAGGTAAAAAAATATATGAATATATGATATTATGGTTCTGAACTACAGATGTTAAATGAAATTTTCTGTTGTTTTAGCAACTATTAAACAGCCATCTTGAAAAGCCTTGTTAATTTTGGATAGCAACTGTTTTCTAAGGAATAAGCAAATCATTGTCTTATTTATTTATTTATTTATTTATTACTTTTGCATTTTTAAATGGCAAGACCTTTGGGAAGAGGGTGCATGATTTTATGCAAAATATATATTAATTTATCACATGTCAAAGTCTATGAACAAGAAACTAACGCTAGCCAAAATACGATGAGGACATGTAAGGCCACAAAAGACTTCTGCCATGTGGGTGGGAAATGAAGACTAGGTTGTCCAAACCCTGTAAGGAAAGAGTCTGGACTAAATGCAGGTAAATAAAATTTAAAAGCCTTAGACTTCAGCCTGGGCTGAAGTCTACCTCTTCAAGGTAGTGGAAAGCAGCGAGCAGAGTTCTGGCTGCTGTGGGTGGGTAGAGTCACACCCGCTAAATTTCATTCTGGCTCTTCAATGTACTCACGGCTGTGTGACCTTGAACAGGTGACATCACCTCTGTGACCTCCATTTCCTTCCCTCCATTTCACAGTGAAAACCAAAGTGAAGGGATTAAGTAGAAAAATGCAAACGAGGAGTTTGGCATAGTGGCCAATAAATGGTGTTACCATCTTTGTAAGCAAGAAACAAATCAAATCAGTCTCTCAAGTCTCTGAAACTAGAAATACTAAGTAGAAGAGTGATCACATTTCAAGGAGAGTATAGATGAATTCCTTTTTTTAAAGATTTTATTTATTTATTTATTTATTTGAAAGAGAGAGAGCACATGGGAGCAGGGGGCTGGGAGGGGCAGAGGGAGAGGAAGAAGCAGACTCCCCACTGAGCAGGGAGCCCGCCCTGCTGGGCTCTATCCCAGGACCCTGAGATCAAAACCTGAGCCCATGGCAGACGCTTAACTGGCTTTGGGAGGTACTGATTAAACACTCTTTGGTTGATTATAAGCATTGAATGCCTCTCCTATTTCAAATCATATCATGAAGTTGAGCCTGCAAACTATTAATATACCAAGAATTAATAAATACAGATTTATATTTATTCATGAATATTAAGAGACATACAAAAAAGCAATCTCAAAATGGACTCATATCATCATAGAAAAGGGCACCATTAACAAGACACTTCTTGAATCCTTTTCTGAGCAAGGTGTGTTTTAGAAATAGAAGAATACATCGAATACTCTATTCAGAGTAATGCATTATGTTCCAATTAATAATAATATATAATAGTAATTATAAGAGTAATTATAGTCTGGTCCTTTCATCTGTCCAGCAGCTTGTCCCCTGAGAGATAAGATGTGATCATATATAAAATGACATTATCAATTGCAAGCTATTCTTGAATTTTGTTTAGAGAAATATAATTTTAACATATGATTTCTAAATCTTACCTTATTTACTGTTGTTTTACCTATATGGATAAAATGTATGCTATAAAATAAAAAGCTTTTTTTTTCTTTTGGTTAAAGCTCTGAATTCTAGATTCAGACAAATCTATTAGCTCCCAAATGTGCATCTTAATGCAAGCTTCCTTAAGGCAGCTTCCTAGAAACGATCTTGACATGTGTTGAGGTTTATTATTTTCCAAGCATGGTTCTAAACAAGTCACATATGTTAATTTATTAATTCTGACAATTGGTTTGTAAGATAAGCATCCATTTTACAAAGAGTGCTACACAGAAAGGTTAAGCGATATATCCAAGGTCACACAGCAGGTAAATAAAAAGAACAGGATTTGAAGTCTGTGCTTAGCTTCTGTGTTACAACTGCCTCACAATTGTTTCCTGACCTTTTAAAAATGGAAACAAATAAATTAATGCATGAAAAAAGTAATGTTGAAAGTATTCAGTATAGTGTCTTATAAGAAAAGCAAACTTCTTCTCAGATTAGTGTTCATTTAATTTAGCCTGTTGAACAAGTAAGCTAATCATTTGAAACAGTGTTTCTGAATAAGAATAATAAGAAATGTTTATTTAATATTAAGTACTATTTATTGTTAAATATTTATTAAATAACACTGAATATTTCTGAATAAGATATATTATTGATTTTTCTTTATAAAGTAACATTTCCAAACTGTTGATTGGATACTTTTCAGACACAGAAGTTAAATTATTATTTTGTGACTCTATTCCATCCTCTTCCCCTCGCTGTTCATTGTATCATGTTTCAATAAATACGCATCAGAATCTTCACATCCTTCCCCCCCTTCTTCACTGTTATGTAGGAAAATGAGTTAGACAAAAATCATAAAATGGGATAAAAATCATCCAAATGAAAGTTAGTATTATTTTCAGGGATCCATCTCACAAACATATTAAATTGCCTTTAAATTCCAATTAATCTAAAATGAAGAACAGGAACTCCACATGACATTCAACTTATATTTTAGTGTATGCTTAAGAACATGGAACTTTCAGGAATTCAACATACATTATTGCAGAATTATGTGTTCGTTTTATGAAAACAATGATGCAATCTATTTTATCTATGGTAACAGAAATTATACAGAAGTTGGTTACTTGTTTATTTATTTTATTTTTTGCAAAGAGCATGTCATGAAAACTTACCTCTTTTCTCCTCTTTTTATCATGCGTATGCAGAGAAATAGAGGTCAAATTCACTCTGTACCACTCTATTGTGTTCTACCACACAGGAAAAATTATTTATCTTATTGTTTCCCCAGAAATGATTTTGCAACTATTAATTTAAAATATTCTTTTGCCTTAGAGAAATGTCTACTCTGATGCAGGTAGGAGAATGGGAAAGCAAATAAGATCAGAGACAAGCAAAAACTAGAGCTCCTATAGGCCCCATAAATCTATAAGCCTTAATAGGTTGCATTTTTTAAACTACCAAAAGTAAACCACCGTATCAACAGTAAACAGCCGTAATAATTCATTAAACTAAATTGCAGTTTCCTGAGTAGTTCAGAGGGCGTAAAAACAAAAATAAAACCACAGTATACTACAAACCAGACACCAAAATTTTCATTATTAAGGAACTAAATTTAAGTAACACGATATATTTAGCTTAAGTTCAGTCCCTGGGTCCCAAAGCCAAAATTTAGACCCATGCTTTTTAGGGAACACAGATGAAGTAAATACTATAGAGAATGTATGTCCCAAAGCTCATTTTGTTGTTG
This sequence comes from Mustela erminea, assembly GCF_009829155.1. Classification (NCBI taxonomy): domain Eukaryota; kingdom Metazoa; phylum Chordata; class Mammalia; order Carnivora; family Mustelidae; genus Mustela; species Mustela erminea. The sequence goes on from NC_045620.1 coordinate 108,939,343, forward strand.
TTGTTGTTTTCCCTTCAATAATCTATTTGAGTGTATGAGGATAATGTCTAGAGGTAATCTTTGCTGCTTCATGGTATGAGCGTGGTTTAGGGTAAAGACTGAAGCTCACTGGGAAGACAGAAGTTCCTTGATACTTTGATTCCCTGGTTATAGCACCAAGACCAGTACCACTGCATTCATGGTGGGTGGAGGAGATGAAAGATTCTCTCTCTCTCTCTCTCTCTCTTTTGTGTTCTTACAATTTAAACCTCTTTATTTTAAAATAGGATATTAGGGGCACCTGGGTGGCTCAGTAGGTTAAAGCCTCTGCCTTTGGCTCAGGTAATGATCTCAGGGTCCTGGGATTGAGCCCCGCATCGGGCTCTCTGCTCAGCAGGGAGCCTGCTTCCCCCCTCTCTCTCTGTCTGCCTTTCTGCCTACTTGTGATCTCTGTCTGTCAAATAAATAATAAAATCTTTAAAAATACATATAAAATAAGATATTAGATGCATCTTTGCAATTTGCCTAATCAAAAGTTTCCAGGCTTAAGTGTTTTTCTCAAAATAAATGGGAATTCAGTCACCAAAGATAAAGTCTTTTTTTTTTTTTTAAGATTTTATTTATTTATTTGACAGAGATTACAAGTAGGCAGAGAGGCAGGCAGAGACAGAGAGAGAGAGAGAGAAGAGAAAGCAGGCTCCCGCCCAGCAGAGAGCCCAATGCGGGGCTTGATCCCAGGACCCTGGGACCGTGACCTGAGCTGAAGGCTGAGGCCTTAACCCACTGAGCCACCCAGGTGCCCCACCAAAGATAAAGTCTTAACAACACAAAGAAAGCAGCTCGCTCTGGCTGGGACCCTCTTGGGCCTGCAGTCTCTGAGGAAGAAAGGTTTCTTAGCACCGGGTCCCAATAAGGATGCTGCTATGAGTTGAGGAAGGTAGGAACTACAGCTCCCCTTGGATGCTATATTCTTATTAATAAGGTTCAGTCAGGTCCACCTGTGTAGTACATGAGATGGGGCCACAGAATTGAAATTGCTGCTAGGTGGGCAAGGGCAGCCCCCAAAGGGCATGATGAGGAACAAACCCAAAGAGGACAGATGTCCACACACCGGGTCAAGAACTTGAAGAAACACTTTTCTCCCTGTTTTCCCTGTCTTACTAAGAGCCTTACTGGGTGATCTCTAGAAAGTTCTTTGTCTCCAAGTGTCTCTGGCTCAATTTCATGTCAATTTTCAAAAACGACGAATACAGATTGAATCCATGTTTTTTAAAATCCTGTGTGCTTGTCAAAAGACAGTACTTGCCAATCAAAGCACCTAGAATGGGGGGGGGGTGTTCATGAAAAAATTGGCAACATTATTTTAAATTGTCAGTTTTCTAAAGTGAGGAAGTGTGTGGAGTTATTTTCAATTACTTTGTTAATTTATGTCGAAGAATTGAACATAGTAGAAACTGTGTATAAAGAAGATACTTACACCTTAAGGTGTATATAACATATACCTTAACTGTAATATAAAGAGGATACATACACCTTAACAGAGGTTCCACAGTGCTAATAGAAGTGGGGTATCAGAGGTATGACTCAATACCAACACCAAAGAAAAAGTACAGTAGGATAAGGAGATAGACAAAAAGAAGGAAAATCATTTTTAGAATAGGGTGGTTGGAGGAAGTCAAATTCAAGCAGAAAATTAAATATGGTGAGGAAACAAGTCACATGAATAATGAGGGGGAAGATTATTAACAGAGGGAAGAAACAGCGAGTTGAAAGGGACTGAGGTAAGAGCATCCTTGATCTGTTCTACAAACAGACCCAGTGAAACTGGATAAAAAGTAGGAGTGGTATAAACAAACAAATAAACAAACAAATATCAGAGATATAGCCAGCTGCCAGTTCATTAGGTCTCTGAAGCCCAAAGATTTGAAGACTGAGTTGGGGGACTTTAATTCTGAGGGTGTTAGGAATCTGTTGGAAGATTATGGGCTGAGAAATGGAATGAACTCACTGACATTTTTTTTTTTTTTTAAGTTAATTCTGGCTGCGGTAGGGAGGGTGAAAAGAAAGGTAAGCAAAACGAAAAAATGCAGGGCTGCCTGGGTGGCTCCATTTGTTGGAGATCTGACTCTTGATCTCAGCTCAGGTCTTAATCTCAGGGTTGTGAGTTCAGGCTCCAAGTTCAGTTTCATGATAGGCCTGGAGCCTGCTTAAAAATAAATAAATAAAAGTAGGTGATAATCATAGTGCCCTTGTAGGTCGAGTGTCTATATAATTGGTCATGAAGACATTCTTGAGAATAAAAGGGGCAACTATTAATAATTACACCGGATCAATGGCAGTGAACCAGGAATGCCCCGGGCGAACTGAGACATGGGCTTGCTGTAACTAAGGGACTGTTTTCAAGAATAAATGTGTACTGAGTAGGTGTTCAAGGAAAAGCAGCTAAAAGTTATAGTTACGAATTGTTTCACCAAGTAAGATTTATAATACATTAATGGGCTATTGACCAAACAATTCTGTGAAAGAAGAAACTACATACTACTATGTAAAACATAGGTAAATTGATTCTTGGAGCTTTTAGTAAGTTAATCTGCCTTGAGAATATCTAGACACTCTTTATGGTATATGCTATTTCTCAAAGTCATTTGTCCATAGATTTTATTTTTTCAAGGAGATAATATCCTGTGACTTCAACCTTCCATGGAATAATGTTCTAAGAAAAAGCTATCATTCGGTGATAGAATAGAACGGATGATGAATGTGGTTTCAAGATTTGATCCAGAAATTTTAGTTAGATTGCTGGGTAGATAACTCAGTATTATGAAAAAATGCAAACCACAATTTAGAAGCAATCTCATACTGATTTAGCTGCTACCAGAATGTCAAGGTTGCTCTGATCTTCTAGAGATACAAATAAGTCTTTTTCCATTTTCCATGAAAATCTACTATTTGCTTTGTGCTTATGGTTCTATGGACTTCAGTTTATGCCTGGGAACTTTTAAAAGTAAAAGCTTCTTGGTGCTCTTTCATTTTCCCTGAATAAGAGCTTGGATTTGGTCAAGGATTCTGAATTGCCATTGATACAGAGGTCAAAAACTTGCATGGAAATCTAAAGTATGTAAAGTAAGAAGTCAAGATGAGCTCAGAAATAAAAGTAGTATCTAACCTTGTCAGATGAATTAGCAACCAGAAGACTTGGAAACTGTCACCAACTTCTGGACACTGGCTTACAAATAATTCATAAATTTTAAAAAGCTGCTTAACGAGTACATCTCTAAATCTCTTTTTCTATCTAGTATTTCCTTGGGGGTGGAGGGCAATTGTCCTCTATGTTCCTGTAAAGACTAATAACAGTAGTAGCTAACACATAAAGCAATTTCTATGTTCCAGAGGCTTTTCTCAGTGTATTTACATGCATCAATTCATTGAATCCTTATGAACTGGGTCTTATCATCATCTCATTTTCTGGTAAGTAAAAAGAGACAGGGAGGGAGAAAATGAAATCTGCCCAAGGTGAGCCAGAAGGACAAATAGTAGTAAATAGTAAATAGTAGAGCCAGACAAATATGGCTCCAGAGCCAGACAAATATGGCTCCAGAGAAATGATATTATCCACTCCACTCTGCACAAGTGCATAACAGCACTTATTAATAAAGAAGGGTATTGTATTTATTTATTATATATTTATTAACAAAGAAGGGATTAATAAAGAAGGGTAACTTCTTGTATCTAGTAATGCTACTTCTAGTTCTTATAATCTTGCAAAACATAATTCGTATTCCAACTGACATCCCTTGAAGTCTCTGAGGACCAGCAATTACTACATTTTCCTTGAACTTTCTCTATGGCTCCAGTGTCTCCACTGGAGTACTACAGAACTTCAGTGTCAGTGGATTCTTCTATGATGTGTGTGTGAATTCTAGCTTAGTGTAAAGCCTAAAAACTCTCCTTTGAATGTGCACTAGTCTCTTCCTATTTTTTAATTTATTTAGTTTATGTGTCAAGGGGATTGATAACAACTCAGCCAACAAGTAAGTGGCAAATAATTTTGAGAGCTCCATGTGCAGGACCTTGAGACCTACCTCTATCAAATTTCATCTGTTAAGATATTTGTGGATCCTAAATGTCATCCAGCCTGCTTTTATTCTTCAACTTTGATATCTGTTGCAACCATAGTGAGAGTGGCTTTTATGTCTTTATCTGCTGCTCTGTCAAAGTATTTGGCCAAAGCCAAGGACAGTGCCATGCAGCACACCATTCACTTTCTATCCATCTTGAGTCAGCAGTCTTTGACTGCAGCTGTTAATAAGGATTCCAACTAATTGCATTATCAGTCAGTCCATATTTTTCCTTTTGGTCCAAAGCACTTTTGTGTAGTTATGTAAAATATCTTGATAAAATTCAAAAATCATGTGCCACCAGCATCTCTCTTGTCTGGTTAGTTTAAGATCCTTACATGTTATGAGGTTAGGCTGACTTGACCTTGGACGTTGAAACTCTATTGGTTTATTAGGAATCTTATGACCCCTCTTCCTATCTCCAGAGTTCCTCAAGCTACGGATTGGCTAGAGGTTCTCTTTTGAAAAGTTTTCATACATAAGTATGTAATTTACTTATGCAAAGCAAATGAACAAATTTGGAGTAACCAAGTACTATCTTACCACCACTTTTACCTTTGATTCTACTTTAGCTTACTAATGTTTACTGTCCAGCCTCCTATCCATACATCTGACTGTCTATTAAACCATGTCTGCAGATCCCTTGATCTACACTTAGTGTTTTCAAAGTTACACTCATCATTTTTACAATCTACCTGACTGATCTTTCTGGTTTATTGAACTTTTTGATTAACCTTAAATCAAAAAGTCAACTTGGACTCCTTTCCTTGAGTTGCTGTCTCCCTACCACAACAAATCAGTCCTCAAATCCTGTAGTTCATATCTCCTGAATGTCTCTCATATCCATTGCCACTGCCTTTTATAGTTATTACATGAATTACTGCAGTTACATGCTAAGAGAAGCCCTTCCTCCAGCCTGGTCACTCCCAACATCCTCCCCAGACCCTACTCAGTTGCCAAAGTCTTCTTGCTAAAATGCAATTTTAATCAGGCATCCTCATCTGTAAAATCGTTCAATGATAACTTCCAGGATAAAATTCAAATTCACTGGGTAAGCTCCAAAGACCCATGAAATTGTGGGCCTGCCTATGTCTTTAAGCCTGTTCTTCTCTGTCTCCCAAGAAACGTTCTTTGTCCCAGCTTTACCAAACTACTCTTGATTCACTGAAGCAGTCAGAAGTGGCTCCGCTCTCCATTTTCTTACCTGTTCATACCGTCTTCCTTCAGTGTGTGTTTATGTTTTCACTTAACAAACCCTACCCTTGCTTTAAGACTCAAAACAAGAACCATTCTCTCTGTAATGCCCCTCCCTGTTATCCTATTCTGATTGGTATTCTCCTGCTGTGCACCTACGGTTCCCTGCCTAGATCTCCATGATCCTATTCCGCATTGTCGACGTGTATTTTTCCGCCTCCTCATTAGACTCTAAGCAACTTGGGGGCATGTACTTATCTTACTCATCTTTGTATAGAAGGGCTTGGCACAGTGTCTGACATACTGTGGGTGTAGTCCATAAATGCTTATGGAATAATGAAGCAAACGAGCCAAATAATTCTCATCAGATAGAGAACTAGAAGAAAATGTTCTCTCAGGAGTTATGTGTTTCTTTTGTCTTCCACATGCCCCAAGCTGGGGGCCTGTCCCTTCCTCATTTAGCTCCAAACTCTTAATTGTAAGAATCCCATTGGTTCTTCATACCCTAAGGTCCACCTAACTAATAAACAGATTTTTATAACACTATTCACTCACATGTTGAAGGCTTTCCTTCATCCTATATCCAAAGCATAGTCCATTTATTGTAAGAGTATCCAGACTCACCAATCTCAAAAGCTATCCACCTCACCAGCCTCAAAATGAGAGAACTTAAACAGAGGAGAGGATAATTAAAATCTTTCTCTTTTAGGTGAATATTCTTTTTCATTATTTTATATCCCAATATTCACAAATATTTTGAAGATAGCTTTTTCAGAATCAAGTGCCAGTTTATCCTGTTATGAGGGCAAAAATAACACGTGGTGATAGTAAGAAGCTTCCATTAGCATTTTTAGCCACATTATCCAGATCCTAATCCAACTGTTCGAGGTCCTCGCCATAGAGGGGTATTTTCTATCTTTAGATATAGTTCTGAAATCCTTTTGGGTGTCACTTTTAGAAATGGATTTTAATCTGACAACACCAGACACCACTTGGGTTGTGCCTTCATTTGGATCTGAAAACTTGTCTCAGTTTACCAATGTATACAAGTAGACATGCCAAGTGTACCTCCTCAAATAATCTGTTTATTTAGACCACTGTGGATACCCCATTTGGGTAACATCTAAAAACTTAGGTAGCCTCTAAAATCTGACTCAGACTTTGTATTCTTCCATTGATTAGAGTCAAAGTACTTCCTGCCAGTGAGGAAAACATGATGAAGAGTAGGTGCCTAACTGTAGCCCCTGAATGGGTCTTCTTTATTTTTTTAAAAAAGGATAAAATTATACCATTTGAGAACCAAATAATTTCTGACATCTAACCCCTGAATAATTACTGACAGTCCTTTATGACAAAGGCTCAGTCTATCAAAAAAGGAGATAAATCTTTATAGGCATTGATTTCAACTTGGAGACAAGGAATAAGACTACTACACTCAAAATCCTAAGTGCTGTCTTTAAGGTCCAATTCTGTCACGAAACAAATAGTTAGACCTCTGTTTTCTTTATGGGATGAGGAAATTGGACTTTGTAACCACTGAAATGCCTTTGTGTTGTAAAGTTCATGGTAAAAAATGTGTGCAACAAATAGACTTGTAAGAAGGCTTTCATGGTACCTGTCGATTTTTTACTCACTGACTGATATATCCCTGATTTGCTCATAAACACAATCTTTGTTCTTAGTATGGCTTCAAATTTTTACGTAAGTTGTCCTAGTCATCGTTGTCATCTGATGAAACATAAGAAGGCATAGGTGGAGAAGAAATGATAACATGCTTTAAGAGCTTGTCCTGACTTAGACCCTCCTCTTTGTCCTATATATTTAATATAGGATATACTGTTCCTCAAAAAATCATTAATCATTTACAACAACATAGAAGGACCTTGAGGGTGTTCAGTTTAGTGAAATAAATCAGATAGAGAATGACAGATACCATGTGATTTCACGTATATGTGGAATCTAAAGAACAAAACAAACAACACCCCTGAAAAAGATGGTTTACTTTCAGACTAGAATAATAATAAAAACTATTATGACCACCACTTGTTGAGCTCCTACATTGGAAGGAGACAAGCCAGAATTTGAATGTATGTCTACTTAACATTTAAATCTATGCTCTTCCCATATTTCTTGGAATCTGGATAATCATCCTTCAAAATGGCAGCTTTTGTTATCATGAACACTGAAGAAATCATGTCTATGAGCAATTACAAAATTGGGTACCAGTTGTTGTGCAACTTTTCCACTTTATTTATCAGAATACTGACATTACAAGTAAAGAGTACAAAGTTGATAAATCTAGCATCAAAATTCATCTGCCAGGAGTATGACTTTTCAGTTCAGTTTTAGCTTCAGCTCTTCCTTTGTAAGTGAAAGATAAGAATAATGATTTCACTGCATTTGAGGGTGTGTGGGCAAATGAAATAATGGATGAGAAAGTTTAAAAACGTGATACATGACAAAGAGTTTTTTTCATTCCCCTGAGCCCATATTTTCCTCAGAAAATGCAACTAAGATCATCAGACAGAAGGACAGAAGCACTTGCCTCTGATCCCAGCTCTGCCAATGGCTGAAACAAATCCCATTCATAAATGAATGACAGGAAATTTTCTGAACATCAGCCAAACGAATGGTAGAACTAAATAATCCGTAGGTCCCATTTGGCCTTACATAATTGTAATTTATTTAGGCTCAGAAACAATTTCTCATGCTTGTGCTTGCTCTTTGGAACCTGGAGCTTATTTTTGGTGTTTGCACTGAAAAGGTTTTTCAAAAACGTTACTGGATTGAGGACAAAAATGTCCAGGTACCTGAAAGAAATTACAAGTTAAATGGATGAGTCACCAAAAGGCAGTGGGATGGCCAGACCTGTCAGGCCTGTTATTCAAATTAGGGCCAAATGATTCAACTATTTGATCATAGTGATTGGCAGAGGCCTGCAGATGGGAGAAGGTACACAAGTTTGGGTGAATCAGGTCTGACCTGAAGTTTCTCAGAGCAGCAGAAAGGGGAAAAGTATCAAGTGTGTTAAAGAAAAAACCAATTTGGGAGAGAGAAAATGAAAAAAGGTGGAAATCCTGTCACAGAGTCAGAAAATAGCTACTGACTGGTTGTCCACTGGCATAAATAATATGGGAAAGATTGCCGGATTGCAATAGAGCTGGGCCTGGTTCTCCAACGTCCCCGTTCTGTGATCTTGGTAAATTTATTTTCATAAATTAAGGGCCATAAAATAAGGGCTTGACTTGGATGATTAACAAAGGTCCCTCACAACTATTAAATTGCATGTGCAGCAGAAACGTAGCTAATGTTATGAAATATCCCTTTTTTATATGGAGAGAATCTCTTTTGTATTGGTTTGTCTTTTGGCCTTACAACTTCAAAATAAAAATTCTGTATTTTAACATCAGGCTTGTTATTTTCACGTTCTTATTTGAAGAAGTATCACTATGGCAGAAAGTAGAGTGAATGGCAGGGTTTTCAAGCCCAAATTTGAGAAAATATTGTTACCAATCCCTCATTGTTATGATTTGTAAATATCCTAATTCTGTGTCTAGTATAATACATGTTTCTGTATGACATGATTCACATCTTTGCCCATATGTTCCAGCTAGATATCAGCCATCCTAAAGCTTTACTGTGATGTTATAATTTTTGCTTTCCAGTGATGTTACTAATACCTTGTGTTCAATGTCTTTGACAAATGGACATCAGATGTCTTCCCTTTTGAGTTTTATCCTCAGGCATCCCTAGTTATCTGAGTAGGCAATTGTGACTCTAGGACTCCATGTCCTTCCCCACAAATCATCTCAAAGTATTACTGTGTTATATTCAACTTTGCACCTTCAGCATATACCTAGAATTTTTCAAAATGAAGGTTCATTAAATACCTAGAAGACACTCATCTTTGTTTCCTCAACACTTACTGAGATGCTAGGTATCTAGGAGGTTCTAATCAGTCTTGAATAAATTAATGTATTCATATTTATAAAGGGAAGCATAGTATATGCCTTCCCTATATGAGCCAAAGCTTTAGAAAAACAAACAGAGTATATGAAAGGAATAAATGAAGATCTGAAAACTTCACTACAGAATTATTCTCTGCTTATTACCTTCGGAAACACTAAAGTTTCTGTTTAGAATCCACATCAATAATCAAAGGTTAAAACAATAACAAAAAAAAAACTTACCTCTCCATGCTTTCCAATGAGCCACATGTTTTAAAGTCAAGCACAGTGCATCTGCCCTCATAAATATGTGATTGCACATTCCAAGTGATTGATGATATTTAAATGATGCATATTTTTCTTGGGTACAAGTAAAATATCCACACTTACACCAGTTTCTTGGTGGAAAGAAAAAACTTATACATATTTAATGTCATCAAATTTCTCATGAACATGTCTTGACAGGTAAGGGAAAAAATACTTTTGTGTGTGTTTGTTTCTAACATAAATTTAATGGCACAAGGTAAAATGTTAGAAGGGTATCCTTATGCACCCCTTCCCCCAGCCCCGGCAATAACCATTTTACCTTCTTTCCTTGTTTTTTTTTTTTTTTTTTTTTTTTTAACATTTTTTAAATTGCCCCCTACATTCCCTCCCCAGTCTCTGGTAACTGTCTTTCTACTCTACGTTACTATGAATTCAGTGTTTTTTCTGGTTTTACTGAGAAATAATTGACATACATCACTGTGTAAATTTCAGGCATACAGCATGACGGCTTGAGTTACATATATTGTGCAATGAGCACCATAGTAGGTCCACTGACATCCATCATCTCATACTGCTATATAGGAAAAAGAAAGAAGAAAACAAAAAAGAAAAAAAATTCTCCTTGGGATGAGAATGCTCAGGATTTTACTATCTTAACAACTTCCTATATCGCATACAGCTGCGTCAACCGTAGTCACCATGCCGTACAGCACGTCCCCAGTACTTACTCACCTTATAACAGGGAGTGCAGACCTTTGGACCCCCTTCCTCCAGTTCCCCCCACCTAACCCCTCTCTGCCTCTGGTAACCGTATGTCTGATCTCTTTTTCTATGCGTCTGGCTTTGGGGCTTTGTTTGGTTTTGTGTTTTGGGGGGTTTTGGTACTCCACATGTAATAGAGATTGTGTAGCATTTGTCCCTCTGTGTCTGGCTTATTTCCCTAAGCATGACATCCTCCGGGTCCATCCATACTGTTGCAAATCAATTCTGGAGGCAGTGGTGATGGTGGTGTAATAGCATGAGTGTATCTTTAACACCGCTGAACTGTACGTTTCAAAATGGCTGAGATAGTACGTTTGATGTTGTGCGTATTTTACGGTAACAGAGAAATTGATTTTTTAACAGAAGTGTATCATCCCAGAGGCTGTGTGAGTTCCTTCAGTTTCACATGGGGCTGGGAAAATCTGAGGACTGGCTTTTTGATAAGGTGATACTCTCTTGGCTCCTTCCGGACTTAGAAAAAGTGTTTTATTGGCTAAATTTTGGGGATTGTTCCTATGCGAGAATTCTGCCAGCGAACCTGATCCTTTTCTGGCTCCGAAACTAGTTCCATGGAGGAAGAATGTCAGGAAGCCACCGGATGGCTCTTGTTAGAGCTGTAGCCTGGTTTAATTAAGTGCTGCGTCCGTCTCAAGGGAGACAACGGAGTCTGTCTGTTCATTGGCTCTCCAGCCTTCTCGTATTCCTTCTTTCTCCAACTGAAGTGTTCTAAGCCCAAAGTAAAACTGAGTCTCCATCCTTCATCCCCACACTCCTCTTACCACCAGAGTAGACAAAACAGCTCTGGCATTTTAAGAGAGTAATGCTGAACGTCAGAAAGGTGAGAAGAGACTTTTAGGTTGGTGACAAGGCATCGAACCATGACACTGGGAAGGAAAGTTCCTCCTACTTTCCTCTGCCTTGTACTCTACCTTCCGAGTGGGGTACATTTTCCTTTCGGCACCTGAATTTTACATCAGGTTGTCCTTCACACAAATGCTTCGGCATATGTATTTCTTTGGGGTCTGCGAGGCTCAGGAACCGCCATTTCAGCATGGCAAAATTGGGAGGAATTATACCTTTATTTTACAGGCCGTGAAACTGAGCTGAGAGATCAGATTTCAAATTCTGGGTCTGCTGTAAATGACCAGCAGCGTGTCGCCTAAGCCTCCGTATCCTCTGTAGGACGGGGATCCTGATAACCTCCCAGGTTGAGGCAACAGCTTCCTGAGATGTTTGCAGAGCACTCAATGCTATGCCTGACACAAGGAAGCACCCCATCAGCAACTGCTATTGTCGTAGGGAGATTATTTCCGCAATTGTGATTATCTTGTGGGATTCCAGCACAGATCTCCCACTTCCAAACCCACCATTCTCTTCTCGATCATGGGGCCAGAGACGCACACAGCATTGCAATCAACCTTGGGGCGGATGGAGGGTTCTGTCAGAGAACAGTGTGCATCTTCTCTCCGCTCTCCCTGAAATATTACCAGGAGTAGCTACTTTTGAAGATATTAAGAGTGCTAAGGCATGAGTGCAGTCCTGAAAAATCTCAGTCAAGTAAAGAAATCAAACTATACTTAATACTAAGAGGGCACAAAGGAGGAACTCCTGTGAATTTAAGTCACCTTTTAGCTAGAAGGAAAACAAAATATGAATGAGGAGATTAATGGTTTAGTGCAAAATGCCTGGGTTTCTTCCCTCCCCCCATCCTGCCCCCCGTGTGGTCACTTCACTTAAAAAGAAAAGCAGTTGGTTTTGCTCAAAAGTACACTGTCATCTGAGACTTCCCTTTTGACAGTTAAAAGGGAACATGCTTATTCTTTCCACGTGCTGAGCAGCTCTAAAAAAAAAAAATCAACCCCCCCCCAAAAGAAACAAAACAAAACAAAAAAACTCTACAAATTGGAGAGTAAGCAGCTTAGGAATCGTGTTTCAAGAGAACGTGCCTGCATATCTGTGAAAGGAGCCAGTAACCGTCAACCCAAGGGACATATTAATGGACCCAAACCTCTTCTAGTCTCTCTTAACGGCAGTTCCCTGGCATTTAGAGTCTTTCGCCAGCTTTCTCAGTGAACTTGAAGGAGGAGAAGGAAGATTATGGACAAAAAGCCCTTCACTTGCTTTTAGTCTATTTATTTCTGTCCGCAGAAGGTGTCCCCCTTGTGGTAACAGCAAAGGCTAGTCTGGCATTTCATCTAATCTTGTGATATTTCACACATGTACCAAGACCTTTTGTTTTCTGTCTATCCAGCCTTTAATAGCTCGTGCCTCTAAATGGGTTTAACTTCTATCCAAATACTCATTCGTATCTGAAGGTTAATGCTAAACTCAAAGCCAGAGATGCAGTCCACTGACTTTCCACTTTATCACCTTGCTTACTATTATTATTTAAAATTCTCCTTTCCTGGGAATGGGGGTATCGTTCTTGCATGAAGTCGTATCAGAGATTACGACGGTGTTAACGATCTATTAATGATTTACTTACTGGAGCTCAAGAAAGGGCTTAAGGAGAAGGGTCCGTGTCAATGCCGAGGCTGACCATCAAGATTTCTCAGTTACGCAACCCACTCTGCCTTTCTAGAGGGGACGGGAAAACCAGTCTGAGTCAGCAGGCACCGCAATGTGTTTCTTTTATTCCTGTTCCTCTCTCTTGGAGTCAGAGTCAACAGCAAAGTAGTGAGAGTTGGCAGTTTTGCTACTTTTAAAGGAAGTATCTTGATTGAACTGCTGGGTGTCTGTTTTGAGTAGTGAGTTAGAATACACATACCCCCCAGCCCCCCAACCCCGTGCTGTGTCAATATATCCAAATATCTTCGCCAAAAGCTCAGGAATAAAAAAGGCTTATGTGCTGCTGTATTCTAGCAAAATAAAAGGTGATCAAGAGCTCGGAGACATAAGTTCTAGAAAGGAAATCCAAACTAGATTCTGTGTCCATTGGAGAATCAAAAGAAAAAAAGGGGGAATGTGAAATGTTCTTCTCAATCAACTGTCTTCTATTACTAGAGGAATTTCTATGAAACGTATGTTATGGATCTAAAGCATTGAAAATTGCCAGTTATTAAGGAGAAAATCTGAGCAGTGGTAAATTAGTGTTTACAGGTATAGATTTCTACATCTTATATATTTCATTTCTAATGCCACCTTCTCAAAGAAGCCTGACAGAATGGGTTTCTCACCTCTGGTGACTTGGTAGCCTAGCATATTTCCTACACACAATGCATGGTATAGATTGACTAATTGGGGGTAAAAAATGAAGTGTATATTTCAATAATATTTGGTTTATTTATGCCATCTTTTTCTCAAAAAAGATTTATGCAACAATATTATATACAATGATTAGGATGATACTAATAGGAATCCTCACTAATATGATATCTTTGGACATATTTTCCCATCTTCCACATATTTTAATCTAACTTTTCCTCATTGATATGTTTATAGTCTGTGATTTTCAAATATTTTACAATTTCCAAAAGTTTTAAAACATTGAATGGTGCCTATAATACACATCATGGAGCACGAGAATTACTTGTTAGAAAGAGAGAAATATATATCTTATTTTCTGCAAGCAGAATTACATTTCAAGGCACATGATCTGATTAAGCATCCAGACTCAGGAACCCGCTGAAGTAAATTCCATCACATTTGATACTCAGAATGAAGCAGAAGATAGCCATACTCTCTTTCACGGTCTGTGTTATTATTCCTCTCATATATCCTCTTACGTATTTTTATGGCAGACATTCTTTGAGTAAGTTTGTTGATCATATGTTTAAAAATCCGTCGCATGAACAATTCTATTGCTTCGTATCATCAGCCTGTCCAAGAGGAGAAGGTGGAGGGGACACGTAGATCCATCCAAAACAATTGTTGATGGGTTCACTGTCATTGACATTTGTGAACAGAAGTGAATTGATAAAATATAACTGCACCTTCAGCAGTGATTGAGCTATTCATTTTTCCGTGGCATTGGGCACAGGCTAACTAATAAAAACAGTGCTTGGATCATGTCCTGTCATCTTAAGACAAATTGCCTGTGAGCGAATATTGAATCCTGGGATCCTTATGAAGCTCACGTAAGGCAAAATACCCACTGTTCAAAGAACTAAATTGTTCTCCTGGGGAACACCATACATAAGACACCACATATTTAAAGAGTGAAAATATAAATGAGCCACAAGGCAAAACATCTGGGTTGGTTGTCTGTGGCAAACAGGTAAAGGAGCCACGGACGTTTAAATGTATTTGACAAGACCTAAGAACTTCCTTGCCGTATGGAAGAGTCAATCATCCAAAAGTTGAGGGTTTTGTTGAGAGTGTAACCACAGAACCCACTGGAGATTCTACAGCACAGAAGAGCTCCAAACAACATAAAGACGTTTCCAATAATTTGAGAGGTACAGCAAAGGTTGCGCTTCATTGCAATGAAGTGTGTTTCTTAAGGGTGATTAAAAGTGTTCAAAGAGTGCCAGACAACTAGTTTTCAGATGCGTGAAGGAAGGAAATATTTTATTACAAAAGAATTTAGACTCTACATTCGTAAGCGCTCTTCCAAATCAAATAATTTAAAATGATCTGATTAGCTGGATGGCAGCAAGTTATCAAAGAATGAAAGACTCAGAAGATAAATTCAGCTTCACATATAACAAGTGAAAACAGATGGTAATTGGAGAAATAAAGGAGAATTATTCGCAAGGGGCTTGAATATGAAACCCACAATCGCAGAAGAGGCAGAATAGTGAGTTGGCCAAGAAAAATGACCCTGAATCAAACTATTGCTATAATATAATTTGCACAGTTAAGGAAAGCACAAAGTATGTTCTCAATTATCATTTGTGTGTTCACTCATGCAATGCCCAAATTTATTAGGCAGTTATTAAGGGCTGGGCAAAATTCTAGGTGCGTATACTTTGCCCAAGGGACTATACCAGATGCTGGGAACAACAGAGTGAACATTCTTTGCCCTCCAAGAGTTTATTTCTCTCAGCTGTTGCTGAGCTAGATATGAAACACAAATGACATTTTTAACTCATTACAGTTATGGTAAGTGTATTTCTAGAAGTATAGGGTATATAGCAGGGGATCTGATCTGGTCTGGGTAATCAGGGAAAATTTTCTTAAGGAAATAACATTTTCCCTAATGAGCTGACTGGTGAGAAAATAGCGACCAAACTTTAAAATGCTTATAGAATGAATATAGCTGTTCTACACCAAAAAAGTAAAAATGCATAAATATGGACAACAGAAAAGCATGTGGCACTATGGGAAGACGTGTTAAATATAGATGGTATAGTCATATGCTATTTATATTATAGCATCATCATGTGTAATCTACTTGGTTATGATAAAAACATATGTCCTGCAGGTAAAAAATTACATTTAGCAAAATTTGGGCTAAATATTAGTGAAATTATCTTAAAGATCTCTTCTATAAGAGATCTATAAAACAATGATATCTATGAGACAAACAAAAATGCAACAAATTAGGAAAAATACAGAAAATGTTTCACCATTGGGGACGCCTGGGTGGCTCAGTTGGTTAAGCATCTGCCTTCGGCTCAGGTCATGATCTCAGGTCCTGGGATTGAGCCCCGCATCTGGCTCCCTGCTCAGAGGAGAGTCTGCTTCTCTCTTTGTGTGCTCTATCTCTTTTTTCCCCTCTCAAATAAATAAAATAAAAACCTTAAAAAAAAAAATGTTTGACTATGAATCATTAGCATTAAAATTAAAGTAATCGAGGCAGTGCTGAGGAATATCTAGATTATATGGCATCTTTCACTGTGTTGATCACTTAACAGATTTCAACAAATAATTATTGAGCAATTGATTCTTTCCTCTAATATTTGAATTAATTAATTTGTTTAGAAAAAGCAGATTTTCTTTTCTCTGGAAGATAATGCTTTGTTGGTTTAAGTAATTATTAATCCCTCCAAAAGTAATTATTTGACAATATAGCTGATTTTTCATGACTAGTATTTGTTCTCCAAGCATGAATTGCCAATCTTGCTCCATCGATCAAACATCTGCTCCAACTTTTCACACACCCTCTTCTTGTCCCATGAAAGTGATTTGCTTCACACTTTCCACCAACGCCCTCCATATCTCATATGTTTGCATTTGTATCACGTCCACCAATGGTGCTATCTATAAAACAGCATTTATTTGTTAAATTATTCATTCAACAAACACTGAATGCCTGACATGGTCAGATCATATATGAAATTTTCTGCATCATGGTTTTCGAGCATTGCCAGAAAGGTAATGCATAAAAAATGTCTTCTCTTTTGGCTAGAAATTCCAGCATTGGCAGAATTACCTTTTATTAACCACCTTTAATACAATAAATATCCACTATAGGGACCTAATTTAGAAGAAAGTATCTATGGAAATCATCTGAACATGCTTCCAAAGGAAAAGCTTTAATGCTAATTTGATTAAGAGTAGTATGATTAGAATAATCGTATTTTCTCCTAGAGTGAAAGTTTGTAAGGAACAATTTTATATGGATGCATAATAGTAATGTATTCTTTTTAACTTTTTTATAAACATACAATGTATTATTAGCCCCAGGGGTACAGGTCTGTGAATCACCAGGTTTACGCACTTCACATCACTTACCATAGCATATACCCTCCCCACGCCCCTAGCCCGACCCACCTCCCCCAGGCAACCCTCAGTTTGTTTTGTGAGATTAAGAGTCTCTTATGGTTTATCTCCCTCCCGATCCCACCTTGTTTCATTTATTCTTTTCCTATCCCCCAAAACCCCCACATTGCATCTCTACTTCCTCATATCAGGGAGATCACATGTTAGTTGTCTTTCTCCAACTGACTTATTTTGCTAAGCATAATACCATCTAGTTCCATCCATGTTTTCACAAATGGCAAGATTTCATTTCTTTCAATGGCTGCATAGTATTCCATTGAATGATGCATTTTTTTTTAAAATTGTAGCTGTATAATGTTAGTTATAGCTACTTTATACAAGGAAATCTTAAAGAAAATGATGGCTGGAGTTAGCATTCTTGGTATAGGTTTTTATAAATTGGAATTAAATTCAGCTATAAATGAAAGAAACCCAAAATAATCACTTCTTAAATAAATAGTGGTCTCTCTCTGATAAACATAATCTGGAAATCAGCAGTTCTGGGCTGATAGAAATATAGAGAGATCTTATGGTTGTTAGGACTCCTAACAACCATAATCTTGATGCTTTGCCAACCTTAGTTTGCCATCTCATGGACCATGGTGGCTCATGGTCAAATTCCAGCCATTGGTCTACATTCGAGCCAGCAGAAAGGAGAAAGAAGAAGTGAAAGGAACAAAGGTAGCGTGTCAGTTGTCTTTTAAAAAAGTTTTTTTGGAAGTTGCCTCATAACACTTCTGTTCATCTCATCAGGCAGAATTTAGTTACATGGCCACCCTTCCCTACAAAGTCATTCTTATTCTAAGCAGTTAAAATTGAGGGGTGTGTTGCTAACAGAATATTGGACTAGATAATTAGCTGTCTCATTCTTTTTTCTTTCATTCTGTTTTGGTTTTGTTTAATGTAGCTATTCTTATGCAGAGGTTAGGAACCTGTCTCCCCACTCTTAATGCTGAAGCTTTCCACATACTTCCTCATGCTGCTTATGAAGTTCATGGTTATCTCACCCTTGAGATCTACCACCCCCTCTATTCACACCCTTTGCTTATTAGATTATAAATTTACAGGGGTGATAAATGTATCTTCTTTTACTTTTAACCACCCAGAGACTTCACATCCACTATATAATGCATAAAATACACACACATATATATGCATATAATACACATGTATATATGTATATATACACATATAATACATACATATATATGCATAGCTTCTCATATATACCTCAATATATATTGAGTGGCTGTGTATTTTAAATTTAGATTTTAGGGGCTCCTGGATGGCTCAGTGGGTTGGGCCTCTGCCTTTGGCTCGGGTCGTGATCTCGAGTTCCTGGGATCAAGACCAGCATCAGGCTCTCTGCTTGGCAGGGGGCCTGATTCCCCCTCTCTCTCTGCTTGTCTCTCTGCCTACTTGTAATCTCTCTCTCTCTGTCAAATAAATAAATAAAATCTTTTTTAAAAAATCTAAATTTAGATTTTAAAATGTAAAGATAGACAAGTAAATAGAGTAACTTCATAGTAACTAACAAGACAAGACTACTTGACTGATCATTTTATCTTTTTATTTATTGTAACCAGCACTTTATTTCATCCACTAAGAGTGTCACAATGGGTCCTGTAATGGAAATAAGAAGTATTGTCTCTCTATGGTTTTCAGAAAATAGGAAGTATCTCTAAAAGACTTTATGTTGTCATGGTGAAAAGAACAAAGGCTCTGGAGACAGACTGCTTGGATTCAAACGCGTGTTCTGCCACTTACTAGGTCTTTGACCACGACTAGTTCCTTCATGTCTCCTCGCTGAGTTTCTTCATTGTGTAAAATGGAGACAATAACGAGGATGCATTGTCATGCTGGTACTCAGAAGAGAATGTGCTGGCAAGCTGGGGAAGCTTATGCCCAAGACCCCCTTGTATAGCCATAGGTCTCTTCCCAGGCCCTGGAAAAAGTCCTGGCAATATGTTGACATGACCATATGCTTTGGCAACATTTACAAAAGTAATATTTTTTGTTTGTTTGTTTGTTTGTTTTTAAAGATTTTATTTATTTATTTGGCAAAGAGAGAGAGATCACAAGCAGGCAGGCAGAGAGAGAGGGGAAGCAGGATCCCTGCTGAGCAGAGAGCCCAACACGGGGCTCCATCTCAGTACCCCGAGATCATGACCTAAGCCAAAGGCAGAGGCCTAACCCACTGGGCCATCCAAACACCCCAATCTTTTTTGTTTCTTTTCTTAAAACAGACCCAAACTGCAGAAGCTTCAGTCCCCACAAAATCCAAGCCTCCCTTGGCCGTGCCCCTGAATCAGAAGCCATTTGACCCCATAGTGGTTAGAACCTTTAGTTAGACAGCCCAAGTCAGGGCTGTTGTGTGTGGGTGTGTGGGCCACTGAATCAGAGATACTTAGGACATTTGTTTACCAGCAGGAGATGGGAAGGGGGTGGTTGAACCAGGGGATGGGGATCAACATGTGAACTTGTGGTGAGGGTCACCAGGTGATGTATGGAAGTGTTGTATCACTAAATTGTATGCGTGAAACTAATATTACACTCTATGTTAACTAACTGGAATTTAAATGAAAACTTAAAAAAAAAATGTGGGAACCCAAGCTTAGACCTAAAGAATGAGAACCTTGGGGGATAGGTCTGGCAAATCTCCATTCTGATCAAGCTTCGCGAGTGATTCCAAGGTACCTTAAAACTCAAGACGCTCTGTTGTAATAGCTCTTCCAACTCTGAAATTCTAACTTTAAACTACATAATTCCGATTCAAAAATCACCAATCAAAAGAAGAAACAGAAGATTGTATGGAAGAATCAGAAACGTGGCCCCCTCTTCCAGGATTTGCCCAAGGCAAGGAGTGCTCTGAATTTTGAAAGAGACAGACAGGGGTGGAGCTCAGAAGAGCTGAGATCCCACTTTCCAGCCTGTAAACACAACTTGTCTACAAGTGTGAAGACTTGTGAACCACTACTTCTTCTTAGGTTTATTTTCAAGAATAAATAAATTACTTCATTTCCTTCCCCTCCCCATAAGCCCTGTGGCAAAGATCATGATCATCCTCTGGGATAGGAGATTTTATTAGCCCAAGTCAAGCTATGTTCTTTTATGGGGAGAGAAAAGAGACCTAAATCCAAGAGTTACCATTTCTCTTTCCCAAACTCACTGTTAGATGTTCTACAGACATGATCTTGTTGAATGTCCGTGGCAATCCTGCAAGAAAGGAGTCATTCCTATTTGTATGAATAAGAAAACCACAGCTCAAGCAGATGAAATAATCTTGCATAAAATCACACAGCTAACATATGGCAGGGATTCACCCTGTATGACTGAATTCAAAGCCTATTTTGTCCACCCAACGCCATGACGCTTACAAACAAATTTGGCTTACATTTGTATGTGCAGTGACATTCAAAGCCTAAACCTTAAGAAGATACAATATGACATGATATGATATGATATGATATGATATGATATACCTCAGAACCAATAAATTGCCGTCTCTCTTATATCCATTGCTCCCCACGGTAACTCATGTTCTTTAAAATACTGAAGAGCATAGTCTTTTTTGCAAACACACAGACACACACACACACACAGGAGAGCATTTCCTTCCTTTTGGAAAAGGACTCTGAATGACGCCATCTTCCTAAAACAGTTGTATCTAAGGTTAAAGAATATACTCCTTTCTCCCCCTTCCGCATTAAAGGGTATCTCCATAATTAGAAGATTGTGAATGTGACGCTTTGTATTGTTAGGCGTTGGTGCTGTAGCATCAGTCCAGCTGTAGGCCGTGATGACTGTCTTCAAAACAGAAGAAGACAAGGTGGGTGAGGGTCACAAATGCTGTGGGACCTTGTGGTTTTCATCTCTTAGCATATCATTGAGTTCATCCATTCCTGACAAGGTATGGACTGGGAAAAGAGGTGTATTTTGGAGGGGACAATCACTCAGCACAACTTGAAAATGAGGCCTTCTCACCCGAGCAAGTCCTCTTGGTTAGGATTCAACTAATACACTCGACCTCCTTCATCAAAGCGTCATTAAGGCAACTAACAACTAACCTTTGGCCGCCAAAAGCACTTCATTCAGGAAGAGAGCAACATTTGGCTTCCTCTTTCAAAGCTTCACGAGGCTTTTTGTTTCAGTTCTAAACAATACACATTTGTAGCCTCTCTCCTGGCACCACAGAAAATCTGAATGGGATTTGAAAAAACAATAAAGAAAATATGCAGTTTTTATCTTGTGATCTTTCCTTGTCCCATTTTTGTCCCATTCCTCAGTAAAATCAAGTCACTATGGAAACCTTATCATGTGCCTTCAGTCGGTTTTCATAGCTATATCAACAGATGTGGTGTCAGGAAGAAATTGCCTTGCTACGTTAATTAACCACCCATGGGTGGGGACTGAGGACAAGCAGTTACACAGCTATTAAAAGGACCACTATGAAGAGACAAACAACACAAGGGACGTTAAATAGGCTTGTATTTTTCTCCCAATAGTCACGGCTTTTAAAATGGTTTCCGCAAATCCAGAAGTGTTAGATGTCAAAGCAGTTTGTAATTAAAGCTAAGATGGAAACATTTATCATTACTACTTTAGTGAAATTTCCCAATTAGAAACGAAACCAGTGTTTTCAGAAATAGGAACATGAAAGCTCTATTTACTGCCCCTGGAATGTTTTTCTCTTTCTAACCAAGAGGAGAAATTTCTGTTTCCTCATCTGTGGAATAGAAGAAGTATTTATCACTATTATCTCTGTATCAGGGAATCTTAAGGGGAAAAAAAAGTAGTATCCAGCCAGGGGACCAAGAGAAAGATTTTTATGAGTTTAAAGAACACTTATGATTTCCCTAAGCCTGAGAAAATTCATGATTAGAAGATAAAGAGTATATAAAAAGTTTGGGGTTCAGATTCTAGTGGAACAATGAATTCATTGTGATTATATGCTATAAACATAAAAAATTACACAAAAAAGTAATTTTAAATTTGTAAGTTAAAATTACATACAAAAGGGGCACCTGGGTGGCTCAGTGGGTTAAGCCTCTGCCTTCCGCTCAGATCATGATCTCAGGGTTCTGGGATCGAGCCCCACATCGGGCTCTCTGCTCAGCAGGGAGCCTGTTTCCTCCTCTCTTTCTGCCTGCCTCTCTGCCTACTTGTGATCTCTATCTGTCAAATAAATAAATAAAATCTAAAAAAAAAAATACATACAAAAAAGGACAAATTCTGACATTTCTTGAACATTTATTTTCTTAATATACTGGTTTAGAATTCAATTCCCCCCAGAAAGGACCTCCGAAATTCAGTCAAGTATTTTAAATGTTTATTCAATAATAACCACATATCTAAATGTTTGCACATTCTGAATTAGTGGTCCCAACTGGCGGAGCTTGAAAGTTTTCCTGAAATTTAAAATTAGTTGATCAATAATAAAGCGCAACATCCAGTGACATGGATGTGAATTTCCTTAGAAAATCTGTCACAGAGGGGCACCTGGGTGGCTCAGTCCTTAAATAGCTCAGGTCATGATCCCAGGGTCCTGGGATCGAGTTCCACATTGGGCTCCCCACTGTGCGGGAAGGAAGCCCACTTCTCCTTCTCCCACTACCCCTGCTTGTGTTGCCTCTCTCGCTGTGTCTATCTCTGTCAAATAAATGAATACAATCATTAAAAAAAGAAAAGAAAAAAAGGAAAGGAAAGGAAAACAAAGAAAAGAAAATCCATCAAAGAATAAAATCATACTGAAACCTGGCTGCTTCGGAGATCCTTTGGAACCCATCAGAAACTGATCTTTTAAATGGGGGAGAGATATGCATTCTATATGATAGGAGAGTTTTTCAATGAGAAAACTAATCACCTGGCTTTTTACTACTCCAACAAAATCGTAGGCTCTTAAATGGACAGTGCATTTGATTCTCTAACACAGGTTGCTTTAAAGACTTTTTCTAGTGTTTGGATTTATAAATACGAAGATGACTATCCATTGCAGTTTGTGGGGATAGTTTAGCTCTGTAAAGGTCATACCGAGTTTACTTGGCCTCAGCAATATGTAAACAGGGACTGAAAGACACCTGGTTCAGCCCAGTTCTCTGCTGATTAGGGCTTAAATCCATTGTCCTCCCTGTGACAAGTAGAACAGCCTTTAACAGGTGGCTTGTTTTGTTTTGCAGAAAAATGGAAATTGTGTGTGTTGGAGTGAGTTGTTGAGGGGTCGAGGGTTGAGGGGGTGTATGTGTGTGTGGAGAGTAGAAAAACCATACAAGAAAAGGACCTTGAACAGAATAAAGAAATTAACTCTCAAGCAGTATTAATGGACAGGAGGGTAAAACAACCCTGCAGAAGTTTTATCGCTGGATTTTCACAGTTTGATGCCAAAATGGGTGGCCGAAGGAGGCAGACCAGAATAACAATGCCATGTAGTAATACAGTGTTTTTCTCGGAAAAACTGTTAGCACATGGTGATCATCTCCAGCTTTTTCCTGAGCTGCTGTCCAATAGCTCCTGAGAAGAATGGCATCACAACTATTCTGGAAATTCGCTGTGCCATATCAAGCTACTATAATTCAGAAACGGACCTTTACCGAACATATTCTGGGCCTCTTGGAACTTTATTAACCAATGTCTTCGCATTCAGTTCCCATGTTGACCCAATCTCCCCCTATATACAAACACGCACACACACAGGCCCATGTGTGTGCGTGTGCGCTCACACACACACACACACAGAGCTACCAACACTCAACAGTTCAACTCAAGGGTAAATTACTCATGTGGCTTGAGTGTTCAGAGCAGGGAAAAATGTAGCGAAGTTCATCTTCAGCCAGAGGAAGGGAACTTTCCATGCCAGCTGACCCCTTTCCTTCCTTCAGCAAAAGGTCAAGAGTCTTTTTCATTTGGACGGTGGCTGTAAAGTTGAGCAATCACTTCTCAAATATTGTTTACGTGGCAAGAAATTACCTCTTTTTAATAATGTGAAACAAAGAAATAGGGAGGGGGGTTGGGGGAGAGGAGCAGGTGGATTATTTTACGGATAACAACCTGAAGCAGAAAGGATTGAATTTTTTTTTTTTTTTTAGATTTATTTATTTATTTATTTGGAAGACAGAGATCAGAAGTAGGCAGAGAGGCAGGCAGAGAGAGAGGAGGAAGCAGGCTCCCCACCGAGCAGAGAGCCCAATGCGGGGCTTGATACCAGGACCCTGGGATCATGACCTGAGCCGAAGGCAGAGGCTTTAACCCACTGATCCACCCAGGCGCCCCATGAATTGATTTTTTGCATGCATTCAGAGGGTTTCAAGAATAGGGAGCTACAAGACCTCAGCTCTCAGTCTAGGACTACATCGCACAAGGTCTTCCGTCTTTTAAGATAGTAGAAACCAGATGTTTTCTTCAGACTCCAGTGGTAGTTCAGCCTATTAAAAACAAATTTTAAAAGATTATGTTGGCCAGGAAATTAACCTGTTTATTTAACAAGCTCTCTATCCCTGTTTTCAGAAAACAGTATTTTATATATATATATATACATATATATATATATATTTTAAGATTTTATTCATTTATTTGACAGAAAGAGAGATCATAAGCAGGCAGAGAGTCAGGCATGGCGGGGAGAGGAAGCAGGCTTCCTGCTGAGCAGAGAGCCCGATGTGGGGCTCGATCCCAGGACCTGAGCCGAAGGCAGCAGCTTAATCCACTGAGCCACCCAGTCGCCCCAGTATCATATATTTTTAAACATTGAATGTTACAAGTAATGCATGACACTGTCATTGGAATGTTACGTTTGCTATATGTAAGATGCACCCATACATTTAGTCATTACCATATTTTCCAGACCAAAATATCACAGAAGATAGACTATTAACTTTAATTCATTGACTTAATGGTTCACTTGCCCCTTCCAAAATTTAATGTGTACTTAATATGCAGTAGGCATCAGGTTTGGTGTTATATATAAAGGAGTGAACGAGACAGACTATGGAAAGGTGATTATATTAGACCATCTGAAATGGATGATCACTATTCCCAGACACTCAGGCATCAAGAGAATCATGCACGTCCTCCATCCCAATTAGCTTTCCTTGGAGAGAAAAGAAATGTACATTTCTCAAAAGATACTCCACTCTTCTTGATATAGTCATACCATCAGGACAGAAGTTAATAATGGAGGTGCCAGCCTCCAGTGTGCTCACCCCTTTTTTTAGGAATTTTAATAACCATACACGCATCAATAGTGCTCGAATTTTTACTTCGGACCACAACCCCAGACTCACACACTCAACTGAGAAGACAACATCCCATCTTAGATACCTAGTAGGCATCACAAATGTCATACATTCAAAAAACCTTCATTTTTAGCCCCTAGATTCTCTATCTTAGGAAAGAGCACTGACATTCACCCCGTTGCTCAACAGAAAAATCTACTCACCCTTGTTTACTTACTTTTTCATATATCCCAGTTTTGATCTGTCAATGAATTCCACTGTCTTTGTCATCCAAAAAGACCTTTTCTCCCACTGCTGATATCCTAGTGAAAGCCACTGACAGCTCTCCTCACACTGGTCTTTCTACATCCACCGTGCCCCTGAGGCAATTCTCCACAGTGGAGTGATTCTCTTTAAACATGACACTCTTCTACTCAAAACCTTCCAGGAGCTTCTAGCACTCTTAGAATCAATTTTAACAACCTTTCCTGGTCTTCATCTTATTTCCTGTATCTCTTTGACTTGTTCTCTTTGCTCTAACCACACTGGCCCCTGCTCTTTCCTCAAATGCAAATAATCTAAGTTTCTTCTGACCTGAGGCAATCAGCATGTTCTATGATCTCTACCAGGACTGTTCTTGCCCCAGAAATGACATTCCCCTTTCTTTATTCAGATTCCTGGACAAATGTTACCTACTGAAAGAGGTCTTCTCTGACCACCTTGCCTAAATCCCTCCTTTGTCAACCTCTATCCCCATAACTTGATTAAGTTTTTTCTAGGGCCATTATTACCTAACATTAGATTTTATCTGTGTTTCTTGTCAGTATTCCTTGGCTAATGCATCCGTCAGAAGGGTAATACTTGACCTCTCTATCCCTAAGTGAATGCACTGATTCTAGCAGGTATCAAGAATTCAGCCTCCTTGCAACTGACAAGACCTCCAGACTAGGCAAAGAAGTCTGGACAAGAGCACATGGTGTCCTTGGGAAATGGATAGGACTGTGTTTTAGGCCTAGGCCCAGAGATTTTATAGGATTCCTTTATTGGAAAACAAGGGAAAATAAGTTGCAAATTGGATGATATGAAGAATATGTACACAGGAAAAGTAATAATTCTTAAAAGAGACTCTTACATTCACATAGAAAAATCAAATGTTCTACAATTGCCCTCAAAATGCTTCAACTGACTTCTAAAAATTGCTTTTAATTTCTCATTACTGATTTAGTCCCATGCTTTGAAACAAAACAAAGGCTCTTAGAGATGAAACAAAAAAAAGGCTCTTAGAAATAAAACAAGTCTGGGAATATGTTAAGGTTGTTAACTATATTCTTAATAAAAAATTGCTGAGGGGAGCAAAATTCCTCCAAACTCCTTAAAAATTCTGAAGCATCATAGGAAGCTATGTGTTTTTTTGAAAACAGAACTGAAAATAGGAGAATCTACGGCTTATGTAATTACCTAAAGGAAGTTCTAAGGTTTCTTTTGTTTTTCTCCTCGTCTGTCAGTGTAAGACAGCAGTTCTCAATGTGTGATCTGCATCCTCTTGAATACCTCGGAAATTCTTTCAAGGGCTGCACAAGGTCAATGCTGTTTTTTTCATAATAATATAAGATGTTATTTTCCTTTTTCATTCTTATTTTCTCACAAGTGTACATTGGAGTTTTCCAGAGGTTACATGGTGTGTGATATTGTGACAAACCAGATTAAATGGGGAATCAGATATGCAAATCCAGCTGTCTTCTCTCAAGCGAAACATCAGAAATATTTTCAACTATGGAAAACAAGACCATTCTCATTGCTAAATATTTTTGTTATAGAAAATGTAGTTATTTGGGTAAAAATTTATCATTTATGTTAACAGGTAGTAGGTATACTATTATTCTCTTTGCCGAATAAATAACCACATAATAAATTCTTTTTTTTTTTAAGATTTTATTTATTTATTTGACAGATAGAGATCACAAGTAGGCAGAGAGGCAGGCAGAGAGAAAGTGGGGGAAGCAGGCTCCTGCCGAGCAGAGAGCCCGATGTGGGGCTCGATCCCAGGACCCTGGAATCATGACCTGAGCCGAAGGCAGAGGCTTTAACCCACTGAGCCACCCAGGCGCCCCCACATAATAAATTCTTAACTTCTAATAAATATCTATAGATATAACCACACAACCAAGGATCTGTTTGATCCTCACTAATTTTTAAGAGTATAATGGGGTGCACAAAGTTTGAGAACTGCTGATCTATGACACCAAACTATCAACAAATAGATTCCTCAATAAATATTTCATAACTTAAATTTAAGATGATGAAGACATAGTTAAATACCTTGGTTACTTTAGTTAGATGTATTTCTAAGGACTCCAAGAAAATCATGATTTTTGGTTTTTTTGCATTCATTATGCCTCCCTCTTTCCACAAGGTTTTTAGTGTACCCTCAGTTGTTTCAGCTTATTTGCACGTGCAATTAATTAAAGTTTTGCGAACATGAATCCAAATGGGAAGCCATGGAAAATCTGAAGATCTAACACTGTGGCCATGAGCACAGGCTCCCCCAAAATGGCCTACATTTACTCAACCCTTCTATGCCTCAGCTTCTTTAACTTTAAAATGTAGTTACTATTAGTACCTAAATCGAAGGACTGGTAAAAAGATTAAATAATTTCATACTTCTAAAGTGTCCAGAACAGTGCTAGGTATATTTAATAAGTGTTAGCTCCTATCATAGTCAATATAGAAATGGTATAACATGAAAATATTAGCAGGAACTGTGGAGGAAAAAAGGGAAGCTGATATCAACACTTTAGGACGTATTGAGATTTTCTAGTAATTAGAAACTGAAAGATAAACTTAATCTTACCATTGAGAAATCATATACGTTTTTGTCTGAGAGTAAATTTCCCTTTCTGGTACTCTCTTTCGTAACCATGTGATAACTCTTCATTATGCAGGTTAAACGTATGCCCCAAGAAAGAAAACAAAGACAGTGTATTGTGAAGATTATTAATTATAGGAAAGATAATCTGTGCGAGCTAAGAATATCATCTCCTGATAACGTTGTTTCCCAAGCCAGAACCCATATTTAAAATCATCTGGCCAGAGGGTATTGTCCTGATGAAGGACAGTGGGAGTCAGTAAAAGCCAGCCTCCTAGGAAGACAGCCTGTTGGAGAGCCAGTCTCATCCTTTGCACTATGGGAAGGGCAGCAGTGGAAATAATCTTAAATGGAATGCTCTAGATCACATAATTTTTTTTTATTAGCACCATGACTGTATCTTGTAAAAGTATATTCTAGGCATGTTTTCAGTCCTAAATCGGTTTATGTCCACTTCTATATTGAATATCATTTCATATTGGAATTAAGATCACTAAATAGCAATTTCAGAGTGGCAAAATTTGGTTCAATGTGAGAAGAAAACATGAAAGATCAGAGTTGTCTACCCACCTCGCCTGAGGAAATGAGTTCCCCAACACGGGATGTACAAAAAGGAAAAGTGTACTTTTCTATCATGAAAAAAATAGATCCATCTTGATTGTACTCCTTACCTATTGCATTAATACTCCAATAAACACGCCCATTAACTTTCAATCCTCTGTAATAGAAATAAAATGTTCTCTGTGGCATTTCATATTCTGGACAACTCTCACTCATTGATTCAACAAATATTTATAGGGCAACATTCTTCCAGGAACTTTAAATATAGCTGTAAACAAGATGTATAAAATCTCTGCCTTTACATGACATATTATTTTGAGACAAGGTGGATTACTAACTAATGAGTGAAATACGTATATTCACAAGGTGTTATGTGCTTTGGTGAAAACCAATACAGGGAAGAGGATAAGGAATGTTGAAAAGGAGATGAGGGAATGTTAGCTGGATAAATAGTGAGGGAAAGGTATTTCCAGAAGAAATATAAGAAATTGGAGTGGGGATTTTAGGAAATTTATATTTGGCCATTGACAGGAATATGCTATCTGAAATCATGCCAAATAAATTTATTTTACTTATAATTAAGTATTTATTGGGTTTTAGTGTTTAATAGTCCAAGATAAGTATCTTCAGTTTTTATCATCATTTACCAGGTGCTAGGACCTGTCAATCCTCTTTGTCTCAGGTCTGTCCCCCGGACATACTCACTGTACTCAAAACTGCAGGGCAGGATGGGAAAATTCTTTGTTCTGTCTTCCGGCATTCACAGTCCTTCCTTCAGGATGCTCTCCTGGCTCCTAAATCTGACTTATGTGTCTCCTCATTGCATTATCTTCACTATACTGTGCTGTAATACAGTCCATCTTCAACCTGTTGGACTCCAGGCTGCCTTCTAAACCACGAGTTTCACCTCAGAGAGTGTGTCCATTCTATTCCATCATGGAGGTGGCCAGGAGTATTTGTTGAGTTGGATGAATCAATGGCCCTTACAAATCTACTAGTCTATAATTTTGCTCTCCACTGATTGGATATGCAAACTCCAGAGGGGTGGTTACGTTTTCTTGTGCTATATTCACCGCACCTGGAACAGCCTGGTATGTCCTAGGTGCTCCAAAAACATCTGTTGGAGGACTATACGTATTTGAAACTGGCAAGAACATCATATGCAAGTCAGAAGGTCGCTGTTGACAGCACTTGGCTTTCCAGACCACTTTGATTCCTCTGCTTTTGTGTCCATGCTTCTAATCCCTCTGGCTTAGACATAGGTCAAGCGTGTTCATAGCACATCTCAGTACATTCCTTCCCCAAGCCAGAAAAGTGCTCTCTCCTATACTTGATGGCTCGCCCTTTTCATTTATCAGATGGTGCATCACAGATGGATAGATATCTTAAAATTTCTTGATTTTTAAAGATTTGCCAACATGATATAGAAACATGTATATGAACGTTTGGTCTTAGAATATTTTGATTAAAAAATGAATCTGCCCTATTTTGCCAAAGTTATCTGATATTTTCACTATTTGTAATTTCAAACAACCTGTTTCAGTTCACTGAAATTGCAGTAATCATTTCAGATTTCCTGTCAAATTTTTTGCCTTGGGGTGAATGAATAGGGTATTCCCAGCCAGATATCTAAGGTCGGTTACTTCTTACTTTAATGAAGGGTGTGCTTCCTCTATGTGACTGATGGAAAAACATTACGTTTAGGCAACACTAGCAATTTCATGTGCTTGCCTCACCATTTATGACCATCTCAGTAACTGGAGTGGTGGAGGAAGTAGCATGTCCTTTCACAGGAGTTGAAGCTGTGCCTACGTGTAAGAGCTTAGACAATGATGGATAAGGTAATCTATTCCAACAGAAATGTGGTGGCAGAGAGTTAAGTAAGATATTCTCTGTGTGGTTAGGACTTGTCAGATAAGACTTTCAAGGCAGAAAAGAGGTGAATGAGACCAAGAGGGGATACAGTGGTCAAGCAGGCAAAGAAGGGACTTGGGAGTCAAAAATCCTGGGTCCAATTCCCAATTTAGGGGTTTATTAGCTGTGTGAACATGGACTTTCCTCTCATCTGTAAAGTGAGGTTATCGATACTTACACCACAGAGTGGTTCTAAAGATTGAATAGTGTACTATGTGTAGAGTCTCCATGGACCACAGAACATTAACAGTGGCAAAGGCTTCTGTTTGAGAAACTTAACCTTCAGTGTAAAGCTTCCAGCAGCTCAGTTCAGTGTAAAATCAGCAATTTCACAGGTGATGAGAAGCATCACGTCCAGAAATAAAATTTTAAAAGTGGGAAGGTAGAAATCATAGCAAGAGCAAAACCACTTAACTCTTTATAATCTGTACCATGACGTTTAAGGGAAGAGGAAAGGGTGATGTATGTTAGCTTAAGTGACAATAAACAGGGATCTTCTTTATTTGCAATTGAAAATTGATTTATTGGGGTTTTTTGTGATTAAAGAAATATTTTTTATCATGAGTTGAAAAATACTTCTTTAATCATAATGACGTTAATTGTGAAAAAATTTATGTATTAATGAAAGCAAGTAAAGTAAAAGAGAAAATTATTCAAATGCCACAGTCCAGAAATCAATAAATATAAATAACATTTGAAAGGATAAGCTTTCTTAATTTATGTGTGTGTATATATATATATACACACACACTTATGTATACACATATGTATATATATGTATGTATCTATTCTTTTGAAATTATTCTTTTTACAATTATAGCATTTAGCTATACGTGATATTTTGTAACCTGCTTTTAACACAATATACATTCATGTCAGTATAGCTCTATATTCTATATTGATCTATAGATCATTCTGTTCATGTCAACATGGATCTCTAATTCCATTTTTAATGGCTAATCATGGTTATCATGTGTTACACAGCCTATTGGTAGACATTTAGGTTGTTTGTAATAATTTTTAGCTATTATAAACAATGCTGTGTTGAATTTCTGTGCATTTATATTTGTGCATACTTTTCAGTTGTTCTTTTTGGCTAAGTTGCTTGATGTAGAATTACTCTGACTAAAGGCATGTACAATAAAAATAAAAAGTTTGCCAGCTTGCCCTCTAAAAAAACTACTTGGACTTAAACATAACAGGAAATTTTTAAATCTCTGTATAAAGGATGGAGCTCTAACTGAATTAAAGCTGTTTTTAAATTTTTAATTAAATGCTATGTTAAAGGGGTGGGTTACATTAAAAAGTGGATTAAGCCAAGTAAGAGAAAATAGGGAAAGAGTGTGCATAGGCAGGATTAGTGAAAGTATTAAAATTGTTCAAATCAAACTTCAGGGTAACCAAATGGTTGGTGAGAGTGTAGAGGAGGAAAAATAATTTCCCCTCTACTTTTCTAGGTTCTTGGCAGTGATTCCCTGTAATAAAATACAGATTGACAGGAGAAAAACAAACAGAAGTTTAATAACATGTATACTTCCTATATATATGAGTTATGCAGAAAAACTGAGTAACTCCCAGAATGGCCCAAACCATCACCCAATTGCCATCTCCATGTAAAGACAAAAGAAAAATTGGGGGGGGAGGGCAGGGGAAGCAGCCAGTTAATGGAAGGTCATCAAGAAAAGCACAGATATCAAGTTTACTGTTGTTACTCAGATTTACTTACAAGGCTTCCTCATTGATAAGACTTTCTAGCGATTTGGTCATCCCCCTTCTCCTGGTACACAGAGTAGGTCAACCTTACAAATGAAGATATCCCTATAAAAGTAAATGTTTCTTACAACATGGTAATTTCTATTCAGTTTTCAGAGCTTCTTCTGTGTTGTCTGCTTCTGAAAAATAATCACTCTGAAATAATTTGTGTACCAAAACATATTTAGGGTGGCAAATTCTGCTCCCCTTCAAGAGAAATGTCTGCTTTTATGAATTCCAACTAGTAAATTATGAAGTAATAACAGATAGAATATTTTCAATTTGAAATCTCCAATGAAATAAAGGATCCAGACAATAATCAATGATGGCTGCTGATAACACCAAATGGGGAAATTGATGATAGATGAATCAAGCTGGTGATACCTGAATACACTAGGTTTATCAACACAGAAGGAGAGCCAACCAATATTATTGGCTTCTTTTTTTTAAATTTTTTTATTTTTTATAAACATATATTTTTATCCCCAGGGGTACAGGTCTGTGAATCGCCAGGTTTACACACTTCACAGCACTCACCAAAGCACATACCCTCCATTATTGGCTTCTTGATATGACAAAATGAAAGATATGTACACAAGTCTCCCTATCACACAGTCATGCCAGATAAGCAACAAGTTTATAGAAAAGATAGAAGACAGAAGTCTATTAAAAGATACCACAGTAATGTATTCAGTGAATTCCAGAATGTGTGAAACTTGACAGAACAAAGGACTTGATTTCTTAGGATATTAAATTGTAAAAATAAAAAGAAGAAGAATTTATAGAGCTTCTTCAAGACATTTTTCAAGACATTATGTACATACATAATGTTTTTTTTTTTTTTAAAGATTTTATTTATTTATTTGACAGAGAGAAATCACAAGTAGTCAGAGAGGCAGGCAGAGAGAGAGAGAGGGAAGCAGGCTCCCTGCTGAGCAAAGAGCCCGATGCGGGACTCGATCCCAGGACCCTGAGATCATGACCTGAGCCGAAGGCAGCGGCTTAACCTACTGAGCCACCCAGGCGCCCCATACATAATGTTTTAATGTTATTTGGATCACTGTTCTCACAAACTACCTGCAAACATATTTATTCAGAGTATCAGAGAAATTTCTACACTGGATATCTGATAACATTAAGCAATTTTTGCTAGTTTTCTAAGTGTGACAATGTTGTTGTAGTACGAAAAACAAAGTCTTCTTTTAGAAATACACATTATTTACTGATGCAATTGTGTAATATCCAGGGGTGGCTCTGAAATATCAAACCTGGACAGTGGAGGGAGATCTAGATGTCACAAAGTCAAAAATTTGTTGTTAACTGGTGAAGCCAAAGATGGGTATGTGGGGACTAGCTCTACTTCTCTCTTTCCTTTTACTTATGTTTGAAACTTACTACAATAAAAAATGAAGAATGTATTTAAATATAGATTACTGTATACAAAAAATTTGTGGGGGCGCCTGGGTGGCTCAGTGGGTTAAAGCCTCTGCCTTCGGCTCAGGTCATAAACCCAGGGTCCTGGGATCGAGCCCCGCATCGGGTTCTCTGCTCGGCGGGGAGCCTGCTTCCTCCTCTCTCTCTGCCTGCCTCTCTGCCTACTTGTGATCTCTGTCTGTCAAATAAATAAATAAAATCTTTAAAAAAAAAAAAAATTTGTGCACACTGGGAATACATGAAATGCAGAAAAGAAAATCTACTTTTAATTAAGAGAAATTAAAATAAAAATGGAAAATTGTGATAATCTAAAAATTCTTTTGATTTCAGGAGAAGCCTACTTAAACTTAGTTGGCAATGCTAAGAACCATGTGGCAAAACACGACAAGTCTTCATTATCAAAATGATTGAGAGATTGTTGACTTTAAAAATTATTATTTAGATGGATAAGAAAGAATAATTTTCTATAAAAAGCAATCACAATAAACAGTAAAAAATACATAAACACCACTTATTTTTAAATAAATAAACACCACTGAAGTCAGTATTATCTGAAAGTTATCTTTCCAGAGAAAATGAACGACTAGATTCTTAACAAGATAAAGAGAATTTCCAATCATGGAGGAGGTTGCTGATAATTCCATATCACCTCTCTTATAAGTTGCAATGTAGACCAATGATGGAACATGAGCTTTGAAACCTAGAGTAAGCACTGAGACTTTATATCCTGAAATCTGAATGTTTTAATGGAAGAAAAAAGAGAAATCAGTTCCAGATACCCGTTTTACAGATATTAAGCCTGAGATGTAGGATCCTGAAGTAGTTTGCTTATTGTTATACACATAGCTAATAATAAAGTAAATTTTGCACAGTATTATGGTCATACATGAAAAAGTCTTAATTCTAATTTTGTTACTAAAAATTCCTTTGTGAAGATTACGAGGTGAGAGCCATAAATATTTAATATCATGAATATCATAGAAGTGGTGAGCCCATTGCAAATTCAAATGTATCAAAGGAAAACACTGTTGTTCTCTTTGGGAAAAAGTGGAAATTAATTAGGATTTAATTAAAGCAAACAGCATTTTGGAGGTAATAAGAAGGACAGAAGATGTTTATGTGAATGTCAGATACAAAGAGACATTATATGACCTTTCATGAAGGAGCATAAGGTAGCAAATCACCATTCTGGAGAAGAGGCAAGAGGAGACAAAGATGGCAGCTAGCAACGTTTGGGAGGAGAAAGAGAATTTAGAGAAGGGAAGGAAACAGGTTAGAGTGTGTCCTTCCTCTGTTGTACTTAAATAATCAAAAGCACCATCACCCCTCATCAGAAGCAACTTGAACCCTCAGGATGCTGACCTTTGTTTCAGAGGGCAGTGCCGCTGTATGACCTACGGGCCACACTTTACAAAGCAAATCTTTTGAGCTGGTCTTCAGCAGTGGTACTGGGTCGGCACCCATCCCCCTTCACACTCTCAGCTCTGTGCAATAGGAGACATTTCCAAGGTAGGCAGCTTGGGCTTGCCAGCAAAGTCTTCGGACAGGTAAAAACTGAAGCTCAACAACCCTCCTGAGGGTCAGATACAAACTGAAAGGGGCACAATAAACACCGTGTTCTACCAGTGTAGACTCCAGCCAGCCTCAGGGATCCACTCCATTCGTTTCGCAGGCTTTAATTAACAGTTCGCCTGGTGGGATTCACTCTCACATTAATCCATCTTTTAAAACACTTACCCAGCTTCTTGCCTTCTCTGTATATTTTGATTTTAGAATACCTGTTCTTATAAAATATATGATTATTTCACCTCAATATCTAGACACTACCATATTTAGTGTTTTCTTGGGCCCTATGAAAGAGTTAATGATATCAAGTGATCATAGTTTTTTCAGGTACATAATACATGAGAATAAAGAAAGTAGAATCATCCATGGGAAATATAAAGACCAAGTCAAACTTTCCAGAGTCTGTGCTTGTTGGGTTGAGAAGGGGAGGAGGACCTGTTCAACCAACCAATATGAATTAAAGATCTGAGGACTTTGGATGGTAACAAGGTACAGAATCACATTTCCCCTCATGTTTATTGCACCAAATGATTCTCAGAATAATCCTCAAAGAGACAGAAAATTTATTAATATTCTCAGTTTCCAAGAGAAGCAAAGCTTGGTGCTGTTGTGGACTTTTTTAAAAACGATTTTATTTATTTATTTATAGAAAGAGAGAGAGAGGGAGAATGTGCGTGGGGAGGGGCAGAGGGAGAGAAACCCAAGCAGACTGTGCTCTGCGCTGAGCGTGGAACCCCATGGCAGGGGTCTATCTTCCAATGAGGAGATCATGACCTGCGCTGAAATCAAGAATCTGTCCCTCAACAGACTGTACCACCCAGCTACCCCCGAGTGCTCTTATGACCTTAAGGAAGGAGCAAACTATAGCAAATTATTGTTCTGTAGAAGAAGCAAAAGGAGACAAAGTTGGTAGCAGCGAGGTAGTCGCAAAACTATAACTACACACTCTTTCTGCTCTTCTGGTATGTGATCATCCAATTGGATATGAAAGCTTCAGGGAAGACCATTATGACCTGTGGGAATGATTGCCTCCAGTGGAGCTCTGGTGGAGGTCCTTCCCTGCAGTGACTCCCTAATGGGCAGACCAGTTCAGAAAAATTCTGATCAATTTTCGTTATTGAAAGAGCCTCATTATTGTCATTGACTCATTCATATGTATTATTAAATTTCTACCTCAGAATAGATTCAGAATTCTCCCACAGCTCCTGCCCTTGGTGCCGCAGACTGTATTTGTAAGTAATAGACATTCATGAACTTGGAGAGGTGATCAATCCCTTCAGATCCAATTTCCCTCTTTTATAGGAAAATGCTACAGCAACCTCCTCATTATTGCAAAATAAAATTAATTGATAATATAACCTATTCCATACATATTTCTTAGTTTTATAAAATAGTCTCATTATACTATGAAAGGGGAATAAATACCAATATTTTATAATGAGCTGATATGTTGTTCAGTCTATACATCCCAGGTATGACTTCAGAAGATATGTGGGAGCAGTCAGAAGCTTGTCCTACTATGTAGAACTCCCCTGAGGGGAACAGCTACAAATGTTGGTTAACAAGCAACATTGCCAGCCATGAAGTTTTTCCAAAATGGTAAACAGCTCTTGTTAAATTTCAAATAAAACAAAGTTCAATCTTCCCTCAATATATATAATAGTTTTATTCCTGGAGAAATCAGTGTAAGTTAATACATGCCAAAAATACTTTGTTCTTATACAAAAACTAGAGTAAGGTTGTAGGCTCAGATAATAAGTTTTTCACCTATATGAGGGCTTCGTAGAACATCCGAAAATTATATGAAAGGAAGGACAATTATTCACCATATGGGACTGACTCACGCATTGTAAGATGTGTTGCATTCCTGGCCCTGGCCCAGTAAGTGTCTATAGCAACATCCATATTATTGTGACAACAACAAAACATCCCCACGAATTTCCAAATTGCCCCTAAGCAGCCCTACCACCCCAAGACCTTAGGGAAGAAGGGGATATTGTCCACATTCTGCCTGTCCTCTTTCCTCTACATTCCCAGACTGTTCCGGCCGGGAAGAAGGAGGGCTGCTGAGCCATCTTATAGGTTATATGCTCAGTGTGGTTGGATAAAGTCCTCAGCTGTTCTCATTGGGGAGGGACACTTTACTCAGCATCTTTTCCAGGCACTGAGGAACTTCTGTGTGATTGGATTATTATTTTGAGTTTTACTTCCTGTGGTAGAATCCTTGGCAGGTCTACACCCCAATCTCATTTCCCTGATGCAGTCCTATCTCTGAGACCACCACACCCCACTTCTCCCCAGTGGTCTTTCCACCACCTCAGGACTATAGGATGCAAAAGTGGACTGGAGACTAAGACTTGGAAATCAGCTGGCAGTCTCTGATTCTTCCCATCCTTAAAGCAATTCTGGGAGCCTCCCCTCTTTACCTCAAAGAGGAGGGACTGGTTGAGTACTATCTTCCCACAGCTCCTGACAGAGTGTGCAACACACCAGTGTGCTTATTTGTTTATATACCACATTCAGAAATTTTAATTTTGAATAAACAGGTAGAAATATAGGAGTCTTTCAGTTATGAAATATGTTGTCTCCATGTCAGAATTGAGCAAGAATTAATATTTTATTTTATTTATTTTATTTGACAGAGAGAGACCACCAGCAGGGAGGAGGGGCAGAGGGAGAGGGAGAAGCAGGTTTCCCACTGAACAGGGAGCCGATGCTGGGCTCAATCCCAGGACCCTGAGATCATGACCTGAGCCAAAGGCAGACGCTGAACCGACTGAGCAACCAGGTGCTCCTTGAGCCAGAGTTAATTTGTTCACTTTGGCTGTCAATATTTCTTCTAATCTATAAATGTAAGAGAGGAATTTCTAAGAGCATTTCTGGAAGATATGCAGATAAAACAAAACAAAACAAAACAAAACAACACAAAAAAACAGACTCTTCTAAAAATGGTCATCTTCCTGCATTAGGAATTATATAATTTGGTTAATGTCTCTTTTCTTCCCCAAGATGAAAGCTCCATTTTTTCACGTGTTCATTGACAATTCCTAGGTCTGACATAGTCCCTTGCTTAACAGTTACTTTTAAAAACGTAATAAATAAGTGATCCCATGAATAAATGATTTTTATCTTTCATTATATAGCTAGCAAGTAACTTCCAAAATTCAAGCCCATTTCCAGAAGATTCAACCATGCATCTGCTCTGACCATAAGATACTTTCTCTCACAGAAAAAAGAAAGATGTTTCCAAACTTGTCAGAAAAATTCATTAGGCATTTTTAAATATTAGTATTAATAAAATTGTATTTAAATAAATATATTAAAACTCAATCTTAATAATCAAATTTATTAAATTTATTTAAATAAAATAAATAACATTTCATCTTAAAACAAGGGGATGAAGATCTAGAAATCTAGCATATGCTTTTCACTTAAAAATATATCCTACGATGTCAAGTAGTGTTAGTGTTAAATTAACACTAGATTTCTCCTAATGACAAGTGTACAAACTTTCACTTTGTGTCAGAATAAGGGTGGGTCACAAGAGATGTCAGAAATACATATGAAAAATCAAGCTAACTGGTTCATCTTGGATCTGTTATCCAATAAATAAGACTAGTTTTAAAAAAATAAGTACTTTTAGCAAAACAGGGTTCTTATGGATGTGTGTGTGTTTGAAAGGCAATAAATATTTGATTAAATGTTCTGACTACATTCAGCTTTCCTTCATTGATTCTGTATATTTCTAAAATAATATTA
Source organism: Mustela erminea (assembly GCF_009829155.1). Lineage (NCBI taxonomy): Eukaryota > Metazoa > Chordata > Mammalia > Carnivora > Mustelidae > Mustela > Mustela erminea. The sequence goes on from NC_045620.1 coordinate 108,978,314, forward strand.
AAAACAGCTATAGTTAGGGGAAGCAAGAGGCCCATTATAAAGGCCATCCTTTGCCAAACTTAGCTCCATTTGGCTTTCCCACAGTGTCGATTTTAATGTCTGGCAATTTACTAGTAGACTGGCTGTAAATGCGGATCTTGTCACCTGCTCCCAATTTACAAGTCAGATCTACGTCACTAAAAGAAGACCAGATACTCCCAGTCTCCTATAACATATTAAGAACTCAGCCACACATCAAGGGGGTCAGGCACTAGGAGGAGTGACTCTAAGTTACAAAGTATAGAGATGCATTGTCCATAGAGAATTTAAAATCAATAATAAAACCAACTAAGTGCTGTCCTCGGGTCATTATCACCATGCACCACCCCAGGGATAAAATAGTCTCCTTGCCTGCTGAAGCAGATGACCCTCCCCCACCCCTTTAGTATGCCACACTCAAAGGAGACTTGTTTCCTAGAATACCAACAGCCTTACAGAAATCATATGTGTTCCAATTGGAACTATCCAGAAGGATTCCCCTGAAAGTGAAAACTCAGTAATTTTCAAAAGTACTGGGCTGGGAAAGGAGCAGTAATGAGGCTCTGCTGAAGATCTGAGCCAAGGAGAAAAATAACTATATTCCCTTTCTTCTCTAGTCATAGCTTAGAGTCCTTGTACTGGCTGGGGTTTCCCTGAGATGACTGTAATCTTCTCCCTGCTGGACCCTTTATCCCTGCCATGTTCGCTTTGATATAACGCATACCCTCCCCAAGATGTACCTTCATGAAATGCATATTTGGCTATAGCACTCACATGCTCAAAAATCTTCAGAGTCTAATTCTTACTACGAAGCTAAATTCCTGGAGTTACCTAATTCTCATTTTTAAGTACCACAGGACTTATCTCATGGCACTGGATGGAGTCGTCACTCACTGTTTGCTGCCTGAATGATTTACAGGTTCGGCCAGGATATGGGCTTCAAAGTTTCCTTTATATGATTTTCCTATAATAAGGCGTGTCCCATTAATCTGCATCATTTATTCAACATATACTTATTGATCATCTCTTTGGAGTTGGTTGGCAGTTTGTTGTGAATAAATTTCATCTAAAATTTCCATCTAAAATCTTTCCTAGAGCCATTTCTAGATTCAGAGATTTTTTTTTTTTTTTTTTTTTGGACAAAAGAAAAAGGAAGACAAAAACCAAATGTCTCTCAAGATCTGTAAGTTGCATAAATCAAGTATCTTTTTTAGGCCTCAAAACTATCATCATTCTTTTCGAAAGAGAGCAGTTCCTAGGTGGTACTCTACATTAGCCTCTGAGCCTCTAAGGAGATTTGAAACCAAGTGTATAGGACTTGGCCAATAAAAGGCCATGAAGGTTAAATAAAATTAGAAAACAAAACAAAACAAAAAAATAAGCAAGAAGTCAGCTATTATTTCTATGGGTTTTTGCAAATTTGCAAATGGTGATTTTTCCAATAAGTAGATATTTAGTCACAGTTAAGATTTGTGTATGTGAGTGTGTGAGTTTGCGCTAGAGTGTGTGTGTAGGAATGCAATTGTGTGTGTGTGTGTGTGTGTGTGTGTGTGTATGGGTGTGTGGTATGTGTACTGTGTGATCTCAGATAAGAATATAGGAAGAAGGATACAGGAGGTGTGACAAACTCATGGAAAGAAGCCCTGGAACCATCAGTAAGCTACACGTTATGCCCCTCCCTCCTCACCAGTGCTATTGACTTTGTGGGAAGAGTTCCCCCCATGAGAGCTCACTTGTGTAAAGTTGGTCATCCAATTGCATTAAATCACCATTCTTGAAATGAAACCCAAAGGGGTAGTCAGAATTCTTGCAACAGCTGTGCCTTAGAAAGAATATAGCCATTTTATGTGCAACCTCTGGGAGTTGTCTGCTGTTTTGGAACAACTCTTGGATTTATATCAGACGAACATGCACCTGAATACAGAGGTGGAAATGGTGTGCTTGGGCCCCGGCAGCTGAGTCTGACCAAGGCTGGCTGCTTTGAGGTGGGAATTCCTCAAGGAACTTCGACTCATGGCAGAAACTAAGTATCAAACAAACAAAACACTGTGCTCTATCATTTCATCTGTGTGGGACTCTCAAAACAGGGAAGCATGGTCGATGAGAAATTCTGACTTCACGGAGGTGTCCGCAAAACTCACCACCAAAACTTGTACTTGTTTCCTGAGGTCACAAGCTTGTTTTCATTGCTTCATTTCTCCATAGGACTATCTCCATCTGATACCCTAGCAGGAGTTCATTTGTTTATTTTGTGTACTGCCTCTTCTTTTTCCTGTAGAATAGAAGTTCCAGAGGATGGGAAATTTAACCGATGTTTCCTCCATTGTATCTCTGGGTCTGGGACAGTGCCTGGGAGAGGGTAGGCCCTCATCAGTAGTTGGTGAATGAACATAAAGGAATGGATGAGAAAATGAATTAATATGACTATTCCCAATTGTGTTCTCTTTGTCTCTGCTCTGTCCAGCTTTTTGCTTTTAATAAGAGTTGCTTGATGACTTTGAACATATCAGAAAATTCACAGGTCCCTTGACTCTTGAAAAATAATCAATAAGGAAACAAGCACATATCCATAAATTATATGCTTAAAGAGCCTCTCTTAACAGGAAATAAGAGATTCTCTGACATTCTTACAAAGTGAGCCAAATGAGTTTATAAGTAATTCCTGAGATAATTGACAAAGGGTCAGCTTACCAGCATAAGCCTGAGGCTCGGTCAGATTGCCATCTCTGTGTGGTCTGGCCTCCTGCAATGTCACAGACAATCTGTCTGTCATCGCAGAGCAGGTGGCCAGGCAGGACTGTGGGTGTGGATATGGTGATGATATCAGTTGCTAACCAGGGCCTGCACTATAGCTACAAGGAGATGATTGCTATTGAGTTACAATTTGCACTGGGCAGGGGCCCAACAGTTTACTTGACCCTAGAACCCAAATCCATCTTTTGTCAACACAGGGCAGTCCCTGACAGGGCACAATATATGCTTTATTAATTCATCTACCGTGTACCAAAACTGTTCTAAATGCTGGGGATTGAGTGTTCAACAAAACAGAAAGAGACCACGTAGTCAATGGTCTCAATTTTCTTGAGCATCTCTTCCAATCTGCTTATCTATCTTTGGTCAATTACAAAACCCAATTGTGCCCCTTAGAGATGTAAAAAGACCGCCAAACATTTGTGAGCTCTCAAGTTTCCAGAAAGAGTCTCCATTTTTATATTCTATTAAATATCAAGGTTTGATGGAACCGCAGAATACAAGCAGTGGATGTCAAGGGATTTTTTTCACTCGTCTTTACCACTAATTAGCTATTTGATCTGAGGCTAGAGGTTCTCAGCTCTGGCTGAAACTCAGAACCACCCAGGGAACTTAACAATTTTCCAATGCCCATTCTCCACATTCAGTCAGTGAAGGCAGAATCTCCAAGAGTAGGTCTGGGCTTCCTTATTATTTTGTAACAATATAACTGATACTTGTTGGGTTGGGCAAATCTCTTTGAGCTCAATCTGTAAAGTAAGGGTGATCGTAGTTCCCTCATCAATGCCTAAGGATTTCTTAAATTAAAGTTAGGTGGTAGATAGCAAATAATTTTAATATCTACACAAATAATTGGTACAGAGCACGCTGGAGGCTTCGTCTTCAGTCTCTTTTGGTAGAGTCCTTGAATCAATGTTGAGGAAAGTTTGTGCAAACTTAGTGAAGAAGTTTATGTCACAGATAAGTTCATCTGTTAATATAATTGATAAGACGGACTCCTGGGTGGCTCAGTCCTTTAAATGGCTGCTTTCAGCTCAGGTCATGATCTCAGGGTCATGGGATCGAGCCCCACATCGGGCTCCCTGGTCCACAGAGAGTCAGCTTCTACTTCTCCTACTCTCCTCCTCCCCAGGTCATGCTCTCTCTCTGTCTCTCAAATAAATAAATAAAATCTTTAAAAATATATATGATTGATAGAACAAGCAAAATCTTCATTATAGTAGAATTTGTTTGAATTACTCTATCGGAAATTATGCCCGCAGATTATAATGGAGATGGGATGAAGTTAATACCCAGACATAAAGGAAAATAAATATTGTGAGTCAGCAAAAATGTTGTTTTGTTTTGGAAAGCAAATTAATGCTCAGAGACTGAGGTTTTGTTGTTGTTGTTGTTTTGTTTTTTTGCCAGCAATTTATTCAATGCAGTTGCACTGTGGGAATTTCACTAGTCAATAGCAAATAGGATGTCTCTTAATAAACCAATAAAGAAATAATAAAGTCCAAATCAATGATAGATTAATCACACTATTATCCCAGGCAAGAGGAGAGGGAAGGAATAAAGTCCACCTTCAGTGGGGTTGAACCTTTATAGGAGGTGGTACTTGGAAGAGACACGTCCGCCAACTGTGAGCTCACGTCCAGCTGTCCCTTCAGAAGTTAAAGTTCCCTGTTGCTAGAGCGTGTTGCTAGGGAACGGTAGCTCTGGTGTTGATGGGCAAGATGATCTTTGCCAAGGGCTGTTGCATGGTTTTCACCACTGCCAAAAAGAGTCGCCTTGACCAAGGCAAGAGCGAATGCCCCAAGGTCTTTGGAGAGCTATTTTAGCTGAGAAGGAGTCACCTTGCCCAGACTGAGCACTCTCAGACAGGCCTCACAGACTCTTGGTATTTATAGTCTAAATGTCCCTTTGCCACAGTTGCCTCTTTATATGTTTTTATCGAGAACCCCTCCCCCCAGTGCTCTACCAGCTGAACTGCTGAGTTCTCATTGGTGAGGAGAGATGAGATGATGATGCCGTGATATAACTTACCTCATGCTTACATCAACACAACTTTATTTCTATAAACAACTATTTGTTTTGGTCTTTGTCATGAATAAGTAGATTTGACATTGTACCAAGCCAATATACAACAGATAGAGTGCCCCTCTATGAGACAGATACCTGCACTCTGTACAAACAGAATTAGAAAGCATGCAACAGCTTCTTTCATTACAGAGGAAGGAAGTACTCTCAAAGTGTAGAGCATTCATTTTCCTGGGTTTATTTCTAGTATAGAATTCTGTATAGTATAAATGACAGCCTAATCGTTATTGATAATGAGATGGCCTGATTATGTGGAACTTAATTATATAAATACTTTTTTTTTTACTTTATGAATATCATTTTTATGGAAACTTACCAACAATGGTAATAACAATAGCATCATTTATTGAGTAATTACCGTAACCAGGGACTAAGTCAAGCCCATAATATACATTTTATCCTTCCTATAACTTCTTTAAGGAGAGTCTACAGTCTAGGTTTTTCAGACAAAGATACTGTGACTCAGAGAGATTAAAGAACTTCCCCAAGATCCCACGGCCTCAGGTGAGATACAGACCCAGATACTCTGACTCCAAATCCTTAACTCTTAATCAGTTTCAGTTCTTTTATGATCTACTCATTGCTCTAGATAGTGATTCTGCCATGAAGTTACTCACTGGTCAAGTTGTGGGACACTGACTAGATAATGTCCTTAATGTGATGAGGCAGAAATGGAAAACAAGAGTGTCAGGATTTTGTACAAGCCCACTCCACGACGATAAATCGCTCAAACGTGGAAATGCCGGTCCCTGATCCAAACACTGTAACAAATTCAGAGGAAGTGGGTGACCTCTTCCCAATGAAGGAATTGTGGGTTATAACTGTGAGTCTACTGGGGAGGCTGCTTCCACCCAGCAGTAGGACCCACTTACTGGATGGAATTCAGAGTGGTGCTGAACTAGTCAAAATAAAACAGAGAAGTAAATGTTTACTTGTAGGAACGAGACTCCAGCGAGGAGGAACAATAGCACTTGAAATCAATAAAAAAAAAAAGTCCCTGTCGTCCCCCTTGAAGCAAAGAACACTGGATCCAATCAGCAGCATTGGAAGCCCAAAAGACAAATCATGCCAGTGGGCTAGTTGAAGTTCCCAAGAGAGGGAGAATGGCTAAAGCTGAGCTCCTCGTGCTGACCATGCTGGGACGAGCTAGTCTACTGTTTTCTTATGTAGACATGAGTATCAGATTGAGCTCAAGAATGAGCCGGTAGTTGAGTGTGAAGACTGGTTGAGGAGGAAACAAGGTGGGGAATTACTAACTCCATATGAACACACTTGTGAAGACCCAAGACTAGAAAAACAAGGATGGTACCTCGGACCTAAGTAATTCAAAGTACAAATGAAAGAAATGACAACAAAGTACTTATTTTTTTTATGTTGGAAAATTATTGAGTGTTTTAGCAAAATATTAAATATTTTATAAAATTTTGGTAGGCTTGATCGTATGTCCAATTTGTCTGTAGACTGGATGGAAAGTAGGGCCTAATTCACAACATTTACACTTGGTCTGAAAGTGAGTTTGCTATAAGGTCTCCTGAAGGTTTGTGGGAATTATTTCATGAGAATTTGAACCGTCTTTATTTTTTTATTTTTTTATTTTTTTAAATTTTTTATTTTATTTATTTATTTTTTAAATATATTTGACAGAGAGAAATCTCAAGTAGGCAGAGAGGCAGGCAGAGAGAGAGGAGGAAGCAGGCTCTCTGCTGAGCAGAGAAGCCCGATGCGGGACTCGATCCCGGGACCCCGAGATCATGACCTGAGCCGAAGGCAGCGGCTTAACCCACTGAGCCACCCAGGTGCCCATGAACCGTCTTTAGAATAGATCAAATCTTAGTGATTTTCCTGTAGAGTCCCCCAAATGGTCATGCCTTACTCCTTCAGATACCTAACAGAAGAAACCCATATCTCTGAATCCTAAGCCTGAAGAAAAGATTGGCAATCAAGATTCAAGAATACAATTAAGAAATAACTATTGGCATTGGAATGTAAATCACCACCTTCCTACGTAGAGTATTTCTTCTTTCCAAAGCCACAGGCTGCAGAAACCACTCTGTTTCCTTACCTAGAGCCTTGCTAGTGATGTAGTCTTTGATAATTCTTACAATAAAAATCCAGTCATGTATGACATTTAGGAGGGAGCAAAAGGTCTGACTTGCCTTGGGGCCCTGAAACCTTTATAAAGATGCCTTAAATGAGAAATGAAAGGAAAAAAGAAATTAAGGACTCAGAAATTGAATCAAATCAGAAAGGGGGTGCCAAAATCACTAGGCACTAGGCTGCCTTTTAATGGTTCTAGGTAAAGAGAGGAACTTAGGAAAGCCTGGGTGGCTCAGTCGGTTAAGCCTCTGCCTTCCGCTCAGGTCGTGATCCCAGGTCCTGGGATTGAGTCCCACAACGGGCTCCTTGTCCAGCGGGGAGCCTGCTTCTCTCTCTGCCTCTCCCTGCGACTCTGTCTTCTTGTGCTCTCTCTCTGACAATAAATAAATAAGAAATCTTAAAAAAAAGAAAAAAAAACCTTAAAAAAAAAAAAAAAAGAGAGGAACTTATGTAGATTTTCCCACCAAATTCAAATTAACCTAGTACCAGACTACATTGGAAAAGAGGAGGAATAAAGGGGACCAAGATGAAGTCTTAATGCTTTCTCAGCTACTGATAAAGTGAAATCTGGGCACCACTGGAATACAGACAGGGCTGGTGTCGCCCACATCACAAGTGTGCTTACACTTCTGAGAAAATCGGAGCTTTCACCAAGTGGTCCCTAATATTAAGACTAGGTTACGCCCCTTCCACAGAATCTGTTCCAATGAGATGTAGTCCACTCACATTTTCATTCAGCTCTTCTGCTCAGTTCCTGCAGTTTAGCCTGGTCCTATTTCCTGTGGGGAGAGTCATTAGTTACAGGCTATGCTCTGTGTCATTTAGAAAGCAGCCACTTTTCTCTCCAAGTCCCTTTCATTGAGTATGAGCCAAATGTCTGCCTCTCACACTCTCTTGAAATCAGTACCCTAAGTAATTTTTGGCTAAGGACATACTCTTACAGAGAGATGGTGACCTTCTCTGTCTCCCCACATGTCATTCTGTTTACACCCACTAGTCAGGGCAATCTAACAAAAAGTCTGTGGCAAGTCAAGAGCATTTAACTCCTAGCGAGGAAAGGAAAATGTTCTCAGGGGAGAACGACTCCTGGGAATATATAAGACAAGAAGAAGCTTGCTTTCCACCATGTAGCCGTGTATCCCCAACCATTAGGTGGACACAGCCGAACCTTGTTAATTAAAGCACAGACATCACCCGGAAATACCAACGTCACTTGTAAGTTTGCTAGAAATGCAGATCCTAGGCCTGCTCCAGAGGAACCCGCAAGCCCCAGGTGATTCGTATGCACATTCAGAGTTGAGAGATATTGGTGCTAGAACAGTGGTTCTCAACCTTGGTTACAGGTAGGAATCAATTGGGGTATTAAAAAAAAAAAAAAAAAAAAAAGTTACCCAGGCCTGGGTCCTACCCCCAGAGATTCCAAGTTAATCAGTCTGGGGTGTGGCCTAAGCACTGGGATTTTTTAAAGCTCCCCAGGAGATTTGGAAGTGTAGTCAGCGTTGAGAGCCACTGGCCTCATAGTCCAACAGTGGGATTCCTGGAGTCAGAATCTCCTTTCTCCTGTGGCCTGGCTGCCAGAGAGCTCCAGAGTAAGTAGTGGGGAGATCTCTCCTAAGGACTTAACTTTCTGCCCTATGCTCTGTTCCTCTCACCTTTTCCATACAGCTGTCCCTGACCCCTCACACGTCCACCAAGCTACACCAGTGGTGAGTGCCAACTGGTGCTTTACAAAGAGAAGTTCGGAGTCACGCTTGAGGACTGCATCGCCAGAGTCTCAAGATGGGATGCTAAAATCTGCCTTTTTAAACAAGCTTCCCAGGTGTGTCTGATGGGCAGCCAGGTTTGTGAACTCCACAGTGGGTCTAGCCTTCCATCCTGCCAAGTCATTAAGGGTTTGTAAGGATGAATGAGCTGTCAAGAGAGCAAGGGCCTGGTGCAATGCTCCTTTATTAATTATGGGGAAGTGATGTATTGGCAATGATAATGCTTCTCTTGGAAAGGCCAATGAATGGTTCGTCGATTGCTGCATTAGATTTTTCCCAACTCAACCTTAATGCTCAGCTTTTACTCCTCCGTGTAGTTTAGAAGCAGCACGGGCTTTCGCCTTAAACAGCTTCTTGGTCTTTATTCCCAGGTGAGCTCTTTGCAATCTTCGAGGGAAATACCAACACGGAGAATCTTTCAGAGATCTCGGTTGGGGAATACCTCTCCCTTACCCCCACATCCTTATCTGCTTGTGTCAGCAGCGTCTGGCCACGGTACTGCTGTGCGTGTCTATACGTAGGAAAAACACAGTGAGGATGTAAGAGAAAATCATTGATACATCCCCAGGTCCCCTTGCTAAGCCAAAGCTTCCTTTAGCAGAGGGCTAGAAAGCGGAGGAAGAAAGATAGATCTGGATGAACAATTCCAGAGGTGAGAAATGGGTAGGCAAGTCGGGGTGAGGGTTCTGCCTGGTGGGAGAGGCGAGGAAGGTTCAAAAGAAAAGTTGCAGCGCCCGTCTGCGCGTGTCATCGATGGGCTGGGCGCCCGAGGGAGCGCTAGCGCGGGGCCAGAACGCACTGCGGGGCCGAGGGCCGGGAGCAAACCGACAAATCTTCTCGGCGGCGGAGGCTGCGAGGCTGGAAAGGCTCCCAGACCGCTCCGGGCTCCAGAAACGCGCCGGCTCTCCCCACCTCGGGCGGTCGCCGAAGGCGCCGGGGCTCGGCGGCGGCGGCGGCGGCGGCGGGGGGGCCGAGCGCGCGTGTGAGCGAGTGCGAGGCTGCGGGCGGCGGGCGGGCGGCGGGCGGGCGAGTGTGCGCGGGAGGGAGGGGGAGCGCGCGCGCCGCCCGGGCCCCGGCCCTCCCAGCCTCCCGGCCTCCGCCGCGCCTGCCTCCCGCCCGCGCGCACCGGCTGCCCGCAGCCGCCGCTCCCGCTCGCGCCGGCGCTGCTCGGGAGCCTGCCCGCCGCCGCCTGCTTTGTGCTTCCCCCAGAAGATGGGAGCGACCTCTTCCCGGTCGGGAGCTATTTAAAAGGAGGGAGCGCGCCGTATTCCCTGCTAGCGTGGAGGAACCGGGGACGGATCCATCCACACTCCCCCCAGATCAGGTAGGATCTTATGATGGGCAGCAGAAGGGATTTGGTCCGCTACGGCCAACTGTTTGCTATTCCTGTTCCTGAGGCTACACTTCCCTCCGCTTGGGCCACGGACCGGCTGCTGGATTGTGTGTGTGTGTGTGCGCGCGTGTGCGCGCGCGTGTGTCCCCACACGTTTTCTGGGGTGTCCGCGCTTCTCGGGGAGCGAAATTGCTCGGGCTGGTGCGTCTGGGCGTGAGTGTGCCTGCCTGCCAGTGCCGGCTGCCGGAGGAAGAAAGGGCTGCTAAGGAGAGATGCTGCACCCTTCGCCGCGCTGGGCTCCGAGGCTTCGGGGCGCGAAGAGCTAAGTCCGCCCGGAATGCCGCGCTACTGGGGATCCAGGCGTCCCCACCCACTGGGCTCTGCTCCGCGGTCATCCCACCTCCTGGTAATTCCTGGGGTCTTCCCCAAGGCCACGCTTGAGAGGCTCGTTTCCGGCCAGCTCTGGGTGCGCCTTCACCTCGGACTGCGGAGAGGAGGGAGTTGTGGCTGGGGCAGGAGGAACAGGCAAGGGGGCTTTACAGCGGGGGGAATGGGCTGGAGGGTTCCCGTCTCTGGGCCCTATGCCGGGGTGTGCCTTGGGGTTCCTGCACACACAGGCGTCTTTCCCCCCACGAGATTCGAAGGGAACTTTGCAGCTGCATTATCTGCCTCTGGAGATTTGCTGGCTCTTGGGGAAATGGTCTGTGTTCTGAGGTGTGAGGATATCCTTCTTGGCTCCTCCTTAATGAAGAAGAGGGAGGTCTTACGGGTGGACAGTAGGCTAAAGAAACCGAATCTGCCCAGAGGATGCTTTTAAAAAGACAGTGTGTTTGCATCCTTGATTTTAAACATCCCCCCCACCAAGGATTCTGTTGACTGTTTTGATGAATGACTGGGGCTAGCAATTTGTATTTCCCTCTCCAGACAAAGTGGCAGTGGTTGGGTTGAAAGCAGAGTGATCAAATTTAGCAAAGAATTTTCTGAACAGAGCAATAGTGCATGGTGTCCGCAGTCATTGGAAAGAAAGTCATGCCTTGCACTAGATATCTGTTTAACCCCCCCTTAGCCCGGCTCCCTTGCAGGCGCTCTGTATCTCTCCTGCTAGTCAGCCACTAGTGGTTGTGACTATAACAATACAAACTTTGTCCTGCTGGAGGTGTAAAGACTAAAAAGAGAAAAAAGGATATCAGTAGGAGGTGTAGTGGAAGAAGCTTTTTAAAAAATGACAGATGTGGTAAAGACAGTCCTGGCATCCAGATCATGGAGGAGCTGGCAGGGTAGGTGGATTCTGATCAGATCTGGTTAAAGGCATAGCTTGAGGATCTCCAAATATGAGCAATTTGAGCACCCACAACCCAGCATCTGTAGGAAGATTTGCTAAGGGAAATGGGGAAATGGGGAGCAACTAGGAGGGGGTTCTGCAAGTAGACCTCACCCCCCACACTCCCCCCCAACACACACATGCACACACTTGTATGTTTTCTTTTTCTCTCAAAGCTACTCCTGCAGCAAGTCAGGAAAGGAGAGTAGAAATGTATCTAGATGTTCCATTCATTTCAGATAAGAAAACAAAACCAGAACAGGGGTGATGGCTTTTACGTTCCTCTTTCAAATCCTGTGTTACTTGGATTTAGCTCTATGGGTTTGCTAAACTTGCTTAATGGGCTGCTTAGGCTGGTGCGAAAGGAGGAAGGAAGGGAGAGCTAGCTCCATCTTTGGGGCCTTGTGAGTAAGAAGGTGGGGGGAAGACCCACTTACTTCATCAAGAAGCAAGATGTGTTTTCTTAAACGGTTTTCATTTTACAAACCCCGCCTGCTTGAAGAATTCCATTTGGTTCTAAGGGCTATTTTGCTAAGATTTCTCCTACCTACTAAAAAAAAAAAAAAAAAAAAAAAGCCCTGATTTTTTTTTTCTCCCTAAAATGGCTGTTGTCTTGTCTTAAATATGGAATGACTAATTACTAGGGAATTAAAGAACTGGATAGAGGTAAACCATTATTGACTATTGAGCTGTGCAGTGTTGCAAAGAATGCAAGTGTCCATGATAATCAGACTTCATTTACTCTGTCCTGAAAGCTTCATAGGGCTGGAAGAGGAGAGTAATGAATTAAAAGAATATGAAGGCTCTGCTTTATATCTATCAATCTGTCTGTCTATCTATCTACCTACCTGTCTATCCATCTGTCTTTCTATTTATTTTATCATCACTGTTGAATGGTTTCTGCTATATCATTTTGGATAAAGATTAAGAGCTTTGTTGACCATGAAGGGGAAAAAGAGAAATGTTAGAGGTGCTTTTACTCCAAATAATATTAACAAAAGGAAGATGAAGTATGGTTAGGACTTTATGCAAGAATAACATTAATTGTTCTTTGAAGCTTACTATGTTTTGAAGAAAAAAAAAATCCAAGAGAGCTTCAGCATTTTGTTAGCAAGCTATATTTAACATGTTTTTTTATCAGACAAAAATAGACTTTTATTTATCTCGCAAAGTAAACGCATGGTTTTTCTCTCTCTCCGTATTTAATCTGTTTCTTTGAAAAAATAAATGATGATAAAAGCGCTGCAGATCCAATGAGGTTACATTCTTGCTTTAAAGGAAGTTAAAGCATTCATTTAGGTCATGGTTGTGTTTCTTTCAAAGTAAGTGCATTTTAGGACTTTGCCGTCTGATTTTTTTGCTTTGCAATTCAGTGAGAGGAGCTCTTTCTCCATGACGCCTTCAGGTGGAGGGAGCCTAGCATGGAGGTAAGTAGCAAGCAGTCTACCCCATCAGCAGGGAAATAACCAAGGGCCAAGTTGAAATAGAAATTAAATCTGGAAGAAAGAAATAAATACAGGATTAAAAGAGGATGGGAGAGCACCTATCTTGCATGCTTTGTATTTTCGCAGTGTAAATGTATGTTGCTTTTAGCCAAGAATTAAATTGTTGCTTTATGTTTGCTGAGAATTTAGGAATCAACGTGTTTCAGTCTCTCTCTTCTTCCTGCTTCTTTCATTCCCCCCCCCACTTTGTTTTTTTTTCTTATGAGTGATAGATGTCTCTTGCCAGAACATCTTCCGTTATTGTCCATACCTCGTACTTAGACCCCTCATCATAACCTCTACGAGATCGCCTCCCATCTGATCCAATTCTCCTGCTCCCTCTTGTGGCAAATACTCTCCCTGACTTTCCCCAGATCTCAGAACCACAGGGAACCTCACTCTGGGCTCCCTCAGCCGCCTATCACTTGGGATCTGATCTCAGTAATACTTGTGGCTACCCTAACCAGTGGACTGCTGAACTAGCCATCTCAAGTTTTCTCTCGGAACAAAGGGATGTCTACCCCCTGGAGACATACTTGAGATTTAGTGGAAGTAAATGTCAGATGCTTTCTGACCCACAGGAACAGAATAGATCTGGGAAATGTGAGCTTTCAGAGTTGGCCTCAGATTTTGATTTGGACTCCAAGCTAGTCTAGTGGGGCCTCATTACATGGAGTGAGATGATTTTCAGTTTTTTTTCTTTCTCTTCAAAAGGTACCTTTTGCCTGTGTATCTGTGTCTGTCCATCTCTGTCTCTCTTACGGCCTCCCTCCCTCCTTAGGCTCTCGGCGCGCACACACGCCCACACGCCCACACAACACAAGATATATTTTATACAACACATATTTTGAAGACTCAAGCTAATCAATAGTTAGGTTCTCAGGAAGGTTTGTAGCTCATACAGCCTATGTTCTGAACTGGAGACTTCTAGGGTAAGCTACTCTCCCCGGCAGGTTTTTAGCAAGAGCAGCTCAGAGCACGAATGAGATCGGGGGCCTGCTTCCTGTGTGTTGACTCAACTTGGAAGGCAGTGGCTTGTCTCCCTTGCTGCCTCAAGTAGATTCTCCTTGCTGACAACTCTTGTGAAACTCTAAGTGTTTTGTATCCACTCTGGGATTGTCCTTTGATCTGTCTAGTCAAGAGAGTGTCGTACGGAACAAGAGAGACAAAGGTTCAAGAGAATCACATTTCTTCTTTACCTGAAACTTTCCAGCCAATTTCAGGAGGAGGTGGAGGATATGCGGAAGGAGAAGAGTCCCGAAGTGAGGGGCATTATAGGCAACTGCCTGCTAAGTGATCGGGGGAGGGGGTACAAAGCATCCTTGGCGCGGAAGCATTTCTCCATCCACCAATGTAAGATCAGAAATTCTTATTATTAGACTTTCATTTGAATAAAGTATTTCTATCTCGTAAGTCCCTAATGCCATACAATGACATCTCTTAGGAAAGAGCTACCTTTAATTCTTTTTTTGTTTGTTTTTAAAGATTTTATTTATTTGACAAACGGAGATCACAAGTAGGCAGAGAGGCAGGCAGAGAGAGGAGGAAGCAGGCTACCTGCTGAGCAGAGAGTCCGATGTGGGGCTTTATCCCAGGCCTCTGGGATCATGACCTCCGCCAAAGGCAGAGGCTTAACCCTCTGAGCCACCCAAGCGCCCCAAGAGCTACCTTGAATTCTTATAAACAACTGGCATCTGCTCGTCTGTTAACTTTGGTTGGTTTATCAGGTCAGCTGACAGAAAAGTCCCGAGGGCCTGGAACACAGGAAGGTGCAGAGGAAGTGAAAGTAGTTTGAAACTGGGTTGGTGCCCAGTTTGTGCCCTCAGAGGCTCCTTCTGGTGGGGAAGTGTGAGGACCTGCGCGCCCAGGAATGGGGCTGCTGACAGGGAATAGAGAGTAGTCAGACAGACAGTGTGATGGATTCCCACACTGAAATCTTCTAGGGCAGCAAATATATAAAAAATCTGATCCTTTCTGGAAAATGTAGCCTTTTGAATTCTTCTGAGAATGGGCAAATTATGTTCCCCAGTGTGAAATGATATCCTTAAACTCCTGAATGGCTTCTACTCTATGTCATTTTGGAATATTCATACCAGTAACCTACAAAATGCCCATGCGATACCAATTCAGACAAATGTTTTCTTGCATATACAATAGGTACAGAAAAGTAAATATAAATATTAGAGCCCATTTTAAAAAAGACCCAAAACATCATCACATGTCCTTACCTGTGAAGTCAGAGTAATTACTAATTTCTTCATTGAATCTAATGTGAGATGAAGTCCGACAGACAAGAGAGTGATTCAGCAATTTATTCCAACCCAACCATGGTATTTATTGAGCACTCCCTGTATGCAAGGCACTGTGCTGGGCTTTTCAGAGAATGCAGATGATGAAGAGGAGTTACTTGACTTTTGCCGAGTGCCCATTGTATGCTCAGGGCCAATCTAAGCACTCTGAGTGTGTTTTCTCTTTAATAGTCTATAAATGCTCCACAAGGAAGCATCCTTATCGTGATGTAAAAATGAAGATGATGGCTCTGTTAAATAACTTATCTAAGAGATAATAGGTGATAGTACCGGTTTTTGATGCTGCTCAAAAGCCGTGTTCTTCGCACCGTGTTCTCTAGTCTTAGGGATGTCATGGTCTAGAACACCTACCTGCTGAGCCACCTGGGGAATATTGCTTCAACTGTCTAATGAGCACAAAGCTGTAGAGCAGAAGGAAGAAGAGAATATTGGAAGAGGCTTCATGGAGGAGGACGCATTGTAGTTTATTTTTCAAAGAGTGAAAAGGGCTTCTAAAATAAATAAAACCAGTATGCCTGAGTGGCACAGTCGGTTAAGCACCCGACTCTTGGTTTTGGCTCAGGTTGTGATCTCAGTGTCATTGAGATCCAGCTCCGCGGCCATCCCCAAGTGGGACTCCGCAATCAGACTGGGCTTGAGAGTCTCCCCTACCCCTCCCTGCCACCATGCTCCCCCCACCCCGCCCATGCACACAGGCGTGTGGTGTGCTCTCTCTCTCTCTCAAATAAATAAATAACTCTTAAAATAAAATAAATAAAGTGAGCATTTTGGGAACATGTAAACCAGCTCCAGCTAATTTATGACAAGGACAACCCTGAGGTAATGTTAGGGCCGTTACCAGGCTTTCCAAATCAGCTGTGTGTCCCAGTCAGAGCCATGCCATGGGAACTGTGGCTCTGGAACAAGTGATAGCATCGGCCACCAAAATTCCAGATGAATTTCCAACATGACCTTTAAAGAGAGACACTGTAACCATCAGAGAGGTCAGACAAGGGACAGACCACCTGCTATCCTGTTCCTCTCTTAAATTTAATGGTTATGTTTTCTGGGCCATTACAAGTGGTCCCCCCCCCTTTTTTTTTAATTTGGCACCAAATGGCTCTGGTAGTTTCTCCCTTGAGCTTCTTGAACTCCTGTTCATTTTCTGCTTCCCTGTAAAGCACAGGACCTGCTGTGGCTGTCCCTGCTAGATGTAGAACATCCCGTCCCAACAGCAGGTGTAGAGAATCATGCTGCTTATCCTTGCCGGCAAACCTAAACTTCCGGCATAGACTATGGTAGAGCCTCCAAAGTAAATGGCACTGGGCAGAGACGAAAGGATAAAATTTGGAGACGTGCTAAGTCATATGTCTTATGTCTCTCAAAAGTTCCAAGTCACTCTTCCAAAATAACCTACCAGCCAGGTAGTGGGGAATGTGAGCTCCCTAGAGCTGAAATTTGTGAATTGGTCCTGGGCAGAAGTGGTGGCTCATTCTCCCGGACTCCTCACTGCCTCTCTTCTCCTGGCCTGAGAGCTTCTCCTTCTCTTTGCTCTTACTGCTTAGAACCTCAGCCAGCTCCGGAAGGAACAGCAGAGATTCAGATAGTCCTTTTGAAACAAATGAGCCCATGAAGGCCACATGAAAATAAATGACCCTAGAGAGTGAAATAGGAGAGAGTTGAATTCAGTTCTAGGGCTCTGAGGTCATGTCACCAAAGTCACATCTTCTATTTTTGTCTGATAATGTAGAAGGCCTCCAGAAATGTATCTGTGTTTTCTGGCCTCAAGGGTCCCTGGGTATCTCCTAATGATTCCCCAAGGTGGAAAGATTTGCTTCTAGATTGAAGGTATTGACTAACAAAATGAGGGACCTTGGTATCCTCAGGCTAAAGTTCTCTGAGGTCAACAGCCATTTCATGACAGTCATATTATTTATTTGGACTCATGGCGTATTTAACTTCGTGCTGGGTACTTGACTTCTCTGTGCCTCAATCTGCTCATCTATTCGATGGGAATGATAATAGCAAAAAGCCACGTGGGATTTCTGCGAGGAATAATACATTAATACTTATAAAACATATGGAACTGTTTCTGGCATGTGGGTGCTCAATAAGGATTTGTTCTGACTTCTTGAGACGAAGATTGAGAGTTTCTGTCCCTGCCTGCATGCCTTTATATGAACGTGCTAATTGTGGGAGGTTGCCATGGCGAGAAGGAAGATAAGGACACACATAATGACATACACCAGAGGTCACAAAACTGTATTTCAAAAGGCCGCATAGTAAACATTTGGGGCTTTGTGGACCACAGGGTCTGTGACAATGATTCGACACCGCTGTTGTAACCTGAAAGCACCCACTGACCATACTTAAATGAATGGGCATGTTGTGTGCTATACAACAGTATTTATTAATGCTAGAATTTGAACATCATATAATTTTCACATCACGAAACATTGTTTTTCTCTTTGTTTCAGTTAGTTAACAAAGTAAAAAAAAAATTAATGAAGTGGGTCTGTAAAAATAGGTAGCAGGCTATGGTTGACCTGTTGGCCCTAGTTCGCCTACTCCTGACACACAGCTAGACTATGAGAGACACAAAGGCAATATCGTTGAGCTTGAAGAATCTTAGCAGTCGGGGTTGGTGTCGTGCAAAGAGAGGTGGCCTAGAAACGGAGACCTCGTTTTAGAGCCTAACTCTGTCAAATCTGAGATGTGTGCCTTTTGAAAAAGTCTTTTAAGTTATCATGGCCTGAGTTTTCGTGTTTGGAAAAAGGGGGGTAGAGGCAGAGTTAGGTGGCTTTCAGGGGTCTTCCTAGGTGTAAAAGCAGTTTTATGAAGGGAAATTGGACATTTAAGATGGATCGTGGAGGGCAGGTAGAAAAGTATGAGGGAGGAAAACATGGTTCATATTTGGGTAATTTTTGTTTAGTAGCTCAGTTGGTTATCAGGAACAGTAACCCTGGGAATGTAGACATGTGCTGTATTATGGATGGTGACCTCGAATGCCAAAGTGAGGGATTGGGGTACTCTAGCTTCCTGTTGTTAGCCTGAGTCCCAGTTTTATAGATCAGGTTGAGAAAGGGAAAATGCCCTGTCTTAGGCCACAGTACTGCTCCTTTAGAGCTGACACCAGCACTCATTTCTTCTGGACCCCAGATCAGTGATCTTTCTGTCTACCACATTGCCCCCAGCACAGTGGTAGAATGAAATTAACTGCAATTACATGATTGTGACCTCAGAGGGGAAAGTCTAAAAAAAATTACAGAAGCCACTTTGAGTATTCTCTTTGATAAAAAAGATATTTATTTATTTATTCCAGAAAAAGAGAGAGAGAAGGGGGAGGGGCCAAGAGAGGGAAGGGGGAGAGGCCAAAGGAGAGGGAGAGAGAGAGAATCTCAAGCAGACTCTGCTGAGCAAGGAGTCCCAGGTCAGGGTTCAATCCCAGGATCCTGAGATCATGATCTGAGCCGAAGTCAAGAGTTGGCTGCTTAACAACTGAGCCACCCAGGTACCCACCTGCCCTGTGTACCTCTCCCCTCTCCCATCCCCTCGCTTTGAGTATTTTCTAAACATGGTCTCATTCTGCCTCCCAGCATATCTAAGAAGGTAAGTCTGTGAGTAATTCCATTACAGAGAAGGTGAACTGCAAAAAGTCTAACCCAAGACCTGGCCTTCCAACCATCTTTGGCCTGGCTTCCTGCTGACCATCTTAATTTTCAGCTCAACGTGTTGTTTCTTCAGCAAAGCCTTCCCTAATACCCTAGTAGTTCAGGTCCTCCATTGCTTACTCTTGGAGGGTAGTGTCTTGCCTTTATAACATTTATCAGAGTTGATAATGTTTCTTTTTGAAATAATTTAAATTAACATCTGTCATCAGTCTTCTCAGATACATAATAAATTCCAGAAGGGGAATTGTATCTGTTTACTTCATGGCTCTAGCCCCAGTGGCCCTCCCACTCCAGACACGAAGAGACATTCAGGGTTTGTTGAGTGAATGAGTGAATGAATGTTCTTGCATAAGTCATTGATATCGATGAAAGCAGTCTTTGCTTAAAAGGAAGAAGTTACTATCTTCACTTGCTAATGAAATGATTAAATGATTGGCATTTCTTTCTCCACTGACTTTTTTCTCAACTATTCTATTGGCTCCTCTCCAATCCTGGCCTATCACAAAAAGACCATAACAAAATAGTCTTGGCATAGTTACTCACATTGAAACTATAACACTTCAGCCAATATTGAAACAATTCTTCAAATATAGATTATGGGATTGGTATAAAGGGCATATTCACTAGATGCTTTATCTAGTAGAGAAACTGTATGTTTCATAAACTGTGCTCAGGGATTTGTGTAAAAATTTTGTTTTCCTATAAGCTACCCAACTTATTCCTGTAAATACTAAAATTTGGCCAGTTCCTTTCTAAGCTGTTTTCATTTAAAAAGAAGTATTTGTTCTATGTGTGTATATATATATAAATACACATAATGATAAATAAATTAATATATAATAATAATAAATACATATAAATAAATACACACACACACACACACACACACACACACACACCTGGTTTTAGAGCCATGTCACTGTGCATATTGTCAGAAACTTTAGAAAATTGTAGCACAGAATATTGAGAAAGGGTCACCATTACACGAGCATCTGTTAACTTGAGTTTTTTAAAAAAATATTTCTTTTTACTTCCTTCTGCTTTTCTCAAGAGCATTTTATTCTTTTCAAGGACTGTGATTTGACACTATGCAGGAAAATTTAAAAGACTCACAAGCTTCAAGTTGATAGGGTTCCATCTCCTGAAAAGCAATCTACTTGAAGATGAAGCTTAATGACTCAGGGAAAAAGCTGATGAAATTCACCAGCCTCTGCTCACATAACCAGCATTTTCCTTGTTATGAAAGATTTTTTTTTTTAAAGGCATTCTGAATGTTCCTATCACATAGCTTGAAATTAGATTCTGTATTAAACATCTCTAGTCCCAAGAGGCAGACTAGAAGGCAGAAAGTGAACGGCAAAGATTTACTCTTGAGTTGAGGTGAACAGAGGGAGTGGTGATATTCCCCTAAAGACCCTATAATTTAAGGAGCAGAACTTTCCTCACCACCCAAGGACCCAGTTTTGGGGTTTACATTTCAACATATTATCTACTCTATTCAGGAATTGTGCATGGAACTTGGATAGAAGGTCTCCAAGGACTTCCATTTATCCTCTGTCTTTGCCGCGTGTTGATACGGTGTCTTAGAAATCCTTAGCTGTTTCTATTTAAAGAGGCACAACTAACCCTTTGCAAAATTATGAAGTAGATATAAGTTACTCCCAATGCTTTAACCTCCTCTTCTGGGGACCCCTGTGATCTCCGGGTAGGGTCCATTCTTCTCCATTGTCCTCTCCCCTACCTCCCCACCAACTTACCAAGGGGGTCCCTATTTTCATGCTGTCTGGAGTCCCAATCTATGAGAAGGAAAGCCTTTCTGATATATTATTTCACATCATCATTTTACTGAGATGACAAGAAACACTACATTCTAATTTGGGGCCACTACCTTTGGTCAAGTACCTTGTCTAAG
This sequence comes from Mustela erminea, assembly GCF_009829155.1. Lineage (NCBI taxonomy): Eukaryota > Metazoa > Chordata > Mammalia > Carnivora > Mustelidae > Mustela > Mustela erminea. The sequence goes on from NC_045620.1 coordinate 108,999,037, forward strand.
TGCTCTGCCCTGCCATCTGTGTTTGCCAAAGATACCGTATGCCCTGCCTACTCTCTACCCAGTTCTGCCCTTTATGCCAGGGCCCTTAAAGTATGGTGCCAAGACTGCCTCTATCAAATCAGCTGGGGTGCTTATTAAAGTTCAAATTTGGGTGTCCTCTTTAGAACTACTGTACCTCTGATGATAACTTCCACTTATCTGCATATTAATGTATTTTCCAGGTGATTCTTAGGTGAGCTTAAGTTGAAGAAGCAGCACTCTGTGCCTTTATGACATCATTCCTTCCTTCTGTTTTTTTTAATTTTATTTTATTTTATTTTTTAAAGATTTTATTTATTTATTTGACAGACAGAGATCACAAGCAGGCAGAGAGGCAGGCAGAGAGAGAGGAGGAAGCAGGCTCCCTGCTGAGCAGAGAGCCTGATGTGGAGCTCGATCCCAGGACTCTGAGATCATGACCTGAGCCGAAGGCAGCGACTTAACCCACTGAGCCACCCAGGCGCCCCCATTCCTTCCTTCTGTAATGTCCTCTTACTCTCTCCAGCTTTTCGCCATCCTTCCAGCCCTCTCATTTTAGGGAATCTTCCATAGCCTTCCTAGTACTCACGGCCATTTGAGTAAGTAGTTGAGTTTGAACACTGTCAGTTCATTAGGCACAGGTGCAATTATCTTTGTAATCCTCACAGTGTTTGGTTTGCTGCTTTGCCCATAGATGCCACTCCAGGAATGCTTGATGAATATATGAGTGGTCCACTGTCTCAAACTAGAAATACAGAGAGAGCTGTCCTTCCTTCAAAAACAAACAAACAAACAAAAAAACAAAAAACAAAACAAAACAAAAAAACCTCAAAAAACAATAACAACAACAACAACAAGAAAAAACAACCCCACAAAAACCCACACACGTTTCTTAAGGTGAAATGTCAACAAGCTAGTGTGGAAAATATTTTTAGATAGTAAATCTTTTTTGGTGACCCAGATAGAAACACATGCTTGTGACCTCATTTTTTTTTTTTGTTCCCAGTGTGTAAGGTCAGACATCAAAGAAAGGCGGCTCTTTGCCTTCAGGGTGGATGGTGAACAAATTAGTATCCGAAATAGTTATTATTGTCCATCGTGAGGCCCCTCAAAGATGCACAGAGTACAGACAAGGTGCTCTAAGGCCCTGGCCTGCCTCAGGGAGTTCACCAGGCTTGAAAACCCTGGGTGGTAGAATTGTAGGCTGAGCAGTGTGAGGTTTCTAGAACCCTGGTTGTATTAACCTAAGAGCTCAGGTGCATTAGCCTGGGAACGAGGTGGTCCACTTTGATTGTCTCACTCTCTCAACACCTGGAAAGTCTCTCCGTTTCTGGGATTCTGTAGCAATGAAAGAGTTCTGTACCAGAAAGGAGACTCACACTCTGATGTTTGTAATCCATGCCCCCCCACCCCCCACTAGAATGTGATCTTCTTGGAGGATATTAACTTATTCATCTTTTAACACGTATCTGGCATATGTGAGTGGCTAAGAAAGCTTGGCAGATAAAACCATGAATGAATGTGTTGTTTTCCTGTTTCTTTGAATTACTGGTTTAAAAATTAAAAAAAAAAAAAAAAAAAAAAAAAAAGTCTTGACCCCCCCCCCAAGACAGCGGATTTGTTGAAATTCTTGGAAAAAAAAATTTTGATTTATCGCTATCAGAGCAAAGTATTCCCTTGTTATGCTGAAGTTCAGTATTATTCTCCCCAGATCCATCCATCTTTCATTTTAGTTTTGCTTGCTCACTGCTAGAATTTCTTTCTCTAGTTTCTTTTCTCCTGACCAAATGGAAAAACCTTGAGATTATTACATGACTTTGGAGTGATTTCAGACCTCAGATTTTAGCTGATGATCCCCCAAATGGATCAGCTTTCGCTTGCTACGTGATAAATAGTACCAAACCCTTACTCGGGAGCTGGGGAGGCAGGAGACAGGAGCCACAAACATGAAGGCTCTGGAGGAGGCAGTACAAACTACATGCATTTGTTCAGGGGGAAAGTAGGGCGCGTGGAAAGGTTACTCTGTGCTAAGTATCGAAGTAGGGGGCTCCTTGCTACCAGAGGACAGTACTGCTCACCTAGGAAGCGAAAACAAACAAAAAGATGCTGCCATTTGGGAAAGCGCGGTGGCAATGTGCTTTCCAAGTGTAAGCACTGGGATTAAAATCCTAGTTCTCCTCTGTTTGTACGACTTTAACCAGTTTACTTTTACGAACCGTTTATTTTTCTCATTTATAAAATGAGAATGATACTACCTCCTTGCCGTATTGTCAGAAAGGCCATGGACAGTGAACACAATGCAGTCGGTGAAGCACCTGGGACAAAGCAAGGGCTCGGTCAATGGCTTCAGTCTTTATTGTCCTCAGTGCCAATTTATGACAATAAGTGAGGCCCTCACTCTGGCCTTGGCACTGGCAAAATGAATCTGAGGACAGCCCTGGCCCAAGATAAGCACAGCGGCTTCCCTTTGAATTCCTCTTTTATTTAGTTAGTTTTGAAAGACTCTTTATTCCCCAGCTTTCTTTCTCTTACTCGTATTTCCATACCGGTATGCAGAGTTAATATATTTAAATTGAAATTCGTGATGCACTTTCCCATTTATGAGCCTTCTGTAATGGAGCTGATTTTTGGTTGGTGCCAGACCAGATGTCTTCTTAATGCACTGGAAGGAGAAGATACGCTTTGTGGAGGATGTCTGAAACATTAGGACCCTCTCAACACAGTAGATGAACTTGGCATTCCAAAAGAAATCAGCAAGCTGGGGCTCATGGAGGAGGACCTGCGCCCAGGTGCTGGGCAAAACTGCAGAGTGCCCCTTCTCTATGCCGGAGGTCAGCTTTTCCAGCCTGAGGTTCTCTGCCCATGAGCCTGAATCACATTTCCTCTCCTCCACTTAATCCTCACATTGGCTTTTCAAGGCGATCCTGGCGTCTGCTCATTTTAGGGGCTTCTGCTTCAGTCAAGGCACATTTTTCAGGGCAAATGCCTCGTCTCAGCCCCCAGATTCTGATTCACCTTCAGAGATTTGGTGAATCAGCCCACGACCCTATGAAAATGATTTTATTCATTCAGTAAGCAGGTGCTATGTGTCTTTTTTATGTGCCAGATTCTGCTCTAGGAACTGGGTGGGGATCCATCAATGAACAAAAGAGACAAAAATCTCAGCCTGTACAGAATTTAACGTCTATCAGAGAGAGAAAGGCAATACACAGAACCATCAAATAAGTTATATTAGCACCTAAAGAAGAAGAAGTTCTATGTAGAAAAGCAAAGTAGGGGAAAGGGCCATGGGTTACATCTCATGACTTTTCAATAACTTCTTCATTATTTAAAATCCTAAATTCATCTTTCTGTTTTTGGCCTCACTGCCTGACCAATCACCCCAGTGTCTTCCTTTGATGAATGAGGTGAGTGTTTTCTGACCTGGCCCAGGATCCTGGCTGTAGTCTCAAACATTCAACCAGAGGACTTGAGCCCCTTATATGAACTCTTGCTGCCTGTATTCTAGAGGACCTGTCCCAATTTATTAAGCAACAAAAAGGAAATTCTTTCTTTAAAAAGAAAAAAAAAAAAGGTAAGAGCAGAGAGTCCTTGTGGGACCAGAGCTCCTCTGTAACTCGTGGTCATGATCTGTTGGCCTGAGACTGGGTGCCAGAAGAGTAATTTTCATCCTGGATGGATGGTCAGATAAGGCAAATCATTTTGGCATCATCTCTTTGTCTAAAAGCATTCGCCAGTGCTTGTCTCAGTAGTGGATAAGAACTTAGGGTTGCTTAAATGTTGCCTTAGAACGGATGAATTGCTAAGCTTTGATGTTTTCACTCAGCAAGAGTTACATAGAAGGGAATTCCAGGTCCTGATGAGGGAGAGTCAAGGAGTTCCTTTGAATCACCCCAGCTGCCAATCAATGGAATGAGATTCGGCCGCCTTTGTGCACGGGGCTGGCGGGAATGCCAAATGTATTTCTTCTCTAAGAACCGGGTCCTCCTTGGTGGTCAACCCTGGTTCTAGCTTCCCATAAGGAACCCATTGCTCTGCTGCCTGATGAGTCTTAGGTCTCTGCCGGGGGGTGGGGGGGCTCTTCCTCACCTTTTATAGAAGCCATTTGCCAAAAATCTGTCTTGCAGGTACATGTCCCCTTCCCCTACCAAAAGCACATCCCTCTGTAGGAGCTGGGATTGTCTGTTGGCTTCAAGATAAAGAATGAGCAGAAGACACTCTGGGTCTTCTTGCTACGGTGCTGAAGGCTCCTTTGGATGATGTAACGGCTATTCCTGAGCAAGAACTGGCTGAGAACTTAAGAGTTGTTTGGAAAGCACCATGAAAACCAACCTATCCTTGTTCCAGAGTTCAGGTGATCAGGGCAGAATATTTAAAAAAGCCAGGCAACAGAACAACATACTAGCAGCTTCTTTCCTGCTGAAAATTTATGGAAATACATATTTGAGGAGACAGTAGGGAGGATTTGCTTGAATCTGACGATGGAAGAAAGACCCTGAAATGAAAGAATGAAGAAGAACCTCTCGTTTAGATGCTGTCTGCCCCCTCTCCTCCCAAACATTTGAATTTGGTGTTAATTTAATAAAAGAAGAAACTAAAGTCCAGAGAATTCTTTCCATTGCCAAAAATCTATCTCAGTGTTTTGTGTCTACTGATTTCACAAATTATGATACTGCCACCTTTTGAATATAATCGTGATGTTTTGCACTTAACCTCAGAAAGCCCTTTCCTTTTTCTCTGCGGAATTTTTACAGTTGCATCCACTCTTAGACATCTGTACCCTTTTGGCTAATAACAATTGTGAGATGTGGGTTGGGGGAGGGCTTTTTTTTTCTTTTCTTTCTTTTTTTTTTTTGGCTGACCTTATAGATTGCCCTGAGAATGTATGTAGGAAGAGGTGGTCGGGTAATTGCTAAATACTGACCAGATAAGGGGCGGTGATCTCTAGGGCATGTCAGCTCACACATTACATCTCAGCTATGGATGCCTGTCTGTTGGAGTCTCTAACCCATAAGATAAAAGCCAGGCTATTGGAAACCTTCCATGGAACTTTTGCTACTGAGGCCCTCCTTACCCTGCATGGAAGCCAAAAGGTTTTCCAACAGGTCAGTCCAAGCCCAAATCCAATACTCTCTGAGATGACTTCATACACTATCAGGGATGCTCTTATCAGGGTTTGGATCTTAGTTCAGGAGTTTCCTATCTGTATGACTTTCTGACAAGCACTTAACCTGTCTGAGGCTCAGTGAACCCATTTCTGAAATGGGCTAATAATATCTACTGCAAAATGTCATTCTTAGGACACTGCATTGCACAACTCCAGGTGGTGCTATTCTCATGGACCATATTGGAAATGGCAACACCAGGAGCTGTGTAAAATAACAATGCTTGTTAGTGTAAGTATTAGATATAATAATACACTTAAAGAATTTAGCATAGTGTCTGCCATCGTGTTTACGAATAAAACCTACTGTTAAACTCTTGGGCAACTGACCATGATTTGCTGTTGTGCCATTTTGACCTTTTCTTCTAAGAAACAAAATAGTTTGGAGCACAGAAAACACAATCCTGAATCTTACCTGGAGGTAAGAAAGTGTTGTCATGGTCAGGAAATGGAGAGGATTTCCATATTTTAGAACTTGGAGACTGGATCCTAAAAGGTCTGAATAGCCTATTGAAAGGATTGGGCTTATTTTTAGTGCAAGAAGCAACCAATGGAGAGCTTTAAGGGGGAGGTAGGGAGTCACATCTGTACTTTAGGAAGCTCATTTTGGCTGAACTGTGAAAATGGACAGATGAGATTTGGCAGGAATTTAAAGGAAGTGGTTGATTATATCAGTCCTCGAGTTGGGCACAGGTTGGAATCACTGTTCTGGGTTTACTTTCTCTTTTCCATACTGCTCTCTGGGAGCAAATACTTAACCTTTCTGATCCTCACAGGTTCCCAAGACATTTGGAATTGTAAATCTTCCAAAGGGTCACGACCAGTTGTTTCCTTCTCCTTTTTAAAGTTGAGATCGCCACTGTGTCATTTTTTATACTTGCCAGGCATTGGAATCAGTTGTAATTCTATTTTTTTTTTTTTTTTAATAAAAGGCAAAAACTGGTCTCCTTGTTTGCCCTCGTATCCCTGTGCTCTTAGTCTTTTTTTTTTTTTTTTAAAGATTATATTTATTTACTTGACAGAGAGAGAAAGAGAGAGAGACACAGCGAGAGAGGGAACACAAGCAGAGGGAGCTGGGGAGGGAGAAGCAGGCTCCTCACTGAGCAGGGAGCCCGATGTGGGGCTCGATCCCAGGACATTGGGATCCTGACCTGAGCCGAAGGCAAAGGCTTAATGAATGAGCCACGCAGGTGCCCCTGTACTCTTATTCTTCATGGAGCCAGCAGAAAGATGTTTTTAATAGGAGACTCAGCGGATACCACTCTTCTGATCAGAACCTCCCTGAGTCCCATCTCTTTCACAATCAAAGCCAGTGCCTTATGGTAGCCTCCACGCCCCTCATAATCCATCCGTAGTCTGTTCCCAGCTCCAGAGCTCTCTCATCACACTGGTTCCTCTGTGGCTCCTGGACTATGCAAAGACAAGTCCCGCCGGGTCTTGGCATTTGCTGGAATTCTCTTCCTGTAGATATCCACAAGGCTTGGTCTCTTACTTCCTTCAGGATTTTGCTCCAGTGTTGCCTTATCAGAGAGGCCTTCCTTAACCATCCAGTATAAAATCCTGCGTGCTGTGTGTGTACACACACACACACTCACACTCACACACGCAGACTCCTTGTCTTACTTAACATTGCTTTCTGCTCCATCCCTCTAGCTTTTTTTAGCATCTGACATTTCTATTTATTTGTCTGTTTCCTCCCCAATAGAATATATGGTCTGCAAGGACAGAGACTTTGTTTTTGTTGTTTGTTTGTTTGTTTGTTTTTAATTCTCTGATGAACTCTTAGGTCCTAGAAGAGAGCCTAGCAGGCGATTCTGAAACACGTAGTTAGGCAGCACCCATAAATATTTGTGGGATAAATAGCTCATGATGGAATTGGAATTAGAGTTAGACCTTCCACTACTCTTGCACATTGCTTCGGTGACTCCTTGTGGTTTTTTTTAAATTGTTTTTTTGGTTTTTTTTAAGATTTTGTTTATTTAACAGACAGAGATCACAAGTAGGCAGAGAGGCAGGCAGAGAGAGAGGAGGAAACAGGCTCCCCACTGAGCAGAGAGCCCGATGCAGGGCTCGATCCCAGGACCCCGAGATCATGACCCGATCTAGAGGTAGAGGCTTAACCTACTAAGCCACCCAGGTGCCCCGTGTCTCCTTGTTTTGAGTGGCAATCCCACCCAAGCCCTGTAATCACTGATTAAGTAGACCCACTGACCATAAATCTTGGCATATTTTGAAAAGACGCTTTTTCTATTTTTTCAACCTTTTATGTAGAATGTAATTCTGCCATTACAACCTTTTGCCGAGGCTTGTCTGAGAAAAATGTCAGAGCTTATCTCCCCATAGTGATGAGCTAAAAGGAGCTTTAGGCCAATGGTGGGCTCTTTGAGGGTCTGCCAGAAAGTGCTGGACCAGGGGGCTCCTCCCGGGCCTTGGTGAATTTCCACTCCCTGTCATGAGTGGCCAACCTGGGCCAGAGAAGGTAGGTAAGTGCGTGGGTGGCTCTCAGACCACCCCAGGCTGTGGAAGGTTCCAGTCTAGCTCCGCTGTGAACTTTTTATCGGGCCACAAGACTATGTTCTGACTCAGGACGCCCCCTTGCCATCACTTTGTCTGATGTTGGACCTGGCCTTCTAGGCCGGAATTACCCTTAGAGCAGACCCTCCTCTCCTTCAGCACCTTACAAAGCCTCAGGGGCAGAAGTGATATCTGGGCAGAGAGGCGTTTTGCCTGAGCTGGTGGGTGAATTCAGAGCCATGGTTTCTCAGTCTGCCCCTTGGCCTCGTCTACCAGGCCCTGTGTGCCTCGGTGACTCTCCTGCTCGATCTGTAATTGCCTGCAGCCCTTCATCAGATGTGTAGTTTGTGGTCACTGCTGTTCTGCCACATGAGCTAATTTAGTTGGAATTATGGCTCCTGTATTTTTTTTTTTTTTTTTTTGGTCACTTGAACCCTCTGTAGAACTAATATGTGTTTTAGAATGGCCATGGAAAGGATGACATCAACCCCGAGAAGGAACATTTTATGACTGGTAAAGCTGATTTCACAGCCTGCCAGACAAGGGTCTTAACACACAACTAGACCCAGGACTGTTATCTCCCTTTCCTGTTGCAGACAGCCACAGACTCTAGTGCGAGATCTGTCCCCAGATGTGGAGCGCTGTGCTTCGAGACCCAGGTGCCCAGCCGCTAACACATCAGGAGCACTGGGCTTGCAGAAAATGAGGAGGAAATGTGCTCTCAGCAAAATGTGCTTTTCAAAACTGTACTTAATGTGCGGAAAGATTGCATTACAGAAGATTTCTTTGCCCCCTCAAGTACAGCTTCTGTTGACTTTGTAGGAAAGCTTGAAGAGATCTCTGTGTTTCCAAGTCCATTTGGTGCAGTGGGACATGATTTAAAAAACTGTGGTACAAGGTCTGCTCCAGCATGTAAGATCATCAAAAGGCCTTGTGTTGGCTCGGTTTTTAGAGTCTGAACTTTAAAGTATCAGTCTTAATAAGGTGATTTTGGTAATGAAATGGTTTCTGGAAGGTGATTGTACTAACCAAAATTTAAAAGAAAATCTGCATTAGCAGCAAGGAGAAAATTATTTAATGCATCAAAAGGTTTTTTTCCTCCCCTTATTGGCTCTTAGCATGCATAACTATGTAGTCAACAAGGCAAGGTTATAATTGAACTTTTCATTTCCAATAAGTCAATTGTGTACATTGCTCAGTGAATGGAGACTACAAGTAGAAAATCCACACGTGGAGAGATTGAGTTGTAAATTTTTCAAAAGATTGCTTAATCACTGATGGATACTTAGAATAATTATTTACCATAGGTATTATGGTAGTCAAATTTAAACAAATCATTGGTAAAAGCAATAAAAATCAGTAATTGGTCATGCTTTGAATCTGGCTCTGATGATGTGATTTTTTTTTTTTCCCCACCCTCCTTCCATCTTATTTTTGCCAGTAGGTTGGGACACTCGGAAGTCTACCATTGTACAACATGCTGCAGTTAAGACCCTCACCTACCTTTTCGATGGGATGTCATCTGTTAGCCATTGTGGCTCTCTTATTTTCCCACGTGGACCTTATAAGTGCAGAGACAGAAATGGAAGGAGAAGTTAATGAAACTGGCGAGTGTACTGGCTCATATTACTGTAAGAAAGGGGTGATTTTACCCATTTGGGAACCCCAAGACCCTTCCTTTGGAGACAAAATTGCTAGAGCTACTGTGTATTTTGTGGCCATGGTCTACATGTTTCTTGGAGTCTCTATCATTGCCGACCGGTTCATGTCCTCTATAGAAGTTATCACATCTCAAGAGAAAGAAATAACTATAAAGAAACCCAATGGAGAGACCACCAAGACCACTGTGAGGATCTGGAATGAGACGGTTTCCAACCTGACCTTGATGGCCCTGGGATCTTCTGCTCCAGAGATTCTCCTTTCCGTAATTGAAGTGTGCGGCCATAACTTTACAGCAGGAGACCTGGGTCCTAGCACCATCGTGGGAAGTGCTGCATTCAATATGTTCATCATTATTGCCCTTTGTGTCTACGTGGTCCCAGATGGAGAGACGAGGAAGATAAAGCATTTGCGTGTGTTTTTTGTGACAGCAGCCTGGAGCATCTTTGCCTATACTTGGCTTTACATTATTTTGTCCGTCATCTCTCCTGGGGTCGTAGAGGTCTGGGAAGGTTTGCTTACCTTCTTCTTCTTTCCCATCTGTGTCGTGTTCGCTTGGGTAGCAGATAGGAGGCTTCTTTTCTATAAGTATGTCTACAAGAGGTATCGGGCTGGCAAGCAGAGGGGAATGATCATCGAGCATGAAGGAGACAGGCCATCTTCCAAGACTGAAATTGAAATGGACGGGAAAGTGGTCAACTCCCACGTTGACAATTTCTTAGATGGCGCTCTTGTTCTGGAGGTCGATGAGAGGGACCAAGATGATGAAGAGGCCAGGCGAGAAATGGCAAGGATTCTGAAGGAGCTCAAGCAGAAGCACCCAGAGAAAGAAATAGAGCAATTAATAGAATTAGCTAACTACCAAGTCCTAAGTCAGCAGCAAAAGAGTCGAGCTTTTTACCGCATCCAAGCTACCCGCCTGATGACTGGAGCTGGCAACATTTTAAAGAGACACGCAGCTGACCAGGCAAGGAAGGCTGTCAGCATGCATGAGGTCAACACCGAAGTGGCTGAAAATGACCCTGTGAGTCAGATCTTCTTTGAACAAGGGACCTATCAGTGTCTGGAGAACTGCGGTACCGTTGCCCTGACCATTATTCGCAGAGGTGGCGACTTGACTAACACTGTGTTTGTTGACTTCAGAACAGAGGATGGCACTGCCAATGCTGGGTCTGATTATGAATTTACCGAAGGAACTGTGGTCTTCAAGCCTGGTGAGACCCAGAAGGAAATCAGAGTTGGCATCATTGATGACGATATCTTTGAGGAGGATGAAAATTTCCTTGTGCATTTGAGCAATGTCAAAGTCTCTTGTGATGCCTCAGAAGATGGCATCCTGGAAGCCAATCATGTTTCTACACTCGCTTGCCTCGGATCTCCTTCCACTGCCACTGTGACCATTTTTGATGATGACCATGCAGGCATCTTTACCTTTGAGGAGCCTGTGACTCACGTGAGTGAGAGCATTGGCATTATGGAGGTGAAGGTATTGAGAACATCTGGAGCTCGAGGAAATGTTATCGTTCCCTATAAAACCATCGAAGGGACAGCCAGAGGCGGAGGCGAGGACTTCGAGGACACTTGTGGAGAGCTTGAATTCCAGAACGATGAAATTGTGTAAGTTGTTTTTTTATACCTGTGTGTGGGGTCGAGTGCCTTGGTGGACAGGAGAGTGGATGTCATTTTTTTTTTTTTTTTAAACTAAATGGCACACAAGGAATGGAATATTTGCTATACAAGACCACTTGAAAATGCCCCCTGCTGTGCCACACTTATCAATCTGCTCCATATAGAGATCTTCATTTGGTTCTATTTTTAACTACTGTACTTTTGCATAATTTAAGTGCATTATAGCAGTTATGATAGAATGAGTTTTGTGACACAATTTATCAAACCGCTTTTGATGGGTTGGGAAATTTGTATTCTAGTTTGAATCACATAATACACACGCAGAAAGGGAACATTTATTTATTTATTTATCAAAAGGGAATATTTAGAACATTACATTAAGTTTCTAACTTATTACTGAGTACAAATTGGGAAAGCTTAAAAAGGAAACACCTTTGAAAAGAATTTCCTGGCTACCAAGGCTGGCTGGAATGTTTTTTTGCTGCTTTTATCTGATGCTGTATATTTGTGACGATGTAAGATAATGTTTCTGCTTACATGGTAATGCTTAATTAGGACTTAATGACCACCCCTGCTTTTTTTAGTCTTACGCCAGTGTGAGGAAAGTTATACAGCTCTTATGGAGTTCTAGTCTGATTTTATTTGCCATGGTTAGGTAAACCCTTCTACCCTATTGACAGAGCGATGGGAAGAGAATATGATTCCGTCCAAGCCTCCTTGTTGACAGGGAACAGGTCAGAGAAAAGAACTGGGAACAATTTACTCTTCCTATTGGCACTTCATGGTGACACTTGCTAATGTATCACCAGGTGCCTGGTTGTGCAATGATTCTGCCTTTGACAGCTGCTGTTTAGAACTGTTCCTTCTCCCTTGCCTAAGAGGGGGCATTATACTCACCAAATGCAAGCCAGAAAGTTGACTCAACAAGCAGTGTCTAAACGGGAAGGAAGGAAGGAGGGAGAAAAGGAAGGAAGGAAGGAAAGAAGAAAGGAAGGTAGGATGGATGGAAGGAAGGAGGAAAGGAAGGAACGAAGGAAACTATAATATTTGCAATACAACAGAGGACATTACAATGATTGATCATGTTGGTTGAATCATTGGCAACTTAGGAATTTCCAGGAAAGAAAAAATATATATAATACAGTTTGTTCTAAAAATGGTTAACTCTTGCGTAAACGTTATGTGATGTGTCAAATGCCAAGTACATTCTCTCCAAAATGAAATTTCTCTTGCTAAAAGAAGAGGGTGGAGGGGGACGGGGGTGGAAATGGGCAGAGGGAAGAGATGTTCCTGCAGATGCCTTCCTTTTTACTTCTCTTTGATACTGTATTATAGAGATGAACTCTTACTGAGTGTGATATCATGATGAAATCAAAGCAAAGATGATAATATCCACCTTTAGATGTGTGGGGCTAACTTTGGATGAATATCTGTTTTCTGTTGGTTCTTATATTGTTAATGTTCCACGTGTTGAGGTGTGTTTTGTTGGACATGTATTTTACTGAAAGATAGTAATATAGAAGCAAATGAATATCCTGCATACTTACGGAAGGATTTTCCCAGAGGCCTTGTATTGAATGGGATCCTGCCCACAATTAGCTCATAAACTTGAATCCTTTCTTAGGGATTCTTTCTCATTATATTTTCTAATCGTTTCAGTTATGGAACCCTGTCGTATGAGATGGCCCTTGTAATCCATGTAAAAGTATATTGCATGTTACTAAAGGAGTATTGAATATTCTTAAATGAACTCACAAGGGTAGCACTCAAATAGGACCCAATGGGTATTTTGTTTTGTTTATTCATTTTACTTAGGATGTTTTCTCCTGAAAATTTGGTCTTGCTTTTTGCTAAAAAGAACGGCTCTGTACTTGTTTATTTGAGAGGCAGTCTTTCCTTATCGATTCTGCTGTCCAGGACTTTACTAAACTGTAGATAAATAACCTTTTTTTGGACACAATGTAGAAGAGGAAGAAGGGAAAAAAAAAAAAGACTGAGAGTGATTTGATGGAATAATTTATTCTGCCGAACTCCATTTAAAACATTCACCCTATGCCGTTAAATTGATTTAATTCTTGCTAAGGAAGGAATAGTGCCAAATTCCAGCTTTAGAGATTTAAATATCTTGTGAAAATTGGTAGGATGGGTAGTATTATTGGCATGCCATCTGTGTGTGTGTGTGTGTGTGTGTGTGTGTGTATTCTTAGGAGTATTCTAGATCAATCACTATTCCTGGTTTAATAAAAACTCTTACTGTATTTTATTCCCTAAGTTGAAATATGAAATTTTAGAAATGTCCAACATCTTACTGATCAGTGGGACAAAATTACAGCCCTCCATTTTTTTTTTTCTAGAATTTTTATTTTAAAGAGTCTTCATCCTGACGTTATAGAGTGCTGAGAAGCTTTGTAGATACTTACTACCTCTGTTGCTTAAATAAATTTGTTTAGGTGACTGGGACTTAGCCTTCAGCTAGGCACCGAGGATTTCAACATAATGCTTCTAGAGAAACATGATATTATCAAAGGCCCCTTGTTTTTCTCCTTTTTCTCTTTCTCTTCCCTTTTCTTCATGGGTCATTCTTCCCCTGGAAGTTGTTTCTAATGCCAGGTCCACACAGTCAGACCCAAGTGACAGAGTTGCCATCAGCTGGACCATGCGGACTTCAACCCGGTTTTTCTTGAAGAATGAATTTGTCTCATCCAATTACATAATTCATCTTGAGAGGTGACTTTCTTAAAAACCTACAATACATAGATAGGATTGTTGATGCCAGTGAACTTTATTAACTATTTTTTTTAAATCTTTTTTTTTTGCTTTTCTGTTTAATGTTGTGCACAAAGCCAGAATTTATGGTTTCTTTTCAGAGCACCATAAAGAAATGCTAGGAAAAGCCTGGATTTCAAACTAGCCTATTTTAAAAAGCCATAAAGACAGGTAGATAGTTTTACCTTGGGTCCAGTGTAATCAGGGATGGAGATCAAGAGGCAGGCAGCTTTACTGATTCTTCAGTTTCAAAAGCAAGATAGATTCCTAATCTCTGATCTTATTTTTGTAGAAGTCATTTAAATGTATAATATAAGCATATCCGTACCTATTCATTCACATTTCTATATAAATGAGTTGAATTATTTCAACCTGATCTTTTTTAAGATCGAAATCTGTATCTGAAAAAGATACTGATAAGTGATAAGTGGTGCTTGGAACCTTAAATAAAGTGTATTCTCAGTAAGGCATTTTCAAATTACAATGCAAAACCCATTAATAGAGATAATTAACAGTTAGCACGTGCTTTTGTATCAACTCAATCAATGACAAATACTAAGCCCATGCCAGCTAATCTTGACTTTCAACAGGGAATTCTGTCTAATGTTAACAGCTAATAAAAAATAAATGAAGAACATGCCAATTTGATTTGTGGTTTGGTAGGTGATATCCACAAATTTGAAGAGCCACTAATGGTTGTTTTTTAATGATGCTAGTTTAGTGGTAATAATTATTACAAAATGTTGTTTGGTCTTCCAAGGTCTAACATGAGCTTGACTGTTCTGGAAATTAGGTTAATTAGGTTAATTAACTAATGTAGATACAAATCAAATTCAATTACCTAGTTATAACCCAATAACAATACTTTTGGAAGAGGACTCAAAAGATCACGAGCATTTACTATTACCTATTTAAAATACAGAGTTGAAAGATGAGGTGTGTGGGTTGGAAAATGCATGGACTATATTCTTCAACAAATCAGATTCCTGGGGGTTTCTAGCTACAATAATTTATTAATCAATGGATCTGTCCAAAATTGATTTTGCTTTAATGACTAATGTGTTTTCAGGTATGATTGTGACTCTTATTTTTATGTTGTTAGTCACTGTACAGTACATCATTAGTTTTTGATATAGAGTTCCATGATTCATTGATTGCATATAAAACGCAGCGATTGTGACTTTGTTAAGTTTAGAAAATACGATATGCAAGATGTCCCAACAAATATAGCTATTTGACACTCAATATTTATATTGCTTTTTCTGGAGAAAGAAACAGAAAAGAAATAAAATTTCAGTATTATATAGGCTCAATGGCATTATTATTATTATACTCCAGGAAGAAGAAATACTTTGTTTTTGCTACCTATATTACCAGTATTCTATTCTTGCTCTATAGAATTCCAGGGAGTAAAGACCTCGCTTTATAAGAGAGCAGTTCAGTTCGGAGAGTAGGACAAATGTATAATGCAAGAAAGCAGCCCGCTGTTTAAGAAAAAAAAAAGATGAAACAAAAATTGTAAGAAAACTTCAGGTGGTCAGAACAGAAGAATAGTTTTGTATCTTTAGGGGATTCAGAAATGATGAAAAGCACTACAGAAAATAATGCTAGACAGGAAAGGCCATTAGTACATATGTGAATTCAACATACTCAAGATTTACTTTATGGAAGAAGAATTTTATTTGATACATTTAATCTATTAGAATGATGGAACCATGATTTTATACTGATATAAAACTTTCTTAGGTAATATGCTGACGTAAGAAATTTAGATGAAATGATTTTAGGATTTTAATGGATTTCTGCTTTGGTGGATTATCTTCTCAGACTGCAATATTTGTCTCTTCTTAAATCCAAACCACGTGTAGTATCATCTGCAAATCTAAATTATAAGTACAAGAAGTGTTTTTATAAATGCATATGTTTTCATGAATGCAGAACTATTACAAACATAAGGCAGGGTAACAGCCAAAAAATATTTTGACTTCCCATTCAATATTGCCAGAAGCCTAAATTGATTATGTGCTGCAGGGTTGTTTACTTTGTCAATCAGATTGCCATGTTTACTGTGGTAATCTCATTTTCCCACTGCTGATTAGAGTTTAGGGTTATAATATAGTTATGTAAAGAAGTTTTATCTTAGCAAATGAGAAGATATCGTAGTTCAGACACACTGAAGTGTTTAAATTATGGACTCTTTTCTGAATCATCATTCAAGGTCATTCCAGAGGGGGATGATTGCTTTACTTGGTTAGGGCTGGAATAGAATTCCTGTACCAATCACTCTGCACAACCTTAATAAGCTACTGATCTGTGCCCAGTACTGGGCTAGTTATTACGAAGGGAACAGAAAAAATCTATTCCTTATCCTCTAAAATGGGAGATGATGAGATAACTCATATTTTGAAAGGGACACACACCATTATGAAGACATGTGGGACACAGTAGAAGTCTAAATTTTGGACAAAATATTTGGAGTTGCTTTTGAAGGACAGAAGGCATAACCAGAGAGAAAAATGTGTTTTTTAAGATGGAGTAGTATCTTGGTAAACCTGAAAGTATGGACCATTTCACTAAATAGACGGGATGGTTATCAAACTGAATGAAAGATGCAATGAACAGTGATTTTCTTTAATGGGATTTTAGATCATCATGAAGGTATTTAAATTAATCTGAGTATATGTCCCTTTAAGCTAGTCACAGAAGAGCAAACACCTAATGATTCAACTTATATGAGATAGCTAAAATATTCACTCCTAGAAACAGAAAGCAGAATTGTGGTTGCCAGGGGCAGAGTGGGGGAGGAAAGCGAGGGGTTCAAATCAGCAGGTATAATGTTTCAGTAATGCAAAATGAATTAATTCTAGAGAGCTACTATACAACAACATTGAGCCTGTAGTTAGCACTATTGTACTGTGCACTTAAAATCTGTTAAGAGAGTAGAGTTCAGGGTGTCTGGGTGGCTCAGTGGGTTAAAACCTCTACCTTTGGCTTGGGTTGTGGTCCCAGGATCTTGCTTGCGATAGAGCCCAGCATTGGGCTCTCTGCTCAGTGGGGAGCCTGTTTCCCTCTCACTCTTCTGCCTGCCTCTCTGCCTACTTGTTATCTCTGTCTGTCAAATAAATAAATAAAGTCTTAAAAGAAAAAAAAGAGGGTAGAGCTCATGTTAAGAGTTTTATATTAAATTAGGTAAATATAAATAAAAGAGCTGATCTACTTTTAAAAAAGAAAAAGCTCAAGTGCTTGTCTCTCTCTACCAGATTGCCTCTTGTAGTTCTAAAGAAAATTTACAAGATTTCTAATAACATGTGGTCTAATAACATGCACTTTGTGAATTAGTGGTTGATCTCTAGGGATGCTTTTGACTTACCTGAATCCTGTTCCCCCTTGAGCTGCCCTTAACCCATTGCACTTCCCCCTTTTGTCCCATTTTTTCAGGGTTAGCAGGGCACAGCCACCTTCTTGGTAAAGACTGAGCAGGTTTTATACTAAATTGTTGAAGTAGGAAGCAATTTTCTTTGTTTTGTTTTGCTTTTTTTCTGAGGACACTGGTAACCCGGGGAAGAGACTTAGGCATGTTTAATTCCTTTGAATGAGCAATCTTGAGGGTCTAACACCTATGGTGGGGTTATTTGTTGTTATGCTGCTCTGTCCTTACTAGCTCAGGTGTAGAAGCCTGCCTGTGGGTTTCAGTGTATTGAGAACAATAGAGGCTTTCCCATAAAATATCTCCATCATGTTCTGTCGTGGTTCCTGACATCTGCTCATGGGAGATACATTCTGGGGGGTTGGGGAAGCTGTTAGGCCGCTATTACATTATACACACCACGCGATTCTTAAGTGTTATCCTTGCGAGAGGATAGAACAGAAGTGGTTTCGGGCCAGGTGGCAGGAAAGAAAGAGAGGACAGCCAAATGTAAGGTGGGTGAGTGGCACTAGCCATGATCTTTGTAACTGCTCAGGAGGAGCCCACAGCAGGGAGCCCTGTGGAAGGTGCCGGCCAAGGAAGCAAGAGACTGCGGCAGCTAGTGGCTTTAGCTTCTGGCTTCCCACACTGCCTTGTGCTTTCTGCTCTGATAGTGGGGAAGTCCAGAAGGCCCTGGGAGGGAATGCAAGCCGTCAACAATATGGGCAGAATTAAAGGAAATCTCCTCCTTTGCTTCCTCTCCTGGCTCGACATACTGCCTACGTAATGCCCATCTATTTGCCAAAGGTTGAGCCAGCCGGGGCTCATTCTTCTCTCAGGCCCATACAGCTGTCTCACTGTAGAGCCAGGCGAAATAAACAATGCCTTTTCATTTCCTGCCTTTCTCCTGAGGATTTGTGCTCTAGATGACATTTTCTTTCCTTCTTATAATGTCTCCACAGGGTCAGATAGGGGAATAGACATTGTGTTCTTTGGTGACAGCAGAAGAGAGGGAGGCAGGGGGCAAAAACAGAGCCCAGCACAGAACTTTGCCTTTCAGGCTGGTGTTCATAACAGGTCACCCAGGGAAATTTCCTTACACCTGGTGATTCAGGTAGTGATGAAACAGCCTGGGATATTTTATTTCCAGGAGGCTGAGGCATGGGGGATCTGGAGTTCTGGGTACTCTTGAAGCCCTGCAGTGACCCTAGAAACTAAGACCACTCCACTTTTCCATGTTAGATTCCCTGAGATAAAGATGGACTTAGAAGGAATTCAACTTGGATTCCATACCTACGGTTGAGCTCTACCTTGGTTTCCTCCGAGCTTCGTGATTTTCAGGAAATGACTTGCGCTCACCTCACCTGTAAAATGAGGATGACAGTGGTAGTTGGTGGCTGGGTAGTGGTGATTGGGGTGGTGATGGTTGTGATAGGGGCAGGGGTGGAGGAGGTGGATGTGGTGGTGGTGGTAATGGCGTTGGAGGTGGTTTGGGATGTGATGGTGGTGCTGGTGGTGATGGTGGTGGTCTTGCTGCTATTGGAGGTGATGGTTTTAGAGATGGTGCTGGTGCTGGTGGTAGTAGTAGTAGTGGTGTTGGTGGTGTTGGTGTTGGAGCTGGTGGTGATGATGGTGGTAGTTGTGGTTCTGGTGTTAGAGAGGGCGGTTCTGGATAGGGTGGTGGTCAGGAGGTGATAATGACGGTGGAGATGGTAGTGGTCTGAGATGTGTTGGGAGCCAGGTTTCATGCTGTTTTTCTTACAATGTTCATTTGATTTCATCTTCATAACAACTGTTAGCTAGGTGCTTTTATACTGCTTTCACAGATGGAGAACCTGAGGCTTCACACAGCTAATAGGGATGGATCTAGAATTTAGCGGTAGGGCTGCCTGACTATAAAATCTGCAGGGCTTCATTTGGGGTGGTTCTCCTTCGGAACGACTTTCCCAGGTGAGGATGAGCATGTGGGAGGGAGGGGGTTTTTAGTGTGGTCATCTGGACTGCAGCATCTACTCACGTGGTTCTGAGGATGAGAAACTAGAGCAGCGGTCTATGTTTTCTGGAACTGCTGAACATGCATGAACCACACTGTACCCCACCCCCACTCTCTGTTAACTCAGAAGCGCCATGAGTAAACTGAGTGTGAAAGGCAAGAACATGCTAATGGTATAATCCTTCCATGTACCTGACCTGTTCAATTATTGTCTATTTTTTTGTCCCTTGTGGTATTTATTTTCACTTTGTGCCTAAATGAAAAAGAAACTTCTTTATTAGTAGCTATCTGTCATTGCCTGCATTGGCCTTGTATGGTGTAACTTCCTAACAAGGCTGAACAGTGAATGTAGCTTTTCTCTGTTCTTAAAATAGTAGTTTCTTGGTCGATCTTTCTTATGTATGTTACAAGACAATGTAAATTAATGACAGAGAAGCATTACCAAAGGATGCTTGTTACCTTATCAGCACAGCCAACAGCTTACCAAGTTCAGTTCTTGGTCCCCCCAGAAATGGTAAGAATTCTTGGTTAGGAAGTTTTCTAGAACAAGGGACGCATGTGACAGTTCCTCTGATACAAACCTGCGCAAGTGAAATGGAAATTTTAGATACTTTTTAAAAAAGCCCAATGCCAAGTCACTCTTGCTTCCAAACTATATTTTCCCTAGGGGACAAGAACAGTAACAAAGAAAACTTCTACTTAAAATCAGATGACTGTCAAATGATAACTTGCATACACTCTATACAAAAATCAGTGTTCAAGTGTGTCTGTCACTACTTTGCTTTTTGAATAGAGTAGTTTTATTTTATTTGTCTTTTTAAGTTTGGGAGGTGAATTATTGGTCTGTTTGGAGTAAACTTGTTGTCAATGTGTTTATAAATATAATTAATTATAACCTCTAACAGAAGCCCCCAGAGGTTCTCTTTCAACAGGAAAGTTTTCTCTTACAACACATACACATGCACTCATTTACCAAGGTAAAGGTGAGAAAGTAAAATTAAGTCCTGTTTACATAGAGCTTAATATTTAGGGCACAGTTAAAAACAAAAACAAAAACAAAAACAAAAAACCAAAAAAAAACAATTCTCAGAGGATAGCTTTCATTCTCACATATAAAATGTTATAAACTTGACACAGTTTTAAAAATGAGCTATTTAGTTCAATGTGTGTATCTCTGAATGTGAGATTTAGGTATTAGCTGAAAGAGGGAGAGAGAGAGGAGGCAGAGAGAGGCGGGAAGGAGAGGGGTCAGAAGGGGGAAGATTGGGGATCAAGAAAGGGGCAGAGGGAATGGGGGGGAGGTCAGATGGGGGCAGAGAGGTGTGGTGACAGAGGTGTGGACACCGAGAAAGGGACAAAAGGAGGAAGCCAGGAGATAGAGTGGGGGGAGGGGAGGGAGAGGGACAGGGAAGGGGAAAGGGGGACGGAAAGAGAAGAGAGGCAGAGAAGTACCTCCAGGCAGAGGGGGGAGGAGGACAAAAGAGAGCGGTGGGGGGGCAGGGGCAGAGGGAGGCTCAAAGAGTAAGGAAAGGGAGGGGAGGGGTAGGCAGATAAAGAGCCAGGAGGGAAGAAGGGAGGCAGGCAGAGGGACAGAGACAGATACAAAGAATTTGCAACCCTGATTAGATTTCAGTTATTACTAAAACGAAGTGAAGCCTGAAATTAGTCCCGATTCTTGCTCAAGCAAACAAAAGGCAGAAGGAGAGTACGAGAGTAGACAGGGGATTCACTCAAGCTGCTGCTTTATTAAAAACAGACAACAACTTTGTCCTTGAAACCAAATGTATATACAGTTGCCTCAGGATGTTTGGGAAGCCAGAGGAAGCTTATGGAATCTTCTTAGATCTGAGAGAATGGGTAGGGGCACTACCTTTTCACTGGTTCCCGCTTTCAGCAAAGGTTTGAGGAGCACCTGTTCTGTGTCGAGGTCGTTGCAAGGTTATGGAAGAGCAATGGAGACAAAGATGTGGTGCCATGGACCTCATGTCCCTGAGGTGGAGATGGGGATAACTCAGTCAAACACTAGTGCGGGTGTTTCACTACCCCGTGCCTTCTTTGGCATTCTCTTGGCACTCTTAGTATTGATGGGGCTCTTGCTGGTGGTTAGGCTGAGAACAAATGATAATGAGCTGGCAGCATCACCCGGCCATGGCCACCTCTGACAGCAGCAACCCACTCAGTGCCTGCTCTTGGTTCATGGAAGTGATGGACTCAGAGGGGTGTGGTGTAAGGAAAGGAAGCCATATTGGTTTCACTTGGCTCGCACTGTTTCCTTATCTTCTGCGTTATTGAGGGAGCTTATGCCACCCCGTGTGAGTTCTTCTCTGAAATGATATTATATTGAGCATGAACGAGCAAGGCTATTACAGACACCATAGCTACCTAGCCCAGCGACTTGCTGGGGCTCGGTGCCTTCAGGGTCTCGGACTCTGGTAGGCTAGCATCTCAGAACATCCTGACGTGCTATTGAAGGAGGACACCCAGATTTCAAGGAAAGACTGAAAGCTGTGGGAGGTCTCTTTGAGTTGCTGTTAATACGGACAAAAGGACTCTATATGCATGAATTCTGGGATACGTTTAAACTGTTGTATTATAGGAAGTGATTCGTCTGACCCACACATAGTCTCTAATAGAATGGTAGAATATGAACAGTATTAAATAATGTATCAATAACACAATCACTATAAACATGACTATAGATAAAATACCAAGTATCCTAAAATAATCACATAAAGCATATCAAGTCCTCATCTGGATGGGTACCTGACAATATCTATGGCCAAAATATCCTGCAAAACTTCATTGTTGAGTGACAGGCATATTCTGTAGGTTTGAATTCTTTCAGGAAAGGAGCATCTTTCCTAATATCCCATAATCATTCTTCCATAATCATTGTATACTGTGATCTCTTACATTCATCTGTTTTTGTTTGGGTTTTAATTTAATGACTCATTCCTGCATACGGAACCCTGGAGATATTTCGAGGTGGATCTGGGTCTTGGGCCCTACAGTAAAGTGTTCCAGTCTTCTGGTCTACTGAGTTTGAGTCCTTGCATGTGCTATATATATATATTTATTACATATGTAACATAAATATAGAAATTTTTTTTTTCCTTTTTTTACAGGGCATCAGGGAATCAGTGCCTCAGTGCACCAAATTCTAACTATGTGCACTTTAAATTTGTTGCTTCCCAAACTTGCACATAGAATAAGTATGCATGGTAGGTATTCAGGTTTGCTTCCCAAACTTGCACATAGAATAAGTATGCATGGTAGGTATTCATGACACAAATGACAGCCTTACAAAGTCAAGTGCTAGCATCTCGCTTGGTGGATGGGTTTCCTGACAGTTGTAATGGCCACCCACGGGCATCTTCTGCAGTGATGTAATGATCAAGAGCACAGGCTCTGGGGCCGGATTAGCAGGGGTTTCAGTCCTCCTTCTCACTCATAGACTTTGTAAATGCATAAATGTTTAGCCTGTTTCCATTTCAATTCCATCATCTGTAGCATGAGGGTAATATTACCTATTATAAAAGATTACATCCAGTTAGCCAGTACCTGCCTTATAGTAAGTACTTAGTAAATATTTGTTGTTATTGTTGCTGCTTTTAATTCCTTCCCAGATGACTGTTGGCACAAGTCAAATCTAGTCTTGCTGGGAAGTAGGCACAGGTGCTTCTCCTCTTAATCTTCCTTTTCTTTAAAAAAAAAAAAAAAAAAAAAAAAAAAGGACCTTATTGGATTTTGTGATTCTGTGTGTATGGTGTGCATGAATATGTGTGTGTGTGTGTGTGTGTGTGTGCGCTGACATTTAAGGTAGGGGCACTCAAGGCATATAGTTTTCTTCTAATACCCTAGTAAAAATGATAGCTAGGGAAAGTGATCAAAATGATCAAAATTATAACAAGATGCTGTCCAGAGTGTGCGCCATCAATGAAATCAGCATTTTGGTGGGGAAGGGGAGGAAAAAAGATATAACGTGGAGCCTGGAGGGTTGGAGCTGCTGGGGAACGTGGGAACGGTCAGAGAGAAGACTTTTTCCTTTTACGTAACACTGTACTATTTACAAGGTGCCTGCATGTCTGTTTCATCTTCACACCAACCAGGCATTAGCACATCTATTTTAGGGCATGGGGAGTGCCACAGTGATTAATACCTAATAGGGGCTCAACAAATGGTTTTTTATTAGACAGCAGAAAGCGAGAGGGAAGCAACAAAGACTTTTACAGATGGCAAATTTAAGTTCAGAGAGTTAAATGAATTATTCTAAGCGGTAGAACCCAAACTGGAAACCAACTACATGGACAGCTCCTCTGGTAATCCTGACAATCCCCCCAGCGGAGTAGTCTAGGACTTAGCCTGTGGCTCTTTCCTAAGCAAGTCCAGCTCCTGAGAAGCTGCCTGGCTGGGTACCCGCTCACACCCACAAACCTTTCATGGTGTCTGTTCACCTTATTATCCTTTTGAAGAGTATTTTAACAAGTTTCCTTCTGGACTGGATTGTCCAAGGAGAGAAAAATGTGTTGCATTTTGATTCCCTGAGCCCTGCATCTCTGACTCAGAGGAATGTCTTTGGTGATGATAGAAATATGCCTGAGAAGTTTTCATAAGATGTACTGAGTCATTCAGGATTAGAGTTGGGGGGAGGGTTATGATTGAAACAGTAAGGATAATAATATACTGTATCGAAGTAGTGGGATGTTCACTTTTCTTACGGCTTCTATGAAATGAAATTCCTCATGTGATGCTGCCAGGATCATGTTCTTACTCTTAGCCCAGAACAAAAAGGTGTGTGGAATGGGTGATTCCTGTTCCTTTTGCTGCCTTAAAAGAAGCCTGTTTGGTTAGCAACTTACCCATGAATCCTCCTCATACCTGACATGCCATCATAAACTGATCTTTATTCCTCACCAGCTGTGATACTGCATACATCCATTTATAAGTGGACCATTTAATTCAACGTAAATCTGTTTAACTTCTTTTTTTTTTTTTAAAGATTTTATTTTTATTTGTTTATTTGGCAGACAGATATCACAAGTAGGCAGAGAGGCAGGCAGAGAGGGAGGAGGAAACAGACTGTCTGTTGAGCAGAGAGCCCTATGCGGGGCTCAATCTCAGGACCCTGAGATCATGACCTGAGCCAAAGGCAGAGGCTTTGACCCACTGAGCCACCTGGGTGCCCCCAAATCTGCTTAACTTCTTAATTGTGGCTTATTTTCTGCTTAATCTAGAGATTTGAAGAATATCAGGAGAGTCCCCACCCCCCTTTTTTTCCCAAGATCAGAATTTAGTGGGGAATAAAAGAAATATAATTACAATATAAAATAATATGGTTCTGGGACACCTGGGTGGCTGAGTTGGTAAGCGTCTGCCTTCGGCTTAGGTCATGATCTCAGGGCCCTGGGATCAAGCCTTGCATTGGGCTCTCTGCTCAGCAGGAAGCCTGCTTCTCCCTCTTGCATTCCCCCCTGCTGTGCTCCCTCTCTCTCTCTGTCAAATAAATAAAAACATCTTAAAAAAGAAGAATAAAGTGATATACTTCTGATGATAGCAAGATATATAAAATGCCACAAGAGTTCAGTAATTCTGGTCCGAAATTTACTACTTTAATTTCTTGTCTTCTTTCCTCTCTTTTTCTATTTTTTTAATGATTCCAGGACATGTTTGTTATTAAAAAAAAACAACACAAAAAACAAAACAACAACAACAAAAAAACCAACGGAATCCTCTCAGTAATTGTGGAAAATATGTGGAAATCTCATCTGAGCTGTCTGGAAATGTAATAAATTTTTTCCCAATTAAGACCCTACTGGATATTCACAGCATGTTGATCAATTCCTTGGTGAAAATAATTCCTAAATAAACATGGTTCATCTGAATCTGTATTGGTGTAGGACAGACGGGGTCATCAAATATATATTAAACATTCCTGCAAGAAATTTCAGTGTGTTAAAATCCAGTTAGTGAAACTGCTTCTCCTGAATTTATTGATAATATAAATTCTGTAAATAAACATATTTCCCTGAAGTCAGATGCACAGTCTAATGCAACTCAGTAACTAACACAGGACATAAATCTGTGTTAGGAAGGAAATAAAAGCACTTAAAAATGGATTTTTTACTATAGTAGTTTTAAAGAGTACCTTGCTTTGAACACATTTCTATTTTTAAAAATTTTACCTTTAAACTCTTCAGCAAAACTTAATCCTAACACTTGCTTTAGAACCAGTTAAACTTTATATTACACTGAATGTTAGGAAATAAATCTTGACCGCATTTTTCTTAGTTAAACTCAGAAGTCCCAGTGATGGCTTATGGGCCAGTCCTCCCCAAGTCCCCACTCTTCTTTCGTATTAAAGTCTGTTGCACTAAAACCGGGGACAAGATACAGAGCCAGGAGAGCCTGCTTTGCATTATTTCAAGAAGCAGTCAAATATCAACAGTCCAGGAAATTTTACAGTGCTGATTTACAGACAGTACTTTACCTTGCCCCCGGAGAGCAAGTTGGTAAGTTAAAATTTTCTTTTGGGGTCCTTTAGTTTTTCTATCTCCCTTGCTATATTGGAAAATGTACTATTTAGGGAAAAGCTAGATTTTGATCACTTTCTCCCTGCCAGGTGTATGGTCATTACTAAAATAAGTAAAGAGTATAATGCAGGAGACAATGGAATGCAGAAAGGAGCACACGTGTTTGACCTGAATCCTCAGACCCAGCTCTGCACTAATCAGATCCAAGACTTTGGGCAAGTCATTTCCTGTCCCTGAGCTTCCATTTTCTTGAAAGCAAAATCAAGGAGTTGAAGTAAATGTTCTAGATTTTCCCCTATCTTGAAAATGGTTGTTGTTCTTCTGAGAGAAAACATTAAAAAAATCACCTAACACTGAATAAGACTTACAGTCAAGTATGAAGAAACTTAATTTATATGTGTGTTTTTAAATCACTCTTTGCCTTAGTTTTCTTGACATAATTTTTTATTGAAAAGAAACATGTTGGGGGGGTGGGCCCTGGGTGGCTTAGTCAGTTAAGCATCTGCCTTTGGCTCAGGTCTTGATCCCATGGTCCTGGGATCGAGCCCCATCAAGCTCCCTGCTCTGCAGGGAGTCTGCTTCTCCCTCTGCCTGCTGCTCCCCCTATTGTGCTCATGCATGTTCTCTCTCAAGTAAATAAATAAAATCTTAAAAAAAAAAAAAAAAGGAAAAGAAACACATTGAAGGACAACAAATGATATAAAAAAAAAAATCAGAGAAGCTTATATCCTTTCTTAGGAAGCCCTGTAAATTTCTGAACTTGCAAAATTTTATATGTCCACTGGATTGATCTGGTAAAGGGGTCATACCAAGTTTGTTTCAATGTCTTAACGTATATTGACATTCCTGTCACAAGGTATCTAAGGAAACCCCTTAATTCATTGTCCAAGTTGGAGCACTTTTTCGAGTGAAATGGGGCCCTATAATAATTTTGCAGGTGTAATAATTAGGAAATACTGCCCAGCCAACCATATTTTGACCACTATCTATGTGTGTGGTGTCTCAGAGAAGTAGAGATTGCTCTTCTGTTAAAGACATTTGTAATAAGAAAGCAATAGTCCTAAGAAATGAAAGTTTTTGATGTTTCTGTCTATTTGCTTCTCTTGCCCACACCCTCTCCCATATTTTTCAATGAAGCTATTCAAAAATCATCTTAATACAACTTGGCTAGTAAACACATCTGCTGGAATGGAGACAGATATGAGGAATTAATTAGATTAGAGGCAATGGAAGAGGGAATCCATTATACTTAAACCACAACTCCAGTGGTTTGCTAGTCAAACCACATTGGCAGGGTTTTCCTTTTTTTTCACATGGATTAAATAATTGATTTTTCTCCTGTGACTTCAGGGAAATTGTAGGGTTGCTGCTGAAAAAGATCTGTAAGATTTTCAGTATGGTGTCTCTGTGTCACTCAAAAAGTTACCAGTTATGTCTTTAGGTTAAAAAAAAAAAATCTCTGATGTCCCTTCCAGCTCTAAAATGTAAGTATTCAGCAGTGGTACACCCTCATGAGACCCCATGACCTGTATTACCTTACCTTGCTCTTAGTCTTGGCTGTCCAAGTGTCAAGAAATGCATGGTATGCTTCTAATCTACCATGCCTCTTTAGGCCATCCCCGTCAGCTTTTTCTTGCTGATATCCACGGACATTCCTCAGGGATCTGTCCTTAAATACTCTTCCATTCTCTTCTACAACAACCATCTGAGGTAGATAGTCCATGCTCTTTGGCATTCTGAGGACACAGATCTGTCTGTGTCCTTTCTCCCTTAATATTGCCATCTGCATAGGGTTTTCTCAACTTGCTGCCTATTGTCCTCTTGTAAATATACAGTATTACCTTTATCTAACCAAAAGCATGTTTCAAGATGGCTGTAGGAGTAGAAAAAATTATAAATTGATCCCTAGGTATAAACCAATTCATTTCTAATTGTTAGCTCTGTTTCCTCTAATATATATATATATATATTGACTTATCTTAAAGGTGTGACAAATGAAGCTTATTTATTGATTTAAGAAAAAAGGTAATGTGGCACCTCGGTGGCTCAGTAGATTAAAGCCTCTGCCTTTGGCTCAGGATCTCGAGGTCCTGGTTTTGACCCCTACATCGGACTCTGCTGGGCGGGGAGCCTGCTGACCACCCTCCCTGCCCCTCCACCCCCCCACCTGACTCTCTGTCTACTTGTGATCTGTCTGTCAAATAAGTAAAAATCTTAAAAAGAATTAAATACTAAAAAAAGGGAAAAGGTATTACAAAAATACATGAACAATGAGTGAAACTCTAAGAGACAAAAACAAGTCCTTACTTAAAAATAAGACTGTGGATGGAACAGAAAAATAATTGAAGTATGGAATATTTTAATGAATGAAGTGCTGGGTAATTATAGATCGGTGAAGGTTTTGACAATACAGAGTTTAGTACGAGGGAAAAATCAATCAGGCAAGAATCAGTTAGTTGCCCTGGAAATATTCAAAAGTAAAAGAATATCTGAGAGTTTTAATTGACCACAAGTTTGAAGTTACTCAGCACAGTGTACGGGTAACACAATGTAATGGTCCCAGTGTGTTTGGAATAAGTCACCTACACTGTCTCATTAGGACATAGGTGGTTGCTACATCCCATATGGGACCTTACATGAAAACAGATGTGTACAGATGTTTGCATCCCCACAGTCTAGTGCTCTCTGAGGCTAGAACCTCAATAGTTCTCAGAGTTTTGATCTCAATATAAGATATTTTTTGTTCAATAAAATCAATGCCTAAAATAAAAGAGATGACTGCAATTTCAATCATGAGTTGTTCTGTGTACACTTTGATTTGTATTTCATTTTATAAAATACTTGAAAGATATGAACAATGTTTTCATCTTGTAGAAATCAGGTGTCAATTTTCTGTTTGTAAATTGCTCATACAATTAAGGGACCATTCACACATTAGGTTATTTCTCTTCCATGATTGTCATGAATTTTCTTTTTCAACTGGTATAAAATGTAGTACTCAAGAAACACATTTTCTTAGCAGCTGTTAGGTGGTAAACTGGTATATATAATTACAGGCAACATGCAGTGAAATATCTCATCAAATGCTTACAATGGGTCAAGTCAGTTCATGAGAACATAACGCATCTTCTTCTATTGACAACTATTACATTCCCACCTATTTATCTAGAAATGAGTAAATATAAGTATCTGCCTTATAAACAAAGAAAGTTGGAATAAAACTTATTGACACACAGTACACCTTTGTATGCCTTTGAGTTCCTACCTAAAAGATGTTGATGTATAGCATGCTGTGCAATGATATATATAATAAAGCTTCAGACAAGCTATAGGACATTAGTGTTTTCACTTGGCCTTGATAGGAGACTCATGTGGTATTTGGAGAGAAGAAACATACAAGGTTTAAAGTAAATCCATGCTAGCAATACGTGAATTCTTCCTGGCTGTTTTTAATTAAGAAAAACAGGGATCTGGTTGTAAATAGATAATTTTAATAACAAACAATAATACCCAGAAGAAAAAAACCCACTCTATATCAGACTCTAATTTTTCAGAGGGCTTTTAAGTGGAATCACTAACAACAAAAGTGTCCATTGGTAGTTTTCTTCTCTAGTCTGCATCTTCCCAGTTGATACAGTCATTGTCGTACTCCATTTTTGTTGTGTTGTGACTTACACCTTTGTAATTTTAGCAGCTGTGATTTTGTGGACATGTTTGCTGGTGAATTTAACAGGAATTTCTGTAACCAATAAAATGACTGTGTTGTCTTTGATCTACATAGACATTAATGCCTAAGAAGCTATTTTGGCAAGAAATTATCTGAATCCCCCTGCTCTTAAAGTCTTGCTCCTTTCCTATGGACAAGAAATAGCTTCAGTTAAGGGTGCATGCTCCCTCCAAGGTAGTGTTAAACTTGTAGCAAGGAGAGCTATCACTAGCTAATTATTCTTGACTGTAGCACAGTGTTTGATATATGGTAAACAGATAATCACAAAATAGACATAAATGGATGTTAATGTCCCTCTAAGTTGAACAGCCTGGTGTTCTCAGGATTAAGAAGTAACACTCATGAAAACCAGTTATATAGAGAGTAAAGTACACTTGATACACCCTCAGAATCATAAGCCACCTCACCAAGAGGGTTCTAAAAGTTCATAGGCAAGGGTCACAGGTGTAAGAGATTGCTTTCTCCATGACCCTAATGTGTTCAGTCACATCAATAAGCATCTTCTGTAATATGAAAAGGATGGTGTGGCCAGGAGGTGTATGAGTTCTAGAATCAGATGATTTGGTTCAAAACCCAGTTTACAGATTTACTTGGAAGGTGATGTGGAGCTAGTTGTTTAGCATCTCTCTGCCCCAGTTTTTCATCTCTTAAATGGGATAAATAGCTCCATATCAATAATGTTTTATAAGAAATAAATAAGATAATATGTGTAAAAACATTAGAACCATGCCTGACTTATGGTAAAAATTCAAACCATGTTGACCATTGTTTAATTCCTGACTTTAAAATTATGTGGATGTCTGTATAAAAATAATATGCCCCAAATAAAACATTTTAAAAAAGATTTTTATTTATTTATTTGACAGAAAGAGATCACAAGTAGGCAGAGAGACAGGCAGAGAGAGAGGAAGGGAGCAGGTTCCCTGCTGAGCAGAGAGCCCCATGCGATGGGGGGCTTGACCCCAGGATCCTGGGATCATGACCTGAGCTGAAGGCAGAGGATTTAACCCACTGAGCCACCCAGGTACCCCTAAAACATTTTCAAAAGATAAGGAGAGAATTGTAAATAATTTCACAAACCAGAGATGATTACCTTTTAGTATATGTAATCTTTGTTTTGCTCATGCAGATCTATGTTTAAAGTATTCTAACACAAATAAAATTCTTTAAAATAATATCTTAATAGTTGAATAATATTCTATTATATACATACAGTTTTACTTAATGAATTGCTATTATTGGTTTTTGTTTTGATATTGTTTTCTCTTTTTACAAGTGTGCACACATCAATAATGAGTATATGTGAACATTTAAACATTTAACAACACTTGATGTACTTAATAGCTTAACAATGAATATTTATAAAAGGAAATCTTGCTTGACTTCTTAAATTAATTCTTTAGGTTAAATCCTTAAGTTGGAATAAATAGACTAAAATATATAGCCATATTAAGGCTGTTAATAACTTTCACCTAGTTTAAGAGAATCTGTATCAATGTGCATTTCTAATGTCTATGCAAAATTTTCTGATGGAAATGATTATTTACTGGAAAACTTTATCAGTGGGGCACCTGGGTGGCTCATTCGGGTAAACATTCCACTCTTGGTTTCGGCTCAGGTCATGATCTCAGGGTCGTGAGAGCCAGCTCGACATTAGGCTCAGCATGGAATCTCCTTGAGATTATCTCCCTATCCCTCCTCCTCTGCCCCTCACCCTGCTTGCATTTGCTCTCTTTCTCTCTCAAATAAATAAATAATAAATACATAAATAAATAAAGTCTTAAACTCATCAGTGCTTATATATGGAAGTGTTAGCTTTAAAATTATTCTGCTGTTATTTATCGAGTGCCTACTATGTGGGAATTATTGTGCCACTCATTATCATACTTTAAATTTGTTACCTTGAAAGTGTGGCTGGATTCAAATGTACCATTATTGTTCAGAAATCTTAAATTCTTCTCTTGAAAATTATTTTGAGAACCATAGATGATATCTGTTTCTTAAAAAATTCATATGGCATTATTTTACCCAATCCTTCACTTTATTCAAAAGTCTTTGTGCCAAACAACTTTAGGCTGGTCCCCAAATCAAATCCAATCTAAGGAAATTATTATTTTTTAAAAATTATGTATCAAGCTTGAAACTGTATTTCAGTATTATAGAATGGGAACATTTTGGTGTTAAAAAACCTCATTTTGAATTCAATTCCCTGGCTTTAGGGGCATAGTTAATTTAGTTTTATGTTCTTAGACTCAGTTTCCTTTTCTGAAAAATCATGAAATTAATTAATTAATCAATTTATGAAATTAGTTCTTAGCCAAAGTGCTGGGATGAGTGTCTTGAGATAAGGTATGTGAAAATGAGAAATGAGAGAAAATGATATTTGATATTATTAGAAAATATTGGAGATAATTTGTGGATGAGTTCACAGAGCGGGAAGACATGTTTAAAGGGCATGTTCGAATTATGATGATGATTATATTTATGTAATAGAAAAATCTCACAATAATTCTACTTTCCACTGCTATTTTTGCAAAGAGGTATCTGCAAAGTTTTATTCTTTCCTGTAATGCGCATAAACATTAAACTATTGTTAGACTATATAGGTCTCCTTTACTAGTCATCATCTAGAAAACTTTTGATGAAAACCAAATAAAATTACTTTCTGTGTGATCTCTGGTATTAGAAGTAAATTCACCCTGACTCAACTGGTAACAAGTCCTATTGAAAGATTTTGCTGCGATTTCTGTAAATTGGCATAGGTTAGTGTTCTGATAATGATTTTTTAATTGCATCATTTTATTGACTTCAGAGGAGTACTCTCATAATCTAACAAAGCATCTCTAAAACTTACTGCCAAAGGCATTTGTGAAAAGAGGCATACATTCTTTCTTTGATTTATTGAGACATTAAACCAGAAAGTTTTTATTTAGTAGGTTTCCTCTAGTACATCCTTTCACAGGTTGCCTCTTCATTTTCTCTTTCTTTTTTCTCCTCCCTCCCCTAACTCTTCTCACTCTTAGCCCATGGTTGCTCCTATATACTGGGGCTGTTTTTTCTTTTCTTTTCTTATTTCTTTTCAGCATAACAGTATTCATTGTTTTTGCACCACACCCAG
The DNA here is from genome assembly GCF_009829155.1 of Mustela erminea. Taxonomy (NCBI): domain Eukaryota; kingdom Metazoa; phylum Chordata; class Mammalia; order Carnivora; family Mustelidae; genus Mustela; species Mustela erminea. Next base: position 109,031,561 of record NC_045620.1, read on the forward strand.
TGCTCCATGCAATCCGTGCCCTCTAATACCCACCACCTGGTTCCCCCAACCTCCCACCCCCCGCCTCTTCAAAACCCTCAGATTGTTTTTCAGAGTCCATAGTCTCTCATGGTTCACCTCCCCTTCCAATTTCCCCCAACTCCCTTCTCTTCTCTATCTCCCCATGTCCTTCATGCTATTTGTTATGCTCCACAAATAAGTGAAACCATATGATAATTGACTCTCTTTGCTTGACTTGTGTTTTTCTCATGGGGCCAGCTCTTCATTTTTGGTGGTGAAGGCACAGGAGGTATGTGACAGCACCATTAGTAAATGTGCAGCTGAGGGGTGCCTGGGTGGCTCCAGTGAGTTAAAGACTCTGCCTTCGGCTCAGGTTGTGATCCCAGGGTGCTGGGATCGAGCCCTGCATCAGGCTCTCTGCTTGGCGGGGAGCCTACTTCCCTTCCTCTCTCTCTCTCTGCCTGCCTCTCTGCCTACTTGTGATCTCTGTCTGTCAAATAAATAAACAAAATCTTAAAAAAAAAAAAAAAAGAAGTAAATTTGCAGCTGAATGTTTGGTTGATAGGCAGTTGTGAGACTGAAGGCAAAGCAGGAACAAGGCACCCGTACAGGGAGGAGAACATTCTCATCCCACTTCTGCTCTTTAGATTGGTAATGGCAACCATTGGACAATATGGCGCTGGAATGCATAATTTCTACTGTATTGTGAGTGAGATGATTTCTATTGTAATTGCTTCCCAAAACCCTGAGCATTTACTTTTCTTATTCCTTTGCATCCTCCAGCCACATTATTTGCCATTACCTCCAACTTTTTTCTCCTCAGAAAGCTAGAGGACAGGGGGAGGTTGTGTTGTGAAAATGAGTATTCTAAATTGTTGATTACATCCCCACACAGGATAAACTGAAGCTCTGATGTGGTATTTTGTGGTCATGTTTCTGAAGGTTTCTGAATTTGAAAACCTTTGGGGTGAGGGGGTTTCAAATTTATTTTTGGCCAGCTGTTTGCTTTGGACAATTCTGAAGCAAGAGTTCTTGACAAATTGCCTAAGAATCCATTATCTTTTGGCTATGAAGCGAGGCAGAAACCCTGATTTTTCTATTGACTCCAAGTGTATTTCTAAGCCTGAATCTGCAGATTTGTTTTCCCAATAGAAGAAAAGTGCAGAAAATAGCCCTGTAAAAAAATATGACAGGGCACTTAAAGGTGTTATTTTATTCAACGAATAGGCAATTTTAAATGAGTACCAGAAGCTGAACAGTGTGAGTGTTTCAGGGAGATTTGATCTCTCTGAGAAAAGTACTTTGCATTCTTTGCTCAGGGTCTCAAAAAGAGGAAGAATTTTATAGGCCTTTCTTGCATTGGTGTTTTGCAGTCATATCAAAAGTGATGTTTAAATGTAATCATTTACTCTGATTTAAACGTGTTATATAATTATAACATATTTTTCATTCCTGTGCCTTTGCAGTTAAGTTACCAAGGAGAATTCATATTTAAGGCATCCTGAGGCTATAAATTATTCCTTATATTTATGTCTTTTAATCCAATATTGCAGTTTAAATGTGTTCCAATGCCGTATCTTTCAACGTAGCAGAATTGGTCAAGCCCAAGGGACAAGTAATTTATATTGCTAAACCTTGATCAAGCTCATGAATTTTAAGTATCTAACCAGAGCCACTCCAAAACACGGGCCTTTGATGCTGTTTTACCCCTTCTGTGAGCACGAAGACATGCTTCAGTATGCCTGCCATGGTTTATTCATTAGTAGCTCTGTCCCTTCAGTTCCCCTAGTTAGGCCACCTACTTGTCACTCTCTTATTTCCCAAAGCTGTCCTAATTGCTTTCTCCCTCGCCCAGATTCAGGCAGTTGAATTATGTCTTATTGTGTGAAGGGAATGTCCCAAGTACCAAAGCCCCATGTGGTTTCCAAAAGGAAATGTAAGAAAAAACAAACAAACAAACAAACAAAGCAATATAAGGTACAGAGTGGTGACTGGAGTTAATAATGTTATCTTGTATATTTGAAAATTGCTAAGGGTGTAGGTCTCAAAAGTCCTCATCGCTAGGAAAAAAAAAAATTGTAACCGTGTGTGGTAGTGGATGCTCCCCACTCACTGTGGTAGCCATTTTCTGGTATGTGGTGAATCCCTGTGTTGTACACCTACAGCTAATGCATTGCTACAAGTCAGTTAGGTTGCAGTTTAAAAAATTCTTGAAAATCCTGCCCCCCAAAACAGATAAAAAACAAATGTTGATTAATTAAGGCCCAGGGCGGGGGGGTGGGTTATCTGAGAGCCTGCATATTGTGTAGAGAGCAACGTGAGAGAAAGACTTTGAAGGTTATGAGTTTCGGATTGAATGGGATCTGAGTCAACCCTAAACAAACTTCCATTAAAAATATATTAAACCCAATATTTGACCCCCTAGACTATGTCAGGAGCTGGGTGTTTGGAACAAAAGAGAGAAGGGAATTTAGAGGGATGAGGGAAATATGGCCCTTTCCGTGGCTGACCTTATGGTATAGTATGAGAGAAAATTATTAAATTGTTACAGAGATAACATATTTGTAACTTTATTACTTATGGGATATACTACCTGGGGCCGGACACAGTTATTTGCCTCCACAGTTAAGTGAGTGAATAAATGGGAAGTGGTCAGTCATTACAACAGGGAAGATCTATAGCGCAAAAAAGTCACCTCAGAAAAGACGGCAGACAAGATGGGCTCTTTGTGAAGAGAACTGGACAGAAAAGCAAAGTGTGACTCCTCTTGACTCTTCCCTCTGCTGAAAGGGACCATCCAGGGGAAGGTTAGGAAAGTCATTTATTTAAAATATATTTATTGAATGCATGCTAAGTGTTCCAAAGTTGGGAACATGGAGAAGATCTTTGTGGAAAGAAAGCACCGCTTGTGGAGGCAGAGCAATTGAAATGCAACATGCCCAGAGCTGTGGGAGCTGCAGTTACAGAGCCTGGTGTTTTCCCAGGGTGGGGGGTATGAGGTGGGAAAGGTTCCACGGAGGTGAAGGATTTATGACTTCCTAAAATAGAAATGAAATGGACACAGGCAACAGGCAGGGAGAGAGCAAAGTTCCAAGAAAGGAGAAACCACTGAAATTTAGACGTGAGGGAACTACAGATGGCATGGAGTTAAACATCTCCTTTCACAGATAAGGAAACAGTCTTAAAAGAAGACTAGCGAGTGACCTCCTAAGATCACACAGTAGGAACTGCCTAGAACTCAGTTAGCTTAACCTTCATCCACTTTGTGCATTTGCATGACGAAGTAAGAAAATTATGCAGAAGAAGTGGGAGAACACAGCACAGAGAGGAACTGACTTGTTCCTGTTTTATGTCTATGCAGTCAGCCTGTGACATAGATATGGGGACTGTGTATCATATGCTAACTTTCCTAAGTTTAAACCCTAAGTGGGAAATGTGGGACATTAGGTTCTTCTGCGGATGTCTCAGAGCTTCAGAGAAGTGACTCACCAAAAGGTTTTGCTGGGAACTAACAGAGGATGAGCTGATAATGGTTCCATGGTAGGCTTAGTAGAAATGCCCAACCACACCAAGTCTGTCTTCATGGCCAGGCCCTCAGAACCACACATGCGATAGCATTGGGGGGCTGAGCCCGTTGGCTTTCCTGCAGCTCCCCCTCGCTGATCTCATCAGTTGGTCTGGGAAGACACTCGGCTCCTTTGGCATACTAGCATACCCTCCACGCCCAGCCCTTACCACAGGGCACATGTTCACATACTTTCCTATGCTTACCTGTCTGGTAGTGAAAAGCCGTGGTCATTGATAGCTCTGCAACCCCTTTCGAAGTTCTAAAATATTCTATTTGGCATTTGTATGTCTACTGTTATGTGAACATGGCTTCGGGAACATTCTGGCATCTTGCCAAAACAGTCACACATTCGCAAAGAATTAGAAAGTCCAGGAATGCACAAAGCTCCAAGAACAGTGATATCTTCTATTATCTTTAAATTGCATGTCAAGGGGAGCATGCTCTCAACGTTCTCTGAGACCCTACTTAGCATAATCTTTGGCTTATTTTATAGATTTTTAAGGAAATGCATTATTTAAAACCTGGAGCTTCTCTGTGTATATTTGTGTACATGCATGTGTTGTGATGATAACTGATGACAGATGAATCCAATATTAATTGCATTTTCCCATGAGTGGAAAACATCTAGGAGCTCCAAGTTCTCTGTAGAAAGAGGATGATGTAGAGGTAGCATTCAGTGATGTAAGACGTATTGCATAAAGTAGTTTTGCCAAGATTGTGATAGTCTTGGAGAACTCAGTTAACAGGATTTTCAAACCCATGCTAATTATTTTTGAGAAAGAGGGCAAATTAATGGAAATTCAAATTAGATTTCATGTCAAAGCTTAGTAATACAATTGGAATAATTTGCTGCTAGTGTGTTACATGGATTGACCAGAGTAGAAAAAAAAAGTACAAGGGAAAACAAACAAACAAACAAAAAACCCACCTTTTAGCTCAAGTATAAACATTGTATTTTGTTAAAATTGCTAAAGATTGAGACAGTTGAAGAATTAACTCATCCTTCCCATTCTAATGCTTCTTAAAAGGAAGCACACCGGGGTGCCTGGGTGGCTCAGTGGGTTAAGCCTCTGCCTTCGGCTCAGGTCATGATCTCAGGGTTCTGGGATAGAGTCCCACATTGGGCTCTCTGCTCAGCAGTGAGCCTGCTTCCCCTCTCTTTCTGCCTGTCTATCTGCCTACTTGTGATCTCTCTCTCTGTGTCAATAAATAAATAAAATCTTAAAAAAAAAAAAAGAGACACGAGACACGCCCAGACCAATCATAAACCATCCTTGAAGCACTGCAATGCAATGAAAATGCAATGTAAAAAGTTGAAGGACCTTCTCTGTGGGAAATTGGAAGATGAACTGGGGCACGAGGTCTTGCAAGAATTCTAATTTGTAGAATGTGCTGGAACAGGGCCAGCTGTTACATCATGACTCATCCATTTAAAAGATAACTTCCTAAAAACTACCATTTACAAGATAGGGAAACATCCATGTCCTTTTCATAAGCAATGTCTATTGAAGACATTGCTTGACTTTGATCTATAATGTTTCCCATATTTATCTTCTCTTGTAGTAATTGCTTTAGCAAATATAGGTATCTGGCCCATCCTAATGCTAAGCCACTAATTCTGCCCTGACACCTTCACCTAGCAACAAAAATGAGATCATTTGTGCTCTGAAAATGTGGCTATTCTGTCCAACAATTGGGGTGTTTCTTACAGAAATTGAGCAGTATGTTTTCCTAGCATTTTTTGCCTTCCACCTATGAGAACTACCTCATTTACATCTGACTCCATTTCTCTGTTGAAATGAGCTACATCCTATGGGCCCGGGGAAGAGGAATAGCATGGACTTGCTCAGTGGTTCAGTAAATTACAGAATTTTCATGGGATTATAAATCCACACACAGAGATAATTAGTTACCCATAAGCTTTCATCAGCTTCTGAGAAAAAGGAAAAAAAAAAAAACCAGTCTTTGTCAATTGGTTGGATTTAGCTTCTCTATAAAACAAAAATCACCATGGCACCCTACTTTTCAGCATTCATTCGAACAGTAATGGGGTCATTTTTACACAGTCTGTTTAGCTGTTCAGCAACTAGTTTTCTGGTTAATTACACATTTCAAGCCAGGAAGCAAAGTACTCTCGCCAGCCTAAAACTGCTGAAACGCTTTAGTTCTACTTTCTAATCATGAAAATGCAGGAAATGTCACCGTAAGTCAGACCTGTTGGCCTCTGTGCCCGTATTCTATTTTTTAATGAATCTAGCTCTTGAAGACCGGTGAAGAAATGATGATTCATTAATTTAGTTACATATTTCTTGAATTTGTTTCTCCAATATGCACAAACTCTTTGGGCTATTGCATTTTTACAAATTTGATCATTATTGCATAATGTGATATATCTTAATATGGCTTTTCCAATTTATCATATCTGTTTCAGAAAATATATTCCTGAAGGCATCAGCTAAAGCCACATATCACAGATGGAGTGGAGAAGTGATTTTAGTGTTTGAAAATGACTAAAAATAGTGTCAGGTTTGGTGATTATCAGCATACACGCATAAGGACAAAAAAACAGAGAAAAAGATTTATTGTCAGATATGTATAGAGAGAAGCATTTCTCCCACTAATGACTGGCAAGTGAGAAAGCTGTAGAGAACTATATTAAAATTCACGGTGCTACTTTATCTTGATAATATCAGGTTAATATGTTCTATTAGATACCAGTGGACCTGTAAATGCATATTGTCTTAAATTTACAAAGAGTTACATTTAAAAATAATCAAGTGAAATACTGATACAATATTCAAAAGCAACAAAAGCTTTCCACTTATTTCCTTGAGGGCACATATGGCCTTGTCAGGAGTTTATTTTTACTTCATAGCTATATATTCCTGTTTGCTTTCAGAGACAATGCTATTATTATTCATTATTAGTTACACATTTGTTTTGGATGCCAGAGTGCTTTCTATGAATAGGTTCTGTACTTTTTTCAATCTCACACAATAAATGTTCTTTTACTAGTTTGAAGCTAATGTTGAATTTCAAGCTAGCCCTGTATAAGCAGAGGAATAAGAGAGAGGAAATTATAACCGAAGGGTTTTCCAGATTACTGTGAAGATTGCTTAAAACACCCAGGAGTCAATGACTTGACTGTTTTAGACCAGTTAAAGGGTTCTCCTGAATTTCCTCCTACAGGGAAATTGAAGGCAAAGTCCTAAGGGCTCCCTCGGTAGACAATAATGTCTTCCTCAATAGGGGAAACTGTGGCTAATGGGCAAAGGAGTTGGCTGCCTTGGCTTGGGGGGAATGAGGGAGCAGAATCTGACTGGGACTCTTTAGAAGCCACTGAGAACACTCCCTGGGCTGTTGACACAGCTAACCTTGGAGCAAATGAATTTCCTCCTTGAGTAATTAAGACTCTACTTTCTTCCTAATGCTTGAATTTATTGGGAGGAGAAATTTTTGCTTGGGAAAATGTTTGCTTTTGAATAAAGGGAATTGGCATGTTACACTGAATAATGCCAAATTGCTTGGTGTTTTTCAAACTTGCCTCGTTTTTAATGTTTTCTATTCAGCAAGGATTAACTTTAAATACCAATTTGGATCTAAATTAAGTTCCGAAATGGTTTCATGTGGTGCTATTGATGTGTCTCGTGCATAGAACCTGTATCTTAGAACATTCGAGTGTCATTCGTGAAAGGCGCAAATGCCTAATTGGGGGAGAAATCCATGGCCTTAAAATTTGTGAACTGTGATTTGGAATAAGTCACAAGTAACAACCAAATGGTGCAGTTGTGTCCATAACTAACAGCAAAGGCTTTAATCTGAGGGAGGCTTTTCCTGAACACAGAGTTTCAGGAGTGAGTAGAAAGGGATAATCAGGGTGAGTAGCTGAAGGATGACTCTGGACTAGCACCTGAAAGCTTTCTTTTTCACTTCCCTGTGGTGGGAGAGGTAGGATGGAAGTGTGGCAGTGAGATGTGGTGAAGACACTCACCTGTGAAGGCACACATTTCTTTAGCACTGGAAACATGGCAGCCATAACTAGGGGAGAAATGACTACCAATCCTGGTCATGACAGATGTCAATGTGAAATCTGAGATTCTATTAGCACCTATGTTTTACTCAATAAAAACCGAGAATGTACACCTAAAGCTAGAAATCCAGATGTGGGACAGTTGGCACTTGGATTTTCAGTACCTGAAATGCATATGATATTTCAACGGGCACTGACTTCTGTCTTTAGACATGACTCATAAACTCACAAAGATGAACAATTTTCACTCGTTTTAATGAATTACAGAGGCCTACAACCACACACACAAATTGTTGTGTCATTACATAGAAATAGGTACAGATAGTTTCCATAAACATGGGATATGAAATTCAGTTAGTCAAACTTTATTGTAAATAGAAAAACCAATTGTAAATTAATTGTAAGTTAATTGTAATTACAATTACAAACTAATTATAAATAGAATCTGCTTTGGTTTTAGGGAATATTTTTCATTTAATGTACAAGGAAATACATGTTAGAAACTCAAAAGCTTTTTTTTTTTTTTTGCTAGTCCATTCATTCAAAACTAAATTCTTATAGTATGCAAAGAGTTTTAGTAGGCATTACAATGTTAAATTTAGTATGGGAGAAGAAATGTATATAAATATCTTTAATACAAAGAATCATGATAAAAAATATCATGGAAGAAAAACAGTTAATGTGGAGATTTAGACCTTGAAAGATATGAGTAACATTCTAACAATCCAGATTGGGCAAAGGGAGTTCAGGAGTCAGAAAATAGCGTGAGCAAAGACATAAAGGCAGAAAAACTTGAAGCATGTTTAAGGAATGGTTCTTATACAGTTTGCCTTAAGTTTAGGATCCTGGAAATAAGTGGTGTCTGGAAGATAACACTGAAGCGATTAGTTGGGCTCAACTCTTCAAAGGCCTTGAATGCCAAGTTGATTTTTTTCAGAGGGCAAGTGGCTGAGCACTTTTGAGCAGGAGTTTAAGGTGAGGTTCATGTTCTTTGAAAGTTAATTTGATGGAACTTTAGTGTAGGTTTGTGTGAGTTGGATTAGAATTGGGGAAAAAAAAAAAAACTTGAACACCAAAGGAAGGCAGAATGGAAAGAAGGAATACACCTTTGCAAGATCCAATGGCATTTAGAGATACGGTAGACTAATAATCTATAGGGTTTGGCAACTGATTGGAAGTCAATTAAAACAAAACAAAACAAAACAAAAACAGGTAAGGACTAGCCAGAAAGGAGACTGAGGTAGAAAGGGGAATTTTACAGTTTCAGATTTGGATTTGAATCAGTTCCTGAGGGATAGCTCTACATGCAATAGCATTCAGAAAAAGATGCTGGGACGGAGGGCAAGCCACTTCAAAGCCAGGGTACCAGAAGATTCTTGATGCTGCAGTCTGAAATTTGCATTTAGAAACAGATACTAGCAAGTAAATAAATAAACAAAAATAAAAACAAAGTACAAAATGGGACATCTTATTTTGTGATTATGTTCAAATTTGTAAGAATCTCAACCTGAAATGCCACATTAACAGTTACATGCATTGCATACAACGAAGCACAGGGTCTTCACGTCTTTTTATTGCTAAATTACGTTCAGAAATGCAAATGAGGGATAGATGGAATTACTTGTCATCAGCTCTGTGTAGTTGATTGTAAACTGTACAAAAGTGGGACTCTTCACTGGGTGGGAATGTGGCCTCGCCTCCCAGGCTCCAGAGCCACATGTGGAATTGAGCCCTACCGCTAAGTAGTGAGTTCATCATGTAGGGAGGGAAGCCAAAGAACTGGTGGATAGGCGGATAGAAAGAACTCTGTGAATACAAACTTCCTTTAAAGGCAACATTCAGTTGTCAGCTTCATTCCCAGCTGGGCCTCCAGGGCTGGCCCCCAGGTAGGCACCTAGTAGAAACATTTGTGGAATCATTGCATAAACCATCATCGATCATGTTTGGATTGTCAAACTTATAAAAAGAAATAATAAAAAGTCAATTTCCTGGGGAGCCCGGGGGGCTCAGTCAGTTAAGCCTCTGACTCTTGACTTCAGCTCAGAGCTCAGTCGTGATCTGAGGATTGTGAGTTTGAGCCCCCTATCGGGCTCTGTGCTTATTGTGGATTCTGCTTCAGATTCTCCCTCCTCCTCCTTCCTCTGCCCCTCCCTCACTCTAAATAAATAAATAAATACAACTTTTTTTTTTTTTTTAAAGGTCAATTTTCAACAGATACTGTCCATCATCCTTGAAGTTTATAAATTAGAAGAGGGGAAACATGATTTTCTGGGGTCCTGGAGAAGGTTGAAAATTTTACAGTTCTAGATAGGGGGAAAGGGCAGCTTCCCTGTATCCTGATTGGCCAAGATAACTTGGTTACCTAACTTCACTGAGCTTCAGTTTCTCATGTGCGTGATGGGGTTTATTAGATCTACCGTGCGTGTTACCGTGAGGGTTAAAGATACTCTGTGTAAAGCACAGAGCACTGAAGAGGCCCTTGAAGAGAGCCACTGTTAGGATTTCGTAGCATGTCACTAGGAGGTGGAGATGGAATCAGACCATGGATTTGGATCTCTTGTCTTTCTTGTCCTGCAGTCTGTTGGCGATGCCATATTGTTTCCTCTCCCTGCCAAGTGGGAAAAGCTGCCCAAACCCTGATGTTCAACCAGGGCCTTCTTCAACAGTAAGCTCACTGTGCTCTCCAGCAGTAGGAAGTTAAGTGAGGATGTCAAACCCAAAGAAATAGGTCTTTTCTGAAACAGATATTTGAATAAACACATAGCAAAATAAAACCTCTACTTGGATTCACCAGAAGCCTCAGATTTGTTACCGTATCCCCATTTATTTCCTGCTGTTCCATAACTGTCCCTTACCTGTCGTGTTCTTAGAGAGGGCTGGCAATACATGGATGGGGGGGTTAGGGAGGCAGCAAAGTAAGATGATTCAGAAGCTGAGAGAGGCCAAGATCTATCTTCTCTGGGGGACACTGATTTAGAGGTCAAAGGAAGCTCTCCTGGTGGTCAGTGCTTGAATTAGGCCCTTGATATCACATTGTTTGAGGAGATACCTTAAGTATTTAGGAATACTTTCCTGTTTCCAAAGCCCTTCTTGTCGTATTCATTCAGTGCACACCTGCCCCAGAGAAGCCACTCAGATATACAGAGTAGAAAGACCATTAGAACACTTGGCCTGTATGAGAAGACTTGCAATCAATCTATCACTTAAGTTTGGGTGATAATTTCTTCATCTGGGAAATAGTGATAATTCCACCTGCCTCACAGATCACCGTGAGGTTTCAGTGTGAGGGTGTCTGTGTTTTGTAAACTGTAACACACATACATCCGTATAAAATACAGATGTCTTCCTCACTGAGGATATCAAGATTTCTTGGGGGTCCCTCTCTCTCCCCTCTCCTGTGCTTCAGAGGTGGCTTTTCCCACTGTGTTTAATACTCCCAGCCTGTTTCCTGCCTTTCCTTATTACAAAGAGAATTGGCACTCTGGACCGTGCCCCCGATGCCAGCTGGCAAGTCCTTAGAAGGCAGATGCTCCGTTTCTGACATCACCACCAAAATCTCTCCCAGTGTTCAGAGAAGAGCCCTCCCCTGCCCCCTACTTGCGAGGGACCTGGTGCCTTTCTCTCCCATGGTGAGCTGTCCCTCCCCCTTCTTTCTCGCTCTGGCGTAGGCAACTCAGTCTCTGCGGAGTCTGCCAGCAGGAACACCCTCTCATTTCCTCCTTCCCTGCCTGCCTCTCCTTCTCCCCTTTCCTCCCCATCGGACCCACGAGAGTTTTACAAATGACCTTTACCCAGAGGCTGAGAGAAAACAGATGATCGGAAAAGAAGAATCCAATGAGTGTATGGTGTGATTGCAGATGACTTTGCCATGTTGCTAGGGACGTTTGGACTGGTGCAGCTTCTGGTTTCCTTGGTGAATTCTCAGATAGCCCCGTCTGATTCCTTTGCTTTTTTTTCTCTGCTGGATGTGTCTTCTCCTCAATTATCCACTGTTATCTTTCTGGTCTAGGCTCTGCCTTCAGCCTCTTTAGTCTGTTCTCCTTAAACTTAATATACCTACTTGTGCAACGGAATTTAATGTAGTGATTAGTGATATAGGTTGTTAATTGGCGATGGAATTTTTAAAAAAATGACAATTTTCATTTTGTCAGTTTTAACAGCTTAAAATAGCATCCAGTTCTTATCAGTGATTTTATTATTTTCAAGTGTTCTGAGTAAAAGAGAGAGGGGCTATTACTGAATATTAGGGTTTCCCACAGTATAGCATTTTTGGAAACATCATAATTTAAGGTCCCTAGGGAACATTTAGATCGTTTTTCAGTGAGAGTCAGATAAAAATTGCAGTCTCTTTATTTTTTGAATCCAGACCTCGAGAGATGGGCCATTCTGGACCTGAGTGAAATTCCTTCAACAGATTTCTTCTCTAAGGGTCTGCAGAAATCATGCTAGAGTGCCCCTGATCTGGAGCAAAGTCCCAGGGACCACAACCAGTCTGCCATTGTTGCAGTCCTGCTGACATTGTTCCCCAAATGGCCCTGATCCACAGGTGGGGGATGTCAGGAGGACAGGGGAGGGAGCGTCTCACAAAACTCATGTCAGCCGATCTCGCCTTTGGTTTCCCCAAGGTATCTTGTTAGCCACAGTTTGCTGTTTCCTGTTAAGAGGCTCAAGCTCATGGAGAATCTTCTAGCACTTCTGCAGTTCTGGTCTCACCTAGTCAAAGGGAATGAAGTCATTCTTGTCCTTTGCTCTTTTATACCCATGGAAATGTTAGCAAATAGAAGCCGACTTTCTAAATAGCAGCTAATCACAACTGATGAATCTCTGAGAGATGTTCTCCCAACTGCCGTTCTGGGCTATTTGTACCTCCGTGTTCCTCATTTCGTTTGTAAAAGTCAGTTTTTTGAAATTTTTTTCTCCAAATATGGATATCATATATCATATATATGTTTGCATTATGGTGGACTCTCTTGTTGTCCCACTTTAACACCACAGGAAAAAGAGATCTGCAAGGTCTAGGCCTGTACCATGCATGGCTACAGCAAAAACAGGACCCACTTGAACACATTCCTCCACCGCCCAAACCTACTCACAGGATAAATATGTGCTACAATAAAAAAAAAGGAGGGGGGGAGGTGCCTGGGTGGCTCAGTGGGTTAAGCCTCTGCCTTCAGCTCAGGTCATAATCTCAGGGTCCTGGGATGGAGCCCCACATTAGGCTCTCTGCTCAGGAGGGAGCCTGTTTCCTCTTCTCTCTGTCTGCCTCTCTGCCTACTTGTGATCTCTATCTGTCAAATAAATAAAATCTCTAAAAAAAAAAAAGAACAAATTAATAACTTCAGTGATGAAGCACGAACAGTGATTTGAAAAATCAAATGTAAATTTTAAATGGTAACAGGGCAAGGACTTAAGATTGTGTCTCCTCACCCATTTTTTCCCCCAATGAATAGTGAAAAAATAGTGACAAATAGGAGATTTGATTTATACAGATATATGATTGCACACACACACACACACACACACACACACACACACACACATAAACTCTCCTTTCAGTGAACAGCAGTGCTTCCTTCTTCCGAGGCATTGGCTATGATGATAATACATATTGGCCTGTTTCTTGATAAGCCACAGTGACAAGCTTTGTAAACATCTGAATCTGTTGCTTTTTCCTAGGCCATTGACCAGTCATGATGGCATAAAGGCAATTGAGGAGCTTATGAGTATCACTGAAGCATAGTTTTTAACAGCAGAATATTGAAAACAACTAAATGTCAATGTGGAGATGGTTATGTAAGTTACAAGGAGAAGCCGTACAACCAGAGAATATAATATTCTAAATGGATCATTATTGACAAAAAGAGATAGTCACATTTTATTTCATGAAAAAGGAAGATAATACAATATTGAGCATTTGTGATTGCATTTTTGTAAAAATGAAAAAGAGTATGTACATAGAAAGGGAAAGCGCTTGGAAGTTGTGTTAACAGCTGTTAACCTTTGGTGGTATGATAATGGACATTTTTTGTTTGTTTATAAATTTTATAATGAACTTGTACTGATACTATAATTTTCCAAGTTATTTAAAATTTAACAACATACAGGAGAAAAAAGTAATTAGGGACAGGCAAGGATCTAGATATGGTATATTTGTGAGCAACATAGCTCAGAAGGCTGATCTGCTAATAGTGTTGGTAGACTTCTCTGGAAAGCCAGCCAAGTTGGAGCCCAGCTTAGTCAGAGGAATTGAAAAAGCAGATCAGGACTTAGCAAAGAGGTACCAAGGCACGCTCTTTGCTCCTGTTGAACCAGGAATCTGGTTTGGCTTGAAAATAAGCTGAAAAAGAGACCATGTCTCCATATTTTAAGAGCTAGAAGACTATGGATATTGCTAGATTATCTTCTTCCAATGTCTTCAGGGGGAAAAATGCTGTTCTGTTACGCTGTCCCCTGTGTCAGTTGCACAGAGGGTCTCCCTGCTCTGTGATTTCTTCGGCTGTTGGAGCATCCGTTGGCTCAGCTGTGTGATGTGTAAGTTCAGGGTCTCATGGGCCGTAGCAGTAGCTACGCAACCATGATAAATTTGGTGTCAGGTCTGGATTCGGAGCACACTGTGTCCCACTTTAAGAAAGGGCTCTGGGTCATGTGGCCCACCATAGAGATCTGTGCAAATGCTGGGGATTCCCAGAGGAGAAAGAATATTTTCCTTTGACCCATGATCTCTATTTCTATGGATTCTCAGGGTGGTCATCCTGGTGAGAATCCTTTCCATTTCAGAAAGCTTTGCTCCACTTTTCTCAGGGTGAGTGCAAGCACGGACATGTTTATGAGGCTGCATTAGTGAGTCTCGTGTGCAGCCAGAATTGAGAAGTTCATCTGGAGTGTTCAGGCCCAGCGAATGTGTCCAGATACATAATAATGACCGTATGAAAACTTTCGAATGCAGAGATGGTGCTCATGATGTGTGGGTAATGCTCCTTGCGTTGATTTTTCCACCAGAGAAAGCAGATTTGGGGCTGGTCTCTTCCCTCGTCTTCCCTTTGAGTGATGGGAAACTTGGTTGAGGTAGACTTGGACTATGGAACAAGATAAACCAACTAATCCTTGTTGGAACCGCCCCTGAACTCAATTGTCCACAATTCTCTCTCTCTTTTTTTTTTCTTTTAAGGTTTCATTTATTTATTTGACAGACAGAGATCACAAGCAAGCCGAGAGGCAGGCAGAGAGTGAGAGGTAGAAGGAGAGCTGAGCGGAGAGCCTGACGCGGGGCTTGATCCCAGGACCCTGGGATTGAGCCTGCTTCCTCTCTCTCTCTGCCTGCTTCTCTGCCTACTTGTGATCTCTGTCTGTCAAATAAATAGATAAAATCTTAAAAAAAAAAAAAGGTTACTGGACTAGAATAATGGTATTATTATTATTACTGAGGATAGAATTGAAGGTAGGTGTGCAAATGGTTTGCGGACCCATCCATAGATTCATGTAACCTTGGAGATTTATGAATTAACAACTGACATCTGGAGGAAAGGTGATAACTTCTCAGGTTGCTTCCTGCTTAACAAATACCTTTTGTCTGAACTGAGGATCTAAAGCTGAACAGAGGTCTTCATTACTGCCCTAGCATGCATTTTTACTCTCAGTTATGTATTTCTCACATTTTCCCTTAGAGACCGATTGTTTAAAAAACATTTCGTCAAATGTTTTTGTTATTGTAGCAGAGATTCATGCCTTTAAGAGAATTTTCAGCAAAACATCCAAGGTTTCAGGAAGTAGTATCTTCCGTTTAAACCCTTGCCTAGTCCCATGAAGTTGAAAGGAAATGCACAGGAAAACAATAGGAAATGTGCTGAATTTACAGGACAATACGGACACTTCTAAGGCTCTGTTTAAAAGGCCACAGTGTGTTCATTCTCCATGTATAGTCTTACTAAAAATGAATGGTCCTGCCCTTTATCCATTCTCATTTACAGCAGGTCTTTCTGGTTTGAGGCTCCTGTGTAAGCCAGGATCCACTTCTGGAAAGCCTTTGAATAAGTGACAGCTTTAATTCCTCCTTTTGAATCTTTTCTTTCCCAGGACCTTAATTTTGGGTTCTCATCGCTCTGATAGAAGCAGACATTTCTGAATATTGAAGACCCTTCCCTTCTGCCTTTGTTTCTCTCCCCTCTACAGCCTTTCTTCTAGAACAGTAAATAGGTCTGGAATTTTAGGGAGTCTGAGGTCAACCTTTGTTCCTTCTTCCCTCGGCTCAAATGCTCTGGCCCAGATTGGTGGCATTTCCCATCAGGCCTTGGGCACGCATATGGAACATCACAGACAGAGGAGCCAGTGGATTTGTCTTGAAAAATTGAGAGGAATCTGGCCTTTGCAGATCGGAGTGTCAGTTACAAAAATCCAGGTTAGCATAGACCATTGATTGTCATAGGACAGGCCTGGACACAGTTCTGCATAGGTATGTGTATAGGCATTCCGCAGCTGGAATTGCAAGACTAGATCAGATTTTAGATCTGATTACCTAATACGAGAAAGAATTCAGTCAGTCGGGAGACTCCAGAAGGATTTTCTGTTTTATCAAGAACTGAACAGTCAATTTTTGGTTTCTTCAACAAGGGATTCCTACTTCGTATGCCCATCACCTCAAAGGATTGTTTTGTCTTTATTGCTGTTGTTGCTGCCCTACCTTCAGAGGTAAGTAGATTAACTTCTAAGGTTCATCTTTGTCTTGGAAAGTGTTATGTAGTTAAGTCACTGTTTTCTGGACATCAGTGATCTTTGAAAGCTCTAACCAGGGGACAGACATCATATTGTACCAGGGAGTTTGAGGGTTCACACCCTGCTGGGTAACTTTGTGGGGAAATAGAGCGATCTCACCTCCTGAGCTCCAGAGTCTTCTTTCTGTGTCCCATTTCCCCTCTGGGACTGGGGTAGAGTTCTTGGCACAAAAGATACTAACAATTAGCTTTTTGGAATTTTTGCTAAGTGACAACTTCTATGGCCTTCAACTTCCCTAAGCGAGCATAATGGGTAGATTAATATGTTCCTTCTTGGCAGGAATGGAAACTTAACATTTTTAAGAAAAGGAGGAAAAAACATGTTGTTGTGCTAGATCAGTGGTTGCTATGGTAGCAGTTACTCTAGACATATTAGAAAAAGAGGGAAAATGCAATCACCGTTCTCTAGAAAGGAAGAGAGTGGACATCAGTTTATGAACTCCCCCCACCCACAAATCAATAAATATTACTAGATCTTGGCTATATGCTCTGTATGATCTTATCGAACAATGCAGCAGGAAGTTGGTGGTAATATTAAATGTCATTGGCTTTGTCACAATGCTCTCTATTGCAGAAAATTACAATTTTCTGTGATAATTGAATATGTGTTAATGTTCACACATTAGGAACACACATCACATTTTTTTTTTTTAAGATTTTTGTTTATTTATTTGACAGAGATCACAAGTAGGCAGAGAGGCAGGCAGGGTGGTGGTGGGGGAGGGAAGCAGGCTCCCTGGCGAGCAGAGAGCCCGATGTGGGTCTCAATCCCAGGACCCTGGGATCACGACCTGAGCCGAAGGCAAAGGCTTTAACCCACTGAAACACCCAGGCACCCCACACATCACATTTTAAATAGCACAGTTACATTTCATTGCCTTGGTATATACACACGTTAGAGGAGCAAAACATCTTACTTGTTTAGAGGTCAGAAATCCCAAAGTGGAAAATATGATTCTCCCTGAAACGGCTGCCTTCCCTTGACCGCAACCCCCCCTAGAATGCAAAGATTTGTACAACACGTTGAAATGGCATTGGGTGTCCAGTTCTGAGTGTTTAGGGAAGGCTTTCTCAGCTTGAGCACTTTGGACATTTGTGCTGTCTTGTGCATTTGGGGTGTTTTACAGCATTCCTGGACCTTGTTCCCTACATGCCAGCAGCATCCCCCAAATTGTGACAACTAAAAATGTCTCTAGATATTGCCAGATGTCACCTAGGGGGCAAATGGCCACTGGTTTAGAACCACTGGTTTAGAGTAACCTAGTTGTGTTCCCAGAGCTTGTGGTATCTGCAGGAGCTCACTGGTATGCCAAGGGCAATATGCCTAGGTATGAATGCTGAACTTTTCAACTTTCTGGTTGATTGGGTGACTCAGACGATGACTATCAGGGATTTAACCCACTTGGATTACATGTGTTCTTTGTCTAATGACAGCTTATTGTAAAAATAAAATGACTGATTTTTTCCAGCTGTATTTGGTTGTGTTTCAAGGTGAATTTTGACAAACCAAAGAACACGGGGATAATATTCCAAATCTTTACCCCTTTCCATTTAAAAGGATTTTTCCTGATTGTTTTTGCTGGGAGCATCTTCATATGGGTTTAAGGTGGAATTGGAAAGGATTTACCTAAATTGCAGTATATATCTGGAATTAAGATTTCACAATGAAATAAGAAGAATGCAATAATATTTTACACAAATGGGAGTGCAGTTTGTTTTTATGGACTGAAAAACTATTGAATTAAAAGAGCACGGATAAACATTTGGAGAATAGAAATCCTTCCTCTGATCTTTTAAGTGCCTGATGTATTTTATTTGTGAGATTTTGTTATAATACCAGATAAAGTGACCACAACAAAGATTGCTAGGTTTCTTGATGTACATATCCTGAGAAATGACCCCAAAGTACGATAGAATATTCTTGGATGGTTGTTGGAGTATGTTCTAATTGTCCCACTTTTTTTTTTTTTTTTAAGATTTTACTTATTTATTTGAGAGAGACAGAGATAGTGAGAAAGAGCAGGAGTGGGGAGAAGAGGGAGAGGCAAGCTCCCCACTGAGCAGAGAGCCCGATGCGGGGCGCTGTCCCAGGACCCTGGGATCATGACCTGAGCTAGGGCAGAAGATGCTTAACCGACTGAGCCAACCAGGCACCCCTTGTCCCACTTTTTTGAATTTTCAGAAAGAATAGAGGGGATATTATTACTTCGTTCTTGACATTTTATAATTCTGTAGAGAGTTATCAAATGTAAAAGATTAGACGGCTCACACATTTTTAATAAATGTGAATTATTTTATAAATTTGGATTACAAACAATGAGAGACTGTGGACTCTGAGAAACAAACTGAAGGTTTTGGAGGGGAGAGGGGTTGGAGGTTGGGTGAGCCTAGTGATGGGTATTATGGAGGGCATGTATTGCATGGAACATTGAGTGTGGTGCATAAACAATGAATTTTGGAACACTGAAAAAAATTTTTAAAAAAATGAAAAGATAGTACAATTCAGTCAGTAGCACCACTGCTCTGACAATTTATTTCTCTGTCCTGTTTTGTCTACTACCTCATGTCACCAAGAGTATATGCATTTACTAATACACTGTGATCTTTAGAGTTCTCACATGCATAAATAAGTATTTAACTTCCTGTAGGGTTAAGAGTAAGGGCACCTAGAGATGGATGATATAATCTGCCTCAACAGTTGGACACATTAATGCCAGGAGCATTTGCTTCGTAAATCATAAGTGTGATGTTTCCTTTGTCCTCTTACTCACTCTCGTATCTTTCTCTGGACTACTTTGATCATCAGTACGTCATTGCCAACACAAAGAGTGAATGTGAAGAAGGTAGACAGGACAGCCCGAGTAGATAAAATCTTGAAAATTCTCGGAAGTTTCCAAGATGTTTGAACAAAACACCAAGCAAATTTGGTAGCTCTTTAGCGGTTAGCCTAAACTGATGCCAGTTTGTTATAGTGAGATAAACATGATACCCCATAGTGTTACTCAGATACCTTAAGTGATTTCATTTTGCTCACTTTCATCAGTAAATAAGCTTACATACTTACATGTCCTGAATTTATCAAGGCATTTCTCCTCTTTTCTGGAAACCTCTAGTAATAGGTTTCTAGCTGTTTTTGTTCTCTGTTTGGTAACATCCGGGTACAAGGGGTAGATAAGATGGCCTCCCTCAATGTCTTCTCATCTGTAATTCTATGATACAAGTTATTTATACAAGATCTTTAGGTACATGGATTTACCAGCGTTTTGCTTTCTCTGCTTGAAGACTGGATGAGAAGAAATGATGTTGAGCTTGGTCATGGATAACTTAGTTTAGCTCTGTGTAAAAATATCCCAGTGGTAAGGACATTTAGTCAATAGGATGATTTAGTCAATAGGATGATATTGGTAGCCATGGAGGATAGTGACTTGAGACTAGGGCTCTTCTGGACCATGGGGAACCCTGGCTCATTGTCACTGTGTGGCATGGGTAAACCTCTTTGTCCACCTGACTTCATTTTATCAGCCGACAAATGGTTTCAGTGCCCCCTAACTTCCCTCTAAGGTCTGGTAAGTAAGTGTGGAGTCTGGGATTCTTGAGTTTTACAGTGTAGAAGCAGGATGACTGGTGAGTGGCTCTTCTAGTCCCAGAAGATTTTGAAGTAAAAAATTCTGGGACAAAAAGAGCATGAAAGACATAACGCCCTCATAAACCTTGGGAGATTTATAGAAGGAGCTTTTTATGGTTAGTGTCAAGTTCCTCATGGCTGTATGATTTCTGCACATTGAGTAGGGAGAGAGAAATTAGGCTATAAGCTCCTGGTTTACCATTAGCCCAAACAACTGGATTTTCTTAAAATAGGAAATGAGAGTTTCCAGAAAGTATTTCTAGTTCTGTACTCTGCTTTTTCCAAAGGATGCATACTTTTACTTATATGAATTTTTTAAAGTGATACCAACATCACCTTCTCATTCTGAACAATAACCTACTTTTCCTCTAGTAGGCTCTCCCCTAAAATGGAGTTATTTATATGTAATATATTTTAAAATATAAGGGGTTGGGAGAGCCTGGTGGTGTATTAAGGAGGGCATGTATGGCATGGAGCTCTGGGTGTGGTGCATAAGTCATGAATCTTGGAACACTGAAAAAATTAAAAAAATAAAACATAATACATACACATATATTTTAAAGGAGAGAAGAACACTTGGCAGGAAAGAACAGTAGAGGAGTACTCTTTAGGAGCCACATTTTTCAATATAGGGGAAAATCAAAAGGGAATAAAGGCAGTTTCTCTAAAATGAACTATGTAGATACACCTCTAAAGCATTCTAGCCCTGTCTCAAGATACATGCATGAAGAGTCCTTCGGTAGCTCCCATATTTACTATTTGCCCCTTCAGGCAGTTTCTTACCTGGGGATAGAAATGCTAGGATATGAGAAACCCTCCATCAAATTGGTTAGCCATCTTTGAAGAAATGGACTTCTCATTTTCTTAAGCCGCATGTTTGGAATAATCCCACCAAAGTATTCAGATTAAGATAAATGCAGACCAGTGATATTAAAATGTTGCTGGGATGAATGCTTTGCATCAGACTGTTAAAAGAATTGGTGGGAGGCACCTGGGTGGCTCAGTGGGTTAAAGCCTCTGCCTTTGGCTCAGGTCATGATCTCAGGGTCCTGGGATCGAGCCCCACATCGGGCTTTCTGCTCAGCAGGGAGCCTGCTCCCCCTCCTCTCTCTCTGCCTCACTCTCTGCCTGCCTTTCTGCCTACTTGTGATCTCTGTCTGTCAAATAAATAAATAAAAATCTTTAAAATAAAAAAATAAAGTAAAAGAATTGGTGGATGCCTTGGTGGGCTTATGCTCGTGTGGAAATGGCTTACCTCAACGCATGGTCTAGGTATAAGATAATGCTTGAGCAAGCATCAAGATCACCTGGAGGTTTGTTAAAACACAGATTGTGACATCTAATCCCCAGAGCTTATGATTTAGTAGGTCTGGATGGTGCCCAAGAATTGCCATTCTAACAAACTCTCAGGTAACGCTGATATTTCTGGTCCAGAGATCACATTTGGAGGACCACTGGGATCATAATTACGTTCCTGTAGCTATTTAGAATAATTAGCAGGAAGTATGTGAGAAATTGCTATAAGTTTTGTAGCTGAGGTGAGACAGCCCCATTTAAGATAGCACCTTGTTCACAATTTAAAACTTTGGGAAAAAAAAGGGGTGAATAATTATGTGATTCTAAGCCAAGAGATAGTTGCAGGATAAACAGAATCTTCCATTTAAGGAACACCAATGAAGAGAATAGGGAGAGGCAGCCGAACCTGTCACTTAAACAGCATCCAAAAATATTAAATTTTCTGTAAGTACTTACTTTACTACAGTGACAAAGCAGTGCCATCCAGATCTTCCAGAAAAATACTTCTGTTACTCTTGCCCAACCATAAATTATGTTATATCCATATAATAAAATATCATGGAGACACTGAAAAGCACCATTTTGAGGAATTTTGAATGAGGAGAAAATGTTCATGACATGCTGTTAACTGGCAGAATACCAAATTGTGTGTGTGTGTGTGTGTCTGTAAATTGGAAGAAAGTAAACAGATTATTGGTTGTGGTAATTTTGGGGAGACTGCATTATAATAACAGTAATTTTCTTCATTATACTTTTCCATATTTCCCAAGTTTTTAAAGTTTCATAATAAAGATTTATGTGAAAGGGCACCAGGATGGCTCAGTCGGTTAAGCGTCTGCCTTCAACTCAGGTCATGATGCCAGGGCCCTGGGATTGAGCCCCACATCAGACTCCCTGCTCAGTGGGGAGCCTGCTTCTCCCTCTCCCCTGCTCATTCTCTCTCTCTCTCTCTCTCAAATAAATAAAATCTTTAAAAAATTTTATGTGAAAACAGTTTCTCATAATTTAAACTTCTCTTCTTTGTTCCCCTATACCTGGTTATGAGACCCACAGACTGACATGGGGGTTAGGAAAAGAATAACCCTGGAGGAATTGGAGCTGCCCCTTCAGTTGGATGGCATGGGACAATAAGGTTTTTTTTTTTTAGGTGAGACAGAAGACCTAAGTAGTAGACTTGGGATTTTTGGTAACTGATAGAATTTTTTTTCTTTTAATTTATCAGACAGAGATCCCAGTAGGCAGAGAGGCAGGCGGGGGGGGGGGGCATGCGGGAAGCAGGCTCAGAGAGCCCGACATGGGGCTCGATCCCAGGACCCTGGGACCACGACTTGAGCCGAAGGCAGAGGCTTTAACCCACTGAGCCACCCCAGGTGCCCCAACTGATAGAATTTTTAAATCTCGTTTAGTCTCCCATCCATATTAGAACAATTTCATTTCCTAACACTTAGGCTTCATGGTAAATATTTCAAAATATCTGTTGTATCAAGGGGAGAAAACCCTGGAAGGTTAGGTTAGATTATAAACAGGAAATATTGTCAATTCATGGTTTAAGATTGCCCCCAGAGGGTTTAGGAATGGGGTGTTCTGATCACCCTCTTAGTATACAGAGCATTCACCTGGTGACTGGAGACAAGTGATCCCGATCACTCTCTTGGGCAGCTAAAACATTAAGGGATAAGGGGGGAGGAGATATACATATATAATTAACATAAATAGACAAATACGTAAATAATTAAATATATATACATGTAATTCATTTTCATTTTCATTTGATTAAGCCCACACTTCTGAGCAAAACAAGATATTTAAAGATTTTATTTATTGGGACACTTGGGTGGCCCAGTGGGTTAAAGCCTCTGCCTTCAGCTCAGGTCATGATCCCAGGGTCCTGGGATCGAGCCTCGCATCGGGCTCTCTGCTGAGTGTGGGGCCTACTTCCCCCCCCCCCCCGCCTGCCTCGCTGCCTACTTCTGATCTCTCTCTCTGTCAAATAAATAAACAAAATCTTAAAAAAAAAAAAAAAAGATTTTATTTATTTATTTATCTGGCAGAGAGGGAGAGAGAGCACAGGTAGGCAGAATAGTAGACAGAGACAAAGGGAGAACCAGGCTTCCCACTAAGCAGAGAGCCAAGCCTGTTGCAGAGCTAGATCCCAGGAGCCTGAGGTCATGACCTGAGTGGAAGGCAGACCCTTAACTGACTGAGCCACCCAGGCGCCCCCAAAGCAAGACATTTAGAAAAGGAAAACATTCAGCAAAAATTGTCAGAAAACAGTGGATTTAACAAAAGCATTTGCCAAGGTGTCATGAACAGTCACTCACAATATTACACAGTGTTGCTTTGACGTACAGGGTGATTTTGTGTTGCCTACTCCTCTCAATAAATGAGCTTAAAATTTAAATCTTAAATAGACCCTTCTTGTTGTCTAGAAACTTGAAGTCAGTATTGAAAGAGTTGTTTTCCAGTATTTTCTCTATTACCAGACATATTTTACATACTGTGGAGTGAGAGTTGTGGTACTTAGAAGATAATGTCATCTTCTAGGAAGGATACAGGCAGAACACATCCTGCAACAACAAATTTATATCTTATGTTAACTTGGGACACACACACATTAACATGATCCATAAACATTTCCAAATGTCTGCTGTATTTTGTAGCAATTCAAGTTTAATCACTTTCATGCATTTAATTACACTCTCAAATGCAGTACCCTAATCATGGTCTATAACAGGAATCCCTAAAGCAAGTTATGATTTCCAAGGGGCACCAGTCATCAATAAAATAAACATCTATTTATCTGGCCTAAGAGGAAAGATTTTTTACAGTCACTGTCTTTGAAAAAAGATCATATAGTTTTCAGTCGCAATTGCCAGGATTCAGTCTGAGTTGCTTTACCAGGATTGTGCTTTTAATCTGTATGGTAATTTCAACTGTATATCAATTTGACCAGAGCATTAGTGCAAGGGATTCCCTTAGTTAGTGACCCATCAGTCTCAGCGAATTCTTAACTCTAAGTTAATATCTTGCTGGCAACAGTTTAACTCAACATCATCAGCATAGCTAGTTGTACTATGAAAATACACCCATAAATTCTATGGTGTCCCTTTATGCAGATATGTAGCAGTGAAAGTCAGAAATAACCAGAAAGGAACAGTCAACCCCTCTTCATTAGATTGGCTACATAGTTATGTATCCAGCTTCAATTAGCTTTATAAAAATGTAGAAAACATATTTGAAGTTTGAATACTTCAGCCAGTTCATGAAGAACTTGTTTCTTCCCACCTTTACCCCTGGGTGGTATGTTAAGAAGACACATTTAAAACCACAAAATCACAAAATCAAAGTAAGGATCAACAGGTTCATTGATTCATTCATTGTTCAGCCATTGAGTACCTCTAATTTGTCAATCACTGTATCTCATACGCATATGTCAACATGCTTATAACCATAAGATAATAGATTGTGCCTTCGCTAATACAAAAGGTAGTATTTACCAAATATTCAAATGACTCAATCAAGGAGGACATAAAATAGGGGTGCCTGGTCGCTCAGTGTGTTAATGCCTCTGCCTTTGTCTCAGCTCATGATCCCAGGATCCTGGGATTGAGTCCCGCATTGGGCTCTCTGCTCAGTGGGGAGCCTCCTTCCCACCCACCCCCGCCTGCCTCTCTGCCTACTTGTGATGTCTCTCTGTCAAATAAATAAATTTAAAAATCTTAAAAAAAAAAAAGATGGACATAAAATAATTGCAGTGGTATTCTTTTAATTTTATGTCTGGTAGTTAATCAAATAAGCAGGAATTTTAAATAAGTTTAGAATAAATATACATTTTTTTAAAGGGTTTTATTTCTTTATATATTTATTTGGCAGAGAGAGAGAGACAGTGAGAGAGGGAACACAAACAAGGGGAGTGGGAGAGGGAGAAGCAGCCCCTACCCCCCGCCGGGGGAGCCGGTCGTGGTCATGGGGCCTGATCCCAGGACCCCGGGACCATGACCCGAGCCCAAGCACCCAATGACCGAGCCACCCAGGCTGGAATAAATATACATTTTTAACTAAAACTAGAATAAATATACATTTTTAACTAAAATGTACTCATTCACCAATATTTTAATGGAATAATTAATTTTTTTCTTAAATTTCTTAAATTTTCTTAAATTTCTTTAATTAAGGATCCAGCAGTTGTAATTCTGTTTTCTTATTTGCTTAAACCATGCCCATAATGTACGATTTCAGTTTCAGTTTCTTTAAAGATAGTTGCAAGGCAGTTTATTGGCAGAGTTTGTCCATATTTTTCCCGATCTCTTAAAATTGTTTTGCTTACATAAAATCAGTTTTGTTATTTTTAAAGATTTTTATTTATTTATTTGAGATAGAGCAAGGGCCAGCAAAAGAGAGCACAATCAGGAGGGGAGGGCCAGAGGGAGAGGGAGAAGCAGGCTCTCCACTCAGCAGGGAACCCAACACAGGGCTGGATCCCAGGATCCTTAACCCACTGAACTACAAGGTGTCCCAAATTAGACCACTTTAAAAAAAAAACTAGTATTAGTTGATTATTTATGAAGCATTCTACTTGATTGGCATATGACTGTCTTTTTAAATAGTCCTGTTGCATTAGTTCATATAATATTTGATCAAATTATGTGATGACAACCATAAAAGGGACATAGCGTGTTGGGAATAAACAAATGGACCCTTGGTGACTAGACAGGTCTGCCGTCAGGCACACCGGAGAATAATCGACAAGGTGCAGGTGCTTAATGTGCCATGGAGAGCATTAAGGTTATTATCAATGTCATGATCAGTTTATCATCAAGTAGAGATGGGTTAGGGGAACTTCTACTGTCAAGTTCTACTGGGCACCTACAATGAGCAAGGCTCTGTGGAAGACCACTGGGTTTAGCCTATCATGATGAACTCACAATCTAGTGAGGATAGAGATGTAAAGAAATAACTACAATCCAGTATGTTATCTATACTCAAGTTTTAAAAAGTAGAAATGAGGGCGCCTGGGTGGCTCAGTGGGTTAAGCCGCTGCCTTCGGCTCAGGTCATGATCTCAGGGTCCTGGGATCGAGTCCCACATCGGGCTCTCTGCTCAGCAGGAGCCTGCTTCCTCCTCTCTCTCTCTGCCTGCCTCTCTGCCTACTCGTGATCTCTCTTTGTCAAATAAATAAATAAAATCTTTAAAAAAAAAGTAGAAATGATTATAGTATTGGGTGCCTCGATAGAGGGATGTGTGTGTCTGAAACTGTGGAGGAAGGTTAGGCTCGCGGTATGGCACCAGGAGGAATGGGTCACCAGAAAGGACATTTGACCTGAATTTTATAAAATGAATAGAATTGTGGCAAAGTGAAGAGAAGTCTGTTCTAGAAGTAAAGGTGGAGGGTTTACAAATTCATGGAGATACGTAAGAAGTAGCAGCCATGAAGCTCATCACACTGGAGCCTCTAGGATTCTAGGCAGCTTGTTGTGATCAGTTGAAGAGAAGTGTAAAAGGAAACCTATGGAAGGACAGAGGAGTGGAAAGGTTAGTTCCACCTGGATGTGTGGTGTTGAGGGATAGAGGAGTGGAAGATGTGGTAGTTGGGAAGACTTCCTGGCGGAGGTGACAATCATGAAATAAACTGTCTCAGACAGGTCTAGTGGTATTGCAGAAGGCTGCCAAGCCCTGATTCTGAGGTCTAGAGCAACCACAGAGATTGCTGATGTGGATATACAAACTGACAAGCTTGGCTAGCCTGCTTGGAAATTTTTTTTCTCTGTAGTCACATTCTCTTAGAGGAAACAGAGGTTCACAGGGTTGGTAGATTCTGGGTTGTTTCATTCTGGGGAAAACTTCAAACTCAGACACTGAAAGGTTTGGAAACTCAGTGAGTCAAAACTGAGGGAGGGAAAGAATCTGGCACGTCACAGAAAAAGGGACATTTTTACTGCCCTACTTTGGGTCAGATATGCAGGGTGATTTGTTGAAAAGTAGCACATTCCCTAAAGAAGTAGGACACCTGGTAACCCTTATTTCAGTAGAAAGGCCAAATTTGGCTGTAGCCAGATTAGTAAGTGATTTCTGCTTTCCTGAAGTTGTGAAAAGCCCACTTAGATCCATGTGGACCCTCGTTACTCAGGAAATTCTATTAAGTATAATCACTGAAATCCTAAGAAGTGTAGCAATAAAATAATTAAGGCGTTCATCACTTGCCAAGTTACTTTATTTTGCTTTATTAGGACGATGAAGCATGCTTCAAGTGCAGCTGGCGGAACCCACTTATGTGGAATAATTAGTGATGATTTCAGTCAAACTTTGACCAACAAATCAAAGAATTATCTAAACACCTGTCTTAGAGCCCTTGTTTTTTTTTTTTTTAAATAAATAAATAAAAAGTAGGATGACACAGATAAGTTTTTCCCATTGTGAAACATTTTCGCAGAGACTAGAGAGTCTCATGAAAATATCAAGTCACACATCCATCACACATTAATGCCTACATCTGTGGTCTTTCATGGCGATTCTTCTGATTGATTTATCTTTTTTCTAGGGTGTTTTGTAACACTCTTTGGTGGTAAGGACCTGGCACCCTTGACATGTAGTTGAGTTTAACTCCTACTGCCTCTCAGCTTGGCCAGGGAAGGGGGGCTTGACTCCAGTTTGGTTATAAGGAAAATAAGTACAAGAGTAATTATCTGGCTGACCTCTTAATATTGCTGTTAAGAGGAAGCAACAAAGAGTGCTTTGCAAATTGCAAAGCGCTAAGCAAGTTAAAAGTATTAATTTGCAGTGTTGCATAACACTTATTGTGGACATTATGACACAATTATAGTACCACAAAGTGCTGGTGTGTGGTGTCAAGTTACACAAACCAGATGTGAAATGCTTCAGTAATGTTCACACCTCAAAGAGTATTAGATCTTCCAGAGCTCGCTCTTAATAGTTCCACATGGGCAAAATAGTTGAGGGAGCTGTTAAGCCTTTACAGTAGGTATGTGTTTTATATTAAATTTAGCCTGAGAACTTCATGGTTTAACAGCAGCTCCTAGAACAGTGCCTGTCACATAGTAGGTGCTTAATAAATATTCAATGAGTAAATGAATGGATGGCAAGGCTTATGGGATTATTTTCTACAAACCCTGAGTTGAAGGTGAATTTAGAGTGGGAATTATAAGGCAGCAAGAAGGGTTATAGCTGAATGGAGTAGAAAATTTTCAGATGGCCATGAGACCTTCAAGATGTGAGGCTTTAGTCTTAGTCTTCAAGTGCTTGGCTTTGAGTAAGTCACTGCAACTTTGGGGGACTTTATGTTGTCTATAATAGGGAGAGGACTAAACACTATTTGTGGCTACTTGCAGCTCTCACTCTGTAATGTAGTATCTAGAGCCCAAAGACCAAAAGTGTAGAACTGAATATTCTAGTGTCCACGTGGACATTGAGTGAAACACACCTAAGAATAAAGAATGTGGCAAATGTGTGTGTTAATTCCTTAGCATCTGAAGCACCCATCCCAGCACTTAAAGAGAGCATTTCACATCACTTTTTCATAATTCATATGTATCTAATTTCTATTGCTTCGTAATAAATTGCCAACAACATGGCGGCTTATAACAACATGCATTTATTACCTCGTAGTTTCCATGGGTTAGAAGGCCTTGCAGAGTTTAACTGGGCCCCCAGCTCAGGGTCTCACAACCCTGCAGTCAAGGTGTTGGCCAAGGCTGGGGTCTTATTTGATTCTTGGGGGTGTTCTTCAAAGCTCATGCTGTTGTTGGCAGAATTTTTTTCCTCGCATCCATAGACTTCAGGGTGGCTCGCTTATTCAAGGCCAGGATGAGAGGTTCATTCTTCCTTCCTTTGTTTTTGTTTTGTTTTTTTTTTTTCCTTTCTTTCTTTTTCTTTTTAAGATTTTATTTGTCTATTTGACAGAGATAGAAAGAGTGAGAGCAGGAACACAAGCAGGGGGAGTGGGAGAGGGAAAGCAGACTTCCCGCCGAGCAGGGAGCCTGATGTGGGGCTCAATTCCAGAACTCTGGGATTGCTACCTGAGCTGAAGGCAGATGCTCAAGTACTGAGCCACCCAGGGCCCCCAGGATGAGAGTTTCATGGCGTATCTTCTTTCAGTGAGGGCTTGGACCCTCCCTTTAAAAAGTTTACCTGATTAGATCAGACCCACCTAGGAAAACCTCTTTTTGATACGTCTAAGTCAAATTATTAGGGACCTAATATATTAGTGCCCCCAGGATGAGAGTTTCATGGTGTATCTTCTTTCAGTGAGGGCTTGGACCCTCCCTTTAAAAAGTTTACCTGATTAGATCAGACTCACCTACGAAAACTTCTTTTTGATTACGTCTAAGTCAAATTATTAGGGACCTAATATATAATAATCTTTGCCATATTATGTAACTTAGTTTTAAGAGTGGCACCCCATCATCGTTGCCATATTCTACTAGTTAGAAGCAAGTACTTCTCATGCTGGAGAGAAGGGAAAGAAACCATTGAAAGTCATCTTAGAATTTTGCCCGTCATACCATAATAGAGAGTTTGGTGATTATCATGAGATAGAAGAATTAACTATCCATTTCAGAAATAAAAATTGTCTAGAATATGGTGGACCAGGGAGATTTTTGGGCCCCACTGTACCTATATGAAGCACGTACAGAAGTAGCTCAGCTGCCTAGCATCTTGGAGATACTTTTCTTGATAAAAGTATCCTTGGTCCCCAGGTACGTGGGTGGCTCAGTCAGTTGAATGTCCTACTCATGATTTTTACTCAGGTTATGATCTCAGGTTGTGAGATTGAGCCTCGTATCTCTCCCTCTTCCTCATGCTCTCTCTCTAATTTAAAAAAAAAGGTGGGTGCATGGGTGGCTCAGTCATTAAGCTTCTGACTTTGGCTCAGGTCATGATCTCAGGGTCCTGGGATCAAGCCTCACATCGGGCTCCCTGCTCTGCGGGAAGCCTGCTTCTCCCTCTCCCACTCTCCCTGCTTGTGTTCCTGCTCTCACTTTCTCTTTGTCAAATAAATAAATAAATAAATAAATAAATAAATAAATAAAATCTTAAAAAAAACAAAAAAAGACCATCAGTGGTTCCATTATCTCCCGTTCCATGGGGGATCTGCCGCTCAACTCGCCTGTATGGTCCTGCTGTGCCAGATGGTTACACCTGTCTCAGCATGCACATTTCTTATGAGGCATGACAGAGTGTCAACAGAATGGGCCTTCGCTGGTCTTACAATGTCCCTTTTTGTGCCTGCTTGTGACTTATTTATGTATTTATTTATTTATCTTAAAGATTTTTTTTTAAAGATTTTTTTTTTAAAAGATTATAATTATTTATTTGTTAGAGAGAGAGAGAGAGCACACAAGCAGAAGGAGTGGCAGATGGAGAAGCAGTCTTCCCACTGAGCCTGGAGCCTGATGTGGGACTCGATCCGGGACGCTTGGGTCCTGACCTGAGCCAAAGGCAGATGCTTAACTGACTGAGCCTCCCAGGCATCCCTATGACCACGAATTGAAAGTTTAGCAGAATTTAAGATTTGCTTTCAGGGAAAAGGCCATTTAACAGTGAAATCGTAGAAGAGACCACAGCTACCATCTACCTCCCATTTCAGGTGACCGTGAATCTTCCCCAGAATCCGAAGAAGCAAATTGGTTTAGGTCAGTTTATATAAGAAAGAATTCATTAGGGTGCGTAACATTGTTCATCGTCACACACTGGAGGTTGCCAAGAAATACTAGAAGGCTAGGTTAGCAGTTAAGTCACAAATTTGTGTAGCAATTAGTGAAACTTAAAAATAGCATGATAATGATGTTGGAAAAATGGACTCTGGGGAACCTTTCAAGTTGGAAAGTCTGCCTCTTTTATTCAGAGTTCTAAATACCTTGCTGAAGAAGTCAACCTACAAACCTAAACATCTGGGTCCATACAGTTGCTGAAGTTTTCACTTGCTTTAATTTCGTGAGGGATGGCTCTCGCCCTATTTAAAATCTGTAATACTTTTTAAGAGCATAATTGGCTAGGAAACTCTAAATCAATTTCATTTAATTCTGTGATAATGATCCAGAGTCAAATGTTATACATGGAAGTTTAATGAGGATGAACAGTATTTGACATCATGTTGAAAATGGAATATATAAAAAGTCTTCTAGAACTCTCCATTGTGATACATGTTTTAAAAATGAGCAGTACTTTACAAAATTGATTTATTGTAAGTTTGCTCGTTAGAAAACCCTTTGCTCCAGTTTCCATCGTCTTATAATTCCCTACTTGGGTTGAAAAAGAAACAAACCAACATGAAGAGAAATACTAGTGATATCTTGAGTCAGTTCTGGCTTGAATTCATCAAAGCTGAAGGCATAGATATCTGTGTTTGCTGTTCTACAAGCCCATTTTTGTGTCTGTTTGCTGTGTTTTGTGATTGCTAATGAACTGATTGAGGACTCCTTCAAATCTCTAAATTTCTTTAAAATATCAAGTGTGTCTTATGACCACCATCAGCTGCAAACACAGCATCAATTAACTTACCCAAACAGAGCCGTTGGTGATTAATCCGTAATGACAGGGCTGTTCTCCCGACTGATTAAATTCATTATCAAGCAGCCAGAGGTAGAGCGCTTTCCATGGAAGATTTATTGCTCTGGAATTACCTTTCTCCCTCATCCTGATGAAACTAGATCTGGTAAATAAAAAAGATGACAATGCAAGGGGCTTCTTAAGGGTAAGGACGGTTCTTTTTTAAATGGATAGTCTATGTTTCAGTGCCTTAACTCCCACCCGCCCCCCAAAAACAAAGTACCTCCTTAAACACATGTCATCTTTGGTTATTCACAAAGCAGTTGAAATTGTCTTATGATCACAATGTGGAGTGGTGGGTTTCTTGTAGATCCTATGTGTGTGTCCAGACTGGGAAGCTGATGGTCCCTTCTCTTTCTACCACCCCCCGATACACCTCATCCTCAGCAAGGCTGAATTTGGGTAGTAGCTTCTGAATGGTTTCTTTGCCAGTTCTTCCCCTCTATAAGCCTAATTCATAGCCGAATTCATTCTCCCTTGTTGTGATCTAGTCTCCCTTGTGCAAAATTATTCATACACACACACACACACACCCCAGAATAGTCTATACCTTTTCTGCATTGAAATTCGATTAAATTCTATTCATTCATCCCATTCTTTCTTTAAAGCTTTCCTAATCACCTGAACCCAAAGTGACTTTCCTTTCATTGATTTATGGCATTTAAAGAGTTCTTTCTGTACCTTATTATTATTTCTGGATGTTGGTTGTGAATCCTCAGTGATCTTGTGGGTAGCCTGAGGGTAAAAAAAAGTTCCAATTTTCACTTCATTTTTCATACTGGGTCAGGCAAGGAGTATATCTGTAAATAGACCAGTATCTCTGAGATTTCTTGGGAAGGTGACTTGAACTTATTTGTTCTTTTGTTCTGCCTCCCAACCCATCTGATCCCTATTCCTTTGAAGATTTATGAAGAATCCCTAAACTTATTACTTTGGGGGCAGTGTTAGGAAATGTAGAGCACAAAGAGGAAAGAGAGGGAGAAAAGAAGGTTGTGGAGATATACGTACACATATATGTATACATATATATATATATGTATATACACACACATATATATATAGGAATCCATCTCTCTATGCCACTTGCCATTGATCCTTACCCTGTTTTGTTTATCTACTGGTTGGTTGGTTGGTTGGTTGGTTTGCTGTCAGGAAAAATGAAAATTCTGGGCTCCAGATCTTACTGTGCAATTTTATTACTCAAGTTCTCTGAGCATTGTTCCCTTCCTTATCTGTAAATTAGGCATATTAATACCTATTCCAGGGGTGCTTGGGTGGCTCTGTGGGTTAAAGCCTCGGCTTTTGACTCAGGTCATGATCCCAGGGTCCTGGGATCGAGTCCCACATCGGGCTCTCTGCTCGGCAGGGAGCCTGCTTCCTCCTCTCTCTCTGCCTGCCTCTGCCTACTTGTGATCTCTGTCAAATAAATAAATAAAATCTTAAAACACACACACACACACACACACACACACACACACAAACCTATTCTAGTAAATAAAGTCGCATGTGTAAAACAACTTGCAAAATACCTACCTTAAAATACGTATTCAAGGGATTTTGTTTTCCTCCAAACACTGCATTAGTCTCAGACTCATTTTAGCAGGAAGGAAAGAGAGTGACTATAATGTTATTGGTGACTTCGGTTATTTTTCATATTGACATTGAATTACAGGCTGTAAATTTTGAGCATGGGCGATTTAATGACAACCATGATTATCCATTTTTGAAGGTAATGTGCTTTTGCTGAGATTGACCCAAGCAGAGGACCTGTGGATGGAAAAGTGGGTATAAGACAGTTATGTATATTAGCAAAAGGAGAGCCATATTTGCCACTGACATTCACCCTTTCATAAATTCCCTCTGTTTTTTTCATCTATTTCTCCTCCCCTCCCCATTCTTCCCCACCAATTTGTTCTCTGTATCTATAAATCTGTTTCTGTTTCTGTTTTGTTTTGTTTCTTAGACTCCACATATCAGCAAAATCGTATGATACTTGTCTTTCTGTGTCTGACTCACTTTACTTAGCATAATACCCTCTAGGTCCACCCTTACTGCAAATGGCAAGATTTCATTCTTTTTTATGGCTGAGTAATATTTAATTGCATATATATATATGTATGTATATATGTATATATATATTTATATCACTTATATCAGTATAGATATAAATATCACTTTATATTCAGTATAGACCACCAGATACTCAATTGTTTATTTATCCATCGATGAACACTTAGGTTGCTTGCATATCTTAGCTATCATGAATAATGGTGCAATAAACATAGAGGTACACGTATCACTTTGAATTGGTGTTTCCATTTTCTTTGGGCAAATATTCAGTGGTAGAATTGCTGGATTGCATGGTAGTTCCATTGTTAATTTTTCAGGAACCTCCATACTCTTTTTCATAGTGGTTGCGATAATGTGTGCTCCCACCAATAGTGTACGAGGCTTCACTTTTCTCCACATCTTTACCAACACTTGGTATTTCTTGTCTTTTTGATACTAGCCAATCTGATACTAGCCAATGAGGTGATACCTCATTGTGTCTTTGATTTGCATTTCCATGATGATGAGTGATATTGGGAATCTTTTCATACGTGTGCTGGCAGTCTGTATGTCTTCTTTGAAAAATGTCTGTTCATGTCCTCTGCCTACTTGTTAATTGGGTTGTTTGTTTTTTGACATTAAGTTTTGTAGGTTCTCTCTATATTTTGGATATTAACCGCTTATTGGATGCATGATATCCAAATAGCTTTTCCCAATCAGTAGGTTGCCTTTTTGTTTTGTTGATGGTTTCCTGTCACTGTGCAGAAGCTTCTCGGTTTGATGTAATCCCATTTGTTTATTTTAGCTTTTGTTGCCCTTGACTGAGGAAACTGGTCCAGAAAAAAATATTGCTAAGACCAATGTCAAGGAGCTTACTATGTTTTCTTCTGGGAGTTTTATGGTTTCAGTTCTTAAATACAACTCGTTAATACATTTGGAATTTATTTTTGTGCATGGTATAAGGCAGTGATCCAGTTTCATTTTTTGCATGTAGCTATCCCATTTTTCCAACAGCATTTATTGAAGAGACTTTTTCCCATTATGTATCCTTGCCTCTTTTGTCATAGATTTATTGACCACTGATGCGTATGTTTGTTTGTTTGCTTGTTTTTCTGAGCTTTCCATTTTACTCTATTGATCTATGTGTCTGTTTTTGTGCCCCATGCTGTTTTGATTACTATAGCTTTGTAGTATAGTTTGACTCCAGAAACCCGACATTGGCAGCTTTGTAAACTCACTCTTAATGTTGTGACAACACAAAATTTACTAATAATAACTTTTTAAAAGGATATTCTTCAGAGCAAAAAGGAATAAAAATATTATGGTTTAAACATTTTGACATATCTGGATTCTGTTCCTCAATTTACAGTTGATGACACAATTAAAAAAAAATTTTTTTTCCTAAATTGGATGTGTAAGTTTCAGTGGTGTCTCTAAGGCTGGTAGGGATATTCTGTAAGAATTCATTTTTTCCCTTCAGCATTCTTCCTTTGCATTCCCTCAACACCTCTCCCTGTAAACCACCTGGGACTTCCTTTCCATTCACTAGTAGATGAGGCAATTTGAGATCCCTTCCTATGTTAAGATCAAAGCCAGCGATAATGACTTTCCATTGTTACACCAGGGAAATGAAACAACAAACTATCACCCCGTAAACAATGGATTATTAACTGCAGGGGAGGAAGTGTCTCCTAAAAGATTCCTTAGAAGATATGGATCCTGGAAATGTCTTCAGCCTAGAAAGAATACAGGAAAATGTGGCCATTTCCAAAAATATTTGAACACTTTCAAGATACATTCTTTTGAACCTAAAGGCCAGAAAAGGCAAAGAGAAAGGATCGTTGGGGGTGGAGGTGGGGATAGAGAGAGTATTCATGAAGTTCGCCCCAAGAAAAATTAATTTCTTTTGCCCCCTCTGGGGCTGTTCAGCCCACAGAATATATAATCCAGCTGTCTTTGATGTTTGTTGTAGCAGTTTTTCTCTGTGAAGAAAATACTTCAGCATGACAAACAGAGAGATTTCCCAAAGGGAGGAGAACTTTTGGTTTCTTCCAACGGAGAGCGCTCCGTGTGCTTGAGTAAAGCTGATTAATGAACCTTACTTACAAATTTTGCCTGAGTTAAAAGATTCCCATGGTGGGGCATATACACAAATTATGAGACATGGCATCTGAGGTTTTTTCCTCCTTCTTTTCCTTTTTCTTCCCCTAGGAGTTCTCTGACCGTATATAGCCGTGGCATCAGTTTACAGTGTGTAGGATTAAAGTTTTCTGTTTAGATTCGGAGATGAAAGTCTGGAGTTGAATGTGATTATTGTAAATATTTCTCGATTTCTGGTAGTAAGCTGTCTAATCCTTCCTGCATTACGAGGGGCTTATCATCATTTTCTTCTTTTTAAATTACTGGCTTTTGCAACCATGCCTTGGAAGAGCATCGAATTTGCTCTGAAGGGAAGAAACAATGCTTAGAAATGAAGAAATGGGTAAGACACTGATTTCATGTACGAATATAGCCCTGCTTTTGGTTCTCCATGCCTGCCCCCTGAGACCTACTCCGAACCCTGTTCTGTTGTAAAACTGTGTTGTCTGGCTGCTGGGCGGCTGCTAGGGCAACAGAAGATCGAGCCAGTGAGGTCACATGCTCAGAATCTGCCTGCCGGAGACAGCCTTTCCACAGAACAGGGTCAACCCTACACAGAGACAATTTGGCATCCCCCATTCCAAAGACTTATAGCTTAACCTTTCATTTTTTTCGTGTTCTCTCTTTAGATATTTTTGTCTCTGTTCTATCTCCAGAATCAGAAAACATCTCATCATAATAAAAAGAGCTAGGATTGATTGAGCATTTACTCTGTACACGTTACTATGCATTGTGCTTGGCTCTCAGTAGTTCCTTCAGTTCTCACAAAAACCCACAGGGGGAAGATAGTACTTTTCTTCTGTTCCTTTACAAATGGGGAAACCAAAGCTTGGAAAAACCGGGACTCAAGTTTGCTGGACACAAGAGCCCATGTTCAGAAGCACCAGGAACTCTTACTGAACTTTCCCAGTCAGGTCCATCATAGTTGACAGGGCGGTCCTGGACCTCTGGCCCTTTTTGCCTTATGCCCCCCAACCCCAAGCTTCCTGATTTCTGACGTTGTGATGTTGAGGTGAAAGACAAAAGTGTAAAGATTTTTAAAAATTGTATTTATTTATTTATTTATTTTTAAGTAAGTGCTATGTCCACTGGAGGTCTTGAACTCACAACCTGGAGACTGAGCATCCCATACTCTCCCAGTGAATCAGCCAGGCACCCCCACAACCATATAAAATTTAATCTGAGAAATCCTCTTCCACTTAATTCAAAGCTGACCCCTACACTTGAAATTCAGGTTCTTGTGGAAAGACCCTGAAATGAAGTAAACTAGAATCATTCCAGGGGTGGCGTTGGGACCACTAATCTCATAGCTAGATATCCTTGAACACTGGGATTTTGCCAAAAGAGACACAATTTTGTGATACAGTTTTTCTAAAAGAGACCCTTCTAGTTATTGCCGCCTTGAAACAAACCTTTCTGAAACTTGGTAGGGGGTGGGGGGGATGGGGGGGCAGAGTGTCTTAAGGCTGCTGAGACCAGAAATGAAATGCAGGTGGTTTTTATAGCTGTGGAGGTGGTGTGCTTTCAGAGAGCTATGGGTGAGCTGGGTCAAAAACTAAAAATGCCCTGAATTGGGGCACCTTTGTGACTCAGTGGGTTAAGCCTCTGCCTTCCGCTCAGGTCATGGTCTTAGGGTCTTGCGATGGAGTCCCGCATCTGGCTCTCTGCTCAGCAGGGACCCTGCTTCCCCCTCTCTCTCTGCCTGCCTCTCTGCCTCCTTGTGAGCTCTCTGTCAAATAAATAAATAATATCTAAAAACAAAAACAAAACAAAACAAAACAAAAACCCTGAATTTAGAATCATGAACTTTGGGGTTAAATTCCCCAGTATCCCAAGTTATTTAGTTTCTCTGACTTCCGGTTTCTTTATTTGTAAAATGGAGGTGATAAGAGTAATGTGGTATTAAACACACTGTTACTACTGTGGTCATAATTAAGTCCAAGGGCAGATGCGAAAGTGCTTGGTAAATTGTAAAACCCTAAAGTTGGTATTAATTTCTTGAGTTACTAACCCAAGAATACAATAGAGCTTTTTTTGTTCTCACTGTAGTGTGTTCATTATCTTAGTGTACTTTGTAAATTTAACTTATTTTGTAACTCATTAGAGATAAACACTTTTTAGCAAGAAGCTCAAGTCATGGGGCGCCTGGGTGACTCAGTCAGGTAAGCATCTGCCTTTGGCTTAGGTCATGATCCCGGGATCCTGGGATCGAGTCCCACATCATGCTCCTCACCTAGCGGGGAGCCAGCTTCTCCCTCTGCCTGCCCTCCCCCCTGCTTGTGGGCTCATTCTCTATGTCTCTGACAAGTAAATAAATAAAATCTTAACAAATAATAAAAATAAATTTTAAAAAGAACTTCAAGTCAGTCTGACAAGAGTGAGATACCTAAGAAAATTTCCACTGGGAGATTTTGTTAGACTCAAGGATAGGATAGGCTGTTAATGACACAGGATGGAGCAAAATTGCTTTAAAAACACTAGGCCAGTGAGGCCAACACACAAGTTTGAGAAGGGGAAATGAGAAAAGGGGAAATGAGAAAAGAAGGTATTTGAGAGTTTTTTTGATACAAGAATTTGAGGGAAGGTAAGGCTGAAAATGTAAATTTATTTCCTTGAGATCCCGTGTCCTGTCCTCTGTTTACCTTTAGAAAAATGCCCCAGCCCAAAGAACTTACCAGCATATGGTAAGGTTCTAGGAGAAATTCTGAAAGGGTTATCAATCCTGTCCATACAGTGACTCAGTGAAAAGAGATCCTTTTCCTTAATTTTAATAGGCATTATATCTCTGTTGAATCTGTTGCCCAGAATTTACATCCAGAAATTATAGATGTGCAACTGTTTCAGTGCTGTATTTGTCCGTGCCATGCTTTCCAAGATTAACAGCATCACATAAGGTTTTATGGTTATCCTTTAAAAATATCACAAAGATGTCAAACCAAAGGGGAAGTTTTGAATTATTTTTTCGATGTTTCAGACCAGTGTTTTGCCTCATTTCTGTTCTACCCCAGTAGCTCTAAGCGCCATTCCTTCTCATGATGCTCATCTCTCAAAATCCGTTGCCAGGCTTAATTTACAACTGATTCCCTAAACCGGCTCCAGCCAATGGCTCAACTATTTAACCGGAAAGACATATGTAAGAGCTGATAAAGAGAATCGAAGTGGACTTGCCAGAATTTTGTTATTGGAGCTAGAGCATACTGAAATGGCTGATAGCCACAGATAGAAGGACAGGGACCTTGGGACTGGCTAGTCCATGACCCATTGGAGTATAGTGAACCATCCCAGGACAAATGATGGCTGAAAAATAAGACAAACTCCTAAATTCACATTGCTAGAGCTGTCCAGTTTTTCTTAGAGTGGAGCTGTTCAAATCCATGCACGTTAATAATTAATAGGTTATGCGCTGATGTTTCTGTTCCCAACTTAAATATTATATGTCCTCTGCTAATGGTTGTCATATAGTTACATCCCTGAACATCATGGAGGTTTACAGACACGGAGAACACAACCCATCTTGGATGATGACAACATGAGGGAGGCAAAAAACGAGTAATATTAGAAAATGTTCCTCAATTTTCATGAAAGAGAAGGGAACTATCTTGGAATTAACAAATCCCACTTCTTCCCAATAAACTTCAAAGTAAGAATATTAATCATAGCTAGACTACATTAAAGGAAGGATGATTATACTAATGATGAAATTAATATTACTTTGATTATATGAATAATATTCTAATAAATAATATTTGATTAATATTAAATAGATTATAGAAAGAATGTGAGATACACATAAAGAACTGAATTTTGATTTAAACAAGACACCAGATGAATAGTAAGGATGTGGGAGACTCTTAGCACCAGTTCCCGTGAACAAGGTATGGAGGGTTCTGTTGCCTTCAAGGTTCATGTGGGTCAATGGGATAAAGTGTCTGTGAATAAAACTAGTGTCGTCTTAGATGGCATTTTAACAGAAGCAATGTATCCCAAACCCTTAGATGTCATTGTTTCCCTACCTACACTTTTTACTGGGTAGACCACAGCTCCCATATTCAATTCCATTGTGGACCTGCATGTTCAGATGGCATTGACCGTCTAGAGGTTATCTCGATGAGATGGTTACCAATTACAGCAGAGTGGCACAGGCTGATAATACAGGCACATTTGTCTCACAGGAAGAGTGAGTAGTTGGTATTCAACAGGACAAGGAAAAGACCTACTGCCGTTTAGTAAATTGTGTTTCCATCGGAAGACGCAATCTCCCAGCATTTACCAGAAATCAACAGAGCAGGGGTAGAAACAGGGCTGGACTAGTATGTCAAGAAGCCACAACTTGGTGGGAAATCAGTAAGGGCAAAGGGGACACGTAGGTACCATGAATGCAGAGGACAAAGAACAGGTCACAGTGGAAGGTTAGAAGTTATAGCGTGGTGGCAGAAGGTGAGCGGGGGTCAATGTCAGGAAATTTCGAGTTGGCTGGAAGACCTAGGCAGAAGCAGATTCTGAGCTAGAGACTTGACATTTGATGTGCAGGAACTAGGGGAAGCCGAGAAGAGGAGGAGGAGCCAGGAGACCAGAAGTGGCAGCTCAGAGTCTGGCACAAGTGAGAGAGCTGGGATTACAGATCCTACGTGGTCACATCTACTTGATGAAGCAAGAGTTGCTGGGAGCTTTTGCCACATGAAAACTTGTCTTTGGGGACAGGCACACTGTCAGGGGGCTGGGCTCTTGAAGGGGGACCTTAAACCCTACCAGTTTGCTTTTGTGAAAAATCCCTGTGAAGTCACCCAGAAACCAGAGCAATTCATCTTTCTTTTTTGACAACCCCGCCTTCAAACCTTGAAACATCAGACGCCAGAGGTTAAAGTCAGGTGAAATTTTAAGATGTTTCTTTTTAATATTTGTAATCTCAAACTGATAGATGAAGTCCTTTTAGGAGCTCTTTAGATGGATTAAACTTGTTAATTACTGTTATTGGATTGCTGCCACATACTTTATTTTTTTTATTCCTTGGCAATGACAGAATATCCCTAAAATATAAACTATATTTTTATCAACATTTTCAAATGCCACTTATGAAAAAAAAAAAAAAAAAACCAAGCATAGGAACACTGCTATGGAGAGATCCTAGCTTTGTATGAAACAGTTAGGAAGTAGTGAAAAGGATCCTGAAATTGGAGGTACCAGAAAAAAAAAAACAACCTATTTTTGTCCTGAGTATTCCTCCAAGCCTCTAAATGACCTTGAGCAGTTACATAATCCTCTTTAAGCCTGTTGCCTCATCTATAAAATGGAGATAATCACATCCGCAGAACAGTGTATTTGTGAGGATGAAAATAGGGTATAAACATGATAATTAACATTTTATTTCACACTTTATAATTTATAAAGCATTTCTGACATATATTATTCCATTTGATCTTCAGAATAGCTTTGTGAAGCAGTTTTCATTATTGTTGGTGTTATAGTCTTCTTTTCCTGATGAAATAATTCTCCCACGGATCACATGTTGGCAAAACCGGGACTCAGAGAATGTGCGGCTCACAAACATTTCTTTTGTGCTACTATGTGCTAGAGCTGTTTAAGAAGCATTGGCCAGGGCGCCTGGGTGGCTCAGTGGGTTAGGCCTCTGCCTTTGGCTCAGGTCGTGATCTTGGGATCCTGGGATCCAGCCCTCATTAGGCTCTCTGCTCAGCATGGAGCCTGCTTTCCCTTCTCTCTCTTTGCCTGCTGCTCTGCCTACTTGTGATCCCTCTCTCTCTCTCTCTCTGTCAAATAAATAAAAAAATATTTAAAAAAAAAAGAGGAATTAGAAGCATTGGCCAATGTAGTATTAATAAAACTAAAAGCTAATGTATATGGAGTGCTTGCTATAAGTCGCTCAATGAACTTGTGTGTATCAGCTCATTTAACAGCCCCTCATGGAGACAGGTACTCTAACTATCCTCATTTCACAAATGGGGAATACAGAGATAAAGGAGGTATATCCACTACCCGTTTTTAGGGAACTTATAATGTGCTGGAGAAGAATGAAGACCGGGTTTTTGGGCTCCAAAATCTATTTTTTAAATGTATAGGAAAGCATTTCTTACCCTCTCCAGTAAAATGCAAATGAGTGACAGGTTTGTGTGTGTAAATGTCACAGGGTCAGATAAGGTCAGATTATTAGCTAAACAGGAAACCTGACCTATGTCATCTGCGTAAGAAGGACTATTCCTGAAGAGATCCTCCAAAGGGGTTCTCAGAGTCTCCATACCGCAGGAATCCTTAAATGGTGTGATTAAGTCCAAGAGTAGAAAAATGGTATTTGGCTACAGATAGGTAGGAGAAAAGTGAAATGGGCAGTTGAACATCTCTCTGTTGTGTGTGAATGCCAGAGATCTGGATAATTGTAAAAACACATAAGTCACGATTTTATTTTCTGCAGGTTGTTTTAGGTGTTTGAATTTATAATGACGTATCTCTGAAGCAAATCCCCATGAAGTTACTAAGTATCAAAATATGATATATCAGTGGGTGGCTGGTAGAAGGACCACCAAGTTGGGTGCTGGAAAGTCTTGTCCCATTTTCATCTTTTTGGTCCAGTCATATGTAAAATATGAGTGTAATTCTTTCCCAGCTGACCCTATGGTTTTCCGAGGTTCAAATAAGGGAAAGCATTTAAATACAGTCCCAAAATGGTAAAGTACCATAAATAACTCATTGAGAACGTGGCCAGTGTGGACCAGTCCCAGAGCGGTAGCAGAATACACGCCATGCAATATAATAATAGCATGAAATAACTCAAGTCCCTTACTCCATTTCTTGATTAAAGAGACATGTGCTCTAGCCATAAACTTAACATCCCCTTTTCTTCTCCCATCTGTTACCTCCACATACCCTCAAGCTGCTCCCTTTCTTCTCTCAATAAAAGGGATAAAAAATGTTGTCTGTTGTCTTTTCTCTTTCTTACCTCTTTATTCCTTTCCTCCTTGTTTTCCCCATAAAAGTAACTCAGGAAGCAGCCTGGCAAGTGGGGATTTCCTGGAGGGTAGGGTCTTCTTTAACCAATGGGAAAAGAGGTTGGGGATGGATTAAAAAAAGTTTTTCCCCATTGTCTATTTGTAAATGAATGAGGGTTGGGGATGGGGGCGGTAGTGGTAAGAACAGCTAGTACATTTGTCATCTCCCAAATCTAAGTCCCTGGGGATAGAAAAATAAGTTGAAAATATTAGATGGACATACATGTGAATGGATCAAAATAATTATTTAGAGAAGGGACAAAAAAAGTTGCTCATTATGTTAGATTGTGAACTTTCTAGTTGGGAAGGCTCTAATTTTTTTAGTTTTACTTGCCATACCCTCTAGCTTATTTTATTCCTATTTTAAATAAATCATTAAAGCCTATTACCCTAAAAAAACAAAACAAAACCCATAGCTCTTAGTAATTGAACAATTTCAATGAGTTTGAAATTGGATAAAATTAAGACCTCATGATTTTAGAACTCTTTTTCCTAAATCATTTGCTTCATGTTTCCATCACTTAATTCGTCTCCTGATTATTGAAAAAGTCGTATCAACTGACGTGTTTTAATTGTTTTTATCAACTGTTATTTCTTTTTTAAAAATCCGAAATGTATACGATTATGCGAGTCAACTATTATCAAGCAGTTGTACTTTTGTACTGTCTTAGAGAGAGAGATATAAAAGCTGCTCTTATAAAAACTGTTTTTTTTTTTAAGAGTTTTTATTTCTTTATTTGACAGAGATCACAGGTAAGCAGAGAGGCAGGCAGAGAGAGAGAGAGGAGGGGAAGCAGGCTCCCTGCTGAACAGAGAGCCAGAAGCAGGGCTTGATCTCAGGACCCTGGGACCATGACCAGAGCGGAAGGCAGAGGCTTTAACCCACTGAGCCACCCAGGCGCCCCATAAAAACTGTCTTTAATGCTGTGGGTGCAGAGGTAACAAGGTGAAAAAAATCCGGGGTATTTCTAATTAGTCATTTTCAAAACAATTTATATTCTGCTCATAGATTTTTTTCTCCCTAGTCTCATAGGCACACATGTAAACGCTACCCCAAAAAATCTCCCTTGGAAAATTTCTTACCCTACTGAACAGGCAAATAATGTGACTGTCCAAAATCAGTCAACCATAAAGAAATGGATGTTACAACTCAGGGCCCAAACACAAAGCTATCATTCGCAGCACTAGGCATAGTCCGAATGACAGCCAGTTATGCATAATCTAAACCAAGCCTGTGGATTATTGCCTCCCAGAGAGGTGCAAATTTAAAGGACGTCTCTGGTTCTGATGGGCTTGCTTCCATGCATATTTTAAGAAATGCGTCGTTCCTGGTATCAATAAATAATTACTGAACAACTGACATGACAGTAAGCCATGCTTTCATTTGAGTTATTGCTTCAGGGTGCTTTGGGATTTAACGATAACAGCTTTTTTTTTTTAACCCTTTATCACTTGTGAGGTGGTATGTCAGGTTATTATGGATCCTTTCTAGTCTTCACAAGGACCTTGCCAATGAGGTCAGGGGACTGTTGTGTAGTTCATGTGCATTTTATTTTATAATTTTAATTTTTAAAAATATTTTATTTATTTATTTGATAGACAGAGATCACAAGTAGGCAGAG
Source organism: Mustela erminea (assembly GCF_009829155.1). Lineage (NCBI taxonomy): Eukaryota > Metazoa > Chordata > Mammalia > Carnivora > Mustelidae > Mustela > Mustela erminea. The sequence goes on from NC_045620.1 coordinate 109,076,222, forward strand.
AGGCGGGGTGGGTGGGGTGGGAGGAAGCAGGCTCCCCTCTGAGCAGAGAGCCTGATGCGGGGTTCCATCCCAGGACCCTCAGATCATGACCTGTGCTAAAGGCAGAGGCTCAACCCACTGAGCCACCCAGGCGCCCCAGTTCATGTGCATTTTAAAGCACTTTGTTTAGTTGTGGCACAAAGTAAGTGTTTAAGTGGATAGAGGTTAGCTATCTTATTATTTGTTTCAGGGGTACAGGTGTGTGATTCATCAGTCTTACACAATTCACAGCACTCACCATAGCACATGCCCTCCCCAGGGTCCATCACCCAGCCACTCCATCCCTCCCACCCCCTGCTCTCCAGCAACCCTCAGTTTGTTTCCTGAGATTGAGTCTCTTATGGTTTGTCTCCCTCTCTGGTTTCATCTTGTTTCATTTATCCTTTCCGCAATAAGCTGTTAAGTTTGAAAGAGAAACTATGTTGAACGGATGGCTTGTCTCATGGACTGGAAGTAGGGTTTTGGGTCTCTGAGTTTTATTTACATGAAGAAGAACAATTATAATACTCATCTAATTCTAACCTTCACCAGTGAAAATGATCTCATTCCTCTAGGTCAGGTGTTCAAATTGATACAGAAGAATCTTAAGCCAATAGTCCGTGAATGAAAGCAGCAGCCCCTGGGTTTACAGGTGTAGGAACGGGATGATTTGGGACATCTGTGGGGGCCTGTTATTGTTCTCCTAGTGACTGTGAGGGAGCAGAGTGAGAATTTAGTGAGTGGGAGCTAAGGTGGCTTCAAAAACTGTGACGCGTGGCGTGGTCTCAAATAATAAACCATTGCCTTGAGTTCCTGAGGTCGCTCTGAATGTCTCTGGGAAATCACAGAAGTAAAAATTCAGTTTGTAAATATCTGATCCATAGAACCTACATTCAAAATGCAGAGTGGTCTTGGCAATGTTTTAATCTATACCGAATGTGTGAGTGATGCAATTATCATGTAAATGGAGGGAAGATTGTGCTTGACTTGGTATAGAATTTTGCCAAGAATTAGTAACAATTTTGGAAAATCGCATCACTCGGGCAGCACCAATTGTGGCCTTCAGTCACCAAGGCAACACATCCATATCAATCTGCAGTTAAAACTGCCCCATGCAAATATGTAATTTTATTAACAGTGTATATTGTTAATAACATTAAGTTAGGAAGTATTTTAAAATATTTTGGTTTTTGCTGTCCAGTATATTAAAAAAACTTAATTGGTGGCACAATGATAAATCTTTTCTTTCTTCAGTTTGAGTTGGTAATTTGTCCTGGACCCATTATTCCTACTTAAATTAAGATTATTTACATTTTTCTATTTTCATATAAGACAGAAGTCTGTCTGTCATTACTTATCCTGGGATAAGTTGTTTTCCTTTTCTCTTTGGACCCCCCTAAATATTGTCTGTTTTTCATTTCTCATTTAGATAGGAATAGCTTCTAATCTTTACTTTTACATCCATACTATTCATTATAGGAAGGTATAGCCATCTGGCTGCCTAGTGAAATTAATGATTAATTACATACTTTATTATAAGTTATTGTACAATATTTTATCATAAGTTAATTTATTTTGTATTCTTTTATCTTTTTAATTTTTCATTTATATTACAAGCCAGGCCTTATACTATATATTTGTCTTTGATTAGGGACGTGGGGAAGCTTAATTATCTAAGAATTTCATTTCAGGATAATGAAGAAGGATGTTCTAAAGCTTTCGTTGTAAAGGGGGATTAGATCTGATGATTCCAAACCATGGAAATACAGCTCATTTAGAACCAATCCCTTAAACGTTCATTCATCATTATTTTTTTCCTAGGGAACAATTTTCATGAGGTAATCATATGGAGCTGGTGCTGAATGTGATAAAAAGATCACCAAATTGCCTTGTTGTTCATATGGCACAAATATATAGTTTCCTTTCAGGATCTCCAAGAACTCGCTGTGAGGAATTTGAAAGGGTTGCTGTTCTGCATTACACAGAAATAGAGCCACAGAAATACTGTTAGTTCCTGCTGATGTAGACATGTTTTAAACTTACAGACTTATGTTGTCTGGAAGACACACTTGGTCAAGGTGAATTGCCAGATGGAGAGGAGATGAGCCTAGAAAGGCGAGTGGGGCCAGATTGGGAAGAACTTGGAGAATGCTCTTCTGCGGAGTTGAAGCAACACAAGCTACACAACTTGTTAAGCAGGGAAGGGACAGGATGAGGATCTGACCTCACGAAGATGGTCATAACATAATGAGGAAAGCATTTGCTGGGAGCCAACTGGGAGAGAAGAAACCAGTTTTGCAAGTTACTTAAATTTTAAACAGAGGTGCTAATGCTGGTGGAAATGTGGACAGGGATTTAAAAGATATCAGGAGGGACGCCTGGGTGGCTCAGTTGGTTGGACGACTGCCTTCAGCTCAGGTCATGATCCCGGAGTCCTGGGATCGAGTCCCACATCAGGCTCCCAGCTCCATGGGGAGTCTACTTCGCTCTTTGACCTTCTCCTCGCTCATGCTCTCTCTCACTGTCTCTCTCTCTCAAATAAATAAATAAAATCTTTAAAAAAAAAAAAGATATCAGGAAAAGAAAATTGATAAAAATTGGTTTCTGACAGGATGGGGCAGAAGGAAGGAGGAAGCAGGAGAGAGACCTGAAAGTGAATGCGATCCCAAAGTTCCCACCTTGAGTAAATGTCTTTCATCAAGGTAGAAAACTCTGGGTGGTAAGGAACTCTGGGGGGCCCTGCTCAGTTTGGTGCATGAGCCATTCAGCTTCAGATACCTATGGGACATCTGGATAGAAGTGCGAACTACTCCTATACTAGTTAAAAGGTTGGAAGATTGATGGTGGAAATGTTCTATAAATCTTAAAAGTAACATAAAGCACGTTACCTACCTTGTGAAGTTAATCCAGGTTTCCAAATCATTTGATCTTCTAAGAGAAAAGGACCTGAAGAAGCACAAACATGTAGTTGTTATATAACTTTCTTTAAAATTTCCCACTTGAACAAGTTTGCCACAGTCGTTGGTTTTGTCTACAATTGTCATTTTACTTGGGGTAAGGTGAAGTGGGGCCATGGACCCATCAGTCCTCATCTTCTCCTCTTTCCATGGTGTGGAACCAGTTCCAGAATATTCCATACCAGTTAGTTACCCTTGAGGAGCTAATGTAGGTTACTCTTGCATTAAATTTGACAGAAATAAGAAACAGCTGATATGATGTTTAAAAGAAAGAAGTGATATTCACAGAGGAAGCTATCTGTGTTTCAAAGAATCTTTTCCTAGGTGAGTTATAAAAATAATTGTGGGGTAAAAATAATGCAGTGTCCCTTTTTGTTTTGTGTTACAAAATACAAAACGAAAAATCTCTCACCTCCACTGTATCAATTCCTGATCTTTTCTCTCCAAATGAAATAGATTTGACTAAATATTCTTGAATGCCTTTATTTCTTCATTGTAATAAATTCTTTTTTTTTTAAGATTTTATTTATTTATTTATTTGACAGAGAGAGAGAGAGAGAGAGATCACAAGCAGGCAGAGAGGCAGGCAGAGGCAGAGAGAGAAGCAGGCTCCCCACTGAGCAAGGAGCCTGATGTGGGGCTCGATCCCAGGACCCTGAGATCATGACCTGAACCGAAGGCAGGGGCTTAACCCACTGAGCCACCCAGGCGCCCCTCATTGTAATAAATTCTTAAAATACTTTCAGTTATCCCTTTCCCTGCCACCTCCTCTCTCTTAACCCCAATCCAATTATTACCAGCCTTCATTTTCTGGTCTTAGAATGTTGTCTGAATGTTAGCACACTTAATAAAGGCCATCAGAGAACATTGTGGAGAATACATTTCTAGAACACTGTTTTCATTCTTCCAAAACTGTTGATTTACTGACAGCATCTAATGCAACATACAAAAGCAGTTGTATTCATTAATTAACTGTGTGTTGTGTGTCTACACTGTGTCGGGCATTGTACTAGATGCTAGGGGTGTAGTCATTAAAATGAGAGATACAGGATTTGCCCTCCCAGAGTTATTAGTCTAGCAGAAGAGAAAATTAGACAAGCAATTACAGTACGGTATAATAAGTTCTCTGACAGAACAAGTGCTGGGAATCTTGGCAGAATTACTTCTTATGGTTGCTGGGTGGGCATGGACAGTCTGGGGAGAGTCCCCCCCCCCCATCTGTTCTATGTGGTCACTGGGCACATAGAGCATTGGTCTAGTTCCATGACTCTATAGTGGCCCAAGATGACATCACTGAGTAGGGAAGCACCATGATGCTGTCCGTCTCTAGGCAGTGCGGCACTTAGCTTAGACCACTTGATAATGAAGTCTTAATTGTACTTCAGACTATCTTGATGGGGCACCAGTGGGATCCCTTTTTATCAAACTGCCAGAAACGGAATATTATTCTAAAATTTTTACAGGATTAGTAAGGCTATTTTTTAAGAAAACAAAAAACAACAAAATGTGATTCCTTTAGGAACTCTGCTGACATTCATGGAAATTTTCTTTTTCTTTTCTTAAATTTTTTTTTATTTATTTGACAGAGAGATAGAGTGAGAGAACATGAGAAGGGAGATCAGAAGGAGAAGCAGACTCCCCATGGAGCTGGGAGCCCGATGTGGGACTCGATCCCAGGACTCTGGGATCATGACCTGAGCTGAAGGCAGTTGCTTAACCAACTGAGCCACCCAGGAGCCCCGGCAATTTTAAAGTCTCGACAGAAGTAAAATGTTCCCATCAGGTTCATATTTGGCCAACAGATTTTCCAAATCAAAACCCTAAGCCCTCTTATCCTTCACAGAGTCAATCTCTAATTTGACCCTTGAAGTAAAGGGCATAGTAAATGCCCGATGGCTGGTCATAACCATCTAGTTCATTATCTGAACTGCTAGCAAGCACTTAATTCCCAGGGTGCCCAGAGAGTATCTTAACTATTAAGCTCCATCAGTGAACAAGGGTCTCTTGTTAACACCCTACTGAGACCATCTCTGCTGCTGGGAAATCTTCCACTTGCTAAGGCTCTTGCCTCACCTCTTTCCCTTGCTCTGTCTGATGCTATCGGAGACAATTGACAGCTTCCTGCCAGTGGACGTTCCAAGACCCAGGAAAAATGTGCTCTTCGCACTGAATGAGATGCACAGGCTTTCTTTGTACTCCTTTTGCTCTGATTCTCCAAATGCCTGACTCACTATTGAGCTCTGAATGATTTCCTAGATTCACAAAGGGTGTGCCCTAATAAATCGTCATGCTGCATGGCCCCAGGAGAGGGTGCTGAACCAATGCCAGAAAGGCAGACTTTGTCTTCATCCTGGGGAGGTCTTTGCAAGAACTAGGGTCCCATGGAGTAGAGGGCTCCCCCTCATCGTGGCTGTGAGTTTGGTGGGGGCTTTCCAGTTGGCTTCCTTGGGCTTAATTCCTTGACAGTTGTGTGACTTCAGGCCAACGACAGAACCTCTTCGTGCCTCAGTTTCCCACTTTATAACATGAGAAAAATAAGAGCACCCACCCCATAGAGTCGGTAAGAATGAAGCATAAATAAGAGAAATCAAGTGAAATGATTAGAACAGTGTCTGGCACACAGTACGTTTTCAGGAAATGTTGACAGTTTTTATTATTCAATGAAGTGTGGGATCGCCATCTGGCTGATAAAGAGCTCTTACGTAAATACCTGTTAACCGTGTACAAATATATGAGCTGGCTCTGCTTCTACTGTCTTTTACTTTTGACTTTGATACCCTGTGCCTGAGTGAAAATACAATGGAGCTGGAAGTTGGTTCTACCCCTCATGACCTGTCTAGCCTTTATTCACTCTCTCTGCCTGGATTTGTTCAGTATTTAGTCTATGCTAAATACAGTGGGGAACAAGATCAAGGTGCCCTCTGTCTGTAGCTTCAGTCAACTTTTTAACCTCATGGAACTTCATCATCCTTATCTCTAAAATGGGGTAATGAGATGACTTCATAAAGTTCTTAGGAGGACTGAGTAAGTCAAACACAGAAAGCTCCTGGCACGTGAGAGTGGGCCCTGCCTAAATGCTAGCCCCTTTTCCTTTTCCCTTGAAGCCATTTCGGGGTCTCTTGCCCGGAGTTGACACTCATTATGTATCAGTTGATTTGAGACCAACTCTGTTAAAAGATACTGTTCCCACCAGAACGCAATTTCTTGGTGTGATGTCAGACCCTGACTTCCAGGGAAGCCCACGTTAAAGCAAGCAACAACAAACAGCAGAGCTGATGCTGGAAAGCACTTCTTCCCACTTCGTGACCCCACTACCCTGAACTGTGACCTCTAGTATCAGCCACAAGTTGTTAGGTTTTTCTATTTCCATGTATGTCTTCATATTCCCAGCTGGCCTTTCCCCCCCATGTGGGTTCTGGATACCATAGCCAATTCACTACGATGTCTTCCTCCTAAAAATCTTTCCATTCCCTCTGTTCATCATCTCTGGACGTCTTGTCTCTGTACCAAGCTGTTCTGAAACTTCTGGCCTGTCTGGTGCCGTACATAGCTGATTTTCCATCTCCCCTCTGTCTGCCTTGGGATCTGTTCTCCATCCAGAAGCTGGAACCATCCCGTCAACCCTCTGCCCAAAGCTTTCCAGGGCTCCCCATTGTGCTCAGGATAAAAACTCTTGTCCAGAATTAAAGGGCCCTGAGTGTACAACTAGCAGGGTCCAATAACAATATAACGTGAGCCATGTATGCACCTTTAACTTTTCTAGTCATTACAACCAGAACATAAAAGAATTCAGGTGAAATTAATTTTCATAATGTCGAATCCATTGTATTTGAAATGTTATCATTTCAGCGTGTAACCAATATACACAATTACTGATGTATTTTACATTTTTTCATGTTTCGTCTTCAAAATCCGGGGCGAATTTGACGTTCACACCCCATTTTATTTCAGACAGCTACATTATGTGCCGAATGCTCCCTCCCCCACCTTGAGCTTCGCTTTCTCTTCTTCTGTGGCTGTTGTGGACCTTCCAGCCACTATGACCTTCTTGCAGTTCCCCATTACTTGTCTTGTTCTGAGGCTTTAGCCCATGCTGTTCCACCCACATCCATCTCCACACCTTCTCCCGGGACTCTCTCATTTACCTCTAAGGTACAAAGTGTCTTCCTTAGTGAAGCCTGCCCCCATGTCCCTGTCTTTGTTGGTTTGCTTTCCAAACTTAGAGAAGCAGGTCCCTCCATTAGAGCACATACTCTAATTTGTCATCATGAATTCACTAGTGTGGTTATTTTATCAGCATCTGGATCCCTAAGACATGAAAATCCCATGAGAGTGGGGGCCTTGTCTGTTTTTTTCTCACCCTGTATTTCTGCCACACCTAGAATAGCACCCTGGTCATTCAGGGCTTTTTGAATGAATGAATAAGCCAGATGCTTGTCGTGTGAATTAACTTTTTGGATCCTCAGTTCTATTTGACAAAGTAAACAGAATAGTTAGGAGGAGACAGGGCTAGGTCTCCAACTTCGGATTTTCATACTCCAAACCCCTTGTTCTTTTCTTGATGCTGCAATGAAGAAGAAAACCCAAACTTGCGAACTTTCTGATACAGGCATTGCCTTTGCTCTTCCCAAGCACTCAGGCACCCAGTTCTTTAGCTATGAGGATGTCTATGAAAATATGCTTTATGTGGACTACGGGTATTTCTGCAACCACACTTTTTAGGACATATTTAAACATAGGCACCATGTGGTAGGCTTTTATTTATTTATTTTTTTAAAATCTTCTGCCTGGATTTTAATTTTAAAAAGTATATGCATTTGAGGAATGATGTAAAACCTGCAGCTAGTTACTGAATCTTGCTTGAATGAATAATGAATGAATGGGGGATGGGCAGGGAGTGGAGGGATGAATACATTCCTCAGTGTTCCTCCTGTTTTCCCATCATAGCAGGGATGAGGGCTAGGTCACTACCAACACCCCCACTCTGTCTTTATTTTTTAAATTTTTTTGCTTTGGTCACATATGATTTTTGGCTTTCAGTGAGCACAGATAATTTTGTGATGGATTCACGGACACATCAGGTTAAAATATCTGGCAGTTAGAGATGAAACGTGCAAGCCACCAACAAAGATTTGTCTTCCTAACAGCTGAGGTCTCCCTAATGTCAGGCACTAGATGAGAGAGGGAACAGGGGAGCAAGAAACCATCAGCCGGACTTCCCTTACGAAGAATGATGGGCACCAAAGGAAGGCCACAGAAGCCACTGGGGTCTGAATCTATTCGAGTAGCATTCAGTGATGTAGCTGGCATTTTCTATGACGGTTAGTAATGTGAGGAGGTGGCTTCCGCACTGAGCCCAGAAATATTGCTGCTTTCATCCTTTCTTTAAATACATCTGAGTATCTTTTGGAATGTCATTTCAAGGGTATGTGATTATCATAAAAAACTACACTCTCCGGTGATTTGTTCAGATGAAGTGGCATGTTTTTTATTTTATTTTATTTTATTTGTTTTTTTTAAGGCATGCTTTTTAAAATGCATCCTACCCCGGCGTCCATTTCTGAAAGGCCCGTTGCAGGCTTCTACAGGTGTACCCACCCGGCAGAGCGGCTGGGGGGCTGTCATTGGGCTCTGAAGACATGTGTGGCATCCTTTATAAGAGGGCAAGGCAGTTGGTGATGAGAAGAGGAGAAGACATAACATGCACCATTTGTCACTTTTTTTTTTTAAATAATTGGGGCTTACGGAGATGTAAGGCTTGTGTTTCTGTAATTAAACTGGAAATGTGACTGCCATCATCTCAGAGTGGTTTTTTCCCCATGTTAATAGGCATGTGAGAGCCGAAGCAGAAAGAGATGACAGCCCCCCACAAAGCGGGCAGATTCACACAGGGGGCTGTGCCATAGGTCTGTCTTGGCTGTGATTCAGTCTGGCCTCCCTTTGGGTCTGTCCAGGACCCATGACTGAGCTTGAGACCAACATCAGGTAATTTTAACACTATATGAATTCTCTGTGAAGGGTAAATTGGAACATTCCATAATTCAAAAATATCTCTGTATTTAAGAGGCATTCCTACAATTTGTGTTTAAGACATTATAAAGATGTTACTGGGTTTTTAAAGTAATTTAGAAATGCTGAGCTTGATTATGTGCTTTTTGAGAACAAGAAGTGTTTTCTCCTACCTCAATCAATGAATGAGCCATAAATCTGGTTACTTCCTATGCGGCGGTCACTACCATAGATGCTGAAGTGATGGAGAATAAGGGCCGGGGGGCAGGTATGCCCTAGTATAAGTGCGATGTTGGATCTGTAGAAGGAACTATTCGGGAATGGGGGGGGGGTGCGGGGGGGTGGGTAACATATAGTCCAGACTGAGGTGAGGTGAAGCTCAGTAAGGCTTCCTGAAGGAGGAGGCATCTGTAGGGAGAATGGCAGAGTGCCTGGCATCCACAGGCTCAATACATTTTATAACCAAAGGAGTGAAGGGGCCAAGTAAAACAGTAGGCTTTTTCAACAGATCCCACTTCGGGCAGTTATAGAATATGGTTGTATCGTAATGATTTGGTGACATTGACAGATTAGAGTCTTCGTTGTAGTCAAATGACATAAAATACCAGCAAGAGCAAATGGCAGAGACACAGAATGATTAGAAGCACCTGTGGGTTTGTTTTGACATTTAACTGATGAGCCGGATCAGAGGACAGGCGTACTGTATATGCGTGTCCCACAGGTGGCTGACTCGGGGACCCAACCTGCAGGTGAACTGCTACCTAGACAGGTAAGTCCAGAAAATCAATAAGAAGAGGGCAGGCTCTCCGTCTGAGAAGAATGATGATAAGTGTCAAGTTCTCCATGATATCATGTGAGAGAAGAACCTCGCTGTTTCTTCGGCTCTTTCTTATGGCGTTGGAAAAGCGTTGACTCACTCCCTTTAGATAGTACCCTTCAGAGGGACCAAGGGAGCCACATGCTGAATGAGCGAAAGGCGAAGCCATTAGGATGTCCTGGATAGCACGCTCCACCTTGTGGGTCAAAGGCAGTTAGAACTGAAGTTGACCTTGTAGGGAAGCCCCACTTTAGAGATGAGTAAACTGAGCGCTGAGAGGCTAAGACACACGACGCATCGTCATAATTCCGACTCTTCTGGATCACCTGGTTAGACGCTTTTCTCCCTGGACCGCCATTTCGCAGCATTACCACAAACACTAGATCTTTGTTTTTCTTTGTTTGTTGTTTTGTTTTTGGTTTTTGGTTTCTCCGGGACAAGGATTCTGCAGCTGGATTCTGCCAGGAGATGCTGATTAAGGTTTCTTCCCATGAAAGGCTTTGAGAGATCCCGCGATAAAAAGCTTGCTTATCTTTATTCAATCCAGCACTTTCCATATATACTTGCCAACAGAACACTTATTTTTTTCAAGAAGTCCTTATTATTAGTTAATAGAAATTTTATGATGTACAACGCTCCGTGCTACCTGCTTACTCCCAAAGCTTTCCAGGGATTTCTGGAGGCAATCTGGAAGGGACATGGCACCGTCGGGGCCCTCAGTGCTCCCCATATTTGTCAAAAAGCTACAGTAGGAAACTAAGACGATGTTATATATCAATTATATCTCTGCTTTAAAAAGCAGAAGCAACAAGAGGAATAGATTAATAAACAAAACTTAATGAGAGGTGTCTGGAAATAGAATGCCATAAGCCACGTCGAAGTTCGGATGGGAGAAGTTTTTCTTGAGATTTCCTCCCTCCCCCTCCCCTCTCTTCTTTTCTTCTTTTCTCTTCCTCCTTCCTTCCTTCCTTCCTCTCTTTCTTTCTTTTCCCCTCTCCTTCCCTTCTTTCTCTCTCTTCTCTTCCTTTCCTCTCTCCCCTCCACCTTCTCTCTCTCTCTCTGAGATTTGCACAAGTTTCAGAAGTACAAATACTATGTTTTAGGAAAAGGAAGGCAGATCGTCTAGGCGAGATTCCCAAATAGCAGAGCACACAGTCTCACAGCACCAGCGACCCTCCCTGTGGCCTGCAGAGCTGCCTTCGCCTGCTTCCTTCAGCGTCTGCCGAACCAGTAACGAGGGACTGATCTTGAGAAGTACGAAGTCTTTGGATTCTTTTTGCTCCTTTGACACATATGTCAATCCGTTCTCACTGAATTCCCAGAGCATGGATAAGCAGCACTGGCCTTCTTTCCCACAGATGGGGGGCGGGGGCTGCCTATGGGGTGTGACTGGAAGGTAAAGAAACAGTGCTTTGGATTGAAAAATGCCTTCTGTCACATATGGAAATCTAAGGGAGAATACAAATGGCCCATAAACATATGATAATCTCACTCATAATAATGTAAATTCAAACCTCACCGAAAAACTATTTCTCATTCATAAGACTAACAAAATCTCAGTTGTTTGACATCAGGCTGGGCTGCAAAGCTGGGAGGGAAGCAACACTTCTGTACATCTCTAGGACGCACAACGCGGTAGAACCCTCAGGAAGGATGATCTGGAAACAATTAACAGAATTAGAGATGCGTTTGTCCTTTGACCTGGCAACCTCATTTCTGGGACTCTGTCCTATAAAAACATCTGCACAAGAATGAAATGACTTATGTATAATGTTTTTCAATTGGGTGTTGTTTTCCATTGTTTGACCACTTACTGTGTATCCGGTCAGTAAAATGATATGTTTCCTAAAGGTCCAAGTCCCTTTCGCTTCTCTGAGTCAGAGACTGTAGCAGGTAGCTCCTACGATGATCCATTCCTCCCTTTTCCGAGGGCTTTACCAGTGTGGAAGGGTGTACAGCTTACAGGGCGGACCTGTATCATTTCACACCATCAGGGACTGACTCAGGAAATGAAAGTGGGACAAAGGCTTCCAAAGAGCTGCATAGGAAGGGACTTGGGGAGAGGAAGTAGAAAGGTGTATGGATAGTGTTAAGGGAGCATGGTGGATTATACGATGCCTGAAGTATGCTACTGTTGGGGATTCTTCTCACAGTTCTCAGCTCGAGAGAGAAAATGTTTTGTACTCATAATATTAGACTGTTGGACTCCATGTGTTAGCAACATTAAAGTGGGGACACGAGAGAAGGGGGGTTTGGGTGGAAATTGTTGAATCATCATTGAGGCCCGTTTTCCTTAATGAAAAATCAGCAGTCCTTGGAGAGTCTGTGAAGAACAGGGGAAGAGCACAGATGAAGCCAGGTTTTCATGGTGGCGCGACAGGGAGATGGATGGGGCCACAAGGAAGGGCTCTAGGAAGAGGACTGCTTTCTTCGCTTCAGCTCTCTCTTTTTTTTTTTTTTTTTTTTTTTTTTTTTTAACTGTCAAGAGGTGGCCTCCAAAGAGACTCAGAGACCTAGCCATGTAAAGCCAGCACATGTTTGAGGAAAGGAAGATTTGAGCAGGCGGAAGAAGCTTTCCTGAAAAAGTTCTTGTCAAAAAAAAAAAATTTTTTTTTCTAGCTCTGAATGAGATTTACCTCCTCTCCCCCTAAATGACTTAGTAGTTGATGATAGAAAGTTGCCGATGAGGACACCTGGGTGGCTCAGTGGGTTAAGCCTCTGCCTTTGGCTCAGGTCATAATCTTAGGGTCCTGGGATTAAGCCCCTCACGGGGCTCTCTGCTCAATGGGGAGTCTGTTACCCCTTCTCTCTGCTTGTCTCTGCCTACTTGTGATCTCTCTCTCTGTCAAATAAATAAATAAAATCTTAAAAAAAAAAAGTTGATGAATCAGGAGTCAGTCAAAAGTAGAACACAAAAGCATGGCTATGAAATCACCCCTTTCGGAAGTCAAAGATAAGAACATTAAAAATAAGGTAGGGTGTAGACTTCTTGTAAATGAGCTTTATACCCTGCTAGCTTTCAACACCTTTCCTGGTTTTTCTTAGATACTACCAGATAAGCTACAAAGGCTTGGAAGACTCTTACTTGTACAGACGTGACAGGAGAGCAGGGACTAGCCCACCTGGATCCAACAGAAAAACATCTGTGCCTATTTTTAATGAATTAGCACCCTGGTATTAATTTAAAGCAATACTCCCCTTCTTAAGTCAGTCAAGTTGTATGAAAAAATTAATTTTTTTTTCTGACTGAACTATGACCATATCAGTAAGACCACTGAAGTTATTCTTTGCCCATAGCCAATATTGCGTCCAGATTTTTAGAGACTGAAGTTGTGTATTATAGTCTTCATAATGTCTAAGAAATTAGATTCCACTCCCATTTGTAATAATGAATTCCGATGACTCATAGGCTTGTTTGAATTCCTAAAGATTATGGAAAGAGAACTTTACCAGCTTTTGGGTAACGATGAGATATGTCCATTCCCCAGTGGAAGGAACAACATGGAACACATATGATAGCTATTTGAGATATTCATTGGATTCTAATGCTCCACAGGAAACATCATGGGTTACTCTTAGCTTTGGAAAATATTATTTCAGAGATAATCATCTTCATTCTCTAGGCAAAGTTTAGCTCCTGGCTACTTTAATTTCCTAATTGAGGATGTTCTTAAATTGAGTTGTTCACAGGATACCTTGGCTCCAAACCGTAATACAACTGTATGTTTCTTCTCTGAATTCTTGTGAATAAGTTAAAAAAAAAAAAAAAAAAAAGCAAACTAAGCACATAAAAACCACTCATCTAATTTATTTCTGAGGGAATAACATCACAGGTGCTAGGTATAATTATTAGGTAGATTGATACAAGCAATGTCCATTTAAAAAACCTTTTCATTTTCCTTATATTTGCTTTTTGCTTCTTTTTGCTAAGAGTTGAGTTCTTTATAAATACACGTCTATGTATTTTGCATTGTCCAAGAGAGATCTTTGAAAACCCCTTAATTTGTATTTGTCGTCCGTTGCCTTTGGATCATAGGGGGTCATTTGGATAATTGGCACAACCTCAAATAGTCAGGTGAGCCAACCCATTTGCTGTAATACACAGAGTTCTTTTCTATCCCCATCAAATCTCCCCCCCCTGGCTGTCTTAATTTAATGAGAAAGGAGCAGATTGTAGCGTATGTAGAGAGTTGTTGGGGAGTGTTTGGTCTGTCCTGGGTGGAAATGGGACTAAAATATAGGTTTTCTGGCTCTTTGCTGAATGCAGGAGGCAGCTGGCCAATCTCCTCAGATGTAATGTGTTGCTGAGAACAGACAGTAAAGTGGAGGGACATTAGGGCACTGAGGCATCTTAGAAGGTTAAGTCCGGGCACCCAGGAAACCACGTGGAAGGGCACTTGTGTTGGATCCTTTGTGGCTGGTGAGTTCTTCCCTCCTTTAGGACTTTCCATTGCAAACACTGTCTTCCTATAGTTAGAATGAAACCTGTGTCCTCAGAGTTTGGATGTCTACTCTATGCAGAAATATAGTTCTGACTCCATCTCTGCCTTCTAAAGTGGGTAAGATGTGGCCCCTGCCATAAATAGCGAACATACAAATATGACAAAATATGATACAAAGTACAGTGGGGGGTTTCATTCTCAGAGAAAATCCAGTAATTATGCTTTCTCTGAGACTGTCTAAATTTTATTGGTGTATTCAATATTAGTTGGAAGGTGATTTAATCTTGTGCATTCCAGGCAATGTTAAGGATGTGGCTGTGAGGTTGGGGTTGATCTCCATTTGCTTTCAGCCCTATCAGGTAATAGCCCTGGGCCCTGGGACAGGTCACATTCCTCTAGAGGTCCCAATTTCATCAACTATAAAATGGCAACCATAATGATATCTTCTCTACAGGAATATTTTGAGAATTAGAGATCATTTACAGAAATGAGCCTACCAGAGGGTCTGGCTCACTACAGATAAGCAGAAAATGGTAGTTTATATACTTGTTACCAAAGACTAGTTCCTGTGCCTTTATAATTTATAACATCTTTTAATTTTGTTCAAGAGATATATTAAGCTTAAAATAATAATACACACATAAAATGAATGCCAAATTACTGACCTTTTTCTTTCAGTAGATACATAAGTGTTGGAGCAGATACAACATATGTTTTCAAACATATTAGATTTCATTTTAAAAAATTCTAATTCAAATTACTCATAAATCTGAATGTGCCTTTTTAGACCATGTGTGTGTGTGCACGCACAAAGGACATATTTGATGTGACCCATTGTTTTATTTCTCTTTTTTAATCTTTATTATTAGTGATGTGGTTAATGTGAAGGTGAAAATACATGGGCTTTAGAAGTAGAGAAATCTTCGTTTAAACTTCAGGTTAAACATGTATCTCTGTTGGCTTTCACATTTGATCATTCTAAGCCTGTTTGCAAATATGTAAGATGGGGATAATAATAAATGCTTTTGCTCTTAGAGTAAAGGGGGTGATCTATGAAAGCACCTGGAAGCCTGCCTTATTGAAGATACTTAGTAACTTCTACTTCACTAAATGTGTGTAATTAGTGAGGGAAGTGCCAAAATATCTTTACTAACAACTCCTTAAATGGGATAAAATGGCTTAAGAAAGGACAAAATTTCCTAATTGTGTATTATTTCCTTTGAATACCCTCTCCTACTAACTCTTGAATCTTTCCTTGTCTCTAACAGGAAATACGTGTTCTTCTCTCAGATTTCATTGCTGTGTTTTCCTTTTAACCAAGGCTACTGTGCTTGTCTGAAATCACAGACACCATAGGCAACAAATTGGTGCATTTATTTAATTATGTCCTTTAAAATAAACACTGTAACTGCCAAAAAGATAAGTAAATGGGGACTAAATAAAGACCTCTCTTCTGGCCAATAAAGTTCGACTCTTTTTCAGGGGTCCTAAGTTAATGCAATGCACAATATTTTGGAAAGTATTTAGTTTCCTTTATTTAGAAATCATCAGTACAGGGTTTCATTAAAGCTTGTAGATGTTATACACAGCTGAAAGTAAATCTTGGTATCACTGAAAGAAAATTATATTTTCTCACTGAAGGTTCAGAGCTCTGTGATGTTGGTGTTACACACATTTATAGATAAGGAAACGAAGGATCACAGAGGTTAGATAAGTAACTTCTTGGATGTCACATATATAGCAACAGGTGAAGCTAGACCTTGAACTCAAGTTTTCTGGCTCAAAACCATGGATTCTCCCCATTGTTCCACACTGACTTCTTTGATAGTACGTGTAAAGGGCCTGTGGTGAGAGAAAGCATGGCATAGGAGATTCTCAAAATGATTTCTGCCTTTCATGTGCTTGAATTTATAGGTTAGAAGCATAAAGTGTGGCATTCTTTACTCTTAAGAAGTGTTGAGGTAACAATGGTTTACTATTTATTGCAACTTCAACACCCAGTCACACCATTTAAAAATGATCTTATTCTAGCCTGAGAAAAATAACAAACAAGTTTCCTTTGAAGGACTGAGATACTATGTCTCTCCTTACTATTGATTTACTGCATGTTTCTTATATGCTTTATACTGTGCTAAGGGTTTCACATTTTATGCACTACACACTCTAGGATGTGTCTACCATATACCTAAAGATTAGGAAGTAGGTATCTTAAATTTAACCCATTACACTCCTTACCCACACCTGCTCCTCTCTCTGGGTTTTTGATTTCACCAAACATGATTACCATTTACCTAGTTCTTCCAAGCAGAAATCTGGCAGTCATCCCTGATTCTTTTCATCAGTAAATTGGTTAGTTCCTCCGACATAGAAAAATGTGCTACCTGTCTATCTCTCGTCTCCTCCACATTTTATCCAAGACACCACCACCATCTCTCTCTAGTCTCCCCCATTCTTTTCTTGCCGTGATCCATTCTCCCCTGTTAACTCCAAAGTAAATTATCACACAGCTGCTGGAAAGATCCTTTAAAGTCTAAGCCAGACTCTACCATTTTCCTGGTTAAAAACCTTCAATATGTTTCTATCACACTTAAAAAAAAAAAAAAAAAACAGACATGGGACAGATACTACATGATACCATATATATGAGGAATCCGAAGTAGTCAGATTCCTAGAAGCAGAGAGTAGAATGTGGTTGCCAGAGAGTGGGGGGAGGGGGAATAGGAAAGGTATTAGTAAAAGGGTATTAAGTTTCAATTTTGCAGCATGAATTAAGTCCTGGATATCTACTGCAGCATGGTGCCTGTAGTTAACAATAGTGGATTTTCTGCTTAAAGATTTGCTAAGAAGGTGGTTCTTATGTTAAGTGTTCTTATCACACACATAAAAAAATCCATAACCATTGGCTACAGGCCCCATGTGATCTAGCTCTACTCTCATCCTCCCTTATGCCTCTTGGCTACACTGGCCTTCTTGATGTGCCAGCCACCTGACACTCATTTCTGTCCCAGGACCTTTGCACTTACTATTCTCTCTGGAAAATTCTTTCCCAGAGAGTGTGATGTCTTTCATTTTATTCAGATCTCTGTTCATGTATCAGAGGCTTTTACTAAGTGTTGTGTTTAAGATGACACCTTCACCATCACCCATTTTCTGTCCCCACTACCCAGCTTTATTTTTATTTAGTGTATTGATATTATTTTATATATTTAATTATGTGACTGCTTTTCTAATCTTCCTCTGGAATGTTTATTTTATGAGATGAGAGCATCATTCTTCACTGTGTTTGCACTCTGTATGTAACAGTTTTGGGTACATAATAGGCACTCAAAACATCATCATTGAATGAATGAATGAATCAATGAATGAGTCTTAGAGAGGGTAAGTTAGTTGCCACATTTCAAGTAGCCGGTAAAGAGCAGAGACAGAATGTGAACCCAGGCACAGAAAACGAACCAAAGTCTATCTAAAATGCTATTTATTACCTTGATGTGAAAGGTGTTCTTGGTGCAGGCTATCCCTTGATGTGTATACCAAAGGAGACATGGGAACTGAAAAGTGAACTATATGTTTTACTACCTTTTCACCTGTCTGTATCTGGGCTGATTCCTCAGGAGAGTAAAAGTCAGTCTGAAACTTGGTGGAACACACATGCTGGCTGAAAATATGCTCAGATTATTGCTCAATTTAAAATTACTCCAAACTTGAAAGATCATTGAGCTCCAAGTTTTTTTTTTTTTTTTTTGGTCCTTCCCTCAGTTTATTCTCTGTAAATTTTGGTGCCTTTAGACAGGATGCAGACAAAACAACTTAACCGTACAGGTCATTCTTCTCTGTTTGGCACTTGGGCTTTTTTTCCCTCTCTGCCTTCCTGCGTGCTACATTCCATTTGGGGGACTGCACTTGAAAGGCCAGACTTGGAAATTCCGTCATAACATGAGTTCTGGTGGAAGAGAATGAAACATTGACTCAAGCTTTGCACTCTTTCCCAGAAAGGGTCACACTAACTGATGGCAGGCTGCGACCCTGCGACGTAGGAGACTGTGACCGCAAAGCAGGGCTTGTCCCAATGCTGGGTGCTGGGCTCTACTCCCAGAGATGCAAATTCATGGCGGGAGGAGGGAGCCCTGGAATTTCTGATTTTTCTTTCTTTCTTTTTTTTTAAATTTATTTGAGAGAGAAAGAGACAATAAGAGAGAGAGAGAGCATGAGTGGAGAAAGGTCAGCAGGAGAAGCAGACTCCCTGCTGAGCAAGGAGCTGGATGTGGGACTCCATCCCGATCCCAGGACTCCAGGATCATGACCTGAGCCCCCAGGCACCCCTGGAATTTCTGTTTCTAAGAAGTTCCTGGCGAGGGTGATGCTGATCTACTTTGGCCTAGGGTAAGGTGAGTTTTCTCCTGATGGGGCAGGACACAGCCCATCTAGCTCTAGCCAAAGAAAAACTCAGGGAAAGGGAAGGCTTGGTTTTCTTGTCACTCACTCTATCCATCACTCGCTGTTTGCAGTACAGGGCAACAACAGTGACCCCACAAACAGAGGTATATAGCCAGGCTTCCTGAGAAACAACGTGATTCAGAGTCTTAACCCAGCTTTTGTTAGTTCTAGAGAATACAGTTGAGAGCCTACAAGAAAGATTAGAGGTTTTTTCAAAATGCATTTTTTCAAAATGCAGATTTGCTTCCTGGTCATTATAAAGCATATTGGTTCTGAGTTAAGGGAGACTCGGATCCGGATTTGCTTTAATTCTTTCTTTTACTCGTAGGCTAAGGATTCTGTGAATAAATCTGTCCTGCCCCTGTCAGAATTGAAGGGTATCATTTTTCTTTTTCTTAACTGTATGGATTTTTTTTTTTTCTCTCTCTGACATTCTCCTTGGTCTCGGAATAATCTTCTGACTGCTTTCCTGCATAATTAAGACATAAGCTCCAATTTCCCCTGCAGGAAAATGGAAATATAATTTATGAAGCACCCCTAACATTTTTAAAGCATGTTTATTTTTAAAAATGTGTTTATCGAGGCAAAAGTGTAGTGATTCCTTTTAAGGCATGTGATAAGAGGTGGGGATCTGAGAAGGGCAGCAGGACCAGAGTGAAAGCTTTTTGCTGTGCTGGCATGGGAACCAAGGGAGATGAAACACCACCAACATGAGCATCCGCCCCACAACAAAGACAATGTTGGACTTTGGAGAAGCCACCAATATTGGAAAGGTGCTGCCTTCTAAGCTTGGACTACTCTTAGTTGAACCAGTTATAAAAGGTGAACATCCATGTATTTATAACACCTTTGCCCCTTTTTGAAAACAGACAAGCAAGACACAGAATGGGACTCTCAGAGCTCTTGAGAGTCTGCTCATCCTGACCTGGGCTGGCTGCTTCGGTGTGGCTGTCAAGGTGAAGGGACTGGGATGGAGCCGCATAGATATGTGCCCTGGGAGCTCACATACTCTTTACTGTGTTTGATACTTGGTTTTGCGTGTCAGGTTCAAGAATTCTTGGCATCAGTCTGGGAATCTAGGTTCTGCTAGGTATAGGGCCTACGCCCAATTCTGAATAAGAGTTTCCTGGCAGGCCCAACCGCAAGATTTTAGATTTGTGTACATTGGGGTAGGTTGGCCCAAACTCAGGCTACTGAGAGACTTGAACTTTGGGGATTTCTTCTTCCTCACAGGCATTTAAATATTGCTTCATAAGAGTGCTTACTCTCAACAGATGCTTTTTTGAGTGCATTTCTTCCAGATGTTTTCCTCTCTTAATAGTTTACATTAAAATAAATAGTGGATCTGGGTGTCTTACTCAAAGATGAACTTTCTTAGAGCCAGAACCACTATGGGATGTTTGCAGTGCACACCTGGAGTGACCTGGTGTTTTGTCCCTTTGCTTTTGTGTCCTTGAGGACTGGATGGAAACCACTAGAAATTTGCACCAAGTCCCTCCCTTCAAAGCACCTTACCTCATCTGTGTCAGTGTAGACTCAGACCTTGACACCATCAAAGAATATCGCAAAAAATTCCAAACATCTTGTGCAGTCAGAAGAGCTGATCTGAGTGGCTTAATACGTGTTAAGTGAACAGAGCTGTGCCTGGCAGCTTCTGAGTGCTATATACAGATTAAGTAAGTAATTGATTAGAAACTCAAGTAACCTCAGAGGGGATGAATCCAGAATTTCCTAAAGTGCTGCTTAAAACCCGAGTTTTCAATTCATAGGTTATGTTCATAGGCACATCCAGGTGTGGGACAAGAAGAGCTGAGGCAGGAGGAAATCAGCCTATGGCTAGAATGAGGAAATGTATAAACAGAATTGGGAAGGTTAACTTGCAGGTAAATTCTTTACAGGGTTGATTAGATGTTGCTCTGACTCTCTTTTTTTAAGTGGGTGTTTCCCAGGTTTTAATTTGATTGTATATCTTTGGCCTTCCCTTTTTTGTATAAAACATTTCACAGAGGAATGAGAAATTTGAGGTAGCCCAATATCCTTTTATCACTCACAGTTGAAATGGGGTCCTGAAAACTCGAGTCCTAAAAGCTCAGGCTTATGCGGAAATTTCCGGATACACCTGGAAGTATCTGTACAGTCTCTTACTGTATGTGGTGAGGACCACTGCAGGGACAACATCTCACCCAGATATAAATCTGAATGTGGTTAGTACATTTAGTGTGGTGTCAAGGATCCTGAATACTGTTTGCAGTGACCAGTCTTTCTGGTAACCCCCCGAAACTCTCTGGGTCTCCACCATCTCAGACATAAAGTGTAAACAGACGATAATGTTCACTGAAGTTTTTTCTGTGAGAATTTAGAATCACCGAGTATAATTGTAATAGTGTATATTCTGGTTATTAGTCAGAAAGTGCCACTGTTTAAGCGAGTTCCCCAACTTGTAACCATAAACCATATAATAGCATGCTGACACCCCCCAAGAGAAATAGAGAAAGCAAATTTTAACATTTTCATTTAAATTTTCCAGAAACTATGTTCCAAACTAGCCATTCATCTACCTCTCTTCCCATTCCCATTCTAATATTCTTTTTTCAATATCAGAATATATGCTACCATCTACCAAATCCCACTATACCTATCACCACAAAAACAAAATATCTTTGTCCCAGTGAAAGTATAATTTTAAAAAATTAAAAACATGGCTTATATACATAAAATGAATATGTGTCAAAAAATTCATTCAACTCATTTATTATTTAGGACTCTAGTAAGAAGACAGGATCATTTTAAAGAGCTGAGTACAGTCCATTTAATAAATGTTGGAGTAAGATTGCTGAGTTAGATATAGAAGTGGCTAATATATACCTTATGGGTAATAAATTACAAGCTTTGGGGTTATCTTCCCACTAGAAAAAAAGTTATTTGTATCTCTACCACAAAGAATTTTCCAGGTTAACATGAAACTTCACTAAGTCTTGTACCTTTCATCAAAAATCAACAGAGTGAGTCAACAAAGTGCACCTTCCCTAAATAATTAGATAACCCTTGATTAGGTGTCTGTCTTTATATGGTACTTAAAAGACATGCTACCCACATTTCCCTTTCTCTCTCTTTTTTAAAGATTTAGTTATTTGTTTGAGAGAGAGAGCACGCGTGCATGTGTATACCCACGAGCTAGGGGAGGGGCAGGGGGCAGAGGGCAAGGGAGAGAGAGATTCTCAAGCAGAGTCTCTGCTGAGAACAAAGCCCTGATGTAGGGCTTGACGTGACTACCCTGAAACATGACCTGAGCTGAACCTTTCTAAGGTTAAAAATATTTTTCCTTAATATCATAAACAGTGTCCATGCTCTCCTTGCTCTAGGCAGATAGCGTACATAATTTCAGAAGGATTCACTTACAGGCGAATCTACTTCAAGGATAAGAATTGTGTTCTTCCCACTTAAGCCCTGGGGGGAGTGGGGTTGGGAGAAGGGGGGTGGGGTTATGGACATTGGGGAGGGTATGTGCTTTGGTGAGTGCTGTGAAGTGTGTAAACCTGGCGATTCACAGACCTGTACCCCTGGGGATAAAAATATATGTTTATAATAAATAAAAAATTAAAAAAAAAAAAGAATTGTGTTCTTCCTTGGTGGTCTGTGCAGTGGGATTTGACCTACGAGCACTATTGCCCTATGGATGTCAGAAATGGAAATGATGCATAAAACTAACATTAATACTAATGTTCTAAAAATAACCTTATAGTTTAGAAGAATATATTCACATACAGTTGTATAATCTTAAAAAATATTTTAAGAAGTAGGTGGTATTAATTGTATTTTATACATAAAAAAGAGAAACTCAGAGAAGTGAAGGGACTTTCCCAAAAACATAATGTTAATATGTGCCAAAGCCTAGGACTAGAATTTAGATCCAGAAGCATGACATTTTAACCATGTATTGATATATTCTGGAATCTCAGAAGACCTCAAAGACACAGTTGGATTTGTTTTCTATTTTGAAAACACTAAAACATTTTTGTCACTTCTAGCAGAGAAAACATCCTTACTTCATAGAGGGTAAGTTAGGGAAGGACCTTGCAAAATCAACGAAGTCATAGGAGGAGCTTCCCTTTATTTTATAAAGTAACCTGCAAAAATGCTGAGTTTCCATATCAGTTACTTGATTTGGACTCCAGAGTAATAGGAATGAGTTGTGATGTTGTGATTCTAATTTGCAGGATAGTCAAGTCCAGGTAAGAAGGCAACTCTTACCCCTACCATGCTTGCTTATCCTATTTATTAATCCATCTAAATTTGAGACACGCTTTTGAAAACCAAGCTAACCCAGGGGCTAGAGCTTGCTAATACTCTTTGAGCTCTTTCCAGGCGATGAATTAACCTGTTTCAGGGAACCAGTGAATTGCTGATCTCACTTTTCTGCATATGAAAGCGTAGGCACAAAGGACAAGCAAGCACACAAAGCAAAACTAGTACTATACCAGGCAAGGAAAGAGGTCAGGTTGCTCCCTCTCCTGGGTACCACTCCATCCTTCCCTACTCTTGGGTTTGCCGCTGCAAGCTCCTTCTCCCATATGAATCACATAAAACATTTCATAGTAGGTTTTAAATGGCTGGTAATATCTCAAAAGGTAAACTTTTTCAAGGTAATTTGTCTTTGTGTAAGGATTGAAAACTTAAGCAAAAAGAACAAAAACTAAAGCATAACTTTCCCAGTGTGTTTTGGGCAGAGAGAGGGCAGCTTGCCCTCTCGTTGTCTCTGAAATAACTGCTTTAGACTTCTTCCTACCCTCAAGACCCGTAAGGCTGATTAGCATGATGAATTTGCATTTTCCATACTCCCACACGGAGCTGGCAATTTAGCAAGGAATGAATGAACCCAGGCCAGACTTAGGAATTAAATTCAGAAAACCTTGAACACTGGGAGGCCTTTCTGCTGGACAGAGGATTGCAGAAAAAATCCTAAACCTGGGATTCTCAGGGAGGGGATGTGGAGCCGGTGTGTGATACACCCAGCATCCCAACTCCTCTTTTGACCAATTTGCCCAAGTGATCCCCAGAAATAGGACATTGGAAACAGGGTGTTCTGAAATGGACACATTCCTCATGCGTATTAAAGGTATATGTTGGTCAAAATCACAGACCACCATTTTTAATATGCAAAGAGTACCTAATTTATCTTGACTAAAAAGCAAATTGGCCAAAACTTACCAGAGGTATCGGCCACAATGAACAATGGGAGGTTCTATTCTCTGCATATGAACATTTTTGTTCTGCTTCACTGCAGGTTAAAAACTCTGAAAAATCATGTAATTAAGTAATTAACTATATTAAAATAATTAATATATATTAAATATATTTAAGATAAATTAAATATATTAAATTACTTAATATATTATATAATAAATATATAATATACATATATAATACGTATATATAATATATGTAAATATATAATATACATAATATGTATATTATATACTTATTATATAATAAATTAAGTAATTTAATATATTTCTCTTTATCAGCCAGCATTTTCAACTGAATTTGTAAAGGTATACACAATAGGTATTCAATAGGGTGCATTGTGTATTGATAATTTTCCATACCATGATATTTGTTCAAGATTTTTTTGATTACATAATAGCATCTATCAATCTAGACATGTTCTAGAAATTGAAAGTATTCCACAATACCCAACTCATACTTCATTATCCCAGTCCATTGCTAATAATCAGGTACTTTCAAAATTTCCCTCTACATGTGCTAAACATTCATTAGTTATCTATAAAATGGCAAAATGGGATCATAGATTGCAATCTGTTCTATACCCTACATTATTCACTTCATAGTACATTCTGGGCAGTTTTTCATACATGTACATAATTGTTTCAATTATTCTCTTTTCACAATCTGGTATTGTGAAAAGGGTGACATACATGTTTCTAAAATAAAGTGTATATAAAAGATAAGGAAGTGAGTTTTGGCTCTAAGCTTAGAGAACCCTGGCCTTCTCTGTAACTGGGTTGCTACAGCTCCCAAGAGAGGCTGGAAGCCTTGCTGTTGCTTCTGCCGAAGTACAAGGTAACAAGAGAATGCATGTTACCTTTATGTAATCGGTGGCCATCTTTAAACAGGATACTGGCTCCCTCATGAAGCATGACGGCCTTCGAGAAAGCAGCTGCTGCTGGTAATGGCATCTTGGGAATGAGTGACTTACTATTTCCATGCTCACTAAGAACTAAAAGAAACATGAAAGAAGATGCTGGAGAGAAATAGCCGCCTTTGTCCATTAATTTGTTTGGTTCTTGAAATTTGGACAGATTCTGTGTGTGTGTATGGGTTCTGTGTTGTGGGTTGGCTAATTTTCTTTCCCTTAGGAATATCAGAAGAGTACATTATCTAAGGCCAACATTTTGCTTTCCAGCAAATTTATTGTCTCTGGCCTAGAGATAGTTTCATCAAGAAGATCATGTATTAGTCACTTAAATTTTAATCCCTGGTTTTCATTTCAGTTATTTTTATATTTATATTTACTTATATTTATAACATATAGCATATTGTTTTCAAATATTTCAAAACACAGCTATGACTTCAAGCTAAGGTGGTATTTTACTGGATTCCTGTAGTGTATAGTATACCTTTTTCAGACCCTATTAGGAAATTTTAAAAATCAGAAAGTCCAGTTACTGAAGCCACTCACCGTTTAATTTCAAAGTAAGACTCATCACTACTTTTTTATTGTGACTGCCCATAGTCACTAATTTTACTCTCAATAATCATTCACATATATTTATTGAGTGCTTTCCGTAAGATCTGATGCCATGTGAGGAAGTTTACAGAGCAGCAATGGAATTAAAGCCATGATTTGTGGGCCAGAAGTTTTTTTTTTTTTTTTTTTAATTAATTTATTTATTTATTTGACAGAGAGAGATCACAGCAGACAGAGAGAGAGAGGGAAGCAGGCTCCCCGCCAAGCAGAGAGCCTGATGCGGGACTCGATCCCAGGACCCTGAGATCATGACCTGAAGTGGGCCAGAAGTTTAACTTGGGTTGCATTCCAATCCAGAGTTATCTTCAGTCATCAGGCTGAGTGTTCTCAGATTATTGGGGTATCTCAGATTATCTGAGGTCCAATTTATAGAAAGCTGGCCTTGGGGTGCCTGGGTAGCTCAGTCAGTTAAGCATCGGACTCTTGATTCAGCTCAGGTCATGATCTCAGGCTCATGAGATTGAGCCCCAGGAGATAGGCTCTGTGCTGGGCGTGGAGCCTGCTTAAGATCCCCTTCTCTGTCCCTCTCTACCTCCTGCCTCCCCTACCTCAAGTAAGTGCACATGTGTGCTCTCTACCTCTCAAAACGAAACAAAACAAAACAAAACAAAAAAACTGGCCTTTACACACACACACACACACACACACACACACACACACACACCCTATTGTTTGTTTATTTTTAGAGGTTAGCAGGTGCCAAAGTTATTTTATTTGTGTCAGGATTTGTCTTACAGGCAGAATGGCTGTGTTTCTATTGTAAATCCGTAAATATTCCTATTTTCTGGAAAAGTTACCAGATACTGACCCACTAGGATTATCCATTGGCTGAATTTTAACCTCATTGAAAAATGTATGTATGTGTTGGGAGGAGAAGGGAGAGAGAGATTGGGAGAGAGGGTTAAGATAGAGCACAGCTTCTGAACTTCCATATTTTCTAGGTTTATATGAGCTGGATGATACTGTTCCTGTTACTTTACTTCTCTGTGCCTTAGACCTCTCCTTTACAGTTATGTTTCATAATAAAACATGATTTTGTGAGCTAAATGATGGTAAAATGTATCTAAGTTTGACGATTTAGGATTATTGAATGA
Source organism: Mustela erminea (assembly GCF_009829155.1). NCBI lineage: Eukaryota > Metazoa > Chordata > Mammalia > Carnivora > Mustelidae > Mustela > Mustela erminea. The sequence goes on from NC_045620.1 coordinate 109,102,762, forward strand.
GAGACAGAACGGACAGGTGAAAAGAAATCAAGGAATTTCATGGTAGTATGTACTTCGGAAAACTTACAGTAATGAGAAGAGGCAGACTTCCTGGCAAAGTCTTCAGGATGGTATATTTCTCCACAAATAAGAAGAAGAATGTCACATATTCCTAAAGGTATAAATAAGAAAATAGGAATAGAACTAACAAAAAAATAAATTGAATGGAAGCCAAGGAGGAAAAGTCCAAGAGATGATGGGAAAAGTATATAGAGAAAGAGAAAAGTAAAAGATTAATCCATACCAAATATTATCCCTGCGTGTCTGCTCTTTGGATCTACAAACTGTGGGTACATTATTGAGGACAGGCTGGGTGGAGATGAGTAGTTTGTTGTTTTTCTTGTCTTTTTACCTCTTGTTAGGTACTTTCTTAAAGCTTAGAGAATTCAGGGTCCTAAGGCAAGAAAGTAAAACTGTTCTGCATGAATCAGCTGCTCAGAGCAACATTCCAGTGTTTACAAAACAATATCACTCTTTGTGATGATACATTCTTTCCTGGAAAGACATTCCTAACAAACTATTGCCATTCAGGTATAAATCTCAAAATACCATTCTGAGACAGTGAATTTATTTCCTCCCCTCCCCTCCCCCCATTCTTAAAGTAAAAAGAAAAGAACATATATTTTACGTTTTTAAAGATAAACAGTAGCTGAAAAATATACTCAGTACATTAATTAACTAGTTAACACAATTAGCATGTGTCTGTGTAAACAGACATTGGCCTTGTTTCCAACTCTCTTGAGAAAAATGGGTTGGCTTTTGTGCATTACAAAAATGTTCCTGTTTTCTTAGGCATAAGGTCACTATTTACTGAATACCTATTTGGTTCACTGTGTTGATGTATCATATTGGATGCTCACTACCCCGTAGGAAGTAAGGACAATTATCCCCATTTTTCAGATAAGGACATTGAAGCTCAAGGAGTTAACTTATCCAGAGTCAAGCAGAAAGGTGGCAGAGCCGAGATTCTCGAAACTCTGGTCTCTGACTCTAAAGTCTATGATCTTTCCATGAATTAAATGCCTTATTTTTACATTTTTTTGTTTACAAAGGTAACAGGAGGGGCAACTGGGTGGCTCATTGGGTTGAGCCTCTGCCTTTGGCTCAGGTCATGATCTCAGGGTCCTGGCACTGAGCTTTCTGCTCAGTAGGGAGCATGCTTCCCCTCTCTCTCTCTGTCTGTCACTCTGCCTACTTTTGATCTCTCTCTCTCTATCAAGTAAATAAATAAAATCTTAAAAAAAAAAAAAAGAGAAAGAAAGAAACAGGAATAAAAATACTAAGGTGTCCTAAAATGGAACATGCTGGCAGGGCACAGAGGTTTGTGCCTCTTTTGGTGGTGAACCAAAGTGAACCTAGCAACCCGTATCTATGATAGCATCTCCAGAAATGGAGCCTAGACCAGGAGCTGGAGGAGTCCCAGTGGAAAGGGCCAGTTTAAATAACCTCCCTAAGGGATGTGAAGTTATTTTTCAGAGAAGAGAAGTTTGGTTAAACAAGATTTATCTGGAACTCTGGGGAGCCCTCTGAACCAATTTAGACTTTCCAGGGGCATTCAGAACAGACTGTCAATAGTATGGAGCATTCTGAGCTTTCTTAGTGAACATTGTAGTAAACTGCAGGCAGAGTGTCCCCCGGAAGGCCTTTGCTGTCTTGGTTACATCTTTATTCATGCATTGATCTGTTTTGTCATTTGAGTGTATAGAATATGCCAGACACTGGTGCCTTGTGATGGAAATACATCCTCTGTCTAAGTGGAAGGAGGAGATGTGCAGACAATTACAATGTAGCATAATCATTGCTGGACCAGAGATGCTCACATATTGGGGGTTCCAGCAACACTAGGCCTACGGAGGCCAGAGTCATCCTTGAGATGGGAGCAAAGTGGAGAATCTTAGAGACCAGCTATGTGCCCTGAACCATAGGCAGAAATTTTGGTTTGTCACCACAAATGTCCTTGCCATCATAAGGAAGTATACAGCCCTATCTTCTCTGATTTGTAAATCCCATTTGTTTTCGAGATGTAGCTCTAACATTACCCTCTCTGTGGACTCATTCCTTCCTCCCCACTATTCTCAAACACTTGGTTCATCAGCCAGCTACCAGCGTTTTCCAAACTCATTCATTTAACTCTATCTTGACTTTTTTTCCATAGGCCCATTCCACTCACACCAATAAGGTCAGATTTCAAAGAGCCTACATTTACACAGAGCCGGATAATCGTGAAAAAGAGCCTCAAAACACATTTATTTGCTGCTGAGAGGAGAAAATCAGCTTCTTTCAACTTAAACTTCTGTGAGCCAGGCAGTTTGTAGGAAAGGGTGATCCTGGGCTGGCTCTGGGGTCCATGGAAAAGAACCATTCCCATTCTTCTTTTGGGGCTGTCGTAGTTCTAAGTTTGAAGAGAGGATACCTTTTTATCATTCACATGATTTGTAAGAAAATAAAAGGGAAAGAAAACTATGCTCTTGTAGTTCTTAAAAGAAGTTAGTTTACTGTCATTTCTCTCCTATTTTCCTGTTTATAGACAACATTCTTTGCAGATTTAACCCGAGAAAACAATGTAAATTTACCACAGTTACAGAGCAACCATTTTTGCTTAATTAGAGGAAGTGTGTTTTCCACATGAAGCCATTTTTGAATCTGAAAGAAATCAAATAAACAGTAGATGTTAAGTTCTTTGAGAGGTTATTTATGGTTTGATATTTTAGGATATTAGAAAAATTTATGAATATGTTGCTAACTTTCTGAGCATATATCGATGTATTTTGTCTCAACAACTAAAATTTCTAAGATAGTAGGAATGAAAGTCTCAGGTAGGAAGATGACTATATATATAAAAAATATATATGAAATCCAACCACCTGGATGGCTCAGTCAGTAGGACCTGTGCCTTGATCTCAGGATTGTGAGTTCAAGCCCTACGCTGGGGATAAACTTTACTTAAAAAAAAAAAATCCTTAATATCTATATCTATATAGATATAGATACAGATATAGATAATCTATCTATCTATGTAGGTATGTAGATAGATATCTATCTATCTATATATGTAGGTATCTATCTGTCTTAACTAGAAACTCACTTGGGGTTCAGAATATGGCTATTTACAAACCTGGAACACCAGTGTCTACCTGGATATTGAGATTGATGATATGATATAAATAAGGGTTTTGGCTCTTTGGCAGTAGGAGGGATGAACAACTTTTACTGAGGCCTTGGTAGAGGTCAGGGGATAAAAAAGGTAGTGGCAGCCTGGCACGAAGTGTCCCATCCAGACCCAGCAGGTTGAGGGATGAGTTTTAGGATCAGAATGAGGGAGAATGACTACAGGAAAGACACTGTTCTTTGTCATTGGATTTCATTTAAATGCCCCAGACACAAATTAGATGTCTTTTTCCTTCGCTATTATGGTGTTATCTGCCTGAAAATAGAACACATCGTTTCATCAATGGTTTGAGAATTTTGTCGTTATAACACTTTGCTTCAGGTATTCATATTTATGGCTGAATAAAAATGTTTTGGGGGACATTTTTAAGGACGTTCTTTTTAGAGTGATTCTTGCCCTTGGAAGGCTTTTGTTCTTTCTCCATAGTAGAATCACAGAGAGTGCTTTTGATTCTGGTACCGATCAAAAAACTGCTTTTAAGAATGTTGAAGCGGGACGCCTGGGTGGCTCAGTTGGTTGGACGACTGCCTTCGGCTCAGGTCATGATCCCGGAGTCCCGGGATCGAGTCCCGCATCAGGCTCCCAGCTCCATGGGGAGTCTGCTTCGCTCTCTGACCTTCTCCTCGCTCATGCTCTCTCTCACTGTTTCTCTCTCAAATAAATAAATAAAATCTTTAAAAAAAAAAAAAAGAATGTTGAAGCATGCTCATTATGTATTACAAACTAAATTGGATCATAAATTTCATTTTTAGTATTATTTTTTAAATATGTCCACTGGCCATAAAGTATGTTGTTCTTGTCCAGATATATGACCTTCAGCTACACTAAGATATCTATATATAAAGCTGAAATGACAGTACATATGATAGTACATTGCTGAGTGTGTTTGAATGCACTAAAAGGCACGAAAGCCTTATACAGTATTCAGTACGTGGTGGTATTACTTTCCTCCATCCACAACATCATACTGGTCTGGAACTTGGGGTTGGAGTTGGGGATCAGGTACAAGCGTTTTTGGGGGGAAATGACTAAGGTCCCTGAAATAAGGTGGCTTTGCTTCTGAAATAGGTGGCTGGATAATTTAACTGACTCTAACATTCTGTGTGTCTCTGTATATGTTGGTGATGGCACCACAAGATGGGCTCTCAGTATGCAGAGAGATCGATTTATAATGTGACGATTACCGACTCCAAGCTAACAGGGGAAACTGATCATACGCTGAAATAATACTAAGTTGTGGAAACCCTAAAAATCAAAATTGGTGTCTGTTGTTGTTGTTGTTGTTCTTCTTCTTCTTCCTTAGACTATTGAGAAAATAGGGTGATCAGAAAAATGTATATTTTCTATTACAACGGAGAATGTATTCAAATGGGAGGCCTGGGTCTCGAGCAAAATAGATCCTAGAGTTCCCATAACATTGGTTGCCTCACCATCCTGACGAACGAAATTCTGGAATGAAAGAGACTTTTTATTGAGTGCAACAAGCATTTTGGTTAAGACTTTTCTCCCCCACAATTTATCATCCTACTCAGCCAACCTTCAATCCAACTGGAAGTCCTCAAACTCTTAAGATAACATAGAAACATTAAAAAAAAAAAAAGTGCAGAAAGAAAACTGTGTTTGTTTCAGCTTGTACAATATTGTGTTGAAAAGTACATTCACGTGGCTCATTGGCTTTTTCTGTCTGCGAGCAAACTGGGGCAATCCCCAAGGGCATCCCTTAAGTTTCTTGTGCTCCCCATTGCCATTTTGGTTAAAAATATTCATGTAAAATATATTGCTTTGTTTATCTGATAACAGATAACCCTGGAAAAGCTAATCAATCTAACATAACTCAGGGAAATATCAGAATGACTCAACTGGATGGTTAATTTTGGTAGTCTGGGATTGTAAACTCACTTCAGAAGATTTTTAAACAGGTTTGAAATTCCATTCCCATAAGAAAGTCTGTATATATTTGACCTTTGGAGTTTGGCCAACTTTGTTCTTTTCTCCAGCATTCTAGAGAATTATGTTCCTAACCCATTTTTGACTTACTGGTCTTTTTTTTCCACCCTAACTTCACCACACAGTGCTGAAGCATCAAGTTAAAAAGAAGAGTCCGAATAAGGAAGTTTAGGGAACAGTGGAATCCTTTCATGAGAATGGACTGGCTTGATAAAGGTAAAGAAGAAGGCACAAGGGGGAAACACCCTTCTTTCCCCTGAGGCTACTAGAGCGAGAGCATAATCACTTTGCTGTTTGAACTGAATTATGTGGTAAAGTGAAGGATAAATCCAGAGTCAGGACTTGCAGTACCAAAGTTCAAAGCCACTTAATGAAAAACAGAAGCTCTTCACCATCTCAAAAAGCATTTCCTAAGCAGCCAGTTGCGTCTGGTGCTGCAAAGTAAATTGCATAGACCCAGCCCATGACCTTTACAAAGACATAAAAGGATTTAGAAATAAAATGCTTAGAGTTTGTCAAGTCACCACAGAAATCCTTCAGTAAATCTCCGTTTAGAAAAACCGTCATAAAGGAACATAATTGATAAGGCCCTCTACAAAGCCCATTCATACAATGGAGTTAACTCACACAAAACCCCACTATTACATAGAACATTTTGATTCTCCCGAGTGTTCTTTTTCTTTGCTGTGGGGTTGTGTATGCATCGGAATGGGCTATGGAAGTGAACCTGAGAAGTACCAAGCACAGCTGAGCATTGGGGAAAATAGTTCCTGTGTGTGTGTGTGTGTGTGTGTGTTTGATCTAGATTATTCTGTGAACTTCCTGTAGAATCTGAAGTTAAGGGCACTGTCTAGACTGTTCAGTTTTTTAGCGTCACTGATAATAATATTTATAAAAAGCCCACATTTACTGAGGATGTATCACGTGTCAGACACTAAGCCTAGCATGATTTCTGGCCTTCTCTCAATTTGTGTGACAACCTCATAACATTGATATTATCAACCTCAGAGAGGAAACCAAGGCACAAAGTGAGTAGGTCAACTTCCTGAAATCATGAGCTGGTAAGTTCTGGCAGAGGCAGGACTTAAACCCTTGACTGGGGACATACAAAGCCAGGACTCCTGGCTTGCACCTCTATGACTCCAAACAGCATAATAAGCACCTCACTATAGTTGAAAAGAAGAAATGATCTATGATTGTCTTGAGACAAGTGTATGTCGTGTGTGCCTCTTGTTTGCAGGTAACTGGATAGTATTATATCAGATACTTAATCTCTCAATATTGGCCTGGATTTAGTGAGTACATTCATTAGATTGCAAATTAGTGCATTTGACCATTTGTCCAGAATGCCTTAATTTACTGAATCATAACAGTTCCTTAGCAGTCAGTGCAAGAAAGGGACTATGTTATCATTTTCTTTCCTTCCCTGAGCTGGTTCTTGGTGAAATGATGACTATTTCTCATCCAACTTTGCAAAATACTCAAGCAAATACTCAAGCAACAGACTCAAAATATGAGACGTTCTGTATACACTCTTCTGTCTTTGGGATTGTAAACTGTTGGTGTACATGCATCAGCTTGGAGTGACGGGCTGATTTTGTAATTTGGGGAAAGCATCAGGTGCCACGCTCATGTCTTCTAGCTTTCTCTTTCAATTTAATTTATTAAATGTAGTCAGCCTTAGAGATTGCCTTTATCATTCACTGGTTATTTTATCCTTTTCACACATTTAATACAACAACAGGTGCAGTTTTTGAACAAATAAGACTAAATTTCTGGGAGTTTAGCCTGAAGAATAGTGGGAGGAACTGGTCTTAGTGAGACATGACCATTTATCCTCATTATTTTAATGTGTTTCTTCTAACAGTCTCACTTCAGGCAAAAGCAGATACTATCCTTATCATGCCTGTACTACGCCAATGGCAAAAACACACTGCCACCTAATGTCATGAAGCCAGGAAGTCAGAAATGGGTCTGGGGAATAACCCTGACTTCTCACAAACAAGGCTGTATAGATCATTCAAAAATATCACTTAAAACTCAGCTTTCTTTCTTTTCTTTTTTTTTTAAAGATTTTATTTATTTATTTGACAGAGAGAGATCACAAGTAGGCAGAGAGGCAGGCAGAGAGGGAGGAAGGGAAGCAGGCTCCCTGTTGAGCAGAGAGCTAGATCCCAGGATTCTGGGATCATGACCTGAGCTGAAGGCAGAGGTTTTAGCCCATTGAGCCACCCAGGCACCCCAAAACTCAGCTTTCTTAAGATATGGCCTCTACTTTGAAAAAAAGACTCATGCTCCACACCCTTTTTTATTTAGAAACATTAGTTTATGTTTCTGATGTTTTAGCTCCTACTCTTTAAATAACTTGGGTTTTTTTTTTTTTTCATTTTTTTATTAGCTCAGTACTTTCCCAGGGTAAGCGATAAATAAAGTTGGAGTGCTAGTTGCAAATTCCCTTCTTTCCTCTCCTCTCTCTCTTATCTCAGATTTATTGGTAGACCAGGACATCCCACAGGGTGCTAAGGACACCAGTCAGCCTCATGTGCCCTTGAAAGGGATTGGGGGACACTTGCAACCTGGGAGACTTATGAACTTAAAGCTTTCACGTTAAAACTAAGCATGGGCCTTGAATGGAGACAAAAGAGCCAGGCACAAGAACTTGAATTTGCAATGCCATATTTTTGTTAATGAACCCACTAGAACACGTGATTAGAGGTCTTGGCTCATTTTGAAGATAAGTCCTAAGACTGATTCAAAAGAAAAATCATTGGTAACTTCTCAAAGTGTTTCCTTCCTTCTTCCCTTCTTCCTCTTCACACCTTTTAGATAAAGATTCTATTGAACATCTTGAAGGCTTTAGGTTTGGCTGATGATCTTCTAATAGCCATTTATCAAATAGCAGGAGGAAGCTCAGCCTTTGGCTAGGGAAATTAAAAATTAAAACACACTGCATTTATTGAATTTCTTGACTTGGCCTTCAGAAAGGGAGCATTGTAGTTATACAGATAGAAATGTAAATTACTTTGTGCTGTAGAATACAGAGGTCTAAGAAGGTTTGTGTTTTTTTGTTTGTTTGTTTTGTTTTGTTGGAAGTTGGTTGAATCTAAAGATTGTATATGATTTCAGTAGGCCAGAGTGTGTGAGAGTGTTCGATTCAAAGGAAGTTGTAGAAGAAAAGGTTCAGCTTGGTGAAGTTCCACATCTGTTTTCATTTGTAGGGTGGGAGACAAAATCAGAGAATAGAGTGGGTCCACATCATAAAGGACCGGGAGAGACACATCAGTGTGTTTGAATTCAACTCTACCTGATGATTAGCTCTGTCCTTGTTAGACAAGTGACATAATCTACTCTATGCTTTAGGAAGGGACCTGGTAATAGTATGGAGCGCAGATTGAAGGGGATGAGGCTAGAGGCAAGCAAATCAGATAGGAATTCTCACAATGGTCTAGGTGGGGGATTTTGATTTCTCCTAAATAGGAGAAAATTGGATTTGCTGTGTCGTAAGGACCAAATTTGGAAACTTGACTGACTGTGAACTATGAAGATGGAAGAGCCAACAAAGACGGTATTCTTCTGAACTGCAGTGCTTTCCAATGATCTGGAGAACACAGAGTTTTTGGACATGTTGGATTTCGAATGCTGTTAGTGGCAGGTGGCAATGTACATATCAGGCCAACAAAGACAATCGAGAGCTGGAAATTGAGATAGGGGAGTTAGAAGCAAGAAGTTGTAGTTAGAGCCAACAGCTCAGATGACATTACCTAAGAAAGACTATAAAGGTACAAAAGGACTGGAAGAGAACTCTGAGAAATGCTTTATTTACAGGGGTTGTTGGAGGAAGAAAATGAAAGAAAGAAGAGAGGGACTGGTTAGAGGCAGAGGGAGGTGAACCTCCGTAGTGTTCCATCAAATGTAACAAGGGAAGGGAAAGTTTCAAGGACAAGGGTGAATAACTATTCCTAGTAATGGGACCATCCTCAGGGAGTTTGCAATTGATGTGGATCAGGCTAATGAGTTATATTTATTCTTATGATGCTCTGAGTCACAAGGAATTCCTTAGTGTTCTTCTTTCTTACCACACTACTTGCAAGCCTTGATATTTTGTCATCTCACATCATCCAAACCTACGAATGTCCTAAGACTCAAAAGCCTAACTCTTCAGCTACTTCTGTTGAAAATGATCTTGTTCTTTCTTCCCAGAATCCCTGTAGTTGATAGAGTTAGTCCTCTTTCACATGTGTATGTCTTATTTCATCAACTGGACTGTACGATTTTCAGGGCAAAGACTGTATTTTAAACTCATTCATTTCTGCCTCAAACTATTCAAAACTTTAGGTTTTGTTTTTGTTTTTTGGAAAAAGCTATGATGTGAAATTTAGGAATATGTATTAGGTATCATAAAGTGGTTACCACCTTTGACACATTACTACCTCTTCTGGGACTGTATTTTATAAGAATAATCTGAAATGTGGAAATGCCATACACACAAGCATACTTGCCAGTGTTCTATTCAAAATAGTTCAAAGGTCCAGTATTGTAACAACTGAATGTTTTTGTGAATTATGTAAATATTTTATTCAATGGAATTACATAACTGTTAAAAACTATGAAAGCTATTTACCAACTTAGGAATGTGATTATTATTTTAAAAAAAAAGGACACAAAATAATTTGTGTACTATGGTTTCAAATGTACAAAATGTGCATAGGAAAATATTGGAAGAGAATAAAATAAGTTTTAAAAGGTAAAATTTTAAGTAAGTGGTTTCTTTTCATTTTAAAATTTATTTTCATATATTATTGTAATAAGTCATCATATGTTTTCCTATGAAGGACCTAGTACTGGGAAGTGAACTTGGAAGGTTACTTGGGCCCTTGGAGGTTTCTACGAATGAGCCAAGGTCTTGGGATTGGTACCTCTGCACTCCAGTTAGGACCCTTCTCTCTTATTTCCACACATTCATCTTTATACTCACATTGTTGATCCTCATAGAACACATAGATTTGACTAAGGCCATACACTTAAGGTACATTTCTGGAAGTGGCTAAATGTCTTATTTATTTATTTGTTTGTTCATTTGTGTATTTATTTTTATTCAAGTATAATTAACATTACAGTGTTATATTAGTTTCAGGTATACAATATAGTAATTCAACAACTCTATACATATCTCAGTGCTCATTGTGTAAATATACTACTAATCTGCGTTATCTATTTCCTCTATCAACCCATCCAAAAAGTGTCCTTTTTAAGTATATGAGCTTGTACCAGGCTGTCAGGATTCATTACTGGCCCATGGTAGTTACCATCACCGTTGAGCTGCACCCCCAATTTTTTTCAGCTTATAATATAGGACAAGGTGACCATCTCAGCCATTAATGGTTGGCAGTTCTAAGGGCGAAAGAAAGAAAAAGCAAGAAGAGAGGGGGCGCCTGGCTGGCTCAGTCATTCAGCATCTGCCTTCGGCTCAGGTAAAAGAAAAAAAAAAGGCAAGAAGAGAGTCAAGGGGGTGGAAATCCAAGAAGAAGGGAGCAAGCAAATGTATGAGCCGTACAAGAAATGGGAAGAGACAAGAAAAGACCAAGGGCAAAGAAGAAAGATTTTTCACTCTAAGATAAGTGTGTCAGCCTCCCTCTGATGCCTTTTTCTTCACTTCTGAAAAATCTCTTCCCTGCTGCTCCATGGAGCCTTTCAAACAGAGGCACTGTATTTTCAAAAGCCATGACTATTTTTGATCTTTCCTCTAATCAATATTCCGAGGTGGTCTTGACAAGAAAGAGACCTACTCTCTTGAATCGCAGAGTATACTATACCGGAAGTGGGAGCCCCGGGCTCGCAGCCAACACACAGGACAAAATAATGGGGTAAATAGAATACTTGTGGCAGGAAGGGGAAGTGAGAATGTAGGTTTATAGGGAAACTGTAGGATGCACGCCCCACGCACCATTTAGCCTTTATCACATAAGGTCCCCAGCTCTGCATTTGAGAAGGTCGGTGCTGATGAACGGGTTCTGTCTTTCTGCTACCTCGGCTTGCCTGAAAAATCCAGAACAAATGATCCCTGATTCCAACACCGCACCAAACGCATGACGACCCGTACAGGTGCGTAACACGTGCTTGTGAATCGAATCGGTTCAGTTCAGAGCTGCAGGTTTTCTCTCTTGAGCTGCTGAAGAAGACAGCCCCTGCGTCAGGACACAATGCAGGCCCAGCAGGGAGCCCCAGCATAGACATGAGTGGGCATTTACCTTTCTACTTGCTCTACGTAACCTGTAAAGGTCAGCGACACTTAAAGAGGATATCAAAGCGAAGAGGTGTTTATTCTTTATGACAGTAAATCAGATACCTCTCAATTCAGGTTTTAAGGCTGGATCTGAAAGGAACTGAAGCAAGGTTTTTGGTGGTGGTTGTTTTTTTTTAATGGTATTCTTACAATATAAAAATATATATTACAATATATAATAATGAAACATTAAGTAGGTACAACTTTCTTCTATGTTCACGTGGCTCATAAGTTGGTTAATAGCATTCTACAGAGTAGCCATTCCATCCAGACTTTCTCAGGCACACCACTGGCCAAATTATTGATCTGCATGCCCCGTTGGAAAGGAAAGAGCAAGGCTCCTGGGCTAGACTGGGACTCCTCCCTAGTTCCGGGGCCCTAACGGGCCTCTCAAAAAAATGTTCTTCTTCTGACCTACCTCAGGAAGTCAAGTTTTTTTCATAGTATTTGCTGGAAGGGGCAAAGTTGTGTTTCCCTTCAATCTCCAGGCATCAACCAAGAGCCTTCCAAGTAAACTGCCTTTTTTTAAGGTCCTGAAACAGAAGATATGTTATATGCTCCATACAAGAATGAATTGCAGGCTTTCTCTACAGAGTTTGTAGGGAGAAAGCAGATCTTTAAGTAAATCAATTGGGTAAATCAATTTGAGGAAAGAGTAAGAATGGATGTGTTGGGAATTTCCAGGGAATAAAGAAAGGGCGTTGGAGGGCTCAGTGCTGAGCACACCGTCAGGGTCTGGAGGGAATGATAGGAAGGAAAGAAGCAGGGACTAAAGCTTGTGGCGTATACTGTGGGCCACATGATCTGGTCAGCATGCTGTCCTCCCATAGCTGGAAGTGAGGTAATGGCAACACTCACCTGAAAACAACCTGCACCCTCAGAAGATGCTGTGGAGAGAGAGGCTTGAGTAACAAGCCACGGCACCGTGACATTGCCGGTTAAACCAAGAGCTTGGCAAGATACAGCTTTTGTGAGTCATCAAAAGTAGTCTGTTTCCGATGAATTTCAGATTTCAGACATGTATGCTACTAGTTAAAAGAAAGAGAGCAAGGGAAGGAGGGTGGAAGGCAAGAGGACAGAGAGAGAAAGGGAGGGAGAGAGAAAAAGAGAAAACAGAAAGCGGCCATCTTGTGGAAACTAAAACCTTACTGTCTTAATAAATGCATGAGTTACTTCACTTTGAATCATATTTAGAACAGGAATTTTTGACATTTCCTGTTATAGTGACAAGAAAGAGAAAGGACACTTTTGCAGAGTGAGAAGAGAAGAAAATGGAATGCTTCGTCCTATTTAGGCATAGGACAGGAAATTTGAATAATCCTGCCATGCAGATTTAGGAAGTGCCTCTGAGATAGCCTCACTTTAATCTCGAACCCCATTTTACAGTTGTCTGTTCAAAACGAGACCAACCCTCATTCTCCTTGATTTTTGTGGACATGTTTGCTGTTTAAAAATGTAGGCCTTCCTTACCTTTGCCTTTACAGTGTTGATTAATGTTAATTAATTACTTCCAGTTCAGCGTCTGTTTAAACGCTTGAAAGCCCTTGACTGATTTTTAAGCTCATCCTGTTTCATTCTCTTTAGTTATTTCTGTTTATCATATAAGCTTATTTATAAATAAGGTAAGACAATCTCAATTTCATGAGACAATCTGGGTTTACACATATTATAATTATCCGTTTTACCCACCGAGCATTGCACTTTGGAATGTAAGTTTTAGGGTAAATCTCTGTTTATCAGTGATGTGTGCATGGAAATGAGAAGCTATCGTTACAGGCTATTTCTTATTCTAATAATTCTTTTTAAAAAATTACAATTATAGAACTAGAATTATCTCTCTCATCGTTTTCTGAATCAGAGACAAAATAAGCACCTTAGTAAGAGAATTATCGACATCCTTTCAAATCAAACAATCTGGAAGATTTCTGAATGCCTACAATGCATTTAGAGTCTAGTTAAACACTCCCAGAGGCTGCCTGGGTAGGAGAGTTTGTTTTTGTTGTATTTCCCCTTCCAGAAACTGGGCAGTGGGACAAATAATCATGGAGTTGCAGCTGTTTGGGTCATATGCTCCTTTATAATGCCTCTCTGTTAATTTTGCATTATGCTGTTTCCTGGTATTTGAATTTTGCCATACAAATATTTGTGGAATGGGTGTTAATAGAATTCTTAAATTAGGGATTTTAAAAAGAATATTATGATAAGCAAATGAGCCAGAAATCCACACTTTTTTATGTCATATAGATTATTCAGAGTTATTTTTAACTAGGAAATTGAACTTTTTTGTAAAACCAGGTGAAATCATTTGAGATTCAAAAATGATAATTCTATTTCCAAGACCTTTGAACTTTTCACTGACAGTTTTTTATGAGGGTCAAAGTCTTAAGTTCCTTCTGTTTGTATTTCAAATCCTGAAAAGAAGTGTTGATAAAAATCAGAATTTTATTTATCAAATATCTACTGTGTATGAATGTCAATCTTTATAGCTTTTCAAGCAAAATGATTATCAACTTTGTATTTGTCTGTGATAAAGAGAGTAGAAGCTCTTGGGAAGGAAAGCATTACGGTGCCTATGCGGTATTGCTTTACAAAGAATTGAGAATATTTCTATAAACATTACCCCCTCTTTCAGTAACCTTAGAATCTACCTATCATTAATTTTAATTGTTATTTAATCAACTGAGTTTTAAATTATAAAATTCCTTGGACTAAAACTTTAGTAGGAGTGGAATGGACTATGACTCTGCCTTCTTGAACAATGCTAAATACATCTCAATTTATTTATTTTTAAATATTGGTATAAATCTATCATAAAGGATTGTTCTAAGGATTAAGTGGAAATATATATACATTTGTATTTTTAAAATGTTATATAATTATTTGTAAGATCATATGGTAGATATGTGTTTATATAGTAATATGTGTATATGTGTGTGTGTATATGTGTATATGTATATACACATATACACACAAATACATATTACCCAATATGTGATATATGACAGCCGCAATACATGTAGCATTTATATGATCATCTTCACTGTTATTTCTTAATAAATTGATTAAATTGATATTGTTCAGACTTGGCTTAATAATAACTAAGGAAGAATTACATATGATAACATTATGGCTTACTTGTCCTTCAACAAACATTGATGGATTAAAGATACTCCTGTGGGATAGTTCCTTGGAATGAAAAAAAAATGAATAAAGTAATTTTCTGTTTCGACAAACCTAGCTGTTGAACCAAGAGGGATACCTGGAAAACCCTGTTCTTATATTATGCAAAGCCACAGAGCAGGCTTCCTGAAATCATTACTGATGCAATCTTTTTTTAACCTCATTCGGTGAAGTGTAACAGGAGTAAGGAAAGTCAAAGAAATTGATTTACTGCTTAAGAGTGTATGAATTTTATGAAAAAATGTTGTATCAGCTCCAGCAGCGGACATCATGGTCCTTTCCATTTTCATAGAGCCTCAGAAGCAAATTCTAAGGTGAATGATGAGTAACAGGATTCCTTGGTTGAAGCAAACAGTAGAAGCTTAATAAATGCTTGTGAATTGATGTAATGAGTAGGGAAATCTTTACGTATCTGTATCTCCAGTAACTCATGACATAGACGATAATCCATAGACCCCATGCCTTAGTGAGAGCTTTCTGGTTTGTCTTCAGATCACTGCCTGTCTGAGCATGTCAATCTTGAGGCTCTGTTTCTTTTCTAATGAACAGAGTCCCAGTTACAACTGATACAAATGGTCATCGTGGTCATAAATGTCTTAGATAATTGACTTGTGCAAACCATAGACCGACATATATGAAGAATCAAGTACATTTCTCATACAGATGTTTTCTGTGCAATGTTAAAGGTAATTATTTCAAAAGGGAAAATCCAGCTGTTGGATTTATATGACAGAAAGAGATATATACTGGGACTTAGGAAAAATCAAGTGTCATATGCTGTTTAATTTATAGATGAGGAAATTGAGACAGTGGAACTGTAAGTAGATGTATGACCTTGAAAAACATAGCCAAATCTAACACAGGCTTTCCAACTCTCAGACTGGGGATTTTATAGACTTTTACCTTTGATTTGCATGGCTCTTTCTCACTTGGAGTCCCTTTACCTGCATGGTTCAAATGGGAAAGCCAGTGGACAGGCGATTAGAATGGGGGATAAAAGCTATTCATGACTAAGAGCCAAATCGGCTAATTTTGTTCTGATGGGATGTTCTGAGGGCACAGGGATGAAAGAAGTCAGCCACGTGTGATTTTAACGCATTTTCATTAGTTCACCAAATTTTTTGGGGGGGAGAGTCTTAAAAGATCAAGTTTAAAAACTATTGAAAATGGAGGAAAATGTCCCTTTTAAGTAATCTATGTTATATGATCCATTTAAGATCAAGCCATTCCTCACTGTCCTTAACAATGAGACACACATCAAAGTCATTCTAAGAGGAAGTTAGAGTTTAAAGAAACCTAATACTTCTCATCTGACAATATTTCCTTATCGTACTCATCCCCACCCTTATCTTCAGTTTCACTTTCTGTGGGTCCAGTTACCTTCTGTCAACCGGGTTTCCGGAAACAGATGATCCTCCTTCTGACTTACTGTCAGAAGGTCAGTGGTAGCCTAATACGATGTCATTCACCTTCCTTCTTACCATGTTGGCATTTTATCTTCTCACGTCATCATAAGAAGAGAAGTGTGAGTAAAATACAGTAAGATATTTTGAGAACGAGAGACCATATTCACAGAATGTTTATTACAGTGTATCATTACATTCATTCAATTTTATTATTGGTTATTGATGTTAATCTCAAACTATGCCTAATTTATAAATTAAACTTCATCATACATATGTATACACAGGAAAAAACATAGTGTATGTAAGTTGGGTTGGGTCCTAGGCATTTCCTGGGGGTCTTGGAATGTATCCTAGTGGATAATGGAGGACTAAATTTCTGAGCTTAGGAAGATCCCATTCTTTTTCATTTTTAACATCAAGTTGTAGTTCAATGTGGATTTGTTTAGGGTTATTCTAAACTATCTTGAAACATACATGAAAGTGGACTCTAGGTTCAAAAAGACGTCAATAATCCCAGGCAAAGTGGACCAGCCAACTAAGCACTGGAGTGCTGTGGAACATAATGGTTTGAGGAATTACGTGATAATGGAGGGTAAGGTTGTCTCCCACCACCACGCCCCCCCACCCCCGCCGCCCTTCAGCATGGTCAATATCTTAATCAGTATTTTGATAAAGACATAAGATGTTTATTAACTTTGCATTGAATAACAGAATAATCACTCAATTTCTTTCTGGAATAAACTGGGTGTATTTATGTGTATGCATGCAAATGTATTATTATATGGCACTTAAGTTAAAAATAAGAAAAACACCTGCAACTGCACAGGCTGTGACTTATATAATGGTGTTGATGGTGATGATGGCGATGATGGTGACAGTGACAACAAATAGTAATATTAATTGAATCCCAACTCAATGCATGGTTCTCCACTTGATAGTTTATCTATACCCTGCATCCTCGCAACAACCTCACAAGGAAGTTTCCATAATCCCCAGAAACAGATAGAGCAACTGTTCCCTTATTCAAGAAAACACTGAATATTTCCTCTTTGCTCAAATGACACGAAGGTCAATGTACTGAAGGTGAATAATAGAAAAAGTTCTTCCTAGATTCTGAGAATACCCTTGTTTCTCCTGCTGTACCATTTATCTTTACATAGGCTAAGGGTACCTCCTAGAGCATTGCACGTGGTAGGGGTTCAAAAAATAGTATTTAGGGGCCCCTGGGTGGCTCAGTGGGTTAAAACCTCTGCCTTCGGCTCAAGTCATGATCTCAGGGTCCTGGGATCCAGCCCTGCATCGGGCTCTCTGTTCAGGCAGGGAGACTACTTCTTCCTCTCTCTCTCTGCCTGTCTCTCTGCCTACTTGTGATCTCTGTCAGTCAAATAAATAAATAAATAAATCTTTAAAAAAATAGTATTTACTTCTAATGTTTTTAAAGTGCAGGATTTAGGACAATTAATGATATTTTAGTTCATTGTAAGTCATTGTTCGCCTACAGTAACTCGTAAATTCTTGCAATCTATGGTGATAACACAGACTAGTTTTTGGAGGCAGCAAGGGTGTTGGGAAGAAATGTAAGGATTCAAAGGAAACTACAATGTTGAGCTCGCATCAGGAGTATCGTGCTCAGCTTTTAGCTGAGCTCACGTTTTCATGGGGACAAAGGCCAACTCTCTCTAGAGAAAGGTGATCAAAAGTGGGAAAGATCTAGAAGTCATATTATAAAAGAGAACACTGATGAGAAATGTGGAAGAAGAATTAGGACTGAGGCGTTCCTCAGAGCTTCTTTTAGAAATTGAAAGAGTTGCTCTCTCGGGGAGTTGTTTGTAGCTCGAGAGAGGAGAGAGGCAGCGTGGTGGCTAATGGAGGATTGAATGAAGAGAGTGGTGTGTAACGTGAGCAGCTTTATGACAGGCGGAACTGCTCACACTTGGGATTATGGCACGGGCTGCTTAGTGAGGCATGCATTCTTTCATTAATTTAATTGTTTGTTCAGGAAACATGTATTGAACCTCTCCCATAAAGAACATATGGCCCAGGGAGGGATCGATACTGCCCAAGCTGGAGCAACCAGGTAACAAAGGAGGCTCTAAGAATTAATTGAATAGCAACTGTAAAGATCCATGCTGCAGGGATCCAGAGAGAGAGGAATAAAAGCCTAATGACGTAAAGCGAGGCACGGTCGGTCCCTCCGTCCAGCTGCCTCGGAGCAAAGTGAAGGAAAGCAGAATTAAATAGAGTCAGTGTTGTGCAATCTGTGTCTTATTCCAAATGGTATTACCTGCTAGAGGCTTCATGAACACCTGCTAATTGTTCCACTTGGGAAACTAGACGTTCTCATTGTAATCGCATGTATCTCTTAGAATGATTTGTCACTTTGATTTCTCTCTGATGTGAAATGATGCCATTCGTACAACCCCCTAGAAGCAGGAGCACGCCAGGAAATACAGGCCCTCTCATGGTGTCTCTCTCTATTCCCTACTCTGGCTGCCCGCTCATGCCTTACTTTCCAAATCCAGGTTCCTGGAAGTGGAAAACCCTCCAGGGGGCATTTTTATAGTACTGACAAACCCATGGAATGGTTGTTCACTTACGAGCCCCTCTAAAGTCCATCCACAGGAGTTCTTTATCTCGGGCACCAGTCTCACATTCAGACATCTCAAGAAAGGACACCTGGGTGGCTCAGTCGTTAAGCATCTGCCTTTGGCTCAGGTCAAGATCCCAGGGTCCTGGTTCCCTGCTCAGCGGGAAGCCTGCTTCTCCCTCTCCCACTCCCCCTGCTTGTGTTCCCTCTCTGGCTGTCTCTCTGTCAAATAAATAAATAAAATTAAAAAAATAATGAAACATCTAATGAAAAAGGTGAGAAGGAAAGACAAAACAAAACAAAGCAAACCTTTCAAAGAATAACCTTCCAAGTGCTGTGTACAAGGCACTTAATACAATAGTCAGGCTCCAACCCGACCCATTGTCATGTAACTTCAGGTGTCCTGCTGACTGACTTTCAATACAGGTATTTTTCTTTATTGGTTACACTTGGTAGATTAAAAAAGGCATTCTTTTTGGATCAGTTCTCATGAGCAGCTCTACGTTTTACTCAGATAGCAATGGTCTACGTTGATATGAGGCATAAACTCTATGTGAGCAGAGGCAGAGTTGATAGTGATTAAGGGTGTGAGGGATTTTGGGAGCAGATGATTCTAGTCTTTTCATTTACTGGTCATGTGACTTTGGGAATGGTACCAAGTCTTGGTTTCCTTCTCCGCAAAATGGGGATAATAATACTACTTGCCTCATAGAGTTGTAGTAAAAGTTATTCATCTAAGTAATGTGGTACCTAGAAATAGTTTGGTAGAGTTAGCAGGACATGGTAAGTGTGACGTCAAAGCCAGCACCTGGGAAACTGTGCTGAGTCTCAGGATCACCTGGAACGGCTTTAAGAAAAAAAGGCAGATGTCCACCCCACTTCACGAGGGTCTCTGATGAGGCCGTTCGGAGATAAGGATCCGGTGCTCAAATCTGGTCATTTGTCCAGGAAATTGTGATGCACACCAGAGGTTGAAAATCACCTGATGATTTGGATTTTTTGCCCTTCAAAACTGAGCGGGCATCCGGGTGGTTCAGTGGGTTAAGCCTCTGCCTTCAGCTCAGGTCATGATTTCAGGGTCCTGGGATCGAGCCCCGCATCGGGCTCTCTGCTCAGCAGGGAGCCTGCTTCCCCCTCTCTGCCTGCCTCTCTGCCTACATGTGATCTCTCTCTCTGTCAAATAAATAAATAAAATCTTTAAAAAAAAAAAACAAAAAACAAACAAAAAAAACCTTAGCCCTTGTTACCATAAAAACCACTCTTTTCCATCCAAATCATTGTCGGCCTCCTGTTGCTCTCATATATGCTCCTCAGCCCTGACCCCACCAGGAAATCAGTGCGGTGCAGGCATGCTGAACATCCCCGCAGTGACCTCAAAGCAGTGACCTCGAAGCAGCCCCCGCTTCGAGGTAAGAAGTGAATGCCAACATCAGTTCTCTAGAGTGAGGAAAATAAAATGCAATTTCTAACAATTGAGGAAATAGGACAACGTATTGTCTTATTTATATGCTGCCATGATTGTCAGACAAAAATAGTCCTTTTGAATAAGGATCACTTGAAGTGATAGACTTAAAGGACTTGAGGAATTTTAGATTCAAGTTGGAAATGGAAATTTTTTCATTTTTCAGTCTTTTTTATCTTTTAAAAAAGCACAGTGCGGAATAACCTTTTAAATAAATATTCCTATCTTTCTAATTAGATATTTTGTTTTTAAATTATTGGCACATAGCCCGTGTGTGTTTTTGTTTTAAAGGATATTGAGCCAACCTGTAATTAACCAATAGTTGAATAGAGTTGTTGTAGATTTTCTCTAATAAAAGCTGCCTTCAGTTTTTTTTTTTAATTTATTTCTATCAGTGCCTGGTTTGTCAGTGATTTGTTGACATGAATCAGAATTCTACTCTAACCTAAACCAAAACAGCTATTTTTCCTAACACAAAAAAGATGAATCATAAAACCAGAGTGATTACATAAAGTGGAGAGCTTATTTTATTCTCACTAGCTTGCATCAATCTGAGAAGTGATGGATACTATGTATCTCCAGCCTGGAGTAAAAATGAGGGAGAAGTTGAGCAAGAGAAGTTTGAAAATGAGATCTATACTTGAGTCAGGGAGAAATAACTCAAGTTCAAAGCTTTACTTTTTAGTACCTTACCAACGTAATTCTGGGAGAATTAATTTTCAGTAGTATTTCACTAATTAATCTTACTAAAATGAATGTTATGAGTTTGGCGAAATTTTTGAACATCTACTGCAAGCCAGTGAACAAAATTAATTCTTTGTCCCTGTGGAGCTTTTATTTGAGTAGAAGGGGGAAGAAATAAATAAATGTGTGAGGTGGTAAAAACATAAGGCAGGGTAAGAAGGGGCATACAGAGAGTTTGAGGGATGGTAAAGGTCCTGAAACCTGGTTTTTCTCTCTTATCCCGAGGAGACTAAAATTAGAGCTTGGCCACTTTGATCTTTATTTTTTATTTTTTTAAGATTTTATTTATTTATTTGACAGAGATCTACAAGCAGGCAGAGAGACAGAGAGAGAGGGGGAAGCAGGCTCCCTGCTGAGCAGAGAGCCCGATGCGGGGCTCGATCCCAGGACCCTGAGATCACGACCTGAGCTGAAGGCAGAGGCTTAACCCACTGAGTCACCCAGGTGCCCCAGGTCTTGGCCACTTCGAGATGCTGGACCGGGTGATGTGTGGAGAGAAAATGCCAAACAAGGCAGGGCTCTGCGTGTAAAGTGAGACTCCCATTTGGAAGTATGCTCAGGGTGGATCTGAGAAGCAGCAGAGGTGAGGAGAATTGCATAAGAATACTATCTGGCAAAACCTGTGGGAGGGGAATCAACATTGACCTTGTAGATTATCGTCTTCCTTTTGAGATGTCTTCCTTCTTCTGCTGCTTCCTGTGGGGGGGGGACTTATTAGAAAGGCAAATTCTGGACAGCATCCTAGACCTCCTGAATGAGGAACTCTGTAAGGGGAGCCTTGCAATCTGTGTCTGATGGGACCATCCGGTCATTCTGGAGCCTTGTTTTTGGAGAGGCTCCTAGCCTGTGAAGGAACTTCATTCTGTCTTCTGTTCCTTCTCTTGGAACAATTTCACTAAATAGGGCTGTTGACCAGCTTCCAAGGGCCCGTCGTTAAAGTAAAGGAAGCTCTTTGAAGTTGTCTGTAGGATCTTTAAGGACCTGATGGTGCTGGGGACTTGGGTGCATCGTTTCTTGTTTTCCACCCCACAGCATAACAAAACCTACTCAAGTGTTAATAAAACTTGAGTTTTATTAGTTAATGGAAAACTTTCCATTACGGGAAACCTAGAATGAAAAGAAACAAGAATTTTAAAAAGAGAGACACAATCAAATGGGCCAATTTGGAAAGCAACTGTGGAGGCAATGCTAGGTTGAAGTTCACAGGGTTTGCTAAGCTCTTAGGTACATAACATCAGAGCAATTGTGTCCACAGTGCTGGGGCAGCCAGATATGCTAAGAATGTGTTGGAATGTGGCTGTCCTATTCATAGGCTCTAGCTTCAAACTGCCTAGGTTCAAACCTTTACGCTACAGCAGCATTCAAAAGATAAAATTTTTTATCAAATATACTTTACTGGTTAGGAAATGGGGGCACTATGGCTCTGTTTCATCATCTTTAAGATGCAGATAATGTTAATGATGATAAGAGATCGTTGTTGAATGCTTACTAAGTACCACACACTGTACTAAGAGTGTTAAATGTATATACCATTTAATCTGCCTAACATCACTGTAGATAAGGTATAATATATTATTATTCCCATTTTGAAGATAAGGAAACTGAGCCCAGACAAATTAAATAACAGGCCTGAGACCATACTACTAGCTTAGTGGATGAACCAGTGTACAGAACCAGGCAGTGTGGCTTAACTATTATTACACATTAATGTAATGTTGTTCTAGTTCTAATTTTAAATTCACTATTATTCAAAGATAGTGTAGAAACACAACTCAAAGTCAAATATCAATGACTTCCAGATTATCTGTCGGCAAACACCTTTTCATTTTTCCCAGTACAACTTCAATGCCATCCTCTCTGTGAAGTCTTCTCCTGACTCTCCCCTGAAAGTTCCTACTTCACCTGCTTACAATGATGATGAGTCTCTCTCTGACCAAAAGAAAAAAAAATGAAGGATAGGGGTTGTTTCATTTACCTATTTCTAGCACCTGCAGGTCTTCCTTCCTTTTTTCTTGCCACATCCTTGCGTTGGTATATGTGATGAAGGGTTATGTTTTAAGCTGCAAACAATACACTGTAGTGTGAAATGACATGCAAGCCTATGTGTGCAGCACATGGAACCATATAACAGGCTTTCATTAAAAAAAAGAGTGTGAGAGTAACAGAGGCTTTCACTGGCCCTTGATGAAAGACTTTTCAAAATGGCGGTGGATGGTGTACTGAGAACGCTGAGGACTTAACAGCGTCAGACATCACACTCCAGTTATATTAGCTTTCTGCACACTGGTTATCTTTATGCTTTTTTCACTGAGATCATCTTCAAGGGCATTCTCCAGGTTTTTCATTGAATTGGGGTGTGAAAACCTGAAAAACAAACCCATATATTACTATACTACATCCCAAGACTACATTCAAAACCCGGGTAATGACTGGCAAGGGGGTAGGGGGGCATCAGAAGGGAATAGTCTCAAATTTGGTAATTGTTTAAACTTCATCAATTAAGTGGAAGGTCTAGAAGCTCTCAAGCAGCAGTAGCCTCGGAATTACAAGTGAACTTGCTCAACCCAGTGCATTTCCATTCACAAATCTATCTGGGAGACATTGCAGGCAGATTCTGAAAAACTATAATTCCGTTCCTAGAAGACCCTACTGACCAAATCCACCAGGTTTATCCTTTCTAATATTCCTGATAATGTATTCTGGTCTCCTGTTTTCTAAATTCCTTTCATTGTTTTTTAATTCATTTTGTTTATGCAAAAGCCTTTAGGAAACATCTACTTTTTCCTTGGCTGAGTTTTTGTTCAGATTAACCAAACTCACTTAAGTTCACAAGGCATTTAAGAATGATATATGGAGGGGTGCCTGGGTGGTTCAGTGGGTTAAAGCCTCTGCCTTCAGCTCGAGTCATGATCCCAGGGTCCTGGGATCAAGCCCCGCATCCAGCTCTCTGCTCTGCAGGGAGCCTTGCTTCCTGCTCTCTCTCTGCCTGCCTCTCTGCCTACTTGTGATCTCTGTCTGTCAAATAAATAAATAAAAATCTTAAAAAAAAAAAAAAGAATGAGATATGGAACTATTCAGGGTCTGCAGCTTTTTTGCTAAATTTAAAGAGAACGTATGCGTTTTCCCAGAGAATGGAGTGAAATAGCTTGACAAGTATACCCCCCTTCCTGTTAATCTGTAGTTGTATATTGATTTCAGAATAGTTTTATTTGGCCCTTGTCATGATTACATTAATGATTAATGTAATGGAACATCAACAACAGTCTTGATTACAGTGTTTTTCATTAATATCATGTAGCCTCCCAGGCATCATTGGCCTGTACACCACCAATAACTAGTTGACTTATAGGAATATCAGTAATTTTACCAAAGAAAATTATTTTTCTGAATGAATGATCTCAGGTAAAATGTTGGCCTTGATAAATCTGACATCAGCAAGTACTTCTTTTTCATTAAACAGTTGAATATTGATGAACATTTAAATGGATATGTGCAGTTCTGGAATTTTTAATTTAATTTAATTTATATTGAGTATTGTAGACATTACTATTATTGTTATTATTTGCAATTCCCATATGACCTATGTAAGAATTCAGATTTTTTAATCAAAAATTAATTTAGAAATACTGCTTTAAAAGAGAAACAAACTTTGACAATGGAACATTCTTTTGTTGTGGAAATTCAAGATCTTAGCTAAATTGTTATCATGCTGAAACAAAGAAAATATGCTCTTAATTTTAATATTTATAATGAGCTAAGCAGACTTTTTGTATAAAATGTATTTATTAATATTTATCCCAATACTTTGTTTATACACGAAGCTCAAATTAATGCAAAAAATCCTTCTAATCCCTTCAGCTCTTTGCGTGTCTCTAGGTCTTCTGAAATAAAGTGAACACATTGCTTTGTGGAGGTATCTAAACTTATGCAAGTGGTGTTCCTTTTAGTAAATTACTTTTTTCTAACAAATTTGCCTCCTAGTTCCTTATGCCCTTGAACTGCAAAAGAAGGTCTGGCTTACCCCAGAATCATACCAGTATGAATGGATTCTGGCTTATAGGCCAAATATGTTTTTATTGACCATGATCAGCACAAACCAACACTTCCTCTTGCACCACACATACTATGTCTAAGGAGTTCTACACACCCACAGAGGTTGTCTTGCCAAAAGAAACTCAGGTCTGCTTGGAGAACAAAAGACTTTCATATCATGGTTTTTTTCCACATAATGTTTGAATACAAAGCCTGTGAACTTTTTTCTGCATAGACGGTCTATAGTACACAATTTAAACTGGCCTGGGACCAGTGCAATTACTTATCTTGGTTGTATGCCCAGGTTCATTGCTTGATATAGCCCAGTGATAAATGTTCTCATTGCAAGAAGCTTTTGAATATCCCCTCCCCTTTTGTTTCTTAATGTATTGTAAGCATGGGCCAAAGGCTACATAGAATCAAGGTAAAAATCAGATAAATCCATATCTCTAGGACCCTGTTACTGGAAAATCATTTTCTAAGATAATTGCTACTATAGCTTCATGAAAAGACTCTAGATAACTATTCCAGAAAGTTTATTTTGGATAAGTGCCATTAAAGATATGTGATCCATTTTTGTTTATAATCATCTGTTTTGACCAGTTCTTCAGGCAGAAATCATGTTTTGGGGCTACATTTTAAGTTACATATCAATTTTAAAATTGACTGCATATTTTCCCTTTGCTAAGGCTAGTTTGGAGCTAATTCATTTGGGTCTAGCAAATACAGACAGAAAAGCAGTTATAACAGATTTAGACAATTGAAATTCAAAAGTGTTCCTAAGATAGAAAGTAGTTATTTATTTACTTAGCTCAGGCCAATCTAGAGTTACGGAGGCAGCAACCTTGGCTAACCTTCTGCTTATTCAGAAACTGCTTTGTTTTAGAATTTAACAGGAGTGAAAATAATAAATTAACTATATGCTTATGCTCATGAACACCATATTAACAAATTGAAAATGGCAAAATATGATTACCTCAGTAGAAGTAGAAAAAGAATGAATAAGCTAAACATCCATTCTTAATAAAAACTCAGAAAAACCGGGGAAGTTCTTCGATCTAATGAAGGGTATATATGAGAAACTTAAAACTAGCATCACACATAATAATAAAAGATTGTTTTTTCCCCTAAGATCAGGAACAAGACAAGGATCTCTGTTCTTACCAATTTTATTCAGGGTTATACTGGAGATTATAGCCAATGCAATAAAGGGGAGAAAAAAGTATCCAGATCGGAAATGCAGAAGTAAAACTATATATTCACAGAAGACATGATTGTGTATGTTGAAAATTCATCAGAATCTACAAAATTAGAACTACCAACATTACTAACACTAGTAATTTAACAAGTTTGCAGGGTTCAAGATGATTTGTAAAAATTAATTGTATTTTTATATACTAGTAATAAATGAAAATGAACCTTAGAAAAACAGTATGATTTACAAAATCCTGAAATCCTTAAAGATAAATCTGACAAAAGATGGGCAAGACCTGTACACTGAAAACGTCAAAACCAAGAGAGAAATTAAAACCTAAATAAATGGAGAGATGTACCTTTCATGAGTGCTCAATATTTTTAAGATATTAGTTCTTTCCAAGTTGACTAAAGATTTAACATGATCCCAGCAAAAATCCCAGTAGGCTTTTTTTTTTTTTTGTAGAAATTGTCAAGTTCTTTCTAAAATTCATATGGAAATACAAAGGATCTAGAATAGCTCAACAGCTTTGAAAATGAAGAACAAAATTCGAGGGGTAACACTAGCTGGTTTCAAGACTTATTTTGTAGCTGCAGTAATCAAGATATTGTGGTAGTGGCATAAAAATAAAAGATCAGTCAAACAAAGTGGAGATAATAGAAATAGATTCGCACGTATGAACAGCTTTTTTTAATGAAAAACTTTTTTTTTAAAAAGACAAAGTTGCAAAGGCAATTCAGTGAAGAACAAATGTGGAAAACATTGGATATCTATCTGCAAAGAAAGTTACCTCATACTTTATTGCAAAAATTTACTCAACATGGATATAAACCTAAACTATAAGACTTGCAGGAAAAAAAAAAAAAAAATTCTTTGAGACGTTACATTAGGCAAAAACTTCTTGGGTGCCTCACCAAAAACATGATGAAAATTGATAAAATTTAAACCTTCTGCTCTTTGAAGACACCATCCCATGAATAAAAAGATAAGCAAGACTGAAAGAAAATATTGGCAGATAATTTATCTAACATAAAACTTCTATCTGGAATATATCAAGAATGCTCATAATTCAACAATTAAGAACAAATAAAAATTGACAAAAGATTTACATAGACATTTCACTAAAGAAAATATGCAGATAACAAATAAACACATGAAAAAATGTTCCATACCAATAGTCACTAAAGAAATGCAAATTACAATCACAATAAAAAATCACCACAGACCAAATAGAGTGGTTACAGTTTAAGAGACCGTACCAAATATTTGTAGGATGTGGAGGGACTGGAGACTTCCAACATAGTGTTGGAAGTGGGTTGGATATACAATGGTGTAATTACCTTAGGAAACAGTTTCTCAAGAAGTTAAACATATCTCTACTCTATGACCCAGCCATTCTATTTCTTGGTGTCTATCCAAGAGAAAAGAAAACATATATCTATACAAAGACTCGGATCCTTAAAAACAACCCAGATGTCTATTAACAAGTGAATGAGTAAACAAATGGCAGTATATCCATATACCACAACACTATTTAAGAATAAAAAAAGATATGCATTCAACAATGTGGTTGACTCAAAATAATGATGTTCAATACAAAAGCCAAACTCACCCTTCTCCAAAAATATATAATGATGGGTCATTCTATTTTTGTGAAACTATTAGAGATTCAAACTAATCTACAGTGACAGATCAGTGGTTGCCTGAGAAGGGAACAAATACATGTCTGAGGAAAACTTTGGGGGTGATTGGATATGTTCATTATCTTGATTGAAGCAATATTTTCACAGATATATATTTCAAAACTTACCAGATTTATGAAATTGAATACTTATATATGTTCAGTTTATTGGATGCCAACAAATGTTTATTAAAAAGCTGGAACTATAGACATTGAGAATATGAAAATAATTATGAAAAATTTTAAGACATAAAACTGACCTATACTTGCTACCGTTAATCAAGACTAATACTCTATCTGACATACTATGATTCTGAATTTAAAAGTAGAGGCTTTTGTGTCTCTTTATATGATCAGCTTGCTATCCAATGGTATTTTGTATTTTTCAATGAAGGTAGTCCATTGATTTTGGAATTAGAATTCTATCCTTAAAAATATTTGTAAAATTTACAGGATACGTGAGGAAAATGTGCACGTATATGTAGTCAAATACTGATTAAAAATGGAATTAGATTAAAATGTTACAGAATGCAGTTTCCTGGACCACTCTTAGAGAATGTACACAACACAACTCTAGAGAAAACCATCACTGTGACATATGGTGAAAATGGTGCCTCTTACAATTGTTTGTCATTATGATCTTGGCAGTTTGAGCCCTTGGAATATAAACATGATCTATTTTTACAGATTTCAACCCTATGAATTAGGAAGGAAATGGAGTGATTCAAAGTGCCCTATTTTTTTTTTAAGATTTTATTTATTTATTTGACAGAGAGAGGTCACAAGTAGGCAGAGAAGCAGGCAGAGAGAGAGGGGGAAGAAAGCTCCCTGCCGAGAAGAGAGCCAAATGCAGGGCTTTATGCGGGGCTCGATTCCAGGACTCTAAGATCATGACCTGAGCTAAAAGCAGAGGCTTTAACCCGCTGAGCCACCCAGGAGCACCCAAAGTGCCCTATTATTAATAGGACTTTTCTCTGAGGTAAACATTTGGTGAAAGCAAGCTCAGCAGATAGGCCTGTGGATGTGATGCACCTGTAAACTTTGCAACGGGACAGAGGTGACTTGCTTGTTTTAGAAGTAAAGTCCACAACCGAAAGCTTGAGAATAAATTCTAAACCATGAATTTTATGGCTGGTCTAGAGAGAAGAGGCTGATATAATAAATCAGAATAAATGAAAAGAAGCTGTACCCCTTTGAGCTACAAGGGCATGGGCACCAAGGGGGAGAGAAGGAAGTAAATCAAGATTGTGAAGCTTCCTTCACAAGCTTCCTTTTGTACTCATTCATATTTGATGTAGAAGAACTGTATAGTTTCTGAATTTCCAAAGATGATAAGGACAACTAGGTTTTATTTTGTTGTGAATTCTGGAAGATCTTTTTGCAGGAACAAGTAATAATGAACCTGTCTTACAATCACAATATTCAAAATGAAGTCTATTTTTAACATTTTTAATTATACAAAGGATCGTTTTCATTGTGGGAAAATTAGAAGATAAAGATAAGAGAACAAAACAAAGCAAAAATCCTCCTGTAATTCCATTGCGGGGATACAATTCTTCATATGTTATGGATGTCCTTCCAGGTTTTCTTTGTATATATACCTAAATATAAAGTATGTTTATATAGTAATATATGTAAACATAATGTAATATAATTTAATATATAAATATAATATGTATTTAATGTAATTTAATATAATATAAATACATGTTATGTTTAGGTATATATGTATATCTATATCTATCTATACATATCTCTATCTATATCTATATATATTTGTGTATCTGTATCTATATATACATACATATCTCTATCTATATTAAACCTTAAATATTTCTCAGTATGCTTTATTCTCTTAACAAATTATCTCCATGTCAATAAATACACATCCGTACCACCATTTTATACCTTCAATTGTTTCATTGTATGAATGAGCCAAAAAACTCCTAGCCAATCTCAAGGCTGTTAAGGTCTGTTTATTTTTAATTTCTCTTGCATTTTTCTGAAGGAACAAAGATTTCCTCTATCACGTGATTCTAGCAAAAAAAAGATTAAAAAACCACAGTTCCAAATTTTAAAAGTGCTTTGGAGTCATGCCTGTTGAACTGTTAATTTTACAATGCTGTTGAACACGAAGCTCTTTTTAGTGGTCATTACATGATATTTATGTGCAATTTCTGGGCATCACTGTTCTAACACAGTAATAGAATTGGATCTTTCCCTTTGGCTGACCTCTCAGGGAATCTCATGCATTTTCCACAATATCAAAATCCATACATCGATACTAATTTATGAAATTTATTTAAAATACAAAGGAACCTCATCTGTTCAGACAATTAGCCAATAACCATTAGATCAAAGGACACCAAGTTTTTCTCTTAAGCTCATGTAAAAGTATCTTAAGACCTCTAGCTGGCTTTTGTGTATCATGAGGATATTTGCCTGCTAAGCTGCCTTTTGACACATACGACCAAATCCAACTGTTGGCCTTGTGGCCATGAGCTATTGTGGAAAATGTATTTTATGAATAGGAAGGAGACTAAGGGGGTAATCCCTAAAGTTTGTGAACTTGGGGAGTTCTCAGCCTCTCCGGGGCCCAGACTATTCATCTTTAAAGTGATGGAGTTGGAGAAGGTAGCTCTAAGTTCCTCCAGTGCTAAAGTTCTATGAATCTGTTATAGAGAACTCTGGAGCCCATTCCTTTAGTCATGGACCTGTTACAGACCCAGATACTTCATCCCTGGCTGCTTGGTTGTATTCCTAGCCACTGACCTCATCTCACCCACTTTTTTTCCTTGATTATTTTGCTTTCACTTCTGGTACCTAGATCTCGGATACTTTCTTCTTCTTCTTCTTCTTCTTCTTCTTCTTCTTCTTCTTCTCCTTCTCCTTCTCCTTCTCCTTCTCCTTCTCCTTCTCCTCCTCCTTCTTCTTTTTAATTCAATTAGCCAACATATAGTACATCTTTAGTTTCAGGAGTAGAGTTCAGTAATTCATCAGTTGCATGTAACACCCAGTGCTCATCCCATCATGTGCCCTCCTTAATGCCCAACACCCTGTTATCCCATCTCCCCACACCTCCCCTCTAGGACCCCTCAGTTTGTTTCCTATAGTTAAGAGTCTCTCATGGTTTGTCTCTCTCTCTCTCTGATTTCTTCCCATTCAGTTTTCCCTTCCTTCCTCTATGATCCTCTGCACTATTTCTTATATTCCACATATGAGTGAAACCATATGATAATTGTCTTTCTCTGACTGACTTATTTCACTCAGTACAGCCACTCTGGTAAACAGTATGGAGGTTCCTCAAGAAGCTAAAAATAGAACTATCCTATGACCCAGCAATTGTGCTACTAGGTATTTACCCCAAAGATACAGATGTAGTGATCCGAAGGGGCACCTATACCCCAATGTTTATAGCAGCAATGTCCATAACAGCTAATGTCCATAAACTATGGAAAAAGCCCGATGTCCATCAACAGAGGAATGGATAAAGATGATGTGTGAGAGAGAGATATATATATATGAACATATATATGAATATGTTATTATATATAATATATATATGGCAGAATGAATATATATTATATATTATATATTATATATGAATGTATAATATGAATATGAACATGAATATTATTATATATTATATATGAATATATATATTCATATATATATTTTGCTCTTTCTTTCCTCACTCTACAGTTATGTCCTATCTGTTGCTTATGTTCTGTGAAATCTGCCATGTCCCATTGGATTAACCCAACTATTTTTGGTCCTGGTAACCATTGGCCTGTACCACAAACATGTAGCTTGTGACCCATGGCATCCAAGGCTAGTGAGGGTGTGTTGGATCTGTTTCTATTCCGTATATCCAGAAGAAAAGAAAAGCTTCAATACCTAGCCATCCTGTGCATAGTAATTGCCTACAAGATGGTAGTACTGACACGTGCTATAACATGAACTTGAAAACATTATGCTAAGTGAAAGCAGCCAGTCACAAAAAGCCATATACTGTATGATTCCAGTTACGTGGAATATCCAAAATAGGCCAATACAGAGAGACAAACAGTAGGTTAGTGATTGCTAGGGCTGGAGAAAGAGGAAAATAGAGTGACTGGTAATTGCTACAAGGTTTTTTTTCTTTTTCGGGTGACCAAAATATTCTGGAATTACAAAGTGATGATGGTTGCACAACCTTGTGAATACACTAAAAACTACCAAAATGATGGAGTTGGAGTTTATGGTATGCAAATTATATCAAAAAATTTGGTTAAAATATTCAGGAAATCATTATTTATATAATATTAATTGCTCAGACATTTGGAAATATTTCCACAACCAGTTTTAGGGAGGTGGTCAGGACCATGGAGGTACAGCCAAAACACAGTGCCTTTTTATCTGGTGCTTTCCCGGGGCCTAAGACTCTCCTTCTCTAGGGAGGTGCTTCTCTTGATAACTGTTGAGAGAGCCCTACAAAGGTCTGCAAACTTTTTTCCTGGGTTGGTAATGTAGTTCCTGACTAAAACATTAAAGTGCATCTTGACTAAGAAGGTAAATAAAGAAGAAATGAGATTCTGCCTGAAGCATTGTTCCCTTGGTATCTGTCCCCTCAAGGCTAAATTCAACAAGATAGATGATAGACAGACAGATGGCAGGTAAGGCAACATCAACAATAACAAAAACAAGTTGGATTTCAGTGGCAGAATTTTTTTTTTTTTTTCAAAAGAATTGATTCAACTGACTATTGCACTGTGTCCCAGAGCTTTAAGTTGAATAAACATAATCTCAGTATCTTCGGTTAGCTTTGGAGTCCAACTGTCTATGAGACCCAATGCCCCAAATATTTTGGAAGGCTGTCTCCCCTATTCGCTTCCCCCGGGGAGGTTTATACCTCGTCATCTCACCTGCTGAGAGTATGTCCTATTTTTAAAGGCCTCCAGAGAAGATGCCTCTTCAAAGAGATGGGAAGACAGAGCTTTGCCCTATGCAGCGTTCCCTGTGGAGCTAATTGGCCAGGTGTCTGATCTCCATGGCGTCTACCTGGCTCCCTCCTCCCCCACAGGACTGAACGGCTCTCGGAAAAAACTCTGAGCCCAACACACCTTTAGGGCTTTGTTGTTATTTTGTTTTGATTATTTTTCCGACAGAGAAACTCCTTCAGCTTAGGCGGGGCCAGCATTAGGATAGCGGTGATGCTCCCTAGAAGTCCTGGTGGCTCAGAGCCTCACAGCCTCACTTCCCAAGCTGCCCCACACGAACGACCCAGGTTCACCCAAGCTGAGGAGTCGCTGGTTACTTTCTTTCACGTGTTACCTCAGTGTACCCTCTGACCCTTCCATGTCACCCTCTCTCTCTTTTCCTGGCAGATTGGAAGGTATCTAGCACAGTCTTGTCACTTTGTGAAAGAAGAAACTAAGGTGAGGTACAGACTTGCCCAGGACGATCCAGTGAGGTACTGATTGATTGAGGTCCAGATCTGGAGCACCAGCTGAGGGGCTCCCTGCTCCCGGCATGCTGTGCTGCCGTTCTGTTAGATGCATGCCCAGTTAGATGCATGCCCCTTTCACAACAGTAAGAATTATTAAGATGATACCATTGCAGCAAAACATAGGCATTTTCTGCTCCAAAACTAGCAAAAGCCAGATGCCACAAAAAAAAGAGCCCCTCTGCTTTTATAGGGACCAGAAATTCTCTCATGAGCCAACTTGGGTTTCTTAGGCATAAGAAACAAAACTCTTGAATAGTGTTTGTTTTGATGTGTGTCATTTTATTTCATTTTATTATTTCTATTTTCTGCATGTCTTCGTGTTTTTATTTTTTTGTATTATTTTCCTTGCTGTTAATGACACAGAACTGGCAATTGTCTTCAATGTTGATTGCTCGGGACGTTGCATAATCACAACACCATGCCATCAATGGCAGCCAACCCAGACTCAGTACTGACTGTCCATCTTCCCCTCTGGACTGTTCCAGAGGCTCTGCTGTTATCACATGCCAATGAAAGGCACAAACTAGATAGAACATGAGATTATAGTCCTAAATTGACATTTGTGGGTTTGCTTCCTTTATATGAACTGTGTTACTAACCAGATGCCCTGGGAAACAGGAGTTTAGACCGCCTTTCCTAAGAACTCTAACCAGAGACCGTATCCTTCTATCCAATTTCTGATACTCAAACCAAAGGCTCTTATTATAGGGCTTGGGGTTTTCTTTGGTTGAATTACTTATATTATTATTTTAAAAATTTAGGGGTTGAAACAGAAGAAGCCCTTTTTATAGTAATTGCAAGAACACTCTGCATTAAATAATAACCCCCCGAATCAGAGAGTTGCCCTCTGATTTACCACAATATTCCTTTAGCATAGATTGGTGGAAAGGATTAGCTTCCCCCATTCTCCAGACAGGAAAATTGGAGCAATGGTGTTGTTTCTCAGAGCCAACCAGCCGTGGAGCCTGGCCTCAGCATCAGATCTGCTGATTTCCACTTCTGTGCAGGAACTGACATTGGGGTTTAAATTAAGAAACTGTATTCTAAAAGGAAAGGTTTGCCATTATTTGGGCCAAGGCTTACTGACTTTGGCAATGGGACCAAGTGTCACACTTTCCTTTGGCAACTGTGGGTATTCCAGTCCGATCGGTATATATTTCCAAGAACTTTCCCCGTGGGCCTCTTTTTTGGCTTCCATTTACAAAATGTTAAGGGATAATAACATCTACCAAGTACGTGTCTAAAAATTTTGCACTGAAATGTTCCATGCTATGCCCCCTCCTTCTCCATTCTTCTTCTTTTTAGATGTCCTCAAATGCCCTTGCACCTCTGTATTCTCCAGGCACAGACTTACTGTTCTGCTTCCAAATCACCCTCTTCTCTATTCCTGCCTCCTTCATAAGATAAATCACCCAAACACCTTCAACTTGCGACCCTGTTATGTGAATCCAAATGCCGACATTATTTTTGCTCTACCACTTGATGCCAAGACCACAACCTACAGCTCTGCTCCTCATCTCCATTCCAGAAATGTGAACTCTCCCCCAGCTTCCCTCTTACTTGGGTTCCCTAAGTTTATCTCCTCGCCGGCTTGCCATCCTGTTTATGCGTGGTCAGATGTCAGATGCATCTGTGTAAGAACAGGAGCCTCTCAGAATAGAGTGCCTTGGAAATGTATTCATCCTCACAAAACCTGTAGTGGAAAAGACACAGCTGCTTAAGAGAATACATGAAGGTGAGCCAGGCTACAAAATGCACTATTCTGCTTGAATTCATTTACAGAGTTATATGTACACACGCTCTGTTTTGTCATTTTCTAGTGTGAATGTGCTTATAATGTCAAAAAAAGAAAAAAAGTAAAAACTTCCTTTAAAAAATATTTATTATTGGAAGAGTCTCATCTTTTTATGAATAACCCCACTCCATCTGAATTATTCTGGAAGATAAGCTCTCTTTCTTCCCTTTTAATGCACCTGGTAAGTAAATATATCCATGGAAATTCGTTATGTCAGTAAAATAGATGTTTATCTTTGGAATGTGCAAGTATCTTTTCCAC
Organism: Mustela erminea; assembly: GCF_009829155.1. Taxonomy (NCBI): domain Eukaryota; kingdom Metazoa; phylum Chordata; class Mammalia; order Carnivora; family Mustelidae; genus Mustela; species Mustela erminea. The sequence goes on from NC_045620.1 coordinate 109,138,031, forward strand.
TAGCTGAGGCCAGCAAGGTAAATTGTTACAGTTACCAGGGCATGTGAGGACATTGGCAGTTCATTTGTTTACCTAACAAACTTCACTTGAGCACTAACTATATGTCTGATGTTCGTCATATACTCCGAAATGTGGCCAATCTCTTTTCCTAAATTGTGCTCGCTAACTTGACCCTTCATTTCACTTACTATTAACATGTCTGTCTCCCTCCTAGACAAGATTCTCAACCAGGGGCAGTTTTGTCCCCCAGGGGACATTTGACCCGTGCCTGAAGACATTTTTTTATTTTCACAGTAGGTAGGTGCTTCCCTAGCTTGTGGGCAGAGGTGCTACTGGTATATAGTGGTTAGAAGCCAGGAGTGTTGCTAAACACCTTACCATTCACAAGACAGCCCACCACAACCAAGCATCACATCAAAGTGTAATTAATTATTCACATCAAAATGTGAATAATTCTGAGGGTGAGAGCCCTGTCTCAGACTATGTGCTCTTGGGAGACAGGGATTGTGTCATAATCTCTCTCTCTTTCTTTCTTTTTTTTTTTTTTAGTTTTAATTCTGCTATAGTTGACAATCCGTGTTATGTTAGTTTCCAGTGTACAATATAGTGATTGAACAGTTCTGAACTTCATTCAGTGCTCATCACAATAAGTGTACTCTTCACCCCAACACCTAGTTCACCCATTCCCACACTCACCTCTTCTCTGATAACCACCCATTTATTTTTTATAGTTAAGAGTCTTTTTTTTTTTTTTTTTGGTCTTTTTTGGTTTGTCTTTTTTCCTTTGTTCATTTCATTTCTTAAATTGCACATATGAGTGAAATCATATGGTATTTGTCCTTCTCAGACATATTTCACGTAGCCTTACACTCTGTAGACCCATCCATATTGTTGCAAGGGGCAAGATTTCTTTCTTTTTTATAGCTGAATAATATTCCATTGCCGTTCACACTGCATCTTCGTTATCCATTCATCCATTAATGTGTGTCATAATCACTTTGTATCTCTGCTACCACACACATAGTGATGGCTGTGGTCATAAGGTTGAAATTCCAGGTGTGCCAAGAGGACCAGGACCAAGCCCCTTTTCTAGAGACTTGTTACTTCAAGGTTGATCCTAGACCAGTCAAATTGGTGTCATGGGGGAAGTTTTTAGAAAAGCAGAATCTCAACCCCCTACTCCAGACCTGCTGAAGCCTCATTTACATTTTCACAAACCCTCTGGTGATTCATCTGCACATCAAGGTTGAGAAGCTCTGACCAAAAGGGTTTTATTGTTAAATGGGTGGATAGGCTGAAGATGCTCAGAGGCAAAGGTCCAAGTTCATCTGGCAGCAAGGCATGCAGGAATTCCACCTGGATTTATTTGTGTAGCGCGGGGTTTAGGTGCGCATGCGTGCAGCCTAGAAGACAGCCGGAACTGGGGACCGAGAGCCACAGCCGGTAACCCAGGAGAAACCATGCAGTACCAATAAACTAGAAGGCTGTGGTGGTGATGAATGGGCAGACGCTGAGGAACAAGAGGCAGCGGCTGGGTCAAGGGAAAGGGGTGGGACAAGACTCTGGGCGTCCGTGTGGAAGAGAAAGACTGCCAAGCAGCGCCAAGGAGGCTGACAGTGGGAAAGGGCAGGCCATGTGCCAAACCTGGGAGAGGCCAAGGCTCTGAGACTGCGGGGGTGAGAGGCAGTGGCCCAGACTGGCTACAGGCTGTTCATTCCATTGTCTGGGTGGCTTGGGTTCATAAGGGGAATCGAGTTACTCAGAATCCTTATACAATAGCTCCCAGTCCTTCCAGGACTTGATAATGTGGTAATTAACATGGGGATTCCAGGAATGCCTTGGATTTGAGTTCTGTCTGTAGCAGGCTGATATGTCTGGAATCTGGACATTGGAAATTGCTATTCCAACATCCTCCTTATTTCCTTCACCAAGAATCAAGTGGCCTAAAAATCCGAGTGAAAGGGCAAATAGGAACCAGACTAAAAGGAAATCTCTGAGGGGGGTCGTTCCGGTAACATTTGCCAGGTTTCCCAGCAGCCCTTTTGTATTTGCCTGTGGTCAAAACACTCCCATTGTTTTGGAACATTGTGACATTAGGAGAGCCTGTGACAGATGTTCAAAGTCTTTGATAGTGTGTGTTTTTTCACTAGCCACTGGAGCCCTTTTTTAAGGAGATATTGACTTAACCAAGCTCTCTTGGTAAATGACATCTGGTGTTTCAGGGCTCCTGTCACAGCCTAACCAGGGCCTGGACAACTTACTTGCTCTGGAAGGTGAAGAAGAGTTGGCAGCTGGCCAAACTGTGGTTGCAGGAAGACCCATGTCTCTTAGTAAAGTCACTTGAGTTACCTCAGGAACCTAGCATCCCGTGGTCAGCTGAGAACTGTACCCCTGGAAACAGCCACTTGTCCAAAATAAATCAGATTCTGGCAGAGTATAGACACAGCACCCAGATCCCAGATTCAATTCATTTTGCTAGGGCTTCCCTTAGGAGGGAAAAATTTGAAAATGCCTTATTGGCTTTGCCTCTTTTAGATGTTTAGATCTCCATGCATTCCCAGAGCTAGGCTGGCAAGCTCTCAGATCCTGTGGAGCCAAGTTCAGAAAGGCATGGGTAAGGAAACAGAGACTTGAAGGACAGAGTAGACTTGAGACCATGAGTTTGAGTGTTGGATTCATTACCAGCTTAGCCACTAACTGGCTCTGTGACCATGAGCAGGTTCCATCAACTCCTTCACACCCAGTTTCTTTCTCTCTAAGAGAGGCCTTGTAACACCTAGTTTAAAAGGTTGATCCAAATCCTAAATGAAACAATACATATAAAGTACTTAGCAAATTCTTGACATACAGAATTCAAGGAACAAAGGTCATCCCTGTTTTATTGTTTTTATGTGATTGTGCATAGTCATGGAGCTGGTCAGTGCAGGAGACGGGCTGCAAAGCCAGACCACCCAGTCACAGGAACTTACTGGAGCTCCTCCTCCCTCTGTTCCTACAAAGTTGTAGGGCCCAATCACATTTTCCTATTTCTCTTCACCTTGAAAAATCCAAGTCCTCCAAAAGGATGATTAAATATTGATTTTTCCCAAATTTGAATCAAGTTGCCTTAACCTGCCAGTGAGAAACACGTGTTAGTCACCCCTTCCCAGCTCTCTGGTCTATGTATTTGGTTAAATAGTTCTCCCCATGGCTCTTGAAGATCTGCAAAGCAAAAAGATTCTCTATAAGGTGAAACAAAGAATGAGCACCACTGTAGCTGGCTACTGTCTTCAGCCTTTCCCCGAGGAGGCTGCTTAGCTCAGTTTGCTTCTGGAGAGCCATCATTTGCCCGAATACCCCAGTCCCTCTCAGAGATCAGAATGGCTTGGTATCTGGTCCCAAGTTTGAGCTCAGTTTCTAGGCTGTGGCAAAATTCAAAGCTGCAGCTCAGAGCTTATGTCTTAGACTTGAACTGTAGACAATTCCTTCACTCTTGGTACAGTGGGACCCAGAAGAATTCTAGTCTGTTCATCCCTTGTTTCAGCCTTCTATTGAGGAGCCGAAGCAATACTTTATCATGAGCAAAATGTACAAATAGCAAATGCACAGTGTCTTCTCTGTAGCATAGAACATTCTAGATTTCAAGCACCCAACTTTCTAACACAGCGAATCAGAAAGGCTTTGGAATCATCCAGAGCTGGATGGGAAATCCTGGCTCCACAATTTACTAATTGCTTGATTTTTTTTGTTAATTATGTGACCTCTCAAAGCCTACTTGCTCATTTGTGAAGTGGATATGATAGCAATAATGACTTCGTAGGATTGCTGTGAGGATGACATGAGACAGCATTCAACACACGTCTGGCATATGCTGGAGGAACTTAAGTGTCCTAGATTTTATGGAGAGAGCAGTTGGTGCATAGGGAATTGGAAAAAAAAAAAATGCTTGTTTTCGATGTTTGTCACCAAAGCAAATAGTTGGTTTTATGTCTTTTCTCTTTGGAAGTACTAGTGCAGTGTGTTCATCTCTTTTCCAAGGGCGAGGATTGTGACAGAAGTAGCTATGTGTGCAGTGGAGTTCAGGGGTTCACGGGGCTCAGGGATATTCACAGGGAGATTCTTTTGGAGACTCTGCCACTGTTTTGTTTGCAGGTGAAAATACAGAGCGATGGAATTGAAGGGGCATGGAGGCAAAAAGCCAGTCCTCCGGTTCCCTGGATCACCACCCTTGCAAGTCCGGATGTTTCCTAATGGCCTCTCAGTCCCCCTTCCCGAGAAGCGAGCCAGCAGTGTGGAACTTTCCTACTTCCACCCCCTTCTTCATGTCACATACGGTTTCAGGACAGGAGTAGCAGACGTCCCAGGGATGTCCACCTCGAGATGAGCAGCACACACAGGGGATGAGTTAATCCCCAATTCCTATTAGAGAATGAGCGTGGGAGAGAGGAAGAAAGGAGGAGAGCCTGACTGCTGACAGTGCAATTTTGTAGCTGAAAGTGCTTTAATGGTGGTTCGCCACTCTGTGGAAGGCAGGCAAATCACTTAGGCAATCAACTCCTTTCATGGATAATGAGTATGGACATCTTTCCCAGGATCCTGATGGCGCAAGATGTAGAAACAAATTGTTTGTGACACAGAGCCCCAGAAATATTCGCTGGTAGGTACAGCGTGAACACCTCACAGGGCCCCGCTGCCCAGGGAGCTGGGTTGTGCGGTGCCCACCAGCCTCGGATCCCGGTCACCCGGGGAAAGACGCCTGGCTAACTGCCTCGCTGGAGAATCAAGTCTGCAACTTTGCTTTTTATTACTCTTGGAAGAGCTTGTATCTCTGTTCCCAGTGGATCCAGGTTCATTGCCACTCTTCTTACTCCCTATATGTGGCCAGGACACGGTGGGCAGGCAGGTTGAGCCCGGGGCAGAGTATGGACTAACTGAGTAGTTGCTGTAAACATCTAAGTCACTCAGTCAGGGTGCTCTACAGATACATTTTTGAAGTCTAAACTATCATCTATTGTATTTCACCATCAATAAGAGTACTCTGCAATTATGTTTAATATATCATATAAGCTTTTATAGCCTTCAGCATTCTCTCCTGTGTTGTCTCTCACACCATCTTTAACAAGAGTGCCCCAGATTGTATAAATCATTACCATTTTACAAGTCCAACACTGGCCACAGTGTTGAAACCATAGCTTTTTAACTTCTTTCAAAATGGAGTAAATGGTGGGACCTCTCTGGAACTAATCTCGAAGATTAAACTAATTCATCAGCTTGAGGCACAGTAAAATTTTGGTGATTATTGTCCGCATACTTTTTTTTTTTCTCCTTGAAATTAATACCTCCATCCATTCTCCATATGCCACATGCCCCATCCTCTAGTAAGATGCTCTTTTTTAAATAAAAAAAGAGTTTTCATTCATAAACCTAATCAAACTAAAGCTGCTGAAAATAAAACATATCCAGTTTTCTAAGCCTTATAACCAAATCCATTAATGGGAAGAAAATAGCCAAGAAGTTGGTGTGACTCCCAGTAGGAAGCAGGTGGAAGCAATTTACTGACAGAGTCGCCAGTTTATGACTGGGGTGTGTTCCCCATTCTACCAGCCACACACTAATTAGCCATAGTAAACAGACGCTAGGGTTTTTTAGAATGTGGATTTCATAATTCTCCCATTCTGTATGAAGCTCATTCTTAAATCATACTTTTTCTCTTAGTTGTTCACAGATTTCTTCAGTTTATGTATTATAGTAGCAGTCCCTTCTCTCTTTTTTTTTTTTTAATATTTTATTTATTTATTTGACAGACAGAGCTCACAGATAGGCAGAGAGACAGGCATAAAGAGAGAGGGGGAAGCAGGCTCCCTGCTGAGCAGAGAGCCTGACGTGGGGCTCGATCCCAGGACCCTGAGATCATGACCCGAGTGAAGGCAGAGGCTCAACCCACTGAGCCACCCAGGGACCCCCAGTCCCTTCTCTTTAAAGGACTGATTGAAGATGACTCCTTAAGGGCTCACTCATGCCCTGAAATCGTCAATCTGTATCAATCTAATGCTAAGATTATGGCACTTCCAGTAGGTTAGGGCTTCTAAGTTCATATTTACATATGTTAAATAGTGGGATGAAAAGATCCAGACTGCATTATTTTGCTGAACTTACAAGTGATTGGCACCATATTGTCTTTAGACATGTGATTAGATATTTGCTTTACACATGTGGAGCTAACATACTTGTTTTTATCTCGGGATATATTGACAAACTAAAATATGTATATATATAATATAGATTTTTAAAGATTTTATTCATTTATTTGACAGAGAGAGAAAGAGAGCAAGCAAGCAGGGGGAGCAGCAGGCAGAGGGAGAAGCAGGCTCCCCACTGAGCAGGGAACTCAATGTGGAGTTCAGTCTCAGGACCCTGGGATCATGACCTGAGCTGAAGGCAGAGGCTTAATGACTGAGCCAGCCAGGTGCCCCTAAAAATACATTTTTAAAAATTTCTTTCAGAGAAGTATGTGGAGTTAGGGATATAGGTCCCCATTCCACTTTGTTACAAGGTAAAGAGTGCTCAATCTAGGTAGAATCTTGTATCTGAAAGAAATCTTAGAATTCGATTCTAGATACTAAGAGTCACACAGCAAGAAGGTGGCATGACTAGGACCACAGAGCAAGTTCTTAAAAAACCTGAGATTCTCCCAATAAAAAAAAATTATTTAACGCATATTTAAGGTCCTGGGTTCCACTGGGTCTGAAACTGGAAATTCAGAGATGGATAGGATATAATATCTGCCCTTAGGTAATGCACTTGCTATTTCTACGTCTTTGACCTTGGTGGGAAGACCAGGAGAATACCACACATATCATGTGCCTTCGGTTCAGGACGACATTTAAGAAAAGATTTCATTATAGTCATGTGACCAAGATGAGCACTGTGAGATTAGGGAGGGCTGGATTATGGAACTATTAAGGGACAACCATACCAAGGTGTGGTGCTCACAGTGTCAGTATGACCTAGAGGAAGTCTCTGGTGGAGTGACATAGAAGAGTCCTTGGAGAGGTCCATCCAATGCCTCGTCTGTTATCTGGGTTGATTAATGAACCTGATAACATAACAAGAAAGAGAGCAAAAACTCCATATGACAGTTTCAGTATGAATAAATAATTCCCACCAAAGGCAAAAATGAGTTAGAAATAAAATAAGGAAAAGTAACAGGAATAAATATAAAATACTACATGGAACCATCTAGCTTGATGATAAATACATTTAATTAAAATGGCTTAGCTGTTTTATTTCCATTGAACATTTTTAGCAGAGTTTTGTCTTTATTTTGTTTTATTTGATAAAAAGAGAAATAAATAAGAATCAGTAAATGTAGGCAATTGTACTATGAATATATATTAAGGGGTGGATCTATTGTTGCCTTAAGCAACAGTTTGAATTTTGTACATTTGATAGTGAATCTTTTATATTCAGTATTTGGTTTCAAGACACTTGCTAATGAAATGGTGGATGTTTTAGGAATATAGTAGCTCCTCCTTGAGTTTCATTCGTTAGCATTCATTCATCTATAGAAAACATGCAGTTTGGCATTCGGTCTAACACCAAATGTCCAGTTACCAGAAGTCACCAAAAGTTAATGGAGAGTTTGAAGAGACCACCGAGTTTTTCCCATGGATGTGGTTAACAGGGGAAAATAGTAAATGTTTCTTAAAGTTACAGAAGGTAGCAAAGCCTCATTTTCTTTTCTTTTTTTTTTTTAAGCAAAGTCTCATTTTAACTGGAAGTGTAATAGATTTCCTAAATGAAGCATACATAGTCATAAAAAAGAAATCAGTTTGGCTGATGTTATCGTTACTCTCTCTTCCAATAACTGGGAGGGTTTCTTAGGAGTTAGACTGTCACAAGTGCATATTTCAGGTTGTCCCCCACAAAGAGATGTCATTCCTAGAAATTTGGGGACCTACTCATTCTGCCCTTGGGCTCTCCTAGTTAAGGAAAAAATACCTGAAGCACTTTCTGGCATACCTTTTTTTTTTTTTTTTCCTAAAATCACTTTTAATATTCTTCAGTTGCCTTAGAGTGAGTACTAATGCACAATTCAAATCAGAGTTGACTAAATGGGTTAAGAGAGTGGATTGAGGCCTGTTCCTCATTTCTTGGCAAAACTGAGTAAAAGATTAGGTTTTCTAGCTGAAACTCAAGAGCGGCGACCGGTTCCACAGGCAGTAAGGACACTTTCCAAATTCTCAATATGGCACCTGGACACTCTGCAGTTCTCTCTTCACACTCTCTGAGTCTTTCCCCCATGTCCTGCTCACAAGAGTAAGAACTCTGCTTTTCGGACTTACTGTAGCTATGGCTCAAGATATAATATATTCTAAATGTATATTGTTTATGGATGGACTGATAGTAACATGCTTATGTTCACAGGGGCTTATTAAATTGAATTGAATTGAAAGGGTTAATACCCTTTGGGTCACATTATTGCTTTAAAGGACTTACCGAAATTCCATGTCAACATGTCATGATTCACAGGTATTTCTTGTATCATATTTCTTTCTTGTGATCAAAATCTTGTCTTGGGCTATCATTCTGCCTTCCAACATTCATCACATAGATGGATTTCAGAGCATCACACGAAATAAACACAGCAAATATCAAGATAAAGAATTTCCTTTTTCTTTAGCCATGTTTATCGATATTTTTAAAAATAAATTAAAAATATAAAAATTTAAAAATGAATCCTCTAAGCATGACAACAGTATACACCAAATTATTAGCAAATCAACTCTCATTATGATTTTTACATTCACTATATTTATTTTAACCCATTATTAATACTGTCATCTTTCTGGATTCATCATGTCATCGTTTTTCTCATGTATATGCTATGTGTCTAAAGAAGTTTGGGAATAGTTCTGAACTTAATATAATCTTAACTTTCCCTGTGTTCTTTCTGTTCTTTCACAAAAGTCATCTATTTAGGACTGTACATGTTACATATAGAATACAAGTACATGCAAAAGGAGACTATATAAAATTGGACTCTTTAATCACTTTTTTTTTATTATTAGGAAACAAAAATACAACCAGTAAGTATTACACCCTTTTAATTACTGCCTTTAGGTCAGGGGTCGAATGTGGGTTACATTTAATTTTATTTTAATAACCCAGGAAGTCATTTCTTTGCCATTTAAATATATAAAATTTTAAATAATTCAGAAGTGTAGAAAACATAAAAGATGAAAATCCACTTTAGAACTCTGCTTAGAAATGAGTTAACAGCTCACTGGTTTGGATAGATGCTTCTAAATCTTTTCTAGACACTTATATACATATGTAGACATACATATAAAGCCTATTTATTTAGAACTATTCTTAATATGCAACTGGCTTCTTTTTTGTAACCCAAAAATGTGTCGTGGATAGTGGATAGTAAATTTAGGTCTACCTCATTTTTAAAAATGTTTGCTTAGATTCAAACCCTAGCTTTGCCACTTAGTATCTCTGCTACGTTACCTCATTTTTAAAGTGGAGACAATAACTGAAGATTGTCGTTAAGAAGACTGACTGAGTGTGTGAAAAATACTTGCTACAATTTCTGGCAGAAAGCGAACAATATATGGTAGGAGGGAAAGTCCCCTATTGATCGACATTTAAGTCGTTTCTAGGGTTTTTGTCCTTAAACGGAAATGTTAAATAATTTTTATACACTTGTCCAACAATCTATAAAATAAACTCTTGGAAGTAGAACTATTGGATGACAGGGCACGCATAAATAATGTCCTTGTAAGTTTTGACCATAAGGTATCTCCTTGCGGTTGTAGGCAAATCATAGCACATTCTAGTTGGTTTCTCTCATACCATTCAGTGCTTTATACAAAACATTAAACAGGCAAAAAACAAAACAAAACAAAACAAAAACATTAAACAGAGGGGTGCCAGAGTAGCTCAGTCCGTTAAGCCTGTGCCTTCGGCTCAAATCATAATCTCAGGGTCCTGGAGTTAAGCCCTGGATCAGGGCTCTCTGCTGAGCAAGGAGACTGCTTCTCCCTCTCCCTCTTTCCCTCCCTGCTCCTGATTTCTCTCTCTTTCATGCCCTCTGTCTCTCTCTCTCTCAAATAAATAAATAAAATCTTAAAAAACACACACACACACACAAAACATTAAACATCTTGTCATGGAATCTATTCATCTCAACACTTTCTCTACACAAAATTTACTAAACCTGCCACATAAACCTTTATATAATAATTGAAAATGCCTTGAACTCTGTACCAATCAATACTGTTTCTAAAGTCACATCTGGATACCTTATTTTACAATGGATTCAGTAACATCAAGAGTTTGACCTTTTTTCCTTCTTGTTGACAGAAAATCATGTAAGTGAAAAGAACATAGATAAGTCTATAAAACCTACTCTATCTGTATGCTTCTGACTGGACAGCCCTGGAATAGCCACCCTCAAATTGTACCCGGTGGAGGACTTTTCAATTGCCTTCAAGAAACCAGAGAGAAAGAAACTAGGTCAACAGCTTAATAGAATTGCTTTTTCTACCCTTCACTTAGCGTCAATACAGTGATTTTTCTGGTACTTACAAAGCCCTATAAAGCTAGATATTAAAAAGCCCCTAATATTAAGGGACAATAGAAGTGTGTAAACGTCTCCTAGAGGACATGCTTCTTTTGAAGAAAATAGGATTTTAAATATGCATGATTGAGTCTTCCCCTGATTTGTGTACAGACTCTAAACTCCTAGTCTGAAGTTTACTTCATTGAACACAATGACATCAGCACAACTTTATTTAAAATCCACAATAATCGCTGCCAGTTTTTTTTCCCAGAAACCCTATGTATTCACTTTTTTAAATAAAAATTCCTCTCGTATGGCAAATATTTACTTAGCTCTTACTATCTGTTAGCCTGCATGTTCCTTTGTGAGGCTTCCATGCCCATGGCATATACAGAAAGAAGAAAGGAGACAAGCCTAAAGTATAAACGCAGATTGTGAAAAATGTGCAAAATTAAAAGCTTCAGTAAAGGTCTGAATAGGGCACCTGATTTGGATTCCTTTGCTAAGGAAGTAGTATTTAGATGGAAACCTGTGGTAAAAGTAAGATTTAGGAAAATGAGCAGTATAGAGGAAAAACATCCTAGATGAACAAACAGCATGTGCAAAGATATTATAGCAGGAAAAAAAAGTGTATGCTGTCCTCAAAAAGAGAAAGAAATGAGGGAGAACTTAATGAGGAAGAAAGTAGCCCAGGATTAAGGTGGAGAAGCTCATAGGCCCTCTCTCACGTGACTGATGGTCTCTCAAAGCCAGTTGAGGATGAATTTTCAAATGCCTGTTCTCTCTGCCTTCCTGCAAGTACGGTAGATGAAGGAAGAGAAGCTTGGATTACTGAGTTTGGTAAGACAATAGGCAAAATAACAGAACATTCTTTTTATTCTCTGTTGACACTATTCAAGGTCTAAAATCCCCTGGCCCGGCCCTTTGTTCAGAATGGCTTAAGAAAAGACAAATCAAAAAATACAAGTGGTGTGTTGAAAAGGGAAGCATGATTTTCTGAGGTCAATTTACAGAAGGCTTCCAAGGTTTTATTGACTTAAAAGATCACAGTCACCCCTCCAGGTGTCCTGTTCTCTATTAGGTCTTCTATCCATACCATATTCTGTTCTGAAAGGAGCTTTCCCTGGATGCCTTTATCCCCATGACCGATAATCATATCAATCATGGCAGATGACCAGGTATGTCTCTAGAGGGGTGTCTCTGGAAACAGCTGTCCATGGCAGCATGACTCCACATCAGCTCCCAGCTCAGGCACTGGAGACCAAGCCCAAAGCCTCACATGAGGTTCCCTGGTTCTTCCGGTTCTTTTATTGCTTCACTTTCTGAAAGCCACCGCATTACGATGCGGGGAGAGGAAAAATGACAGAGCAGATGGGTCCATGGTCTGACTTGGCCATCGTTGGCATTTGAAGTCTCCTCCAGGGTGTGTGGGCATTGTAGTTAGAAAAGTCCTGAAGAAACGTATTTTCATTTGTCATTGCCTTAGTCAGAGTGCATAGGTCATGGAAAGAGAAAACTCTGGATATTGATCTCATGCTTCGTTTTTTCCTCCCATTTTCCCTGATTGCTTTCCACTCTTTCCCATGTAACGCTCTTTATGTAGTTTATCTCTAACTCATAAGTACGTGTAAAGACTAAGCATAAAGTAATCAACCGCTAACCATGTAGTGCTGTAGGTTAACGTGGCCTTGGATCGCTGGCGTCTGTGGGTTGTACGGGTGTTCTTAATGATCTTCACATTGTATGGTTTCAAAAGTGAGCAGGTGGGTGGTGATCGAGATAAAGCTGCCTTTTCCAATCATCAGTGTATTGTTGTGACTCAGTATGACCTCAGCCTCACAGTCAAAATTAAGAGTGAGTCTACTTTAGCTTGTTTTATGAAACCATGGTAAGAAGTTTACAATGATCCAATGGATAAATACACTAATGTAAAATAACAAAGGGCCTTTGGAGGGCCATGAGAAGTTACTCTTTATATATTTGATGTCCTATGGTGCTTTCAAAGGTGACTTTAGCAACATTGCTCTGGAGTGACGGCTCGGCAGAGTCACTGGGAGGCTTTTGCAAAATGCAAATCCCCAGTATAACATTTAAAGAAGCTCTGCCCACTTTCTTGCCTCTTTGGGGAAAATACCCCAGTGACTCATCTACAAATGGGAAAGATCATATCGTGACAGCAGAACCCTGGGTTTTATCAAGGGACTCTCGGTTTGGGATCGGGGTAACAACCAGAATTTTAGCAGGGAAACTCACCTCCCTGTTGCTCATGGGCAGACTTTGTTTTCATTTTTAAAATTTTGTTAAACACAGTAAGGCCCTCAGATACAAAGCCATGGAATCGTAAACTCTCAAAGCCCTTCACTTAACGCTGGGGACTTGCCTTCCCTTAGTTTCATCTGCGGCTTTACATCGTAGGCTGGCAAGTTTGTTAGCGAAAGCACTTCCTATAATAAAAAACACAGATGTTTAGTTGGCATAAGCTTTTCCTGCCTGTATATGACATTGAATTTTTACGTCTAGAAAATCTGCCCAGCGGTTATACGTTTTTGTCATGGGCACAGACCGTGGGGGAAAATATCAGAGTTGCCAGGGGAGCCAATTAGAGTTTAACCAAGTTGCTTGAAATATTTTTGGTTTCATTTTTCTTATTTAACTGCTGTGAATCGAAGTTGAAGACGGGGAGGTAAGGATAGGAACCACTTTCAAATACCTGTGAAAGAGGAAAAGCCATTACTTATTATTAAATGTACCAGTGGGATCTTTGGGGTCCTTCAAATCCTGATGACTAAAACATAAAATTACCTACAGCCACTAAAATCCTCTTCATTTTCTGGTTTTTGAAAAATGCATGGTTGTGTTTTAGAGACCCAGTTTCTCCTTGCTATAATTCTTTTATTTGTGAGCATCTTACAAAACCTCCTAGGACAGTGAACGTGGATAATAAGAAAGCAGTAAGACATCCCCAGAAATTCATTATTGAAAGTGTGGCCCTGATTCTGCCATGGTCTTTCCCTCTGACTATCCGTCAGCGTGGCTTCATCATCTATAGGAAGGGAAGGATTCTTCACTGTAGGAAGAACCTAAGTTTAAAATTCAGTGTTCTCTCCACCCCTTGTGAGAATTAATGCTATAAAGGGTCAAAGACAGGACATAGAATTTGCCTCAAACTCTCCTGAAACCAGTATTACCCTATATGTTAATTAGAATTTAAATAAAAACTTGAAGAAAAAAATGAATTTGCTTCCAACTGTTCTAAACTCTGATAAAAACACAGAAAATTTTTGAAAAGTAGTAATTTTTTGACTTTCATACCACATTCCTCATTCATTCAACTGATATTTGAACTTTAATATGATCCAGGTGCCATCAGGGCACAGCACTGAGGAAGACAGAGTCCTTGATTTAGTGGAGCCGACTGTCTAGCCTGCAAACTGACACCGAATCATGGGCAAAAATTCTCCCCCTCTCCAGTTCCCTCTAAGTGCCCTTACACTGTCACAGTTTCACTTTTCTTCTTCTTCTTCTTCTTTTTTCTTTTTAAGATTTTATTTATTTATGTGACACAGAGAGAGAAAGAGAGATCACAAGTAGGCAGAGAGGCAGGCAGAGAGAGAGGGGGAAGCAGGCTCCCCGCTGAGCAGAGACTCTGACACGGGGCTCCCTCCCAGGAACCTGAGATCATGACCTGAGCCAAAGGCAGAGGCTTAACCCACTGAGCCACCCAGGCACCCCCAGATTTGCTCTTCTGGATCTCTTATCCTACAAGACAACACTTGCTTAAGACTTCTCAAAGGTCCAGCTACCTACCAAAATATGTTTGCCCCTCACCCCACTTCTCAAGCCCTATCTCTGTCCACTAATCTGATAAAAAAAAAATATATATATATATATATATATATATATAATTTTTGCTCATCTTTTATTCCCATGATACCTTTCCAGGGTACCACTGTGTATTTTAATGAGATTGTCTGGACATGGTAGCTCAATGCTGCAGATAAACTACAAGTAGGGCATTTAGGGCTTTAAAGCTCACATGCAAAAAATTCATGAGAGACCCTTTGGGATTCCCCCACCTCCCTCCCCCCAACATGAAATGATGTTTGTGACTCAAAGAGGAAAAATTTGGGGGCTCCTTGGTGGTTCAGTGGACTAAAGCCTTTGCCTTTGGCTCAGGTCATGATCTCAGGGACCTGGGATTGAGCCCTGCATCCGACTCTCTGCTCAGCGGGGAGCCTGCTTCCTCCTCTGTCTCTTTCTGCGTGCCTCTCTGCCTACTTGTGATCTTTGTCTGTCAAATAAATAAATAAAATCTTTAAAAAAAAAAAAAAGAGGAAAAATTTTACCATTTGTATTATGCCACAAGCCATACTCATAAATGTTATAACCAGAAGCACTATTCTCAATAATTTAACAATTTTATCAGACTCTATCAAATTATTCTTTGAAAAATTAGGATTTGGTTAATCTACCTGCTTTCCAATTCTTTTATAGCTTCCATCCCTCTACTTTTCCCAAAGGGAGAAAAATGATATTGCTTTTGATTTTATAATGCATTTCAGTGACAAAGAAAAAAAGTCACTGTAGCTGAGCACTCAATTTAGCTCTTAGGCGATGATTTTATAGAACATGTAGTTCTATAGTCTAAGTCAAAATATCAGGTCATTTGGTAGAGGTATTTTAGAAGTGGAGTACTTTTTGAGGTTCTCAGGGCGGGGCGGAACACTGTTTTGTTTTTGTTTTTGTTTTTACTTTCACCCAGTGGTATGCTGGTAGGCTGTCCCCTGATTTAAGGCAGTCGTCTAGTCCCATGATATCCATACTTGCGCGATAGATGGCTGGAAGTTCCTAACATGAATTTCCTGAACACAGAATTGGAAGGGATATGCGTAATTGGTTCTCAAGAGCCAGGATGCGTTGGCTTGTGCACAACACAGGAGTCCGACTCACTCTGAAGATATCCTCTGCGTGGGAGTCTCAGCTGAGGGAAAAGGGGAAGTCAGGGGACAGGAGGTGGGGGGGAACTCTATCCAAATTATGGCGAACAAGAACACCTCATCTCATTCTTGGGAGCCACACCAAAGCCAGAACTTTCCCCTGGTGGAACTTGTGTCATTTCTCTTTTTCTTCAACTGAACGTACATTCCTTTTGAGGACTGTTTTTAGAACCCTTTTCTCTGGGTTAGGTTTTTTAATGACACATGATTTAGCCTTCCCGAAATGTGGTTCTGTTCAATAAAAACAAGGCAGAGGAGAAGTTCATTTCGCGTGTGAAGCCCTAGGAACAATTCTCCAGGAGGGTCTTTATTTGCTTTTTAAATGAGAATTCATTGTAGTTCTGTCATGCATCCAGACTCCGTGGCAGGTTTATTACCAGAACAGACCACGTTGCCTTAAGCAGCCCATAGGGTTTGCATTGTCTGCAGGGGGCAGTAGGGCTGAAGACAGTGGAAGGGAAAAGACGTGGTTTCTAAGCCAAAGGATCAGGACCTGCTTTCACACGACAGTCCACTTCTCTTTCTCATCCTTGTTGTTTCAGGCCACCACCTATTAAAGTTTTATAGTCTGGTGTGTGCTCCTTCCCTTTCCAGAATCCCCGCAGGAACCATAATCAGGTGTGGGGCTTGGCGAGGCAGAACTGTCAGTGATGAGTAGTGGAGCAAAGGGAAAAGTGCCTTCTGTTTCTATCCTTCCTCTCTGCCCTCTAGAACCAGCCAGAAGTTCAAGAGGCAAGGCAGGGCTGCCTCGTTACGGGTGCACTACTCCATCTTTCTGCAGAGGCAGGAAGTGCATGGCTCTGAGTCACACCAGGAGTTAAGGAGGGGGCGGGAGGAGAGGAGACAAGCTTGCATCCTGGCATTTGCCAGGATGGCTTTTCGCAATCACACCCTGAAGAGCCTCCATTTTAGTTTCCCATCCTTCCGTCTCCATCTCTCACCCGCCCCGTCCCTCGCTTCAGCCTCAGGCCCCCGTCTTCCTGGTGTAGCAAGCTGGAACTAATGACACACACAGACAGACACACAACCTCTCCCCTGCCTGGTTGGCCGAGAGGATCGGGACTAGAATTCTCGGCAGCAAGCTTCTGGGCAGGAATATTTTTGGCATTTCAGGTAGTTTTCCTCTTGGAACAATAAAACATCATGAGTTTGTATTCTTAAGTCTCTGGTTCAAGGGCATGCTATATAATGTAAGCTTTTGTAAGTGCCTAGGTCTCATTTTTTCAGAGACCATATGTAGATGGCTGCCAAGTCACAAACATGTTTTGCATGCAGAATAGTTTTAGACGCTGTTGACTCACTGACATCTCAACCAACCCCTTCGTTCTACACCTAGACTGCCTTGTATTGCTCTATAATTATTATATTTGTGTTTGTCTTTTCTATTCAACTAGACACCACAGTACTGCCTGTTTTATTGTGCTTTTGTCTCAAGGTGATATTGTTCAGTACAGAGTTACTGACAGCCTGGGAACATGGTGAGTCTTACATCCTTTTAAATATTCTCTGCCAGACAAACAAGACTTGGAAGCTCGGGATAACATCACCTGTTCAGTTCCAAGTTGTTCGGAATATTTTTTAGGAAGTAGGGGAGGGGCGCTTGATGGCCTATTCCACTTTTGGTAGAGGGCAGACATTTCTTACGCACCCTGGGAAGTCATGTTTCAAAGTCTGACTCCAGTTGGCATTCATAATGGCCTGAAGGCATGACTCCATCCTGCCTATTGTCAAGGGATGTCTAAGTGGCAAGTACAAGGAAGAACACAGGTGCAGAGCTGGTCCAATCATAACTTCATTCTGACCACTGAAACCCACGTGACTTAGAAGACATGATCCATGAAGTCCTAGAATCATTAGTTGCTCCAAGGGGCACGTGGTAGGTCCATGGTTATTTGGTTTTAACTGGAAGTTACTTTAAGGATGGTTCTCAATGGACTGTGTGTGAATGTAGTTGTCCATCTCAGCTCAAGGCTGTGCAGAAGGTCATTGGTGGACAGAGACACCAGTAGAAGTCTCTTGGTTCAAAGTTCAATAGACTGGTACTTCAGCCCAGCTCTCTTAGAATTTAAACTTGCCATCTTACAGCCCAACCATTACTGTCTTTCAATTGGAAAAACATATAGATATAGATATGTAGATATTTATAAGAGATATATGTAAATAATAAATAATTTTTAATTGGAATCTTCAGAAGAAATGGCAACAAGATGGACATGCAGGGCTTTCTACAGATAAAAATATGTTTTCAAAAGTAATCTCCTGAGCATCTGGGCAATATATATTTTCAGAGGCAGTCTATAATATGGGTAAGACCACTGCTTCTCTTAAACCACTAGGATTATACAAACAATTACAAGTCTACTTTTCCTGAATCCCTGGGTGCCTGGCTACACTGCTTTGCTTTTCAGGAAAAACAAAAAACAAAAAACAAAAAACTGGGGGAGGGGGTGGATAACTATGCCAAACCACAGACTGTTTCAGTTATTTTCCTTCCGCTTGATCATAGCTCTCTGTTTGCAAAGCCTTCCTCTGCCAAAGTCTTAACTCTGTCCCATCTTCAGTGTCTATTGCTGGGAAGGATACTTAAGGGTCGAGTAGGGCATTCAGCTTCTTCCAGAGATGGAGTTGTTTTGCATGTGGCAAAAAGGATAGCTGAGGTGAAGCCCAGATGAAGAGCTCAGGCTTTGACGTTTTCAGGGACTGGGTGAAGAGAAAATGAAACAGCGTCCATTTTCCCTCTTCACGCTTTGTCTTGTTTTCTTGCATGATTCTGGGAAGGGCAGGCATAAAGACAGTGCTGGGATGATGTAAATTGTCCTTGGTGTCATTGACAGCTGATGGCTCCTGTGTAGGTGTCTTTGAAAGGGAGGATCTGAACAGACACCTTTCAAGCGGCCTTGATGAACCATAAAGCACTCTCCAGATAACTGTTTGTTTTTCTCTTTTATGTCATTGCCTGTCAGAGATCCGTGTGTTTTACCATTTGTTTAAATTGTTTTTCAGGTTTATAATAAAAAAAGAACAAAAAACAAAGATAGTACTAGCATCTAGCTCTCACTCTGACATCAGGACCACTGGGTGAGAAGTCATGAAATCTGTGGAGACACTAGCTTTATGTTCTTCACGTTTCCATCCTCTTCCCATTGGGAAGAAGGAAAGGGAAAGTGTTTAAAGTTTTGGGAATTTCTTTTATTTTCACTGAATGGATGGTTTTTTGAACATCATGTTGCAACCTCAGTAGCTCCTGAAGTGTCTTGTGGTCTGGGAGAATATTTAACTTAAAAAAGCAAAACTAGGGGCGCCTGGATGGCTTAGTCATTGGGCACCTGCCTTCAGCTCAGGCCATGATTCCAGGGTCCTGGGATCGAGCCCCTCATCGGGGTCCCTGCTCAGTGGGAAGCCTGCGTCTCCCTCTCCCTTTCCCCCTGCTTGTGTTCCCCCTCTCCCTGTGCCTCTCTCTGTCAAATAAATAAATAAAATCTTTAAAGTAAAAAAACACAAAACTAGGGCTTGCTTGAGAACCAAGGCTGTTTTGAGAATAAATTAATGAGAAAGAACATTGATGAAAATAAGATCCTTCCAGGAAGCAGCTTTCATGAGGCAGGACCAATGGGGCGTGCACTCAAGCCATTGCTGCATGGACAAAATAATAAGGCTAGCTCCAAGCTTTTCAGTATTCCTGCAGGAGAGGGGCTCACGGTCAGGGATGTGGGAAGGATGTCTGTCTGCATCTGTTGGGTTTATACTGGCCCAGAGGTCAAGCTTCCCTTGTAGTCCAGGTTTGGATACTTCTAATACCTGTCTTTTGTTAGAGAAGACAGGTATTAGAAAAGATGATGGGTAGAGAAGATGATGATCTCTTTTAAAATTCCTGGTGATTGATTCCAGCAAGAACAAGACATCATCCTTCCCCCCAAATCTATAACATCTGTTTCTTATGGTACTAGACTGATTCAAACAGAAGAAGGGTGTGGAATGAAACTGATACATCTCACCTAGCATTGCAGTTGGTGGGAGGAAGTTCTCTTGAGAGCAAAGTTGTTCAGTTTCCGTTTATATTTTTAATCTCGGACAATAATAACATTGGCAGCCTCCATGTGCCCAAGTGCATGATCGAATGTACATAAGCAGCCTTCAAAAGTAGACAGCCGTTTGCATTTCCATAAGTGCGAGACTTGTTCACAGAATGATACTCCATGTTCTGGCTAGCATGGAGATACAAAAGTTGTAGGCTGTGCCCCCTGCTGGGTGTGGAAAAGACTTCATCGGGCAACTGTAACACCTGCTCTTTCCTCTTCCAAATGTCGCTGGCCTTCCTGTGTTTTGTACCTGGGGTAAGAAAGCTGATTAGTGGGGTTGATCCCGGATCAGAAATTACTTCCTGCTACTACCCCAATCCTAAGGATTTACAGAACCTTTCCTTTCAGGCTTAGATTTCTCAAGACGCTTCTGAGTTAGATAAGAAAAATAAATGCCGTGGAAGAAGACAAGAAAAAAAAAGAAAAGCAGAAACGGTGGCATTTTATTGCCTTTTTTTATTTTGTTGTTAAAAGGAAGCAAGCTGATGTGCCCGCTCTAGTTACAAGGCTGTACTCTCCTGTTGGTAGGGCTGGACTGACGCGGGGGAGCCAGGAATGAATCTCTCTTTACTACACTGTTAAGCATAAACAGGCTTCTATGAATCACCAACTTTGAGGATTAGATTAGGAAGAATCCAGGAGGGCTTTATTCTACCCAGGATTCAAGTGAAGACAAAGCCTCAGAAGCGCCAGGTTGAAAAATCACTTCCTGAGGATCAGGGAACATTTACCTTTAATAAGCATCATTAGCTGGTTCTGGCTGCAGAAATTCTCCTGAGAACTGGTGTGGAAATAATCGCTGTTCTCTGCTTTACTTCCTTAAAAAAAAAGAACTCTGTTTTAGATGCTAGGCCTCTGTCTTCCCCAGAAATTCCCAGCTCCATAGACTTCAAGCTTTCCTTTGTTAAATTGCCTAAAGAGAGCGGAGCCCTACTTCTGCTCAGAAATGAGCGTGTTTCTCTGGGCGACCCGGCCAGGACCCTGGCTAGGCCAGGGAAGGTGGCTCTCCCTTCAGAGCGACTTTCACAAATGCTGGTTGGGACTCCAAAGTGGTGAGATGGGGCTCCCCAGCCCTGGCTGATTTGATTTGCCACACCGGAGCTATTCTTGGCACGGGGCCTGGGGGGAAATGGTCTACCAGAATTTTCCCTGTTTATAGCACCTTTCAACTCAGGCACTGAGAATGCTGACCAACAGCGATGCTTTCTTTGTCCTTACTGCCTTTTCCAGAAACTGTGTAGAAGGCAAAACTATTCCCAGTCCTCCTTCCAGCCATGCCATCTGAGAGCACATTTCCCAGACCCTTTTTCCACTTGACCACAAAAATGTCTTAGGGATGAGAGTCGTTGAAAAGACTTAAGACTTAAAGACTTTCTCCTGCCCCTGCCCTGGGAATGGGGCCATGTTTGCAGAAACCCAGGAGTTTCCCTTGTTAATGAGCGGTTCAGTGGATGTTTGGGCCAATATATATTTCACAGGTGATCTGATTAAAAACCTCATGGTAATTCATTTGTTCTTTCCATCAAACCTATGCTGGCAAGTTATAAGCACGAGAAGTAATAGGAGGTCTGAAGATGGATCGGCTAGCTTCTCAGAGTTTACCGTGTGCCAAGGGCGACATGTAGATCAAGGAAAATAGGCCTAAGATTTGTGCTAACGGAACTAGAGACAATGTGCTGAGGTGCTGTATCTGAGATTGATTAATTCTGTCTGAAAAATGGTAAATGTATCTTACCCATCTGTGCTTTTGCACAAATCATTCTTCCTGCCTCGACAGCTTCTGCCTGGCTATCTTTATAGAGCCTTCAAAGACACCATTCAGATGTCACACCCCTTAGGAGCTTTTCCTAATGCTGCTGAACCAGATTTCTTGTCTCATCTCCATTCACTCCCTTTATCTCTATCACAGAGCTAATGACATCATATTTTATTGTTTGGTGCTTGACGTTCCTGGCTAAAGTGTGAAGAACTCAGAGCAGGGCTTACTTTTTTTTTTTTTTTTAATTTCGGCATTCCCCGTGCCTGGATGTCACTCACTTTTCAAAAGGAAAGGGAAAGGATGAGTTACATGAATGAGTTCATGAAGCAGGCAGGATTGGCATTGCAACTCTGGGACTGATCAGACTTTTTGTGATTGAAGGCAAATGTGATATTTGTGTTTTTTCCACCACTGAGGGTTTTTTTTTTTCGTTTTGTTTTGTTTTTTACATCAAGAAAGAGTAGTTATCTAAAAATGGAATACATAGTTCCATCTATGCATGTGAAAAATTCTCTGCGGGGCTCTTCAGAAATGGATTTTTGTAATTTTTCCATTAGAACAGATGTTTTATCCTGTGACTCTGCATGGTGAAATTAAATTGCAGGACTTTTAAGGAAGAGAAAATAACCTGCTATTTTCTCATTCTAATATTTCCTCAGGTTTTATTATCACTAGATTCTTTTATAATGGCGGACATCCATATTTTAGGGTCCTGTTTTAGTCGGGTTTACATTCTCAATGTTCATGTCTGCTTTTGCAGTTTACACGGGCCAGAGATAATCCTAAAAACTGCAACCCACATCCAAAAGTCTAAGATTTCTAATTTTTTTTATTGTCCTCATCTAACTTCTCAATACAGCATTCAATGCTCTCCATAGTTTGCAATTCAGAAGTGCTTTATTCTTTTTTTAAGAAAATGGGTTCCATGATTTTAAATATCATATGGTCTGCATGGCCTACCACAGGCAGATACAATGTATTGATCGATAATTTTTTGTCAAAATAGAAAAGAGGAAGGGGACTTTTTTTTTTTTAAATCAAACATTTTACAGTGCTTTCTCTGTGCCTGATATAATTTTAATATTTTATAAATATAAATGAATTTAACGCTTATCACAATCCTATGATATTATTACTACTATTTTATAGATAAGTAAAATAAAGAATATAGTGTTAATGTCAGAGGGTTGAAGCACGAGTGATCAAAATCTAAAAGCAAATGCAAACAATAGGAGGGTCAAGACCTAGAGCTTGTTAGCAAAGTCTGCACATTGGAGGCATGTTGGAGGCAAAAACCAGAATGTATCCATTTTTTACCCTGGTAACAGATTTTACTTTGTACACCAGTGAGCTTTGGATTTCCAGTTCACACTCGTAAAGAGAGGTGCCAGGCCCTATAGAATATGGAAGTAGAGAGAACACTTCTAAAACCGTACCCTTGGGTAATACAAGTTGGTCAGTGGGAGCCTGGGTGGCTCAGATGGTTAAATGTCTGCCTTAGGCTCGGGTCATGATCTCAGGGTCCTGGGATTGAGCCCATGTGGGGCTCTCTGCTCAGCGGGGAGCCTGCTTCCCCTTCTCCCGCTGCCACTCCCCCTGCTTCTGTGCTCTCTCTTTCTCTATCAGATAAATAAAATCTTTAAAAAAAACCATTTGGTTAGTTTGCCAGAAAGAGCTTTGCTTTTTTCCTCGATGACAACATCAGGAGGCATTCCGCTGAGTCTCATATATCTCAGTGCCCCAAACCCATACGGCATTAATCACGTCTCCTTACACTAAAGAAGTTACCTACCCCCCGACACTAGTTCATGCGATTTTTCTCTCAGTTTCTGCCACTTGCCTTTTTTTAATCCAAGAGTCATTTTCTTTTTCACTGAAGTCGCTCGTTTTTAAAAACCTGTATTATAGATCATTGCTGAATTGCCCAAGTGCCCTGCGAATGCCTGAATGCTGTGAGGCTATAGTAAAAGACTAAGAGAGCCGAAAATGGACGGTTGAAGGAAAAGCTGTCTAAAATGAGAATGAAATTAATAGCAGCCCCAGGAGGACTGGTCCTGGACTCTCCGTGATGCCGGGCACAAAGAGACCACAGCTGTAAACCGCTCATAAATAGCTATGGGCCACACATTTCAAGATGTCTACATCAGTGGGAAAACAGTTTTGATTCTTAAAATTACAGACTTGATTCGGGTTTTGGCCTTGTAA
Organism: Mustela erminea; assembly: GCF_009829155.1. Classification (NCBI taxonomy): domain Eukaryota; kingdom Metazoa; phylum Chordata; class Mammalia; order Carnivora; family Mustelidae; genus Mustela; species Mustela erminea. The sequence continues at coordinate 109,161,620 of NC_045620.1, forward strand.
AATAATCAAGCTGTCACATCTTAAAAGTCTGAGATCAAATTTAAAATTCCATGGCTCTGGAGTAACCATTAAAGCCCAGAGTAACCAATATTTAAGCATCTGGGCTTAGAAGACAAAGGGGGGGAATATATATATATATATATACATATATATATATATATATATATATATGAAAATCATTATAAAATAAGGAGGGAAAGAAGCTATAAAAAAGTAATACTGATGAAACTGTACAAGATTTTTAAGAGTGCTGTTGTGAAGTAGGGGCAGGCAGAAGGGTGGTTTGTTTTCTTATATAGGCTTTAGTTAAAGAATAGGAGCTCAATGTACAGAAAGAAAAGAGAGATAAAAGACCACCTGGTCATAAGTCCAGGCATCCCTTAGTGTATGCTTTGTAAGAAGAAGTGGGAAAGAGATCAAAATACCGTTAATCTCCAAAGCTTACTCTCCAACACCAAAAGGATATTGACTTTGCCCACATTTGACGTGAGATACATGTTTTCCCCACCTCTGCATGAATAATTTACAAAGCAACTCTAATTTCCCCATATCATCATTTTTATGATGCCTCTATTTGGGGGGATACAAGGAAAGAAATTGGAGAGTTGACTTCTATTCTACAATAACTATTGCTTATTTTACAAGACAGAAACCAGTGATGTGATAAATAAGACAATAAAAGCAAAAATGTGTTAATTCACTCCAGGAAAGATTGAGGTACCTGTAGATTGCCTGGCCAAATCCTAGTTCCATCATGGAGACCTGGGTGAGTCACTTTGCCTTTCTGTGCCTTGGTTTTCCTGTCTGTCCAATGGAGATAATAGTACCTTATGAAGTGGGTTGCTAGAATTAAATACATTAATAGATAAAATGCTTGTATATATTTAGGACGGTGTCCAGCACTTAGTGAGCAAAACTGTATACATGCTTGTTTTTGTTCTCAATCTTAGTTTTTTAATTTATTCATGTAGTCAAATGAGTGTTTACTGATCTTCTCACAGCTAATGCTCGTTGAGCATTTACAGTATTTCCACCACTGTGCTAAATACTTGGCAGTGATTCTTTCATTTAATTATCGTGACGACTTCATGAGGTAGCTGCTATCACTGTCCCTGTTTGAAAGATGAAAAAGCTACAAATGGGAGAGTGACAAAGCTAGCGAGTGGCAATAGCAGAGCCAGAATCTGCCTATATGGTCATTGTTACTATCAGCAGAAGCCGTTTATACTTTCGTTCTATTAGCTTCCTCTTCCTCTGTCCTTGCACCGTGGGCGGTGATGTTGATGCAGCAGGATTCCATCGCTGATTTTTAATTTACATGTCACGTTATTTTTAGTTGAATAATGTGAGGCTGCTGGGTTCTGAATCTCACTGTCCTTCTATGGAGACTTTCTAACCTAGACCACTTCACTCAAAATAGCCACTGTAAGCTGAACCACCGCAAAAGGTTAAGCTTTCCCCGTAAAATTCTCAATGTACATTGGGCGCTGGCAGTGTCCGGAATAAGTCCTCTAAAGTGCATCATTTTAACGATGAGAAATGCCTCATAGAGACGTAAGCAAAGTGGAGAAACAAAAAAATCCTTGCTCTCTGGAATAAAGATGTCCAGTGAAAATAACAGCCTCTCTAAAATGCATTTTGAGAGGCATCTGGGTGGCTCAGTGGGTTAAAGCCTCTGCCTTCGGCTCAGGTCATGATCCCAGGGTCCTGGAATGAGCCCTGCATTGGGCTCTCTGCTCAGCAGGGAGCCTGCTTCCCCCCTAACCCACGGCCCCACCCGTCGCCTGCCTCTCTGCCTTCTTGTGATCTCTGTCAAATAAATAAATAAAATCTTTAAAATGCATTTTGAAAGAGTAACAAAGTAGTAGTTTCCTGAAATTTATCAACACACTGAATAAGACAGAGCAAGAGAAGCCCTGTTCTTCACCATACCCCTCCCTGAATATTTTATAGCCTCCATTTTGCTGACCATGATCTGTGTTGAAATCACTTGATTGTTTCGATCAGTAGCTGAGAGTCTCTGTCCTTTGAAGCCACAAGTCCACAAAGAACGAATGCGCCGGCCTCTTTTTTTCTGTTGGCTAGAGAATCATGGGTTAGAAATAGATGTTCTCTGAAACGAGGAAAATGCATCAAATATGTTTTAGGCTCTTTTGTTCTCACCCATTGTCTCATGAAGCCTGGGAGATTTGATCGGGGCCTTCACCACAGGCAGAAGCTGCTTAGCCAACTTCTCTTGTGAAGACTTCCGCTTAAGGAGCCGGGAGTCACAAGAAGCCCTACAGATCAGGCAGCAAGTCCCTTTGCCCTCTGCTGTCTCTTCTCTCTGCCTTTAGAGCATGTGCAAGAACAGGAAGTGAAGGGAGAAGCCCCCATTAATTAGCTCCCAAAGGTACACTTCCCAAGTATTTGCTAAATTTGCCAATATAAAGCTATCAAAGTAGCAAAACTTAGATCAGATTTCACCTGTTTGATTTTTCCAGCTAGCCATAGAGATCTGTTCGTCTGTTAGGGTAGAGACATCCTTGGTGCTCTGTCAGCTCTCGTGATAGGTGACAGAAGCGACGGCGGACGAGTTGTTCAGAGTCTAAACGCACTGTGCTGTGAACGGGGGTCCAGCCCGGGAGTATTCAGCCCCCACGGCTTAAGGAGGCGACTATCAGGCACAGAAATTAACATATCCCTCTCTGTACCCCTCACCTCTCATGCATCTGGGCTGAAGCTCCCTGCAGAACATCGAGACTCGAATTTGGACGACGGTCCGGTGCCCTGCCTTATTAATGTATTTCTCACTTGACAAAGCACCTTTCCCATAATTATTCCATGTGATTCTCACCACAGCCCTTCGAGGTAGACAGCGCTGGGTTCTTCTATTGTAAATTCAGGGACATCAGGCTACTTGGGGACCGCAGCTTACCCACGCCTGCCTAAAGGCCAAGTGTGGAGAGAGGCCCCAGACCCAGGCCTTCTGGCTTTAGGTCCCGCTCTCCTTCCAGACTTCCAGACAATCTGCTACCGTGGAGGAAAGCAGGCTACACCCCCGAGCAGCACAGAAGACATTGCTTTTAGAAATCAACTTTAAGAATTTTCTCCATAGGTAGTAGACAGGCTCTTTGCAAAAGCTTGTACACTTTATTTAAGGTTGGAGTGATGTTTGTAGCCAAGGGCTAACTCTGCGGATCCTTCACATAAAGCAATTCTCTCCTTTGTTGGGATAATGAGGATCTGATGCTCACAGCCTTTCTGTCCTGTAGGGACCTCCCGGTCAGAATGAGTAACCCAACTAAGGTGCTGTGGGCAGGGTCTTCAGCCTGTGTGCTTGTTGCAGGATGATAAAAACTGGAACACAATAGGTTCACCTCAATTTTAAGGTGCTCTAATTATAAAAGCACAAGCATATAGTTCCTGTTCCATTCATTTAAAATAAGGCAATACTGGGGAATTTAGCCATTTGTCATATATTTCAATACCAATTTGATTAACCTTTGTTTATGAAATAAAAATGTTTCAGAGTTGATGCCCTTCTGCAGTCAAGGAAGGAATGCTTATGGAAAACAGGCACTTTGTGCCATTATAATTTCATATCTATATATAGCCTCAATTTAGTATAAGGGGAAAACCAAATGGTCAGTGCACAACACAGCTTCAACCTTTGTCCATTAGTTGAGGGACCTTTGGATAAGCCAGTCCCCACTTGAAACCATCCAATTATATGTAGATGCACTTTGAGGTTTTGTAAGTGTTGGCTGTTCTTTTTTCTACAGAGATGTGTAACTTATAGTCATCTTTATTTACTGAGGTGTCCCTGGAACATTTTGATTTACTGTCAGTGGTAAAATTAGTTTTCTGATGAAAAGAACGAGATTCCCTGTATCTGGATTCTCTACACACAAATAGAAACCTGCTGATAGCCATGTAGCATTATCCAATCTTTTGTAAAACTATTAATGGCATTTATAAAGTCAAATGGTCAGGAGAGTTTCCAGTCTCTTGATCACACCCCCCCCCCACCACACACACACAGTCTGTAGGTCTCTCCAATATTCTCATTTTCCAGACAGCCCCACTCTCTGGCTTTCCACACGGCTGTGGCTGGAAAGTCTGGGGACATAGTTTCCCCAGCCCTTCAGTGTGGAAACTGGACAGCCTAGCTTTGGCATGACTAGTTTATTTTTAACCCTAGAAATTATGTTTATATGTACAACCAGCAAATTTGGATAAATCGATACATAGAGAAGGGCCTAAGTACACAAGGGGCTGTGTGCTGGGTATCTTTGGTGGAAGGCATTATGTGAATCTCATCATGGGTTGGCAAATAGCCCAGAAGGCAGTAGTGCCTGGGGTCTTCTGTCCAGAAGGACTGTTCCGCATCCTCCTACGGTCCTCTCGTCCGAGACTACTCAGGGAAGGAAATGTGCAAATGTGACAAAATGATCTAGCAGCAGTGTGATGCTTTCTTTATAAGAGGCTGGAAGACAGGGCCCAAGAGGGGGTACATAGATCCTTCCCTGAGTACTGACACCCAGCAGTCCTGGGAGACACGGAGCCCCCCCACCCCTAAGAAGCAGTACCTCCTCGCTGTGCTCTGGTCAAGACAGAAGACTGCATGCCAACTGAGCTAAAATGAAGAGAGAAGATATAAAATAAATAAATAAATAAATATATATATTTTAAGCTCTTACTCATTGAGCTTAAAATATATATATTTATTTAAATATATATATTTATTGAGATAGAGAGAGAGTGAGAGAGAGAGCACAAGTAGGGAGGAAAAAGAGAACCAGACCCCCCGCTTAGCAAGGAGTCCGACACGGGGCTCAATCCCAGCATCCTGGGATCATGACCTGAGCCAAAGGCAGATGCTTAACTGACTGAGCCACCCAGGCACCCACGGAGTATGATGTGTTAACTATTTCTTCTGCCTCCTCTTTGCTGTGTGAGTGTCTCTGAATGAGTGACTTAGAAATTTCACCCCACCCTGCGGCATTAAATCAGAGAGAGAAAAATTTCATAGAAATGCTATGGTGTTATTTAACAAACTTCTTTAGTGAATTCCCTGTTACTGAGCCTCACTTGCAAAATATGATTATGCTTAGCCCTTATGAGTCTTTATTAGAACTAAGAAATGACACCAAACTTTGGATACCCTGTAAAGTACTTTGTGGCTTTCCGCATTGCTTGTACATCAAAATAAAGCTTCTGACATAGTTTTTTAAAAATAATTAATTAATTAATTAATTTTTTTAACCACAAATTAGCAAGCAGGACTAGGATGTGTGTGCCTTGTATAGCTTCTTCTTGGTTCCTGTGTTCTAGGAAGCATCTCCTCGTGTGTCTTAATTATTAAAGAGTATTTGAGATATGTGCCTCTTCCCACAGAGAGCCCAAACTCTGCATAACGCACCTTGTAGTAGGCACAGGGTGGGGTCTGTGCTCCCTATCTGATTTGCCGCAGGCAACAGAGTGAGCTCCCGTTCTAAATTAGCTCCAGCTAATTTAGAGCCACTTATTTAGCATATGTTCTCTAAGTAAAACATAGAATTACAAGCAGAATGGTGAACAAGAAGGGAAAATGTTAAAAGGGCAATATCCAGTGCACGGCTGCCTAGGCTGGGCTGAAAATCAGGATTGCACGCCTATTCTAAATTGGCCAGTGGTAAAGTAGGGTGACCTTCGAGAACCTTGTGGCAGGATCTGCAGAGACCTGACACCATCCGCGTGGCACAGTCTTTGCATGACTGGTACCGAGATCATGCCTCTTGCCTCCTACATTACTGAACTACTTTGATCATCTAGGGAGTCTCTGTTGTCATTTCAAGACGCTTTCATTTTTGCAAAGGAATTCCTATGAGAAAAGAGGAAGAATTTAGGATTAGAAGAGGGAGACAATGGTAGGAGTGTGCATAGAACCTTTCTATCCCTTACCTGCTTCTGGTCATGGCCGCTAGCAAAAGTAACCTCCCTAAGCAATAGTGTTCTTATTTCAGGGACAGGGACTTTTTAGGGCTCTAGCTTAGGTGCTCAAACTAAGTATGTATTGATTAGTTGAATGAATAAAAGAATGAATGAGCCCAGGCGAGAGCCATGAGATGGAAACGGGAATTAAAAAATAAACTTAGGTCATCAGTAAACGTTGACTCTGGACAGGAAAACCAATGAGTCAGTGGGACCCTGGGAGAAAAGGGTAGACCCTGTGTGTCTTTTTTATTGCTGTATGACAGTGTCTTTGGCAAAATGAGGCCTCAACTGGTATGTGTTGAATCCATTCTTCCAGCAAATATTTGCCTGCCTTTGATGTGTAAGGCGCTGTCGTTGGCTTGTGGGAATTTCCTGCCCCTGAGGTGTGTTCTGCATTCTGGCTGCAGAGACAGATTGTCCACAAGGAGAACAAGGCAACAAATGCCATGTCAGGTCGCATAAGGAACATGAAAAGTAAATAAATATGTCCAGTTAGGGGGATAGAGAGTGAAGGAAGGTCTTGGTCAGAGGAAACGAGGATGGTTAAGAGTTCTCTGAGGAGGTGACGTGTCACCTGGGCCTGGAAAGAAGGGAGAGAACAAACCACACGAAGGGTTCAGTGGGGACCAACGTGAGCGCTGACTTGCGGAGCTTGAGGAACATCAAAGAAAGGGTGCTGCTGGGGTCCAGGGACCCCGGAGGCAGGGGGGTGAGGGCAGGTAGGAGTGGAGTCCTAGGCCAGGCCGGGCGGGGCTCTGTTGGTCGTGGTGAGGCGCTCTGGGGTCTTGTTGTAAATGTGAGAGAAAGGTATTAGAGTTTTGAACATGGGAGTGAAAGAATATGACTGAGTTTTTGTTTTTGTTTTTTGATATTTAGGTGTGTGTGTGTATATGTGTGTGTGTGTGTGTGTGTTCCAAAATTCATTGTTTATGCACCACACCCAGTGCTCCATGCAATACGTGCCCTCCTTAATACCCCCCACCAGGCTCACCCAACCCCTCACTCTCTCCTCTCCAAAACCCTGTTTGTTCCTCAGAGTCCACAGTCTCTCATGGTTCATCTCCCCCTCCAGTTCTCCCCAACTCGCTTCTCCTTTCCTTTTTCTAATGTGCTCCATGTTATTCCTTATGCTCCACAAGTAAGTGAAACCATATGATAACTGACTCTCTCTGCTTGACTTATTTCACTCAGCATAATCTCTTCCAGTCCCATCCATGTTGATACAAAAGTTGGGTATTCATCCTTTCTGATGGAGGCATAATACTCCATGATATATATGGACCATATCTTCTTTATCCGTTTGTCTGTTGAAGGGCATCTTAGTTCTTTCCACAGTTTGGCAACTGGTCATTGGTGCTATGGCTGAGTTTTTAAGGATAACTCTGACTGCTATGTGGAGAATAAGTCTGGGGACAGGGAAAATTTGGATGTAGAGCCACAGGGGACCAATGAGGAAGGATTGGTGCATAATCCAGGTGATAAGGGGTGGGCCAGGAGGACAGTACGAGCAGTGAAGGTGATTTTTTAAAAGTGGGGACTTTAGAAAACCAGCCAGAACTATTTAAAGGGTCCTGGAAAGATAGCAGCAACCTGAGGCCCCACAAAGATAGCCTCTTCCAGCTAGCTTTTTGTCTAGGATTCTTTGAATATCTGGGAACCTCCCTCCTCACCATGTTTTACCCCATGTGGTGAACAGAATAATGCCCCTACACACACACACACACACACACACACACACACACAGTATCACACACACACACACACACACACATACACAGCCAGTTCCCAGAACCTATGAATGTGTTACCTGACTTGGCAGATATAATAAATGAAGGACCTCAGGATGGGGAAATTCTCCTGGATTTCCCAGTGGGTCCAGTCTAATTACACGAATCTTTAGAAGAAGAGAACCTTCCTTGTCTGGAGTCAGAGGCAGCTGTGACTATGGAAGAATGTTCAGGGAGACACACTGCTGCTGGCTTACTGGCTTGGAGGAAGAGGCCATGAGCCAAGGATGTGTATGTGGCTTCAGAAGTTAGAAGAACAATACAACAGATTCTCCCCTCCAGCCCCCAGAAAGGAGCACAGCCTTGCTGACACCCTGATTTCAACCTGATGATCTCTCTTTAGGACTCCCAACCCACAGAACTGTAACATCATAGATTTGTGTTGTTTTAAGGCACGACGTTTAGGGTGTTCATCACAGCAGCATTAGAAAATAAACACAACATCCTATATCATTCCTTTTTTCAGAGCTCCTGGCCACCACTTTGGACTTGAAGCTAGAGCTGGAAAGTTCCTGACTGTATGGTAGAGAAAGTGGAAAGATTCTGGCATAAAAATATTGGACTCTTGAATTTCCCCATAGACACAGTGGTCATTATGGGGCTCTGCACTGTGCACAATGCCTCAAGGATAGCGTGGTTTGCACCAGTGCTGGCTTGAAAGCTTATGGATCACTTATCTTGGAAAGTTGTGTATAGACTAGGGGCTTTAGTCTGGGGACTCTTTGTTAAGGAGTTCCAGGCTCTCAGACACTCCAAAAGGCAAATGGTATAAGATATGCCATTCATCCTCCATGCCGTGTGCCCTGGGAGACCTCACCCTTTCCATGCCTCGGCTTGGCTGGTGATTTACAAAGAGCAATGGTCAACATGACCCATGAGAAGTAACTGAACAGCAGTGTGGTGATGGAGAGTAACAACCTGTAAATTCTGCTGAACCCAGAACCCACTAGCCCTCATGCTTCATTGTAATCAGTAGCTTCCTGCTCCAAGACCTGAGCGAGGTTCATGTCTAGACTGAGCTTGATAAGTCCTCCCCTGCCTTAAAATATTTCACCCAGTTCTAGAACTTCTCTTCTTTCATAGAAATAGTCAATAATAGAGTTGAGTTGTAAAGCCTTGGGAATGCTAACTATTCTTTTCTACCAGGTTCCCTGATTTTCTCAGAGCGTATAGACCCGTCATCTTCACACTTAGCATGGGAACTCGAGGGCCTGGAAACCTGATAGACATCTTAAGTTCATATCTGGAGTTCTTGGGCTGTCCAAATTGTGTTTCTTGATTTCATGCTGCTCTCCAAACTGCAAGTGAGGTTATTTGGGGTAGCAATGTGTTCTTTGGGGAGGTTATTAGCTTTTAACAAGTTTATTCCACACTTTATCTTTTGGGGATGATTTGCTTTATGTGTTTTCTTGCTATTGAAACTTCATTTCCTTAAATTTTGGACTTTCTCTGACCTCTCTTAGCTCTAGGGCTGTCACTCACCAAGGGAGGCAGGAGAGCAGAAGCCCTGTCAGGACTTTGGAGTTTGCTGATACAATGCAATTTTTTCCAGAACGTAGCTAACCAACTGTGACCTATTTTCTGCCCTTATACATGTGCATAGGAATCCAGATGGTTTGATTAAATATAGCTTCTCCTGGTTCTAAAGGGAACACTTTTCAGCATGGAATTTAGAGAATTAGCCACATGATTGCCATTAACATTAATGGGGACTACCAAGGCATTCCTCATATTCTGAGCTGCAAAGCAGTCCTAATGCTTACTAGAGGGACATTTCTTCCATTTATAGAGCATCAGGCTCCTCATGTTCTGCGAGTGCATGAAAAATTTCTTGCCCCAAGAATATGCATTTAGAGGCAGCTGGGTGTAGACCAGCACTTCTCAAACTTCGGTTGCCATTGGAGTCATCTAGTGAGTTGATAAGACTGGACATTTGGGGGCCCTGTTTTCAGGAACTGCACTGTAATGAATTGGGCAGGGCTCAGGAACCTTCATCTTTAGCACCTATAGCCAAAGATTGTGCATTGGAGTTGGGGAAAACTGCTTCTTTTCCCCTAAATTCTGATTGCTCATTTGATTATAAGACCTCTAATGTCAGCATGGTAGGTTTGTTTCTAGGGTTAAGTGTGGTAAAGAATGTACAGCAGCCACAGGAGTCAGTCAGTCAGTCATTGTGCTTTCCTTCTCCCTCTTATCCCATGGCCAAAAGGTTAGTGCTCAACAGGCAAGGCAAGCTCTCATTAGCCTGTTGTTTTCATGCCATTCCCCTGGCTGGGCACAGGGACTCAGGGAACTATGCGGGAAGGGCCCTGATGGTCACACGGGAGAGTGTCACTGCCCAACCGTTCCTTATGTGATGGACACACTCCTGAAACTCACTGAAGCTGTTCCTCCTCCTATTATACAGGACAACTGATATCTACTTTATAGAGTGGCTTCAAGAGTTCAAAATATGGTTAGTAAAATGCCTCGCATCCCCCACCCCTGAGTAGCAAGTGCTTAATCAATGGCAGCTTCTATCGTTTTTTCTCATTCATTCATGCATTGAACTAACAGTTGCTAAATATCTTCTTCGCATCAGGTACTAGAGTGGCTGCTGGAGATGGCCATTGTGAGTGTTTCTTGCTTTTGCAGAGCTTACATCTGAGTGGGGGCAAGTAGGCTAGGACAGTACAGTGTGTAGAGTAGTTAGTGTCTCTCTCTGGACTGATAATACTAAGAAGAAAAGCATCGCATGTAGAAAAGTGGCATGGCAGGAAAATGTGAATGAAAAAAAAATTGGTCATTTGTATGTGTCATGAGCTCACTCACCAAGCAAATACTATCAAGTTTCTAGGCTATCAGTCCATAAAGTCTCCCAGCCTACATCCCTTTACTCCTGTTACTTATAAATGATAAGGGTTATAGCCGAAGTTACCTGGAGACATGAGACTCATTGAGATGACTCAAGCAAATATAGTTTACAGGAGAAGGATCCAGGGTCTTGTTAACATGTCGGCAAAGCTCTTGCTCTTTTGTTCTCTTGTTTTAGATCCCAGTTAATGGAAGTGTCTCAAGATCACTGTGGTAGAAGAGTTCCTTTCTTTTCCCCCTCTACTTTTAACCACTTTGCCCACATTTTGGCCCAATAAACCTAATGAACTGGGATTCCCAAAGTTCGCTGATAAATGATGAACCCCATACACAAAACAAAGTGCAAACAAGAAGAAAAGCCCCCAATCTCTGCCCTTTGGTTGTACATCTTTTATTTCTAGAAGGCTTAACAAATAACCTGTGTTGACAGGTTGAGCTGTCAAACCAGTTCAAACCATTTACTGATGAGCAAGCCATGCCTTGTAAACAACCCAAGTTAGTGAGAGTAGAAGCAGAGTCCTAATTTGATCCATAACCCACTTGAGGGTTATGGCCTGCTTAATGATGCAGGAAATAGTGATCAATAGGCATCAGCCTGGAGCTTAGCCAATATCATTAGCCTGATGAGGAGAAAGTGTGCAATGATCCGAGGAAAAGGATGTGGTATGAAATGTACACGAATCTGTGAATCGTCTCCGGTATGGAGCTGGTAATTAACCAAGCTGTCTTCTCCTAACCACTCCCTTGGGAAATTGTGTCCTAGAAGAGGGTAGAAGATAAAATGGTAGGCACCATTCTCCACAGCCTTCTAACTTTCTAGTGTCTAGAAGCAATGGGAAGACTTCTTTCCAATGGTCTCAGAGTCATTTCTGTTTTCCCTCCTTGCTCTACAAGGTCCTTACCCAAACCTGGAAGTCACAGGTGGAAAGGAAATACAAAGTGACTCCTCATTATCAGATGACTGTGGGCCCAGGGCTAGGAATTTCGGCGTGATATGGTCAATGAGAAAAATTTGAACCTTGCACTAATGGGGTTGATTCTCAGATAGTGATAGACATATTGGGTTCAGTCTGGCAAGCTGAAGAGTAGGAAGCCTGGGAATATAGTTGTGCTGCAGTTTTGAAAAAAAAAAAAAAAATGAAATAGCTACATATGGTGGCCCAGAAGAGACATCCTAGCATTTTTGTAAAAATGCCACATTTCCACATTTATTTAAAATTAAGTTGAAATATGCTGTGTGCACCAAATTCTAGAAACTTTTTGAACTCAGTCTTCAAGGGGAACAAAAACCATAAAAATTCTAAGTTCTTCATCCTCTCTTTGTTGAAGTTAGTGTTGAAGTTAGTGGGGAGTATGGATTGATATTAAGATGGCTCCCATTGGGAAATTAATTTGGCTTATTTACCTTAAATGGATTGAACTGAATAGACTGGAAGATTTGGCCTTGGAAGTTCTTATAATGGTTATTTTAGTGCATGTTGAGATCCTTGGCTTTTAGTAGATTTTGTTTTTTCCTTTTGCCTGGGACTTCCCTTAGTAAATAATTTCATGCTATAGAAATGTCATGCTCCCAAATCTTGTTTCCAGTAATGTATGAGGGGAGGCACGGTGTAAATAAAAATTAATCATTTTTCAACATCTAAGCAGCAGCCTGAATGCCACGTGGGGAATGAATTACTGCCTTTGGTCGTGAAGAACATCACATAAATCATTTAAAAATTGATTTTGTCGCTATTTTTGATAAGGGCCTTCCTTCATCCTGTGTAATCTTCAGGTCATGAACCTGTGAGAAATAAAGAGTTCTGCAAAATGAATGAATCTTTTCAACCAGTTATATTATCTGCGCACCTCTCTCCAACTTTTTAGTTACCCTCCATTGACCTTTGCTCAGGGAATTTTCTTGCTGCATCTGTGAGGGAAAAAAAAAAAAATTAATTTCGTTCCAAGTCAAGGATAAGACCAATAGGGAAGTCAATTTTTCCCTGAAGAAGTTACATCCACTGGGTATCTCATTTTTAATAAGCAATAAGGTTATCTGTAAGGTGCTACAAGAAACATTGGCCTTGGTACCTTAAAACCTGAGTTTGAATCTTAGATCCAAATAGCTTTAATCTTGGGCAAATTAGGATTAGCAAGGTTTTGCTGTGGTAACAAACAACTCCAAAAATCTCGGTGAGAAAAACAACAGAGACTTCTTTCTTGCTCATCCTGCCTTCCATCAGTGTTCGCCGTGGGCTCTGCTCTGCACTGTAATCATTTCGAGACACAAGATGCTGGACAATCCTTCTTCTGAAACTTCACTGTTCATGTGGCATAGGGAAGGGAAGGTAGCTTTTTTTTTTTTTTTAAAGATTTTACTTATTTATTTGACAGAGAGAGATCACAAGTAGGCAGAGAGGCAGGCAGAGAGAGAGGAGGGAGCAGACTCCCTGCTGAGCAGAGAGCCCGATGCGGGACTCGATCCCAGGACCCTGAGATCATGACCTGAGCCGAAGGCAGTGGCTTAACCCACTGAACCATCCAGGCGCCCGGGAAGGTAGCTTTTAAAGGCTTCCACCCCAAAGCAACACACACCTCTCTCCTAATATTTCACTAACCAAAGCAAGTCACATGGCCATAGCTCCTTTCAATGGGGAGGTAAAGTGCAAACCTCCCCTGTACTCAGAGCAGTGAATTGGTGTTCTATTGGTGTTCTACCCCTTTAAGCCTCAATTTTCTCACCTACCAATTATATATATTGCGCTCCTCTGAGTATTGTGATTAAAAAAATGCGGGCTCTATCTCTATTGAATAATAATGTATTCAGCTGCGATTATGTGTCACTTACCCTGCTCACAATGCACTGTATTATTTTATATTGTATTCACGACAACCCTGTAACCTAGGTATGATTATCTCCTCTCTACATATGAAACTGACACTTAGAAACGTGAAGTAACTTTCTCATGACTCAATCAGCAAATAGTGGAGCTACGACTTCAATTTATCCTTGCCAACTGACTCCCCAACCCGCTTTCTCCTGGTTCAAACCTTAGATCATTCACTGAAGGGAGATTTACATTATGGAACCACTTTAATGGAGTTGGCATGGCCATCTCATGAGATCCATTCAATACTTAAATACCTTACCTTCTGGAAAATGACCAGAGGACCATTCGCTAAGAACGACCTTACTGCACTGATCCCCGGGCACCTCTCTTCCCACTTCCTTCTGTGTTTCCAGGTGCACCTCCTCCTACCCAACTGAGCTGGTGAGGTGGCAGGAGCGCGAAATATAATCAAGATTTTAGCCATTTCTCCATAACATCCCCATCATTTGTTTAGAGCAGTTTGGCTTAAAACTGCCATTTTTGATTCCATGCCCACCAGTTTCAATCATATATGCATTATTAGACTGAACGTTCCATGAGCAATGGGGTGCCATAGTCATCAAGAATCAACAACAGTTCCCAGCATGATGCAGGGTCTCAGAAAATATTTCCTGACTGTATAAATGAATGTTGTTATAGCCTATCTTTAAAAAGGACAGAGTTAGTGTTTCTGTATTATGGCTTGAGAATGGTTTATGAACCAGTACACCAAAACGGACTAGGAAATATTATAATTTTATTCATTGGATGTCCAAGTCAGATATTGCTAGACTATCCCAATGAATCAAAGACCATGTTTACCATCTAATCTTTATTCTGCTCCTAGCTTTGGTCATCATCCAGCCTCAAGAAAATCCATACCAACCTCACACTTGGAAAGGAGTGAGAGCCAGAGATTTAAAGGAGACAAAGTATTTATTTGTCCTTTCTTGCAGTGTGCCAAGAACTGTAGTTGGTATTGGCAATATAGTAATGAACAGAGCAGACATGTTTCCTGTCTCCATGGAGCTTAGAATTTATTTGTGGGGCAGTCACCCAATAGGACACAAAGGAAAACAATTGTAAACTTCAGTAAGAGTAATAAAGGAATGTCCTTCTCTTATCTACCCCAAAATATCCACCATCATCTTTTGTTTTTCTTAGGAAGACATGACAAGAAAATCTTTTGTACTTCTCGAAAAACCCAGTGCAGAGGCTGAGTTTCATCACTATGCAGTGCCCATTCCTGCATTTTCCCCTTTAAATAATTCATTCACACCTACACACAAATGAAGGCATAGTATCTTGACATCCAGAATAGCATGGGATTTTCCACTACTGAATGGCTGATGTAAAAGCTGCCTCATTTTCAGGGTCTACCAGACCTCCTGTCTCAAACTAGCATTGCCCAAATCTCAAAGAGCAGGAAATCAAGTCCCGCTAGTGAGACCTTGGGGTTGAAGTCACCCCAAACACCCTAAAATGTTCATCACATTTTGTTTGAGTCTTTCTACCCCAGGAGAACACCAGCAACATACCAATAGAGTCGATTCTAATGCATTCTCTTAGATTGGTACCTCTGCTTACTATGAAGGAGAAACCTTTTCAGCCAAGGGGGAAAATAAACAATAAATGGAATCTGAAAGCAGCTGAGAAATGATTGCCTCTGTGAGCACAAGCTGTTAGTGTGTGTGTGCACAGAATACCAATGGCCCAGGCTTCCCCTGTTCTTACCAAGGAGAAACTCCACAGGGACTTGTGGGTAATTGATCTCAACACATCCAGTGAGTGCAGTGGGGACTGGCCTGCCAGGGAGTGTGATAGAACCACCCCGCCTTTCTATTAGAGAAGATCCTTACAGCCAAGATTTCCCAAAGCACAGCAAGGGCCATTTTGATCTGGTCTGTTGCAATCCTCATGTACACAACATACTTAGACTGTGAAGAAGAATATAGAGAAGTCCTTCAATTTCTATCCCTTCCCGTTTCTTCTACCAAACTCTCTTTCTAGCTGTGGCTCCGTTAGGTAGTTCTACCCCTTTTAATTTGTGGATGGAAACAAGATAAAAAATTCATGAAAAAACTTTGTATTCTGAAATGTTTGCCCCATGTCTTAGGTCTGATTATGAGGGAAAGAACACTGTACATCTAGCTCTGGCACCTGTAAGAATTCAGGTATATAAAAGGAGCCACTTTGGCTCATGTAGAAGATCTAAAACAAACAAGCAAAAACACACACATACACACACACACACACACACTCTAGACTTCGTATCTCAGAAAGGAAAGATAATATATACCATTACTTCCAGTACTATCAAATGTTAGGCTATGTCATAATTGGATTTGAAAGGAACCCAAACTTATCATTTCAGCCTCTTCTTGACTAGAAGTGTGAGTTCATATTACCTTGGTTCTAGTGACCGTAGGTATAAGTGATATAAATTTAATGTTTCTGAATAAGAGAGAAGGCTTCTGAAAGCTAGTTCTTTTATTTTGGTCTTCACTGCTTGCTTTTGTGTCTGTTCAGCCTAGATCAGTCAGGGTAGGTTGGAAGCCCACAGGACAGAACGGGTGTTAAAATTGATCTGGTGAGTTTGGTTAAGAAGTGGTGACTTGTGCATTCTGTAGCTGGAATGGGTTTTCAGTGAGCCCTGCAATCCTTTACCTGGTCCTTCCTTGTGGGTTTTCCCTTGGGAAACCAGCTTCCAGAATTAGATGAACAGGTAGTGGGGGCTAACTCACATTTGTCTATGAAGAGGAATGAAAAAGAGAAAAGACGGAGAGAGGAAGAAAGAAAATGAAACCTCCGTTTCCTTTGTTGGGCTAAGGAAATGAATCACTGTTGATGTGTAAATGTTAGTTGGGTTGTAATATATTAAAGCGTTCTTTTTCTTAAGTGTTCCAATAGAAGCTGTCAACACCCTAGTTTAAATTAGTCACTGAATTTATTAACAACTTTCTCAGATATGAGACATAGGACACACGGATTTTTGTAGGAAAGCTTGTTGGCACAGGTCCTAAGTGCCATCCAGTAGGGCTTAATCTAGTGAGAGGGTCCCTGGGCAGCCAGCAGTCAGCAGGGAGGTATTGAATGCCTGTGAAAAGATTAATAGAAGAAGCTACATGGTCAGGGGGGAAATTAGAGCTCATTTACTCTGGGTGCTAACCTACAAGATTTGCTATATTCCAAGTAAAATGACTGTTGCCTTTTTCTACAAATTTACATCTAAATAAAAGGAAGATTTACTCTACTGATGATACTCGCTGACCGACCAAACTATCACAAAAGTGGGTCCAGAGAAGGAAAGGTTCACTTGTGGGTGTAAAGATTGAGAAAAGGGTGAAGGAAGCAGTGGAAGTGAGCCCTTGCAACAGGATGGAAGGAAATGGATATTCAAACAAGGCAATAGATAGCGGGTAGGAGTTCTCACCCTTGAGTGGATCTTGATGTCGGGACAGGGTAGGAGGGACTGTCGCAGACCCTAAAGATCCAGATCTTAGGTTTTTCTGCAGCCAGCTGTTCCTAAGGGAAGAGCTGCCGCATCCCTGAGATTAGAAACATTCCAGGTCAGAGCGTCAGCCAGAAATATCATAGACAGGGTTTCTCTCATTAGCTGAAAAGGTAGATTATATGACCTCCAAGGTCCATTTCAACACTCAGCGGCCCAGACATCTAAGTTAGAGACTGCCTTTGGACTCTCTATTAAATCATCATATTAGTACCTATGTCTGTCTCATGGCCCAACATCCCTGGGAGAAGGTCTCCTTGCCGTACTTCTCAATTTATAAGAGTAGAACTGAGCCAAAGGCTAAAGAAATTGGATTAGAAAAGTATTGTTTCCATTTCCTTTTCTTTCTGGTTCAATTACAGCCATTGGGGACATCATCTGGAAGTTTGATTTTACATTGAAAAAAATCAAAGCCATTAAAATACACTTTCAGCCAAGTTCAGAAACCCAAAGTGGGTCTTGGGTAGAAAGGGAGGAAGAGGTGATAGTAAGAGCCTTGGTGCAAAAGACCCTATTTCCAAGTTCTAGGATCCGTGTGACGTAGGGAATCTAAGAAAGAAATGTGGGTGGCAGATGTTGTGTTTCGTTTTGACATCTGAAAGGCAAGCAGCTTCCCATCCATTAAGAGGTGTTTTGTTCCTGCTCTTGGCACACTAGCTCTCCCCTACAGGGTCTAGAACCCACCCCAGCTACCTGCTCAATGAATGAGGGAAAAAAATTGCTGAGCCTTGCATTCAACACTAGAGATGTCAGTCTGCAGGCAGTCAGGAAAGCTGGGGGTTGTAATTTGAACAAAATGTCACTGTTTACAGAGATTTTCTTTTTAATGCACTTTTTCTGTGATGATAAATCACAGGCCTGTGCAGGGGATAATAACACAAAATGTTTGACAGCTTTTCTTACAATTGTTTGGCATTCTGTTGGCCTAATTATTGTCAGCATCACCCACACTGGTAAATTATTGTAGAAGAGAGCTCAGTGGTGACTGTCAGAGTGTGCGTCCGCCATTCTGCTCCTGTCACTGGGATTAGCGCTTGGACCTCACCAGTCTTTGCTGTGTGAAAAGCTTAATGAACCTTGGAGTCCTGCTTCCATGTGCAAATGTGCTTCTACTGTCCCACAAGATAGGAGGACAAAGCAGAAAAAGTTGATGGAGAATTTCTGAAAGGTCACATTTGAAAAAAAGGAGAATTGAGTTCAGTTAGGTTCTTTAACACATTGTGGGAAGTGCAGAGAAATCACTTGCCTTATGGGTATGGATTGGGGAATTATCTATTTATGTAATCACCCTGCTTTGAAAGGGAAGGGAATTAATTGCTTTAATTAACTCCAGTAAAAACTAGATTGTCACAGGGGGAGTGTTGACATAATATGCTTGGCCATGATCTGATACGCTCTTGGAAGTAGTGGCTATCTCTCTAATCGTTTTTCTTTCTCTGGGACCTTACTTGATGATGTTCCTGCTATAAACTAAGGCTGCCTATGAGTGAGGAGGATCCAAAAAAAAAATGGAAGGAAAGAAGGAAAGGTCACCAAAAGGGTGGTAAAGGATCTCATTTCTGTAATTGTCATTTTTTTTTTAAAAACCAGGAATTTCGTTATTATTTCTTACTTTTCCTCTGACTTTGGCCCTTTCTAATTCTCCCCCAGTATCTGATGACAAGTGAATGGGTCATAATGAGTCAAATGCTGTCATCTGTTTAGAACTGCTTGCTTAGAAGACATTGGGGAGGGTATGTGCTATGGTGAGTGCTGTGAATTGTGTAAGACTGATGATTCACAGACCTGTACCCCTGGGGCAAATAATACATTATATGCTAATAAAAAAAAAAAGACATTCCCCTGAAGTATGTCTGAAAATATTTTGGGAAATACATGAAAGGGTGTTGGTGTGTTAGGAAGCCTCCATTGTACACCGGTGTTCATTTAAAATGAGCTAAGACTGAGGCACCTGGGTGGCTCCCCTGGGTTAAGCAGTGGACTCTTGATTCAGCACAGGTCAGGGTCTCAGGGTCCTGGGATGGAACCCCTTGGGCTCCCTTCCCATCGGAGAGTCTCCTTCTCTTCCTCTCTCTCTGCCCCTCCCCCCAGCTATGTGCGCTCTCTCTCTCTCTTTCTCTCTAAAATAAGTAAATCTTTAAAAAAAAATAATAAGATAAAATGAGCTAAGATCAGCAAGCAGTTTCCACCATGCTTTTAGCTAAAATGCAATTAGAAAGATTATAGCAGACTATAAGATTTAGAATAAGAACTATGAATATGTTATATGGCCATATATATGTAAATTACATGGATATATATACACACACACATACATATATGCATACATTTAGTTAATGTTATTTTTTTCTTGATGGACTCAGTCCCATTTCTGGGCAGGTGGAGCTGCTGAGATGGTCAGGCTGCACTTGTGATGGGCTTGTCTCCTGTTCTAAATTGTAGCAGTATTTTCCCCACATCCCACCCTCACCACCTGCATTGCTACCCCCAACTACAGAGAGGGAAATACCAGAATGCCGTGTGACAAGCTGTCCTGTCTCAGGCAGCATGTTGGAGGAAAAGACCCCGCATTCCCAATCCTGTGGGTGCAGGAAGTGCCTTTGTCCTCACCAATGCAGTGGCCTGGGTGTGTTCTGGAGAAAGCCCAGATCAGGACTCAGAACTTCTCTACTGACTCTTCTGGCTTCTCTACAGACTATATGTTTCCCCTGACTACTTGGCTTAAGCAAAGGAAGCTTTGAGTATGTCAAAAACAATAACAAAAACAAAAACAGGGGCACCTGGATGGCTCAGTGGATTAAGCCTCTGCTTTCTGCTCAGGTCATGATCTCAAGGTCCTGGCATCGAGCTCCGCATCAGGCTCTCTGCTCCACGGGGAAACTGCTTCCTCCTCTCTTTCTGCCTGCCTCTCTGCCTACTTGCGATCTCTATCTGTCAAATAAATAAATAAAATCTTAAAAAAAAACACCAAAAAACCAAAAATTATCAAGCTCACGTATAGAACAAACATGTGCCCAAAAGGGAACATAAAATTTAATAAAGAAGAAACAAGAACTACCTAGATCCAATAAAAGCCGATAGATAGTAAAGACAGAATTATTTCCATTAAAGAGCATTTGAAACAAGGGTTGTGTTTTACATTCACTTGGGCATTTTTGTCATACAAATACCTGCACACGTATAGGGCTGGGTCATTGTACATTCTCAAATTCAGGAAAATGTATCTTGACCAATGAGCCTTGGTTTTAAATCCTATTAGACTTACCCCCTTAGAAGCCAAGCAGCCACCCCAAAAAGTAATTTTATATTCCTTATCTCTCCTGACTTCTCCCCCAGAATTTGTGAAGTGTCCTTAAGACGGTGTTGACATGACAGTTAGGAGTGGAAGGGACCAATATCACTGGACTCAGGAAATAAATTAAAATGTTCTGTATCTTATGGTTTTACTAAATTTCTTACAAGGTTACAAGGTGGCTTTTCATACAAATATTTCCATGTCACTACTCCATTGCAGTTATCCCTCCTGTGGCTTCTGTTAGATTTTTGTGTTCCAACCTAGCACCGGGAACATGGTGTGCTCAAGGAACAGCACCTTGGTTCCCTCAGCCCCCTCCCCCCTGCCTGCAAACGGGGATGACTGTGCCATGGCCCTCACTTCCATTCTCACCCACACATGGACACAAGTTGGCGCCACTGAGGGCACCAAATGGAGTCATTGCCTCCATCTTTTCAGTCAGTCTCTTGGGCTCAGAGTCATCACATTTCCTCAGTTAATTGATGGGAAGAGTACGGCATTCTATTCACTTTTCCACCATAACTCTGGCCTCAGAGCCGTATTTTGGAAGTGCAGTGATATTCTACTCTTAGCATAATTTGTCAACCAAGGCAAAGGAGACAACCCTAAACTATGTTCATTCTTCTCTTCATTCTGCACCTATTTTCCATGAACAAAATCATGGAATTTTAAAGCTGGAAGCTCTCCTTTTTGAAATGAGAAACCCAAACTCCAGAGAGGTGCAGTGACAGACCTAAGATCCCCAAATTGCAAATGGAAGACCCCCAAGGACTCGGTTTCCTGACGCTGAGTGCAGAACACCATCCCCTACCCTACCTTAGCCTTGTGTTTAGTGGAGATCCTCTCTATACAGATTCGGTTGGGAAAATGTTTTACATTGTCCCTTTGAATGCACATGACAAGAGATAATCCAATAGCTGGGAAGCATCGTGAGCTTCTAGGACCTCCCAGAAGCTGAGGCTCTGGATCCTTGCCACGGGCTGCATCTCCAGCTGGTTTTCTGCCCACTCACAGCCTGCGAATGTGCAGATGGTGAGGATATCATCACTTCCACCGTGGAGGTGGGGGAGAGAAGAGCCACTGTTTCGTGTCAGTTTATTTCTAATTCTTTGTTGTTTGTCATGTTAAAATCCTCTCACATTTGCAGATGTTAACCAACAACCAGGAGGAAAGACTTCTTGTTTCAAGTGCAGCCATAGAGATGGCATTAAAAAAAACAAAACAAACAAACAAACAAACAAACAAAAAAACAAAAAAAACCCTGTCATTTACTGGGGGAAAAGAAAGGCAAGAAGAGAAAGAAAGCAGAAAAGGAAGGAAATCTAGGAAGAAATAGAAGAATCTGGAAAAAGACAAGATGAGAGGAATGGAAGCATCAGTCCCATACTGTTCTTCTAATTGAACGGTGCCTTCCGCATCAGCCCAAATGCTCACTCTTTGATATAATTGTCTCCTCATTAACATATGCAAAATTACAATTGCACAGTATGAGCTCTCCAGTAGAGATGTCCATATTACCATAATGAGCCTGTCAATCTTGTGAAAACGAACAGAAACCAATATGCCCACAGGAGTTCACAGTCTCCTGAGAGTTGGGTAGATCTGGTACATTCACCAGCTAAAGACACTGACTAGATCTCACGAGGGTGGCATCAGCTTGGAGTGTGTGTCTTGATGGTTAAAACACAATTTTCTGGAGTGAAATTTGAAATAGAAAAGCCAGGTAATGTTCCACCCTGTGGTCTAAAGAAAATGATATTTTTGGGAGTTGAAAACAGTAATTCTTTGCTGCATTTAACTTCCTGCTTTCTGATGACCTTTCTGAAGAGGCTGTCTGTACGATGGGGCGGTGAAACAGCTCGCAAAGAAAAAAGCACCTTTAACAACTCAAGTTAAGAGCAGCTTGATAGGCAGTGTTACTAGTTCGACTTGCCAAGTCTGGGCACTGAGCGTTGGCTGCCTTCTTACAAAGCGGTGTTCTTTTTGACCCTTCCCGTGTAGGGGAATGACTTAAGACCCCAATCTCGTTTCTATTTCTAATCTATTGATGACTTAGCAATTGGAAAGAACTCTTCTTTTTTTCCTTTTTTTAATGTGTAACTACCAATGCTAACATTTGCCTTCTGATTAGGTGCAAACTTTCCAAGGAAGTTAAGAGCTGGTTTCAAATCTCATTTTAACCCCCATCAACTTCTACAGGGACAGGTTTGAAGAAACACATTAGAAAAAAGCATTTTCTTTAAAAAAAAAAAAAAAAACCAAACTTGCAAACAAACCTACAGATGTAGAAAGAACTGTTTTATGTCTTGGTTTTGTCAAACTTCGTTGTGCTCGCCTCAGACTCTCTAATAGAAGAAACGGACAAAGTTCAAAATCTGAAACCAGATTCGCATTAATAGAGTATAAACTCTTATATAGGCACATCATAGAAAATTTGGAGGCAGAAATTAAAAGAAGGAAGGAAGCAAGAATCCCTAGTTTTCAAATCCATCATTAACAATCCCTACTTACTTACTGATCGTTTGTTCAAGAGTTTTACAGATGTGTAATCATACTGCATAGATGGTGGTGGAAAAACACAACATTTTTCTCACTAGAACTTATAATGAGAACGTTTTTCTAGGCTGTGTACTGTAAACATCTTGACCGGGATCACTTGAAACCCCACTGCATTTGTCTGTACTGCCCTGTATGTGTTGAACTTAATGCGGGGGAAATAATCGCATTTGGATATGTGGTTGGATTAGATAAACTTCCAAGAGGAAAGAGATGTACGGCAGATGACGCTTCCTCTGTATTTACTTGTTAGGTGGTGACCTCCATCAGTCAGATAGACTCAGTTACTCACCCTTTCCCCCAACCTCCAGGCGCTGCTCCGATCTGGAAAACACAAAGTAAACATAGACTGAAAGCTTGAATTAAAAGATCCCCATGTGGGGCGCCTGGATGGCTGGGTCAGTGAAGCCTCTAAGGACTCTTGATTTCGCCTCAGGTCCTGATCTCAGGTTCCTGAGACTGAGGTTGTGGGGCCTTGTGCTCAGTGAGGAGTTAGCTTGAGATGCTCTCCCCCGCTCCCACCCCAAAAATGTACCCTATAAGACTACTTCCTCACACAGCTGAAGAGAGTTTCACAGAAGAGTTTCACAGAAGAGAGTTTCAAGTAGTAAGGGAATCCTGAAACAATCCATAGGCCTTCCAAGCTTTACTTCCAAGTGATTGACTAAGCTGTCATCCCCGGTGGGCTAAGGTCATCCCTCACGGACTCAGATGCCCCTCTTTGGAAGAAAGACTCTTCTATTCTTGTTTTTCTCCCTCTCTGCATGCCACCTCTTCCGGCTCTTCTGAAAAGAAGCACACCCCACAACAATGAGGAGGTTTTCCACATTAGCCTGATTGCCCGCCAGTCACTTCTCTTTGTTTAAGTCTGTTTACACAGTCTCTTTGGCAACGTGAAGTAGAGGTTGATTTTTTTTTTTTTTTTTTTTTTTTTTTTTGGTACCACGGACTAGCAGGTTTGGTTTTCCCTTTGTCTGAAGCTTATCCACCTCACACACTGAGTTTTTTTTTTTAATGAGGTTTTGTTTTGTTTGTTTTAATTTTAAAAAGAGAATTCTTTCCATGCCCTAGTATTTGAGTAATATCCCATTCGGACATCCAGTATTTCAGGGTGTTCCTTAAAAAAAAAAAACCCTGCAAAATGTTTATTGAATAAAGCATTTCTTCTTTATTACAACTTGCTAATATTGAACCCTTCCTAGTAATTTCAGGAGGTTCTGTAGATCTGCACACATTCTGCTGCCTGATGCCTTCATGCAATGGCTTAGAAGGGCCAGGGGCCCAGAAGCCAAGAAAACTAAAAAGCCTGAGTGAGAATCAAACTCTTACTTCCATTAGTTCCAGGATGCCATTATTAGTGGAACTACTGAATAGTCATAGGTACTTTTTTACATATAAAAATACATCAGGTTTCCCCCCTCCCCCCAGCTGTATAACACTAAGATACTCAGAGAAAATATCCCGTCTGTCCCTCCCCAAACCCCAAATTAAATACAGGCCATAGAGAGACTTGGTTAGGAGAAAGTTTCTTCAGTAGCAGACCACTGCGATGGTGACCTAAAAATATTCCAAACACATCTCGATTGAAAAGATGGAAATTAACTTGACCAGTCATTCTGAATCAGAGGTCCCCATCAGAATTATCTGAGGAGCTTTCTCCAAACACATAAGTACCACTTGGGATTCAGACTCTCCTGTCATAGGACCAGAGCATGTGTATATTGAAAATTTGTCCAGATTATTTTATTATAAAGCGCTAGTTAATAATCGCCAACTTTAATGACAGTGATAATGTTAAGTACTTATTATTGGCCAAGCATGTCTAAGATAGTTTCAAGATAGTTAGTATTTATCTCTTCATAACACATATACTATTCTCACTTTCTAGACTGAGAAATTGAGCCCCGAGATGCTAAGTGATTTGTCTAATGTCACTTATTGATAGGGCAAGAATTTTAACTCAACCGAATTCCAAAATTCTCTTCTCCTTACACTATATTAAATCTCTCCCTCCCCAAATAACAAAGCAATACCGAAGAAACCATTCTCCGTATTTCCAGACAATTTTTATCTGGCTAACATTTTTAATATTTACCACAATATGCATGTAACGTTAAGGAATTGTTTCATAAGTTGTTAAGTTGGTTTGAGTTACTTTAAAAATGTCACACAGACATGCACACACACGTTTTAAGAGTAGATACCTAAAATAATAAATTTGGATATGTACTTTTTAATAAAGCCTCAATAACTTTTCTCTGAAACAGATATTGCTACTTATCAAAACACTTTTTTTTTTTTTTTTGCTCAAATAAAATCCACAAATTAAACATCATGAGTCATTTCCAGTGAAGTCTCCACCCTTCCTTGTCTTAAATAAGGTCTTGGTAGCTAATCAGATAGGGAAGCATTTTGAGCCACAGAATATATTACAGTTCATTAATACTCTCAGTATTTAAATGATTCTTAGGCAGTCTTTACTATCATACAACCTGAGAAACAAAACGATGGTGATATTCACGTTAACTTTACATACAATTTTTTGGTTCTTTTTAAATTTAAATTTATTTTTTTTAGTGTTCCAAGATTCATTGTTTATGCACCACACCCAGTGCTCCACGCAATACATGCTCTCCATAATGCCCACCACCAGGCTCACCCAACCCCTCACCCCCATCCCCTCTAAGACCCTCAGTTTGTTTCTCAGAGTCCACAGTTTCTCATGGTTCATCCCCGCTTCTGATTTCCCCCAATTCACTTTTCCTTTCTTTCTCCTAAAGAGTTATTATGTTATTCCTTATACTCCACAAGTAAGTGAAACCATATGAAAATGGACTCTGCTTGATTTATTTCACTCAGGATAACCTCCTCTAGTCCTGTCCATGTCGATGCAAAAACATTGGGTATTCGTCCTTTCTGATGGAGGCATAATACTCCATCGTGTATATGGACCACATCTTCCTTATCCATTCGTCCGTTGAAGGCCTCTTGGTTCTTTCCACAGTTTGGCGATTGTGGCCATTGCTGCTACAAACATTGGGGTACAATTAAAAAAAAGTTTTTAAAAAGCTTAGATATTTGGGGGCGATTCATCTAGAAAAATGCTTCACAGGGTGGGAAGTGGAAGAAGAGCAACACCTCCTCTCCCTCTTACCACCTGGGAGTGGTAAGACTTACTGGGAGGGGAAGACTCAGGCCTCTCCACTCACCCGAGAAGCACGAAGGCTTATGAAAATATGAAACGTGGTGAATTACGGGAATGAACCATGCAGGAACTGAATCTTGAAAACCACTGATGTAATGGAACACATTGCTTTGTGTGTTAACACTTATCCCAAGTAAAGATACTTAGAATCTTATAACTGGTGTTCTATTTATTTTAAAATGTGTTGAGAGAAACTACTTCCAAGCATGTATGGGCATTTGTAAAGCAATAGAGCTGTTTTCCATTTGATTGACGTTGTAACCGAGACATTTCTGATGAGCTAATGACAGCCCTGAGAAGTGGCCACACCAAATGAATCCATCTGCTTAAGTTGTCAGGTGGTTCGCAGCTCTTAGCTTGGTCTGCTTCAGCAGTCATTGCTTTGTTTTATTAAAAAAATTGTTCAAAAATAATTTTTTTGACCTGTCTGTAACATCATGAAGAAAATTGGAAGGAGCCATAATTAGCATCTCCGGAGCAATAGAGTTCTGTGAAATTGGGGTTTTGTCTGTGTGTGTTTCCTAGCAGTATCACAGAGACCTCTCGGACACAGTCCTGTAACAACTGGCAGGCTTATCCCCTCTTCAGCCCTACTAGCCATCCTGTTCCCACTAAATACCCCTAGAAATAAAAAATCTTTTGCCCCTGGTAATGCGGAATCAAGATAGAAGACATCATTGGGTATAGAATTTGTTTGTTTTGAAATTGCTTATGACCAAGATGTTACTTTATGATGAACAAAGAATGCAATCCTTTCAAAACCAGGAATGACCTAAGGCTCTTAAGATTAGAGCTAGATCTTCTCTATCAACGAGCAGTAAGCCCACCTTGAGGTTTTTCCCCGGCTACCATCTTCTTAATTTGCTTCTATATGCAACTTATTCCCAGCTATACATCACTCAAAGGAGATTTATTAAGCCCAAGGAAAAAACCTGACATATATTTTTATCTCCCCCAACAAGACCTCAATAGGAAAACCTTATAATAAATTTCAGATGACTACGAAAAAAATAGTCATACATACATACGTATTTTGTACTTTATTTTTAATCTACAACCTGGAACATTTTGTTGGCTTAATATGCCTGAGTGTCCTCAAAAAACTGAAGATTTTATTTATTTATCCCCTAGAATGTGATTTTTTAAAAAAATTCTATAAAGAGTTTTGGTGGAATACAGAACCAAGATTCAAAAAAAAAAAAAAATCAAGCAATCTGTTTTAATGAACTCAGACTTCAAATTTCCATTAAGTTTGAAGACAGGAAATACACACTTATAAAATATTGTTGCAACATTTTACAGGAATGAAGCATAGTTGACACAAGTTAATTTTTTGCCCTCTATATCTAGTACATGTGGTAGTGGAAATAGCACTGAACATGGAGTCAGAGAATCTATATTTTAATCACTGTTCTACCCTTAATTACCTGTAAGACCTTTAGCGAGTCACTGAACTCCTCTGCAATTTGGTCTAATTCTTGACCTCACCTTTACAATGAGGGCTGGAGGGAGATAATCCCTAAGGTCCTTTTCTCTTGTAAAGTCTAATTATTTATGCATTTTTATTAGAATTCCCTGTGTAAATTTGCATTTTCTATTAACATATTAACAAAAAATTGAAAACCAGAGCTATAACCTGCAGTGATTAAAATGTTTATCATTTGAATGCAGGCCAGTATAGCTAATATGACATATATGCCCTGAGCCTTTTTTCTTCATTTTTGTAGCACCATCTGCTACTCTAGCACTTGGGAGAGTTTATTTAAATAACCGCATTAGTGAAATCTATGCCTCAGACCCATCTCTGCACACTCTCTCTCTCTCTCTCTCTCTCTCTCTCACACACACACACACACACACACACACACACCTTTGCTGCGTTCTAAAATTGCTTCGGTCAGGCTCCTTCTGTATTCTGACATGAAGCATTTTTAATCACCTGTCAAGTGATGTGAAATAAAGCCCCTCTGGGATTTGGCCTAACCTGGAGACTGACTGGTCAGGACTGTGGTGGGTCTCCGCTAAGCAGTGCACCTTGCCTGCACCTGCCATTCTCCCTGGGGGACAATAGACTTCTTCATTCCAGGCTATAGAAAGCCAGTGACCTGTGCTTGGAAAATTCCCCAAAGCTCAAACCTTCACATAGTTCAGAGCTGATTCCACGATAACAACCCTCCCCCATTTTTGCCCAAGATGGTGACCAAACTCTCTTCTAGCGGCAATCTCTAGGAAATGACCTTTCCACTCCAGCATGTTTTCACACTAAAATGACTGTTTTCCACCCTTTCTTTAGATATTACATTTCAGAAAATATGGGGAAAGAAGGGAGACTCTGAGGTAATGATGGAAAATGTTCATTTTTTAAAAATAGAAGTCTGTTAGACTGTAGGCTTTGGTGGACATCGGCAGCAAGATCGTGAATGCACAACCCTCATCACCTCTGACCATTTTCCTTTAAAGTGGCAGAATTAAAAATGAATTTTAAAAAATATATGTTCTTTAAAGTGTTGTAATAGAAGCCAATGGACAAGTAGTCAGAATTTTTGAAAAATTGTATGCTTAAGGAACACAAACCTCCTTTGAACAGACTTGGTATGAAAGCATATCAAAGCAATATGCATTCACCATCTACTTTCTAAAATGAATTAAACAGCAGCCACTTTTTCTTATAAAAGTTCTGCTTGGAAGGCGCTGCTGGAAACAACACACTCAACTGGCAGATCTTAAAGGTGATGGGCAGAGGGATCGACTGCCCTGCCCAGTGTTTGGGCCCCCCTCTCTGATCTGAGGTTCTGCTTAATGAAAGTCAAGAGGAACTGCAGTGAGTGAAATCTGTCATTTGGAAGCATTGACAAAGGAACCATACTGAATAAAATCCAAGTAGAAAAACATCATTGCCCTATTTGACTCTGGCTAAAAGTTGCATGATTATAGGGTAATAAAAGCAGGCATTATTAAGTAGAGTCAAGACCACAGTCTGCATAATTCAAGTTTTCCTTGTTCAAAATGGGTTTCTAAAGGAAAGTCTGGATGGACATGTATCATGTGTTTGTAGTGTGGGTGTAACCACCCGTCAACAAGAAACACAACTAGAGTCTCTATCGGGAGCATGTGTTTGGTACTTTTTTCCCCCCCATCTGAACTTACATATGTGCAGCTTAAAAATTGAGTTATTGACTAGCAAGGAAAAGAAAGACTTAAAATCTGCTGAAACTGCTAAAAGAAGAGAGATTACTTGAAGAGCTTTTTCATGAAGTTGTCCAAGATAGGTCATGTAGGACAGCAAATGCAATCATGGGTCATTGATCAAGTCCCAGTTCAGCTACTTCCTAACTGTGCAAACTTGGACATCTCTCTGACACATAATACATAATTATATAGTTACAGTAAGTGTTATGGTAAGATTTAAGACATCATTGCAGCTTAGAAACTGGACATGATGTCCATTTTGGAACACTTGACATTGTTTTAAAACATTTGTTTGCGTTTATCACAATATGCATCTCAAGAGAACAGCAAATAGTGTAGGGAAGGAGTGATTTTATTATTAAAAATTTTAAAAATTTGAATATAGTTGACACACAATTACATTACATTAGTTACATTAGCAATTACATTACATTAGTTGCAGGTGTACAACATAGTAATACAGTAAGTTTTATACATTATGCTATGCTCACTACAAGCGCAGTCACCATCTGTCATCATACAATACTATTACGATATCATTGACTGTATTCCCTATGCTGTACCTTTTATTCCCATGATTTATTCATAACATAACTGGGAGCAAAACTAGAAACCTGTATCTCTTCCTCTCCTTTACCCCTCCCTTCCCTCTGACAACCATCCGTTTGTTTTCTGTATTTATTGATTCTGTTTTTCATTTGCATGTTTTTTAATGTATGTATGTATGTATGTGTGTATGTATGTATTTTATTCTTTTAAATTTTTTTAAATTTTTAATAAGCATATAATGTGTTATTAGCCCCAGGGGTACAGGTCTGTGAATCGCCAGGTTTACACACTTCACAGCACTCACCATAGCACATACCCTCCCCAATGTCCATAGCTTGTTTTTTATTTTAAAAAATTTTTAGAATATGTATTTATTTCAGCAAGAGAGTGCATCAGCATTGAGGGAGAGGCAGAAGGTGGGCAGAGGGCAGCAAGACTCCCTGCTGATTGAGGAGCCCACTCAGCGCTGATCTCACCACCCTGAGATCCCTGAGATCATGACCTGAGCCAAAACCAAGAGTCAGACACTTAACTGACTGAGCCACCCAGGCACTGCATAGATTCTACATATAAATAAAATGATATGGCATTTGTCTTTCTCTGACTTACTTCACTTAACACAATACCCTTCAGGTCCATCCATTTTGTCGCAAATGACAAGATCTCATTCTTTTTATGACTGAGTAATATTCCATATATGGAATATATGGAATATATATAATACATACACACATATTATATATATACATATTTTATACATATATATAATATTTACTTCATCTATCTATGGATGAACATGTGGGTTTCCTCCATGTTTTGGCTATTATAAATAATGCTATAAAAACATAGGAGTACATACATAGAAGGAGTGATTATTTTTTAAAAAAATGAGTCACCTTTATACATGAGATGAAACCAAATGAAAATATTAATGCAAAGACGTACCTTCTTCGGTTTGGTTTCTTCTGCTAAATTAGGTGATTCTAGTGGGTCTCATATATTAATGGTTCTTTCCCAGGCAGAAACAAATAGATCTGGAGAGCATATAGTCAGAACATGCAAAAATTTTACCTTGTCAAATTCCATGCTTGCTAAATTGTCCTCCCAAGCACTCTGTCTTGAGAAATTCTCACTAATCTACTTTAGATTTGCACATTATTGTTTCCAGGTGGGCATTTACTATTTACTGTTAACTTTTACCATTATTCTGTCACAGCATAAAAATGGCTTGAACATTTCTCTTCATTTACAGGCACTTCATGTAACTCTGTAGTACATATTGGGAGCAGGAAGGGGTACAGAAGGGATCAGCAGAGACTCTCAAAGCTTGAAGAGGAGGGTGTCATGCTGGGGAGAAAGATTTGTACATAGAACAGCACAAGGCATAGAATCCCAACCAATGTGCCACTTCCATGAGATTGGGTCAGTTCAAGTGGGAATGATTCTCAATTTATACTGAATTCCTTTTCTTTTGATTTTCCATGGCCGTAACATATGATACGTATCATAGCCAGTTTCAGGTTACTCAATTATATTGATTGCCTATTTTTAACATCACTGTTTATATAATTCTTTCGAGAGCTAGGAAGCTACCTTTGAACACTGTAAATAGTCAAATGGCCTTTGATTTACTAGATTTCCTAGATTCCTTATCACTTGGCAAATATACGAAACAGACATTTTCCAAAGAATGAGCACACTGAGTCTTATCCTCCAGACATTCCTTCTGTTTGTTAAACACACCCAGGAGCTCCTCTGGGACTCTTCTTTCCTTGGTAGGAAGACACCTCTGGATCTCAGGAGTGCCCCCCTGTGGCTGCTCTACAGTGTAACTGATCTCTTACTGATTCTCCTGAGGCTGGCTAGGGCACTCCACCAAGAGCAAAAGCCCAGCTGAAAATGGAGGCAAATCTGTTCATTTAAAAATATCCAGCAGTAGGTAAAAGGCCTTGATCATGCGTAGAGGGACTGAAATTAAATAGTGCTTTATGTCACGTTTCTCTCTCTCTCTCTGTCTCTCTCTTTTTGGGGGAGGGGGAGTTTCCTATCATGCACAACACTTGCCTATCCAACTCCAAAAGCAACATTTTCTCACAGCAATTGCCAGAGAAAAACAAGAGGTGGAAAAATCAGAGTAACGTCTTCCCTTAGGGCGAGATTATACAGGAAAAGTCATTGGACAACTCCCAGCCTGGGCTTCATAGGTTGGCAGGAAAGGCTGTCATTACCTTAGCATTGTTGGGAAATTTAAAGAGATAACAGATGTGAAAGGCTCAGAATAAGACTCTCACATAGTAGGTGCTCAGTGAACGAAATGGGCGTGGTTAGCCTGGGGCCCTCTTCGTTTGCTTGACTCTCTCCTGACTCACCTCCCATTGCTAAATCCAAGGGCCCAGAACTTCTGCTTACTTTCTAATCCCCTAGGGAGAAGGCCTGGAAGGCTTCACATTTTTTAAATCGGAAAGCTTAGAGGAAGCAATCTTGCTGGACTGCAATGCTTGCAGCTGCGTTTTCACAGCTTCCCATTAAATTGCTCAAATATTCATTTTTCGTATCAGAGAAGGCGGGCTGCTGATGGAGAGTTGGCCCTCCGACTCCAGAACCTTCTGCACTCAGTAATTACTCAGAAATGTCACAATCTGCCTGCAAGCTGTCCCCATTCTACCTACTTCCCTTTTGTGTTGCTCCTGATTGAAGTGGTCCTCTTGAGGTCTTGGAAATGTTTCTTTCTCTAGCACTTAGACTTATCAGAGGGAGGCCCCTGGAGCATGGAAATTCTTCTCCCATCTGAGTATCTTTATCTTCATGGAAAGAAAAATAGATTCAACTATATTGCACAGCAGAGTCGGGGCCCTCTCCATAGTGACTATATTTCAGGGGAATGGGTAGATCCATCACAAAGGAGAAATGCAAGACTCCCCTTCAGAAGATAGAGGGCCTGGCCCTGGTGTCATTTTGCATTCCTTTATCGGTTTTCCCAGAGGGAGGTTATAGGCCAAAGGCTCCATTTGAATGGACTTCTTAGTCTAAAACAGGGAAAACCAACCCTAAAGCCACGATGTCACTAATATTTTGATAATGGAATTCAGAGTTCAGAAATTGTTCTAGTTTCTTTTCACTAGTCGAAAAGAACTCCAGTAAGTACTGACTTTGTTTGGTCTGAACATTTAGGGACTTAGTATCCAAAGCACTGTGGCTACTTACTGTAGAAACTACGGGCCATGAAATGACTCCTCCATGTCCTGCTGACGCTCAGTAAGGCCCTTGTAGGCACGCTCCTTGAAGGAACACATGGTTTGTCATACACAATCTCCTCGAAGATCCCATATTTAGAAAAATAATCTCAACCCCATAGAATAAAGAGCAGAGAGCCCCATTAGCTTTGCTTTTCTCGAATGCAGATAGCACAAAGTTTTTCTGCATTTAAAGTTCCTTCTTTCAGTCTGGCTAACTTGGCTCTGAGATGCAGATTTAGCTTCTTTTCTTTGTAAGCAAGCCTAGAAAGTCTTGAAACGCGTGATGGTTGCAGCCCTCTTTGTCTTCTGCTGTTACTGAGTAATTGCAGGCAGCATTTCTTAAACTCCCTGGCCTTCGGTTTGCTCCTGACGGGATGGATAAAGTGGTACCCTGAGTCAACGTTGAAAGAGGCGCCTGGTGCAGAGAACCAGCAGCAGCTGTTTTCCTAACATATTTAGGCCTTTGACATTCAAAGCGGTATCTATGCCATTCTGTCTCCTATGTAGAGAGCTTCACAGAGGGAGGGTTCAGTTGCTGGGGCCATTGTTGTTGGTAGTGGACGGAGATTTATAATGATATCCTTTTCTGCTCTGAGCGCGTGCCACAGGGAGCAGCTCCGTAAATATGGGAGGCCTGAGGGAACAACAGTGAGATTCCAAGTTACACAAAGTCGTTTTACTATTGGTGGAATGGGCTTTATTTGTAATTATGACATGAAATATAGACTTTTTACCCATATGTCTTAGTTCGTTTTCTAGAATGATACTTAAAAAGGCCTAGACAGGCTTAGTTAAATGTCTTTGATGTTTTCAGTTCTGGCTTGTCATGAAATTCTAATGGACTCATTTTTCCTCAATATTCACATAAACATTCTCTCCCTACCCTCTCTTGCTTCCTCTTTTCCCTTTCTCTCTCATACACTACACATCTTTTCCTCTGCTTAAGGAAGTCCTAAGGCACGTCTGCCACATAGAAATTAAGGAATTAAGAAATTAAGGAAATCAAGGCATTTCTGCCCCATATCTGTAGTCAAAATTGAGACTGTATAGTCCCATTATATTCATTTCTTGGGAGTCTGCCCCGAAGTCAAGAGCAAGCTATAGGAAATACACCAAACTGTTGAGCAGAACATTGCTAGAATTGTAGAATGATATGTAAGGATTTTTTTTCCCACCCCAAATATTCAACAACATAAATGTATTTATTTTGTATCTGTCTGGTCTCACTGGATTTGGGCAAATTAGCAGATATTTATGCTGAAAATACTCCCACCGCTTTTGGATCTAAAAGTTGACAAGCCAGAGCCTGTGGGTGCTTTCTTTAGAAGTAGAAGATTTCTCATGGCTGTCGCAGGCTCGGAATCGGGCTTACAACAGATCACCTTCACCCCCTTCCTTGTCTCCCATGTTGAGGGTGGTTTGTAGAATTTGGAAGGACAGAAAGTTTATTCATATCCCAAAGCTGGGGGATGGGAAAGAAGAATTGTGAAGGGAATTAATATTCATGGCAACCTTCTACACCCCGTGTACTTTACTCAGGCTATGTCTTGTAATACCTGTGAGGAAGGAATTCATTACCTCTGTTTTAAAAGTGACACACAGGTGCGTCTGTATGTGTGTGCATATGCATATATATGCTGGAACAGTGTTCCATTGAGTACGTGCACAATACATATTTATGGGATGAATTATTCCAAGAATATAAATTTATATAACTTTGAGCACCTTATATACCTGTATATCTATATATTAAAAAAGTGTTTATAATCACATTCATCTGCAAACAAATGCACGATAGAAAGATGTCTCCCCTGAGACTTGCTGAATGTGGCCAGCATATTTCCCCTTGTCTAACACTGCAGTGGAGTTCAGTTCAAAAACTCCTCTTAACCAATCCAAATAATATCATTTTCCAGCTGTGGTATTACATTGGGGCCAGTTCAAGTGCCAAAGCCTAGCCCAAAGGAAGCCAAAACAATCCACATCTAATAGTGAGAGTATTTTCTTCCCATCATCTCCACATGACACACTGTCTCAGGGGCCTCCTAGAGTCTGGGGAGTCCTCAGCTCTGCTTGGCCCAGAGCCTGCTACACGATCAGCCCTTAACGAGCATTACATAATAAGTATTCTCTGTCTCTGGGAGTACCCATTCCTACTCATAATTTATGACCATGAGGGCTTTCTTTCCCCACATATAATGCCCTATGTGCTCAAAATAATATACCGAAATCCCAGCCATCATCTGATAGCTTTAAATTCTGCCCTAGGGATGGGTTTCCCAGGCTCTTGACTTGAGGGTGAACGCTGATTTCACAGTTGGCTTTATTATAAGCCCGGAACATTTGATTCACATGACATCAAAGTATAGAAGAGGTGAAGCAATGATTACAAATCAAAAAAACTTTCCCTTTTTTATTATATTAAGGTAGTAGTTCAGTTTCTAAAGTGCAAAGTAAGGATCCCCACATAATCAATAGATTTTGTGAGGAGACACATACTTTAAGGGAGAATTTCCAATTTTAATTCATTTGCCAAATTGGATTAGTTCATTTAAAGGCAGAGGTGGGCAATAAAGGTCCAGATATTCTAATCCAGAGCTTGACTTTCTCTCTTCATGAAAGAACGCACCAGCTTTCACTGGTGGAGAGGTGGTCAGTATTCCCAAGGCAGCACAGTGACTGAGTATGGGGAGGAGTCAGGGACCTGACTTTTGGTCCAGGTACATGAACTTGTATACCTTGTACAAGTCATTTACCTTTGTGGACCTCGGTTTCCTCATCTGGAAAGTAAGGGGCTGGAATAGATGTCTTTTAGGTGTCTCAGCTCTGAAGATATTGTAGCTCTAGATTTGTTTACCTTCTAACAACAAAAAGGCCAACGATGATGGAAACTAGAAAAATCTTCAGATAACTCCATGATCTCAGTAGGCTCACTGGACAGCTAATGCTGTGCTTCAAGCAATGATGGGAATGGAGATTGAAAACACACAATGTTAAAGATAAACATTGAAAAGGTGGCATTTGGGTGTTTCACTTACCTTTAAACAGACCTCCTTTATGTTTTTTATGTATGCTTGACATTTACTGACTGTTGTCTCCTATTCATATGAAGGTTGACAATGTGGTTTTAGTAAGTTGTTAGTCAAAAACTTCACTAAATAATTTAAAATCATTCTCCATAAAATTCTTCTTTTTTTTCCCCTCTTACAGTTTCATTAAAATTTATCTGGGAAACTATACAGTCCTCAATAATAGAATTGTGTCTTATGGTTTGGAACTGTTTCCATGGCAACAATGACAGGTGCAGGTTCTGGTTCATGCATATGTTCATTTAAAAAGCTACTGCAATTATCACTGTAAAGGTAAATTTCGTTGCAAATAACACCTAAGTGCCTACATTGTTACTCTTAGGAGAGAAAGTCTTCTATAGCTAATGATATACATTAATCTCCCTCAGAAGAAAAAAATTCACAAAAGAAATTCTTTGAACAATATTTGAGTTATTTTATACAATAGAAACACACTTAACTTCATAGAATATGCAACTTTAAGGAATTTGGAAGACTTACTGCATAGCTCTGACTCCGGGGGCTTTGCCAGCAAGAAACAGAAGAGGAAGTTGGACAGCAAGAGAAAGTGATTAGGACAACTTCTAGAAAGGCCGTTCAGTTTGAGGACATGTATCAAGTCCCCATTTTTCTATCTAATCCTACTCTCCTCCTCTTCAGTCTCTGTGCCTACATAGATGCCATCTAAACAGCACATCATTCTGAATATATATATATACACATATATATGTATATATTTATACATATATATATATATATATATATATATATACTTGTCATTCCTTGAAAAAGTTTGAGAGCAAAAAATAACAATCTGCGCCATATTCTCTTGCTCCATCTCTCTTAAAATAACATGCTTTGTCTGTAATCAGAACATTTATGTGCCCACCCAAAGTGGACCCCCCTACTTATATGTCCCTGATTTCTTTGCCTTTCGTTACTATCCTTACAACTTAGGTGCCCAGATAGAGTTGAAGGCTCAAAAGACAGGAGCACAAGTAGTCTTTGGGTCAACCCAAGGTCTCGTCGGGGTGTCTCCTTCCCCAAACCCCTAACTAGATTCTGACCCTTCACCACCTCTCAGGCCTTGCTTTCCCATTTGAACAGGACACATTCATTGCCTGCTAACACATTCCTAGCCTGCTCTATCTTAGGACACAGCATCATTCTATTAGATCATGAGCTTCTGAAGCTCAGAAAATTTACCTTAGTTCTGTGGACCCCTCTAGCTCCTAGTCCAGTGTCTCCCGCTTTCCAGTGTCCCAGGCCAGTGCCCAGGAGCAGCCAGGCCTGGCACCAGTGTCCCTGCCCTGGGCCTATTCACATTCAAACACGGATGCTGAAGGAAAGAAAAGAGTTTCCCAAGGTGTAAGATGCTTCCGCAGGTGGCAGTGAGGGTGGATGTTATTGATGTAGCTGCTGCTGGCACTCGATGAGAAATGCACACAGCCCACAACAGTCTAACCTGAGGGGTTTGCCTTCCAAGTGAGATTTATGTGAAGGAGATGAGAGAATATAATTGCCCAAAGCTCAGGGGAGGAGATCCGTGTAAAGGGCTCTGCAGAAGAGTTAATGGTAAGAGAAAAGCGAGAGCACCGGATTCACAATAGCTGGCGAAACCCCTCTGAATCCCAGAAGAAAAGAATGGATAGTTTAACCTCAAATCAAGAAGGAAGAAAAAGAGGGGATGGAACCATAGCACAGATAAGGCCATTTTGAGAGAAATAAAGAGTCACTCCTCCTAAATGTCACCTATGAAGATCAAGTGGGAAGATCTGGAGTCCTGAGCTACCAGAAAGATCTGTAGATGTGTATCAGGTACTCCCACCAAAATTAGAGGTTAATGCCAAAAAGGTAATGGATGTTTTCCATCCCTTTTATGTGTACATATATTAAACTCTTCACAAATTTAACTCAATTTTTGCTTTATATTTTTCATACCACCTTTTTTCATTTCAGAAAGAAACTGTGCCAAGGGCCAGTCCATCTCTTGCATAAGTGGCATTTACTACATTTGTGGAAACACTGAGTATTCCTTATCATGTGTTCTAAGATGAAGAAGGAAGATTTTAACAAGCAGTGATGGGTCCCATTCAGAGAACCAAGCAGGGCTTGAGAAAGTTGACACATCATTAAAGTTCAGGCTTGACTTCTCCCTTCCCTCTTGGTTTGGTGATACAGTCTGAGCATCCTCCAAACAGGTTTGTTTTAAACTGCTTCTAGCCATAGCCATCATTTCCGCCTTCCATATATATGGCAGCAGATATCTGCGAATGGAAAACTCCCTCCCACGTGAAGTAAGCTTTCAGACAAAGACAAAGGGGCTCCTCTAAATGGAGGGCAGTCATCCTTTAATTTATTTATAAAAGTACATTTAGCTATAAAATAAATATGGTAAGGAGCAGGATTTGATTTATATACAAAATTTGCATTGAATTTTTTTATTAAATATCTATATAGGCTCATTAGTCCTAAAGAGCATTCCATTAATTATGATTTTAAAGGAAAATTGAACAACGCATGAACATTTCCCATTCACTGAGCCGTTCATAATGTGCTCTTTGCCTGTCACGCACATCCTTTTCGTGATCAAGTAAAAGTATAGATGGAAAGTTATAATCATCTCATTTGTTGAGCTAAGATTGTAAAACAGATAAGGGCAAGTGTTTATCTTGTAGATCAAAGTAGTGCTTCTCATTTGACCTGAGATGTAATGCAAGAGTTGTTAGGATGAAAGCCATCGTCTGGAATGTACGTTAAGGGAGCTAGAATGAACTAATGAGGGTCAGAGCATTCTGGAAAGTGGGAAAGGCACAAACAAAGTCAAAACAGTAGGAAGGCAGAAGGGCCCAGGGTTTGTTTGGAGCTGAGGATTTGTATACAAAATGAGGGAAACTGGTTAAACCTTGCCAAAGCTGAATCTTTAGAGGAACCCATAATATTTCTGGATTGGCTGGGCTCATCATCAGCCAGTACCCTTCTCATAATACAGTGGCTTGTCTTTGAGCCTGGAGCCTGCAAAAATGTCCCAAACTGGGAACCTAGGGAAATTTTACAGCCAGAGTTCTGGTGCCAATTTTGGAACTTATTTGAAAAAAAAAAAAAAAATCAGTTCATCTTCCTAGACCTTAATTCTCAATCTGAATAATGAGTTCTGTTTGGCTGCTTTTTAAAGAGCTTTCACAGATCAAAAGTATCTGAAACTATCGAGTAAGACAGGACCTGACTTAGCTTTTTGTACCAAGGTCACAGCCATTAGTGCCTAGACTCTCGTAGATATATGTTATTCACCACTTCAACCTGCAGAGTTTTTTTTCCTGATTCTCTTTCTTTTACCCATGAATAATTGCTCCTTAAGGGAGCAAGCACAGAATACCATGGGGCAAAAAGGTAGTGTGTATGACACACAACACAAGTGTTGTCAGGCTGTTTCTAGAACATTCTTAGAAAAGTGTAGTCATCAGGGTATGCTCAAGAGATCCTAGTGAACCTTTGAGGAGAAGATATGGAGTGGAAACACCCTGACAATAGTGAGGCAGTGCTGTGGAAACAGAGACCATCAGTATTTGTTCTGGAGATTGGTCAGCAGAGCACAAAATGGACTCCTGACCGACTACACAGATGAAGTCTTGTAGCTGCATAGGAAGTACTGAAGAGAGAAAAATGCAAGGACAGGTTCTCCTAGCTTTGAAAGGAATTAAGGGGTTACTTGGACAATAGATTTTTTGAAGTGTTGTCTCTGTTTAATTAGTTCCTGAGTTGTGTTCTTAAATACAGATTATCTTTATTTATGGGAAAATAGATGTCTTGGGAGTTGCATTTTAATTTCCTTATTTTTTATAATTATGAAAACCGTATTCTTTGCAGCTTAGTGGGGTCAGAGGCTGTTAGCTATCTCTAACTGGCCTTTTCTATTCAAGTTTTATCCCTGTTAATTGCATGTGGAACAAATTCGGTGTATATATGAACAGCAGTCAGGTAAACAGCTTTCTGGAACACGGTCAAAATGAAAGGTTGAAATCAGTCAGCTTTGTGATAACAGTCATTAGATTATATATAAAAATAAATACAATGTATTAACATGTGCACATTGTAGCATATAACCATTATGAAATTAATGCTGACTGGCACATCGCAGCTTTTCAATCAGTAATGACTTGCATACATGAAAGAACAGTTGCTTTCCCTTCCTCAAAGGTTAATGAAAGGGAAGCAATTTAGCACAACATGTTATTTGCAAGAACTAAAAAGTGAGCCCCCTTCACATAAAAGAGCTGTTAGCCAATAACGTCTGTAGGTCTAGGTGTCTCTTCATCCCGCAACTGCCATCCCCACCGTGGTTCAGTGGTACAATCTAGAATTCTCGATTGTTTGTGCAGCAAAGCGGGTTTGTTTTAAACCACTTCTAGACACACACCCGCCCCCATTTGTGCTCTCCACATGGATGGCAATAGGTTTCTGCATGTGAAAAGCTCCCTGCCGCCCCAACCTTTAATGAGGACCAGAATATGGCAGTCGTGGAGTTGGCGCACGACGAAGACCTAGGGGTCTTTTTCATTAAGTGCAGTTCAGCGATGCCAATCCGCCGGTGCCTCTGCCAGGCCCCACAGCGCGGCTTTTGACACCCTGGGATTTGGGCTGCAGCCGTTTGCCTCCGCTGTCAAATTCCCCCGCTTTGTTTCTCAGGCAGCTGCAGCTGCTTCCAGTTGGCTCCAATTCCAGCATCACACCAGTGTAGACGGCAGCCTTTTCCACATGGTTGCATATTCCTAAGAGCTAGAATGAACTCCATCCTGCTGCTTTATGTGTGTGAATTCTCCTGTAGGCATCTCTGCCTCTGTCTTGTTTTGTGTGTAGGTTGTCTGTATGCAGGCATGGTTACAGCCCGTATCACTTGCAGGAAGAAAAAAGATACCAAGTATATGATCCCAGAGCTCAGGTATCCTTTATGCCAAGATGAAATTAGGTGGAGAATGACTGACTTTCCAGAGTTCCGTTATCTCCTAGCAGAGAGAGCTATGTCAGGGCTCCGTCAATAATTTTATTTACTAAGAGCAGTAATCAAGGCCAAAATTTTTTTTAAATAAATGATTTCATCTGGAGAGAGAAATTGTCATTGTAAGCACTCGTTATGAATATGCTAATTACATTTCGTCTTGGGGCTTTTATGCACCAGCGCATGCTGAAGTCTATGTACATATGGCTAGACTCTAAGCACATTGACAGCAGGGGGCAAGTCCTTGTTCTCTGAGTTGCCTACGTACGACATAGCACAAATGGAGTCTAAACAACACGATTATCTCTTTGGTCATAGTAATCAGCACAGCCCTGGCCTTGTTGCAGAGACTGGTTCTGGGTGTAGGGGACAAGAGATAAAAGGCAGGATCCCTGATTCGGAAGAAACTTGTCAAGGAGATGGGTTAACAGCTTTTTGCATATTAGGTTGTAAAGATTAGGTTATAAAGAAAGAAACAGAACACTCTAGGAGATCAGAGAAGAAGGGGCTCACTCAACCCAGAGCTGCAGTTTGGTGAGAAAGAAAACAGTGAGGGAAGACATCCTATTGTGGTTAGAGTCTCTGGTTTCTATTGCTAATAATTTACAGCACCCATAAAAGAAAGAACCATTAAGAAACTTGGAGTGTTGCATTAAAAGCTATGAGGTCCTTGTTATGTAATAAGGGTTTAGAGAAATGATCAGAGCTTTGACACCCAGTAAGAATAATCAAGAAAGGTCCTACGGAGAATGAGGGTCTCAAATCATAGTTGTCTGCTAC
The DNA here is from genome assembly GCF_009829155.1 of Mustela erminea. Lineage (NCBI taxonomy): Eukaryota > Metazoa > Chordata > Mammalia > Carnivora > Mustelidae > Mustela > Mustela erminea. The sequence continues at coordinate 109,203,452 of NC_045620.1, forward strand.
TTCATTTAAAACTCAGCAGTGGGGCGTCTGGGTGGCTCAGTGGTTTAAGCCTCTGCCTTCGGCTCAGGTCATGATCTCAGGGTCCTGGGATTGAACACTGCATCGGGCTCTCTGCTTGGCAGGGAGCTTGCTTCCCTTCCTCTATCTGCCTGCCTCTCTCTGCCTACTTGTGATCTCTCTCTCTCTCTCTGCCAAATAAATAAATACAATCTTTAAAAAAAAAAAAGAAAAAGAAAAAGAAAAACTCAATGATGAGCCCCCTGAGCAATGACCCTGTTGTTACAATGTCTCCTTGCTGTGACCATTTTCCAGCTTTACATTTTTCAAGTGAGCTACTTTGATATAAAACAGTATTTGGTTTGCTTCGTCCGCATGTTTTATTACTCCTCCTGGCCATTACATTAGCTGTGTTACATCAGTTGCCCCTATTAATAGATGTTCATCAGTGGCACTTCCATTAACTAATTTCAGGATTAGACTAAAAGCCGGCGAGTAATCTTTTAGATCATTCATTAACAGCTGGAGGCCAGCATTTGCTACTTTTTAGGGACATTCAAGTGTGGACGCATTCCTCAAGGATGCTTCTACTTCATGTCTAACAAGGAAACAAAATGCAAGTCCATCTAATACCTACCCTGTGGGTTCTCCTCTGTCCTCAGAGTGGAAGGGATAGGGTAGGACAATCCATGTCTTTTCCAGAATCCTGAGTGTCTGTCCCTGACTCCTCTGTGGAGGAAGGATCCAGAGGCAAGGTCTTTATACAGAAACCAGATTTTTCTAAAGTGCCTTGGCATTCCAGACCTTTCGTGAACCTGAGAAAGTGTATGTGGACTATGACTTTGCAAGCCTCTGTTTCAGTTTTGTATGGAATGCAAAGCCAAGCCTTGAAACTAGAAGTTGCAGCATAGAGAGGACACATGGTACATGATGCCTCCAAACCTCCATCCTCTCAAGTCTTGGAGATTATGTAATCACAGACCTGCTGAATAGTCTTAGCAAGGTTAAGTTTGAGCAATTATGTTGAGAGAGTTGAACCAGCCTGATAATCCATCCCTCGCCCTACCTATCATCCAGCAGGCTTCCCTGTGTTTGTAAATGAACTGTCGCATCAAGGCTCAGCTTTTAGAGGGACATCAATAAAACCCCCTGTCATCTCATGTAATTTAAATCAGGTAAGTTAGCCAGAAAACCTGGAAGGAAAGCTGGCCCGTGAATTCAGCATACACCTATATGGGAAAGAAAGTACTGTTTCTCATCTTATTTCCTTCTCCCCTGAGCTAGTGGAGCTCCCCCATTCGCTAAAAGCATCGGGATTGCCTGCAGAGCAAAGTAGCAGGAGAGTAACGCTAACGACAGAAGCTCACATTCAGGTGATGAACGTACTTGTCTGTGTCTAGCAGTTCCTGGGATTACACCAGACAGATCTGTTTATCCAAGTGTGGCAGAGGTACAGTGTGATGCTTAAGGAGTGCTGTCCTCTTTGGGTGGGGTTTTCACCTCCCCACACTAGTCTCCATCAGGGAAGAAAAATAAAGGGTTTGATAGGCAGAGACAGATGCAGCTTTAAGGCATGTCCCTGATTTTCCAATTGAGCCTCATAGAAAGTATGCATCCTGCACACGAGTTAAGAAAGATTCTGCAGGATTCCTTAGGATCTCTGACTCCATCCCATCTCTCATGCCTTCTCCCCTGTCATCACATTCTTTTGTTTAGAGGAAAAGGGAAAGAATAAGAGAATGGGATAAACGCCAGTGTCTGGCAAAGAGAAAGCTATTAGTAACCTTAAACATGGCCACAAGCACTAAGGCCCATTCAGTGCTGTGAACTGCTTGTACACTACTACTATGTATCAGGCATTATTTTAACCATTTTATACATTTTTTGTCATTTAATATTCAAATGCAATTGGAGATATTGTTTGCCATTCCCGCTATACATATGAGAAACTGAGGCTTAGCAAGGTGGCATGTCCGTAAATCACCCAACTAACCACAATTAAAAGCACCGCAGTGCAAATACCTATGCTCTTTTCTGTATTGCCTGCTGCTGGCAGATATATTCCTTGGTTTCTCATGGAACAATCACTCAGAGGATAAAAGGTACACAGTTGAAAGTTCCATGGTTATCCACTCTAAACCGAAGACTTCTACCCTCCAGGGAAGCTATTGTGTTAAGTGGAAAAAAACCAAGGAACCAGAAGTTACAGACCTGGGTTCTAGTCTGCTGAAGACATGAACTTCACTTTCATCTTCTGGAGAAGATAAGGTCATATTTCTGCCTCAAAGAATTGTGAGAATTAAACAAAGAGTCTTCAACTCTGCAGTGACTCAGAATCATTTGTGCAACTAAAAAAACAAACAAATAAACAAACAAAAATAAAGCTCTGTACTGGCCTAGCTCTAACCCAAACCCCAAGGAATCTGAGTGTCTAGTGGGTGGTGGGTTGGAACACATGGGCATCTATGTATTTTCCCGTTGCCATGGGTGATTAGGATACACCATGGCTGCTGATCACTGGATTCGATGAGGTATGCATACCTCGAACCACTTAGCACAGTGCCAAGCACATATAAAATATCCCCCTTCTCCAGCTGTGATGTCTTTAACAGCTTCGTGAGATTCAGCTCCCTTTCCCATAAAGTAATGGAGTTGTAGCTCTTGGTATCTGCCAGTTCTAAATAGTGAAGTTAATGAGCTTTTCAGGAGGCCTGATTCATACCAAATCTGTAAGAGAAGCAAGGTACATCTTCGGCTTCTCTGACTCCGTCTGTCTTGAAACCTCTCATTAACAGAGTCTCGGTCTTTTTGAATCTCCCCAGGACCCTGACTAGACTCTAGGAGGTAGCCGCTTCATCTCATGCGAAGTCCAGATCTTTGCTGTTCAGTTACAATAGGAAGGAGCTAAGTGATCCACTAAAATGACTCTATCTCACTAGACAATTAGCTATCCTTCCTGCCAAATACCAAGTATGAGTCCCAGTGAAATGAAAATTTCAGGCCCTTTAGTATCTTTGTGGTGGACATATTTAGAGCTGAGCTACTTTGGACCCATACCAACTCAGGTGGCCCCTTGTATAGTTTCTGAGCAAGACCCGCCCTGGTTATGGGAGGTTCATTTCTACTTTGTCTCTGATGGTTCCAAAGACAGGGCAAACCTCTTGCTCATCCTCCGCTACGTGCCTATTATAAATCAGAAAATGCTCGCTTCTAATACACTGGCAATCCAACAGATTAGTGAACAAGTTGTTCTTGTGATAAAAGTATTTACTTAATGGAAATGAATCAGATATTTAATCATTTGTATATATAACCCATTCATTGCTGCTTGCTTTCCTGAGGCCAACATTTAGTACATTAGATATTGGGAAGCAATGATCAGTATATCACCAGGGACTAGTTACAAATGGGTCTTTCCTCTGTGTTCCCCCACCAGCACCCCCCCCCCAGCCCACAGTCATTTGCACAACCTAGGAAGAGATGAAGGGTGTAAGGAGCCCAAGAGAATTTTAACTTTTCTCCTAGAAAGATAAAGCCTACAAATAGCAAAGACTAAACTTAAGATCACTCAGACGTTCTCTCTCTCTCTCTTTTTTTTTTAATTTTTATTTATTTATTTGACAAACAGAGATCACAAGTAGGCAGAGAGGCAGGCAGAGAGAGAGGAGGAAGCAGGCTGCCTGCTGAGCAGAGATCCCGATGCGGGGTTTGATTCCAGGACACCAGGATCATGACCTGAGCTGAAGGGAGAGGCTTTAACCCACTGAGTCACTCAGGCGCCCCTCAGACATTCTCTTAAGAAGACATTATATAGGGGCACTGGGTGGCTCAGTTGGTGAAGCATCTGCCTTTGGCTCAGGTCATGCTCCCAGGGTCCTGGGATCGAGCCCCACATCAGGCTCCCTGCTCCATGGGAAGCCTGTTTCTCCCTCTCCTACTCCCCCTGCTTGTATTCCCTCTCTCGCTGTCTCTTTCTCTCTCTGTGTGTCAAATAAATAAATAAAAGAGAAAGTGTTTTGTGTGTGTGTGTGTGTGTATTTAACCAAATATATATGTATTTGACCAAATATATACATTAATATATAAAGTACACACACACACACGCTCCATTAAGAAGAGAGGAGGCTATTCCCGAGCTGTCCCCCTCCCTCATCCACTGTGAACCTGTTACAACTCCGCACCGCTCTTGTACCCGTCAGGCAGCCTGTCAGGAGAAGGAGGAACAAAGAAGACAGAGCAGGGAAGAGTGAGATGAATGCAGAGAGCTGGAAGCCGAGCAGAGCTGTAACCGCCCCCACATCCAGGGCCTAAAATAGATGCAAAATGGCACATGCTTCTGTTTCATTGGCCAGGTTCAGAGTGAGCAAAAATTAATAGCTCAGTGCCTTTTTCTTAATGAAGTACTGCTCTGTCAAGAAAATAAAACAGAAGGGCCGTGAGAGGCGACCCATCTCTGGATCCGCCGGCTGAGCGGCCTGCCAGCGGCGAGCCAGTCTCCGGGAGACCCGTGCCCAGCGGGTACCCAGCCCTCCCAGCGGGCGCCCCGACCCCGGCGGTGCCGGCTAGGGCTGCAAGCCTGAGCCTGGCTCGCTAATGAAGTCCTTCCGAAACACAGCTGTTCCTCCCTCACAGGGGAGGTGAAGGAGCCACCTTGGAGACCCCTCAAGGGGTCAGAGCCCCACTCCCACTCCCTTGGGAACCCTGAGGCCTCTCTCTTCCCTCCCTGCCTCTCCCTCTTCTTTTCTCTCCACCGTTTTCCTCCTGCTTCCTCTTTCCCTGCCTCTCTCCTCTTTGTTTCTGTCTCTTCTTGTTCTTCAAAGAAAACCCTCTTAAGCCATGGCCCTGATTTTCTTTTTCAGGTTCATTGTTAGCCAGTGGCAAGGTCGCAGGTTCAAAGATAGAAGAACAGCCAAGGGACTGGGGCCTTGTTTGCCTGAGATGAAAAAAAGGAAACGTAAGAAATTGTGATCCTTCTCTCTCGGGCAAGACAAAAAAAATCATCTTATTTACTTGCAATTTCAGTCAAATTCTGCCTAACCAAACTTGGCAAGAAAGATAGATTGCTTTTAAAAAGTCATCCTAGCATAGGGGAGCCGTGCTGGGGCTGTGTCGTGGTCGCCAAGCCCTCTCGTGGATGGCTGAATGGGCTGAAGTGACTTCAGAAGACATTACTTGTGAGAGAGTCTAACAATTTCTTTAGGATGAAGACCAAAAGGGGAAAAAAATGACTTGTAATGGGGGTCTTGATGGCCTTTTAAAAAATGCCAGAACGTTCTATCGTAGATTAGCAAGTTGCACCAAAGGAGACTGTGATCGTATACTTTAACTGCATTTGGGGTTCTGTTGCCCGGGACTACGTCATGAGCCCTGAATTGGACAGAGAATTTCTGATGTTTCCAATCATCTCTATGGGTTGATGAGAGATTGAAGAAAATGTTGCTGATGTTTTGAGTGCTTGGAAAGAACTCCCTGCCGTCCTACCCATGGCGAACTTGCTGTGTGCTGACAGTAGGGGACGAGGCAGCTGCTACGATTACTCCTTGTAAGCCTCAGCCAGTTTCTGAAGTTTAATGCCATGCAGGAAGCCTACAAGGTCAAGTGAGGGCTACTCATCTTCACAATCGTATTTTTTTGCATGTCGTTCCTCTTCTGTGCACATACACACTTCTTAGGGTTCATCTCCACCACCCCACCCCGCTCCTGCATCCCCCTGAAAGGGACAGCACCATCAACGGGGTTGCCCCAAACTAGGAGAGTCCTATCTCCCCTCTTCCCTCTTTAGCAGCGCCAACAGGGATTTGTGTGAATATGGCGATTCTATCAGCGCAGCGGGTCTGATTCCGGGCTGCAGGTGGAAATAGAATTTGAGTTTGACGGTTATAGAAGGAAAGCCCCGTTTCCGCTGATGCTCTGGCAGATCTTGCTTTCTAAGTCAAAACTTTAGCGTAAGTTAAAAAAAGCACTCGGGGGTAACTCCCTGCCACAAAAGCCGGGCACGCAGCCAGGACACTGTGCTCATTAGCCCTGGGGTGAGCCAAGATTCCCAGAACACACCGGTCAGCATTTTTCATCCAAAGATGGGGGTGTCCTGCTGAAATCTAAGATCCAAGAAACAAGGTTACCAATCTCGGCAAGCAAGGGAATTAATTGGTTTTTCTTCCCACAAGAATGTTTTCATCTTTTATAAAGCATTCTAGGCCCTAGATAAATGTGACCGTCCATAAAATCAGAAAAGTACACAGGCTAATGCCTACAGTATGCTTCCTCTTTTTTCTCTTTGCTCTACGGACGTAACATTCAATAAATAAAAATATATAGTCGTGATCCTGACCTACTCGGTCGTGCCAAATTGGTTATCATTCAGAAACAGTTTTTTTCAAGCTGCCTATATTTTATTCAAAAATGCTATGCCTAATTTATTTTCATTCCCTTGTCCACAATGCAGTAATTACACACAATTTGCAACAAGTTTATCAAAGCAAAACATAACTAGCAACAGGAAATAGGATATTTTTAATGTAAGTCAAGCAGTCCAGGCATCCTAACAGGTAGAAGAGGGGACAGGTACGGATAATGTGAAATTTAGATCCAAAATGGTTATTAATTGAAACGTCTATTAATAACAGTGCCAGAATTGTCAGCTTTACAAATTAACCATAAGTAGTTGAAATGTAACCTCCCGTGACATTCTGAAGTGTGTGTCCCTCGGCTGCCTCACTGAGATAAATTGTTGTTCCCTCCCTCTTAATACTGGTTCTGGATGTGAAGACACGTCTTCATGTAATCCGTTCACCACATGTTTGTTTGTTTCAGAATACAGAAATGCTTGCTGTTGGGTCAATATAAATTAAGCCAATGATTGCTTAACGTGTTTCACTTTTCAACCGCAGGTCTGTCGTCATGCAGGTGTGACTTCGATGGGCTTATCCATCCGTTCAGTTACGTAACTGGATGACATTAGCGTTTTGTGTGTCAATGTTGTGATTAAAATCTTCAAACTAGTGGTTTCACAGACAGACAGATGGGATAATTTTAGCAGAGCCTTACCTTGTTGTTCTATTTAAGTTGGCTCCCACACGTGGTCTAGGGGTGGAGGGTAGGATCCCAGTTCACTCTAACGCGGGAATCCTCTAAACTCAGAAGATGACTGCTACTTACCTAAACATAAGGAGCTATTTAGGGTCAGGAAGAGAGGCATCTGAGAAACTATACAGGACAGAGGAGAAGCCGGAAAGCAGTGGAAGCGCTAGGAAGGCGTAAATGTCGACCCTAGTTATTTTGGCAGGTATCAGACCAGTGAAGAGGAGTCTGTTAGGATCATGAAGGACAGGGTGGTTGGTTAAGCATCTGCCTTGGGCTCAGGTCGTGATTCCAGGGTCCTGGGATTGAGTCTTGAATTGGGCTCCCTGCTCAGTGGGGAGTCTGCTTCTCCTTCTCCCTTTGTCTGTGCCACCCCCCAGCTCTTGCTTGTTCTCTCTCTTTCTGACAAATAAATAAATAAAATCTTTAAGGAAAAAAAAAAAAAAGGACCATGAAGGACAGAAGGGAACTTCCATTGGTTTTGGGGCCAGGAAACATAAACTATGGTAAGCTTCAGCAACTACAGGATAAGAATAATAAGAGCTAACCTACAATGAGGTCTTTCTATATGCATACTTTTATAAATGTTTGAGCAGGGCAAGGAAGGGAAACCATTGAAGTACCCACACTGATTAGCAAAGAAAAGAAATTAGGAAAATATTTCTAGTGCATTTCAGAATTCATGAGACCCTGCCTGACTTTAGTGACTTTAGAGCATCCATGAATTTGAATATAGAGACTGACCCAAGCTGTTCCTCTGCTCCCCAGGAAATGCTCCTGTAATCATTAACATATCCATAAAAACAAAAATCAGGAGACAAAATGTAAGCCAGCAGCCCAGCCCAGTGAACTGGAGAGGGGAGAGAAACAATGGACTTCTAGCTGACCTTTGAGTTCTTCTGTTGGGCAAACCTCACATGGCTGGGATTGCTTTGCTCTCTCTGAAGTTAGAGGCACAGTGTGATCCTGGTCTGGATTCTATAATGAACAGATACTTGGAATGTTAACATAATCAGATGGCATGGTCCTGGAGAACAAATGTAGTAGGAGCATCTGAAAGTGGCTTCTACTTGGGATGAGACTCTCACCCCAGATATCCTTCCTTTTACCCACTAAACATCCATTCAAAATGGCCACCATCTGCATTCCTTTGAACGGTGGCCTAGAAATCCTCTGTGAAATACTGATGCATTAACATAATATGCAAATAGATGACCTACTAAGCAGTTTCTGAACACCTGGCTCAGGAAACACAAAAGACAACAAACACAAAAGACAACATATTTAAGGAGATGGAGGGGTTGAGGACAACTCCCCAACAGGACTCACTGATCTAGAGGGAGGTGCTGTTTGGTTCCTGTTCCAAGGGTCCTTGGATGATCAAGGAGGCATACTGAGGGCACCAGAAGATTGAGGAAAGAGTAGAGAAAAGCTGACCCCAGAGGCTAGGAGGAAAACTTCCCCTGATTCATAGCAGAAGAAAGTATAACCCCTCCATCAGCATCCAACACTGGTGTGTTTTGGTCTTGCCTATGTGAAGGCTCACATGTGCATGTGTGTACATATTCATGCAGGGAAATGTACAGAAAGAGACAGATGTAGAAGCAGATGCCTATGCCAACTCCTAACAGCCATGAAACCAGGCTTCTCCAGGACACGGTCATGACTCCTACCACTAGTGGCCACACTCAGGCTTTCTGAGGATTTCTGAATATCCATGATCATCTGTGGCTGTTCCTTTCCCGTGGCCCATTTAATTGAAAGGTGCTGTGGTTACTGTTTTTCTTTCAGGAAAGTGGAGTTTATTGCCCTGCTGTCTCTGGAAATTAGCCACAGCTTGCAAATTTGGAACATCCAAAGCAAGCATGATAAATTATCCCCAGTGTAATATCCCCAGTGCTTCTGCCAAATGAAAGGCTTGGCAGCCTTCGAGAGTTGACGCAGCTCTCTTCTGTGTCGTACCAGCTGTGAAGTGGACTTCCCCTCATCCCACCCTTTCACCAAACCACAGAGTAAAATGATCACTTTTGAAAAACATTTAAGATGAAGGGGGTGGGGAAATGCACTTGGGGTTGTTTCCCAGATGCTGGGCTAGCGTTAGGCAAAATTGTAAAGAAATGAAGGGATTTTGAGTATCCCAAGTTTACTCTTTGTCCTACTGCTTCCCTTCATTACTCATATATCCATATACATACTCATCTATCTATCTATCTATAATCTATCTATATGAATGAATGCCTCCCTCTTACAAAACATGGCGGGCAAAAGCCATCCATGTCATTGGTTACATTTGCCAGCTGCAATTATACATTAAGTTCTATAATTAGTTATAGTAGTTTGTCTCTTTTTGAAAGACTACAGCAGTAACTAGCAGGTACAAGACTCTGGGAACCACTCACTTCATCTACTGGTAAAAGACATTCTGTCTTGAAAAAGGTATTTTGACTGTAGACCCTATGGATGGTGGAGGGGTTGGGGGCGGGGAACAAGGTATGCCGTTCTAAGTGGACCTCTTGAACCTTTAGCAGTAGCTTTCATTCCTCAGTCACTTTGTGATTGCCCCAGCAAATTATCTATGCATGCTAATATCCCCAGGAACTGGATGAGGCTGGAAATTAGAAATGAAAATGTGCCATTAGTTCTGAAGTCAAAGAAGGGTCCTGCAAGGAAGTCAACATGGTCATCTATTTTAGATTGTCAGATTTAAAGCTGGCACACCACAGCTGAGTTTTTAAATTTTGACCAGTATTGATCCAAAGCTCATGATGATGTCACTTCCACAAATCAGACAGGAGTGTTCTGTTGAGTTGCCTGGGGCGGCTTCTGGCCCTGACTTAGTCTTGCCTCTCTTGTCCATCCCCAACCCTGCCTCCATACATGTACTTTGTTGTTACAGACTTCAAGATCCATCCATGGGACATGTGGGTGCTGGAAGCAGACAGCACAGCTGACTTAGGAGGAACTCTGAATCCAAGCCACTTTGCCTAAGAATTTGAAAAATGTTCATGTTTCCTGGAAGAAAGAAAGAGGCTAGAGGTCTTACTCTTTAATGCTCCTTCCTTCTTCGAGATGCTCAGGATGCTTTCAAGATACTGCATGTCCACTAGCGCTTGGTGATAGGTAGCAGATAGTCACCAAGAAAAGGAACTGTCACTTACATGTCCTCCCTTAGGAGCCTAGGAATTATGTCCTTTCCTCAACCCCCTTTCTGGGTCCTACTGAAATTCTTTTCTTTCTCCTCCTCCTCCTCTTCTTCATTCCTTATTTAAATTACATAAAATATTTATAGATTTTTAAAAATAAAGACAAATGTGCTGGTGAACATATTTCGAATTTTATAAATTTTATTCAAATTTGTGCAATGTGCTGGTGAATATATTTTGAATTTTATAAATTTTATTCAAATTTTATTTATTTAAAATTTAATTAATTTTATATTTTAGAATATAAATATATATATTTTTGAATTCATTCAAAATTCCTTTTGTATCTTTTTAAAAATTTTTTAAATTTTAATTCCAATAGAGGTAACATACAGTGTTGTTTTAGTTTCAGGTGTACAATCCTGGAAGTGATGCAACATGTCCATACATTACTCAGTGCTCATCACAACAGGTGCACTCCTTAATCCCCATCACCTATTTCACCCATCCCCCACCCACTTCCCCTCTGGTAACCATCAGCTTCTTCTCTATAGTTAAGAGTCTGTTTCTTGGTTTCTCTCTCTCTTTTTTCCCCCCCTTTGTTCGTTTGTTTTGTTTCTTAAATTCCACACGAGTGAAATCATATGGTATTTGTCCTTCTTAGTTTTATCGTCTATCTCCACCCATGTTGTTGCAAATGGCAAGATTTCATTCCTGTTTATGGTGAACTAATATTCCATTGTGTGTATGTGCCACATCTTCTTTGATTTCTGCTTTACATTTTGGTCATTGAATTTTGATTTCATATAGAATCACGGTATTACATACAGTTCCATATTTTATTCATATGTCATGTTTTAGGCTCTTATTGGGGTATTCATGAACTGCTCAACCTTCACAGATTTTCCTCCAGAAAAATCATTTCTTCTTCTTGCTAAAAGCAACATTCTTTCACCTGCACGCGGCCCCCATCCCTTCTGTCCACTCCTGTGAAATAAAAGGATTATTAGTCCCTTGAAACAGGGCTTTTTCACCCATTGTGTTGCTGAGTTAACCCCCTTAAGGATGACTGATTTTTTTCCACGTTCCAGATCTGTGAGAGTTACACAGTGCTGACCCCTAGAGCCTTGACCATTTGAAGTACCTTAAAGAGCTATTCCTTTGACTTCCTAAGTTTCAGAAGCCCGCTGCTTAGCTTTTTCCTTTGCCCCCAACGGGTCCTTTTATGGCTTGTCTTTCTCTTCCTACTACCTAAATATGAAAATCTCCCAAGATGCTGCTGTCAGCCACATATTTTGCCTCCCAGGGTCTTTTTCCTTTGCTAGACCAACACCTCCCACTCTCTGCTTAGTATTAATGATTTTCTCAACTATCTCTTTAGCCCCAATCTTTGTTGTAAACTTCAGGTTCACATTAGTATTCGTCTATTGGAAAAACCCCACTATGGGTTCCACTGGCTCTTCGCAATGACACACAAAATGTCAAAACTGAATTTAAAAGTCCCAAGGTCATTAACAATCTTTATAGGACAAACTATGGCAATTATTTGTAGAGGGCCCAACCTGCATGAATTTCCAGTCTAATGAGCAACCACAATAAAAAAAAATGAAAAGAGATAGGCTGGCCTGATTGTTGAGGGGGTGACTGGAGAGACTCTCACTAGCTCCACACCCCAGAGCAGGTCCTCAGTCAACAGCAGCCATTCATTTTGTTACTGAACTTGACACGGCAATTACTTCTGGGCTGGAAAAACAAAGAAAAGACCTACTTAAGAATGGCCTGATTTTTCTAAGAGCGATAGACCACTTGAAAATGAGGGTCTTGATAAAACCAAACAGGGACTCTGCAGTGTGTGAGCTAGCCCTGGGCATGTGTTCATAATTACATGTGACTTTATGGTCTTCACGGTGCCTTATGAACTTATCCATTCTAAGAAACTGTCTATGAGAGAATGGATGAACTTATGAGCAGACTTAGATCAGCCCAGAGAGAGGAAATGATTGTAAAGGTTAACAAGCCTTCCAAGAAGTAAACTGAGTGGGAAGGAGAGTAGAGAGAGAACGGATGAGAAGCAATTCAGAGGAGTGGGGAGTTCTGAAGGTCACAAACCAATCCCCAGTGTGGGTGCAGAAATGTCAATAAATGCTTTGATTATTCAGCATTCATTAGGTAAGACTAAATTACTGGTAAAGCAGGAAAGTCATTTGTGTTTCATATTTACCCCTTCACTAGCTTTTACTTTATAGCAAGAACACTTTCAGGATGACATAAATGGCCCTTGCCCCCCCCCCCACCTCTAAATTGCAGAAGCAAACATACACACTACTAGTAACTAAAACACGTTCTTAATTATCTCCTCAATTTCTTGAAATCAGATGTGACTCTGTTGGGTCCTGTTTAAAAGTCATGTCAGTCAATTCAAAAGACAAAAAAAAAAAAAAATTCCCTGGCTGATCTCCCTGGAACCTTTCGAAAAATGAAGCCCGAATGTGCAAAAGCTGTAACTTTGGGCCAGAATGTACAGAGCTAAGAGTTAAGTGGAAATCTATCGAGCAGGTAGCTTCTTCCTGTGGCATTAACAGAAATCTGTTTCAGACACTCAGCTGTAGCCCTTGGTACCCTTATCCTACAAGCGGGAATTCCTGAAAACCGTGGCTATCAGGTTCTCATGGTGCGTGATATTTAGATAGATGTTCTAATTGTTTTTCTTACTAAGGCGCTTGCTAATTGGCAATTCAAATGATCCTCAAAGATGGAAATTTAAAATACACTCCCTGGACTTCGGTTTACCAAAGGAGTAGGTTAGATTAGATCAAAACTGGCAAATACGCATGCTCTCCTCTGCCCACTCAGATCAGTCAATATGCCTGCCTAAAGGTTTTGGGTGGACAAGGATTTTGATGCCTGTGGGAACAGAGCCGTACTGGGTAGTAAGCATTGATGATGTCATCGGTCACTGCATTTCCCTAGTTTTCATTTCCTCTCCACCATCTAGCTATTTCCATCCAGCCTTTTCCTTACTCGTTTGTCCAGTGCCTCCTTTCCTCTGTCCTCACCCCCAGTGGATGATCAGGCCCCCTATCTCCCAGAGGAAAGAGGAGCAATCAGAACAGACTTTCCACAGACTCCCACCACCACACCGACCCATCTGCCCACATCTAGAGCTCTGCATTTTGCCTTCCTGAATGTTGCTGTTCCCTTCTGAGGCACCACTGTCTTTTGCCTGAAGCTACCACGGCCTCCTCCTTATCTCAACAATCTGTTCTCGACAAATTGCCAGAGTGATTCATTAATGCTCCAGTCGAATTAAATCCCTTCTCTGCTCCAAACCGTGTTCTTGATTTCACTTAGAACCAAAGTCCTTTCCAGAGTCAATGTGGGGGGCACCTGTGTGGTTCAGTTGGTTAGTCATCTGCCTTCCGCTCAGGTCATGATCTTGGGGTCCTGGTATTGAATCCCAGGTTGGACTCCCTGCATGGGATGGGAGTGCAGATCTGCTTCTCCCTCTCCTTCGGCCCCTCCTACCCCACTCTTGGGCACAGGTGTTCTCTCTCTCTCTCAAATAAATAAATAAAATCTTTAAAAAAAAAATCTCTGTGGCCCACTTGATCTGGCCTCACCAACCATCTTCCTCCTGACCTCCTGACCCTGCTCTTATCTCTGGATCACTTTTTCTGCAACCACAACAACCTCCTTAAACCATAAAAAAGGCCGGCATTTTCCTAACCCAGGACATATGTGTATGGGCTGGACCTTCTTCACCTCTGCTCCCCCCATTTCCCCGCCCTTCGCTGAAAAAATCTGGATAGAAAACTCCCTTGTTTCTTTGAAGTCTTTTCTTAAATGCCACATTTTCTTTCTTTTTTTTTTTTTTTTAAAGATTTTATTTATTTATTTGACAGACAGAGATCCCAGGTAGGCAGAGAGAGGGAAGCAGGCTCCCTGCTGAGCAGAGAGCTCAATGTGGGGCTCGATCCCAGGACCCAGGGATTATGACCTGAGCTGAAGGCAGAGGCTTTAACCCACTGAGCCACCCAGGTGCCCCTTAAATGCCACATTTTCAATAGGACCCCCTCTGACCATTCTATTTAAAGTCAGAACCGCGCCACCCTCTGCCCAGCACTCCTCTAACTCTCCTTTATAGTTTCCATAGCACTTCTAGCATACTCGATAATTATTTATTATATATATAGTCTACATCTGTCTCGCCTCAAGGAGAAGGCAAGAACCTTTTCATCTTCTGTTCTCCTGATCTATATCCAGCTCCAAGAACAGTCTCTGTGGCTAAATGAAGGAATCAGCGGATGACCTCTGGCATAAGTGGGGGCAGGGAAAAGAGCAGCATTCCTCTCTGGACAGAACAATCTCGAAAGCCTCTTAAATGTGACATTTTCCGATTCTTTTCTCCTCAGAAGTAAGCATTCACTGAGTGTGCAGAGTTCTGAATTCTTTCAAGACATTTAAGCCCAAGTGGACATATGAGAGGAGAAGGGGGGAAAGACCCTCGCTGCCCCCTGGTTTCTCATTTCAGCTCTTGTTTACTTCCCATTGGGTAAGAGGATTTGACTGCCGAGACCCAGAGGATTCCTCTGGTACCCGAATTTGTTCACTCTTCCCTGTTTATGGGACCTTCCAAGCAGAGCTGACTGATGAATGTCAAAGAGAAAACTGTTGCCCTCTGTATAATTTTACTTCCAAGCATAGCAACCAAAACCCCAGCATAGAAGAAGGGGGCTCCCGTTGCTTTCCCAGACCAGCTGCCCTGCTCTCTGAAACAAAGTGTCAGGATCTTCTTCCCATTTCTTCCCTCCTGACCAGTGGCCCGTGAAAGACTAACACTCAAGAATATTCACCTGACTTCAGTTTCACTCCCTATTGAGGGACAAGTGCCTAGTGATTCCCAGGAAAGATTTAATCAGTTACCTGTCATGTGTGTAAATGATATTTAGATCTATTCTAAAAGGATTTGGTAAGGAAGACAGGACGTGGGCTTTTGGAACCTTGACCGGAGAGAGAAATCTAGAACTAGAAAGTGAGAGGCTCAGGAGACCAACTTTATGAATGTACTTCAAAACTCCCTGGCTTAAGGCATAAACTGGGTAGAAGCTAGACGGTAATACTGTCCTTTCTTATTCCTGCCCCTCCTTTCCCCCTCCACGTTCTCTTCTCTTTCCTTGGCTGTGGGTACTCAAGCTGCATAAAACATTTATAACCGTTCTTTTGGATAGCTTGAATTCTAGAGAGAGAAGTCTTTCCAGCTATGTGGCAATGAATGAGTGCTGGTTCATAAGCCTTACGGTTACTTCAGTCTGGCCAATTTCAAAGAGCTGCAGCGCACTTTGAAAAGTGATCTAGTACATATTTTCTGGTCTTGTCCTTGGAAACCTTTCAAATAAGAAAAGTTGCAACTAGTGGGAGCTCCAGGGAGCTGTACCCCATTGATGCTTACAAAGGGGAAGAGAGGTTACATTTCACCAACTTAACACATTTTTCTAGGACCAGCCATATAGATGATTAAACCGAATATTCCAGAAGTCATGATTCCATATTCTAATTAAAAACTTGGAACCGACATCTATGATACAGGGACCTCATGCCTCCTATTTTCTTGAGCAATCATTTCATATTATTTTTATCTTTTTAGTAAAGTGGATTTGTTAAATGTATAAATATAATCCATCTTGTATAGCAAAGTTGTTTCAAGTAATTAAGTTCGAAAATCAAAATCAAAACTTCTTTTGTCTTACCTTGGATCACTTGTTGAGGTTTAAGCAAGTGTAATCCTGATTTCGGTAGAGCTTATTCAGGAACTAGAATCCCATTGTTTGTGTAGACAGCCATCATTATACTGGCTCTAATCTCATGCTTTTGGTGATTGCTTTTTAGGATAATCAAAGGCAGTATTTGGGTCAGTTGATGAATCTAATTTTTAATTCCTATCAAACCCTCAGGCCTCATCTGAATTTCCTAAGCCTAGATGTATCGTTATGATGAACCATAATATTAGCACGTTCTCATTTTGAGGCTGATGTTCAGAACATCAGGTAGAAAACAATTCTTAAAATCAAAAAGATGTAAGAATCCTGAAGGTGATTGTTCATATTGGCTGCTTGAAACTTGCATTAAAGAGGCATTGAAATCAAGGAATGAGTAAGTGAATAATGCAATCACTCTTTGAGTTAATAGGATTTTGTGACAATAGCTTGATGGAATAATTACATTCAGGACAGATTAAAATAAATGTCCCAAGGTGATGAAATGACATCTTTTAATTCTAGAAGTAGATATTGGGGGAAGTGGCAGGTACCCTGACTTTAAGACTAAAATTCAGCAGTCTTCCACAGCTCTGGTATTTGTAATAACACTGGCTTATTCATGCAGCCTTTCAGAAATTAGGTGAGGTTGAAATCTAATGTGGTCTCTCTTGGTTCTCCATAGCCCCAATCCTTTCATCCCATTATCATTGCCAAGTTCAACCTTAATTATTTCTTCTCCCCAAGTTTGGCAAACTCTCTGAAAACAGACTAATTTTCTATAATTTTGTTTGTTCCCGCCAAATCTTTTCACTAAATATATCTGATTCCTATGTCCGGATGAGGATTTTTACGTCCACAAATCACATAGGCACAATTCATTCCTTTGTCAGCTCAGGTTTCTCTACTTCTAGATAGGACGCTGTGATCGCGATACCCGCAGACGGGTTGTACACAACACAGCTGAAGCAGAAAGTTGACGAAATTTTGGAAATGACTGCTTTAAACTCAAACTTTCACACCATGCTTTTAGGTGCTTGAAGTTTTCTGTAACCCCTTACTTGAGAATGGGTCAGCAAGCTAAAGGGTTGGGCCTTATTCTGCACCTAGCACTTTTTAGACCTAAAAAAAAAAAAAATGTGTTTTTCATCAGAGATGCTTTCCTTAATAGGGAGCAGCCTAGCTGTTATTCTCATATCTTTAGGTTAACTTACCATTATGAATGTCTGTATGTCTAGCTAATGTTCAGGCGTGACAAGTGAAGGATTATTAAATTCTTTTTTTTTTTTTAAGATTTTATTTATTTATTTGACAGACAGAGATCACAAGTAGGCAGAGAGCCAGGCAGAGAGAGAGAGGAGGAAGCAGGCTCCCCGGTGAGCAGAGAGCCCGATGCGGGACTCGATCCCAGGACCCTGAGATCATGACCTAAGCCGAAGGCAGCGGCCTAACCCACTGAGCCACCCAGGCGTCCCATTATTAAACTCTTGAAAAAGACTATGGATTAGGGCACATGGGGGGCTCAGTGGGTAAGGCGTCTGCTTCGGCTCCAGTCATGATCCCAGGTCCTGGGATCGAGTCCCATGTAGGGCTCCTTGCTCCACGGGAAGCCTGCTTCTCCCTTTCCCTCTGCCGCTTCCCCTGCTTGTGCGCTCTCTCTCTCTCTCTGTCAAATAAATAAAAATCTTAAAAAATTTTTAAAAAAAGATACAGAGTGCTACATTGTACCACTCAGTCCTATGCTGTCCAATAATACATTAGCCATTAATCCTAGGTGGATACAAAAAACAAAATAATTGAAATGTGACCAATCCATATTAAGAGATGTCATAAGTGTAAAACATATACCAGATTTCAAAGATTTTGTAAGAGAAGAATATAACATATCTCATTAACAAATGTTATATTGTTTCTCTGTTAGAATGATAATGTTGTGGACATATTGGGTGTATAAATGAACTCGGTCTTTTCTTTTTCCTTAAGTAAAATGATATATGAGATTTGCACTAATCCATCTAACCTGTTCCTAATGGGGGAAAACTTCTCTGGGCTGCTCGGAAAGGAGATACCATTAGCTCTGCCAAAGGGAAGGAATCATTAAAATGCAGCTAATCCAGGGTCTCTCACTGGTTGGGCTTTGTAAATTTAATTAGCTAATGGAGTGCTGGCTAAGAACAAGGTCCATATGGTTGTTTTCCCTTCAGTTAAGGGCAAAAACGTGTGGTTGCTTCTGCGAAAAAACTGAAGTACATCGTTGTTATTGTGGTTGCCCTTAATTGGGATGGAAGAATAATCTGAAAATCTGTAGTTGATTTTGTTAAAGGATCATGGGAAATATGAGAAATTTAAAATCCTTCCGAGGCATAGAGGAATTCACAGACCTTAGAATTTTCTGTAAATGCTGCACCTGGAATAATCCCCCCATTATTATAAAGTAAGTAGCCATCGAATCCAGTCTTAGAGGATAGACCAGCGAAAGCCACATTGAAGATGTTTTCTGAACATTCAAGCCTACCACCTGAATAGCAACGGCAACAAATGGCTTTTAAAAGCACGCAAGAGTGTTTCAATTGTCATCTAAAGAACACACAGATCTCTCTGATTTTTTTCCCTTCCGCTCTTTAACTTAGGTTTATAAAATTGCTTTGAACCCTCCTGGTGTCAGAATGAAGGAACTCGAGTTAAAGCTCCCTCCGCCCCATTAGCCACACTGGATTTGTTCATCTTTTCCCATTTAACCACTCTTTTGCTTTTCTCCCTATGTTGTAATTATGTATTTTGGCCGCGGCTTCTCTGAGCTCTCCTTGCCGCTGTCTTGGACCACGAAGGGAAGCTTTAGCAGGAGCCATACCACAGAATGGCAGTTTTTTCAGTCCAGTGATTTGGGACTGGTTCATGGATGTGGAACGCTTTCAGTTTAGGCTCGCTGGCAAGTGAACCCGGCAAGCGTGAAGAGCCCCGGAGTAGCGGAACGTTGTCGGGGAGCAGAATGCCTGGTTTCCCAACCCACGTCAGGGAGGCTCGTTAGCCGTCAACTGCCCCAATCTCCCCTGCCCTTTCATTTGTTTGTCTCCGGCTACACTCTGAGCCTCTTTCCATTTGCTAATGAAAGCTGTGTGTCCAGGTTTATTACCTCCAGGATCAGGAATGCAGAATTCCTAATAAGGGACATTTGGAAGGAATTGCAAGTCAACACGCTTCAGGGGGCCTGGGCAAAAACCGGCACTAATAACATCAGCCAATTACGGAGACTGAGGGAAGGCTGCCTAAAGCGATCCCTTTGTCTTATCGAACGTGAGCAGTTGGTACACGAGCAGCGATCCCGAGTTGCGGTCTGAGTGGGATCGCCGAGTCCTTTCACAGAGCGTGCGGGCTCTCGTGGCCCATCACGGGGGCACTTTTTATAAAGCGTGCCTGAAGTTGCTTACAGAGATGCCATTCTGGTTGGCATTCACTTCCTCGAGAAAAGCCAGCAAGATCTTTCTCCGGGCCTAGAGACAGTTTCTTAGTCAAGAACATATGCTTTCAAACTAAATGGTAATTGTGATTCATGAACCGTGACTTTTTAATGAAGTGACACACGGACTGTCCAGAGCCACAACTCCAATGACTCTGAGAGGTGGGAACCTCTCCCTGCTGACCTAGGCATCCACAGCTGAGTTCCAGTGTACTTCTAAAGTTTGCCACTGCCGCTTTGTGAGCCTCCGTGCTTTTTACAAATCCTTTTTTTTTTTTTTTAAGAATGGCACGGTGGGGGTGGAATTGGGGAGGGGGTGGTATTAGCCTAGAAGCAAAAATACATATGTGTGGCTATCAAGAGATATTCTGATTCAAAAAATATGGATTCTGATGGATGGATTTTTAAATTGTTATCTTCCAAGTTCCAAGTGTTAAATGGGAAAGATAGTGCACACGGTACTCTTACATACTGGACAGTAAATTCATTCTGAGTCGCCAGGGCCCAAGAAGAAGGGCAAAGAAAACAGGTGATAAAAGAGCTCCAGCCAGTGGAAACTTTGGGCTTCTAACTACCACAGGAACAAATACCTATAATTTCCTCCAGGAATCAAAGAAATCAGCAGAGAGGACATTTTATATTGCAGTGCCCTGAAATATACTACAGAGAGATGTGGAGATACATAGGCTGCGAGCCAGCTAGTGAATGCCCTGAGAAAATCTCAACTCCTCCTATAGTTTGGGCTTGGCAAGTCCTCTGGAAAGATCTAGCTCACTCTCTCCATGACAGTATACAGAGGAACATTAGTGTGATCTATTTAAGAGTGATGTAAGCTGACTTTGTTATGAAAGCAATGTAATTTTAACATTGAAATGACATCTGGTCTGTGTCACAGCTCTATCAGGATGAATGATAATAGTAGGGGAGAGAGACCTGCCTTTGCCAAATACGGCCACTGATGAGTAATGCTTTATGCCTCTCCTTGTTTCCCTGTTAAGACTGGAACTAAGAACAAGAGCCTAATGTTTAAGTTCTGTCAATTTCCAAGTGATCAATTACCATGTAGAATCATCAACATGTATCAAAACGCACACACCTTGAAGCTGAATTTCTGGAGTTGTGTTTCTGTAAATGAGGAGAGGAATTTTGAGGACATAGTTTCCTGGCAAGTAGTATAGGAGAATTTGCTCTGGTTGTTTCCAGAATCCTAATTCAAATGGTCTGGGAAATACAAAGTTTGAACAAGTTTGCCTAATCGTTAAAGCTTCCTTTGTCATCTCATTATTATTCTGGAGTAGAATCTCTCCCTTGGAAAAGAAATCTTATTGGCTGTGGGGGTTTTCATCACTTGTATTTCTAGTTTGGACAGACTCTACTTATTAACCTTATGGAAGCTCTGTTCTCTAACCATGATGGGTGAAGAGCATCATGTGTTGGTCTAGGGGAGTGCTACTTCAGGACTCTTTAGGCCCTGTACTCCAGACTCCATCCTAAGCAAACCAGTGACCCAGGTCAATGCAGTCAATGTTCCTAAAGTGAGCAGCTTCTAGTTCCACTGCTGCAGGAGAACTGTACGATGCATAGTATATTATTTAATTCCTCTGTTTTCGAGGATTCCAAGCAGGCCTCACCACACACTTTTAATCTGATAACCAAAAAATACAGAAATATTTATATAGCCCCACTTTTGGGATCCTGTTAATTTTTGGAGTTTTCAAATTGAACAAGTTTCCATTATATCAGCAGCCAATTTCTGTCTTTATTAAGTACATTAGCAAAGAACTTAAAAATATAACGCCTTCCACCAGGAAACTTCTATGGAGGATCATGTTATGGGCCCTACAGGAGATCCTAGTTCAACTCCTTCTATGTTTTTCTTTTCTTAACTGGCTTTCCATAAAGCTGGGCAGCTTCTCTGGAAGCTCAAAGCGCAGAACACTGAGAAATCCCTTCCATCCTGTATCCATAGTGAGAAGGACTGATGGTTGAGTTGATGTGAATTTTGCCACAGTCATAAGGGGCTGGGAGCTCCGCGTTGGAGTCAGTCCAAACTTCAGGCTGGTTAAGTGCCTGAAAGAGGGAACTACCCAGCACCACGCCCGTGTTATTAACATGCTTCCAAAGACTGCTTCCGGTGAACCTGGAGAGTAGGTTGGCCATTAAGGTCTTGGACTTGGTGGCTTATTCTCCTTACTTTCCATACCACTGTGCAATTCATTTTTCACTGTGAGTTACGTTTTGTATTTATACCTTGAGTCAGTTTTACTACATGCTATCTGGCCCCCCCCCCAAAAAAAACCAATAAATAATTTTCTCATAGAAAATGAAATTAAAAACACTTGAAACATTGTATAGAACTTCTATGAGTTAGATATGTCACCAAGTGTTTGGGGATATGAGATTATACTCCGTAAATATAGAATGTTGATACTTATTTATCGTATTTCGAGGCTAGGGAAATTCAGGTACCAACTCTGGTTAGTAGCATTCCCTAGAAGAATGTTCAGTCAGGGGGCACCTGGGTGGCTCAGTGGGTTAAAGCCTCTGCTTTTGGCTCAGGTCGTGGTCCTGGGGTCGAGCCCCACATTGGGCTCTCTGCTTGGCAGGGAGCCTGCTTCCCTTCCTCTCTCTCTGCCTGCCTCTCTGCCTATCTGTGATCCCTGTCTGTCAAATAAATTAAAAAAAAAAAAAAAAGAATGTCCAATCAGTTAAGCCAGTGGGCATGTGACTAACGCCCCATTTCAAGCACAATTGTTTCCCAAGGGAAGGGTTTTTTTCTTTGCTACCATTATCTTCTCTACCACTAACTCCTTTATTTCTCATTTTTATGTTTTACCCGTGTGGACATGGTTTTATTGTACCTCTATCTTTCATTAGAACTACCACAGATTCATTTGAGAAGTTAACACATATGACTTTGTGAGTTGTTTAAGGTAGAAGTAAATTTTTTTTTTTGAGATTTTTAATTTTTTATTTTTATAAACATATGTTTTTATCCCCAGGGGTACAGGTCTGTGAATCACCAGGTTTACACACTTCACAGCACTCACCAAAGCACAGACCCTCCCCAATGTCCATAATCCCACCCCCTTCTCCCAAACCCCCTCCCCCCAGCTAGGAGAAGAATAAATGAAACAAGATGGGATTGGGAGGGAGACAAACCATAAGTGACTCTTAATATCACAGAAGTAAATTTTTGTTACATGATTTCCTCTTCTGTTTTCACTGTAAAATAGACTTAAAGATCCTCAATATTTCCTTCTTCTCAAAGGCCTGACTAGAGTGACAAGTCCTTCTAGAAATTTGGAGCTGATATAATTGTATGATCCTCTGCTTGTCCCCCTTTGGCTGGTGCCAGTGGGCCCTCATGAGGGTCCTTCTGACCTGGCTTCTATTTGGCACTAGAAGGCAAGTGAGAGTACTGAAGATACAGAAGAGAGGCACTACTTTTCCCTTACTAAAGCCATCCCCAGAACACTCTTGAGCAATCATTCTCTTCTGGAACTTTGACAAGAGATGCAATTTTGAACCTCATAGATAACACCACTCTCTTGGTTCCACAGAGGTGGGGAAAAAAAAAGATATAGCCCGACGAGAAGACTTCCAAAGAGGAAGGAGTCTTGGAGAAAATTCATTTCACTCTCAAGACTCTGTTCTCTCCCATTCTAAGAACACTCACTTTTGCCTGACAGTCCTTGTTTAAAAAAGAGTTTGTGAAATGGAAGGAACCCAAGAGCATTATTTATCAGAGAGTGGTGCAAGCCAGAGGAGGAGAAGAAAGAGTGGTCTCGTGCTAAAGAGGGAAAGCACCTTATTTTATCGTAACTGTCTGCTTAATTAAATGCATTTCCTGGGCTGTTTTATTCATAAAAGTCAGTGTGTAGGTTAGGGAATAATTGATTGCCCAGAAATTGGCAAGTTCTTCCTAAGGAACATTTTTCTTTATGATGTCTTTGGCATTTGTGGTTTACTAGTTCCATTTCCAGCCTTAGACACCACACCATAAAATTATAGCTCCATCCTGAGGCACCAGCTGTTACTTCTGCCAAAAATCTCTGGGCTTGGAGAAAATGGTACCATTACCGCATGCGTGGAAAGTGGATCCCTCAGTAAATGCTAAATTTATCAGGAAGGATATCACTATTGAAGCATACTGACTATTATTTCATCTGGCCCCCAAATAGGAACTGGGGCAAATGACTGTGTGGAGCCCTGCCAGACAAACTTGGTGCAATTCCACAATAATAAATGCCAGACTTCATTTTATTTGCAGCCACTGATGTACGAGATATGTCCAGGAGCATTTCCATGAGACCTTCTAAGTGACAATTATACAGGTTACCGAAGCAATTGGTCTACCATGAAGAATGCCCCCTCTGCAGAATGCTTTATAGAGTCAGTAATTCAATGAGATAATAAATGGATGTTACCACTAATCAATGTGCTGAGAGTAGACTTGATAGAAAAATTACCTGCTGTATTACAGTGGGCAGAACCCACACAGGCTATAAAGAACCACCTTTTGCTTTTACCCTGAACAATAGATAATATGATGCCCAATTAATCTAAGAAATTGTTACAGAAAAGGATAAATTTCATGAACTGTTTAAATATGGGAAGTGAGATCATATGAAAGACGGGTCTTTAAAGGCTCTTCTCTTAATGAGTTTGCTGTTGAGCCCCTTAAGCTGAGGATAGGAGCAAGGCTCGTAAAATTTTCCTCATCCCAAAGAATGGATTATTGCTTTAGAATTATTATGGGAGCTTTTTAACGCTAGAGAGAGCCCCCATACCCTTTCTCTACACATCCAGAGATTCTGAGTCTATGGTAAGGACAAGAAATCGATGTGTTTGGTTTTTTTAAAAAACTCTGCAGGAAATCCTAATGTTCAGCTGGAGCTGAGGACTTATTGTTCTAATATGATATTCCTTCCATAGGCCTCAGGACCCTACAAGTTTATAATCTGATGTCTCAAGATTCCATGAGTCTTCTTTTCACTAGGAATCCATTTCCAGTCACTTCCTATGTAGAAGTCACCGTTCACCATGACTACCCCTACCATATGCCATCTCATCCCCTTTCTCTTTTGGGTTGAAACCAACAACAACATTACTAACTCAAAATCTTTCCTTCAAATCACTACACAAATCAGCCCTTTGGCTTTATTTCCAGTAGTCTCTCCTTCGCCCAAACCGTGACCTCTTTTTATCCTCTACAATTGTGGATCTTCTGATTTTGACATGCTAGAGTCTCCCTCTTCAACTTAAAAGACATTCTACCTGAAGCTTCAATTTCCCACCTTCTGATGACTGGTGCCTTGATATGTGTGTGTGTGTGTGTGTGTGTGTGTGTGTGTCTGTCTGTCTGTCTATCTATCTCCTCTTTTTCACACTGTTACCAAACATATTACAGTAGCAGGTTCTACATTCCTTGGCTTTTCTTCTCCCCCCTGAGGTCACTACTTTGTGGAAAGTCCATCAGCTCACATGATGGGCATCAATTTCCATGTCAATAGGCATGACAAATAGATAGAGACCCTTCATCAAGACACTTCATCTGCACTGAAGGCCCATATTCCACACATAGGATAAGACATTCCCATCATAGCTTAGATTAAACATATCAAAATCAGAGTTTATCATCTCCTCCCCATGAAATTCCTTAGCCTTCCATATTATGTCAGCTATCTCCCATGCTTAGACTCTTGAAAACACCATTTGCTTAAGTATCTTACAGTTATAAATGATTACAAAGAAGGATATAATCATACAAAAGGGATTTGGGAGGAAGGAGGTAGAAAGAGTCTAAGAAAAGGCATTGTGGTAGCCAAATTCTGTCTCAGCTTTATCCCTTTCCTCAGTTCTCCACACACCTGGACTGACCCCAACCAGCTTTCTCAACCCCACCCCACTCTGACCTGAAGTGGGAGGGTTTTTAGAAACCTTAGCCTAGCCCGTTAGCTCAGCCTAGCCTAACATCACAATAAGCTTCTTGATCATCAGGTTCTGACCTCTTCTCCAGCCCAGTCTGTGATTTACCAGATACTGTGAAATTGCTGTGTACCCTATGAATTCTTCCAGGTGCTCAAGAAAAACGACAACAATAACACACAAGCAAACAAAAAACAGTCAACTGCCAGGTTTCCAAAACTTATCTGAAAATCAGGTTTGACTGCTGACCCAGCTTCTGTCTTCCTGTCTTGATTTCAGGACTTCATTTCATCCTAATGAAAGCACAGCCTTCCTGCAGTCATTTCCCTTGGAGGATCGAGGCCCTTCTCAGGAGAACAGGGTTCTGCCACGTGATACTGGCTGCCATGCTTTGTCCTCAGACCTCTTGGTTTTGTTTATTCTTGAGTCCATCAGCTCCATGCTTCCTTGCCCATCCCATGCAGTGGTTTACCTACCTTCCATCTACCATTTCCATACTTTCTGGGTGCCATGTCTTGGTGTGTCCTAATGGAGTTCCTCCCCTTGGGTGGCTCTGTACAGCCTCGGTCATTTCCAGCCCCCTGCTCTTGTCCAGTAGGCTAGATCTTGTTCCAGTGTCATCCTCTCTCAGGCTGGTCCATCCCAGGGCGATGAATCAAGTCAGGCCCTCCGACATAACACCAACTGCTACTGCTGAACCCTTGTTATCTCTTTTGCCTTCAACCTCTCACTGCTCCCGTCTGCCTAAACAAAGAAGAGCAAGGAGCAGAGGTCATTCTATTTGTGCCTTCCATCTTCTTGGATCTCATTTGCCTCCTATAGTAAATTACTATTTCTCATCAGAGACCTCAAGATACTGTATTCTTTCTGTTCTCTCTTTTCTGCCTCCCTCTCTCTTATCTTTGTGTGTGTGTGTGTGTGCTCGCACGCACATATGCACACACACATGCACACACACACACATACACACAGCCTGCTAAGTAGCTTAAGTATCAATCACTTTTCTTAGTGACTGCTCACTGTATCAGAAGAATGATATTCTTTTTACCCTTTCTACACCCCAACTTGTAAATTTCCATTTCATTACATGATTTCGGTTGTAATTCTCTCACCAATCCTCCTGCCAATACTGTATAAGATAATCTAATGTGACAGCAATTTTCCATGTAATTCATTAATCTGAAACTTTAGTTTTTGATACTTTCATTTAAAAACTCATTGTGTACATCTAGATATTTTGTCATAAAGCGTGCCAAAACCACTCACACCTGATAAAAATAAAATGAAATATGTTCCCAGACCTGAATTGATGGTAGATAATTAGATTTTCTGTTCCTGAAAATCAGGTCATCTTTACAATCTGATGTTTTCTCCAGCAGAATTTGTATTTTACGACCCCCACCTTGCTGTAAGAAATTGACCGTTGCAAGAGAAAAGAGGAACTCAGAGAGATCATTTCATGGAATTTCAATTTGTTTTTCTCTAACCCATGGACAAATTTTCAGAAAGAAGAGGTTGCAGAAAAGAAATTAAAACATTAAAGCAATTTCTGTTTCTTCAGCTTCGACAGATGTAGACTAGAGGCTGGGGGCCAATTTCTCAAAATGTGCTGCTGGCGAGGTAAACTGGCCAGCTAATCTGGCAGGGACGTTAGGCTCTGCCCATCCAGGAGATGGCATTTTCCCCATGGCTGCTTCCCTGCGCTCTCTTTCCCTGTCTTTCTATTCTTCTACAACACAAGCTCTATTCAGTAAGACTGATTGTCCTTAAGGGCAAATCATGGCAGCCATAATCAAAAAGGCCCATTGGTTCTTTGTTACAAGATTGTGCCCACTTAATAGCATTTCTTCCGACCCCAAGCTCTCTATCCTAGTTCATCTTCCATCAGTCCTCCAAATACATGAACAATCAACTATAGCAGCACCTCATACTTCTCATGCCTTTTCATTTCTCTCTTACTTGCACCAAGTTTGTTTGTGTTTCCTCTTTTTGAGCCTAAATCTATTTCTGCCCGGCAAAACCCTACTCTTTGTTCAAGACCCAGTCCAGTTATTCCTGTCTTTTGGGAAGTTCCAACACCCTCTGAGCTCCCTCTTTCAAGCCCTGGCTTCTATGTAGCACAGGAGGTAGATGATCTTTGGTTTCCATGACTTTCCTCCCTTTAAGCTGTGGCTTCCTATTCTTCTTTCTTTCTTCCTTTCTTTCCTTTTTTTAAGATTTTATTTATTTATTTATTTATTTGACAGACAGAGATCACAAGTAGGCAGAGAGGCAGGCAGAGAGAAAGAGGAGAAAGCAGGCTCCCCACTGAACAGAGAGCCCCATGTAGGGCTCGATCCCAGGACCCTGGGATCATGACCTGAGCCTAAGGCAGAGGCTTAACCCACTGAGCCACCCAGGTGCCCCCCTATTCTTCTTTCTATCCCTGACACCTAGCATGGACATGACACATAGTTGGATACTAGGTGGAGGTCTGTGGAATGGCTGGACAGAATAACAGTGCCTGATAACTTCACTGGGCCCTTCCTAGTGAGGTCCAAGTCGTGAGCGTGAATCACTTACACGCTGCCCATTTTGCTCACTCCCATGGCCAAACCTACACTGTCATTTCATCTAAAAAAAAATATGTGGGCTGCTTTTTACCAAGAAATCTCAGAGACCTTGATAGGTCAGTGCAAACTCAAGTACAAACGTGTGACGATGAGAATAGCTGTGTCAGCACAAAGGTCCGTTAAGCAAATCGTCATGTCGGCAATGAGCTCACTATCATGAGGGAGGCACATGACGTACCGAGGGGTATCCTGGCCCTTGGCAGCTGTGTTGCCATTGAGTACGGATGGCTTGGATAAAAGATTTTCATTTGGGGGGGCTCTAAAGACCCAGAACTGTGTTTTTATGGACTCTCTTCAATTTACCACCACCTTTGCTAAACTTTGAATCCCTAGATCAGGAAGTCTGACCTCATGGAAGAAATTTAGTTAAAACTATGGAGAGGGTTTTGATTATTCTAGAAGCTCAAAGATGATTTGGTAGAAAAAAGCATTCAGGCCCTATGGATGCTATACCGAGACAGCAAGTTAATAGAAAGAGAGGAAAATCTATAAATAAGTTTTTAAGGCTTTTCTGATCTAATTAGTACAAAATATGAAAAAATTCTTATTTCTACTGAACTAGTAGGATTTACTCAGGAAATAAATCAGTCTGTGAGATGTGCCCTTATGTCTCCCTTATTTCTTCATTTTATTAAATGAACCATATATTATAATTAATAATGAGTTAAATCGAATTCTATATAACAAAAGTTAATAGAAGTGTTAAAATCCAGTAGGACAGTATCATAATACATATGTAATAAAGTATTAGCTCATGTTCTCACACTCAATTTTATCTGCTGCTATAATTTCTGTGTTTTAGTGATATAAATGTAAAACCTAACTTTGAAAGGAGATCCATGGAGAAGCATCTGATATTACTGCTGTGGTTACTAGTGTGACTGTTCACATAGTAAACTGTTATTTTCCAAAATGAATATTGGAAGATTAATATTAATACCCTATCCATATTTTAGAGTGTCGCTGAGGAAGCTCTAATGGAAAGACAGTTGGAATCAAGAGACCTAAGTTTGCTCAGTTGTGAAATGAGAACATGAAAACTAGGTAGTTTAATAAAAGCACCTGCCTTTTGAAAATGCTTCAAGTGGGAAAGGTCCTTTCATATACGGTATTTCATTTGTTTTTCATGTCAGCCCTGGAGAGTTCTCAATTTACGTTTGATGAAATTGAAATTTGGAGAGGGAAGGTGAATTGACCAAGGTCACGGTGCTACGAGCTGTTAGGTTTATATATTTGCAGTTAACAGCTGTAAATCCATCAATGCTGCCAGCATCGTTCTAGAGATCATATGTCCCCTCCACCTACCAGATTCTCTGAACAAAAGTGCAGACTTTCCGGAGAATTTGTCAAATAGCACAAATCATAACAACAATAACCTTTCCCTGTAAGAAGATTCTGCTTAGGTCAAAAGGTGAAATAATGGTCAGGATTTGCTTTTTGAGCACTAACTGTGAACCACATACCATCCTTCGCAAAATAAAAAAAGGGGAAAAAAAGGAAAATCCTATTTACAGATTTTCTCCTAAAATCAATGGGCATTTTAAAATGCCTCTCACCAGAAGCCCTGTAATTAATCCAAGATTTGCTCACCAAGTGCTTTCTCACTGTGTTTGGTCTAGCGGTTCAATTTTGTTAAACAATGGCATTATTTGCATTGTGCAAACCTGTTCAGGTTCTGGGGAATCTAACTAGGGAAAACTTCCATTACAAATAAAAAGCATAAAAGGGGAAAAGGCAAAACACATTTTCAGTTCAAAGCCAATAGATCCTATTCTGCTTTTGGTTAATTTTGACTTTAAGCTTTAAATTGCCCACATCAATAGGAGGCTAAATTGTCTTCTTGCTGATTTGCTCTTGCGATGATTACCTATCAAGTGCCTTGGGTCTCTTCTGTGAAGAATATGAGTTCCAAAATGATAACTGTGCCGAGCAGTTCCGAACCAAGTGAAATACCTGAAAGACTTTTAAACATCCAAATAAGCACTCCACCGAAAAGTTCAGCGAGAGTCCATGGCCAGTGAATCATTGTGTTTTGCACAGCGTGGAAAGCAGCAGCGCAAAGCAGGGGGCATACCGAGGCCCTTGATATTTTGTTGGTAATAATTTTTTGATTCATGGTTTCTATCACTTTTAATTTTTGCCTGGTTGGATTAGACACCGAGGAGGGACTTTGCCACACAGAGGCAGATGGTTCAGAGCATTTACATCTCACCAGTTTGCTGCAAAGCCCATGCCTTCCATAGCTGCTCTCTTTGATTTAAGAAAATGGGGTCCCTTTAGAATTAAACTATCTTCTTTAAGTGGAAAAATATTACACATCATTATTGGGCATTCTCATCTCAGTACAAAGAGATCTTCAGGTTCCTTATCTAGTGACTACTAGGGGTACACCGTGGAAGAAGGAAGGAAACCAAGAAAAAGCCAAGAAGCTCAACTGCTACCCATGAGGGCCCAGGAGACCTGAGATACAATTAAGACTATGGGTTGGTTTTGATTTCTCCTTCACTTTGTGTTTCTGTGGATGTTGCGGACCGTCTTCCCGTCACAGACTCACCAGGTCACGGTTGTACACAGCCCTCCTTACTAAAGGAAGTCCATGCTTCCTATGGGCCATGTACTTGATAAAGCCATCACCGGCATAACAGACAATGAGAAAAATGCAGGGAGTTAACAAAGAAAATCATGCATTTCCTTTTGTTACTAGCACCACATTTACTTCATTAAAAAGAGAGGAGAGAAGGAAAGATTTTCTCTAGAGGGGTGGATCGGAGTCCAGCAGCACCAGACAAGAAAAACACTAGGATAATAACAGAATAAACAAATACCAGATGTGGACAGAAAGTCTGGGGATGAATTTTAATCCCGACTCTGTTATCTAGTTTTGAGGTGTTGGCCAATGGCAGTGCGTGTGTTTGCTCACCTGTATCCGGAGAGGTAAAGAGGATAGATTTCTGTGATCAAGGATTGGAGACTGTGCTTCTCGGCTGGAGGGTGGGGTGTTTGTGAAGGCAAGGACTGAATTTGAGTAGAAAATGACTAATGCTATTTTGATGACAAAAGGGAGTGGGTGATTAGGAAAAGGGCATGAGCATGGGTATTTGTGAGTGATTTAGCATGAGGAATTATTTGCTACGAAACGAACAGGAGCTTAGTGAGATAGCCAGAGTGGCCTTCTAGGGAAACAACATCGGCAGATGATTCCTGAAAAAATTTTCCAGCAAAACTAGCCAGACGGTTAGGAATGAGTGAGAAGAGGATTTCCCTGTTTAAAAATGGATGTACAGATGTTCTAAGGGGCAGAATTCAGACAAGAACTTCAAAGAAGGCCAACAGAAGACGGAGCTTCCACCTACAGTAGGAGTCCAGAGTAGGACCCATGCATGTAAGGAAGATTGTGGGGAAAATAACCACAAAAAAGCATCAAAAGTTCATAATATTTTTGGCTTGTTTTAGTTATTTCCCCCTATAAAATAGAGATCAGTCTAGACGGATAAGGACAGCAAAGAGAAAAACGACTCGCAATCCATTCATAAAGAGTTAATTACATTATTGTAAAGACATTGCATGGAATAAATTGTGCCATTCTAATGGAAAGGCTTAAAAAAAATTGTGCCCCAGGAAATGTTCAAGATACATTAGGTGAAAAATCTTGACACCGAATTTTATTTACACTTATACAACCGAAACGTAGTCCAGATTCCGTAGCTGTGTATTTTAAAAGCGAAAAGTGAACATTTTTAAACATTTTTAAATGTTAAATGGTGATCTCTAGTGGTAACCTTATGGGAGATTTTAATTTTTTTTTCATTTCTGCATTTGTCAAATTCTCAACAGTGAACAAGGATTATTTTAATAAGCAGGAAAAGCAATTTAAGAGAAATAACTGCAAATTATCTGAAAGCAAGTCAGATTATTTTAGCTGTATTTTGTGAAAAATGAACCCATGAAATATAGGTTTGCTGATATTTCACATGAATAAGGACAGAATTCTGTTCAGAATCAAATTGTTTGTTTGCTTGTTTTTCTTAGATTGCTAGGGAAAGCAAAAGCCAAAGATGGACACTGTAAATTTGATTTTTTTTTTTTTTTAAAGGACTGTATTACCAATTCTACTAAGCTACCCCTTCATGCCAGGAACTAAGCTTCACTGAAATACTTCAGTTCTCTTTGCTCTCCTTAATAATGATTTTGATAACCATCACTTATTGATTGCTTACGATTTTGTTTTCCTTTCTAATCCTCTCAACAACCTTATAATACAGATCTAATTATTCAATTTTTAAAGAGATGAAAATTAAGGGATAGATTAAGCCTCTTGCAAGAGTTATAGGCAATTCCTTCCCAAAAGTCCCAGTTCTTAACTTGAAACAATATCGGTCATGGCCATAATAGAAATAGCTAATATTCTTTTAGTGCTTAGTATATGCCAACCTCTGTGTTAAGCATTTCTTATGTATTATCACAATTACTGTTTGTGGCAATCAGTGGAGATAAATACCATCATTTTAACCACTTTACAGAGCAGGAGCTTGAGCCTTAGAAAGAATAAGTAATTTACACAGGTGCAACTAGTAAATGGCAGAGGCAGAATTTTGCAGTCTGATTCTTTTTTTTAAGAAAGCATCTTGGGAGGTCATTTTCTCTACCCATATTGTGGAATGACAATGACTCAGAGCCATAGACAGGGTCACAGAATCCTGATTCACCTTAATAATTATGTTATTTTGGGGGAAAATAAATGAACATCGGAATAGAATTTCTGGAGAGCTCCTTACATAATGTCTTCAGTATAAACAAACCTGAGCCCAATCCACATTTCTAACATTATACCCCACTGAGTAGGTAGTCAATAAATATTATTATTTGCTGTTTCTGATTTTTTGTAAGCCATAAGCCCCACATTGTGAAATGCAAATCTAAAATCAAAACACAGTTATCGAATATGTAGTATGAACGCCTAAAGATTGATTGCCTAATCTAATGTAAAATAGCAATAAGATGTTAGACAAGCATCAGAAATGTGAAATATAAAACTCAGCAACAATCACTAATTATTGATTTCATTTGGCTCTGTTCAAGAAAAGTATGCAGCATCTTGTTGTTTTTTTTTTTTAAGATTTTATTTATTTGACAGAGATCACAAGTAGGCAGAGAGGCAGGTAGAGAGAGAGGGGGAAGCAGGCTCCCCACTGAGCAGAGAGCCCAATTCGGGGCTCGATCCCAGGACCCTGGGATCATGACCTGAGCCGAAGGCAGAGGCTTTAACCCCCTGAGCAACCCTGACGCCCCGGCATCTTGTCTTTTAGAGTATTTTCTATGAGTGCATGCAGAGAGAGACTGATTTGCCATTGAATATATCGTGGTCATCGAGAAAGGAAGGGGAGGAAGGAAAAGAGAGAATGTAAATTAAAATACACACACACACACACACACACACACACACACACACACCCCAAAACTGAAGAAAGCCTGGCTTTATTTATTGGTGTTCTATTTTTAAAGCTGGCCTTTCTCAGATAGAGATGCTTTCGGCATACACTATCTGCTGTTCTGTAACATTCTAGGAGTGAAATTTTTCCACCGTCTTCCAAGGGTACTCCACTTTGAACAAAGAATCTTGACAAAGGAGGAAGGTCCAAATGCAGAAATGATCTCTGGAGAGAGTTCAGTAAAACCCATGAATGTTTAAAATGCCCAAAATGAAGAGAGCTTTTGAAAAGGCTGGGTGCCAGGGTGGCTCAGTGGGTTAAAGCCTCTGCCTTTGGCCTAGGTCATGATCCAAGGGTCCTAGGTTCGAGCCCCGCATCGGGCTCTCTGCTCCGCGGGGAGCCTGCTTCCCCCCAACCCCTGCCTGCCTCTCTGCCTACTTGTGATCTCTGTCTGTCAAATAAATAAATAAAATCTTTTTAAAAAAAGAAAGAAAGAAAGAAAAGGAAAGGATGGGAAACCGAAAGCTTCTTTGCAATTCAATAGCATCAATTCCACTGAATTCCAAATTCTTACAAAGGGCAGTGGCAAACTGAGGACTTCACAGAAGTTTCTAAAACTGAACCAAAGATGTTTGTATTCAGGTTAAAGAAAAGATGCTTGATGCCACACAAAGTAGTCAATGTTTATCCTCACCTTTGAGGGATTTGTCAAAACCATGTTTTCTAGAGAATTTGATCTTTCTCATTCCCTTTAAGGAGGACAGCAAAGATCTCTATAGACAATTGGGTAGTGCTGACAAGTTTAAAAAGCTGTTAGGAGATGATGAGAACCCTCCAGCGTCTGGTTAAAAGTCTCTCTCTCTCGTGGAACTGGCACAATGCTAATATTATGAAACAGTTCTTACAAATCTAGACAAAGATCTGTATTCAGCATGAGGTCCGATGCTTGATCCATTTTATTTCTCACTAGGTTGACAAGTTGTCTCAGCATATACACTTAGGTAACAAACCCAGGATTTTAGACTCTACCCTCCTGAAGACCGCCACTACGGACTGCAGAAGAGTGGAGCAATAATCAGGTGTAGATTTTATATATCACAAAATGCTGGTCACTGTTTAACACATTCGTATCATTTTCTCTGAAACACTCGACTCATGTGGCTTTCCCACTAGCCTGCCATAATTGAATAGAACCTTGGGGAACATGATAATTGTTAGCAGATACTTCATTGGAACAATAACTCCAGGATCCCTGCAGGGTCTCTGTCAACTGGTCAACCAGGCAGGTCTTCTAGGACCAGGAAGGTAGCTCCTAGGTTTTTCTTTTGAGACTAAAGCTGACAATGCTAAAGGGAGAGAGATAAAAAATGAATTGCCTTGGCTCCCATTTTGCATTTGGAAAAAAATAAATTGGTGGCCTTTCAGTTACAAAAGTCAGCGGAAGAAAAAAGAATAGAGCAAGGTTCTATTGGCAAAGCCCCTCTCCAGTGCTCTGTACCATTCTCCTGGTATCGCCAGAGAACAGCAGGATTTTAGTTGTCCCTGCCTTTTGCCTTGCTTGAAGCAGTCATTTCAATTACCACTTGATAATGTAGAGCTCGGTGCATGGATGACAAGGCCTCCTGGAGAATTACTTTGGTTTAGCTACTTTAGCAGCTCTCAACCTCAGAGTCTATTTAAATTACAGAATAGTACTACCCCTGTTCGTCAGGCTCTGCTTCATAGCAGGAGCTCCAGGAAAAGGAGGATTTCAGTCCCTTCTGTGTAACTAGCTGATGTGGTCAAATGCGACCTCACCAAGCTGGGCCTGAGACGCTGAACAGTAGCCTTTGTGCTTGTTTCTCTGAGTTTAGGGGCCCGTCCTTGCCCGTTATATGGGATGTGATCCCAAGCTACATATGAGAGTGAACTTGAGCTATGGCCCATTGCTCCATCAAATATTTCCTGACACCCACCTCCACCATCTGCCAACTGCCCCTTTGGGTGGCTAGGTGAACAGGCAAGTAAGAACTACAGAACAAACCACTCCTTTTCAACGAATAATAACAACTGTTCCTAACATCTTACAGTCCTTTGCAAAATTATTTGGCCTGCATTGAATTATTTGATCTTGGCAACACCCTGTGAAGTTGTATCATCTACAGCTGATGAATGATGACACCCATGATTTGATCGTCACAATCACTGTGAAGTGAGTTGTATTATCCCCATTTGATCAATGATAACACTTAGGTTTGGAAAGATGCCAGAACTGGTCCAAAACCCTCAGCTAGAAAGTGGCAGAACCAAGAGAGGAATTTGGGTCTTCTGCATCCCGGTCTAATGCTCCCGACGTGTCATCAAAGGACACAAGAGCTGAGTCATGGCCTGGTCCCTTCTTTAAGACCCATCTTAACATGGGATCTTGAGCAAATTCCCAAGCGAGTCCATGCCCAAAGTTTCTCCTAAGCTAAAAATGATGGGAAAATGTTATTAGAAATAATGTGACTAGCAGCCTGTGTATCCTATTTAGAATATTCATTGGACAGAAGAGTTGATTTGGGCTGCTTATAGAAAATGAGATTACATGCCTGGGTCTTCTCTGAATGCCCCTTTCTTTCCATAACTCCAAATCCCCAAGTCAGTCATCAAACCAATTTTTGAAGAAAAGGAAAAAAAAAATCTGAAAATGGTCCAGGATGTAAACCAAGGGATAAAAAGGTAACCCACAGGAAGCCCATAGTTCCTCGTAGGCCGAGAGAAATCCATGCCAGTGAGGGTGCTGGATAATGCCCGACGTGATGTGAACAGAGCTGGGGACTCTGTGAGAGGCAGCAGCATGACCTAGGATTTTAGTCCTCTTCTTTTCTTCTTAAACAAATGCCACGAAGGAAATGCTACTTCTGACATACTCCATAACACTCAGGCCAAGGAAACTAGGCCTGAGGTCAGAGCCACCAGAAATGTTTAGCCTGTTTAAGTACAACATCCGTAGCCCTTGGTCCTAGAGGGACCGATTCTGCGGGGAACCTGGGACAAGGGATGAATTAAGGCCAGCAGAGTTGACAGGCTGAGCACTTAGCTTTGGGGCCCGTGGCTCTCCCTGTCTGGAGCATGTGGCCGTCTGGTTTTCTTTTTGGCGAGGCTGACAAACTTTGTAACTCCATACCAAAAAACCTAAAATGTTCTCATCACATTTTCTCACCCAAGGAATAGTTCTTTTTAAGGACTGGATTTATGCTGAAGCTTGCTTTTTTTTTTTTTTTTTTTTTTTTAATAAGAGCTTTGTTAAGATATAATTCATATGTCATAGATTCGCTTAATTAAAATAAGCTATTCAATGAATTTTAGTGTACTTCTGGAATTGTGTAACTATTGCTACAGTCAACTGTAGAACATTTTCATCACCCCCAAAGGAAAACACATACCCATTGATCATCATGACCCATTTACCCCGTCCCCCCCTCCCCCCCCCCGCCACAACTAAGCTACTTTCTGTCCCTGTGGATTTGCCTGTTCTGGACTTCTCATGTAAATAGAATTATATAATATAAGACCTTTTGTGTCTAGCTTCTTCCATTCAATGTAATGTTTTCAAGGTTCATCCATGTTGTGGTGTGGGGGAGGAAACGTAAATTTTCTTCTACCTTTTAGAGTTCATAGCTGAGATCATGTAACAAAAAACAGATAAACAAGAGGCAGCTCCCACCCAATTTATTAACATGTACACCTCATGCATACACGAGAGACAGCCAGGGAAAAATTAGTCACTCTTGAAGGTAGCTGAAATGTAGGCTTAAATACCACCTTAGGAGGGAATGAGGTGAGGGATGAAGGCCTCTTGGGGGAAAGTAGATGATTTGGGGGAAGATTAAGAGATCCTTAGAAGAATAGATGGGAGGTATGACAATCTGTGACAAACGTTTGTCAGGATGTGGCATCTACTTCTAGCCTCCTCTCCTGTAATAATGGCTGACGACATTCCCAGGGAGGGAAACTGTAACAGTGGAGATCATTTTGGAGCATCGGTGTTTAGGCAGATAGAGGAGTTCAGAGAAAGGCTCACCCTGCATCTGCTGTTTTTCAAGTGCCTATAGCTCCAAATTATCATTATACCAAAATGGCATATTTTGGGGTGGCATGTTCTGCTATCTTTTAGTAACATGTGTCAAAATCTCCTTTCTTTTTATTGTTGAATAATATTCCGTTGTGTAGACACACCACATGGTGTTTATTCATTCATTAGATGGTGGCTATTGAGGTTGTTCCCACTTTGGGGTTCTCCTGAATGATGCTGCTATGAATATTCAGTATAAGCTTATATATGGGCATATGTTTTTAAATCTCTTATATACCTAGAAGTGGAATTGCTGGGTCATAAGGTCCCTCTGTCTTTACATTTCTGAGGAACTGTTAGGTTTTTCCAAAGCAGCTGCAACATGTTACATTCCGACCAGCAGTGTAGGAGAGTTCTCATCGCTCTGTGTTCTCTACAATACTTGTTATTACCTGTCTTTTTGATTCTAGCCATCTTAGAGGGTTTGCATTGGTATCTCATTGTGGTTCTCATTTGCATTTCTCCGATAACGAACGATGTGGAGCATCTGTTCCCATGCATATTGGCCATTTGCTGATCTTCTTTGGCGAATCTTCTATTCGGATCTTTGGCCCATTTTTAAGTTGGCTCATCTTTTTGAGTATTAAGAGTTTATTCTATTTTAATATCAGCTGTACTGGGAGTGAGATTTCAAATTTGCCTTACCTGATGACATCACTCTGTGGTCAGAGAAGTTGCCAGGTCTTTTGCCTTCATGTGTGGTCAATCCTGGGTCATTGCTTTCGTGAGTCTAAGTGTGGTGGCCATGATGGGGAAAATTTCCAGTTCCACAAACGTGGCCTTTCACTGACATGGCTTAGAAACTCTCTGAGAGCAGAAGGATGAGGCTTTACTGTCTCACGTGGCAGTTGAAATCCTTAGGTTTTCTACTTTCCAAATAGAACTTCCATTGTGTAAAAGCCTATCACCAGACTTCCTATCGCTTTGTGGGGGAAGGAAATCACTCTGTGTGAGTGTAAACTTTGCTGCCTGAAAGCTGAAAGTGTTTTCTCACCTGCACTATTAAGGTGGCCCAGGGAGACCAGCCTTTCATCAGAGGAGAAAACAAAATTTTAAATACTCTACATAATCCAGAAAAAACAATGGTGAAGAACAAAGCAGAATGGTTCTCCCATGTTTCAGTCTAGACTGCTATTTAGATCTGAAATTTAGTTTTACTCTGAATTTCTCACAATTCTATCTGTTCTTTATTTAATACATTCTTTGAAACATCAGACATACATTCCTGCCCTCCATTAATTAGCCAGCCGCCAGTCCCTGCTGCATACTGGAACCACCCAAAAAACATTTAAAAACTTTATTCATGTTGGGGCCCCACAACTAGAGAGCTTGAGGTCACTGGTTTTGAGTGGCTCCTGCACCACACTCAAAGTTTGCTGAGCTCCAGGTGTGATTCTAATGGGCAGAGAGTCCCTCTAAAAACACAAGCCCAGCTTTTAGTTCATTCTCTGGCTTAATAAAAGAACACATTGTTCTCTCTAGATCCATGCTTCTCAAACTTTCACATGTATAGCATCATCCTGATACCTTGTTAATATATAGATAAGAGTTGGAGAGTCTGGCATGGCCCCTGAGATTCTGCAGTTCTAATAAGCACCCACTCCACCTCCGCATGAGGCTGAAACTACTGGTTGGTGGCTCAAAGTTTCCAGAATTGCTGAGTCCATACATACTCACGGCACTTTTCAATTACTTCTGATAGGACCTCTGTCTCCTCAAGGATTCAACTTTTTAGGACAGCCATCATAAAATAGATGTGCTCCTCTCCTTTTAAAAATAGAGTTGAAATTCTATCGTTGCTAATCTAAGCAGTCCTTGTTAACATAAAGATGAAACAATAAACCTTTATATTAATTTAAAATAATGGTCCAGATCCTTTAAAGTGATCATAAAAATACTGCATAGCTGAATGAATAAGGAACTTTGTGGGTTATATAATTGAAGGTATCAGCCTTTGGAGCCAGTTACAGGAGTCTCCCTTTGTGACCTTTGGAGTTATTTAACTTCTCTGAGTCATTGTTTCCTCTGTGAATGGTAAGTAGCAGAAGTTCCTTATAGGGCTGTTACAAAGACAGGTGAATTAAGAAATGTAAAGTCGGGGCGCCTGGGTGGCTCAGTGGGTTAAGCCTCTGCCTTCCGCTCAGGTCATGATCTCAGGGTCGTGGAATCGAGCTCCACATCGGGCTCTCTGCTCAACAGAGAGTCTGCTTCCCTCTCTCTCTCTCTCTCTGCCTGCCTCCCTGCTTACTTGCGATCTCTCTCTGTCAAATAAATAAATAAAATCTTTAAAAAAAAAAGGAAGAAATGTAAAGTGCTCATAGGTCCAATGACCTCTCAGTATGCCTAAAGTGAGTTTAATTTTTTAAATAATAATTTTTAAAACAGCCATTGCAGTATCTAAATATGTGAAATCCTCACTAAAATCTTTTGCATGGGGATTTAAAAGGAGAGTCTCTTCTCTTTTCAAACTCATCTTTTTCTCACTTCTCCTAATATCAAGGGCAGTCTTGAGAAGAAGAAACCACAGAAGGGCAAATTGAGGCTGAAATAAAAAAGAGGCCCAGATTACTTTGGCTTACTGAGGAGAGGTTAGAATGTATTTTAAAGATTTTTTTTTTTTCACCTCCACTAATAAAGCCCCACCTCCTTCTTTCCTTTTGCACCGTCTGCCTGAGTCACCATCAGACCTACAAACTCCTTGGTAGAATGTTGGAAGGTGTTCAGGTCTTTTGAGACCCATCAGATGAGAGAGAGAGACTGAGAAGTCAAGTATAGATGTTGGTTTAGGATTACCAAAAGAAAAGCACGGCAAAAAAAAAAAAAAAAAAAAAAAAGGAATGACCTGCCTTTTTTCACTCAATAAACTGATCTTTCTTAATCAAATCCTTTTATTCCCCTTAGAAATGGAACCAAGATGGATTTCCATAGAAACTTTAGCTACACTGAGAAATTATTTAGTGTTATAAGATTTGTAACTGCTTTGCTAGTTTCCAGAAAACATCATTTTTATAGTACACTATTCAACTTTAGAGAAATGTGTAAAAAAATCAGATGAAAAGCTCTTATCTTCTTCATAATTATGGTAGTTGAAAAGTGCATAACATCAATTTTTCTATTTGTTTCTTATTGGGGCAGTAAGAGCATAAGAGTTGTCATAGAATGAAATGCTGTGTCTACCTGACTGTTCCAGTCTTGTTTGGATTAATTTGTCAATCTAAAGAATGAAAACTTGGGATGCCTGGGTGGCTTAGTGGGTTAAAGCCTCTGCCTTTGGCTCAGATCTTGGTCCCAGGGTCCTGAGATTGAGCCCCGCATAGGGCTCTCTGCTCAGCAAGGAGCCTGCTTCCTCCTCTCTCTCTCTCTGCCTACTTGTAATATCTGCCTGTCAAACAAACAAACAAACAAACAAATAAATCTTTAAAGAAAGAAAACTTGACTGCATCCCATTGGTAAAGAGAAAAAAAGAACAGCCAATGGGCTAGAATGTCCTTTCATAAACAAGCTTCCTATTAATTGTTTTGCTATGCAAGAGCACCGAAATCAATTTATAATTTAATAGTTTGTCCTGTCAGGCACACCACTGACGGTATTATTAATGATTTTGAAATACACCATTATGCAAATCTCATCTATTTTAGGGGTCTTGGTCAGGCACCTACAGAGGTACTGGTTTCTTTTTCTTCTTTGATTTTCCAGTGTCACAGTTATCAAATTCTGAAACATTTTCTAAGGATTATGATCTCAGTAAATAGTGGTAATCTAAAAACAAATTTCAGTGCTTATTTTATCCTACAAACAAACTGTGTGGGGCTTCATGTATCTCACACTCATCAGCTACTCAGAGTATAGGAAATAAAGCTGTTAGGACAATAGAGGATTAAATTTGCTAAGAATAAGAAACAACGTTATTTGGTTGCTTCTATTTATTTCTGAATGAGTGGTCATGTTGCTCTTTGGGAATAAAACTAGAAGCTTTTTCTAAACAAAGCCTCACCCTTTTAGCCAGGCTATACCAACCATCTCTACTGTACTCTATTTCTGTAATCTAAGAAAACATGGGATGAGATGTAGGATAGGTTGGGAGTACTTGATGGAGAAAGAGAAGTCGAATGTTTCAAGGTAAGACAAGCAAGAGCATTGCAACATGGCATCCACCTTGGTGTACCCAGTCATGAAGTGATAAGGAATGTTGGGCCAAGAGGTCCAGAAGATGGTAGCATGGCCTTCCTAATGCCCATTAACCCTTTCCCATGCTTGCTCTTATAGCTGGTTACTTTAGTAGAGCTGCACAACTGCAGTTTGTAATGATAAGGCAGGAAGACAGAAATTAATATCCAAAATGAAGAAGTTTGATGATAAAAAGGGTAAACGTTTGGCAGACTTTTGTAGAATAAATTTGATTTCCCTTATAACATAAAATTCAATTCTGAAATAAAGAGTGCATATATCATCATTTCTTACATCTTCTTGTACTTTCTCTAATAATTTATAACTTTTGGAGATTGGGGAATGTTTAGATATCCTAGTGTAGTCAGGGTAGGCTGATTTGATATGTATATTTACACACACACACACACACACACACACACACACACTAAGTCAATAAGTCAATTCCAGAGAATAGTTCCAGAAGTTAGACAGGAATTGTTCACTGTGTACATGTAGTTGGACTTTGTCACACCGTTGGAAGTCTGTAAATATCTAACTTCTCTGAAAAAATGATTATTGCCTTAGTCATTTACAACTGCTCATCTGGCCTTAGTATTTCAGTCTTTGAGGACACAGCTGAGGTAGAAAAGAAAAGGCGCTGTCATCAGCCCCAACTCCTTAGTAATGAGAAATTGGATATGAACATCATGTGGAGATATTTGTAAGCTGAGGAGCAGAGAGCTGGTTATGGGGCTCCAAAGGACCAGAACCAATCATCTGATCTCATTTCCCCAGTGTTAACCCAAGAAAGCATTTAACATTAAGTGGGGGCTAGGAAATTTCGAGAATTGTAAGAAACTTCTACCTTTCTTCTCCTTCATACTAGGAAAGAACACTGATGCTCTTTGGCATATGTTGGTCGAAATAAAACTTGGTGGTTTTGATCAATAATTTTAGAAATGGGGGTGGCACCTGGGTGACTCAGTGAGCTAGGTGTCCAACTCTGGATTTCGGCTCAGGTCATGATCTCAGGGTGGAGCGCACCTAAGATCCTCTCTTCCTCCTCTGTATCCCTCCCCACCCACCTCTACCTCTCTTAAAAAATAAAAAGTTGCAAACTAATTTCCTTCCAGAAGACCTAGAAAATTCCACCAAAACTAAACAATGTCCGTGACTTTAAAACTATGCATCTGTGTAAACTCATTGTTTCAAAAGCCTTAGTCAGAAATGTTCTTGGCCAGTGTTACTGGAAAAAAATTTTTTTTCAAGGACAAACAAGGGTTTAGGGGGCTCTGAGTATGTGGTAATACAGGAAGTGATTAAGCTTTTATTAATTAGGGGTGCCTGGATGGCTCAGTAGGTTAAAGCCTCTGCCTTCGGCTCAGGTCATGATCCCAGGGTCCTGGGATCAAGCCCCACATCGGG
Organism: Mustela erminea; assembly: GCF_009829155.1. Taxonomy (NCBI): domain Eukaryota; kingdom Metazoa; phylum Chordata; class Mammalia; order Carnivora; family Mustelidae; genus Mustela; species Mustela erminea. Next base: position 109,246,524 of record NC_045620.1, read on the forward strand.
CTCTCTGCTCAGCAGGGAGCCTGCTTCCTCCTCTCTCTCTGCCTGCTTCTCTGCCTGCTTGTGATCTCTGTCTGTCAAATAAATAAATAAAATCTTAAAAAAAAAAAGCCTTTATTAATTAGATAGATATATCTTCAGTCATCAGGTTTATGGGAAATTGAGATTTGCATAGTATTTGCATTTGTCCTACAGTCTGCCAGTCACTCACAACCAGAGGACCCTAAAGCTAGAAGTGCTAACAGATGGATTATGGGAAAAATTCTTAACTGAATGTCTTGGTGTACGGGTGGAGTTTGAAAGTGGTGTAAATGGTATATTTTGTCAAAGTTGAAACTCAGCTTTGGAGGGATGAGAATCAGTATAGCATCATGACTCCCATCCCCCACCTTTCAAAACAGCTATTGGGAGGCCTCAGCTTCCATCTTTAGAAAGACAAATAAAACATGAACATTTTCCCCCTGTGACCTAGGTGGAAAATCTGACTAGTCTGAATAAGAGTTTGATTCTAGGACATTGGGTGGGGTAAGATAAAAGTGTTTGATTTTATTTTGTGATGGTCTTATGCATTTATTACTTTAATAACAGTTTATTACAAAAATATTATGTTTGGAAATAGAGTAAAGAGAATGAAGGCCCCAAAAAAGGACCAATCAGCCTATCACTCACAGATAACCTCTGTTGATATTTTGATGTGTTTTACTTATTTGTTCTAAATGAGTGAATTCCAGGGCACGGCTCAGACAATCCTATGGTTAAAGCATTTACCAAATAAATATATTTTTCTTTTCTTATTATTGTGATCTGTGTTCTGCTTTTCCTTCTGCTGGTGATGATAAACCCGTGAGTCCTGAGTGCCTAAAATCATCCCATGGCCTTGGGCAGGGGAGCTGTGCATTGGGTGACCTCTCCAATCTTTCAGAACTATCCCATACCCCTCCTGGAAGAACAGAGTCACAGTACAGCATTTTCTCAGTTGCCATTTGTCTGGAAGTGCAGCACGTTAACCTGGCTTTCCTCTTCTCTATGTTCCTTCTCTTCTCTTTCCTCTTCCCCTTGTTCGTCAATTTCTATTCTTCTCTGTTTCAGCAAAACAATATCAGTCAAGGTAATTGATGATGAGGAGTATGAGAAAAACAAGACCTTCTTCCTTGAGATTGGAGAGCCCCGCCTGGTGGAGATGAGTGAGAAGAAAGGTGGGGGAGCTGCTCCAGGGCAGAGCCCAACAGCTTCTGCTGGCCTGTGCCACCCCCTGGATGCCTGCACTCTTCAGACGTGGCTCACAACACACACATCCCTCCACCTATGTAACAGGGCATAGATCTCACCCCCGCCCCCACCCCCACCCCCAGGCCACAGCAGGCCCAGCCTGGGGCTCCATCAGCCAATTCTGACCACTCTGCACACGGCAGGTCTGAAAGATGAATTTTCCGGGCGGTCAACCCGGCCTCCATTTCCGGGAAGGGCAGGGCTGATGCTGGCCACGCCAAAATGGAGGCCACGCTCTCATTTCCGGGTACTTCCTGCCAGCTCGTAGAAGCAGGAAGCATTTGTGAAAGTGGCCCACAAGGAGACCACGTCACGGGGGCTCCCTGAGAGAAGCCGCCATGCCCTGTTACATACTTGTGAGGCCCATGTGTTGCCAGTTCTCCCTTCCATAACATCACGGTAACATGCAGCTTGGTGAACCCCTAGCATGAGCGTGTGACTCCAACCATTTGTTTTGCCTTTGTCTTGTGTTCCCACAGGAAGATCATTACCATTAGAATATTTGACCGTGAGGAATATGAGAAAGAGTGCAGTTTCTCCCTTGTGCTTGAGGAACCAAAATGGATAAGAAGAGGAATGAAAGGTGTGAGAGTATACAAAGACATACCAGCGAGAAATTGTACTCTTCTCTCTCCGTGTCTCCTACTCTCACACTTAACTCTCTCCTCTTCCTCGGCTCCAAGTACTACTATCCTTTGTTTCCTTTGAAGCTTTAACAGTTTTATCTCCCTTCCCTGATTCACAAATGCACCAAACAGAGCCCATTCTCTTCAGGAAATGCCCCACTAACTTTGAGAGCAGACCCAAGAAAGACTAGAAGAGATTTCTGTAATTCAGAAGGGAGGAACTAAAAGCATGATTTCTGTGTTCAGGTATTTATGACTCAGGGATCATTCTCGAATGTACTTCCCACTGCTAAATCTCCCCTTGAACGTTCATGATAAAGACAACTCAATACCCACTAGTCCCGACAGATGAGTCCAATGGTAACTAATAGGAACTTTCGGAAGAATTCAGTAATTAGGCTTCTTCAGACAGCCCAGTTTTCCAAAAACATATATTTAATAAGAACGAAGGTCCTTGAAGAGTAGCGTTATCCACATTCTAGTGTTCATCTTGGCCTGAGATTTTTAATATCGTCAAAAATGACATTTAAAAGGGACCAGATGTAGGAAACTATAGTCATACAAATTTCCTTTAGTAGGAAGGATATGGTCCTTCAGGAAGAATTTGACCCTTGCTTATGGCCTAGCCAGCTTTATGCTCAGAAATGTTTTGATGCTTATAGAATTGACAAATTTCTAACATATGTAGTAAATAAATAAATAAGTAAATAAATAAACAAACAACTAGGTTTTTTTTAGTTGAGTTGCACTCACATATTTTTGGAAAATATTTGAATAAAGAAGGCAATTTCTTTGTTCTCTTTGGTTTTATTTCTATTTTCTATGGTTTACTTTTGATAAGGAAGGACAGGAATTTTATACCACCATCAAAGATAATTTTTTATTCTGAGTTATTACAAGGGCCTCCTGCAATTATCCTCTAAGAGTGGCCATTTTAAAGGGATTGTGTAGTTATACATGTAAAATGAGCTTACTACACATTAAAAGCTCTTACTCATTTCAACCAAACAATTGATGACTAGCATAGAAGATGATCAAATGGACCACTTCATAAGAAATTTATACTTTTACACATAAGGAAAAATATCAAATATATAGGACTAATTCCTATATAGACCCAACATTTGGAGGAATTTAATCTCACATTTGTAAGAACTCAGTGACTTCAGATTCTATGAGAAAAAAGAAAGAGAAAAAAGTGTATGTCCCTGACCTAGTCATGTCCCAAATGGTGCCAGGAGCCATTTGGAATGATGGAGAATGGAGCACTGGGGACCCATTTTAATGTGGCCTATTTAATATGCTTCAATGGCAGTAGGCAGAAGGCAAAGACACTAGAAAACAGAGCTGATTTCTTACAAAGATGGGATCAAAAATGCCTCATTAGCATACAGGAAAAAAAGCACTTACTTCTAAATGTATTCCTCCAAAACACTGTCTTCTATCTAAAGGAAGAGCATCTTGGATAGAGCTCTTTCAATTGTCGTTTTAGTAAAATATGCCCTCATTTAAAAGCAAATTAAAATTCCTTGATAGCACTATCTGGTTTCACACCCTCCAAGTGGATTCTTGTCACTATAAATAAAATTACTGACTTGTTTTAGAAAGTATCCTCTAATGCCACTAGCCGTTAGCAGCGAAATGGGGCTGAAAACATAATTGTAGCATTCCCCACCGCTCCTAAAGAAATTTATATAATATGTTTAGCTAGGGAGCTTCCGCCAAAATAAAGTGTTGAGGTATAGTCTGGGTTTAAAGCACATAACCCGGAAATCAGATTATGGATACGATGCCTCCTCCCCACTACCTGCCTTGTCAGTTCCCACAAGAAATATTATGATTGCCCAGTTAAAACACACAGAAGTCATAGAGAAGAACACACAAATAAATGCTCATTCCTGGCGCTCAGGTTTTGAGAATTTAAAAAACATAAGCATCCCTTCACTGGCCAAGAAATACCATGCAAATAGAACCTTCAGGGAGAGCTTTACGTTGGGCCAAAGTCTTCTTCAGGAAGGGCAGCCAGATTGGAATTTCCTAAGATGTTTCATCGTTTTCATTGAAGGAAAGGTATAACACCTGAAATTCTGCATCATTTAAGAATTCAGTGGAATTAAAAAAAAAAAAAATTCAGTGGAATTCAGTGACTTCATAGCTCCTGGGCAATATTTACTGAGGAAGACTTACTCAAATGAAGTTAACAACAACTTCATAAAACGTTTCTACTCTCTTTGGTAAACTAGATATCTATATTATATAAGAATAGTCAGTAGAAATGTTTTATAAAGTGCCAAGAAATAACAGCTAAGGGGAATTGTATCCATATCTAATCAGTCACACACATTTGCAAAAAATTCGTGTTGGGATTGTTTATTGGAAAATATTCCCAGGGCTGCATTTCCCTGGGAAGCACCCATGTTAGCGGTGGCTTCCTACCCACTGGAATCAGATCTGCCTGGATTTCTTTCTGCTGATATTCCTCTTACTTTCATTATTCATCTGGTCTCTTATTCTGTGTTGTCTTTGTCTGTTTCCTTCACAGCCCTGTTATTGAATGAGCTTGGTAAGCATTTCATTTCTTCCATTTCCTTTCCATTTCTCTAGGTGATTTTCCATGAATGTCAGGTGATACAGTAGCTTTCTGACTTTTATATCTATTGATTGACTGGCAAGACTGTTGTCTAGGGCCATTGGCCTCATTTTTGTGTAGGTTAGACAGTTAATATTCCATTTTTAGTTTAGTACAATCTCTTTAAAGACCAGTGATTGTTTAGGTATGCACGAGAATTAAATTTGTGCACTAAGTCCCATAATCTTAAAAGAATGAGTAGTAATTAAATTGTGAATGGATACTTTCAGATTTTTCTTAATTATAAATATAGTTTGGCAAGATGTTGTATCTTGGATGGGTGGCCAGGCAGTCTGATATCACTGGTATTTGTTATTTAGAATATAAATTAAATAAATTGTAACATTTATTATTTTTTTTCTTTTTTAGGTGGCTTCACAATAACAGGTATGAATTTTTAAAGCTAATGACATGAGTTTTTTTTTTTTTTTGCTGTCTTCGCCATATGTTGTTTACATTTTTAAAAATCGTTTCTCATTTTTATTTGTTTTGAATGAAGGGAAATACCTGTATGGTAAGACAGATTTTTTTTTTAATGTTCTTCATTTTCCCCCAAACACCCTGGAAAATCCAACTCGAACCACATTTTATGTAACCTGTGTTAACGTTTAGCTGTGGCACATGGTGTGCTCTTGCTGATTTTACACAGTTAACACTGTGCACATTAACAATGTGTGTGTTGTGTTGATGTACAAGCAAATTCGTATGGAGAACCTGTAACTGATCACATTTTGATACTGTTGATATGAAGATGTTCACATAGCACTGATGGTGTGCTGTGCATTCTGTTAGATGCTGCAGGGTACCAGATTAGATAAGACAACCGCTGGCCTCAAGGACACATGGGGATGGACATCCAGGACCAGGCTCGGGCTCCGAATGCTATGTGATGCCCTGTGAGCAGAGGACAGAGCAGTCCCTTCCCCTCATCCCATGACATCAGTCTGAGCCCCTCTTTGAGGATTTTAGTTTGAGTGTTATTAACATGACCCCTAGAAGTGCATTACACAGTGCTCTATACGGACCCAAAGTTCCACTCTAAGAGTTTAAAACTCTTACATTCCTACTGGCGTCGAGCCTGTGTTGATCACATTACTTAACACAACTCTAAAGCTGTTTTCCCATGTACAGAAGGAAGAAGGGGTCCCCTTCCAGTATTCCCCCCCAACCTTTCGGAATCATCTAGGCAGAGTTAGAGAGAGACAGAGAAATATCAAGTGGTCGGTGTGATGTGTCTGAAACTGCAGGTTGAAGATGTCTCCAAGGGCATCCTACTACTGGCCAATCTATTGGCATTTGCCAATAGATTGTACAGATAACACTACTGTCATTATTTTTCCTGCAATCAGCTGAACCAACATATTTGAAGAAGGAAATATTCCTAAAAATTCCAATTTTGCTCAATCCTGTAGTAGGGGAGTTGGGGGTTCATTAAACCACTGTTCTTGTAAACTCGTGATCAGGTGGTTCCAACTAGATTCTGTCCAAAGTAGAAATTTCTGAAAATGAGCAGTTTCACAGGGGCTCTTAGTTCCTCACTGCTTCTTTCCAGACACGGCATCTAATGACAGAATGATCCACAGACTCTCAGAGACAGAGAAATTGCAAAGGATAAAAATGTTAAACAGGACAAGTCCTCATAGAGGATTTTTAAAATCTGAGCCATCCAAAGCTCTCCCAGGTCAAGTCTCCCTGACTGTGCACTGCTGAAGATGCTATTTTTGAATCCAATGCAGGAATTTCCATTTATTTTTTTAAAAATTTATCTTCTTTTTCTCAACCCCTCATTTGAACTCACTGAAGTCTTGGAAATATACTGTTCCTGTCACCCAATAAGTTGGTTAACTTTGTGAGATTTGAGGGCTGTGGAAATTGGGGAAGGCAGCCTTCATGGCTTCTGAAATAATTAGAAAGAAGAAAGCCAACTGTTGTAGAAATATTGTAGTCTCTAACAGCACCTTCAGCCTTATGCAGCCTGATAATGAGATTTTCACCAAAAATCTTGGGCTATAGAGTGCCTTGTTAAAATGCACTGATATATTTAGATATTTTCCTATTTTTCTTATTGAATATGTCAGGATTTTGCTTCGATGGCCTTTCTTCCATATTATCACTTGAAGCATCTTCCCTTTTAAGTATCTAGGTAATAACAGAATCCTAGTTTTCTTTTCACAGAAATTGTTCCTATCATGTTCTAGAATATCTGTCCGGTAATGCCCAACATTTCCTGCCTCGGACACATCTTGCCTTCAAGAGAACAGAATCTTTTCTTCCAAAGAGTTCTATCATTTCATGTACTTATTTCATTAAGTTCTTCCTTATGGCTTCAGTTTGATATAATAGTTTTTCTATTGTTACCACCTCTTCCCAACCCTTGAAATTGATAGTTAGAACAAGACAATGTTCCAGAAGCTCTCTGGGAACCTCTACCTTGGCCTGTTCTTCCCAGTGTATATCACCCTTCTTCTCTCAATCCAGGTCAGAATGCCTGGGATCCACCTCTCTATAGATGCCCTGGGGAAGGTTTTAGAACTGGGGTTTACACAGTGAAAAGCAGCTCTAAGTTGGAAGAACTTTTCTTTGAAGTCAGTTGGAGGCTTTAAAGTCACAGCTTTGAGAAGAATTAATCTAGCCCTCAGACTCTGCCTGCAGGTTTTATGTGGTCTTGTGCAGCTGAGTGTGAAAATCTAAATTTGAAGCAGGATATATGGAAATTGAAAAAGTCATTTGGTCCACAGCCCAATATATTTCAGAGATTTCATTAGTGGTGGACATTAAGTACTAGAGGTGATTCTGGAATTTACAAATCTTTACGTGTTGCTCCTAGACCTTGCCTCATTGAAAGGCCCTTGTTGGAACCTATGATCTCATTGTCCCTTGACCTTTTTGGCATATAACATGATAACCCCCTATACATTATAGCTCATCAGAGTTTGTGAAGCATTTCATATCCATTATCCCATTTAATCTTCAGCCTTATGGGTTAAGATCTTATTGTTCTCACAGGGAGGAAATGAAGGTCGGAAGTGATTGATCAGTCCACCCCAAATCACCCATCCAGGATTCAGAGCCTGGCCCTCTGACTTTAAGTCCACAGCCATTTGATGGGCGTCCTAACCCCAGCACTTTTATCTCCTCCCTTTCAATCTCTTTATTCCTACGTTCATTTTAACCCCTTGGCAATCCAAAGCCCAGATGCTTCACAAATGCCATCAGTGTGTATTCCAGTCAAATGAAAAATGAGGGGGACCCAAGAAGGGGGAAACTAGAGCACATTAATTTGAGTTGTTTAATAAAACTAAATATTCTGGTTCAGTTTGGAAAGAAGAGAGGCCCATCTGATTCCCCAAACAGACAGCCATAGAGTTATACAACAAAAGTCAATATACTTCCTTAAAAGTTGCTTTCCCAATTATATTATGCTCATCATATAACAGACTTAACAAGGTACATGGCTTTTTAAGAAAGCCAAAGTATGAAAATTTAAAACACTTTAATCACTCCAGTACCTACAGCAGAGGAACAAATCCCTTTCAACTTTAGCTTCATTTACAATTGAGGAAACTGAGTCTCAGAGAAGAGAATTGCTCTACCCAAATTCAGACAGCAAGAATTTGAGAGTTGGCACCAAGTCCCAACCTCACGATTTCCAGATATGTTGAAGGTAGCTCCTTGGTAGAAGCTAACAGCAGGTGGATTTGGCAGTCAACTGAACCAGAAGTTTAATGGAGACCCTAGGCCTTGCTAACCCAGCAGTTGCTCTGATGATGGCATACCCTTGCAAAGCCTACCAGCGTATGAAACTTCCCCATTCAGATGCTCAGGAAATAAATAAGCATGTTCCCAGATGTTATGTTACTCAACAATCCTGTAATATGGATGGAGCAGGGGCTGCTATGGGGAAATGTGGGGAAACTGGGGAAGTGGTCTGCTCAAGGCTATGTCGTTGGCACCCATAGGCTTTAAAACCAGGTTACCTGTAATCACACTGAGTGCTTTCCATTGTTTCATGAGGCCTCTGGAAGCAATAACTTGAAGGACAAGGACACTTCACTCCAGATGCCTGCAGAAACCTAGTTGCAGGAGTGTGTAATTCACGTACATGACCTGGTTTGGCTCATAGCACACTTGACCCATTTATTTGCTCACTTCTGTGGCCTCCATTGGAGTGGCCCCTATCCACTCAGCCCCCAAACTAACACTGCTTGTGATGTGTGCATCTGGATGTGGTGTTTAACTGACTAATTCCACAGAACTCTGGTAACATACCAACACCATCCATTCTGCTGATTTTCTGCCTGTCCTTTTCGCTAGGCCAACCTGTCTTCCGGAAAGTTCATGCTAGAGAACATCCGATTCCCTCTACTGTAATCACCATTGCAGGTACTCATTGCATCATGGTCCTTGAAAACCACAGTTTACTAGCTTGAAGCTAGCTATCTTCAAGTGTTCTTTAAGTCTTTAGACATTGAGGTAGCAGACTTTGGCCCCTGTCCCTAGTAGAACGTTGCTAAATAATGCAGGGGCTTCTCTGACATTCCAAATATGGTGGGTCGGCCACAAAACACAAGCCTATCCATGCAGGAGGGGAGGCCTGGTAGAAGGAGCACCATGGGCCTGCAGAGGAGATTGGACACCATGACCTCTCCCTTTCACGTCTCAATATATTCCAGATTTCTTACAAATCTGGCTTCTCACACATGGGTCTTTCATTCCAAGTATAATGAAGTTTCTTTAAAAGCAAGTTGTATTTCTTTGCACAACTTGCCTTTCTGGCCTCCAGGCAATATGTTAGCCACATATGCGCGGATGATAGTACATCTGTGGGGGTTCTCCAGAGGGAACATTGCCAAGGTGACCAGAGGATCCCACAACCATCCCACATCTACTGTAAGCTTAGAGCCGGGCATCATCTCCAAGTCTGGATGATGACAGGGATATTCAATCCTCGGTCATCCCCGTCACCGTCACTGGCTGTGGCGGTAGAAGCACTTCTCCACTCCTCATCCTCATGCCCCACTTCCCTACTTGATAATCATGATACCCCGACCTGACTGCAGACTTGTTCCAGAATATTCCCGGTGGAAATAAATAAACCAGTCTCCTTAGGCTCTAACCAGAGAGGCCAGTCAGGAGCTGAAAACCGTTAGGAGGTCTCTACTCTCAGACTTGTTAGTGCAGATCTGAATGAAGGATTAAAATAACCTTGAGCGATTGTCCCACTGCTGGCCTTACACCCCTTTCCAAATCTGACATTGTTGGTTAAGATTAAAGATTGCCAGGACGTGAGAGAACAGCAACAGTAGCTTCTCAGGTGCAGATCTGCATGTGGGTTGTTCTGTTTTCTAATAGGGATTCTCCCACTGAGCCCTTCAGCTCTCACGGCGCTGCTGCTTCAAAAAGTAGCCAAGCCAGAAAGCATAAGCGGCCACTTTTTCAGACAACCCAGGTATCTATTAGCTTCTGTGATTTGTCATTTGCAAAATCAATTACTGAAAAGAAGGGAGGTCCTCTACTGGTGATTTTATCACGGGATGGTTTTATGTTATGTCAATACGGATTTTAAGAGTGGGTATGAATTACCCAGTGGTCTTTAGGTTGTGCTGGTTAGTGGAGACCCTGATGTTCTGTGATTGATTATCAACTTCTCAGTTAAATATGATGAATTCAAAAAAGCATACATGTATCTGTATGGAGAGACAGAGAGAGAGAATGCATTTTCTGTCTGAGAAGCAAAATGAAAAGCACAACATGTGGTCACTAGACATAAATAAGGAGGTGAAACTGACTTGGCCAGAGTGAAATGGACAACACTTGATCCAGTATTCAAAGTGAAAAAGAAACAAAACAAAAACAAGAAACAAAATAAAACAAAGCAAAAAAGAAACAAACATAATAGATGATCCAAAGGGGAAAAAATGGTGTTAAACTACTTCCCCAATTAATAAAAGATATCTAAAGAGAGGACACTTTTTTAAAACACAGCTCCAGCTCTGTTCTTTGCCAGGATCTGCAGATCCTAATTTATCAGGATCGTCGTAGAGCAACAATAGGATTTATCCAGTTGTCTCCTCTCCATTACCTGTAATTCTCTCTTAAATGCTCGTGACATTTACTAAGTAAAAACAGCCCTGACACCTCCATGACATTATGCCTTTGTGCTTTGACTTCTGTCCGCATGGAATGCCCCCTCTTACTATACTACCTCCTACCCAACCTTAGCACTACCTTTCCCTGGCAAGCTTCTCTGGAAGCTTCAATGCCAATTTCAAGTACTTTTTCTTTCCTGAAGCCTTCCCTGACTCCTGGAGGCAGAGCAAGCTACTTCCCCGCCCTGTTCCCTCAGCCCTCACCTTGCTGCACTACAAGTTGTCCCGTCTCTATGCCTCACTTGCCGTGTGAACAATGAATAAAGGATCTTTATACACATAGAGCATATGTCAGGAACTAGTTACAGACACGATGGCACCAAACTAAGCATTTCTTCCTGATCAGAAGGATTGAGAGGTGGTTAAAATAGGAATAACCTTTTTAATCACTGTGATTTGATTTCATTTACTACTGTGTCCGTTTATCTAGCACCATGTTCCAAATAATTTCATTTTGTGAAATGGGGCATTAAACAATGCTACCACATCACCTTTCTTTTCTAATTTCCCCAGTTTTCTACCCAAATTGCCTTGAGCCCCATTTAAAGCAACTTACCATTTGTAAGTAAACTACAGAAAAGGAAGTCATAATAAATATTCTCTCCCAGGGGCTTTGCAATTCAAATAATAAACCCAGTTGTTCTGGGGGAAAAAAAATTTCTTTGATGTAAGTCTAGGACACCCATGTTCAGCCAAGGTTTTGAACAAAGACACGCAAATGTGACCTGCTGCTAAGAAACTACCAATAACCTCAACCTGGGCTCAAGGATCAGAAAGCCATGAGAATCACAGTGTGATTGATTTGAGCACTGGGTGGATTAGACATCACATACCTCAGCCTCCCACTTCCATGGCTGCACACGCATAATTTCCAGGACAAACCCTGTGGACACAAGTTGGAACCCTTTGCCCTCTCGTGGGTCATAACTTCCCAAGCCTACTATAAAACACATTACTACTTGTACAGTTAAAATTAAGTTCCTGGCACCTCTCCTTTGCATCTGCTAAATTTTAGCAGTTTCTGGCCAGTCTGAAATGCCTTATTTTTAGTCTTCATCTAATTTCATTGGGGGCCCTGTAAAAACTGGGGATAGAAAAGCAGATTCTAAAATATTCCTTTAGGAAGAAACTATTGAATCCATACTAACAAATTAATGAATACGCTACATTCTGCTTCTGCCTTGGGTTGGTTTTGACACTTGGTATACAAAATGCCAGCAGTATTTCTAGCCCATCTGCTCCGGTCCCCAGCCATGAACAACTAGCCTAGGAACCCGTTCTCTACAAAATTTGCTAGAGCATCAAATGGAACCACCACTGTAGGGTCCTTAGCAGAGGGAAACCACGTCTTTGGAGGGGATGTGAGGTGTGGACTCCTACAGAGCTGATGCCTAAAGGCAAAATGCAAGAAGAGTGGGCTAGAAGTCTCTCCCTTTCTCATGTTTTCATCAGTCAACAGAGTCCTCCTGCAGGCACTTTGCTTGGAAAGTTCTAGAAGAAAAGACATCAGGGCTGAGGTCTTTCCATACCACCCATACTTTCTTGAGCTGAAGTACATTTGACTTGACTCTAAGGGGAAGTAGTCTGTCTTGTTCCAGCATCCTGGGCCTGAAGGATAAGGAGGTAGAGTGATTATAGGAACAACATTTACCCTTCACATGTGCGTGGCCTTTTCAGTCTGGGATTTATCCTAATGACCTTCACACAGAGAGGAGCCAACTGTGAGCTTCCCCTCATTAATGGACTCTCAAGTCCATTAACATTTTCTTAACACTCACTGGCCTCTCCTGTAGTGTCAGCTACATGGTGGTTCTGGAAATAATCACGCTCACATGGTGAGTAGTATTAACTCCCAAAGGCCTCACCTCTGCCCTCCCTGTTTACTTGAAGATGAACGTGGTCAAGGTCTTCCTAGCAAATTTGAACTTTCCACCAGAGAGAGGAAGCACTGGAGCACAGACATCTTAGTGAAATGGAATGGATGTTTTGCTTCTTAACTTGCAACAGAGGCTCTGGCTATCATCAGAATTTCCCTTCCACCAACTCAACTTGTTGGCCCTGGAGGATTTTCTGTTGCCTCTAGAAAGTGGAGAGGAGGAGGCCAGAGTCCTCCATTCCATGTGTCACTTTTCATAGTGGCTCCTTCGGTGACCTGCTAAAAGAATGTGTCCAAACAGCCAGATGAACCAGCATCACAGGGGACGGTAGATGACGTCCTCAACATAGACGATGTGTAGGCAGAGACTTTCTCAGTGACATGTGTCTATGCGTGATTTTCCTGATCCGCACTTTGGCTTGTGCTCAGGTTGTGGATCACCCTCTCCACTTGCTTTCAACAGGCATGACAGTGACGGGCTACGTGGTCTACCCCGACCCTCAATCCAATTCTCCCCTCGACTGATGATCTCACCCAAGGGACTTTTAGTGGGCCATCAGGGCTTCCTTCCTTCTTGGTTTTCTTGTAGCAGAATCCAGGGATTTCCAAAGAGATTTGAGCACACTGCTAACTTTCATGCCCTTCCCTTTCACAGAAGAATGTGATGACAAGCAACCACTGACCAGCAAAGAGGAAGAGGAGAGGCGCATTGCAGAAATGGGGCGTCCCATTCTGGGGGAACACACCAAGCTGGAAGTGATCATTGAAGAATCCTATGAATTCAAGGTACGCTTGCCAACACTGCCCACGGGGAAGGCCAGGCCCATCTTGGAACCAAGACTATTCATAATGTTAGCAAGTTCCAGAATCGGCTTATTAATCAAGAAGCTTTTCAGAGAAGAACTGGAATTGGAAAGTTGGCAGGGAACCCACAGGTCCTGCAGACCAAACTGTATCAGGGGGTGGCATCTGTCCCTGCACAGGGGTTCCCCAAAGGGAGGATGTTGTCTGCAGGGATAGCAAGGAGGAAGCAAATGGGAATTGCAAGAGATTGTTCTGTGTGGAAGGAACCGGGCTCTATGTAAAGAAGCAAATATATTCATCAGAAGCAGAGCATTCACACGGCTGACAATTAGGAAGATTTTGTTCTGGAGAGGGGATGGTAAGCTCTCTCTTGTCCCAGCCCACTGGGACAAATTCTCATTTATAGTTAGTCCTCCTCTTCAGATCCTAGGACCTATTAGCACAGTCAACCTACCAAAGGTTTACAGTGCCTATAACCAGAGAGTTTACAATTGAGCTGATAAAATTGGATTCCTGGTTCTCTGGATGATGAAAGTCATTTTTCCAAAGTCAAGCAGTTGGGTCTTAGGGTGATGAGCTTAGCATTTTGAAGTTAACTTCTTCCCACCCATCTTAGCTGCTCCCGGTGCTCCCTATCCCACCTTCCATCCCGCCTCACCCACACAGCCCTGACGTCTGACCCCAGGAGAGCCACTTTGACTTTGTAGTGGGACATGAAAGGGAACATCATCCTCTGGTTTTTCAGAACCACAAACCCAGATGGCAGATGTATTTTCCCCACTTATTTTTCAAAAACAGACTCTGCTTCTCTTTGCAAAACCAGAATGAGCATCCCAAAAGAGAGAAGCAGGCCAGGGACTTGGAAGCCTCGGTATTTTATCTGAGACGTTTCAGAACAGTGGCCTCTTCCTTTAGCTGGACCCATTAATTGTTTTTTAAAACTGATCCACAAAGTGAGGTGCCTGATAGGAGATAGGTAGAAAGAAAAACATCTTTTGCCATTACAGAGGAATTTTTAAAAAGATAAAAATGCAATGAAAATTCCCCCTTTGGGCTGCTGAAAAATCACTGTTTCTTTCACTCATTCCCATGGAAAGAAGGAGCAGGGGTAAAGACTGGGACCAGTGTTTTCTAGGCAGACTCCAACTATCAGAGCTCAGTTGTTGTTCGATCTAGAACCTGCCTTACTGCACACCTAAGACTGGCACACATACAGACACACACAGGTTCCCTGTGATCCCAGGGTACAGGTGATGCAGACTGTCTATTTCTATGGACCAGCCTGTCCAGACATATCCAACCTCACTCTTTCTCATGAACCTTCTTCACCTGGAACCAGAGCACCTGGTGCAAGCTTGTCCCCAACCCCACTCCACCTCCTAGGGCTCTCATGGGGGAAGAATTGTGTGTTCTTTCCCTTATGGGACAACCCTCAATCTTCTCCTACACCCTTGACTAAGAGGAGCCATCACAGAAACTTTCTGGCGGAAGCATTGAGTTGGGTATGGCAGGGCACACTCTCCCAGGCAGAAAAGCTTTCTTGGGTCCAAAGTTCTCTGTAGTAACAACTCCAGGGACCTGAACATTTGAAATTCCCGCCTTCTCTTCATATAAGTTCACTTGTTCAGGGTTCTTATCCTCCCAGAATAGCTTCCATAGACTGTTTCGTCCCACCTCCCGGAAGTTCATCAGTAGTTACTGTTAACACAAAAGGGAAATTGGGAGCATGTCCCTGAGGTGCCTCAAATATCAATTTTGATAATATGTCATTCTTTTAAGACTTTTTTTTTTCTAGACCAAAGCTGTTTTAAAGACCTTTTTTAAGACTCTCAGAACTGCTTGAAGACCCAAATCTGGGTGATACCTCCCTATATCCCACTTTGACTTTGCCCACTGAGTTCTTTACTAGGTTGTGACTAAGGGCTTGACTTTCCTAATACCCACTGGTGAGGATGAGGTTACACCGATCGTTTCCAGCTCTAGGGCAGTGAGAGTTGATCACTGGCACTTTATAATCTACCTTGGGTTTTTCATCCACATAAATTTTAACTTTCATTTATTTTAAAACTTCATTCTTTAGAGAGATTTCTTGAGGCAAGCCTGTGTGTTGAACTCTTAGAACAGCTTATCTCTTTCATTGTTTATCTGCCAGGTGATGGGATTCTCTGCCTTGGCATCAAAACGGAGAGGGCTCCTTTGGGGAGACCTGGGCCATGTTTCCATGACCTTTAGCAAAGATCAAGGTCATTTCTTGTAACATTCTACACAGCACTTTGAACTGACATCAGTCAGGATGCTCAGAGGGCTTGATGAAATGGGCCTGAGTCCAGAGAGAAAAGACATGCGTATCATGTGCTTCAAGTTACCGTGGCCAAGAGCAGTGACACTAGAGCTGTTATCAGGGACATTAGCAGTTCGAGACACGGGCCCGGGGTGGAAGGTCGCCACCCTGAGGAAACAGCAGAGCAAAGAACGATGTTGAAAATACAGAATGGGCCAGTTGGAGATGGGCCCTTCAGTGCTTATTATCATCTCTGCGTTCAGAGGACCCTTTTTGAACGAACCCACGTGACATTCTGATTGAGCCTTGGCCTCCCACAGAGGCTGCTTGGGTCCTGTTTTCCTGACTCCCAGTGAGCTGATAACTTTCTCTCTTCCCAAACCATAGTCCGTTCGGGTCCATTGCCTTTAGGCACGTACAGAGTTTGACCTCAGACAAATAATATGTGTTTTCTGCCTCTTTGCAATTAGTGGGAAATCGAGGATGCTCTGACAGTAAGTGTGGATGTGCGGTAGACTAGTCCGTGTGGTAGTTTCTCTGGGAGGAGTGGCCTCGTGCCCCGGAAGTGACCCTTCTCCCTCTAGTCGCTATGGTTTGTGGTAGCGCTTTGGGTGCACCTGCTTGCTTAGTTTTCCTGTGACCGTTTGGCTGTTCCTGTTGTTACCTTAACTGACATTTAGAAAGCTAGAGAGTGCTAATTGTATAAAATCAAGTGCTAAAAAAAAAAGTCTAAAGAGAAAATAAAGTCTAAAGAGAAAAGTAAAGCATGGGGAAATTCAGTGCGACGCCAGTGGCCATGGGCCCAAAACCCTATGAATTCACCTGTTCCTGTCTCGTCTTTTCTTGCCTGCAACAGAAGCAGAGTTAGAGTGAATTCTCTAACAGCTGCCAGGCTGACAACAGTCAGTAGCCAAAGAAAAATCTCTTTATTGATGATCATGCAGCAGCAGTCTTGGGGCTCTGCTATCTGGCGGCAGTTCATTGACAAACAAAAGTATAATAATAACAATTTTTAGTTCCATAATCTCTCCGCCAGTTGCCACGATTCAGAGAAATGCAAGGCTGGGCGGGTCATATAGTAATTCCTTTGCAAGCAGCATCCTACCGATGAAGCCAACAGAAAAGCAAGTCCAGGAAGCATTCAAGGGGAAGGGCATGGGGTTTTGCAACATCTGCTGTTATAACACTGAAGCCATTCTTCCCTGGCCATTAGGCAGTGAAGGAGGCTCGTATTTGCTATGAAGAGATTTCTATTTCAGAAGGGCTCCAAGCAAGGACTCTGCTTGTTTGCATTATCACGACAGTGTTTGATGTCAATACTGTCGTGTCGAGCCTAACATCCACCATCCTATGTGTAGCCCTGGGGTTTCAAAATCAATAAGGCCTTAGATTTCCCGTGGCCTTAACCAACTCAGCAGTTATTATCTTATTCTTTCCAACCTTTCTAGAGTACCGTGGACAAACTTATTAAGAAGACAAACTTAGCCCTTGTGGTTGGGACAAACAGCTGGAGAGAGCAGTTTATTGAAGCCATCACTGTCAGTGCTGGTGAGTGCCTTTTTCTGCATGCTATAAATTACAAGCGCCCAGCCTGTGCTTGCTTTTCCTACTGTGACCACTTGGTCTGTGTCAAAGCACCGGAGAACTTCCAGGGTAAAATGAAAAGAGAAATAGATGTATTTGTAGCACACCTGCACATTTCGGAGACTGATTTAGACTTTCTAGATGAAGCAAATGTCTTCAAACGTGGCATTCTTCTCCATCTGCATTGTGTCTTTCTTTCTGGAAATAGATGAGATAAATTTAAAGGCTTTTGTGCCTCTACTTCACAGATAGCCAATCACGGGGCTTTGTCTGGAAACTTCCCTGAGGGCAGGAGAAGTGGCCAAGTGAAGGTCACAAAGGCGGCAGGAAACTCCCAGGTGGGATTAGGGGACGTGAAGACCCTTCGGCACTCCCGTCCACTTTATACTCTCTTCAACAACATCTGACAAATAAGCATTTGCACGGTAGAATCACCTTCTGTTTCTTCCTCTACAAGCAAAGTGCAGAGTCTTATTTAGGAAAATCCTACAAAAATGAAGTTGTTTTGCAACTCAAGGAGTCAGAGACCCGAGGGAATTAAATATAGTAAGAAGCATCTTTTTCCTGGATTGTCAAGCCTTGTCCACTGTCTGAGTGATTTTTTAAAGACAGAGGAAAGTCCCTCTCCAAGATATATGGAAGCAACATGGTTATGGGCTCCCCCTGCCCCCTAGTTCTTCTGCTCCATCTCTCCTGGTTCTTTCTAACATTCTCCACAGGTTCATCTTCTACTGTTGCAGCTAATGAACAGAACTAGAATTTTTTAAATAGGGATTTCCACTGTAAAGTATGGAGGTAGCATCCCTGGTGGACGGTCCATGACTCCGAACACAACCCCCTCTTTCCAATCTGCCACAGGACAATGGGATGAATCTCTGAAGTGCTGCGGGAGCAGAGGGTGGTGAGATTTTCGTGCCTCTTTGCTATTAGTGTTGTTTATAATCACACTTTAGTTTCTTGAGATTGAGTGTACAAGGGAAATTTATGAACATTAAATGGTGGAAACTGCTTGGAGAACAGATTTGGAATTTACATGCAAATTCTACTTAGGGGAGGGGAAACCCCTTGTCTCCATCCCTCTGGACTGCCATTGCCAAATACCAGGGAGTGGGCGGTGATCACAACTCCAGAGGCTAGGAAAATCCAAGGTCAAGACACTGACAGATTTGGGGTCTGGCAAGAGCCCACTTTTTGGTTCATAGACAGCTGTCTTCTTACTGCATCCTCACACGGAGGAGTGAGCAAGAGAGCCCTCTGAGGTCTTTTTTATAAGGATACCAATCTCATCCATGGCGCTTTGTCTTCATGGCCTAATCACCTCCCAAGGGCACTACCTCCTAACACCATCATATTGGAGACTAGGTTTCGACATATGAATTTGGGGGCCAGGTGGGGCGGCAGGGGTGGGGAGCGCACAAACGGTCTGTAGCACTCCCTCATTATGGCTTATGTTTTTCTAGAAATCTAACATTAGTATCTGAGACGGGAGCTACACTCTGTATCTTCACAGAGACAAAAACGAAAAGGACAAAACCAGCTGGAATAAGAAACTGCTGAGGAGGCCAGCTGAAAACATTAAAAATAATAAAATTGTTTTATGAGCTTTGATATACCAGAATCAGAACATTAAAAACATTAAAAGCAACATAAACTTTAATGAACCATTCCCAGTGGTTCCCAGGTCTCCTTGGGCTGCAGATGTATGAGCGCTTACCTAATGGTCACGAGCCGGAGATCATTAATTCACGTTTCTATATGTCAATCGTTGTTCTTGGCGGAAGAGATACGACAGGCCACCCTACCCAAGTGGAGCGTACGTTCTGCTGAAAGGAGATAGCAAATAAGGCAGATAAGGGAAGAAAGTAGATGTATGAGATGTATGATGCAGATGTGTGAAAGTAGATGTAGCTTGTCGTGGAGAACAGCAGGAGACAAGGAGTGTGTGCAGCAGCTGCACTGGGCTGTGGCCGAGAAGACACCATCAACAGACACATTCACGATGCAGTTTGTTTTCTAGCAGTGGAATGGGTTTATGTGGCTTTACTCACCCATTCTTGTAACTCCCAGGGACCAGAGCAAACATTTTATGGCCACTCCTTGGCAGCAGCAACAGGGAGAGAGATGCTGCCAGACACAAGACCAAAGTTGTGATCTTGGTCAGAATAGGTGTCGAGTGAAACAATGAAAAAGATGCTAATACCCCCTTACTTGAAAGGGGCAGATTCGGGTTTGATGATACTTTCATGTATAATGTTGAATGAAATCCTCTCCAAATCGTGGGTGAGAGGTGTTATGATTATCCTTATCTTCTAGAATCTGAGCATCTGTGAGGCAGTATTAACTTTGGAACAGTACTCACAGACCCAGTCTACCAAAGACCAGTCCAATGGGCTCTCTGTTCCCTTAATAGAGAGAGAGGATTAAACTGAGGGAAATTGCTCCCCACCTCTGTCTCCTTGAGGGACGCCGGTCTTGTCCACCTCTCTGGTACCCCTGTTTCAGACCTCTCCGGGTGGGATAAGTTCCTGCCCAAATCCTTTGAAGTAATGTTAAAGGAAGGAAATGTAAAACCTCTCAAGTGTTCTTATTTGTCATGTGCTATGTTGTGTTTTATGTTTCTAAACGACTGCTTGGGAATGACACAAAATTGCTCAAAAATTGGCAGGCTGCTGGGTAAATTGACCTTATTTACAATTTTGAGACAAAATATCAGAAGAGCAAACCCATATTTTATGGGCACTAAATTATGTGAAGGACAGTTAGAGAGCTCAATATTTGTCATTATGATTAAATTTAAGTGTCTAAAGAATGTTAATATTCTTTAGTTGTTAAATGGACAATAAAATTTGTAAAGCAGCATTTATTGAAAACAGACTTTCATTGGATTTTAAGATTTCATGGTTAAAGAGTTGAGAATCAAAGCCATTTGCCTTATTAAAAATATTAAATTGCTTTTAAACAGCCCTACTGAGAGGTTTTTTCCTATGCAATTTTCTGTGCAAAATTGAGTCTATATATCTTGCTAAACAAAAATAATAATTTTGGAAATAGGATTTTGCTCCTGTGTCTCACTGATTATATTTAAATTAGTTTCAAGTTAAGCCCCCTGGCAGCCTTTTTGTTCCCTTGCTTTTCCTGAACTTCATAGCTCAGTATCTGGGCCTCTGATGACTGGTCTGTTTCTGGGAACCAAGTTTGTAGAATCTAACATTTGAAGAGTTCAAGGATTCATGAGACTCGAGAGATTAGGTGGGGATTCAACGGTCCTTTCCTGGAGGTTCTCCTTCTGTGGCCTCCAGAATGGAGTGCCAGGAGCGGCGGCCAGCAGCTGGTTAGGCAGCCGTCAGATGCTTGCATGGCCAGTCCAGTACCATCAGGTGCTTCTCAGATATGTCAGCAGATTCTGTGGGAAGTGAGGCTAGCATTCACTGTGTGTTTAGTTTGAATTGTCCCCAAGTCCTCCTTTGAAAAAAAAAAAAATTATTTATTTTAGAAGGGAGAGAAAGCATGCACATGCACATGCAGGAGCAGGGTGGGGGCAGAGGGAGAGAGATTCTCAAGCAGATTCCGCCCTGAGCAGAGCCCGATGCAGGGCTCCATCTCACGACCCTGAGATCATGACCTGAGCCAAAACCAAGAGTCAGATGATCAACCGACTGAGCACCCGGGCACCCCCTCCCCAACCACCCCACAAGTTCTCCTCCTTCCCAGTGTCTCCACCCAGGCAGAATGGAAGGATGGCCTTAAGAAATTGTTTACCAGTTGGGATGTAGAAGAGAAATGGATATGTCAAGGAACAGGACAAACATTAGCTGAGTAAAAAGAACCAGATGCCAACGTTGCCAGTACCATAACCACCATAGTATTGTTCCTCACAACAGTCTTGGGCTGTGGTGAGGTGAGGGAGAATGGTTGCAAGCCTGGCTCTGGAGTCAGTTGTGTGTTTGTGTCCCAGACCTCCAGAAACTCTCTGGGTGACTCAGGACGGATCACCTCCCCTCTCAATCTCTGCTTCCTCAAATGCAAAGCAGAGATAGCTTCTCCTCACCCATGGATTGCTGTAAGGATCAATCAAGGCAATTCCTATTTTCATGAGGGCTGTCTGTCCATTTAGATACCACAAATGGCTCTTTGGGAAGCCAATCTTGTTGAAGAATCTACAATAAAAGATAACCAAATTTTGTGCGAATAGAGTCAATTCAGCTTAATTACTAAAATGACTAAGTGACTAAATACACTGCTTTTCCCTTTTTTTATAGTGAGAGTCACACACACAGTTTATAGGTAAAAAACAGAGATTCAGAAAAACAACATAACTTGCTCAAAAGGAAAAGCTGGTCAACGGCAGCACAGGTCAGCCCAGGATTCTCTCCAGCATGAAGCACGCTCACCTGTCGTAGCTGGGGGCTGCGTACACACACGGACACACACGTAGGACACGCACATGCACACGTACTCTGATACACACAGACATGCATGTGAGCTTGCAAACACACATGAACACAGCGACGCACATACCCAGACATGTGTGCGCACACATGGACCCACACAACACACGTATGGAGACCCACACGTCATCTTATATAGCACGTTATCTTTAGTCGTTTGGACCATCGAGCCACAGCTTAAAATATGAGGGCTTTTTTCCTTGAATATTCATTCAGTCTCCCTTCACAGGTTCCCACAGAGAATACCAGCCAGCTCCCTAAAGAACAAAGCAAGCCTTTGTTTGCCTCCTGCATCCGTAGGCTTCTCCTGCCGAGTAATTTGTGTTATTCTTTAATGAAAGTCAACACACGGCCCTCTCTTTTCCCTCATCATTTTAGGGACCCAGCACTAAAGGTTTTTCTGAAATTCTTTTACTACTTCTGACATAGAGTTTGCCCACCTGACAGAGTATCTGTTGGCATTCTCACATTGAAGACGTCAAAGTGGAAAAAAAATTAAAAAATAAAAATAAAAGTCTTTTTGTGGTCTTGGTTCTGTCTCTGACCAACTGTAAAAAACCTTGACCAAGTATTTCACCTTCCTGAATTTTCATTTTAGCAACGGCAGAAGATAGGGTTGGACAAGATGGGTTCTAAGATCCCACCTGGGACTGAAATTTGAGAGTTCTCAGTGGGCCAGTATCGTTCTGCAGGATCCCTGATGACAGCCTGATTTGGGCACGGACATGCCTACTCTTCCCACCCACCCAGCTTGCTTCCCTTAGGTACTGAGCACCATAGGAGCATATGCTCCACATCTACTTGCCTAGAAGGAAAGGGATGAGAGGATAGTTTTCAAAGTGTAGCCTCAAAAAAACCAAAACCAAAACAAAACAAAAAAAAACCTAAGTGAGATGATGCTTCAAAAGTGCCTAATTTTTTTCTCCTTAATGGGAAATCAGGAATGCCTGCGAAATCCTTCACAGTAGAAGGCCAGACATTCAAGACTAGGCCAGACTGACAAAGGCAGCTGGCCTGTTCACACTCACCCTACTTCACGGGAGATCACAGCCAGAGACCGACCCCACACATGATGAGGGTGTGCTCTCCCGAGTCTAGAAAACCCGTGTGGAGGCTGGTTCAGTCTGGGGAATGGATGCTTCTTGTCATCAGCTCATCATCCACGCATGCAATGTGGAGAAATAAGTGCTATCAATTAAATTGAATTATTTAATAGCAAAAACTCTCAACTCGATGGTGCCCCAGACAATAATTCACTAGAAAATACTGTCAGCCTGAAGACTGACCTGCTCCAGGAGCCAAAATAATAAGTCATGAAAATGGTGACTCTAATGAGGTTCACGGGATTGCCATGTAACCGGGTCTGAGCAGGCATCTTTCCGGCATCTTCTCTATTACTGAACATCATTACGGAGGAGACACTCTTTGTCACTTAATGTGGTGACCTTGGGTCATTTGAAAATCCCATTTAAGCAGTGAGAAAAGGTGCCGCTGGGTCAGGTTTGGCACAGCCTCAGCGTAACTAGAAGACAGGGAAGGAAGGAAGGAAGGACGGACGGACGGACGGGCAAGCAAAGTGGAAGGAGAAGGTGCTAGAAGTTAGTAGGAGTTTTCATTTTGTCGTTTTTTGTGTGACTGTACAGATTTCTAACTATCCTTTATCTAAAAACCATAAGCTGACTTTTCCATTTCATGAACAAGGGTGCTATTTTCATGCTGGTTCAGTAAGTACAACAGCCTTAAAGAAAGTCTGTCAAAGACCTGTGTATGAAATTATGGCTCACGTTCTGCTCCAATCATGTTCTCATTTATTGACTGTCTTCTACGTGGCTAGTGTTCTATTTATATTATTTTTTATCCCTCACAGCTATGTCCTAAGGTAAGTTGTTGGGTTTTGTTTTTGTTTTTGTTTTTGTTTTTTTGGTTTGGTTTGGTTTCCTGACT
Source organism: Mustela erminea (assembly GCF_009829155.1). NCBI lineage: Eukaryota > Metazoa > Chordata > Mammalia > Carnivora > Mustelidae > Mustela > Mustela erminea. The sequence continues at coordinate 109,270,131 of NC_045620.1, forward strand.
TGATAACTCTGAGACCCAGGGTGCTTACAAGTACATGTTTAGTTAGAGTCACACAACTAGAAAGTGACCAGCTAGAATGGGAAGCCCCATCATTGTGAGTCCACAGCTGGTAAGCTTTTCGCGAAACCCTGGCTGTCCCTCCTACAATCTTAATTCAGGTCCTAAGTGGCCAGATTTCAAAGGCATTAATTCAGGAGAAAGGGACAACGCTGGTGAGTCCTTCACTCTCAGCTACACATGGTGAAGTTGACGGTTTGGAACTGAGAATGAAAGCACTGGACAGATGTGCAGAAGGACCAGAAGGAATGCAAATTGTAGAAAGTGGACAGGATCAGTCAACTACAAGGTTAAGCCCATCATGAGGAACCCAGAAGCGCTTCCAGATTCTTTTCATGATCTTGGAACTGTATTTGTATCTACTGCTAGAAGTCATGTCAGGTCTTCAGAAACAAAAAGAATCGCTGCCCGTCCTTTTTTGTTGTTGTTGAGCTCCTGCTGTTTCCTGGTGGTATGATTAGTTATTCAAGTAGGTCTTTCATGCTCTGGATCACTCACATGTTTGAACTAATAGGAATAGCAAGTATTTTAAACCCTAACAGGAGATGTGAACCCCACTGCTGTCATCCAACTTGGTTTTTGTTCCTTTTGCTAGTATACAGCTAAAATATTCACATTCATTGTACTAGAGAGCACATGTAACATGGGTGACAAAGCATTTCATGTAAAAATTATATGCTGGAATCTTCAGCTTCTCTGAAGACTTGAGTTCAAGGGGTCGAAGACCTAACAACTACTTGGTTAGCTCTAGACAAGTCCGCTCGCTTCCCATGTGAAACTGGGGGATTGGAACAGGTGACCTTTATCTCTGGAACATGGAAATACTAAAGAGTCCTCTGAAGAACCCTTCATTTTCAGCAATAAATGTCAACTTGCTTTCCCTAGTCCTGCTCCTTGAAATTTAGGGCTCTGACTTTAATCAAGTGGAATTTCTGCCCTACAGTACCTGTTAGATAAATTGGGTAATTACGCCAACTTGGCTAAAGCTCATTTAAGACATCTAATGCTTAAGACACACCGTCTGATGGTCACATTAACTAAATTCAGTAGCTGCTCTTCCTTGCTTTGAAGTAGTTATTAAGAAAGTAAAACTGCTTTAACACTTTTTCAGAGCCCTTTTCAAAACAGCCTTCACTGGATGATAATTTAGTTACAGTTTTAATTTTTATCTTTAAAATATAATATTTTTAAAAATATTTTTATTTGACAGACAGAGATCGCAAGTAGGCAGAGCAGCAGGCAGAGAGAGGGGGGGAAGCAGGATCCCTGCTAGGCAGAAAGCCTGATTCTGGGCTTGATCCCAGGACCCTGAGATCATGACCGGAGCCAAAGGCAAAGGCTTAACCCATTGAGCCACCCAAGTGCCCCTAAAATATAATATTTGAAAACTATAATTTTATCTTTCCTTAGAGCTAGAGTTCATGATGTCACTCTCTATAAAGAAAACATGATAAATTCCTACTGTAGTTAAAAGTTTTCCCCAGCAAATTATTTTTATCACTTCTGCATTTAGAAAATCATAAGTATATATGATAGCTTTGGCCATCAGAAAGTTTACTCGATTCTTTTTCCACAAGTGGTCAGAATTCACTCAATTCAGATGCCTGAAAGTGTCCTTTATTTCTGCTTTCGTCAGACATTTGTGTCCTGCTGTATCTTAAAGTACATTATGCTCTAGTAGTTGGTACATATCTGCTCAAGTCCTCTAAGAAGTATAAGAATCTAAATTAAAATCCTTTTTTGTTTTAAATAACAGCAAATCTGTGTGTGCTGTTAACCGTGATTCCCCAGCACTTAGGGCAGTGTTAGCAATGACCAGTATTTGTGGGAAAAGAATGAATGAATTTATGTGTCAGTCAATGTTTTTCAGTCCACACGTAACTGGATTAAAAGCCTGTTTTCACTATGTCATGCAGCTATGTCTGATCTAGAAGAAAATCTGTATAAATGCATACTCTCACACAGACATATGCCATGTTTCCAAAAAGTTCCAGACATGTGTAATTCACGTGTATAACCAATTCATATATAATACATACATATACACTAGCCATATAGATGCTCAGATGCATGTATTCGTACCCATAAAATACTATTTTTGTATGTGAAAACTGGATCTGCAAATATCTATTGAGCAGTGGCCTTGCCTATCTGTTTTCTTAGTGAAATCTTCCTGGTATTTAGCTGATAATCATGTTGCTAACAGAGAAGGAGGAGAAGCAGAAGGCATGAGGAGGAAAGGATTAGAGTATATTACAAAGAGACCACCACTGGGGGCTGTGCTGGTAGGGAGGCAAGGCAACACTAGAGTATAAACTCTCAAAGTGAAAACGTCAGTCATAGCAGGATACCATATTGATCAGGGAGCTTCAGCTCTGTTTCCAAAGGAAGCAGCCCGCGACACGGGGAGGTGGGAGTACAAAAGGCCGGGAGAACCCAACAATCCTCTTCTGGCCCTTGGATAGGCTTTAGCTGGCATTTCTGAAAAGATTATTGGCTTGTTGAGCTGTTTTCCTCTTAAATTGCTTATTACAAACTCTTGAGGAAAACACAGTCCCGAAGGGCTCCAGGATGATTCAGCCGCTCTTCTTTGTAAGCCTGGAGTCACGTCTGGGATGCGGCTTTTGTGGGGAGAGGCAGCCGCTCAGCTCTGCAAACAGTGAGCCCCACCGGATGCAGTAGCCCTTCTGCTGGCATCGCTGCTGCTCCCCAAACACAGTGTCAGTGGCTGCTTACAAATCAGTGCTGGAGGCATGGGGAGGGGGGATGCTTTCTGTCCCCGGGGGATCCCTTTGTATGCTGTTTTCAGTGGTGGAAACATGTTAGCCTAAACCAAAGAGGCGGAAGGAGGAAAAAACACAGCCACCCCCCACTGCACACACACACCCCAAAGGCAGAGGGGAGCCTCCTTCAGAGTGATTTGCAGCATTAATTCTTGCTGTTCACAGTCTGCTCTCTTGATAAAGACCTTGTCATTCTGATTCCTGCAACCAAGAGGCACTTATCTGAACCAACAGGCTTTGACACCACCCTCCTGACCCCTGATCCCATTCGTTCCCCTGCCTTGTGGTTGCCTGAACACGTCTGACTGGGGGTTGTGTCTTATGTCCTCTTAGAGCATCTTAGACCAGAATCTAGCGCAGAGCAAAGCAAGAGTTCAGTGATCAGCTCTTCCAACTTCCCCTTATTTTGATAAAGAAACTGAGAACCAGAGAGGGAAAGTGTGTTCTAAGGCCACACAGGACCTGTTTTAGAATTCTGGGTTCTTCCCAAGCTTTACGGCATCGCTCTCATTTTTCTTTTCCAGTTAGCATTTGTAGAACCAGCACCTTAGCACATATTCCATCCATGCCTGTCCCCTGATCTCAGCTAAGGACCTCTGAGCAAAGACCAAAACTTTCCTGAGCCAATGACTTAGCAGCATTGATGTGAATGGTCTCACCCTTGGTGGACAGGTTCCTGATCACACAAGCCTCACGGCCACCCTGTGCAGTAGGCATTCATGAACCTGTTTACAACATGGGGAAACAGAAACTGGGATTCAGACCCCAACCTACATGTTCTGATTCCAAGCTCAATCCTTCCATCTGTCACAGGTGTGCCTCCCAGAGTTTAATGCCTGTAAACCATAGGCTTATTCTTATTCTTCACATTATGCTCTTGCCTCAGGGCCTTTGCACAAGCTGCCCATCCCTACCCAGCCCCAACCCAATGAAGGCCTTCCCTCTGTGTGGATGTTCTCACCATTAAGGTCTCAGCTCACAAGTCACCTCTTCAGAGGAGTTTTTCAATCTCCCCCTTGCACGAGCACGCTACTTGACTTCACTGTCTTCATAGCCCATAGCAGTATCTGAAATCATCGTGCTTGTTCATTTGTTTTACTGGATTGCTGTCTCTCTCTCCTGGACAGAATGGAAGTTCTATGGAATGTTATCTGTCTGCATTTCCAATGCCTAAAACTGTGCCCGACACATAAATTATTACTAAATATTCACTGAAAAAAATAAACGGTACAAATAAAGCCATTCTTCCAGCCACTCCACTCCCTTTAAAGATTATGGCAGATACCGGTCCAGGTGAGGGGTTCAGCCTAGGCTTGCGGTACAAAACAGTGGCTTCAAATATTGTTAGACTTCCGACCTATAAACTTAATAACATTGTTGCATGCTTTAGCCAGCTAAGAAAAACAGACTGTAAACCTACAGATGAGAGTGAAAGAGACAGTTTTATGATGATTTGTATGGAAGAAAACCATCCCAACATCTCCATTTGAGGTTATTGTTTATGAGAGATTCAAAAGCTACTGGCAGACGGACTTGACGGTCAACCGTCTGCAGTAGCCAGCCCGCCCCCTAAGAAAAGCGTACATGAGCCATGAGGGAACGGAGATGCTCCGTCTGAACGAGCTAATCCTCTGTCCAAAGCAGACTGTACTACATATCAGCATATAACCTCTCTTAAAAAGCTCATTTATCTTTTCATCAGCACTAAGGAGTTAGTAATGGCTCCCCTCAGTTTCCAGGAGACAAAGCACACAGAGAATCTGTGAAGTGCCCAAGAACATGGAAATCGCTGAGGTCCCTTGGTTGTCAGCGGCCGGCCTCTTTACTAGGGGCGGAAATCACAACAGAGAGAAGGGAACCCAGGTGGGCATATGAGGGGTGCTGTGTCCCTGCCATCGCTCCGGATTGTGGAAACCAAAGCCATGATTAAAATCTTAAAGACTCAACTGACATTGCCACTTGGCCAGTACATCAACTCACAAACGTCATGGTCAGAACAAAGTCCCGTCAAGAGATCCTGAGGCCAGGAAGTCAGGCAAGGAGCAGGGGTACTGGGGGTGGGAAGCAGCTGCTGAAAAGCTAGATTCCTGCTGTAGGCTCTGCAGAGAGATAGAGGTTAGCCACCAGGATGAAAAGGATCCCACTTCTCAACGGAGCCAATATAAACCACCCATAGAGGATTTTGCCAAAGATGAAAGGAAAATCAGACTCCTGAGAAAGCAGAAACTAGAGCCATCCATTCATTCCCTGAAAGAGCATTCAGTGTTTTGCACGTGATCTATGCAGGGGAGCCTGGGTGGTTCAGTCGGTTAGGCGTCCGACTCTTGATTTCGGCTCAGGTCATGATCTCAGGGTCATGATCTCAGAGTTGTGGGATTGAGCCCCACATGGGGCTCCACAGTCAGGGGGCTGTCTTCTGGAGATCCTCTCTCTCCCTCTCTCTCTGCCCCTCCCTTATGCATGCTCTCTCTTGCTAAAATAAACACACCTTTTATAAAAATGATATATGCAGAGGATTATTTTAAGAAGGATCATTATTGGGGACACCTGGGTGGCACAGTCACTTGAGCATCTGACTCAGCTCATGATCTCAGGGTTGAGAGATCAAGCCCCGAATTTGGCTCCACGCTCAGCATGGGGTCTGCTTGATATTCTCTCTCTTCCTTTGCCCCTCCACCCCCCACCACACACATTTTCTGTCTCTCTCTTTCTCAAAAAAAAAAGGTGGGGGGGTGGTTATTTTCTAATTAAACTTTTCATAAAACAATGCCAAATGAGCTTAGATTTTTATCAGAACAGAGCTGGACAAACCACGGAGAATTTTTTCCTCCAGCAACAGTGGGTCAAGTAATTTTAGCGAAGTGGTGGGAAGAGTTGTAGCTCTCATAAGCACATCACTTAAACTCTTCGAGACTTGGTTTCACTTTTAAAATGGAGAAAGTAATACCTACTTGAGCAGGTTGTTGGAGGATGGAGATTAGGTGGGATGTATATATTTACACACGTGCATGAAGGTAGGCACTCGGGAAAGGAACGTGACCTCTTAGCTTAATCACAGCAGCAGCATCTTACGGGAATCTGGATGGGTCCCTGTGCTGCTCTGCTTGTGGGGCAGGTTTTGGTACACATCTAACCTTATATAAATTTCAGCGTTTTCCTAGAACATAACATTGAGCTGTTTGTTGAAAATTACAGGGTTATTGCTGCCCAAACAGTTCCTCCAAAGCTCCACTGCCTACACTCTAGGAGGCTAATTCAGATGCAGCTGCTGATATTTACAAAGTGTTATCAGAGCCCTCGGGCCGATCTTAGAACCTGGTGTGCTCACAAACCACCCACTGTAACTAAACCATCAAAACTAGCAGGAGGCATCTAGACTTGCTGAGTGTCAGTTCTCGTCGAAAGTTTATTTCTTAGGCACTCACGTCTGTGGAGAGCCTGCTTCCCTATTGTAGGAGCCTGGAATTCTTGTTAATCCTACAACCAATAATGGGTAAGAGTACACTGAACTTCAAGGTATTTAGCCTGATATGGAGTTATTTTACAAAAACAAAGCTTGGGGCAAAACCACATGAAATCCTAGTTACGTGAACCTAGGGTCATTTAGGAACACTCAGTTCACGTAGAGGAGCTCTTTAAGCAGAGAAAGAGGCAAGCTACACTGTCGGTTTTCAGCTTTAAACGGATTCGTTTTGCTAGAATCAAACTTACATGGAACTGGAACTCCTTCGTGGGTTGTTTTTCAATTTTGACACTGGCCACATTTGCTGAGAAATATTTCTGACACATTAGATATCTCTTGGGTCAACCATCCTAACAAGGTCCGTAATGGCCTGAGCTGGTGAGGATTCTGTTCATTCATCCAGGGGTTCATCTGTTTCAGACAAGGTGAGATGTTATTCACAGAGAGTGAATCACCTTCTTGTGTCCCTTCTCGCACTGTCGTGTATCCCAGGCCCCTCGTCCCCCAACGTATGGACTGAAACCAGCACTGATCCTATAGAGCAGAGCAGCCCGTACCATTCTCTGGCTTGGAACTGGGGGATGAGGATGATTAACAAGGCCTATGTAGGTGTCCTCTCCCTCCCAGAGCAGGCCAGCAGTCCAAGTTACAAATCTACAGCAGGCTTGAACTCACATTTTGTGCACAGTGGTGTTGCTATCCAATGCATTTATTTACCTTGGGACATAGAATTGGAGACCAGTCAAGTATCCAGGAGTAAACTACATACACTTAGATGTGGGCATACAGGCACACTGTATTCTAGACTCTGAGTGTCCACACCAATTCACATCCCCACTAGCTGGTGAAGAAGGACCTCTCAGCGTACCCCCAGGCTTGCTCGCAGGCCTCTGCCTGCAGGGACTAGAGCAGTAAGACTAGAGACCAACAGCGAGCCTCACACCCTCCCCAAGGACAACTAGCTTCTCAGGAACTTCTCCACGTTCCAAATACATTTCAAAGAAAGCTTTAAGAAGGAAAGTTCTTAGAAAGAGCTGGCATGATATCAATTACTGGTATTCTAATACCAGTTTTACTGTACTGAAAAGACAGTAAGGAGTCACTTATCTTAAAGAGAATACGCACAAGTTGAACATTGTATGGTTGCGGGGCACCTGGGTGGCACAATTGGTTAAGCATCCGGCTCTTTGTCTCAGCTTAGGTCATGATCTCAGGGTCATGAGATCAAGCCCCACATCAGGCTAGGTGCTCTGTGCACAGTCTACTTAAGACTCTGTCTCCCTCTCCCTCTGTTTCTCCTGTCCCCCGCCCAAATAAATAAATAAGTCTTAAAAAAAGAAAATTGTGTCCCCAGCAGTCAATTATACTAGTGTAAGAAATGGAAGACAGGAGCTAGAAATGGCATTGAAAGAGTTGTGGATTTACAGGTGTAAGTTATAGGTAGGGCTGTTTGTGAGGTGGCTACCGAAAGGCCAATGTGTACATTAATGAAAGGGAATAGTGTCCAGAATGCAAAAGGCAAAAGACCTTCCCCGATGCAGGTGAGTTAGGTGTCTCTTAAAGTTACACTCAGCGCCACACATCATATTCTATGATTCTATGACTTAGCGCTCAGAGGACCATGGCCAGCCTGCTGAAGGAATGTGGAGCAAGGATTGAGGTTGAAACGGGAGTAGCCAGCTTCAGCTGCCTGGAGGAATGGCATGCGGAGCAAGACTGGACCTTTTCCATTGGCCTGTGGTCCTATGGGGTCTGGGCAAATGAATAGAACCTAACAGCTAGAGCCACTAAAACTTGGGTTGTGAGATCGTGAACTCTCTAATAGCTAAGACTCTGAGGTTTGGCACAGGTGACCATTCGGTAGGCAGATTTTAAAGGAATGTAGAGAGTTGACCTTATCAAGCTCTGAAACCCTCCCAAAGCTTTAAGTCCAAGTATTTTCCAATACCCACATGTTTCATTTGATAAAAGCAAATGCCTGCATTCTTTTCTTCTGTGCTTTGACAATGCACAGATTTAGGAATCTGAGTAAATTGTGTTTTGAGATCTGTCTTGACGATGAATTATCTTGCAATATGGCTGGTGGAAAAATTGCTGATACCGTCTACTTTTCATAAGAGAATATATACGTAAGTACTTCCCAACTATTAGGTTAGAGGAAAATGTTTACAGCTCTTCTCCAAAATCCAGAACAAGAGGTAAATTCTTGTTTGGGGATGAATCTTTGTGTTACTGAATTTAGTGGCAAATAGAAACTGTTATGAGTGGGAAGAGATGAATAAATGTTTTCTCACTAGAAATAAGAAAGAAGCACATAGAAGGGGAAATGGAGAGAAAAGTTTTTAGATCCCTGAGTGAGCAAGACAGGGTTTAACTCAAGCCCTCATGTATCAGATGGGGGTAGAAAGGGAGGGAGAGACACTAGAAAGCAAGAGAACAAAAAATTCAATCAAATCACAGTTTGTCTTGTTTCCTCTTAAAATGAGGAGGGGTGCATTTACAGATTGCTAAGGCTTCTTTTATCTTAAACATCTATAATGCTATCAGAAGCTTTGAAAGCAAAGAGAAATGGAAATCTACAACTGAAAAGAAGAAATCTTCTTGTAATTACTTTGTATCAGGTTGCAAAAAAAAAAAAAAAAAGCAATAGCTATGGAGGAGAAAGCCCATTCAATCAAGTAAGCTTGTTAATTTGTTTGAAGGCAACAAATCTTTGTGCTCAGAAACTAAAGAGACACAAAATCAAATCAACCACACTTGGAAAAAAAAAAAAAAGGAATAGTATTTCATAAAGAAATTAGGCCCAAAACAATATGTGTTGAATGGAGAAAACCAGTGTGGTGATCTAGCTTCACTAGCTTCACAGTTAACTGATTTGTACATTACATGGGGCTGTTGAGTAACACTTGCTGGGCTCAGATCATATGGATAACAGTGTGACCGGCAGATGTCATTCTATATCCATCTGTCATACTCCTGGAAAGCATCTGATCATTCTCATTATTTCCTTAGTTGGAGGATACTCTTATAAAATAAAAAATGGACTAATCATAGGTAAATACCTAAAAATAATTGAAAGCCAGACCCTTCCTTAGGTTCATAGCAGCATGCTCTTCCCCAAACTGCCTTCCCCAATGTAGTCCAGTTTCCCAAATTCTAGAGTGAAGAGCTAGATATAAACCAGGGTGTTTGATTCAAAAACGACATGGTTGACCTTTGACAGTTAGAAATGGAAACAAGAACTTGTTCTACTCAAGTAGAGATTGCAAAATGGTCACAACCATGATGCCCTCCATTTGTTTATTCTTTTCTGTGTTTAGTTGGTCCCCAAGGTCTTGAGAAAGATCATAATATGGCTGACTCTACTAAAAATGTATCCTATCTAGAAAATAAATTACAAAACAAACATGGTGCATCAGTATTTTCAAAGTCCTAAAAAAGGCAACATTTTATCTGTATAGCACTAGGCATTAAGAGTATTCTCAAATGCAACTTTGAATCAAGATGTGAATGATGTTATGCTCAACTTGCATCAACAAGACATCATGTGTAACAAAATGTTCCCTGGGCTGTTAGGCCAAATCCCAACTCAGTCACTTACCAACTCTGTGATTATTTTAGAAAGTCACATAAACTCTCCGAACTTTAGGTTTTTCCTATGCACAATGAGATTCATAATGCTTACCTTGCAGCATTATTGTAAGGATTAAATAAGATCAGGTATGTGAAAAAGTTTAGTGCCTATCGCTTAGGAAACACCCTGTTGTGCTCCTCCCTCCGTTCCTTTCTCCCTTTCTTTTCTTAAAATCAAGCAGCTTGGGGAAGCAGTGGTGATGATGACTCATTCAAACAGAATATAGATTCTGTGAAATCAGGATACTCAGATCACATTGATTTGCTGTCTGCCTTCTGACAAGTAACAGTGATGGACTACGGCACAGATGTCTGTAAGGGGTTCACAGTTTTACAAAAGACTTTCACATGTCCTCTTCTGGTCCTCACAATAGCTCTCTAATGTGGAAGTTAGGAAACTCAGTTGACAGATGAGGAGCTGAGGTTCAGGAAGTTCAAGTCCCGCTCCCAGACAAGCTCTGAGAACTAGAAATTGTGGTAAGTCTTCTGACCTAAGTGTCCACTGCACCCCAGTGGTCTCTTTCGCCGACTGTCAAAGCGCTCCCTGAAGGGAAACCCTGAGCACCTCTGCAGGGACACGCACCAACACCTGGTCTACATTAGATGCTCAGTTACCTGCAGGTGTCCAGCCCTGGGTTCCCTGTCATGATCACTTGTGCTGATGCTGATTTTGTTCTCATGTTCCAGGGTGGGGTCCACCCAAGTTCTGTTAGGTCAGCAGTTGAAGAGATGCATTCTCTTCTGTTTTAATGATTTGGCTACTTTTGTAGTTATATTTAGGAAGTCCAACCTGTCTCAAGGAAACCATTTGAAGGGCCATGGGAAGGATTAATCGAATGCAGCTTGTTATCTTTCCATTAGGGGAATCCATAAAGCTGAAAAGAAGGATTCTGAGATAAGAAGATCCTTCGCTTAGGATCCTATAAAAGGAAACTGCCCCCGCCCCCCAAACTGCCTGCTCCTTTACTAATGCAGAGGAGGGACTTGAAAGTATTACATGGCCTCCAGTAAGCCTGGGCGGGCGCACATACTGGCAGATTACTCTCTTTGCCATCACATAAAAGATGCTCCAGGTGTTTCATTTTTAATTTTCCACTGTTCTTTGCAAGGACCAAACTTTTAAGTACAGCCCTGGTGGTGGTGGATGGACATCCTACTTCTTTTTCCCTCTCCAAGACAACGTAATTGTGCATCGTACAGGGCAGTCTGCAGTCATTTTTAATATTTAAAGGGCATCTGAGTTGGAGATTAAAATTTATGAAGAACAGTGTGATCCCAGGGAAGAGGATAGGAAGCCATTTCTACTTTCAAATGTAATAAAACAGATGGACGTCCCATTCCAGACATAAGTGCTACAATATTTCAGATACCTTGTGATACTGGAAACCTACCGAAGGAAATTTGTCTCTCTGCCCCTTTTGGTGCGTGCGTGTGCGTGTGCATGTACACTCATGTGCGCACGCATATACACACACACTTATTTTGCATTGCACACATATAGATCATGAAGATAATTCCAGAGGGCAAGATTCAATTTTGTTTCTAAAAGCCTAGACTATAACCTCAGGACCCAGCATGTTGACTAACCAATTAAGTAATAACAAGGAAACACGGTAGAATACTAAGTGGAAGACAATAACGCTAACTACCATGCTCATCATTATCTTGAAATACCCTCACTTGGAAGAGAAGATCTAACTATTCCCTTGTGCATCTCTCATGGGAAAGGTGTTATTATTTCCATCTTGAAGACAAATATAATGTCTACTCTCGATTTATAAGTGTCATTTCTTCTGAGAAGCTTCACTATTTGCTTTCTGGCTAATCTTCATACTATGAGTCTCAGCCCAAATTAAGTAATTTTGTAGAATTAGAGGCAGAATGATCTGTTTCCATAAGTGATTAAAATTCAGTGTTTCCCAAATTGTTTTAATCATATACCCTATGTAGTTACAAAATGTCCAAAAATATGGAATATAGGAACTTATAAGGATCATATACAAAGTGAATATAGCCATAAAGTCTAGTGCTTTCCCTGAGTTTTTGTAGGGTGTGAGCAACTCTTCCCTCTTTGGGATGCCGAGATAATTTAGCCCAGAACATGTGCTTTTATCTAAAATTATCTTTTGCTTTCAGGCAAGATATTAGAAATATGTAACCATATAGCATGGCACTATAGGAAGCAGTGATTAAAAGGGAAGTAGAGGCACATTAAAATTTTAAGGGTTTATTTGAGCAAATATATATTCAAATCAGGCAAATTCCAGCCTACGTGGTTTAGGGACACTGCCAACCGGAGGGAGGGGAAAGGCTTTTGAGGAGCAGAGGCGGAAGTAAAGCAAGGAAATTATTTGATTGGCTGTAGCTTAAGTGGTTGCCTTACTTGAGCCTGGGTGGCTCTTGGGTTGGTTGCTCTAAAACTGTTTCCTCGGATACAAGTGTATTGACTGAAATTCACAATGGCTTTGGTTGTGATTTGCCTTCATAGATCACCCAGGCATCAGAGCCACCTCTGTTGCAAGGCCACCATCAGTCACTTTAACATGGTCAACAATGCTGTCTTACTCTAGTGAGTCATACACTTTCCTACTAGCTGGCCTGACGTGCGTTCCTGCCTTCCGGAGTCTCCAAAGGTCACTCTGTTCATCTGCTGGGGGCTTCCTCCCAACACTTCGCTGGAGACGGTGCAAAACCTGAAAGGGGAAACTGTTTTCTCCACAGATCCCCAGAGTTTGCTTGCATAATAATTCTGACCACGTGCTCACGGAAGAGCGAGCCATGGCCTCGTCTCTCTTCCTGTGACATGACCAGTGACAAACGGAGACATTCCTCTTTTCCTGTTTTGCGAGAGGCACGGTTTCCTCCAAGGTCCTATGCCCTAAGGGTTTTCCCAGTAATGATGTGTACCAGAAGGCCTCACCACCGAGTGCCTCACAGAGAACTCACGTATTTGCTCCTTGCTGGTAATCTCAGGTCACACAGTCAGCTGGGAAGTCTGACAGCCTCACCTGCTGCCAACGGCATCAGTTGGACAAAGGAAAGTAGGTCCCTGTTGACAAGGTTTGGGGCCGAGGGGGAGGTGAACAAAGTCCTCGAGGGCTGGGGACGCCTGGGTGGCTCAGTGGGTTAAGCCTCTGCCTTTGGCTCAGGTCATGATCCCAGGGTCCTGGGATCGAGCCCCGAATCGGGACCTACTCAGTGGGGAGCCTGCTTCCCTTCCTCTCTCTCTGCCTGCCTCTCTGCCTACTTGTGATCTCTGTAAAATAAATTTTAAAAAATTAAAAAAAAAAAAAAGACCTTGAGGGATTCTTTCCAAAATGGCACAAAACACGTGAATTTATGTTTGCCACCACTCTGAGAAGAGCTGACATTCAGTATCCCAATTTTAAAATAATGTGAGTGGGGATTATATCCCATTATAAATGAAGTCTCTGTTTTAGAATATTGCTATTGATTTCCTGGTTCCTTTAAGTAGTAAGCTTGGTGCATTTCTTTATGCACCAATTATATGATGTAATTGGCAGAACTGGGTTGTGTGTACATGTATATATATTATATAATTAGGGAGTTCTATAAAGTCAGCAGAGGTTCCTGCGTGCATTAATTCATTTAACAAGCCCTTAGCCAGCTTATCCCACATGTTGGAGATGGGACAGAACACTAGGGACACAAAAATGAACGAATTCCTGCCCTTGCTGGGCTCACAGTTAACTGGGGAGGAAAGGGTTTGGGTGACTAGTCTAGAGAGAGGTTGGTTCTCAAGAATCACCTATGCCACTTCCCCTCTACTCTAACCCAATTCCTCCAGTTTCTGATTCAGTGTAGCCAGGAATTTGCTTTTCCAACAAGTTCCCTGGTGAGGCTGATACTTCTGGTCCAGGGACCATAGTCTGAGAACCACGGATCTAGTGTCCCAAGTGTCAGAAGGCCAGGTAGGGAAGCTCTAAGGAGGAATTTCCAGCTCTGGTGGGAGGACAAAGGGGTTGTCTGAGGTTTCACAAAGGAAGTGAGTTTTTTTTTTTTTTAAAGATTTTATTTATTTATTCTTCAGAGGGAGAGCGAGAGCGTGTTTTAAAGGATCAGTGGAGAGGGAGAAGCGGGGAGGGATTAGGACATGCCAAACACATTTGGTTCTAAAAGGCAAAAGTAGGAGAGAGTACTTATAGTTTGAAAAAAGTGCAGATAATTTCCATTGGCTCAGATGAGGTTTGAGTTTGAAGTAATTGCAAGAGATGAAGCTGAAGACATATGTGGGGCCCGGGGCTATGACTGAGGGCCTGTCGAACACGGTCCTGTAGCTGAGTATTTAACCATGAATCCACAGAGCCTGGCTCCAAGCTGGAACAACCTTGGTTAGGAGAACTCATGTCATCATTCTCTTTTATCAAAAGAGGGTTCTTTCTGACCCTGGCACAGGGCTTCCCAGTGTTTTGGAAGAAATCCTGTTCATGTCCCTGAAATGATAACCTTCACTGGAGGGGACGGGACTGTCAAAAGGATGTGTTGATTGCATACAACCAGAACTGGGTGGGGGCTTAAGTTTCTGCCATTGACCCATCAGCCACAGTGATGGGGTACGTCAGTAGCTTCATAATTCATTGGTTAATTATGATTGACTCTGAGCTTATGATTGAACCCTAAGCTTCAATGACCTCTAATGGCCTCCTGCTTACTCAGAGGGGAGGGATGACAAGGTCTAGGAAGGCGGGGGTTGGAGAAAGGAAGACCGCACTGAGCCCGGATTGCGATGGTATGTGCTTCTCCTCCCTCTAGGGGAAGACGATGACGACGACGAATGTGGGGAGGAGAAGCTGCCCTCCTGTTTCGACTACGTGATGCATTTTCTGACCGTGTTCTGGAAGGTCCTCTTCGCCTTCGTGCCCCCTACAGAATACTGGAACGGCTGGGCCTGTTTCATTGTCTCCATCCTCATGATCGGCCTCCTGACGGCGTTCATCGGAGACCTGGCTTCCCACTTCGGATGCACCATTGGCCTGAAAGATTCTGTGACTGCAGTGGTGTTCGTCGCGCTCGGCACCTCGGTACCAGGTAGAGAATACGTTTCGTGTATGATTTCCCCCAGACGGGGCAGCCCATTCACCTTCTTGACCTTTTCTTTCTCACAGTTTCAAGGACTGTGATAACAAACAGGCCTAGAAAAGGCAAGAGCCCAGGGGTATAAATACTGTCCCCGCTAGAAGACTGTCACGGCAGTTTTCAAGGTTAGAAGGCTGGTCAGTTTCATCGTGATGACAGGAAAGCAGTCCCAGAGGGACTGCCTAGAGAGCACAGACTGGTTTGACGGCAAGATCGATAGATCAGCTCCCCGTTACAGTTAGCACTTTCAAAAACACAAAATTATGAGTCATCCTGAAGCACAAGGTCTGTCTTTTATAGAGTTACTAACATTGGGTCATTTCCATGAAACTGTATTGGTTGGGTAACTGAGATAAATACATCCTGAAGACCTGATACCATATTTTCCTGACCCAAAAGTTAATGTAAATTAAAAAAAAAAAAAATAGACGTTGATCAGGACAGAGCAAAAGTAATCCCAGCCAAACCAAACAGGCCAAGTACACATTTTGTGGATGTCTTTTTGTGCATTCCTTACAAGCTAAAGTCTTCTAACAGTCTACAACCGTAGCTCATTATATTTGCCCAGACTTCTAAGAAATCATCCTCCCAAACATGAACTTGACAGCAGTAATTTTCAAATTTCGGTGAGCATCAGAATTACCTGGGAACTTGTTTAAAAAAGGGCATCTTAACAATCCATAAACATAGTTGTTTTAATTGCATTTATTTAGGATTTATTTTCATTTCTGTCCGTGTTTTGTAGTCAGGAATGCTTTGTATCACATCTTTTGATAGATTTATTTCTAAGTATTTGAGGACTTTGGGTGCTACTATGATTGCCTATGTTATGTGTCATTTTTTATTTATTTGTTGGAATACAATTAAATTTTATAGATAATCATTGTACCCAGTGACCTTATTAAAGTCATTTATTAATTAAAAACCCACCATCAACCTTTGGAGTCAGAAGGTCTAGAGGAAGGGCCCAGACATGTGTGTTTTAAGCTCACAGGTGATTCTGGTGCACATCAGAGCCTACTGTCACCAAAGTTCTAGTTGACATCCTGACAGACATCCAGGTAACCCTCGCTTTTGGTTTTGATGCTGAAAACAAGTGCACTTGAAATCACATATTTATCTCTTTGCTGGAATTTACTAATTGTTCTTCTGCACTCAGATATTTATCACGTAAGTGTCTCTGAGCCTTTCTTTACTTGTAAAATAGGGATAACCATACTGAACTTGCAGAGTCGTGACAAGGACTGGAGAAAACACCTATAAATGATGCATCTAGTAAAGCACTTAAAAAGTAGAAGGAGTTGGATTAAAACAACAGCTTTTGGTATTATTTATGAATTGCTGAGGGTGATCTGACCAGTGTAGATCTGATACTTGATCCTTGAGTAACCAGAAGGAACCTGTCCAGATGTAGAGTGGTGAGCCACCGCCCCTGGTGTTATCCAACTGATCCACCAAGGGGGAGTCCTTCTCAAGAGTCCTGACAAGGTTCTGGTGTCAGTGAGTTAACGGAGGACTCAGGGGACCTAGGGGGTCCTCGTACGACTGCCTTAGTGAGTAGAACCATGCGAAGTCTTCCAGTTGACTGCTGATCTCTCAACACCAGCTGTTTCTAGCAGTTTCCAATTTTGGTCTTTATTTTGATTTTTTTTTTCTGAAAATACCCAGAAATTTAACAAGCAGGAGGAAAGCCTTAAAATGTTCATATTGAGTTGTTTTGTTTAGAGAACATATACACCCAAAGGAACCAAACAAAACAGTTAGCCATCACTCTATCTCAGGTTACCATAGAAATATGTTTTGGAGGCTACTCTCCCTAAGGCTTAAATTACAGTATCAAATGGTACCCAGGTTAGCACACTCTTCTGGCCCTGGGTTTAACCCTTGAGGAGAATATGTGCAGATTATGCTAATGAAAGCAAAATTAGGTCTCTCATCAGAGTTACTCAAAATCAACCTACCTCTCTGGAAATTCAGCAGTTGGTCCTACCAAATGCATCTTTGTTTGCCAAATGAACCAAAAAAAAGGCTTTTACTACATAAATCCTTGTTTCTAAAAATATACATTTTT
Source organism: Mustela erminea (assembly GCF_009829155.1). NCBI lineage: Eukaryota > Metazoa > Chordata > Mammalia > Carnivora > Mustelidae > Mustela > Mustela erminea. The sequence goes on from NC_045620.1 coordinate 109,287,235, forward strand.
AAAATTTCCCTGCTCCTCATCTCAATACCTCAAAACAGACTCCTTTTCTTGTATACTAGTCTTCCAAAGTAGCTCTGTTCCTCTCTTGTATTAAACTCTCTTGAAAAGTGTGGCCGCCATACCATATCATTAATTTTTTTTTTCCTGTAAAATGAAATGTGGATTACACTAAACCTTCGTGTACAAACCTCATTTGTTCTGCCACTTAAAACCAGCTCAGAATCCAGGCAGGGGCATCAAGAGGTAAGAAAACCTGTTGGGGGAGAATACAATAGAAACAAAATGGTTTCTCTTCACCGCCATAAACTCTTCCCATTGGGAAACAGATTTCTTTGCTCTGTTACCAAGAGAATTCCTGTAATTTGCTGTGATGTGAGCTGTGCAGCATGTTTTCCGCACAGTGTAGTCACAGGTGATCTCATAATCATATTTATATAAACAGACACCCCCTCCAAAAAGCTTTGCAGACTGAACAAGATGCTGAACAAACATAATATTTCTGACTTTATTCTTGAACCCTGATGATTCAGAGCAGTGCTTTATTACCTCTCCTGACTCCTCAAAAAAACAAAACAAACAAACAAACAAAACCCTATTATTCCCAGATGACAAAGCCCAGTTGCTACAGGTGGAAAAGAGACTAATTCTTTTCACTCACAGCTTACCACTAAAGGGCATTGGTCCTGAGGCCCAGTTTTTTTAAAAAATCAAATCTTAAAAAAAAAAAAAAAAGAGAGAGAGAGAGCAAGAGCCTACTTTTCCTGAATCACCCTCTGCAGAACTCCTTGTCTGGAGAAGAGGGGCTTCCTGAATGGTCTTCTTCTACCTTTAAATGTTGGAGTAAGTAGAGTATGGTCTCTTCCCCATCTGGAAGCCTGACCCGTCACATCAGTCTTCGTGGCTTAAATGCCACCAACACGCTAATGATTACCAAATGTTTATCCCAGCCTCGTCTTTCCAGAGTTCTAGAGTCACATGTCAATTGCCTTCCCTATATTGATGCTGGATGTGTAATGTGGGGCTCCAAATCACCAAGCCCAAAGTAGAACTGCTTATTTCCACTACCCATGGCCTTATCCTTCAACCAAACCTGTTCCTTCCAAATCTTGCCTTTTTTCTGGAAAACAGTATCATCATCTAAAACAGTATGATCCACACTGATCATCATCATCATCATCATCATCATCATCATCATCATCATCAGTAACATATCCACAGTGTCCTTGATTCCTTTTTCCTCATCCCCACAGTCAAGACATTCATAACTCCTACAGATCTTACCTCTACAGTGCATCTTGACAAGACCCGTTTAGCTCTCTCTCCACCACCAAGTCCTGGTAGGCCGTTCTCTTGGATCCCTGCAGAGGCCTCCTCTCTGTCTCCATGCTTCTGCTAAGGATTGTTTTAAGATGCAAATCAGACTGCATTTCTGCCTACAATCTTCCGTGGGCTCCCTACACAGGACAAACGTCAGAAGTATCCCCCTGGCTTACAAAGACCTATGTGATTTGGCCCCTGACTGTCTTTCCATTCTGTTTTCCCCCTTCCCCACTGTTCTTGAGCCCCACTGGCTTGTTTACTGTCCTCCGTGCCCCAGGCTCACTCCTTTCTCAAGGTTGCACTAACTGTCTAAAATGCCCTTTCCCTTCATTGACACAAGACTGGTTCTTTGTCTTCAAGTAGATCTCATCTTAAAAATCGCTTCATCAAAGAGACCTTTCCTAACCACCAATGTGAAGCATCTTATATCACCTTCTTTTCTTTTTTTTTTTTTTAAGATTTTATTTATTTATTTGGCAGACAGAGATCACAAGTAGGCAGAGAGGCAGGCAGAGAGAGAGAGAGGAGGAAGCTTATTGTCTACCTCTCCCCGCTGAAATGTAAGCTTCGTGGAAAAACCCTGCCCTTTCAATCTCTCATTATCTTTGGCTTCTAAAATCATGCCTAGCAAATGCATAAGTAATGGAATTGTATATGCCCATGTGCTTGTGTGTTTGTGCAGATGTGCTTTGTCTATAAATGAATGTACACATCAGTCATTTACACAGCAGTATGAGTTACTTAAATCAGATGGCTTTCTTAACACCTAGAGACAAAAAAGAATTCAAGTTATGATTGAGGGAGATGTGCCGTACATACTTTTGTAGTGTGACTTATTCTTGGGGAATATATCTGGGTAGCTTATTGTGGTAAGAAGGGCATGTGTAACTTAAGAGCATGGAGTTTCCTCTTTCACAATTTGGCTATGCTGGAAAGTGTGATGACGAGTGAGATAGGTTGTCCCTTCTTCATTCTTTTCTCTGCTATCATCCCTGCTTTTAAGATCCCGAAATCAGGCCAATACTTTTAAAACTTTTGATACACTCTGTGTAGTGCTAAATAGGCATTTTGCAGTAGCCTGACTTGGGTCCATAACTATGTTACATCAGATTGTTTCTATAAAACACAGCGTCAAAATTCAAGAGAAATTAATCCAACAAGAAATTAATCCAAAAATGGCTAGAACCCAGCCATTTTTGTAGTAGGCATTATCTGTATTGTACACCTTTTTAGCTTAAAATTATTTACTTGGATAATACTGGGTATATTGGGTCAAGACATCCCAGCTTCTATATCATGTTCAAAACATGATTTTCCTTTCATCTGTTGCTCTACTAGAGTCAAGTAGAAGCAAGCATCCTTCCTTAATTACAGAGAAATCTCTTAGATGTTAAGGAGTTGGGAATATTTATACGTCACTCAGTTCTGCCTTGGTCTTTCTCCATACATCTTGATTAAGGCTTGTGCCTGAATCTCACCTACTACCCCCTATAATTTTCAATTATGAGTTGTTTACTCCTAGGACCACAACACTTTAAAAATTGGGTATCATAGAGCTGTTTCTTAGCCTCTGGCATTGTTGGATTTTCTGTTCATTTCCAGTGTTTTAAATATCCTTTAAGTTTTGTTAAGTAGGAATTATTTCACTGTAGAAATTTTAAGTCATGAAGGGAAAGAAAATAGATGATTTTAGACATTTTTTTCCCATTCTGTATATAGAAACTTTTGTTAAAAATAAGAGAGAAACTGTGTGCTATTTTAAAGTTACATTACTTCCGGATTTCTAACTATCATAGGAAGAATTTGACAAAACCTGGCTATCCTAGCTATTCCCTACATTCTCTTAGCACAGTATCAATGACAGTAAACTGAGGGGATACAGGTATGGGAGCATTAGAGCTCAATCCAGGAACGCTGGACTTCCAACCATTACTCATTGTATGACTCAAATTGATTTTTTGACTCAGCCTTGGTTTTCTTGCCTGTGAAACAGGCATGTATTAAGTTGATGAGAGGATTAAACACTATGGGCCTCAGAGCACTTTGTCAGCTGAAAATTGGTATTAATCCAGGAAATAATTACACTGACATCGACTCTCAAAACGTCAAAAGGAATAGAAACCATCAGAAACGAGAATGAGTAGGATAAGTTTAGGATAAGTTTTATGAGCAGAGGTGGAAATTTTAAAATATTTACATCACTCCACCATGTGCTAGGCATGCGCACTGTATTTACATGATCTGTTATATTATTTAGGTTATATCATTAAGTGATAGGAAGTGATTTTGTCCCCCCCTGAGATTTACTTACTTATTTTTTGTTCCTTAAACCCTTCTCCTAAAAATGAGTTTCATTTTTTTACCTCTTTCATATTGTACTAGAAAACACTATTTGTTTTGCAGAAAAAAGAATCGCTATGGATGGTTAACATGTTTTGGGTTTTAGTTTCCCGACCTATAATAACTCTAAAAATTACAATACTATATCATATACTTGAGTAATAGGACATTGCAATTTATTATATCTTGCTGCTCTATTTCCACTGGATCCTAAAGTAACATGTATGGTTTTTCACATTGTATATGGCAATCTGAAGGGATCACCATAATCTAAATGATACTCCTGGGTATGTACAGGGTACCACACCCATGGATGTATATAGTGGTGGCCCTGTCTAAAAGTCACTTTATTGCATAAAGAAAATAAACACCAAAGTCCTTAGTTAACCAGGAAATTAAGGCTCAAGAGAATAAATGATTTGCTCATATCCAGTTCAAGTTTCGGTCAATGACAAATCGTGTCTCTATTATAATCTGTACTCGACCACTCTCATTCCACCTTGATTTCACTTTTTTTAAAGTAAGCATTCTATACATTCTTCCTCACATACCTTATAATTTGGGGGAAATTACTTCTCTCTCTGCTTCCATTTACTATTTTCCATTTTTAAAGCATACAGCAGGATTATACTTAAGCTCTTTGGGGCTAGGCACTATCATTATTCTCTTTGGCATGGAAAAGACCTAGTAGAATACATGCTTCCAAAAATTTCAGAAACGGTAAAGGCCTATTTCTATACCCATAAACAGTTAGCATTTCTTACACATAAAAATTTAAACACTAAGACCATTGGAAACCCTTTTAAATCTGTTTAGCTCTGACTTAGCTGGCAAAAAAAAAAAGAAAAAAAAAAAAAGCCAAGGTAATCCACATGAGCATAGCCATGCATTGCTAATGGAAGTGACCACAAGAGGAGGTCTGGTCATTCTGCGCCAAGACCAAAGATTCCTATGATACAAGGCTGGCCAGCCACTGGGGTCAGTAGGACCCAAGAAAGACATATTGGGGATGTTCTCCCAGCAGTCATGTTCTGCAAAGACTTACTGACCATTCTGGAAATCAAGCCTAGTCTTCTAAGTCTCTTAGCAGAAAGAAGTAGGAGCCCAGGAGTAGGAGCACTAGAGATAAGTGTCCAAGGCATCTATCCCTACACACACTCAGCCTACCCCTTACCGAACAAATGAGATGGGGCCAGAAGGAAACACAGCACCCCACACAAATCAGATATTCTTCTCAGGGGAAATTGTATTCAGCCATTCGGAAATCTCACAGCCATCTGATCTACCCAGGAGAACCACAAGGAATCCGACGGATGCCATCACTTCCTCTCCCTCCATCCTGCTTGAGACAGTGTTCTCATTTCTGGGCTCACAGAGGAACTCGTTAACTCTCTCAATATCAGAAAGATTATGCGAAATCTTCTTAGTACAGTGTTCATGGAGATCCATCCACGAGGAGGTACAAGACGGTCATGAGTTCGAACACACCCACGCCGCTTCTAAGATGTATGACACCTAGAGGCAAACTGCTCACCTCCTATCAGCCTTAGTTCCTTAACCTGAATAACAGGGGCATGAAAATCTGTCTCAGAGTTGTAGTGAGGATGACACGAGAGCACTTTAACCAAGTACCCAGCACAGGGCCTCGCATATAACTGCTGCTCCAAAAAAAAAAAAAAAAAAAAAAAAATTAGATCTCTTTTCTTTAAAAAAAAAAAAAAATTTATTTATCTGACACAGAGAGAAAGAGCACAAGCAGGGGGAGCAGCAGGTAGGCAGGGAGAGGGAGAAGCAGGCTCCCCGTTGAGCAAGGAGCCCCATGTGGGGCTCAATCCCAGGACCCCTAAGGCAGCCACCGAACTGGCTGAGCCACCTCTCTTTGCTTTTCTACTTCACTGGACTGATACGTGGGTTTAGGCCTCCTGGTACTTAGCTACATCATAGCAAGTGAAAATAGCAAACCAAATAAATTTGCATCCTGGCTTCATTATGGTCCTGTGTAAGGAATCCTGGTGAGATGGACATTCCCAATTGCGTTCCTGTTTCCTGCAACTGTATCCTCTCTGAACTTAATCCTCTGAACACTGGCGTTTCAACTCAGCCACAGGCTGGAGAGGAAGTGCCGTAGCCACAGTGTGTATACATTTTTAATTGGATGATTAACATTTCACATCAGCTTAAATGGGAATGAAAACAGAATTGCTTTACTCTGCATCATGATTTCCCCACGGCTTTAATGTCTGCTCCCCCAAGAGGATCCTAAAGGGCAGGTGTATTTCATTTCCAGATACCCTAATAAGCAGTTTCTTTGCCACCAAGAAAGGTCAGCACTGCTGAAAACAGGCCCTCTGATCGTAGTCCGGCCAAGAGGCAGAGCCACCCAGGGACACAGCCAGAGCGCAGCACCACGCAGCACTAATCCTAGGCTTTCCCCAAGACCTTATCTCAGCCTCGTGCCGGGGACCAGAGAGCTGGAGGTAAAATGCTCCGTATGTTTCAGCACACTCTCTTACGAATAGGTGATGTCATAGCAGTTGAAAGCAGCTCACAAAAGCAAACATAAGGACAGAGCAAAACAAAGGAAGGCTGAATACTAGATTTCACAAGATTTGCTCCATAAATGGCACACGAACAGCCTGTTATCCGAAACTGAAAAAACACTGGGCAGTAGACTCCAGGCAGCAGACCCAAAGCATCTTGTAAAAACCTGGGAAACACCCATTTCAAAATGATTCGTATCCTTTATTCTTATGGCCCAAAAGAAGAATTTGTGTTTAGTACTTTTGTGTTTTTTGCTGGCAGTTACAATCCTGGATTTGTCTCCAGGGCAGGACTGCGTGAACAGCGGGCAGGGAGCACGAGGCTGGAGGGGGACCAAGATGCTGACCATGAGGTCCCCTCGTAGGGGGTCCATGAGAATTCAGCGTGTGGCATGCCCAACAGGAAGCTCCATGGTCTTTAGATTAGGGCCCCAACCCCACGCCAGCCGCCTGCACTCAGTTCCACAAAAACCACAGTGTGTGTTTGTGTGTGTGTGTGTGTCCAGAGAGCGGGTGTTATGAATGTGCAATGTGGATGAATATAAATTTCCTCCCCTTTTTAGTCTCAAGGTATATTCCAAAGGGAGCCAATGTCAAGTGCCCTGAAGGCCTTAGACCTGTTTGCTCCAAGGGGATTCATGAGAGCACGGGTCTCCTACAGGGGACTTGTAAATAAGGTTGAGGTGGCAACTTTCATTTTTCTCCCTTCTCCCATTTGAAAATAAGATAATGAAAATGAAAAATTTCAAGAGCCACTTTTTTTGCATTTCTTTTCCTCCATAGTCAGACCTCGGGCTGCATTTTTTAACAACTTTATTGAGACATAATATATATATATACCAGAGATGTCACTCATCGAGGGATACAGTTCAGTGATTTTCTTAGCAGATCTCTAATACCCTGCAACCACTACCCTAATCCAGTTTTAGCACATTTCCTCACCCTAATCAGATCCCTCTCGCCTCCTGACAGGGAATCCCCACTTCTGCCACCTGCCCCAGGCAACCACTAATGTAACTTCTTGACCCACAGAGTTGCCTTTTTTCAACATTTCTCAGGGACCAATTTTAATATAAAAAGGTCACGGGTTCTCTACATGATAGTAATTGCATTTTAGTAATACAAAAGGTAGTCATTTACCTCAGGTTCTGTAAGATTTTAAAATAATTTTTGTTTTGTGCACCACACAATCTCTACAGACATTTGCAAACTCTGAGTGAGAGAGGTTTTCAGCTTTATCCCTTTGTCCATATATGGAACTGGGCAGCCAGCCTTTAGAACAATCCCACTAGCCTCCCCACAAAGGTAATCTTGGCTCATATATTCCAAATCACTGGGGGAAAATACCACACAATAGTATTTTGAATTAGCACTATGACTCTTGGGTTAACACCTTGAGCCTAAATATCCTTGGTCCAGGGAGTCAGGTAATCATAACGCAGTACTCAGGAGGGAAATCCAATGAGTTCAGCTTCTTACTCTAATCCCTGGCCTCAGCATGTCACCCTGTAGATACTAGTCATTGGCCCCTGGACCCCTTAGGGAGCGAGTAGAGCCCAGGACCTTGAACAGAGGCCATGTACATGTTCTCCCTACACACAGACTGACCCATTATTACTAAATTCAAATGAAAAAAAAATGTGTAGTATAAAAAAGCAGAACTTAATTGCCATGTCATGGCACTGCATGAACAACAAATTTAAGGCCCAATGGTATTTTGAGAAAAGAAGGCAAATAAAAAGCAAGTCTTACATGTGACTGTAAAAGCATTTTAATATCTGTTGGGGATAGTGCATATTATAGCATGAAACTGTGGTACTTGGCATTTCTGCACAAAGCCAGCTGGAACGCCGTCAGCGTTCCTCAGCACACAGGCCTCACATCCTGCCTCTTCCCAAGAATGAAACATAAACTATGTATTATTAGTTCATATTCTGCTTCATTCCAGAAAAGGGATTTAAATCCATAAAACGCCTTACGTTCTTTGGCCACCTTTCCTGGCACATGACCCAGAAATGCCAAATCTATTGGTGATCATATTTGACAACCTTTGTTTAGCTCAGCACATATAAATCCTGTATTTTGTGCTAAAGAGAAGTCAGCTTACTTTGGTTCTATCATTTACAGTCAGAGTATTACGTTTCGTATTTGTTTTCTTTCTCCTCTCCCCTGCCCTCTGGAGCCCAGGGGGCTTTTTGACATGGTCCTCCATAAATTGTAAACTCTTATTAGGTTATCATTATAAAAAATCGTGGGTTGAGACAAGAAGTGAGACTTGCTCTCGTCCCGAACCGCAGAGATCCCCGCTGGGGTCTACAAATGGACCCAGCGGGCTAATTATACCTTCTCATTCCTGCATTGCAGTTGTAAAACAACAAATCACCACAAATGTGGCAAAAGGATCATATAAAACGTCCTTCCCTGAAGGATTCTATGTCTGAGGATGCTTTAGCCGGCTGAAACATGGCAAGCCAGAACCCTTAATCTCACCCGTCAAACTAGAGCACCGCAAGACAGGCTGCTCAGAGGGGGCTCAGTATTCAGGGTGAGATCGCATTAGAAGTGGCTCGGGTGCTGCCCGTCCTTTGGTCTGTGCTTCTAGAATTTCACATTTAGGGAGACAAGGGTCATAGCACCCAGAAGAACCTCGTGTTGGTAACTTCAGTATCAAGTCTTCTTGTCCTGAGAATGTGGATCAAGCCCTTTCTTCTACAACTGCTACACCTGGGTTGAGTCCGCAGCAGGGATAGGAGTGAAAAGTAATCTTGAAAATTAAAAGCTTATGTTTTGACAGACGAAGCCAGGAGTCAGGACGTGCAAACTGAGTGAGACAATATGGCGTTCTTGATCATCAAATCGTCAGGTGGTCTTCTCTCTGCACTAGTCATCAGGCATTAAGAAGGAGATTAATACCATTCTTAAACGAAGTCAAAGGAAGCAGTAGGATAGGGGGCCATAGCATAGGATCCAGAACTATTCTGCACTCAGTTTCGTTGATTTTACAAATATTTAGGGAGCCCCCACTATACAGTAGGCTCTGTAGGACACAGTAGACACAGAGGGATAAATAAGACCAATGTTAGGTTGAATCCCATGAAGTTCACACCTCAGTGGAAGAAAATGGATGCTTCACAAAAATAGGATAACATTTCAGATAGCAGTGAGCATGAACCGTGTTGAAAAGAAAAGAAAGCAGGATTATGGAATCCTGGCATTGACAGCACGTATGTTCTACGCACGTGGAGGAGGGTTTTAATGGGGTGGTGTGACTCCTACACCAAGAATCGGCAAATTACCTACTCAGACCTCTAGTTATCCGCCTGAAAATTCATCCAGGCAGTTCTAATCTTAGAAATGATGAATAGGGGTTACTTTTCCCTGGCCTATTCCTTTAAATAAGCCCTTGGAGTTATTTGGTGGTTTCCTTCTCTCTCTGGGCAGCTGAGACTCTCTTCTCAGCCCCTACCACATCTGTTCTTACGGGAGAGTACCGGAGTGCCCTGGGCTTTTCTCCCCAGTGCTTCTTCCCCTCCCATTGGGAATGGTCCATGTCAGTTATTACTTTGGAATAACCCACAAATGATCCACATTAAGGCATCAGTGATTCATGATGATTTCATCAGGGCAGAGCATTTGCATGAAGCAAAAAGTGTTTCATTAGGAACCGCGTTTGCATAGCTTCATTGTTTAAAAGGTACATTTGTATAATTTATCTCTTCCATATCCACCGCAGCCCTAGGAGGTAGGCAATCTTGATGTGTTATTCGGTTCAGAGCATGGGGTAGTAGCTGGCAAGAACAGGATTTGACGAAGGATCTTGGAAACAAGGCTGCCGCATGAGGACCTGGGCACCGGGAACGACAGGACGTGGATTCTAAGCCCACCCCTGCGTTCCCATTCTGTCCGACTCCTGGGGAGCTTTGGCTTTGTCCCCTGAAAAGATCAGGACTGATCTTTTCCACCTGCTCCTCCCGTCCACCCACCCACTGAATTGTCACGAAGAGCAAATGGTACAACATCTATGGGAGAGCTCTGAAAATTCTAAGATGTAAAAATAAGAAATTTTTGTCAAAAGACATTTTAAAAGTGTCTACCGAGAGCTATACTAGGTGCCTGGGAGAGAGACAAGGATAGAACCTGACGTGAGAGTTCCGTCTCATCACGTACCCTTAGCAGCTTGGATACAGCTCCACACCTTCCTTTCTAGTCTCTGCGGTGCAAATTGCATCTCTATTGAGAGCTGAAGCACCAATGAACACTTGGGTCTTAGGTCCTTTCCCCAGAAGTCTCAAGGGGACAGAGCTCTTAACAAATGAATATGCGAACTGATTTTGTGGGTGGAAGCCAATGGAATATACAATTAGTAAATACAATGTGATGTTGCTGGAACACAAATGCAAAAACGAGAAGTTTGGGCCTTGCTCTACAGTCCATCCTTACCTGACAGGAATGGTTGGAAGGAAACTAAGACTCACACATCTCTTCCCCTCACAAGTGGTCTTCAGAAAACTTTTTTTTTTTTTTAAGATTTTATTTATTTATTTGTCAGAGAGCGAGCGAGCGAGAGCGAGCACAGGCAGACAGAGTGGAAGGCAGAGTCAGAGGGAGAAGCAGGCTCCCCGCGGAGCAAGGAGCCCGATGTGGGACTCGATCCCAGGACACTGGGATCATGACCTGAGCCGAAGGCAGCTGCTTAACCAACTGAGCCACCAGTGGGTGAAGTTTGTTTTCAGAATCCTCGTTCCCTTTTATGGCCTGTCCTGGGCACCTGCCTGACTCCGAACTCCAGGCCAGTCCCTGAGGGCCAGGAAATCTCCTCACCACTTCTACCTGCCCCCCACCCTGCTGCCCATTGAAATGCACCAGCTCTGTGTGTCCTTCATACAATACCTTCCTTCTTAGGATCTTGCTACCATAGCCCTGACCACCGAAAGGACCAGAAAAGTCTGAAAATCAGCCTTTCCTCCCTTCCCAGACAGACTCTATTATGTAGATGAGGCTTTTTTAAAAAAAAGTAGGTTAGCCCTTTAATAATACCATAAACACAATCTTTGTAATTAAAATGGGAAATATTAATAAGCACAAAATTTTTAAAAAACCATCCAGCAGTCCCCCCATCCGTTTGCCTTCTTATATCTTTATTTCATTTTAAAATCCTGGGATGTTTAAAGAAATTGAACAAAAATGTATATACAAGGATATAACTAATTACCCACATTTAATGGACTTATATTAAGCATAGTTACAGAACCTTTTTCACTTAGCAGTGTCATGAACATTTTACTTTGTTATTGTACCTCTAACCATAATTTTAGCAGTTGCACATTAAACTTGTAATTTTTTACCAGAAACGATAGTTTTCTAATTTTTCTCTAACATAAAAACTCTGCACTGACTACCCCCACACATAAACATTCACACTTGCAGGATTACTTCTAAATCCCCCAAAATAAAATTGCTGGATCAAAGATTTTGTGATTTTTTTAAGACTTTTGATAGACACATATGCCTTTGGGGACCATTCAATTAATCCATAGTAATAAGCTAATGGAAAAAAATTGTACACCCCATCAACGCAAAGTAGGAGCAGAAGTAGAAGAATTACCAAAACTTTCTAGAACCGCCTCAACTCCCAACTGTCAGGTAGCACCTACTGCCTCCAGGCCTGTGTTGAAGTTGTATGCAGTGACCTTTTTTTTTTTCTATTTCTTGAGTTGCCTCTGTTTGCCTACTTTTAATAGTGCTGGTGCTTTCCTGAGCTCATAACGCACAAAGCAATCCCTTTCAAAAAGAGAAGGGCTGTGGGGGATTTTCCTGGGTAAATATCTACAAGGACACAAGGCACATGGGTGTCTTCAGCGTATCATGTAGATCTGCAGGCCCTGAATGACACTAACAGGGCCCAGCTGACAGGGAAGTTCTCTTTTAACCTAGGAGGGCTCCCTGGAAAGGAGAGGGAGGTTTTCTGTTTTCTCTAAGTTCTAGTGCAGTCTTTCTATCCTGTCTCACTCAGCCATGTCTACTGCTAGCAAGACTCTTTACCATCTCTGAAGTAGGACTTGAGACGCTTCAGATAACGGATGGATGTTCCAGAAATAGAACAGAGTAATAGAAGAATGAACCTGGCTTCAAAGGCAAGGGAGGGTTGAGGGAAAGAGGGAGATTAAGGGGAAGGAAGGAAGAAGAGAGCTGAAGGGACCCTATGTCGTGCAGGGCAGCCCCGGCCTGTGTTCGAGGCAAGGCGTTCCAGTCGTGTCTAGTAACAAACTGGTTTGGGAAAATGACAGTCAGCTATTTGTTTGGGCCCCAAACATGCCCTTTTTGGCCTTTTCAAAATTACCAAAATGTTGCGTGACTAAATCTCAACAATGCTTTACCCTTATGGACTCAGTATTAATAAAATAATGGTTTATTATAGGGGCACCTGGGTGGTTGGGTCCATTAAGCATCCACTCTTGCTTTTGACTCAGGTCCTGATCTCATGCCTGATGAGATCAGCCCCAAGTTGGGCTCCAAGCTCAGTGGGAGGCAGCTTGGATATTCTCTCCCTCTGACCCTTCCCACACTCATGCTTTCTATCTCTCAAATCAATCTTAAAAAAAAAAAAAAGGTTTATCATAAAAAATAATAGAATTATGGCTCAATGCTGAAAATAGCAGTACCTTGATGTTATTTTAAAAGTAGGTTCTCTCAAGCCTATTTTTATGTACTAGAAAGACAGTGTAAATGTAATACCCAAAAGAAACCAGGAACTTAAGGAATTGATAAAATTACCTGGTCAGTGATCTCTAATGTTGTTCTAAAGGAATGAAGGGTCATCCATGAAAATAGCCCCTTCATAATCTGTTTCTGTCCCAGGTGAACACGATGAAGTTTCTGGATATCATCTTTGAACGCTTTGTCCATTTTCAAATTTTAGATATGTTATTTAGTCCTTGTTAATACCCACGCTCTTGTGCTCTGGGACACCTGCATGGCTCAGTCTGTTGCTTGTCCAACTCTTGGTTTCATTTCAGATCATTATATCAGGGTCATGAGATCAAGCCCTGTGTCAGGCTCTGTGCTCAGCACGGAGTCTGCTTAAGATTCTTTCTCTCGGGGTGCCTGGGTGGCAGTGGGTTAAAGCCTCTGCCTTCAGCTCGGGTCATGACAGGGAGCCTGTTTCCTTCTCTCTCTCGCTCTACCTGCCTCTGCCTACTTGTGATCTCTATCTGTCAAATAAATAAATAAAATCTTAAAAAAAAAAATTCTCTCTCTCCCTCTACCCCTCCCTCTGCACACTTTCTTATTCTCTCTCTCTCTCTCTCCCCCCAAAAACTAAATCCTAAAAAAATAAACTACCATGGACCTGTGGTTAAGAACATGAGCTCTAGCTAGAATCATATTTGTTTGATCTGAATTCTAGTTTCACCTTTTACTGGCTATATAACTCTGAAAAAATTTCTTTCTTTCTTTTATTTTTTTGGTAAGATTTTATTTATTTATTTGACAGACAGAGACTACAAGTAGGCAGACAGGCAGGCAGAGAGAGGAGGAAGCAGGCTCCCTGCTGAGCAGAGAGCCTGATGCAGGGCTTGATTCCAGGACCCTGGGATCATGACCTGAGCCGAAGGCAGAGGCTTTAACCCACTGAGCCACCCAGCTGCCCCTGGACAAATTTCTTACACTCAGAGATTCAGTTTTCTCATCTATCAAATGAAGATAATAGAAATTCCTAGCTCATCTGGTTGTTTTGCAGATTAAATGAGAAGCCATATGTAGAGCCTCTCCTAGGAGCCTCGTAAATGTTAACTATTGTTGCCCTTATCACCACCATCATTTCTGGACATCAAAGAGACACACATTCTCCCAAAATCCTACATAAGATCTATGAAACATAAACCACCTAGCTGAAGGAAACCATAATGAAAAATTTTAATAACATTAACATTGCCTTTGTTATCACCAGAACAAAGAATTCTGAAATATAACAGTATTTGCTGTACACTTACGAACTTCCAAAACCATGCTAAGTTGTGTTGCAGTACTTTTGATCATTGTCATGGCTATATAAATGAGGATTTTTATTTTCCCTATTTTATATATCAGAGGCTTGAAGAGAGGTTATCCCAAGGCCACACTGCCAGCGTACCGCAAATGGGAGGAGGACTAGGTCTTACTCCTTAGCTCAGGCTCCTTACTACTCTAACTAGAAACATTGTGCAGTCCATGGGAATCAGGACCAGCATTCTTCAGTAATGACCATGGTTAACCACAGAGTAACATGGAACCAGGTGACCAAATGAACTCCTGACAATGACCTCGGCTTGCTTATGTGTCTCAATGCCAAGTAGAACCGCTGATTCACACGAACTCACTGGGACCTGCGCAATATTATGGTCAGCATCAAGCTGCCTGTTCATCGCTTGACCAGATCAGGAGACTTTTCTCAAGTCAGCCAACCTAAGCCCCTTAGTTTTTCAGGCACATACTGGAACTTCCACTGCGATGATCTGCATGAACCTTTTAATTTGGGGAAGGAAATAAGGACTCCCAAAGTCAAAGCACCAAACCTGCTTAACATACATAATCTAGTCCACTCCAGAACCATGTTAATCCAAGTCTCAAGAGACCACCAGGGCAGAACATCACTTCTTTGCTTTACACCCAGCTCGTTGGCTTGGGGCTTTTTTCAGGGTCAAGTGTGGGAGTGGGGAGAGTGATGAAGCGATTGAATAGAATGAGCCCATCTCAGACAGAGTTCTCTGAGACGCTCAGGTGTTTTTATTGACCTCAGAGATTTAGAACCAGGGATTTTAGAAAATTTTAGCAAATCTCATGAAGCTAGAGGTTTGGACAAGGAAGGGGAACCTTGGGCCCTCTCCTGGATGTTCATGATCATCATACTGAAAAATCAAGCACCCCATCATGGAGGTGTTTAAGACTGGAGTGTTATTTTCTTTTGAAAACATGGATCAAATTACACTTTGGAAGTCCGATCAAATGGCACTGTTGGTTTGTGTTTATCCTCTTCTCTGTTTTGTGTCCCCTGGAAAATAAGCCCCTATTATTTTTCTTCTAATTAGAATTCATCTCTGAATTTAAAATCTACCAGGATATCTTTTTTTTTTTTTTTAAGATTTTATTTATTTGACAGAGAGCAGGCAAGCAAGCAAGCATGCACAAGTAGGGGAGTGGAGGAGGGAGAGGCAGACTCCCCGCTGAACAGGGAGCCTGACACAGGGCTCAATCCCAGGACCCCTGGATCACGACCTGAGCCAAAGGCAGATGTTTAACTGCATGAGCCATCCAGGCGCCCTTAAAATCTACCGGGATTTCAAATACATGCTAGGAAAACCAAGTCCCAGGGTACTCTTGCACAGTGCAAACATTCAAGTTAATATAAGCAGAACAAAAAGTTACTTGGTAACAACAGCAACAACAAAAAAATGGTGTCAGGGCTATTTCATATGTTATCCAGGCTAATCTATGAGAAGTGCCATTGTCCTTACACAGACGAAGACACAAAGGCTCTGAGCAGATCTCAGTCTAGTTGGGGGAGCTTTAAAAATACTGCTGTCCAGGGACAGGTCAGTTGAGTGTCCAACTCTTGATTTTGGCTCAGGTCATGATCTCAGAATTGTGGGATTGAAACTTGCGTCGGGCTCTATGCTGGGCATGGAGACTGCTGAGGCTTCTCTCTCCCCCTTCACACCTCCCCATCCCCCAAATAAATAAATAGAATAAGTAAGTAAATAAATAAAATTTAAAAAAAAACCCACCAGTGTTCAGACCAATGAAGCAGAAACTTGGGTGGGGTTAGAAAGCTGGTATTTTTCAGCAGTTGCCCTGGTGCTTGATTTGCAGTAGGGGATAAAAATGACTAGAAGCAGGTGTTCTGATCTGCCAACACGAGTCCTCTGGAGCTTTTTGCTTACCTCCGTTTTCTTCTCTTCTAAAAATAGGCCATGTCACCGTCTCTATTTCTTTTTTCTCTCTCTTTCAGGAGCAGCTTTTATGGGCAGAAATCTCATTTAAGTGCTTTACCCTTTTTCTGTTTTTACAACTCCTGACTGGTCATTAATCAATCAAACACCAGTAATTCCTTGATCCCTTGAACTTTGCTTGGAAGTCAAATAAGGATTCTTTTGAGATGAACCGGCAGAGTGTGTGAGGCAGTGTGGTTTTTGTATTTACTTGGGTAAATGTCACAACTAAAGACAAAACCTTGTTCAAAGTCTTCCGTGACAGAAGAACTAGTACTTTGACTATTTCCGTTCGAATTCTAAAAGAGCCAGGAACACAGTGCCTAAAAGAGAGGAGTAAGAGAGGAACAGGTGCATCGTGCAGCAGAGATGCCTGCCTTTCAGTGAGATAAGGGCCTTAGAAACCAACACATCTCCAGTGTCGTTTTATGCCTTAGGTGACATGGAATTTTCAAAATAAAAAATGTCTTTGATTTTTAAGAATAATTTTATGTTCTATCACATTTTTAAATGCATAAGATCATAAAGTAAGTCTTTAAAGGATATGATAGTTTCCTAAAAGTTGAGAATTATCACATTAGGTCAGAATTCCTTACCACTTGTTGATTGTTTGGGGCTCTGGTGCTGTTTGTTGTATTATAAAAATAGCTAATAATACTGAATACTCCTTAGCTGCCAGGCCCTCGTCTGAGTGCTGTTCATGTTAACACATTTCTTTTAAAGCCCTGTGAAGTAGGTAAGCTTCTTACCTGGCAAGGTGACAGAGCCAGAATTCAACTAAAGTAAATTTCCTTCCTGCTTTGGCCTTTCGTAGCATCTATCCTGGAATGAAGTTTAAAGATAGTAAAACATTAGTGCACCTGGGTAGCTCAGTCAGTTGAGTGTCTAAGTCTTGGTTTTGGCTCAGGTGATGATCTCATGGGTCCCAGGATGGAGCCCAAGGGCTCTGCACTCAGCAGGGAGTCTGCTTGAAGACTCTCTCCCTCTGCCTCCTCACCAATCCATGTGCTCACTCGAGCTAAAATAAACCTTAAAAAAAAAGTAATAAGAGCATTGTGTGACTTGAGAGTAGGAAGACATTATAGTTAGGCAGGCGTGGCCCCTCCACCGAGCCCACCCAAGTGGTTCTGTGAGTAAAATAACCACGGTATCTGAGGGTATCACTGTTTCTAAGAGAAATCAGCTGTTTCCCCAAAACAAACATCTGTTCCTTTCAGCAGGGCTCCCCAAACAGTGGGCATTTGGAACAATAGCCATTCCCATGCCTTAGAGCCATGGTTCTGAAACACTGGTGTCAAGAAGACTCACCCAAGGCACTTACTAAAATGCATATCCCTGTATCCTTTCTTCTGAGAGTCTGATTAAGTGGGTTGAGGTTGAAGCCCCAGATCTTATAACCAGGCTCTTCCAGTATTCCCCATGCCAGTCATGTGTGAACTTGACATTACATACACTGTTTGCCAGTAGTCATCACTGTCTCATGTGTACCCATGGCTTTACTCATATAAATGGATGACTGGTCAAAGTGACTTCAAGTAAATAATTTCACCAACATTTCTCTCTTTGGAAAAGTAACGGACTCTGTGTGGTATGGTTTAATTTCATAAATACTGTCACAATTTGATCAATGGCAGTATCTTCAGCTCTAGAGAACCTCCTAGGATCTTTGAAGATTTCATTTAGGCCATTCTTTAAAATGAGGAGATAATGTCACTAATCAAGTCTAATGAAGAAGGCTGCCCTTGTACCAATTCCTATGAAGAAAAAAAAAAGAGAGAAAGACCAAAATCATACATGTGAATTTAACATTTTGATATGCTGTGTGTACCACCCAAACAATAAACTTAGAGCCTTAGAGATATTTTAATCTAAATCCTTTATTTTAGATAAAGAAACTAGAACCTTAAAAAACAAAACAAAAAAAAACTGAAGTGTCTTGCCCAAGAACACTCAGATAGAAGAGCTAAAACTGTCTCCTTAATGAAGCTCCGTACCCCCTGGTCTGTCTACTGTCAGGAATTCACAGGTGCTGGGGAAGCAGTGAAGCCTCCGCAAACAGGCTAGATCCCAATTAAAATCACCGTCAGTGTCAGCTCCTGAGCACACTGCCTGGGAGTTGAACACCTGCGCTCCCCCCAAATATGCTAAGAGTCAAGAACAAATCATCTGGGATGAAACCCTTGCTCTAGATCATAAACCTGATGTGTGACCTGTAGGAATATAATAAGTATCCTTTTTACAGAAGGGACATTTAAATCTGTATGTAGCTACAAAGTTTGAGAAATTCAGGGAAAAAAAAAAATTCTGGAGGAAAGGGGAGTGTGCTGACCTCTTTTGCTCATTGACCAGATGTCTTGGCCAAGGTTACACACAGGAAACTCTTAAGACAGGTCTGCCGAGAACAGTTATGTCCTGATTCTGTGATGTATGGTTTAGCTCCAGCCATGCTGTCTCCCAGTCGAATCTTCCCCATTACTGATTTTTTTTTTTAAGATTTTATTTATTTGTTGACAGAGAGAGAGACACAGTGAGAGAGGGAACACAAGCAGGGGGAATGCGAGAGGAAGAAGCAGGCTTCCGAAAGCTGAGCAGGGAGCCCGATGTGGGACTGGATCCCAGGACCCTGGGATCATGACCTGAGCAGAAGGCAGATGCTTAACAACTAAGCCACCCAGGCACCCCTCTCCCCACTTACTGATTTTTAGTCAAAGGTACTAGGCAGCAGAATGAAAAGTCTAAGGCTATGACTGAGTCTAAGGCTATGGCTAATTCAAAATTTATTAGAGTTCAAGGTGAGAGTTAAAAGGAAAAATTCCTACTAGAAATCTGACCTAAGGTGTACACGTAGGAAGATATATATATATATGTAATATATATGTAATTTATGTAATATATGTAATATATATATGTAATTATCAACATGTCTTACTTTGTGCCAATCGCATGGGAAATATGATTTGCATGTGTTTAATGAGCCAAGTTCTGCACAGGATTACGACAGCCCCCTTCCCCCTGAAACCACAGCAGTAGTTATTTCTTGGATTTTACTTTGAGGAATGGCATATGAGTGTCTTTTGCCTTGTTCAACCGTAAGCAGGTTACGGGCTTAGCATTCAGGGTAAGGCTTGGCAGTGCCTGACATATGGTGTGTGATGTGTTGCTCTTTGCGTGAAGCAGCAAAGCAGTGATAGAAGGTAATTTGGGGAGATTCCATCATACTTTATTTGAAAAACAGCATTGTCTCTGCTGGAGCTAAGGTTAATGGTTTGGATTTGCTTGTGTCTCTATCATTTTCACATAGCTTTTGAATTAAAACAGACAAAAGGCCTGATGTCGAACGCAGGTAAATAAAACCTACCAGATGCCGAAGGCCCCAAACAGGTTTCATTTATGTGACAAACTGGTTACTTAGGCTGTTAATTCTGTAGGGAAGCCAGAGAAAGGTATTTGAAAACAGGAGCCTGTTATTACAAGAATTCCCCTTGGATATTCACAACAGGCTATTGAAAAACCGAGGGAGGGGGACATCCCTGCAGATCTGGCAAAAGGACTAATCTGGGTGTTTAGGGTCCCCGAGGCTCAGGAATCTTTGATGTTATGCCTCATTCCCTTCTGGTTAAGCGGCAGAAACCTCCAGAAAATCTAGAGGTTCAGCGGAGATGGGGCACCCCGGAAGTCCAATGTGCCCTGTAGCCCATGCCGGGGGTGGTAGGCAGGTGTGGCCCGGCACCAGGCCACCTGCCCCGGCAGCATAGGGAGGCAGCGCCTCCACCCCGACGGCCCAGCCTACCGAGGCCATCTGTTCGCCACCAACTGGTGCCGGCCGCCATGTCAGCGCAGAGCAGCGTCTCAGATGTTTCTCTGCAGCAGCTGAGCTCTGAGCTGCTTTCTCCTGCCTTCCACTCTTTCCTTTACTTTCCTTGCTCAGCTGCCTGTCCTTGAAAAAGAAAAGCAGAACTTCTTTTTTTTTTTTTTTTTTTTTTTTTGCGACTGCTGCTGCAGCTCCTAATAATTCTTCATAATGAAGTGCAAGAGACCATTAAGATGCG
Organism: Mustela erminea; assembly: GCF_009829155.1. Taxonomy (NCBI): domain Eukaryota; kingdom Metazoa; phylum Chordata; class Mammalia; order Carnivora; family Mustelidae; genus Mustela; species Mustela erminea. Next base: position 109,307,449 of record NC_045620.1, read on the forward strand.
TCTCGCCTGGGCTTTTCCGCACCAGCCTCCCAAACAGCCCTCACGGGGCTGCAGGGCACGATCTGAACACACAGAGCCGGGCACATCCAGGCGCGGGTGGGGGCGGGCGGGCGGGTGAGCAGACACCGACCCCTTCGGCAGTCTTAGCTCCGAGGCAGGAAAGAGCATCCTGCAAGCCCCTGTGTCTGGGTTTCCGAGCGGAAGGATCAGGCCCATCTGAAATGAGGAAGGGTCTTCCTGGGAGTGGCAGTGTGGTCAGGAGGGAGAACGGGCTCGGGAATGGAATCATTTTGGTTTAAAAAAGCCTTGATCTATTGGCCTGTCCAAGAGGTGCTCCCAAATCACAAAAGGGAACAGGAGCATCTTTAAGGCTGATAAGGGGGTGTTAAATGAGAACACACGTGTAATATGTGTCGGATAGTGCCTGGTACAGAGGAAGCAGTGTTTGCCTTAGTTTAATTATAGAACGGTAAGTAAAACCTGCTTTTCCACTGCAAAGGTCAGGATTAATGAGATGGAGCCTTCCATGTTGACTGACTTCCTTTCCAAAAAAGGGGGTGGGGTGGGGGTACTGCTTCTGCAGTATCCTCTGAGCAGCCTAAATAACCTACTTGCCAGGGTAAAGCACAAAAATCTAGAGGCTGATAAAAGCTCACAGGCCTTATGGATCATCTCCACTGGGGATTTACCAAAGGTTAATGGTGGCAACAGACTAGCAACAGAGGGGGAGAAGTAGTTCCAACATCCCTCAAGCCCGTGCGTGCTCACAGCGTCTGGGGAACCTCCAGATGACCAGAGCAGGTGGCATGATAATACCTTCCCCTGATATCATACCTGCCGTTACTGGCTCTGCAGTTGTGAGTTCAATTGGACAAGCTATTCACATCTTCTATAAACCTTCTGTGCAAGGTCTTCTGCCAAGGTAGCTGAGAGGACCTCGATGTTATTAATGAGAAAATTATATAGAAAAGAAACAGAGTATCTCGCAAGTTCTGTTTACCGGCTGGATAAGGGGAGCTGTATCAGATCCTGCCTCCGCTTTCAGTAAACTGATCTAGCCTGCATTACATGGTCTTTGCAAAACAGGAAAAAAAGAGCTACTCTTACCTTGCTCCAAGAAACATGAGCATTTCACATGTTGTATTTCAGGCTAACAATACCCTGAAATGGGCGTCCCTATCCCATTTCACAGATTAAAAAACTGAAACTTAGAGAAATTAAGTAATCTGCCTGGGGTCACACATTCCATTATGACAGCAGGACCCCCACATGATTCTGACGTCGATGGGCTACGATCCCTCTGAAAAATGTGACCCTGCGAGATCAAGATGAGAGAGATCTGTGGTACCTGTGGGTCAAGAACTTGACCAAGATCCTCTGGTCAATAACACAGCCGACACCAAACCTTTGGCTTCTGATGTCTCGATCCCATCGTCCTGACCACAGAACCAGGGCTTCAGAGAACAGCATAACCCTCTCCTGGTCCCTGGGTTTCCACTGGGGGATTGGATCCTAGAGTACATGGCTGACGCTTCCAGCGCTCCACAGCCCACTTTAAAATACTGAGTGACACTGCCTTTTTCTTTTTCCTCCACAGACACATTTGCAAGCAAAGTGGCGGCCACCCAGGACCAGTATGCAGATGCGTCCATAGGTAATGTCACCGGCAGCAACGCGGTGAACGTCTTCCTGGGAATCGGCGTGGCCTGGTCCATCGCTGCCATCTACCACGCAGCCAACGGGGAACAGTTCAAAGTGTCCCCTGGCACACTAGCTTTCTCTGTCACTCTCTTCACCATTTTTGCTTTCATCAACGTGGGGGTGCTGCTGTATCGGCGGAGGCCGGAAATCGGAGGTGAGCTGGGTGGGCCCCGGACTGCCAAGCTCCTCACATCCTGCCTCTTCGTGCTCCTGTGGCTCTTGTACATTTTCTTCTCCTCCCTGGAGGCCTACTGCCACATAAAAGGCTTCTAAAGGAACAATCAGATATAGTAAATTTATATATATATATACGTATATATATACATAAAATATTATGTATAATGAACAGAGGAAACTGACATTTGTCATGTTCACTTACCTGCTGATGGAATCCAGCTTCAAGAGCATACTCTGTACTAGGGCCGGAGTGAGAAACCATCACCTCCCATTCCCAGGGGCATCATCACATTGAACAAAGGCATGGAGGCAGGGGCGTCTTTGCAGCTCAGTCTAGAAGGACTGTGTTCTCTCCAGGATCATAAATCGTTAAGTCTTTGATTTTTTTTTCTGTTTCTGCTTGTTTTTGGTGGGGGCTGGGAGGTGGCTGACGTTCGATTTTGTGTTGTTTCGTTGGGAGGGTCAAGGTTTTCGTTTCGCTTGTGGGAGGTGATGACCAATCTATATGCAAATGGGTTTTTGGTACAGAAAATTGAAATCCTTATAATTACTCTCTCCAAACACTTTTAAAAAGTTATTTTGGATTCGGAAAGGATATGGGCATGGAAGCAGCAGCATGTCTTCACTAGATTGCTAAATTCCGCACTCATCTCTGGAACATGAGCAGAAGTAGAGCTGCCTCCCAGGAGAAGTGTGGGAGCCCGAATGCAGCCAGGAGAAGTGATGGTTCTAGATACAGTCTGGTGTTTAAAGATATGATGCCTGGCACTCTTGTTCAACAGGTACAGGAATGATGTGCCTCGATTCCCAAGAACGTGCAAAATCATTTATTTCTTATCTCTTTAGCTCTGGACTGTAATTAGCAAGGCCCTTATTCTGGTTTTCCAGCCTGGCTAAGCCCCCGGATCCCCACCCCAACCCTCCTCCTGCCCACCACCTCTCATGCAAACAGGAATAACCCCACTCAAAAAGCACATCATTCTTTTCCATCTGCATCTCTGTGTCCCAGTCCCATGTTCGCTGTCACCTGGGATCATATTTAATTTTAATTTCAAAAGCATCTGTGGCTTGCACAATCCTGTTCCAGCCATGACTGAACATTGGCTCCTTCTTCATGTGCCTGTTTGGGAATGTTGTTGTGATACCTGTTACACAGTGCATGGATGAAAAACAAAATAAGCGTATCTGTATATAGTAGAGTATAGTGTATACTGTTCTCCCATTCAGCAATGTTGACTGGACATTGAAGACATAAGTGAGTTTTCTTTTCACCTGAGTTGTAACTTTTGTGTTGTTATTGAGTTTGATTATACTAGAGATAAAAGGAGAAAATGGCTTATTGTTCATGGACCTGCACATTCATTTCTAAGAAGCAATAACAGTTCGCTGGGAAGTTAAAGCTATTGAGAGGACAGTAGGCAAACTACCAAGTATCTTCACGGGAAATTAGCCATGTGGAATACACCAGAGGCCTCTAAGCAGTCACCTGTTGACGATTCCGGAAGGCCAAGGAGAGAAGTGTAGATCAGTGGCTGGATTTGATGTGCCCAGGCTTTGAGAGCCTCCATTAACATGACACCCCTGCCCCCAAAGTATTTATTTCACTTCTGCTCTGTCTGGCACAGAGGGTAGATAGTGGCTTGTTCGTTTTATTTTTTTATGTAAAAGGCTATTTTGAGCCCCGTTTCTTTCACCACCCAGACTCCTCTGACTGTGTCTGCAATTCCTGAGCAGGAAAGGAGCCAGGGAGACCAACTGGCCTTTGCAAGTGCATCTTCTGTACTTAATGATGAAGGAGTAAGCAATTAAATGAGATTAGCGCCTCCCAACAGGATGGTGCTGGGAGGTTTTTCAGCCTGGAAAAGGAATGGCTCTTTCTATTTCAAAATACCAAAGAGCATGGATAAACCCAACATTCCAGAGTAGTGAAGCCAGTGAGGAGGACAGATGGAATGACATTGGTCCCATCTCAGAGACGTCTCTCTCTAAAAAGAATCTAAATCAGAGACACCACTGGACCTCTGTATTGATTCAAAGATACTTAAGAGATAAAAGCTGTTCAGTTATTTCCTCTTCTTCTACTCAGTAATCATGATCATTCATTTAATAAACACTTGGTGACTGGATGAATAATTAAATGCTGGTTACTACTCAAAATGCCAGGTACTGTGCTACTCTTGGGGCCTAAACCATGAACAAGACAGCCCAGATCCCTGCCCTCAGCGGGCTCATGGCTAATGTGATTGCTGTTTCCATGGGTAAAAGTTAGCACAGTCATATGCAAACAGTTTTATCTTGCAAGGGAAAACACAACTACAAAACTCTTAACATAAACACATTGAAATTGTACCAATACAGTTGTCCAGATATCTAAGATCTTTAACTAAGAAGTAAAGCACAGGTTAGGGGAAGCATCCTATGTATCCTTGGCTGATCTTGGAGATCTGTACACCTCCCCATTGTTAAGCCAAGAAAAGCAATCATGTTGGTGATCCAGATGCTGACAAGATCCAATTAACCCCAGTTTTTATCTTTGTTGGTCAACAGTACCTTTCTATGCCCCGTATCTCTACAGTTCCTCATATCTCCAGGAGACTCACCCCATCAGGCCATGGCCCAACACCGTGGGTCTAAGTTTTTTGGGGATACATCTTAACCTTTTTTTTTTTTTTAAGATTTACTAAATGGAAATCTAGCCTAGAAAACACCAAGTAAATATAGTAAAAGGATGTGAGTTGTTTAAACATTAGATTTTTGCACTCAATTTTAGCCATATTTGGAATGTCAATAATCCCATAGCAAATTTTCACAGAGGACTTTCAGAAATTCTTGCCATTGATTTTTAATTTCAAAGCTTTTTGGTTTGTTTGCTTTTTCAAGTTTCATGTTATAGGGAAAATATGATTCTGATTGTTCAGAGTTGTTAATAATTGTAGTTGTGTAAAGTTATTTCATTTTGTTTATTTTGTGTGTATTGTGCACAGCTTTAGGGGGGAAGTGCACGAATTGTGCTGTTCCTTATAAATGGTACACATTATTGACACAAACAAATAAAGTTTCTAATTGTTTCTGATTTAATCACTAGTGATACAGCATAATCTGTATGGAATGTTTCCTCGCATTGTCATCTACTTCATTTTTGTTTTCATGTTTTGAAGAAATAAAGACCAAAAAGGTATTATTGTGTAGTTGGTATCCTCATCCAAAAGAAAGAAAATAGATACCCAATATTCAAACTCTTGCAAATGTCAACCCTTTGATCATACAAGATTTCATTTTTAGTGTCCGAAGAGAGCAGAATGTCAGAATATATATGTCTGGTTGATGTTTCTCCATTTTGCTAATTGGTTGTTTTTTGTTTTTTTTGTTTGTTTGTTTTGTTTTTTGGGTTTTTTTTTTTGCATCTTTTAGTACCACTTTATTCTTTCTGCATCCAAGAATATGAACCATAAACATCAGACCACTTTGTAGCAGAATATTACAGCAAATAAATCAATCCCAATGAAGTGATCAGAAGTAAATAGTTGTTTCCTAAGGGATATTTAATCATTTAGTATCATACTATATTCTGCTTGATTCCCAATAGAACTTCCTTGCAATAATTTCTGACTAATTACCTGTTATTGTCTTGACGTATCATATAGTCAATAGTATAGAAAGAGGTGACACCAGAAATCAGCATTTGTGAAAAAAAATGTGACCTCTAGTTTGTGTACTTATTTGTATGCCCATTGATATCAGTGGGTTCAGTTCTTATAATAGAATCTATTCATGGTGTACATGTGATTTTTATATGATCTTTAAAATCTTCTTTGAATTCATTATGTCCACATATGGTTATGTGTGGCACACTTTCACATGTGAAGGAAATAAGGTCTAATTTAAATATTTTCTTGCATCAACAATTAATGTCTCCTAGTTACCAATCTTCGGTTAAACACAAAATGAGCAGCGGACATTTATTTCTTTAAATACCAAAGACAGTAATTCAGTGACCAGAGTAGTCTTGACTGTTTAAGTACTCTTCAACAAAATGTCATGGCTCAATGATTCTCAACCTCTTATAAGCTAATTTTAGTTCACAGATAATGATTCAAGCCTGCCACCGGTGAAGACTTCAGAGACCTTCGCTTTCTGTACAGCATAAACACAGTTTTACTTGTTGTTTTCAAAGGAAAAAATGATAAAATATGCTCTTTAAAACCACCTTGCAGGTATTCTGATAGGTGGATTCCATTCACGATGAGAATCCGCAACACACCTTTCCCTGGGTGGTCTCACGGGTAACAGAAACACTTTGCCTTTTCCACCCAGGGCTAGGTTCCTTGTTGATTCCACAGCCCAGGAATCCTGATCCTAACCTGTCAAAATAGAGACTGACTCATTTGTTCTACACATATCTGCAATTCAAAACACAATAAATTTCCTCCTGTAGAAGATGAAGCCTTCCATTCTCTAAGAGTGACAAAACATCACCTTCTCCAGAACGTAAATTAGCCCCTTTAAGAACTTCCCTTAAAATGTGTTTCCTGGTTCAAGCTGTAGAGAGTCTCTCTTGATTCTGGTTTTCTGTCTCTGATCTTGGGCAGTTGCATTCAGAGCACGTCTTTAGTATAATTTCATAACTTCAAGAACAGCTGGCTGTTTCACGATTGTCAATGCACAACCTTAAATCTCTCTCAAACTTACAAGTGGCCCTCACAGCTTTTGTTATAGTGATCACTTCCCTTGGTGAAAGCATTGCGGCTGTTGGTAAAATGGAGCATTTTGATTGATAAACAAGTGAGTGTGTTACATGGAAAAGCTTCACACAATTATATTTTTCTTACAGAGAAAGAAAGATGCTGTTTGGAGTGCATTTATTAGCTTTCAATCAGATCTACCTACAGATTTTTGTTAGTGGGTTGCATTTCTTGCTCTACAGTATTATATTCCATTCACCTCTAGCTATGGTCATTGTCTTCCACCCAACACATTGTAAGGTTGGGTGGTCCAGATGGTATTCTACCCACAAGGGCATAAGAAGGGGAAACAATTGCACTAGTGAGATATTTCATTTTTGGAGCTTAATCAGGCCATGATTAATCATCTCCCAAGGCAGAGAATGTCATATAGAAGGAGCAACCATTGAGAGCTAGGTCTCCCAAGGGAGAGCATACTTCAGCTTTCCAGCCCACAAGAACTGGTGAGTAGCTTCCTATGACTTTTCCCCCTGGCTGCCAAGATGTCCAAAAAGATGTCCTCAGAGGCTCTACCAATTTTCACTTTTCTCAAATTTCCTCTGATTTAATCTCCTAAGGGACGTTAAAATAAACAGTCATTCTATATATTACTATTTTGATGTATTTGTAGGAAAGAACATTATTTCACAACTTCAAAAGGCAACAGGACCCTGTAGTTAAAAACCACAACTTCTATCTTTCCAGGAAGACTTACCTGCCAAGAATCACCTTATCAATGAAGTCATTCACAGCTGCTTGACCTACTCACATTCTTTAGAATCATGCTGTCATAACCTTTACCAAAGATCCAGAAAGGCGTTCCCTTGGAAATATGCAATCTTGGTCTTTCTTTTCCCTTATCCCAAATATTTGTATTTCTGCCATGCTTATTCCCATCATATTCATCACCCTTAGTAATGCTCACTATTACCTCTCAGCATTGGAGAGAGGCTCATGATAAAGTCCTCTGCGCATGTTTTGCTGCAAGTTAGCTTATCATAGGAAGAAACAAATATAATGGCATTCTACTTGGAAAACAATCATTTGGTGTACATCTCTATAAATGTTTAGGGGGGTTATACCCTAAGCTACTCACTACAGCAGTATTGATTTTCCTTTTTGGATCACATTTTTCATGCTTCAGTGTCATCTGCCTAGGATTTTATTCTATCGATACATGTAGGTATGGATCAGGATTAAGGAGCCTGCCCTAACACCCACGAACACATATTCACACTCAACTGCTATGAGAGCTTCTACAAAGAAGTATGTAAACATAGAAAAACATAATGTATAGCTTCCAGGCCTCCAAAAAATATGAGTAGGTCAAATGTTTCTCTGATGCAAATTATGGTAAAATTTCACACTAATAACCAAATACACCAAAAGAGAAATTAGCTAACTTCAATTTACTGAATCGACTTTGATAGGTAATGAACAGCCCAGCCCTCCTAATTTGTTGACTGCGAAGACAGCTCTCCCTAGCCAAATCCAAGAGTGTACTAAGAGTGACAGGTGACTTAAAAGACTGGCAGCCCTCTATAATGGAAATTCCTTATTTACCAAGAAGGATCTGGCCCAGAATTTTCCAAAGACCTCTCTCTACATTCCCAAGAAGCAATAACCCACTTTTAATTTACAGAACTTTTTATTAGACTTCTCGAACCCCCACAGTAAGACAAGAGAGAAATTCTCTAGGGAGAGCGTTCTTAAAAATGTAATTCTGTTTTTTATGATCCTGTATTCTAATGTAAATGTCCTATTCTTTCCAGTTGGAAAAAACAATTCTAAGAGCCAAATATATAACCACTTTTCAAAGGTTTCACTTTAAAAATTAACTTTATAAATGCTTAAGATAAACGTTATATGACCTAGCCAGTTCTAAGAAAGATAATTTTCTCTATACGTACATCTCTCTATCTTCTTATAATTCTTGTACTTCGAAAAATGCTCCAAAGAAGAAATCTTGAAAGATTTTACATTCTAATAATGTTCATGTAAGTGAGTAGTATGGCGAAAATACTGTTTTAGGTGAAAATTACCTACGTTGTTGACAAAACATACTTAAAAATGAGAGAATTTAGCACAAATAAAATGTGAGGTAATATTTCATCACAGATTACTCTTGTCTAAAATATTTGAAAGTCATTAACCTCAAGGAAGATAAATTTCCAGTTTCCAAAAACAATAGTACCATTTCAACTTGTGTTCTGTTTTTATATGAAAATCAAAGCTGGGCAAACATAACTTTTGACTTTGGCAACCCCCCCAAAAAAGTATGTTTTTGGCACCCTTTTCCATATTATTGAGTTATTTTGTGGAATATACTGGATCTATACAGGTGTCTCACAAAACTGCCTTCAATAATTTCCCTCTTCCTTTTTTTTTTTTTCCCAGACTGAGAAGTTTCTAAATTTCAGAACTTAATAACTTGACAATTTGATTTATAAAAGGCTGATTCCATTTTGATGTTATTAAAATTTCAGAATTAATTTTAATATTTTAAATAATCAATCATCAGTTGGGATATGAGCTTGAGTCTAACCCAAATAAACAATAAAGTCCAGACAGACCTACCAGTAGTTAAAAGTCTTCTGAAACACTGGCCTTTTCATGCAAAGCAAATAGAAGGGCTGTTTTTGATCTTTTTTTTTCTACCAAAGGTTGCCATTTCAACCAGCATAAAAACAAAAAGTTTTTGAAATGGTAGTTTGAAGATTATTTCTCTAAGAATCAGACACAGTTTCAGTGTTAAATCTCCTCCATCCCTTCTTTTGCTAGGGTACAGCGATCTATACATAAATACAAAAACAAACAACATATGTCAAGTAACTTGAACTACATTTTTGGATGTCTTTAGATTACTCTAAAAGCCCATGTCAGCTTAAGTATTCCTTTTATCAGGTGTCTTTTATAAATGAGAAAAGGGAGAGAAATGCAGAAGGAAATACATTCCTAATTTTCTTTTTGTGAAAGATGCAAAATCAAAGTTGTTTGAAAACTGCCTAGAATGTTAATTATATGTATCCTTCTAAAAACATAAGTAGGTCTTGAAAAGAAAAAAATTCACTTTTCTTCCCTTCATTTAGCAAGCGTTTCTGATAGAAAGTCTTTAGGATCAATTAGGGCACCCTTCTGACTTTCCTTATTACCCTCTATTATTTGGAGGGTGTTGAAAACCGCTCTTAAAAAAAAAAATGCTCATTTAGGTCAAATTCTGAAGGATTAAAAAGATGAGATTTTATATTTTCCCTGGAAACATAGCATTGAGCAGGCAGGCTCCCATACATGACTTGACATTTTCGAGAAATGTGTTTTGGCACAACAGGAAAGGGAGGAATGAGACTTCTACCCACTTCTGCCATAAAAACCTGATCATTTACCACCACAGATCCTCCACTAGCTCTAATTTAACTTAGATATTTTCACTGAAGCAACCCTCAACTTTTCATATACATTGCTTGTGTGGTATCTAGTGTTATCCCTCCAAGATCTTACTAACAGGAAAACTGAGCCTTTCAACTAATGGGAAATAAGATTTCTCCAAGGGGTCATGTCAGGGTGAGGAGTGAGTAGAGAGAGGGGTAGTAAGATTGATGTCAGGTCACTGGACCATATATAACTAACTGCTTCATTACATATTGGGCCTTATCTGGGACTCGGGCTATTGGAAATACTGGAACAATTTTATCTTATGGCTATTTCAACAAAATTTTTGTGGTATTGATCTAAGCAAAGGATAACATGCAAAAACTGTAAGTCATTTTTGTTAGCCCTGGTATTGTTACGCTTTGTAAGAAAACATTATCTTTGAAGTTGCAATCGAAAGTTCTTCAGAACAAGGATTTTGCTGCCATTAGTAATCTCTTAGGAAATGTGACCACCTCAGGTGGTCCTCACAGATCCTGCATAGATTTACTTTAAAAAACAAAACAACAACAACAACAACAAAACAGTATCTCTCTTATCAGAATGGATTGGGAAGTTCTCCAACCACTGGTTTCATTTTGTTGAAAAAAAAAAGGAGTCCAGCACCCAAAGAAGCCGTGAGCGGTAGGGCAGCACCCACAACCTTCTTCTGTGCCCCTTTGCGTACTCCTGACTCTTAATCCCTGTGGCACAACTTTCAGAAACAACTGTAGATGAGAAAGCCAAAAGAAAAGGGTTGTACTCATTTTCAAAATGGACTAAATCTGCTTATCACCTTGAAAATATTGTCTAAATTTTCAAACCTTAAACATCAAGAGGGATGCTTCTCAATGCCAATTCTGAAGCCAAGATTACAATTTTTGCAAAGCTATAAGGGAAAGGTATGTTAATTATTGAGACATGGGATTTAGTAACATCAATGCCCAACCCCTGCCCTCCATACATTCCATTCATACAGTATATTGAGGTAAACAAGCAGTTGGGAAAGGAAGAGAAATCACTATCGGTGTCCTAAGTCCTATCACCATTCAGTTAGTAGACGGAGTCAAGAACGAGACAAAATAGATGGGACCAATATTAATTCTCAAGCCTAACTGCCACCCTTGCTCACCCCACTCATGGATCTGGTCTATGAACATTAGAACAATGCCAGAGTATTCTTTTCACTTAATGTGAACATTACCTACAGCGATTCCGCTCTGCCCTGAGCCAGATCCTTTTGTTTTGTCCGACGCAGATCTTTCCAGAGTCATGCATCTCAATCAGATACTTGTTGCCTGGCTGGACAGTGAACCAGTCTTTTCAAACTGGTTGCCATGGACCCAATTTTCAAAAACACTAAGTAAGAAAGCAGCATAGCCAAGTGGATTGGACCTAGCAAGGAGTCTAAACTTAAAGGAGTCCAAGCTTATTTTTTTTCCTTCCTGGCCAACACTCCAACTCTAGAGGTCATTTCATTAGTAAAATGAAAATAATTGCTTTTTTATTGCTTAGAAATCATACCTCTTTAGAGCTTGACACTTCCATTAACCAAAACCAGATCCATACGTAGCATCATGAGGACTTTACCCAAAGACAGAGTTTTCTGTTGTAGAGAAACCAGAACTGGTTTGGGTCCCTTTAAAGCAAAAGATAAGCTATTTAATAACATTGAAGACAACGAGAAAGGTTCAGTACAGGCTTCTGGGTTAAAGAGGAGGGCAGAGCTTCTGACAGGCTCTCTTGATGTTTTGTTCTTCCTCGTAAGTTTTTATCTGTCATGGTTCCCAGTGGAGTATTTCCCCACACTTATTCTGTGGGAGGATGCTGACATAGCTCCAGACTCTGCCTTTTATTTCTTAATTCTCCCACGAGAAACAGCTATTCCTTAGCTTCTAATACAAAAGAAATAAGAGAGAAACGATAGCTGCCTCACTGGTTGATTCACAAGTTTTGGCACAAAAGCGGAGACCATTCAGAGTATTTGAGGAAGCATTCCCAACTCCTAATCAAAAGTCAGGAATTGCTTTGACACTAGGATCTTACATGTTACTTTATCTTCCTGCTCGGTCCTCACAAATCAATAAGGGTTGAGAGATGCAGGGTATGTTTGGACAGTGCTGATCAATTAAAATTCAGATCTGGATACTGGGGCTAGATAAATATCAAATGGCAAGTTACCTGAGGAAAAAGAATCACAGTTTAAACCAAACAAGGCAAAAAACTGGTCAACTTAGCAACTATGTCTTCCAGAATTGTTGATTCACTTTACATCCAGTCAAACCTTTTTTTAAAAACAAAAAAACAAAAAAACAAAAAAACATTTAGGGGGCGCCTGGGTGGCTCAGTGGGTTAAAGCCTCTGCCTTCGGTTCATGGTCTCAGGGTCCTAGGATCAAGCCCCGCACTGGGCTCTCTGCTGGGCAGGGAGCCTGCTTCTCCCTCTCTCTGCCTGCCTCTCTGCCTACTTGTGATCACTCTCTCTGTCAAATAAACAAATAAAATCTTTAAAAAAATTATTGATACAGTTAAGGCTGTGGAACAATTTTTAAATCAAATGTCAGAGTCTATTATATATTTTTTTCAATCCTACAATTCTATAAATCTCAAGCATTTATTTTGGGCAAAGTATTGTATTAAGTATCATATCCTGAGAGGATATGAAGAATTTAAGACAAAGTAGTTTTAAGAAAATTAATACTGGCCCTGAATTGAGTTAAAAGGAGGCCACTTGTGGCACTCAAATTAACCTTCTATTTTGGTGGAGATATTTTATCAATTTCAGACTGCTTAATGGGGCCATTCTGAACCCTTTCAAGAAGCTTTTCTTTAATAGAAATAGAAACACTAATTTTCTTAACTTCATAGTCTTTCACCAATGAGACAGATGATTTTAGACTCAACTAACAGACCTTCAGTCTACAAGGAGCCACACTCTGTGTGGAGTTGACGTATGGTCTTTTACATTTCCGGTTGGGAAAAACTGGTTACAAAGATCATTTGCCTCCCCATTCCTGAATTTTTTCTCTGTTGGGTGTTGATGCTAATTCATTGCTGGGTTTTCTTAACTCTGCCAATTGCTCTTTTGACTTTTTGTACCTGGCTGTATTTCAGTCAGGTAGAACTCCAGCGGTCACATTTTTTTTTTAAAGATTTTATTTATTTGACAGACAGAGATCACAAGTAGGGAGAGCAGCACAGCGGTCACATTTTAACAGCCAACTAGAAGAGACCTCAGCCCCCACATCTGAATACACAAGGTTCTCTTCATTTCAACATCAAGTAATCATCAGAGAGGAGACTCAAAGGCTCTCTTTTTTTGAAAATTAGTATTTGTTTCAGAGGGTTATGAATTTTAGTTCTCTCTGAATCAAAGGAATCTCTCATCATTAAAGGAAGGGCTTCACCTTTAGCTTGCTTTCCCAGAACACACCAAGCCCTATGTGATCTGTGGTTCCCTATTATCCACTGGCTATAGGTTGAAGGTGCTTTCCATTGTAAACCAGTTTCTCCTCATAATACTTGATTGCAAGTGTCAAGCCAATAAAACCACATTAAGCCTGATGGGAATTTAAAGATTTATTTTGAAATAATTCTCTGTGCACTCCCAAACAGGGAGTGAAAAGTTTCTCCCTTCGGGGTAAACTTACAATAGAAAATTTAATGAGATTGGAATGGATTCCACATCAGTGACCTTTGTGAGACTGAATCCCCTATTCTTCTAAATGTAAACTTTAAGTTCACCCAATTTCCCATAATAATTCCACTTACTTTTCATTCTTTGTACTCAATGACAACCTTTTAGGACAGAGACTGACAGCAGTTATTTTATGCTAAAGTGAGTGAATACAAACAGGACCCGACAGAAAGATATTAAAAGATTGTAAAGGAAGATGAAAAAAGAATTTCATTTGCTCCAGATTCAACTATCTTTCTCAAGCCTCCCTTGTTACGGAGAAAATGACTCCTCCAAAAGGTTTTACAAAGACTTAAATCCTACCCCTCGCAATCATCTGGTTTGCCCACAGCCCAACTGCCTCATTAGCAATCTGAAATTGCACACAGTTGGAGAAAATATAGCAAGAGGATGTAGGCATTGCCATGGGGAAAAGAAAAGGCATCCATGGTGAATTCTGCTTCTATAAACAAAAAAGTATCTTAGTGGAATAAACATAAGCTTTCTCTTGAAGGAATCCCAGTTAGAATGTCATTAGAAATGGCAAAACCATTTCAACATCATAACAGTCCTATACTCCAGCTTTCTCAGCACGGAGATGACGCCAGATTTGTCAGGGGGAAAGGTAAACAAATGTTCCCAGCACTGTAACAGATAAAGTGATCTGGTGAGCCTCCCTGTTGAGAGAAAAAACTTAAAATAGGGAGTATTCTTCTATAACTATATTAATGTCTATGACTTCCCCCTAGGGACAAAATGATTTTTTTCCTTCTCATTATTAATCTTTATATAAAGCTGCTGTTCAGTTGCAGTAGGCATGGTATTTTTATATTTTGATAAGTCCCTCACATTGACTTTGACCCCTATTTCATGTTTGATTAGGAGATCCTAAATTGGAAAGGTAGGATTTTCTGTCTTCTTTTTAACAAATCTGCACCATAAGCAATTTCTAAAGATGACTGCCTTAAGCCATCTAAGTAGCTCTGTCAATCAGTGGTGGGTGCTTGCTGAGAATAGATTAAGCCTCCCTTCTGCATAGGCAGCTGCTCATTCAGACCCTCAGGTGTCTTCCCTCACAAGTCCTTGTCCCAACCCAGTCTCTTGAACGAACCCACATCCCCCTGTCAAACCAATGGCAGTCTCTACGTGCCCTGACAGCTTGTCCAACTTAATTCCTCATCCACTGAATTTCCCTGAAGTCCCTGCCCTCTCTTTACTCATGTAGATAGGTCCTTAACATTTGATGGACTTTAAAAAAGATTTTACTAGGGAAAAAAAAAAATCAACAAACTTTTGTGCTCCGTGAAGAAGGTGTGACCAAACTTTGCTATTACGTTAATCACCTTGAGGTAATAAGGAGAGTGTCACCCGTGTAGCAAAAGAAAACCTGACGGCTACTACAATCATACCCTGTGCAGAGGAACTGTAAAGTTTTCTACAAAGCCTGGGTGGCTCAGTTGGTTTAGCATCTGACCCTTGATTTTGGCTCAGGTCGTGATCTTAGGGTTGTGAATCGAGGCCCGTGTGGGGTTCCATGCTAGGTGTGGAGTCTGCTTAAGATTCTCTTTTTCCCTCAGCCCCCACCCACCCCCACCCCCGGTCCCTCTCAAAAAGCCTTTGAGAGACTCAGATTTAATGGTATGGAAAAATATTCCCTTCAGAAGCAGGTCATAGGTTAGAGCACGAGTTTGAGTCACATTTTACTTACCGGTTTGCTGCAAATGCAGATGTGGCACTTAAACTTCTGAACCTAATATTAAATTAGCATCTGTTGGGTCTGTCCCTCACCTCCCTTATCAAAGTGTCTGAGGGGGAAAAAAGTCCAATACTGACCTTCATCTTCCACATGGAAAAAGCTTTGTCCCGGGAGCATATTAAGGTGATTTGATTATACAGAGTGTTTTAGAAAAAGCTACTGCAATGATTCTTAACATTTGGTCCCTAAGAAAACAGTATCAGCAATAACCTGACATTTGGTATTTATGCAAATTCTCTGGTCCTGCCAGAGAGCCCAGCCCAGACCTGTGAATCAGATTCTAGAAGTGGGTCCAGCAGTGTAGCCTCTGACAAGCCTTTAGGGATGATTCTGGAGCATGTTCAGGTTTGAGAGCTACTGAATGATGCTCTGACAGGAAAGTTAATGCCACCAATAAACTCCACTTCCTCAGAGGAAAAAGCTTAAATGGTAGGTTCCATGTAGGCCCAACACATTCTGATGCATGGACAGAAATGTTTGCTGTTTGGACTTAAGAGTATCATTTGGAGGTAAATTAATCCTTTTCTTTCCTGGCATAACTGAGCTTCATGAAGGCTCTCCCCAGAGATTTCTAATCAGCTTTTCTAGTTCTTTCAAAAAAATCAACAGCTAATCCACTTTGCTTGACTGGCCCAGGGCCTCTAGAATGACCTTGGACACTTTCTTCTTAATTGATGAGCTCTGGACCATTTGCCTTAATGCTACACTACCATTTATCAGTACTGAGTTATACTTAATGACATAGTCTACTGGTGTAAAGACTAGGTGCAAACTGATTAAGTTAAGATGACTACTAGTTACGAGTGAGTTTTGTTTTTAGAAGATAGTTTCCAAGGCTCGGGGTGGCTTATAAAACCTGGAAAGCACAGCCAACGTAGAGATCATCCCAGCTCCTTTCTAGGCTCCCTCATTTGAATTGGTGCAGAAACAGAGTAGAGAGCCAGCAAGTGACTCTGTTTATAAAGAGGTCTTACAAAATAGAACTTAAGGTTGTTATTGTGTGTGCACATGTGTATATGTTTCCTGAAATCTCACCTGTAAAGAGCATACTTATAGGTACTTAAAACATCCATATACATTCTGACCCCCCATTGGGGGGATCTAGAAAAGTAATTCAAAGTGTACAAAAGGCTGCCTAAAATGAAGGCTTAGCAGTGATATTCTGGAGGAGAATTCTGTAACTGTTACTGACTCCAGGCCTCCCTTAAAAGGAGTCAAATTTGTCAGATATTTTGGAATGATTGCTTTTTCAGGAATTACTGAAAAAGAATAACTGATACATCATGATGTGTTCTGCCTGCTTCTCTAAAAATCTGTGTGCTCCTCTCCTGTTGCTGGTCAAAGTTTGAGCATTTGAGTATCTGTTTTCTGTCTCCAAGAATATTTCCTCCTGGGTTCTTTCCCCTTTATCCTATCTCTCTTTCATACCTGATCACCAAATAGCTCCAGCTAAAGCAGTCCCTCCTTTTCTTGTCTCAATTGTATGATATCCATTTACATATTCTTTTCCTAAAAGTCAAAGTCTCACTAAGAGTCTGCTTTCTAGAATAATCACCAGTCTCAAGATGCTTTGGTGATGGGAAACATACCTTTGTGGGGGGAGGGGCTGAATTAGATTGCCTGGGATTCATGCAGATCCAGAGCCTTGACCTTCCTCCAGAACTTCAGAGTCTATTGTGGTATTTCTACACTCTGAAACACAAGGCGAAATTATAGTGGTGGCTTGCCTTAGTCCACAACCCATGGTTTGTGTTATTGGTTCAGTCCTAAAACCTTGAAACAAACCTGGAATAAAAATTTCTTTCAGAAAGATTAGGGGGAAATTTTATATGCTCTAAAGACTCTTACTTATGAGGCACACCAAAAAGACCTTGATATCAGAAGGCGACAGATAATTGTTTTCTTCTCCCAACTGTTTTGCCTTTCAGGGCCATTCATGGTGATTTTCCTAGGTCAGTGGTGCAATTCAACACTCTTCTAATAAGCCATAATAATTGTTGGCACAACTGTTATTACAATGGGACTTTCCTGGGTTTCATCCATTCATATCTATAGACCATAGGAAGCTCACACTGGGAAGACATGGGTAGCTTCCCAGACAAGGGCAAGGAAAGGATTTAGCATATCGTACATACTATATATATATGCACTGTGAGTATTCTGAAGAGGGGCAAATGAGAAGGGAGAATTTAGGCAGGAAACTAATTTAGAACTTCACTCTTGCCTTTGATGGTTACTGGTGGCAAGTTGTTCCTACTGATAAGTCTGGTAAAAACTTTTCTAGTAAATTGAACTCCTCTTGAGCCAGAACAGGTAATCCGTAAAGAAAAAAAAAAAAATGTGGCAGATCATTGGGCCAGAAACGACCTCTCCTGAGGAAGTGATCACAAATCACCTGCACAGGGCAAAAAAAAAAAAAAAAAAAAAAGGAAAAACCACTTGTTCACATCTTGTATGGGCAGTTTAAAGGACCTACTACAAATAACCTTCAAAGACAGAGAGGGAGAGAGTGGGAAGGAGAGCTTAAAAATGGAGAGGAGATTTTACCTTGAGAAATGAAATAAGCAATCCTAATATTCCTCTAGTTGATTCTGAAAATGGTCACATGTCTACAGCTATTTATTAAGTAACTTCACTGCACTTTGAAGTTCCTGAGTGGTAGTGATATGCCAGTAATGCACTTAGATATTTGAGTTCTTTGGGTTTTCTTCTTTACGCCAATGAATGTAATCTCTATACCTGCCATTCTGAGTATACACACACACACACAGATGCAACCACAGACACACATATATTAAGGTAAATGCATCATCTATTACTCATTTTGTAGGAGACGCTATGTATAAAAATCAAGATTCCAGTGGCCTCATTCTGTGTGTTTCAGTGATAACATGTAGTGGGGAATAAAGGTATACTCTCACACCTGCCTAGCTGACCATATTGTTAAAATTATAACCTTAAGCAACACTGTTAAAAATGCCTGTGTAAAATATCTTCTCTAGTATCAATGAATCAATATATTTTGAATTCAACTTTCAAAAATATGTGCTAAACTTAAATATTTTTGTATCTGTGGTGTTTTCCTATTAACTTATAGTAGTGAACAAGTGATCACACACCTGATACCATCAAGAAGGAAAATGGTCTAAATGAAAAGTTAAAAGGAGAGGTTTTTAAATAGTCTTTTGCCAAAGAGAATTGTTTAATGAAAATGTAGATTCATTTCTTTCATTATGAATGTGATTATAAGAAATGCTCACCCTATTATCCTCTAGCTTTTGAAAATCAATGTTTTGTACTCCTAAGGGCCAAGGAAAACATTCTTCAAACTAGTGTAATACACAGACACCTTGGAAATGAAAGGTACAGTAACTTGGTCACAGCATAATGCTAATTAGCATTCCAACATTCAAGGGTACATACATCAGTCTTCCCTATAATTCTGCACTGAATCACTTTTGGGAATTTCAGCTAATCCTTTTGAATGAAAGGCACCAACATTAATGACAGATCTTGTCTAAGATGGAAAGCATTCACATGTTCCCTTTCAGGCATGGTCATGAGTGGATGGAAATTGCCATCTAGTCTTCCCACCTAATCATCTCATGTAAATTACTCCAAGGTCTAACAATGTTGCACAGAAGGCTAACAGACTATGTGTACCAAGGATGTTTCATTCGTGCAGTTAGCAAGAACTAGCCATTTACAAAATATATTCAACGATTTGTAAATAAAATTTTTGATTCCTATAGTTTTGTTCAAACTGCTATCTTTTAAAATACTTAGATTTTATTTGAATTTTGAAAATAATCTGTTATAAGTTAGATGTTGCTTTTTGACTCTGTGATTCAATGTACACTCAGCCATATTCCTGTGGGGAAATATCAATTCTATTGATTTCCTTGGCATGAGCCAGAGATTCATAGTTTCTTTAAGGACTCTAAGTATGAGACAAAACCAAAATTAAATTCGAGTGAAGAAATTAGAAACCTATTGTATAAAATGTATTTTTAAAATCTTAAGATACATGTGATTTACACTGCCTGTTATTCTAGTCTCTTTGTGAAATAACCACAGCATAATATTTGTTAAGACTCTGAAACACCAAATATTTGTGATGTTTGTATAGCACCGTTGTTATAATATGTGATTTCAAATGGTAAGCATCTTTGTTGTAATCATGTGAGCCCACAGAATTCCTGCTGTTATGTACAACCAGCTCTCAGAATTCAGATTTCCTGCAGCTGCTGTATCACCAATAAATGAGAATTGTGAAAACAATTTTTTAAAGAATTGAGTTTATGCTCACTGTGCATTTTCCTAATGAATGAATTCAAAGAGTTTTATTTTTACTAGAAATGCTCTCTTTCAGTCACTAAATACAACTGCTGATTTCAACCATACTACCATTCAACAGTTTCTATATTCTTGATCTAACTACCCAAAATTGGAAGCTTATTGCAAGGTGTGTCCTAACAAATGTACAATAAATGACTTTTCCTGCATGCTGCCTGAGATATGTTATAATTTGAAATGTCTTATAAAAAAAACCCTACATATTTTTTTTAATTTATTTATTTATTTTTATTTCCAGCATAACAGTATTCATTATTTTAAAAAACCCTACATATTTAACCCAAAATTGAACCAGCAATATTTCTCATGTGTATGATGGTATGTTAATATGAAAATCAGAAGGATTTTCTGTCATACATGTTTTATGTGACATTTAATCTTGTTAAACTGTAATCTATGAAGTATATTCAATGCCTGAACTAGTCAATTCTGTACAAATCACTGTCTTAACTGTTTTCCTGATCTTAACCATATTTTCCAACACTTAAAAATATAAATGTTTGTAAATTAGCCATTCATTTTTTAAAAAATCAACTTTTATGTATCTTCAGTGTTACTCAGTTAAGTAACCTGAAACAAAGAAGAATTTAAAGCCTTCCTTGTCATAGTCCAGTCCAGGCTCAGGGACATTTCAGCTAAGCAGAAATCCATTCATTCATCCGGCAAAATTTACTGAGCATCTGCTGTGAACTAGGCTTTATCTGAAATATTAGGAGAATTCTCAAGAACCAGAGAAATCACAAACCTCTATCTCCCAGTGAGAAATTTCTGAACTCCCCTATACCATTCTTCCATAATTTCCATAGAATTAAATTACTTTGTTTCTCCTACATTAAAACAAAGATAGAAATTATCCAAGGAAAGATCTTGGATTAAAACACAGTCCATCTGGCTCAAGAAAATGCAACTATCACAGAAGTAAGGTCTTAAAGTCATATTTAAAAAATTAAATTAAAACCCAATATAAGAGATTTGACCCTAACTTCTAGAAGAAACCCTTGAAACCTGCATATTGGGTTGGTTTCAAAACATTAAGGTTCTTTGTTAACATTTCCTAAAATGTTTCCTTAAAATAGACACCTAAAATGGTGTCTCTGTAGGGGATCAAGGAATTCTGTGAAAGAGGAGGAAAATGACTGATGTAAGGGTATTTATCTACGTAATACCATGGAAAGGAAGACACCTAGGATGTTTTCTCAATGACAGATTTCCGTACATGTACCATGTCTGTTTATCACTTTTTAAAAGTGCTTGTATGTCACCCCCTCACTTACAGCCAGATTCACATCTGAAATCTGACACATTCTCATTTTTCTTATTTAAGGAGATGCTGCCACTGTCTTTCAGGATGAATTGTTGTTATGACAGAGATAAGGGGGTTTCAGATCCAGCCGTGTCAGAAGATCAAGCAGGATCAAAGAATGAAGCCCAAAGTTCCAAGGCAATTGAATAACTTGGAAGAAACATAAAACCTTCCACTGTGGTGCTTAGGGTAATGAGGCTGACAGGTGCTCTATGCCTTGACCCTATATCACACATTAATTTCAGCAGCATTTGAAGTTCCTCTGAACCTGCTGAAACCAGCTGTAACTTGCCATTCTCACAGAGAGTTATTAAGTCATTCATCGCTGTAAATAATGGAGCAATGGAGGCAAGATTAGATCTATCCAAACAGCTACACATGCACAAGATAAAACAGTGCTCAGAGATGCTGGTTTGCAGAATCAGAAAACCCTGGATTCAAATTCCAGCTTTGTCAGTCTACCTGGGTAGTCTAGCCTTGTGAAAATCCTGTCACCATGCAGAATCTCAGTTTCCTGGTGTATAAAATCAGACTAATAGCATCTGCTCTTTAGGACTGTCTTAAGGGGTCAAAGAAATAATTAATATTTACTAAATACCTGGCACAGTATCTGATACATGTACGTCACTCAAAAAATGTTAATTGGTATTTGTGTCCTATGCAATATTTATATCCCTTATGCCAGTGATAAAAATTCTCTCCCTGACCAAACTTGAGTCACACCCCTGTAAAACCTCTTCTTGAGAAGGCCCTGACCTTGGGATCTGTCCCTGGCTCACTTAGTCCAGTCTTAGCAAAAATCTTGTTGGGTCATTTTAGCCGAAGTCCTCCACCCTTGATATCTGATCAAATTCCTCATCCCTCACCCTTGATATCTCACACCCTGGCCTGCCTTCAGCGAGAATCCTGTGGACTCAGTCTAGCAAAAATCACCTAGCTTGGATGTATCCTCTTAGTAATGTTCCTCCCACTGACCTTCCTCCTTGTTTCTTGCCTAGAAGTCCTCACTGTCCTCATTCTATTCAGAGTTGAACTCGGTCTCTCTCCCCGTCTCCCCATAGCAGCATTCCCCTTCTTAAATAAAGCCTTCCTTTCTTTAACAAGAATCTGAATACATTTTTTCTTTAACACCAGCAATCTCTTCCATGCTGAGAGATGAAAAGACCAAATGAGACTGATTCTAACTCTAACTACTAATTCTAACTACAAGTAGACTTAGCCAACATTTACTGAGTGCTTGCTACCAGACAAGCAACATATTGAGTACCTGGATTATCACTCTGTTCCTCACGAAAAACCTGAAGAGTGTAGTTTGTCCCTTTTTACACATGAAAACTTTGAAGGTGAGAGAAATTACATATTTGCCCCAGATCACATAGCTACTAAGTAGCAGAACCAGAATTTGAATTCAAGTTGGCCTGACCCCGAAGCTCAAATTTATGATCATTGGGTTATTCTGCCTCTGTCAAGATCTTCTTGGTTTTGTTTGTTTGTTTGTTTGTTTGAAGATTTTATTTATTTGACAGAGAGAGAGAGAGAGAGAGACAGTAAGAGACGGAACACCAGCAGGGGGAGCAGGCGAGGGAGAAGCAGGCTTTCCCCAGAGCAGGGAGCCTGATGCGGGCCTCCATCCCAGGACCCGGGGATCATGACCTGAGCTGAAGGCAGATGCTTAATGACTGAGCCACCAGGGTGCCCTGCCTACTTGGTTGGTTTGAATAAACTCCCAAATTGACATAAAATGATATATCTACCAATATATGCCTCCTGTACAATCACCATGAATAGGTCAAAAAATTCCATACAGATTTGATTGATACAACTCCACAATAACAATCCTACATCGTTATTACCACAGGTCTTATAACTTGTGGCAAGAAATCCAATAGAATGTTTTATCGGTAAAGAGACGTTAGCTAATAGTCCCCAGATGCAAGGAAAGTTCACTAAGTTTTTCGTGCCTCATCCAAGTCACCTTAGACACAGCTCATTCAATATCACCTGCAATGTTTCAGATAACCACAGAGAACAGAGATATTTATTTCTGTCTGTTTTGGCCTGCTTATCTGTATACATCTGATTTGGGAACAAAAATAAGTCTAATTTCGCTTACAGATCTAAGCACAGTTCTTTTAAGAAATCAAGCTACGAGATCATCCAAAGCAACAAGAAGGCCATGCCTATGCACATAATCCACGAATGGGCACAATTACCAGTCCAAAATGTGCTTGAGTTTACCATGATATCTCCTTGTTGCAAATGACCATTTCGTTCTAGAACTGCCCTCATAGCGGCTACAGTGCCGCCCCACTCCCATCATCTGGGAACAGCCGTGATTCTGCATGACATGGAGTCCCCCAAACAGGGAAGGACGATGTAAGTGAATCCAGAGCTGAGCCAGTAAACTCTTGATCTTCTTTTCAATTTTAATAATTGAACATGTTTAACTGTAGACTCTCAAGATCCTACCCCCTTACATGCCTATGTATGTGGAACCAGGAGCAGCTCTCCCGGGCTCTGTGCTCAGCCATTCAACGGCAAATAAAGCCTCACCACATTTCAAGGGATAATGGCGGATGCACTGTAAGTATACCTTTAGCAAAAGTTCATATTCGATCTTTGGTTGGCACCTGAGTCAGATGCTTTCTAAATGCCTCTGCTTCCACATTTCAATTACTGGCTAAAAACAGAATTCCATAAAATATTTTCAGAAATTCAGAGATGATAAATCTATAATATATGAAGTTATCTACAGTGGTCCCATGCATGTCCCATCTACTGAAAGGAAATCATTTCATCTGAGCAATAACGTGGGCCTACACTGCCAAAGAATTGATATCGCAGGGAAATTTTTATTTTCATAAAGCAATGACAAATTATTAAATAGGCTATATGCAATAAAAAATTTATTCTATGTTCTTTTCTTACTATACCTAACTAAAAATAAGGTCCAAGTGTAATCAGAGTCCAGCGACACAAACCAGAAAATACAACAAAAGGTCAAGCCCTCATCAAACAGCTACACCTGTTCTGACAGCTCTGCTGGTTTTACTTTATGAGGAAAAATGTTAACAGCCTTCTTTGGTTACCATGAGAACTAGAGGACAAACAACCAAGCAAGTTTCCTAGAGGGAAAAAAGAACGTGGCCATCTGTTTTAAAATTCTAGCCAACAAATTCCAAGTGTATGTAAGTCCCAGCCCTAAAGAAGCCAGAACTTAAAGATGGAAAAAAAAAAAAAAATCACACACACACACACACACACACACACACACACCCTCATGTTTATTGATCAGAGGGCACTCATGTCCCCCATGTTTGGGACACTGCAAGAAAAAAATGGGGTAAAAATTATGGTTCCTATTACTGATTACAGAAAATCTGTATTTTTGTGACTCAAGCCTCCATGATGCCTCAGCCCTCAACACATTCCTGAGGGGTCCTTCTAAGCCAGAGGTCCATAAATTCCATTAGAAAGATTAACTCAAAATTCTTAACTAATCTCCTTCTGTTGACAAATCAAAACCGAGACTTCTCTCAAGCATCCTTCCCCAAAGACTTCTCCATTCAATAGAAAAATGACCAGAGTGCCCATGTCTTTCCAAAGATGATCAGTAGCGAAGACCAATTAAAAAAAAAAAAAGCCAATCGTCAAAAAACAACATACACATATACATATGGCTACAAGTAGAACAGAAAAATATCAGCGCGTTTTAAGAATTGATGGAGGATGAAACAGAAAAAAAAATTGGCAAACATCAGAGCCTTTAAGGTCCATCAACCAGGGCACTTCATTTCATTTAAGTCAGACGAAGCCTGAGAGGAAGCAACATATTTTGTAGTCATGGGAAGCACTAGTGCTTGACCTGCTGTGACTTCTGAAAAATTGCTGTGCCTTAGTTCTGTGTTGGGGGAACATATGAGTCTATGCATCACTGTATTACAGTTGCCTGACTCCTAATATTCCTCCAGAGGGGCTCTATAGAGTAATGGCTCAAGAGCGTAAATTCTGAAGCCAGAGTACTTGGGTTCAAATCCCAACTCTGCTAAACTCTGTGATCATGGAAAAGTTACTTACTTTGTGCCTCAGTTTCTTCATCAGTAAAATGGGAAAATAATGGCACCTAGCTCATGGAGTTCTTGTAAAAATGAAATGAATTAAGATATACAGAATCCTTAGAGCGTGCTATGTAAAAGTCACATACTGTCTTCTCTGCCCAAAGACAGAGACCTGTAATTGGTTCTATTTACGCTTCATCCATAGTGAACTAGGACTTGACTCTTAATGTTTAGGAAAATAGAAACAGAGAAGAAGAGAAGCCACTGAGACACAACTGGGAAAAGACAAAAGGAAAAATACAAAAGTGAAAGTAGTGGCGTGAGATGGACACTGAAGGACTCATTTTAATGTAAAAGAGGGAAAGGGAGGTGAAGTTACCAAAGAAACTTGGTGAGTTTAAAGTACTGATACAATTAGTGATGCCTGCTAAGTATCCCACGACTTTTATTATTGTATAATAAAAAGGAATATTAACAATAGTTCACATTTAGTAAGTGCCAGCCACTGCTAGACACTTTGAATACGTTCAACTCACACACACACAAAATCTCCGTGAGTATGGTATTATAATCCCCATTTTTCTCAAATGAAAAACTTGAAAATTAAAGAGGCTCCTAGTGTCCGAATCTTCTGTGATGACAGAGCCAGCATGAAGACCAGTCTGACTCCAGAGGCTACAACCCAACCACTGTGCTGCGCTCACTCCTACACAGGCGCCAGGACACGGATACAGTTCTGGAAAAATCCATGGAAATGTTTTTGGAAACAGACATTTAAAAACAAAAAAAAACCCCACAATCCTGGACTCTTCTGTTCTCCTCCTTGTGGGTTTTTTTGTTTGTTTGTTTGCTTGTTTTTGTGGGTTTTTGGTGTTATAGTAATAGTTTTAAATTGTATAACTCCACCAGTAGCAAAGAACTTTTACTCTTTGATGGTCTTAATGATTCTGTGGATGTTTTACAGTTGTTACTACATGTATGCAAACAAAAATAAAAAGCAAAAAACAGTAGAGCTTCAGAAAGCAGCATAATTGCAGAACCAGGCCTCTACTATGAGCAGAATAAAAGTAATCTTCACATTACAAATATATATACTTATGTGTGGTATGCATGCGTGTGTATGTGTGTGTGTGTGTGTGTATTTTAGTCCCATACATCAAAATACTGTAAATCAAATCTAACTTTCCCACATGGGGGAAAAAATGTGAAAAATGGGAAGTTAGGTTTATAACCACAGGCACTTAGGCTTGATAAATGATTACATTCCAGAAGACTGAAATACATCGTTTTCTAAGCTGAAATACATGGTTTTCTAAAATGCATATAAATCTTTTTCACAAGAAAACTAATTGCAGAAAATTATGTCAAAGTTAACATTGCATCATGGCATACTTGGCAAAGTTCTTATCTTATGAATTTTTCATAGCTCCTTCAATATTTCCATAGCACCAGGTCAGAAGGTGAAAGAACATGTTTATTGTGATCATAAAATTCAAGAAGTATGTTTTGGGAAGAAATTTAATAGAAATCCCTGAGAAAGATGCAGAGTCACTAGTCATCCAAAAAAACTTATACAGTGTCCCCTTCCTTCCACTGTAATGACATTGTAGCACTATATCCATGGCAGGCGCAAGAGAGCAAGCCACTGTTCAAAGTTGGGATTAATTTCCTCCAACTGGCAAGATGACAAATGATCGTTTACATGCTGTATATGAGAATCTCTTAGGAATAACATGTGTTTAATTGGTGAAGTGCTTTAAGGGTAATTACTTTGCATCAAGACTGCTTATATGAATTTAGGACTGAATCTCTGACCAGGAGAGGGCATTTCCTTTTGATCTACTAATAATGAGAAACACTGAATAAACTATTGTCTTTATGTAAATGATTAAATGGAATTAAAGATGAATTTAGAACCAATAGAAGATTTATTTTTCCCCCTCATATGCCAGAGTATAGAAGTTTTCCTTGACTACTTCTGGGGGTTTATTTTACTAAATTGTCTTATGTAGTCACACTGAAGATGTTCAGGAAATTAAGCCAAAGCCATATGCTTGACCTAGGGTGGTACTTGTGTACTGAATGATTAAATGAATGAGAGGATGGAAGGGTGGATGGATGGATGGATGGATGGATGGGTAGCCCAGGAAAAGTCAGGGTCTAAGGATAAGACGAGACCCACTGTGGTAGATCAGGCTATTGGGAAGATTTCAGTCTTAAACAATTAGAGAAATGCTTTTAACTCTGGCTACACTTTAATACCACTAGGGGAATGTTTATATAAATACTTGGCTTAGAACCCACTACAGGCCAATTACATAAAAATCTTGGTATAGGAGGGTAGATGGTACAACTTAGGTACAAGCATTTTTTTAAAAACCTTCCCAAGTAGAGTTAATAGGTTCTACAGATAAAAATACAAAGAATCATTTTTAGGGGCACCTGAGTGGCTCAACTGGTTAAGCATCTGCCCTCGGCTCACATCATAATGTCAGGGTCCTGGGATAGTGCCCTGCATAGGGCTCTCTGTTCAGTGCAGTGTCTGCTTCTTCCTCCCCCTCTGCCTCCCCATGCTCTGTTTATCTCTCTTTCAAATAAATAAATAAAATCTTAACAGAATAATCTTTTGTTTAAGTATGTCCCAGATACTACAGAACATACTTAGACTAAACATTATGTGTTTAGTGAAATTCAATATTTAACTGGGAGTCCTTATTATATCTTCAACCTTATTCCCTGATATATCTAATGTACCATATTTAGAACCTTTGAATTACACTGAGACAAGTGCCTGGAGTGTGACATCAAGAAAATACAACACCAGCAAACTAGGATGCCCAGGACACCCAGGATTTGGCAAATGACAATGGGGATACAGGTTTCAAAGCAGTACCTTATCATGGAAAATTTATGGGGGTCAAAGAGAATCCCCAGTTTCAGAGAAATTGGGGCATCTGATAAGCCACTTAGACAGAAGACTCAAGTTCAAGTGAGCAAAACAGGACCCCAACTGTTTACTAAGATACACTATGGGTGTTTTGATGGACAGAATACTGCCATGGAAGCAGAGTTGGAAGGTGAGAACAAAATTCACAAATAAGTAAAATCTTTCACTCTGGCACCAAATTATGGATTTTCTCTGCTAAGAGATGAACTCATTCCAGAGACTAGGGTGTGTAATTCCAAGGGAGTTCTCAAGTGACGTTAGTTCTGTGATTGGAGGCCTTCTGGGTTGAGACCTGGATATTCTTATGGCATAATCATCAAGTAAACCAATATTTACATCAAAAACTCTTAAGAATATCTCTATTGACCAGTATGCATGTCAGACAACAATCCAGATGAGGATAGTATGAAGAGTTTAAGCCTTGAGCAAGATAAATGTCAGTCACTACCATGAGAGTTTCCTTTTACAAACTGAAGATGGGAAAATAAAAATAGGACTTCCAGTACTACCTTGAATAAAAGTGGTGAGAGGGGACATCCTTGTCTTGTTCCTGACCTTAGGGGAAAAGCTCTCAGTTTTTCATCGCTGAGTATGCCATTAGCTGTGGGTTTTTCAGATAGGGCCTTGTTTCCTCTAAATCTACTTTGTTGAGGATTTTTATCATGCATGGATAGTGTACTTTGTCAAATGCTTTTTCTGCATCTATTGAAATGATAATTTTTTTTATCCTTTCTCTGGATGTGATGTAGCCTGTTGATTGGCAAATATTGAGCCACCCTTCCTCCTCAGGAATAAATCCCACTTGATTGTGGTGAACGATTTTTAAAAAATATATCATTGGATTTGGTTTACCAATATTTTGCTGAGGATTTTTGCATCTATGTTCATCAGAGTATATTAGCCTGTGGTTTTCTTTTTTATAGTGTCTTTAAGTGGTTTTGGTGTCAAGGTGATGCTGCCCTCTTAGAATAAATCTGGAAGCTTTCCTTCCTCTTCTATTTTTCTAGTAGTTTGAGACGAATAGATAATAACTCTTTTGTAAATGTTTGCTAGAATCACCTGAAGCCGTATGGTTCTGGGCTATGGTTTGTTGGAAATTTTTTGATTACTGTTCAGTTGCATTGTTGATACTCTGTTCAAATTTTCTATTTCTTCCTACTTCTGTTTTGGGAGGATATAGGTTCTAGGAGCTTATCCATTTCTTCTAGGTTGTTCAGTTTATTGGCATATGCTTTTCAAAATATGCTTTTATAATTCTTTGGAGTTCTGTGGTCTTATTTATTCTTTCATTTCTACTTTTGTTTTAGTTTTTTTTTTTTTTTTAATGACTCTGGCCAGTCTTGTTGATCTTTTCAAATAAACTGCTCCCAGTTTTGTTGATCTTTTCGATTGTGTTTTTAGTTTCTATTTCATTTATTACTATTCTAATTTTTATTTCCTTTCTTCTACTGGTTTTAGGTTTTCTTTTTTTCCCTGCTCCCTTAGATAGCTATAAGGTTAGGTTGTTTGAGATTGTTGTTTCTTGAGGTAGGCCTATATTGCTATAAACTACCCTCTTAGAACAGCTTCTACTGTATCCCAAAGATTTTTTAACTACTATGTTGTAATTTTCATTTGTCTCCATATATTTTTCATTTCCTCTTTGATTTCACAATTGACCCATTATTATTTAGTAACATGTTATTTAACCTCCATGTATTTATATTCTTTCCAGATTTTTTTTTTTTTTTTTTTTTTTTTTACTGGCTGATTTCTAGTTCCATAGCATGTGGTTGGAAAGGACAACATGGTAGGACTTTAATCTTCTTGAGTTTGTTGAGGCTTTTTTTGTAGCCCAACATGTGAACTATTCTGAAAAATGATTCACAGGCACTTAGTAAGAATGGGCATTCTGTTCTAGGATGAAATGTTCTGAATATACCTGTTATATCATCTGGTCCAATGTGTCATTCAACCATTATTATTATTCCTTGTTGATTTTCAGTTTGGATGGTCCATTGATATAAGTGGGGAATTCAAGTCCCCTACTATTATTATGTCAATTTCTTCATGTTTGTTTTTAGCTGCTTTATATATATGGGTGCTCCCATGTTGGGTGAATATTTATAATTGTTATTATCTTCTAGTTGAATTGTTCTCTTTGTGATCATATATTGTCCTTTTTATCTTTTCTTACAGTCTTTGTTTTAAAGTCTATTTTGTCTGATATTAAGTATTGCCACCACGGCTTTCCTTTCACTTCCAGTTGCATGATAAATGCTTTCCACCCCTTCACTTTCAATCTCTATACATTTAGGTCTGAAATGAATCTCTGGCAGACAGCATACTGATGGGTCTTGTTTTTTTTTTTTTTTTAAATCTATTCCACCACCCTATGTCTTTTTTTTTTTTTTTTAAGATTTTATTTATTTATTTGACAGACAGAGATCACAAGCAGGCAGAGAGGCAGGCAGAGAGAGAGGAGGAAGCAGGGTCCCTGCTGAGCAGAGCCTGATGCGGGGCTCGATCCCAGGACTCTGAGATCATGACCTGAGCCGACGGCAGGGGCTTAACCCACTGAGCCACCCAGGCGCCCCCACCTTATGTCTTTTGTTTGGAACATTTAGTCCACTTACATTCAAAGTAATTATTATTAGGTCTGTACTTATTGCCATTTTGTTACTTGAAATGGTTATTTTTGTAGTTTCTTACTGTTCTTTCTCTGTAGCGCTCTGGTTCTCTGTTCTCTGTTTCTGTTCTTCTCTTGCTCTCTTCTCATGATTTGTTGACTTTCTTTAGTGATGTATTTAGATTGCTCTTTAATTTTGCTCACCTACTACCATGAGGCTTATATATAACATCTTATGCATATAACAGTATATAGTAAACTGATGGTTACTTAAATTTGAACTCATTCCTTACTTCTCTTCCCCCTGCCACCATGGTTTAGGTATAGTGTGTCATCCTTTTGTAAATCCCTTGACTGATATTCACAGATGCTGCTGTTGTGCCTCCTAGCTTTTTTACTCTTGCAAATGGTCTTTCCTTTCTTCTCAAAGTCCCATATAACATTTTGGTTTAGTCATGAGGAATTCCTATAACTTCTGTTTGTCTTGGAAACTCTCTCTCCTTCTATTCTGAATACTAGCCTTGCTAGATAGAGTATTGTTGGTTACGTGTTTTCTTCTTTCAGCACTTTGAATATATCATGCCACTTTCCTCTGGCCTACAAAATTTCTGCTGAAAAATAAGTTGACAGCCTTATGGGGTTTCCCTTTTATGTAACTGTTTTCTTTTCTCTCATTGCTTTAAAAATTCTCTATCACTAATTTTGCTATTTTAATTACTGTGTGTCAACTCCTTGGGTTGATTTTGTTGTGGGTTCTTTGGGCCTTCTCTCTGTGCCTTCCTCAGATTTGGAAGATTTTCTTCTATTCCTTCAAAAAACCTGTCTGCCCTCTTTTCTTTTTCCTTCGGGGATCCCTATAATGCAAATGTTACTATGCTGGATGGAGTCATTGAGTTCCTTTAGTCTATTTTCATTTTTTTCTCTCCTGTTTAGCTTGATTGTTTTCCATTCTCTGTCCCCTAGGTTGTTAATCAATTCTCCTGCTTCCTCTAGTCTAATATTTATTCCACCTAGTGTATTTTTAATTTCAGTTTTTGAGTTGTTCATCTGATTAGTCTTCTTAATGTTTTCTCTCTGTTGAGATCCTCCACTCTTTTCTCAAGTCCAGTGCGTATTTTTATGAACATTACTTCCAATTCTCTATCAGGCATATTACCTCCATTTTGTTTAGCTGTCTTACTGTGATTTTGGTCGTGTTCTTTCATTTGGGACATATTCCCTCTATTTCATTTTGTCTAGCTTATTGCATCTGTTTCTATGGGTTAATAGAGTCAGCTACCTGTCTTCTGATCTTGAAAGTAGCAGCCTTATGAAAAAGAGGTCCCACAGTGCTTTGCACTGCAATGTTCCCTGTTCACCAGAACCTAGCACTCCAGGGGTATCACCTATGTGTGTTGTGTGTACCCTACTATCGTGGCTGAGCTGTTTTTGTCTTTAGTCCAGTCATCTGCTGGCTCTTGCTGCCTATTGTGGGCAGGATTTGGTCCCTATGTTGTTCATGGGCCAGTCTGGGGCCACCTCCGGCTTGAGTTGAGTCAGAACAGGTATTTGCCAGAAAGGCAGTAGTACCGAATTGCAAGGCACTTTCTCCTGAGCTTTCATTGGTGGGTGAGACCAGCAGCCAGACTACATGTGTTACTCCAGCACACCATTGGGGATACGGTCAGGCTGGTGTATGTGGTTTTCTTTCCCTCTCCCTGATGCAGGAGTCATAATGGAGTGGTGCCAGCCCCAATAGGGGCTGCTTACGTACTGCCTGGCTCATGGCACCGCTTTGGATTGGCTCTGGCAAAAGGGTGTATTGAAGGGGGCAGGGCCACAGAATGCAAGGGCAGGGCATGAGAAGCCAGCAAGTCTGTGCTGTCAGATGCAGGAGGGACCTGCAGCTCCTCTGTATGCTGTCCAGAAGGGATGGAGAGGGCAAGTCCTCTAAGAGCACAGGGACAGGGCAAGCTATTAACAAGCTAACTGCAGAGTATATGTGCTGTGCTGGTCCTGCAGCTCAAACTGGGGCAAGGTGGGGTGGGGTGGGGGGTGGGAATGGCACTTGCGGCTCTCCTCTTCTTACAGGAGTCTCCCAAAGATCCCTGGCCCTCCAGCACACAGATTAGTAAATAAATCTTCTTCCTGTGTATCTGGAGTATTTTTTCAAACTTCCTCTCTATGTTGTATCTCAGTGGGGTTGTTAGTTGTGCTTTTTAAAAGCAGAGACTCAATTTCTTATCATTCTCCAGCTCTCCCAGAACTGAGCCCACTGTTTTATGTTTTGTTTTTGTTTTTGTTTTTGTTTTGTTTTGTTTTTAAGTTCCAGGTATTAAGTCCCACTGATTGTAACAGTTCACACAGTTAGACCTCTCTGGTTTTCAAAACCAAATGTCATGGGAATTTATCTTCCCAGTGTGGGTCCCCTGTGCCTGGGGTGCTGGGTGTGGTGTCTGCTCCTTTCTCTTCTCCATGCAACATCCCTCCCTTCTAGGGACAGTCTTGAGTGTTGGTTTGGCACCTGACCACATCTTTACCCTTCCTAGCTGTGAAGAGTCTATTCTACCAGTTTTCAGTTAATTTTCTGGGTTATTTACACAGACGTGGATGTTATCTACATGTATCCTTGAGACTAGTTGAACTTAGGATCCTCCTACTCCACCATCTTTCCCAGAAGCTCCCTGAAACTAAGCACTAACTTTACTTGCTTATAGCTGATTGGCTAGTAAACTGCAAGGCCATGCTTACAGGAAGAAGCACTATTGTTTAAGGTGAGAGTCAACATTTCAGGGAAATCAGGACTGTTATAGTTACTTGACTGTAGGAGGATGGTTTATAGGTATACTCAAATTGTAGCCTCCATTTTGGTTTTCATCAGTAGTAAAACATTTAATAACTTAGTAGTAAAACAAAGTGTTAAATTTCTAAGTATATAGGATACAAGTTAAAATCACAATAAAAACAGTTTAGGATGTGTAAATGAAGAATAGAGAGATTAATAAATTAAACATAAATCATAGTCCAGAAATAAAGTCAATTACACATGGAAATTTGGTAGCATTCTAACTCAGCAGAGGAAAAATTGAATCAATAGAACACTTCAGAACAACTGCACATTCAACTTACAAACATGTAAGATACTTACATCACTATAACAAAAAATATTTTGGATGAATGAAGTATTTAAATATAAAATTAGAGTAAAGACAAATACATAATCGCAAAAGAAATATTTCTGAAAGATCAAATGTCAAATTGGTGATTTGAATTACACATGCAAAGCTTTAATCTAAATGGAAAAAATGCTATGAACCTCATTAAAATTAAAAACTGGGAAAAATATTCAGAGCAGATGGCAAAGAGCTATTTTCATTAGTATATATAGAGCTCTTAAAAACCAATAAGAAAAAGAACATTAAACCAATAGAAAAAATGGACAAAGGACAGGAACAATGCATAGATTTTAAATATATTAGGGTTTAAGTATATTAAATTTATATATAGGGTTTAAATAAATATTAAAATATATAAATTTACACTGACTTTTATCATCTTAATCATTGAAGTGTACAGTTCAGTGTATATATTCATGTTGTTAAACAGATCTTCAGATATGCTCTCAATATATGAACTACAAATTAAAACTAAATTTTCACCTAGTAAATTAGCCATAATCAAAATTTTTGTAAGGTGCAATATTGAGGAAAGAAACAATTACTCTAATCCTAACTGGTAGGAGTATAACTTAGCTTACCATCTTTGGATGGCAATTCAATAATTTCCAAATTTTAAGTGCAGACATTCTGATACAAGATTTATACTACTAGAACTTTTCCTCTAAGGATGTGGCCACATATGAACACAATCTAATAAACATAAAAACCAAATGTTTTTGCATTGTTTACAAACCTAAATATCCATAAATAATGTTACATCTATTCAGCAGAACAAATGTAATGGAATACTAAGTAGCCCCTATAAAGAGTAAGGTCAATTTTGGGATAATGATATGGAATAACGTCCAAAATATAACAGATGGTGTAGAATTCAACATGATGCCAATTGTGTTAAATATATATATATATATAATCAGGAGGGATAATTGATGTCCTCAGATATACAGAGAATTTCTTTGGAACCACTCACAAGAGTGTTTTGAGAGTTACCTCCAGGGACTGGGAGAGTAAGGTCGCTAGCACATAGGACACAAACATTTTTCACTGTAACATCTTGTACTACTTGAAATAAGCCACATTCATGTCTTACTAAAAACCAACAGCAACAAACCAAAGAAACTCTGAAACACAGTAATTTTCCTGTCCTTAATCTGTAGAAATTTTACCATCTGGGCATATTTCCCTCAGAGTAGAAGTTGTTCCTAGCAGCTGGACTGCCTGGACTTTCCTGAGGAAAGGAGGTGGGGAAATTTTGTAATCTCCTGGTGTCGGATGCCAGGCTATATAATGGTTTCTGAACTTGCAACATAAGAGGCAACATTACTAGTCCAATATTCTCTGTGTTCTCCTGAAAGTTAGATTTAAGCACCTAACCACCCATATCTGCTTTATGTTCATCTGCAACCTGGGAATAATAATGCCTGCCTACTTTAGAGGTTTGTGTGATGAAATAAAATCATGTTCACGAAAATGTTTCACTGACAATCATCATCATCATTTGCTTTATTCAGTTAGGTCCCTCAAATAGTTTTCAAAGTACACTAGCTTACCTGTACACTAGGTCATCTGATGTCACAGAAATGTCTCTCTTGCTTTCACTAATTAACCAAGGCAAGTCCAACCCATTGTTCTCTCATCCCACGTGAAAGTGGAATTTCGATAGCCTTCACTTTCAGAAACAGAAGGCATTTGAGGATGATCAGGTATCACCCCCACAACCAGGAAGCAATTTCACATAGCCTCTCAGAAAATGAGATAGATTATTCATTAAATTCCTTATACTCACTATTCATCTACTCAGTTTTCTCAGTGATATTCATCAAAAGTTTCCACACTGTTTCATATTTGAAATTTGACATCTCATGAATAGCAAGTGCCCTAGAGAAAGGACTTGTTAATACTGAAGTAAATTGAGGAGTAACAGGTGACTTGTTTCTCTCCTGTTCTTATTCCAGGCGGAGAGATCTTACAGAGAGGGTAAAATGTACCCTCTCTTCCTTTTCCTTTAATGCATGCCAGCTATACTTCCAGGGGCAGTGGTCCCTCTGAAGCTTCTGCTGGCTCAACACAGCCCATATCTGCCTTTGTACTGGTCTATAGGCAGGTTACCCTAGATTAATTCTCTGCATGATTGAGTCCTCCTCTGGCATCATACCTGCCTCTCCTCTACCATGTGAAGTTTTAGAGTTGGATTTAATCAGCTATCTCTCTTCTTTCCCCTTTCTACCACAAATATTAAGGTGAGGGTTTTTCCCAAAATTTTTCCTAAGAGGGAGTCACATTACCCATACATCCTTAAAAAAAAATCTCAGAAAAAGGGGGCACACACTCCATAAAACTTTATTTGGAAGAAAGAATCTTTTGGATTGAACATGCTAGCCTGAAATGCCCATGATTAATATTAGTTAAATGTTTATAGAGGTCACGTGACAGATTAGCTTGTAGACAATGAGGAAACAAGAAATCTCATAAAGGTGTAGTAATTATTCCTGGGGCATGAGTTCATAATTGTGTTAGGTATCATAAACAAGCTTTGGAAAGATCATTTGAAAAATCAACACAATAAGTTATGTTGTAGCTACCAAATACACACAAAAGAAATAATAAGGAGTATACTAATGCCTTTTGAAAGAATATTTGTGATGAGGGGCAATAAATGCCAGTTAAATCATCATGCACAGATTCAAAATGGACTATGTCTTAGATGAAAGTGAAGACAGCATACTCTGGAAAACTGAGATGGTTCAAAAGTGGCCCTATTCATGATGATGCCAATGCTGAGTATTTTATGTGTTTAAAATTTATGAAATGAGAGAAAAATACTGTATGACTAATTAATCTTTATAAAAGATGCTACTTTAATATGTCTGCATAACTAAAATATATTTTGACATTCACTCGCATACTGAAAAGCATACTTATTATAATTGAACATAACCTGTTTTGTGCGCCTGTGATACTTCCCAATGGGAAGGAAACACCTTATTTGGAATCTCGTATTTATGCTTGTATAAATTTGAGTCCCTCTTCATCTCATGTAATCACATATTTAAGAGAACTGAAGCCCAAGGAGATGGTGTTACCATCAAGACTCAGTGGTTAATGGCAGGGGTTTGATGAGATCCCTGGCCTCTATGTAGGCCACACACTCCTTTCAATCAGAGAGAGAAACCCCAGCAACATCATGAAGACAGGAATAAATGCAGTGGGAGGAGAAAGTAATGAGGACAGTAAATCAAGAATTTCTATAGGATGTTGGAAAGAGACCAGAAATGTCCAAAAGACATTTTCAGTTTTAAAAAAAGTAATGACGTATTGTCAGGGATGTCTACCATGGAATTCTGCCCTAAGTGACAGGAGAGGTACATGACTAGGTTAGGCCCATAAGAGTGTCCCCCTCTCCTGACCATAGTTGTGATTCCATCTAGGTCACAAGATTCAAGAAAGACCAGTTAGAATCTTCTGGAGAAACCTCTCCAGGGGTTACAGGGTGGAAACAAAGACTAGTGTCGCCACTGGCTGTGTTTCCTGGTCACATGGAGGAAACTCATCTTCAGTGAGTTAGAATAAGGTCAATACTTAAGAAGAAACAGGGTCAAGAAATCTAATGAAAAAGAGCACCCTGCTTTGAGTCCCTCATTCTGGCTGTTGCTGAAATAATGCCTGTATACTTCCCTGTCATAAGTACATTGAGGAAAATAGAGATAATCAAAAGAAACTAAAAACCAACTATACTCATTACTCAGAAAGGAATACAAGCATACTCAATTACATGTGGAGATTCACGGTTTAATACAAGTTTTATTAATAATATATTTCATAGGAGATTTCACTTCTATTATCAAGACTAATGTTAACCAGTTGCGTAAGAGTGAGCTAGCTTTTAAAATCTTTGGTCATCTGATTTTGCATCCATCAAGCAAAGACTTTGGAATTACCTGGCTAAGATCTGGCAACACTGGAGAGATAAAATGAGACCAGAGGATGGAAGATTTTAAGTGCCAAGGGGCAAGCCAGAGAGGCCTTCCCAAACTCCATTACTCCATATTTTCTCCTTTTCCCCATCTTACAGCTCCATTTGAAATTTTAAGATAGCTCCTTCAAACACAATTAACTTTCTTTTCTTCTTTAATGTCCTGTCCTTTCCTAAAAACACATTTGTATTTCTCTTGTTACATGAGGTGAAAAAAAAAAAAATATATATATATATATACATATATATATGTATATATATATGTATATATATATATATACATGCGCCATGGTGATCTTGGGTTCTGAAAAGTGGAATTTTTGAAAGCTCATTATTCCTACCACTTTCATGGTCTTAGGTCCATGCTCTTATTTAAGATCCTCTCCTAAATCCAAGTAAAATTAATAGTACCTTACCAGCTGTTACACCTCAGTTCACCTCTCATCTAATAATAGTCTGTATCTGTATTTCCTTTTAGGCGGTTCTAAATTTGATTCCTCTTGCATTCAGCCATAGAACAATCCCTGAGTAAAGGCAGAAGTAGGTTATGGGCCTTTGTTATGCCTGGGAATCTTAGAAACCTAAGAAGAAATTCTCCCAAGGAGGGAGGGACTCTTCAGTATAAAAGATCTCCCTGTTGGGAAGATAAGTAAACCCATTTATCTGGCATGTAGCATTTGCTCCTGCTTACAGTAAATTCCCTGAGGGATATGACCTCTAACAGCCTTTCCGGGAATTGGTAGACGTTGTAATGCTCAATATACACCCTGAGAAGAGAAATTCCATCACAAAACCAGAATTTGCCAAGAGATGAGGCCCCAAATCCCACTGTTAAATTCTCTTCCCTATCTGTGTGAGGTGGCTTTACTTTAACAGATGCCCCATTTCCCAACACAAGTAGTCTCCTTTCAGTTCATCTTTAGTATTACACCCGCTTCAATGATACCTGGTTATTATGCTTAGACTGAAGGCTTTTAAGCATGATTTCTTAGCTCTAGAACCCTCTTTACAAACTATAAGAAGAGGAAAAGAGGATGAGAATCCCCCACATTTCGGGGCCCTGTCCTCCAGGTCATCACCAACACCTAGATGGCAGGTGTTCCACAACACTGAGTGGCTCCCACTTAGGCAAGGTAGGAGGAGATCAGTATTTTGAGTGCCCAGTGCCCATGGACCGTGCCTGGTGTTTATGTCCACTGTCCTATTTCACCATTATAACCTCCAAGTCTACAAATATTTTGCCCTTTTTTTTTACACAAATAAACAGTCTCAGAGAAGTTACTTTCCTCTTGCCCATTGTCATGTAATATGGTAAGCACAGGAGGTAGAATGAAAGCTCGCATTCGTCATTCTTCCCAGATTAGATGAGAACCTTTAATTCAGAGAAGCTGCTAGATGAAAAAGGAAAACAGAGAACAGGATTGTTATTTTCTCAGTGAGTCTGTCATGGTTAATAATTCACTGGTTGTCCTTGAGCCATTGACAACATTCTTTTGCTAGGATAGAGTCCAATCTCCACTCCACCGGCAATCAGAAAGGTAGGGGCCTCAGGGGTTAAGGACACATTGGTGATGCAGCAGATGTTATTCTTCTAGCAACCTATTCTATGATTGGATTAACTCTCCATGGCTTCTAAAGAGTTCTAGAAGCAATTGAAAAAATTAGCACTCTGAAGAAGCGGCCCTGTGTCTTGCACCCATAGCTACACCACACAGTAAGTTCTAGCATGAAACCTCAATGTTCCTTAATAATACCCTGCAGAGTGAGGAGGGGAAACGGAAGATGGGAAATGGCTCACTATGCTGCTATCAGCTTGTGTGACACTTTCATGTGACTAAATTCTTTAGAGAGTTTATAGGGTCTACTGTAAGCAAAATTCACAATCCCACAGATAATCAGGAGGTAGGGTTGGTATTATTCTCTTTCTACAGATGAGAAAACAGACCCAGAGTAAAATATCCATTTTGTACCCTTTGTCCCTACTGCAGTGTTCTCTCTACTGTATTGCTAACTGTGGGAACAGGGAATCCAGTACCTATAGTGGGGTTAATCCAAAATGTGTAGCATTTAATGTACAGCAGGAAAAAAGCACAAAAGGAGTCAACTAAAGCTCCAAAGGCACACTCTTTAGGGAGCTCCTTGCTCTTCACCTCTCAACTATATCTCCACCAAGGGACCACACTCTACACTCCCCACCCCTTCTCCTATCCTGATTCTTTACTTTCCTCCTATGAACACTGTTATACGTTTAACGGTGTTCCCCTACAAAGATACACTTAAGTCCCAATTCCACTACTTCAAAATATAACTTCACTTGGAAATAAAGTCTTTACAGAATAGACTTAGCATGAAGTCATTTGAGTAGGCCCTAATGCAGTGTAATTGATGTCTTTATAAAAAGGGGGAAATTTGGACAGACAGACATACATGTACAGAGGGATGTGTGAAGAAAATGTGAAGACGTATAGAGAGAATGCCATCTGTAAACAGGGGATTGGAGAAGGGTTTCTTGAAGCCATAAAACATCTGAGGCTACCAGAGGCTTCAGGAGAGAGGCATGGAACCGTTCATTCCTTTGTGCCTTCAGAGGGAGTGTGGCCCTGATGATACCTTGATGGCAGATCTTGGGCCTCCAGAGCTGTGGGGCATAAACTCTGATGTTTAGGTTACCAGTTTGCCATTAACTGGTATTCCAGCCTATATGTCCTTTCTTGCCACACACGGACTCCTCTTGGGCTCCCACCCCAACCTTGGGTATCTGGGTCAGAGGTCAAACTTGCTCTGGTCTACTAGGACCTGAAGAGATTTCACTTCTTTGTATTTTATTGCCACTCAAGTTTTTCCTACCTCCTCATGTTGATTTCTAATGTTCCCTCCTGGATTCATATCTGATAGTTGGTCTTTCAAGTATACTTGCTGCCAATAGAGCTAGACCTAGCCATATTCTGATTGATCCACA
The DNA here is from genome assembly GCF_009829155.1 of Mustela erminea. Lineage (NCBI taxonomy): Eukaryota > Metazoa > Chordata > Mammalia > Carnivora > Mustelidae > Mustela > Mustela erminea. Next base: position 109,348,249 of record NC_045620.1, read on the forward strand.
ATTCTTAGCACACTGTGAGATTAATAAGGATCTATACTTTACTTTATTGACTCCTGCCACAGAGACACTGATTTGCAAACTTGAGTGTTGATCAGAATCACCTGGAGGACTGATTAAAAACAGATTATTAGGGCAATCTCAGTGGGTTAAGCCTCTGCCTTCAGCTCAGGTCATGATCTCAGAGTTCTGGGATCGAGCCCCGAATCACGCTCTCTGCTGGGCAGGGAGCCTGCTTCCTCCTCTATCTCTCTCTCTACTCTCTCTCTCTCTCTCTGTGCCTACTTGTGATCTATCTCTGTTAAATAAATAAAATCTTAAAAACAAAAACAAAAACAAAAAGATTATTAAACTGTAGCTCCAGAGTCTCTGAGTTAGTAGGTCTGGGACAGAGCCTAAGTATCTTCATTTTCAGCAAGTTCTGAGGTGTTGCTGGTTCAGGAGGCCACACTTTGAGAACCACAACACTGACATAACCATGCTGGGATGGGGGATGGAGGTGGGTAGTGATGTCCTGGGGAGGCTGGAAGGCAGGCAAGTTCAGGTTGCATAACCTCAAACCACCTGGGAAATCCAGTGCACGTTTTAAAAATTATTTAATGCTTGTTGTCTACAGTGTAAATACCAGGGCAGATTCTTCAAACAAGTAGATTTGTACCCACAAAGGAAAATATTTTTGAATCTTCGCATCTTATGAGTCAGCCTCAGATGAGCGTGGAGTAGTGCTCTCATCCTCCTACCCTACTTTTATGATTCAAGAGTCCTGGGACTTGTTTTATAGCTCCCTGTGCCTGTTCTTCTCTGCACCCTTCAGAGTCATTCTTTAAGATTAAAGATCCTAGGAAGTGCCACTTCAATGCAAACACATTGAGAAGGTTGTAAGTCAACAAGAAGGCAGTAAGCATAAAGATTAAGAGGGCAGGCCTCAAGTCAGATGGCCTGTGTTTCAATTTCTATTCCACAATGTGTAAGCAGTGGGATCAAGGGTGAGTCACTCAACTTCTCCACGCCTAAGTTCCATTTTTGAAATGAGGATAGCAGTACTACCTCCTTTCAGAAGGGTTATGAGAGTATAATGAACTAATCCCATTTCTGACATGTAATAAACTTCCAATAAAATTTGAGTACTGCTAGTTCTATCCCAATATTTTCCATGAACTTCTAAGCATGAAATCCTCTAGCGGATGAACAGTCTGCCAATGAGTAAAGCATGAGATACAAAAATTTGGGGAACTGTGTTAGGGGATCATGAGGTTGGAGTACTATGTAAAAATGGACATACAAGAGCCCCAGAGGAGGAGGACACCCAGAGACAGTAAAAGTTAGATGATTAAGTCACAATGTTGCCTAGGACTTGAAGAGAAGGCTCCCATGCTATGAATTAGACTAAATGATCTGGTATTTTTTTTTATGCCTTTCCTTTCTGGAATTGAAAATCAATCTGTATTAATTAAATCCAGAAGAGACTTCTCAGCCTTTCCTCCAAACATATAGAGGAGTTAGGTGTAAATGACTGTGAAGCAGATGGATTAAATTGCCACTTAAGTACACAGGGAGTTGAGAAGCAAATGTAAGAAGGCAGTTAAGCAAAATACATTCAGAGTTCACTGAATCTGAAACACCTGACAAGGTGTTTGCCAGGTGGAACATTCCCAAAATGTAGCTCTCCAGACGGAGCCCTCGGTCACAGATTCCCCAGAGACCCCCATCTTCCACTTACCTCCCTCTGCTTTCACCGAAGAGTCTATACAGACAAGCAGCAAAGTTTTCATTTTCACCATGGGAACATATTCCAATTAATTATACTTTTTAACAATGAAACTGCTCTAAAAATTCTCTGACCTTCAAGACTTGCCTGTATTTCTTGCCTCTGACAAGCGTAACAACAGGAAACTGAGGTTAATGACTATCTGGGTTTGAAATTGTTATCACTGTATTCATGTAACCAGCAGGTATGTAACAAGTAACTACAATGTGCAAGGAATGAGTGATTGAACAAACAAACATGCAAACATTGTGTCCTTACCCAGAGGCAGACAGCAAGTTGAGTGACAGGCCCTCAAAGACATTATACTTGGGAAAAAAACACTGGCAATAATCAATATAAAAAGAATGAGGTAGTGCCACATTTGCATCCAAAGGTGAGACAGGTATTCAGCAAATAGAATCCCAGAAAGCAGCAAACTCAAGTAGAAGCTGTGAAAGCGAGCTGACTTCTCTTCCCAGTTATCCCACTTACCAATCGCTTCCCTCTGGTGAGTCATTCTGGTAGTTGGAATAGATTAATTTCCCAGCAGCAGCACCCTTTTATTTTCTATAAATGAAATCTTAACACATAATTCCAGTATATTACGTAAGTAAAATCAGATCTTTTCTAGGAGATATGGAGTGGGGTCCCCACTTACCATGCCACCCACAAAACAGAAGTAGAAAACTCCAGACTACATGTTTGAGGTTGTCAAGTCCAAACATCCATAATCCTACAAAATCAACCCTCAATCCCCAGTGAGATGAACAAAGATGTCCTCAAAGGAGAAACAGAAAACCAGATACATACAAAGGGATTTAAGGAAGGAGCACTTCCTCATGGTGTACGACCTCCAAGTGGCAGAATAGCCTGAAGGAAGGAGCTTGATCACCATCCTGGAGCAAGATGACTAGGAGGAGTACTGGTTTTGGAGGCAGATAACTGAGTTTAAATCCTTACTCTGCTATTAACATGGCTGGGTAACAGGACAAATCACTATTTCTTTGATCCTAATTTCCATACCTCTAAAGTCATTTAATACTGTCAATCCTCACAAGGTTGAATAGTGCTAAATGAATAGTGTATTTTAGTGATTCTCCATGAAGTATTGGCTCTCTTTCTTTTTTGATGTTTTGTTGTTTAGCAAAGGTCATCATGTCTGGTCATTTATATTTTATGGATTCTGTTGTTCTACTTACACTAAATTACCTCCCCCCCCAGATTTACTTATTTTAGGAGAGAGAGAGAGCCCATGTGAGCAAGCACCTGATCAGGGGGATGGGCAAAGGGTAAGGGAGAGGATCTCAAGCAGACTCCTCCCTGAGCTTGGAGCCTGACACAGGGCTTGATGTCACAACCCTGAGATCATGACCTAAGCCAAAATCAAGAGTCAGACACTTAACCAACTGAGCCACCCAGGTGACCCTTTAAGTTACATTCGTTTTATAACTCTATTTTTCCTCTTTCCAGAATCTTTATCCACTGATATTTTAAGTTGATGCCTTCTCAAACAGAGAAAAATTAACTCTGCAGTTATGGCAAAGGACGAACAGGTGCAACCTCTTGAAGTTTAAATTTTATTCAATAGTGCTTTAAATTATTTTTATTTCAAAACAAATGTGTATATTATGGAGTAGAATGTATAAGCAACATAAATATGTGAAATAAAACTGAAGACTACAGAAATGTTTTTACTGGGAGGCTGCTTTGGGTAACCCTCCCACCCCCAGGACCCCAGAAGTGTAACTTCATTTTCCGTTATTAGGGGCATTCATGAAAAATTTTATGAAGCACATAGACCTGAGTATATATGACAGCATCAGGGTTGAAGGGGTGGGGAATGAGAATGCAGAAAATAGAAGTTGGGGAGAAAAGGATATCCCTCTTCTGTCACAGGATCTAATATGGTTTTTTACCTCAATCTGGCCTCTAATGAGTTTATACCACAGTGTATCCTGACTGCATTTATGAAGGAACATCTTATCTCCCATTCTCTTCTCTCAACTACAGTGGTTTTCAAACTTACAAGTTGATAAGACTCACTCAGGGAATTTTTTGAACATCCAGCTCCCAGTCCCCACTTCCTAAGGATATAATTCTATAGTCTGTAGTAGGACTCAGGAATCTGCATGTCCATCAGCCCCTAGATGATTCTGATGTTCTTCTGACTATGCAGAGAACCATTCCTCTGTTATGTATCACAAATGCAAGTGTGAGGAGGATATGAAACCACCAATATTTCTTAGTGGGCCTTTGACAGGAAAACAATACCAACTGTTAAATACAAACTTATTTCAGCCATATTTTCTGACATAATTATTTTAGTAAATCAAGCAAGAGTTAGTTCCTTAATGCTATAAAATTCACTGAATGGCTCATGTGCTGGGATCTTAGACAAAATCAGAAACACATAGTCCCTAAACCCAAGCAGCTCACACATTAGTTGAAAAGACAGATGTCTGAGCAGTTAAATTGCAACAAAAAAATCTTAAGTATGATCAGAGATAGAAAATGGGAAGCAGTGGGGCACCTGGGTGGCTCAGTGGGTTAAGCCTCTGCCTTCAACTCTGGTCATGGTCTCAGGGTCCTGGCATCAAGTCCCACATTGGGCTCTCTGCTTGGCGGGGAGCCTGCTTCCCCCTCTCTCTCTGCCTGCCTCTCTGCCTTGCCTGTGATCTCTCTCTCTCTCTCTCTCTCCCTGTCAAATAAATAAATAAAATCTTTTAAAAAAGAAAAGAAAAAAGAAAGTGGGAGGCAGCTAATGCTTCTAGGCAGTCACTATAAACTACATTAAGTCAATGACATTTAGGCCAGGAGTTGAAGAATAAGTCCACTTTTTTAGCAAAACAAGAGGCAAGGGTACCTGGGTGGCTCAGTGGGTTAAGCCTCTGCATTTGGCGCAGGTCATTAATCTCAGGGTTCTGGGATCGAGCCCCACGTCAGGCTCTCTGCTCACCAAGGAGCCTGCTTCCCTGCCTACTTGTGATCTCTCTCTCTCTGTGTCAAATAAATAAGTTTAAAAAAAAAATAGGGAAAGAACAGGGGCAAAGTACCAACTGACCCTCTTTTCCTATCCATAGAATGGCCAGAAATTCACTGTGGCACAGGACTGGCTAATGGGATATAGGAAGAAAAGCCCATCACTTCAAACTATAACAGGGAAATTGGACCAAGAGCTAAAGAAAAGGGCACATGTGGGGCAGGACCAAGGATAAAGTGCTAGGGGGTTATTTAAATCCAGCCAAGATGCAGCCCGGGGCCTACTTGATGTCTCTCTAGAGTCAGAGTTGTTTAAATGCCCAGAAAATTGTACCCAGATGTTTTGACATGAGGACCTCACTTTCCAGGAAGTCAATTAGACACATTTTTTGCTTATACATAGAACTCTGGTCTCTGCCAGATTATTATGCACTCCAGGGGGATGTGTTGTTCAACCCTGTCGTGTCTCCCCAGTGTAATTGTCATGTATGTGTCTGGAGCTAATTGATGCTTGCTTGCTTTTTAATAATTAGTCAGGTGGTGGTAATAAAAACTGAACAGAAAAAAATGTGGGCTGAGTTTCATTTAATGACTGTTTGGGTAATGAAGATTAATAGCAGAAGAATCAAGTACAACATGCTTTGACCTTATGTGCTGAAGTGGAGGGGGGCTGAAACAGGTCTTCTTGTGATTTGCTCAGCCGTGTCTTCCACTGAGAACAACGGGTGGGGAGAGAGAAAGAATAGTGGGTATAGTCTGAGACTGCTTCATTTCCCTGAAGACACTGAGCAGTGATCAGTAGAGCAGACAAAACCTGTCTTTAGAACATTCCCTTCTTGTGTCTTCCTTCTTTTCCCACTCCTGCACTTTGTCCCCCCATGGTGATTCCTGTGGCCCTATATTGCCAAGCTCCCCTCTGCAAAACTGCATGAGACATTTTCAACCAACAGGATCCTTTGGGTACCACCTTGACCTACCACATTCAACAGGAAATGTTAATAGAAGACTCCTGCAAAGTTACTACTGACATCTCCGTCAAAGTCCCAGAAACCTGTGAAATAAAGGTCTACAACACTTTATTAGACAAAGAAACTCAACTAGTTAAAGCTTTGGCTAAAAGGCGAAGAGAACATAGCATCAGTAATGTCATAGAAAATTCATTAATAACAGCTAGACACTTGCAAGTAGTTTTTAAATAATTATTTCAGCTTCTACATGTATTCTTCTGTCTTATACTTACCACTCAAGCCTGGACCTCTCTAGTGAACATAAGATTCTTATATCCTGTTGACCTTGATACCTGTGCTCTTAGAAATCTCATAAGCGGGTCCCTGGGTGGCTCAGTGGGTTAAGCCACTGCCTTCGGCTCAGGTCATGATCTCAGGATCCTGGGATCGAGTCCCGCATCGGGCTCTCTGCTCGGCAGGGAGCCTGCTTCCTCCTCTCTCTCTCTCTGCCTGCCTCTCTGCCTACTTGTGATCTCTCTCTGTCAAGTAAATAAATAAAATCTTTAAAAAAAAAAATGAAATCTCATAAGCATCTGAAATCTAATATATCTAAAGACAACCTCTATATCTGTCCCAATCAATAGGGGGAAGCCACCAGCTTTCCATTTGCTGTGGCCCAAATCCATGACATAATCTTTTTCTCACACTTCACATTTGATCCATTAGCAAATATAGCTGGCATTCTACTTTCTATGTAAGTCCAGAATCTGATTATTTCTTATCACCTCCATCACTATCTCCCTGGCCCATGCCATCTCTCCATTAGCCAGTCTTTCAATTGGTAGCCTCTGAGATTTTCTGCCTTTGGGCTAAGAGATTACTTTTATTGAGTGCTTACTATGTGTGAGCTCCTATTCTAAGAATTTCAGGAGTATTAACTCATTTCATCCTAACAGCAACTTTACAAAGTCAGTAGTATATTTATCTCCAAAGTCTCTATATGAGAAATCTGAGGCACGAGGAGGTAGTCATCTTGACTACTCTAATTTTTGTCCTTCTTAAAGCCTGACTGACTGCCTCTTCCTCTAATGCTGGGCACAACAAGCATCTTTCCAGTAAGTTATTATTAACAGAGATAACTTTCTTTTGCTTCCACCCAAAGAACTGCTACATGCTGCTCTCACCTATCTGAATGTTCTTCCCAATGTTTCTTTCCCAGTAAGATAGCTATTTGATTAATTAATTCTGTCTATAACTGGGAATTGGGATGCTTGTGCACATATGTACACACTTCTAAGGCCTCATAAGAAAAAAAAAAAAAAAACTGCATCTTCAAAGAAGACTTCCACGTATATAATCCCTTAATCCTGGTAGAATAAATAATTAATGGCAAAATTCCTGGCACTGTAATTGGTTTGTGATGGCAGTATTTTGGGGAGGAAATCTGCTCATAGATGATTCCCCTAAAGTCATATCACATAACTGATTCCCAGTCTGGGCAACAGCCTCTAAACCTCTCTATCTATGTTTAGCCTGACGCCTCAAGGTAAGATTGATGAGTCACCCACTTCCCTAATACCCACATTTTTCTGAAAACTCATCTACTGCTAAAGTTCCATAATCATTTTGAAAGAAGGTTTAGAATGTCAGGTTAAGATATCTGACCAATAAATGAAAATACAAAAAAAAAATAATCTCTTTATCCTCCCACAATTTCTTTTCTGTTTCTCTTTCTAATTTCTTTCTTACTGTCATTTCCAAGAGGCTAAAAGGAAATCTATACATCACACTCAAGAGATTTTTCAGCTTTCTATTCTTTAAAATGCTCCAAAAGTAAAAGTAGTATTGGAGATCTACATTAAGTAGAGATGACCAATAACTTGTTAAATGTGGCCAATAATTGCCTCCCATATGAAAAATATTAAAATGTCCTCTGAAGCCAATTCCTTTAGAACTGTTTTTACATACTTCAATATAAGGACAAATTTGTCAATTGCCAATGAAAGCAACAGTAAAAATGAAAGCCTCAGGAAATGATTTAATCTAAAACACCATTGAAAAGGATGGATTTATCAAGTATACTTTCCAAAAACTCACCCTTTTGCCAAACACATACAAAGGGATAGAGGGTGTTTTGCATTAAGAATCACTGGACAGACTCAGGGGTCTTCCAGATCTGATTAGGTCCAAGCTCAGAAGAATCTTAGTAGAGAACTTGCAAGTAATTAATACAATCTTGGTAACTAACACAAAAACAGACATCACATTTCTAATTCCTGTGTCTGTCTCATACTCCACTCCAACTCACATTTCATAGACTGGCAAAATGAGAATGCAGAAATTGAAAAGAAAGAGGGAGAAATGACAAAAGGAATGTACAAGTCAACTATATTAGTGGGTTTGGATGGTGTGAATTATTCATATTGGTGAATATTTCATTCATTCACCCATCCATCCTTTCATTCAGCAAAGATTTCTATTACACCTGCTGTATAATAAACACTGTAGTGAACAAGAGTCCCAGATTTGATGCTAGTGTGGAATATAAGCATTACATACATTTTTAAAGGTGTGAAAATTACTATGAAATGGGCAGCAGAGAGTGCTATGGAAGTCTGTAATGACAAAATTTGCCTGGAGGTCCGATCAGGCTTTTCTGAGGAAGGAGCAAGTAGTACCAAACATGAAGAATTAACAGAAGTTAGCAAAGCAGAAGAGCATGGCAAAGACTATTGTAGGAAAGAGCATGTTTAAACATCCAAAGAAAAGGGAACTAAAGATACCTAGTAGGTAACCAAGTCGCTAAATGTGAGCAGGGGGCAGTAAGATTGAAAAGGAGGGCAAAGGTTGCTTAAGCAAGTTTTAGATTTAATTTTAGGAGCAAATATATGTCATTGAAGGCATTTTAAACTAGAACAATAGGAGGAGGAATATAATCAGACTCGAAGTTTTCAAAGAATATTCTGGGTAATATTGTACACTCTGATTAAGATGATGACCATTAATTTATAGCAGTGTCAATCCTTTTCTAAAGAGATAACCAAGAGAGCAGATACAAGTACATGAGAAGGGGTGTGGTTGGATTCATCTAGTATTTGGGGTTTCTCCAAGTGAGTATAATGAACATAAGATGTGGGAGCTTAGGTTATTAGAAGAGAGTAGTTGAAATGATAGAATATTGCATAGAAGCTGAAAGGGAAAGGCAGATGGTAAGGGAGTCAATGAATGAGAAATCCTGCTATAGTGGAAGAAATGTAAAAATGAGTCTGAATTACGACTTTGAAACAGATTTGACTGCTGACAGGATCCAGACTATAGGTGTGCAAGGGTGAAACTGAATGGAGGTAGAGATCCTTGGAGAGAAAAAATAGAGACCAAGATGTTGGATAGGTCATCCACACAGCATGAGAATCACCCTGGATAAGGACTGAACTTTGGAAGCAGAGGGAAACCACAGTCAAGATTAAAAGCTCAATGAGAAGCAAGTAGATGGTCAGTAGATAATAGCAAGGAGAGCTAGAGATTAGAGGGTGCTGAAACCAAAACTCAGGAGCCTCAGAGAAGGGAAGTAAAGAATCATGCTCTGGAAGCCTTAAAGAGTGAAAATAATGGCAAGCAATCTCAGAAGCTGAGATAATGCCACGGTAGCTAGAACAGATTGGAGGATCAAAAGCCTTTCTCCCATTTTCTGAATCATCATTAGAGAAATCTACTCAAAATAAGCTCCACTTTTTAAAAAATTTCTTTTCAGTGTTCCAGAATTTATTGTTTACGCACCATACACAGTGCTCCATGCAATACGTGCCATCCATAGTACCCACCACCTCAGATTGTTTTTCAGAGTCCAGTGCACTTTTATTCTCCTTTTTATGTCAGAAACATTTCCTATTTGTGGTTTTTCTCCTTCCATCCTCCTTCATGAATGTCTAAACCAGACAATTTCTTAGAAAGCATATCAAGTTATCTGAATTTTAAATAATAATTTACTCATTTTTAGTACATGGAACAATGCCATACATTGTTCAGTTTTTCTAGCCAATGGAGACATGAGGTGCCAGCTGGCTGATCTTAAGGCTGATGACTATAATGTGTAGGCACAGAGATGACATTAGTAGAAGTGAAAACATATTTTTGAAGTGTTTTCATCAAAGATTATTTTTTTAAAGATTTGAGAGAGAAAGAGAATGCATGTGAAGGTAAAAGAAGTGGGGGGAGGGAGAGAATCTCAAACAGACTCCCCGCTGAGCAGGCAGCCTCAGGCAGAGCTCCATCTCACTGAGATCACAACTGGAGCGGAGATCATGAGTTGGACACTTAACCAACTGAGCCACCCAGGCAACCTTCATCAAAGATTATTATTTGGGGGTCCTAACTGAAATGGGAAAATTTGTATTTCCTATAAGGAAACCTGAGTTAATTAGCCCCATATTTCCAACATTTCTGAGATTTCTGACCTGCCCCCTAATCTCCTTCCACTGGAAAGCACAGAGGTGCAGATTGGATGGTCTTTGGGAGGATAACAGAGATAGTAACATGAAGCAAGAGAGCTGGGATCATGGGAAGCCAGACCACAGAGTGTCCTTGCTGAGGAGGCAGTAGGCTTTGAAACAGAGCCAAGAGCTCCTTTGACTCTTAGTCCAATGAATGACCAGCAGGTGCATGGTTCAAAAGGGTGAGCAGGAACCTTGATACCCTGCACATATGGGTGGGTAAGATACCTCTCCATCTTCCTCAACTTCAATTTGGGCTCAGCCCTGAGTTTGGGTCAGCCCTGAGAAGGAATCTCTGCTGGGCAGCTAGCTGTAATACTTGGAGTATGGTACACTTTAGATTTTTTTCCTCAAGTACTATTTGTTAGACTTTTGATTCTGAAGATTATTTTGTCTTTGTTCTTAGTTGATATATTTATTGGATATTTATTAACATCTTTGTGTTTGTCTAGCATCTATTTATATCCTTTCCAATCAGCACTCCGTCTTTCTGTGGGGCCTTGTGGAAGAGTAATTTCTTTTTGTTTGTTTTTTTTTTAATTTTTATTTATTTTTTAAATTTCTTTTCAAAGTGTTCCAGAATTCATTGTTTATGCACCACACCCAGCGTTCCATGCAATATGTGCCCTCCATAATACCCACAACCAGGCTCACCCAACCTCCCACCCCCAACCCCTCCAAAACCCTCAGACTGTTTTTCAGAGTCCACAGTCTCTCATGGTTCATCTCCCACTCCAATTTCACCCAACTCCCTTCTCCTCTCCATCTCCCCATGTCCTCCGTGTTATTCCTTGTGCTCCACAAATAAGCAAAACCATATTACTGACTCTCTCTGCTTGTCTCATTTCACTCAGCATAATCTCTTCCAGTCTCATCCATGTTGATACAAAAGTTGGGTATTCATCCTTTCTGATGGAGGCATAATACTCCATAGTATATATGAACCACATCTTCCTTATCCATTTGTCCATTGAAGGGCATCTTGGTTCTTTCCACAGTTTGGTGACTGTGTCCATTGCTGCTATGAACATTGGGGTACAAATGGCCCTTCTTTTCACTACATCTGTATCTTTGGGGTAAATACCCAGGAGTGCAATTGTGGAAGGGTAATTTCTAATGCCTGCCTGCCCTAGCAGGCTTCTATGGAAACTCATCTGATCTATGATCATTCAAATTGGATACTTGCTCCTGGGACCCAGAATCTTGAGCAACCATAACCAAGGCAAGACATTTAGATGTCAAATTGATCAGAAGTGGTGGAAGAGCAGTGGCACTTGGGCCAAAGTGGCTTTGCAGTGTGACCCCAACTGCGTATCCAGCTGTTCCACCTCCAGGACTCTCTTGCTTTGCTGTCATTTTCCAGTCTTGGCTCATGAGTCACCTATCACTTCAGAGACCCCCTCCTAGCAACCTGATAGCAAGCATCTTTTTTGTTAAGATGGTTTGCTTACAATCAGAAAACTGTTATATTTTCTACAAAGCCTTTTTAGCTCATCAGTCAAAACACTCAAGAAACAACATTTGATATTCTCCCCTATTCCAATAAAAAGTTGAGTTGGGAGTACACTTGTTATGATGAGCACTGGTAATGAATTACTAAATTCTTCTCCTGAAACAAGTATTACACTGTATGTTAACTAACTAGAATTTAAACAAAAATTTGAAAAGAAAAAAAATACACAAAAAAGTTGAGTTGGGATGGGGATGAGGTCAGAGGCAGAGGAGTATAGATCACTTGGGACTTGCACTGGTTCTGTGCATTGTTTCTGAGAAAAGTATGATTCACTCCCAGTACAAATGAGAGAGAATGGATTTTTTGAGAAATGTTGAGACAGGAGAACCACAATGTCTCCTAGCATTCTTCTTTGTTGGTGACATTATTTGTGAGGAAATACTGAGAATTCCCACAACTCCACATACGGCAACTAAAATTTAATCACAAAATTACATTCCAACATAAAATATATTCTATAAGATTAACTACTTGGATTATCTCAGATAATCATATACAATAGAATACAATCAGAATTCAGAGAGACTAACTGGTGAAGAATAATTGAAAAGTCCAACAGAAGAAAACAAAATTCAAAAATCCTGAAAGGTATAAACAAAAGGAGCAGATAGATCACTCAAATTCTTTAGATTCCAAGACCATTCTAGGCACCACACAGAGATTCCAATCTCTCTCTCTTATTCACATTGATATATAAGATTGTGCTTACTCACGAAAATTCTAAAGCTAATAGCTTTTAAAGAAAAATATTTAAAGCTTGAAAAAATGTAGACACAACACACAAAATGACAGGTATGATATCAGCCAGCAAAAGATCAGAAGTCAGAAAAAAAAAAATTAAGTTGAAATGATCTAGAGAAGACATGCTTCCTATAAGAGGTAATAAGAGAGTCATTTGCCAAGTTAAACAATATGACAATTATTGGTTTTCAATTAGGCCACCATAACTAACAGCATAAATTAAAAGTCAAATAGCACCCATTCATCAAGGCACTGACATTGGTTTATTAGTTCCAAAGACATTCTGTGAAAGCTGAATAGGCTGATTGCTAGTACAAAAAGGAAGGATTAACAGATAGATCACTGCCAACGCTAAGGAATTTTTGTAAATTAAACAGCAACAGGGATTGCTCAGTTATCACATTCAAAGCTCTACTACCAAAGAACTCTGGGAGCTTATAGCTAGAATCATTTAGTAATATATAATATTTATTGTAATTTCAGCTTTTAAAAAAATTCTTATCTATAAGTGTTAAATGTGAATGAAATTATATGTTTGGTACATGAGTGTTAGCCTTAAATTCTAGAACACAGAAAGATCCTAAAAAGCAAGACCTGGGGCACCTGGGTGGCTCAGTGTGCTAAGCCTCTGCCTTCAGCTCAGGTCATGGTCTTAGGGTCCTGGGATTGTGCACCACATCGGGCTCTCTGCTAAGTGGGAAGCCTGCGTCCCTCTCTCTGCCTGCCTCTCTGACTATTTGTGCTCTCTGTCAAATAAATACATAAAATCTTAAAAAAAAAAAAAAAAGCAAGACCTAAAGAATCCAAGTTTATGAAATCTGATGGTTTGGCACTAGCAATAATTCAAGCAAGTTTCTTTCATTTTGGGTGCTTTTCCTACATGTAATCTGTTTCTCACCCACCCCAAACTGGGAAAAACATGAGAGTACATAGATCTTCAAGATTTGTAAAATACTTTAAATTTCACCCTGCCTCCTGCATTTACCCAGCAATATCTGTTTGCATTAGTATCGACACATATGTTGAATTAGAAACATTTATTTAAGCTGGTATCTGTCAACAGTACACTGAAAACATGAAACCGCATAGAGATGCAGTATCTGCTACCAAAGGAATAGGCCCTTCCTAGTTTGATCTCTCCAGTCCCTCTTTCTGCTATTTATGTCAGATATAAGTGGGAATACCAAGTCAATGAGAAGAGACTTAAGAGGTTCTGTGGGTGTGGCTGAGATTCCCTCTCCAGAGTCCCACTCCCTTCCAATCCACCCCTTGCCCATTATCAATGCACCCAACTTCTGGGTCTTGATGCCAAAGGAGCATAAAAGCCTTCGGAGAGAGAAACTGGCCTCTGGCAGCAAAGTACACAGTGCCCCTGGCTCGAGGTGGATAACCAGCAGCCCCCAGTGGGAGAGCTCCACACTCTGGAGCCTTCAGCCACTGTCCGATGGGAGCTGCTACCTGTGTGCCAGGTAGGGAAATGATGGTCTGTAGACTCTGCCGATGGGAGGCAAGGTCTTTGATTTTAAGTCAAAAGAAAGGCAGGAAAAGCAGTTTGTGGAGTGGAGAGTGAGGAAAGGCTTGGGACTAGAAGCAGCCAAAATAAAAATCCTAACTTCTTCATTATCTAGGAAAAAAATTTTTCAAGGTATGGATAATCACATCCTGTTTCTCCCAGAAATGCCCCATATATAGATCAATTTTATCTATCTTTCTCTCTCTATATAGATATATATATCACCACTATTATCACTTGTTATCCACGCTCATCTTTTCTTAACACAGTGTTAAATATAGACCCTTACATAATAGTACTATACTCATTCATTGGAATAGAAATTATGTGGGAATATTTTATGAATGAACGTCTATTTTTATAATGATGACTGCTATCCAGATACATCTGGGGTATAATCCTTATGACAATGTGCTTACTCAGAGCTTTTTAATAATGCCTTTTTTAGTAGAAATCTCTTGGTGAGGTTAGGATAGTAAATATTTTCTTTATTTTTTTTGAATCCTGCTAATTTAGAATTACCTGGGGAAGGGCACCTGGGTGGCTCAGTCGGTTAAGCATCTGCCTTCTATTCAAGTCATGATCTCAGAGTCCTGGGATCAAGTCCCCCATCAGGCTCCCTGCTCAGAGGGGAGTCTGCACCGCCCCCCCCCGCCATGCTCACTCATTCTCTCCTCTCTCTCACAAAAAAAAAAAAAAAAGAAAGAAAGAAAGAAAGAAAGAAAGAAAGAAAAGAAAAAAAAAACCTTTAAAAAATTATTTAGGGAACAAATGCTTTTATAAATATCTTACTTTGTCCCCAAATAAGTTAATGTAGCAAGATAAAATAAAGCGGGGGGGGGGGGGACACCCAACCAAACAAGAAATAAAATTAACAAATGAACACAAAAGGATGTAAAATAAAGCCAAAAGTGAGGCTCATTTGACTGCATTCTTCTTAAATAGCCGGTATTATTTAGCACAGTCAAATGCCCTTCCATTTATTTTAATAATTAAATATTTAGTGCCTATGTGCCAAACATGAACTTTTTGCTCCTTCGCTTTCAGAGCAGTGTCTTTTTATGATGCATCTCCTTTTCCTCTTAATTCTCCCTGTTCCTTCTTCCATGCCTTAAGGAATCTTTTTGTGTTCTCCCATAATCCCTTTGTTTTTAGCTTCTAAAATAAATAATTTCTAAATACAGGAGTAATCCCTCCAAAATTTGAGTTCTGTATTTCTAAAAGGCCACGGGGTGTCCCCATCTGAATGTTCTGCCAGCACCACAAACTCATGTGACAAACTGTTCTGTTTAAGAAATCCCACTCCCCCGAGTGCTGGCCCGCTCATACATGACAGACACCCCTAGTTCATTGTCTCCTTTATTTCACTACGGTCACTGCCAAAGTTCCACCCTCCACCCCAAAAGCATTAAACCATGGAAACATCTTGTCTGGTGCCTCCCCAGCTCTCTTGATCACCCCTACCACCAACCTAAAAAAAGGGAAATGGACAATCGGGGAAATACTGCCACATGCACTCACATAAAACAGGCAAGATGGGCTATCTGTTGATGGAAAGAGGAGCTGGTGAAGACCAGCCAGATTTAGAGAGAAAAAAAAAAGAGTAAAAATAGTCTAGCTCAGAAATGATAAAGACACATCATCGTGTGAGCTGCAAAAGATTAAAATATTTGTAACAGCACTACATGCAGCTCTGTGGCAACAAGTATGAAACAGTCAGGCTCAAACATTTGATTACTGCCCACAGTAAACATACGCTGACTCAACCAATACATCTTCCAATGCCATTTATTATGCTCAATAATTGGTTCTAAATATAAACAAAGAACATGGACACTAAGATTGCTTGGGAGTATTTACATGCTTATACTAACAATTTTGTTTTAGGTTTTAATCATCCTTATGCATAATTGTCATCAAAAAGCTATTACTTTTTGAACATTTATTATGAGCCAGACAGTATTTTAAACACCTCATCTTGGTGGTCTCCTTGCAACTCTGTAGGGTGCTCCTACCGAGGAATGAAGAGACTAAAGCTTGGTAAGATTAACTTGTAAGGTCAACCACCAGGTAGAAAATGGCAGGGCATGGAATGGAGCCTAGTAGGTCTGATTCCAGAGTTGGTCATGTTCATCAGATTAAGGCTTAACCATTACTTTAGGATATGCTATTATAAGACATCCCTAAATCTTAGCCACCTGAGATAACAGTTTATTTCCAAATGGCATGTGTCCTTTTTGCTCCTGGCTCATAACTCAGACTACTCACATAACTACAGCCTAACCGCAAAGGGAGCCAGAGAACATCTTCTTGAGTGCCCAAGAAGAGAAAAACGAAATGGGATTTGGTGCCTCTGCCATAATGCTCTCCATCGCTTCACTTGAAAATTCTTAAAGAGGCTGTTTTATATAGGATAACTGTAACTTTAATCGATAGAATGCCTTATAAGAAGTGCACAGTATATCTAGAACTATCTCCTTAAGATAACTGTGGAGGAAGAGGAGACCCTCAAGGTCACAATCAAGCTCCAAAAGGTCATTAGTAACTTATAATAAAATGAAAAAGAGATTTGTTTTGCTTCTTAGAAGGATGATCAGGAACAGACAATATGGGGCACCTGGGCGGTGCAGGTGGTTAAGCATCTGGCCCTTGGTTTTGGCTCAGGTCATGACCTCATGGTCATGAGATTGGGTGGGCTCAGAAACTTTTAAAAAGAAAGAACAATATATTTAATAACAAATCAGAACAGACCAAATAAGACCAAACACCAGACCTGGCCTAAAGAGCTAGGGTAGCCACAGGAACCCATTCTTGCTATCAGAGGAAACAGAAGACCCAGAAAGAAAAAAGGTAGTTGGAGAGATGGCACGAGACTCCAGATAATGTGATCTCTCCCTGACCCCTGGTCTTTAGTAAAGCTGATGAGATGAAGTGGAATAAGTGATTTTTTTTTAGATTTATTTATTTATTTGACAGACAGAGATCACAAGTAGGCAGAGAGGCAGGCAGAGAGAGAGGAGGAAGCAGGCTCCCTGCTGAGCAGAGAGCCCCATGTGGGGCTCAATCCCAGGACCCTGAGACCATGACCTGAGCCAAAGGCAGAGGTTTAACCCACTGAGTCACCCAAGCACCCCAGTATAAGTGATTTTTAATTTTTGGTGGAAAATGACGAAAGAGTTACACATCTGGGTCATTGTGAGCTTCATCAGAGGTGGTTGGCTGGACTCAGGAGATAGAAGCCAAAGAGGCCATGAGAAAGTAATCCCCCAGGAAACAACAGAAATTATAATTTAAGTCCTTTGTCATATTTCTTAATCAAACTAAAGCCAATTGTAAGCCCATATCCATAGAGTTGATAATATAATTCATATCAGTCGTTTCTGCGGGTCCCACTCCTCAGGGTTTCAGCAAAGTCAGAGCATTATGCAGAGCCAAGCACAAGGGAGCCCCCTGAGGTCATTACTCATCACTCTTGGCTCGCATCAGTCACTCACCCTATCTCCAGATGCTATTGCCCCATAGGCTGGAGACTTTGAGAAAGGCAAGTCTGTTTTTTTCTGTACCTCTTGTGGGGTCCTGGCAGCGTTGGTCAGCCTGAGAGCCACTGTGCCTCAGGCCAGTCCTTCTACCGTGGTCACTTACTCAGGGTATAGCCACAGCCTGGGAAGAGGTCTAATGTATTTGAGCATCTCAGGCCTGCAGTAACCCTCCAGTCTTGGGCTGAATTTCTTTCTCCCTTGCTACTGCCAAGGTGCTACAGACTGAAAGTGCCTCTCCCAAATTCGTATGGTAAATCTTACCGCTGAAAATGATGGTATTTGGAGGTGGGGTCTTTGAGAGGTGAACAAATCATGCAGATGGAGCGCTCATGAATGGGATCAGCTCTCATGAAACGGAATTTTGTAAGTGACCTTATAGAAGAGACCCCAGACAACTCTCTGCTATGTGAGGATACCAGAGGTTGGCAGACTGGACACGGAGCGAGGGCTCTCACCAGAACTCAGCCAGCCTGGCACCCTGATCCAGGCTTCCAGCTTCCAAAACATAGAAATGTTTGTTGTTTATTAGCCACCTGTTCTGTATATTCTGTTATGGTAGCCCAAACTAAGATCCAGGAGTTCCCTTGTTCCCTGCCCCCTTTCCTCCAGAATGTCCACAACATTTTCAGGTCTTGAACAAAAGACAGGAAGATGCCCCAACCTCACATACTGTCTACTCTCAATTCTTCAGAACTCTGAGATAAGTAAATATTAAGCATCGGGCTGTCTTAAAGGATGGAGAAAAAGAAAAATGAAGTCAAGTCTTCCACAAAACAAAGGAAAACCGTGCCAATATACATATACAGAATACACACACTAGGAAAAAAATTTTTCACAGGAAGCCCAACAGAATGATAACAGTAGTTACTTCTGAGAAGTGGGATTGTGAAATATGCTTTACTTTCTAAATGTCCTGTGGTGAACACATGTAACTGCTGTAATAAACAACCATCTCATAGGCTGAGGAGAACTCACCAACAAACAGTCTCCAACCTGCCACAGCTCCCACCTCCAGCTCCTGCTTCTCTGTCAGAAAGCCTTCTCCAACACTGGGAGCACCTGCTAGCCTGTGGAAGTGCTGTGGAGTTGCTGAGTTTGGGAACAATCCCCAGCTTATGGGGAATATAGTCAGGAAGTATATAAACCCCCCATCCTCTGGTAGGACAACTCCAGCATGTGTACCGAAGGGTACTTCGGAGAGCTCCAGTGGGATCCATCCCCACCTGTCCAGACAGGAACCTGCTTCTAAACAAACGTTCTATTGGCTTTTCTCCCTTCCCCATGTCACCGACCTCATTTCCTCAGCTGTGTTTCCTGAGATATCTTCCCAGATAAACTACTCCCAGCAGGGTCTGATTTGGGGAGGTGGGGAGGGAAATGTGAATTAAGAGAGAAAGTCAACATTTCACAATCATGAGCTTGTTTGCCTCTGTCTATAATGCAGGGAGCTCTGCTAAGAGCTTCACAGAGCCAGGAAATCTGGATTACCAAGCACTAACCCTTATCCTTTAACTCTGTACCTCTACATCACCTGGCAGAGAACCTTGTCCACATTAGATGCACGATTAAATGCCTGTGGAATTCAATGAGATTTTAATTCACCATAGCCATAACAGAAACTTGAATCCTTCCTTCAATGAGCCAGCACCAACACAGATTCAAAACCAGGCCTGTGAGTCACTGTTCACAGCCCAACCAAAGTGTGCACCTTTGAAGCATCCTGTATAGTGACAGTGGGTTTTTATAACTCAATACCCAGGAACACCAACATGGTTGAAGTCAATGTTGTTAGTTTACAGATCAGTTCAAGTGGGCACCGTGTCGATGATGGCAAACATTAGAAAAGGCCTCCTCTGCCCATCTCCTCTAGAGTTGTCATGTCCTTTGACACCAGCAGAATCTCCCCAGTGTTAGCTACCCTCAGAGAGTAAATACTGGTTCAATGACATTCCCTTAATATAAGCTCTCCATGAACCACTGCTTCCACAATTTGCTGGTATGATGAGAATTTATATTCCTAATGATGACAGAAACACTAATTGCATGATCTTCAAGTGTTACCATCAAAGAAAAATTGAATTAAGTTTAATTGGAGTATATTTCAAAAGTCGGGCGTCCATCTGGGGGCAGCTAGTACCTCTCAATTAACCAGGGTGTTTTATTAGAGTGAGTCCCCAAGCATGCTGAGCAATCTGAAGTATACGGACTACAACACGTGGCACAGTTAACTGTTTCGTCCCTCTGCCCCATGGCTAGC
The DNA here is from genome assembly GCF_009829155.1 of Mustela erminea. NCBI lineage: Eukaryota > Metazoa > Chordata > Mammalia > Carnivora > Mustelidae > Mustela > Mustela erminea. The sequence goes on from NC_045620.1 coordinate 109,367,972, forward strand.
GTGTAGCTTGTGCCTTTCAGTTCGGCATCCTAAAAGCAAAGAAGGTGGCTGAGTGGAAGAGAGGGGAATCCATAAGAGCTTTGACTTTGGAATCAGACAGAAGTTTGTAATCTTTGTTTCCACATTAAAACTAGCTCATTATGACCTAGTAGATATCTAACAAATGAGGTGAGCATTTTCATGGCTTTTTAAACACCCAGAAAAGAATCTCAGGCACCTAATGCATTGAAAACTTCCAGAAAATGCTTCCCATCTTCCATGGCACTGGAAGCATGGGATCCATTTAGGACTGATCTTGCCAAAGGAAAGTCAGCAAAATTTCTCCTCTCTTTTGGTGCCTCAGTCCCCCACTCTGCCCTCTTTTCACTCTTCCTCTTGAGTGCTCCCCTATCAGGGAAGAGCAGGTAGATTACAAGCATGGAACATTGTTCCACAGACCACTACCTGCATTTGGGGTTTTGTTCAAAATTAAATGTCAATGTGAAGTGTTACTAGATCAAGAGAGCTATTCATATTTTAATTGTCTTTATGTCTGACTTGAGACAGGAGCTGGGAAGACAATAGTGTCTTCACTATAGAAGTTTGATGTGCTCCTACTTGATAGAGTCTTAATCTTTGGATGTATGTTCCAGTTTTCTTTCCTTTCCCTCCTCTTGCTATCACTACTTCAGTTTCTCTTAGTCTTATTGTTACATATTTTCATATGTAACAACTTAGTGCATCTGTTTACATTCAAACCCAATTCTCCATCTTCTAAATTGACTATCATGTTCTCTACCCAATATCATTAAAAGAAGAGTTAATGAGTAAAAATGCCCTTGTATGTATTGCATGGAGCACTGGGTGTGGTGCATAAACAATGAATTCTGGAACACTGAAAAGAAAAAGAAAGAAAGAAAGAATTTTTTTTAAAGTACAAAAAAATAGTATTATGCTATTTTAAAAAATGCCCTTGTACTTCTGTTGCCCAAGTACCCAGTTTGAGGTTAAATCCAAAAGCAATGATGAATTCAAAAGAACCAAAAATATGTACAACTACATCATTCTAATGGACAACAGGAAGTAACTGAAGGAAAAGTACTATTACAGCTGTGATCAAGGACTACTGTAGCTGTGACCCAGATAAGGTACCCAGAAGACAGAGTGGCTATAATTTGTTTTTTGTTTTTTGTTTTTTTGTAGTTAGGTCACCTGCTTCCATCGTCTACTACTTAAGCTTTCTAAGCCTTAGTTTCCTTATCAAGCAAAGGGAGACCCAATTATCCCAGGCCACAGCAGCACTAAACAATGACAAGAGATAATGCATGTAAAACACTTAGCACAATCCTAAAACATAATAAAATATCCATAAAAGGGAGAAGCTAATTCTGAGCACAGAGTTATTTCTTTCTGCTAAAACTCATTTTCCTTCTCTTCATTTTCATTTCATGTAGTTTATACTTGAAAGTAATAACCTTCTTTCCTGCCTGATTTGCTTATGTTCTCTGTGTGTCATCAATTAGAATCTCAGCTATTCTGGGAAACAAGGCCTAATTCACCATGGGTGTTGCCACTTTCATTGATAGTAATTATGCTAACAGCAGTGGCTGCTCTTGAACCTTAACTAGAGCTGTCTTCAAAGGCACTGACTAGTTTTCTTCAGCCAGTGGCATCCTGATTATGCATTTTCCTACCTCACACTCCTGTGCCCTCAACATGGTATTTATGATCCCTACCCTCTAGCTCACTCCTTCAGGAAAACCAGCCTGAAAGGCTGCCCAGTTTCAGCTCAGTGTGAGAAAATGGAGGGTAATGAGGAAATACGGAGTGAGTTGATAAAAGGAGCCAAGGACAATGGAAAGTCTGACAGGATTCACACATAACAATCAACAGTGAACACGAAGAAAAAAAATACAACATAGCTCAGACAAAAAAGAAGCACAAATTTCCGTGTTGTGTTTTATTTTACAATCTTCCTGATTCCAAAGGAAAGAAGTGAAACTTGCTAATAAGCTTATGATCAAATCAAATTTGGAGCTTGGTAATCATTCAATTAATTGAGTGTCTACTATAGAACAGGCTGAACAAAGCAAAATCTCTACCCTCAGAGAGTTGGAGTAGGTTGCCGGCTAGCTTGGACCAACTTAGTTTTTCTTTTCTTGACCTATGGGTCTGAAAATTAAATGGGTTTAAAAGAAGCCCAAAAATGTTCACCTATTTTTTTTTTTTTTTTTTAGCAGGAGGCTCTTGAAGGAGCCACACTTGTGCATTAAAATGTATCGCAAGCACTAGGGGGGGAAACAGAGATAGAAAAAAGAGCTTTCATAAACTAGAAGGCACACAAAATCCAGGCCATCAAAATCAGAAACTGTATTGATAGTAAGTGACGGAATCAGAGAGCCTTTACTACTTTTCCCAAGTTAACTCAGTTAAAAGCCAGCAAGCATCATGGAAGAAATATATGACTGTTGGGATTTCCCTTAGCAAAGATAGCAGAACCTTGGTCTACAAGTCATATAACAGTCATGTATATTAGAACCTAAAAATAAGAGTAATATGAGTCTGTCTTCTGATTCTCCATAAATTCTCTCTGAATAATTCTTAACATCTAGAGGTTTTGCTGAGAAAAGTCTATTTAAGAATTAAAAGATCGGGGGGTACCTGGGTGGCTCAGTCAGTTGAGTGTCTGCCTGTGGCTCAGATCATGGTCCTGTGGTTCTGGGATCGAGCCCCAAGTTAGGCTCCCTGCTAAGCTGGGAGTCTGCTTCTCCCTCTCCCTCTACCCTACTTGTTCTCCCTTTCTCTCTCAAATAAAATCTTTAAAAAAAAAAAAAAGAATCAAAAGATCAGGTGGACATGACAAGCGGTTGTCAAGAGAATAGTTTTTAGTGAATATGTGTTACCACCCCTCCTATTAGTAACTCATGTCAGAAATTCTGTTGTAACCAAATATTTTGAAAATACCCAGTAATTTATAATTTTCCCATCTCTAGATCACAGCTCTCATTCCCAGACTGTATTAACTTTCATAGCAATAGGTAGCTCCCTTTATTGCAATTATTATGGATAGATTTTTATATTGACTTGGATGATTAGTTAATTAGTCGCATTTCCAGAGGGCCACTACCAGGGTATAGGTGCCCTGAGAGCAAAAATCAAGTTATATTTGCACTAAGTGTGCTAAGAGCTGGTAATTCAGTAATAAGTACAAATATAACTTATTTGTAAATATATATATGTATATAAGTTATATTTGTACTTATTACTGAATTACTAACACTTAGCACATAGTCGTACCTCAATAAATATTTGCTAATTGAATAAACGTTCAACCTCCAAGGTTGTGGAATTGGTTATATTCCAACTATAACATTATGATGGACACAGTTGGTGTGAATAAGCCATAAGGAATTGGGGAAAGGGAAGCAAAATGAGATTCTTTGTGATAAACAGTAAATTGTGCCTGTGGGAAAGTCCAATTCAACTCCAGGAAAGAAGAGGCATAAATCCATGGGAATCAGATGTACTCATGCCAGCTGCTCCAGAAGTTTTCAAAACTGATATTATCAATAGTTGCCAACATCATCATCCACATTATTTGGGGCTCTTTTTGTGCACTTTATATATATTATTCTTAACATCCAGTAATCCTCAGGCATTCATTACCCCCATTTTACAACTGAAAAGATTAAGGCCCCAGAGTTCTTAAGCAGGAGAACAAGAACTCAAATTCAATTCTGCTCCAAGCTTACTGGACTTCCTTCCCCATCTTTTCCAGCGGGAGGGCTTCCTAAAAATTCACCATCTTAGACCTCACAGCTCCAGAGTTTTGCCTCCCCATCTCCCTACTGGCCGCCATTAGATTCATCTTATTTTCTCAAAGGAAAGGTTTCTGCCCATGATGTATTCATTTCTTATAGAATCCTGTTCTGACAGCTCTGGCTACTCTAGCAAAAGAGTAAATGTGACAGGCAGCCCTAGGAGGAATTACCATATGGTGACATGCTGAAATCATTCCTTTTTTGGCTTGTGGGATACAACCAGCTTGAGACTCTTATTCTTTCCTCACTAGAAAGCCATAGAATATGAACAAAGGGGTCTCTTTGTTAAAGTAGCCTTCAGAAACCTTAATTCTTTTTTGTTTTCACATATAGGAAATTCAATGGTTCAAAAAAGGAAAACGCCAAGTTTTCATCGTGTTGCACTTTCCCATCCAGAAGCACAATTATTTGCATAACAGAAACCTCATAAGTGTTTATTGAATCTAACTAATGTTTTAATAGATCCTATATCCCAGGGAGAAAGGAAGATCCAGTTTGAAGATGATAATGAAGACATGAAATCAACCTAATCAGGTTTGGTGGCAAGTCTCGAGTGTAATTGAGTGAAATTATACAAAAGTGCATGGCTCTACCTAGTCCATGTTGTGACACCTTAGTGAGCACCAATCCATAATACCAAGACCAGAGAATGCCAAGACCATCAGAACAGGCTTGGAGAGACTAGGATTAGATTTAATGTGGCTTTCTTTCCTCTCATTTACAGATGGCTTTGGGAAAGTAAAGGTATTTCTCATTGACCCATGTTTACACGAAACTTCAGATCCCCTGTGAGTGGCTAGGATAGAAAAGGAAACCATGTTGGATACAATGTAAATAGCATACATTAGTGAGTCTCCCTCACTGTTTGTTGTTGTTGTTGTTGTTGTTGTTTTTGTTTTCTAATTTGAGAGAGAGAGAGAGAGAAAGGAAGAGCAAGCAGGAGAGCACAAGCAAGGGGACCTGCAGAGGTTCTGTGAGAAGCAGACTCCCCAATGAGCAGTGAGCTTAATGTGGGGCTGGATCCCAGAGTCCTGGGATCATGGCCTGAGCTGAAAGTGGACACTCAGCCCACTGAGCTACCCAAGCACCCCAAAATTATCTTAATAATCAGTGAGGGTAGGGGCTCCTGACTGGCTCAGTGGGTTAAGTGTCTGCCTTCGGCAGGTCATGATCCCAGGATCCTGGGATTGAGCCTCACATTAGGCTCCCTGCTCAGTGGGGAGTCTGCTTCTCCCCCTCCCTCTGCTGCTCGCCCTGCTTATGTTCTTTTACTCTCTCTTGCAAATTAAAAAAAATTATTTAAAAAAAAGAATAATTTTACTTTTGGGGTAGCTGGATGGCTCAGTAGGCTAAGCATCTGACTCTTGATTTCCACTCAGGTCATCTCATGGCCGTGATTCTCTCCCCCCCTCCCTTAGCTCATGTGTTTGCTTTTAAAAAGACAGTAATTTTATTCTCTTTACTGGATTTCAGTATCTAGTATATAGATATAGATACAGATATATTAAAAACACCTAGCTAGGGGCGCCTGGGTGGCTCAGTGGGTTAAAGTCTCTGCCTTCAGCTCTGGTCATGATCCCAGGGTCCTGGGATGGAGCCCCGCACATCCCTGCTGAGCAGGGAGCCTGCTTCCCTCTCTCTCTGCTTGCCTCTCTGCCTACTTGTGATCTCTGTCTGTCAAATAAATAAATAAAATCTTTAAAAAACAAACAAACAAACAAAAAACACCTAGCTATACACCTTCTATTTTTCATCCTATTTAGAAATGTTTGGTCTTTTGCCAAAATATTGATAAATGTAATAGGTAAATGACCTGAAGGAAAGAACACTTCTTTGGAAACGTTTCAAGTTAAAAGTGTTCCCCACTTTAGGGAAATCCAATTTATGAAATCCTAAGATTCAACCCAAAGTCTGTGTACAAATTATGTATTGGGAGAAGGAGTGGAGGATTATTTGAATTACGAGAATAATCTGTTTTATTACACAAGATTCTCTGAAGGTTTCCTTTAAATAGGTGCATTAGTGCATTCAAAATATGGGATAAATTTAATGGAATGGGTGAAGTTAATATAGTGTCCCAAAGCTCCTTCTGTCAGATAGATACTCAACCTCTGGAATCCATTCAACAAATTTACAAGGAAGGCTTGGCTGTGGTAAATACTGGTGGTGTGGAAAGAAGGCACAGAAGCAGTGAGTTGCCTTACCTCCCAGGAACATAAAAATACAGGATTTTCTTTTGTTCCAAATGGTCTTGGTTGGATTCTAAGACCAGCAACCGCAATGTAAATGAATCCCCAAACGAATGAACCGTATTGTTTTAATAAACTAGATGGAGCATTCCCTGACATGAAAGCAGAGCTTAATTAAAACTGAAGTGTAGATGAGCTGGAACTGAAGAGAGAGGAAGCACTATGAAAACCAAAACTGTATTTCCTCTCATGCCCTCTCTCCCCAAGCACACAAAACAAGCAGTAGTATGCACAAGGGATATCAGAGCCCTATTAGGATAAAAATAATCATGCTAATAATACTACCATGGACAACTCTTATAATGATTATAAAGCATTAATTATATCAAACTGAATTGCTGATGATATCATAGTAAAGGCTACTTTATGGAACTAAATCTTAAAAACTAGTTTCAAATATTAACAGTACTCATAACAACTGAAATTGCTTCCCCTATCCTCTAATAAGGAGGCATTTTCTCAATGGCAGGGATTAAGAGGACACATATTTAAAAGTCTGGAGAAAAACTTCTGAAGAGAAGACAAGATGACCCCTTTTGCTCCCAAGTGGCAACGAACATAGATAGATTCACTTCTTCCTGATTCCTACTGAGATGATCTTCTATGTTTTCTCACTACTTCTTCAACTCTCCAGATAAACTCATCACCAAGATGCCCCTGCATCCACTGTTTCTTTTAACCTGAAAAAACTCACCTGACTCCATTGTCTAACTGTTTAACCTCACCCCATTGTTTTAAGAGATTTCAGGAAGGAAAGAGAAAAATGCCCCCTGCCGCCGTCTTCCCACCACTACCTCCATTCTTGCCTAAAATCCAATGATACAAGACTTCAGAGAAATAAAAAAAAATTATATCATCATGAAAAGATTAGGAATCCTTAATCTATATTCCTTGCTGACATTCATTAATGCAATCTGGGGCAAAACGTCTGATAAATCAGAGGTTACTCGATGTCCTAATAAATCACCTTCAAATGACAGGCCCAGTCCAAGAGAGAAGAGGCAGCTCTGTATTGCAGCTCTGTCGGGCATACTAAATGTTTCCTGTACCAAACCCTGCCTTACTTAGCTTTCTAGTGTCTGACATTCAGTACCCTTATATTTAATGTATATGTACATTTTATGAGATAGATCTCTCATAAGCAAGATGACAATGAGTTTTGGGGTTTTAAAAGTCTAGTCTGACCACCTTTATCTTTAAATTGGAGTATTTTTAGCATGTTTACTTGAAATGTAATTACTCATATATTTGCGTTTAAACTACCACATTACTGTTTACTTTCTACTGCTTCCATCTGGTATGTGCTCTTTTCTTCTCTCTCTTTCCTCCCCCCACCCTCCTACCTTGGCTTCTTTAGATTTATAGAATGTGTTCTTTTTTAGTCTGTTTTCCTCTTATTTTCTTTGTACTAGTCCTACTTGGGGTGTGTATCTGTGACTTGAAGGTTTTTGTCACTTCTGGAAAATTCCACAGCATTTATCTCTTCATATATCATCTGTCATATTCTCTTGCTCTCCATCTCAACTTTTCTTTTCTTGAAAATATTAAGCATGGCTATTTTAAAGTCTCGGAGGCTCTCATAACTCCACATCTGGATCTCCTGTGGGTCTGGTTCTTCTGTCTCTTCTTTGTTTTGGTCTGAAGTCACAAATTTGTGTTTTCCTCATATTATGTGGGAAAATGTAGAGAAAACTTGAGGCTCTACAATACAGCATCTTCCTGTTAAGGAGTTTTAAATTTGCTTCTGGATCTAGGTTAAGGGTGTTTGCAATTCCAGATCACCAGATCATCAAGGGCTGACAATCCAAAACCTATCTACTTCCAATTTACCCTTACTCCTAGGGAGTACACCTTTGAGGTTTGAACACAAAACCTGATGAATTTGGCAGAGCTCCCCCTTAGTGAACCCTTAACTTGGTGTTTGTTGCACTAGCCCTATAAGACTATCAATGCCCTGCTTAAGCTTCTCAGCCTTTGAATTTTCTCCGGTAGAAATCTCTTCAAGAAAGCAGCCCCCAAAGCCAGCATTGCCTCTTTGGGTTTTGTTCTTCTCCCAGATCTTTGATCGCTGTGGGAGGCAGCAATAAGGCTCGAGACGAGGACCAAACCAGGCCCTGACTTGTGCCTCTTTTAAAGTCTGAATAACCTAACAAAAGGTTTAGGATGGGAAAAGTTGAGTAGTACTGAGAAAGGGTCTGTGCTATGTGTTGTGCGCTCCCCTACGTGACTTCCCACACACTTGCTAAACAAATGAGAACAATTCGGTTGGGGTCAAAAGTTCATGGCTGGTCCTCGCTGCCCTAGTACAGCCCATAAATTACTTTCAGGTTTGCTGTATCAATACAGAACACCTGTACTGGCTTCAGCCATTTGGGGTCACAAGGTCTGCTTATAGTCAGATGTGAAACTTATTATGGGAACTCGTGGTTGTTTAACTAGACACAGGTGTATTGCTTCTCCTATTATCACTATATATATGGCCTTAGTACTTTGAATAAACTTAGCACTGTTGGACATCTTCCTCAGTGCTCCTCCTGCCCCCATCTCTTTGCTTCTCGAGTTCTTTTCTTCATCCTCTTACCCTCACGTTCCTGGTTGATTTGTCACGCCAGCCGCGACAGATGGCTAAGTTGTCACTGTCTTACTACTTTGTTAAGCCTTAGAACAGTTGTTTTCCATAATTGATCCAGCTTTTCCACTATTCCCAGTGGAAAGATTGGCCCAAGTGACCTGATTCACCATTACCAGAAATGAACTCCAAATGCCTAGAATCTGGAAAAATGTCTTTGGCTAAAGGCTTTGCTCCTACTTAAAATCTAAACACCAACAAAGAATATATTAAGCCTATCACACATTTACATTTTCAAGGAAATACATTTTGGGGTTGAAGGGTAGGGTTGGGGGTAGAGAACACAAGAGGAAACACTGGGTGCTTTAAATTACAGTTTACCTGGTGGGAATGATTTTTCCAGAGCCCCTTGATATACAGGCAACAGGGACAAACCAGTGTAACACACTAATTGACACACACACATATTTTTCACGGTAGAGCTTTGTAGTTGCTGCTGTCTGGATGGTTCTTTGCCAAGAGTGCCTCACTGTAAAGAACAGTATAAGGACAATAATCCATCTATCTGTGGCTGCCAATGGCAAGGGCAATCATCATTTGTACTGTTTCCCCTTAGCATGAAAAATCTGTTCAACCTTAGCCTGATAAGCAACTCTGATGCCTTTCCTCAGGGAAGCACTGCCTGCTAATTGTAAAATGATTCTCTGGGTATTCCATAAAATTTATGCTCCCAGCTGAGGGTTGGGATGGCTATTTAGTTCAATATTTATTCTTAAGAATTTTGTGTGTGTGTGTGTGTGTGTGTGTGTGTGTGTGTGTAAAGCACTAAGCTGGTTGATATAAAAGGTAAAAAAGATGAATCTTATTCCTACCCTTTCATAACATGATTCTAGCTACCATGGTTTTAAGAGTTTTATTGTATGCATTTTTTATTGTAAGTCATTTCAGGTCCTTTTTGAAAGCAGTCAAAGCATAAATAATTAATAAGTCTATGAACAAATCTTTATCCCTGTTCTCAAGGAGTTTATGATCCAGAACTAACTCAGCTTACTGCAGAGTTAATCAGGATTGGGTTGCCCTTGAATGGGAGGTCATTGAGCTACTTGAGAGCACACAGGGATGTTTTTTTGAAGCAGACACTGAGTTCTCTTCCCAACAATCAAGGCTCATCCTTCCTTTAAAAAAAAAAAAAAAAAAAGAACAAAACATAACCCAATTCTGTTCATGTATTTACCTTCCTTACCTCAGGGAAAGCTGACCAACCATCCCTCCCCCAACTACAGCTCCAGGAAAGTGTGGATCTATCTAAAGTTAATTCTCTTCCCCTGAAATTAGGGCAGTGATAGGCACATGGCCCAGTTCTGGCCATTGAGATGAGAGCAAGTCTCCAAGCAGTTCTTAGGACAAAGCCACAAAAAGAGACTTTCTCTCTCATTTCTCTGAACATTTCCACATTTAACTATGGCACCTACACCTGCAATAGGCATCTTGCAACAAGGCTGAGGATGAAACCAACATAAAGAACAGGAAACTCTAGGGATGAAAAAGACATAGCACCTTGATGACACCATTGAGCCAGTGGGTTTAAAGTATAACTACTCACTATAGCCATGATTTTTAAGGAGAGAATATAAAAAGTGAAAGTCCTTTAAAAATGACAAAAAATAAAACTTGTGGTAAAACTAGATGGAGCAGTTTTTGTAATATCCTTTAATATTCCAAGAAAAAAAATAATAGGATGAGCAATATGATCTCTGATAACTATATCAGGTTCAACTATAATACTCCCCAAAGATTTTAAAAGCAATTACTTCAAACAATCTCTTCATCATAATTAGTATGTTTCTATCCACTGTTCTTGACCAAATGTCTAAGATTTCAACCTTAGCACTATTGACATTTGGGCCTAATGTGGTGGGGGCAGGACTTGCCCTATGTTGGATGTATATCAGCATTGCTGGTACCTACCCACTAGATGCCAGGGGTATCCCTCATTCCTTGGTTGTGACAACTAAAAATGCCTCCAGATAGTGCCAAATGTCCCCTAGAAGGGGTGGGGACAAAAACACCTCCAGTTGAGAACAATGACCTAGATAAAGTGACTATTTTACCCACCTCAATCTAGTATGAAAGAAAATATGCACTTCTTTTAAAAATACACTTATTCTGGGGCACCTGTGTGGCTCAGTGGGTTAAAGTCTCTACCTTCAGCTCAGGTCATGGTCTCGGGGTCCTGGAATCGAGTCCCACATCTGGCTCTCTGCTCAGCAGGGAGCATGCTTCCTCCTCTCTTTCTGCCTGATTCTCTGCCTACTTGTGATCTCTGTCTGTCAAATAAATAAATAAATAAAATCTTAAAAAAAACCAAACACTTATTTTATTCTTAAAAAATTAACATTTTGAATAAAATCTTTAAAAAAAATTAACATTTTGAACACTAGATGTTCAAAATGTAATGCAGAAAGTCATTTATATAGCCCAACCCCTAACAGTTGAGTGTATAAGCTTCAATATTTTTTCCATTCATATGTTTGCATATAGAGATAATTTTGTAAATATAAATGGGATTGTAATATAGGATATTACACAATACAAATCCTATAAAAATTACAATATAAATCCTATAAAAATAGGATTAAAATATATTTTCTATTTCAAATTTTTTATTTCCTACTTATAAATGTATATAATGCATCTTTTCACACTTACATAGATTTATACATATTATATATGTATATTTCCAAGCCTTGTCCTTTATAATAGCTCAGTGGTATTATATTGCATAAATGGTCCATAATTTATCTACATAACTCCATAAAAAATAAACACTGGAGTTATTTCAAATTATCTGCCATTATTAACAATGCAATGAGCATACTTGTATGTAAACTTTGCATACACATGCATTTCTTTAGGATAAATTACTTGAAGTGGAATTAATGGATCAAAGGTTATAAAACCTTTTTTTTTAAAATTTTTTCAATTTATTTATTTTCAGAAAAACAGTATTCATTATTTTTTCACCACACCCAGTGCTTTTTGAAAGTGTAAGTGTACATCCAAATGTGGAATAAAAATAAGAATACAGTGATATTGCATAGCATTCAACTATGCTAATTTATGTACAATTAAACTGAGGGAGTTTGGGGGTAAATTACTTACGGTCATCCTACAGTGGGGAAAGAGGGCAAAGCCAAGACTAGAACCTGGGCATCCTGACTCCTAACACCCATTCTCATATATTAAATAGGGAGAAGCATGTAGAATCCCAATTTACAGTGCTACAAATTTTATATTTTAGAGAAAGCTGTTCTCCATTTGGCTGGCTTATAAAAAAATAAACAAGAGTTGAGTTTTATAGGGAGCAGTGATTCTCAACAGGGAGTTAGCTTGTCACCCATCCCACTCCCAGGGGACATTTGGCAATGTTTAGAGATATATTTCGGTTATCATAACTGGGTAGGTGCTATTAGTATGAAGTAGACAGAAGCCAGAGATGCTAATTTCCTATAATGCAAGAACAGTCATCATAAACAATTACAGGGCTCAAAATGCCAACAGTGCTGAGAATGAGAAACCCTACACAGAGAAAAAAAATTTTTTTTAGATATACAGAAGTAAACAGTTTTCCAATGTTTGGTCCAGGAAAACAACTAAGGACCTGCCATGTCTCTTTCTTACCTCATTCTGCCCTTATTAATGAATACAAGAACTAGATGGCAGTTACCAGATTTGGAAGATAATCATTAACTACATTCTTCTCTCCACGAAGAGTTTTGCTCCACTCTATAAGATACAGGAATGGGACAAATGATAATGAAAATGACAGCACTGGACTTTCAGAGAAGATGGCAGAGTAGGAGGATCCTAAGCTCACCTTGTCCCACAGATATACCAAGATAATACCCACAAAGTGAAAATAACCCAGAAAAAAACACAAAGATGGGCAGACTCCTTAGAGTTAAATGAAGAGGACAGGCCACATTGAAGAGGGCAGGAAGGGCAAAGACATGAAGCCAAACTGACCCACAGGATTCTGCAGGAGGGAGAGATACTGCCAGCACAGAGAGGGGAGAGGACAAGGTCCCACGTCGGGTAGCCCAAATATAGGGGACACACTTGGAAAGATGAATCCCCATAACATTTGGCTTTGAAAACCAGAGGGACTTGAAAATTAATGGGGCTTAACACTTGGAACTTTAAAAATCAGCGGGTTTTGCTTTGATTGAGCTGAGGGTGAGAGTAAGGGGAGCCCTACCCTTAAAGAGATAGCACAATAAACAGCCCCACTGAGATAGAGCAGTTTGGAAAAATGCCTGGGGTATCCAAGAAAAAGATTTATTTATTATCACAGAGCATGTGCTGGAAGGGCAAGAACCTTGAGGGTACTTCTCCAAGAACAAAAGAGCTGGCAGGCTCCATTTCCATCTCCTACCCCCTGAACTAGATATACAGATACTTGCAGGAACTACTGCAGTGAGCAACCTGTCAAGCCTTCCAACTGGTCCCCCACAGTGGACCAGCATCAAGCTTGCTGGTACTGTGTGCCCTATCCCTGTGTTCTCTTATGGACATGGCCCCTCGAATGTGCCCTGGGCAAAAGCCTATCCACAGGGGGGCCACAATGCTAGCGAGGTAAAAGCAGCATTGACAGGGCCAGAACCCTTCCAAAGTGACTCCTACACCAGGAAGAGGGGAAAAGAACTACACATACTAGTCCAACTTGTCCCAGCTAGGGGCTGGGAGCAGATATCTAGTCTGACTGCTGGTCCCACCCACCAATCTAAGCTTCTCAGGGACAACACAGGGAAAGTGCCCTGCAGTTCACAGTGCTACTGCATCTCTGGCAAACACCTGGCCTGGATCACCTTAAGCTTAAGGCAGCCCCAGACCAGTATATTAACACCACAGGAAGCAAACCCTGCCCACAACAGGGAAAGAGAGCCATTGCAGATGACTGGACTGAAGGCAAACACAGTTCAGCCACAACAAGAGGATACATACAATACACATAGGAGACACCGCCTGAAGCTCAGGCTCTGGTGAACAAAGGGCATTGTATTGTAGAACACTATGGGACCTCTTTTTCACAGCCACTACTTTCAAGATCAGAAGACATAGCTGACTTTGATAACACATACAGAGACACCAAGAGTTAGACAAAGCAAGGGGATAGAGGAATGTGTCCCAAGTGAAAGAACATGACAAAATCACAGCAAGAGAGCTAAGTGAAATGGAGATAAATCATATGCCTGATAGAGAACTGAAAGTAATGGACATAAAGATACTCTCTGGACTTGAGAAAAGAGTGGAGGATCTCAATGAGATCCTCAACAAAGAGATAGAAAACATAAAAAAAAAGAACCAATCACAGAGGAAGAATAACTGAAATTAAAAATATACTAGATGGAATAAATAGTAGACTAGAAGAAGCAGGATAATGGATTAGCAATCTGGAGGACAGAGAATGGAAAGCAGTCAAGCTGAACTGAAGACTAAAAAGATAAAAATAGACTAAAGGAACTCAGCGACTCCAACATTTGCATTATAAGGATCTCAGAAGGAAAAGAAAGAGAAAAGGGGGCAAAAAATTTATTTGAAGGAATAGAAGAAAACCTCCCAAATCTGAGGAAGGAGACAAATCCAGAACCAGAGGCAGAGAGCCCACAACAAAATCAACCCAAGACAAATAGAATTAAAATGGCAAAATTAGTGATAAAGAGAGAATTTTAAACAGAAGCAAGGAAAACAGTACATATAAGGGAAACCCCATAAGGCTAAAGGCCAAAAGGGTGTGGTACAATATAGTCAAAGTGCTGAGGAACTTCTGGGTGGCTCAGAGAGTTAAGTGTCTGCCTTCAGCTCAGATCATGATCCCAGAGTCCTAGGATCAAGCCCTGCATCAGGCTCTCTGCCCAGTGGAGAGGCTGCTTCTCTCTGCCCTTCTGCCCCTCTCCTTCTGCCTCTCTACCTCAAATAAATAGAATCTTTTTTTTTAATAGATTTTTTTTTAATTTTTTATTTTTTATAAACATATGTTTTTATCCCCAGGGGTACAGGTCTGTGAATCACCAGGTTTACACACTTCTTTTTTTAAAAAGTGCTGAAGGAAAAAAATGTGCAACCACTACTCTATCCACCAAAGCTATCATTCAGAATAGAAGGAGAGAGAGTTTCCCAGACAAATAAAAGTTAAAGGAATTTATCACAACAAAATCTAGCCCTACAAGAAATGTTAAAGGGAACTGTGAGTGGAAAGGAAAGAGAGGAAAGTGGAAAGGAAAGAGAGTAGGCAGGAGTAAGAAAAGTAGGAAGCATAAAAGCAGTAAAATTAAGTGTATCTACAAAAATCAGTCAAGGGATTCACAAAATTTAAAAATGTAAAATATGACACAATATACCTAAAATGTGGGGAGAAGAGGAATAAAAATTCAGTGCTTGTAGGATGGGTTCAAACTTAAGTGACCATCAATTTAAACCTAATGTTAACTACAAATCAAAAACCAATAATAAGTGAGGAAAAAATAAAGAGAAAGGAATCCAAGTATATCACTAAATGCCATCAAATCATGATAGGAAAGAACTGAGAAACTCCAAAAACAATGATAAAACAAATAACAAAATGGCAATAAGTACATACCTATCAATAATTGCTTTGAGGGGTTCCTGGGTGGCTCAGTGGGTTAAAGCCTCTGCCTTCAGCTCAGGTCATGATCTCAGGGTCCTGGGATCGAGCCCCGCATTGGGCTCACTGCTCAGCAGGGAGCCTGCTTCCTCCTCTCTCTCTGCCTGCCTCTTTGCCTACTTGTGATCTCTGTCTGTCAAATAAATAAATAAAATCTTTTTTAAAAAGATAATTGCTTTGAATATAAATGGACTAAATTCTCCAATCAAAAGACATGACAGAATATCCAAAAAGCTAGACCCCTCCATATGCTGCCTACAAGAGACTCATTTCAGATCTAAAGACATGCAGACTGAAAGTGAAAGGATAGGAAAGCTTTATCATGCAAATGAAAGTGGAAAGGCTGGGGTGCAATACTTATGTCAGACAAAATAGAGCTTTTTTTATAAGATTTTATTTATTTATTTGACAGAGATCACAGGTAGGCAGAGCAGCAGACAGAGAGAGAGGGGGAAGCAAGCTTCCTGCTGAGCAGATAGCCCAATGCGGGGCTCGATCCCAGAACCCTGGGATCATGATCTGAGCTGAAGGCAGAGGCTTAACCCACTGAGCCACCCAGGTGCCCCCAAAAATAGAGTTTAAAACAAAGACTGTAACAAGAGATGAAGAGGACAATATATGATCACAAAGGGAACAACCCAACTAGAAGATATAAAAATTGTAAATATTTATGTACCTAACATTAGAGCACCAAACACATAAAGCACCTAATAACAAAGTAACCAACAGTAATATGATAATAGTAAGGGACTTTAACACCCCACTTACATCAATGGACCATCCAAACAGAAAATTAGCAAGGAAATGATGGATTTGAATGACACATTGGACCAGATGGATCTAACAGGTATATTCAGAATATTTCATCCTAAAACAGAATACACATTCTTTTCCAAGTACACATGGAATGTTCTCCAGAATAGATCACAAGTTAGGCCACAAAACAGATCTTAATGAATTAAAAAAGAGTGAAGCCCTAGCATGCATCTTTTCCAACTGTAATGCTATGGAACTAGAAATTAGCCACAAGAAAAAATCTGGAAAGAACCTAAATTCATGAAGGTTAAATAACATGCTACTACATAATGAATGGGCCAACCAAGAAATCAAAGAGGAAATAAAAAAATACATAGAGATAATTGAAAATTACAACATAGCAATCCAAAATCATTGGGATGGTACAGAAGCTGCTCTAAGAGTAAAGTTTATAGCAATACAGGCCTACCTCAAGAAGAAAAATCTGAAATACACAACCTAACCTTATACCTAAAGAAGACAGAAAAAGAACAAAACTCAAAAGCAACAGAAAGAAGAAATAAAGATTAGAGCAGAATAAATGAAATAGAAACTAAAAAAATAATATAACAGATCAAAGAAACTAGGAGCTGATTCTTTGGGGGAAAAATCAACAAAACCGATTAACCTTTAGCCAGACTCATTTAATAAAGGGGGGGTGCCTGGGTGGCTCAGTGGGTTAAAGCCTCTGCCTTTGGCTCAGCTGCATCCGGCTGTCTGCTCAGCAGGGAGCCTGCTTCCTCCCCTCTCCTCTGCCTGCCTCTCTGCCTACTTGTTATCTTTGTCTGTCAAATAAATAAATAAAATCTTTAAAAAAAAAAAAAAAAAGAGCGGACTCAGAAAATCTGAAATGAAGAAATAATAACCAACACCATGAAATACAAAGAATTATAGGAGAATATCATGGAAAAGTATATGCCAACAAACTGGACAACCTAGAAGAACATCCCAAAACTGAACCAGAAATAGAATATTTGAACAGACTTATTACCAGCAATGAAATTTATTCAGTAACCAAAAACCTCAAAAATCATGGGGCACATGGGTGGCTCAGATGCTGGTCTGCCTTCTGCTCAGGTCATGATCTCAGGGTCCTGGGATGGAGTCCCACATCGGGCTCCTTGTCATTGGGGAGTCAGCTTCTCCTTCTCCCTCTGCTCATGCTCTCTCTTGCTCTCTCAAATAAATAAATAAATCTTTGAAACAAAAACAAAAACAAACCAAAAAAAACTCAAAAATCAAACAAAAGCCCAGGACTAGAGGGCTTTACAGGTGAATTTTACCAAACATTTAAAGAGTTAGTACCTATTCTTCTCAAACAATTGCAAAAAATAAAAAATTTAAAAATTTAAAAAAAAAAATAGGAAAGCTTCCAAATTCATTCTATGAGGGCAGAATTACCCTGATACCAAAACCAGATAAGGACGTGAAAGAGAGAGAGAACGAACTACAGGCAAGAGAATGTATATGCAAAAATCCCCAAGAAAACATTAGCAAATCAATCATTCACCCTGATCAAGTAAAATTTATCCCTGAGAAGGGTGGCTCGATATTCTCAAATCAACCAATATAACACATCATATCAACAAGAAAAAGGATAAAAACATGATTTCAATAGATGTAGAAAAAGCATTTTACATAGTACAATGTGATAAAAACTCTCCAGAAAGCAGGTTTAGAGGGTATATATCTCAACATAATAAAGGCCTTATATGAAAAACCCACAGCTAACATTATGCTCAGTGGTGAAAAACTGAGTTTTTTCCCCTAAGGTTAGGAACAAGACAAGGATGTCCACTCACCACTTTTACTCATCACAGTGCAAGAAGTCCTAGCCACAGCAATCAGACAACAAAAAGAGAAGGAATCTAGACCAGTAAAGGGCTGTGTCTTGTATGAGACTGATGAATCACAGACCTGTACCCCTGAAACAATATGTTATAGGTTAAAAAAAAGAAAAGATATAAATTTACTAAGAAAAAATTAGGATAAACAATAATCATTTCATAAGTTAAAAAACAAAACAAAACAGAACAAACCCGGGAAGCCTGAGTGGCTCAGTTGGTTAAGCGTCTGCCTTCAGATCAGGTCATGATTCCAGGGCCCCCCATCAGGCTCCTTGCTCAACTGGGATCCTGCTTCATGCCCTCTGCCTGCTGTTCCTCCTGCTTATGTGCTCTCTTGCTCTCGCTCTCTTTCACAAATAAATAAATTAAATTAAATCTTAAAAAACAAACAAATAAAAAATCTTTGCCTGCACGACAAAGAAAGTGCAATTTAAATGATTGCCTTAAGTTAGTATTAATATCATGTATTAATACTGATTCTTCAATTATAATCAATGTATCACACTAACACAAATAGGGGAAACTTGGGGAGTAGAGAGAGACAGGCCATAAGGCAACTCTAAACTTTCTGTTCAATTTTTCTGTTAATATAAAACTGCTTTAAAAATAAAGTCTATTAAAATCTTAAAAAAAAAAAACAAGTAAAACTTTCCTATTTGCACATGGCCTGATACTATATATAGAAAACTCTAAAGGCTCCAACAAAAAACTACTGAACTGATAAACAAATTCAGTAAGTTTGAAGGATTATAAAAATCAATGTACAAAAATCCATTACATTCCTGTACACTAATGATAGAGTAGAAGAGAAATTAAAAAATAATCCCATTTATAATTACACCAAAAATAATAGAATACCTAAGGATAAACTTAACCAAGGAGGCAAAAGACCAGTACTCTGAGAAATATAATACACTGATGAAAGAAATTAAATACACAAACGGGAAGATACTCCATGCTCATGGATTGGAAAAATATTGTTAAAATGCCCATACTACCCGAAGTAATCTGTAGATTTAATGCAATCTCTATTAGAATAGCACCAGCATTTTTCACAGAACTGGAACAAATAATCCTAAAATTTGTACTGAATCACAAAGACCCTGAATAGCCAAAGGATTCTTGGGGAACAAAACAGGAGTTATCACAATCTTAGATTTCAAGATATACTACAAAGCTCAAAACAGTGTAGAAGTGGCACGAAAATAGACACATAGATCAGTGGTACCAAATAGTCCAGGAATAAACCCACAATTACATGGTCTTTCTTTGACAAAGGAGTCAAGAATATGCAATGGGAAAAAGACAATCTCTTGAACAAATGGTGTTGAGAAAACTAGACAGCTACAAGCAAAAGATAAAATTGGGCCACTTTCTTATACAATACACAAAAATAATTTCTAAATGGATTAAAGACCTAAATGTGAGACCTGAGACCTTAAAAATCCTTGAAGAGAACACAGCAAGTAATTTCTTTGACATTGGCTGTAGCAATATTTTTTATATAGGTCTACTCAGGTAAGGCAAACAAAAGCAAAAATAAATTATTGGGTCTTCATCAAGATAAAAAGCTTCTGAACAGCAAAGGAAGAAACCAACAAAACTAAAAAAATAACCCACTGAATGGGAAAAGATAATTGCAGAGGACATATGTGATAAAGGGTTAGTATCCAAAATATACTAAGAACTTACACAACTTCAAAAAATATCCAAATAAAAATGGGCACAAGACATGAACAGACATTTCCACAAAGTCATACAGATAGTTAACAGAAACATGAAAAGATACTTAACATCACTTATCATCAGGGAAATGGCAATCAAAACTATGATGAAATATCTATCACTTCACTCCTCTCTGAGTGGCTAAATTAACCACAAGAAAAAAGTGTTGGGAAGGATGTGGAGAAAAAGAGCCTTCATGCATTGTTGATGGGAATGCAGAGTTGTGTAGCCACTGTAAAAAATAATATGAGGTTCCTCAAGAAATTAAAAATAGAATTAACACATGAGTCAGTAATTTCTCTACTTGGTATTTACTCAAAGAATTCAAAACACTAATTTGAAAAGATGCATGCACCCCAATGTTTATTGCAGTATTTATAATAGCCACATTATGGGAGCAACCCAAGTGTCCATCAATAGATGAATGGATAAAGATATGGTCGGTGTGTGTGATGGAATATTACTCAGCTATAAAAAAAAAAAGATGAAAACTTGCTATTTGCAACAACATGGATAAATGTAAAGGGTATAAAGCTAAGTGAACGAAGTCAGAGAAAGACAAATCCCATATGGTTTTCACTCTTGTGGAACTCAGAAGCAGAACAAAGAGAAAAAAGAGACAAATCATGAAACAGACTTTTACTTACAGAGAACTGATGGTTACTAGAGGTGGGTGGTGTGATTTGTGAAATAGGTGAAGGGGATTAAGACTACACTTATACTGGAAACTAAGTAATGTTCAGAATTGTTGAATCACTATATTGTATGCCTGAAACTAATATAACAGTGTATGTTAAGTATACTGGAATTAAAACTTAAAAAAAAAATCAGTGATAGAAAAGAAAAAGATAAAAAAGAAAATGACAGCATCATTTCTGATAAGGCTAAAGAGTGGATTGACCTATGGCCAGAACTGACTTTCCTAATCTCTCTAAAGTATCCTTTCCCCCACCAAAGGAAGCTTCTCCCACCCCTTGTGGGACAGGAAGTTACACAGAAAGCTCATCAGAGGTGAGAGCAAAGAAGTACTGCTGAGAACAGGTCATTCTAATAGACACCTGGGCAAGGCTGAGCTCTCCATGTTCAATCCCTTCATTTTCTACACTCATGGATTTTCTGTCCCCCACATTTTCCCTGAGAAATATAATGAGGGCTTAGAAAAATCCATGTATGTTCCTCCCATTCTTTTCCACATTCCATGCTGGGCAATGGTAGTTCCTATCAATGAAAACTTAAACTTGAGAAAGGCGAGAGCCCTTTTACTAGGACAGGGAAAATGGGTGGTGGGGGGGGGAATCAAATCTCAAAGCATCCGTTTTTAAAAACCTTGGTGAGTCACATATCCATGAATAATAATATTCAGAAACTCCCCAAAATGAAGTGTCTCCATTGAAAAGATATCAGCCTCACTCTTGATTTTGGAGCACCCGCAAGGGCCTTCACAGAGTTGATCCACCATCAAAGGAAACAATTGCTGGGCTCAGGCATGAGTTAAGCGACTCAAAGTACTTTTTTGAGTCCTATAGCAACTTCCCAGACAAACAAAGTAAAGCCCCTTAAGAGGGCAGGTACAAAATCAATGCTGAAGAGAACATTCAACATGTGCATAGAAAACTGCTGTCCAGGAAGTGTTAAGGGACATTTGCATGGCCAACCATCCTTGATCTGAAGCACACAGGAAGTAAACAGATCCTACAGAACTGAGAGCACTCAGTCACACAAACTAGGTTTGGTATTTTCTCACATGAATCTCTCGCAGAGATAAAGAAAAGTGAAGTAACACTGACTTAAGCAGATTTAATAGATGCATTAAAATAACACCCTCTTCATTCTCAGTCTTTTTAACTGAAACTTTTAAAAAATAGATTTTACCAAGAAAATTAAGAGGATAAAATAATGGACCATCTGTGCACATACCAACTAACTTGAAAAATAAAATATTATAGACACATAAGAAGCCTTCCTCATTTGCATTACCCTCTCTGCCTCCCCCCACCCAACAGCTAAATACTCTCCTGAATTTGCTGTTCATCGTTTTGATGTATGACACTTTCTCCCCACATATATGTAGTCCATAAACATACATAGTACTGTTGTAATAGTTTTTAAAAATATATATGGGGCGCCTGGGTGGCTCAGTGGGTTAAAGCTTCTGCCTTCAGCTCAGGTCATGATCCCAGGGTCCTGGGATTGAGCCCCGCATTGGACTCTCTGCTCAGCAGGGAGCCTGTTACCTCCTCTCTCTCTGCCTGCTTCTCTGCCCACTTGTGATCTCCGTCTGTCAAATAAATAAAATCTTAATAAAAATAAAAATATATAAATAGCGCCCTACTGTGAATATCACTTTTGCAAGTTTTTTTTTCTCTCAAAGTATTTCCCAGATTTAGTAAGCAATGAGTAGTGATTTAAGACTTTTAAGCAGAGGAATGACAAAATTTTTCCTCTTGTTTTGATTTAAACCATCAGTCTTGGGAACAATCAGGTAGATGACTAATAATCAGTCTAAGACCTCACACCAAGGTTATCAGGTTTACTTAGAATGAGCTACAACTGATACTCTTTGAACAATTGGGGGGAGAAAACCTATTCCTTCTTCTGTATGTTTTGCATAACATTTCTCCTTTCATAAATACCACCCCACCCTCCCACACTCCATCCTTTCTAACTGCCACCATCCCTCTAAGACAAAGAGAAATATGTAGATACCAAAATATCTTACAGTAGGAAGGAAGTTGGTAAGGATGTGATTCTTCATGCTTGATCCTAGAAAAATGGGAGTCATCTTTGAAGAGTTATGATGGAATGGATACGAAGAAAGCCAAGTCCCCAAGTCATTCAAAAGCAGTCCCAGTTGGTTACAGTCACAGTTCTTAGAGCCTGTCCTCCTACATTGTAAGCCCAGTGAAGGCAGGGGTATGTTTCTATCTCTCTGTATCCAGTGTTTGACATATGCCTTATACAAAGCTCGTTCACAGTGAATATTTCTTGATGAATTTGAAAACGGTGATAATGACTCACACCAAAAAAAAAAAAAAAAAAAAAGGCAACATGAACTCAATTTAACTCAATTTCAGGGTTTAAATGATCAAGATTATGGACCTGTTGCATTTCTATGTAAGCTCTCTTATTCCTAATATTTTCATCACAAACATCCCATTTAGTGTTTTCTCAATCTCATTAGGAAAAAGGGAAAACTTACCATCTTCGAATACTAATTATCCTGACATTTTGATATCCGAGGCTAAATGTATCATCAATGAGCTTTAACCTTATCAGTTCAAGCCCTGCACCACTGTGCTGACAAGAGGGCCAGCCAGTGCCCAGAGGGTATTCTGTCATGGCTTCAAATCAAGATCTTCTTCAAGAAACCATCAAACCTTGCTTCATGTAGGCCACTGAAGGAAAAATAAAATGTATGTATCTGAAAGCCAATATGTTAACTCCCAGGAAGAAATATATCTACCCAGGAGAACAGACTACGACAGCTACCAAGCTTGGGCATCCTCTTCCTCACAAAGTGTTGGAGATGTACTGATGACATTTGTTTTCCAGGTCACCTGTGTGTGTGTGCCTCTTTGCAGATTTGCAAAGGTTGTATCAATCTCAGTCAGCAGGAGTATCCTGTTTGACCTTAAACTAAGCTTACCATTCTCAAAGATCTATTTTATATTCTGTGGGCTTCTAAGTAGAAGTAGAATCCCTGCTTGCAATCCCCTTTGAGTCCTAGTTTTTCCTTCTATTAGTCTTTATTCTTAGAGACTTAGCTGATTAAACCTGGATCCCAAAAGCAAAACTTAAAGATACTGAGCAATGTGCATATAAGTGTTGAGCTTAGGACCATAAAACCCAAAGAGGCTCTTTCTATATCTAAATAGTTTGGACTAGATCTATTGGATTCAATCTGTATTTATAGGCATCTAAAGATTAACTAAAATATTACTATTTCATGAGACACAACTCTTCAAAGACTTACATGGTTGTCAGCAAAGCTCTCAATTCTGAAAATCATATATTAACTCAGGCTGAATTGAACATACAGACAAGGAAATAGATAAATATTACACATGCTGAAAGACAATAAAAGGTCAATGACAATGCTTTATGACATTGTTATTAATACTTTTGTGTGTCTTCTAAAAAATTAATTGATTTTTAGGACAAATCTCACAGTAATGTTTAAATTGGTGTTGTATAGCCAAAATAGTCAAGCTACCAGAGAATACCTTGTCAGGATATTAAAACATTTGAATCAAACAATGAATAAAGAACACCTGAACAAACCATCAATTATTTAAAAACCACTGATATGATCAAAATTTATATTAAAATCAAAAACACTGAATCTGTCATATGAAGGTCAAGTATGCTCCAGCTTAAACTGACCCTACACATCTAACTGAGCATAAGGCTCCCCATAATGCCCAGTAATTAAATATGTATGGATTTTACTGACTCTCAAAACCCATAAAAGAGAACTGGAATCCAGTCAGATTGTTAGAAAGTCCATCATATATTGATTTTAAAGGCACTTAAAGAATTTGAAAAATCCCAAAGAAATTCTTAGAAAAGGAGTTAAAGCAATTACAAGTTTGGGCCGATGTTAAAAGCCAATCTTTCAATAATTCCCTTGTGAGTTTAATAAAACCTGAGATGATACAAAGCAAAATCCTTTGGGACAAGATCCAAAGGATTAAGATAAGGTGTCCTTTTTCCCTCTAGTAAAATGATAGGTTTGTGTTCTAAACAAAAAACAAAAAACATCATGTTGGGGCACCTCCGTGGCTCAGTTGGTTAAGGATCTGCCTTCAGCTCAGGTCATGATCCTGGAGTCCTGGGATCAACCCACTAAAGCAGGAAGGCTTCTTCTCCTTTTCCCTCTGCCCTGTCTTCCTTGTGCTCTTTGGCTCTATCTGTCAAATAAATAAAATCTTTTTAAGAATGCATCATATTTTCATTTGAAGATCTCCCCCCTTTCTAACATCAAAGCCAGAATATAAGCTAGTGCATTGACTTCAGAGGTTGTGAGTCCAGTAGCCATCTTCATGTTGAATGCTGAAACCAAGCCATTAGAAGAATCGGAGGCAGAGAAGATCAAAATAGCTCCAAACATTGACCCTGCAGTGGCCAGTGAGTATGAAAGAAGGGCTAAAGCAGCTAAATGAATGTCCATCTCCTCAAACCAGAAGAAAAAAATATCCCACACATTATGACAAATGGAACAAACTCTGAGTAATCTTTTGAATAATCTTTACCCAATTTGTCTCCAATTATTAGCCGGCAATGGAGTTCATCTCATCCAACATTCAGCAGCTACACAAAAGAACAGCAAAGCTTTTCCCAAGCAGTGTGCAATAGGATGCAAAACACAGCTCCAGGTCTATCCTGGATTTTCTGCCACTTACAAGTCTTTTAACTACAAACAAGTTTATCAACCTGAGTCTGTTTCTTCTTGCAGGGCTATGGCCAAGATCTCAGGAAAAGAGAACTATTGTTATTTCAGGGGAGACTGTAAGATAGCCTAGGGCAGTAGAAGGAGCACAGAATGTTCAGGGTCTCTATCTCACGTTGGCCAATAAGTACTACATTACTTAGAAACAATACTGAACATGCCTAGGTTTTATTTTCCTCATCTGTAAAATGGGGACAAGGACATCTATCTTGCTTTTTAAGAGACTTCTTTGAAATGAGTTTTGCAAAGGCAGGGACTGGAACAGAGTAAGTACTCAGTAAGAGAGTAGTCATTGTTGCTGTTATTTTAAGTATTATCATCCTTATGCTGGTTGATTGATGGAGGGAGGTTGTGGG
The DNA here is from genome assembly GCF_009829155.1 of Mustela erminea. Lineage (NCBI taxonomy): Eukaryota > Metazoa > Chordata > Mammalia > Carnivora > Mustelidae > Mustela > Mustela erminea. The sequence continues at coordinate 109,393,447 of NC_045620.1, forward strand.
ATGTACTGAATAATAAGGCAAAGGAGGAAAAATGAGAAGTGGAGCTACTTTGAGAGAAAGAAAGGGAAGTAGTAGCAATGGTGGAGGAGGAATAGGTAAGAAAAATAGGAGTAAAAGCTTTATAAAGTCAGCCTAAGAAGTCCTTACTGGGAGAAAGCCAATAACCAAGTGAAAATAGGTTGAGGGAGGGAGAAGCAGATATCAAGGGGATGGCAGTGCTGGAGTTGTTCCAGCAAAACCATCAGGCAAATGCCGAAGAATAAAGTGTTTCCCTGGTTAGCAGGACTGCAGGTAAGCACTACAATAAATAGGACTGGCAGGGATTTCTTGAGAAAAGCATGCCATCACTACAGCCACTGGGAAGCTCCAGGAAAGGTATGATTGATGTTGGTCTACAGGCATCTGAGAACTGCTTTGATTACACTGAGAAAAGAGAACAAATATACACAAATTCACTCTCCTGCTGCCTCCTAGTTTAAAGGAAAGGAAAGAGGGTAACAGGGAAAAGAGCATGTCAATTTCAGTCGATTCGTACGTAGTACTGACTAGCAGAGTACTATGGAGCAGGGACACAAAGCTTCCATCAACCTTCAGGACTTTAAGTACCAAAATATTAGGTCCTCCTAGTCCACAGACATCATATATGTTTCAGGGGAAGTTTTTTAGAAGGAATTCATTGGTATGCAAAACAAGCTTGCCAAACCACAACTAACCAACCAGTTTTTACTTAAAGAAATCAACGTTTCTTAGTAAATACCACACCAGGATCCTACTTTCCAGCACACAGTGGAAGGTTTCCCTATCTTGGACTGAAGGTGCCTCTCACAATCTCTATCTTATCATCGAGAACGTAGACTCCAGGGCAGTTGGGTGGCTCAGAGAGTTAACCTCTGCTTTCAGCTCAGGTCATGATTCCAGGGTCCTGGGATCCAGGACCTCCTCAGGCTCAGCACGAAGCAGGGAGTCTGCTTTTTCCTCTCCCTTTCTTTCTGCCTTTCCCATTGCTCCTTCTCTCTCTCTCTCTCTCAAATAAATACAATCTTTAGAAAAGAAATATAGATTCGTCACCTCTTCTCCTCCCTTACCAAAGGCATCCTGCTTTTAGATTACAGAACTTTTCATCAACCAGGAAGCTGAAGCATACTCACAATAAAATGACCATAAATCTAATAACCTCAGCTTCTGAGGAATCAGAACACCTGATATTAACAGGTCCTCCTGCCTCTCCTAACCTCTCCACCAAGGGAAGAGGGGTTTCTTGAAATTGTGAAAATTCCTCCAGGCTATACTAATACAGGGTATGCGTTCCTAGCAAAGACACTTCAGCCCCAAACGAGATGAGCAGAACCAACCCTAACATGGGGAGACAACACACAGAGACCCAGCTTGAATGGAACAGAAACACTGAGTGGGAGAAAATACATTGCTAGGATGTGAGGGGCTTCCATCAAGCAAAGGGTAGAAGAAGTAGCATTTATTCTTACCTATCAGCTTTCCAACAATCTTCATTAATACGCATTCCTCAAATGCCTACACAGGACAGGGTTCGGTGAGCAAACAAGGCTTACTTATTTTCAATTAGGTCTCAAAATATTAAAATTAAAGAACAAATCCTTTTTGATCTTCATGAAAGGAAAATGCTCACAAAACTAAAAGTGAACTCAAAAGTCCTATTACTCTGGTCTCTGAGCTTCTTAGTTACTCACTTGAAATAACTCATCACTGGCCCTTTTGCAGAACTGAGTAGCCACAAGTCTTTTATTGATTTATCCTTCTTTGATAACACAATTCTTTACGCAGATTTACTTAACCCCCCCCAAAATATTTAGCATCAAAAACTAAAAGCAACAAATGTTTACAATGCTGTATAATTTAGTATTTGACCTGGGAAGACAGGGGGATTCGAGCGTTACACCTCCAATACTACGGCTGCCCTGTGTCCATACTGCTCTAAAAGTACCCAACTTCTCTGTTACCATTCTGATAAACCAGCAGCAAGACCTCAAGCACTATGAGTGAAAAATAGGGGGAAATAGGTGCCAAACAGTTTAGGATTGGTTTCTCTCCTCCTCACCCTTCTCTTTCTTCATCCACAAGCCAAGAAGGGAAACAAATAAGGAGAGGGAAGGAATAGCATGACAACAGGATTAATCCTGGGAAAAGAAAGGAGAGGTTCACAAGTGGTAGAGTCCTACTTAAACACCTGAATACCTACTTAAACACCTGAACATCCTTTCCAGGTGTCACTGAAATCAGCCAGTACAATTATTGTATGATCACCTGGAGACGTAAGGGAGACGTTCTCACATATGGACCAGAAACCTGCCTCCACTGCATCTTAAAAGCGTATCTAACCTTCATTGTGAAAAGATGACTCACAATGTATGATACCGGGTGATACAACCTACGACAGACCATCCAGGAATGATGTTTAGGTGGCGTCAGTGAAGCAGCTACTAAGTAAATATTCCTGATGTCTGATTCGTTGCAAGATACATTAAAATACAAACTATTTTGTTATAAAACAAAACATGGCACCCCAACAAAACGGTTTCTCTACTAATATGGTCATAACCTTATTTTAGATGAAAGGGTGGTGAATAAAAAAAGAAAAAAGAAAAAAAAAAGGGTGGTGAATACCTGCTGCAACTGGGCTTCACAAGTTAAAAAGATTCAGAGACTCTTTCCTCCTTTGTCAAAGATTAATTGAGCAATTGATTAATTGATATAATCATGGGTTTATTTCTGGCTTTTCTATACTGTTCTACTGATATGTGTTTATATATACTGCTTGATTACTACAACTTTGTAATGTAATTTGAAGTCTGGAATTGTGATACCTCCAGCTTTGCTTTGCTTTTTCAAAATTTCTTTGGCTATTTGGGGTCTTCTGTGGTTCCATACAAATTTTAGAATTGTTTATTCTAGATCTGTGAAAAATGCTGTTGGCACTCTGGATTGCATTAAATCTGTAGATTACTTTGGGCAGTATGGACATTTTGACAATATTTGTTCTTTCAATCCATGAACATGGAATATCATTCCATTTGTAGGCATCATCTTCAATTTCTTTTATCAATGTTTTCTTTTATCAATGTTCAGAGAAGAGTTCCTTCATGTCCTTGGTTATTATTTTTGGTATAATAGTACATGGGATTGTTTTCTTAATTTCTCTTCCTGCTACTTCATTATAAGTTACAGGAATGCACACTGATTTTGTATCCTGTGACTTTATTGAATTTATCAGTACCAGGCGATATATTATCGCCTTTATTGAATTTATCAGTACCAGGCTAATTATTAAATCACTCTATTATGAAACTGAAACCAATGTAACACCCTATGTTAACTTTACTAAAATTTAAAACTAAAAAACAAACAAACAAACAAAATGGTTCAGAGATACAGTTTGCTTTACTTTCTATAACTCACCTGAGGGCTCATCACCAACTTTTGAAGCATAATCCTCAAAGGGAAAATATTTATTGATTTTTCACATGGGTGGTGATCAATAAAATAGTTACTTTAGTTTGTTCACTTAAAGCCATGCATCCTCAACTCCTGCTCCTTTCTACCGCTTTTGGTGTTTAGGTCTCCAAGTGTATAGCATGAACCCCATGAACAGCATGATGATATCCAAATGTAGGACTTGCACATTTAGGGTCAAACAGACAGTGTAGGAGTCTATAATAAATACTGGTTCCTAAAATTTTAAATGAAGTCATCCCTGGAGAATGAAACTACTAAGATTCAACACATGACTCAGAAGTGGTTTGCAAACATACTGCTGATGAAGAATTGGGAAACACTCCAGATCAGTGTAGCTTGCCAGCAATTAATGAAAGTTATAAAGGAATCCTTTGTCCCAAAACCTATCTGAGGAAAGACTGTGTTAAAGAAGTTGAGTAGTATGCACAGAGGTTTCCCAAGTATCTGCTGGTAGATACTTCCTAGTTAAGAGCAATGCCTTATTTCTTATAGAATAGGCATGGTTCATAATTCATCATGCTGCTCTAAAATCTGGATAGCATATTTTTCAGGACAATTTTCTTGCTTTTGTTCTGACGCCATGATTTAAAAACAACTTTATGATCCTTAATTTGTTGTGCCAAGTAACACATCAAGAAGATATTCTGGATACTAAACACATTATTAGTCCAGTCATGAGAAAGGCATTTGCCCCATTGTAAGTCAATAAATCAACCTCTTAGCTTATCATGTATTTCTTGGGGGTTTAGTATCTGTGTCAGTATCTAAAAAGCCCCAGGAGCACTGAAAGAATTGAATCCAGAAAGCTGTCTCTTGCCCTTAATCCACAGCATCCCTACCAAGAAATATCTACTGAACCTTACCTGAGCTATGCCTACTTCACTCAGAAGCACCTTTCTTAAAGCAGAAAAGACAAAATGTTCTAAGTACCCTTCAGTCTTCCTCCAACAGCATTGTGTGCTTTCAACAGATCAAATGTATCTCCCCATTGTCAGGCTTACATTTTGTGTTTCTGGTAAATAGTAGTTCCGAAGGCAGATGTTAGAACACAAAAACTTATTTTTATTGTGAAGCCTTGATAAGTGTACTTTGAACTTGTAAATTTGATAACTTCTCATTCTAGCACCCAAAGGAAATATGTCTGGTCTGCGTCATTGCGATCAAATGCCCTACAGCACACCAAAAACCTATTTAGAAAGAACAAGACACTCCAGATACTTGTGACACAAGGTGGAAGATCCTTGCCATGTGCACATGTGAGATCTCAGGCCCTTGAAAATGGGAAATTACATAGTTCCTTTGTGGAAAAAAAAAAAAGTCATTATTTCCTTCACTGGGATGCTCTAAGTAGAGAAAAGGGAATCTTTGTGCACTGATGGTGGGAATGTAAATTGGTGCAGCCATTGTGGAAAACAGTATAGATGTTCTTCAAAAAATTAAAAATAGAATTATATGGTCCAGTAATTTCACCATTGGGTATATATCCAGTAAAACAAAAACAGTAATTTGAAAAGATATACGCACCCCTATGTTCATTACTGTTATTTACAAATAGCCAAGATATGTGCATGCACATATACACTCTCTCTGAGACACACACACACACACACACACATGCCCCACAGAATACAATTCAGCCATTAAAAAAGTGGGAAATCTTGACATTTGTGACTGGATGGATCTTGAGAGTATTGTGCTAAGTGAAATAAATCCAAGAAAGATAAACAACCTAAGATTTCACTTACCTAAAGAAAAGTGGAGCTGTGGGGTGCAAAATAGGTGAAGGGGATTAAGAAGTTACAAACACCTAGTTATAAAATAAGTCAGGAGAATAATGTACAGTATGCAGAATACAGGCAATAATATTGTATTAACGTTGTAGGGTGACAGATAACTAGATTCATTACGATCATTTCACAGTGTACATAAACACCAAATCACTATGTTCCACACCTAAAAATAAAATACTCTATGTCATTTATACCTCGTTTTTAAAAAGTATAACCACAGGGACCTGGGTGGCCTAGGCAGTTAAGCATCTGCCTTTGGCTCAGGTCATGATCTCAGGGTCCTGAGATTAAGGACAATATGGGGCTCCCCTGCTCAGTGGGGAGCCTCCTTCTCCCTCTCCCTCTGACCCTCCTCCCTACTTGCTCTCTCTCAAATAAATAAACAAAATCTTTAAAAATATATATGTAATCAACACTAACCACCTTTTTCCATTTTCCTTGGAGATCTAGGTCCTTCATAAAATACTCCATTCACCACCATGTATTTAAAATCTGTATCTGAACAAGTATCTAGATGGGTCAAAGCTGCTTTATTAGTCAATGTAGATGAGGCTTAAAATTTGGCTTGGGCTTAGACTTGGAAGTAATTTAGAAAGTACACTTGAAAAGATGGTTTTACACTCTGGAAAACAGCATGGAGTTTCCGCAAAAAGTTGAAAAAAGAGCTATCCTATGACCCAGCAATTGCACTCCAGGGTATTTACCTTAAAGATACAAATGTAATGATCCGAAGGGGCACGTGCACCCGAATGTTTATAGCAGCAATGTCCACAATAGCCAAACTATGGAAAAAACCTAAATGTCCATCAACAGATGAATGGATAAAGAAGAGGTGGTATATATATATACAATGGAATACTATGCAGCCACCAAAAGAAATGAAATCTTGCCATTTGCCATGACGTGGATGGAACTAGAGGGCATTATGCTTAGCAAAAGAAGTCAATTGGAGAAAGACAACTATCATATGATCTCCCTGATATGAGGAAATGGAGATGCAAGGTGGGGGGTTTGGGGGGTAGGAAAAGAATAAATGAAACAAGATGGGATTGGGAGGGAGACAAACCATAAGAGACTCTTAATCTCACAAAACAAACAGGGTTGCTGAGGGGATGGGGGTTGGGAGAGGGTGGTGGGGTTATGGACATTGGGTATGTGCTATGGTGAGGGCTGTGAAGTGTATAAACCTGGCGATTCACAGACCTGCACCCCTGGGGCTAATAGTACATTATATGTTTATTTAAAAAATTAAAAATTTTAAAAAATAAAAACATTGTTTTAAAAAAGACATTTTTATTTTTAAAAAAAAATACAAATTATAGTTAGAACTTAACCTGGTGTCACACAGTGCCTGGGAGTTTTGACATGTTTACAATTCCCCCACCTATTCTGCAAGATAATTATTATCCATATTTTACTAATGGAGAAACTGAGGCTTAGGAAGATTAACTGAATTTCCCAAGGTCACACAGCCAGACAGTAAGAGATATCTACCTGATGTCTGAAGGTGTTTTCCTTGAAATAAACTGAGCACCTCTCTGAACATCTTTGCTCAGTTCTGGATCAATGAACACCTTTAAACAAACAGGCTCTCTTTGCCTCAGGTTTTTCCTCTATACAATAAAGGCAAAACACTAAGTAATTGTGAGTTTCCTTCCTGCTTTAAACCTTAGGACACCATGTGAAGTCCACTGCTAAAGATGGCATGGCGTGATATATCCTGTAACATCAGCTCCCTAGGACCACAGAAGCATTTGAAGTTCTGAAACACAAAATCGTGTTTATAATCTATTGATTAAACATTATGCCAGCAATTATTTTCAATAGACAATTACAAATATTGAACCTGGAGGGCAAAAAATCACCCCTGTTCTTCCTGAAAGTTTGAGAGTGGTCAGCAGAAAAGAGCAGACGTTCCTCAATGAATCTAATTGTAGTTCCACCTTGCTGAGTCATCTTTGAAGGCTGGACCGGCAGACAACTGCTGCAACCACAATTCTAACCCCATCTTTACAGGCTTTGGGCTACCTTTTCCTTTCACTGATGCCTCTTCCTTATGTCATATGAATATCTGAGGGCTGAAACATGATACCTGACACTTTCTGCAAAATTCCAGGTTCACATAATCTAGCCCATTGCAAGATCCCTCATATTTTGAGTTTTAAATTAGGCAACATAGCTTTGCTGTAATTGTGAACTATTGCTGTCAATATGGCAAGTATTTAAAGTCAGACTCAGCTTCAACCCTGTTCTGCCATGAACAGCCTGTGTGACAGAGTTAGAGAAAGAGCTGACTGACTTCCTCTGAACCTCAATTTCTTGCTGGTAAGTGAGAACAGATTCACCTTAAAAAGTGGTCTTGAGAAATAAGATCAAAGTATATTGATCTTGGCTAGGCCATGGTCATATCGTACTTGGATTCCTGGAACAGCCTCCTCAGTGGCCCCTCTGCCTCTACTCCAGCCCCTACAGATTTCCTCAACACTTTGATGAAAGGGATACTGATAGAAATGTAAGGGAAAGGACTTGCTATCTTAGTCACAAAGGACTTGCTATCTCTTTCACATACAAGAAAAAGCCAAATGTTCTTGTAGGCTTTATTAGGTCCTCCATGACCTGAACTCTCTTCCCATTCCTTTACCCCCTACACTTACTTGACTTTACTTCTGGTTACCCTCCCCTCCCCTTTACCCTGTAACATTCACACTGGCTTCCCTGTATGTTCCTGAGTGCCCTAGACATGCTCCTGAATTAGGACCTTTGAACTTGCTGCTTCCTCAGCCTCGAATTCTCCATCCCTGGATATATAAAGGTTCATTCTCACACTCCTTTGGGTTTTCAAGGAGCATCTCCTTAGTGTGGACTTCCTGGGCATTTTTTTTCAAACTTATAATTTCTCTGCTTCCAGGACTTCTTTTCACCACCATGTATTTTTTTAACCTTAGTATTTATTATCACATAACAGACTATACATTGTACTTGTCTTCCTTATTAGCTGTTTGCCCTCTAGGATCTAAGCTACAAAGACAGAGATCTCTGGTTTTCCACTGTTACAACCCCAGTTTTTAGAATATTACTTGTCATATTAGCACTCAATACTTTTTTTCTTTCAATAAAGAAAAGGAAGGAAGGGCAGCATTGTCCATAGTAGCAAAAAGCTGGAAAAAATATTCATGACCATGTGAGCGGATAAATACATTATGTATATACACAAGAAAATATTTAGTAATGAAAAATCAATGCAACTATGTGGAAAATATACACGACTCTTCAAAATACAAATTGAGTGAATAAAGCAAGTTGCAGAAGACTACACACCGCCTAATACCAAAGCCCGATGAAGGAAAACTGAACGGCATATTTTTAAACATATATTCATATGTAATAAAAAAAAAAACTTTTTTTTTAAAGGAATGAATTTCTGGTTCCCAGAAAATCCCTGAACACTATTCTTTCTCAGCTCTCATATATGTAAGTCTGGCTTACCACACAAAATGATGGTATGTATTATTTAAAGGTGCATATACAGAGTGAAGGCATAAAAATAATCAAAAATGTGAAGTGCAATTGCTTCAGATTAATGGTTCTCCCAAGAGAGAAGACTGAAATGGAATGTAAAGGATTATCTTTAGCTCTATCTGTAATATTTCGGGTGTTCTCTATTTCCTTCCTTCCTCCCCGCCCATCTTCCTTTCTCTTCGAGAGATCTGAAGCAAGTATCCAAAATTGTTAGAACCTATTGAATTGTTTTTTTTTTAAAGGTTTTGTTTATTTATTTGACAGAGATCACAAGTAGGCAGAGAGGCAGGCAGAGAGAGAGGGAAGCAGACTCCCTACTGAGCAGAGAGCCCAATGCAGGGCTCGATCCCAGAACCCCGGGACCACGACCTAAGCCGAAGGCAGAGGCTTTAACCCACTGAGCCACCCAGGAGCCCCAGAACCTATTTAATTTGATGGGATTTTATATGACTGTTATATCATTTTCAATATATTTTTCAATAGGTTTCAAGTGTTGAGAATTTTAAAGTAAAATTTATGAGAAATTTTGTGTGAATATGAACACAAAACAAATGGACAATTTTCTAAGGAACATGTAACTTATCAAAATAAAATAGAAATAAAACAAGAAAAAACCTAAAACTGTTTAAGAAATGAAATAGTAATTTAAAGTCTACCTACTTGGGGAGGAAGAAAAAAGAAAAAAAGCCCCAGGTGATTTTACAGACAAGTTCTACCAAATATTCAAGGAATAAATAATATGAGTGTTATGCAAAGGATTCCTGACAATATGGAGGAAAGAAAAGGAAATTTTTCCTCTTTTTAAGAGACAGGTAAAGGCTGGATTGCAGTATCAGATAGGGATTATAAGAGACTCTAAAGGTGTGAGATTTGGAAAAGAAGAAAAAACTTTCCTTCACTGAAATTATAATTGTGGATTTAAAAAAATCTAAAAGATTTATATTCAAACTAGTAAAACTAATGAGAAAAATATGGAATTTCATACATAAAAACTAAAAGTATACTATGCAATTGTGCTATATATAGAAATTTTAAAAGTAAAAATATATTTGTAAAAAAATTACTATTTACAGCAGCATTAAAACCAATACATTTTTCAAGAATAAATTTAAAGAGGGGTGCCTGGGTGGCTTGTTTTAGGCTTAGGTCATAATCTCGGGGTCATGGCATCAAACCCTGTGTCAGGCTCCACACTTGCACAGAGTCTGCTTGGGATTCTCTCTCTCTCATTCTCTTCCTCTCCCTCAGCCCCTCCCACACCACTTGCTCTCTCTTTCTCTCTCAAATAAATACATTTTAACAACAAAGAAGTTTAAAGAAAAAATAGAGAGGTACCATCCCTTCATGAAAATGATTTTAAAAATCATTGAAATCATTTAAGGAGATAAAGTCAATAAAGAGGAGAGACAGAAAACACTCACTCATGGGAGGAAACAGTGGTGTGAAAGTATTAAGTTTTCTCAAACTGTAACTTCCACAAAATTAAAAATTCCAACAGGATTTAGAAAAATCTGATAAACATGTAATCTTAAAACTCAAAGGGAAAAGGGCCAAGAATAGCCATGAAAAATATAATGAAGGAGAAGATGAGTAAGAACAAAGCTATCTACCCAGACACCAGCACATAGTGGTTAAGCATATAAACTCTCCAACTAGGGGTGCCTGGGTGGCTCAGGGGGTTAAGCCTCTGCCTTTGGCTCAGGTCATGATCTCAAGGTCCTGGGATCGAGCCCCACAGGGGGCCTGCTTCCCGCCCCCCCCCCCCCCCCCGCCTGCCTCTCTGCCTACTGGTGATCTCTCTCTCTGTCAAATAAATAAATAAATAATATCTTTAAAAAAAAAAAATAAACTCCTCAACTAGATTTGATGGATTTAAATCCTTGTTCTCCCACTCACTGCTCATGTGAGCTTGGCTGAGGTCTTTCACAAGACTCCCTTTTAGGTCAAAGGGCTTCATATATAAAGCCCTATAAATTTTGCCTGACTTGCAGTAAATGCTTTGTGTTAGGTATTATTAGGAATATGAGAGACTAGCAAAGATATAAATAGACAATTCATTTAAGTAAAAACCTGAATGTCCAGTAAATATAAAAAATATTCTTAACCTCACTAGCAACTAGAGAAATGCAAGTCAAAGAAAAAAAGTCACAGGCAAAAATTAAAGTATTAAGGAAGATGTGGGGAACAAAAACAATTCTAAAAATTACATAATCTCCCTTCACTTCCCCCAAAATCGGGCAGTATTTGTTAAAACAGAATAGCTCCCGGGCTACAGCCTGACAATTCCATTCATGGGTCAGTACTCTCTGGAAACTCTAAGTCTTGCACAGGTAAACTACCAATAGCAATTGTTACAATTTTGTTTGTTAGAGCAAATATTGGCAACCCTACGGCCATGCCAAGATGGGAGAATGACTGAATAACTTGTGGGATGTTCACACAATACAGCATGAAGTATATAAATAAACCAGAATTCTATTTAGCCATGTGAACAAACATAATAGAGTGAAAAAAAAGTTGTAGACAATATGTACAGTTCCCCATTGACAGAATTTTAACTACATTCAAAATAATGCTAACATTTTTATATGTGAAAACATGTTTAGTCCAAGTATAAAAACATGCATTGGGGTTGAATAAGCACTAAGTTCAAAACAGATTACTTTTGAAAGGACAAAAAGATAAAACAAAAGTTAAATGAAGCATCAATATCTCTAATGTATAACTTTGTAAATAGGCAAACTAAATAAAGCAAAATTTAACCATTTCATAAGGCTTAGGTTGTGGGTGTGTTGATATTTATATTATTGCCTATGTTTTCTATGTGCTTCAAATGCTTTATCATTTTTTTAAAAATCTGAGTATTATTCAGTATATTGCCAAATGCCACATTTAGAATGATCACATCCCTGCAAAATAAAATAAAATAAAGCAGAGAGGAGGAGCATGGAGAGATGCATGTAGGTCAATGTATTAGTGAAAGCCTGGAAGAGGCATATTGACCATTGACAGTGGTTACTTCTGGACTAATAAGAATGAGGAGGAAGAAAGGAGAGGGACTTCCAGGTCTTGCTCTCTATGCTTCTCTGTCATTTCTATCTTATTTGAGAATATATCGTTAGGTCATAACAGAAGTCATAAGAGAAAACATAACAGGATCAAGCCCAGAGGAAAGTCAAAGGCAAAATTCAAAGAACGTAGAGGTCAGACACCCAGTTATGTAGGATCCTCCGTGAGAGAAAGGTCTCTTGAGAGAAACTAGAACCCTCCTTGAGAGAAAGGTGTCTCCTCTTCAGTATCAGTGAGTTCCTTTAAGGGCACTGAAGAGTGCTAAAATATATGAGGCATGGGTTTGGGACGGGAGGTTGGGAGGTGACGATTACCAGTATTATCCTGAAGCTACACTTCTCTTAGCAGGAGGAGACTCAGTCTTACAATGATACAAAGATTATTACCACCCTACTTACTCATGCAGGACAGTTTCCCAAGCCAAGGAGTATTTATGAAATGCAACCATCTTGAGTCCTATAGATTAAAGGCAAGATAGCACTGGGGTGGAGAGTGGTTGAGAAGCTGTTCTGATCTCCAAGGACGAGGGAACACATTCTCATTAATCACGGTGAAATCAGAGGTCAGCAATAAAAGCAGCTGGCTTTAGAATGAGCTGTTTTCCAGGAGCCATTCATTTATCTGATGTTATGTCACTGATAAACTGTGCCAACCATGACTTGCTGTGATTAAGCCAAGTTTATTCAGATGCACACCACTGCCTCCTGAAACAGCTAAGACCAGAGCCTTCAATCTTTGTCAGGGACTACAAACTATTTGGGAAACTCAACAACAGGTCTCTGGTAGTAGCAAACAGTGCCTTAAAAGTAAATTGTGCTCATCAAGGTATATAAAAAGCAAAAGGAAAGAAGTCTGGGGGTGGTGGGAAGGAATGAGAGACTGCAGAACCATGTCAGAGAATCTTATCAAAGTCAGGAGGATTGTTTGTTGTTTTCTGAAATTCAAATATTTAGAGCAATACATAGTAACAAGAATATTAACTGCCGTTTTTTCTGGATAAATCATATGGCCAGCAGGATGCTATTTGTTTCTTACTTCGTTTAATGATAACCTCATGGAGGCAGCTGTGTCATCAGGTCAAGCCCTCTGAGTCCACAGCAGAGCTGGGCTACCAGGAGGCTGGTGATAGAGGGAATTGTAGAAGACTAGTTCTGTCACTTACATGCTGAATATCTTTAGGCAAACCACTTAACTTCTCTGATCCCAGATTCCTCTTCTTAAAATTGGATATGTTAATCGATAGAATTATTATAAGGTTAAAATAAACGTAGAAAGTTTTCGAAAAAAATTTTAACTATTAGTTGCTGTAAAACCTGGATGAACAGTAATGAGATATGATATTCCTCTAACATCTAACACACACACACACACACACACACACACACACACACCCCTGTCCTCCATTTCAGGCACCACGTCATCCTCCCTTTCTCTCAAGAAAGGCATATTCTCAGCCTCTATCCTCAAAGCAACATCGTTCCTTAAAGTTCAAATATCTGGAGACAATAGAGGATTCACTTTGGTGCTATTTAGTTTAGTACTTCTACACCATCTGCTAACATCTGGAGTTTTGCTGGGCACGCTTATGAGATAGCCGTAGCTCATGGGGGAAGGAAGTGGAGACCAGCTGATGGGATAGCACTGAGAGGACTTTAATAATCCCAAATAGGTGCGCCTGCGTGGCTCAGTGGGTTAAAGCCTCTGCCTTTGGCTCAGGTCATGATCCCAGGGTTCTGGGATCAAGCCCCATGTCAAGCTCTCTGCTTAGCGGGGAGACTGCTCCCCGCCCCCCGCCTGCCTCTCTGCCTGCTTGTGATCTCTGTCTGTCAAATAAATAAATAAACTCTTTAAAAAAAACTCCCAAATGTGTTGCTGGGGAGTCCAGCCAAAGCCCGCATTCCAAAGTGACCTAAACCAAATCCTCAGAAGAAGACAAAGAAACAGAACAAAACATGAGGACGATGAGTAAGCTTGAGTAAGGCTTAAGTAAGCGCCCAGAATAGAGCAATACACACTTGTACCATTTCTCTCTATCACACTGCCCATCTTACAACATGCTTCTAACACCCACTCCCCTTCCCACCTTAGAAACACCAAATGCATCTGTTCACATAGCTGACCAGCTTCCTCTGGTCCATCCTCAGTGACCCAATGTAGTTTCCATCTAAAGGTGGCAAGCCATTTATGACCAACAAAAATTACAGTGTAGATCTATTGTTTTTAATTATTTATATAAAGAACACCTTCCTCTCAGGGCACCTGGGTGGTTCAGTTGCTTGAGTGCCCAGCTCTTGGGTTCAGCTCAGGTCATGATCTCATGAGTTATGGGATTAAGCTCTGTGTTGGGCCTGTGCTTAGTAGGGAGTCTGTATGATGATTCTTTACCTCTGTCATCTCCCCAACTCTCTCAAGTAAATAAATCATAAAAAAAAAAATTCTTCTTGTTAAAACCATAGATAAGCTTTAAATTCTCTTTGAACACTACCCCAATCATTTTTTATGCATTATGTATAGGCATACACACACACATAAAATTGTTATACTTGTCACATTGTCCCTAGTCTGTGATGTGTTTCTCTGCATCAATATGTTTAGAACGTCTATCTTTGTTAGCTGGGATGTCCTGTTTATATAGACTGTCTTCTGTGGAACTTGAGATTGAACGTAGCTTATTTATTGCTACTCAGAAAAAGTAAGGACAGCTTCCATTTCCAATTGAGAAGAGAGAGGTACAGAAAGAAATGGCTGGGGGCTGGTTTCAGGGACATCAGGTGTCCTGATCTTCAGTTCCTCAGCTGAATGATTAATCCATACTTCATCCCTTATTTATAAGGGCCAGTGTCAGGAATCACAAATCAGCATAAAACAGACAGTAATTGCTCTCAGGGCTTTAAAATACAAACACATTTTTTCAGCTGGAAGAGCAAGATTTCAGATTTCAAATCCTTTATTTTACAGATAAGAAATCAGAGACTTAGAAATATTATTAATTTATCCAAGGTTACACAGCCCAAGTCTCCTGGCTTTGCCCCAGGATTGGGTTTTCTTTTTCCTGTTTCCACAGATCTGTCTCAAGGACTTCAGCAGTGATCAATAAAGTAGTCCATATTTTTAAAACAAACTTTTGCAGCTCACCAACTATTTAAAAAAAAAAAATGTGCTGTATTTGAATCCTTCTTTGAGCAGGGACACTGCACTAAGAATTAATTGGTACTTAATCAATGAACAGGGATGGTGACAGATTGCTTCAGTCACTTCCAAAGACTTAAAAAGTCAACATCTGCTCAGGTGGGATGACAACAGGACCTCCACCAGCCACAAATACTACCTGTCCCAAGAATTAAATTTAACTGATACGTTTGAGTTATTTACAGAGTACAAATCCTGGTACATAGATACTTCTACTGGTTAAGCATTCTTATTTAAAGATGCCCTCTTTGCTGAAACCTCTCTCATTGCTCTGAAATGAAAGAAACTGAGGACCACTGTGTCCTCCTTGCCAATACCCTAGCCCAAGTCAACATGCCAACACTTATTTTAATCAAAGAAGGTCTGATGATTATGTTGAATTCACGGCCATCTGGGTCAATTCCAGAAGAAAAAATGAATCCTATTTTATTTCATTAGGAAAAGTGTCTTCCCCTTGTGGAAGTCAACACTTTTCCTACTTGGCATCTCTGCTCAGTCGTGAGTGGAAATGGTTTCTAATCTTCCTCCCAGCCCCTCTCCAAGTCTTCAGGCAATTGCCATGTGCCAGCTGGCAATGGGCTCTTGAGTTAAGAGACTCCTTCTCAGGTTTTTCACATTTGCTGTATTAACAAGTTTATCCATTTGATTTTTTCCAAGGCTTTCTCTCTAAATGAAAAGTAAACATGCCATTGTCCTTGGATAAGAGCCTCTTTGACCTTCTGTCTTCGCAGCTTATGAGAAGCAGATGCTATGTGGTTATAATTTGGGCCCAGGGAAACCCATCAGTGTTCTAATCATATATGTGTAAACCAGATGTTGGCCAAGGAATCCTGGCCCCTTCAAATGTAGACAATCAGTTTCAATTCTGGTTCCATGCCCGTGCACATTCAAAATATCTGCCCTCCCTCCCGATCTACCTTCTGATTTCCTGGGCAGTCTCATTCTCCTTGTCACCTCTGTTCAAGGCAATTCCTCATGTGCTTCCTTTCTTTTTTCAGCACCAAATTTCCCCAAATGTCAAACTGAGCCTTATAAGCAATTTCTACTCAATCAAACACATCCCCAAAA
Source organism: Mustela erminea (assembly GCF_009829155.1). Taxonomy (NCBI): domain Eukaryota; kingdom Metazoa; phylum Chordata; class Mammalia; order Carnivora; family Mustelidae; genus Mustela; species Mustela erminea. Next base: position 109,409,571 of record NC_045620.1, read on the forward strand.
CACATATGATTATAATTCAATGAGCCCAAGATTTATCACAACTTTTATGCATCCCAGTTCTTGAGAAGTCTTTTGGTCACCTCACCTTGGGAAATTTCTGCTAGCTGCTTTTATGAGAACAGCTTCTTCACCCCATTTTTCTGGTTTTCTTGCCCAGCCTATTTTGTCTTACCCTCTTATTCATGGAACTCCAAATTCCTCTCCTTCAGTTATACCAAGCCATTCAATTCTCCCACGTTAACACAACTGTTTCAGCTTACCTTTATTCACCAAACCCAAACCCAACAAACTCTTCAGCTGAACCATATAAGCTCCACCTCCCTTAGAGGGCAGTCTTCATAGCTAACCAAAGCCTTCCTCTCCACTGCCCATTTTGTTATATGGGAATCAAGTTCCTGGTTGGGAATGGGACCAGAGGACTACATTGGCCATGTTGAGGTTTTTGTGGATTGCACCCCTGGAGTTGTGCAATGCTCAGATATATGGCTATTTACAGCCATCTTGAATGGACCCAAGGAACAAATCGATTGAATCTGTAGAAATTGACACCTAGAGGAAGAATATTCAAGATATAGGACTGAAATGAGTAAACAGCTAAAATTATTGGCAGAGAAAGGAATGTAAAAGAATGAAGACACAGGCAAGGAAGAAGCAAAAGTGGCTAAAAGGAGAAGAGGGAGCAAGTTTTATGACAAATAGGGAGAAAAAGGAAAATTGTGACGAGAACACGGAGGGGGCAGTGGGAAAATGGAGGTGGCAGAGAAGAGGCCATTCTGCCCACATTTTCTCCTGGCTTCACCACACTTTTGATGTTACCCAGCCTGTAGGCCACTGGCAGTATAACATAATGAAACAGAACGCAAGGCTTGAGCTCTGGTTCAAATTCTGATGAGTGTCTGTAGGTAGGTCATTTACTCTCTCTGGTCTAACTAATCTCTAAAAGACAGCAATTAACATCAACATAAAGTTCCCTTCTAGTTATGAGATACACGGTCTCCATGAAGTAGGATAGTGAGTTCTTTAATCTCCTACCCTACTGCACCTAGCCGCCACCCACCTTCCCACCTCCTCTTCTTAATCTGGGCATATTGAGGCCAGACACCAGGGGAAGGAAGCTCATGCTGGATGAAATATCCATCTACTATCTCGCTTGCTATTAGCTACCTATCAGGGTCCTCCCATCCCCCCAGGAGGCATCACAATGTTCAAATGCATCTTTTTAACCATGATTCCAGCCACTTTAAGTACCATGTAAAATCAGGTGATATTAAAATAAACTGGTTTTATGATTTAGTAACTCATATCGCTGTTTGACCTAAAGGGGCAAACTGCAGATCTGCCTATTCAACATTCATCAAGTTCCAGAATTGCAGATCTCTGCATAATCAAAGTCAGGTGGACTGAGGAATAAGGAGCACCCTGACCAAGAAAGAGGAGAGATGGTAACTGATGGACTGGGCTAGAAGATTCTGGAGGGAAAATGCATTAGCTGTCATAGCCCTCATTGAAAGTCCCACCCTCTGAAGGCCCCAACTGTATAGGGCTTTGGCAGTTTCAGGGAAGGGGAGAGGGAGGTAGATACAGAACTAGTGAATCTAATTTACCAGATGCTGTCATTGGCTACCGTATATTCCTTCTAAGGCAATACTAATTATGCTGTATATGGGAGTCATTAAGTAGATCATTCAGGTCATGTAATGGACTAGAGAAAAATAGTTTTGGTCAAATGTATCTCTTCTGTGTTTCTGAAATTATATAATGCAGACTAGATATTTCTCCACCTGTATGTCAAGTTGCATTTTTAAATTTAAAAAAAAAAAAAACTGCTATGTGCTGATACTACAAAGGGAAAAAAAATGAAGGGATAAAGCCTGGGAGATAAAGGCTAAGAAACTGATCAGGAGTACTAAGGATGCAGAACCATTATACTTGGAGCAGGCTTTACTATAGAGAGCAAACCTGGCTGTAGCAAATGATGTGCCTGAGAATTAGGTCAGAGACTGGATGGCACTTACAGTTCTGTAAATTTTAGGGGAAGTACTGAGAGAAGGTTTCCATGGTCAAATATATTTGGGAAATGCTAACTTCTATATCTCTGTCTTTGATATCCATAATACATACTAAAGTCCCTGAGGTTTCTATCAGTAAAAATTACCTAATTCAATAAAGCTCAGCCTTGCCCAAATTTACGGGGCCAGAGAACAGTTTCCCTATAAGGCCTCTTAGCATATTGCAGATCTGATATTCCAGGAACACACTTGGGGAAGGACTGACCCAACATCATTCGGATGTTCATAATTAACCTCTCCATAATAGGGAAATGACAGAGCCTAAGAGCAATATAGCACTAAAAAAGGAGGGACGCCTGGGTGGCTCAGTTGGTTGAGCAGCTGCCTTCGGCTCGGGTCATGATCCCAGCGTCCTGGGATCGAGTCCCGAATTAGGCTCCTTGCTCAGCAGGGAGCCTGCTTCTTCCTCTGCCTCTGCCTGCCATTCTGTCTGCCTGTGCTCGCTCTCTCCCCCTCTCTCTCTCTGATAAATAAATAAAATCCTAAAAAAAAAAAAGGTGGGGGGCACCTGGGTGGCTCAGTGGGTTAAAGCCTCTGCCTTCAGCTCAGGTCATGATCACGGGGTCCTGGGATGGAGCCCTGCATTTCGGGCTCTCTGCTCAGCGGGGAGCCTGCTTCCTCCTCTCTCTGCCTGCCTCTCTGCCTATTTGTGATCTCTGTCTGTCAAATAAATAAATAAAACCTAAAAAAAAATAAATAAATAAAGCATTAAAAATAAAATTACCCCTGACTGGTGTTCACAAATGAAAAGCAAGTGGTGGGAGAAGGGGGTTATAAATTTGTCAGGCGTTTTCTTGCTAAAATAAGATGCAGATTGGCCAAAATCACTGAGTCATCGAGATGTTTATTACCATAGGATGGGAGTCTTTATTGCTCTAGACATGTAAAGGACCGCACAATAATGCGCTACCTTTGTATGACCTATTACTTGACCTCCTTCCCATTTTTCCTTCTTAATTCTTCGATAATACAGTTTTGTCATTAAGGCAAAAGTGGTCTCTTCTAAGTGTCACAAACCAAAGACTTTCATGGCAAAGTCTAACTAGCACCAGTACATGGAACACCAGGACACATGCAGTTCGATACTGCCTGTAAGAACTAAGTAAAGATTCTTGGACACGGCCAAGCCACCAACTAGCTGCTGTGCAACCTTGCCCAGACCACTTAACATTTGGCCATGACTGGTCTTACTTCTGAAATGAGAGTATAGGACTTGATTCAGCTCAGAAGCCCCAGTCAGCTCCAACAGAACAGGAAACAAGATGAAAGAGTGGTTAAATATTCTGGCTTTAGAGTCAGACTGATCTTAACTTCAAGCCCAGTTCCACCACTTATGTACTATCTGCATGCTTAGACCAATTATGGAACTGCTCTTTACTTGGGGATAATAGTAATCCCCAAGTGTCTATTAATATTCAGTTGACCTAATACATGTGGATTAAATAAAATTATATTAAAAATATTTATAGCCTGACACATAAAAAGGGATCTATAAATATTCCTATTATGATTATCCCTCATTTCCTATGCCACTGAATGCTGGGAATCTAGATAATGGGTAGAGCCAAAAGAAAAAAAAAGGGCCAGTTTGGGCCAAGTTAAGTCCAGACACACATAGGATAATAGCTTGATCATTCCAGCCTACACCACGGGTTAGGACACTCTACTGTCAGATCACTGAGAACTTGAAATAAATTAAAATACTATCTAGTGTCAGTGCTCTGTTTATAACTTATTATTGGCTGCTGGTTGCATTGAAAATAAAATACCAAATGCCAGTAGATCCTGGTATCATCTGGCCCAGATTTTCCCTCCTCCTCATCACTGCTCCAGCCATGCTGTTCTGACTTCAGGATTATGCTCCTGCTACTGCCCCTGCCTGGATGGCACTTGCCCTTGTTCTATGATAGCCTGTTTGTGCTCATCTTTCGGACCCCAATTGAAATACCACCTCCTCAGAGAGGTCTTCCCTAATCATACCAACTAAAGTGGCTTCCATCCCCTAACCACACCTCCCAAAGTGGCTTCCAATTTTCTTTACTTCCTTTGTCAAATCTCATATTCTTTTATCCTAGCATCCTATAATCAATTCATTTGTTGATTTATTTGAGTCAAGCTAAAATATCCCAGAGCCTTATCTGAATCGTTTATGGGAGCAGAGAGGAAAATTAAATCTAAAATTATTTTAGTCTTTATCTTTAGACTCCAGTGTCCTCTAACCCCAACTATGGCCTCTGTCTATTAAAAGCCTAAAAAAGAGAGAATCTTACTGGTGCAGCCAACATTAGACATTCATTCTTAGCCCAATCAACTGCGGTGACGAGATGGAGCCATGTCATACACACATGACCTACTACTGTGAGCATGGACTGGGCATACACCCCAAAACATGTCTGAGGAGTGTTCCAAGGTCCATGAAGCACAGTAAGAGAATCAAGCTCTGAGCAAAAATTAGAAAACTTCTGCTCATTCAAGAACAAGACCAAGACCTCTCCTCCTCCTCTTTCATAAGATATCCCTTACCCACAAGAAATCTCTTCCTAAGCAGCAATGACCACTTCCTTCTCTTGGAGAGTGCCCACATTAAAGCATGGATCTCACTGCATTGTGATTCTTCATGAATAAGTTCATCTCCCCTGGTGGGCTACAAGTACCTCATACAGCACTAGTGCATACTAGATGGTCAATAATTCTTTAAAAAAATGAATAGGTTAATATGTGAACCAACTGGTTAATTGGAAATTAACTGGTAATGATGACATTTTAAATGGAAGGAGAGCAAAGAATCGTATTGTGCAAAGTCAGATCAAATGTTAGTAGTGTTGAGATAGGGCCATGACGTAGTAAGAGATAATCTGTGTACCCCAGGGACTAGCACACAGTAAACCTTCAATGATTGGCAATTGATGATGATTGAAGCACTTATTGATGAGGTACTTAAAACATTTTCCATTTCTAATAAAAAGATAAAAATTTTCTAATCATTTTCATCTTCGCTTCTCTCTAAATACTTTTAAAGGTCACTTTTTTGAAAGACCATTTTATCCTGGTTCTATGGGTGGATAATTAAAGTTCCAATAACTGCATTTCAGAGAATGCCTTAAGCTAAACTGAAATTAAAATTAAAAAAAAATAATTCCACTTTTGTCCCAAACATCTTGAAGCTCTTTTTGTCTTTAGCAAGGAAGGGCAATCCAGTTTTTATCATTTACTTTGCTTGAATACAGCTGCTTCCTTTTGCTGAAGCAGATGGAATTTATCTCATTTCCAAAGTTTTGCTTCAGAATTTGGCTTTTCCCCCCTTTTTCCAGGCCTGGTGTAAATAAGAACATGGGCTAAGAGAATGAAAACATAAACCAAGAAGAGCCATTTAAGGAGTTCTGAAGTGTGTTTTTATTATAAGCATTGTTGAAACTACAGTTCATCACCAATTTCCCAGGAATGTTTAGGTTTTGAATGGGAGACCTATTACAGATAGTCTGCAGAGAGCAGTTGGTGTCAAAATGGACAGAGCTTCAGAGAAATAGACAGTTCTGTAAAAACATGTATGTTTCTCAGAATAACAACCTAAATAATTTGGGCAATGTGAATGAAAACTTGCTGAAGCATCAGCCCATTTCCAATATGCTTGGAAACAGGCCAAATGGACTGCTTAGCGGCAAATGGATATTGTTGGGCTGGACCTCAGTCACTGACATTCCAAATTAGGAATGTTTCATGAGAATACTGGGAGATGTTTGATAAAAAGGGTAGCTGTTTTCCACATACTAATGATAATGATGGTGATTCCATAATTGTTAATAAATACTATCAAGGATATTGGATAGCTTAACTGGCAGTTGGGTTTGAATCTCAACTCTGTCACTTACTATGTGACCTATAAGTTATTTAATCTTTGTGCCTTGGTTTTTTCTTCTGTAGTATGAATAGTATTTATCCCATAGAACTGAGGATTAAATCAAGAGTCCATGGTAGAGAATGAATGATCTATAAATTTTAACTCAATTGTTATTTAGATCTTTTTATGTGTCTTGGGTTGGTTTGACACTGACATCTCTGTTTTTAATCATTGTTCTAGCTTGCATCCTGGATGACGGATGGTAGGTGGGGTGGGTGAGGACAGACAGGTGGGTGAAAGATGGAGCTAAGGAAAGAACAAATAGACTGAAGAGTTGTAAGAGTTCACTTTGTGGTTCATATCACATTCAGAGAGAGCTTTATAAACCATGGTCTCTTTAGAAAGAGGGAATCTTGGAACAAATCTCATTGTGTACTCCCCATTTCTTTCAGAATATTTTCAAGCAGGAAAATTCTGACTGAAATTAAAATTTATTTAACGAAGTTTTGTTGAATTATAAGTGAATAACCAAGGATAAACCTTGGGTAGTGAAGAAGAGAAATTTGCAGAAGATAAAGGTCAAGAGGCAGCGTATGGGGGCAAAGTGGCAGAGGCTGGGATGAGGGGAGGCTCATCCCAGCTACAGAGATGAGGCTACAGAGTAGATGTACAGAGTAGATGTAGAGGCTACAGATGAGGCTACAGAGTCGAGGGCACCTCAGTGAGCCCTCTTCTGTAAGGAGGACAGAGCCTGGATGAACCCCTGTTTACAATCAAGTTCTCTGGGAAACCAACTCTGAGACAGAGTCTAAAGTGCAAGATTTTTAAAATTTTATTTATTTGAGAGAGAGAATGAGCAAGAGAGAGTACACGTGAGCAGAGAGAGAGGGAGAAGCAGACTCCCCCCAGGGAGCAGGAAGTCTGATTCTGGTCTCCATCCCAGGAACCTAGGATCACAACCTGAACTGAAGGCAGCCCCTTAACCAACTGAGCCAGCCAGGTGCCCCTCATGGGCAAGAAATTTATTAGAACGTGCCCTCTGGACCAATTCTGGTGGAAGCTGAGCTGTGAAGCGAGGCCCACCACCTCAGCTAACGCCATAGGGTGCTCTGGAGCTAAATGGCCCATTAGGTTGGCCTATGAGCAGATGACTTGGCCTACAAAGGCCAAGTACAAACTCCTGGTTGGGGTCACCTGATGTGAGAAGTGGCACATGGGAGAGGCGGTTTTCTGCGCTGAGCCCATCTCTGAAGGTCCACAGAGCTGAATGTTATCTGCTGATGGCACTCCAAACCGCCAGGGCAGCAATCCTTTTTAGAAGGGTGATTTGGGTAACAGAACTAACTGTCCCTTGCAGCCCCAGATGAGGGTTTTCCTACCTGCAGTCAAACCACCACCTGCATCAGCATCACCCCAAAGGGGCAGATTCCTGGGCCCCAACGCCTAACCTAATGAATCGGAGTCTCCAGGGCCGAGGCCTGAGTACCCATTTTCTAAGCTTCGTGGGTGATTTTGGTCCACGGTGAAGATTAAGAATAGCTATCCAATGAGAAAAAAAGAAAGAAACATGCTGCCAAACCAAGTAGGAACTTGAAAAAGAGAATTTCCAAATATGGCTAATTCCAACAACGTTCAATGTAATTTACAAAGTAAATCCTTGCCTAAAATAAATTCTCCCCTCAGCAGCTCCTCTAGGCAGATTTTCCTCTGTGAGCTGGACGCATTATCTGTAGCTGGCCATCCATCCCGTATGTCTGCCCACAGACACCTACAGGGACACAGGGCTTCCAATAGATCAGCACGAGCCTGGCAGGCCTGGTGAGGTGAAGGGTGATTCATCGCGCCAACAAGGTCCACAGGCTCATTTATGCCTGTCTTCAGTAGAAACCTTGTTGCTTCTGAGGAGCCCATATGTTAAAAGTATAGCCAGGTTAAATCACTGCTTGGTATAAGGAAGCTTTGAGAGGTCACTGGATAAAGCCCCAGGCTCCACAACCCTCCAAGCACCAGAATATTCGGAAGGCAATTTCATCTGAAACTCATCTTCCTGGCCACAGCCATGCTTACCCTTATCTTCCAGCCTTCCTTCTGATAAGGTCTGAGGTCACCAATGACACATTATCCTAAAACCCTTTAAACCTGAACCAGAAATTGAATGAGCCAGGGAAAATTAGACCTATGGAAAACAACAATGTTTTCTCTCTGACGAAGTAAATATTTGTCACACACATTATGAGACTTAGAGCTCACATGCTTTGACTGTCAGAATTCATCTAAGAAATAAAAACTGCAGGAAAAGCACAAAGATGTTCATCACGAGATCACCTGTAACAGTGACAAAAATAGAAACAGCTAAATAGGCTACAAAATGAGTATACAATATTACATTATGTAGTCGTTAAAATGTTTATGGAGAGTTTTAGATAATACTAAATGAAAGCACTTCCCTTTGCTACGTGAGAAGTGCAGGATACATTGTTGTTTATGCAAAAAAGAATTCAAACGTTAAAAATTCTTAGAAAGGAAGACCAATTCACCAAAATGTTAACAGCCATGTGTCTGGAAATGCGTGATTGCTTCTTTGAGAATTTAAACTTTAATTAAGTTTATAATTTTTAAAGAAATATGTAAAATGTTAATAAATGCTTGGGCTTCTAAGTCTCATTCTTTACATTATCTACATTAAAATGCAGCTTCCTAAATAGGAAGACAATATTTGCTTCAAGGAGCTAGGCTGTTCACATAGAAAGATTACAGACGTGAAAATCTGTTAATAGGTATAGCCAATCCACAGACTTGGATGTTCTTTCATCTGTGTTTTCTGCAGAGTTTTATTTGTTCATAATCCCCAAAGAAACTAGCCCTTCCCTGGTGATACAATCACAGCCACAAGCACGTGCCTCTGGAAAGCAGCTTACCGCCCGCTGCCCCTAGACTTGTGAGAACTACAGATTGCTTTGTTTTATGATCTGGCTGTCTCTCCAGGATCCTCAGGTATTATTTCTGGCCATTCTGTAAGGATTAATCGTCTCTGCTTATTCTTTCATGGAGAGAAGTATCAATAGACTTGATTGCGAATTCATTTACATAAAAATTATGAACAAAATTAAAAGGATAAAAGTTTTAAAAGCAGATAAGCTAGGGGAACGTGTGACAAATAGAAAAGGGTAGTGTCCTTTTATTAAACGACTAATCAAAATGAGTTTTTTCGTACAGAAAGATCTGCTGTATAGAACCTGTTTCCTGCCTTTTCACCCATTGTTCTAGTTCTTGAGGCTAGGAAGAGATAAAAAGAGCACTACACTAAAAGATTTGTACAGATCAAGAAGAAAAATAGTTCACATAAAATAGCTACTAGAAATGTATTAAGTAAACAAGTTAACACTCAGAAATGAGAAGTGAGGGGCACCTGGGTGGCTCAGTGGGTTAAAGCCTCTGCCTTCAACTCAGGTCATGATCCCAGGGTTCTGGGATCGAGCCCCACATTGGGCTCTCTGCTCAGCGGGGAGCCTGCTTCCTCCTCTGTCTATCTCTCTCTGCCTGCCTCTCTGTCTACGTAGGATCTCTGTCAAATAAATAAATAAAATCTTTGTAAAAAATTATTTTAAAAAATGAGAAGTGATTCTTGATATAGTCAATGTACACTGAAACAGACATTCTCATATGCTAACGATGGGAGTAGATAGTGATACAGCTCTTCTTGAGGGCTGCAAAGCAATATGGATCAACAGCTTTTAAAATATTTATACGCTTATAGTCTTTCCTAAGAATCTAGTCTAAGAAGACAAAGAGAAAGTGTTCTGGTTGTTTATTGCGGTGTAATAAATCTTTTAAAACTTAACTGCTAAAACAACAACAACAACCCATATTTAGCTCAAAAATGTGTGATTCTGCAGGAAAGGCTCATCTCTGCTTGGTGCAGCATAAGCTGAGGCAGCAGGGGCAGGAAGAGCTACCTCCAAGGCTGGTAAATTGGGTCCAGCTGGGTGCTGGGATGGGCTGCATTCTGAGGGTCTCGACTACCCCCACCTGAGGTGGGCTTCTGCATAGGGGGGTCACTCCACATGCTGCTTGGGCTTCCTCACAGCATGGAGTACAAGGGCCAAGATTAAGAGTCCCATGAGACAGGAAGTGGATTCTGAAGGTTTCATAAGGCTTAGGCCCTGAAACTGGCTTAGGTCCCTTCTACCCAAGATTTAAAGGGAGGGACCTAGAACCTACTTCTAGATAGAATTATCAAAGAATCTAAGGGCCATGTTTTTAAACTGCCACAGAAACATTACTACAAATGTGTGTTATAAGCCCCTTATTGAAGTATTATACATGTCAGTAAAAATACAAAAACTGAATATTCAGTATTAAGGGAACAGTTATGGTACATCTAAGAAATGGAATATTAGATGATTAAAAATTATGTTTCTAAAGAGTTTCAAACATCAAGGAAAATGCTGTTATATAAAAATTATGGACAAAACTAGCATACAATTGTGTAAAGAGGACAGTAGTCTTACATGTCTACAAATCACTAGTTTTTATTTTTTGCTTTATTGTTTTCTAGTAGTTCCGTAACATCGCATAACAAGTTTCATTATAAAAGACAAATATTTGATTTAATGCGTTGGGGAGAATCCCACAAACTAAGATGCCAGTTTTAACATGGTTCATCAGCCAGTCCTGAGTCCTGAACTAGAACAGCTTAAAATTTGCCTTTATTTCCACCTGTAATGGGTACCCTTGCACCGTAACCGCTCTTCGCTTTAAACTTGCTTGGAGTTCTGCCTTCCACACTACCTGTGTAATTTACTACCTGACTTTACTGACCCCAGTGTCACAAATACACACCAACTTGGCCATGGTTGATTGGAATGACATGCCAAGTAATAACTGTGCACTGCTGTTCCTCCATGGCCATGCCATCCAAATGCAGGACTGACCCTTGCTATACCAGAAGGAACTGGGCCTATTTATCTAAAACCATTTCCTTTTCTCTTTCCATACCTTAGCTCACTCCACTGCTACCACTGGAAACATTCTCACTATCAATCTTCACCCTTGGTAGGAGTCTGAGCAATATTCAAGTAAAATGGCATTATCCAGGAGATTCCACCTTTTCTTTTTCCCCTCTAAATGCTTATAGCTCATTTCCACCATAATTATGGCATTTAGTTCCATCATCTACATGACATTCCTCTCCTTGATAATTCAACTTAGATGTGGCTTCCCTGACAGCCCTCAAAACCTAACCCCCACACACGGAAATCCTATATGCCCTTTCTGTCTGCTCCTATACTGACCCTTCTCTTTGTATTTGTAGAATTACCTGTTTATTGCTCATCTTCCCTAAGCAAATTATTAGCTCCCTAAGGACAGGAACTGTATTCACCATATTTGTGATAGACATTAGCTTCCCCCCAAAGCCATCTGCAAAACCTTCTCCTTTGCCACATCTCACAATGCAGACTGGAAAGTCTAATGCTTGTGTTGCCAGTTTTCCTTTTATCTAGGAGTTATGGCCCATGAGACACGCAAGTCTGCCATGAGGACTTCTACTAATATTCTCCAGTGACCTAGCCTTTTCCCTTTCCTTGTTATTCCTACCTGAAGTATCCTCTTAATAGCTGGAGGACAGCAGTCATCTTGCAACCATAGGGAAAAGCCAAAAACTTTCAGGGACAGTGTAACTAACTTGAATTAAGCCTCTAATACGATAGTTGCTCTCTGCGGCTATCCCGTTACCTGAGAATAGTAAGGTTCCATCTGTTTAAATCAGCAAACTATGGCCCTGGGCCAAATGGGGCCCATGTCTTGTTTTTATAAATAAAGGTTTATTGGAATATAGTCATTCCCCTTCACTTACATATTATCTCTGGTTGCTCTTACAATGGGCTGAGTAGTTGCAATAAAGACCATATAGAAAAACCTAAAATATTTACTCACTGACCCTGGTTTAAGCACCTGTTGGTCAGGTTTCCTGTAGACCACAGCCAAGTGACCTTGATTAATACCCCCAGTACCTAACACAGAGCCTATCCTCAGAAAATGCCAAGTGATTGTCTGATGAATGGATGAGTCAATGATTTGAGACCAGTAATGATTTCTCCATTAAACAAACAAACAAACAAAAACAAAAAAAAACCTCCCCTGGTACCTAGCAGTGACTTAAATGAACACTTAAGTGTATATAGCTTTTTGTCTAAATATGGATATTTTTGTCTAAATTTTTGTCTAAATAACTACAAAACAAAGAAAAACTAAATACTAAGCTGTGTAGACTTAGGTTTAGGAGTCCCGAGAATGCTGGGCTGTATGTGCAGCATCATGCATTAGAATTTTCATGGTGCAGCTGAAAATCTTAGCTATTCCCTTTTCTTGATGGAATTATATTCAAATAAGTTCACATAGCATTGGATCAATAAAGATGAACTTCTAGAAGTATGTTAATTCAGAATGATTTAGAACTTCTGGTCCTTAGGATTTGACAAGGACTTCACATTGTTTAACCAGGTAGGATTTAAAGAGGAGCTGGTGAAGTGGGACTTGTAGATGGAAGGTAGAAGGGACTGGCACAAGTATAAAGCACGAAGGTAATAAAACCCCTGGCACAAATAATGTAGAGCAGAGTTTCATTTCCCCATTTATATTGGAATATAAATATCATTGTTTTCCTTCTAAATAAAAGCAAATATTAATTCAGAATATTTTTTAAAAGATTTTATTTATTTATTTGACAGAGATCACAAGTAGGCAGAGAGGCAGGCAGAGAGAGTAGGGGAGGCAGGCTCCCCACTGAGCAGAGAGCCCCATGCAGGGCTCCATCCCAGGACCCTGGAATCATGACCTGAACTGAAGGCAGAGGCTTTAACCCACTGAGCCATCCAGGCGCCTCACTAATTCAGAATATTAATGGGACCTCTTACCCGATAAGATTATTCATGGTCTCACATATCTAGAGGTCTATTTTTCTGCAATGATCAATGATTGTAAACCACAAACTATACTTTTATCTGAGGCTGAGTTGTGTGTAGAACAGTATTTTTACAGTGTATGCCTTTAATCTGAAAACTCAGGCAAATCTATTAATAATCCAAAACCCTTTTGCATTTCGAAGTCATTGCTATCATAGACACCAAGTATTTAAACAAAGACTCTACTTTTGATACACTTCTATTTCAAGAACAATGGAGTCCAATATGAAAGACACTGTTTAAGGGCACCTGGGTGGCTCAACTCGTTGAGCATCTGACTCTTGATTTTGGTTAAAGTCATGATCTCAGGGTCCTGAGATCAAGCCACACATTGGGCTCCATGCTCAGCAAGGAGTCTGCTTGAAATGCTCTCTCTCCCTTTGTCCCTCCCCCCACTCAGGGATGTGCACCCACTCTCTAAAATAAATACAGGGGTGCCTGCGTGGCTCAGTGTGTTAAGCCTCTGCCTTCAGCTCAGGTCATGATCCCAGAGTCCTGGGATGGAGCTCTCTGCTCAGCAGGGAGCCTGCTTCTCTCCTCTCTCTCTGCCTGCCTCTGCCTACTTGTGATCTCTGTCTGTCAAATAAATAAATAAAATCTTTAAGAAATAAAATAAAATACATAAAATCTTTAAACACTCTTAAACCACTGTGCCATCCTTGCCAACTATTATCTGCAAAACTGCCAGAAATCTGAAATAAAAATCTAATGCTCAATGAAGAACAAACAAAAAGCACATTTCTAGGAATGTAAACATGGTTTTGCTGGGAGTGGGAATAGAAAAATGGAAGTGAAGGAAACCTTCTCTTGAACGGAACCAAACTGAAATCATAATAAAGACCATAACGGATCTACCAAAAGTTGAGATGAGTGAGTGAGTCAGAGTTGGGAAAACAGAGTTTATCAGGAGATAAAAACGGAAAAATGAAGAGCAGGCATATAAAACCAACTTGCTGCTTCTATAGTCTAGAGCTTCACTCTCTTAAACCCCACCTTAGATTGGTCAGCTGAAGCCCTGACGGAAGGACAAAAATAAGACTCAATGAATCTGTTTCTCTTATACTTGAAATCCTTAACTCACCAGGAGACCCAGTAACAAAATTTCTGCCTCTCTCTTAACAACTTTATTCTCTTTCTTTGAAAGGCTTCCATTCAAAACACACACAAAGCACTGGCTATTAAAGGGCTTTTAAAAGTGTATTGACCCCTGATGATTCAGAAGAAAACCTCAAAAGATTTCTGATCCTAAGGATTTGATAAGAAGTCAATTTCATCTAAAGACTCTGACACCTTGGGGTGTTCAAGAACTCTTTGCCATATAGATTCTGTTTTTGCCTTTTCACCCTTTGTTCTAGCTCCTGAGGCTAGTAAGAGAGATAAAAAGAACACTGTTCCAAAATCAAGACCTGAATTCTGGCCAAGGATCTGCCACAGATTAGCCTATGGCTTCAGTCAAGTCACTTAACCTTTCTGTGTCTTAATTATGTCTTCTGTAAAATAATAGTTTAGAGCTCTGAAGTCCTTTCCAGCAATATGAGCCCTGATAGCAACCAAAGATCATGTAGTGATCATTATTCTGTACTGTTACTGCTCTAACATCACTTCTGAGCTCCTGTGGAAACAATTTTAAAGAGTGCATTTGGGAAGGTGGCAGAACATAATAAGGCATTTGTATTTGGAGTCAGATACCTAAGCTGACAAAGCTAAAAGAGCTGCTCTACATAAATAATCCATGTGACCTTGAGCTGGTTACTCAACCTAGTTGAGCCTCATTTGAATATAAGGGTATCATGAGAATTACATAAAGCAACACATATAAAATATTTGGCAAGTTGCCTAATAAATGTCAGGTACTTGATTAATGTTAGTTCCATAACCTCTGAACCCCTCACTGATTAAAGATGAAGAAGAGAGGCAAGAGTTGAAAATTACTAAGGGCTTGACCAAGAGTAACTAGGAGTATAGATAAGTAGAAATAGAAATTTAGTAGAATAAGATGGTTTGAAGGTACAGAGAGTTCAGTTTTAGGAATATCAATTTGAGATAAAAGCTAAACAACCTAGAGAAAATGTCTAGTAGATGATAAGAACACAGAATGTAAGGCTTATTAGAGGAAAGATTTGAGAGTGTAATTCATCAGTAACAATTCTCTAGAGCAAAGATTTCAAATATTGATTGTAAGCCATCTGAAGAAATACATTTGATATTTCTAACAAGTATTTGTTAAAGTATATGTGTGTGGGCACACATGTGTATACAGACATAGGACAGTAAACTTACCATTAAGAAGTTTGTTTCCCGGTGCCTGGGTGTCTCAGTCAGTTGATGTCTGCCTTCGGTTTAGGTCATGATCACAAAGTCCTGGGATTGAGTCCCATGTCTTCATCTGGCTCCCTGCTCAGTGGGGAGTCTGCTTTTCCTTCTCTCTCTGCCCCTCCCCCTTCTCATGATCTCTCTCTCTTAAATTAAAAAAATAGTTTGTTTCCTTGTTACATGAGATACAGCTATACTTTTTTTCTATTGTATTCTAGTCTCTTCTACTTTTTCTGTTTCATTAAGGAAAAAAAATCTTGGTGGCAACCCTAAATTGATTGCAATTCCCAATAAGGAGCTGAAATATAGTTTGAAAAACACTGTTTTGGAGGAAAGAGAGTCATCATTTATAAACTATTATCTAAACCACATAAGTTATTTTTTTTTAATTTTTTATTTTTTATAAACATATGTTTTTTTTTTTTTTTTTTAAAGATTTTATTTATTTATTTGACAGAGAGAGAGATCACAAGTAGGCAGAGAGGCAGGCAGAGAGAGAGGAGGAAGCAGGCTCCCTGCAGAGCAGAGAGCCCGATGTGGGACTCGATCCCAGGACCTGAGATCATGACCTGAGCCGAAGGCAGCGGCTTAACCCACTGAGCCACCCAGGCGCCCTAAACATATGTTTTTATCCCCAGGGGTACAGGTAGGGACGTAGAAAAAAATTTAACACAGAAATCAATGAAAAGATATAAAACTATGAGATAAGAATTGGAAGGAATGGTCTAACACTAAAAACCTAGTATACAGCAAATATACACAGTGATTTACCCAGTTCTCCCTAGTGTAACAAAGGGGCTGACCTCGCCTTCCACATAAGGAAGTTCAAGTTTGGAGAAGCTAAGCACCTTTGCAAAATTTGCACTGGTTTAAGTGCTTGAATTGGGATTTAAATTTGGGTCTGATACAAATCCCTTCCTTCCCCTTACACAACTGCCTGTCTAAATTTTCTTTCCTAATTCAACTGAAAGAACTATAAGCACAGATAAGGTATTCGAATTTCCTATCTCTCAGCTCTAATTTCTGCCTTTGTCTTTCTATTTCCTCAGGTAACATATGCCCCAACTTGTAATAATGGGACTGACCTTATTTGCTTTCCCATAGACCTTTGATCATAATCCACTGGACACTGGAGATGTTTCTATCAAGGAACTATCATATCTGCTAAGATTTAATCGTAGGTGTCTCAGGACAAGTTTCCTTAGGCCTTAATATGGAAACAGCAAGAGTGAGGGCCCTGAAAGGGATAGGAAACCTTGTTTACAGGTAACTCAAGCTACTCAAGTTAATTAATTCATTAATTAACAAAAGTATCCTGGTAAAGCATTCCAATAGCAGTTCACAGAGCACCTCATTTTCACAACCATAAAGTCCTATATGGAGGTACCATAGTCAACGCAATGCCCCATGATAGATGGCCATTTAGATTTTCCCAGTATTTCCAGTTACAAATGATAAGGTTTGTGCATTTGTATTTTCATACCATTGTTGCTATATCTCCAGGGCAGATCTCTAGAAGTGAGGTTGCTGGGTCAAAAGGAAAGCACTTAACGTTGTGTTGTTAGGCATTGCCTAGTAACACTGATGAAGGGTTGCACAGTTTGCATCACAAGTGGCAGGTATAAGAATAATGGTTTCCCCACAGTCTCACCAGCAGAACACGTTGTAAAGACTGATTTTCACTAATCTAATAGGTGAAAAATGGCATCACAGTGGGATTGACTACTTTGCCTTTAAAAATGTAGAATTTTGCTGTGTTAAAGGGCCATTTTTATATATTAATTTGTGATGTATCGGATCAGGTCTCCTTTCCCACTTTCCTACTGGGTTTTTGGTCTTTTGTTCCTCACTGTTTAAGGTTTCTTCTTTACATGTAAGGAATAGTTGGCCTTTGTAGTATATGTCCCAAATACCATCTCCTAGTTTTCCAGTTCTGGTGTATTGACTGCAAAAATATTTTATGTAGTCAAAGTTATCACTCTTCTTTTACTGCCTGTAGATTTTGAGGCTTTTCCTATGGTAGGATTAAAGACAAATTCACTCATATTTTCTTATAGTACCGAACGGTTTTACTGTTACATTTAGATCTTGGATGCACGTTGAACTAATTTTGTGTGTAGTGTGAAATATGGAATCTAATTTTTTCTTTTTCCAAGTGGCTACACCAGGTTTTCCAAGCTTCCTTTATTAAAAAGTCCATCTCTGCCTTTTAGCATATGCCAAATTTCCATGTGAACTTTGGTCTTTTGAGTTTTTCTATTCCACTGATTTATATGCTCCAGTACTCAATCATAACGGGCTGTATAGCAAGTTTTAATGTCTGATGGGATTTATCCACCCTCAGTTTCTTTTTCAGTGTTTTCCTGGATATCCTTCCACATTTGTTTTTCTGGGATAATTTCAGTGTCAATGTGTAAAATTCCATAAGACAGCTTATGTATATTTTATCAGTATTATGGAAACTTCTGAAAAGAAGAGACAATGGATAATGACGCATTTGAGTTACTTGTATCTTTGGTTTCTTGAGTTTGTCAAATGTGATACATGCAAATAGAGATAATTTTAATACTTGATCCATTCTTATACTTTGATTTCTCTCCTCAAATACATTGGCTAATGCCCCTAAACAAAATGTTGAGATTTAGTGACTATGGGGGCATCCACGCTACCCATTGCTGATCTCAGTAGAAATTCCTCTAGTGGGCGCCTGGGTGGCTCAGTGGGTTAAGCCACTGCCTTCGGCTCAGGTCATGATCCCAGGGTCTTGGGATCGAGTCCCGCATCAGGCTCTCTACTCAATGGGTAGCCTGCTTCCCACCTCTTTCTGCCTGCCTCTCTGCCTACTGTGATCTCTGTCAAATAGATAAATAAAATCTTTAAAAAAAAAAAAAAGAAATTCCTCTAGTATTTTTCCATTAGTAAAATACTACTTTGAAACTAATAGATCTATTAAGAAACTACTCCTCAGAGGAGTAAAGATGGCAGAGGAATAGGGGGTCTCTAAGTTTGTCACATCCCTAGAATACAACTAGATAGATATCAAATCATTCTGAACACCCGAGAAATCAACTGGAGGTCTGAGAAAACAAATACTGCAAGTCTACAAGTAGAAAAGTGATGACCTTTTGGAAGATAGGAGGTGTGGAGACTTGAATCCCCTGTGATATAGCTGAGTATATAGCGGTGGGGAGGGAGCCTGCTTAAGGAGGTTACCACAGAGCAGCAGAGTGCAAAATTGGAACTTTTAGAAGTCTGCTACAGTGGGAGCATGCCTAGCCTAAAGGTGTTCAGGTGGTGAAGGGTGGGGAGGGATCCCAGGTGTGACACCATGAACTGAAGATCCCCTGGGTCACAAGAAAGGATGGCACCTAAGTGGTGCACTGTTCCCAAGCATAGGAGCATGGAAGCTGACAGAAAGGCAAGTCTAGGTGCTGGCTTTCTGCTCGGAGTTGCCATAAACTGCAAAGTGCAAGTTGGGGCACGTCACCTGGGGAAAGAGTAAGACAAAGGCAGAAATAAGAGGTGAGAGGTGGAAATTCAAACACATTACTCCTGTATCTGCGTTTATACTTCTCATCAATTGAAATAGGAAAGAAAAACTATTTTAGACAGCAGTTGTATAAGAGGAAAGAGGAAGGGATTTGTATCAGACCCAAATTTAAAACCAGAAAGACTCCACGAAAAACAAACTGCTACAACTGATACAGGAATTCAGCAAAGTCACAGGATATAAAATCAATGCACAGAAGTCTGTTGCATTTCTCTACACTAACAGTGAAGCAACAGAAAGAGAAATCAAGGAATCAATGCTGTTTACAATTACACCAAAAACTGTAAGATACCTATGAATAAATCTAACCAAAGAGGTAAAAGATCTGTATTCTGAAAACTATAGAACACTCATGAAAGAAATTGAGGAAGACACAGTGAAATGGAAAAACATTCCAACATTCCATGCTCATGGATTTGAAGAATAAATATTTTTAAATGTGTATGCTACCCAAAGCGGTCTACACACTCAAGGTACTGCCTATCAAAATACCACCAGGGGCACTTGGGTGGCTCAGTGGGTTAAGCCTCTGCCTTTGGCTCAGGTCGTGATCCCAGGATCCTGGGATCTGCCACATTGGGCTCTCAGCTCAGAGGGGAGCCTGCTTCCCCCCTCCCCCTCTCTGCCTGCCTCTCTGCTTACTTGTGATCTCTGTCAAATAAATAAATAAAATCTTTAAAAAAAAAAATACGACCAGCATTTTTCATGGAGCTAAAACAAATAATTCTAAAATTTGTAAGGAACCAGGAAAGACCCCAAATAGCCAAAGGAATGTTGAAAAAGAAAACCAAAGCTGGAGGCATCACAATCTGGACTTCAAGCTGCATTACAGAGCTGTAATCTTTAAGGCAGTGTAGTACTGCCACAAAAACAGACACACATATCAATGGGACAGAATAGAGAACTCAGAAATGGACCCTCAACTTTATGGTCAACTAATTTTTGATAAAGCAGGAAAGAATAGCCAATGGAAAAAAAGACAGTCTCTTCAACAAAGGGTGTTAGGAAAATCAGATAGCCACATGCAGAAGAATGAAAGTGGACCATTTTCTTACACCCTACACAAAAACAGTCTCAAAACGGATGAATGACCTAAATATGAGACAGGAATGCATCAAAATCTTAGAGGAGAAAATAGGCAGTACCTCTTTGAGCTTGGCCACAGCAACTTCTTGCCAAGCATATCTCCAGAGACAAGGGAAACAAGAGCAAAATGGAGTATTAGAACTTCATCAAGGTAAAAACTTCTGCACAGGAAAGGAAACAATAGACAAAACTAAAAGGCAACATGCAGAATGGGAGAAAATACAAAGGACATATCAAAGAGCTACTTTCCAAAATCTATAAAGAACTTATCACACTCAACACCAAAAAATCCCAAGATACCCAGTCAAGAAATGGGCAGAAGACATGAACAGACCTTTCTCCAACGGCAACATACAAATGGCCAAAAGACACCCAAAAAAATCCTCAACAGCACATGGCATTAAGGACATACAAATCAAAACCACAATGAGATGCCACCTCACACAGATTAGAATGGCTAAAATTAACAACTCAGAAAACAACAGATGTGGGGCAAGGCTGCAAAGAAAGGGGAACACTTCTACACTGTTGGCAGGAATGCAAGCTAGTGCAGCCACTCTGGAAAATAGTGTGGAGGTTCCTCAAAATGTTAAAAATAGAGCTACCCTATGACCAAGCAATTGCACTACTAGGTATTTATCCAAAGGATACAAAAATAGTAGTCCACAGGGGCACCTACACCTCAATATTTATAGTAGCAATGTCCCCAACAACCAAACTGTGGAAAGAACCCAGATGTCCTCTGACAGATGAATGGATAAAGAAGATGTGGTGTATGTGTACACACACACACACACACACACACACACTGGAATATTACTGAACCATTAAAAAGAAAGAAATCCCACCATTTGCAATGCCATGGGTGGAACTAGAGGGTGTTATGCTAAGCAAAATAAGTCAGAGAAAGATAAATACCATATGATTTTACTAATATGTGAAATTTAAGAAAAAAATCAGATAAATATAGGGAAAGAAAAGGGAAAATAAGATAAACAGAGGGACGCACACTATAAGAGACTCTTAACCATAGGGAACAAACTGACGGTTGCTGAAGGGGAAGTGGAGGGATGGGGTAACTGGGTGATGGCACTTGATGGGTAATTGAGGAGGGCACTTGATGGAATGAGTCCTGGGTGTTATATGCAACTGATGAATCACTAAATTCTACCCCCAAAACTAATAATACACTGTATATTAACTAAATTGAATTTAAATTTAAAAAAACAGTGCATAATACATAAAACATACTCAGAAAAGTACCCCTCAATTCCTTTCATAAACTGAATTCCACCAATGGCTTTATCAGTATCTATGGAGAGAATCACATGACTTTTTTCTTTAGAGCTATTAGTATCATGTGTAATATTAATGAATTTCCTAATAGTAAGCCGAACATGGAATTAATCCCACACTTGATCTAGTGTATCATATTACTGTAGTACTGAATTATATTTACTATTTTTGCATCAATATTTATAAATATGGGTCTTTGATTTCCTTTTTTGTACCGTGTTTATCAGGATTAAGTTCAATATTCAATTTTGCTTCATAAAAGTGAACAAGTTCTCCCTCATTCTCAAAGCCCTGAACAATTTATAGAGCATTAAGACTACTTAGTCTTCAAAGATTTACTAGAATTTCTCTGTGAAACCATCTGAGCCTTGTCTTTTTATTGTGGGACAGTTCTTTAAAACTGTCTCTATTTCTACTATGAAAATAGAACTTTCCAACACTAGTTAGGCCGATTTTGGTAATCACTATTCTCCTTAAAATTATCCATTTCACCTAGATTTTAATACTTATGTGAAAGTCTATAATCTATTGATAATTAAGATTGTAAGATTTCTTCTGTTTCAGTAATTATTTCTTCCTTGTCAATTCTTTTTTTTTTTGTATATAAATGCTTCTCCCTTTGTTCTTCATTAAGTTAGCTAGTTTTGATTTTTTAAAAAAACTGGATTTTGGAGTCTACTATTTTGTTATTCTTTACTTCATTAACTTCTGCTTTTATCCTTATGACTTGTGTTTTATTTACTTTGTTGTCTCTTTAGTTTTTTGAGGTAAGTGTATTCACAGTTTCATTTTTGCTAGTAAAATAATTTAGTGGTATATATTTCTTTGACAACTGCTAAAAATGTATCCCAGAGATCCTGATCTATATAGATCTCTCCTTGTCTTAATTTTTTGTTCTGTAATTTCATTTTGTATGTCCCCTTTCACTCAAGAGTTATTTAAGGGCCACCTGGGTGGCTCAGTGGCTTAAAGCCTCTGCCTTTGGCTCAGGTCATGATCTCAGGGTCCTGGGATTGAGCCCCACATCAGGCCTTCTGCTTCTCCCTCTCTCTCTGCCTGCCTCTCTGCCTACTTGTGATCTCTGCCTGTCAAATAAATGAATAAAATCTTTTTTTTTTAAAAGAGTTATTTAATAAAAGGTTTTTAGATTTCAAGATAGACTTTCTATTGTTTAGTAATTTCTAGTTTTATTGCTTTGATCATAAGATAGAAATATTAAAAATGTTATTCTATGAAACTAAGTGGTGTGCGAGAGCAGACTTGTATGGCTTATGAAGCCAAATGTGTAGCTCTCTTCCCAGCTTCTTGATCAGTGACATTACATGGGTAGTTTCAAATTGACCATAGGAGGATTTACATCAGAAAAATCAACAAATGCTATAAATCACAGCTTTCCCCCCCTAAAAAAGCCCTTGTTATTTATCATCCTACCAGTGAACTTACTTTGTATGTGTCAATGTACGAATCGTGTGACTATTATATGAACTTGAGAAGACATATTTTCTATCGAGGGTATAGAGTTTGATATTTATTCATAAGATCTTCTCCATTGATCATGTTTAGGTCTTCCTCTCATTTTTTTGTCCACCTTCTCCTTTCTATATTAAGAGCGCTGTATGAACACGTCCTGTTATTACAGTGATTCTGTTTCCTTGCATCTCTTGTATTTTTTATAAAGATGACTTCTCTGTCATTTGATGTAAAAATATTCATAAGGCTATATCTACATTGTGAATTGTGACTTTCCCATCAGAAAATGCCTCTAATTTTCTGGGGATTCTGGTTGGTTGGATTTTGCCTTTGACAGCTTGGTTTGCCAGTTTTTGCTACCATACTTTAACTTCCACCCACTGTTTCTACAACAATCAACAAGCTTATTCTCATGTTTACAGCAGCATTATTCACAATAGCTAAAAAATGTGGAAATTATCCCAGTTTCTAAAGGATGAATGGGTAAGCAAAGTGTGGTATGTACACAAACTAAAATTTTATTCAGCCTTCAAAAGGAAGGAAATTCTGACATATGCTACAATTTGAACCTTGAGGACATTGTGCTCAGTGAAATAACTACTCACAAAAAGACAAATACTGTATGATTCCACTTTTAGGAGGTGCCTAGAATAGTCAAAGTCACAGAGACAAAGTAGAATGGTGGTTATCAGGGGCTGAAAGGTGGGGTATGATTTAATGGATATGGAGCTTCAGTTTTGCAAGATTAAGAAGCTCTAGAGATGGAAGGTGGAAAATGGCCGCACAACACAAAGTAACGCGTGTACTTAATACCACTGATCTGTACACTGTAAAACAGTTTAGATTTTATGCTATGTGTATTCTACAACAAAAGGGGAGAAATACCTTTTCTCAATTCTATCTTGTCTGATACCAGGCTTGCTAACTTCCTTACTTTCTCATTTGCCTGTATGCCTTTGTTCACCATTGTTAGCCTTTCAAAATGCCTTTGTTTCAGGTATACCTCTTGTACACAGCACATACACGGTATGTGTTTTACGAGCCAAACTGAATGTTTGTCTCTTAGTACCTGAGTTAAACCTATTCTCATTTATTGATATGACTTATGTTTGTTCTTATCTGTGGCAAAATATTTTTATGTATTTTGTTATAATAGCTAGGTTTCTTTTTCTCTAGTATATGTACTCTTTGCTCTTTAACTTTTTTTGGTATTTAGAAGTGTTTATATTTTTGTTCTGATGATTATCATTGTAATTGTTAGTGCCTCTAATTTCTTGGCATTTTTTGGATTTTGCCTATAAAGATCTGGTTTACCGCTTTTTGTTACCCTATTTTAACTCTCACCTACTGCATATACAATAAGCAAAAAGTTTTATTTCTCTTTCCTCCTGCTTTTCAGCTGCATTGTCTACTTTGTCACAACACACAACATTTGTACTTTAGACTTCCAACCTCTTCCCCACCAGGTTGTCATTATATCTACATTGACATACTGAAATACTCACCTTAGTTTTAGGATTTTCAGCAAAATCCTTTTGCTGAAATTTTCCCAGTTAACCCTTGGTTAGCTGAAGCTTATCCTCTATAACTGGCATAAACCAACCAAACCTCTTCAATTCATTTTGCTATTCTACAACTCTATTGTTATTTTCCATAAACTAAATTAGTGACAGAATATCAACACTTTCCCGTCTACCTTCCACAGAAAAAATTTTTTAAAAAGATTTATTTTAGGGAGAGAGAAAGAGAGAGAGCATCACTGGGAGGAGCAGGGAGAGAGAGAATCCCAAGCAGACTCTGCGCTGAGCACAGAGCCTCACTGAGGGCTCTATCTCATGACCCAGAGATCAGGACCTGAGCCAAAACCTAGAGTTGGATGCTTAATTGACTGTGCCACCCAGGGACCCTGCAGAAAGTTTTAAGTCCATGGTAATTGGTCTTTCACATTGAGTAACTCATTTGGGCTAATGTCCTTCAATGTCATTAAAAGCATATATGTAAATCCTCTTCTGTTCAATTTGAAGCTACTAACATAATGTCACTGATCATGAAGCTGGGAAGAGAGGTGCTGGCTTATGAAAGCCAATTGTGTAGAAGTCCACAGTAGCACACCGTTCAGTTTCATGGAGTATCTTTTGTAGTATTTCCATTTTATGATCAAAGCAACAAAACTAGAAAATATTAGCCAACAGAAAGTCTATCTTGAAATCTAAAACGTTTTTATTAAACAACTCTTGAGTGAAAGGAAATACAAAATGAAATTACAGAATTAAAAATTAAGACAAGGAGAAATCTCTATAGATCAGGATCTCTGGGATACACTTCTAGCAGTTGTCAAGGAAATGCATACTACATGTAAAAAAAAAAAGGATTTTCAAAGACCTTATAATAGCATACCCACTGAAGTATTTTGGTATAATCAACATTTAATCCAATCTTTGTTAAAACCTATAACCTTAATAATGATACTCAATGCTGGCATCATCCCCAGTCAATTGTAGTTCTATTTATTCATTTGTTATCTTAACATTTAGTTGAATTATCTAACCAAAACATCCTAAGAAACAGAATGGATTAATTATATAAAGAGAGCAGAACAAGAGCAGTTAACATTTAGCTGGGCTGGAGAGTTAATTTGCATATGCCTCTCTCAGGTTCAGGTTCTGGTGGCCTTGGCTGTTTTATTTTGTCCTTCTTTGATTTCTGCATGTTTCTTAGTTTTCTTCAACGAGATGCTATAGGGTGCTTTCTTTACTTAGGTGTCACTCTTACGCATGTATTCATTTCCATTCAGAGATATGCCCAGGAGCCTTGGAAACACAGGTGGGGTGTAATTATAGGACACTTTGGGATGACAACAGGGAAGAAATGCATAAGGGAGTCTGTCTGGAATTAGACCTCTGTTGCCATAGAAGGCACAAGATCTTAGATTAAAATTCTATGAGCCTTCAACCACATGTACATTAGCTCATCACGAAAACCTCTAGCATTTAACTTTAAATGAAAAGTTCATAATTTTACAAGACCTTTTTGCAGTTCCAGGTCCATTTCTTTAGCCTGAAAGGAAACTTTTATAAGGAGCAATTTCTCTGACCTTGTTTTCTCAATATCTTTTCATATCCTTTTCCTTCTTACCATCCTCTTGCACAGAAACTATAAATATATATTCCTTGAACCTACTTGCTTAGGTACTTGGCAGCCTGACTCAGTTCCCAAGGAAGAAGTGGTTTGGATTCATGTGTTTAAATTACTTGCTTTAAAAATACATTTCTCAAAAATACACCTCTTGAGTCTAAATGAAGGCTAGAGACATATAATGCAGTTTGTAAAGCTAAAATTCTCTTTGGAAACAAAAAAGGAAAAAACTCTTACCACTATAGTATGTTGTTCTGCAGTGTAAGAGACTGAATAAGTCTCAAAAACAGAACGTACCAGAACATGATGTTCTGTACACAGACAACAAATCTTCATAGGTGTATAACCAGAGTAGGTTCGCTGTTAATCCCATTTGATGTACCCCCCACTAAAAAGGGAAAAAAATGAAAATTTAAAGGCAGTGACATTTCCTTGCCTTTATGTCCCAAGAATTTCAAGGACAGGTGCATGTAAATTTAAGTCTTGATGAGGTGGTTAGGGTACAAAGGAAACATAAATGACTCATTCTCAGTGACTCACTCTCTCAATTTTTTAAAAACACCGTGTAATTTCAAAGGTTCAAATTATGTGACTGATTTTTCCATGACATGTGTTAAATCCCTCACAGCAATTAAAAATTTCCTGGGAGGAAGGGTATGATAGTTATCTGCCAGTATCTTTTTATATTGACACATATTTTTCTAAAATATCTCAAATCCCTTTATAATTATTCTCAAAAGTTTTCTAATAGTGTAATTTTTAGCCTTCTCCAGTCTAGATGAAGATAGGACAACAAGTACACCTAGAATGAAAACGATGTATCACCAGGAGAAGAAGGATAATATAGTGGAAAAGTCTGAATATAGGACAGAATGGGCAGGCATATGATGTACAGGACAGAGGTTTTTACCCCAAACAGGCAGGCTGAAAACATGCCAAGAGGCCTGAGGCCAATTGGACATTATACCTAGATAAATCTGTCATGACATGGTTCTTATCCTCAACCTTATAGTCCTTGGTACTGGAGACTCAGATGAACAGGTTATTACTGATAGGTACAAAAGTAAATTCAAATGAGACTTGTAAATGAACCAGAGGCCAGTTTGGGTGTAGTAGCCATGGAGATTCAAGAGAACCTGCCCCAATGAGTGTGGTTAGATCCTGGAGATCTGCTGTAGTGTTTGAGCAGAGGCTATGCTTTACCTGGCAGCCCCTGCTAATTACTGTGCATGGCTCTGAGAGGGTACTGCTCCACTCAGACTTCTCCCTTCTATGGGCCTGGCCATTTCTGCCCGACACAGATCTTCCTTCTCTAGGGAATCACTAGAGCTCCCCTCAGTTTGGCAAACATTTTCTGAAAATTGCGGTACAGTCTAAGGCTCTTCTTACCCAGTCTTCCTTTTTTTCCTCCTCCCCTTTCAGAAGTGTGAGACTTACATTACAGACTGGTCTCTCTCTGCCTTCTCCTCTTCCCTCTCCCCTTTGTCTCTTATGGTCATCACCCCTGATAAATAAATCTCTTTTTCGGCATCTTCTGGTACTAACTAAGCTCAATAAATGCATGATGCAGAAGGGCATCTGATTTTGAAATGAGAGCAAAATAAAGTAACTTGAAAATTTCCCCACATAAACACCTACAAATACTATCGAAACTTAAGAAATCTTCCTTAGGATACATTGCTAGGCTTGCAAGCAAGGGGAACACCCAAATTTCAAGTGAGAACAGTTACAGATTCCATCTGTAAATCCCCACTATGATCTAAAATGCAAAAAGAGGGACACCTGGGTGGCTCAGTTGGCTGAGCATCTGACTCTTGGTTTCCACTCAGGTCATGGGATTGAGCCTCATGTTGCAGAATCTGCTTATCCCTTTTCTTGCTTCCTATCTGCCCCTCCTACCCCCACTCTCTCTAAAATAAATATATCTCTTAAAAAAATAAAATAAAATACACAAAGGGACAATCCATTTTGAACTAGAGATTGTGTATTCCAAAAGAATCTACAAGAAAATATAAAATAAGTGTTAAAATTATTACAGATACCAACAGAAGAATCAAAGTTCTAAGATGACACTATCAAAAGCTACACAATTCAGGAAAGCTTCACCTAATGTTACAGAATCTCAAAGAAAATACAAAATGTTATAAAAGGAATAAATAATCTGAAGCTTAAGAATGAGATATTATGGGGAAAAAAAAGAAAAATTAAACCACCACCATGTCTCAGAATAAAATATAGGCATTGAAATTGAATAGTAGACGATGAAACAGTTTCAGAGACTTAAACTGGAAAACAGATCTTTGGAAATCTAGAATGAAACAGAAAATACAAAAAATTAAGAGGAAGAGAAGAGAAAGAGCAACACTAATTTAGAAGAAGTAAATGGAGAGGCAATTTCAAGAAAGCAATGGCTGACATGACCTACAGTGAAAAAGACAAGAATCCTAAGATTCAAGAAGCATAACAAGCTCCAAGAAAATAAAAACCACTGAAATTATAGAAAACAAACACAAAAGGAAAATCTTGAGTAACCAAGGAAAAAGGAACAAATAGACGACCAGATTTCTGTTCAATAGAAACTAGAATAAAATACGGATGGAATGAACTTAAAAATGAGTTTGGTTTAGGCCAGAGAGGACAAATCAATTTAGTAGGCTCCCCTTCCATTACCTAGTTACATGTCCATAGAAGGATTTTAAAGTTCATTCAGTCCTCACAGGGGGGAAAAAAAAAATCCCTCAATTATTGCTGTCTGTCAGTGTCAGAAGAAAAGCATGTAAAACTCCAGAGTGAGGGTGAGTGAGATCCATCTAAGATGTAGGCCATGGTGAGACTCAGTGAAATTACTACCCTACAGCAGAAAACACTTTCTCCTATAGACAAAATCTCACAATAATGGGCCTTAAGTTTATCTAAGGGGGTTTCAAGAACCAAGCTCATATATATATAACATGTTTCTAGAAAGATTTGCATTCCTTAAGTGGAATGGCACTAGTGAGGACACTGCTGAAATGCCTTCAGCAACAACCTCTGAGCCCAGCACTTGGCTCCCAGACATGGCCTCTTTAGCTCACCAGAAGTGGATCCCTGTGGCATGGAGACTGAAGATGAAACTCAAGAGAGCTAATACCAGACTAGCTCTAATTAACTGCATTTTCCTCGACAATGGCTTGGCATTTATGAGCACAGATGTCAGCATAATCATAATTGGATTTGTAAAGGCAAATTTCAAATTAAGGAAAATGGACCTTCTGACTACAATACTACGATGTTCAATTACTATATTGTACACCTGAAACAAATATAACACTGTATGTAAACTACAATTGAATTAGATTTTTTTAGAATTAAATAAAAAGCAAAAAAAAAAAAAAAGCCATACTATAAAGTACATAAAGGCTTTGGAACCTGGGAACTATTTTCTCATATCGACAGTATAACAAAATGATTGGGTCTCAAACCAGCTTGATAAAAATCCACATTGCTTATAATGAACCAGAAATAGAATATGTATTATTACTCAGTACCACTTTACTAATGTATCTTGTCCCTAAGGGATTGCCCACATACAGATCCAATGTGAAATGTTAGATCTAGGACCAGAAGACCAAGCCCTTTCCTCTAGCCATGGCTTTTCCACTACACCATCTACCAGCCCCTCCTGCCTCCTGCCTCTTAGCACTACACGTACCCTCTCAACCCCAAACCCAGAGGAGGTTAAAGCAGGAGTGAGAGGCTCCAATAATGCCTGTGTGGACTTAGGAGTTGTTTGCATGGAAGATTTCCTTCCTTGGAGAAAATATAGGCATGCTTGTAGGCTAAGAATTTTTTTAAAAAGAAAAAAGATAAAAAGACAAGGTGACAAAGGCAGGATGCCTCTATAAATATTGTGTAATGAAGAAATCAGTGTATTAAGCTCTAACTCAAGAAATAACCAGGTTTAAATGAACCTGGTAAGGCCCTGTAGTTAAGCACTTTACATTTATTTTAAGATAGGTATTCATATGTTCCCCATTTTATAGAGAAGCCAGAGGCCTGGAAATGTTAAGATGCTAGCGTAGGATCACAGGGTTAGCAAGTGATGGAGACAGGATTTGATAAGACAAAGATGAAGTCTGGCACCACTGCGTAATAGTCTCCTGTCCAATCCTATTAAGCTGTCAGGAAGAAGGATTACACACAAAAGTGGCAAATGGATTTTAACTCATGCCAACTCTGATCTATTTGTGGTTATTTTGATACAGATTCCAATGCCCCATCAGGGCTCAGTGACAAAGAACGCTATGATCATTTAGCAATGTCTGCCATTGGTGAGAAAGTGGTAGAGTGACAGTATTTGCCACATATTTGCCATCCCCAGAATAGTGAGCTTTTTGGAGAGTTTCTATCTTTAATAGTCAAGTTAAAATTATGAGGAAAGGAACATTGACAATTGTTGTCACTCCAAATTTTTTTTTAATAGAAAGACACCCATCTGTGATATAAAACTTAAAAATGGAATACAAGCTACTAAATTGTTCCAAAGTCTGGATGGGTGAAGGTTAACCTCAAATACTATTGCTCACAACATTCCATAATTTTAAGTAATAAAAAAGTGAGTGATAATCCAGCAGCAGGGACAAAATGAAGTAGTATGCTTTAAGGAAAGAAAAAAAGGAGAGAAAAATAAAAAGTCTCCTGCCAACCAACTGCCAAGAGTTTCATGAGTCAAGCCCCTAGGTTAATAAATCCTTGTTTCCCCTCAAATCCAGGGAAACACATAGGGAAAAATCACATCTGTCTAAATATACTTGACCACTTCTCATCACCACGCCAGCAACTACCACCCTTGTCTCTCACCGGAATGATTAATATCCCCTTCCACAGTCCCATGGCTCTACCCTTAGCCTCTACAGATCTTAGCACGGGTGCTAGAAGAGTCTAAAACCATCCAATGACATTTCATATTACTCAGGAAAAGACAAAGTTTGTATAGTGGCTCACAGGCTCTAAGAGGCCCCTTTTCCCATCTTCACCTCCCTAATCTCCCTGGCCCTCTACTTAACGACACCGGCCTTCTTGCTATTTTGTCAGCATGCCAGCCTTACTTCATCTCTAGGCCTTTGTCCTTGTAATTCCTCCGGCTGGAATATTCTCCCCTCTGATATCCCCACAGCTCACTTTGTCACTTCCTTGTCTTTATTCTGCCTATCCTCTCTTCCGTGAGGTCTTTTGATTTAAAACTTCTACTCCGTACCCTCTTACTATATTGCCTTCTCTTTCTAAAAAAGTGGTTTTCCTTCTCTATCACCTATAACCACTCTAGAAATTATTTACTTTTATGGGACTTGTCCCCTTCTCTTCACCCCAACTAAACTAAATTTCACAATGATGGGGACATGTTCCATTTTGTGCTCCGCTCTATGCTCAGTGGCTAAAATTGTGGCTGCCATAAAGTCGCCATTCCGGTGACCCATAATTCTGTTTCCTGGACAACAAGGAAAAAGTAAACTCAAATTTTCAAAAAAAATTTTTTCCAGTGGATCTGAAGCTCAAAGATTTTCCGAGATGTTGCTTTAGGTGCACTATTTCTCGACACAGGTGCCCCATTTCTGGAGGCCTTACTGCCAGAGACTCCAAACTAAAGCACGCAGTCCACAGTAAGCCCAAGAACATATTCCATCCCCACTACTGCACATGCCATCTGGAGACATGGAGCATCAGCTATGAGTTTGCTAGAAATGCAAATCTTGGTTCTCAGACCAGAAGTTATGAGTCATAACATACATGTTAACAGATATATACGCACAGGGTGGTTTTTAGGCACAAAGTCTAAACAGCATTATCTTGAGTTTCTGGCAAAGGGCTCTGAGGTCTTATCAAGGGAAGCACAAACAAGTCTTTGGGAAACTCAGATGTTGCTTGTTTCCTAAAAAATAACCAAGCTTTAACAAGCAGTGGGAGTCCACATGTCAGCCTTCCATTTCTAAGTTCTATGACAGCAATGTGAAATCTCTAGAAGTTTAAAAAAAAAAACCATAAATATAAATCCTTAATATCCCATGCCACCTTTAGTTAGTGTCCCACTGCCAGCCCACATCATGGCTTAGCGAGGAAAACAATGCATGAGGAAAAGTGGCCCTTGAGCTCTTGAGTTATAGGCCCTTAGATAAATAATATTTTCCTGCTCAGGGTCCAGCTGACTCATCTGTTTAGGTGGGTAGGAAATCAGGCTCTCCCTCCCTTGAGTATGTTTGGAGTTTCAGATGGGATATTTGTCAATTTCTCTGAAAATAGTATTGCATGAAGTCAGTTATTATTGAAGCCTTAGTATTTTGCTTGCCATTTCCTAACACACGCTTGGTTCATGCTTAGTGAGATGGATTCACGCCATATCACGATTGGCATTTGAAGACCAACTGTTGTTTGTTCTTATACTAGAAGCCACAGCAGCTAAGGTAGGACATCTTCCAATTAAATGGTTTTGGTTCTAATTATCTTGCACCCACACAGGAGTAAGTTTTCCCTTACCACTAGAAGAATTACAAGAATTATCATTCCTTCCTATATCACTACAATCCTTAGAACTGAACTCTCCCCAGAGAATTTCATTCTTTTTCTCTGCTTCCACTACTAGGTCCCTAGTGACTCTTGCCCCACTTTGAGGATAATAACCCTATATTCACCAACAAGGAAATTTCTCACCTACCAGAGGAGACAGTTGTCACCACTGGATCAACAGGCAAGCCACAGTTTCAGAGTTGCATTTTGTCTCTATATGTAGGGACGTGCTGTCCCTGATCTCCTGGACTGAGTCCTGTTTACCACCGGTTTCCTAGTACATATCTCCTGCCCATGTGTAAATTTGTATTACTATCAAAACCCTTTTATTTCCTGAGGTTATTTGGTTGTCAATCTCAGCTTACCTGCTCTGTTTTGCTTTTCGCAAGCTCCTCTTTGACCTCAACGTTGCTCTCTGAATTCACAGGATTTACCAAGGGTCAGTTCCACTATCCCCCCAAACCCTCCAGATGTGATCTTTGCCTATATGCCACATCATCAGTTAGAGACAAAGTACTTGGACCTGGCCCTTTCTAGGTCTCTTGAGCACTAACATGCTGGTCCTCCTAATGAAACAGCACTCTGTTTGCTACATTTAGGTGCCATTGTTATTTACAACCCCATGGTTGTTCTATGGGACACTCTTCAGCAGCTCCTAGGCTACACTCATTTTTAAAAAAATAAATATCTATACTGAAGTATAATACACATACAGAAAAGCACACAAGTCATAAATTACTCAAATATTCAGAGTGAACAGACCTGTATAATGCCCATTCAGGTCAAGAAACAGAACACTACTGGCATCTTGGAAGCCCACCCATGTCCTCTGTCATTAAAATCCCTAAGATAAATACTTTTTCCTCCCAGTCATTACCCACCCACCCTCCCACTTGCAAAATAGCCATTCCCTTGACTTTTTAGCACTAGAGATCAGTTTTGCCTGCCTTTGAGCTTTCTGTATGGAATCATGTAGTATGTGATACTTTTGTGCTTGCCTTCTTTTACTTGACTTGATGTTTATGAATTTCATCCACATTGTTGCATGCAATATACAACTATATAGCCTTCCACTATATGAATATACAAGTATTTACCTATTTTTGATAGATATTTCTATTTCTAGTTTTGGTCTATTATAGACAGTATTGCTATAAACACCCTTGTGCATGTCTTTGGTGAGCATAATGTACACATTTCCAGGTGAGCATATAACTGGTACTGAGTTACACACCCAAATAGTTCCAGAGGATAGTTACAGGAGAAATGGATTAATATGACTATATATAATGAAGCATTTTGATACTGAAAAACTGGAAAAATGTCCAACAAAAAGACATTTAGTTAAACACATTATGATATAAGCATATAATGGAATGCCATATCATTAAAGTGAAGATGTAATAAAATATTAAATGATACCAGAAGACAGTCATAATATTAAGGTCAAAAAAATTATATTGGTTATTATTTGCTCTACTTGTATTTTTTCAGTATAACTTTTCTAAGGATAATACAATTAGTTTTGGTTCTGCAATCAGAAAGATAGAACGCTCTTCGACAAAAGGTTTGTCCGTCCTCTCATCTACTGCAAATGTAGCATAAAAAAAAACTCTCCTGATCTACCTTCACCAGTATGGTATTATCACTGAAGAACTTACAAATCTCACGTACTGTGGGACATTGTTCAAAACTCAAAGCTCTGCAAGGAGTCATGACCCTGTGCTGACCAGTCATTTGCTGTTTTAACGCTCCAATAACTGGTATAGGCAGTACAATTTATTTGGAGTAGGAGACGTAAAATGTTAATAGATCCAGCTTTGCCACATTCTGGTTGAATGACTTGGAGAAAGTCACCATCTCTTCATTTCATTTTCCCATCTGTCAAATGAGGATACAACAGACTTCAAACTCCTTCAGAAAATACTGACCAGGCCTAATTCAACTTTGTGTCCTCAACCTTGTCTGTGGATGCATTAATGTGCTCAAATAACATACATGCCT
This sequence comes from Mustela erminea, assembly GCF_009829155.1. Classification (NCBI taxonomy): domain Eukaryota; kingdom Metazoa; phylum Chordata; class Mammalia; order Carnivora; family Mustelidae; genus Mustela; species Mustela erminea. The sequence continues at coordinate 109,443,837 of NC_045620.1, forward strand.
AATTCATAGAAGTATCTGGGGGGGAACCATGGAGACTATGAAACCCGTAAGTGTACCATCATTCCGCAAGGAAGGCTTCTATAAGGAGGGAAGATGAACTGGACACTTCTTACATACCAAGTCATATCCTTACATATCCACCTATCCCCAGGGCATCTGGCCACTTGTTCCAACCTCAGTGGCTATAGTAGCTACCACCTCTGTGGGAAATTTAACCAACTTCACATGGGCACAACCCAACAGCATTTCACCACATACCTCTAGCATATTCCCTCTTGCCTCCTGCCCTAATGTTTCATATATGTGAAAGTACATAGGAATACTGGGGGTAAAACCCTGACTAGTGGAAGTTTTCCCCCTTCCTCTCCAAACAGACTGTCCTGAGAAATGGTCATTTATGGGGTCACTGTCCCTGATATCAGTTTGGTAATATGCCATTATGGTAGATTTCCTACCTTTCTGGCTTCATTCCCCTTTTCCTACATTCCTGCTTCCTGGGATTTCAGGCTCCCTCAGGGAGGGCTTTAAAAGGCAATTGTTCAAGAAATCTTAATGGTCAGAGCTGTCAACAGTTTATTTTATTGTTCACTTTGTTGGAGACAGAAGTGCTCTGAAATATAGATATACAAGTACTCCTGGGCAGTGGTGAATGAACTGGTTGACTGCTCAGGGGCCTGGTGGGAACAGATTAGAAGATTATAGAGAAAAGTCTGTGAAAGAAATATAATGGACATACGAACATGGGAAAAACTTTGTCTCACACTGTCCTCCAGAGAACATTCACCACCGAGAAGACCATCAAAAATGAAATGGATTGAAATGATTTGTCCTGTGAACATCAGCCAGGAGGTCTTCTTGACCACTTCCTGATGGCATAATAGAACCAGGAATGGTGACCATGGAAGAATGGAGGCTGTGCAAGAACCCTGCAGCATAGACTCGGTTTCAGCAAGACTCATCCAGTTCTACTGCTGAATGTACAAACGTCCAGCAGTAAAGACTAATGCTGATCCCTCATATGGCACTATTCTGCAGGAAACCCAGCAACCATTTGATGACAGGTTAATTATATCAGGTCCATTTTATCTCGGAGGAGTAGCAATTAATTTTAACTAGAATCCATATCTACTCTGGTTTCAGGCTTGGTTTCCCTGCTACTGTGCTACAGCCAGCATTGTCATTTATGGACTTAGAGATTGCCTGCCTTACTGACAGGATAGCCCATATAATATCACTTTGGACAAATGGACAAATTTCTCATCAACAACATTCAACATATACATGACCATGTGGTCAAGCAGCCAACCTAACAAAACTGTGATTAGCTTGTCAAAGGCTCAGCAAAGTTACCAGGTTGAGGACCACCATTATGGGGTTGGGAGCCTCTTCTGTAGAATGTAGTATGTGTATTTAAGGAATAAGTGTTATGTCCTTAATACTTAGAATATAGAGGTTCAGAAACCAAGGAATGAAAAAGGATTGGCCCTTATCATTCCTAATAACTCACCAGGGAATTTGTGTTTCTTATCCTATTTTCCAATTCTGGGTGGGGATGGAAATGGGGTGAGCAGAGTGAGTAACAGATTTTTCCATGGGGGGATGGTACACAAAACTAGTGAACTGCTCACTGTAATAGGTCAATTCTTCCTCATGCTACTTGACAATGAAGTCATTCAAGTGGTAGGAGTGATTTGATCCTGACTGCCATGGGGAGCTAGGGGAGCTATTACACAATGGATGAAGGAAAGAGCAAGTATAGAAGCAGAAGATTCCCTGGAACATCCCTTAGTGTTTCTCTGCTCATTAAGACCAATAAACAGACAACTGAAGCAATCACAATCTGACATTAAAAAGATATAACCACTGAAGTACAGGCACAGGTGGGGAAAATCTAGAACAGATGGAGGAAGATGATAAATATCAATTAAGGCCTTGTGACTAGGTTTAAAAGCAGCAACTATAGTTTATTTCATTAACCCCTTTGTCAGGGCACCTAGGTGGCTCAGCTCGTAGAATACACAACTCTTGATATTGGGGTCATGAGTCCAAGAAGTTAAGTAGAGCTTACTTAAATCAAGAAATACTTATTTTTAAAGACCCTTTAAAAAAAACAAAACCCCTTGTCCAAGTCGTTTCAGAGTTGGCAGCTGGTCAATACAGTGATGGAGCCACCGTGATTGCACTGCTCTCCCCAGAGGGCACCATTTTGTAGTACAGCAGCAAAATGTAACACCTCTTCTTATACCTGCACCAGGTACTTCTTGCCTCCTGCCCAGGATTTCTTGTTGACACTGAGATGGGACACACTGCAGAGCCTACATATGCATATTCAATAAGTTCAAAGAAATTAACACCCAGAAAGTTAACTTTTGACCAAGGGCAGATAGGAAGAAGAATTTACCCACTGGCTCCTTTCTCCCTTGGACAGACCTCTTGCAAGCTGGTCATTCACACAATCTCAGAAGGTGATGCTGCAAGATCGAGCTCTCAGAAGCTCTTAACACCAAATGGAAGCTGGTTTAATAATGTACCTTTATATTGGCTTTCCCTCCTTTTCTGAGGCATTTCTGTTTTCCTTTCCTCCTATTCCATGGGATTTCACTCCTGAATAAAGAAGTAGCACATGAGTCTCTACTTCAGGCTCTGATTTCTGGCAAAACCAGGGTAAGACCTAAAACAACTGGCAGCCACAGCTGTGGTGTTCATATCGGGGGTGGGGAGTTGTGGGATAGTCATCAAGGCAATGTTGATGAGATGGGATGAGATGGGAAGACAAAGCCCACTCTTTCCAGAAACAAGGTAGTCTTCATGAATTTCCTCAAGGAACCTGGTCCTTTGCCAAAATTAAGGTAAAGAGTAGCCCTTGCTGACCCAAATGGATAGCTTCATAATCCCTTTCTTTATCAGCCTTAGAGTACATCTTTCCTGTTCTGATGGTGCTGGCCCTATCTTCACCCCAAATGATAATCATGAAATTAGACCTGGCCTGTCAAAAGCTTCCTTTCCCATAAGTATCCTGACTGATTCAGGGATTAGTTTCTGACTGGAGCCAAGCCAGTCAGGATCCTCCTCTGAGATCTTCCTACCAGTTCTACAAATGCTTTCTCTCTACTGGGGAGAGGAGTCTAGTGGTCTTCATGGATGCCACATAGAATCTGCCCAATAATGAAGCCTGCAGACAAAAAGCAGAGCTTAAGGTGAAAATAGAGACTTTTGTTGCTACCACCATGGTCATGGACCCAGCAGGGATGTTCAAGAGTTAAGCACATATCAGTTTCTAGGAAAGGAGACAGGGTTTTTTATGACCAGAGCACCCAGAGCACTTGAAAAATGTGTTGGGACCTTTATCAACCAAGATTTGAAGGCTGTCAAAATGCCATTAAAGCTAGTATAAGCAGAATAGTCTAAACGGTGTTGCTGGCTTCAGACATGGCTGGATCTAGGGGGTCCAAACAATGTAATCATGACTATCACTTCAGTTCTGAGCTCTGCTTTTCCTCTTTTGGCTTCATTATTGGGCACAGTCCATATGGACAGCAGCCACATCCTTTAGGTTCTGTGTGACTATAGCAGCCGCAGTAACTGGTGGCTACAGTAGGCAGGAAGTAGGAGAGGGAGCCGCTCTGACGTGGTGGCAGCAGGTCCATTCCCAAGTTAAGAACAAGCAATAGTTGACAAGGGCAGCAGGGAGAACAGACGCACCACCCAACTCCTGGGTTTGGTGGAGGAAAAGGCAGGCAGAAATCAGAGTCAGATTTCTAGGGATCGCAATGGAAAAAGTGAGGGAGAGAAATTATACTTTTGATTAACACTTTCTTCTTCTATAGCCCCACGTGTATCCTGCTATAAGCACAGACCAGACCAAACGTTAAGCAGATGATATTTGACAGTCACACTGCAGTATTTCCTCTTCTCATCGCTGCACCCTTTCAGCGTTTGAAACTCTCCCTCCCGCCCAGAGTTCCAACAGCTGAGTCATGAGAAGTGACAGACTTAATACTTTTTTAGTTTCGTTAAATGTAAGTACCTAACTGTAAAGCCTGAGCATATAGAAAATTTCGTTTTACAATTAAAACTCCAACAGAGCTCACGTCTTGCCCTCCATGGTGTACATAGACAGCATTCATGTGATGCCCAGCAACTGAACATGTAAGATGAGTGGCCCAAGGAAATGACTATTGTAGCATTTTTCATAGAGTCAAATTAAATGTGTCAGTCCGTTGTAAAGAGGGGAAAGAAAAATGGTTCCTTCTCTCCTGCCAAAGAAGCAATGCTTGGAGGAGATTATCGTTGCTGCAAGAACCCCGTCTCCAACCTGACCCTAATAATCCAGGCCAAGAGTATGTTCAGTTGGTAGTTTCTACAATAGCTGGAACCTCCATTCACATACACAGAAACCTCAGGTGTATCTTCAACTCGTCCCATAACTAATCCAAGGGATTCCAGGGAAGCTCCCTGTTTCTTTCAGGAAACACAAAACTTTCAACAAAAGGATTTTGAAGTTGGCAAGAAGCTTCCAAAATGTACAATAAAGTATGGAGTTTTGGCAAAAATAAGAAGTTTTCCTGTTGCCAATGCTTTCTGCTTTCTAAAGGATTTTAGTATAGTCTGACTGCAAAGAAGACAGCAATAAGGGGTGAATTGCAATCCTTTCAGAAACAAAACAAAAATCTATAATAAGACAGACGAAGCAGACACTAATAGTTACTTGGAAGAAAATGTGATGCTTTCCTGTTTTTAAAGGAGCCAAAATTAAAAAAACAAAAACAAAAACAAAACAAAACACCACACATACCTGTCCTTTCCCAAACAACCTATCTACTTTTCATGCCTCTGGCCATTGCACTGCCATGTATCAGGAATGACCTTATACTGAGGGCACAAAATGGTGAGGAAAAAGAAAGTAAACCCCTGCCTGTTTACAAGCAGGGAAGCACGGAATATGCAGAAGTGGTGAGAAGGGGCCCCTTACCCAGACTCTGGGGGTTAGAAAACCTTTCTGCAGAGAGTTAGCGAAAAATGAAAAATCAAGTTTTAGGCAAATGAGGAGGATAATATTCCAGGCAGAAGAATGACATCTTCAACCTAGAGAGGATAGCATCATTGAAAGTAGTTCAGAAGAGTTTATTTACTCGGGGCTTGGAAGTAGAGAAAAAGAGATGAAAATGGGAAACAGGGTAAAGAGCAAAGAAATCATGAGAGAGGGACACAGGAGCCAAATCATGAAGGGTTTTTAATGTTATGCTTTGGTTTTCACTATTTATGCTAAGAAAATGAGAAGACACTGAGGAAATTTAAGCTGACAAGAGAGATGAAAATATATATTTGAGAATCTTTGGAATCCCAGTGTCTAACAAAGTGCCAGACTCTTAACAGGTGTTAAATAAATGCAGGGGTGACAGGGTGTGGCAGGAATAGAAGAAAGGACGCACCAATGGAACAGTCTTTATGAAAACAATCTTTTAAATAAGAAATCATTATAAACCTTGTAAGGTTTGCAAACATATACAAGAAAACTGTAAATTCATTAGACCATAGTCACAAAAAACACCAAAATGTTTAGGATGCCAACATTGCATCGTAAGTATTAAAAACAAAACCAAAGTATTCATGAGTGTTTTCTCATTGCATAAATCATAGTTTTCCTAATGCTAACACTAAGGTTGCTTTCTCAAGAAGAGGGAAGAAAGCAAGAGTGCTCTGGAACCTGGGGCGGGGAGAGAGGAGAGCATAGCTGTGAAGAACATAGACTCTGACTTTACTTAACATTCAGATAGTTCCTAATAAGATTTCCAGAGGTGGAACCTTGGCCTCTGTACTTCTGTTTCCTTATTTATAAGATGAGAATGTTATCCACTATCTCAAGTTTGTTACAGCAATTCAGTTACATAGTTACCTATAAAACAACTATACCATGCCTGGCATAGAGCAATGGCTCAAGGACTATTCACTCCCACAGGGCAAAGAGGCAGGCTTTGAAGAACACTATGGACACTTTGAAGACAGCATGGTACTCTTGAGGGCTGGAGGCCACAGAATACAATTTAGAAAGAAGGGGGGTGCCAGAGAATCCTAACCTGTTCTGAAATCCTAAAGATAGGCAGGAACACCTCCTTTGAGAATTTAGAATTGAAACTGAGTTTTGGCTCATTTTAGGTTTATTCATTCCCCCAAACATTTGCTAAGCACCTACTGTACACTAGGCACGACTCTAGGAACTAGATACTAAACTATTAAAACAGATAAAAAAGGAAAAACTAGGAAAATTATAGTAAAAAATTATTTCAAAGAAGATTTATACCCACAAAAAGGAAATAGAGTGATTTGGCTGGGTTTCTTAGACATTGTGTGAAAGATGGGCTTCTTTTTACTTCTGTAAGCCCAGAGATGAAACACGGGCAGCAAAAGCCCTGAGCAAAGTAAACACACTCACACACACACACACACACACACACACACACACAATGGTCATGACCAGTGATGAGATGTAGCAGATACCTGTGGATACCACCAGCAGGTGCTGGGGTGATTAAAGTCAGAGATGGCGGAGTTTGTGGGGACTTCCTGAAGAGTCTTGAAAATTTAAGAATTAGGGAAAAGTAGAGATAACGCATGAAACATTTTAATACCTTTTTTTGTTTAGTCCAGCAACAAAGTTCAAAGATAGCTGGTAGAGGATCTGCTCAAGAAATGGGGGTGGGGGTGGGGAAGGAGGAGGAGCAGCAGCTTCTTCAAAGGTGATGGAGAACTTGGAACCTTGTGTGGAGGTGAGTGAGTATGCAAGTGGTGTCAGACTAAACACAAAAGAAGAAAACCAACATGTTTGTCTGGATCTCATTAAAAGAAGAAGGGAAAGGAAGTCCCTAAGAACTATAATTCACATCTGTTGCTCAAAAGGGTCCAGGAGGACATCAAAAGAATAAAGCGCATTTTCCTATATAAACAAAAACTACAATGTAATTTGTTTTATCAATGTAACCAGCATGGCTTCATCTCTCTCATGAATCCCTAAATCCTCAAATTACAATATCTGAGATCCTTATCCCATTTGACTGAATAAGTTTAGTATTTATCAAATTTCCACCCTAAGTAATCAGGACTCCTTGGGAGATGCTTCCGTGCCCTTCAAATCCATCTTGTCACCCGATACCTGGGTCAGCCACTTGTCTCCAGGAGTCTTATGTGGCCTCTTATATGACCTCCTGCCACCTCCTCAGAGATTATGTTTCTTGTTGTTGTTTTAACCACTCCTCTCCCTTAGACTGCTTTGTCTAGAGCCAGGGTATAATGCTTCCTCAAGTTCAGTTACAGCAGAGATCAAGCCAACCAGATTTTATTGCTGTTTGGAGGATAATAGATCAAAGAAGAGGAAGGAAGGCAGTAAAATTGAAACCATTTTTTTAATATATGGTGCTCTCATAACCTGCAAGCCAAGACCCAAGACTAACTTCAAGAGATCGCTACTTGTAGCTCTCCCATGTAGACCCTGTTTTAGGAGCCAGCTTATGTACACCACACGTATTTCCTAGCAGAAATTCCTTGAACATATCCCGGTTTTCAGTAAAATGAGTTCTTAATTTCAAGGCCCAGAAAAATACAGGAGTTTATTCCTTACTTTCCAGGGCTCATTCCATGTTCTGAGACCTGCCTCTCCCCTTCAAGGTAAAACTCCCATGATAAGGTTTTGCTCAGGATCCTTTAGAAAGACTACTGGGGGAAGTCATCAAGAAGATACGACCACCAGTTGATATACAATTGAAAACAGGCAATCAGAGATTCCTCACCCCTTTTCCTGTCCTTGGAACATGCATTCAGCTTGCCTTACCATTAGGAGCTTCCACAGGGACATACCCTTGAAATAATGTGTTGAGATCACCTGGACAGCAAATATGTGACTAAGAACCCAGTTAGGGCCTATATATAAACTTTTAAGATGTGGCAGCCAGGTAATGGAAATTTGCTTGTCTTGTGGCCACCAAGATAAGCCTTCTAAGTAAGTTTCCTTGCTTACTAAAATTGCCACTTGCCAATCTGGAGTGGTTTGCTCCTTTCTTTGGTCCCTCCCTGCTCTCCACATAAGATGGCCAGTTTGCAAAGCAACTGTGACCCCCAAAATACATAATAGTTCAGGTATATTAATTCCCAGGTCTGGATATTCACGCTTCAATCTAATATTTGGGGCCTCAACAGTCTATCTTATGTTGAACTGCATCAGACTCAGGCCACATAAGGTGAAGATCATATCTGCCCATGTTTTCCAGCCAGGTCTTACATTCTATTCTCCTATCAGCAGTGGCTTAAGCAAATGCACATGAACTTATCCCGAGCAAAGCAAGACTACCTCACTGTAGGTATATCCAAATCTATACACAGGCATGTTCTAAAGAAAATAATCCTCTGAGATGCAATTGTCTGCTGTAAAGACATACTTTTAAATTATAAAATCAAACAATTTAGTCTTTTGGGCCAAGAAGTCTCAACCCCTTTGCAGTCCACAAAGGAAACTTTGCTCAGAGTTTAACTGAAGTTCCATGGAATGGAGGATGATGATCTCAGAATAAAGAATGAAAATGAACCTCTGGTTCAGGAGCTGCTCTTTGTGAAACTCTAAGATTTTTTTCAACTTCTACCCACCACATCATTAGGGACTGTCATATAAGATCTTGGATGTATAACCAATTGGGTATTTGTGAACTTTTTATTATTGTGACACTAAATATGTATATTACACATTTATCTTTCAAAACTAAAAAAAAAAATAATGTGAAAGGGCAAATGTATGTCAAAGAGTGTTAGAAAGTATAAAGTGTTGCCTTAACAACTCTAAGGTCAATTTTGGAAAGTTGAAGACAAACTAGAGACAATGCAAATTAAAATAAGCCCAAGACCTTCCATATCACAAAGAAGAGGGGCAGTGTCTTCAAATTCTTTTATATCCCAAATTATATCCTTCGTATATTTTGAAAACCCATCGCCACATATCCCTGGCCAGAGGTCATAGAACCCATTCAGCTCACTGAGCCCTGATCCCTAACTACTTTTAAGTTCTTCAGGGCCAGGCAGTCACTAGTTGATCAGATGCTACTCTAACTGCATATGTTCTTTTTATCTCAACTCTTCTCCTAGAAATTGGGTTGAAATACATGAATTTTCCATAAATCTCTATCAACCTTGGGGTTCCTATTGAACATAACTTAAACACACATTTATCTTTACATCTTCCCAACTCCACTAAAATTGCAATGAACTCATTTCAAAAGACAGGCCAAATTCCTTAGACACGGGAATTCCCCGGAGGAACCAAGTGCCTCTGAAGTCATGGGAATTCAGTAAAAATCCACATGCTGAATGTGAAATCTCTAGTTCTTTTCCCAGTTTAAGTCCCCAGATGCAAAGCAACCGGCATACGCTCCTCAGCCAGGAGACTGAAGAATTCTCCCTAGGAAAAACTGTAACTCAACAAAAAGACCCACATATACTGAATTTTGCATCTAGTAATATTCACTTCCCAGTGAAATTCAATCACAAACGTCAGCAAGTCCTATGCTCACATGAGACCTTCCAAAAAGCATTTAAATACCCCACTCTTAAAATGCATAGCCCAAGATCACCAGATGTGTAGGAAATACTTCTAAAATGAAGATAGACCCAAACAGGAACACACACACACACACACACACACACACACACACACACACTACAAGGAAAGAGAGAATATTTGAAAATAACTATTAGTCATTATGCTTTAGGAGATAAGAGTTTTAAAAACATCAGAATGAAGAACTTGGGGGTGATACCAACATCATGATGGCATAAGCTATTTCTCCTTTTTGCCCACCCCCCCCCATCCCACAATCCCTCCAAGACACACACAAATTCAGCATCCATCCATAGACAAAAGAGCCTTTGAAGGAGCTGTGGGACCTGGTACCAAATGCCAAGGGACCCAGGAGTCATCTCACTCACCCACAAATCTGGTAATAGGCAACTAGACCTCAGCCTACAGTACTAAACTAGCAGTAACCCTTAAACCAGTTCTAGCAATCTCTGCTGCAGTCTAGAAGCCTTAGAAAACATGGTCTTAGACACTCACCCAAGGATGAAAAAGTTCTTGTGCAAGTCCAGAGGAGGTTTCCAGAGACATTCCAGCAACCTGTTGGAGAAAAAAAAAAAAAAAAAATAGGAGTTTGGGTGCATTTGAGTGGGTAAGAACACTGACTAGTATCATGAAAATATACAATACACTGTTAAGAGTATGTAGGCTTCTGTTTTATGTAAACTTCATAGTAACTACAAAGCAAAAACCTGCAGTAGATTCACAAAAAGTAAAGAGGATATCAAAATATACCACTAAAAAAGTAATCAATTTATAGAGTAAGGCAGCAAGAAAAAGAACAAGGCAACTAAAAACAGCTAGAAAATGGTAAGTCCTTACCAGTCAATACTCTGAATATAAATGGATTGAATTTCACCATCACCCCCAGAAAACAAACAAATGAAAAAGATATACATCAACAGTAGAATGGCCAAATGGATTAAAAAGAAGAACAAAAAGGACTGAACTATATATGTTGCTTACAAGACACTCAGCTCTAAGGACACACAAAAGAGAAGGAATAGTTATATATGACAAAATAGACTTTAAGCCAAAAATTATAAGACAAAGTCATTATATAAGGATATAGGGGTCAATTCTTTGAGAACATAGATCATAAGTGTGTGTGTATATGTGTGTGTGTGTATATATATATATCCAATATCAGAGCACCAAAATATATTAAATACTGAAATCTGAAGGAAGAAATAAACAATATAATGATAGTATGGGGACTTGAATATCAACTTTCGACAATGGTTTTCTGTTTGGAGGACTGGTCCAACAAAAAAATTCTGGACTTGAACCATACCTTAGACCAAATGGACCTAAAAGACATGTACAAAACATTCCATCCAATAGCTGAAGAATATATATTCTTCAAGTGCATATAAAACATTTTCTAGGATAATTCATATGACAGGTCACAAAGCAAGTCTTAGCAAATTCATAATTGAAATCATATCACCACAAATATTTTCCTACCATAATAACATGAAACTAGATATCAATAACAGGAGGAAAGCTGGAAAAAATCACAAACACATGGAAATTAAACAATATGCTCCTGAAACAATAGGTTAAAGCAGCAATCAAAAATGGGTATCAAACATCTTAAAAAATGGAAATGGAAACAACATATCAAAAGCTATGAGATAATCCAAAAGCAGTTCTAAGAGGAAAGATTTCAGTGATAAATTCTACATTTAAAAAAGAAACATTATGGGGCGCCTGGGTGGCTCAGTGGGTTAAAACCTCTACCTTTGGCTCAGGTCATGATCCCAGGGTCCTGGGATCAAGCTCCCCATCTGGCTCTCTGCTCAGCAGGAACCCTGCTTCCCCCTCTCTCTCTCTCTGCCTGCCTCTCTGACTACTTGTGATCTCTGTCAAATATATAAAAACAAAATCTTAAAAAAAAAGAAAAAGAAACGAAACATTTCAACACGGATGGTATTAGAGGGTATTATGCTAAGTGAAATAAGTCAATCAGAGAAAGACAATTATCATATGGTTTCACTCATATGTGGAATATAAGAAATAGTGCAGAAGACATAGGGGAAGGGAAAGAAAACTGAAGGGGAAGAAATCAGAAAGAGACTGAGACTCTGGACTCTGGGAAACTAATTGAGGGTTGAGGAGGGAGAGGTGGACAGGGAGATGGGGCAACTGGGTGATGGGCATTAAAGAAGGCACCTGATGTGATGAGTACTGTGTGTTATAAGCAACTGATGAATTATTGAATACTACATCTTAAACTAATGATGTATTATATGTTGGATAATTGAATTTAAACTAAAATCTTCAGATGGGAAAAAACTTTACAAATTAAAAACATATATATTTTTTAAATAAACAACCTATATTCACACCTCAAGGACAAGAAAACTAAGCCCAAAGTCAACAGAAGGGGGAAAAAGATGAGAAGTAAATGAGACCAGAAAAATAGCAAAAATCAATGAAACTAAGAATTGCTTTCTTGAAAAGATAAACAAAATGAACCAATGCTTAGCAGGACTACGATGACAAAATCAAATGAAAGATGTTTCACGTGATACCGCACAAATACAAATGATCATTAAGAGACTACTACACTATGTGTTCATAGCAGCACTGGCCACAGTGCCAAACTGTGGAAAGAATGAAGATGCCCTTCAGTGGACAAATGGATAAAGAAGATATGGTTCATATATACAATGAAGTATTACACCTCCATCAGAAAGGATGAATACCCAACTTTTGTATCAACATGGACGGGACTGGAAGAGATTATGCTGTGTGAAGTCAAGCAGAGAGGGTCAATTATCATATGGTTTCACTTACTTGTGGAGCATAAGGAATAACATGGAGGACATTGGGAGATGGAGACAAGAAGTGAGTTGGGGGAAATTGGAGGGGCAGACAAACCATTAGAGACTGTGGACTCTGAGAAACAAACTAAGGGTTTTGGAGGGGGTGGGGTGGGTGGTTGGGTGAGCCCGGTGGTGGGTATTATGGAGGGCATGTATTCCATGAAGCACTGGATATGGTGCATAAACAATGATATGGTGCATAAACAATGGATCTCTCTCTCTCTCTGTGTCAAATAAATAAATAAAATCCTTTTTACAAAATGGAAAAAAATTAAAAATAAAAGGGAGGAAGCTGGAGAGGAAAATAAATTAGTAAATAAGTAAATGAAAGGGAGGGGGTTGTATACTCTATGTTATTTTTAGTAAATCTAATTTATTCATTCTAGAAATTATTGAAAAAGTTAAACATTTAAAAATAATTTTCCCTGTTCTAGAATTTTTTTTTAAAGATTTTATTTATTTATTTGACAGAGAGAGATCACAAGTAGGCAGAGAGGCAGGCAGAGAGAGAGAGGAGGAAACAGGCTCCCTGCTGAGCAGAGAGCCCAATGCGGGACTCGATCCCAGGACCCTGAGATCATGACCTGAGCCGAAGGCAGCGGCTTAACCCACTGAGCCACCCAGGCGCCCCTAGAATTTTTTTTAATAAGGAAACCAGGAAAAAGAAAATAAAAATCATCTCTAATTCATCGTCTTAAGATAAACATTTTAATGTATTAAAATATAAAACACTGTAAGTTTTATTCCAGGCTTTTTAAAATTTTATATATGAAAGTGAAATTTTATCAAAAATATCTCTTTTATAAAATAAAGGTCATACTGTACAGTTAAAAAAAAGAGAGACAACTATGAACATTATATTGCCAACAAATTGTATAACCAAGAAGAAATGGATCAATTCCTAGAAACATAAAGCCTAACAAAACTGAAAGACATAAAAAATCTGAACGAACCAATAATGAGTAAGGAGAGTGAATCAGTAGTTAAAAACTTTTCAAAGAAGGTCCAAGAACAGATGGCTTCACTGGTGAATTCTACCAGACATTCAAAGAATTCACACCAATCTTTCTGAAACTCTCCAAAAACAACTGGAGAGAATAACGACCAAACTAATTTTAGGAGGCCACCATTACCCTGATACCAAGGCCATATAAGAACACTACAAGAAAACTATAGGCCAGTATTCCTGTTGAATATAGATGCAAAAATTCCCAACAAAATATTAGCAAACCAAAATCAACACTACATTGGAAAAAATCATATGTAATGATCAAGAAAGATTTATCCCTGGGATGCAAGGACAATTCAACATATGCACTATCGATAAATGTTTTTAGAATATGAATAGAATAAAAGATTAAAAACACAGGATCTCAGTAGACACAGAAAAAGCATTTGACGAATACAACCTTTCATGATAAGAACTCAACAAATTCAATATAGAAGGAATATACCTCCATATAATAAAGACCATAGATGAGAAGCCCACAGCTAACAGCACACTCAATGGTAAAGGACTGCAAAAGCTTTTCCTCTAAAATTAGGACCAAGACAATGATGCCCATTCTAGCCACTATTATTCTAATAGGATTGGAGGTCTTAGCCACAGCAGACAAGAAACAAAAAGCATACAAATAAGAATGGTAGTAAAACTGTCTTTGCTTGCGGATGGTATAATCTTTTTTTAAGTTTTTATTAAATTCCAGTTAGTTAACTAGCAGTATTAGTTTCAGGTGAACAATTTAGTGATTCAACACTTCCATATAGCATCCAGTACTCACCACAATAAGTGCACTCCTTAACCCAATATAATCTTTCATATATAAAATGCCAAAGACTTTATCACACACGCAAAGAAAATATACCAAAACTGTTAGAACCCAATAAACAAATTCAGTAAAGTTGCAGAACACAAAAATCCACATGTGGAAATCAGTAGCATTTCTATACTCCAACAAAATATCTGAAAAAGGACCAATCCCATTCACAATATTAAAAACAAACACAGGAGTAAAATTAAATCAAGGAAACCAAAGACCTGTACCCTGAAAACTATAAGATTTTGGTGAAAAGAAATTGAAGAGGAAACAGAAAGCTATCCTGTGTCCATGGATCATGAAAATATTGTTAAAATGTCCATACTACCCAAAACCATCTATAGATTTAACACAATTCCTATAAGTTCCGATGGAATTTTTCATAGAAATTCAAAAACAAAAAAATCCTGAAATTTGAATGGGGAAAAAAACAACAACAACAAAACCCTGAATAGCCAAGACAATCCTGAGAAAGATCAAAGCTGGAGGGATCACATGTCCTGATTTCAAACTATACTACACAAAGCTATGGTAATAAAGTGCCAGCAAAAAAAAAAAAAAAAAGACACAAAGTCCAAAGGAACCCTCATATATACAGTCAACTAATATTTGACAAGGGATCCAAAAACAACGGCAAAAGGATGATCTCTTCAATAAATGGTGCTGGGGAAACTGGATAACCACAAAAAGACTGAAACTAGACCTCTATACCATGCTACTCTCAGAAATTAATTTGAAAGGGATTCAAGACTTAAATATAAGTCATAAAGCCATAAGACTCCTAGAAGAAAACATAGGGAAAACCACTCCTTGATGTTTGTAACTGTTTTTTTGGATAGGACACCAAAATCACAAGCAACAAAAGCAAAAATTAGTAAATGGAACCACATCAAACTAAAAAGCTTTCCACAGCAAAAGACTTGACAAAATGAAAGGCAACCTGCATAGTGGAGAAAAAATATTTACTGGTCATATATCTAATAAAGGGTTAATATCCAAACTATGTCAACAGAATAAGAAAATAAAAAACAATCCAATTATAAAATGCGCAGAAGAACTGAACAGACATTTTTCCAAAGAAGACATACAAATGGTCAACAGTATATAAAAAGGTACTTAAAATCATTAATCATGAAGGAAATGCAAATCAGAACCACAGTGAGAGAACACTGCATATCTGTTGGGATGGCTATCATCTGAAAGACAAGAGAGAACATGTTTGCAAGGATGTGCAGAAAAGGGACTCTTTATACACTGTTGGTAGGAATGTAAATTGGTACAGCCATTATGGAAAATAGTATGTCTGTTCCTCAAAAACTTAAAACTACCATATGATCTACCAATCCCACTCCTGTGTGTGTGCATGTGGTGTGTGTGTGTGTGTGTGTGTGTGCATATGTGTGTGTGTGGTGTGTGCATGTGTGTGTTTGTGCGTGTGTATCTCCAAAGTAAATGAAAGTGGAATCTTGACAAGATACCGGCATTCCATGTTTATAGCAGCATTATTCACAATAAGCAAGATACGGAAACAACATAAGGGTCCATCAACAGATGAATGGTTGAAGGGAAGGTATTAGACCTATATAATGGAGTATCCTTCAGCCACGAGAAAGAAAGTCTTGGTGTTTACAACATGGATCTTGAGGGCATTATGCTAGTGAAAAAGGTCAGAAAGAACCACACTGTATGGTCTCACATGTGGAATCTAAAAAGCCAAACTCACAGAAACAGTAGAATGGTGGTTACCATGGATTGGGGGAAATGGGGATATTTTGGTCAAAGGGTACACACTTCCTGATATAAGGTGAATAAGCTCTGGAGATCTAGTGCACAGTGGGACTATTTATACTATACATATTTATCCTATTACACATTTCAAAATTGCCAAGAGATCAATCTTAAATGTTCTCACCACAAAAAAAAAGAGACGGTCAATATGTGATGTGAAGGAGGGGTTAGCTATTACTACGGGGGTAATCATTTGGCAATATATAAGTGTATCCAATCAATATGTTCTATATCTTCAGCTTATGCATCAATTATATCTCAAAGCTAAAAAAAAAATAGCAAAAACTATGATCAACATTATTTGATAAGCATTTAAAAAAATGTATGGTAAACCAAATTGTAAGTTGACTGCAATGGAATATTTCAGAAAAGTAAATATTTTTAAATTTAAAAAAAAGAATTAGGTGCTTTAAAGAATAAAAAGCTATTACCCCAAAGATACAGAAGTCGTGAAAAGAAGGGGCACCTGCACCCCAATATTCTTAACAGCAATGTTCACAATAGCCAAACTATGGAAGGAGCTGAGCTATCCTCAGATGTGATTCATATGAACAATGGAATACTACCCAGCCATCAGAAAGAATGAATACCTACCATTAAATCAACATGGATGGATCTGGAGAGTGTTATGCTAAGTGAAATAAGTTAACCAGAGAAAGACAATTACACGGTTTCACTCATATGTGGAACATAAGAAATAGTACAGAGGATCATGGGGAAGAGGGAAAACAGAATGGGAAGAATCAGAGAGGGAGACGAACAATGAGAGACTCTGGGAAACAAACCGAGGGTTGTGGAAAGGGAGGTGTGTGGGGGATGGGTAACTGGGTGATGGGCGTTAAGGAGGGTTTGTGATGTGATAAACACTGGGTGTCATATGCAAGTAACAAATTCCTGAACACTACATCAAAACTAATGATGTACTTATATGTCGGCTAACTGAATTTAAATTTAAAAATAAAAAGGAACACTATGGAACAAGAGACCATTTGTGATCATTAAAAATACCATACATGTTAAAATTCAGTACATCTTGGAAGACAACAGTGGAACTAATCTCCTAGGGAGACAAGCAGCAGTGGTGGTTTCAGGGTGTAAGCCACTGAGAAGCTGTCACATGAGTGCCTGTCACACTAACGGCTGCCACTGGCGCTGGGCCACATCTGGCTCTGCTCCAGAACAGAGCTTCGAGGGCACTCTATAAAATTTAGTCCATCCTAAACAGTCTGAAGCAGACAAAGCCTTTTGAGCTTTTGTTCCTTCCTCTCGTCACAAAGCACCAAAACATTCTAATAAATGCGATCATTTACTTTATTAGATAGTTGGAATGCTGGATGCCAACTCTCTCAGTACTGGGTTCGGTCTACACAGACACTGCCCTGAGACCCAGAAATCTCCCATTTATTGTGCAATGGGCACTGTACAGCAAGAGGGCATCTCCCCCGCCCACAGTTAGTTCTAAAGAAATGATTAAAACATGGGAAAATATGAGCTCCTGTCACCCATCACTGTTGAGTAATGATCACTGCAGTCACGAAGGAGCCTGCTCCGATAAGGAAACACGCTGCCTGGAAAATGCAATGTTTCAGACTTCTGCATCTGCGCTCTTGCAAATGCTTTCTTGGCACCATCCTATTTCATATGATTAATTTTCCACAAGATTTACAAAGGAATAAAATTCCTCCTTTATAAAAGTTTGACTTTTATTTTCTGAGTAACTCCTGACACCAAATGCTGAAATTCCGCCTTGGGGGGTTCATCAGGAAAAAAAGTTATTTTCCTCAGCTGGACATTTTCAGTTGGACATTATCTTTTCTACTATATAGTAGGAATAGTAAATAGTCAATTTGTTATATCACATTTATTTAGCAAAGCACATACTGAGTATGCATTAAAATACACTGAGTCAGGGGCGCCTGGGTGGCTCAGTCTAAGGTTAAGTGTCTGCCTTGGGTCAGGTCATGATCTCAGGGTCCTGGGATCGAGTCCCACATTGGGCTTTCTGCTCAGCAGAGAGCCTGCTTCTTCCTCTGCTTCTGTCTGCTGCTCCCCCTGCTTATGTTCACGCTTTTTGTCAAATAAATGGATAAAATCATTTTAAAAAGACACTGACTCATCATGCCTATTGTAGGCCTCCTAAACTCTTGTGTAGATAGACAACAGAGGAAAATGGAGGACCCCCATTGTCCAATGACATACAGAGCAGGCTACTAGAGATCCATCAGAACACAATCCCAAGAATGTATGCAGAAGAGCTCTGTAGGAGAATGGCATAGCACTGAGCTGGATTTGGGGTCTTTTCTAAGAATACAGAATTATCCTTATTAGGAATTTGAGTCACAGTCATAGAAAAGTGACAGAAACCTCAGGATCCTGTGTTGAACACAGAATTAGGTAGTAAGCTATATATACACTAGGTGCCATGCATATAGATCAGGGGGCACTAGATTTTATAGACCATTTTTGTAGACTGTGTTTCACATCTCTAACCCATGATGCCCTCATCAGGCACACACGCGCGCACGCACATAAACACACACACACACACACACACACTTCAATTCATTACATAGAAGATGGGGCATGAGAAGCTCCCAAGTGATACTGATAATCAACGAAGGAACACCTCTCCAAGTGAGTTTTTAAGTCCCTTCCAGAGCTTTGGTAGATAGACAAGTTTCCAGGAACTCGAAATACAAAGTTAAGGGCAATGTAAGGTGGTATAGGAGCCAGGGGAGTATCTTAAATAACAAGAGTCCTAAGAATATAAAGGTTCAGAAGCTCATCTCTTAAGGAGAAAGACCGTGATAGAATTCTCAGAATTCTTAGAATGCACAATAGCAGGCGAGATGGAGGAAGGCACTCCTGGAGAGACCTAGCAGAACACCGGTGCAAGACACAAGAGGCCCAGGGATACAAGCAGCTGAATACTGGCTCTGAGTGGTGACAGCATGGTCTGTACCCAGTAATTCCCCCACTCTGGTGAGTCTTTTCCCAAGTTTGTTTTCCTAAGGATTTCCTGCAGGGGAAGAAGAGCACATCAGATGAATCCCCATCCTTACATAAAACCTTCTCAGACCAAACCAAACGTCTCTTCTTCTTCCTCTGAACTCAGTTAAGGATGAATTAAAAGTGCCTAATCCAACTCACTATATTATGGGTCATGATACTGAGATGTTTATTTATTTCCCAGTGTCACACAGGTAGGAGAGCGAAGAGAAGGAGATCCATGGTCTCCTGTTGACAACCCAATATTCTTCTCATTACTTCAACTTTCTCTCTTATTGGAGGGACGTGGCATCTATTCATAATGTCTAAACCTGTGTTTTCATTACTATCCAGAGAATCTACTTCTGTGTCAGACATATGGAATACCCAATAAATACTTGTGAAATGGAAGTAAATTCTTTTAAATTCTTTTAAATTCTTTCTATACTTATTGAATAGAAGACAGACAATGTGAATTATTGAATAGAAGACAGAAAGGTCTTGAATAGAGGACAGAAAGAGCAACCAAGATTATTAGCCTTAGCAAAACTTTCCCTAAACCCCCCTGTTCTCTTTTCCTTTATGTCTCTGAACTTGCTCCCTGAAATTCTTCTCTCTACATCCTTCCTCCTCTTTCTCTGGATATGGATAATGCATATCCAACTCGCAACTGACAACTCTTTGGGAAGCCATCTCAGTTTGGTGTCCCTACTCCATATTCCCATAGCATCATACACCTACCCCAAAAAATAAATCACAATGAGTGTCAATCCTTCCAACTGGATTCGGAGCCATTTGTAGAGAGGTACCCTACTTTTAACCACTTCTATTTCCCTACTATCCGTGGCATGGTCCCTGGTAGAAAAATACCCAGAAGTTCATAGGACAAGTGCCCTCTACTGAATTAGAAATTTATTCATGTATCAGACAAATAGACACCATTAGGGAAAAGGCAACAGACTAAGAAAATTATAGGTAAGCATAACTTAATTGAAACATTTGGTCTTACTAAACTAAAAAATTTACAATCAAGCACCATTTTTCAAATTTATATTTTCTTTTGTCAGTTATAGCTGAATTTTTTTGTATAATCCTACTTTAAGTAGGGCAGTCGTATGTCCATACAATGGAATGTTTGACAATAAAAAATGAAATATTGGGACACCTGGGTGGCTCAGTGGGTTAAGCCTCTGCCTTCAGCTCAGGTCATGATCTCAGGGTCCTGGGATCAATCCCCGCATCAGGCTCTCCATCCCACTGGGAGCCTGCTTCCCCCCACCCCCCTCCTCCCTCTCTGCCTACTTGTGAACTCTCTCTCTGCATCAGATAAATAAATAAAATCTTTTTTTAAAAAAAAGTGAAATATTGATCCATGCTACAACATGGATGAATCTTGAAAACGTTAAGTGAAAGAAGTCAGTGGCAAAGGATCACCTATGATTCTGTTGGTGTGAAATATTCAGAATAGGCAAACCTATAGAATGGTCAGTTAGTGTTTGCCTAGAGCTGGGGGAAGCTAGGAGATAGGGGCGGGGAGTTAAGGGGGATAGCTAAGGGGTTTGGAATTTCGTTTTGGATAAAGATTCTGATGAGAGCACAGTTCTAGGAATATACTAAAAGCCACTGACTTGTACAGTTTAGATAGGTGGACTGTATAGCATGTGAATGTTTCTCAACACAACTTAATAAAAATAATGCCAGACTTCCATTTTTGGGATAATGGAGATCTACTTTTCCCTATTCCCCTTCTGCCAAGTGTAACTGAAAAATTCCTGGACACTGCATTAAATAAAACATAAGGCTTTCATAGGTAGAGAGAACACTCAAGGGCGCCTTGGTAGCTCAGTCTGTTAAGCATCTGACTCTTCATTTCTACTCAGGTCATGATCTCATGACCCTGAGATGGACCTCTAAACTGGACGTGAGCCTGCTTAAGATTCTCTTTCTACTTCTCTCTCAGCTCTTTCCCCTTCCCTACCATGCCCCCCCCCCCCAAAAAGAGGGAAGACTTGAAAAACCTATAGATATTTCAAAATGCTGAAAAGTTGTTCAACTACTCCATAAAAAAGTGGGGGGGGGGTTAAAATGGCAGATTTAAGCCCTACTATATAAATAAGATATATATTAAATATAAGTGGTTTGAATACATCAATATTAATGACTGGCAGATTGGATTTTAAAAGGTGATCCAATTATAATGCTATGTACAAAAAGCTCCCTTTAAATACAAAATATAGGCAGGTATTAGGTAAAAAGCTAAGGATATATAATATAATTTTTAATCAAAGGAAAGCAGGAATAGCTCTATTAATATTGGATAAGTAGACTTCAGGGCAAGGAAATTTACCAGTAACAAAGTGATATAATGATAAGAGATAATCCACAAAGAGAGCAATACTACATATGTATACATCTAACAGAACTGCAAAATATACAAAGCAAACACTGATAGACTAAGAAAAAAATATACAAAATCCACAATCATACTCTGAGGCTTCAATATTTCTCTCTCAATACTGACAGAAGAACTCAGAAAATCAGCAAGGATATTAAAGGACTCCATATCATCAATCAACAAGACCTAATAAACACAGAACACTCCACCCAAAACCAGAATATACCTTCAAGCGCCCCCAGAACATACATCAAAACAGACCATATCCTGGGCCATAAAATAAACCTCAACAAATTTAAAATAACTGAAGTCAATAATCACTAACCACAATGAAATCAAACTGACAAATCAATAACAGGAAAATCTCCAAACATTTGAAACTGAAATACTTCTAAATAATCTATGAATCAAAGAGGAAGTCTCCAAGGAAATTTAAAGACTATTTGAGAGAGAGAGAGAGAGCAAGCTGGTATGAACAGGAGGAGAGGCAGAGGAAGAGGGCGATGGACAAGGAGATTCTCCACTGAGCATGGAACCTAACACCAGGCTGGATCCCAGGACCCCAAGATCATGACCTGAGCCCAAACCAAGAGTCAGTGGCTTAAAGGACTGAGCCATCCAGGTGGCCCTCTAAGGAACTTTAAAATACACTGGACTGAGAGGTACCTGTTTAGCTCAGTTGGTTAAGCCACTGACTTCTGGTTTTGCCTCAGGTGGTGATCTCAAGATCCTGAGATTGAGCCCTGTGTGAGACTCCACACTCAGCATGGAATCTGCTTGAGATTCTCTCGCCTCTCCCTGTGCCTGTCACCCCACTTGTACCCACACATGCACACAGTCTAAAAATCCTTAAAAAAGGGGAGAGGGTGCCTGGGTGGCTCAGTTCGTTAAATCCTCTGCCTTCAGCTCAGGTCATGATCCCAGGGTTCTGGGATCAAGCCCCACATTGAGCTCTCTGCTCAGCAAGGAACCTGCTTCCTCCTCTCTCTCTGCTTGCCTCTCTGCCTACTTGTAATCTCTGTCTGTCAAATTAATAAAATCTTTAAAAAAAAAAAAAGAAAAGAAGATCTCAAATTAATCTAAACTCAAGTCTCACCAAAAGAACAAAGTAAAAAATAGCAGAATAAGTCAATGAAACTGAAAATAAAAAAACAATTGTGAAATCAATGAAACAAAAAGTGCGTTCTTTAAAAAAGATGTAAAATTGTCAAGCCTTAAGACTGACAAAGAGGATACAAATTACCAATATCAGGAATGAAACAGGTGATATCAATACAAATACTGCAGACATCAAAAGGATAATGAGGGAATACTAGGATTATCTCTGCATGCATAAATTTAACAATTTAGGTGAAATGGACCAATTCCTCAAAAACAGAAACTACCACCCACCCAACATGAGACAGAAAACTTCAATACCCTATTACTATTAAAGAAATTGAGTTATAATTTGAGAACTTCCAAAAAAGAATTTACAAGGCCAAGACGACTTCACTGGCAATTTTTTTTTTTTTTTTTTAAAGATTTATTTATTTATTTGACAGACAGAGATCACAAGTAGGCAGAGAGGCAGGCAGAGAGAGAGAGGAGGAAGCAGGCTCCCCGCTGAGCAGAGAACCCGATGTGGGGCTCGATCCCAGGACTCTGGGATCATGACCTGAGCCGAAAGCAGAGGCTTTAACCCACTGAGCCACCCAGGCGCCCCTTCACTGGCAATTTAATATTTAAATAAACAACCATTCTACATAATCTCTTCCAGAAAATGGGCAAGAACACTTCCCAATTTGTTTTTTGAAGCAAGTACTGCTCTGATACCAAAACCAGGCAATATTTTAAAAAGAAAACCTACAGAGCAATATTCCCATCAATACGGATGCATGAAGTCCTTAAAATAATAGCAAATATAATTCTTTTTATACATTGCTGAATTCTGGGTCAATCATACCTCAGTTTTTAAAAAAAGTTAATTATACACCATATGCAAGTGGAGTTTATTCTAGGACTATAACCCTGGTTCCATACTTGACAAGTAAAAATATCATCTGCTATATTAACAGGCTGAAAGGAAAGATCTGTGATGCTATTAATGTGGAAAATGCATTCAACAAAATTTGACACCCATTCTTGATTTAAAAACAAAACCTCTCAATAAGGAGGGAACGTCCCAAACTTCATCAAGAGAATCTATAAAACCCCACAGCTAAAATCATACTTAATGATGAATGACTGAAGGAGCAAGGAGGCCTGCTCCCACCACTCTTATCCATGATTGTACTGGAAATTCTAGCCAGTGCCAGAAAAAAGTCACACAGATGGAAAAGAGAAATAAGTTGTCCACGGCTGTAAATGACATGAGGGCTATATAAAATCCCAAGACACCTACCTCCCCCCCCAAAAAAAAAAAATATACACACACACACACACACACACACACACACACACACACCCCTCCTAGCACTGAGTCTACAAAGTCACAGAGTACAAGATAAACATACAGAAATTGACTGTATTTTTATATACTAAGCAATGAATACTTGAACACTCATAGTTAAAAAATATACTACTACTTACTACCGTTCAACAGCAACAAAAAACAAGGTGTAAATCTAACAAAACCGGATAGGACTTGTAGGCTGAAAACTCCACCATGCTGATGACAGACGTCCAAGAAGATCTAAAAAGAATTATTAGAATAACCAAAATAAAAACAGTGACACCACCAAATGCTGGTGAGATTGTAGAGAACTGCATCACTCACACATTGCTGTGGGAACTGTAATGATGCTAGTCACTCTAGAAAACAGGTGGACATGGGGCACCTGGGTGGCTCAGTCAGTTGAGCCTTAAGACTTGAGTGGAGGGAAGTGGGTTTGGCTATAAAAGGACAATATGAAAGATCCCTGTGGTGATGGATATGTTCTGTATCTTGACTATATCAAGTCTTAAGAGTTGAGGTAGAAAAGTGAGAAGGAAACGTTTTAGTCCCAAATGGCACTTGCTTGATTTGTGGCCTGAGGTAAACCACCCCCATGACCCACAGACACTGGACCTTAAGACCTCCCTTCAGGTTGGATGCTGCCAGTAACAGAAGAATCCAATTACAACCTTTGGCTCAGGTTATGAAACCAAGGTTCTGGGATCGACCCCTGCATCAGGCTCCCTGCTCGGCAGGAAGCCTGTTTCTACCACTCTCCCTGCTTGTGTCCCCTCTCTCACTGTGTCTCTCTCTGTCAAGTAAATAAATAAAATCTTAAATAAGATTTTAATAAATCAAAGATTTATTAAAATCTTAAAATAAATTTTAAAAATTAAATAAATAAAGAAATAAATAAAAATTAAAAAAAAAAAAAGAAAACAGGTTGACAGTTTCTTTAAAATATGAAGTTACCATGTAAACCAGCAATTGCCCTTTTGGACACCAGTCTTAGCACCATTATTCATAGCCCAAGTGGAAATGACCCAGATGTCCTTCAAGTAAACAGTTAAACCATGGTATATCTATACCATGGATTACTACTCAGCAATGAAAAAGAATTGATACATTAAATGACTTAAATTTCCAGAGCAATCTGATGAATACAAAGAGATAATCCCAAATGCTTATGTGCTGTATAATTCTATTTAGGTGTCATTCTTGAACTTACAAAATCCTAGAAATGTTAAACCTGGCAGTGGCTGCAACAGGAGAGGGAATTGGGTATGGCTATAAAAGGACAATATGAAAGATCCCTGTGGTGACGGATATGTTCTGTATCTTGACTGTATCAATGCTGATATCTTGGCTGAGATATGGTACCATAGTTTTACAAGAAGTTAGCAACAGGGCAAACTGGGTAAAAACGACACAGGATCCCTCTGCTTTATTTCCCACAACTGCATGAAAAGCTACAATCTTGAGATCTACACTGTCAAAATAATTTTTAAAAAGACATAGAAGGCATGCTTCAGGAGATAACATGAATAAAATTTTGAGTAAACAAAAATATTTATTTCTCAAAGAAAAAAGTCTTAAAAATCTTGCCCTGGACACTCACCTACTGCTTTCAACCTGATGGTTCTAGGGACTAGGAGGGGAAGCAGGGTGGACAAAGGGCAAAGAGGGTCATACACCAAAACACTGGAAATCAATCAATGGGGTTAAACAAAATGCATTCCTTAATCCAGCTGCTGCTCTACAGCCAAACAGTGGGGGAGACTTGGAAGCTCAAGGACTTCATTTTTTGGTCTCTGTGAAAGGGCACCCACGGCAGAGCTCTAACAAGGATAGGCCCGATGATGTCTGGAACAAGAATCAAATTCCTTAAGACACTTAGGTGAGGTATCAACTTCTGTGGTGGTCATGGTCGCAGTTTGAAAAAAAAAGAAGGTAACTCACACTGGGAACTGTTAGCATGCCTCCAATTTGCAAATGGAAAAGTGAAGCAGAGTTGAGGTAGAAAAGTGAGAAGGAAACGTTTTAGTCCCAAATGGCACTTGCTTGATTTGTGGCCTGAGGTAAACCACCCCCATGACCCACAGACACTGGACCTTAAGACCTCCCTTCAGGTTGGATGCTGCCAGTAACAGAAGAATCCAATTACAACCATGTGGTGTCTCCTGCCATATCAAATTGTTTCATCAAATCATTTCATATAAATTTAGCAACAGTCCACAATTCACACACAGGCATCCTCTCCATTTGAAGAGCTGGCAGGGTCTATGTGTCATTTCAATGCCAATACCACCCTCTAGTGGCCAGAACAGGGGCTGGTCTGACAGAGCTGAGCTTTTTGGCTTGTTTTTCATGTCCTAGTGATGGCACTCTCCCCATCAAGAGCAACTGCACTGAAGAGTTGTTCCTTTTGACTGACAACCAACCCATTCTATAGTACCATGGATTAGCATGCTAGAACGGTAGTAGCTAGTAGGGCAGCTCTTCTACCTAAGCCCCTCGGTAATATCTAAATTCGCCTAAAAGTTAAGATTTCCTAGGATTCTATTTAAATATCAATAATCCTTGTAAATTTGGAATGGAATTTGATTTATGGAAACAATCTTTGCCCACAACTCTCAGAATACACCTATGGCATGAGTACATAGGTTTTCATTGCCATTTACGGGTAAAAGGATGGTTTCTGCCTTCCACAGAGGGCAAGAAGGTTTAAGGTGTTGTGTGAGGTAAAAGAAACAAATTTCAGAGGATCTCAGATGCAAATTTAGATCCAGTCCCGCCACTGGTTAAATGTCTTGGTCAAGTCAATCAGTTAAGCATTTGACTCTTGAGTTCAGCTCAGTTCATGAGCTCAGGGTTGTGAAACCCAGCCCTGCCTCAGGCTCAGTGCTCATTGGGAAGCTGACTTCAGAGTCTCTCTCTCCCTCTTCCTCTCCCCCTGCCCCTTTCCCCTTTCTCGAAAATAAATAAATCTCAAAAGTAATAATAATAATAATAAGGCAGGGGGATTAAAAATAATGCCTGGCTGACAAAGTGAGGGAAAATGTGTAATTCCTGGTATGTAATAGGTACTCAATAAAGTACATTATTAGGTGTAAGTCTGTACCAGCTCACACATGCCCCCAAAACAAAGTTTAAGTGAACTGTCATTTGGGAGAATTATAAAAAATGAGACGGATACTAGCCTTTCCTTTACAATTTAATTTCCAAGATAGGATTGTAAGACCTTCTCTCTAAAAGCTGTATCTTTTAGTAAGTCTTTGAAATACATTTATTGTATACTAATGGCTGCTCGTGATACTTTACATAAAATATCTCAATTAATCCTTCAGGTACCCTACAAGAAAATAAGGTAAATTTCCCATAGCTTGTATGCAGCTGGATGGGTACCTGAACCGAGATACCTAAACTCTGGCTTCACCCTCCTGCTCCACTATCCCATCTCCTTAGATCCAACACACGGCCAGGTGCAGGAGAACACCAATTTGGGATTTTTGTTACTGGTGGCTTATTCTCGATACTTAGTATCGGGCTTACAGGCTTTAGAGGATACAGAAGTGAGCTTCTACCCAAGAGTCAAAATATTTCTAATTAAAAACTCTTCCTACCCACTCACATTTTATGTGTTATCCATGCATAAACTAGAAAACAGGCAAAATGTTTGCAATTGTTTAGCTCTTTATTGTAAGTGGTTTCTTCAAACTACTGAAGACTATTTTCCTCCTCACAATAATGCTGACCCAGGAAAATATTACATCTTATTTTATACATCTGAGGCCAAGAGAATTAAGATCCCACAGCTAGGAAATGGCACAGCTATGACTCTTAAACCCCATTCTTTGCTGCCAATCCTGATCTTCCCCTCACAATGTCTCTATAGATAAGGTCCGCAGAAAACCTGTTTCTAAGTGGAAGATATCAAAAGCCTACTTTCAACAGGGCCAGCAGTTCAAAATCAAATCAAAACTTCATTGAGGGGAAAAAATGGAAATAAGTTTAAGGTTCAGGCTAAAGTTGCCATATTCTCAAGGGGCCATTGTTGCCTTTTTCTCTTCCCAGGTTAGCTATGGTCTGCCAAGCCTCAGAGGAGATTAGGACAGGAGAGGGCTGGGTAGATGGGAATCTCCCTATCTGTTGTGAATCCGTCAGTACTAACAGAAACAAATCCTCATCTGCCAACTTTCTGGGTAACTGCATTACTGCATTTGGAGGACACACACCATATTTTGCTTTACAATCAGACTATGGGATTGGCTTTGTAGACTGGTATTTGAACTTTCAAGGTGTATCTATCACATCCTAAAACCTCATCTTCAAAAAGATATTTTTGAGGGTAAACTTGAAGGGCCCAGTCCCTTGAAATCATTCTTCTCTACCCTGGATAACCTGTCAACAATTCATGTTTATAATTTTCACTCAAAATGAAACCACACTAATTTGGGAGTGGGGGCAGGGAACCTGTAAAGATAAAATTGGCTGCCTGTCACCCAGCTACCATGGTCTCTCTCAGGAGGGTGGAAGCTTCAGTGACTTTCCAGTTTAAGAGGCAAAGTCACCCTCAAGCATATGGGGACAACCAAGACTACACTTTGCAAAGTTGTCTGGCAAATTATCTTGTCCCCTACTAGAAGAAAAACAAATCCCTACAGATATGTGCAGCTGCAAGCAATTACTCATCTCCATTATACACTCACTTAAAAGACTAATTCAAACCCTGCTGCCTACACCTGGGTGAGGCAAGTAAACAAGTTATAAGGGGAAAGGGCAACAATGAAAAAAACCTGTCTATAACAGCATGTATATGGTCATTCCCAGAACCCCAGCATTAACTAATCAAGGCATCAAATAACTGTTCTCATGATTGAGTGGTCTGGGTTACTTTCAGGATAAGCAATGTACTGCTTCTGTTGCTAAATATCGTCGATCCCTTATGGAATTACAAGCCCCAAGCTACCCTTTAGAAATGCCATAAAGTTAATTATCTGAAAGAGACCTTAGGGTCCAATAACCTCCTATTTCCCCCCAGGGACAGAAGACTATATGCTTAAAGGTTCCATGAAACAACCAAAAACCTGGAGAGCATGAAGGAGAGATGTGCAAGTTCTACATCCCCTGGGCCAGACCGATGTTGCAGGCCGTGTGCTGGAAATGTTTCATGGGGGTATTTTTCACCACAAATAGGACACTGTTAGTATCATTTTCAAACTTCAGAGAAGGGAGGAAATCAGTCCATGATCACACGACTTGAAAGCCAAACAGAAATCAGCAATCCTCTTACTCGTAAGCCCAGGGCATTAAGCACTCTGCTAGGATAGCTCACGGGCTAAGCGTTTAACACGTGGAGTCTCCAAGTTGGCTTCATGTTGGAGTCAACTGAAGAGCTTTATTATTTAATGCTAATATCTGGATCCCAACCTCGGGGAATTTGATTTAATAGGTTCAAGCGTGTCCTGGGCTTGGGAATGTTCTTTTTCCTAAAACTTCACAGTTCATTCTCCTGTGTGACCTCATTTGCAAACCTCTGATGAAACAGAACCAGGAGGGCTAATGTATCCCTTTCCATGGTGGGTGCCAGAAATGGGAATTTAGCATAGGGCGTAAAACAATCATTTCAGGGATCATTTGGATCTAGATTTCCATCTCAGCTTTGTCACGTGCTAGTTTTATTACCTGGGCAAAATTAACCCTCTCTACACCTTAGTTTTCTCACTTGTAAAGTAGAAATTCAGTGTTCACCATGATTAAGTTGAACGGGACTATATAAGAACTTAGCACAGTGCCTGACAGGTGGTCAAGTACTCCAAAAATATCATTATCCCTATAATCTTTGAAATATATAGGAGTCTAGTGATTTCATTTAATCTAGATTATAAATCATACATAATTTATCATTAATGTTGGTAACTACCCTGGGAATTACCCAGTAGTTTGAGATATATTGACATCTCATTTAATGCTCCTCATGTCTCTGTGATATATTGTATTGTAAGTGAAAATGAAGTTCAGGGACAGGAACTATCTTTCCTAATGGCACCCATTCCTAAATGACAGAATGAGATTTTGAATGGATTCTCTAACAGCTCAGGATGGCTCAGATTCAATCAAATAACACTTCATACAAATGGAGACTGAGAATTTTTGCTGTGTTTTGAAAAAAATACAAGTTTTTCTTTAATACAGACTTCCTACTCTATAAACAGTTGGAGGAGTTATCTTTTGAACTACCTTTGGAGCCAGTTTTTAAGTACAGATTTAAAATTTAAAAAAAAAAAACACTCTTGTGGTTCTTGTTCTTTGTCTTAGATTTTAGAAAGTATTATCCAGTTTAATCACTCCATCCATGGTGCTTACTTTTAAGTTATATTCAAGCACGGACTTGATTTCAAGAAATGAACACTGGAGAGAATGAACATGTTCAAAAGATTCTTCAAGTAGTTTCAGAAAAGGGATTTCAAAATGAAACTATAATAGCTTACCAAAAATCAGAGGAGGTACAAGATCTGCTTTGCTTTTAGTTCATTTCCTTATTTTATTGAGGGAGCTTGTAAATGTGTAAATCACTAAGAAAGCACAAGTGAGACTTCAGGAAATGTCCAATAATATGTATCCATTACAGAAAAAGATTTTTTTTTTTAACCTTCAATTCCAGCCAATCCTAAGGCCCCCAAATCTTTTTTTTTTTTTTTTTCCAGTTGGGAGTAATTCTTCCTCTGATACATACAAGTGAAATCATCTGACTTCATTTTTCTTTCATGTTACAGAATGACCTCTGTATCGTAGAGGGTATCCTAGAATCCTGTCCTAGGATTAGAGAATTGTTACGGATTCTCAATTTCTTTATATTTTAATTGTTCCTGAAGTTATATAACTATACTCCTATCAATCCTATAGTCTTTATGAAATTGAGAATATTCTTTTAAAAATGCCTGAAAACTGGGGTAACTGGGTGGTTCAGATGGTTAAATGTCTGCCTTTGGATCCTGGGTCCTGGGATCAAGCCCCACATATGACTCCTTGCTCAGCAGGGAGCCTGCTTCTCTCCCTTCCTGCTTCTCCCCCTGCTTGTGCTCTCTCACTTCCTGTCAAATACGTAAAATCTTAAAAAAAAAAAAAAATGCTGAAAACTAATCTCGGAAACTTGATTTTAATATCTATAAAATATAACACAAGAGAACTTAAAACCCAATCTAGGCAGCAAATGTAAGTTAGATGCAAAGGCTATTAAAACTAGAAGGTGGGGGCGCCTGGGTGGCTCAGTGGGTTAAGCCACTGCCTTCGGCTCAGGTCATGATCTCAGGGTCCTGGGATCGAGTCCCGCATCGGGCTCTCTGCTCAGCAGGGAGCCTGCTTCCTCCTCTCTCTCTGCCTGCCTCTCTGCCTACTTGTGATCTCTCTCTGTCAAATAAATAAATAAAATCTTTAAAAAAAAAAAAACTTTAAAAACTAGAAGGCGTAAGAGCCCACCCACTGGCCTGCCCGCCCAAGAGTTAAACTGCAAATGAAGATGTTAAAGGACTTGTCTAGTTTCTCAACAGGAAGAAACAGAAAGAATTCATAAAACTTACTTTCTGAGTCTAAGAGAAGGATTTGCTCCAACCATCTACTGGATAGCTCCTACAGCTGTAACTATTTTCAAAATGTGATCACAATGAGATATTACAAGGGTAAGGAAAAAAAACTGATGTTGAGTCCAAACAATGTTAGACTGTTCAAAGTCTAGCGATTCCAGGGGCTAGAAAATCAATAAGCATCGGAGGCTTATAGAGATTCAGATCATCTATTCATTTTATAAGTAAGAAATCCACAAAGGAGGACATTAAAAAAAAAAAAAAAAAACAGGAGAAGTAATAGTACACACTGATTTTGCACTGGATTGAGCACTCAGCCAGGCCACTGATGTGCCTTCTCCTTATCCCAATAGCCTTAACAGGTAGCTTCTATTAATATTCCTGTTTTTTAAGATAAGGAAACTAAGCAAGAGTGTCAGTAGCTTACCAAGACCACATGGTTGTTGTAGTAGGCAGTCTTAAATTGGCCCCCAGCAATCACTGCCTTCTAGTATTCACATTTACATTGATGGATTTCTACCAAATGAATACAGCAAAAGTGATGGGAAGTCAGTTCCAAGACTGGGTGTACAAAAGACAGACTTCTGACTTACTGGCACTCTTCGAGTTCTAGCTTGCTCAAGGCAATGAAGCCAGATACCATGAAGTGAGCTGCCCCATGGAATGGAGAAGCTTCTGGCCAATAGCCAGCCGCAAGCTGAAGCCTTCCATTCAACAGCAACCAAGTGACTAAAGCCTACCAACCACCATGTGATTGAGTTTAGAAGCTAATCTACCCTCAGTAGTATCTTGAGATAACCACAGCCCAGCCCAACACCTTTCTACAGGTTGTGGGAGACTCTACAGATCCAGCTAAGTTTCACCAAGATGGCAGACCTACAGAAACCAGGATGATACTATGTTAAGCCACTAAAACTTGAGATAATTTGTTACACAACACTTGATAATATATCTAGTATATTAATATCTCAAGATTTAAGGGTATTGGATTCTAAGGTCTATTCTCTGATCTTACCCAACAATATCACAAGCATAGGCTATGCAGATCGTAGCTAACCTATAATATGATGACTATGTCCAAGTTTTTATCCTTTGGTTCATTTTAAAATTACTGAAAATTACTGCTAGGTGTCAGGAACTCCCCTTCATTTGAAGACAGGAAGACAAGGCAAGGTTTCTGATCTTATTCACCTTCTATAAGGGAAGAATACATGCAAACAAGCCAGCATTGTTAAAGTACCACTCAAATTCAAATTGTAGCTATTTACTTTAATGATTGAGTATACAATTCTGGCCTTTCCAGATTTTAAAGTAGATATTCACTGAGCATTTAATTCCTACCTTCGTTAGTCTTTTTATTTTTATTTTCTTTTAGCAGTACAGAAATGAACCTTATCTTACACACAATGTTACTTAGTATAAAAACCATTATTCACTTCTATCTCTTTGCTCAACCTAAGACAGTATTTTAAATACTGTTTCCTAAAATTAATAAAGTAAATATACAGCAGATGGGGTATTAGAAAAATCTATAGGGAAAGAACAATGGGAGATGTAGAAGTATAAATTGAAAGGAAATTTTTAGGAGGGAAAAAGGCAAGGATGACATTAAAATGGGCAGAAAAGAGCTAGTAGAGTATTGATTGCCTGCTGTAGCAAACCCATGTGCTGGCATTTCCCCCCACTCTTTCTATCTGGGGGCAATTGAGGAGAGTTCACACTAAAATGATAATCCATGGTTTATTTGAAAATGTATCTGACTTAATTAGCCGAGAATGACAGAGTGGATAATGATGGCACTGAGTGTTGACTTTGGGTTCCTAATGGTTTTCAGGAGAATTTGTCTCAGTTTAGTTGAGGAGACTGACAGGCTATGAAGTGAAAACAGCGACAGAATGAAAAATGATGTGTTTTTCCTCAAGCTATTTGATCAAGAGCTGGAGCAGTAGGTATAGATTTTTCACGAATTTACATTTTAATATCCATAAATTTCTTTCTGCTTCAGATAGATTAGTCTTTTTCATCTTTTCAAAAATATTAGCTTTGGCTCACTTCTTGGTTTTACTTATTTTTCTGAACGGTCCCAAGTGCTGTATATTCCACCCTACAAATGATGCTTATGGGAATTAAAGCAATTTTTTTTTTAATTCTCTGAAGTAGAAAAAACTTCATACTGAATTAGTCATGTCCTAATCATTCCTGCCAGACCATGTGTCCAGCAAGTAAGTATCTTCAGGGGAATTATCCACCAAGAACACAAAGACTCCATTTGAGTTTCTAAACTGAGTGGCTTAACCAACAGACTATTCTCACAGATCTAGAGAATGGAAGGTCGAGTTCCCAGCATGGTCCAGATCTGTTAAGAATCCTCTTCCTAGGTTACAGTGGCTGCCTGCTTGCTGTGTCCTCACATGGCAAGGGGGCAGGAAGGGGAGCCAGCAGTAGGGAGATCATTCTAGCCTTTTCCTCTTTTTTTTTTTTTAAGATTTTATTTAACAGAGAGCGATCACAAGTAGGCAGAGAAGCAAGCAGAGAGAGAGAGAGAGAGAGAGAGAGGAGGAAGCAGGCTCCTTGCAGAGCAGAGAGCCCAATGTGGGACTCAATCCCAGGACCCTGAGATCATGAACTGAGCTGAAGGCAGAGGCTTAACCCACTGAGCCACCCAGGTGCCCCTTTTTCCTCTATTCTTATAAGGACACTAATCTTACCAAGGGAGGTAGTCTACCTTCATGACCTCATCTAAACCTAATTACCTCCCAAAGGCCCCACACCTCCAAGGATGATCACATTTGAAGGATTAAGCCTTCAACATGAATTTGGAGGGGACACCAATACTCAGTCCTGACATTCCTTCTAGCGCTAATGGAAGGGCTAATGAGCCCAAGTAGAGAGAGAAGATGCTGTGCTCAGCCTGTGGTGCCACAGTCCTGAGTAGCTAAGGCAATCGGGTCAAACTGGATTATGTATGAAGCACAACTGATAGAATAACCTATACATGAGGGAAACCAATGGAACAGAAATGTCAAACAAGTATAACAAGTACACAGAACAGACAGAAGATAAAATAAGCACGATGAATGCTGGTGACAAGATAAAGCTGGGACAGGTTAAAGGATTGTAATTCTGAAAAACTAGATAAGGAAGATATTGCATTGAAATGAAAACAACTGAAGGAATTAACAGCAGAGTGGACAAAGTTAAGTAGCAAATTAGTGAGCTGAAAGACTGGGTTGAGGAAGTTGTCCAGAAAACACAAAGAATGAGATTGCTATTTAAAAAAAAAAAAAAAAAGGACACATTAAAAAATATAAAGATATAAAGAAGTAGAACTGTCCGAAGAGAAAGGGGAGAAATTATTAGAAGAAATGACAGGAGACCTTTCCGGAACCACAAAAAGACCTGAGATCACAGAAAGAATATAGACTGTAAGAGGGCTTGAAAAAAGTCATTCTTGAGACTTCTGAAAGGGAAGAGGGAACAAATCCTCAAAAACCTGAAACTGATGTCCAATTTCTTAGCTGCATTGGAAAAAAAACACAAATATGATGTGTGAGCATCTTCAAATTCCTGGAGAAATCATTAGCCCCAGAATATATCCTACCACGCTAACATTTAAAAGAAAACCTTTTTCAGATTTATGAGAGGTCAGAAAATATACCAACATTGAAGCTGTTTGAAAGATATTCTGCAGGAAGAGGAGAAATGAATACAACAGGAAGAGATATGAGAAGTAAGCAGAGATTTATAAATGTAGTGGTTTAAAGGAAGAACAGGAGGAGGAGGAGGAAGGAAGACAAGATGGGAGACGGAGGGGCGCCTGGGTGGCTCAGTGGGTTAAGCCACTGCCTTCGGCTCAGGTCATGATCTCAGGGTCCTGGGATCGAGTCCCACATCGGGCTCTCTGCTCAGCAGGGAGCCAGCTTCCTCCTCTCTCTCTCTGCCTGCCTCTCTGCCTACTTGTGATCTCTCTCTGTCAAATAAATAAATAAAATTCTTTAAAAAAAAAAAAAGATGGGAGACGGAGTTGGAGAGGACAGTAAAGGACAACAGAAAGACAAGGACATACGCCCTTACTTTGGAAGAGAGGGACAAAACCTTAAGATACTAAGAAAAGAATTCAGAAATGGATGTGAGGCAGGAAGAGACAGCAGGAAGGTCAGAGGATGCTCCTGTCCTCTCCTTATTTGAGACAGAAGGAGTCAGTGGAGGCAGAAGGAGAGACGCACTTTATAAAGGGATAGGGGAAAACAGGTACAAATATGGCTTTCAACTTAGGAGTAACCAGCAGGATAGAAACTACAGCTCAACTTTCAAGTCTATCCAAAACAAAACAACACAAAAGTTGAGAAAAGAAAAAGCATGGCAAATAAGAAACATCATTCTCAAAAGTTTTTTCCGTAAGTGTAGTGAACTACACTTTCTAATGTTGACTCATTCCTTGAGATAAACTATACTTACTCATAATGCATTTAAAAAATGCTATCAAATTTGTCTATGCACTATATTAAGATTTTTACATCTATGACCATGAATGCCCCTATAATTTTTGAGGTTTGTGTGGGATTTATAACAAGATTAATCGACCCCTGTATAATGATTCAAGCAGCTTTTTTTTAAAAATCCAAGTTTAAGAAAAACTTGGATACCTTTACTATTTGTGCTGTGAAGAACCTTCAAACACTTTGGGTCTAGCACATTTTTACATAAGGGTGGATTCTTGCCATTTTAAGGTCTTTAGTGGTTAACAAATCATCAAAGATCTTTTCAATCTGGCCCATCTAGATCTCCAGAGACATCATCCTCAACATGTGGAACTTACCTCCACCCCCCACCTCGACTCGCTCACTTGTCTTTGGCACAGGTTAGGTCTTCTTCCTGGAATCACCACTCATTCACCTACTTATTGGCAAGGATAAACTTGGAATTTCGCATTTCAGTCTGTCTCATCTGTGCATTTAATTCTTCTCCTAACCCTTAATCCATCCTCTAAAGGGCCTACATAGGTCCTTCCCATTGGACTGGGTCAACTCCCACAAAAAACACTTTTCCATTATACACATCTCCCAGTTCCATGCCGGACACGTTCTCACAGTACCCTTAGGTCAGGACCCCAAAATCATGGAACACAGCCCCCACCCCCATCTCCTCTGTTCTGCTGAGCCACACTGACCTCGATGCTGGAGCACTTCTCAGGCCTCGGCAACCTGAGGATGCTAAGGGAGTTTCTGAAAATTAATGTATGAGAAAGAGGTGGTATTTTTGAATTTGCAGGCACCATCTTTTACAGAACCATTGACTTAGCAGGATATACCGTTCAGGCTGAGAGAAACCTCGGGGCATTCCTGGGTCAACTGTCCTTCCCTGGCTCAACCTCTTCACAGAAGCCCAACCACCATACCTCAAAACCTGTTTACCACTAACAAAATCCTGAGCACACTCTTCTGACACCTTTCCATTCCTGTGTGTCGCTAGACAGGAAGTGGGGGAGAGGCAACTGGGGAGAGGCCGCTGGGCTGAAGGCAGACCTGAAATCAGAAATGAGGCTGAGCCCCAGCTGCAAAATTTGGTAATTGGGGTAGTGACCTTAGTACTGCCTTTCCTTCTCCCTTGCTAAGTATTCCTACCTAGCTCACAGATCCCGACCAAAGAAGGGATAAGATGAGATTTCTCACTGGGAGGGGTTTTATAAACTGAAGAATTAGAAGGGAAGTGAGCAAAGACTCGCTGGCTGGCCTTAAGAAGGGCTGCAGTATTTTGTGGCTGGCTTGTACCATTTTATGTACTAAGTAGAATTTTCTAAATGATCGTCTCTTAGCTCAAAAACATTCATATCATTTCTCCTAACTAAAAATTTGGCTGACTTCTTAGAGGAAGCCCCAGACTTCTCCATCTGCAGATACATGTAACAGGGTCAAAAAAATTTTAACTCACAACTCAAGATGTGCAAGGTGGGTAAAACATTAGTCTGATTAATTTTTCTTTCGAGTCTTTAACTTCTCAATCCACTTTAGATATCATCTGATTCAATAATTAAACGGTCCTTTAAAATAGTATTCCACATCTCTAAGAAAGGCTGCTCAGAATTCTAGGTTCCCTCTACCTTCCCTGGCATGCAGGTGTACAGGGGAGTCAGGTGTGTGAGTCCTTGGGGACACTGGGCCTCTGGAATGGTAGCCCTAGTCTGCCTGGGCGCCCCAAGGCTCTGCAGGCCTTCAACCCTGAAGATGGTTGAATTCAGCTCCCTCTTCTGATGCAGATGTGCTCCTGCGCTGACTCTAGCCATAGTTTGCCTTCGACAGGCCGTAGGCCCCTGAGTTACATCATCCCGTCGAGGACCACACTGCCCCATGGCTCTATCAGCCCTCTGAACAGGCCCTCGGGCTCTCAGTTCTGTGACTTCCTGACAGAAATTGGGGCGATTCAGGGAAGTTCAGCTGCTGCCTCTCCCAGGCTGAGCCCTCAATACACTTTCCTGCGGTGGGGCTCCAGAGAAACAAACGGTTTGCCCCCTTCTCTGTCCCGCACTAGACATCTTCCCAACACACCGATTTCTCAAGCCTAAACCTAAAGGACAAATGGGCAACATAGGTTCCGCCATCTCCCTTCCTCATCTCCATTCTCTGCACACAGCAAACAGAGGCAGTGTTTTCTT
The DNA here is from genome assembly GCF_009829155.1 of Mustela erminea. Classification (NCBI taxonomy): domain Eukaryota; kingdom Metazoa; phylum Chordata; class Mammalia; order Carnivora; family Mustelidae; genus Mustela; species Mustela erminea. Next base: position 109,481,920 of record NC_045620.1, read on the forward strand.
TGTTCACCTACACCCTCCTCTCTCCCTCAGAAGGGCGGGGCTGGTATTCCCAGGCAAGGCCTCTTCCTCACACCTGGGAGGATGTGGCTTATTTGTTGATCCATCAGCCTTATTTATTGATATTCTTAAGGGAACTGGAACATCCTTCCTCAAGACCATTACCATGGCTTACAAACCTATTATCTTGCAGACTAATCAGATTTGGATTATCAAAATCAGAGAGGATCCTTGCTCTTTCCCTTAGCATGTCCTTTTGCAATGTATTCTGTTCCCCAGAACTTCCCTCTCCCAATGCACCCGCCCCAGACGGCTGCAGCGGGAAGTGTAGCAAGAGTGCTTGTTATCAGAAAGGGGAAGAAGGAAAGCAAAGTATTAAGTTTGAAGGTATTACCCCTGCAACAGACAGGTAAAAACACTGTGGTGAGATACAACACTTTCTTGGAAGGATGAGGAACAGAGTGCAGACACAGACTTCCTTTGGAAGCTTGAGCTCCTCAGGCTTCTTTAGATTTTAGTACAAAGGACACCCTGGTGTTCAGGGAACCTCAAAGACATAGCCTAGAGAGGTTCCAAGTCTGAGTGGTCAATCCCAATAATTCATGGTCAAGATCCCAGCTACTAATGATGGTGACAATGAGCAAGCATCTAACTAGAGCTAACCAGAACCTCCATGTTTGTAGATGGCGGAGAGCTCCAACCCAGGTGTTCACAGGCAGCAGGCTGACAGCATGTGTCTGAAGCAGTTGGTTATAATAGGATATCAGAGTGGACAGGGCTTCTAAGGAACTAGAGAAATTTTTTTTAAAGTTTCAAACACCATTTCTACCCCCCACTCCAAACTGAGCATTTATTAAGGATAGAGATGGCCCATAACAGAGTTTCCCGTCTTTGGGATTATACAAGATTAAAATGATCCTAAATGATTAGAGTTCTCCAAGTGAATAGGAGGTTGGCAGCATTGAGAAGGTTAAAAAAAAAGCATCTCAGAAATACACTAAGTATAGTAACTTGCCACCTTTCACTTCATGTTAAATAAGAATGAATCTTCAGAGTAAACCTTTTTTTGTCTATTTATGGCGGGAGTAGTAGGATATAGTGGGGAACTGGTTTCTATCATGATGGATCCTAAAGTATATTTAAGTCAGGGGTCACAAATCCATGGCCCCAGGGTTCTTGCAGGCAGGACCACTGTGTGGGGCAAGAGGGGGGCCACAGTGCGTGTGGGCTGTGAAAACTGGAAGAAGCAAGTCTTCCCATAAATACCAAAACCTACATCTTATCTAACTCTGGGTGATGAGACAGCTCCTGTATCCCTTTCACCAGCAGGGCACTGCACCACTTATAACTTCCAGTGTATACAAACAACTCATGGATCTTCTGAAAGAATGGGACTGGTTTCTGCTTCATAAAACAAGTGAAGTTTATGGTGTGTGAATTAGATTTCTCTTCCGTGTGTCCAAGTGCACATGTGCCTATGGCCAGAGACAAAGAACAAGTCTATCTCCTTTGAAGGAGCGAAAACAAGTGAGACAGCCAATTAAGATACAAATCCCATGGGTTTCAAACCTCGCTCCATAAAACATGAGCTTTAGACACTCATCCCTTTCATATCTTCTCATCCTTGAGGATAACCTGAGGAGGAGAAAACCATGGATTGATGGGTGGGAGGAGGAGGTGGACGGAAGAGAAAGAGAAAGAGAAAGTGTTTATCCTACATGTGCTGAAGTCCTTCCCTCACTTTAGGACATTGGGTCTTTTTATAATAATCCAAACCAGTCAGATTTGCCTGCAGACATGTTTCCTTCTGCTTGTCTGGTGTTTTTAAATCTTTGAATTATTTTCCACCTTTTAAAAACTGGGAGATTTCAAAAAGCCCAGCAGCACTAGAGCCAACACCCCGCCTGTGCTGAACAGAGGACGCCTCCCCAGACGGGAACTGTACTCTCCAGTTCATCACAGCCCCCACCACAGAGCTTGCCTTTTATCACCATCTTGGGCTACTGTTGGGTTTTATTTTTAAATAGCTGATTACTTGGATTCCCTGCCTGACACCATAGGCTTCGGAGCCTATAATCCCTCTTCTAGAAGTTCCCTTCCCACCCTCTTCCTTGCTGCGCCCTCACCAGGCTGGGTTCAGAATTGCCACCCATGCTCAACACCATGTCTGTGTACCCATGGAAACGCCAGAGAGAAAACACAGAGCATGCATAGTCAGATGGGTTTTATCAACTAGGGAGTAATAATGGTTTCAGAGGGACAGTCAGGACTCCACTGTACTTCCTGCCCTAGGTCAGACTAGGCTCTTGACTTCAGCCCTGAACAGCAGGTGGCAAAGTTTCCAGAGAGATTCTCACAGAAAAGCCTAAAGGGACTTGTTCCAAGTGTTGTCATGGATAAATTTCCTCTTTCTGGGAAGAGAGTAACAGATCTTAGTGATACTTGCTTAGTAGTCATAGTTTCTCTATTTTCTAAGAGAAAATAAACATCATCAAACCTGAGGAGTGTTATTAGGAGGGTGTGGACAAGCTATGCTTGAGATAAAAATGGACTTTTTTTTTCCTTACTAAGTTTGTTTCGTTTTCTGCCTCCATGTATGGAGTGATAGAACTTACCAAATATCTTGTAATTAGATCTCAAGAGCCTATACTTCCAGCCTCACTGATTGTAGGGATTCATCCTGCTGTTCGTGGCAAGCATCTGCCCACCCTGGAAGCTTAGCCTATGACTCAGGTGTGACACTGCATGAACCCTCTGAAGATCTCATGGGCAGATGGCTTCTCTTCTTCCAAGCACAAGCCAATCCTAAGAGGACAAAAGAAGTCATTTGTGAAAAGTGGGTGCTAGCTGTTCAGTGAAAGCAAGCAGAGTTAGAAGTAGCAGGCAGGGAAGAGAGAATTTTGACCAAATGTCATTTGCCTATATGTACCATAGGAATAGGTTTTAAATATCTCCTAGCATATTTGTCCTTGGTAACTGTTTCCTTGCAGACCTTCAACTTTTGCCCTGGAGAAGAGGAAGGCAGGTATCATCTGGGGCAGAAGAAAATGTAGAAGCAGTTCCTGTTAATCAAGGAAGGGAAACATGAAGTTCTTGGTGTGAGTGAAGTAGCTGTGAGAGAGAAAGATAGCCTGTGAGCAGTCAGATATATTTTAACTGGCACAGAAGGGAATACATGAAGAAATCCAAATGGCTATGGGTCAAGACAGGTTCTAGAATCAACTATCAGTAATGGAACATTTTCCATTTCATTTTTAAACTTTTTTTTCCAACTGGTTATAAATAGAAAACAGGAAGGGTATGATTTAGCAATTCCTTCATAAACCCCAATAAATGGCAGTAGGAGATTGCGTGCAGAATATTAGCAAATCTCCTTAAGTGCAGCCTGATTAAATTGTAACATCTTAAACAATGATAGGGATAAAAGTGGGCCTCTGAATCTAGCTAAGAATCATTGTCTGCCTTCCATGAGAAATAGAAATGAAACTATACTGTTATACAGCAGGTCAAACGGAAAGGACTTAAGAAATGAGCAGTGGAAGAAAACTCTTGGCTGCAGAACTAAAACTTTGCCATTAAACCAAAATCAGGTTCCTCCCAAAGACCAAGTCTAAGAGAGTGGAAGATGTCATTTGTGAAAGAAAACAAGTATATATAACCATCTACAAATTATATCAAAGAATTAAAAGTTACAAGGCAAGCCATGGACATTTACAATGTTAACATCAGAAATGTAATGTTTCACCTTGAACTCCTATCAAAAAATGGCAGAACAAATGCTGATGTTCTAAAACAATTATTTCCTGGGACAGAAACCCTGAACAAAGGACAGAATATGAGAGAGCCAAAGTAAAGGGCACTGTAAAGATCAAAATTAGAAAGTAAAAGAACATGAAGACACATCACCCTACACATCCTGTCCCTACCTCTCCTACAGTAAGGTACATAGACAAGGCCCTGACCATCTCTAACTAGTGAAGCACATAATCAATGAATTACCTATGACTTCCTTCATCAAACCTCAACATTTAGGCCAAAGGGGATTCTCCCCCCTCCACCAACTCCTTAAGGCCTATAGCCAGATCCTGCTGAATTGGAGACATGGGCAAGGCAGTGGGTTCCCAAAGCCCTTCACCTCATGACTTCAATCTATTTCCTTTTTTCACTCAGCTCCTCAAACTAGTTTCTCTACATCTTCCCCTCCCTGCAAATTTGCTTTTCTAGGATTATTTGATATTTTTACTCACCTCAAAGACTTCTCACAGAGCATACCTGTGGAATTTCTTCCTCATCGTGACTCCTATTCTAGTCAGTCACCTCCACCCTCACTCCCCACCAATTCACAGATTTTTCACTAATTTTCCCAAAAGCTTTCACTATCCACATTTTCTAACCCTGACTTATTAGAAATGGACACTCTTCTAGGACTCACTCTGCTTAAACATATCAGTTTTAGGAGTTTCTATTTATTCACAGAATTTTTATATCCTATGCAAGCAAAAGGGTAAATGCAGTTTATGGAAGTAGTGAGGATTTCTAGATCATACTTTCTTCGGCCTCTGGAGAGTAATAAAAGATTTGCCTCTGCTACATATCTCCCAGAATGGCAATAATAATGCTTTTAACAATGAAGTTGAAATTCCCCCACAAGTCTGCTTCCATTCTTCAAGGGAAGAAAAAAAAAGAAGAAGATGAAGAAGAAGAAAGGTCACCTCCGGCCTACTAGGATAATTACCATCCAAAAAAAAAAAAAAAAAAGTGTTCGTAATATGGAGAAAAAGGAACCCTTGCACACACTTAATGGGAATGTAAAATGGTACACGCACTATGGAAAACAGTATTAAAAGTCCTAAAGAAATTAAGAAATAGAACTACTATATGATCCAGCAATCCCCCTTCTGAGTATGGGAATGTAAAATGGTACACGCACTATGGAAAACAGTATTAAAAGTCCTAAAGAAATTAAGAAATAGAACTACTATATGATCCAGCAATCCCCCTTCTGAGTATGTATCCCAAAGAATTGAAAGCAAAGTCTCAAAAAGATCTTTGCACACGCTTGTTCATAGCAATATTCACAAAAGCCAAGAGGTGGAAGCAACCTAAAAGTCCAACAGATTAATGGATTAACTAAATGTGATCTATACACAGAACATAATATTATTCAGCCTTAAAAAGGAAGGAATCCTGTCACATGGATGAACCTTCAGAACAGTAGGCTAAGTGAAGCCAATCACAAGAAGACTACACGATTCCACTTAGAGATATCAAAAGTAGTCAAATTCATAGAAACAGTAGAATGGTGTCAGGGGCTGGAGGAAGGGAGAAAAGAGTTGTTTAGTGAGTACAGAATTTCAGTTTTGCAAGATTAAAAAGTTCTGGAGATCAGTTTCATAAGAACATGAATATACTTAACCCTACTGAACTGTACACTTTAAAATGGTTAAGACGGTAAATTTGTGTGTTTTACAACACAATAAAAAGTGCTTTTACTACTGGGTATTTACCCTAAAGATACAAACGTAGTGATCCAAAGGGGCACGTGCACCCGAATGTTTATAGCAGCAATGTCCACAATAGCCAAACTATGGAAAGAACCTAGATGTCCATCAACAGATGAATGGATAAAGAAGATGAGGTATATATACACAATGGAATACTATGCAGCCATCAAAAGAAATGAAATCTTGCCATTTGCAACAACATAGATGGAACTAGAGCGTATCATGCTTAGCGAAATAAGTCAAGCAGAGAAAGACAACTATCATATGATCTCCCTGATATGAGGAAGTGGGGGTGATGCAACATGGGGGCTTAAGTGGGTAGGAGAAGAATCAATGAAACAAGATGGGATTGGGAGGGAGACAAACCATAAGTGACTCTTAATCTCACAAAACAAACTGAGGGTTGCTGGGGGGAGGGGGGTTCGGAGAAGGGGGGTGGGGTTATGGACATTGGGGAGGGTATGTGCTTTGGTGAGTGCTGTGAAGTGTGTAAACCTGGCGGTTCACAGACCTGTACCCCTGGGGATAAAAATATATGTTTATAAAAAATAAAAAAATTTTAAAAAAAAAAGTGCTTTTAGCCTCATGCCTAAATGCTACTTGCTGGGTTCAGATGTTCTCAACCTGCTGATTCATACTACATTGTATACCTGAAACTAATGTTATACTGCATGTTAACTGGAATATAAATTAAAAATTTTTTAAAAACCCTGCTGATTTAGTCCATTCAATAAAATCTTATTGAGTTGGTGTAAACTCAATAGCTCAAGTTAGTTTTTGCACTGAATTCAACTAAAACTTCCATAGACAAGGCCTCAAGCATGTGAAGGTGTCTGTATGGCTAATCCAGTATGTGAAAATAATAATAGCATTCTTGTTTAGAACCTCTGCCAAATATTGTGCTAGAAAGTATAGTGGGGGTGGAGGGGACCAGTTTCCCCTTCCCCAAGAATTAGGAACTGGAGCTTTCTTCTTGTGGTGTTTGGGAGTCTGAACTGGCAGTAGAAATAGGGACTGACTATAAGCTTTAAGACTGAAATAAGGCAGATGGTTTAAGGTCACAGTTCAGAAAAGAGAATCCAAACAGAATGTCCATTTGAAGAGGAAGGACAGATCAAGAGAAGTGGTTGGAGTCCAATGAAGAGAGTGGATGACGAGGCAGGAAATCTCTCAACTTCCTTACAGGGTCAAATGGCCATCTCTTCTATTCTCCTCAGACCTCAAGCTTTTTGTCAGAGTCTTCAGTGTCAATTACCATAGGATAAATGTAAGTATTTGACCTGAACCCAGTAGTCTAATTAGGTCTTACAGGGAGAAAGCAGGGAAGCCACCTTCTTAATCATATCACAAACAAGGAAACCTGAGAGTTGCAGAGGGTCAGTCATCAAGATTGGAAACTCTAATTTAAACATGTGTATTCTGCCCAACTTAAGCATGGGAATGGAGTACACCTATGTATTTGAGAACTACTTAAATTTCTATCTGGGAGACTGGAATCCAGAGAAGGCTAAAGTAGGATACTAAGCAGCAATTGTTGATTTGCTATTTCATCAGGGTTTCTCCTAGCCATTTAAAAACTCCCCTAGAAGAAGGAGAACAGAACAAAGAATTTCCCAGATTTGTGGAGACAAATCCAAACAGGATCGATCTTAGACGATTGGGTTTTTTTTTTTTTTTTCATTATCTTCCCATCTCTCATAAAATTTCTAACACTGTTAAAGACTTATGGATTAAGCTATTTTCATACTGTTTAGGATTTCCTGAATTAGGACAACTAATTTTTCAAACACTGCAGTAAATAAGGAGGCTGTCCCATGTAACCTCAATAAGCCTCAGTATCTTTTTCCACTAAGAAGCCATCCAAAGCAGCACTTATCTAGGTGTAAAAAAAAAAAAAAAAAAAATTATCAAAAATAATTTGCCTAAATTTGAATCCGAATTGTACTACTTTCTTGCTAGACAGTCCTAAAAAGATTTTAAGTTTTCAGTACCTTCGTCTTCTCTTTCATGAAAAGGGAACCATACTATTTGCCTCATGGGATTATTGTGAGGGTTAAATGAGTTGATCTATGTAAATGCCTAGAGCAGTGTTTAATCCAGAAGATGACTATAAATATTAACCCTTATCGCCTAATATTTGCCAGGTTGTTTAAAACTGGTTCGGTCTGAATTTTCTTATTCAAACACATGAGCAAACTTCCATAAAGTGAAGTTCACTCATCTAAAATAGGAAAAACCATGTGCCTCCTTCAAAGTTCAGTGAGGTTTAAAGGAGATAACTTCACCTAGTGCCTGGTCCATGCTAACTTCTCAGTTTTTGTTTTAGCTTTCATACATTCAATTACCAGCTTTTGAAGGCATTCTACTTAAGGCATCGGGCAAAGAGACAGTCTCTTCTCAGAAGGCTTGGTCCCTCTTATTGAATTAAGAAATTTATCATTATGATGTGAAGGAAGTGCTAGAAGAAGAAGAAGGAAGGAGACTCAGGACAAGGCTCGTGGAGGAATAGCATCTGAACCAAACTCTGAAGAATGGGCAACACCCTGAGGGATAGAAATAGGGGACTGGTTATAGCCATATCTTACAGGTGAAGAAATAGAGTATAGAGAGCTAAAGTCACTTGTCCTGGAACCCTGGGGGAGGGACCCAAGCAGGCCACTTGGAGCACAGCCAAGGCTCTCCTATGGTTTCAGGCAGATTCTTCCAGTAGTCTTCCATCTCTCCGCTTGTGGAATAATATTGAGAGAATACATTTTAAATACTAAATGCTTCGGGGGCACCTGGGTGGCTCAGTCAGTTAAGCATCTGGCTTTGGCTCAGATCATGCATGATCTCAGGGTCTGGGGATTAAGCACCCCCTCCCCAGCATAAGGCCCCCACTCTCAGCAGGGAGTCTGCTTCTCCCTCACCTTCTTCCTCTACCCCTCCCACCACTTGTACTCTCTTCCTCTAATAAAAATCTTTAAAAATAAATATTAATTTAGATTAAACTAGAAGAACTTCCTGGCCTAGTTGACATCCTCTTTCCCATGGCTATAAGCCTCTGTTCTTTATTGACTGAGACCCAGGCCTCCATTACAACCCCAACACTGGAAAGGCCCATGGGATTAAATTTAAAAAGCACACCACATTCAGAGGACAAGAGACCAGCTGGCCCGCTTTCATCTTGGCATTATGTCTTCACTCCAGATGTTTGTAAAGCTACTATTAAGGAGAGGGCCAATCCTCTCAGGAGAACAGGAAGGACAGATGGCATTAATTTAAGTGACCTTGAGAGACTTCATCTTGAGTTTTTCCTCCTGGAGCGGGAATGGTGACATTTACTATATATTCCTCACACACTGACCAAGGCCCAAGTCTATTAATGTTTATGTTTTTCTCAGGGAGGCACTGAAACCTTTAAGGAAAACAAATCTGGAGCTCTCTGATATTGGCTGACACTCATGACCCAGTGGGGACCCATTGGTCACCCATAGCAGTGACTTTTCAGAATAGCTTGCTAATAAACCAAGTTAACTACCAAGGGTAATGGCCTATCCTTTTCTGCCCACTAGATAGATTAACCTATTTTCCACTGATTATAGTTTGTTCTCAAATAGTTTTCTTCCCAAAGTCTCTTTCAAGTTGTGGGTCATAGAAGACCTTGAGTGATACCAGATGCAATTAGATTTGCCAAAAGGTAAGAATTGGTCAGAAATTGTTAAGTAGATTATTCCAGAGCTATAACTTATGAAGAAAACTAAAAACCTAAGTGGAGAAAGTGGGAGTATTATTCTAGGGAGGGATGGAGAGACAGAGCAACAGCTTCCTTCTCCCTCCCCAACATCTAAGGAGATTGACAGCTCCTGCCAATGGGGTGTTTCCTAGAGGCCAGGCACAGCAGCCATGTGCTTTACACACAGCCCAGTTCATCTATACAACAACTCTGGAAGATACACATTATTGTTTAGATTTTACAGTTAAAAAATCCTGAAGTTGAGAGTAAGTTTGTCCTAGGTCACAGAACTACCAAGTGGCAGAGCTGGCATCTGAAAATAGCATCACCTGATTTCAAATTTGCTATCCTTCTTCCACATACCCTGATCCTATGAATGGCCCATTGGAGACCCCTGAATATTCTGGAAGCAGGAAAAGAAAGGGCTAGAAGAAATGGATATAAATAAGTAGGCATCTCCTAGACATAACCTGTTAAAAAATTTACCAGAAAAGATAATCAGGGCATATAAAGCTGAGGTTGAGAATCAACCATTACGGAATAGTGTTTGTCATGAAACAGAGCCAGGCTCTGTTCCAGTCACATACTACATGGCTTCTGAGAGCTCTCCTATAAAATAATGCTGCCACCACCTGGTTCAGAAGGTATTCATAGGTTACTTAAAGCCCATTAACTCATCAAAAACATAGGAAGTGCCTAAGAAATGCTAATTCCCCCAACCCTTTCTCATAGGAGAGGTCCCATGACACCCCTTTGCTATCTGCCCCCCCCTTTTTTTTTGGATTTTATTTATTTGACAGAGACACAGCAAGAGAGGGAACACAAGCAGGGGGAACCGGAGAAGGAAAAGCAGGCTTCCCACCAAGCAGGGAGCCTGATGTGATCCCGGGGATCATGACCTAACTGAAGGCAGACACTTAACAACTGAGCCACCCAGGCACCCCACCATCTCCCACTTTTATAAAAGATGAGCATTCAACCCAACATAATAAAGCTCACTCCAACAAAATGTGTAATTTTGTCATAGCCCACCTTTCTCTTATAAAATCATAGAAATTGTAAAACTCACTGAAAAAAAAAGTCTTGAATAAAAATCTACCCTTAGCCAATCTATTTTCTTTGGTTTATTCCCTTTTCTATATAAACTTTGCTTATATGTGGGAGACAAAATATACTTGATAATATGCTTTCAAATAGGATTTCCTTCCTTCCATCTTCCCTATGGCACAACTCCCAGAAAAAATCTTCATACCTCACTTAAAAAAAAAAAATTACTGACTGTATTAAGAGTTTAGTTCTGGCTAGTCTTTCTGTTCCAAAAGATCTGACTATTGTTGGCTCCCCACCCCCAAAAAAAATATTCTACGAAGATAATGGAAAAACAAACCTCCACCAGCCAACTGTAAATCTTATCACTAAGGCATTATTAGGTAGAAGATTTGCCACACTTGATAAAGATGCAGCTTTAAGAAAAATACATGTGACAAGGAATTGCTAATTATAGGATTTGATGCTGGTGCTAGGGAATGTTGTTGGCAATCACTTTGCAAGTGGAACGAATTGACGTATTACATACCTCAAACTTACACTAGGTTACATCTCAATAAAGCTGAGGAAAACAAATAGATGGGACTCAACAGTTATAGTCAAATGCTTGTATTATATTATCCAAAACATCGAAATCATTTCCTAAATTTATGGGATTATGATTTCATTTCTTCCATATTTTTTATATTATTTGGAAATCTCTAAGTACTATTTTTTTTTTTTAAACACAACTCACCAAGTCCATTTCACACTCCTGCTTCTAGCAGATCCTCACATCCTTCTAACAGCACAATGTAATAGCAGTTCATGGATATCTGGAGAACATTCTAGTCCCTGAAGGGCAGAGGACTTGTAATTCATTTTGGCTCCTGGCTCAGGGTCTTGCACATAATGGATGTTCAAGAAGTACCTAAAATCTATTGAGCCACACCTTATTTATCTCTTGAACATCAAACATACCCTAAAATATTTCCTGGCATCTAGGCCAAACTTCTTAGATCCTTGGATAGCTTACTGAACTGGTGGTTTGTTAACCTCTTTAAGGTAAGCATGGTACTTCACATGGAAGAACACATTGTACAATGAAACATTCCCTGCACAATCAATTAAGTGGGAATTAAACTGAACATTCCAAGAACAACTCGTAGGCTGTATAAAGCATCTTGGGGTCCTACTTTATGCTTTTATGGAAAACGAGTAATTATAGTTAATTCTTCTAGAGAGCAAGAAAAGATTCACTTAAAGTGTGGAAGTATACTTTTTCTCACTAGAGTATGGAAAGTTCTCATTACCCATAAGGTTCCTCCTGGTAAAATGTTCTAATTTTGTGAATATTGCATTATGCGAGAACTAAGCAATATGGGACTTCTCCTGCAGCATGAAAGAAAAAAAGAAAGAAAGAGTGACTTTTAAGTGGGAAATCCTATTCTAGATCAGTGGTTCCCAACTGGGGGTAATTTTGTCCCCAGAAGACATGTAGAGACATTTTTGACTGTCACAACACAGGACAGGGGGCACTTTACAACTGGTATCTAGTAGGTAGAGGCCAAGGATACTGCTAAATATCCTACAATGGAAAAGATAGCCCACCACCACAAAGATTTCTCTACCCCCAAATTCCAGCAGTAAGGTTGAGAAACCCAGCTCTATAAGAAGCTCGGCCATGTACATGACCTTCACCAAGTAACTTTCCCTAATCATGATGTGGGGCACGCAATTCTTTCCTTATCTAGCTTATAGTGAAGACACAAATGTTAATGAAGTATTTGATAAACTGTAAGTACTGATATTAATGTGTTTTTAAAGCATAAGAACACATAAAAACTAGTTGCTGAGTTATAGGTAGCATTAGCCTGCCAGTACACTTAAAGTAAGCAGCCCTAAGGACATGGTTTCGAGCACAGCCATCTAGCATGACAGCCTGTTTTCCCTAGGATCCTAGGGCCCATGCCAAAAGAGACCCTAATACCTCAGACTCTTCTAGAATAAATGTAGTCCCTGAGAGAGCATCTAGGAGATGCTTTGGGAACCACTAGGGAAGGATAACTTGTTCACTCCACTGTTGGCTTCCATTTGGCACCAAAGTAATGGCCAATTAGCCTACTAATGGCAGACTTTCAACTAGAACCAACTAGTGAAGCCAAATTTCCTTCCATTCCAGTGACCACTCCTTAAATACAGAAATTGTTTTCAGTCCATAAATGTTTGTCAAAGACATTCTACTAAAACATGTTGACCTCAAACCTTAACATGTGAGTACCTAGAATTTGGGAATTAGTAGTGGTAAGTCCAGCTCTAGCCCAAATTTCTATGGAAATAGGGGCAAAGGAGTTCAGAAAAGCAGTTTATATCAAAACATAAGAGGTCAGTTCTTTTCCAGCCGATGAGAACTCTGATAGAAAATCAACCCTAAAGTCGTTGCCAGAGGGAAAGGTGGCAGGGGGTGGGGAATGGGTAAAATGGATGAAGGAAGGTGGAAGGCACAGGCTTCCAGTTAAGGACTAAGTCATGGGAATAAAAGGCACAGCATATGGAATATAGTCAATAGCATTATAATAGTGTTGTATGGAGACGGATGGTAACTATACTTGTGGTAAACAGAGCATTATGTATAGACTTGTCAAACCACTATGCTGTATACCTGAAACTAACATTGTGTGTCAACTACACTTCAATTAAAAAGTTTAAAAGATAAGTGTTTAGGTACACCCAGAAGTTCAAACCACAAGTTTAATTTTTATAAATCCTTGATATTTAGGACATTTGAGTAGCATGCCCCAGAGGCCAATAACTGAACATAAAATTTTAAGATTTTTCCTTGAGTTTTGGCATCAGAATTAGTTCAGTCAACCTGCATCATGATCTCCTGTAATAAAGTCTAAGTCTTTAGATTTGTTAAATAGATATCAAAATAAGAGGAATTAAGATCTGTGGACTTAAAACCTGAACATGGGAAAAAGCAGAGGAAAGTAATAGATTATAGATGTGTGGCACTTCAACTTCATCTGTGTTGGGAATCCAGAGTTGAGGCAAGTTTTCCTAATATGTATGGCTGTGAATTAAGGCATGAGGATAATATTTTCTAGATTATAAGAAACTAAGAAATGTTGGTGATTATAGTATGTTACTATTCTTTTCTCTTTTTTTAAGATTTTATTTATTATTTATTTGACAGACAGAGATCACAATAGGCAGGGAAGCAGGCAGAGAGAGAGGAAGGGAAGCAGTCTTCCTGCTGAGCAGAGAGCCCAATATGGGGCTCAATCCCAGAAACCTGGGATCATGACCTGAGCTGAAGGCAGAAGCTTTAACCCACTGGGCCACCCAGGCGCCCCTATGTTACTATTCTTATTACTAGTTTTTCCTTTCAGAAAACTTTATTAAGAGATCTGAGAATGAAAAATATTAATTCCCTCTACATTCTGTACTTGAAAATATACTCAATCCAAACTTTATTGCAATGTGTTTATGTCTCTTTAAATGATGCCTGGATTAGGGGCCACCAATGATAAACTATGGACAGCTTCTTCTCAAACACCCAAGTGCAAAGCATTCTAAGGGCTCAAAAAAACATCCAATCCCACAAAATTTCTGCCTTCCTTTTAAAAAGCATTTTTAATTTTTAATTTTCATTGGAACATTTAAAATTTATCTTTATTAGAGCAAGAAAATGGAATATATAAGAGTTTAGTTAAAGTTTTATATACTATCATAAAAATTTTTTATGAGTAGGATTACTTGTTCTCTGCATAAGATAAACTAAATGCTATTAGAATATAAAGTCAGAGGAATTACTGTGAACAGGAAAGACCTTAGAAGGTACCATAGAGAGAAATTAGAATCATGTTTTCAAAGATGAATACAATTATGACAGGAAGAATTTTAAAAATGGAAAGATATTTCATTGTGCCAAACAAAAGGCAAAGGTAAAAAAAAAAAAAAAAATCCAGGGGAAAGAGGATTGAATGATTTGGACTCGAGGGTAAAGGAGGGGAGCCACTGCAAGAAAAATTGAAAAAGAGCACATTATAAAGGTCCTTGAAGATAAATTTCAATTTGGATTTTTCCTTGCTGATTAAAAAAAAATAAAATTTTAAAAATGAGGATGCAAGAATTCCTCAATGTCCCAATCCTGCCAGACCAATGACAAATCAAGACAACATTTTTACAAGACAGATGTAAAACATAGTACCTCAGAAAAGGAAAAACCAAGAGCTAGATGGACCAAGGCCATAAACTGGAAAAACTACAGACTACCTCTGAAGCTTAATTTCCTTAGTTATCTATCCAAAGCTATATATAAACTTTACTAACAGTGACAGAATACTGATTTGACACCTACTGAAAGATTGGCAGCTATGTTTATTTAAGTACACTTTCTGCATACCAATCAATATTGTTAAAAATGAATCCTTCTTTGGTGGATTCTACCAATCCACAATCAAAATGTTGCTCAAAGAGAACCAAGCATCATTGATTATCATGAAGACTTAATAAAATTAGGTAGTCTTATAGTGGCTAAATGATAGAAATATTACTTGAATTATGAAATTCAACAGTTCTACTGGTTCCATCACATCTGGAACATGGTGTTAAATTCTAGAGACCATATTTTAAAAGGACATTGGTTGGTGTATGAGAATTATCCAGAATGGAGCAATTAGGTAGGATATAAAGCCAATCCAAGAATTAAATAAAAAGTCCAGATTCCTTAACAATCTGGTTGCCCCATTCCAGACCACTATATGTAAAATATGTATTTTTTACTTGTTTCTACAAGAAACAAGTAAAAAAGAGAAACAAACAAAAAAGGAGAAAGGAGAAAGGAGAATCACAGCAACTTTCCCCAAGAGTTGAAGAACCATCCCAAAGGCATTAACTTGTACTACTCTGCATGTCAGACCATAAGCAGAGGGAATAAAATATAGAATATAGGGAAATAGCTTTAGATGAATATAATTAAGTTCAGACAACTGCAGACAGTCATTTAACAACAGACCTTCTCAGGTAATGGTGAACTTCCATCACTGGAAGTCTTCAATCAGAAGCTTAGTCACTATCTGTCAAGGAGAATATGGAGGGATTTCTAAATTTGGTGGAAAATCTAGAATACAACTCCTACCCACAGGATAGGGTTTGCTCTTCCCTGAAACTTTTTTTAAAACAAGGAAATAGGGACGCCTGGGTGGCTCAGTTGGTTAAGCAGCTGCCTTCGGCTCAGGTCATGATCCCAGCATCCTGGGATCGAGTCCCGCATCGGGCTCGTTGCTCGGCAGGGAGCCTGCTTCTCCCTCTGCCTGCCATTGTCTGCCTGTGCTCGCTCTCTCTCCCTCTCTCTCTCTGATAATAAATAATAAAATCTTTAAAAAAAAAAAAAAAACAAGGAAATAAAACCTATTCTAACTTAAATGGGAAATTTTACTGAAAGGACCTAAGGGTGTCTCTAGAACCCCAAGGGCAAGAAGAGTAGTTGGGCCACAGAAGGGACTAGAAACTGGAACAGAAGATGATCAGGAACCAATCTGTTGCTCCATCTCTTGTTCCTTCTCTTCCTAATGTTTTATATATATTACATAGGTTATGTGTTTATTAAAATATATGTATAAAGTATTCACACACCAAAACATTCAGGTAGCACCAATACTTCCCAATATCTGGAGGTCTCATTTTGATCCTCAGAACTATAATGTTTGGCTGAGCATATTACCATCTTCATTTCATTCTTCATATTTCATAGTCTATAAAACTGATTTGAAATTAAATGGAGTCTACTATTCTTATGGGCCTGCATCCAGGCTTTCCCAACTCCTTTCAACTATTCCTTCTACACAACATGCTGCTCCCTTCATTATTTTTTAATAGATTGGTAGACTCAAGAATTACTTCACAGCCTGATGAAGAGTGGTCTTTTGCTTCTTACATATCTTTTTATAAGTGGCTTTCAATGACACATTAAGTTGAACTTGGTCTTGAAAATAGTTTCAAATATTATAAATAAAGACAAATTTATAACTGGTGTTCCTTCCATCTTGGGCAATCTTGTCACCAAATACAAATTTATTCATCATCTCCCCCATTAAAATACAAGCTCCATGATGGAAGTGCCTAGAATAGCACCTGGCACCATGTAGATGCACAGTAAATATTTGTTGAATGAAAGAGTAAATCTATCTCTCGTCTATAACCCTCCAGGAATTCTGGATCCTTTTATAATAAGAACCACTTTCCTGCAGTTATTTTGTTTAGGAGAAAGTTCATCCACTACAGGAAGTTGAATACAACCTTGAACAAGAGATGTAGATCAGATTCATTTCCAAGAACAAATAGGATCTCCTCCAAAACCTACCTAACCAAAAAGAAAAAGGAAAAAGGAAATAAAAGACCCACATTACGAATGGTAGATAAAGGCCTCCTTTGGCTGAGATACCTACAGAGGACAAAGTGAAGCTGTGGGTACCTGCATCCAGAGAAAAGGGACAATTGCAAAGAGATCATCAGCTATCCAATTATCCAAAGAGAACCTAAGAATCCCTTCTGCAAGTGAAGACCCAACACAAGATAACTAGAAAGTCCAGCGGACTAGTTTCAGGTACAGCTTTGAGCAGGGTTCCAGTGATACGACCAGGACTCCATTTCTTTCCACCTCTCTGCCTTTTTCTGCATTTGGTTCAACCTCCCAGTAGGCTTTGACCCGGGGACTGCAAAAGACTGCACTCCTTTTAGTCTATATCCTTCTAATCTTAAGTTCAGCAGAAAAGAGGGAATCTGCTTCCATGATGGCAAACCAATGTCCCAAACTGAGTCTCACTAACTCCTACTAGCCTGACCTGGATCAGAGGTCGGTCCTTAACCCAGCCACTCTGACTAGGGAACAGGAGGTTTTGACTGGCCTATTACCTATGCTCCATTTCTAAATCAACTTCTCTTGAAACACACAGACTAAGAGTTGTGGGGAGACAGGATTCCCCCCAATGGACTATCAGGATATAGTTTTCATACAGGGAACTAGATGCTAGAGGCTAAAACCACTACTATGTACTCCATTTTCCAACTAAACTTAGGTATGGCTTTTACTCTAGTTGGCCAAGAATATGCTTTGTTCTTGGATTCTCAGAATCCCTCAAGACAAAAGAAGCAGCAGAAATTTGGGAACATGAATTAAAAGCTGGCTCCTGCTTATTATTTGCCATGTGGCCCAAAGTTATTTAGCCTCACTAATCCTTAACGTCTCATTTATAATTCAGTGATAATACCACCTTCCTCAGAGTTATTAGGACTTGGAGAACATACACAAATTGTTCAGCTCATTGACTGATTAGTGAATCCCAAAAATGGCTGTGATGATGGTGATAATGACGGGACATTTAGCTGTCTCACCGCCAGTACAGCTCTGTTCACCTATTTCTCTATTTCACCATGCTTGGCATGCTCTTAATGAGGCATAGCCAACATGAAGAAGGTGCAGTGACCATCCTAATCCATGTGTCCTACCTTTCTTTGATTATAACCTCATTTATAGGAGGCTAAAATTAATTCCACTAACCTCATCCCTACTGTATCTTTTGGTAAAGATTATATGAAACAAAAAGAATATTTTTTTCCTCTCCTACAAGATTAAATATTTCAGTTAGTTCTACCCTAGAAAGTAGATACTTCATCACTGTTAAAAAACAAAACAAAGGCCAAATCCCTTTAGAACACTGGTCATAGAAAAGTCCAATTTAAAGCGAACACATTTTGCTTCTGTCATTCTCTGCCTCCACAATTCTGACATTCTCTACAAAATCCCTTTTCTTGAATAATAGAAACATCCACAGTATCGCTCCCTGTTGATAGGGCCTATTGAAGCTGGTTCCTTAACAGAAATGGGGACATTTTCTCTCCCAGCACCTTCCCAAAGTCTGGGAAAATGGATCTTCCATCTTGAATATAGAAAGTCCCCATTTTGGTTTTTCCTTAGAACGTGCTGCCTATACTTCAGGCTCTCAATGACACTGGGAAGGACTTGTGAGGACTTAGATAGAAGGCAATATTTCTCGGCGCATTTTAATACATCTGTATTTCAAATGCTTTTTCTATGTCCTTTGCCTTTCACTATCAATAGCAAATCCTCAGAAGACTTTGTGGCATGGTCCATAATTCAGCTTGTCCTCATTCAATTTTATTCTATGTTGGAGAAAAAATATAGCTGATTACGGTCACTCTTGGCACACTGCGAGCATCCATTATATCAGAGGTAAAACTCGGTTTTATGATTTGGGTCATAATGACATTCTTAGAACATGTTTTACTACTAAAGTTATCCTAAAGGAATTTTTTAAAAAGTACCTTGATTCCATGGAACATTTCTAAAACCCGTTTTCTGACCTCTTCTGGAAGTAGGTTAATTTGTCAGCAATAGACACTTAGCATTAACTACATTCTTTCTTAGATTTATTTAGGAAATGTTAGAGGGCCAGGTGAATTATGTATTCCAAAGTGTAGAGATTCAGAAGAACACTTCAGATTGTAGAATTCCTTGACCACATTGGATTCTCTTCTTCATCACTGTGTTCAGCACGAATCAGGGCCCACAGACAGAAGCTCAAAAATCAAAACCATCAAACTCAAGTGGATGCCCATGATGTGTGGTCATGAACTAGCTAAACCCAGCACATTCTTTTCTAGTAAAGAGCATTTACAGGAGATAGTCACTGTGAAAGTATCTGTGTAAGGACTGTAAAAACACAAATTTCTAAATATTCTCTTTGACATAGATAAAACTTCAAGTAAATTCTCTTCCAGACTAAACTGAGTTAATGAAGCCAGAACAGAGCATTTTCTTCAGTGATCATGAAAAGGATTTCTCAGGTTAAGTCTTGCTAACCAATCAAGCTGACCACATCAACACCCACCCCCATCCCTCAACAACACCTGATTTCCCTGGAAGGCACTGGCGTTTAAGATCGTAAGAAATGCTCTATTTAAAATCAAATCCTACTTATGAACAGACTCCAATTTACCTTTCTGCTTTCGATAGACGAAGATGCATTTTTTTTTATTTCTTTGGATTTTATTTCATCCTCTCTTCAGCCTTAAGGGCACTATCCTTTTATAGAACTTATGATTAAATTATTTCCTGGACTTTGGAGGAAATTAAGTTCGGGGAGCTTGAACAAGGCTTACTATAGATCAGAGAACCTCCACTCCGACTCCTAGCTCATCTGTTAGAGCTCCAGGAGAGGAAGAGAGGATGGTGATAAAGACAAGTAACCTAAATCCGAGTCCTCCTGCCTCCCTCTGCACCATGTACTAGCTTCCTTAGCATATTCGTGCTCCCGCCATCTTCCTGGAGCTTACAGACAAGCACTGCTACCACCAAAACACAGTACATTAAATGCCACATGAGCGCACATGGGGTAGCCACATTAAGGACAGAATTTCCAGGTGTACAATTTGTGTACACCATACTCTCTGCAGGATCCCAAGCTTCCTTTCATGCTCTGTTGTTGTGTTCTTGAGGTTCTTTGTTAAAAATGCTGCAGCATTCATGTTGCTATGGGCCCAGCGAGTTCTGTAGTTAGTCTTGGCCACACTTGTCCATCCAAGGTCAGATGCAGGCCCTTCTCCTGCTCAGGCCCAGTATGGCATCTAGAGCTCCTCCCCAGAGCAGACTCCAAGGACTCAGCATGTTTCCCTTTCTTCCTTAGTGCTACCATGGCATTCTTTCTTCCTTGGGGCTTGCCACCCTCCTAAATTGGCTGCAGAATGATACTTCATGCATTGGCTCATCTAATTCCTAGCTGACAAGGATATTTTTCATTTGATGATCTCATAAACACTAAAGAGAAAACTAATAAGAGGTTATAAATTTACTAGCTCAGCAAATGGCAGATCCGTTACATTGCAGCCTGTTTTATTACCAGGGATAGAACAAAAACTCCAGCCCCCTAAGCCCAAACAGCCAAGCAGGGGAAAGCAGATACTACTTGGGTGACTAGCCTTTCTGCAGCCCAAACTGGGTCCCTAACACCTAAGGAGGGGAACCCCTGGGGCATTTTCTCAGAGGTTAAGACTCCATGAGACTCCAAAGCAAGCAAGTTGGATGAGCTCAGAGGACAGGGCCCTCTGCTCTGAGATCTGGAGCATTTTTATGAGAAACAGCCTAGGATTAGAATCATTTTGACGGGCACTGTGATGCTTAAGAGGGGGTGAGGGGTGCAAAGGTCACGCAGCTAACATGAAGGAATCCAGTCCAACCCACGGGACTCCAAATTGCTATCTCTTGATAGCAAGAGGCTATCTAGAGGCTCACTAGGACTCCAGTCTTCCAGGGCAGGGCTTTGCCTCTCCAGGATTCTCCCAGACAAATTTTCAGCCACTGTTTAAGGAAGTGGGTAGAAACAGAAACAAGTAGCCCCACTCCCCAAGCAGCTTCAGTTCCCAATCCTAAATGTGTGCTTTGGGGAAGAGGCAGCAGCCTAGCCAGTTCTAACCTCTGGGGGCCCCAGGCTGGAGAGAGGGACAGGTAAAGGCACCCCATTTCTACTTGCCAGGGAGCTGCACTGGCAAGTAGAAATGGGTCTTCATAGAGAACAGAGGCTCTGGAGAAGAAGGGCAGCGGTGTGAGGTCACAGCACAGGAGAAGGTGAAGGGAAGGACTGGGGACATGGCCCAGAGAGGAGCAGTTTCAGCAGCTGCCGGAAGTAGAAACCATGAAGAAAGGAAGAATATGAAGCTTAATTTTTAGAAAGCCTTCTGAGTGGAAGTTTGCACAGGAGACTCTGGGATCGAAGTTACATAAGGAACAATCCAGCATTCTCCCCATTTCTACTGCTTTGGAAGTACCCAGAAGCCTCTCTGGTAGGATTCATCCTAATCCATGAATTCTGCCACTAGCCAGAACTCTGGTAGATACTAGCTGCTTCTTTTTTTAGTAAGAAAGTTTTTATTTTATTTATTTATTTATCAGAGAAAGAGACAGAGAGAGACAGAGAGCACAAGCAGGCAGAGTGGCAAGCAGAGGCAGAGAGATAAGCAGACTCCCCGCTGAGCAAGGAGCCCGATGTGGGACTCGATCCCAGGACCCTGGGATCATGACCTGAACCAAAGGCAGTGGCTTAACCAACTGAGCCACCCAGGTATCCCTTTAGTAAGAAACTTTTAAAAGGCAAAACAAAACCACAGAAATAAAACATCAGTTTTTAAGAAGCATACAGGTGAAGATTCTAGCAACATATAATCAGCTACCTAGAGAGCAGAAAAGAAACCCCATATTCAATGACTAGATGAATTCCATCCAAAATGTTAAACATAAGGTTTGGTTATGCAGATCCAGCAGGGATGAGGGTTTCCCTAATAAGTATCTGGATTCCAAATGAAACCTTAGACTCTTGAGGACCCTGGGAGCATGTGTATGTATTCAGAAATAATTAGTCATCATTTACTGGACCCTATGCCAATTTTTTTTTAAAACCTTAGTGAAGCCCCAGGTTAAGAATCCATTAAATTAGATTTGCTCCTTGGAGACGGACTTCCAGATTAACAGAGTAGTGAAATAGGGAAACTCACATCATATCGGGGAGAATTTAAAAGGCTATTTTCACCTTAGCAGGGAATAATTCACCTGGCAAGCCACCGAGGGCAGGGAGTTTGGGGGAGGTGGTGATGGAGAGAGGCTAAAATGTCAGAAGTTTAAAAATCTTGATTAGGTTAACTCCCAAGTTCCTGAGAAAATGGTTAACTCTGCCAGCAAGAGTTTTCTCTTCTCTTTAAGTTCCCTTAAATTTCCCTTTAAGTTCCATTACCTGAAATGGAGATTAGCTCCAAGAGTGTGTGGGGCAAGGAAAATACTTTTTCCTTGGACTAGAACACAATCCACTCTAATGAAACTGGATTTTTTAAAAAGATTTTATTTATTTATTTGACAGAGAGAGATCACAAGTAGGCAGAGAGGCAGGCAGAGAGAGAGGAGAAAGAAGGCTTCCCACTGAGCAGAGAGCCCGATGTGGGACTCATCCCAAGACCCTGAGATCATGACCCGAGCTGAAGGCAGAGGCTTTAACCCACTGAGCCACCCAGGTGCCCCATGAAACTGGATTTTTAAGTGGACAAAGAACTTCCATAACTTTTGCCTAGATCTTACCTCATGAAGAGGAGAAGTTATGTTGTCATGTGATCCAAACTGTCCCGGTTCCATTTTGTTTTTATTGGAGGTAAAAGTCATATAAAATGGATCTAGACAATCCAGTGGCCTGTAAAAATTCACAATGTTGTGCAAATCACCACCTCTAGTTCCAGCACATGATCAGTCTGAAAGGAAACTCTGTACCCACTGAGTAGTTGCTCCCCTCCCCTGGCAACCACCAGTTCTATTGTCTGTTCCTTTAGCTCTCAGTTTCCTATTAAAGAAGCCATTCAACATGTGTCCTTTAGTCTCTGACTTCTTTAGCATAAGATTTTTGAGATGCATCCATATTATAGCTTGTATCTGTACATTCTTTTTCATGGCTGAATAATGTTCCATTGTGCGCTGATATCACAATTTCGTTTATCCACTTGATTGATGGACATTTGGGTTGTTTCTGCTTTTGGCTAGTAGGAATACTGCTACCAGGAATCTACTAATATTCTTATAAAATACCTCATAATCCTTAGCTATATATATATATATCTCTACCCATATGTCTATATTTGGAGAGAGAAAGAGAAAGATATTGCCTCATCTAAGCCCATAATAGATCTTCCCTGCTCATCTCGGGATTTTTCTCAGACACCAAGATATAAATTTCAAAGGTATAATTCCAAGTCCCCCATTTACTAAATGGTAGTACTCAGGTACTTGGATTCTTAGTAGATAGCTCTGTACCCCACGCAGGACTTCTAGTCCTTAACTATTTTCATCTGGGACCAGTTTTCCTTCAGCAGGGAACCCATACTAATAATCTCCCAATCCAAACCCCACTGAGAACAGCAGCTAGATATTAAGCTCCAAGGAAGCAGAAATTATGTTTTGTTCATCTTTATGGTCCCACATCTAATACAGCATCTATCTAGCACAGAGCTGACACCAAAAAAAAAAAAGTTTGGAGGGAGGGAAAGGAAAAGAGGAGGAAAGGACACATGAGGCACATTATCAAGGTTAGGAAAGCACAGTAACACCTCTCACACCTTATCAACGGGGGCTACATTTCCAGACTGCCAGCAAAGGACTGGAACCATGGGGAGTACCAAACCTTGTATACTCTATATTTTCCCTATAATTAAAACCCCCAAACAGAGTCATCTGCCTACCACCACCACTACAACAGCAAACCAAGATTTATTCCAACTTAGGAATGTGATATTTTTTTTTTAATTTCATTATGGTATGTTATGGTATGGTATATTATGGTACGGTATGTCACCAGACGGTACATCATTGGTTTTTGATGTTGTGTTCCAGGATTCGTTATTTGCGTCTAACACCCAGTGCTCATTGCAACGTGTCCTCCTTAATACCCATCACCGAGAGAAATGTGACATTTTAACAATCTGATGTTTCCTGATCAGCACTAGGGAGAGAATCTGCTTGGTAAAAATCCCCACTATTCTCTTCAACCCCAAACTAGAAGGTGTAACCTTTCTTTTTTCTTTCGCTAACAACTTCTTGCCCTTCCCTCCTTCCTATAAAAATCTTCCATTTTGTACAACTCTTAAGAGCATCTCTCCATAGTACTTGCTAGATAGGATGTTGCCAGATAACATAACTTAAATAAAGTCAATTAGATCTTGACGTTTACTTGGGTGAATTTTTGTTTTTTAACATTGTACGTATATACCTATGACCATTTAGTTTATAAATTAGGCACAGTAAGATTAACAACTAAAATAGAACAGTTATAAGAATAGACTGGGAGGTACCTGGGTGGCTCAGTTGGTTGGGCCACTGCCTTCAGCTCAAGTCGTGATCCCGGAGTCCTGGCATCGAGTCCCGCATCGGGCTCCCAGTTCTGTGGGGAGTCTGCTTCTCCCTCTGACCTTCTGCCCTCTCATCTCTCTCTCACCCTCTCTCTCTCTCAAATAAATAAATAAAAGCTTTAAAAAAAAAAAAGGAAAGAAAGAATGGACTGGGACAAGCGACCCTGTGAATGTGGTCTCTCAAAATCTTATTGCACTGTACTCACTCAGTGTGAGGATGTATGATAATAAAACGTCTACATGAGGTGGTGAATGACATAGGCATTGTGATGAAGCGTTAGGCTACTATGGACTTTCTGATGATTTTTCAGGAGTGCTTCCAGACCACAGGTAACTGAAACTAAAGAAAATGAAACCCCACATTAGGGTTGGGGGAGATACTATAGTTGCACCTGTGACTTCCTGAGTGTTGTGCTTTTACACATCGTGGGATCATGAGCCCCAATAAAGTCCTGACTGTAAGTAAAAAAGGGGGGGGAGGGTAGAAAGCGCTGTGGTCAGATCCCCAAACAGCAAAATTCCTGCCACAGTATCAAGCCTTTTTCTCTTCCCTGTTTTGAAACCATTTCATAGTCTAAAAACAAACATGAAAACTAAAAACAGTAGCAAAAACAACAACACTTCCTAACGGGCATTAGTGCTATCATCCTATTGCCAAGGTTATACTGCCCAACCCATTCTCTATGTCCAGGACAAATTATAGCTCTGAGTACACCATTCTATCCAGATGAGCTCTAGATTTATAATCCTACCAAAAACTACAGAGTTTCTAGGACACTGGACAGATTCAAGATGGATTCCAATCCTGGAATGACTATAGAATCAAAATCTCAGAAGCCTGTCCAAGCCCTACTCCCAGCTTTTTTTTTTTTTTAAGGTTTTATTTTAGAGAGAACATGCATAAGCAGGGGGAGGTACAGAGGCAGAGAATCTTAAGCCAACTCTCTGCTGTGCACAGAGCCCAATGCAGGGCTCGATCCCAACACCCTGAGATCATGACTTGAACTGAACTCAAGAGTCTGATACTTAATGGACATGAGCCACCCAGGAGCCATCCCCCATCCTAATTTCTCACCTATTGCAGTACGCATAAGAAATCTCTGCAGAGGGGTGCCTGGGTGGCTCAGTGGGTTAAGCCTCTGCCTTTGGCTCAGCTCATGATCACAGGGTCCTGGGATCGAGCCCCACATCTGGCTCTCTGCTCAGCAGGGAGCCTGCTTCTCCCCCTCTCTCTGCCTGCTTCTCTGCCTACTTATGATCTTTCTCTGTCAAATAAATAAATAAAATATATATATATATATATATATATTTTTTTTTTTTTTTAAGAAATCTCTGCAGAGCATGTTGGGCTAAGTAAAGGGCTGCTTACAGCTGACACATGGGCTTGGACATACTGAAAGTTATGGGAAACTGCTCTAAATAGGAACAAAAACCCAACCAACAAAATCTATGGTAATAACTTAGAGCTTACAATTTTCCTAGTTCCTGTGGGAACTTTCACATTAGCATCCAGTCCTCCTGATGACTACCTGAAGTAGGTAGCAGTCCCATTTTGCAGATGAGGATCCTGAAGCTAAGTATATTCATTCATCCAGCTGTCAAGTAGCAGATCTACTGCTCTAAGCCAGGTCTTCTGATTACACTTAGGACATCAACTGTATTTTAACAATCTTCTGATCTTGATGCATATCCAAGTTTGGGAACAGAATCCAAAAGGTGGTGGGATGGAATCTGTATCTGATAAGCCACCAAGTGCAGCTGGTTTGGGGGCCCACATTCAGGAATGAGTGCTGAGTAGACCACCACTGAAAGACCACCGCTACCCAGAGAGCTCAAGTGTGGCCAAGTGTTCACATGGCCCACTAATTACCCACAGACTTAGCCTGAACTTCAACCAGGCTTCTCTCCTTCCCACAGGGCCCTGAACTTGGACTCATTCCAAGCCTGAGCAAGCACTAACATGCAGAACATGGAGCTCTTAACAGCTCACCCCTGGGGATAGACCAACCACACTAAGAATGTTCCGGTCAAACCGCCCCATCCTGTCACCTTTCCACCCTAATTGCTTACCCAATCTCCCCACAGAAGTTCCTCTTACTCCTGCTTCCCCTCCCTATGAAAGAAAAGCCTTTTCCCTTGCTCAGTTTTGAGACTCTTGTAGATCCTAAAGTCTGAGTGTGCCTCTTACTACAATGGTCTCTGAATCAAGTTTCCCCTTACCTAAGCTCAGGTTTGTTTTCATTTGAAAAAGGCCTGAGCCTCAAGCTTCAGAGAATCTGGGGCCACTATTTTGGGTTCTTTTGTGTATGCAGGACTCTGGCCGGAGGGCTGACCCCATCACGGACAGCCGTGGGCCGCCAGCTCAGGCTGACAGGTGTTTGCATTTCGCCGCAGACCTTTCTGACCTCAGCTTCAGGACTCCATTTCTGGCATTTGAACATCAGACCTATGGGGATCCTGAGGTGAAAGCCTTTCTATTTCTGCAGTTAATTCCTCAAAACGGAGAAAGGTAAAAGTCTCCGCCGTGACCAATTTCTCTCCAGAGATGCACCCAGCATGCATACTGTGCAGAGATGTCAAGGCCCCATCTGTCAAAGTGATCTTGACCAGCGACTATTCCCCAACCCCCAACAAACTGCTTCCTTTGGTTTTTGTGACTCCTCAAGGTTGAGACACTTTCCTAAAGTATGACGAAGCAGAATCTCAGCAGACCTAGGCTGAGCCCCACCCCTCCGTCGCCCCGCTCAACATTGGCCATGGCTTAGTGGAACTCTTGCCAGGAAATCACCCAGGCTCTTAAGATGCAGAGGAGAGTGCCAAAGAGTGAAATTAAAAGAACCGTTTTCTAAATGTAAAATCCCTTCCCATCAGAATTAGAAAGCGTTAGGCTGCTTCTCGCCTATTGCTAAAAATGAGTTCATTTGATGGTTGTTTCTATAATTATACAATTATGCCCTATTACACAATTCTGTGATGTTGCCAACTTTGTCTTTCAAGAAAAAGAAAAACAAGTTCTTAGTCATAAATTTAAGAAAAGACTGTCACAGGAAATGCCGTCTGTAATGCTACCAGCACAGCTCTGAGGAAACCAGGGTAGGTACCGCCTTTCTTACACCCCTAGGAGACTTAAAAAAAAAAAAAAAAAAAAAAAAAGTGACCAAGAGGTTAATAAGCAGCACATGCTGGGAGAAAAACCCTGAAGTGGAGACACCTGGGTTTAAATCACAGCTCACCACCCAACGCAAGTCACACAACTTCAATTTGATTACTCAATCTGTAGACATAGGCACAAATAACACAACCTAGCCTACCTCGTTGGAAAGGGGAGAGCAAGGCAATTTGAAAGCATTTTAGAACAGTCAAGTGTTTTAGAAAAGCAAAGCTACAAAAATGAGTGCCATCATCATGGCCTTCCAGTCACCGGAGCTCGGCTGCTATGTGTCCTTTATTTTATGATCTCCAAACAACAAACAACTATCCCCTTTGGAACACATTCTGAAGTGTTCACAAAGGCTTTTGTCAAAAAGTCATTTATACTGATCAGCCTTGTTACGTTAACAAAATTCACGATGCATGCAAATCTTTCTGGATAAGTCTTAAATCATATACCATGAACTTTGTAAAATAGCACTCCACTGTGCTTACAAGGCCTCATTTGAACTCTTTTGGGGATTAAGCAATTTATGTAACTCAGTAAATCTGGCAGTATACGTAAAGGCTCAGGTTTTTCTCCTTTTTAATGGACCAAAAACTTTGTAATGTTTTTCCAAACAAGTCTTATAATGTCTCAAATATAGTCCTGTTCTCATAATGCACCTGCCACAAAGATTTCTTATACTATCCCTGTAGTAGAGAAGAAAACCAAGGCACAAACAAGTTAGTCAAAAGGAGTTTTAAGGGGCCTCTGGGTGGCTCAGTGGGTTAAAACCTCTGCCTTCGGCTCAGGTTATGATCCCAGGGTCCTGAAATTGAGCCCCACATCAGGCTCTCTGCTCAGCAGGGAGTCTGCTTCCCTTCCCCTCTCTGCCTGCCTCTCTGCCTACTTGTGATCTCTGTCTGTCAAATAAGTAAATAAAATCTTTAGGGAAAAAAAAAAGGAGCTTTCAAAGGTCTATTTTTTTTCTCTAGTCTTGAGTCTGGAAAAGAAGTTGAAAATGAAGTCTCTCCCTTATGTGACTTTACCTTGGATGGCGAAGGGGTCCCGGCAGCCCAGAGGGGTAAGAGAAGATCCTGTGGAAGGGTGGAATTCTGAACCAAGACTTCAAACACAGCTGTCACCACAAAAATTCAAAACCAGCTCAAGAGCATACCTGGGCCTATTCACCACTGAAACACTCTCCTCTTCAGTGGTGCTCAAAATGCTGCTTTGGGGCCAGCAGCAGAAAGAGTAGCCTCTTATTAGAAGTTCACAGCCTCAGGCCCCACTGGAGACCCACTAAATAAGAAACTCTGGGTGCAGGGCCGGTCTGCTTCCACATTCCCTCCTGATGATCCTGCCTCTGTTTGAGCACCTCTGCTTACCTCATGATATAGTACAAGTTTGAGGAGGCTGTTCCCAGGGCCTGAAGTGATCCTAGGTTCAGGGCAAACTCCCTGTATCTGCCATCTTGTAGGATTTTTATTAAAAGAAAAAAAATTGAAGTCATGAGTTTTGTTTTAAAACAAACTAACCAAAGCACTACAGAAGAGAGGATACCTGTGATCCCACCTCCCAGAATGAACCACTCGGGGCCACTGCATTGCACAACTCCGGGGCCATGTTTCATACAGAATGCAATGCACGTTATCTAACACAGGAGTCTTGGACCATGATTCATACTTTTGTGAATATCCTTCAACACCTCCTCCATGGTTTGATAACTTGCTTACTGACAATTTAGAACCCTTATCAGTATTATAATAAACAACTTAGAGCTGTTTCTTTGTGGCTTATCCCCTTATAGCTTATGCAGAGAATAAAGTTTTCTCTTTACAGTGTTGCAATTCTGTTCTTCCTGGTAGCAAGCATTAATTTCCATTATCTTGAGATCTCTCTGACTTAGGCTTGCTCAAATACATTAGGCTTTGTATTTACTAATCACCAAAGCATCTAGCTCAATGAAGAACTGGTAAGAAAACAGGTGGCTGCCCCATTTTTTATTCCTACCAACGGTGCACAGGGTCGCAATTTCTCTACTTCCTCATCAGTCTTTGTTATTGGACATCCCCACTTCTGGCTATCTACCGAAAATCACTGAAAGGAGGAGCTCAAAGCGGTATTTGCACACCCATGTTGACAGCACTGTTCCCAACAGCCCCGAGGTAGAAGCAACCCAAAGATCTGTTAACAGATGAATGGATAGGGGCGCCTGGGTGGCTCAGCGGGTTAAGCTGCTGCCTTCGGCTCAGGTCATGATCTCAGGATCCTGGGATCGAGTCCCACATCGGACTCTCTGCTCAACAGGGAGCCTGCTTCCCTATATCTCTCTCTCTCTGCCTGCCTCTCCGTCTACTTGTGATCTCTCTCTGTAAAATAAATAAATAAAATCTTTAAAAAAAAAAAAAACAGATGAATGGATAAACAGAATATGGTATACGCATAAAATCGACTACTCAGATTTGAGAAGGAAAGAGAAAACCCCGCCACAGCAGACGCCTTGAGGACATCATGTTCAGGGAAATAAGCCAGGCACCAAAAAGACAAATTCAGCACTCCACATGTGAGGTATCTCAAGGAGTCAAATTCACAGAAACAAAGTTGGATGGTGACTGCCAGGGGCTGGCAGGAGGAGGGAAATGAGGGGAGATGTTTAATGGAGAAGAACTTCAGGTTTTCAAGATGAAAAGGTCCTGGAGATCTGTTTCACAACAATGTGAATACACTTAATACTACTCAACCGTACACTTAAAAATGGTGAAGATGATAAAGTTCTAAGTTACATGTTTTTACCACAAGAAAAAAAGCACACTCAGCTTCATGCCTAAATATAACCTGCGAGATGTGGATGTTTGGTTTATTTACTAAACCTGTATCTAAAAGGGTCAAACCCATACAAGCAGAGAGTAGAATGCCAGATGCCAGGGGCTCGGGGAAGGAGAAAGGGGAAGTTGTAGCTCAACAGGTATAAAGTTTCAGTTATGGGAGATGAATAGGTTCTAAAGATCTGCTGTTCAACATGGTGCCTGTAGTCAATGCTGTATTGTGCCGATAAAAAGTTGCTAAGTGAGTAGATGCCGTATTAAGAATTCTTACTATTGGAGCGCCCAGGTAGCTCAGTCAGTTAAGTGTCCAGCTCTTGATTTGGGCTCAGGTCATGATCTCAGGGTTGTGAGGTCAAGCCCAATGTTGGGCTCTGCTCTGGGCATGGAGCTTTCTTAAGATTCTCTCTCCCTCTCCCTTTGCTTCTCCCTCCCCTCCCTTTCTTAAATAAGAATTCTTTCAATAAAAAATAGAAGTGAATACAAATGTTCAACCTCACTGGTAATCAAAGCCATGCAAATTAATGGAAAAAAGAAGAGAAGGGGGAAATGGAGATCCTAACGCCAAGATGAAGTTCTTTCTAGACTGAGGCCATTTGATAGTGATTACCCACATGCCTCCTAAGATCAGTACTGCTTTCCCACAGCTTTGAAGGAAGCTAATTAGCCAAATTGAGTCTTGTCAGCTGAATCACAGAGGAGACCTTTCCCGCATACTCCAGATGCTCTTTGGTCACTGAAGTTCAGTTACTTTCCAGTATCTGGAATTCTTCACTGGCCTGTTTTCCCCTTCGACCTGTGACTAAATGGACTTTTAATCAATTTGCATCATGTAGAAGCAAGCTGCTCTGGGACGGATGGTGTCCCTGTGCTCTAGGCGCTGGTCGAGGTACACTCTGGTCCCTCCAAGGAGCCAGCTCATAACAGAAGGCATGACAGGCACTTAATAACCCTGGAGCACTGGGATTGCAAGCTCCGGGCCTGCATGAGGCCGGAAGGGGAGATCTGAACGTCAGTACAGGAGAGCCAGGCCCCTCCTGGAGCCCTGCAGCGTCTGGCTGAAGGCTGCAGAGACCGCTCCAACTCACCAGCTGGGGGGAGGAAATGAATCACACAATAACACCGAGTGTGTTCACCTCTCCGACAGCCGCACATCCACGTGCGGGCTGGTTCCTGATCTCCAGTATGTCCGAGTGGTGCCATGAACCAGGTTGGAGGGCTGGAGGAAATGCGGTTTTCTCCTTCTTCCGGATTATCCCTCGGCCTGCTGGGTTCAAACGACCCTAATATAAAGAGGGAAGCCACACAGTCCATGGGCAAAGGTAGTGTAGAACCTCGTGTAATCACCAAGACCTTGGCTTCTCCTTCTCCCCTGATTGCTCAGCTCAGTGTCTTCACCTGTAAGCTGGGGAGAGCAACGGCTGTCCTCCTCTCTCACATGGGGGCTACTCGGCTGGGCCAGCAATTCCTACCACTTATGAACTTCTCCTGTGCTCCATACCATCTTCCGTCTTCAGGGGCAAGCCCCGAGGTAACATGGGGTTAGTTCATCATGTCAGGATTTAGAAACACATGGTTCTTGTTTTTCCCAGTTGAAATGGTCTCTTCCTGGCCCCCTTTCCTTCTCCACCTGTTTGAATGGTATTTACTCTTTGTCATTCTTCCAAATAAATATCAAGCCCCTAGCCCCCATCCCCAAGTTCTGGCCATCCAGGCCACATGGGCTGATGGGTCACTGAAGGATTCCAGACACTGGAAGGTAGCTGAACTTCAACTTCATTTACTTCAGCCATCTATTTCTGGCCATCCCATCTGCAATGGGTTCTCTCCTCCTGGTTCTCCTTCAGCATTTGTCCCTCCCACTCCTTAAGGGCTTATTTGCTGTGTTATCCTCCAATTTTTTTAAATATACATCTCATCTCTACCACTAAATTATAAACTCCTTAATGTCAGAGATTAGCAAGTATACTCCTGCATGTGCCCTACAATGCCTCCCATCATGGAATTTATCCTAAGAAAAGTATCACTGACACTTAGATTGATTAGTGGTAATCAGTATATCCACAACAATAACCACTCCAAAAATTTCTTTTCACCCCATAGAGCCTTAAAGGGCGGTGACAATTTGTCCTTCCCTCATTATCACTGTCATCTGCTTCTTAATTCTCTATATTCTAGGATCCAATCCTCTGGAAAAGTCTGTTCTCTAGTCCTCCCAAAACTCTAGATACTGCTGGACTGCGGAGGGCCGAGTGGGCTTGTTGCTAAAAATATCCTGTAGGATAGAACTTGTTTGGCAAAATTCCACATTGTCTTCAATTTCCTCAGAAACAATCGTTCTTGGGTTACCTGGGTGGGTGGCTCAGTCAGTTAAGCATCTGCCTTCGGATCAGGTCATGGTCCCAGAGTCCTGGGATTGAGACCCTCATTGGGCTTCCTGCTCAACAGAGAGTCTGCTTCTCCTCTCTCTCTGCCGGCCGCAGAGCCTACTTGTGCGCTCGCTCTTTCTCTCTCTCTCTCTCTCTCTCTTTCGGAAATAAATAAATACAATGTTTTTTAAAAAAAAGAAATAATCAATTTCAGAAATTTTCAAAATCAACAAAGCCCTGTCTTCTAGGGAATTCTGAACAGAAATGAGTGAAGATGATGGAACTGTAGAAAAATGGGAAATCATTGACCAGGAAAAAGGTCCCTTGTTGGTGGAGAGGCCACTGATGTAAATGACTTCCAGGTTCAGTGGCCAGAAGGAGATGGCAGCTCAGTCCAGATGGGTTGGGCTTCACGGGCCACTCCTTACCGATGCTTGACATTTATTTTAAAACAGACAAAGTCTTTTGTTCTTCAGTCAGAGATCTTATGTAAAATGCAAATACCCACAGTGTTTAAGTTAACATGATGCAAGTGGTCTATGTCTAATCCTTTTCTTATGGCAGGCTTTGATAGAACAATACATGGAGACTCACCTAAGGAGAAAGAGAATAGAAAAGGAGAAGAAGTCTCCCTTTGGGGCCAACAGTGGATTTTATCCCATTTTTTAGCCCTGATATCATCTACTCTAGATTAATAATAAATTAACGGAATAAAAAAAATAGCCCTTTATTTTTATAGAGTGGGAGGAGGTCTACAAAATACCTTCATCTCCATTGCCTAATTTGTTTCGAATAATCCTGTGTGCAGAGTTCCCACATGGGTGCCAAGCTGTCCAAATCTGAGGGCTCTGCACCTGACCCATGGCCATAATCCCATCTCAATTCCATCCACCCAAACATCTCTAGAAAACCCACCAAGTGGGGTTCTGGGCTGGGCACCACAGCAAACAATGATGTCCCAGACTCAAACTGCTCTAGGAGAACAGCTATGTGGACAACGAACTCTAGATCAAGGTAGGGAAGAAGGACTGCCTCTTGGTAAAGGGAAAAGAAGTAATCACAGAATGACTGTGTTGCAGTCTTCCCTCAAAATTTTGGACACTTGGGTCCCCTTGTTTTCTGACACTTAGTGTAGCCAAGAAGTCAGAGACCCATGCTGATTCCTTTTGTTTTATGCAATCTCTCCTTTTAAGTGTTGCACATAGGCAAGCTTTATTCCTGTAGCTTTGCAATTCAAAATTTGACCCTGAGGTCACTTTTCAGTGATTTTGCTGACAATATACAGGGTTTTCTATCAGCCTATCCAAATTTTTTTCAGCTCAAGAAAGTTTTCTTTAAGCTTAAATATATTGTTAGTTATTGCTTCTCTTTGGAATGTTCTGGTACATCCTCAAGCACATATAAAATGATTAAGTTGGCTCTCTATTCTCCACTATATCAATATATATGTATGTGTTTATGTGTGTGTGTGTATCTATACATCTACATACATCTGAGCATACACATATATATGTGTATATATATGTGCAAGTATATATACCATCTAATATACATATGTATAGAATTTAATCTTACCTGTCATCTTATTATCTCTTTGTCCTTTTCCTTTGGATTCTGAGAAAGCTATTCTGCCTTCTACATCACTGATTTGATGTTCAGTAATGTCCATTCTTCTCATTAAAATTGACTCTAATGAGAATTTAAATTCTACTTCACTTTTAATTTTTTTAATCTTTTCTTATTACATCAGTGGTCCTGATTATATTTCTGATAATTTTTTCTTTATAGTTTTCTGCTTTTGCTTCATAGCTATCATGTCTTCTTGCTTTTTACTGAGGCAGCTAAATAGTTATCAAATTTTCCTTTGTGGTCCCTACAGTAAATAATTTTAATAAGTCTGTTCTACCTCTGAATTTTCAGGATGACATAGCTCCTCACTTTTTTTGCAGAAAGTTGTATCCCATAGGAAATGCATTCTCGTGCAGTTCTTTTAAATTTTATTTTTATTAAAACTCAAATGAGGGCCTATCTATCCAGGCCTGCATTTGCCAAGAGACAGGAGTTTGAGTTGTCGCTGGCCCAACTCTCTGTTCCATTCAGACCTTATTTAAAATCACTTCTTGGGGCACCTGGGTGGTACAGTCTGTTAAGCGTCTGCCTTGGACTCAGGTCATGATCCCAGGATCCTGGGATCAAGGCCGGACTCAGGCACCCTGCTCAGTGGGGAGTCTGCTTCTCCCTCTCCCTTCCTCCTCCCCTTCCCTGCTTATGCTCTCTCGTGGACACGTGCACTCTCACGCGCTCTCTCTCTCAAATAAATAAAATCTTAAAAAGCAAAATAAAATAAAATCACTTCTCAAATCCATAGGTTGCCGTGCATAATTCAAACCAGTTTGCAGTCTTGAGTGAACTTTCTTCTAGAGGAGCTCTGCCAGGCTTCTGTAACATTGTCCCCAACTCTCACTGGCTACTTCTCTGGTGTACTGGCCAAATGGAGTAAATAAAAACCTCTCTGCATCTGTCTTCAGCCCATTACATGTGAGGTCAGTACCGTTGAGGAGATCACACGTCTCCCCCGACGACCGCTTCCTGCCCGCAGAGCTCCCAGTCTCTGAGTGGATGTGTTACACCCACAGCAAGAAAGGAGACTGTATTGTGACAACACTAAATTACTAGCCCACGAGCCTTGCAGTCGTGGAGACAGACGGACAGTTTTCTGGTTGGTACCAATCTCACATTTCACACATGGGTAGCCCACGTGAAGCGGTCACAAAGGGTATTTTGTATTTACGTTTAGGAGGGTAGCCTTAGTTCATGTCTAAGCAAAGGCAGCTGCTGACTGTGTTTTGCAACTCAGTTCTTCATCCACGTGGTTTGTGAAAAGTTCTCCCAACTTCTGGCAATGGGTTAACTGTCAGTCATAGTCCCCTTATTTTTCAGCGTCTTCCAGAATACTTTACTCAGTGGCTGAGAAAGGTCATATAGGCACCATTTAAACCCCACCCAGGAAGCTCATGGTTCTTATAGAGCCTGCTACTCTTTAAGCATCAGGACTCAACTGTGACAATTATCTCCAAAGCTGAGGAGACAGCAGGACAGGGAATATGAGGGCTGGGAAAAGTCCTTCCAATCCTCTCATCCTCTACTGGATCGGGAATCTAGAATGCAAGAATAGGGTAAGGACGTCAACTTTTCAGTGTTTATCATGCCTGCCCTTGAGAGAATGCTTCCGTGAGCACCAGACCTGAGTCCATGCGTGAAAACTTAGGGATAATGAATCCGAAAATAAAAACAGACCTAAATATGAAGGGTCAACAGGACTAAGATCTCTAGACTCAATGCCTGCCTCTATTCCCATGTGACTGTTTGACTTTGGGAAAATTCCTTTACCTTGAGTGTTGGGGGCACTCATTCATTTAAAAAGTTGTTGCTCTAAATTAATGGTTCTCAACCAGGAAAGATGTTGATGATAGGACCAGACCACATGCAATGAGTGTGGAAACAGATAAAGGATTTCAAACCCCTAAACCTTTGCCCAAAGTGGCAGCCAAGTCTAAAATTCTATGATTTTATGAAAACTGAATTCAGCAAATGAGAAGTAGAGTTCTGGATGATATTTGGTCCTACATCCCGAAGGCCTGTAACTTTCCTGAACTGCCAGGAAATGCTCTTGCCAAGATTTCTCGAATGGCTTATCCCAAGATTACTTTAGGGCTGGTATGTGCTTTCCAAAGTGGTAATGTTCCCTAGATTGCCAAACCAGCTGTGCTGGATTCAAACAATGACAAACAATAAATGTAAAACCCATTAAACCCAACCAAGCATAAAGTAGTTTAGGCCAATGTATATTACACACAATAGATAGTGTTACCTCATTTTTTTCTTTCCTTCCCGTAGAGTGGGGTAAAGGAGAGAAAACCTACTGCTCTTGTAGTTCAACAAGGAGGAAATGGCACCTTCTTATGGTACCTTTGCTGTGTCGCCTACCTCTGTAAGTCACACACAGTGCCACCTCATAGGGTAGGGTACTCAGACGGACTATAATGTAGAAGGCATTAGGTTATATACCAGACATCCTAGACAACCATGCATAGCAACTCTTGTACGTACACCTGTGAACATATGTATGCACAAACCCAACAAAGACACATACACATATCCAAACACATAGACTCAACATATACACACATACTTAGGCACACATACATGCAAGTATCTCCAACAAGTACACCCCTACATAAATACTAATGTGTGTGTGCAAATACAAGAACATACCTCATACAGCACATATACACCTAACATATAAACATTCATACATAAAGGTATACATGCACCCACATGGGTGCACATCTATGTATACATTGAAATATCTATGTTCACAATAAGCATGCATATGCGCACACACTTTCATATTATAAGCACACATGTACAGACATATAGGCCAAGTTATGGATCTGCACATATGTTTACAGGCTGACTCCATGGAAGAAAATTATAATTCATCAATAAGAACATCAGTAACTTCATTAAGCACTCATTCTTTTTTTTTAACTTTTTATTTTTTATTAACATAGCACAGCACTCAGCACATACCCTCCCCAATGTCCATAACCCAGGCATCCGCTCCCTACCCGCCCTGCCCCAGCAACCCTCAGTTTGCTTTGTGAGATTAAGAGTCTCTTACGGTTTGTCTCCCTCCCAATTCCATCTTGTTTCATTTTTTTCCTTCCGTCCTCCCCAAACCCCCCACGTTGCCTCTCAACTTCCTCATATCAGGGAGATCATATGATAGTTGTCTTTCTCTGACTGACTTATTTCTGAGCACTCATTCTCTGGCAGGTACTTTTCTAAATGATCTGCGTGTACTAAATCATTTAAAACCAAAAAAATTCAATGAGGTAGGTCCTATTTTTAATCCCCATTTTACTGATGAACAAACTGCAGCAAAGGAAGATTCGTAACTGAACCTGGGCCCGCAGCCACAGAGCAAATACGGATTGGAGTGCTGACACGAATAGGGTCCCTACTCTCACAGCTCTCTGAAAACCCGTGTATTATATATATATAACGTATTAGGGAGCATTTCTGTGTGTGAGAAGTACTGCTATCTTAGTAAGAAAATGGTTTGTGACAACATCTGTGATACAATGAAGTCAGACAGCTATGTCCCTTCAACAGCCCTTTCAAAATGTTTTATTCCTTTCCTGATGCCTCTGCTAAGCATCCATGCACCCCCCTCCTACCATTCCTGCCTTTGCCCTCCTACACACACAAACACACACACACGCACACACGCACATTGCACTCACTCATTCTGGCAGTGTTTCATACCTTCACTTTATGCATCTACATACATTATGGATAACTATTTGTAATTATATCCAATATGTACCGAGTGCCTGCTGTATGGAAGATGCTTTTCATGTATTTTTGTATTATTTCATTCTCATAGCATCCCCCAAAAGGACTTGGTATTGTTCTCATTGTATAAGAAGAGACTTCACCAGAGAGAGAAGGAAATTCACTCAAAGGCCCACAACTAGAAAATGGCAGAGCAGTTGTGAAAACATGGTGTTCTGGCTCCAAATCTCCCCATCTCTTCACAATATCACCCCGTTACCCTCTTTTCACCCCATAAAAGTTACTGCCACAGATCCCAGCAATGGTGAAAGATAAAATCCGTTGAGCAAAAAGATTTAAAAATTTTTGAGAAACGACTGCTGAATTCAGTGGTAAATAATACAAGTCACTATGGCCATGTTTGGGAGAAGGAATTTTACTACAAGTGATAGGGTGCTTACAAAATTATATTGGAAGGTCTGAAGGAGCAGAGGCTAGGCCGGGCCTAGCCTCACTCTGGGCTTCACTGGACCTCACTCCCAAAACACCACTGCCCAACGGCCCACATGTATAATGTCCACCTCCATCACAGGCAGCAATCTGGAATTCAGAAGATGCTGTACCAGCTGTTGGCTCCCAGGTCACACCTGCCACTGGCGATCTGAGAATCAGGATGCCCCTCTGGAATGGCTGGCCCTGAAGCAGTGCATGGCTGCTGGCCTCCTAGGAGCAGAATAGACACCTCCTGCAATACCACCACTATCCCTTCTGAGATGATGTCTGAATTTCAGTCTCCTTTGACAGCACCCAGTTGATGGAGCCCAAATCATATCCAAATCCCTACTGCAAGGAAGTCTGGGGAAGAAAGTATACAGTTTTCCAGCCTCTGCAGGACACAAGGCCCACAAGAAAAAGCGAAACAGATGTTGAGAGACCCAACCTACAGTTCCTACCTCATCATTTTTAGCAGAAGGGAGTGAATCTCTAAAGGAAGGGTTTCTGAAAATGTATTATAGTCAGTGAAGGGAGCCTCCCAGTCATCAGGCAAGGAGCCCTGTAAAGGAAAGAACCTAATTCTATCCATTGGTAAAACCAGCTTTGCCTCAGGAACTTTGAAATACTCCACCTGTGACGGATGGCCTTCAAAGACTGTTATCATTAAAGCTGTTGTGAGAGCCAGGGATTACAGGCCGTCCCATGCCCAGGCTCAAACTTGAAGTGCATCTTTCCTTCACTGAGAGAAAACAGATGGCTGCTAAATGCCCCTCAGCGGGCTGGAAGGGGTAAAGTCCTTCCTGAGGGCTCTCATTTACTGGACTCCCACCACTTGGCTCCAGCCCAACACTTGGCATTTCGATCTGCACACTAAGGACTTGGCAGGGAGAGAAGCCATCCCAATCCAAACCAGGCAAAATGAAACACTTCCCTCTCCCAGTTCTGAAGCAAAAAAAATAAATAAATAAAATTTTTTAAAAATGTTATGCTCACTCCCTTCTTCCAAAACCACCTTTATTTTAATCAGTCTGTGTTTGCCTAACTTTGTGTCTGGTGGGCTACAAAGTAGATGTGACAAGTCAAAGCAACCAAACAGTTATTTGAGTGAAAGAGTGAACTTCAAAAAAAAAAAAAAAAGGAAAGAAAATTTGTTTTTTAATACCTTCCGTGGATCAAACACTATTCTAGACCATCTACTATATATGTTACTTGATAAATCCTCACACAAACCTGCAAAATAATTATTACTCTCTCAATTTTCCAGTGGGGAAACTGAGGCTCAGAAACAGAGCAGCTTGCTTCAGGTACACAACCACTATGCTGTGAAGCTGGAATTCAGACCTAATCCCTGCTTTCACAGCCCTTGTGGCTCTCGTTACATGGGTATTTTTCCACGCTTTTCAGCTACACCCACCCTAAAAACTCAGCCAAACATCCTTTCTATGGCTTACATTCCAAAAATAATGACAGTCATTTCATTTTCCAAATATGACTTCATATTTCACTTTCAAATATAGAATTATTATGTGATCATATTAACTCTAATCCTCCAAACTACACACACATCCCAACTCTTCCAATGGTTTCAATGATACACCATTTCCTTCACTACTACTATTACACTGAAAAGGATAAAAATAACATCGGGCAGCAAAAAATAATTG
This sequence comes from Mustela erminea, assembly GCF_009829155.1. Lineage (NCBI taxonomy): Eukaryota > Metazoa > Chordata > Mammalia > Carnivora > Mustelidae > Mustela > Mustela erminea. The sequence continues at coordinate 109,521,947 of NC_045620.1, forward strand.
AAGGGGAAGTAGAGGCAATTTCTAAATGAAGAGCCATGACGTGTAAACACAGTCACCTTAAAATAAGATATTCTGAATTGAAATTTGGATTTCTTTCTTCCTTTATACATTTATAATATCCCATATACCTTGAAGAGTTACGAAGATGAATTATAAATTATATGCTTTGCAAAATGCCTTATAAGTTGGAAGACAGTACAAAAGAAGATAAAGTGTTACTTTTGAATAATATTTGGGTTGTATTTGGGGATGATGAGACAGCTATCACTTAATTCATTCCTGTGACTTGAATAAACAAATATTCATATTAAAAAGCCACTGCTTTCTTCCTTAGATAGACCTGAGCATACTACTCTGAAAGAAATTTGTCTCCAAATTGTATGGACATAAATTTCTAGAAAATGGAGATTTTTGTGTTGTTTTGTTTTGTTTACACTGGAACCAGGAAGTGTTACCACAGTGAAAGAAAGAGCACACACTTTGGAGTCAGAAATCCTGGACCTGAATCCAGTTCCTCCACACACTTCTCCACACACTTCAGGCTTCTTTTAAGAATTACGTGAGACAAAGTCTATGAAACCTCTATACACATATAATAATGATTACATTACGCAGGGTGTAGAGGCTTCATGTGACTTGCTTCCCACAGCTTCTAACATGAAATATTAAGATGAAATTCTTGTATCTCTTTAGTTTCTACTTTGAACATTTACATCCCAATACAATTCATCCAGCCAAGACAAGATTTTAGTAATATTACAGGAAGCCCCGTTCAGCAGGAGCAGTACTGAGAGTTGATTCTCAGCAGCGCCACCTACTGGGTTAGGAAGCAAGTCACATGCAATCTCTACAACCTGTGTTGGGGGGTTATTAGGATTTCTCCAAGTTTCTGAGACATTTAGAAAACTTAATAGTAACTTCTCAAATGTGCACTACGTGTTAAGGTATATTAAAGAAAGGAAGTTGATTTTATTCATCCATTTAATGTTTATTAAAAATGTAAAAAATAATGTATTATTCCTTTCAAAAATATTTTAAAAGAATACTTTTAAAGGAGTGCCTGGTGGCTCAGTGGGTTAAAGCCTCTACCTTCAGCTCAGGTCATAATCCAAGGGTCCTGGGATAGAGCCCCGCATGAGGCTCTCTGCTCAGCGGGGAGCCTGCTTCCTCCTCTCTCTCTCTGCCTGCCTCTCTGCCTACTTATGATCTCTGTCGAATAAATAAATAAAATCTTAAAAAAATATACTTTTAACAGACCTTGTCCTCTTAGAATATGAGAAAAGCATGTTTCTAAAAATGTTTAAAATACCCTTTGTATATGTATATCTAGGACTGGTTGTGGGAAAGTTAATATTAATATTAATCATAAGCAAAATCTGTTAGTAAATATTGTCCCCCAAAATGGCAAAAATTATATCTTTAGTCACAGATTCCAACTACCAAAGAACATGAAATATTTTTTTAGAAAGTGACAAAAAAAAAAGGAAAATGCATATAATTTGAAGGGATGGATACTGGTGCAAAAAATATATATATGAATAGTCAGGAAGTGTCAAGGGTAAAAGCACACACACGAACACACACACACACAAATTGCAAGTTTTGTGATGTACTTTTTCTGGGACTACAAATACAGTCGGGAGTTACCTTTTTCTGTATTGAAGAGGCGGTAGAGTAAAGGAGACTATCGAATTAATTTGCCAATATCTTCCCCAGGCTAATTCTTCTCAATTAAAAAAAAGATTCATGACAGTCCCTGGAAAATTTACATGTAGTATCCCAGAGAGCAGATGCCCATCAAATTCCATTCCATAGCTAACACATGATTTCAGAAATTTGGTTACTAATAATTTTTAAGTCTGAACTAATTCAAACGCATGGGAAAGTAGAAAGAATAATGAACACACAAAAACCCACATGAACACATGTTAACATTTTTCTAATGTGGTTCAAATATTACTTTGTCTCTATTTTGTTTTTAAAAACAAAATATTGCAGAAATTGCTGAAGCCCTCTATTAACAACTCCCCCATCCCTTTTCCTTTCTTTCTACCCAGAGGTAATCACAATCATCTAGTCCAGGGTGTTTCAAGTTTAAAGAAACGCTATCATACTGCATAAAGCATTCAACAACCTGCTTCTTCACTCAAGTTTTTTTTTTTTAAGTATCTACATTGATAAATGTGGTCCCAGTTCATCCACTTATATTGTAGCATTCCCATGTATTCTTATACTATGTTTTATTTTTCCATGCCTCACTGATGAATATTTTGGTTATTACAACATTTCCTGATTACAAACAGGGCTTTAATTTAAATGGTTATGCGTGCCTTTTTAAATACATATGTATAAGTTTCTGTGGGGTATACGTAGAGTACTGCATATTACCCAAAGTAGAATTAATGAGTAGGCATGCCTTAACCCTTACTAGCTAGTGCCAGATTAACCGTGGAAGTAGTTGTATCAATTTATACTTCCACTAGGATGGGAGTCATCACTACTTAATATCCTTTCCAACACTTGGTATTGCCAGTCTTATAAAACGTTTGCCAATCCTGGGGCACCTGGTTGGCTCAGTCAGTCAAGTCTTCCTGAGACTCAGGTAATGATCTCAGGGTGCTGAGATGGAGCCGGATGTGGGGCTCCGTGCTCAGTGGGGAGTCTGCTTCTCCCTCTGCTCCTCCCCCATTTGTGCTGGTCCTCTCTCTCCCACTCTCTTTCTTAAATAAATAAATAAAATCTATTAAAAAAAATTTGCTGATCCTATGAAATAGTACTTCATTTTGCTTTGGTTTGTATGTTTTTGATCACTACTGAGATTGAGCACTTTGTCATTTGTTTATGGTCCGTTTTACTCTTTGTAAACCATCTCTTCATATTCTTTGTCTATTTTTGTGCTGAAGTCTTTGATCTTCATTCATTGATTTCTGTAAGTTATTTACATGTTCTAGAACAAAGCTTTTGTCAGAATGTATGTTTTTTTATAGTCTGTGACTTGTACTTTCAGTTTATTTGTTGTTTTCTACACAAAAATAAAATTATGAAAAGGGAGAGAATCATGACTGACACCAACAAATAAAAACAATCATCAGAAACTATTATCAACAGTTATATGCCAATAAGTCAAGCAATCTAGACAAAATGGATGCATTCCTAGAAACCTATAAACTTCCAAAACTGAATCAAGAAGAAACTGACAACCTGAATAGACCAACATCTAGTAAAGAGATTGAAGCAGTGATCAAAAACTTCCCAAAAAATAAGAACCCAGGACCTGATGAATTCCCTGGAGAATTCTACCTAACATTCAAAGAAGAAATAATACCTATTCTCCTGAAGCTGTTTCAAAAGATAGAAACAGAAGGAAATCCTCCAGACTCTTTTTATGAAGCCAGCATTACCCTGATCCCCAAACCAGACAAAGACCCCACCAAAAAGGATAATTTCAGACCCATATCCCTGATGATTATGGATGCTGATTCTCAACAAGATCCTAGCTAATAGGATCCAAGAGTACATTAAAAAGATTATCTGCCATGACCAGGTGGGATTCATCCATGGGATGCAAGGGTGGTTCAACATTCACAAATCAATCAATGTGACAGAACAAATCAATAAAAGAGAGAAGAACCACACGGTCCTCTCAATTGATGCAAAAAAAGCATTTGACAAGATACAGCATCTATTCCTGATTAAAACGCTTCAAAGGGATAGAGGGAACATTCCTCAACCTCATAAAATCTATCTATGAAAAACCCACAGCGAGTATCATTCTCAATGAGGAAAAGCCGACAGCTTCCCTTTGAGATCAGGAACACGACAAGGATGCCCACATTCGCCACTGTTGTTCAGCATAGCACTAGAAGTCCTAGGAACAGCAATGACAAAACAAAAAGAAATAAAATTATTCAAATTGGCAATGAAGAAGTCAAACTCTCTCTCTTCGCAGATGACATGATACTTTATATGGAAAACCCAAAGGACTCCACCCCCAAACTACTGGAACTCACACAGCCATTCAGTAATGTGGCAGGATACAAAATCAATGCACAGAAATCAGTTGCTTTTTTATACACTAACAAAAAAAAATGTTTTTGATGGAACCAAATTTAGCAATGTTTTCCCTCATAGTTTTGTTTCCGGCATTTGAAAGGCTTTTCTATTCCTAAAGTTATAAGACAGTTTCCTCTATTTTCTTCTAAAGTTTTAAAAATCCATTTTTTAACATACACATCATTAACCCATCTGGATTATTTTTGTAAGTGATTAAAACAAGAAATTAGTTTAATTTTTCCCCATATGCATAACCAGCACCATCTACTTAATAACCTCTTCTTTTCTCAGTGCCACATAATACCACTTCTATCATACACCAAGTTGTCTTTTTAAAATATGAGTTTTAAAATTAATTTATCAAAGTCCCCCCCCAAAATCCCAATTTTTATTTCACTGGAAATACATTTAATTCATAGATTGAGAGGGAATTAATGTCAATTCTAAGATATTTAAGATATTGATATATTAAGATATTTAAAATATTAAGATATTTAAGATATTGATATATCTTGATATTGACATAGTCATCTCCTCTATGAACATTTTAAATTCTCCATTTAATTAAATACTACTTGATATCCTTAAAAAGCAAAAAGGGCTTGTACCTGTTTTGTTGAACTTATTCCTCCATACCAAATAGTTTGGATTCTATCTTCTAAATTCTAAGGCTGTTAGAATCCCATCTTCCTCCTCAACAAAATAAAGACTTTAAGGTTCTTGAAGTATTCCTTTAAATATATCCCATCTCAGTATGTCTATATATACTTTACTTGCTATGTTCTTTGTGTGTACAGGCCAAAATTAATTCTTATAGTCCATACTTAAAACTTACTGACATTTTATCTTTTTTATGTTCACTGCAGTTTCTTGGTTTCTTGCCTCTACAGCTTCCTCTGGGTTTACTTTTACTTTTACGTTTGGTTTTTTAATACTTCCTTAGTTTTGATTCATCAGTAATAACCTCTTAGTACTTGTATTACCATGAAGTTTTATTTTGTTTAATAACTTAGGGTGTACAATTCTAAATTGACAATTATTTTTCCCTGATACTCCAGAGATACTGTTTTTTCAGTTTAATTCAGTGTCTTGTTATTGATCAGATCTTTGCCATTGGTCTAATTGTAATTTAGTTGTAAGAAAGCTGACTTTGCTCTCTTGTAATTAAATTTTGTTTTTTAAGATTTTTTTTATTCATTACCCAGCAATAATATGGTTAGATGTGGATTTTTTTTATTTATTTGATCTGGGAAACTTTGTCTTTCTTCAGTTCTGGAAAAATCTCAGCCATTAGCTCTCAAATATTGCTTTTATGTCCTCTTTCCCTCTTCGTTTAAATGTAGACCAGAACCTGTCAGCCTGTCTTCTGTATCTCTTAACTGTCTTTTCATATCTTCAAAATGTTCCCTCTGGGTGCATTCCTGTATATTACAATTTGATAATGCTCTCTTTCATTAGGTCAGTGGCTACTTCTATTTCCAGTATTTGTACTGCTTTATTTTTATATCTACCTGATATTGTTTCATATCTCCATGTTCTATTTAAGAATTTGTCTCTCTTTTTTAAAGTAAATGTTATTATGTCTCCATGCATCTCCTTGAGTGTCCTTGACAAACTACTAAACTAATGAAGTTTTCGTTAAAGCTGGCTTCTAAAGCTGCCTTATTATTTTCATTTCAAGTGAGCTGAATTCCCCTTTTTCATCTCACATTATTGTTTATATTGGCTGCCTTTCTTATCTCTTCCTTTGCGATTTTATTTGCCAGTTTATTTTTGTATGCAAGTTGTGCTTTTTTTCCGTTTTCTTCTTCTTCAACCCTTCCTGTCCAGCAGTTTCATGGTTATCGACTTCCAGATCAGAATTAAGAGTATTGACAGGTAAGAGTTATGACCTAGAGTGGGATTAAGAATATGGCAGATATCCATATGGAAAGCACCGTGCTTCAGTTCTTGGTGAAGAGACCAGATCTCAGTCACCATCTAGGCACTGGTCTTAAAGCTTCAGCCTAAGACATTGGTCAGCAGCAGGGTTTTTTCTCCCAGATTTAACAAGAAGTGGAAATTCCAAATGTCTAGCCTGACTTAATACCACCAGCCCGAAGGGAGCAAACTTCCAGTCACCAAGCATGCATCCAGTCCTGATTCTAGTCAGTCTGGGGCTTCAGCTTCAATAGCACTTAGTATTTCCGATTCATATCTTGTCTGTGAGATATTTACTCTGTTCTTCAGTTTCTGGATGATTTTAATACTTCCTTTTAAATATGTTATCCTTCATTGGAGAAAAAAGGATGTTGCTTGAACACACAGAGCCAATTTAACTAAACGTCTTTCTTCAGTTCTTGTATTACATTATTATGGAGTCATTGTTTAGGCTTTAAGTTCCAAAGATACTGAAAAGAGAAATGTTTCCTTAGGTAGTCTGAACGATCTACACCTGGCTGATATCCTCAATGATTCTACGGGAAAGTTAGTATCTACTTAATTCTACAAATATTGCATTGTCAGAGTACTGAAGAATCTGGTAGAGATCATTTCTGAGTTTCTGGCTGAAGTTTTAAATTCTAAGACTAGAAAAACATGCACTCTACCACTACTCCCTCCAAATCTATAACAGAAATCATGAATTATACATGTTCTTCTTCCCCACTTAGCCCTGAAAAAGACTCAGAACACATCTCAACACACAGCACCATCAACTCACCTGACTCCATCGGTGACAGTCCAAGAAATGAAACCTATTTGCCACGTCAAGTTCAAGACCATAAAATCAAGAGTGTGGCCAAAATAAGACTTGCATGTATATGAATTCATTACAACAGGGTGCCTGGGTGGCTCAGTGGGTTAAGCCTCTGCCTTTGGCTCAAGTCATAATCTCAGGGTCCTGGGATCGAGTCCCTCTTTGGACTCTCTGCTCAGCAGGGAGCCTGCTTCTGCGCCTCCCCCACTCCACCTTTCTGCCTACTTGTGATCTCTCTCTATGAAATAAATACGTAAAATCTTTTTTAAAAAGTAAATTAAAAAAAATTCATTACAACAAAATATTAGCTCCGTTTAATAAGACATGTTGTGATTAATACTGTCAATTATGAGATAATATAAAGTGTATCTGTTGAGGATAGTCAAAGAGAGAATGCTTTGCCTTTATTCGTTTGTTTATTTTACTTTACAGCCTAAGTAAACCTGATTAAAATCTACCCCAGTCTGGAAAAAATTAACTTTTAAAATTAAAATAAGTCAGTGTCTGTTACAAGGATGGCATTCTTTTTAGTCTGGTGTGATATTTTTTCCCCAGGCACAACAATCTCAGCCAAGGGACTCGATATTGCTTAATTTCTTTTGTTCTAACAGCTTTCTTTGCAATATTTCCCCCGTCCCTTATGTAGTATTCATTATCCAGAATGTTCCAGGTCATATTAGCAGTTTCCATCATAAACCAATGGGATTTGTAAAAACAATGGCAACATTTCAAATCAGTCTGCAGTCCTTTCCCAATACTCACTGGTAACTCCCTGCCACTATACATTTGGTCTCCAGCTTCCTAGCTTTGCAGCTATGCTTTGTGAGGACTGTTATTTTAGAGCAATTTTCATCAACTCTACTGTTTTATTAAATGAATAATAAAATCTCCCTTCATTCATTTCCTTTCTGAGGTAACTTTTGAAAGCACTAAATAGAATAAACTTTTCAAATCTTGCACTGACTCTTGTTTCAAAGTTTACATCATAAGCTGAGCAAGAATTTCTATCATAAGCTGAGAATTCTATCTTCCTGGCTAGACATGTGAAGAATGTAATATATCCAAGAAGAAATATTTGGGGGTACTGACTATCTGGTTTTACCTTCACTGGGGATCAGAGTCTTGCCAGCTATCAAATTGCCAAGAGGGAATATCTTTAGCTTCAAGACTTTATGAAAACAAAAGAAATTGTCAGGATTACTGAATGAACATTTGCCAGTAAAAATTACAAGAAACTTACAAGAATATTTATAGGTAGCAGTGTATAGAGCTTACCAACCGATAATAAACTTTGACTGTAACAGCTGAGGGAACAGTTGTGATGGTCAATATTCCTCCTTTGTATGACTCTCCATCACTATTCTTTCCCTAAATGGTCCTATTTCAGAATTCTTTTTACTTTCACAGATCATTTGCAGGCTTCTGTTATTAACCCCTGGGGGCCACAAAATAATGGAGCTCTCCCTCTCTCCCTCTGCAGCCTGGTGTCTGCATAGCAGCCTCACTGTAATTCTGAAAGACACCTGAGCACTGTGACTTTAGATGGGCAGTGGAAGCATTGCCTTCTGCTAGTAATGCCCCTGCAAATGGATTCCACATTTGCACTGTGCTATGATACGTAGTGTGCCACATCCAAACATTCTCTCCAACCTCCTCATAAAGATGACTGAGGAGGATCCAGGACATTATGACTGAAGTCCCCACACAGCCAGTCATCAGACTGCAAATGTCCTTTGACCATCACAAGGATCCATCAGAAGTGACTGATCTGTTTTCTGACCTTCCTGACTTAAAATATCATGAATAGTAGAGCAGAATCTTGGCCACACAAAAAATGAACTGAATATCAATTCCAATGAAGAGTATGTTCACGGCCCTCTCTAGCTATAAGGAATGTGTAGCCAAAGGAATAGAAATGCACTGACTCGAACAGTAGGAAAAGAAACAGATGATATGGCTGAATCCTATCTTTTTCATATCTACTTCTTTCACTAACTCTGAATCTCTCACTCTGCTAATGTCCTTTGAACTCCTACTGCCATACATTATCAATGGCTAGACACTGACTCATATACTCTGCCATTGTGTCTGCCTTAGGCTTGACTCTGCAATCTTTTGTTGAGACTGAGTGCTCCCCAATACACACAAGTCCCTCCCAGCACCTCCCCTACATCTAGGCACATGTCACAAACCTAGTAGACACTATTGTTTGATAGCAGAGCACTCATGATTCACTACCTGATTCACCTTTGTATGTCAGCCTTCCCAAAATAAAAGCTAACATGCCACAAAACTAAACTCTCACAGGTAGAGCCACTGTCAAGCATTTCATCTTGAAATGGAGTCAATATAGGATAAAGTTGGACAGTAACCAGAAGCCTGTGGCCCTCAACCCACTGCTGAAGACCTGGTCTGCAGCTCTCACCCGAGTAAGTACTGGTATGAGTATCTACAGGATGCCAGCATCAGAGTGAGCACCATGTCATCACCGCCAGTCTCCCCATGGTCATGGTCATGCCAACACCTTGTATCATCCTTGCTTTCCCCAGGTTGGCCCATGAGCCTTAAGCAGGAGTCTGCATCATGGTGGTTGTTCAGGGCAGAGCACCCAACGCTCTACTTTGGGGTGAAGAAAGGCCGACTTTGGATTATTTTCTTTCATGGATTATTCTGCAACTGCTTACAAAGAAATGAGCTGTGGACCAATTGCAATAAAGGTACTATTAGACCTATGACCCTAACAGAGAGGAAGAGAGACCTATGTGGCCTGCTGTGCCATGAAGCATGAAATGAAAATCTATTCATTTTTTCTTATATAACCCTATGGCAAAAATAAACAAGCCACGAGTTCTAACCTCCAAACTGAATGCCATTATTGTATCGATCCCTTCTTCAATGAATCTATAGCTCCTTCTATCTTCAACAGTGCCCTTCAACTACCCAAGTCACATCTCTTTAAAATTAAAACATGATGCAGACTCCAACACAACAATTACACTTTGATTTATTTATTCAGTCTGCAGATAATGCTCAGTATGCACATAAAGTCACTCATAAATTTTATATAATTCTGCGGCTCCTGGGATGTATGGTTCACTGATTGAAAATGACACTATTCATTACACAAGTATTGGCCAAAAATGAGGATTGTCTTGAATTGCTGTATTATTCATCTAAAAGTAAACTCTGTAAGGAAAAGGATCTCATGTGTGTTGTTCAGTTTTGTTGCCAGGCCCTGGAATAGTAAGTCTCATACAGTAGGCATTAACTTGGCAATTGTTAAACATTACTTGACCTAATGTAACTTCATTTCATTTTTCACATAGTCATGGTTTCTTTCTCCAATTAGATTTTGTGTTATCAGAATAAGGGGCTATTTTATTCATTGCAATCTCCAAAGCACCCAGCATTGCGCCGTAGTTGCTCCTTAAATATCTGAACATTTCCCAAAATATAAATATGTCAAAGATTCACAATGTACATTTTGAAGACTTGAGAAGTCCTACAGTGAAGAATCCCAGTTTCCTCTGTGCCACTAATTTTTCTCAAATTTGAGCATAGTGCTTCCTTTTCCATGGCATACCCATTAACTCCTTGCAGAGGAATGTTCCATGATTTATCTACCAGTTTGAAAATGCAGTCCTTCAAGTCTGGTCTCTATATGTAAATGTGGTGGTCACATAATGATACAGTGGAAAGAAAGTTAGTTTAGGTACAAAAACAAAACAAAAACAAAAATCACGAGTGCTAGCTCTGGTTCTCATATTAACTAACAAGATCATTTGGAGCAAATCATTTCATGCGAGGTTGTTCGGTGGAACTCCTGCCAAGGAAAGGAGCTGAAAAATGAGAAAACCAGTTGTGATTTTTTTTTTTTCCTATTTTGTAATGTGAACATTGAAAGACCTGACCATGGAACTTTGGAATCTGGATTCCTAGCTATCTTAACTTCCACTGTATCTTAAAATGCCATTTTTTAAAAGATTTTATTCATTTATTTGACAGAGAGACACAGTGAGAGAGGGAACACAAGCAGGAGGAGTGGTAAAGGGAGAAGCAGGCTTCCCACTGAACAGGGAGTATGATGCGGGGCTTGGGGCTTGATCCCAGGAGTCTGGGATCGTGACCTGAGCGGAAGGCAGCTGCTTAACACTTAACGACTGAGCCACCCAAGCACCCCTCTTATAATGTCATTGATTTGCATCTGAAAAGTCACCTTAGAATCACTATATAAGGTGCAGCACATCAAAACACCAAGTTGCACACCTTAAATATATTCAGCTTTTGTCAATCATACCTCGATAAAGCTGGGGGGAGGGAAAAGTCACCCTAATGTTGCAATAAGAGATGAGCTGCTATAGAAAGAATATAAGCTGATTGGTGTTGACTGAATCGGCCTCTGGGGCAGAGGTGTCTTTTAATGCCCATCATCCTCGTCTCCTTGTTCAGCGTGCCTTGGAGTTAGCATGGTTATATGATTAAATTCTGGCTACAAGATGTAAATGAGAGTCTCATGTAACATATACGAACTTCAGCTGGCAGGCACCCTTTGCCTCTTTCCTTCCTTGTCCCTCTATTTAGTTCCTTGGGACGTCAGTGTGATGGCTGGAGCACACAAGGACAAGGTCTGTCCCTAGGGACAGTTTATCAGTGAGTGGGAAAGAGCCTGAGAGCTTTATGGCCAGAGCTGCCACAACTCTGGATGGCCAATCTCCAGATTTTCACATGAGAGAGAAATAGGTTTCTATCTTATTTAACTCATGGAAGGAGTCGGGGGGGGGGGGGGGGGGAGGGGGGGAGGAGCAAGGGGACAGGAGTTTCTATTATTCTCAGCTGAATCTAATCTTAACTGATACACAATTTTCTACCTGGCAGTCGGGGGCTGCAGGGAACCAAACCTAGAATACAGGGCCCTGGCTCCATGCAGACTACTGGAGAGCTGTATCCTCGTGTAAAGTGGCAGAATATATGATTATACTCTCCCCTCCTATACCCTGGGAGAGCATGTGGGGACCAAGGCTGTGGCATTCAGAGAAATGACAGGAATAAAATCAGAATGTTGCAATCTGTGCTTCTTGATCATGGAGGAGATAAGCTCAGCCTGGAGCTAACCAGTCTGCAAGCTTGAGATGAAAAGTTTGAAGCCCTATAATGGATGTTCTTTCTGCCTGCAATTTGGAGCCTTGCCGGACAGAAAAGCCAACCGCTTTTACATCCTAAACTGAAACAATAATATGCAGGCTTCAAGCCGCAGCCTGAACAAGAGATCAGTAATGCTCAGGCATATAAAGGTAACATAAAGGTCCTACAGTCCTGTTGTTAGAAATCAGATTAACCGTTGCCTTCCCTCCCAAGCCTATTGTTTCATTCAGTCTTAAGACAGGCAACATTACATTGAAAAAGAGAAGAGCACAGCACAGGGTCTAGGAGGTTAAAAAAAAAAAAAAAAAGACTTGTGTCTTCAACCTTAAAATTACATCTAGCCAAGAACTTGGCTATGCATGCTTGCACATGAAACTACCTGGAAATTTACAAAGTTAGCCTGAGAATTTTCTAGTCAAAGAAAACTTTAGCCTAGTCTATAAAAGCTTGCGATGGTTTGACCCCTTGGAACTACCCTGGCCCTCAAATTTGCACCTACATAAAGCCCTCTTTGTAATTTATGGAGCCCCCAAGAAATGCATCCTTTTTAAAGATCTCTGACTTAATCTGGAAGATTCTAGTCAAGGACAGAGCCAGCGGTCACAGAGGACAAATGATAAAGGAGTTCTTCCCAGAAAGCAGAACCAGGGGCTCCAGATGATCTAGTCTAGAAGCCTATACTACTTCGTGGAAAATAATCTGCACCACTCTTCCTAGCATGCTTTGATAATTGCTGTGGGCCAGTGCCTATGATGTGTTTCCCATTCTTCTCTCTTCCAGTTATCTTGTTTCTACTCCACCATTTTATATTGCGCTATTTCAAAGCAGAGAGCTTGTGTTTTCATTTATGGGTTGCTAAGCCATGAAGAGCCACATCTGAGATCATGGAAAGGAATTTGTATTACTCCGAGATCGTGCCTTGAGGTTGGATGGGACTTGGGGTTCTCTACCTTGGGAATATACTCTAGACAAGGGAAGAAGAATATGTAGAGATACTGCACGGTCAAACAGGCAGACTATATCAGAGACTTCTGAATGCACCCAATCTTTTTTCTTTTTGCTCCATGATAATAGCGCCTCCAAAATTTAGCTGGGCACATGGATACCAAAATAAAGATGTGGTAGAAGTAGTGAAAAACTGTCTGATTCTGCATATATTTTGAAAATAGAGTCGAAAGGATTTGCATATAGAGGGGAAGTGGGATGAAAAGAAAGAAATGGGTCAAGAATGATGCCAAGTGTTGTGGCCTGAGAAACTGGAACAACAGAGCTGCCATTTCCTGAAAGAGAAGAGACTGAACAAAGAGCATGTTAGGAGGATGAAAGCCCATGAAGGTAGTTTTGAACTTACCAAGAAATCTATGCAGAGATGCAAGCTGGCACTGAGATACAGTTTGTAGTTCAGAAGAGATGTTGGGGTCTAGACAAAAATTTTAAAATCATTGGCTCACAGACTATTTAAAGTCCTAGGGTCTGATGAGATTACTGAGGCAATGGGTATCTATGAAGATGAGAAGCCAACCAAGCCTTGGTGTCCTCCACTGCTTAGAGGTTAAAAGATGAGGAGGATCTAAAAATGGGACAGAAGAAGCAGCCAGTGAGAGGAAGAACATGTCTCAAGAGGTGAAAAGTGATCAGCTTTATCAAATGCTGCTCAGAGTTTGGCTCAATAGAGTCCTAAGGAGCATCTGTTAGATCCCTCCCCTGTTATTGCTATGAAGGGAGGAAGCATGGTAACCACCCAACACTCTAACCAGGGGTGAAATGTTTGGTTGCACAGTGTACAAACTGTACAACCACACATGACAGCCTAAAACACCTCCAAGTTCCAGTATCAGCCAGAATACCTGATGGCATTCACACATAACCACCTATTAGAGCAATACATATATACAATATCCTATAATACCTTGATTTTCCTACCTCTGAGTCCAGTCTGGAAGATGGTTGTAGGCACACACTCTATACTTTAACTCAGTACTTAATGTGGAACTTTGGAGCATGTGCTAGAACCCAAAAGGAAAATACTTGGGGATTCTGATTAAAGGTGTTTCTTACGGCCCTCAAAATTACGGTATTGTTGTATTCCATCCATTAAAATGACATCGCAATGTTTTCTTTTCAAAGCTGACTTCAGCAAGTTTTGGACAAAGCAAATGTTGGCAAAACAGTGAGAACACAGAAGAAAATGGGTGCAGAAGAAAATATTCTATGAGGACATAACACATGACTTATGTCATGACTGGCTGGTCCGATAGACATTTGGAGAAAGAGGTGTAGACCTAAGGAGTGAAGGAGAGGAAGAGGGAAGGGAGAATTTGCCAGCAGCCTTCTATATGCAGCTTCAAACTTAAGTGAGATGGAAATTTTAGAATTAAAAACCCCTTGAGCATCTCTGAGCCAAGAGAAAGGGACAATGAAAAACATTTAAATATCTTTCCTTGCAAAACAAATCAAAGAGTTAAGACATTTTTATGACACATAATGGAAAGTCAAGTTTCAACCCTGCAGGAGAATAAGTAATTTTAAATTTGAAAATAGAGATTGGGAATTAATCGTATCATTAACATTTAAAAATGCTGTTCTGAGCACATGCACTAGAAAATTATAATAATGTGAAGCTCCCATATTTAAGAGCTCTTTGCTTTTATATACCCTGCTCTCAGACCAAACACATGGAATTGAAGAAAAGCCACACTTGCCCTTTGTTCACTGATATGTACACAAACAGTCGACTTTTTCTGATGGCTCCTATGCTACCTTCACGATAACAGTGGACCTCCTACAGTTTTCCTCCAATACTATTTCCTTCTCTGTCTTCTAAAAAACAGACCACAGCTGGACTCAAATACAGCATCTTTCAGTTACCCACTTTTTTCCGTCTTAACCAACTGACAAGATGGTTCAATCAATTTCAATCTGTTTACGTTAATCTGTTGAGTAATACCTTTGGTTCTCAGGGGTCATCACATCCAATCTGCCAGCAAGTTGTTAATATTTAGATATAAGGGAAATATAAAATCAAGATGTAAGCAAAACTCCCGAATCTCACAATACAAGTTAAATTAAAAAGAATGTACAGGGGCACCTGTGTGGCTCAGATGGTTAAGCAACTGCCTTCAGCTCAGGTCATGATCCTGGAGTCCCAGGATCGAGTCCCACATCGGGCTTCTTGCTTGGCAGGGAGTCTGCTTCTCCTGTTGACCTCTCTACTCTCATGCGCTCTCTCTCTCTCTCTCTCAAATAAATAAATATAATCTTTTAAAAAAAAATTTAAAAAAAGAATGTACAAATATGCTACTTTCTTCTGATATTTGCATTTTCGGTAAAATCACTGGGGCAAGGAGACAGGGACTATGCCTGCCTTCTAATCTCACTTTATTGCATTTACTTTTGTCTCTTTGTAGCATTAAGGATAGGCCTAATCAAGAAGCAAAAAGACCCAAATGTAATCATTGTTCTATCCCCCCTCTTAGCTGTGTGGCTTTGAGCAAAGTATTTCTTGGAGCTTTAGCTTCCTCATTTATAACTCTATTCTAGACCCTCTCTTGAGTTCCAGATGCATAAATCCAACTGTTTCTCTGACATCTCCACCTCAACAATCTCAAAGTATCTCAATCTAACAAGAGACCAACTTGTGATTTTCCATCATGAACTTGGTTCTCTTCCATAACTCCTCATCCAACCACTTGAGCTAGCCAGAAATCTAAAATCCATGCCTCACCTCACTTTCTCCTCTTGGGCCCAATCTACTACTAAGTTTTGTTAAACTTAGTAACTTGTTAAACTTGTTAAACTTTTACCTTCATTTCTGTTCACCTCTCTCCATCTCCACAATAGCACTAACTCCATTCAAGCCACCCTCACTCACTTCAGACTACTGTGAAAGCTTCCCCACTGGTCTACCTCAATGTACTCTTACTCCTTCAATCATTTGCCCATCTAAATCAGTATTCTTTTTGAAATACAAATCTGATCATGTAACCTCCTTAAAAAACAAAAAAAAGTTCAAATGACTGACACTAGCTATTTGGAAATCCAGCAATGTTTTATGAACTCTTACCACACAGTCCTTCTTTCAGTTCCTTGAATGTGTCATGCTCTCCCAACCACAGGACGTTTGCACATCAGTTTATTCAATGTGCCATGCTTTCCCACACCATAGGAACTTTTCACATGTTATTCCCCACTTGCCCTACTGCCTATCCTCCAGTCAACATTTAGTCTTCCATCAGACTTCATCTCAATTCTCATTCACTCAGAGTAACTTTCTCTCGCCTCCCCTATTAAGTCAATTCTTCTTACCATACATGTTCACAGTACCATTACAGTTGTAATTTTTCATTTATTTTGTGATTATTTGAATATTGCCAGCTTTTCCATTAGACTAGAAACTCCATAAGGGCAGAAACAAAATCTCACTTATGGCATATGCACAAAAAATATTTGTTGAACAACTGAATGGATTGGTGAGCATAAATAAATTAATAAAGCAAAAAATTAAGGCCCTCTGATCTCTGAAATCCTACATGTCTATTATTCTCTGTGTATCAGATTGTGTAGCTAGTAAAAATATGTGGGTTTTGAAAATAATTCCTGATATACCCAAAACTCTTAATAAAAAGAAAACCACCTATCAGGGGACTATAGGAAAGGTTTATAGGAAGGGAATAGTTTGATGGAGAGATTGAAAAGAGGGAAGAAAAAGTGGTTCAGACAAATACTGACAAAGGGAACAGCCTAGATAAAAGATAATTGGGGTGGTAAGGGGCAAGGAGAGTGCAGCTCTGGGGTAGACACAAAAATATGACCCACATAAAGAGAAAAACAGATAGGAAATTATGAAATAATAGAGCTAGGTCATTTATCACCATGGATGACCTCACCTAATGCAGGCTCTGATTGAACAGGTTCCCTATAAAATAGTTTCAGTCTAAAAGTTGAAATTTTTTGCTTGGGACAGCAGTTTTTCTATAGTGTTTTCAGTTTTGGCAGCCTAAGAGGTATCAGAACACTGACTGTCTTCTGCCAGCAGTGTGCTATTTTGTTGGCTGTGCTTCTGGCAAAAGAGTTTGATTCTAGCTATAAATGGGAGTTTTTCATTACCTGTGTTAAACCCCTTACTGAGGGCTATGTGAACAGATTCTGGGAAAGGGTGCTGTTAGATGAGCTTCAAGAGCTCCCAGGAGAATCTAACACACACAGAGACTTACATGCGCGCGCGCACACACACAGACACACACACACACACACACACACACACGGGCCTGTTAAGCACAACAAAGGTAATGCCTTCAGGACTTTCTCACTCAACTAAAACCAAGAGAAAAATGTATGTCACCCATTTTAGGAATAAGCACCTTTTCTGGATAACCCTGTCCCAATGCTACATCCACATAGCTAAGGGACTCTTTCATTGGCTCAAGCCCCTACCCAAGATTTATATCTCAAATCCTCCAAATCTCATAGGGGTTGAGATGATTTTTACTCTCTCCCCCCCCCCTTAGGTTGGGATGATTATTACAAACTAGTACAATCAGCCCAATGATTTGTGCCCTTCCTACAAGTCTTAAGCCAACAATTGGGAGCAGCTCTTTCTTGAGGGAGTTCCCAGCCCAGCAGGTAAATGAGCAGCTGCTCTTAAGGGCAGTGCCCTGTCAGGAGTTCCCTCTGGCCTTCATGGCTCCCGACGTTTTATTGAGAGGTGGAAACTGAACCACTGGTGTTTCAGAGCCCTAGAAGTGTTCTGCTGAGCCTTCTCATAACCACTGGGTCTTGCTAGGCACAAGTCTTAAATAGGACTTGTTCAGGATGTCTTAGCACTGGATTAGGGACTCTAGTCTCTGAAGTAACCATCTAGTCCATACCCTTCAAGTCTTTGTTCTCTGAAGGAAGAAACAGATGTCTGGACTTTCCCTGAGGACCAGGTCATTTCCATATGCAAGGCTATTTCCCCTAGCAGTTCAGGAAAGAACCCGTAATTCTCCTGGCAAACTCATACATAGGTATTTTAAGGACCTTATCCCCAAATCCTTCCCATATACCCTTCCAATAAAACACTGAGACATGTTTGAGAATCGGGATCAGGAAAAACTCTAAATTTCCTAATATTGCTATTCAAACTCACCTCCCCAAATGTACAAAAGATTCCATTATTTTTTTATAAGGAACTATAGATTTAAGATAAAAACCATGCTTCCCCAACTACATACCATGAAGTTCACGCTATCTCAGAAAAATGTTTGAGCAGAGGAAGTGGGAAAATAGAAATTACTTTTAGTATGCATATGAATCTCTGGCAAGGTCTTATATTTAGTACCTGACTAATTTTTACCATGTGAAAAGTCAAGAAAATATGAGCATCACATGGATCCTTGGAAAACAGAATTGTCTCTATCCTCAAGCGACCTGTCAGACTTGCCCAGTACATTGGGAACAATATACTTGTTAGATGTAAGACAACTGTAAAAGTTGCCCAATAAAAAAACCAATTACAAAATACTGGGAACATTGGCCATACAAAATAAACCAAAGGGCATTGGTATATATTCAGTAACTTGTAAGCACCATTCTAATCCAAATTTTACATCCAGTTCTAGCTTACATTGGGAGGAGAAGGAGCTATTTATACTACCATGAAACCATAAACTGGATCATGAACACAAAACAAAAAGAAAAGAGAGAAAGGGGATGTTGCCTTAATCTAAAGCTTCCCAACCTAATGCTTAGAAGCAAGGCATTATCCCTTTTCATGCCCTCAAAAACCATCCTAAAGTCTTCTAACTTCTGTGAAAATTTTTCTCCCAAAGTAAAAGTAATACATTTTTTTTCTTTCAGGATACTACAATTATACCTCTTGATTATGTAAGGTGTATATATGATCATCAAACCCAGCTTAAGATACTTTTCACACAATTATGGTTCCTGAAGCCTACATGTAGATACAAGAGATAAGTAACTGCAGAGTTTCTCACTTTTTTCCTAATAGCAAACAATCACATTAAGAAGCATATTAAGTGACTGTTCAGTCTAACTAGAAAAATATTCAGGACCTCATTCTCTGTATTTCTGCACTGGAATTTCCCAAAGCAGATGCTTCAAGGACTCAAAATAGTAACTGTGAACTTAGCAGCTTCCTAAGTAACCTCTGCACATGTAAACATAATTTTTTTTTTTCTGGTGTTTCCTACAGTAGGAGAATCAAATTGTTAAATAAAATGGTCTACCCAGTGCATGAAATTATATGTATAGGCAATGTAGTAATAGATTTTTTTAGTTGTCATCAGCAGTTAACATTAAGCTTCCTTTATTTAATTTAGGAGTTGGAAAACTAGCCTGTGAATCAGGTCAGGGCCGGTCATTTGTTTTTGTAAATAAAGTTTTATTGGAAAACAACACCCATAACCATTTACATATTGTTAATGGCCTTGCATGCTGTAGACACCATATGGCATTCAAAGCCAAAAATACTTGCTATCTGACCCTTTACAGAAAAAGGATGCTAACCCCCTGGTTTAATTACCATTTTGAAAATCAAGGTTTTATCCATTCCTTTTTCTCTGGTTTCCTTACCTCCGTTATCTGTATTCTAACCTATTCTGGATATCACTGATAGATTTAGATTTCAAAACTCAATTCTCATCACATTACTCTTCAGCTCAAAATGTTGGTATTCTGTCTTAGGTAGGTTATTTCTATGTACTTATTTTATTTTATTACTGAACTTATGCATAGCATTCCTTCTTTGAAAGCAGGATTTTCCCTTTGTATTCTAAAATTCCTTTTTACTATGCTACATATGGTAGGTAATCAATATTTACTCATTTAATAAGTTTACTGTTAGAAAAATTTAAATGCTCTTTTCTCCTCTGTAGTCTGAACATTAGTAGTTAGGTATCTGAAATGACACATATTATTTCCAAATCATTTAACTGCAATTTCACTTGAAAATAATTCACCACCACCTCCACTGTGCTGTTTGCTTCTCTGCCATGCATCATCCCTTGTGGGATTCAAATTTGTCTTTCCATCCAAGCCTTTGTTCTCACTGGCCAATTCAATTTTGAGCCCTCCTAATTAGTTAAACATTCTACCTTCTAACTATGTCCTTCTCAGTGTGTATGAGATGTATCTTGTCTTGATTTCTGCCTTGTCCTTTTGCTCAGAAGTCATGGCTTATTAGATAAAATCCTGCTCTGTGAAACTGTATTTATAGCCAAACTCACTTCCCCACTCTCCTTTTGATTCTAAAGCCATAGGGTTTAACTAGAAGGATAAACGAATATAAAATCTTGGTAACCTTTACCCTTCTCTTCTATTTTCCTGTCAAGAGACTCAAATCTCTATAGAAAATTATAGATGACTCATAGCAAGTGACTCAGCAGATGTAGAGAAGTTTTGGGTGGGCAGGACTAGCTACAAGGCTACAATACACATCAAACATTAGTCTGAAAGGATTTCCAACCAACTTTCTATACTCCTTTGTTTATCACTGACATACATTTAACTCCCAATTTTCCATAGATTGTTCTTTAAAACCATAGGTATTCCTTAAATGGTCATTGGAATTGTGTTTAAAAATGACCTTCTTAGGTATACTTTGGGAGTTATAAGTTAAATAGGTTTTTCTACTGCAAACATCTCCGAGCCTTCCCTGTTCTAATGGGTA
Organism: Mustela erminea; assembly: GCF_009829155.1. Lineage (NCBI taxonomy): Eukaryota > Metazoa > Chordata > Mammalia > Carnivora > Mustelidae > Mustela > Mustela erminea. The sequence goes on from NC_045620.1 coordinate 109,542,547, forward strand.
TCCTGTATCTCTGAGGGAGGAGTCCATAGCAAGTAACTTTTCAAGCTCATCTCACCTCGTTTTTGGAGATCAGCTACTACATTCTTGATGAACTACCAGTGTTCCCTCTGAAAACAATTCGCTGAGTGCTCATAGAACTCCCAACTACAGATTGGTTGGGAAGGGAAAAAAATCTTTTTTAAGCTAGGACACAAAAGAAGATGTTTAACACTAAGGAGGACTTCTGTTGAATTATATTCCTCTCATTATTGAACTGTCATTCCTCTCCACTGAAATACTGCTTCATTGTCAACTTAAGCTCATAGTTCCTATGAAAGCTTAATTTCTCATAGCACAGTAGTCCCAGAAAGGCCTAACCTATCTACCTATGAGCTTCCCTGGGGAGCTGTGAATAGCAACATATCTCTTCACAGTGCCTAATTGGAATTGGATAATGCTGAAGTTAACCAACCAAAAAACTACAGAAAATCCCAATTTGGAGTCTTTAGACTTCCATATATTTTTCTTTCATTTTATCCTGCTTGTTTGATTTTAAATTGCTTCTAATGATAGAGTCAAAAAAGAAAGTAAATTACAATTATATAATTATATTCTTCTTTGCCAACCTTTCTCATCTCTTTCTTTCCTTAAAAGAAAATAGCCCTGGGCGCCTGGGTGGCTCAGTGGGTTAAAGCCTCCGCCTTCAGCTCAGGTCATGATCTCAGGATCCTGGGATGGAGCCCCACATCAGGCTCTCTGCTCAGCAGGGAGCCTGCTTCCCGCTCTCTCTCTGCCTGCCTCTCTGCCTACTTGTGATCTCTGTCTGTCAAATAAATAAAATCTTTTAAAAAATTAAAATTAAAAAATATAGCCCTGACTGGTTGGTTATATGTTTCCTTTTCCTCTCTGGGTAAAATTATGAAATCAGTAGGTTAGGAGAGCCTGAGTGGCTCAGTGGGTTAAGCGTCTGATTCTAGATTTTGGCTCAGGTCATGATCTCAAGGGTCAGATCAAGCCCCTCAAGACACCCAACATGGAACCTGCTTAAGATTCTCTCTCTCCCTCATCCTCTAACCTCCCTCCCCACTCTCTCTCTCCCTCTCTAAAAACAAAAACAAAACAAACAACAACAGCATCAACAACAACAAAAATATTTGGGTATTGGTTTATCACTTGGACCACCTTGCTGTAGAAGCAATTTTTTTTTTTTTTAAGATTTTATTTATTTGACAGAGAGAGATCACAAGTAGGCAGAGAGGCAGGCAGAGAGAGAGAGAGAGAGGAGGAAGCAGGCTCCCTGCTAAGCAGAGAGCCCGACGTGGGACTCGATCCCAGGACCCTGAGATCATGACCCGAGCCGAAGGCAGCGGCTTAACCCACTGAGCCACCCAGGCGCCCCGAAGCAATTTTTTTAAAAACTATTTTTCATCTCTAACACACTAATAGAGAAGTACATGATTAGTTTGTGAACAGAGACACACTGCAGCTTCCTTCAATAATGTAATCATGAAAAAAATACTTAAGAAGCAATCACGTCAGTCCAGGAGCAGTTATGAGGCCAGAATGAGTGGCACCTGGTAAAGCAGCCTGGTAGCATCCTGGTAAGAAACGGGTGACAGAGAGCAGTTATAGTTTACTAACCTATTTCATATTCAGCTGAATTTTTTAAAAAATCCACTTCCAAGCCTGTTACTTTACTACTGGTTTTAAAAATAGAAATGGCTTCCTCTCAGAAATGGGAAACACTCTTGTAAAAGAATTGCCCACTTGCAGAACTAGTAAGATATAAAATGGCACCCACATGCATTTCTCCTATCTCTTCTCCTTTCCCAATCTGTACCGCTTTTAAAAGGGGGATGAAAAGGGAAAGCTGAATATGATTATTCAGGCATAATTTGACCACTCGACTCCTGATGTCCCATTTATCTCACTCTTAGGAATTTATTCTAGAAAAACAGTGTAACAACAACAAAAAAAGTACTATGTGCATCAGGAAACTATTGTAAAATTCATAGCAGAAAACAAAACAAAACAAATTTAAATAAACTCCAAATATTTAAAATATACTCTAAATATTTAAAAATAGGGAAATGTTAAATAATTTATCTACAACATGAAATTGATAACAATGATATAGAAATAATATATATTAATAAAAATAGTGTATATATATTAATAGAAATGTTGTATATGCTAAACAAAAAGGCAAAAATATATAATCTTTAAACTCTAGGAGCACCTGGGTGGTTCAGTGGGTTAAAGCCTCTGCCTTCGGCTCAGGTCAAGATCCCAGGGTCCTGGGACGGAGCCCGCATCAGGCTCTCTGCTTCCCTTCCTCTCTCTCTGCCTGCCTCTCTACCTTCTTGTGATCTGTCTGTCAAATAAATAAATAAATAAAATCTTAAAAAAAATAAAAATAAATTAACTCTAAAAGAAACATATACACGTATAGATATACTAGGAAACACGAATCAACACGTGCAGTTAAATTACTTTATATAAAAGGATATCATTTTAGGTGATAGGAGTTTATTGTTATTCATTGTGAAGGTGTCCGTAGCACAGAAACCACCTCAACACCATTCTATTTCCTTTGGGTCCTAGTTAAGATTTCATTTATCAAATGAAAATACTGTACACCATTAAATTTGAATTTCAGATTTTAAAAACAACTAATTTTTAGTGTAATTAGAATAAAAGATAATTCAGTATAATAGTTTAAATCTTTAGTGTAATATTCATGTAATTGAGGGATATACTACACAAAATTTTTTTTTGTTTTATCCAAAATTCAAATTTAACTGGATGTCCTACATTTTATCTGTCAATACTACTCTTATTTCTTCTAAAATAACAAAGTCTAATTGAGAACTGGAAGAAGAGGTTAGCATTTGGAAAGAAAAGATCACTTAAACTCCAGTGACTGGTCTTCTCATTTATGTCCCTATAGAGGTGTTCATATTGGGTAGAGTTTCACACCATGCTTCTGCAATGACCAACTCATTCTAGTGATGCCTTGTATTTAAGCATTGATCCTTAGTGTGGCCAGAAATGGTTCAATCTACAAACATGGCACAAAGCCCCAGAAATTTCATGCAGATATAAAGGTTTGAACTGCTTTTCTCAGATGGGGAGTAAGCAAGCACTTAAACTTTCTAGACTCATCTCCATGATAAAAATCCTAATGAAGAAAATAAAATACAAAATGCTTCCAACATGTCCATCTTAAAAATCAGTATATCTATATGCAAATGAGGATTTTATAGCAATACTATTAGCACCTGACTACAGGAGAAAGATTAGATTGTGAAAATAGGATTATAGGAATCACAACAGAATTTAATATAAATATTGGTAGTCCTTCAAATTCCCAATATTTTCCTTTACTAATTCCACTACTGGTCTGGTTATCAGAATTTTTAATGAGAGAGTATCATAAAAATCTCCTCAGAAAAGTACAGGAGACCGCTTAAAGAGTAGTAAGTAAAATGCCTTGTTTCACAAATAAAATGGAGGTACCAACAGGTTAAATGAGATATTCAAGGTCACATCTACTTCCTGACTTCCCTTTGAGAAGAATAATTGAAATTTTTTCATTTTTCTCACCAAGGCCCAAAGGTGACTGAGGACCAACCAATGACAACAGCAGACTGATTTACTTGGAGTAGGTTTCTGGTAAGCAAAAAGCAAAATACTAGGGCAACACAGGTAATTCTTGACATTTCGCTTTCAACACAACTCAAAGATGAATTCAAAGATTATGACCAATAAACATGTATAGATTTCAGCTAAGAATATAAAGACAGTTTGATAAGGAATCACAGTGATTTCTATTTTTCAAGTCTAAACTTTGCTGAGACAGCAAAATTTCATTTTGCATTCAAATGAGTGGTGCTTTGATGGGCACAGAGGGGTGTGGGTTTTTGTAGAAGTAACCCAGCAATAATCAAAAACAAACCGTATCCATTCTTCCACAGACAGGAGATCTATACATTTCTTTTGGAGAAACTGGAAGCTTAAAATTGTGAAGAGTGATAATGTATTATTTTGTGTCTTTTGTAACAGTTTGATTATACATAAAAATCTAGGCTACAACCAAGAACCCAAAGTAATAAAGCTTGTGCACAAAATGGTAATCCATTCTCAGATAAGATGGGAAAGTAGTGTTTCCATAACAGTTTAAAAGAGTTTTCATCGCCTTTGCTAACAAGGCACTAGTTTCTTTTGCTGCACCAAAACGTTATAGAACAAAATACAATTGCTTTCCTTCACCCAAGATGAAGCTTCTTGATGTAAAAACAAGAGAAATGGACTCATAAAACACTTGCATTTTATTTAGTTATCTTAGTCTCTTCTTTTCAAGGGAAGGGTGGCATCTTGTGGCACAAACACGACTTACTTCAATAAGCTTACTTTCCCTCTGAGCAAAACAGTTTGGAAAACGACATCTGGTTGGGAGCAATTGTGCATATTTTTAAATTTCTTTTCCCTCCAGGACCAACCCCTCTCCTGCCCTATTGTGCTTGTAGTTGTTGTCAGAAGGCAGAGAGCAGTGGGTGGAAGGTGCTTGGTTTATTGAACACAATCTGACAGCCAAACCACCAGAACAAGATGCTTTCTACACAGCTTCACTTACCTCTTCCCCTGGGGCGGGGACCCTGATTTTCAGATTTCTCGAGATTTTTCTCTCCTTGCTTACTTAGCCTAAATGATTAACCCTTCCTATAATTACCGTCTCAGGCAGTTTGCTTCTAAAAGCACTTGGCCTATTTCTGGGATAGAAAACAGTAGCTGTGGGTTTATAGCAATTCAGTGTTAGAATTTTAATCACAGGGCAGGGGAGGAGGAAAGAAAGCCCTGTGCACTTGGGGCCATGAAAGAGAGAAGCCAAAGTGTTCCCAAAATGTTAATTTCATACCAAAGGAAGGCAAGAACGCTGACATTATTATGACTTCCATGGGAGTAAACTTTAAGTATAAACTTTCAGCTCTTCAGAAGATCTAATTTGGGGAGAAGCGTGTTTTCCTTTACTTCTCAGTGACAAATAAGACTGAGGTCTGACTGTGTTTCTTCCACACCCTGAAACCACACCAGCAGTATGGTAGATACACGTGTGCGTGACACAGTGATTAGTCCATTTAACCCCTTTACAGCTTTCACAACCAAAGAGCATCAAAGCCTTGCATAGATGTTTTAAACCATGCTTATTAGGACTCCCTATGCTCCTCTATAAAAATAACATCAGAGCACAAACTATTTCACAAGCAGATGATTTCAGTATACATGCTGTAGGAGTAGACATTTCCCCATGGCATGAAATTTAATGACAACATAGTGTTGTCCATGTGGTATATTTTTTAATGCCACACACCCCCCCCCCCAACAATTGTTAAGCACTAAGGTAGTTCTCCTTCTAAATAATACTTTATAAATCTTTGTCACATTTCTGATTATTTTCTTAGGAAAAATTCCCTCAAAGGTAAAATTTGAGTAAAATAATAAATATATTTCAAGAGTCTTAAAATATATTGCCAAATTGGCATTAGAAAACATGGTACCCATTTACATTCCTTGAGCTACAGTTTCACATAACGATTTGAGTTTTATCACTTCTTTAAACCTTGCCATTTTTGATAGGTGAAAACTAGTGTTGCATTGCTAAAAGATGAATGTGTTGTAGTGGACAAAATATTTATTTACATATTTTATTATATATGATTTTCTTCATTTTCACATTTTCAAGCCCTTTGTCCATTTTTCTATTAAATTATTTATTTTTTAATATTATTTGGAATAGTCTTTTTATGTGTTGAGAAAATCAACACTTTAGCACCAAAAATAGAAAATATCATTCTCAACTTTTCAATTGCACTTTAATTCTACTTACGGTATTTTTTCTTTGGATTCTGGTTTACCATGTTTATATATCTTAGTCTGCCAGTAGTCTCTTTTCTTCCTTTTCTAGCACACTTCAAGTTGCCTAAGATTTGGACCCTTTATTCCTACCAGAAATTGGCTTTCTTTCTTTATCACTCTACTATTTGTAACGGGTTGTATTTCATGTCTGAAAAGAATGGATTGATTATTCAATAAACAATGATCAGACAATTGAATATCCAAAAGGAAATAAAACTTAGATTCTTACAACAGACCTTATACATACACACAGGTATGTGTGATTTGCAGAGGAGTTCAAGATCTAAAGATAAAATAAATAATAAATGAAAATAAAATAAATAATAGAGTAACTAGAAAAAGGAATGAAAAGAAATAAAGGCTTTAAATCTAAGAAGCTTGTATTCAAGTCCAGCAGAGTAGCAGAGATAATGGGGGCTTGCAAAAACAGGTATATGGATGATGTCCAAAAGGACTGTAGAGCCCAAAGGCCTGGCCAAATATATTGTTCTGCCTAAGAGAACCTTCCCATATTCGTGAAGGTTTAGGAGAAGAACCCCAGTGATGACTGACCATGAGTTTCTTATCTCTGGGAAGGTACTGCAAGAGAGGCATATAATTGCAATTAAAGAATATAAGGGAATGGGGCAGTTCTTACACACCTGAGTGGGGTCACGGACTCATAACTGATAGATTATAGATATAGCAACAGATGATAAAGATCAAAGTTCAGATCTGAGATATTTTAAAACTCCTTAAAAAACAGCAAAAATACGGTAAAAATAGGTGAAGTATATGAAAAGAAAATTCACAGGAAAAACATGCAAATGGGGAATAGAGATATGAAAAGATCCCTGACCCATTAGTAGTCAAGGAAATGCAAAATCAAACACCAATTAGACATCATGCTTTTATCTATAAAACTGGCAAAATCAATAGTATTGATATTAATCTTGGGAAAACTGGCAAAAACTCTCAGATGAATGTAAATTCGCACAGTCCTTTTGGAAAGACGTTTGGCAGTAACTCCTCATGTTTTAAATGTATAAACTTTTTGACTCAGAAATCCACAGGTGCATGCCCTAGAAAAATACTTGAAATTATGCACAAAAGGAGCACAAAAATTTTTTCAGCATTATTTTTCTATTTTTCAATTTTACAAGAAAAAATTCAGTTAATGTCTTTTACATAATTTTTATATATTTCTATAGCTTAGAAGTGAGTTTGCTGAGGGTAAGAGTATACACATTTAAATTTCTATCTCAGTGAACTAATATCCCACTAAAATGGTCTAATGGGCTCTCCAACCACCGGGTTTGAGAATACCTATTTTCCTGTTCTCTTGCCAAATCAGGTATTGTCAACTTTTACCAAACAGTGATTGAGAGGATAATATTTTGGTTAAACAATTTGCTTTTCACTAGTTATTAGAGAGGTTTTCAGTTTTTATGTGGTGAAAGTTGTTTAGAGTCTCTTTTATAGCTTCTGAGTTTTAGAATTTTTTCCTAAAGCTATTTATTTTTTCACCTTTTTAAAAATTGTAGTAAACTGCCCATAACAAAATTTAGTACCTTTACCATTTTTAAGTGTACAGTTCAACATTATTAAGTACAACCAAATTGCAGTGCATCCAATGTCCAAAACTCATCACCTTGCAAAACAGAAATTTTTTACCCATCAACCAGCACTCCAATTCACCTTTTCCCCCACCCTGTAGCATCCATCATTCTACCTTCTTTCTCCATGAATATGATCCCTCTGGGCTCCTCATATAAGTGGAATCACATAACATTTGTCATTTTGTATCTGGCTTATTTCAATGCAATTTATTTTCAATATTGAAAAACTGGAAACAACCCACTAAGAAACAGAATAAACTATAATTTGTCCATACTTTTTATTACATGCAATTATTTGCTCGTTTTATAAAACAGATGCAGATAGACTGGCCAAGCAGGAGGTGATTATAACTTAGACAAAGATTACCATCTTGGGTGCACGTGTAAAAGCTGGACATATTCTGAAGTTAGTGTCAACAGTATTTACAACTGGATTGGACATGGGATTTGGAAGAAAGATGACACTAGTGTTTCTGGCCTGTAGAAAGGGAAGATTGAAGATAGTATTTCCTGAGGTTGGGAAGATGACTGGAGAAACAGGTTGGGATGTGAAGGAATCAAGAGATGACTTTTGATGGTATTCAATCTCAGATATAAAACTGACATCTACAGTTGCATATGAAAATAGTAGAATCATTTAAGTGCATTTATTTTAATTCACTGTCTCGTGCTTTGAGATTAGAGCAGTTTTTTAAAAGGATTCGGTAACTTCAACAGGGAGGCTTTTAATGTTGTTGTTGTTTAACATTAAAAAAATGTGTACCATATGCAAATACAATCTTTTAGTCAAATTTGCATTTTAATATGGTGGTCTATTATACAATACTACCACCTGTATAAAATGAGTCAAACACAGCTTAATAGGACTTGGATATAATTTATAATATAAAACAGAATTATCACATTTGGTGACTATCAAAACAGTAAGCTGAATAAAATGAGAAGTTCCATCTGTTACTACCTACCTTTCACCCCTACATGAAGGAAATGTAAAAGGGAAGAGTTACAGGAGTTTCTCCAAGTGGTTGTAGAGAATGAAAGTTCCCATTTGGCAAGGACCATGTGTTATTCATTTTTGTATCACCCACAATGGCTTGTGTGGAGTAGGCGTCCAATTAACATTAGTGGAATTTAATCAAAATCTATTGAGCTGTAAAGAAAAATGTCACAGTCATTACTCAATACATTTGCACAAGCATTTATTATGGAATGTTAAAAAAAAAAAAAGCTTAACTTCTGTTAACTTCAATTATCTACAACACAGATAGTAACTAACAAAATAAGTGAAAAAGGATTAACTACCATAAAAACACTTGTACTTTGCAATTTGAGAGAAGCTCCTTGTCACCTTTAGGCCAGAAAAGGGCTAAGAACTGTAAGTAAATTAAAATTCATTGATTTAATAACTTAGGAGAATAGATTGGAAGCAGCATGTACAGGAGGGTGTCTAGCTTATCTTAAGAGTATATACAAGAAGACTTACTCTAAGTGCTAACACTCAGATTCAATCCTAAAGGCACCTAACCCTGAAACAAACAAACTCGGTGGAAAGATATGTTCAAAATCTAGTCAGAGGATCAATTCATGCTACTCTGGAGCCTACCACCATCTGAAAACTGATTAATTTCATAATAGTATCAATTATCTCTCTTACATCCTCATCCTCTCCCTTTCATATGAGCTCTTTTTTGTCAGCATAGAAATCTTTTTCATCTTTATGTCATCTTTTGCAGGATGGTTCTAACTATTGCCCTACTTCTCTCCTCTACAACCTTTTCATAAAACATGCGACCTTCACTCTCTCTGCTCCCTCAGCTGCATCCATTCTTCTTGCCACCTCACCAGTAATTACATTTGCCCAGGGAGCCAGTGATGTTTTGCCTGCCAAATTCATTTAATATTTTAGCATACCTAACTTGACTACTTTTTCTCCTTCCTTGGCTTCTCAAATATTTTAATGACTGTTCATTTTATTATAAAAATTCAGGCTAACAGCATTTTGTGTGAGGACTTACCTAGTTTGAAATCTGTCTTTATTTCAGAAACAAATGCCTGATGGGAAATAGATTAAGACATGTCACAATGAAGTCCCAAAAAAGCTCATCATATTTAATCAGATAATCAACTTATAAATACAATTTAAGAAACATGTGGCAGAATTAATAACCTCATCAACCAGAGCCTTTACTCCCAAGCTAAGGCCATGGATAAGAGCAGACCAATGTTCCTGATCCCTGTAGACAGGGAGTTCTCAAAGAAAAAAGGAATAGCAGACTAGGTAATTTGAACTAACCCTCTCACTGAGGACAACTAAAAAAGCTACACCAAAAAAATAAAATAACTTATGAAATTATGTAGTATTGCTAGGCCAAGACTAGACAAGAACTGAGAAAGGTAAGCCCAGCCACTTAAAACTGCATTTTTTCTAAAGGCACTTGCCTGTGATGGAAAGGAAACAATGAAGCTCATTTGCATTTTAGAGTCATCTTGAGGCCAAAGAGACAAAAACCAAAGTTTGGATACTGCCAAGGGACGGGACTCTGATAAATCAGTTTCCACTTTCAAATAAAATTATGAAAAACATGCCCTCAGGATAGATGTGAACTAAAAATAAATCAGCCAGAGCAGGGACTTGTAATCTAGTCTCCAATCAGCAGGATATCCAGGAATCTTAAACTTTGCATCAAGATTAAGAGGTCCCAGAATGGTAGCTCTCCAAAACACCTAGCTGAACCAAATGAAAGTCCTCTCTGGGAGAAGCCACCATCACCCTAGGTATCAAAATATTTTCCCAAATGTCTTTTAAAAACAATGTGCAGCACAGACTTAAAGATAACTAAGCACACAAGGAAATAAACACCCCAAGCAAAAAAACAATATAAATAATAAGTAACAGAAATGACTCACATATATAGTTTACCCTTGAACAACATGGACTAGGGGCACCACTCCCCATGCAGGCAAAAATCTATGTATAACTTCTGACTCCTCAATAACTAATTACTAAGAGCCTACTGTTGGCCAAAATCCTCACCAAGAATATAAACAGTCATAAAGTAACCTCCTGGGTAACTCAGTGGGTTAAGCCTCTGTCTTCAGCTCAGATCATGATCTCAGGGTCCTGGGATCAAGCCCCACATTGGGCTGTCTGCTCAGCAGGGAGCCTGCTTCTTCCTCTCTCTCTCTCTGCCTGCCTCTCTGCCTATTTGTGATCTCTCTTTCTGTCAAATAAATAAAAAATCTTTAAAAGAAAAAAAAGCATAAGGAAGAGAAAGCACATTTACAATATTGTATCAAAAAGAAAATCTACATGTAAATGGACCTACCTGGTTCAAACCCACATTGTTCAAGGGTCAACTGTATACAAAAACTGTGTTTATTAAGTTGAAAGAAATAAAGGCCAAGATTTAAATTTTAAGCTGAAACTGAAAACTGTAACAATAACAAAGATAATGAGAAGAGAAACAAGTAAAAGACTAAAACTGAAAATTGTAATTCTTAAAATTAAGAATTCAGCAAATGGTCTGAATAATACATTGCACACAGAAAATTAGCCAACTAAAAGAGTGAAAGATCAAATGAAACTAGTATAGTACCAAAAATTCAGAAAAGAAAAAAAAAGGTACCTGGAGGATGTACTGAGAAGGTACAATAAATGTTCTGTTGGTGCTCCTCTTGGTTGTTCCTCCCCAGAGGAGAAAGAGGATGTGTCAGAGGCAATATCTATCTAAAAGAGAGAGTGGTTGAAAATAGTTTCACAGTGATGAAAGACATTCATCTACAAACTAAAGAAGAAAAATAAATTCTAAGCAGAATACATAAAAAGAAACACACCTAGACACATCATGTCAAAAAGGCAGAAAATAAAGACTCTGAGAAAATCTTAAAAGCAACCAGAGTAAAAAGAGCTTCGAAGCATCAAAAGTTAGACTATAACTAACTTCACAATAGCAACAATAGAAGCCAAGAAACAATGGAGTATCTTCAATGTGTGGGTGTGGAATTCCATATCCAGGGAAAATATCTTCCAAAAATGAAAACAAAATACTAACATTTTCAAATTTAAAAAAAAAAAAACTAAGTCATCCCAGAAGACCCATGTTAAAGGAAATTCTAAAAAAATATACTTCATGTGGGGTACCTGGGTGGCTCAGTGGGTTAAAGCCTCTGCCTTCAGCTCAGGTCATGATCCCACCATGGTCCTGGGATCGAGTGCTGCATCTGGCTCTCTGCTCCACGGGGAGCCTGCTTCTCCCTCTCTCTCTGCCTACTTGTGATCCCTATCTGCCAAATTAATAAATAAAATCTTAAAAAAAAAATATATATATATATGCACATATATATATATATACTTCATGCAAAGGAAAAATGATCTGAGGTGGAATCTGAAAGGCAGCAAAGGATAAAGGACAAATAAGGTGGTAAAAATATGGGGCAAATATGAAAGAATATTAGCTGTATCAAATAAAAATAATGTCTTGTGACCTTTAAAGTGTTAATAAAAAAAATTACCTAGAAACAATAGCATATTGGGAGGGTAATTAATAGAATTAAAATACTCTTAAGGTTCTTGGATTACCTGGGAGAAGGGTAAAAATCTTGATGTACTTAAGCTTTCACAAGTTATTAATGAAAAGTTTTGGTAATTATAAGTGTAACTTCTAATTTTGAAGGTAATCCCTAACAGGATACAATAAAATATATAATTTTTAAAATAACAGACCTTTTAAAGACGGAATCATAACTAAATTCAAAAGGAGGCAAAAAAAAAAAAAAGAAAGAAAGAAAATACAATGAGAGAAAAATAAACAAAGAATAAGTGGGACAAATAGAAGACACAAAACAAAATGGCAGGTTTAAATCCAAACACTCACTAATTTCATTAAGTGGGCAGAATCTCAGAATTAGAAAGTCCTCCTCAGCTAGTCACAGGAAGTGCTGAAACAATCACAGACCTCTCCTGGACACAGATGGAGGAAAGCCATCCTGTAAATTTTGCAGCTAGCAGAAGCAGAACAAAGTGCATTCTTCCTTGTGGCAACCTGATCTCAGAAGAAAGGGGAGGGGGAAAAAAGTGGCCGCTTCCTGTTCCCAAGTTTACCAGGCAAATAATTAACTATCTTCCGTCCCCCAAAGAAATGTATGAGGGAGCAGAGAGTGGTCAAGAATATAACAGTGATTGAGAAAGCTAGGGAAAAGTCAGCCCACCATTTTAAGAATATTTATTTTTTCTAGTCTAGACCACTATAACATATTTGTTTGAGAAGAGGTTAAGGACAGAGGAAGGGAGTGAACATATACCAGGCATATATATATATATATGTATATATATATATATACATATATATATATATACACATACATATATATAATGTGTGTGTGTGTGTGTCAAATCTCAAGAAAACTATAAATTCTCGACCAGGGTTAGGGAGGTATAAGGAGATTATCTCAGCTATTTCTGGGAGTTATTAGGACAAAAATAAAGAGTGGTAGGAACAGATACAAATAATTAGGAGAGATAGGGAAAAAGGATTGGTTAATACAAATTTTCAGATTAAATATAATTCCTTCAAGGCTCTATGTCTGTTTTAACCTATATCCCTTGAAAAATATCAGTTGCACAAAAGCACTTTTTAAGAAGGTGCATTTTTTAACTAAAATTAGAGAGCAGTTTCAATCAAAGGGCTCAGAGTTAGAAAAGATATCATCTCAATCCCTCCAACTTTAAAAATACCCCTGAACTAGCCACCTCAAAAAGATAAAAATATATTCTATATTTAAAGACCTCCAGAGAAAGATTTCACATGTCATCATCTCAGTAATTAATTTTAGCACTTAACACAAATTCTTTTTATCAACTAAATTATCATTCACAACCTTGAGAGGAATTTCTTTTAAAAATAAAAAAACTAAATTAATTTAACCTACATCTTAAATCTAATTTTTTTTCCTCATGGAAGATAAATATTACATGAGCTCCATAAAGCTAGTGGTAAGATGCCCTGTGGAACTCTCAAGCAAACCTCCCCACAAGAAGACTTACAAAAGGAGAAAGTTGCATGAAAATGAAAAGACAGAAAGAGCATCGCTCTTCATCATTATTGCTTGACAGATTGGGTGTAGTTGCAGGATTTATAATGCTGAAGTGAATTGCTTGACTTTGTGGAAATCAATGAAAGTAAAATTCAATTTAAACTTTTTATTAAAATAACATAAATTTTAAGATGTGACTTTCCTGTCAAAGTAAATCATCAAGACTGGTAAGGATTACTAGAGGTAGAACCAAAGAGTCATCATTCAAGCACATGAATTATACTCTTGAAAGTAGAGTGTTGGCCCTTTTGGGCCCATCACAAAAAGAGAAGCTGAGCCAAGTCCATATACTACAGGCACGCCATTCTTTCCATGTCATCAGTCACCAGAGATCATGATTGAACTGTTAAGTCAATTATATAGTAATTACCAGAAGATTAATTATTACAATTACTACAATTATTAAAATCAGTGAAATTTGGGAAGGAGCTATGGTATATGCTATCCTTTTCAAACATTGTGATACAGTTTGAGAACTGCCAATAGTATAAAGAATGAACCCTTGTAGCATGACATTGAACTAGCCCAGGCTGCTAGCTCCCTCTGCTGAACCCTACCCCAAAGAAGCAAAAGCAAAACAGTGCAAAAACAAGCAAAACAAAGCAAAAAACAACCAAGAAGAAATCAGATGCATTTAAAAAACTAACATAAACCTCCTAAGAGACACTGGAGACCTTAAAAGTGATTATGACTATGAGTAGGGTGGAAATGGCACTCTCACCAGGAGGTTTACAAAGCAGGGCCTGAGTTTCAGACTCCTCTCCCTGGATACTCATTAAAATCCAAGGTAGCAAGTAGCCTGGGTAATATAAACTCAGAAGAAAAAAATGGCATATGAAGAACATAAATGTTATAAAACAAAAAACAAGAAACAACAACAAAAAGCAAACAAAGTTGAATTAATGGAAGGAGCTGATGAAGAATTTAAAGGAGGCAATGGCTGAGTGTCCCACTCTTGGTTGCAGCTCAGGTCATGATCTCAGGGTGGTGAAATCGAGCCCCCACGTCGAGCTCCCCACTCAGCAGGGAGTCTGCTTAAGATTCTCTCTTTCTCCCTCTCTCTCTTTGCCTCCCTACCATGCTCTCTCTCTCTCTCAATAAGTAAATAAACCTTTAAAAAAAAGCAATTTAAAGTAGGCATAATACCAAGTACTGGTTACATGATGCAGAAATAAGAATTTTAAAGAAGAACCAATGAAGAATCATGAAATACAGGATGGATGAAGTGGAAAACTAATTTAGTGAGCTGGAAGACCAAGTCAAAGAACCATTCCAGAAGAATTCAGGGATTAACAGACAGAATATATGTGGAATATTATAAACCTACATAAGAGATATAACAACAAATTGTCACCATCTGCTTGGTAGTATGATGGCAGAATAAACAAAAGGAAGGAAATATTTGAAGAATAAATGATTGATAGCTTCCCAGAATCAAAGATGAAAGACCTCAGATTAAGAAGGCATGTAGAGTGCCAAGAGTCAAACAGAAGAGAGAAGATAAAAAGAAAATTCAAAATCTAGGTAACAATGGGAAAAAATAAAGGATTTCAAAGTCTAAGGGAAAATTCTAGGAGCTTCTAGAAAGAAAAAATAGTTCAACTACAAAGAGTTAAATTCAGATTATCCTCTTAACAAATATACTAGAGACAATGGAAATACATTTTTAAAGTACTTTAAGAAAAGAACATTAAACTTAATATTTTAAGTCTTGTAAAGTACATTTATTTATTTTTTTAAAGATTTTATTTATTTGAGAGAGAGGGAGCATGAGAGGAGAGAGAGGAGCAGAAGAAGCAGACTCTCTGCCAAGCAGGCAGCCTGATTCAGGACTCGATCCCGGGACTCCAGGATCATGACCTGGGCCAAAGGCAGTGACTTAACCAACTGAGCCAACCAGGCGCCATAAAGTCCACTTAAATAGGAGAAGGCAATAATATTCTTTGCATGCAAAGTCTCAGAAGGTTTACCACACAAAGACTTGCTGTGAAAACATTCTTAGAAAAAATATTTTAGTAGGAAGAAAAAAAAAATAAGCCAGATATCAAGGAAATCAGGGTAAGCAAATAATTCAACAAAGCTTATTTTGTCTGAAAAAATTAATATATGTAATAATCTAGAACTTAAATAGGTTGATACTAAATGGGCTTTCTTCAGGAAAGAGGGAAGTAACGGTTGTAGTCAGAGAGAAGACTCCATTTTACAGGTGAGGAAACTGAGTCAGAGAACGTTTAAGAAACTTGTACAAGGACACAAAGCCAGTTAAAAGCAGTTTAAAAGCAGTTAAACTCAAGCTATCTGACTCAAAGTACAGTCTTCAAGGGGAAGATATGAATATTGATAAAAATCAAGAACTATGAAAGAAAAAACAAACGTAAGAGTAGGTCTTAGTAAGGTTTAGGTAACCATCAGATAAACAAAAATTTAAAATGTAACTACCCAATCATCATAAGAATATTTGATTTATTCATTGGAAAGAAGGAGAAGAGGGGCACCTGGGTGACTCAGTCAGTTAAATGTCTATCTTCGGCTCAGGTCATGATCCCAGGGTACTGGAGTCAACCCCCCCACATCAGGCTCTCTGCTCTATGGGGAGCCTGCTTCTCCCTCTCCTTCTGCCTTCTGTTCCCCCTGCTTGTCTTCTTTCTCTCTCTCTCTGTCAAATAAGTAAATAAAATCTTTTGTTTAAAATGTAAAAAAAAAAAAAAAAGAGAGAGAGAGAGAGAGAGAAAGAAGAAGAAAAGAAAAATATTAATCAAATGAAAGTATGATAAGGAGATCATTTGAATTAAATGGTCTCAATAACTCTAAATAGGACCATAACTAAAATAAATGTAAATAGTTAAAAAAAAAAAAGCAAAGAGAAATAGAGTATCAAATTGGCATAAAAACAAAAAGATGCAAAAATAAGTTGTCTAGAGAGATACCCTTAAATACAGAAAAGTTGAAAATAAAAGGGAGGAAAAAGATATAATAGGTAAGTATTACCCCAAAAACAGAGGAGAAATTTTAATGTCAGATGAAAGTAAGTTCAAGGCCAAAAACAGCAGAGGAAAATATGAATATGATATACAGATTAAAAGAATATAAACCAAAAAGGTCCAATGATTATATCCCTTCATTTAGAGCTTATCATATTTCAAGCACTATTCTAAGAACACTTGATGTATTAATTCATCCAATCCTCAACAACCCCTTGGGGTAAATATCATTGTCATCCCCCATTTGGCAGAGAAGGGAACGGAGGCACAGAGGATTAAGACGCATCCACAGAACACTTTCAGATTGTCTGACTCAGAGTTGACATTCTCAACCTCTATTTTCTGCTACTCTTCTAAATTGTAAAGTAACAACAGATAGGTTTTTAAGGACATAAATCAAGAATAAACCATGAATTTATTCGGAAATTTTATCACACCCTATAGAAATTGATAGGTCAGGTAGAAAACAAAGTAATAAAACACGGATCAGCAAATCATGGCTTGCAGACTGGCCATCTACTTTTGTAAATAAAATTTTACAGGAACACAGCTGCACACATCCATTTCTATATCGTCTATAGCTGTTTCTGAGTTGCAAAAGCAGAGTTGAGTAGTTACGACAGAAACACTTTAACCTATGTTTACCCTCTGTCCTTTACAAATGTTTGCCAGCACATGCTCTAGAAGGTTTAAACAAAATTAACTAGTTCAACCACTGATACAAAGAGCATTACCCAGAGAAGAAGGTCTGCATATCTTTCACACAGTGTGTCAGATTCATTATTGTAAAGCTCTAATTCCCCCTGCCCTGCGTAATAACACAGCTGTCCAAAATATAACCCTGATCACAACATCAGAGAATTAACAAACACGAGGACCAAATAAGTAAGAAGAAAATCAGTGCCTTAAGAAAAGGCATTTAAATGTGACAGTGAAATGCACAGATCGCTGGTGCTAATTTAAATGAGTGCAGAGTTATGGACTAGTAAAATGTCTCAATGTAACTGTGATTATTAGTCAACATTTCCTGCACAATTACTTGAAGCACCTACTGCACACATCTTGAAGGAGAAAGCTGGTAAGATCCTGTGTATTGAGATGCAGGAGCAAAAATTCTATTCTCAGTTCTGCCCTTTAGCAGTGCTGTGTTTGGGAAAGTCACTTAACCACTCTATGCCTCAATTTCCTGATCTGTAAATTGAGGCTAATAATAATAACCACCTGACATTAGTAAGAGGGCATAGAGTCAAGAGTTAAGGTAATCCAAGTTTAAGAGGCTATCTTTTGTTTAGTTCTGTGACTATCTCCTAATAATGACTGTCATGAATGATGGTCAAGGCAGAGATGTTTTTATGATCAATACCACAGAAAGCAAGACACTTGTGCCAAGGTTCTCTGTGATAGGAAATCAATTTTAAGAATAGAAGTGCAAAGTATATATTCTCTTTTTTTTTTTAAGGTTTTATTTATTTATTTGACAGACAGAGATCACAAGTAGGCAGAAAGGCAGGCAGAGAGAGAGGAGAAAGCAGGCTCCTCTCGGAGCAGAGAGCCCGATGTGGGGCTCGATCCCAGGACCCTGGGATCACGACCTGAGCCGAAGGCAGAGGCTTTAACCCACTGAGCCACCCAGACGTCCCAGTATATATTCTCTTAACTCTAACTCTAACCATGATGCTGTTGTTCAAAAGCTTGTTCTGATCAGAGCTAAAGAAATAGGTTACCAGACTTTACCAATATTTAGGGAATCCATTTCTTAGCATATGGGCATCAAAAATAAAGACAGAACAAGAAAAACTGGCAAAGCTCATGACTCAAAGATCTGGTGTAAGAGCAGAACTTAGACCCAGAATATGTCATTAATGGTGCTTGGGGGAAAGTTTAACTTTCCATACCCTAGATAAACATTTTAATGTATATACTCAAAAAATAACCATAACCTCTACAACAAAGGAAGCCTAGAGAGGAAGATTAGAGTACGTCCATCACTTTAGGTAATGTTGCATCCAAGACTGTGAATCTCTTCTGTAGGAAATTTCTTATTGCAAATATTATCATTTATATAAACAGAAGCAACTGACTCATGGCTGACCTTGTGTATCATGGGCTTCATGTGACCTGAGACCCTTTATGTAAAACATGGGAATCTCCTAAGTGATCATTAGAAATCTTAAAGCCCATCTTTTTTCTAAAGGCTTTTTTTTTTCTCTTGTGCCTGTTAGTCCTTGTAGGAGAGCCTCTTCTATTTTCTCATCAAGGCTCAGCAATAAAGATCACAACTGGTCATTTTCATTGAGACTATTATTTAGAAAATTCCAAAATAAACTTTGAAAAATTAATAGTTTGAGTTGTATCACTGTTCTTGCCAAAAGTTGCACTGGTAAAATTAAATCTTGTATTTAAATAAATTATACTATCAGTTCCAAAGGAAAAATAATTAGAATGAGTTTATAAACACTCCATCTACTGATCTGCCTTTTCTTAAGGTATACTGAAAAAAAATACTTTCTATGGTTTCTAAATATTTTTATTGAATTAGGTTTAACCATGCCCAAAACATATGGTTGTGCTGATTTTCAAAATCATTCAAACAACACAAAGTGTCTTAGAATTTAATACATATTTCCTTCTGGCATTTATCTTCTGAATGTATTGAACAGTTAAAAAAAAAAAAAAGGATCACCTCATAAAATCTCATTTCTGTAGGCAGTGCTGGTGTTAATGCAATCAAGTAGCATAAACAGGAAAACCCTTATAAAAAATGGTTACCCGTGATGATTATTACTAGTGTTTAAATTTGTTTCTCAGGGATCACACTTCTTACACCTAATCCAGGATGCAAGACTGGATGATTTGCCTCTGTCAGATATTGAAGCCTGGTAAAATAAAGTTTTCATTTGGTACCATAAAACTTGAGACCAGAAGGTTATCACAATAAGTCAGGGAGGCAATCAGAACATAGAGCAATCTGAACAGAATATTTTCTTCCCCTCTCACTTCGGGCTGAAACCATGCCACCATGAAACATCAGCCAGTCTAGACCACATCTCTTGAAGGCCCTGACTTCCAGAGACTTCTGTTTGTTCTGCAAAAAATAAGTTTATGAGCAAAATCTTATGATTATCAATTGTTCTAAAGAGAACCATAAGAACTCCTGTACATTGCTACTGTTTGGCTGAGAGTGAAACTGTATTCCTTTTCGTGGATATTTTTACCAAAAAAAAAAAAAAGCCTTCTCCCTGATTTTCAGCATTTATGCTATTCTTTTTTTTTTTTTTTTTTTTTAAGCTCTCTTATTTATTTGAGAGAGAGAGAGAGCACAAGCAGAGGAAGCTGGCAGGCAGGAGAAAGCAGGTTCCTCACTGAGCAAGGAGCCTGATTCTGGACTCAGTAGCTGGACCCTGGGATGATGACCTGAGCCGAACACAGACACTTAGCCAGTTGAGTCACCCGGGCATTCCTGTTTGCTATACTCTTTATCCCCCAAGTACATTTAAAAAAATATATTTCTTTAAGAAAAAAAATTAGCCGAAGGATAGCTAGTGAAGAAGAATTTTCCCTACTGAGTTCCCTATAAGAACCTCTATGATTAGTTGATAATAGTTAAATATCAATAATATTTAATTGCAATAGGTAAATAAAGTTTTAAAATTTAAAAATGTTTGAACATTTTTAAAAAATGTTAAAGAATCGAAGAAATAATATTGAAGCCCCAGTCTCTGGAGATCTTGGTATTTCTTTAGATACTAGTTTTCTACCATTATCTTCAAATAATTTTAAAAAACCTTTTTATGGATAAAGAATACATGGTCCATATATACAATGGAGTATTATGCCTCCATCAGAAAGGATGAATACCCAACTTTTGTATCAACATGGACGGGACTGGAGGAGATTATACTGAGTGAAATAAGTCAAGCAGAGAGAGTCAATTATCATATGGTTTCACTTACTTGTGGAGCATAAGGAATAACATGGAGAACATTAGGTGAAGGAAAGGAAAAGTGAATTGGGGGAAATTGGAGGGGGAGATGAACCATGAGAGACTGTGGACTCTGAGAAATAAACTGAGGGTTTTGGAGGGGAGGGAGCTGGGGCGTTGGGTGAGCCTGGTGGTGTGTATTGAGGAGGGCACATATTGCATGGAGCACTGGGTGTTGTCCATAAACAATGAATCTTGGAACACAAAAAACAAAATTAAATTTTTTAAAAGAGGAAGAAAAAGAAAAAAAAACTTTTTAAATGTGTCACATAAAAATTAATCATTTGTGTGCATGGTTTTATACATATCTCAAGCAATTAATTGAGGTAAAATCTGAAGAAGACTCTTAGAGGAAATTAATTCCTGTATCTGTCTCTTTCCCACCTCTTTGCATTCATGGCTGGTGGATTTTCTTGGGAACTCACTCAAATGCTGTTAAACTGACCAAAGCAAGCAGGAGAGTCAAGAGTAACAAGAGTGGCACCTGCCAGAGGTCAGAAAGGAATGGCCACTACTGGTTATATTCCTTTTCTATTTCCAAATAGAGTAATATGTTGCAGTCACAATATCAGCTGTCAAATCTTACCAAAATAAACCAAAACCCAAAGGGAGCAGGGAACTCTTACATGGTCATTAACCCAGAGAGGTACTTTCTTAAGAATGAGCTCTGTGAGCTTTGACCTTTTCAGTCTCGTTCATTACCATATTCAAAGGACCTAAAACAGATATAATTACGATTTTTAAATACCATTGTTTTTAATTCTGTAAATTTAAACTGCAGAAAATAATGCCAACTTCTGGGTTCTGAAGATTACACACCATAAGATGTCTAATGACAATATAAGATAGACAGGAGGACATATACTGGTGTTCCCCATATGCGTAGCTAAAAATCACACCTGGCACAGAGCTGATGGATGCTTGAAAAGATTTTTGGATCAATGAATTAATAGTATTTTTAAAAATTAGATATGCCATTCTACCATGCTTATGTTAATGATTGGAAACATAAAAATATAAATGCTAAACTTAGAATTATAATATACCAATCATGGTCTGGTGTGGGGTTTTTTGTGTTTTCTTTTTTTAATTTAAATTCAGTTAATTAATATAAGGTGTATTATTAGCTTCAGAGGTAGAGTTCAGTGATTCATCAGTCTTATATAACATCCAGGGCTCATTACATCACATGCCCTCGTTAATGCCTATCACCCAGTTACTCCATCCACAACCCACCCCTGCTGCCTCCAGCAACCCTCAGTTTGTTTCCTATAAAAGAGTCTTTTATGGTTTGTCTCCCTCTCTGATTTTGTCTTTTTTTATTTTTCCCTCCCTTCCCGTTTTGTTTCTTAAATTCCACATGAGTGAGATTCTATAATTGTCTTTCTCTGATTGACTTATTTCCCTTAGCATGATACCCTCTAGTTCCATCTATGTCCTTACAAATGGCAAGATATCATTTTTTTTAGGATTTTATTTATTTATTTGACAGACAGAGATCACAAGTAGGCAGAGAGGCAGGCAGAGAGAGAGGAGGAAGCAGGCTCCCCACGGAGCAGAGAACCCGATGTGGGGCTCGATTCCAGGACCCTGGGATCATGACCTGAGCTGAAGGCAGAGGCTTTAACCCACTGAGCCACCCAGGTGCCCCAAGATATCATTTTTTGATGGCTAAGTAGTACTCCATTATGTGTATGTATATATTATTATGTGTATGTATATATGTATTATATATACATATAAAATATATTCTTTATTTATTTATTTATCCTTCTTTATCCATTCATCTGTAAAGGGACATCTGGACTCTTTCCATACTTTGGCTCTTGTGGACATATTGCTATAAACATTGGGGTGCAGGTATTTACCTAGTAGTGCAGTTGCTGGCTCATAGGGTAGCTCTATTTTCAACTTTTTAAGGAACCTCCATACTGTTTTACTGGCTGCACCAGCTTGTGTTTCCACCAATGGTATAAAAGTTTCCCCTTTCTCCTCATCCTCACCAACACCTGTCATTGCCTAACTTGTTAATTTTAGCCATTCTGACCAGTATGAGGGGGTATCTCATTGCAGTTTTGATTTGTATTTCCCCAATGCCAAGTGATGCTGAGAATTTTTTCATGTATCTTTTGGCCATTTGGATGTCTTCTTTGGAAAAATGTCTGTTCATGTCTTCTGCCCATTTTTTGATTGGATTATTTGTTCTTTGGGTGTTGAGTTTGATAAGTTCTTTATAGACTTTTGGACACTAGCCTTTTATCTGATAAGAATTTGCAAATATCTTCTCCTATTCTGTCAGTTGTCTTTTGGTTTTGTTGACTGTTTCCTTTGCTGTGCAAAAGCTTGTTATTTGATGAAGTCACAATAGTTCATTTTTGCCTTTGTTTCCCTTGCCTTGGGAGACATGTCTAGCAAGAAGTTGCTGCAGCTGAGGTCACAGAGGTTGTTGCCTGTGTTCTCCTCTAGGATTTTGATAGACTCCTGTCTCACATTTAGGTCTTCCAGCCATTTTGAGTCTCTTTTAGTGTGTGGTGTAAGGAAATGGTCCAGTTTCATTGTTCTGCATGTGGCTGTCCAATTTTCCCAACACCATTTGTTGAAGAGATTGTCTTTCTTCCACTGGCTATTCTTTCCTGCTTTGTCGAAGATTAGTTGGGTCCATTTCTGAGTTCTCTATTCTGTTCCATTGATCTATGTGTCTGTTTTTGTGCCAGTACCATACTGTCTTGATGATTACAGCTTTGTAATTGAGCTTGAAGTACAGAATTGTGATGCCACCAGCTTTGGTCTTCTTTTTCAACATTCCTTTGGCTATTCAGAGTCTTTTCTGATTCCATACAAATTTTAGGATTATTTGTTTCAGCTTTGCGAAAAAGTTGATGGTATTTTGGTAAGTATTGCATTGAATGTATAGATTGCTCTAGGTAGCACAGACATCTTAAAAATACTTGTTCTTCCAATCCATGATCATGGAACATTTTTAACCATGGTCTGTTTTTGATAATTTTATTCCAGTGTAATTTATGGGAAATATCATGGATGTTTGTGATAGCAGTTATATATTTAGACAAATTATTTTAGAGTTTTAGCCAGGTCTTCCAAAAAACATTTCATTTTGGGGATTTATTTGCATCTAATTTGAGTTTGGTCTAGGATACCCTTTGTTTCAGTTTGAAATGCTTTTGTAAGCAGGTAATTAACGAGAGAACCACTATTAGGGAGACTACACATAAAGACACTTACAGCTTACTTAGCAAGAAAAAATAGATAGTCAGGGTTCAACAATGTTATTAGGGATCCAGGCTCTTTCCAACTTTCTGCTTCCCCTTTCTTAACTTGGGGTTTTGTTCTTAATGCTTGTTGCCTCGTGTTCGCAAGATTGCAACTAGAGCATGAGGCATCACATATGCATTCAAGACCGAAAAGAGGAAGATGCTACACCAGATGAGTTCTCTGGTATTTGTTTCTTTTATCAGAAAAGCAAAAAGTTTTCCAGAAAACCCAGTGGAGATTCATTGCCCTGAACTAGGTCACGTGGCCAACCTCAGGTGGACAAGGATAAACAGCCTGGGCAAGCCAATATCTGATAAAGAACAGGATTGCCTGGCAATGGTTCTCTATTCTAGTGGGAGGTATTTTTAAAATTCTAGTGCCTAGGCCCTACTTCAAACCAGTTAGACCTCCCCCACGGAGGGGGAGCAGGAATCTGTATGTGCAGCCAGG
Organism: Mustela erminea; assembly: GCF_009829155.1. Taxonomy (NCBI): domain Eukaryota; kingdom Metazoa; phylum Chordata; class Mammalia; order Carnivora; family Mustelidae; genus Mustela; species Mustela erminea. The sequence continues at coordinate 109,566,819 of NC_045620.1, forward strand.
AATGAGAATTACAGACTGGACCATTCAAGAGTCATTGCTAGGATTGGCACTTTGTCATCATGAGAGAAATCTGGGTTTTGTTAAAAAGAGAAGAAATAAAGAGGTCGGGTTAGGAAAGCACGTAATCGTGCCAGCCACACCCTTCAACTTACTATTAGTCCCATAACTCTATTTGAAGATTCATTCTGATGTTCCTTCTGACATTCATTCAACAGACATTTATTAAGCACCTCCTATGTGACAGGTTCTGGGGACAAAAGATGGATAAGTTCCATAACTTGGAGACTAGTGAAAGGGACGAACATGTAAGGAAAAAAAAATCCATCAAAATCCAGTATGACAGGCATGAGGAGAAGAAGGAAATGGGAAGTTGTTCAGCTTTACAAGATGAAAAGTTCTGGAGCTCCATAGCCCAACCACGGAGATGACTACGGTTAATGTTGCACATTTAAAAATAGTAGATTTTATGTTATGTGATTTTTATAATGAAAACACAGAAACAAAACAAAACCAATCTGAGAGATAAATCCTAACAGAAGAATAAAGCTAAAGAGCTCATGGAAGACAAAAGAATCTTTTTCTTTTTCTTTTTCTTTTCCCTTGAGAATTTTTTTCATTCATCAAAATCTTGATGTGCATAATGATCCAACTATCTTTTTCAGTAATCATCTGTCTCTGCCCTGTGTTTTCATCCTTTCTGACCTGATCTTAGGATATCAACCTTGTATAGAAAGTGATAGATAGAGGTAAACATCAGTTGCTGCTTTCTGGGACACCCAGAAGACACCATCATGGGAGAGGAAGCACCAGGCCACACAGCCAGAACATCAGACCAGGGGAACTGCCAGTCTCAGAAATCTTGGAATCTTTTCCAGTTCTCTTTATAAAGAGGCAAGTATCTCAGGAAGGATCTCATTCATATTTTTGAAAATGTTTAAGGCATTTCTTAGCCTTTCCTTCATTTTGGCAAGCTAAACAATTCCAACTCTTTTTAACCTTTCACACAAGATTTATTTTCCTCAGGTCCTTCTTCACTTTTTCTTCCAAAACTTCTCTACTTTTTTTTTTAAAAAAAAGATTTTATTTATTTGACAGAGAGCGATCACAAGTGGGCAGAGAGGCAAGCAGAGAGAGAGAAGAGGAGGAAGCAGGCTCCCTGCAGAGTAGAGAGCCCGATGCGGGACTCAATCTCAGGACCCTGAGATCATGACCTGAGCAGAAGGCAGAGGCTTAACCCACTGAGCCACCCAGGTGCCCCTAAACTTCTCTACTTTTAAACCCATGTCAAAATGAAGTGATTATACAGGGTGCCCGGGTGGCTCAGTGGGCCTTTGGCTTAGGTCATGATCCCAGGGTCCTGGGATGGAGCCCTACATCCCGCTCTCTGCTCAGCAGGGAGCCTGCTTCCCCCACTTCTCTCTCTGCCTGCCTCTCTGCCTACTTGTGATCTCTGTCTGTCAAATAAATAAATAAATCTTTTTTAAAAATGAACTGATCATAATAGAAAAAATGCTATATTGACTCATAGAAATTAAATATGAAATTCATGGTCAGTTTGCAATCCACTTTTAGCAGTTAAGCTTAGAACAGCTAGATTTGGATTAAACTTATGCCTCATCTGCCTTCCTCCATTTTTTTCATTGCATTTGTTCCTTAGTTTTATCTTATTATTGAGACATTTTTTTCTCAAGTATTTGAGTATCATTCTGGTAGCATCTGGGTAGAAGGCTAACCATAATTTAAAGAAGAGGGAGGAATTTCCCAACCAAGTTATCACTTCATGCAGTTTTCAACAAAGTTATGTGCGTCAATGTTTTTATTCTGTGTATGATCAGTTTGAAAGAGCAAATGCTGACCATATTGAGCAATATATTTAAAACATATGGGTATCACATTGGTCTGGAATTGTTTGGGCTAACAATGGTTTCTAATTATTTGTTGTAAGTGCTCTGTCTTCGGAGGAAATCCAACTCTTCAAAACTGTCATTGTTGTTCTCAGTCCACAAAGAGTCTCTAAGTTTGTAAGAGTATCTCCCCCCTCTTCCAACACATACATTCTTTCACAACTTTAGAAACTTGTCATTTATAAGAAGCCAAGCTCACCGCCTCAGTGGAGAAGAATGCTGCCAACTTAAAGAGCATGTGTGCTCAGCCCAAAAAGTCTGGGAAATCTACACTAGGATCTACATCCAATGTAGACAACCAACATAACATCCAGTACAAACTACACACGATGTCCAGATAACAGATTTAAGCAATTCTGATTAATATGATTAATCCTTGTGCTAGTGAAAAGCTAGTACTATTTTAAATGTTGCTTGAAAAAACTAGAAGAAAGTGATCATCCAAAAATATAAAATTGAGACTGTTAGGCCAAGCCATGATTCCCTGATTCTAATCCCCATTAGTTAACCCGCTCTGGGTTGCCCAAGATTGCAATGTCTACCAGTGATTAAATATTAAGACGCTTGGTTTATATAAAATTTGTTGTTCCAGCTGAGGGGATAAATGCAGTTGAACCCAGCTGTTGGCTGGATTTCCATCATTTGAAATTGGCCTGTCTCCCCATAGTATGTCAGTGGTGACCACACATCCCTCTCTGTACATTTCCTGGTAACAGACCGACACACTCAGGTTTTTCTTACCAGCTCTGCTCTGAGTTTCTGCTTCTGCTGAATTTTCTCAGATCAGAAACATCCACAGGCCCTGTAAATGGTGCTGCCTCTTTTCCACATCACAATACCCTGATACTTCGAATCCTAAAATACCTCAGGCAAAAATCTATGTTTTGTCTATTTGTTTTACTTAAAGTTGGGATCACAGAAGAGGGTTTAATATGGTAACACCAGAAACAAATTTAAATTGAGCAGTGACTATCCTTAGAAATTCTTTAGGTACCACACTACTGGTTGGATTATCCCCACTGGCCTCAGTTTCCCACGCTGGTGTCCCACACATCCCTTTCCTTATCAGATTTTCCCTCTCACAGTATTCTCTATCTCCTGTTGATTTTTATGCAGAGAAGTTTAGTAATTTCCATATTTCTCTGGTTGGTGACTTGAAGCCTTGCTGAACTCCATCAAGGAAATTTCCTAAAAACTATTTTGTACCTAAGATAAAGCCAGCTTTTAAGATTTTTCCCAACCTGGCTACATTTAGATTTTGAAGATTTAAGATAATCTATATGGTATAAGTTAATAGGGTAACAGGGCAATAAAGCAACATATTGTGATAAAAATACAAGTATTATCTGCCTGTAATCTAGAAGCTCATCTAGTACCAAATAATGTCTGGCATTATGTCCTATTCTGAAGGTATTTCATGGAGGAACCAAATGACAGCCTAACCGCATGTTGCAGGTTGCACACTTTTATTTTGTATCTATATTGTCTGTTTAGCCAAGTAATTCATATCATTTTAAAAATTCATAACATTAAACATAAGTAGTATATATTTTTTTAAGATTTTATTTATTTATTTGACAGAGATCACAAGTAGGCAGAGAGGCAGGCAGAGAGAGAGAGAGGAGGAAGCAGGCTCTCCAATGAGCAGAGAGCCCCCAGGACCCTGAGACCATGACCTGAGCTGAAAGCAGAGGCTTTAACGCACTAAGCCACCCAGGTGCCCCATAAGTAGTATATTCTTAATTATTAAATTTCAAGCTTTCTAAAAGAAGAGTGTTGAAAGACAAGCCTGATTATGTATGGCTATATATCAGAAAAAGGTTTTCAAGGGTGCTAAAATTTTTTTTTTCAAAATAGCAAAAAATATCCACGAGCAAGGAAAAATTATTTCCCCCCAACAAAAAGAAAAATAGAGATGAAAACATATTTATATGCTTGCTTGCTCCATAGTCCACTCTCAATTCTCAAGGAGACAATGGGAGAAAAGTTGGTTGAATTAAGCCAACATGCTAATAAAATCTTCAGATTCTATTCTGCCAAATACGATTCACATTAAAACAAGGTACTCTCTATTTGTATATCTGAAGAAGTAGAATCTGTCTTTGGTTATTTTTGTTCATTTGTAGATTACATTTGCTTGAGTTTTAAGGTGATTCTGTTTAAATTGCTACTGTTAAAACAGGCAAAATAAATGACCATCTACTAGAAAGAGTGAGTCTCACCAGAAAATGGAAGAGGGGAATATCAAAATATGGGAATCCAAGCTAGTCTGGGACATTTATGCGGTTTTCCTCATACTAAGAAATAGGAAGATTGGTAATAACAAGCCTCTAATGGAAAATAATTCATAGTAAATATACACACAAATGCAGCACAAGGAAAAGGAATATTAAAACAACAATCTGAGTGAGGTGAACATAACTGCAAGAAGAAAATAACTTGATTTTATTTAGGCAATATAGTTCATCCAAGTAAATTGAAGAAAATTGCATACTCAGTCATTTGTTCAGTCAGCTAATGTATCAAAGAAATAATTTTCATATCCTCTTCCAGCTGGGACATTATAAGGGTCTATCAGATATAAATACGGTTTTATGAGCTCAAAATATACTTAAAACAAATAAAATCACATCAAATACCCTAGTGTTTTGAAATATGCATTAAATGCATGTCTTACTTTTCCCAAAAAGCACTGGGTATACTACAGTATATTTGTACATCAAAATAATAATGAAATAATAATTTCATTGCATAACTACATAACTAAAGCAAGATAATACATATAAAAGAATTATCTCTCTAGATCAAGGCATGGAGATTACACCTTTTGAATTTTGAGGCTACATTAAAACTACAGTGACATAAACATTAATGAATAAATAATGTTCCACAGGCAGTACTTATATACACAATACAGTGATTTTCTGCTCAATTTCCTCTTTTCTAATTGTATATTTAAAGGAGCACTATTCAAGGTAGTTACCATGTACATATAAGTGGTTTAAATGATTACTGTGTGACCAATAGCTTTTTCTCAAATTGCTTTTGTAGTTGCAACCATAAAAATTTGTTGATTCTTTCACAATCTATACTGACTTGTTTGGAATATGTGTCCAACAGACTTCTGTGTCCATATCTGAGGTTTTACCACAATGTTGTGACTCCACTGAATTCTAAAAAATCTATAAAACCTTACAGTTACTACCCTGGGTGGTGTGAGCAAGAGTTCACTGTATCCCCACGGTGTGTACAAACCTTGGGGAGATGAGTTTCAGAAGATGGAGAATTGGAGGGCCTGGGTGGCTCAGTCAGTCAAGTGTCTGCCTTCGCTCAGGTCATGATCTCAGGGTCCAGGAATCAAGCCCTGCATCAGGCTTCCTACTCAGTGTGGTGTCTGCTTCTCTCTCTCTTCCACTGCTCCTCCACACGCACTTGTGTTCTCTCTTTCTCTCTCTCTCTCTCTCTTCTTAAAGAAGAAGGAGGAGGATGAGGGGAAGGTAGAGGAGAAGGAAGAAAGAGGAGGAGAAGAAGAATGTCCTGATTTAGCAAAGATGCTCAGAGGGAGATGAAAAACCACCAACATAACAAGTGCTCACTGGGCTTCAGGATAAGTTCATTTATGCAACTCCACTTATTTATTAAGTGCCTACTATGTGCCAGGCCCAACTGTTTTCCTTTCCTTTCCATATATTGCACTGTGCTGTCATCCTTTATGTGTCTCTCTCAGCAATCCAGCACCATCACCATTACCACCCATTAAACTGGAAGTTTCTCCAAGGCTGGAACCTTGTTATATTAACTGATACACTAACATGGACTCAATAAATATTTATGAATGAATAAATAATAAAGGCATAAAATATATAAATAGAAGCATGCTAGAAAGGCAGCAGAGAACATTCTGGAAGATGTGGCATTCTACCTGAGACTTAAAAAAAAGAAATGGAAGAGAAGATGATTCTAGACAAAGGAAGCAGTATAAGCAAAGGCCTGGGAAGAGGGAGAGAGTGGGCATTTTGGAGAAGTTGGCAATTGAATGGGGAGAAGGGGTCTGGCTCGCCACCAATCCCACTCAAATGTACCAGAACACTGGAGGTGTGAGGGCGTGGACAAGCATGACATATTGAAAGGATCCTAAAGGTCATTCTGACAAGTACTCCTAGTTAAGGAACATTATTTATAAAGCATGTGGGGAGAATAAAAAGGATGCTAAGGAAAGAGTGGAAGTAGTAGGCAAAATTGTGAAGAAGTTATCTTTGGGGTCCCTTCTATCCCCTCATTTCCCTCCATTGGCCTCAATCCTCTACCCTTTTACCCATACCTCACTCCTAAGGGCCCCCACTGGTGTGGTGGTTATTACAATCTCTCCTAGATGAGGAGGACTTTCTTAGAGGAAGTTACATTCCATTTAGTTACATTCCATCCAATTCAGCACAAATTAACTGAGAAACTACCATAGGCAAGCCAGATGCTTGTTATGGATGTTCAGATCAATGAAGTCATCCCATCCTTAAAGATCTCACAACCTAAAGCATTTGCATTTTAATATCTAAGTACATATATCAAACACTTTTTAAAAGATTTTATTTATTCATTTGAGAGACAGAGAGAGCTGCATGAGAGCACAGGTAGCTCTCTCTGCTGCCTTTCAGTGTTACCACAGCATCTTGGGTACATACTTATTAAATCAATCATACCATTCTCAAAACCCCTTAAAGTCCAAACCCTTGCTCACTCATATTAGCATCCTCAAGGCTTAGTGTGAGGCCTGGCAGAGAGTGGGTACCCAGTATTTACTGAACTATGTCTGGGTGCTCACCATCTTGGGGACAGAGTGTAGGAAGTACTAAGGAGGTTTCATGGGTTTCCCCCAGACAGACTTGAGTGTCAGGAATCCCAGAGCATAAAGAAGTTGGGATGAGCTATGTCAACTGCCAAAAGAACGAGAACATAGTCTGGAGACCAAAAAAAAAAAAAAAGAAAAAGAAAGGAAAAACAAAAAAGAAAGGAAAGAAGGAAGGAAAGAATTTGTCAAAATGAAAGGATGTGAGAAGTTGTTTTAGGACTGAAATGTTGAAACACTTGTGTTGCATAATGCCATAAGAATTTTCTTACTACTGTGCCAGTAGACCAGGAGCTGGGGTGGGGTGGGGAGGAAAAGAGGGAGACCCCTTATTTGCCTAGGTCCCTCTGGGAAGCACATGAGAAGCACTATTTAATAGTTTCTATATGTCTTCATATAACTACATATATAACTTCTTTATAACTTCATATAACTGCAGAGCTAATGTAATGCTGTCCACTTTGTAATATGGATTCTACTCCTCCCACGTAATATTTTCATTGCCAATTCAAAATTCAAAATTAAAGAAGTCCCTTCAATACTGTTAAGAGAGACAATTAAATCAGGTGGCCTAAACTGGATGGTGCATTCATTACCTTAGTAGAGCAAGAAATGTGACCTATTCCATGAACATGAAAACATTTAGTTAGAGAATAGGAATTTCTGCTCTGGGTCACAAGGATTCCCAGCTTTGGCCCAATTCTTGGTGTAGACAGATAGGCCTCCTTATTTTAGCAGAGTAGTGGGGCGGGAATGAGAAGAGGAGTGGAGTAAGTCTGGAGAAATAGAAGAAAGCTCATTACACTGGCCATCAAGACCAGCCTCAGCTGTGCTACTAACTGTACCTTGGCCTGTCTAGGGATCAACTTCCTCAGTTTCCAAAAATAAGACAGATGGATTAGATGATATAGATCCTTTTTGTAGATCCAAGAACAGATCCCAACTGTACCCCTCCCATCTGTGATTCTAAATAGTCCCACAGGCCTAATCAGGGAAGTTCCAAGCAGTTAGCCAAGCAACCCACAGGCTCGCCTCCCAGGGTACCACACCCCCTAACCCCACCTCCGGCTCCACCCCGCCCTCCGGCCCCGGCGCACACCGCCGGGAGCGCGGGGACGCGCCGTGCGCGCGCCCCAGGCCACGTGACCTCGAGGCGCGGGGCCGCGCGGGCCGCCATGGTGGCATCGCCGACCCGTTCCGGCTGGAGCCCCACAGCCGGCGCCAGGTTTTTCTGCACCGCGGGCCGCGGCCTGGAGCCCTTCCTGATGCGGGAGGTGCGGGCGCGGCTGGCGGCCACGCAGGTGAGTCAGCCTCACTGCGCGGCCCGGCGGAAAGGAGGGCGGCCCTGCTCCCTCCGTGCCCGGGTCCGTGTAGACCCTGGAAAGCGACGCGAGTCCCCAGCTTTCAACCGCCGGAGCCACCGAGGCTACGGTCCTGGGCCTCGGAGTTCTGACACATCCTTTAATTAGTGCTGGAAAGAACCGCCAGTCGTTCTCCCCTCTCCTCCTAGGACCGCTTATCTCACGTCTGTAGTTTTATTAAGGGGGGGGAGCGTTGAGCGAAGTTATTTCCTAGATTCTTTAACAGAAGGTATAGGATAGTGCCCCTGTCAGTGAGACCTGACTGAGTTAGAAGCCTTTCTCCATCCTTTACATACAAATGCTATCTTCAGGTTCGGTTACTTGAGCCCTGCCAGTTTCCTGATCGCCACTGTATTCACTTCGTAGGATTGTTGAGAGCATTATATGATAAAGGGTATCTCAACTACCCCGAGTAAATAGCAGCTACAAAGTAATAACAGTCTTGGAGGCCTCGCAGTCCAACTTCTGGAGGAAGTTAACAGTCGGTGATATCTATCTGTTCCTTTCAATGAGATGAACGAGGTTTGGAACTTGAGTTTAGTTCTAGAAACTGCGGGACTGGTTTCTTGAAAGCAGAGAGGAAAGATGTAATCGAAACAAGACTCCCGTAACGTGGTGGGCTCTAGATGACAGTGTGCATGATGTGTTTTTGGAAAAGGAAAACTTACTAAATGAAATTGACCACGCCGCTCTAGCAACCCCTTACAGCGCGAGCCACAAAAGGATTTTCTGCAGTGAGGGAGGTGGAGGCCTGGAGGATTGAGGGGGTCATGAAAAATGGTATCGGTTTGGGTCACAGAACTTAACAGAATGCTGAATGTAGCTAATCTTAAAAAGCAACAGTGTAAGAACTGCGGACATTAAGTAAACATTTAGTCTCTGTCAGGCCCATGTTCTTTGGTCTTTACTCTGTATTCACCTGCTTAATTTTCACAACAACCCTGTGAGGTAGGCTCTACATTTAACAAGAAGGAAAATGAAGCGTAGGTAAGTCCAATAAATTATTCAAGTCATGTAAAGTGGTAGACGTGGAATTTAAACCCAAGCTGCCTGAACTCAGGCATGAATATATAATCATGTCCAACCCAGGCAGGCCAGAACCTGGGTCCAGTTCCTTGGCTCCTGTGCGGCTGTTACATCATGCTGCACTGATTTGAGGGGGGAAAAAAAAAAAAAAGAATGTTAACTTAGAATTCTTAGTATGAAAAATAGAAGGCTTGACCCAAATGGAGTTACCTTCTCTGTTCTCCATCTTCTCTAAAGACAGAATGAGACATGGAGGACTAAAGTGTTCATCACAGAAACAAACAAACAAAAAAATCAGTTCATTATAGGGACGAACTTCTTGGCAATGAGAAGAATTAAATACCAAAAGATTTAAGGATTCGTATTTTGATTGCGTATGTTTTAATGATAGATATGCTGGGACGCCTGGGTGGATTAGTCAGGTAAGTGTCTGCCTTCGGCTCAGGTCATGATTCTGGAGTCCTGGGACTGAGTGCCATTATCAGGCTCCCTGCTCAGTGCGGAGTCAGCTTCTCCCTCTCTCCCTCTCCCTGCTCCTTCTGACTCTCTTGCTCACTCTCTCTCTCTCTAAGATAATTAAAAATCTTTAAAAAAAAAAATAATAAGGATAGATATTCTTGGAAATGGAATCTGAACAAATAACCTGTGAAATTCCATCTCAGTTTCATGATATAAACTCTCAAAAGTTAAGGCAATCCTGAAAGAATAATGATAGCATCTAACGTTTATAAAGCACTTAGAGTGTGTCAGACACTTTTACGTACATTGGATATGATTTAATCCTCAAAAGAATCCTATGTGAGAGGTCATTTTCCCCTCCATTTTACAAAGAAATAAAAAGAAAACTGACTGCTACATGGTGCAGCCGGGACTTGTATCTGAAGCTTTTTTGCTTTGAAGCCTGTGTGCTTTACAACTACGTTAAATTATGGTGGGATACCGTCCGGAAGCATGTAGGTTATTTCTGTAACAGCATGGAAAAGAGTGTGTGTAGACTTTAGAGGCCAAAGATATGTTCAAATCTTAATCTTTTATAGATTTTTAAAATTTGGGCAAAATACTCAAATTTCTGAGCCTCACTTTCCTTGGATATAAAATGGAGATGATAATACCTACTTTAAAGATTAGAGCAGGGGTGCCTGGGTGGCTCAGTCTGTTAAGCATCTATTTTCAGCTCAGGTCAGGATCCCAGGATCTTGGGATCAAGCCCTACATTGGGCTCCCTGCTCAATGGGAAGCCTGCTTCTCCCTCTCCCTCTGCTGCTCCCCCCCACCTCCCCCACCCCCCACCCCCCACACCCCACACCCCCACACCCCCCCCTCCCCCGCTTGTGCGCTCTCTTTCAAATAAGTAAATAAATAATCTTCAAAAAAAAGGATTAGAGCAATCCTTGAGATAAAGATTGATAGCATGTGGAACACAATGTCTTGCAATTAATAGGTGATCAATAAATGTTCCCAAAGAATGAGTTGCACAGTAATACTTAAAATCATTCACATGGTAACAAGAGTCTGTTAGAAATTTTGGTTTGCTTCAAGATATTGATGTAAAATCTGAATTTACAAAACAAATTAATTCAGAAGTGATTGTTTACTTTTACAAATGAACCACACCTTTCTAATCAGTGTTCTTCCACTTTTAGTGGAAAAACATGGGGAGCTTGTTGAAAATGCGTGTCTCTAGTTACCACCTCCAAAATTGTTTCTTCCAGTAGAAATGAACATAAGCCCAGTCATTTGCATTTTAACTCGCAAACTCTTCCCCCGATTTAGGTGCTTCCCTGAACATGCAGCTTGCGATAGAAGATGCCTTGTGTATTCTGTTTAGCTTTTTATCCTGGAGAATTTGAAACACACACTAAAGTAGAATAGTGTCGTGAATTATCACATACTCATTGACCGGCTGCAAGAACCATTCCAGAGTGAATTCTGCTTTAATGCTCCTCCCATTCCACCTATGTTATTTTGAAGCAAACTTAAGATAACTTCATCTGTAAATGTTTGTCTATATAGCAGTGGTCTTATCCACAGGAGCCGTGTTCCAGGGCCCCCAATGAATGGCGGAGAACATGGATAGTGCCGACCCTACATATACTATCTTCTACTATATATACATACCCATATACATACATATAAATTGGGCACAGTAAGACATTAACAATAAATAAAATAGGACAATTATAAATATACAGTAATAAAAGTTATGTGAATGTGGTCTCTGCTCACTCTCCATCTCTCTCGAAATATCTTATCATTCAGTACTCACCCTTCTTGTGATGTTGTGACACGACGAAGTGCTGAGATGAAGTGAGGTGGAAGACTTTAGGCTACTATTGACTGACTTTCTGACGGTACTTCAGGAGGAGGATGGGGCTTTAGGAAGGTGATTGACTCCGGTGACCTTACGCTGTTGACCTTACGTCAGAGCGGAGGTCGTCTGCTTCCTAATCACGTGGTTGAGCGCAGTCACTGCCAGAAGCTGTAGCGCAGATAAGGAGACTATCGTATATCTGGAATGAGAGAACTCCTATAGCATAATATATATGGTATAATATAGAAGAGAAAACATAATGGCATGAACTGCAGTATCATCACATATAAAAATATTTTTTTAGAGATCTTATTTATTTGACAGAGAGAGAGACAGCCAGGGAGAGCAGGAACACACACAGAGTGTGAGAAGCAGGCTCCCAGTGGAGCCAGGAGCTCAAAGCGGAGCTGGATCCCAGGACCCCGTGGTCATGACCTGGGCTGAAGGCAGACGCTTAACGACTGAGCTACCCAGGCACTTCTAAAAACGATTTCTTATCAAATATCTAGTCTGTTCAAATTTCAACTTGTCTCACTTTTGTTTTTAAGTTTGTGTATTTGGATGAGGATGCAAATAAGGGCCATGCATTATGACTGGCTGATATTCTTTTAAGTATCTTTTATTTTTCCAAAAAAAAATTTTTTTAAGCCTGTTTTAATTTATAGATTTTCCCTTCACCTCTCTTCTTCCACCCTGCAATTTATTATTTGTTAAAGAAGCAGAGTTGTTTGTCCCATAGTCTAGAGCAAGGGCCAGACAACTTTTTCTTTAAAGATCCAGATGGATATTTTATGATTTCGTAGGTCACATATGTGGATCACTTTGTGGTTTCTGTTACACGTTCTTTGTTGTTGTTTGTTTTTACATCCCTTTAAAAATGTAAAGACCATTCTTAGCTCGGCAGACCTCATTTTCTGACCCCTAGTCTAGAGCTATGCTATCCAATAGGATGTGGTGGCTAGAATTAAGTTAAAAACTCTCTAAGTCATATTTCAAGTGTTCAGAAGCCACATATGGCTAGTGGTGACTGCATGGGACAGCACAGATAATGGAACGTTTTTGCATCATGGGAAGTTGTTGGACAGCCGTGCTAGAGTTTCCCCTGGTCTAGATATTGCCAGTTGCATCTCCATGGTGTAGTTTAACATGCTTCTCTGTTCTTTCTGTTTCCTGTAAATTGGGATCTTGTAAGTTTTATCTAGAGTTTGGTCAGATTCAGGTTAGATTTTTTTGTTTCCTCCTGGTGGCAAACTTTATAGGTTCCTGGGTATGTTTAATAAATATTTAATTTATATTGTATAATTAATAAAATATATTTTATATACACATGTAATATATATTTATTTTACCTGGACTACTTTTATTTAAAGAAATATATTGGTAAAAATTAAGCTTTACTTTATAACAATGTTTAATGTATTAAATAATGTTGTTTATTATAACAATAATAGCAAGAATATTTTTAAGATAAAATCAATAAAATAGAAGTGTACCTAATGCCAGCTAGCCAGAAAGGCCCTGTCAGTGAATTAATTGGTCCTCATAAACCCATATAGCAAAGACTTTTAACTTGGGTCCGAACCTGAATAAGTCAGCCAGTTTTTTATTTTTTAGTGGGATGTTGGTGATGGAGGGTAGTGGGGTAGATCTAACCAAATAACCAGATAGTTGGATTATTTCATAGTTATTTTATTTAATGGGGTAATTGTATACGGTTGATTTTTTTTTTTAAGAGTCTCTTCATTTTTGGGGGGGAAATTTCTTGAATTTTTTAAATTAAGTAAATTGTATTTTTTCAGTTCTCCTAAAATGAATCAGAAAAACTCAAGTACCACCTTAGCTCTTCACTTAACAATTTAAAATTAATTCTAAAACAAAATGGCATCTGTAGAATTAGGAGAACTTTGATATCACGTATCCTCCTAAGCATTTTTACCTAGGCTTAAACGTTTAGTTTTTGTGTTAGATTTGAATGCCTGAATTTTAAAAGGAAGGCAAAACCACTAACTGCTTAGATATGCTAGCTGACAACAGAACTGTTTTTACTTTGATAAAGACTGTTATTTCATCTTCAAAAGTGTTAGACATAAAACCAGCTGGTTTTAGACACTTGGTTATGATTTAATTCCAAATGGAAAAAACAGATTGTATATATAAATAAATTTTCAAATAACAAATATTAGGATGAAATATCCTGAAATGCCACATTTCTCCCCTGGGTATTGTAACTGAAATATGACCAATTATAAGCAGTAAACTAAAGAAAAAGATTAACACCGGCTTCAGCAGTTTTTAAACTCATAAGCACCAAAATTCATTCTTCCTACTGCTTTAAGGTATAATACTCTATGTTTACCTTTGGTGGAGGTAATGCTTTCATGATATATCATTATTTGATTCTCATAGTGACTGTTTTTCAATTTAGTAAACTGGTGGCTCAGTGGATTAAGCCTCTGCCTTCAGCTCAGGTTATGATCTCAGGGATCCTGCTTCCCCGACCCCCTCCTCTCTCTGCCTGCCTCTCTGCCTACTTGTGATCGATCTCTCTCTCTCTCTCTCTGGCAAATAAAATCTTCAAAAAAAGAAGTAAACTACTTCTGATTAGTTGTATATTACTTGTGAAAGGAATGTAAGCCTAATGTTAATTTTTAAATAAAGAGAATAATGCTGCTTTTGGTTTTGAAAATATATTTAGCATTTTAATGCCTCAAAACTTCTTACGATTTGTTTCCCCAAATAAATTAAGCCTTTAGTTCCTTTTAATTAACTTGATTTTCAATCTTGTTTTGTTGTTCCTCCCACCTCCCCAAAATGATATTTTTAGAGGAAGAACACTGTATAAAATGTTTCCCTTCATATTCACATAAGATAAGATCTTTCTACAATTAAAAAGTATAAATTAATATCTAGATCACTGACTATGTTAAAATCACTGGTCTAGATGTTTTCATCAGTTTGCTTATAGAACTTAAATCTTAAAACCATACATTTTCAGTAAAATATTTCATTCAGTTCCCCCACAATCTTGGCAAGATATTTCATGTCAGTTAGTTTGTTTTGTGACAGCTTTAATATCAGCTATATTTTTATGTCAGGTAGCATAAACTCTAAACTTTTAAAAGTTACTTTTTAAAACTTGTTTTCAAGTTCTAAGCATTTTGAGATATCTATTTAGTTTTGATTTTTGTGGGAAAATGTCACTTTTGTAATGAGAAAGAAGTTCTAGAAACTAGAAATTCTTATTTTTGTTACTCCTTATCCCCTTAAATGTTGAATCCTAAACATTATTCTCATTCCCTGCTTTCTCAGTCTGTCTTGGTCAGCTGCACTTCTAGTACCTAAGCTGTTTGCGTTTTATTTAATTTGTTTTTCCAGCTTTATTGAAATATAACTGATATATACCATTGTGTAAATTTAAGACGTGCAACATGTTGACTTGATAAATTTCATATTGCAGATGATTAACACCACAGCATTAGCTAACACCTCCACCCAGTCACATAACTGTCATTACTTTTTTGTGGGAGAACATTTAAATCTATTAGTAACTTATAATTATATAATATAGTATTATATGCTATAATCACCACTCTGTACATTAGGTCCCCAAATCTTGTTAATCTTATAATGAAGTATTTGGGTTTTACTTGATGTCAACCTAGGGCTTCCTCTGCAGTGATTCTTTTTCATCAAGCTAGAATGGTAACCCCAAAAATTACCATCCCAAAAACTTAATTAGACCATATCAGATCAAGAATACAAAAATACTTGGAATTTAAGTTCCCATTGGATGGGAGCTGCCTAAACACATGGGACCCTCCAAATTCCCCATTACTTCAGTTCTAGGAGATAACTTCAAACCATCTTAGTCAGCCCATGGTCACCATTAAATTAAGACAACCCACATCCATCCTGAGCTTGAGAGAATTGGGTTGATCCCAAAAGTTTTAGGGGTCCATTGGTATTGCACACCACTTGCCATACCTCACCAGACTCTATCATCAGTGCACTTTTTATTTTCATTTTTTCTCTGGCTTTTATAACCTATCCATCCTGTCTCCAAAGACTCTTTCTATGTGATGCATATTTCTTGCTGTTGTCTCTTTTCCAGCTCCACAGCCAAGTGTCTCATTATTGCGATCTCAGTAATCTGCTTCTTCCTCCAGCATAACAATCTACACTTAGTACTCTTCTAAAGTAATTTTTTCTGCTAGCTAATTCAGTGTGTCGCAGCTTTCATCAAAAGTCTGTAATGGTTGACCATTACCATCTGGGGTACTCAGATTTTCATGACCATTTATCAGGCTGGGCTGAGCTACACCATCCATTCACCTGACACTGTCAATCACAGAGCAAATTTTGCCGTACTGACTTAGAGTTTGCTTCAGCGAGCCTGTCACTCCCACCTCTGCATCTTGCCCTTTCTTCTTTTAGAAACTCTCTTCCCAAATCACAGGGCCCTTTTCCGAGACTTTTACTAATGACGGTTCCTTATTCAGGCTCTTTATTTTACCTTGTACCTAAGGTTATCAATGCATTTATTATATTAACTTTTTTTTGTTTTCTTCTGGGTTTAATTCAATTTATTTTCTTATAAATTTTTAACATTTTAATTTGTACACCAGTGTATAGGTATTAAATTATCATCCATCTTTAGGACATGTTCTGGATGCTTCCTAGTAGACCACGAGGTAGGTGTTTAATAAACGCCTACTGATGATGTTAACCTTGGGCTGGTCACCTGATTTGTCCTAGGAGTGCCTGTGCATGCGCACATGCACACATACACACACACACACACACACACACTCTTTACAAAAGGTACCATGACATAGATTGTAATCTTGGTCACTGTTTGACTTCATACAGGTTATTTAACCTATCCAAACCTCAGTTTCATAATCTAAGAAATGGGGGTGATAAAATCTACCTTAGAAGGTTGTTATAAACAAGAGCGGGAAAATGTATTCAGAGTGCCTAGCACAGTGTCTGACAAATAGTACATATTTTTAAAATGGTTGTTTTTATTGTCCATCTAGACGCTGTGTTTTAATTCATTAAGAGCGGAAAAGGGAATTGATTCTTACTCTGACACAAGACTACATTAATCTTTTCTGTCTCTAGGTTGAATATATTTCAGGAAAAGTTTTCTTTACCACCTGTTCTGACTTAAATATGCTGAAAAAATTAAAATCTGCAGAAAGATTATTTTTGCTGATTAAAAAGCAGTTTCCACTTAATGTTTCTTCTGTAAGTAAAGGTATGTATATGCCTGTTGCTTTTACCCCCATGATATATTGTATTCCAAAGTTTTCTGCTTGATAATTAATTTGTAGCCATTTTACATTTTTAAGATTCATTCATACCTGTGGGATCATTAATTATGTTTTTTTTCCATATTTCCTGATTATCACCATATTAATTGCATTATCAGCTAATTTTTTTCTCTTTGCAATCTGTTGCCTATTTTCTGAGCCTTAGTGTCCTAAGTCACATTTCTTCCATTTTAGTTATGTTCAGACACCATCTCTAGAGATACATACAGTCAGATGCATTTATTTAGACCTAGGAGCATGTAATAATCCAGAATGCATGGCTTTGTAAATAGATCAAAACTGTCACTTTATACATCTTAACCAATGAATTATATAATTAGAAAAAATACTATGTAATAAAATCTCCTGCTTAGGGGACCTTAAATTTAAGGTTTTGAATAAATTTATACCCACTTATAAAGCATTACAGTTAAAGGGGGCTTAAGAGTTTCCCTCTCCACTTTCTAATTTTATATGTATGCTACTAAAATAATTTAAGGATTTTCATAGAAGCAAATATCAGATACTACTATACTAGACATTGCCTTAAACTTTGCTTTAATCTCTGAGCTCATGTAATATTGTGGTCTGTACTAAACTGTGTCTGTAAAAATACAAATGGCAAGAAGTCAAAACAGGTCAGAAAAGTTATTATACAGCAAATCCTAAGGTGTTATACCACGGGGTCATTATAATTTACTCCCAGCATTCCACACATTCTCATCTTTAGAGAATACAGTAATTACTCTTGGGTCACCTTGATGAACCTTGTTCATCAAAAAAAGATTACAATGTATTGAGTGTGCTGGCAGTCCCTAAGTTATGAATGGGTTGTATATCTGAAGCATTACTTTATGAAAACTCATTTTATGATGTACGCTAATGTTGTATGGTCTAAGATAGCTTCAGTATTCATTTTCTCTGTTTCTGAGCTTTGTTTTGCAATTTATTCTGTTTTTTTTTAACTTAGTTTTTATAGGCAAGATCAGTGTTATATCAAAAATCAATAATACTCTAGGTGTATGCATATATTGAAGGTATAGATATATATTATCATAGGACAAATGATCTTGCTAAAATATAAGGTAATTCTATAGAAATTTTAAAATAGTTTTGATGTTAAGTATGGAGTATAAGTAAGAACTTTATTCTGCACAATATTCTTATGTTAGATTATATAAATTCCAGATGACGGTGAACCCACTATTCACGTAGCAGTTTAGTAAAACATATTTAAAAGAAATAAAGGTAATGGAATTTAGGGGTGATGAATGTAATAGACTGTCTTTAAGGCTTCGGTATAGGACAAATTGAGATCTTATTTATTTAGGAAACATATTTAATGAAATGCAAAGACTCGTAAATGATGGTCCAGAGAGCTGGTTGAGTGCCATTTCAGTTTGGAAAAATCTTCTTGAACTTGATGCAAAAAAGGACCAACTTTCTCAAAGAGATGCTAACCCACTAAAAAGAAAAGTAGGAGAAAATGATGTCACCAATCCTAAGAAATTAAAAACAGAACCAATGCAAGAGCTACAAGAGAGCAGGGAATGCCAACCGGAAAAGCAAATGGAAGAAGAAACAGTGGAGCAAGGAGATTTTCTCATGAACAGAGAAAAATCTCAAGAAGCATTTCAGAATGAGGTAGTTAAAGCAGCTGATGACCCAAGCCAGAAGGACTTGACGTTCAGAGTTTCTTGTCGCTGCAGTGGAGCCATTGCAAAGACCTTTACTGCACAGGTATGCTTCCCTCCCAGGGTGAAGTTCCATTTTCTGAATTAACCACTCTTAGATTTAAAATGAGGTGGCAGCCTTCCACAGAACAGCCTCAGCAGATAACCAGGCCTAATTTCATATAACTAAATCTCTTTAAAAATGTATTTTCCTTTTTAACTTTATCTCAGATACTTTAGAGTAATGGTATGCTATTCCATGTAATGACCTCCTTTTGATACTTTATCCCCCAAAGTTTCCTTAAACTAATAGATATCCTTGACACTTGGAAATTCTAATATTTCTGTCCTAAGCTTTTGGAGTTTTTCATCAGTTCTGTGCTTATTAATTGGTTGCTCTATACTACACCTTGTATGTGTAATTGTCACCAGCACCCAGACTGCAAAAACACAAATACAACACGAAGTGTCAACTGTCTACAGAAGAGTGAACATAGTTTCCTTCAAAACACTTTATCATTTGGCCCTTACGAAGTTCAGTGATATAAGAGCACAGATCTGGGTCCTTTGGCCAGCCTTAAAATCAGGTAGACCCTAAAGACTGAGTCTAATGCTACCGTTCTGTAATTTGTCAACATATAGGATTGTAGTAGCTCAAATACTTCATCTTTCACCTTGCATCTGTTTCCTAAAAACCACAGTGATCATTTTTATCAATTCATGGTCTGGTTATTACTAGAATCGAGATTACACATGAATAGACATCAATGCCATAGGATATGTTGGGGGTTAGAAGAGGTAAAATGCAGCCTTCTTGCCTCGAACAGAAAATACTTTTGTGTCGTATTTTAATATTGTAACCCTAAGTTACCATCAGATAGTCTGACTCATACTCTTTAGTTTTTGCTTACATTTAAATGTAAAATTTTCATTTTTAGTGTCTTTTTCTATAACTTTTCTGCTTTTTCAGGAAGTTGGAAGAGTAATTGGAATTGCTCTTATGAAACAGTTTGGATGGAAAGCAGATTTGAGGAATCCAAATTTAGAGGTATTGAATGTTTGTTTTATTTTATATCCCTGTAACCTAATTGTTTAAAGACAATGTCAACTATCTGTACTGTACTTTTCAGTTTTGCTTTAGAACTTTTTAAAAAGCATGTCTAGATGGATCAAACAGTCTATTTTCTCTTTAGCAGTAGAATAGTGCAGGTAATTTTGTAGTACTTTTCACTGTGAAAATGTCTTATCCAAAGAAGATGTTTTGGGATGGAATTGTTTTGTTACAGTTGAATTTTTTTAAATTTATTGTACGGTTGCAGAGATGCTCTCTTCAATCACTATAATACGTAACAATCTCTAAAATAAAAAATTCTAGCTAATGTTAAAAAAAAAAAAGAATGGTTAAAATAAAGTTTAAAAAAATAAAAGAATGGGAAACCAAAAGGCCCACAAAAAAATCCAATATTATTGTAACAGTGACTTTGTTCAGATTTTGGGATCATGTTTTTCTTTTTTTTCTCTATTTTCAAAATGAATTTAATGAGGTTACATGAGATTTTTTTTCATTGAAACAAAGTGAAACACTTATATGGGGAAACCAGTGCTAGCTATAAAAATATTCTTCACAGAGCCCCTGAGTGACTCAGTCGGTTAAGGGTCCAACTCTTGATTCCTGCTCAGGTCATGATCTCAGGGTCCTCTGTGCTCATCAGGAATCTGCTTAAGACTTTTTCCACCTGCTCCCCCCCAGCTCATGTGGTTCTCTCTCTCTCTCTAATAAATAAACCATATATATATATATATATATATATATATATATATATATATATATATATTCACTTTTATCTGATAAATTTGACAGGTAGTTTAGTTATTTTCATGATTCATTGACCCATAAATTTATTATTCTATAGCTTTGAATGCAGTAATAGCTGACTGTATTAGAACATTTTGTGTTTTTATTTTTCAATGTTTTCATTTGATATTCTCACTTTTATAAAGTAATACCTGATGTATGTTTTTCATTACTGTCATAAAAAATATTTTGGCGCACCTGGGTGGCTCAGGTTGTTAAGCCTCTGCCTTCAGCAGAGGGCCCTGGGATCCAGCCCCATATCCAGCTCCCAGCTCAACAAGGTGTCTGCTTCTCCCTCTCCCTCTGCCTCTCCCCCAGCTTATGCTCTCTCTCTCTCTCAAAAGAATAAATAAAATCTTTTTTTAAAAAAAGAGAAAAATATTTTGACCTCAAGAATGTTTTGACATGAGGGTGTCCTCCTTCTGTTTCTTCTTTCCAGCTCTCTTATCTTGTACTCTGCTGGTTCCCAGCTCCCCATTTCCCCTTGACCCTCTATCACTGCCTCAAAATTACACTTTTCTCATAGTTTGGCTCCTAAGTAAATATAGCTCATTTAATTCCTACCAGCCAGTTAGTATAATTAATAATAGCTGTTAACATAATTGACAACAATAAAATCATACAGTAAAAACTGTGACCAAAATTAACAGCAGAATCAAATCTTAACAAATTTTGTTCAGCAAAATTCAGGGAAAAAAATTTATAGTGGAAGAAGCTAGTCTTAATAACATTTGATATATAAAAATATCAGTGTATCTTTTCTTGAGTATCAATTTTAAATAGAAAAGAATCCTAATAAATACTTTGGCTAAAATAAATAATGCAAAGCACTGGAAAGTTTAGCTTTAATGATCAAGGATTTAAATTGACTCAGTAGGGTCCATTCCAGGTCATTCTTTTCTTTATAAAAATATGTCAAAACTGGAGTAATTCTGATTAAACTCTATGGTAATGGTAAAAATAACCTTGGGGTCAAAGTATTAGAGATCAAATGCTCTTGAGGTCGAACAGCAGAGTTGGAATATGCCATAAACTTTATCAGACTATGAAAGTAAGAATCTAATTTTTAAAATTTAATTGAGCTGCTAATTATACTTGAGACATTTAAATCCTCTTTATGGCCTAACAGAAGAGGGGTAGTAGAGAGGAAGAAGCTCACTTACGGTTGGTAGAGAGAGAAAAGATCACCCTTGCTATGATGTCCTTGGCCTGAAGAAAATTTTGTTACCCTGGAAATATGTATAACTTGTGATGGTCCTGTGTGACCTCCAGTCTTATTTGAAGTTAGAATTAAGGTGTGTTTAGGAAGTCTTCTCTAGCCCACAGTGCTGAAAAGTCTGATCCAGTTGTGATTATTCAGAGAATTTCTGGAAAGAAAGACCTCAAGATGTCTTCAGAGCATGAGTCTCCATATACCTTGTATACCAAATTATCCTCAGAATCTTTCTATGCAATCTACTAAAAATGTACTTTGCTCAAGAAAAAATATTATGGAACAT
Source organism: Mustela erminea (assembly GCF_009829155.1). Classification (NCBI taxonomy): domain Eukaryota; kingdom Metazoa; phylum Chordata; class Mammalia; order Carnivora; family Mustelidae; genus Mustela; species Mustela erminea. The sequence goes on from NC_045620.1 coordinate 109,588,606, forward strand.
CTTTCCCTATATGATAAACAAGGCCTTGGATTTTTAATTAAAATATGGATTATTTATAAAATAAAATATAAAGTAAATTTAAAAAATAAAACAATTTCACAATGCAAGTTTTCCAGTTGTCAGTGCATTTGGTAAAGCAGTTCCTGTTTTTTTCTAACTTTTCTATTTGCTCTTTCAGATCTTCATACATCTAAATGACATTTACTCTGTGGTGGGAATCCCTGTGTTCAGGTAGCTATTGTTCTCTAAGCTTCATGTTTGTCCCTTAAAGTCTGTAAAAGTAAGAACTTTATGTTCTTATTTATAATATGAAACGTCAATATAACAGAGGGGGCTAATGGCAAAGCATTTAAGTTCTTTACTTGAGCCAGTAAAGTGTGTTCTTGGTGCTTAATGCATGTGATTTAATCTGGCTGGCTAGAGCTATAAAAGATTTGATTGTAATCATTCACTGATTATGTGATTCATACCGAAAATTATATCTAATTATTTCTATTATTAAATGATTTTCACAGGCCCTTAGTCTGTTAGCATCTGGAGTTTTTATTAAAATAGAAAATACAGCACAGTTCTTAAAATTCACATGTGAACATTCTACAAATTTCATTGCCATTATTCTTTTATTGTGGGAGAATATTTCTAGTTTTTAAAATCCACTTCAGGTATCTCTCTAATCTTGCAGAGTGCTATTTGATAATAAATGCAAATGATTCATTTCCCTATTCCAAAATATTTGTTGAACACTTATCATATAACAGGTACTTTTCTAGATGCTCTGGGAAGAAAGAGCTATTGGATGAAAATAGTGATTTCAGTTCCTTGGAAGCAAGTAAATGTCATTGGCCTCTTCGAAACATTTTATATGCACATCCCTGTTTACATAGTATAATGTGATTTAGATACCCTTTTCCTGGATTCTAGGCATGGAATATTTGTAAAGATTATAAAAATTTAATAGGAATACCCCATTAGCTCTAAGCTCACTTTTATGCATCTGTAAGCCAGAATATAAAAAAGAATGCTTAAGGTTATTGTAATAGCTCTTCTCAAGCTTTCTTGTTCATTGCATTAGAAAGATAGAAATAATATTTTGAAAACCCCTATCAAATCTGGAAACACTGATAGTAACCGTGATGAGGTAGAGGATAAAGTATGAAGTGAAACATAATGGAGGCCAGTGAACTCATTTGGGAGATGTCTGCTTCAGCTCTTCATTCCACAAATTATTTTAGACAATGCAATGTCATGCTTCATTTCATCTTTTGAGAAAGATGCAAATGAGCAAAGAACAAATTTACAAAAGCAATTTTTTTCTAGAAAACAGATTTCAAGGGTTAGCATCCATTCAGCCCTACTTCTCATACTACATCCATATCACGGAACAGTTATGTTCCTCTTGATGACTCCAGATCAGCAAGAAAAGTTCCTGTATATTCCATATGGGAAAGCAGGAAAGTATATTAACAATTTGAGAAAGGTTTTTCCCTCCTATATGATTAGATTTTTATAAGTCAAACACTTAAGAGTTTAAATTTTAGTTTTCCAACAAATTTACCTTCCTTTTTTTTTTTTTTAAGATTTTATTTATTTATTTGAGAGAGAGTACAAGTGGGCAGAGGGACAGAGGGAGAGGGAAAAGCAGGCTCCCTGCTGAGCAAGGAGTCCAAAGACAAAGTGCTCATGATCCCAGGTATGGGAATTCCAGGGTACCCTGGGATCCTGACCTGAGCTACAGGCAGGTGCTTTACCGACTGAACCACCCAGGCACCGCACAAATTTACCTTTCTAAAATACCCCACTGGCTGGTTAGACAATTAGAGAAGGTATTTTTGTAAAAAAGTTAAAATATTCCATAATCTAACAGATATTTAGCTGTATGTTAGATGAATATATTAAGATGAGTCACAGATGTGAGCAGGTTAGTCATTTTTATTTATATCATGATCTTCTTTACTGCAGAGTAATACTGAGTGTATCATCAAGTTCTTTTCTCTGTAGGGTTCCTTTAGCCAGCAGAGCTTACATCAAGACTGCAGGCCTCAGGTCTACCATAGCATGGGCAATGGCCTCTCTTGCTGAAATTAAGGTAAGGAAAATGTTTGCATTCTTAATAATAGCAAGCTCCTTTGCATAATCAGCTGATTGGTGAACATCTTGGTTGCTTGCTTTCTTGTCCTTTCTTTTTTTCTCTTTTTTTCTATCCTTTTCTTTCTCTTTCTGTTGCCCTTACATTTATGAACTGCTACAGCGATATGGTTTTATATATTGCTGAACTTCTGAGAGTATTTTGACTATAAAAAAGCTGAGTCCAAAGATAGCTACATTTTTATTATTTCAAATCTTTTATGTCACAATCACATGGCCTATAAAACCTCTACTTAAATTTTAAGTTTTTCTCTGTGACTAAGATCTGAATCAATTTTTGTAAGTATTCGGTGGATAGAAGAAAATGATTTTTTTTTTTAGTCAAGGAATGTCTGCCATATTACTGTTTTACTATCTGCACAATTCTGAAAAAGGCATTTCAAAATTTCATTAGGTTACTATATTTATATTTTTAAGTTTTTGCACTTCTACTAGTTGTCTTAGTCAGCTGATGTCTAGTTTGCTATATGCACATTTATAACTTTTACTGTTTCATCAGGAATCATGCCTTTTTTTTTTTTAAAGATTTTATTTATTTATCGGCGGGGGGGGTAACGAGCACAGGCAGACAGAATGGCAGGCAGAGGCAGAGGGAGAAGCAGGCTCCCTGCTGAGCAAGGAGCCTGATGTGGGACTCGATCCCAGGATGCTGGGATCATGACCTGAGCCAAAGGCAGCTGCTTAACCAACTGAGCCACCCAGGCATCCCAGGAATCATGCCTTTTTATTGGAACATAAAGTTCTCTTTATCTTGATTAGTGAGTTTAAACTTAAATTTCATGTCTTACATTTGTATTCCTTTCTTTTTCTTGGTATTTGCTGCATTTCTTTGCCACTGCTTTATTTTCAACTTTGCATTCAGTTTGTTTTTTCACAACATACAACTCTGTTTTTTTTTTTTTTTAATTTAATTTTTTCAGTGTTCCAGGATTTACTGTTTATGCACCACACCCAGTGCTCCATGCAATACGTGCCCTCCTTAATTTCCACCACCAGGCTCTCCCAACCCCTCACGCCCCTCCCCTCCAGAACTCTCAGTTCGTTCCTCAGAGTCCATAGTCGTTCATGGTTTGTCTCCCCCTCCGATTTCCTCCAACTCACTTCTCCTCTCCAACTCCCAGTGTCCTTATGCTCCACAAGTAAGTGAAACCATATGATAATCGACTTTCTCTGCTTGACTTATTTCACTCAGCATAATCTCCTCCAGTCCCGTCCATGTTGATACAAAAGTTGGGTATTCATCCTTTCTGATGAAGGCATAATACTGCATTGTATATATGGACCATATCTTCTTTATCCGTTTGTCTGTTGAAGTGCATCTTGGTTCTTTCCACAGTTTGGCGACTATGGCCATTGCTGCTATGAACATGGGAGTACAGATGGCCCTTCTTTTCACTGTATCTGCATCTTTGGGGTAAATACCCAGTAGTGCAATTGCAGGGTCATAGGGCATCTCTATTTTTAATTTCTTAGAGAATCTCCACACTGTTTTCCAAAGTGGCTGCATTCCAACTTGCATTCCTACCAGCAGTGCAAGAGGGTTCTCCTTTCTCCACATTCTCTCCAACACTTACTGTTTACTGTCTTATTAATTTTGGCCATTCTAACTGGTGTAAGGTGGTAATCTCAGTGTGATTTTGATTTGAATCTCCCTGATGGCTAATACTGATGAACATTTTTTTCATGTGTCTGTTAGCCACTTGTATGTGTTCTTTAGAAAAGTGTCTGTTTATGTCTCTGCTCATTTTTTGACGTGATTATCTGTTTTTTGAGTGTTGAGTTGATGGAGTTCTTTATAGATCTTGGATATAAGCCCTTTGTCCACAGTGTCATTTGAGAATATTGTCTCCCATTCCGTGGGTTGCCTCTTTGTTTGGTTGACTGTTTCCTTTGATGTACATAAGCTTTTGATCTTGATGAAGTCCCAAAAGTTCATTTTCACTTTTGTTTCCTTTGCCTTTGGAGACATGTCTTTAAAGAAGTTGCTGTGGCCAATGTTGAAGAGGTTACTGCCTATCTTCTCCTCTAGGATTTTGATAGATTCCTGACTCACGCTAAGGTCTTTTATCCACTTCAAGTTTATCTTTGTGTATGGTGTAAGAGAATGGTCAAGTTTCATTCTTACTATATATAGCTGTCCAATTTTCCCAGCACCATTTATTGAAGAGACTGTCTTTTTTCTACTGTATAGTTTTTCCTGCTTTGTCAAATATTATTTGACCATAGAGTTGCAGGTCCATATCTGGGCTCTCCGCTCTGTTCCACTGGTCTATGTGTCTATTTTTGTGCCAGTACTATGCTGTCTAGGTGATCACAGCTTTGTAGTAAAGCTTGAAATCAGGCAACGTGATGCCTCCAGTTTTGTTTTTTCTTTTTCAACATTTCCTTAGCAATGTGGGGTCTCTTCTGGTTCCATACAAATTTTGGGATTGTTTGTTCCAGGACTGTGAAAAATGCCGGTGGAATTTTGATTGGGATGGCATTGAAAGTATAGATTGCTCTAGGAGTATAGACATTTTAACAATGCTTATTCTTCCAGTACATGAGCATGGAATGCTTTTCCATCTTTTTATGTCTTCTTCAATTTCTTTCCTGAGTGTTCTGTAGTTCATCTAGTACAGATCCTTTACCTCTTTGGTTAGGTTTATTCCCAGGTATCTTATGGCTCTTGGTGCTATAGTAAATGGAATTGATTCTCTAATTTCCCTTTCTGTATTATCATTTTTAGTTTATAAGAAAGCATCTGATTTCTGTGCATTGATTTTGTATCCTGCCACATTACTGAATTGCTGTATGAGTTCTAGTAGTTTGGGGGTGGAGTCTTTTGGGTTTTTCATACAAAGTATCATGTCATCTACAAAGAGAGAGAGTTTGACTTCTTCATTGCCAATTTGAATGCCTTTTATTTCTTTTTGTTGTATGATTGCTGTTGCTAGGACTTCTAATACTATGTTGAACAAGACTGGTGAGAGTGGACATCTTTGTCATGTTCCTTATCTCAAAGGGAAGCTGTCACCTTTCCCTGTTGAGAATGATATTCACTGTGGGTTTTTCATAGATAGATTTTATGAAGTTGAGCAATGTTCCCTCTCTCTATTCCTTTGAAGCGTTTGAATCAGGAACGGATGCTGTATCTTGTCAAATGCTTTTTCTGCATCAATTGAGAGGACCATGTGGTTTTTCTCTCTTCTCTTACTGATTTGTTCTGTCGCATTGATTGATCTGCGAATGTTGAACCACCCTTGCATCCCATGGATGAATCCCACCTGGTCATGGTGGATAATCTTTTTAATGTACTGATGGATCCTATTAGCTAGGATCTTGTTGAGAATCTTGGCATCCATATTCATTAGGGATATTGGTCTGAAATTCTCCTTTTTGATGGGGTCTTTGCCTGGTTTAGGCTCTGTTTTTATCCACTCTGATAGTCTCAGTCTTCCAGTGAGAGAACGCAGTATTATGACAGACATGCTTGATTATATTCCTCCTATTTTACTCTGTTTATAACGTCTTACACTGTTTCTTAGTTTTATTTTTGCTAATTTGATCAAGTTACTTGATAATCATTTCATTTCTGTCCTTGAGGTTGGAGATATACTTTATTGTTCTGTTCTACTAATAGTTCCTATTTCCCAGCTCTCTTGATTAAACACATAGGACTCTGCTGTTTCTTTAAAACAAGATACGAACTCTTTCCACTGTCAAGACACTGTTTTTAACCACCAGGACCCTCTAACCTGGCCCTCTTCCCTATCATAATATGAGGCCTCTAGAGTGCTTTTCTTCTCTTCTCCTGACTCACCTTACTCCTCCCTACAACGAGACCTTTGAAACATTTTTATACCCTTCAACCCTCAACCCCCAACAACTAGATTGAACTAAATTATTTATCATGTGTCAGAATTTCCCTTGAAATATGCCCCTTACATTTCAAAAGTCCTTATTTAGCACTTACATTAAACAGCCTGCCCTTAATCACTAAACTCTAACTGTGTTTACACACACACTTTTCTGGATAAATACACAGACATATCACTATGTATATAGCACTCCTCCTTGTTGCTCTTCACTTCGTCTTTTCCTGTTGAGGTCTCTGCTCTGGTTCATTTGCTGCTTAGTTAAAACCTTTTCTTAGGTAATTTCCTCAGATGTGGTATCCACATAATACACTGTCTGAAATTCCTACTATCCTCAAATTTGTTTTTTATCCTGGGATACACACCCATCTTGGCTGGATGGAAGAGTCTTGAGTGGCAGTCCCTTTCCTTCAGAGATCGTAGATGCTCTCCTGTTGCCATTTACTCTCCTGTGTTCTCCAGTATGATTTTCCCTTTCCTGTTTAGCTGTCTGTTCTTGCTGGGGGGAGGCTTGTAATACTCTACTCTTTAATCCTCTATAGTTCAGGGGATGAGTTAAATGGGTGATGGGCATGGAGAAGGCCACTTGTTGTGATGAGCACTGTGTGCTATACACAAGGGACGAATCACTAAATTCTACTCCTGAAACCAGTACCACACTATAGGTTAACTAACTTGAATTTAAATAAAATCTTGGAAGAAAAAAAATCCTCTGAAGTTCAGGAGTATTAGCAGGATACACTTACGTGTGTGTTTTCTACTCAGCCCCGAACTTGGTGTATCTGGCTGCTTGAGTTCTAATTCTGGCTCCACCACTAACTGACTGTGAAACTGGGGACAAGATATTCTACATCCCTGTGCCTCCATTGCTCATCATCAAAATAAAAATAATTATCTCCTGGTGGGGGCATCTGGATGGCTCAGTCAGTTAAGTGTCAGACTCTTAATTTTAGTTTGGGTCACATTCTCAGGGTTGAGATGGAGCCCTGCATCAGGCTCCACTCATTAGTAATGAGTCTGCTTGAGAGTCTCTCCTTCGCCCTCCCTGCATTTCTCCCCCACCCCCACACACGCACTCACTTGCTCTCTAAAATAAATAAATCTTGGGGAAAAAAAAAACCTCCTAGGGTCATGTGAGGATTAAGTGAATTAGCATTTATTAAGTGATTAGAAGAGTGTGTGGCATGTAGAACGTGTTTAAGTATTAGCTGCTGCTATGGCAATGATTATAATTATTAGGAATATATAATAATTATAAAGTTATTTCTCTGTCTCACACACTCTTTCTTTCATTACTTATTTAATTATTATTGCCTCAACTGTTTTGCTTTAGTGACTTTTTTAGCTTAAACTACTTTGTTTTTCTGCTTGTGAAATTATTAACATGTTAAGCTTCCTGGAGCTATCCTCCAAGTTGCTTATCCTTTCTCACATGGTTTCCATCTCTATATTTTGGGTCTGCATTTTGAGTTATTCTTGAACATAATCTTCCAAGCTATAGCAAGAGTCACAGAGATATGTTCTACTTTATTCGTCAGAATTTTTAGCTTAAAAATCATCATTTTTTTTGCTCTGAAGGTTTTGTGTGTGTGCACACTACATTTGAATATCTCTAAAAGCTCTTAGTTCTTTTGTTCGAATACTTATCTGTCTCCTCCAGGAGTTCCGTGTCACTAGATGTATGCTGGGAGTGTTCTGCCTATTTACTCTCTAGCTACTCACCGACCCCAGACCTTTGGATGTGCCATTATTTTCTCGTTGGCTCACTGGGACTCAACTATGTTTATTAAAATATTTTAAATGGCCAAAATCCTAAAAATGGCAGAAGGCAAATGGATCTCTGGTGCCACTGAGGTTGTTGGCAGGGTAAGAAGAATCTGTTAGCCATGCTGAAAACTTTTCTAAGTGAAAGCTTTTCTATTCACTGGTCTCCCTGCAGATCTGTAGATCTCTGAAGACCAGGTTCTCCCTGTTTCCAGTGATTTTCCCCCTCTGGGCTCCAGGGCTGGTCTCTTAATCTCCCACCAAGCCATAGCTAAGAGGCCCCATACTAGTTCCTTCTTCTGAGACCCAAGTGAAGCCCAAGGCTTTCTTTCTCTTAGCACTAGTTGCCTCTATGTCTCAGCATCACTTGGGCTCGGAGAACTAAATAGCTTGGAGCTGAGAGAAAAGAAGAAAGCTACTTTAAGATTATCATGTTCTCAGAATCCATGATTTTTTTTTATTTGATTTTAATCTTTAGTCCAAATTTCTTTTAGTGTAAGGAGAGAGAGTTATGGTTACCAAACTGCCAGTGATCTCACCACAGTTTATATAACTATAAAACTATATATATATATATGTATATATATACACATTTATACATATTATATAAATATAAATTTATATAACTACCTTATACAAGTTTGAAATGTTACCTTTATCTTGACATAAACATCCATTTGTCAGAAAAGTAGAAAGTAAATTAAAATATTCAAAGCTAATGTTAGATAAAATTTTTCCTTACTGTGAGTTTGCCTTGCTAGAACCTAGAGTAAGAATGGTTTCTCTAAATGTGATCACCAGCATAGGACGTCTGTTAAAGCATATAAGAAGTAGCACAGCACAGTTGTTTTGGAGGAGTTTAGCAATTGTTACAAGATTTCTTTTCCTTCAGTGCCCGCAAAGCTTGGTCACGCAGCTTCAAAGAATGAAGAGGTAGACCAGATGAAGAGTGGTGGGCAGCAAAGCCAAGTTTATTGAGAATAGAAAGCTTCCAAAGAGGGAGGGACCCGAGAGGTTTGCCAGTTTAGATCTAAGGGGTTTTATGGGCTTGTTGGCGGACTATTTTAATCTGATTCACTCTCCACATGCCTGTCACCCAGTCTGGTTTTTGTCATCTACCTGATCCCATGAGCAAGGGTGGAGGACTCCTTCTAGGGTGGTGTAAAATCCTTTTAAGGTAGTGTCTTCTTAGGGCAGGGACTTTCTTCATTATAATGACCCACAGCGTAAATGATCCCAGTATCCAATCTTGGGTATGTCATGGCCACTAACAGTGAAATCTAAACGGGAGGAGGTTAGATACTTTTCACCTTTACCACAAGCTGTTCTCCTTCCTACATATCCGAACAAGGAAAATCAAGTTCTGTAAGTCTTAGTTATTAATATAAGCATACAGGAATACTTGTCTCCTGCCCAGGTACCCAGATGTCATAGCTAGAGAAGGGCCTGATATTTAAGGTCAGATTACACCATGGACCATGTTGAGGGGAGGAAGAGCACAATGTTTGATACATATTAAGATCTTAATAAAAATTAGTTCTCATACCATTGTTATTTTTAACTGAATTGTCATTTAGATCCTTATTCTTTTTACTTAACCACCCCTTCATGGGGCATCCATAGGATACTCCCCTTAGAATTTCTACCCAGGGGAAAATCTCTCTCTCTCTCTCTCCTGAAGGACATTATGTTTCTTTCCATTAGGTCCCCTCTGGCTCTGACTGAAACTTGGCTGTCCACTGAGCACTCTGCTTCCTCTGTAAACATATCAAGGGACCATGGGCCTGGAGGTGGTAGGTGTCTTGCTTGCTTCTCATTGCTTCTTCTGCCCAGAACCTCTCTGTGCGTTTGAAGCACATGCCGTGAAATTATGCGCATGCGGATGTCTCTAGCTGTCCTGTCCTTTCTATGGGAGTATAAGCTGCTATTCCTATCATAGTTCTTTATGACCTCAGTGGCAACTCTGTAACCTGACCCTTTAATGTCTCGGTTTCCCTGCTCTAATGATCTACCCTAGCCATATCCTGGACCCTGTCATACCCAGGTATGACCAGGTATACCCAGGGTATACCTTCCAAATATCTCAATTTCAGGAATCCTGCTCTTAGCCTCTTTCTCCCTCCTGTTCAGTTCCTTTAGCATGCTGCCACACAGCCCCTTAACCCCTGGGACCTCTAGTCATTTGACCTTACTCACCATTGTCCATTACTCACCGCCTGTCCTCACCCCTCCTTCACAGCTTGGAGTCTATGTTCTACCACTATAGTCATTTCCTTGCCCACACTTTTCGCTCTCTTGCTTCTTATTTGACTTAAATATTGGAATCCGAAAAGAACTTCAACATGTTCTCCTCACCAAATCTACCAACATCTTGGAGTCCGTGCCCACATACTTTGCGTTATCATCGTTGCAGTAAGTGAATTGTCCTTGTTTCACTCCAGTACTTGCTTCCTGGATTCTATTACCTCATGCCTACTTCAGGACTTTTCTCTCTACTGCACATTCCCAGCAGCATGTACCCTTGATTACATATCTTGCAATTTAAGAAAATAACCCTTTCCTGAACCCACGTGCTCCTTCTCTGCTTCCCTTTACAGAAAACCTCTTAAAAATAGTTGCCCTATTTGGTGTCACTACTTCCTCACTTCCCCTTCTCTCTTGTGCCCACTTCATCAGGCTGTCGTCATCAGCACGCCGCTGACACTGCTCACCTTGCTTACCTGTTAGCACTTTGATCCTGCCATCACTCTCTTTCCTGAAATGTTTTTTTCCAGAGTTTTTTGGAACACCACTCTAGTTCTCCTCCTACATCAGTATGTGCTGCTGTCAGTATGCATTGCTGAATCTTCATCTACCAACGTCTATACTTAGGAGATCACTAGGGTCCAACCCATAGACTTTTCTTTTTTAACTTCTCTCACTTTCTAGATGACTCATCTAGTTCTCATGCTTTAAATATCATTTATGACTAACACTGAGTGTTCCCAACTTTATATCTGCAGCCTGAACCTCTCCCCTGAACTCCAGACCCATATGTTCAACAAATTACTTGATGTCCATACTTGGTCTAAGAGGTATTTCAAAATTAACATGTCCAGAACTATACTCTTGTCTCCTTAGAAGCTTCTCCTTCCCATCTCTTCCCATCTCAGTAACAGAGAACTCTTGCAGTTGCTCAGGTCAAAAACTCTAGTCTAATTTCTGATTATTGTCATTCTTAAACATTCAATGTCCAGTCCATTGGCTCCACCTTCAAAATATACGTAGAATCCAACCACTTCTCACCACTTTTACCAATAATACCCTTAATTCAAGTCACCATCCTCTCTTGCCTGCTTCCCCTAACTAGCTTCGCTATTAAGACTCTTACCCTGTCTGGTCCATTCTCAGTGGAGCATCCAGAGTGATCCCTCTGAAGAGTAAATGTCATGTTACTCTTCTGCTCAGAGCCCTCCAGTAGTTTCCCATTCTTCAGAACAAAACCAGAATCATTGCAGTACTTACAAGTTGTGACATGATGGAGACTTCCCCAGAATGGGAATAATTCCTTTTTTCTCCACGTTTCTGGTTTTCCCAGGCACAGGTAGGATTAGGCTTTCCCGGCCCCTTCAAATCATGTGTGTCATGTGACTAACAGGCTTCAGCCAGTTAAATGGCAGTGGACATGATGTGCCTCACTTCTACATGGCACCTTTAAGAGCCAGTACACCATTTGTAATGCTTTTCATTCCCCTCTGCCACAGTCATGGGCAGCACTCCAGATGGGGACCACTTGACCAGCCTGGCTTCCAGTAGGAAGCACAAGCCCCCGATGCCCTACCGTGGGGGTGTAGCGTGAGGTGTGTGTTGTTTTCAACCTCTAAGGTGCGGGGACTGTTCCCACGTGCAGCATAACCCTGTACTACCTCTCACATGACCACCACCAGGGACCTTCATACATACCCAGCATATATCTGCCTTACGCCTTTAACCACCTGAAACTCTGAATAAGGTGTAAAAAGCAATCATTGCTCTTGAAATTTATGTTTCTTTTATAATACATATTTATGACAGGCTAAATAATGCCAAATCAATATTTCTGTCTGCAGGCTGGTGCATTTGTTTTTGATCCAATGTGTGGACTTGGAACAATACTTTTGGAAGCTGCTAAAGAATGGCCAGTAAGTTCTAAAGTAGGATAAACCAAGCAATATACTTACTTTAATCATTGTACGTATATTCACTTCCCAATTATTAACAAGTAGATTATCTTTTTAGGATTATTGGTTTTGATGATATGAGTTGCTATGTCCTGTTGTCAAAATGGATTATGAAGGGTTAATTAAATTGCTTAAAAGACTGATAAATTTAGGAAAATGTGAACAGTTTCTGTGATTAGTCATGACAGACTATGCTAATCCCCAAATTCTTTAGACATTTGTTACTGTAAAATAAGGTTTTTTTAAAATAGTTTTTGTTATTGTAAAATAAGGCTTTTTAAAATAGTTTTTAAAAATTAACAAATACTTGTAATTTTTTACCATTGAATATCATTTTAAAGAAATACTATAAATTTGTTTTAACCTGAATTAACAAATCTATTAAATTCATTTTCATTATTTAAGAAGAAGCAAGTCGGTTTTCTGAACTACATAAACTGATAGTTTAACTCATACTTAAAACAGGACTTTCTTTCCTCATAGGATGTGTATTATGTGGGTGCTGATGTCAGTGATTCACAGTTACTAGGTGCATATGATAATCTGAAAGCTGCAGGCCTTCAGGATAAAATTGAGTTACTTAAAGTCTCTGTTACAGGTAAGATATTAGAAATGCAAACTTTTGGGAAAATGAACATATTTAAATATATTTAGAATCATAATATTAAATAAAATTCACTTTCTAATATAAAGGTTGAATATATCTGTGGAGTTAATCCTTGATTTATTTCCTATAGTATAATTATAACTTTTTTTTTGAAAGATTAATTATTAGTAACATTTATTCAGTCTCCCTAAACATTTAAGTGAAAGTGCCTTTTTAAGATGTGTTTGTTGTATCTGAACCATTTCTCACATCATAACCAGGGATCACTTAATGTAGGCATAAAATAAGGAGTATAGTGTAATAATAATAAAACTTCAGATTTTTTTAAAGATTTTATTAATTTATTTGAGAGAGCGCATGTAGCCAGAGCAGCAGGCCGAGGGAAAGGGAGAAGCAGCCTCTCCACTGAGCAGGGAGCCTGATGCAGGGCTCGATCCCATGACCCTGGGTTCGTGACCGGAGCCAAAGGCAGATGCTTAACCAATTAGCCACCTAGTGCCCCAAAACTTCAGACTTCTTCCAGATAAACTGAAATGCTCTAAATTGTCTTACCTTACCCTTGCCTCACACTGGACAGTATTCTTGTTATATAGAAATGAGGTAACCATCCCTGTGTGCTAAACCAGTACTTTCAGTGCTAAAACCAGAACGCGTTGGCAAACCACGACAGTTGGTCACCCTGTGAGGTAGAGGGAAACCTTTTACTGATGGGGGATCAGGAGAGACAAACATGACTAGAAATCAACTCTGCTCAGTCTAGTCAAAAGAGTTCTTCCTCAAGGCCCATAGTATTTAGACCATTTTAGTCAAGCCTCACATTCCTTATTTCTTTCCCTTTCCTCTAGTACATCTTTCTCCCTTAAAAAATAAGCACATTTAATTCCCTGCTACAATGGTATTCTCTTGAAACAGTATAAACAGGTAGTAGATGGTCTCAGTATTAAACCTATAATCCGGAGGAACTAAATGTTATTTTAAATTTTTTATGTAGTGGAAAAGTAGTAGAGTGTCAGGAAGAAAACATTAGGGTGACTTATGCGTAAAAACATAGTAAAGCAGCCCCCAAAGAAGAAGTTGCATTGTTGATTAAGATCTCATGTTGTTTGCTGCCAACAACTACTTTTTCAACCTGTCAAGGTTGGTTTTTTTTTTTTCCTTTTTAAATTTTATTTATTATTTATTTATTTTTATTTTTGTGAGAAAGAGGGAGGGAGAAAGAGAATGTGAGCGTGTGCTCACAAGCAGGGACAATGGGTGCGCAGAGGGGCAGAAGGGGAAGCAGACTCCCCACTGAGCAGGGAGTCTGATGCGGGACGCGATCCTAGGACCCTGAGATCATGACCTGAGCCGAAGGCAGATGCTTAATCGACTGACCACCCAGGCGCCCCGCTGTCAAGGTTTTTATGGGACTCTGTGTGTAAGACACAGGTTTTTAGAGGAAAACGACGGATGAGGAGGCTGAAATCAGCTTTCGTGAACTCTAATTTCTTTCAGAAAGCGGTTTTGGGGGGACCTTCAAGAAGACTGGGTTGACTTCCTCAGCTATTGCAGAGCAGTGATTTTTCCAGTACTTTACAATCTCCAGAGGGCCTCAGAGGCGTCAGGAAGGAAGTACCCAGCTGTCTGACCTCTGCCATGCTTCCAACTCCGTTTTTATTTACTTTTGTGTGGGGGGCATTTTCCATAAGATTTCACTTTAAAACCAAGCAACGGATTTCAGTTACTGTTTTTAAGTGTTGAAAACAAAAGGTTCTCTAGGGCACCAATGGGCAAATAAAGGATCATTCTAAGTGCCATGTTAATAATGGACGAGAGCAGGGAGGATGGAAACCGGAAACACAGAAGCTAGTTAAGGTTCTTGCAATGATCCAGTAAGGAGTGAGGTGGCTCGGGCCCAAGTGCTATTCATGGAGATGTTGAGGAGAGGTCAGATACTTAATTTTTTTTTTTAAAGATTTTATTTGTTTATTTGACAGACAGAGATCACAAGTAGGCAGAGAGGCAGGCAGAGAGAGAGGAGGAAGCAGGCTCCCTGCTGAGCAGAGATCATGACCTGAGCCGAAGGCAGAGGCTTAACCCACTGAGCCACCCAGGCGCCCCCAGATACTTAATTTTAGAAGATAGAGTGAGAAGGATTTATTGTTGGATTGAATGTGGCCTCATGTGAAAAGGAGCAAGCATGACCTAGCTGCCTGACTTGAGCAGCTGGAGGGTGGGGTGGCCATTCACTGGGTTGGGAAAATGGTAGGGGTACAAGTTGGAGTTCTGGATCATTAGGCATCAAGTGGAGAAGATGGCACGTTAGTAGCCCCGTACCCAGATCTGGAGTGTGAGGGGAGAGGTGAGGCATCATCAGTACGGGTAACATCTAAATCCAGGAGATCACCTAGGGAATAAGCATAGAGAAGGGAAAGAGGCCTCAGGATGAAGAGAGCAGTTAAGAAGTTGTGCTTACCCCAGGCCAGCATCAGCTGGCGGGGCACGTTTCCCTAAACCATTGTTGAGGCCATTTCCCTAAACCATTGTTGAGGCCAGATATTATCATTGTACTGCAGGATTGCACTCTTGAGAACTATAAATTTGATACATTTTTCAAACTTAGTTTTCCTTAATTACTAGTGAGATGAAACATTTTTCACACTATGTCATTTGTAGATTGTTCTTTTGTGAATTGTTCTCGGAGTAACTTTCTGGAAGAAAGAATGAGCCATCTATTTTAAATTGTTTCAGCATCCTAACCTTTTAACATTAAATTTCAGATGGGGGCGCCTGGGTGGCTCAGTGGGTTGAACCTCTGCCTTCAGCTCGGGTCATGATTCCGGGGTCCTGGGATCGAGCCCCACGTTGGGCTCTCTGCTCAGCGGGGAGCCTGCTTCCTCCTCTCCCTCTGCCTGCCTCTGCCTGCTTGTGATCTCTCTCTGTCAAATACATAAATAAAATCTTTAAAAAAAAAAAAAAAAAAACATTAAATTTCAGATGAAGAAACCATATTTATCTAGTGTATAGAGGAGCCAGTATTAACTGTTATTTAATAATTAGCCCTTCCTGGGTGCCTGGGTGGCTCAGTCATTAAGCATCTGCCTTCAGCTCAGGTCATGATCCCAGGGTCGTTGGATCGAGCCCCGCATCAGGTTCCCTACTTGGCAGGAAGCTTGCCTCTCCTCCCACATCCCTCTGCTTGTGTTCCTTCTCTCACTGTGTGTTTCTCTCCCTCTGTCAAATAAATAAACAAAATCTTTAATTTAAAAAATAACAATAATAATAATTAGCTCTTTACTACATATCTTTACTTTAGAGGTGGACATTGTAGCTAGAGCCTAGTGTTTATTTTCTTCACTAATTTGGTTTTGCCTTTAAAAGCTTTAATCATAAACACAATTTAGAATGCTGAGACCCAAGAATTGTCCTTTGTTAGACATTGACAGATGTGGGGATCTCACATCTTTTTTACCATAGTAAGTAAGAGGACCCAGGGACTTCAGAGTCCAACAGACCAAGTATAAATCCTTGCTTCACCATTGTTTCTCCAGTGTGTGGCCCTCAGCAAAATCATAGACCTCTGTATTTTGTCATCTACAGTATGAGAATAATCCCTACTTCCTAGAGCCTGTGGTGGGGATTTATCCCATAAGCACATTGAGTACTTTGCCTAACACACAGCACGAATAAAGACCTCAGGGGCGCCTGGGTGGCTCAGTGGGTTAAACCTCTGCCTTCGGCTCAGGTCTTGATCTCAGGGTCCTGGGATCGAGTCCCGCGTCCGGCTCTCTGCTCAGCGGAGAGCCTGCTTCTTCCTCTCTTTCTCTCTCTGCCTGCCTCTCTGCCTGCTTGTGATCTCTCTCTGTCAAATAAATAAATAAAATCTTTTAAAAAAAAAAAAGAAACCTATTTAAGACCTCAGTCAACGTGGGTATGTCTAGGAAGTTAGTAATAACTCCCATTGTGATTTGTTTCTGCAGAATCACTCTCTTAGTTCTCTTTGTGTGCGTTAATGACTGGATTATTTTTCTACTTTTTTAGTAATGTTTACTTTTTGACTTTCTACTGGTATAAAAGAAGATGATCCTTTAATATGCAGAACTTGCTTGTGTTTATTCCTAAGTTTTAATTACCATGAAAGTTTGGAACCAGATGAATATTATGTTACAGGCTATCTTAGGAACTAATTAGTCATTGGTTAGGCTTTGTTTTTTGTTAATCTACAGATATATTTACATTCCTAGGATAAGATAGAGAGCTGTAATAGATACAGATTTGAGCAAAAGAAACACATGTATAAATTAATTAAGACCACAAAATTGTCAACAGGAGAAAAAAGGAACGTTTTCCCTTCCAATTAGACATTACTTCGGTGAGATTTTATAACAAGCTTATTGCTAACAACTGTGCTTTGTTCTCAGGTGTCATTCCTTTCAACCCTTGTAGGAGTAAAGCCTGCTTTTTACAATACACCCAGAAGCTGCCCATAATGTGGTGGCTGCATTTTCTTTCATATCAGTGTGAGTTTTCCTCCAGTATCTCTCCTGCCCTTGCTGGCCTGGGCCCTGGTGTTCTAGCCACGTGTTTTGTGGCCCATGTCATGTTATACAAAGCTCATGAAGCTGCCAGGCCGCCCATTTGGGGAATCAGAAGGAAATGTGGGAAGTGATGGGTTAGGTGTACATAGAGTATGTGGAAGTAGGGAATCAGAAGCTTCCCACAAAGAGTTGAGTGTTTTTTGGTATAATGGCTTTACAGTTTGTTACATGGTAGCAGTCCTTTTTTAATATTTGATAACACTTATATTCTATAACAAACTCAGCAGTAATAAGTTTTTTAAAGCACATGTTTAATGAGAAAGTTAATAAAGAGTTTCCATTTCTCAAGCTGGTGAATACATTACTTAAGTAAAATGTTTGTTGACATTTATCATCCACTGTGTGGGCCAAGGTGATATCACTGATCAAATGAAACAGATGTATTTATAGAAGCATCTAGCATTTACTCTAAAACATAGTAATTATTTTAAGGAGATTGAGCCCCAAAACAGCCACTTATCAAAAACAGCTAGAGACAAATGCATTAACCATCATTCTGTGAAGCATGACTTTTCATTTAGATCAAATGACTATTCTAAATTAATTTTGCTCACTTTCAATTCCAAGTTTTCTTATACATGCAAACCAAATGAAGCTATAGCCATTAATTTGTTGGTTCCATTTGAAGACCTTTGCAGACGGTTAGGTGTTGCCAGTTTTGTATCACTGTTATCAGATGTATTCAAAAAGAAAATCCATTAAATCTGTTCCAGTGGTGGTTTAGCTTTTCTTTTTCCCAGTTCTTGGAAATGCAGGAAATTTTTTCTGTCAAAGATAACATCTTTTATAATTGTGAGTGCTACTGTAAATTCAGCTCAGAACTGCATGTGTGTCTGTTTATGCAGTATTTAGTGGTAATTAGTATTCTAACGAAATCTATGAAGCAGAAATGTACTTGAAATCTGGCGTGGTATCCACATAATTCATAATTATCTTCAAACAAGCTCTGATGTTCTATAAATGAAATAGAAACTTAAGTTACCAAAATAATAAACTTTCGAAAAACATTTTTTAAATACACATGGGATAACTGACTTGCAAACTATTTGTGATGAAGGTGGTTGCAAAAACAAACAAACTTCATAACAGAACACAGTTTATTTCCCTGCCCATCATCAGCTAGGTTTAAAAATATTTAAGCCTTCAAAGCATGGATTTTTGGATCAAAGTACTCTATAATTGTATTATAAAAGTTTTTTTAAATAAACCAATAGGCTCATGGTGGTTGCATTTTTCAAAAAATCTGTTGGAAATCTGTAATCAAAGAATTTAACAAATATAATGCCCTAAAACTTAAGTTTCTGCAATTTTTGATGATTGCAGTTATGAAAAACAAAACAAGAGGACATTAAAGTCCCTAAAAACACCAAGGAAGAAATGAACAAACTAAAACTGAGAGCTTAATAATGAACAAGATTTAATTCTGAAATTCTATAAATACACCTTGGATATCTTATATGAAGAAGCTTCTAATGGCTTTCTTTAATTGGATAAATGTATATTCTAGAATGGAATGGAATCAAATTGAGAAGGCTTAGATTCTGCAGGCTCTACACTTGGTAAGCGAATTAAAAGAACAGTAGAGACAATTTGAGTTTTGTGCCATGAAAATGTTTGTCAAAGACACTATAAATGAAGAGATTGAACTGCAGGGCTGAAATATTTAGACTTTTCCTATGTAAGAAATAAAATTGAGAGTATCCTCCAGTTAGAATTTGCTCTGAGCTCAACTGTTACGTTAGAACCTGTAAAGAAAGGTTCTCTACTTATTTTCTCAAATAAAAATATTAGAGTCTACAAAGAAGTCTATTAGCCATTGAAGTGAAACTTTGAAGAATATTACAGGCAATTCTATGAAAAAAATTTGAAGTTCCTATTAAAAAAGTATTACATTTGAGCGCCTGGGTGGCTCAGTGGGTTAAGCCGCTGCCTTCGGCTCAGGTCATGATCTCAGGGTCCTGGGATCGAGTCCCGCATCGGGCTCTCTGCTCAGCGGGGAGCCTGCTTCCTCCTCTCTCTCTGCCTGCCTCTCTGCCTACTTGTGTTCTCTGTCAAATAAATAAATAAAATCTTTAAAAAAAAAAAAAAAAGTATTACATTCTTCAGAAAAATACCCATTAATGACATGGGATTAGAGACGAATACATCTAAGAAACCAATCAGTATAAGAATACAGATCACAAAAAATCATTTTACTTGTTAATTTTAAGCTTGTGGGGTTTTTTTTATTTCAATGTGCCCAGATAATATTTTTCGGTCCACTATAATAATAAACAATTTGTCAGCCAATAAATATTTCAAGAAGTATGTATTCTTATTTCTAATCATCTTGTTCTTGAAAATGTTCCTCTTTGGACTGTAAGTTAAAAGGTCACCAGTTCCAGATGCCAAACTACATTTTGCATATTTAAGACTAATTATGAACTTCTGGATTAAGACAACAGACTGAAACTTTATGGAAGGATTTGTATTCTCCTGCACTTATTGAAATAAGAAAACGAATAATAAAAATAGAAGGAAAAAAATCATCAGCAGCAACCAAAGGGCATAATCTATGTACAATAAACTTCAAAATCTGGCCACAATGGAAGGATACAGGAAGTTATTGAGCAGTACTGTCAGTAGAATAGTGGCTGTTTACAAGGTAAATAACAAGTGCAACCCCAAAAATATACCCATCCAAGATGTCATTTTAGTACAAAGACATTTCAGATATAAAAAAGGTCAAGTGGGCCACCTAGGTGGCTAAGCCAGTTTAGAGCTTCTTGGTTTCATCTCAGGTCATGATCTCAGAAGGGTGACACTGAGCCCTGTGTGGGGTACCCCACTCAGCACAGAGTCTGCTTGAGATTCTCTGCCTAATCGTGCCCCATCCCCGCCGCCTGCTGCTCCCCACCCCCACCCTGGCTCACAAAATGCTCTTTCACTCTCTCACTAAAAATAAAATAAATAAAATCTTTAAAAAAAAAAAAAAAAAGTTCAGGCAACATTTCACTAATAAACCCTGCAGGGAAAATTTTAATAAAATCCAAACATCTAAGAGATAAATCAACTGAAAAATGAAGAAGGCCAAGACAAAGTGATTGGTCATGAGGACTGAATCAACTTGAATATATAACTGATTTTAAACAGCTATGAGAATTACAGACACGGAACAGTAAGAATGTTATAAATCCGGAAAGAATTTATAAAGAATGTTCAAACAGGAGGAAGTATGGTGAAAGAACATAGGAAGGGTGTGTCCAGTTTTGTAGAAGATCTCAATTTATTTAATCATTTGTCTAAATATAAGCACAAAAACGTATCTCAAAGACTCTTAAAACCTATTGGAAGAAAACACATTACGGCCATAATCCTGAGTTTTAAAGCAGTTCTTACCCATTTTTCTTCTGGAAGGAGGGAGAATGGTTCTTTTTGTTCAAGACACACCAGTATGTTAAATTTTTTTTCATGTTCTTGAATCATCCTGCAGAGTTGTAAAGGGGATGATTTTTACATACTTGTTTTGAGCTATGTTTCTATTTCAGAATTTTATCTCCTTAGTTACAGGCAAACTCCTTGTTCTCAGGCAGTTCAAAGCATTTAATAATTTAACAGATTCTACTGTGTTGAAAATCAGGGGTCAGGTGCTCCTGCTTTCAGGAGTTTCCTCACCAGAAACCCTGGAGGTGGGGACAACAGTCTGTGTTTCACCAGCAGTTCAGATTCTGATACACACTAAATAGTAGGTTTGGGATAAAGGGGGCGAGGATTTGCATTTGTAGTTCCCAGGAGATACTGCTGCTGCTGTAGCTCCCGATGACGCTGCCTGGGAGAACTGTGGCTCTGAGAACCACTGCAGGAGGAAAGGAGTAGGAAAGAGGCCCATCTGGAAGCAGTTGCCCTACGTGGCCTTTGAGGAGCCAGGGGAAGGACATGCTGTGTTGTGCAGAGCTGCTTTGAAGGATTCCAGCCCACTGATCTCCACCTAGCTGTCATCCGCCTGTACACACAGAGAGGACGTTGTTCATGATAACTACAAGACCTAACCATTACTGAGTGCTCACTCCGTGCCAGGCACCGTTCCAGATGCTTTCCATAAAAAACCTCACTTGTCAACTTAAGAGTACCCACTTTACAGATGAGGAAACTGACACAGTAATTTCCCAAAGTCCCCTAGCTACTTAGAGACAGAGCCAAATGCAGGCTGTTGGATGCCAGGGCCTGCCTGCCTTCTCACACATACCCACAAAAGCTCATGTTAGGTTCTATGGGAAGAGAACGTTGCTTAGTTCTAGAACTTCTTGAAAGAATTATTCTGTGAAGTTTGTTCCTTCAACTTCTAAAATTATTTAAAGCAGTTCAGCAAATTATATAATTCAGAGTAGGAAAGTTGCAAATAAAAATAGAGACTGACAAGAAAAAAAAAATGTTAACCAAACCTGAGCAAATTGGACAGCTAGTGTGTGTGTGTGTGTGTGTGTGTGTGTGTGTGTGTGTGTGTCTGTGAATGCAAAAGAAAGATGTGGGCTCAAACTCAACAGTATACTACTCCGTGGTTTCTCATGTATAAAACATCTGATAGCCACGATTGCCTTCACTGTACATTGCCTTGAGTAGTTCTGCAAAAATATTGAAACTATTTATATGTACATGTTCTATATCAACACCCAAAAACTAAATGTGTGAAGTTTAAATATGACTTGGGGGGCGCCTGGATAGTGCAGTGAGTTGAGCAATTCTTGGTTTCGGCTTGAAATTCTCGGTCCCTCTCCTGCTGTGCTCTCTCCCCTCTCTAAAATAAATAGACAAATCTTTAAAAAATATATATGAGGGGCGCCTGGGTGGCTCAGTGGGTTAAAGCCTTTGCCTTCAGCTCAGGTCATGATCCCAGAGTCCTGGGATCGAGTCCCACGTCGGGCTCTCTGCTCAGCAGGGAGCCTGCTTCCTCCTCTCTCTCTGCCTGCCTCTCTGCCTACTTGTGATCTCTGTCTGTCAAATAAATAAATAAAATCTTTAAAAAATAAAAAATTTAAAAATATATATGACTTAGAAAAAAAAAAAAGAATTCCTGCCAAGCTTTAAAAGAATATTATTCTGAAACTTTTCTAACAACCTATTCTTATTCTACTAATCTCAAGCAAGGGTTAGAACTAGGTGAGATTTCCCAGGTGTTCTTCAGATTTTTCCCAGTTAATGGGACTTTTTGTTTTGTTTTTAAGTTTCCAGCCAACAAAAATGTATATGGTATTCAAAATAATAAAGATTATTTACACTTTATATTTTTATAGAATTAGATGCTATCGAATACCTTATGAATACCTAATGTACATGATGGGTGGCAAGTAAAATAAGTAGAAAATGAAAAGTATACTCAGAAAATGTGGAAGTTAAACTTATGTGTATTACCTTCTGATAATCTAATTTCTGAGAATTGTAAAGATGAGAAAATTTAGATTTAGTAATCAAATACTATATTTAATTTTGTTTAGCGATAATCACTTTGTTGATTTGTTTAGCATTTTCTCTGGTCTTAGTACTTAAGTAGATGTTCTTAATCTTTTGGGTCTCCTTTAAAATTTCAGTGAAAGCTAAGATCATCTCCCTTAAAAGCAAGTATATCTACACATGCAAAATTGTATAAGTAACTATGAAGAGAGAAATACAAGTTACAGAACATGGTTTGTGGAAGGTTCTAGACAATTTAATGTATTTCTTCTTGGATCTGGCAACTTTCTAGTCATGTAATATGTTTAGAGAATTCAATTTTCTGATTAATTTAAGATTCTGCTTAATTTATATCATATTGTCATAACAGAGAAACCAATTTTCAAAAAACAGAATATAATAACTTTACCATTTATTTTTTAGTGAAAAGCCTTGTGATTTCTTGGAAACAATGTTAGCAACCCTAAGTTTTATTTAATATGCAAAAATAATTTGGCATACTTCAATTTTCTTGTATTTAGGTTGTAAATATTTGAACTTAATGTAGCTGGATTCTCTGGTTTCTGTATTTCAGAATTGCCATTGCCCTCAGAGAGTGTCGATGTTATTATTTCTGACATTCCATTTGGGAAAAAGTTTAAGTTAGGGAAAGACATCAAAAACATTCTACAAGAAATGGAGAGGTAAGTTGTTGAGTTTATTCTTATAATTTTTGAGTTATTGGACATTTAACTAAAATATATCATAGTTCTTCAGTTAAGATTTGATTGCATCTTAGTGATTTATCCAAAACTTTTGTAGTTCAGTTTTCTAAGGTTTCAAATCAGAAGCTTATAATTGAAATAGTTATTCCATATCATCTTACACTATTCTAAGTTTTATTTTGGAAAAGATACCAGTTTGTTGTTATTGCCTGAAATTTGAGCATCTGAAACAGTGACGTGTATTTTAATCACTGAGTAGGTAATTTACCTATTTACTTGTAATCCTCCCAAAAACCTTGCCTGTTGTGTGTTAATCCCCCATGCTTTCCAGATGAGAAACTGGGACCCAGAAAGATGAATTTTCTCGAGATCCCAGCTACTAAACCACACAACAGTTCACACAGGGAACATCAGTAACCTAGAGAGGTTACAACACTGCTTATTATAGAAGGAAGACAAGTGTTATTCACGGCATGGTTTCTAAGGTCGGCCTCAGGGAATCTAATTCAGTGAAAGTATTTCTTTGAGAGGTTCAAACAGTGAGGCCTGTTTTCCTATCTGAGAAAGGAGAGAACCTAGAACACATGGAGGAATAAAAAGATATACTAAAAGGTCAGTTCATGAAATCGGCTCAGTTGGGCATTTGATAGAGCAAGACAACATAGATGTTTGAGAGCCTGTATATAAATAATGTCACCAACAGAAAAAATGAGCCATGGGTGTTGGGTAGAAAAAATTGAGTGTCAAGGCCGACATTCCATAGGAAGAATTAAAGCTTGACATGAACTCTGAGTCCAACGAGGAGCCATCTCAGCTCCATCATGTGAACTGGGTGCTCCACACTTCTTTTTGGATTATCTTATTTGGATTATCTAACCTCTGCTGCACGGTTAGCTAAACCCTTGGCATAATTATGTGAGGTCTCTTTCTAGGCAACACCGATAATTCAGACATTTCCTCAGCTCCTATACATGTTACCCTCAAGCAGATTTTGCAACCCTGAGTTCTTATTAAAACCATTTGAGGAGCTTTTGAAAAACTCTAACACTCATTTTCCACCCCTCCCCACTGAGGCTCCAATTTAATTGGTCTGGAGTAGAACATGGGTGTATTTCCTAACCACTCCCGGGCTGATTCCATTGTGCAGCCAGGATTCATAACCACAGCCTTTGTGCCTACCTAGGTAATTCACCAACCACACTACTAAGCCAGCTCATGGTGAAATACAGTATGCGTGAGCAGTGACTTGCATTTAGCCTGGAACTTTCCAGAAGATATTCAGGAATTCCCCCCTAATCTGAAGGCCTCAGTTGGATCAGTGTATGTATTTGGACATAAGGAACTTCGATGACCATGCTTCCCTGACACCTGCCCACAGACTGTGGTTTGATTTTTTACTTTTTACATAGTTTGAAGCTTTATACAGTCAGTATAGCATAACACAGTGCATTTTGGAGACAAATTTGTCTTGATTCACTGATTGTTTAGATGAGGGAAAAAGCTCCTTGAGCTCCTGACATCTTTGTCAGGTGTGGGAGAGATTCCCTGTAACTCCTGGCCCTCAAGCAGTCATCCTGTTTCCCTACATATACACCCAAACTTACTGGAAGAATAGTCTACCCTGACATCTCTGCTTCCTCACCTTCCAGTCCCCCCTCAACTCTGGCGACCAGCAATTTGCACCTGCCCTCAACCAAGATCACACACCCAGGTTCACTGATGACTTCTTGTAATCCTAGTCACTTGTTAGTCCTGCCGCATTACACACTGTTGAGACTATTTCCTTCTGGAAACCGAACATCTTTGGCTTCTGTGCCATCACTGTTGTCCAGACTTTCTTGTAGGATTACGGACCCTTCCTCCTCTCTCCTCCTTTAAAAGTGAAGTCTCTGTTCCTTGGCCTTTTTGCTCTTCTCACTTGGTACCGCCTCCGCCCCCCATGATGGCCTCCGCCTGTTATCTGCTGTGTACTATAAAACTCTGAAATCTCGCCCTCCACCGGTCTTCTCCTTGCCTCTGTGGATTGGAATTCACCCTGCACATTCCAAACAGGCTCTTTCCCTCCCTCCTCCTCCCACCCCCTCAGATTCACCCCTGCTGAATTTCTTTGAGTGCCTCCCCCACCTGATGGTTTTCCTGTCTGGGCTTTGCTGCCTCCAGCCGCCTGCCCTGCTCCAGTCCCTCACTGTCACTTGGCCCGCCTCACTCCTGCTTGTCCTTAATTCACAGCGCAGGTTTGGGACCCACTTGATGCATTCCTGGGGCACCTCAGACTTGCCTGGAGCATTTGCCACCCTCCTTAGCTCTCTGCTGGCCGCTCTCCTACTGTCAGTAATCTCTTTGGCTGCCCTGGAGACTGTGGTGTTGGTCACTTGTCCACATAGACCTGCTGTGCAGAATTTGCTCAAATGTTTTCATCTCAGGGTCTTCCCTTCCTTTTCTGGTCTTCCCTGTTGTCCTTCCCTTGTGCATGTGATTTATGGTGATTTTCTTCTGCCAACAGCCTACTACCTCTAATATATGCTGATTCTTTAGGATTCTTTCATTTGCCTTTTCCTTTGTACTTATTAGAATGTGACTATGAATTACTTTGAGGCTTGCCTTTTAAGTAGAGTAAAAATAGATAATTAAAGCAGATTTGTGCTAGTGATTCTGTAATTACTATAATGAATATGTATTATGGAAGCTACTACCTAATTATCAAAATCCTTGTGTTTAAATAGATAAAATTAAATTTCAAATTAAAAACACCAAATATTTAAAATAAAGTGGGATTGTTTGTTGTCTAAAAAGAAAGAAATACTCATGCCAATTACCATCTTCCGTCAGAGTGCTCCACGTTGGAGGAACCATTGTGCTGTTGCTCAACAATGATCACCACAGGCGCCTCCAAGACTGTGAACAGAGCGGCATCCCTTTGAATTCCAAGGGCAGCCCCACAGATGAACCTGGAATCGAGAAGTGCTTGAGTCCCAGAGAGAGGACTGACCTATCGGCCACAGTGTCATCTTCATCTGAAGCCAGCAGCCAGGGGGGCTTAGACAAAATGCCACCGGTTGGCTCTTTAGTGCCAGTGGAATGCTACCAAGTTAGCCTTGGAAGGACAGAGGCATTCATATGCAAATACAGGAAGTCGCACTCTTTGGGACTTTAGCAGGCTTGCTGCTGTGAGCCAGGTTCAAGTCCTGTCAGGGCAGCTGCACAGCAGTGAAGGTGGTTGTCCTGGACCCTCACAGGGCCCCAGAGTCCCAAGGAAGCAAACTCCCCTGAGGTCCAGCATCGTTGCTGGACACAGGTTCTGAGTAGAGATAAGCTTTACACCCAAAAGAATTAAAGTTGCCAACCAAAACCAATGAATGTACATTACACCAAATGACTCTTAAATTTCGTATTCTGTCGAAAGGTGAAAAGTTCTGCCCCGCCTGCGCTATTTCTGAACAGAAACTGAAACTTGGAACAGAGGTTTTCAGGGGTTCACATAAAGTATACTGCAGTCATCACAAGGTTGGTGATGTTTTCACGATCAGATTTTTCTAAATGTAGAAACTTTTATGTCTTACTTCTTTTGCTATTAAACTTGATTTTTAAATGTGTAATTTTCTCCTCCATTGGAATAAAAATAATTTTTATTTGCAATACCTTTTGTACGTCCCAAGTTATATAAAACATTAATGGGAATAATAATATAAATCAAGCCAGTATCCTCCAACATGACAGAAAATAAAGTTTGCTCTTTTTATAAAAACATTAATAAGTTGTCGCCGCTCCCTTATTTAAATTAAATACATTCCTTGTGTTTACTATTGAGAAGAAGATCTTCTTAACAGGAAGTTGATGAGAATATGATTTTCTTTTTTTTTTTTTTTTTTTTTTCAATTATCTAAGCAGTGGCTTGGTTTCTTGGCTGTTTTACTATTTTAACAACCTTTCTGTGTTTGGGAAATTTCTCACCTGTAAATCCCACCTCTCCAAAGGAGAAGCTGAGGAGTCTTTTCCAGCTGGGGCGTGGCATGTAACTTCGTCCACTCATCACTGTGGGGCTAGTGGGGCACAGGTGATAAGTGGAAATTCTACCTGAGAGCACTTCATAGAAAGCCCAGTGGAATCTGAGCCTGTCCCGTATTCATACAACAAATATTGATTGCATACCTATTCTCTGCCAAGGCATTGTTTGGGGTCCTTGGAGCACGTCCGTGAACCAAAGATCCTTGCCCTCATAGGAGTTAAACACTCTAGCAGGGGAGATGGATAAGAAACAGCAGACACAATGAATAATTGATTTGATGGTTTGAAGGTAGTAAGTGTGGGGCTGGGGGAAGGAAAGCAGAGTAAAGTGATCGGGAACCAGGAGGATGGGAATAGGACTGTTTTGCAATTTTAATGGTCAAGCCTTTTTGAGAATGGGAGATTGGAGCAAATATTTAAAGGATATGGAAGTGTTCCAGGCACATGGAATAGCCAGTTGCAAAGGCCATAAGACAAGAGTGTGCCTGATGCATCTGAGGAACAGCGGAGAGGAAGTCGGGCCGGAGCAGAGTCAGTGACGGGGAGAAGGAGAGGTTGACGAGCGAGTCAGTGGCAGGCGGCAGGGGCAGGTTAAACCAAACAGATGGCTAGGAGGACTGGCTTTGACTTAAAACTACTGGACAGGTTTGAACAAGGAGGAATCTAACATACATTTTAGAGAACCACTGTGATGACGGTAGTGGGGAAGCAAAGGCGAAAGTAGACCAGTTGGGAGATTTCGCAATAATCCAGGCAAGAGAAAATGATAGCTTAGCCAATAGGAGCAACAGAGCGGGTAAGGCACAGCTGGATTCTGAAATATCTTTCCTTTCTTAAACCGGCAGGATCTGCGGATGTGTTTGATGTGTGGTGTGATAAGTGGGGAGGAGGCAGGAGTGACTCTCCGACACTTGGCCAAGCCCCCCGAACAGGGCGCTTCCATCAACTGATGGGGGAAAGGCTGTGGAGGGGGCAGGCTGCGTGTGAGATGGCATTTTTAGACTCGCTGACTCTGAGATGTGCATTAAACATCCCAATGAGGGTGTTGAGTAGGCAATTGACTACAGGAGTCTGACGTTTAAGACAAAGTTCTGTCCTGGAGATAGAAATTTGGGGAGTTTCAGCATATTGGTGCCCTGAAACTGGATGGGATCACCAAAGGACTACATGGAGGAGAAGAAGGAAGAGGAACAGGGCTGAGCCTCGGGTTCCCCCAGCACTAAGAGGTCTAGAGAAGGGAAGCAATCTGCAAGGGAGCAGGAGGAAAGCGAGGGGTTGCCCGGAGGCCAATGAGCACAGGATATGGAGGAGGCAGTGATCTATCAAATGCTGCTGGAAAAGATAAAGACTAGAAATTGACCCTTGGATTTAGCAGTGAGTGACCCCCGACTATGGGAGTTTTGGTGGCCTGGGGAAGGAGCAAAGCCACCCTGGGTTGGAATTAAAAGAAAATAGTGGGGACATCTGGAGGTAATGAATACAAATGACTCTTGCAACTAGTTTTGCTGAAAAGAGTGGAAAATGGAGTTAGTAGCTTGGTGAGGGATGTGGAATCAAGAGAGTGATATATTTTAAGATGGGAGAAGCAGCAGCATGTTTTTCATATTGAAGAGACTGTTCCGGGAAAGGTGGAAAACTCACGAGGTAGGGAAAGGATAATTGCGGGAGCAGTGTCCTTGAAAAGGGGGTTGGAATACATTCCACACATGGGGGAATTAGCGTTCGATAAGAGCATGAATAATTTCTCCATGGTTACGAGTGGGAAGGCGGCATACAGGCATTTCTGCAATAACATGATAAATGTGCTCCTGAACGTTTCATTCTCAAATTCATGCACTAAAAATAACAGAATTTACGGAAAAAATACCGGCCAGACCATTCTAAACCTATCCAACTTAGGAAATGGCATACTATCAAAAACGCCAATTAACCTAGTTTGAAAGAACGGGTTAACATTCCTAATAAATAAATACACTTGACCCTTGAACTACCCAGGAGTGAAGGGGCCCTACCCCCACACAGCCAAAACCCGCTTATAACTTCTGAATCCCCAACAACTTAACTACTTATAGCCTACCACTGAACTGAAGCCTTACCAATAACATCAATAGTCAGTTAACCTCTACTTTGTTATACAGATTGTACCCTGGATTCTCACACTAAAGGAAGCTAGAGGCAAGAAATGTTATTCAGAAAATCATAAGAAAATACATTGGTAGCATGGTGGATCTGTTTCTTGAAAACAAACCATGGAGGCTGGCTAGGAGGGCAGGGCAAGGGCAGTGGCAGCAGGGTCTGGGCCCTGGGACAACGTGGTCACCAAGCCCGGTGGCCCCACCTCAACAGCAGTAGCCACAGGGCAGGCCGGTGAAGAACACCATCAGCCGGGCACAGTCTTCCAGAAGGCATACTTCCAGCCCATGGCCATCAGCCTCTGGCCTCCCAAAGGCCACGGGGAGGGGTCTGCACTGGGCCCAGTGAGGCCACCCCCATGAGGCAGCGCTAACCAGCTGCAGCCCCACCCCTGCCTCCTGGCCATGGTCCTTCTGTATCTGCCTAGCCTCCTCCCTGCCCGCCGGAGCTCTCCAACCAACCACCCTGTCAGCACACGGGCTGACCTGCAGCCTTGCCTGGTCCTGGGACCCAGGAGTCTGTTCATGGTCTTCCATGGCCTCACCGGTTCCTCAGAGGGCAACAAGCATGACCTCTGTCTGCTCCCTTCACCTTCGATTTGGTCCCATGAAAGCAGAGATGGGAAGCTATAAATAAATGCCCTTGTGGCTTTTGTGGTCAACTCTTAAAAGGGGGGGAGGGGAGCACCTGGGTAGTTCAGTCAGTTAAGTATCTCTTGGTTTCGGCTCAGGTCATGATCTTAGGGTCGTGGGATTGAATCTGGAATAGTGCTTTACCCTGAACACAGAGTTTGCTTGAGATTCTCTCTCTCTCCCCGTGCCCCTACCCTCCCCACCCCACGTGTGCACAGTACATAAGTACATCTTAAAGCAACAACAACGACAACAAAAACATAAAAGTAGACCCCCATACTTAAAACCTATGTTGTTCAAGGGTCAACTATTGATCAGTAAATAAAGGATATCACCTTTCCAAGAAAAGGGCAAAGGCAGGTTGAATAGAATTTGGTAGAAGAAGGGTAGAGGCTGCTACCTACACAATAAGGATTTCCAAGACAGAACCTGTGGCCCAAAGGAATCAGTAAAAAGATGCAGTGAGAAGGCGTCATGCAAACTACCTTCTTCTTCCTGCAGTTTACTCATTCAGCTCATTCCATTAACGTCTTCACATTCAGCTGCTCTTATCTTGTAGCCCAAAGTATTAATGCGCTGGGAGGGAGAAATGACTTATGAACCGACCCGATTTCCACTTTAGAGTGACGTCATCCCCGACCTAGCAATAACATTTGAGTGACTGCCTATTACAGAAACACACACTGTAGAACAGACTGTAAGTGGGAGCAGATGCTGGAGGGTGGGCGGATGTGGTGGTGGTAGACTGTGCAAGTTCTCTTCTGACTGCTTCAGTTTTCTCAGTGAAAAACTCTGTGGTAATTTCCCCAGATCCTGACTCTACACCTGGAATGGTGCCCTGAGCAAGTGCAGAATCTCTACAATGGCTCCCAAACCATGGAGTAAGGGTGACTGTTATCGGAGGACCAAGATCCCGTCTTCCTCAGGCTCCCCCCACCTCCCCATTCCTACCAAAATGGCCGAACAAAAGCAGCGATTCCTTTGTAAGAACTGCAGCTATTAGTGCCGTTAAGAAAGAGGCACAGATGCTTGATGAAATTCCTTGGTATCCAAAGGCAATCTATGGCACCTTTGGGTTTGTTGCTCTGACTCATTTACTTTTAATGGAGGCTTCCTGCAAGGGAGGGCCCTTCAGCTGGTCCAGGCCCACTATGAGCAGCTCTGCATGTTTATCCTCGTGACCCAGCGGATGTAATGATACTCAGAATGTCTGTGAGCAATCAGACGCTGGCTGGAGACTACAGCAAGTCCTCATAGGGCAAGGATAGCTGTAGCCTCTTCGCATTTGGAGCAAACCCACGCTCTCTTGTGCAGGTAATTATTCTCGTTTTGGAAAGAACTCTTGGCTGGCAACTGAGGGCTTGACCACAGGACTCCAGGTGACTGTGTGACCCAGTCTGCCCATCTTGAACTGAGAGTGCTCTGATCCACCACGCCAAAGGTCAATAAGCCCAGCCCACCAGCACCTTCTCATCAGGGGGGAACCAGTATACAACAGCACCGAGCTCCACAGCTGACCGCCCTCATGAGCTACAGGAACAGTCATCCCCTCATCTTACCAGGGGCCTCCTGCCCACCGTATCCCTCCCCTATCTCCCAACCACGGTCCCATGGCGGGGTTCCAGACGAGCAGTTCACCAAGGAGGAAAGAAGTCCCAACTGGCTTACAGATGGTTCTGCAAGTCTTGCTGGCACCTGTTGGAATTTCACTTCTGGGGCTCTTCAGCCCCGCCGGGGCCAAGGGACAAGGAGGAAAGGAAATTTTCCCCGGGAGCAGAACATGGAGTGGTCTACACGGTCCACTTTGCCCAGAAGGAGAGACGGCCTGAGAGGGAGATGCTCACCCTGTCATGGCGGCGACCAGTCTGAAAGGGCAGCCAGGGCCATGAAAGAAGGTCAGGGCAAGAGTGGACATCTCAGAACAGGGCCCAGTATGGGAGAATATTTGTGTCAGGTTCTAAGTCCGCAGGTGGAAGACTGCCTGCCCCGTGCCTTCCCTTTCCCCTAGCCACCCTTGCTCGGTGGCCTTATGGACAAGGTGGCTGTGGTTTCCGGAATGGAGGTAATGTACTGGCCCAATGACGGACAGGTCACCAAGTGCCTGCTGCCACTGCTGATTAACTTTCAGCAGCAGTGACCTCCCCTGAGACTTGTTATAATACCACATTCGGGAGGAAAATGAGAGTGGAGACCCCTTCCCTTGTGGAGAGGGCAATACTTCGTCTTGGCGGGAACAACTGCTCATCCTAGACTTGGATTCTCCAGGCAGCGGCACCTCGCGTGGATTTACCAAACTCCCCTACGCGCCACAGTGCTTCCCACCAGAGATCAGTTACAGAGATGGAAGTGAGACCACAGGCCTAGGCTCTTGGGTTTTCTCACCAAGTTCGCCACCACCGGAACGGAGTGGTGTGAGCTACCCTCTGGGCCGGCAAAGAGAAATCCTGGCCAGGGGGAGACGCCTCCCTGCCGGGCGCCGTGTATGCTGTGACCCGCTGACCGATAGATGGAGCTCTTTCTCCCAAAATCGGAGTAAAGAGACCAATGGGGGAGAGTGGAAGGGGGTACGTATTACCGTATCACCTCTAATTAAGCAGGCAACCAAAATGGAACCCGCTTTCTGGAAGGGTGGCAGAATAAACATGGGGTCTCAAAGGTCAGCAGGGACAGAGGGCAGCATTCAGGGTCCACCATCAGTGGTGCCAGGTGCGGCGTGAACGTCCAGCAGAGGCTGCCGGGGCTCATTGTGGCAACAATCCCCTCATGGGGTTTGCCTGGTGTTCCTGGTTGTATGGTCAACCAGACACATTTTTTGGCCCTCTTGAGCACCTTAATTATTTTAAAATAAACTCCTTCTCTTTGTTTTTTTATTTATTTTATATTTATATATATATAATTTTATAGTTATTAATTTTAATTTTATTTATTTATTTGACAGAGATCACAAGTAGGCAGAGATGCGGGGCGGGGGCGGGGGGTGGGGGGGAAGCAGGCTCCCTGCTGAGCAGAGAGCCCAATGCTGGGCTTGATCCCAGGACCCCGAGATCATGACCCGAGCTGAAGGCAGAGGCTTAACCCACTGAGCCACCCAGGCACCCCAAAATGAACTCCTTTTCTTCTAAACTACCTAAAGTGGACTGTTGATCGCACTGGGAACCCCATCCTGCACACCTAGGTTTCTAAGCACGCTGGTGTTGTGCAGCCTCTGTATGTGTAAATCTCACTGGAGGGTTTCTGTATAGTTTGCATTTTCCCTTTCGCCATATTTTCCAGGTCTCAATGTTTAATGTTTTGGCCTCAACGATTTTGAACAATACGGTCTTTTTTGCTCTGTTCTGAAGCCTTGCTTTCATCTTTCAGAGGAAAAAATACATGAGGGGGTGGACATCTTTGTGTGTATAACCAAGACGCAGCAAATGACAGAAAAATGTGTTTCTTCAGTAACTTGAATGACAGCATCAGAGATCATCAGAGGCCATGGTTCTAATTATCTTAGTGTATTTCACAGACTTAAATCACAGTTCTGGGTTTTGCTAAAGCATCTTTAATATCAAATGCATAAGGCAATACAGCTTTTTGAGGATTTTCCAAAATTTGAGATTATCTTCTAGTTGGAGCATTTTATAGTATTTTCCCCAACTTTGGCACAGGGTGTGGCACATCAGAACGATTAATATTGCTTGAACTAAATTGTACTGGCTCCTGCTGGAGGGGAAGAAATAAATGCTTGTGATTCTGAGGATAGTGAATCAAAGGGACACTCAGAAAGCAAGAGACAGCTGTCAGGGAGACACCTACTTCCTCTATGACCTAGAAAGCTAAGGCTCATTGGGGACTCAAAATATATTAACTTTTGGGATGCCTGGGGGGTTCAGTCAGTTAAGCACCTGCCTTCTCCTCGGGTCATGATCCCAGGATTCTGGGAGTCCCAGGTGGATCTCCCTGCTCAGAGGGGAGCCTACTTCTCCCTCTGCCTGCCACTCCCCCTGCTTGTGCTCTCTCTCCTGCTCTCTGACAAACTATAAATAAAATCTTTCAAAATATATGTAAACTTTCAAGAGGAACCACTCACTTGGATATAAGGTAAATGATTGTTCAAAGAGCTATGCAGGAAAGATTTTGTACTAAAATTAGGTGAGATGCAAAATCCTGGTCATTAAGAAATCTCAAGGGAGAATTTTTATGCATGTTATACCAATACTATATCCTATGGTGTATGGAGTGTAGCTTTTTCTATTTTCCAATTCTTTCACTCTCTCATCTACTCCTTCATTCACTGAGCTCTCAAGCGTTGACTGAGTACTTATTATGTGTCAGGCTTCAGGGATGCTCCTTGGTAGACTGGCCTTGCCTGAAAAGCTGCCTTGACAGCAATCGGGAAGGAGGCAGATCAGGGGCGGGTGGGGGGCGCCAGCCGGAAGTCAGAGTGTTGGAGAGAAAGAGGAGGACCCTTAGCCTCTGGAAATGGAAGGATGAAACCACTCTCTGGAAAAGCTCCACGGAAAAAGATGAAGGAAATGCAGGGAAATGTTTGAGTGACAAGCAATGGACTTGGGAATTTAAAACAACTGAAAACATGCCTAGGTACAAGAAGAGCTCAGCTTTCTTTGTCTTTCAGTTAAATTCCATGAATTTATTATGCTCGAGAGAGTCACATGATCTGAAGTATAATTTTGCCATCTGAATGCCATAATCATTTAATATTGTCAGTTTTCATCAAGTTCCTTCAGCAAGTAACATCTTCCTCGGGGGTGTAACAAAGGAGCGCAATTACTCCAGGTCCCCCTCCCTCTTACTCATTATTTCTACTTCGTGGTCATGCTTCTGACACCCATTTGTGACTCTGCCCCAGATACCTCCATGCTATTAGAGATTGAATTCATCTTGGAAGAGTGGGCATATTAACAATGTGGTCTGCCTCTATGTCCCAAATGCCCAGCACCAGCCTCTCGATATTGACATGAAAACCAAGGAAAATTAATTCACTGAGCCAGAAGTTTTTTGTTTTTATTTGTGTTTAAGTTGGATTATACCATTCTCCTGCTCAAAAGCCTCCAATGACTTTTCATTTGACCTGGTGTCCCGAGATGCACTCTAACCTCCTCTCTAACTCTGCCTCTTGTGTCCTGCCCCCCTTACTGACTCTGGAATATCCAAGGCTTTGTCCCATTTCAGGCCTTTGCACTACCTGTCCTCTCTCCAGGGGCATTTCCTCCCACACCTGCATTAGTCAGGATCTCTGCTCCAGTGCCCTCCTGTCAGCAAGGCCATCCCTGGCTTCCTTGTCACAACAAGCCACCACCTCACCAGCTCCATTTCTCTTCATAGCACTTCCCTCCAGAGGAGACATGTCTGCTTGCTGTCTGTCTCTCCAGCTCCTGAAGGGAATGGCTTTGTTGATCTCACTGATGATCCCCGCCCAGAAGTCAGTCTCTGGCACATACCAGTCCCTCGGTATAGATCTGAGAAACAGATGACCACACGCAGGTTACTTTTCGAGGTCATCTGCCAACCAAGTGAACTAAGCCAGAAAGTTCCAGGATGCTAGACCCAGCTCCCCTTCGCTCCCTCAAACCCGTGCATTCCAATGTCACGAAGGAAAAACAGAAAAAATGTTGACTGTTACATCCCGAAGGAAGATTTTCTTTTTTTTTCTTTTTTTCCTTCCTGACAGGGGGATGTATGGAATCATGCAACACAGAACCAGCTGCTCGGTCGTTCCTAGGTAAAAGCTTGACATTTTCTGTGACACCCTTCTTGATTATGTAGGCGTATCACAGACCCACAGGCCGATTGCTTTAAAAATGATGAAATTACACACTAACTTCCATCTTAACCCATTGCATTCTTCACTCATCTGGCTCCCTGCAGTAGAGTTGGTATTTTGGACAAGGGAGGAGGGAAGAGGGTGTCCACATGTCCTGCTTGGTGTGGTTCCACGTGGCTCCACGTGGCTCTCGTGGCTCTGCCCTTCAACCCGCCTCACCCGCCTCCCACATTCTTCCCTCATGTTGCTTCAATTCTCTTGGAAACCATTTCCCACTCCCGTGAACCCTCTTTAAACTGTTACTTTATTTGGAAAACCCTTTGTTTAAGAACCGGCTCAGCCTTTGGATCAATACTGCATTAATCACTTGTGTTATGTCCCCCAGATTACCTTTCACAGTTGGTTTAATTTCAATTCCTAAGACCATTTTATTTGAGAAACATGTTGGCATGATAGCAATTTACCATAGTCACCACAGAGGCATATAAAGCAGAGACTAGTGCTTCATCGACATGTTTGCAGGAACACAGATCCTTAGACACGTGGGCCTCAAAACCTACAGATCTCACTTTCTGGGGACTTAGACACCTTGCCAGACACTGGCGGAGAGACGTTAGGTTCAGGCTCGAAGTCTGTTTCCTCTACTGTCAACAGGGATGACAGCCAGAGCTTCCACATTCCTCCCAAGGCTGTCTTGACATTTATTTTGAAGTTGCTGCGCAGGGACCAACCCCTCAAAGAGAAGAGAAACACGAAGTGCCCTCCTTGATGTGTACTAAGAAGCTGGGAAGATACCCTTCTATTGACACAGCATCAGATAGCTTCATTGCATTATTGGTGTCATCTACACGCTGTGCTTTTAATTTAAAATCAGTTCACATTACAAAGGACGAGTTTACATTCAACTTGGAAAAGAATAGAAAAGAATAGAAAAGTTTGCAAAGGCGTTGAAAGTATTTCATGGGCATGTTACACGTGTGGCCTTGCCCATGTCCCTGGAAAGCCCATCAGCTCCTGAATGTCTCCAGAGGCCCAGGAGCTCACAGCTACAGAGTCAGGAAACAAGGACTAGAAGTCCTGAGTCTCGGAGTTCCTAGCCTGTCTCTAACCACAAGACTAGCTAGCTTTCTTTTTGGAGTAATTGCTTTCATTGAATAATTTTCAAAAAGTCACCAGGGATGCTTTCACAGGACAAAGTAAGGAGGATCTACCCCACTTAAATATTAATCTTTGAGCAGCCCTGGTGACATGGGAATTTCTCAGAATGTTCTGTGGGGGGAGTGCCAGGAAGGTAATTAAAATTGCTGTCATACCTTTAGGCTACCGCCAAAGACAGGGGCTCCTGAAGGTCAATCAGTAAAGAGAGGTTCTGTGCTTATAAAAATAGGTCTGGCATTCTTTACAGAATTACAAAGGGCAGTATGTGCTCTGGTTTAGAAATGCAGCTCGTTGACTGAAAACTGCAGAGTGGGTGCGCCTGGCTGGCTCAGTTGGAAAAGCGTGTGACACTTGATCTCAAGGTTGTGAGTTCAAGCTCTGTGTTGGATGGAGAGATTTCTAAAAAAAAAAAAAAAAAAAAAAAAAAAAAAGGTAAATAAACTTTAAAAACTGCAGAGCAGTAACTTCCAAGTGCAACCACAAAAACCATGAGGGAATGTTAATCTAGATGTATAAAAATCTGGGGGGGGAAGCTCAGATATGGTTAGAGAGGCACGATTAGTGTATGTGTTGGGTCTTGGGCATGATGAGAATGCTATGCGAGAAAGTGGAAGGAATCACGACTTGGGAGTAAAAAGACCAGAATCTAAACCTTGGCTCCACCACTTAGTATCTTAGGGGAAGGTTATTTAACTTCTATGAGCCCTAGTTTCTCCATCCATAAAGTAGAGGCACTAACAATAAGACAGAGGTCATAAAGAAGATGGCCCGTCACTAAGGAAAGGCTGACTCATCCTTACACTTAGCATCTCATCAATGTCAAGAGACAGGACTGGAGAGGATTCTGAGAGTCAGAGCTGTCTTTTCCACTTCTTATTTATATCTAACATTTAGAAGAATGTAGGAACCCTCTGAACCGAAGGGAATGGGACTCCAGCACCATTCTTTTGGAATCAAGTGCTTGAAAAGCAGAGTTGGTTTTTTGAGTACCAATAGAGTCCAGAAATAATACAAGCTTTGGGAGAAATGAGAAAACCACAACAATCTTTGCAGATTTCTGGGTTCCTTTTGTGCTCTTATAAGCTTAACAGTGTCAACCGATGTGATGAGATGGTGTGTTTTCCGTGTGGTGAATGAGTTTGAAGCCAGCCAAAGCCACCGCCTAGTGAAGTTCAGTTCAGGCAAGTTTCTTCTAAAGGGTTTATGTGTTCCTCACAGCCAACTTGACTCACTGGCAAAGCCACAAGGATACAAATAAAAGGTGTTCTATGATTCAAGAACTAAACACCCCCACCTTGACATCTGGCTGTGATTGTGAGGTACCTATTGTGTTCTGGGAAGGTAGTCAAAGGAGTCCCAGGCCCTTCTTGTCCAGATAGAGTGGATTCTCCGTGAACCTGTTCTAGCAAGCTTTCAATGTACTTTCCAGAATTCCCAGAGGATGTCACTGCACATCTATGCCACTATTGAGGGAATTTACCCATAAGGTCCTGTATAGATTGAGGACATGTCTTAAGAATTTGAGGCTACAGTTCATCCATCCTCACAACCCACACTCAAGGCAGTGATGTCATCAAGGTCTTGGTCATCCAAAATGACCAGATCACAGGGCATCTTGTGAATGTTGGCAATGGCAGCCTTAACACATGACAGGAAGCATGGCCAATAGTCTACCAGGTATGATGTGAGCTGAGGAAGCTAGTGGGTGACATCTGTCTCTTCTATTAACTCACAATCACTACATGCATTCCCCTTGTGGCTGGATCGGAATCTTTGCAGTCACCATTAATTGACAAAATTCACACTCAAACTAAGCAGTGCAGCTGGCATAGACAGCTTCCGGAGAACAACTAGAAATTAAAGAGGAGGAAGCTGGCAGTTGGATCAGTTAGGGAGAAGGTACACTGGGGTCACTGGACCATATTCTTACCGAAAGCTTTTCCAGTCCCGGGCTCTACTCAGTTAAGGATAACCGCCATCTTGTGTGACACTGGGTTTACCATGACACTTAGCATCTTCCCCCCGTTTCAAATCCTACCCTCCCTTTTGTTTTGGTTGGGTTTTTTTAAAAAAAAGATTTTCTTTTTTTTATTTGAGAGAGAGAGAGAGAAGGCACAAACAGGGGAAGTGGGAGAGAGAGAAGCAGACTCCTCACTGAGCAGGGAGGCCAATGCTGGGCTTGATTCCATCCGCGATCACAAACCAAGCCTAGGGCAGACACTCAACCGACTGAGCCATCCAGGTACGCTCCACCCACCCTTTATTCCCCTTTGATACAAGAGTCCCTTAGTAAATGACCTAACTCTGAAAACTGCTTAGTTGCCATCCTTGATAATGTCTTTTTCTTTCCCCTCTCCATCCCCTTTACCAGCAGGTCCTGTCAACTCCATCTCTGAAGTATATCCACCCTCTTGTCTCCATCTTCATGGCCACCTTTGGGTCCAGATCACCACTGTGTCTCCTGGATTCCTGCCACACTCTTCTCTTCAACTGTCTTCTCCACCTCCACCGGCTTTTTCCAATCCATCTTCCATCCAGCAGCAATACTCCCATTTTAAAATGACAGTCACATCACATCCCTGTGATGTGATTAAACTCTCATTGCCTTCTACAGCCAGAGTAAAACCCAGCCTCCTCAGGGCAGCCAGCACAGCTCTGCCCTATCTCTACAATCTCATCAGCTCCACTGCCCCCTTGTTCTCGCCTCTCTAGCGCCCTGGTCTCTCTGCCCCTGTCCACAGAGAGGCCCAAGCACTGCCCAGGACAGCAGAGAGCAGGCAGTATTTTACCATACAAGCTGATGGGGGAAAAGAACCGGAAATAGGAACAGGAAAGTATCTTACAGCCAACCAATTTGTTTTCCTTTTATGGAAGGTATAAGAAGATACATGCTAATACATTTTAGAATAAATAGAAATCCTGCCTTGAAGATTAGCAAAATACAGGTTGCATATGGGCAACCACTGTGATAGGGTGCCTTGAGTCTCTTCAAGCATTTGTGGTTGTCCTACAGCAAGAAGAATTTCCTCTCCTTCCAGTCCTAGGATAGGGTCCTGGAGAAACTCAACTAATACAATTTAAAAAGGGCTCTTGGTCAGTATAGCTGTTTGCATTCAAAGGAAGTCACATTTGAAGCATTTCTTTCAGAATTCTAATTAGAGATTTAAAACATACCTGCACATAAATGGGAAAGCTTTAAATGGAGGTGTAGAACCATATTGAGGTTACTAACTTAACACTGTTTGAGCCATCAAATAAATGTTCCATAGTACTTAGTTCATAACACATTTCAAGTTATGTCTGGGCTAGTTTGGGTTAATAGTCCCTTTAATTATTCTAATGAGGCTTACTTGCTTGCCAAGCTATAGTCTCATTTCATTTAACCTATTATACTACCATATATTTTTTGATGGGCTCCCTACAACTGGTGCTGAGGGAGTCACTTCTGTCCAGGGAAGAAGAAAGTTTATCTTTGTGATCTGAATTCATGCATTTATTTGGCAAAGATTTAGGAGCACCGACTGCGTTCCTAGGCAGAGCGCTGCCAACACAACACAAACAAGGCACAGTTTATACCTTGGTAGGGATGAATAAGTGATTACTATGCAGAGTGTAACGAGCGACAGACAGGCTTCAGAAGGGTTGTATGGAAGCTGACACACAAGGAAAAATCAGCCTGAGCCTGGCAGAGTGGGAGTGGGAGTCCCCAGTAGTGGAAACAGCCTGAGCAAGGATGGAGCCAGTGACCTTCCCTGGGTAGCTCACCTTGACCTTGTGGCCTTCTGAGTCTCAAGGATCCCAGATTCGTCTTCATCTTTAACCCAGGTAACCTTGAAAGTCCAAGAACCTGGGTTCCTTAGCTCAGGTAATTGAGGTCTACCTGGACAGTCCACCTTTAGTTGTTCTCAGGTATAAATTTCAAATGGGAAATCTTTGAGAGGCCACTCCCCTGCAAGTAATAACGTTACTTTTTGTGTAACTGAGGATAGATTCAATTAAGAATGATATGAAGTGAAATGCACAGCCAATGAAAGTATAATTCAAAAGAAACTTATTTTAGTCACTGTATTGAATCACTTTAATCCTGGACTTAGGAAATCATTTGGGGCTTAAAAGGGTGACTTTAATTTTTACTTGTACTTTACTGCATTTTACTAGAATTTTACTTGTACTTTATTGCATTTTACTACCAGGGTATAAACTGTGTCTTGTTTGTGTTTTGTTTCCAGAACCTTTGTTCTCTTTCATTGATGTTTCCTAAGGGCCTAGAATAGTGCTCGGCCCCCTAGTAGACACTCAATAAATATTTCTTGAAAGATATAGTGACTTTTATGGAGAAATTACATTCTCTGTAAGTTTCCTACATCGTGGACTATAAAGGGTCCATGTACTCCAGTGAGAAGGGTTAGGGTTCCCTCAGAGTGAGCTACAATTGTTCTAACATTACCAGTAAACCAAGGACAACATTGTTAAAAGGAGGGGGTTGCAGGGCTTATGATGATCTAATCCAGGTTTTGAATGAAGCTCTCTTTTTTGGTGTACGTTGTCTATCAATGACAGATGGACATGACTTTAGTCTATAATCCCAAGTGTTCTGTAAATACACTTCCCAGCCCTATCTTGCAGGACTGGGAGGAAATTGGCCCTCACTCACTGTTGGGGATATTCACGCACAGTTGTGCCAATATCCTTGAGCCTTCCAAGGGTCAGACTGGCTACCAGTGAGAAGGCCATTGTTCCAAGGGCTTTAGTTTCCCTGGACGCCCCATACAGACATCCTTTCTGTGGTCCTGATGCCTTTAGGGAGTGTGGGGCCCAGCTAATCACATGGTTGCCATGAATTTCTCTTTCAGCCTCTGGGATGCCCCTGAGCACTCGAAGTCCCCAACCTCAGTCCTGAGCCTGTCCTCCCCTCTAGATCCCCTGCATTTCTCAATCTCAACCACCTCTGCTTTCTGCCTTGTAGAAAAGTCTCCGAGGCAAAGAAATACAGTCTGAGCGTGGCATGCATGTAGAAGTGGGACAGAGAGAACTTAAGAAGAACAAACAGATTGTCTCAATAAATTACTCTGCTCCGTGCAGTAGTGAGCGGCCGTTTCCATCATCCTTCATTCATAAGCCGGTGAAGAAAACACCTTCTGGAGAAGCCCATGGGTGGGGACACAATGCCTGACTTTGGCAACATTTGCTCACTCTTCAATGACAGTAAATAGAAAGCAAGGAACATTGGGCACAGCACTCCTTGCTCTGAGCTCACTCTGGCTGGAAGGCAGGGAGGCTGCTTTTGCCAACCCAAGTTTGAATGTAACTGAACTCCCCTGGCTTCTGGGCACCTTTCTGGTGTGTGAACCCTTCAACCTTCTGTCACTCCGACGCTTTCTTCCATTCTCACCTCAAATCCCTAGGAAGCTTCTCGGAAACTTCAAAAGTCACTCACTCAGACACTGCTTTGGTGGTTGGAATATAAATGTTGAAGAGTCTTGACATTCTCTATGGGGATCTTTAAAGAAGACTTCAAAGAAACAGCTCTCCTGCTTTGAGAATTTCCCACATAAGTAATAAATGAAAATAATTCCCCTTTCTATATGTCTCTGATCTCACCCTGAGGGATGGGTTTATTAAACAGACCTGAGAGATTGCTGAGGAGTCTCTCCACGGGTCTCGGGAGCTTGTGTGGTCACCGGAGTCACCGAACCTCTCTGAAAAGGCTCACGTGACAATATGTGGACACTGTCATTTACAAGTCAGGCTTTATTTGTGGGGGAGGGGTCCAGGAAGGGGTGGATTTCATTATCGTTCCCCTTTCTTAAGTTCCAAATCAGTTTTTATAACAAAGGAAAAGTGCATCTTTCACGAATTTAAAATCTGAAACAATTGTCTTACTTCTGGATGTGGCACCTTCCCTAATTCTACAGAGCATCTCTATTCAGCACACCATGTGTGTAGGGAACAGGACAAGGTTGGAGTTAAAAGGAAAAGCTGGGGGGCACCTGGGTGGCTCAGTGGGTTGAGGCCTCTGCTTTTGGCTCAGGTCATGATCCCAGGGTCCTGGGATCGAGCCCCACATCGGGCTCTCTGCTCAGCAGGGAGCCTGCTTCCTCCTCTCTCTCTGCCTACTTGTGATCTCTGTCAAATAAATAAATAAAATCTCAAAAAAAAAAAAAAAGGAAAAGCTGAGAAGTTAGCTGGTGCCAACCCGTCTATCTAAAGATAAGGAGACACAATGGAAGGATTTTAACTTTTGTCCTATACCCTGGCATGGGGAAAGGATTGAGAAAAAAATGAAGCAAACATCCTAAGGCTGATCCTCGGCTTTCTTATCACGAAAATGGAATCATTGTACCTGTCTCACAGAGCTTTCCAGAAGGTTAAATGAAATCATACCTGGGAAAAAAAACAAAACAAAACAAAAACAAAAACATAGCCCAGTTACTGGGACACATGAAGTGCTACATAAATATTAACAGCGGAGGATACTACTGCGGCTCTGGCCCAGAGCAGTGACTCCCAGTCCCAGCTGCACATCTGAACTTTCTAGGATGTTGTTTCAAAAATACTCAACGCCTGGGTCCAGCTGCAGACATCCCGAGTCAATTGGCCTGAGGAGGGGCCCAGTTCAGGTGTGGATGAGGAATTCACTAGGTGATTCTCAATGTGCAGCCAAAATGGAAATCCACTGCCCCAGGAGATCCAAGGACAAAGGAGAAACTATATATCCTTAGCACTAGCCCATTACCAAGCAGGTGGTAAAAGGAAGCGCAAGAAGAAAACTTAGAACACCAAGGTAAGGTTTTCAAAGAAGTTTGAAAATGACATCTTTTGTCAACAGTAGGTTCATGACCCACCTAGTTGAAATGAAGCAATTAGTAAGACTTCGTAAGAGTCTTAGTAACACAAGAGAGTTTCCCTCTGTCCACATGGCTAA
This sequence comes from Mustela erminea, assembly GCF_009829155.1. Taxonomy (NCBI): domain Eukaryota; kingdom Metazoa; phylum Chordata; class Mammalia; order Carnivora; family Mustelidae; genus Mustela; species Mustela erminea. The sequence goes on from NC_045620.1 coordinate 109,632,506, forward strand.
GGAGGCCCATCCGCCCACCACTGAAAGAAGACACACCCATGTTAACAAGAGGGCAGCCATTTAATGCAGAAATCCAGTTAACAGAAAGAGACAGAGGTTAAACAACAGGTAAAACATCGAACAATACTGCATAGTGTCACGGATTAGCTCTTACGCGGTTGCTCTGTCTCCCTTAGGATCCGGATTCCAGTACGAAGACAGAGAAGGGACGCCCGTTGAAAATAAATAAATAAATAAATAAATAAATAAATAAATAAGGCAACAGAAGGGGAATCTTCCTGTTGACAAAGAACACCCACGAATAATGCACGAATATTTGGTGCTGACACAACAAGACACCCTCAGGACAAGTTCCAAAGATACCGCATTCAAACTGAACAAGCGTGGAACGATGACAAGAAAATTATACTCGCTTTGTTATGAATCCTTTAGCAAACAGAAATGACTCTCAGGTAATTGTTATATACAAACTTTCTGAAATAAATGGCAACCATACAAATTTTTTTTTTCCATTGCAATTTCCTCTTTTTTCTAAACCTAGAAATGTTCCATGGCACCGCCTCCTCCGTCTCACAGTCAAAGCATAGATAGTCATTAAAGCACTTGAATCCACAGTAGTCTTGTCCGTAGAAAGGTATGGAGGTTTTGCATGATTTTTTTCTATCAGTCATCCAGAAAGGGCTGGCAGGCAACAGGTTGGAATGTAAAAAGACCGTCTTGTGCTTGGGATCCCGACTTGAACTCCACTCCGTTCCTCTCAGGAGCCGTCTGCATTGTGGATGGGCCACTGAGCAGGGAACTCAAGTGTGGACAGTCATACCGTGGAGTCCCTGCCAGACTTTAGATGTGCAATCTTGGTCCGGCTAATAAATGGATAAGCGATGCAGAGACCTCCAGCTGCCACAATAAAGCCTAAACTACACCAGGCACAAAAGATAGACCAGCTGTAGCCATGTTCCACATCATCAGGCAGGCTATAAATTAGCTTTGGGAGCCGGTTCAAATCATAGGAGATGCTGGCAGCATACGTGCAGAGGGAAATGGTGCAAAATATCCCTATAAATAATAGAAAGAGAACAGAATGATTGGTTACAGTGTTGCCTGCTACAAGGCACATGCCAGACAGGCCTTTGTGAAAATCAGATCAACTGATGAGGTGGTCACTCCAAATTAGTAAAGGAGCTATAATGCCCATGCTGGAATTAACTTGAATTCGTTCAATAAACATTGGCAAAACCTTTATGCACCAGACTGTACGCTAGGTATGGAAGGTGTACAAGTAAAGAACACAGGAGCATATTCTGATAACTTGAATTATGCAGGATTATCTTGCTTGGATGGTGATATATATTTGAATTTATTTTTGGGTTTTGTTCTTAAAGCTATGAAATAAAAGTTCTATCTTTAAGGAAAAGATCTTCTAGAATCACTCACATCTAAGATAAAACAGTCTTCTTTTCCCTTGTCCTATATCTGATCTGACACATTTTTATATAGTTGCAAGCATCATATAATGTCTGTTTTCCTTTTCAGCTACCATTATCACTAGCATTTGTCATGGTCCCTGTAAATAATATTTTAAATGTGTTTCTCATGTGCTAAATTATGTTTTAAGGTTCAGAGCATGACACATGTTAAGGCCTCAACAAATCATTGTATTTTTCAATGAATGAATAAAAGCTTTTTTTTTTTTCTTATTCATTATTTATTTGTTTGAGAGAGAGCACAAAAGGTGGGGAGAGGGAGGAGGAGAAGCAGGCTCCCCACTGAGCAGGGAGCCCGACATGGGGCTCAATCCCAGAAACCCAAGATCATGACCCTCGCTGGAAGAAGCCGCTTAACCGACTGAGCCACTCAGGTGCCCCAAATAAAAGCTTTTAAATGATACAAATTAAATCCAGGATGTTGGGATTGAGGTAAAATAGCTGAGTAAGGAGAACACATACTTCAACCATTCAGAATATACGAGATAATTTGGATGACATAAAGAAAGCGGACCTATTTAGTTTTTTGTACCAACACATGTATGTATAATTATCTGTCCTTCCAGAACACTAAAATCAGAACTCTGATAAAAATTTCCCAAACACAGTATTTTTAGTATTTAAGTGACACTCCCAGGATTTAGGTGGTTCTGTTCCACCACAGTGGACCCCTACGGATGCTCCTTTGGGATGGCCAGGGGATCAGAATGAGGCTTTTGCCAGAGATGGGTCATGAAAGCAGAAATGAACACCTAGTGAAGTATTGGAGTATCCAGTTTGTTCCAAATCCTGTGCCTCTCTTCTTCATACTTTGGTTTATCCCACATACAATGGAGGTTGCATCTATTGGCTGGAAATTGCTTTGGGCATATATTGAACATCTCTGTAGGTGACAGAGACAGATTTGGGGACTCAAAAGAGAAGGCCAGAAGTAACAGATTTCCCTTGATCCTTTTGATAGAGCTCTGGGGATCAGAAACACTAGCAGAAAAGCAAACTCAGAGAAGGCAGCAATTGGGAGGAAATAAAAATGACCTTAATGCCATTTTTAAGTGTCAGAATTCTGCTTGCTCTCAAATTACATAAAGGCACATTGCTTGAACCCTTTCCCAAATGTGCGTTCAGAAAAGAAATGTTTCAAATTAAAAGGACACTCAATCTGCAATAATTCGATATTTCCCATCTTTTGTCTAATTCTGTTTTTAAAATCTTAAGGGATTCTGTTTTCCCAAAAAGGATAAAAATCTTATCTTGTGACTTCCTGCTCTAGATTATTATGGCAAACGTATCACTTTGAGTTCTCCAAAGATCATGATGGAAATAATTCTTTCGTAAAGGAATGGACTCATCAAAAAATAATACTCCTCTGCTTTTTTCAAACCTTGTGAAAAGCAAATGTTCCTACATTTACATCAATGTTTTCATTGGCGCCATAACAAAGAAAATGTTTATAAATGATAAGGTCTTTCTAAGGAATGCTGGTAATAGAACAATAAGGCAGTTAGAAAAAATTGATCTCTAGAGTATCAACAGGTAAAACATAATAATAGAACAATGACCCAATCACAGGAAAACAACTCTGTTTTGCATTCAACTGTCTGCACAGAGCTGAATGCCTAAAAGCAAGGCTTTTTACGAGTAATGTAGTTTTAATGACCTCTGAAAACTTGAGTTCAAACTAAGATTTTAAGCATCCTTTGATGTCCAAATGCACTAAGCTGAGAGGCAGGAAATGTGTATTTTGGTCCCCAGATCTGCTCCTAATCACTGTGTGACCCTGAAATTACCTAACCTGAGTCTTAGTTTCTTCACTTGGTGGGGGAAAATTGGAGGACTTGGTTACTGAAAACCCTTACTGTGTTAAATTCCTGTGATTCTGTTATTCCAAAATAAGGCATGGAGCAAGAACATTCCCCCACCCAAACTCCACCAAAAAGAAGAAGAAAGCTGTGTATATACTATACATGCTCCCTTTGATTTTATACTAAACATTAATTTCGTTAGACCCTCTCCCCTTCCAGCTCCACAAAGGTGTTTTTGGTGAAATGAATTTCAGCAGAACACCACCAGTTCACACAGAATAGAAAAAGATTATAAGAAATCAGCTAACCCGAGGACTTAACCAAAAGGATGATTTTCTCTGCCCTCGGTGTCACGAATGATTGTGCCTTCCATCTGTGACCTCATGGACATTGCGTTTGATGTGACTGATAGAAATTTCTGTCTCTGACAGAGCTGCTGAAACTCCCTAAAGCTAATCAGCGGCCCACCGTGAGCAAGAGTTGGGCACTTCATGTCATGCTTTTTGCTACTGACCTCACCTTAGAGCCATCTTGCCTCACAAACCTGATTGCTCCTTTTTCTTACTTGTATCACTTCTATTTATTTTATGGTGATATATATGCATGTCTGTGCCACTTAAATTCTTTTTGGAAGAGGGTACTTGTCAAATCTTGACAAAAACCTGCCTTATTTTCTGTTGTCTTTATGTACTCTGCTTCAGGTTGGTGGGGAGGGTTACCATGAGCCCACAAACACGTCCCCATCCGCCCGCCCCCTTCCCACAGACTGTGTCATGGGGGTGCCCTTTGGTGACGTTTTTAATTCTTCCAAGACGCTTTTGAAGTAGTTCTGAGAAAGAGGAAAGCAAGGAGTCACCAAAAAGCATACGCAAGAGTTCCTGTGTGTTAGACCCTCACATCTCAGAGTCGGCACACAGAGCGACGGCATGGCTGTTATTTGTGGGATGGGCAGGCGTGTTTCTGATTATTACTAGAAAACATACTGAGAGGAGAGAAAGCTTTGTTTCCAACTTGCCCAACAAGATTTTGTAAAAGAGGCCTAACCCACTCAAGATATTTTAAAAAGGGGGGAGAAACATCCTCAATTCAAAGATACCAAGTGTAACTTAAATGAAGAAAACATCTTTGTTGTAGCTGGATTCTTATGCTGACACTGAGGAATTCTCTCTCATTCGCTTTTAAGATTATTTATTTATTTATTCATGAGAGACAGAGAGGCAGAGGAGATGGAAAAGCAGATTCCCTACTGAGCAGGTAGCCCAATGTGGGACTTGATCCCAGGACCCTGGGATTATGACCTGAGCCAAAGGCAGATGCTTAACCAACTGAGCCACCCAGGCACCCTCCTTTTTTTTTTTTTTTTTTTTTTAATTAAAAAAAGAAAAATTTTTTTAATAAACTGCTAAATTCTATTTTAGCTCCATATGCACATCTCCCAGTGCTCCTGTGCTTGCTTAGGCTGCCGTCACAAAGCATCAGAACCTTAGGTGGCTGAAACAACAGAAATTTTCTCACAGTTCTGGAGGCAAGAAGTCTGAGATCAAGCTACTGGCAGGGCTCGTTTCTTCCAAGGCCTTTCTCCTTGGCTTGTAGATGGTGGTCTTCTACTTCTCTTTCTAATGTCTTCCCTCTGTAACTGTGTCCAAATGGACTCTTCTTGTAAGGACACTGGTCATTTTATAGGATTAGGGCCCACCCTAATGATCTTATTGTGCCTTAATCACCTCTTTAAAGACCCTGACTCCAAAGACAGTCACATTGTGAGGTACTGAGGGTTTAAACTTCAAGCCTAGGGATTTGAGGAGGGACATGACGCAACCCATAACATCCTATGCGTGTGCAATCAATGTATGAAGTATATTTCTATTTCTTTTATGGGTCTTTGCAAGACTTTACTATTTTTATATGTTAATCAGTGATTCTGCAATTAGTTATCAAGCATCTACTACATCCCACCCCGGGTCTGATCATCTTAGAGGTGGTTTAATGAGTCCTCGTTGATCACAGCTGTGATTGGTTTGATGTGGATGTGATCAGGAACCCCAGGTGCTGTTTCCAGTCCACTTCCCAGCATGCATCTCGGGGCAAGGTAAGAGACACCCCTTGGACTAAAGTTCCACGTGGATCCTAATAGTGCTGAGCACAGGGAGTCAACAAAACCAGCCAAACAAAACTGAGTTCTATAACACATTGAGTTCTAGCGACCTCAGGACCGGGACATCCCAAGTTACCCCTGTAAGACTTACCCAGGGGGCAAGTTAGCGCAGATAATGCCACACGTTTGTCCGTAGCAATCCAGTTCATGCAAGGTATGCAGCGGGGGTACAAAAAGATAAATAAGGTACCACCCCTGCACTCAAAAAGTTCAGTATCTAATGGTCCTTCATGAAGATCCATGAGGAGAGAGGTCATCTCTCCTCCATTCTTCTCCTAGGCTCTCCTTCCCTTCTGCTCACTCCCTGACCAGCCAGGAGTCTCCTGCAGTCCCTTGCAACCAGGACAGATACTCTTGAGCCCAGCTTGAATCCCAGGCTGGGTTATGGTTATTGCCCGTAGCATCTTCAAGAGTGAAGAGTTACTGGTTCTGAAAAGCACGGGATGCAACTACTTTTCTTATAATGCATTAAAAAGCTTTCCACCAATATTCTTAATTAGAAGATACAAGGATGTTGCAGAATTACAGGGTTGGAAGGGACTTTTTCCGATCAGAATGGAAGTAAATTTATGCAACCATCCCGGATCATCAACCCAATTTCCTTCCCTGAACTCCTCGAGGTGCCTATGGCCAGCTGGCAAGCTGTAATTAGGGTAACTGGGCCCCTTCTTCTGACCATCCTCCTTTGATGTGCTTAACAGTGTGAAAGGAGTGGGAGCTGCTTCATCCCAGTTAGCCTGCTTGATAAATAACACAACTACAACACCCAAAGGCATAAACATTGATTTTTTTTTTTTCAGTCCTTCAAAAGATGGCCTGCCCATCATCCTGGTCTCTTTGCTCTTCCAGCAAAAATGCCTCATGCTACTTTCACACAGATTGCTCAAAAAGCCATTCCTAAGTTGTCTTTCCTAAATGAATGCGCAAGAAACAGACAACACTTTAAGAAGTAAAATGGAAGATCCACAATGCACAATTACTAAATCAAAAAAAAAAAAAAAAATCCCATCTTTCCCTGAAAGATCTCAGCAATCTTATTTAATGCAAACCCTGACCTGGTGTGACATGAGGCTATTTATAGTCCTTATTGATCCTGCTTCGTGTGAATATTCATATGTTTTGCTGCAGAAATGTTAATGGATTTGATTTTAGACCGTGCTGAGGGTGTTAGATAATATAAGATCTATGCACCATATTTACCTTTCTAAAATAAAACTTGAAAATCCTGAATTCCAAAACACATCTGGCTCCCAATGTTTCAACTCAGACACTAAGGTTCTGTGGTTTTAGGTCATAACCAATGGATAACCTAGATAATTCTATATATCTACTATAGTGGCTTTTGGTTTTTTAGTTTTGTTTTTTTGTTTCTTTTTGGTTTTTTGGTTTTCGGTTTTTTTTTTTTTTTTTTTTTGGTAATGTGTTGAAGCAAAAGAAGGGATAACCGACCATGGCTGTTGACTGTCCCTGAGCTTTCTTGGGCAGCCTGGGCCCTGTTACCTTTCTGTCTGCTGTCACAGTACTCAATGGACAGCCCTGCCTGGGCAGGGGAATGGATCCAGTGGAGAGTGAGGCCCCTGTGAAGGGAGGCCCAAGCTGTAACTAATTTTTGAGATTCCCAGTGTTTTAAAAGATAATAAAACAAGAGCAACAGCCACATAAACATTATACTTTAAAATGCTTACATTGAATAAATAAACACTTTCAAATCTTTGTATACATAACTAAAATTCTAATCATGTGGCTTATAGCACCATGGCAATCTAACACAATCCGTCATCAAATGTTGATGGCAAATGCTTTCACAGGCCAACAGCAGATGAGGTGCAAGTGTCTTACCCTCTCAGTCCTCTGCCTGTACCTCTTCTATATCGTGTGTGTGTGTGTGTGTGTGTGTGTGTGTGTGTGTGTGTGATCTCAGAGGTCACGAAGTCCAAGGGCCACCTCTGGTTCCCCTAGGGGATATGAAGTCTATGGCCGGCCCTGCTGGAAGGCCCTTTGTGAGGCTCCAGGGGAAAGGAAGGGGGCAAACACTAGCACTGCTGGCCCACATGTGGGTAACCAAGAACTGTCTGCAAGCAATAAGGCAGAAGGAGGAAGACTGTTTCAAAGTTTCCATTTTAACATCTCAAACTGTCACATCACTGACGCTCCTCATTGAAGGCTTGGCTAATAAGTTCAGGCGGAGAATGGAGATGCCAGCACATTAGAAGCAGCTAAGTTTAGCATCAGAAATCTGTGGGAGAGATGCTGACAAGGGCTGCTGAAGACACTTCTGCTTAATTAAAATCAATTCTTTTAACCCTTTGCTGCTCACCTCTGCAGCTACTGCACGTGAACAGCCTCCAGCTAATTTATCTCGGGCAATGGATTCATGTCGTTATCCGGCGTTTGCAAAGGAAAGGTAAAGGCAGTATTTGAAACCGCAAAAAAATAAAACAAACCTCTCTAAGCCCAACAGTAAGGGAACAGATGAGCACGACATAGCAGATCCGCCCACGGCAAGGGCCTGCAGCTCTCCAACATTATTGAAAACCACTGAGTAGAGCAGCGTAACAAGCTTATGGTGGGAGAGTAAATGGAAGCCCAGAAAACTAAGTTCTGTAATGGGATGATGGTTGTGAACTTCTTTTTTTTTTTTTTTTTAAAGATTTTATTTATTTATTTGACAGATAGAGATCACAAGTAGGCAGAGAGGCAGGCAGAGAGAGAGAGAGAGAGAGAGAGAGAGAGAGACAGGAGGAAGCAGGCCCCCTGCTGAGCAGAGAGCCCGATGCGGGACTTGATTCCAGGACCCTGGGATCATGACCTGAGCCAAAGGCAGAGGCTTTAACCTACTGAGCCCCCCAGGTGCCCCTTCTTTTTTTTTTTTTTTTTTTTTTTTTTTAATGAGGCAAACTCATCAGTGAGATTTGATTCAGAATAAGAAAAAATATTTAAATCACCCAATGTTTCAGGTGGTGGGAACTACAAGAGGATTTTCCCCTTTATTCCTAAAATGTTGCTTGGCCAACCAAAGCAAAGAAAGCAAAAGAACGTTAGTTTGTGTCTGTTAGTCCCTTAGGACAGGTCATCAAATGTCAAGTTGATAAGTTTGGGTTTTTTGGGGCTTGGGGGAGTTTTTGGTGGTTGTGGGGTTTTTTTTATTGTGGCTATTATTTTGTTTGTCTTGTTTTTGTTTACCAGTTGCACAGGGGTTTTGATGATAAATTCTGAGGATGCTTGAGCCAGTATGGCCCGGAGTTGCAGTCCATGTGTGGATCAGAAACGAGGGCTGAGCAGGGAAAGGCGGAGCTGGCAGCTGGCCACCTGGCGGCTAGCTCTCCTCCGTGTCCACCCCATGTTCAACAACCACCCTCCGTTCATCTAAAACCAGACCGGCCCACGACCTTCACGGGAGCTCTCACTACCCCTGGCTTTTATGGCCCAGTGATTTGGTTCCTTGCTAATAATTGTTTTATATCTAAGAGCATTCTAAATTATTTATGCATTATCCATATTAAAGTATGTTTTTAAACCATCACTAAGGCTTTCTTGTCTGTAGCCCCCCTCATTTTTCCTGACAAGGGGCCGTGATGTGAGCCTCTCCAGGGTTGGGGGAGAGTGAACCTGCAGTCAGTCCTTTGACACGAGTAAGGAAAATGGGGGACTCAACTAATAAGAAGGGGAAGAAGATGGACAAGATTTTTAATGACTCTTATGGCCCAGCAGAGGCTTAAAGGAATCTTCTGGGCAGAAACAGTCTCTCTCTGCTTCTTTGCTACCCTGACCCATTCTTTCAGTCATTTGGGTTTTAAATGAGGCATCCGGTGGCTGGTCTCAGGGTTCAAATCCTCCTCCAAAACGTCAGGAACTAGAATCTTGGCCTCCCCGTGCTACAGTCTTAGCGTATTCACCAAATTCTGGAAAGCTTAAGTCGGTTTTCTGCTCAGACTCTACGAGGGCCATATGATTTCGGAATGCTCTGTCCGCGTGTTTACAACAGTGACCCATGTTACTCACAGGGAGAGAAAGGGACCCATGGCCATCAGAAGGAAGGGTCTCTGCCTGTGACTCGGGTTCCTCAGGCCTCAGACCGGCTGACCAGAAAGCAAAGCGCCACCTACCTGTCAACCCTGAAAGACTGGCAGACAGAAAATGGCGTCAGCCAATGAGAGTCAGGTACAGCTGCCTCCAGTTAACGTGGGCGTGCGTGAGGGGCCATTAAGTGAGACGCGCTGGCAAACCCAGCCATGGCCACTTGAAAACTGAACTCCAGAGAAGCAGAAGTAGGCTTGTTCAAAATGGCTGCATATCCAAAGTCATATTAGCTCTGATACTGAGTGAAACTGTGCATTTGACATTCACTAATCACTAATACGTTAATTTTTACCTTTGTGAAGGAGCAAAAGGAAAAGATTTCTTCCCTGTCGCCACATTTAGTATTAGCTGTCAGCTCAGCTCCTGACTCCTTCACTTGCTAATCGAAAAGACCACAGACACGTCTCCACACACCATCCTCCTTCCAATCCCCTGCTTTAAGATCAAGTCTCTCTTCTGCTTAAAACCTCCCAGTGGTTGGGGTGCCTGGGTGCTCAGTGGGCTAAATGTCTGACTTTGGCTCAGTTTAAGATCTCAAGGTCCTGAGATCAAACCCCATGTCAGCAGGTAGTCAGCTTGTCCCTCTGCCCCTCCCCCACAGCTCATTTTCTCTCTCTCTCTCTCTCAAAAAAATAAATAAATCTTAAAAAAAAAAAAAAAAAGTGGGGGGCACCTGGGTGGCTCAGTGGGTTAAAGCCTTTGCCTTTGGCTCAGGTCATGATCTCAGGGTTCTGGGATCGAGCCCCGCGTCAGGCTCTCTGCTCAGCAGGGAACCTGCTTCCCTTCCTCTCTCTCTGCCTGCCTCTCTGCCTACTTCTGATCTCTGTCAAATAAATAAAATCTTTAAAAAAAAAAAAAACTGGCGGCTTCCATTATTACCCTTAGATTGAAATTCAAACCACTGTCTGCATCTCCCTGCTCTCCGGCCACATTGGTTGGTCTTTTTTCTGTGGCTCAAAACACACCAACCATCCCTGTCTCTAGGGCTTGGCATCCCTGCCCCTAGGGCTTGGCTCACCCCTAAGCACACTCCCCAAAGCCGGATGCTTTTCCTAATTCAGCCTGGAAATCGCCACCTCAGCAAGGTGTCCCCTGAGCCCCCTACTCCACCTTGTTTGTTTTCCTCATAGCTTTTATTACCATCACACCTTATTGTCTCCTTCTCCTCTAGATGAAAATGGAGAAGGATTTTGTCTCCTTTATTCATCGTGTCTCTAGTACTTAAAGTAGTGCCTGGTACATACTGAGTCCTCAGAAACTATCTGTGAAGTGAAATGAATGAATGTTTTGTGTGTAAAAATGACCCCAAAGACACCATCACTAAGAGAAGTACTTGGAGTTGACTTTCAGCTCAGGGGGGTGGTTTTGAGGCTCACTCTCTCTCCGGGCACGCTCCTGATAAACAATGGCCCATGCTCCCCAAGAGTCCAGGCCAGGGCCAGGGCCGGGCTGCAGAAACGAGGTCTGCATTAGGACCACTGTTGTTTTCTTTACATTCTCTATCACCCACCAAACCCAATGACCCCTGGCTGCTTTTCTCACAGGGGCAAGCAAAATTAGCAGAGCAAAGCTGGCCACAGGCAGAGCAGCCTTCCCTTCTGCCCAGAGAGGAGTCTAAGGTGTTCTGCGTACCTGTCATGAGGAAAAGGAGTCCGGCCACGTGTTGGGTCAAGCTTTCCTCCCAGAAGAAACTGACCGTGGCCACGATGCAGCCGCAGAGCAGGACGGCCACCGCCATGCCCAGGAAGCCAGCCGTGATTCTTCTCAGGTCTACTCTCGAGGTACAGACATTCAGAATGGGAAGCAGAAAGAACAGAGTTATTGAAAACTAGAGAATGAAGAGCTTTGCGCACGTTGCAAACACTAGTCAGTGGCACGGGCAGTCTTGGGGTCTGCAGGCTTGGGGTGGTTTAGGGAAGTCTCTCCCCAAGTTTTCCACCAGAAGATAGATGGGGTCAGAGTCTACCTTCCCTGCGTGCACGGAGACGTCTGCACCACGCAGACAGCAGAGCAGAGAACAATGCCCGAGTAAACCTGGCTCATAGATAGCAGTTACTTAGGAAACAGAGAGCGAAATATCTCCACTTTCGTTAAAAGAGCAACGGGAATGCAGCTTACCACCGCTGCAGGGCTACGCTTAGCTTGGCTTTAGAGAAAGCGCCTACAAGCTATGCTGCTGGGAAATAGGGTTTTACCTGAGCACCACAGGTGCCAATTATTTTATTTGTCTTTGTCATAAAGACACAATCGTGATCCTTAGGACAGAAGCCCAGCCCCTCCCCCACCTCCGATGCAAAACCAAGACACGGATCAATGACATGGACCCAGATATATTTTCACTGTGCTCGCTGTCCTAAAGCAGCACTGATTGCCCAACCTCTGCTCTTCTTCTTCTTCTATTTCCTTCCTTCCTTTTCTTTGGGGAACAAATTGAGTTTTAAAAATGAGTTTAAAAACTCATTTTAAAAAATGAGTTTTTAAAAATTTAAAAATTGAGTTATCTAAATGTCTGTGATCCTTCTTAAAACAGTAGATCCCAAGCATAGATGGTCTGTCCCAGAGGCCAGTCAACAGTTCTGGGCCCACATGGACCATTCCTTTCTTTCAAAGGGATTTCTTTATTTCCAGCTCAGAGCATCTAAATGAAAGCCAGTTGCCTAGAAGAGGAAGTGTAGACACCTCAGGCCAAGGGCGGTGATCATTTAAAGGGGCTGAGTTTAATGTTAAGGGAATAAGTCATTTTGTGACATCCATATCTGAACAGGGGAAATGTCGTCATAGGTCAGCCATTGTTGTCTCAATTTCCTAAATTCCCTGTGGTTTAAGTAGTAGTTCTATTGTCTATAACCTTTAAAAGGCGCGAGGTTCAGATATAATCTACATGGGATTTGCATTAGTACCAGGCGTATTAAGCTTATCTGGGAAACCTGGTACACATCCACAAATGTGACAATCTTAGAAAGAGCTATGCAAGCAAATGCTGGAAGTGTCTTTCTGTCCTCAAAAAAGCATCTTTCTGAACCTCAAAAAAGATCAAGAGAACACTCAAATACTGCCTTGCTGGGCAACAGCAAACCACAAACTCCTCGAGTAAAGAGGTGAGGTTCTTTCTCAGGCTCCTACATTGATCTTTTTTTCACTGGTCTTAAAACCAGTGACTACAGGGCTTTCAGGACTGTTGATTAAGACAAAGAACTCTAAACACACTCATAAAAAATTCAGGTGTAAGAACACTTAGACAAAAGTCTAGCTTAAATCTGCCGAGAAATCCTAGAAAAGATCAGCCAACAAGAAAGAATTTTCAGGAAGTCGTACCATTAAGAAATAAGCCACATTTCAGACAATGACTTTCCAAGTCCTAAATTTGCCAATACTAATATGTATAACGTGAGACGACGGCTAAACCAGTGTCATAAGAACTTCCAAGTCCATGTTTGAGATTCAAAACAATGTTTGGATCTGCAGATATTACCTCACAAAATGAGATTCTGCTTGGTTTTCTGCAGTGGTTTTGGTCACCAAACAAGATCCCCAAAGTTCTTACTGTTTATTTCATTGGAAAATGACGTCAACCTCTGACTAGGTTCTAGTTTTTTTGCTTTCCTGAGTCACCTATCACCAGGCAGCATGAATCAGCAATTTTCAGGTAAATATCAGCCCCCTTTAGTGTTACACTGCATGATCCTTTCTAGATTTTCACAATTTCCTGACTGTGGAAAAGAGTGGTTTCCATTGTCGAGATATCCTCTGATGACAGACATCCTCTAAGAAAATTACAACATACACTCATAAAGATATTTTAGCAGAAATACCAAGGCCTGAGGTAGATATGGTGGCTAAAATGAATATTGTATCAACAAAACAAAACTGAGCGTACCTAAGGTACAATCTCCTTGGTTTACCAAGACTAGTGGCAGAACAGGTCCCCGTGCCAGATGACCTGGTAAAGAAAAGATGCAGGAGGCCATTCATGTACGGAGGCCATTTGTATACAGATGCCGCCAGAGCAGAAACACACACCGCCCTGTCTCACAAAGCCTCAGGCATGATTTTCAGACATTCCATCTGTAAACAAGTTGTGGAGCGTAGTGAAATGACTCTCAGAGTCTCTGACCAAGTTGGATTTGGCCCATAGGCCCACAAATGCTCAGCACAACATCTTTTGGTTCAAACCTGAGAGGGCTAGTGGGAATACTGTTTGTTCAGAAAGACACCATTTCCTCTCTGACCCTTCCCCAGAAATACTCACGAAGCAGGTGCCATTCATCTTGCTGAATTGTCTTGGTTAAATTGAAAGGAATGTTTCGTAAGCGGATTGGCTGAGAAAAGTGGTACTTGATAGCCGTGCATCTCTGTGCAATACCTTGAAGGAAATAAGAAATGGGATTTACTAGTCTGGGCATTCGTAACACCATTCTGGAGACCTACGGCAGAGTAATGTGTCCCTCAACCGGGTTGAATGGGGGAAGGGATAGGAATCTCTTGATGACACACAGTAACACGGGCAAGTTGGAGCAGTGAACACCTAAAACATGACATGATTTTTTAAATCATGCTTCACTCTTGAATGTGTTAAAATTGATAAGGATCTAAACTCTCCTAAGTGTTTTTCAACACTGAATTTGTGTTAACTAAACACAAAACTCCACAAGGAGAAATGGCCCAAAAGTATACAGATAGTTGGGGGAAATCAATTTAAAATTTTAAGTTAACCCAGATAAGTTACATAAGCCTGAACTTGATCCAATCTCAAACTCTCAAATGGGAAGCATCAAAAAGATCATTAAGAAGTGTGTTATTTGGAAACCAGAAGACATAATTCCATGAAAACAATCCTCCTATTGGTGGTTTAGGTGGTGATTCAGTGACCAGAGAACCTTCAACAGGATCTTTAACCCCAGGGCAGCTGATGTATTCCCTTAACACAAATTTTACTGACCTAAATTCTAGTCCCCAAGAGAAAGAGTAATATTAAAGGTAGAGAGGGGGAAAAAATAAAAATAAAAGTAGAGAAGAGAAAGAAAAAAAACTCTCCCTATCTTTTCTGGTTGCATGACCAGTCCTAGGTGCAAAATTTTGAAATGGGCAAGAATACCCATTGCTTTATGTGGTACCTTCTTCCATCCTCCCTTCCAACCCAGGCTTTAATTGCATAAATAAATATGAGTTTATTTTTCCCCTGAAGTCTTCTGAGTCCCATGATTCAGCCTGAGTCCTATGATAACCCTGGCAGCAGCTTAAAAACAACAAAAACAAAAACAAAACAAAACAAAACAAAAAAATAAAACAAAACTAACACCTCATAGATGCAAATAAACCTCTAATTGATGGGGTTTGATGAACTATAGAAATAAAGTGATTTTTTTTAGAGGGGGAAACTACTATTCAATGGATTATGAGCCCATCTCTGAAGTGCAGGCACCTATAGGATCATCTTCCCTAAAGAGTTTCTCACACAGTAGTGTACATCAAGAATCAATGGGGAGCTAGTTAAAAATGTAGATTCCTGGATGGACCCACCCAAAGATATTCTAAATCAAAAGATCTGGAGTGGGGCCAGGAAGCTGAACTTTAACAAACATCCCAAGTAATTCTGAGACAAGCAGTCCTTGAATCTCTTTTGAGCAATACTGCCCAAGACTCTCTCTGCTTTTGGGAAGCTTTTTTATTTTTTTCCCTTATGAAAGCAAAGATTCTTCCAAAGTTCAAAGCTCTTTTATTTTATTCTTTGTTTTTTTTCAACATGAGCCCATGGCAACAGTTATGTGGTCTAAGGCATAGGAATTAGCTGTTTATAAGTCAGAAAAGGCCTGTGCTTACAAAGAACAAACAATCTGGTATGAGAACAATAGCAGATACCATGCTGCAAATGTATTAATAGCTTGCATTTGTATTTTTCAAAGCTGTCATTCCACTTGATATTTGTCTTCAGGGTGACCTTGGGGCTCCTGTAAGCAGGGGGTGAAGACTAAGGCAGAACTGAAGACATGCCCAACATACGCACAAAGCCCATCAGCAAAGACTGAGACTTATTAGCTCCAGGCAGCTAAGGACATTTCTGTCCATTAGCTTCACACAAAGCTAGTCAAACAGAGACTTCAGGGACCACATATGACAAAGAATACAGACTTTACAGAATTAGTTAAAGAAAGACACTAAAAACCCAACAGCAACAGCACAAAATAATACCAGACCCTGGGGAGGAGGAAGAATCTAATTTCCCGAGTTGCTACATAATATTATTTTAAATACTCAGTTTTCAATAGAAAAGTACAAAACATGCAAAGAAGCAAGAACATATGGCCCAGGCATGAGGAAAAAAGCCAGCCAGTACAAACTATCACTGAGGAAACCCAGATGTTGGACTTACCTAACAAATACTTTAAATCAACTGCTTAAACTATGTTCAGAGAACTAAAGGAAATCATAGTCAAAGAACTAAGGCAAGTATGAGAATGATGTCTCACCAGAGAATATCAGTAAAGTGACAGAGAGTATAAGAAGAAGGAAAAAATTAGAAATTCTGAACTTGAAAAGAATAATAGATGAAATGAAAATTCCACTAGAGGGGCAGAAGAAATAATCAGCAAACTTGAAGATAAGTCAATTCAGATTATCCAGTCTGAAGAAAATAAGGGAAAAAGTGTGAAGAAAATAAACAGAGTCACAGAGATCTGTGAGACACCATCAATCATTCCAATGTAAGTATAGTGAGAATCCCAGAAAGAAGGAAAGAGAAAAAGGGCCAAAAAGAATAATTGATTAAATAATTTTCAAAAACTCCCCAAATGTGATGAAAAACGTACATTCTTACCTCTTACATCTAAGTTTGATGAACTACAAGTAAGATAAACTCACAGCAAGCAACACCCAAACACATCATAATCAAACTCCTGAAAACCAAAGAAAAAATTTTAAAAGAAGCAAGAAAAAAGCAACTAATCACATCTTCCTCCAAAGAGTAGAAGAGTTTCTCGTGAGAAACTATGTAAGTCAGAAGGGAGTGAGATGATATATTCAAAGCACTGGAAGAAAATCAGTAAGGAATTCTATAAGCAGCAAAGTCATCCTTCAGAAATGAAGAAAAAATTAAGGCATTTCCAGTTAAACAAAAACTGAGAGAGTAAGACTCTAGTCACTAGGCCTATCCAATAAAGAACACTGAAGGTGGTCTGAATGAAATGAAAGGACAGTAACTGAATCCACATGAAAAAATAAAGAACATTTGTCAAGTCCATGACATGGGTAAACATAAAAAATGGTATAAATGTATTGTTTGTGTTTTCTGTAACTTTTTTTCTCCTATCTGATTTAGAAGACACAAAGCATTAACCAGTAATTATAAATCTGTGTTGAGGAACATACAGTGTAATTTGTATGGTAATGGCTGTGCAAAGGACAGGACATGGAGTGGGCTATAAAGCAGCAAAATTTTATATACAAATGAAATCCAGTTGGTATTAACCCAAAATAGATGGTTATAAATTAAGATGTTAATTATAATTCACAGGGTAACCACTAAGAAAATAACAAAAAAATAAGAATAGAAAATAAAACAAAAGGGATTTTAAAAGGTTATCGGAAAACATTTATTTAACACAGAAGAAGATAACCAATGGAAGAGAGTAGAGGAACATACAGAAAACACATAGCAAACTGGAAGACATAAGTCCTCCTTGATGAGGAATTACATTAAATCTAAACAGAACAAACATCCCAATCAAAAGACAGAGATTGGCATTATAAATAAAACAACATGATCCACCTATATGATGTCCACAAAAGACACACTTCAGATTCAAAGACACAAATAGGTTGAAAATAAAAGTATCGAAAAAGATATGCCATGCAATCACCAAAAGAGTTAGGAATGGTTATCCTAATATCAGACGAAATAAACTTCAAGACAAAAATTTTTACTAGAGACAAAGGCATTTTAGAATGACAAAAAGGCCAATCCACTGGGAATTTATAAAATTGTAAACAAATGCAAAATCCCATATACCCCCCAAAATCTAGGAAGCAAAAACTGGAGGAAGAAATAGTTCAACAATAACAGTTGGAGATTCAAATATCCTACCTTCAATCTGGTAGAACAAGTAGACAGAAGACAAACATGGAAACAGAAGACTTGAACAACATTCTAAAATTAGACAAAACAGACATCTACAGAACACTCCTCCCAACAACAGCAAAATACACATTCTATTTGAGCGCACGTAGAACATTCTCCAGGGACAGACCACAAATCTCAATAAATTTAAAATTATTAAACTCACAAGGTGACAGAAAGTCACATTAAAGTCATAATGACATATAAAGTCAAGGTTTTCTGGCCATCCTACAATGAAATTAGAAATCAATAACAGAAGAAAATTTGAGAAATTCCCAAATTTGTGGAAATTAAGTAACACACTCCTAAACAACCAATGGATCCAAAAATAAATCACAAGAGAAATTTAAAATCACCTTAATGAAAACAAAAAACAACGTCACAACATACCAAAATTTATGGGATGCTGCTAACATGCTTAGAGGAAAATTTATAGCTGTAAATGCCCATGTTAAAAAACAAGACGTCAGGGACGCCTGGGTGGCTCAGTTGGTTAAGCGGCTGCCTTCAGCTCAGGTCATGATCCCAGCGTCCTGGGATCGAGTCCCACATCGGGCTCCTTGCTTGGCAGGGAGCCTGCTTCTCCCTCTGCCTCTGCCTTCCACTCTGTCTGCCTGTGCTTGCTCTCACTTCTCTCTCTATGACAAATAAATAAAATAAAATCTTAAAAAAAAAAAAAAAAAAAAACAAGACGTCAAATCAATAACCTGTCTACCTTAAGAAACTAAAAAAGGAAATGCAAATTAAATCCTAAGCAGAAGAAAAGAGATTATATAATTATAGTAGAAATAAATGAAACAAAGCATAGAAAAATAGCAAAATAAGCAAAGCCAAAAATTGGCACTAAGATTAATCAAATTTACAAATCTTGGTCTCCCAGTTGGCTCAGACAGTTAAGTGTCTGCCTTGGGCTCAAGTCATGATCTCCAGGTCCTGGGATAGACCTGCCCATCAGGCTCCAGGCTCAGCAGGGTGTCTGCTTCTCCCTCTCTTCCCTGTTTCTCCCCACAACTTGTGCGTGCGCTCTCTCTCTCTCTCAGATGAATAAAATCTTAAAAAATAAATAAATAAAATAAAATTGACAAATCTTTAGTTGGACTAACCATAATAAAGAAAGGGAAGACTCAAGTTACTAAAATCAGGCATAAAATAGAGGACATTACCAATAATCTTATGGAAAGAAAAAGGAGTTTAAGAGCATACTACAAAAAAAAAAAAAAAAAATGCCAACAAATTAGATTATACAGGCGAAACGGAAACTTTGTAGAATGCCACAAACTACCATAACCAGCTCAAGAAGAGAAAAAAAGAAAACTTCTTTTTTTTTTCATATGAAAACCATATGTCTTCACTGGTGAATTTTACCAAATATTTAAAGAATTAACAATCATTCACAAAATCTTCAAAAAAATAGAATTCCCAAATCATGGTAGGAGGCCAGTATTACCCCCCGATACAAAAACCAAAAACATCATAAGTAAAGAATAATTCAAAGTATTCCTTATGAATAGCTATGCAAAAATCCTCAACAGACACTAGCAAACTGAATTCAGCAACATATAAAAAGGATTGTACATCAGCACCAGGTGGAACTGATGTCATGAATGCAAGATTGCTTCAACATACGAAAATCAATTCATATAATAGTCCTTACAAATAGAATAAAGCACAGAAACCACAAGCTCATCTCAAAGATGCAGAAAAAGCTTTCGACAAAATTGATACTCACCACAACCCTACAAACCAGATTAAGAAAAAGAAAAGTAGGATTCACTCCATTAAGTAAGTAGAAAACTGAAGTTCAGAGACGTCAAGGAACCAGCCTAAGGCCACAGTGCAAAGCAGTAACTGAGCTCTAAAACATGTGTTGTTACCCAAACTCTGTATTCTACTCATGTAGGAAAATGAGAAATCCTAATGTTTTAGCAGTGCATCTTAATTCCGTGGGTGGTTAGAACTGTATTATTAAGCAAACTATCAATGTGCAGTGAAAAACACATTTTTTTTTGTTTAGTAACAACATACGCTCTTTTGGAAATAAAGCTGATACCTGAACGAGGCTTCTGTCCATATATTACCCCCATCGTTCAATAACGGTATTTGGAGATGGGCTTGGCTCTGTGGCTGACTCAGGGATTTCATCCCACCTGCATCTCACAGAAGCTGCTTATGGATGGAAATGGGGAGAAACCATTCTCTGAGAGTCCAAGGGGCTGGCCTTAGAACAACTTCTGTGCTGGGGAAATCACTGTGGACATTCTCAGGGCTCCACTCCTCAGCCCCTTGCTGGGAACAGGCATGATCTCAGGAGGAAGACAGCAGAAAGGAGGCAGGCAGCAAGCCAATGCACTCTTGCTTCCCCGGGGGCATCTGGCTTGTGCCAGGAGTGAGGTAAGCCGCACACACAGAGCCAAATTACTTTTCCTTCCCCACTAGGCTCCCAGGCTAAATTTAAACTGCCAAGAGCTCTGAAATGAGAAGAGAGAAAGGAGTGTGGAGAGGGGCAAGGTCCGGACTGGACGGTAACAAGCCGTTCTCCACGATCCCACGCATCGGGAGCCCGGTGGTGAGCCCAGAGCTTCTCAGCTGAGCTGGCAAGAAAACAGTCTGCAGCTCCCGGGCTCCAGTCCCTTGGAAGATGATTAGAGACTCCAGGCAGGATTAGGAGAGGAAGTAGGAGTGAAGGACGGACCAGCAGCAAGGTCAGAGGCCTGCGTTAGCTGCATGATCTCCTTGTTCTTAAGGACCAGATCCGCTGCTCCAGCAAAAAGTCGGAGAGATGCAAAGGGGTGAGTATTTTATTAAGGTCGGCATCCTACAGCATACACTTGAAACTGACAAAATGAAACTAGACTAACATCACACAGGAAAAGACCTGGAGTTGCCTGACAGCTCGCCAAAGACAAATGAGGTCGTTTTGATGAAACGACCAGTGTACGCATCTACGCGGATGGTGGTAAAGACAGAAGTTCCCTGCGATGTTCTCTGAAAGAGTGATGCTGTGAAAGTCCACAAGGAGGCATTCGATTCCAATTTTTTCAAAGCCGTGCATGCAAACTTTGAAATTAACTGGCTTTCTGGGTAGAGAGAGCAGTGAAGCTGGCTCCCTGAAAAGGAACACAGAAAAGCATGAGCTCATAGCACCAGATGGCATCACACAATGGGGGGAAGAAACATGCAGAGGGTTGAAAAGAACAAGTTGTGATCTATATTTAGTGATTAATTAGCTTCTTAAAGGGCCAAGTAGAGCCAAGTTAATGATGATACAAACCACAGAAGAACAGACATAAATATGTCGCACAGAGGTTAGGAACGGGGCTTAGGGTCTGGTGAATTTCTATTGTCTCTGGTGCTCAGAGTGAGGAATTGAATTCTAAGCTAAGTTACAGAAACCCATACGCTAGGTTAAGTGAGAGAAAAACATGAGAAACCGAAGATGCTGTAAGAAGTCCCTGTGAACCAGTCAATGACAAGGCAATAGGTGTGGTAGCTAAAGGCCGTGCAGTCAGACTTAGATTTGAATCCTGGCTGTGTGACTTTTGGCAAATCACTTCACCTCTCTGAGCCTCTGTTCCCTCCTCTGTAAAAGAGGGACAAGAATGGCAGATATTTTACTGTTATTGCAAGGAATGAAAGAGGTCATTCAAGGACGTAGCATGGGACGCAGCCAGTCACAGCACTCAACAAATGTCAGCATTTGGTTATGAAATATCTCTTGGCGTCTGCTCCCATTCGCCATAACAGAACTATTGCCACACGCTAACAGGCTGCACCCTAAATGTGCATCGCAGATTAACCCAGTGTGCAAAGAAAGAGACAGACAACAGGTAACGGCTGCCTGAACACCGGTCTGCCCAGGGGCTCGCAGGTGTCCTCTCTGCTCATGCTCAGGGCAAGACGCCCCCCATTTCACTCCTGAATGGCTGGCCAACTGGCCTCCTTGCCATTGCTCTCTCCACCCTCCAACCCACCCTCATGCCTCTGCCGGACAAATCCGCTGTGTGACGATCTGGAGCCCCCGGGGTCTCGGCTGCCCATCTGTAACGCAGCATGTGAAAACCTTGAAGATGTCTGCCATGTCCACCTACCATTTCCACTATCATGTACTTCCTATGTTTCTTTACATTGATTACTCTCAGAGGACAAAGTTTTACTTCCCATAAAGTAATTTTGTATTTATTGTAGAATTACGTATTTATTTAAAAATAAAGTACCCAGCACATAGTAAATGCCACGTAACAGCTTATTAGATAGGTTTAATGCTATGCCCATGTACTGACTTCCACACGTGGACAAACAGAAGATGAGAAAATCTCTGGTGCACACTTAGAGCAATAAAGCCTGAGGTTTCCATCCTCTGCCCCTGTCTTGCCTCTATCCAAGGACATACCATAATCAGACCCAGGCTCCAGACCCCTGTCATTTATCCCTGCCATCCAGCTCAAGCGCAACTGGTCCCCAGGGCTATCCCCATCCCTTCCAGGGGTGTATCTTGGCAAGGTAGTGGCCATTTCTTATACAGCTATATGGCCATCATCTTGGGACAACCCCGACACCCTAAGCACATCCGCCTCCCCCTGTCCCAGTTGAATGCCTTCATTCAAAATGCCTTCCAGAAGGAACGCAGCAGCCCACGCAGCTCCCTCAATTCTCCGGCTTTGTTGGGATGTCAGAGGCTGGGCCTCCCCAATCTGGCTCCTGATCACTAAGTCTCTGTCATTTCATAATAGATCAGAAACTCTGCCTCCCTCTGAGTGTCCCAAGGTCCTGAAGAGCCGAGGCTGTGACTTCTTCCTGGGCCCCTGATGTTTAAGATCTCAGGTAGCTCCCGCTGCTGACAACAGCAGTATAATCTTTGCTTCATTCATCCAGCAGAGGAGATGGTCAGTGAACAGTCTGCATTGTTTCCTGGAACACTGCAAAGGTAACTTGGAATTCCATAACCGGCCCGTGGGCAGAAAAATAAAGAACTTCCCCCTGGCTCTGCCTGCGCTCCTCCCGGTCTGAAAGGCAAGATTCAACCTGGGGTCACAGGGCAGCGTGGCTGCCGAATTGTCCTCAGATTTCATTTCAGAGGGAATCAGGGGCTAAGCAGACAAAAGAAAATGCTTTCCTCGTCGCCTCCTGTAGGGGGTATAAACAGCCCTCACTTAGATCAATGAAACAAATACAGTGAGTGTAGTGGCCCAACACTGACTTTTAAGCCTCAAATGGCCAAAACCAGTCCTGAAGTCAAGCCCTAAGGGCAAACTCATCACCAGGTCTCCAGAATTAAGAGGACAGAGATTAAAAATTACAGACAGTGGAGGGGCACCGTTCCAGGAGAAATACCGAGAATCGATAAGCCACATAGAGAATTTTAAATTGTCTAATAGCCACGCTACAAAAATAAAGAAGATTAATTGTATTATATTTTAATTTAATATACAATCAATATTCTGAAAATTATTAGTGAGGGCTTTTTAAGTCTATTTATTTTTTTAGTAATCTCTACACCCAGCTTGGGCCTTGAACCCACCACCCTGTGATCAAGGGTCCCACACTCTTCCAGCTGAGCCAGCCAGTAGCCCCTATTAGTGAGACAGTCTACATCCTTTTTTATACCAAATCTGTGAAATGTGGTGTTTTCCACTTACAGCACAACTCCTTCCCTATAAGTCTCATCCCAAACGCTAATCTCATGTGACTGGTGGCCACTGTACTAGAGAGAGGAAAGCTCCAGATGGTGAATAAGACTCCAAATAGAGTGAAAGCCACTGAGAGCAAGTGCTTGATCTAGGAAGTACTTGAAAGGTGTGAACGTTGTTTTGTGTTTAGACTCTCTCTGCACAACCTACTAGCCTGTTCTGCTACCCTTGTTTCTTATTAGTAATGGACAATCAGCTTCTCACTTGTGTGAAACTGTCTCTCTGTTCACTCCATATTCTCTCTGAAGCAAGACAACCTGGATTTGTGTCCTGGCTTCACCACTCACTAGCTGTGCATCCTTAGCAAGCTTCTTAACCTCTCTGGGCATCAGTTTCTTCAACTGTGATATACAGACAAAGGTAGTCTGTTTATCTCAGAGGAGGATTAAATGAGACACATCATACTGTTAGTGTTAGCTTCCATCATCGTCGTCATTATTATTATCATTATTATTACTGCTGCTACTGCTCCTTTATTTACCTGAACAAACACAGACCACTATACTATTCTTTAAAGGCAAGACTCTGGTGAGTTCCTTGAACTGTAAACACACGAACTCTAGGGGCCAAAGAGGGAGGGTTCAATGACAAGCCTGACAGATTCAGCCTACCACAGAGAGAGTAAACATCACAGGAGGTTGAAAAGGGGAGGGGCATTGGAGCAAATCAGAACGAACAGTGCTCCAGAAGCACGATCTGGAACACAGGTGGAAACGGTCACAGTGTTAAGGCAGTGAATGACCACCAGTTGGCTGAATTCATTTTTAAATTTCCTCTAATGGAGTTATTGTGTTATAACTACAATAAAAAGTAATACAACTTGCGGCACCTGGGTGGCTCAGTGAGTTAAAGCCTCTGCCTTCAGCTCAGGTCATGATCCCAGGATCTTGGGATCGAGCCCCGCATCGGGCTCTTTGCTTGGTGGGGAGCCTGCTTTGCCCCCTCTCTCTCTCCACCTGCCTCTCTGCCCACTTGTGATCTCTCTGTCGAATAAATACATTAAAAAAAAAAAAAAGTAATACAACTTGGAAAAATCAAAACCAGGGATTCTCGGATTCTCAGAGCCATCATGGCACGGCTCTGAGATGGGTGATCATGGTTGATCGTGGCTGGTGATTAGCTGGTAGGACAGGAATTCATGAGTGGAGATCAAAGAGAGGTTAGGATTTTATGTGATTTATGGGGGATTTCAGCCCAGCTCAGTGCACTCTGCTTCTCTCTCCCTCCCCTTTCTCCTCACCTTCATTTTACCTTCTCTCTCTAGCAGGAGGCAGCTTCTATTCCTTCTTTTTTGCTCAGAGTTGCCAATGTGGGCAAGGGGGATGTGACTATCCCCCTGGCAAGAAGCCAGACACCCTACGCCATATCTTGTACCCCAGGCTCTGATTCTTGTGAAACCAAATACAGCCCATTGGCTCAGTGGAAGCTCCAACTCAGTACATTGTAGTATTTTCCTTCCCACAGGGGATACCATGTTACAGGCACTGCCCGACAGTTACTGCTAGTTACTCTTGGCTCTGGTCATGACATGCTGACCTCAGAGAGATCAATACAGTCTGAACAAAACCTGTCTTAATAGTACACGAGTCTGAAGCTGTTGTTAATACACACCTGAAGTTCAAATCTCCTGGATTCTGGAAGGCGTCCAGTCAGTGTAGGAAGCACACGTAAGCTTTATTCATTCTCCAGTATGACTTTTTCAATTAGTATGGACATCGATGAATATGATCTTTTTTAATTGGGAGGGTAAGCCTGTATACTCCCAAATATGGGGAGAAACTTGGAAATATAGGGTGTGTGTGTGTGTGTGTGTGTGTGTGTGTGTGTGTGAGTGACCTTTAATATGTGCTTATAAGAAGCAGCGTCCTGGAGTAGAAGGGAGAATACTGGCTTTGGAACCAGCTGTGTGACTTTGAGCAATAAACTCAACCACTCTGAGCCTCCGTTTCCTCATTTGTGAAGTAGAAATAATACAATCTCACAGACTTGTCATGAGGACTGAATGAGATCCTTATATACCAAGTGTCCTAATCACATCTAGTCCATAGAGACAGTGACCTTCCACTCCCTCTTCCTGCTGTCTTTCTAAGAAGGACCAGAAAAGTGTGGGTCCTGACCGGAGGAACTGCAGCCTGTGTAACTTCATCCTCACCTCCAGCATCTGGGAAAAAATTCGGGGGCCAACTGTCAATCATGACCTTTTGCCACCAAAGTCAATTACACCACCATGCAATCTTTCTTTCTTTCACTCATTCATTTATTCACTCATTCAATAAAGATTTATTGAGCGGCTGCCTTTTAGACAGAGGACCTACTTTCTGAATTTAGAATATGGTTCCCCCAAAATGAGAAACTAAAGACTTGAAACTAAACCATGAGTCTGAAACAGGGAGGGTGAAGGGAGAGAGGAGGGATAGAGGGGAGAGAGAGAGAGAGAGAGATCCCCCATCTGCCACATGGGGACCCAGGAACGCTGATGGCTTTAGCAATTTCCCAAATACTCATGAAAGAGCAACTTGCTGGAGAAAGATGAGCCATTGTGGAGTGAGCTGACCGTGTTCCAGGGCAAATTATCCTTTAAAACAGTGCACCCTTGGCCCCTTCCAGGTGGCTTGATAGACTCTTTCTTTTTTTTTTTTTTTTTTTTTTTAAAGATTTAAAGAGATCACAAGTAGGCAGAGAGGCAGGCAGAGAGAGAGGGAGGAAGCAGGCTCCCTGCTGAGCAGAGAGCCCGATGCGGGACTCGATCCCAGGACCCTGAGATCATGACCTGAGCCGAAGGCAACAGCCCAACCCACTGAGCCACCCAGGCGCCCTGATAGACTCTTTCTAATTGAGCTACACTTGCAGAAGTTTGTCTCCTTTATGAAAATGAACCCTGGATCAAGCTGAATTGACTAATTACCAGTGTAGATGGAGATTAGGAAAGCAATGTTTGGTAGAGCTAATTTATGACGGTAGAGACAAGGGTAATAGCTCTGCTCAAACTGTGAAAAAATTTAAACATATTTGCTACCATGAACAATGTTCTCGTGTCCCCTTCACCAGATGGGCTGCTGGATTTATGATGAGACGTGTCACAGATACACATCAAGATAAATGGAAACTGGGAGCCCTTCAGAGCCAGCCTTCGGGATCTATAGAGAGCGCCTGTTCCATTGCTCGCTCGATAATTGATAGAGCTGTCCTCCTGGGCCTTGGTAGGCTATTGGAATCAGTTTCAAAAAACAATATAAATTGATTTGAAACAATATTTTCAACCTTTTCCAAGCAATGATCAACTCTAAGCCACGATCAAGCAAAACTGACAAGTCTGCTTTCATTTCCTTTCTCACCCCAGCCCCCACGTAGTTCAGTGGACTGGCAGACCCCAGAGACAAGAAGGGAAGGGGGATAACGTCTCCAAATTGAATGAATTATCGAGGATTCGCTGGAAGGAGAGAGGAGCACTCACCACCTTCCAGCGGCAAGAAACTTATGGTAGAGGAAGAAGCCAAATCCCGAAGCCGTTTGCGGCAGCGGTAAGAAGACGGCAGTCTGGGCAGGACCCTCTGTCTTTGGCAGCCTTTGCCACTATTTCCCGTGTGTGCTGGTTCCTCCAGCAGCCCCACAGGCATTGCTAAGTCAGGGCATTAATCTGTAGCCAGACAAGCACCCTTGTGAGGCCACCGACATTGCTTGAGCGTGGTTATAGGAAAATGATGATCAAGCTTTTATTTATTACATAGCATGTGACACTGTGTTCAGAGTGCCTCGCCACACATGCTTGTAAGTTACATAAGGAAGACATTCTGTTCCTTTTACAAATAAGAACAAGGCACAGACCACTTACGTGGCCTGCCCATGGCCACGTACCTAAGTGGTTGTGATAATAATTTACAGAAGGCTTGCTGCATCCCAGGCTCTGTGCTCAGAGCTCTACTCACATTTCCACCATGAGACAGGTGCCATCATTACCTCTGTTTTACAGAGGAGGAAACTGAGGCTGGGTGAGCTTAGGTCAACTGTCTGCAGTCCCATGGCTAACAAGAAGCAGAGTTGGTACTGAATTAGCATCTCCTTCCAAAGCCAGTCTTTGATATGTTAACAGACTTTGTCCGATGAGAATCCCTATGACTACACCTGTTCATACCCGATTAGGCCTCTTACAGGGACAAACACAAAGCCGGCAGGCATGCGTTGACATGGGGCATTGATGGGGCATTGCGTTTACCACAGAATTCTTTTATACTTCCATCCCCTTTGCTCTCACACTGCCCTCTACCCACCAGGAAACAGAAAGAAAGACTCAAGGACACCACACTGTCCAAAGGATTTCTTTTCCTGCTTGCTGAGCAGGTGGTCAGGCCCTGAAAACCCCAGACCGGGACTGAGGAAAAACAGGAGGAGGGACAAAGGAATGGCTGAGGAGAGAAGAAGGTGGGAAGAATGAAGGGAGGGAGGGGGTGGGGGTGAAGGACCACGATGGGTAGAGACCAGAGCTGGCATCGCTCTGTAACCCGAGAGCCCCGGACACACATAAGCCCCAGACTGACAGCGGAGGTGCTCAGTACCTCAAGTGAGGGTCCCATTGCAAGGGAAAACCTCCCCCTTAACCAACCTCCCCCCTGATCCAGTTGGAACTGCCATCCATTTGGGAATCTCTGCGTGGGGAGAGGTCCGCCCCCACAGCCACACACTCCAAAGTGAAGTCCCCACTGCTCATCCTACCAGAAACTCACCCACCCACTCACACGGTTCCAGCCGTCAAAACAACCGTCAGGTGCTTGAGCCCGAAATATACACGTACTTGCAGTCCAGTTCCAAGGACGGCGTGTGGCCGAGCTGTACTTCTCTTTCTGACCACCTGTGCTGATCCCGTGCAGCCCCGGGAAGCCTCGTCGGAGGACACGGAGGACAGGAAGAGGAGCCGCGCCTCACGGCTGTCCCCGCTGGATCCCGTCACACACGCGCCCCGCCACATTCCAGCCCACATCTCATCAGAACATGCCCACGCAATGTTTCCAGCCCTAATTTTACATCAAGCAGCGTGAATGACAGAGACAGCCAGACGGGAAATTTTTAAAAAGTGCCAATAAGCGGTTTTGCGAAGCATCACTTCAAACCTCTATTTGAAAATACAGTGTTTCGAGCCAGGGAGCAGGCAGGGCCTATCAGAAAGCACAAAAATTAAAAATTTATGTTCAGCCCCACCCCCCAACTCCCCCTTCACCTGGTGGGGCCAGCCACCCTGCCCTGTTTGGGCAGGCCCTGAGCGGCTCATCTGCTCCCCACCCTGCCCCCAGGCCCCATGCTCAGTGTGGCCTCTCCCTCGAGCTTCCAGCCCAGCCCCAAGCCCGAGCACATTAGCATTCCTGACACTCCCCACAACCCAAGGGGAAAACTTGCAGCTGCCTGCTACTTAAGCATCACCCTGGGCACCAGAAGCCTCAGCCTGTGCATAACTGACAAGGAATATGTTGATAAGGAATGGGACTGTTCCAAGTTTCTGAAGGATAACTGGTAATTAAAAGGAAAACCTAATTTAAGAAAATCCTGGAGAAATTTTTTTAAAACTCTCTGGCAACATCCTTTCTGGATTATTCTCCTTTGCCAGAAGACTTCTGTTTTCCTTTGTTGGGTTTTCAAAGCCCGAGGCTAGATATCCAGTGTTCCAGGGATCCCACAGGCCTCAGCCTCCTCAAGGCGGTGACTTTAAAAAGCCTTGGACCAGAAGTAGAAGGGCCACGTGTTTCCTTCAAGGGCTCCTGAGTACCTGTTCTCCCCGTCTTGGCATCTGGTGACTTCCTCCCTGAGGCTGAGCACAGGGCCCTCTGAGGACCCCGGCGCCCCAGGCCAGCAGCTGCCCCCTCTCTTTTGTAGGGCAGCACAAAAGGACTGGGACAACACCATTCATAGCCAGGGGCACAAATGTGATGAGAAGAAATCAGCCTCTGCAGGGCTCCCTGTTTCTGGCTGTAGGTCTTTCGCTGCTGACTGGTTTCATACCACGCGTTGAGCCAGCCAGCTGCCAAAAAGCACCCTGAGACACACAAAGAGAAAGGGACTCCACAAAGTACACCAGGAGCTCCATCACTTCTTAGACCGGACCTGTCCTTCATGCCACCTTGCCCTCCCCCTCCTGGAGGTAGGCCTAACATTAACTCAGGGCCCTCTCACCTGCTACCTTTATGAAATCCTCGCAGTCTTAGTTCATCTGTAAAATGGGGCGGATCATATTGATTTCACAGAGTCTTCCTGGGACTATAAGAGCAGGGACTTTTGTAAATGACCATCTTCAGTCGGCAGCTCCCATACTGCCCAACCAGGTCCGTCTAACTGAACCGGTCTTCTCCAGCCCGATCTGCTGATGAGTTTGTTTGACCTCGGCTGTGGGACGTTGTTATCTTCCCCCAGTCCAATCCCACCTCTACCCTGAATGAAAACAGACACCCTGCCCTCAGAAAGCTTAGAGTCTACTGCTAGACGCTGGCATTATTGAAATCATAGCACAAGTGATGGCAAATGACAAGACTAACATAAAGGGAACCCCAGAGCTCTGAGACCATTGAACAGGATACCTGAGCCATGAGGGGAAGAGGGAGGCAGTCCAGGAAGGCTGAGGTCTCAAGGAAGGGCAGGAATATCCTTGCAGGGCAGAAGCAAGGGCACGGACAGGCCTTTGAAGAGGAAGGTCTGCAGGAGTGGGGGGCAGAGTGTCACTGGAGAGCAAAGTGGGGCTAGATCATGGAAAGCCTGAAGGTGGGTTGAAACTTGCTCTTTATCGTAAGCCTCAAAAGAAGTCACCACAGATTAGAAATGATAATTGAAGACCTGATCAGAATTGATTTTTGTTTGTTTGTTTTTGAAACAAACAAGCATAAAACACTTCACCCTTGCCTTAGTGTGGCGAACGGACTGGAGAGGGCCGGGAGTCATCTCCGTGATGCAAATACAAAAAGGCTCCTACAAAACTGCTCTTGGGGAAGGCGGGGGCAGGGGGATATATTGGGGTGGGGAAGGAGTCCAAGAGGCCATCCTAGGGTGAATTTTAAAAGTCAGTCTGAATCAGCCAGGTCCTCGGTGGTGACATTAGGAGGAGGAATGGGCATTCCAGACAGAAGAGCAAAAAGCGCAAGTGCAGAGGTAAGAAGCGTTTCCAGGGGTTGACGGACAGGAGGTTTGAGGCTGCAGAGCATAAAGCGTGAGACAGTGAGTGAGGAGGGTAAGAAGCTGAGAAGGGAGGCTAGCAGAGAGCAGCAGCCGCCGAACACCTTCCCCCCACTGCCAGGCCTCATCTGGGAAGTTATCAGGAGCCACAGAAGGGTTTAAGCAGGCCCACGATACGATCGAGTTTCATTTCAGATCCATGATCCTGTCAGCTGGGCCAAAAAAGAGATATGAGGACATATGAGAGCCGGAAAGAGTAAATTAACTAGAAGGCCAGGCATCCACAGGTTAAAATATTATGCCTATATTAAAAATATTATGCCGATATTAAAAATGATGAAATTTGCAAAATTCTTGTGGCTTAATACTGGATACGAAGCAGGATGTATTGTGTTCTCTCAAATATGTCTTTGTCACTGGATATATCTGAATAAAGATCGGATGAAAAGAAATCAAACTTTCACAGGTTTATATAACTAAGTTGCAGGGTTATATATGATTTTTGTTTTCCTCTTTGTAGGTTTCTGCATTGTCTACAATAAGCATATGTTTATGAAAGTTCATAATGAGGAAAATGTAAGGATTTAAACAACATAAAGTCAGCATGAATGGTCCTATCAAACAGGTAGCAACGACTTCCATTTTGCTAGTGCCTGATATCCAGTGACCCTAAATCTTCAGCCACAAGATAATATCATTCTCTCTGTGTTCACAGAGAGGAAAATGAAAAACAGGGAGGCAAAAATTATTCATTTAACATGACACAAAGGGCTAGAGGCAGAGCAGATAGAAACCAAGGACATGTGTATACACTCTTGAGCTGGTTCAATTCTTTTTGCTGAGAAATTATTTAATCAGAGCAGATCATGCACAATCCAATAATTAAGATAGCCGAAATAATTAGAAACAGTCCAACAGACTGCATGATTATCAGCCCAAATCAATAAAGAAGAAGTCAATCTGAAACCTTGGATAAATAAGGCCGGAGGCTATACTGTTACAGGGACTGTCACTCCAGAATCCGGAGCTCAAGTAGGACAGTATTTTTCTGGAAGTGAGGAAGGGCCAGCATTAGTTGGGAAGAAAGCAGAAGGTGCTCCCACACTGTATCCATCATCTCCCACGCTGATTGTTAAAAAAGAGGAAAAACCTAACCTGGAAGGCGGGGTGGTAACACAATCGCAGCAAGCTTGACTTCTATGCCAGAAGGGATGGCCCGGGCAGTCCCTAATGATTGGTCATCTCAGGGCTTTTCCTCCACACCTCCCTATCGCTCTCAGGAGTTACAAAAACACCATCCTGGATGAAGCCATCCACACAGTTCTTAGACCTTCCTGCTTCCCCCCTGCCCAGGATAGGCTCCGGGTCCTCCACCTGGGCAAAGGAGGTGTGGTCCCAGGAGAGCCCCAAGTCTGACTGCTTCTCTGACTGCACCCACAAAGCACAGCAAAGAGAGCCCCAGGAGAGACTGACCAATGTGATGCTTGTTAATCAATTAATTAATTAACACCAGAAAAGCTTAAAGAAACCCAGTGGTATTTTGCAATAAGCTTCCCATTGCCTAAAGCAACATTCTTGGCTTTGTCGGATGGTGAGGTGAGATTATGGGGAGGGGGGAGGGGGGAAGTAGGAGGCTTCCCAAAATTGCCAAGCTTGCAAGATTAAACAAGTGCAAATTAGTCAGTGTCCAAATTTATGCTGAAATGGAAGATACTGTACTTTGCAAGCTAATAAAGTGGCATTTCCATGTAAATACACAGCAAATGAATCACCAATTTACATTTTCTTAATCTACTACAAGTGGTCTCCAGGATCAATAGAATGACAACTAGAAGTTCAGCATCCCGTGGGTCCTAACTGAGCCTTGCCACGGCCAATCCCAGGCATCTGCTTTATCTAAAGGAGGGAATAATGGGCAGTCGTGGTAGCGAATGGCGGGCAAGCCAAGGCTGCGAGCAGGATGACTGTGTGGGATGCCCTACAAATGACAGGCCATGCCTGTCCATCACCCAGACACTGCCACAGACCTGCCCACCCCCCCTCCTGGTGACCTCTTTCTATTTCTGAGCCCTCTTGGCATTCTCGCCTTGTCACAGTTCTCTATTTCTTTGTAGGAAGAATGGTCACAAACTAGACATCGTTCCATAAATAGTACCTTCATACTGTACTTCCACAAGACTTGCTTCTTGCCACACAGAAGAGGAGCCCCCCTCAAAGTCTCCTGCAGTGACAATCACATCCCACAGTCTACCTCCCGAAACCTCGTCTAGAGACTGTTTGCTCTAACTTCACACCTAATTCCTACATGCTTCATCTATGACGCCCTGTTCCTAGCCCATTAGAAGCAGCAAAGTGGAATATATAAAAGGTCAGCTACAGGCAGACCACAGAGGCAGAGGGAAGTGATATTTAGAAAGCAGCCAGTGTTTAAAATATATATATATCAGAGCAGCCACAGATTTTTAAGAGAATAGTAGACTGTTTTATTTCGTTTTGAGGCACACAGTTCTACATACCTCTGCATGCCCTATGGTACCTAAGTATTATATCATCATTCATAAGGATGACCTGAATCATGATGCAAAAGTTAAATTTGGTGTTCTCTGTTTCAGAAGGCAAGGATGGGCATCACCCATTGAATAAATACATCCATCCATGGAGATGCACAGAAAGGTAGGTTTTAGCTCTCTGGAAAACTCACCCTGACTTCCTGATGCTCTAAATAAATCATAAAATGTAATAATTTGGAAAACTCTTAGAAATCATGAAGTCTGACCCTTTACTTTGGAAAACCACCGAGAGGGATCTAGAGAGGTTTACGTGACTTGCCAAGGTCCCACAGGCAGCAAGAAGAGCTGGGCCTAGGCCAGGAGCTCCAGGTGCCCAAGTCTCCTCATCCCACCACCCCCCAACAACTCCACCCACCCCAGGCTACCCCCCCCCCACCCCTCTCCTCATTCCTGCCCCCACCACCACCACATGGACCACCCCTACTCTGCATACAAATGGTAATTACCAGGAGTTCCATGTCCTTCCCCTGGACCACCTAGGCTTACTCAGGGTACATGTGTCCTTTTTCTCCTTGTGAAAAGCTGCTTTGAGAGATGTGGAAGGAATGTGCTGTGTACATTTAAGGTGTTCTTTTACACTCCATGAATATCTCATTCCTTGTCATATGGCTACTCCAGAGACATGTCACTTACTTAATTTATAATCTCCCAAGGATTGTGTAAGACTGTTGTATTACTGTTTGTAAAATTAAACAAAGAAACAAAATCCCAAAAGAATGAAGAAACTTTCCAAGAAATATTTTCCCAAACCAAGAGAGCCAAATTAAGACCATTATGTGATGGCTCGCCTCTCCTTTTCTAGGGACTTGCTTCTCTCTCATCTTCCCCACCACCATTTAGGGAAGGTTAGTTAACCTTCTTCAAACAGTTTTATTTTCCTCCTCTTAGATAATCTTCTAAGTAAGTCTTCCAAAGAGCCCAAGGTTTAGGACAGGGGCAAGGTGTGGTGCACCTCCTCAATACCATAGACCACATACAGTCTGTCTGCCAGAAGTCACACTCTGGCTCTCTCGATAAGAACCAGCCTGACCCTGATGGAGATGATGCAGAAGACTGGCCTGCCTTCCTAGTCTCTGGCTTGCGTGGAAAGATTTAAGTAAAAACAACGGGTCCCGTCAAGGATCGGAAAGTTGCATGGCGAATAGGCCGTTGTAATCATTGCCATGGATGACCAAAGAGATCATGTAGGTATATCCTTTCCTCTGCAAAGGAGGAAGCTTGGGGTCAAGGCAAGTCATATCGCGTTCAGATTTTCTGAATGAGGCTTTCAGTAAAATTAACTGTTATGCCAGTTACAATATGTGGCAAGTCACTGAAAATATCATTTGAGGGGGGAAAAAAGAGAAACTGAAACGAATAATCAGGATTCGTAATATGGATTAAATTAAACTGATCGAATATAACTTCCGGGTATTTAACACAATGGATTATTAAATTCGGAGAGCATATCTTTAAAACTTTTGAACAAAATGAAGCATCACACATAATTGTAGACTTCCCATTGACTTCACATGGATTATGAGTATTAAATACGCTTCGAAGCAAAGAAAGAATAAAGCTGGAATTTTTCCTGTAGTAACAAAAAAAGTATACGATTTTTTCTTTCATCAAAATCTTTTCAAAACTTCCCCTAAGACATTTAAAAATGAGCAAGTAAGGCAAAATTTAAATTGTACTATGCAATTTTCTAAAGGGTACTCCCTTTTGTTCTCTTTTATAAACTCTGACTCCAGTCCCTAAAACCAGATCTACCTTATTATTACCAATTCCTTATGAAATCATCTAAGAAGAAGAAAAAAGTAATACAGTTGAATTCTTCCAACCAAATGGCAAACATTGCTCCCACAGAAGAGACTTCCTGGAACAATATAGAAAGTCCTGCTTTCTCCTTTGAAATCCTCAGGAAACGAAAAAGAAAATTAAGCAATAAGAAAGCCTGTCACATTCAAAAAAGCAAAGAAAAGACATATGGGTGAACAATCTGAAAACAAGAAAAGGCTCTCAAGTTTGGATTGTCCTAATGCTTGCTTACCTGCTTCTAGAAAGAGCTGACCTTTTCCTCTCCTTACACTTTGCAGAGTTAATTAAGCTGCTGTTTTCTGGGCATCCTATAATTACAGCCGCTTAATGCCTGAAAAAGACCCACCAGGTTACACGGATCCAATCCCTGTATTTACGAATAAGAAAATGAGGCTCTGGAGAGGTGAGGTGACTTGCCCAAGGTCACAGAGTGAGTTAATCACAGAGTGGAGAAGATGCCCCAAGTCTCCGGACTCCCGTCTCCTCAGAAAACTTTTGCAAAATAAACTTGCTGGAAAGATCACTTCAGAACGTCAGCAAATCCACTGGTCTCTTAGAGAGCCACTTCTGCCAGAAAAGCCCTAGGGGAGCACTCCTGCATTGCATCCCCCACGATTCTGTTGGGGGGAGGGCTGTTCCTAAGCAATGAGCCCGCCGCAGATGAGCAACCAAGAGTCTTTCTGGAGTGTGTTCCAGCTGTTCTGCCCTCTGGCCGAAGAAGTATGTAATTGGACTTGCAACAGTTTTATTGGGAAAGAAAAGAGTATTTAATATACCAAAACTGTACAAAGAAATACTTGGAATGAACTTTGCAAAACACTATGTATGTACCGCATTCCCAGTATTTCTAAAGCCCCCTACTAGGTCCTGGGAGAGCACAGAGACAACAGAACCGTTCCTTGAAGGTAGAGACTTCCTGCAGAGATAAGCAGGGAGACAAGAAAACCTCAATGATAACACAATCCTTTAGTTCGGGATTAAGAACACTTTATGAGGAAAATCCCCCATAAAGAAGCACCCTGTTAATTTTACACTGATTCTTTGAACACTTCAAAAGGAAAGCATAGCATAAATGTTTTTGTTTTTGTTTTTGTTTTTTATATCTACTACTATCACTACTTTTTTAAAAAATGCCAAGGACTTCATCTTTTTGAATTAATTATTAGAGTCCAATGCTTTGAAAATGGAGAATAATTCTCCCTTCTTAACCTTGAATTGAACAAAAATGATGGAGTGGGCGAGAAGAAAGCAAACCAGATAGGATGGCCGTGATATGAGTCAAGCCAATGCCATTTTTTTAGCAGCCATTCTATGGAAGGATCACCATGTGCCCGATACTAATCAGGTGGCACCTGTCCCTGGCCTTAAGGCAGGAGACAAATGGACAAGAAAAAAGCCACAATACAATGTAGGAAGTACTGTCATAGAGGTATAGATAAAGCACACTGGGGTCTCAGCTAATAAAATAACTTTGCAGCATGAGGGGCTGAGGCGCAGGTCAAGGAAGTATCTATGGCATGAAGCTTTCAAGGAAGAGAGCCCAGACGGACAAGAGGGCGTGGTATTTCTAGCAGAGGAAACAGAATATGCAATGACAGACTGTGAAGGGCATCTGTATGGAGAGAAGAGCTGGGGTAGCCCAATCCTGTTTTCACTGAGGAGTGGCTGGGTAGATCACTGGAAAGGGAGTTAGAACTAGACAGGGAAGATTATTTTATGACTTTTAGGATATACTGAGAAGTTGAGACTTAGAGCTGTGAACAGTGGGAAACCATCCAATATATTTTTTTTTACCCTTTTAACCATTTTTAAGTGAATAATTCCATTTTATTTAGTACATAGTATAGCCATTGCCCCTTTTTTTTCAGAATATTTTTATCAATCCAATAGAAAACCCATTAAGCAGTCACTACCGCTTCCTCCCTCCTTGGTTTCTCTACGGATTGGCCTATTCTGGACATTTCTATAAACGGAATCATACAGTACATTGCTTTTTGTGTCTGGCCTCTTCCACTTAGCCTAATGCTTCCATGATTCATCCTTATTGTGGCACGAATCAGCATATCGTTCCTTTTTTATGGCTGAATAATGTTTCATTATATAAAATGCCACATTTTGTTTATCTGTTCATCAATGAGTAGGCATTTGGGTTGTGTCCACATTTTGGCTCATGTGAATAGTGCCGCTATGAACACTTGTGTAGAAAAGTCACCAGATAGCTGCTCATTTGTTCCTTCCTGCTTTCTTTTCTTTTCTGCCTGTTCTCCTGCTTTTTTTTTTTTTTTTTTTGAACCTACAAATTGGCATGCAATCTGGTGGTCCAAATATATGTCCACCCACATACCTTGCGGCTCTACACCATCTTCTGAGGCTTCTGTGCTAAAATCCTCCTAGCTCATCCCATCTGTAATGGTTCAGATTGTTTTCTTGCTTTGAAATGCCTGCTCTAAAGAGGCATCAAGCTTTAATAAATAGGACTCTCAGTTTCAAATGAGATGTCCAAGAGGAGCCTAGTAATTCCATCTGAAAATGTGAGGTGCCCTGGAGTGGGTTGGCCTGCTGAGATGACCAGGGTTCATCCCAACACAGTCTCCCTCCACCCACTCCTTCAAACCCAAGATCACACACAGCCACCAAACAACTGCTTCCTCACGTGGCCTTCTGGGTTTGCAATTTTGAAAGCAAACAATTCTTCACAGAAATTTCATGGCTTATTCAAGCCCTTAAAGACACTAGCAACGTGTCAAATTGGAATTGGTTAGTTTCTCGGGTTTTGAACCCGGGCCTCTACTAGCACATCAGGACACAGACAACAGCTGGGGGAGGGTTGCTCATTTTCCTTCTCAAGTCGTTATAGTGATAGATGCACTTTGTCATTGTAATTACGGTCACTCAGGTACCAGTCAAGGGATGAGAATGAAACATACGATTGTCACTGTTGTTTTCCTACTGGAAATTAAAACAAGTCATACTGTGGAGTGAACAGATTTTTATAAACCAAGCTGGCTTGGGGGTAGGTGCAAGGCCTATTCAGAGTAATGATCTCCACAGAGCTCTTCTCTGATGTGCACAGAACTTCTGTGTAAGTTGCGGGCGGGGGTGGGGGAAGGGAACAAATGTAAATGCTGTATAACCAGGAAGCACTGAAACACTGCCCTCACCAAACCAGTGTGCATTGAACTTATCAACGGCACTATCAGACCTTAGGATACATCTATATCCCCTAAAATGCACAATTTTAGACATTTTACATTCCATTTTTAAAAGTGTAATTACCAACAGGTCTCCTTAGAAACAACCACAAAGAATTAAAGATTAGAGATTAAAGAACCACAACTGGCTCCTTACAAAGGCACCAGGCTTTCCAGATACTTCCATGTGTCCAAAAAAGGTAGTAGAATATGCTGTCTTCAAATATGCCACTTTTGCATAAGGATTATTATGAACTGAAAGCAATTGAGAAGTAGATTTAAGAAAACTTTTCTGCTCTCCTTCTTCCCCTCTCCACCACGAAGGATAGAAGCCAATCACCAGAGAAAATTCTAGACCCTTATCAGCCCAGAGACAGTATCAGATGATTGACATTTAACAAACAAACAAACAAAAAAAATCACTGAAACTAGTCCTTGTTTATCCTTAGTTTTCCTCATATATTTGCCTTCCCACAATCTGTCAGTCCTAGAAACTCAAAGGCCTTTTCCTTTGTATGGTCTCTTCTTAAAAAAATGTATTATTCT
This sequence comes from Mustela erminea, assembly GCF_009829155.1. Taxonomy (NCBI): domain Eukaryota; kingdom Metazoa; phylum Chordata; class Mammalia; order Carnivora; family Mustelidae; genus Mustela; species Mustela erminea. The sequence goes on from NC_045620.1 coordinate 109,671,083, forward strand.
TTTGTCATGATACTATAGAAGCCCAAGTTCTAACCACCACTTTGAGTTACTTATCTCTTAGCGCTCCCATGTGCATGAATCATGCACATGTTAAACTTCTGTTTGTTTTCTTTTATTAATCTGTCTTCTGTCAGTCTGATTTATAAGGTCCCAACCAGAGAAGCTAAGAGCGGAAAGGGAAAAAAGATGTTTTTCTTCTCCTGTGCCCGTCAGGGCAGGATGTGGAGAGAGAATACAGTATATTTGGAAAAGCTAGTAGTAAGCTAGTAAAAAAATCTGGGTTTTCAGTCCTGCTCCACCTGCACAATGATCAAAGGTAGGACAGGACGACATTTGGAGCCCCTTGCTGGGAAAGGCACTGTGATTGTACACACACCAGCCAAATTTCCTTAGGTGACAGAGCCCAAACCTTATTCACCTGTCAGGCAGCCAAATGCTTCCCTGGGGAGACTTGGCCTTTCCCCAGGGCCAGGGGAAAACTTAATTGGTCTAAGGGAATTATGATAATCCCATCCCATTTGCCAGCGATCGGTTTAGGAATGGTCATGTGACAACGGTCCCACCAATGGCACCAGTGGGAAGTCTGCTCAGAGACCTTTGGGAAATTACCCTTACTATAAAAAAAGGTTCACAAAACGGGGCATGGCCTCCCTTCCTTCCTAGGTTTTGAACATCACTGTGTAAGGAAGTAACTCGTGGCTCCGCTGGGACCAGGAAGAGACAAGCCTGAAGGCAAAAACACCCATGTTGGGACCACTAAAGCCCAACAGCACTGAATCTTTAATCAGCCCTGCATACAGGCTTCCTCCAGACATCTTGTTAAGGGAGATAATACGTTTTCCTTGTAGGTTAAGCCATTTTATTTGGGTTTTCTGTTATTTGGCACTAAGAGATCCTGAACTGATAAACCCACCTATGTAAGTAGATGTTTATCAAGTACTTTATTAATTGCATTTTTAAAAAATTAGACCCACAGCTCAAATTATAATGTTTCATACCTAATCAGAAATGCTGCTGTACCTGACCTTTTCAGAAATAAAAACAACTGTAGAAAACTACATATATGGTGGGGGGGACAGGAGGGGAAAGTTTGCCGTTTTAACCTGTAAACAGAACTGGAAGCATGCTAAACAAAAACTCTGTCATAGTTTAGAAATAGAAACATGCTTTAAAACGTACCCCTGCCACAAATTTCCAAAATGAAAATCCAGGGCCTGATAGTAAGAAGCACTCAATTTCCCCCATGGCATAATCAAAATATTCTTGCAGAATCATCTGTATGTGTGGCTTGGAGACTAGGGAATGACTCTGTTTAATGCTTCTCAGGAGCTCTCAGACATATTTATTTCAATAACCGTGCCACATTTGGAGGGCATACAAAACTGTGACCTTTTATATGCTTTTTCTTATCATTTTAAAAAAATTTTCCCAAATCAGGTGTGTTGGGACCAGTTCAGAAGACAAAGAGGTAATGAGTTCTTTTTACATCTCCCAATTTTCCAAATCAGTGGTAGTGTCTGGGGATGACTTTGAGGGACCAAAGCACCCATGCATACGATATCCGTCAGCCTCCCTTACAACCCTCCACCCCTAAAAAATTATAGACGAAGTCCCTATCCCCACTGCCAGTCAGACTGGTGTCTTCAAGCTTCTTCTATACAAGACGGAAAGGCCTCCCTGATCCAAATGATAGGCTCTGTCTTATTAATTAAAACAAATTTATAAAATGATGCTGAATACAACATCCCCTCCCTCCCAGGCATTCTAATAAGACACTTTCAGAAAGAAAAGGAAGGAATTGGCTCTGGTCTGCTGGAAATTGACGGCCACTGGAAGCACGTGTGAAGATCTTCCATCATGGGCATCACAGAGAGAAAAGGTGAGGATCGTTGCTCAAAGTTCCTTTCAACTCTGCGGATCTTTGATTCTATATGTGCTCACCCATTTTCCTCCCACCAACCTGAGTTTCCTCCAGAAAGAAAAGGTGACACTTGGGATGAAAAAAAAAAAAAAAAAAGGAGAAAACGACAATACGACTTTGATGCTGCTTCAGCGGACATCTTCTGGCTGGATGTTATCTTTTACTGTTGAATAGCAAATGCTTTCCTTGTGTCTTTTGTTTTGTTTTGTTTCCACACTTGAACAAAAGACACTATTTTTCAGAAACGTTCATGTTAGCTGTCACTGTCACTTTCCTGCCACTCCTTACTTCAGCTTATCTCATTATTTGCTGAATACTTGCGAGTTTCAGCTTCTTCAACAGATACTTCCATTCTCTGAACACCCAGGTGTCCTCCAGTATGTTCCATGAGAAGAATGAAGTGACCTGGCCCAAGGGATTCTGAGGCATCAGTGGCATAAAATAAATACTGAGCCCCAGTTGGCCTCGGCTCTATTATATTTTTGGTTTCTTCACCCCTACGGTTGTCTCCTGGGACATCAAACTGTCACGGCAATGACCGGTATCATAATTTCTCAACCACATGACAGGTGATCACTTCTATTGTTTTTCAGGATAACTTCACTGAATGCCATTTAAGGGGATGCCCAGGCTTAAGATTCCACGACAACTGTCAACATCACTGCAAGCAGTTTTCAAAATTGTGAGAGCTTAAGAAATGGCATTTAAAGTCAAATTTGTCACCTACCCAGACTTCCTACCTCGTTGCTCTGGGTATGGTTAGGGAAACACAACCCCACAACCCCACAAGACGGGAGGACATAGCAACCCGTATTTTTCACTAAGCAGCCTCTTATCACCAACAACACTCAGTAACATTGTTGACTGAGTGATGCAAATGCTCACATGCCCTACACGAAATAAAAATTCCTTAAAATGTAAACAAAAGAGATCAGAGCCAAATATAGCCCTCCCTCCCCTGCTCACCCTGCCTCTTCCACTGTGATAGACCCTAAGCGGGCATTGGCAGATGGAAGCATCAGTGTTGATTTGCAGTAGAATGACCTGTTGCAAAGAGACAATTAAGCCTTCTGGAATTATCGATACATTCAGAATTTCCCATTTACAATTCTGGATCCTCTCCCCACGTACCTATATAGCATCAAAATACTTGGAGAAAACTAAAAGGGAACACAGTAGCACCTTTATGTCCTTCGAGGAGAAATTAGTAAACTGATTTTTACCTGTGAACAGAATATCAAAAAAATCTGAACACTGGGGGACATCTAGCAAGTTATAGAAAATAATTCCATATCCTCAGTCATTTGAGATAACAGAAACTAAAACATGGCTCGTATTGTTCCCCCCCTTTTTTTTCAGTTGCTAATGTGTTCTCTGATGGGCGTTCCCACGACATTATTGTGAGGTCTGCAATCAGTTTATCTGGCTGAACTTCAAGAAAGATGGAGTGCAGCACAGTTTCCATTACCCTGCAGGAAACAAAGGCTGTCAGCCTCAGACACGGAGGCCGAGTCGCTCCTGCTCCAAGTTCAGTTACATCCTTTTAGTTAAAACTAGCAATAAGATAGATTAATCACTGCAATCACTTTTAACCACAGGGAAACACTATAAGAAAGTGAAAAAAATCAACTGTCATAAATTTTATCAGCATTTGAGGATAAAGCCCACTTTCTATTTACAGTTGCCTATATTTTGATAACAATCTTTACAACTGCTGTGCAAAGCTTTAGACAATGTCAGTGTGGTGGTGGTTTTGTGTGTGTGTGTGTGTGTGTGTGTGTGTGTGTGTGTGTTTTAAATAACAACCATAGGAAAACTAATTTTTTAAGCCTGAAGCAAGTCTACATGGTTCAGATGACCTTGGCTGAGCTGCCTTGAAATGGTGAGCTAACGTTTTACTCCAAAGGAAACCTCTTTGAAGTTTCTGGAGATCCTCAGTTTGGTTGTTTTCAACTTTTCCTTTCTACTTTACCAGTTGCTTTTGCAAGGGGCTGGCAAGTGAAGAGGATGACCAAATCTCATATTTTTATTCTTTTAGCCAGCAAATAGTACCAAAAAATAGAACTCAGATGTCCACGTAATTGAGTATGAAAGGACAGAGGAAGTTCCCTGGGAGAGAAGGTGAACAGGAGAAAGGTGGGTGGAGGGAATCAGGAGACCACACCAAGGTCACAGCTGGCTTGGCAGAGGTCACAGATCAATAATCTGGGGGTATACTGCCCTTCAGGTGTAACAGAGATGAAAGGCAAGTTCATCGTTGGTTAACGGTTGGGAAACCCTGTGACCTGCCTAAATTTCTTCAATGTTCCCACTCCCCCTGGGCTCCAGCTTAACATCTGGAGTCTCCCTTTCTCCCTCAATGGATCTGAACGTCCAGATGCTCCCCTAACAAAAGCTTATCGCCTACGGCAATCAAGAACACTTGCAATTACCAGTAGTCAGCCTGATGGGGTTTGAGGGCTCTTTTTGAGCACTGGAGAAGAAAAATCAGTAACTAAGGAAAGAAAAAAAAAAAATCACAGCAAGTTGGATATAATTGAATGTGAACCTTCTATGACATAGCAAAAATTCTTCCCCTTTTTTCCCCCTCAAAGCCATTGCTAAATGTTATCCATGAGACATGGTAGATACAAATGTCATTGATTCTGGCAGTTCTGATCCCAAACCACTTAAAACCCCACCCACTTTTGTGTTTATAAATGACTTTTACAAGACAATTCCTATGTGTGGTTGGAAGGATTTAAGCAAGTGTCTTTTTTTGAGAGCAGAGTGGCAAGTAAGAATTTAATTTCTATTCAACATAACCTTCAGGACGTTAGCAATAGAATGCGTTGAATCATAAAGTACTACCCTTGGCTATGTTCAGCCACAAAACACTTTGCAACAAAACCACAAATCTAGTCATTAAGAGTTGTGTAGTACAAGCTGGCAGTTGGTTAATCAAAAAGGGCTCATTTAATACTGTGCCTGGTGTCAGAAAGGATACAGAAAATCAAATGTGTCTCTCTCCGCTGTGCAAGATGAATGTGTGTGACAAAACAGTGCACCGGGAGGCCCCCCATAAAGTTCAACTGAAGAAGGAAAAATCCCTCCTTTTTGGCTCAGATGAGAACTTGGCTCTGCTATTGAGTAGTGAGAGAAGCCCTCTTCAAAGTGGAGTGAGCACACGCCAGGGGGTATACAAGCAATCTTTTGGAATGCAGGGTGAAAACAGTTCAACTTGTGTTGATATCTGTTACCGCCCCACTTCCAAATTTGCTTTTGTCTGTGTTCTATGATGCATATATTCGTATGGTCCATGCACATAATTTAAAAATGAGTAAATATAAATTATAGAGAGTGAGAATCAAAACCATTTCAGAGACCACTTGCTTTCCAAGTAAAAAAAGAAAAAGTCTTAATGTTATCCCCAGCACCCCCAAAGCTGAAGAATTCCTTTGCCAGCAGCATCTTCTGGTTCAAGACAAGATCTGAAAACTAGATGTGAGCCAATGGGTCAGAGAGGAGAAACAGTGCTGGTCTCAACTGTCCTAGATCATCGGCTCTTGGGCGATAATTATTCTAACACAAATGATACTTTGGTCTACAAATGAGCTGAAGAAAAGCATCAATCTACTTCTGTGTCAGGTAGAACTTGGTGGGTCCTGTACAGATTATTAATTTCATGGAAAATAAGCAACAGGGGAAACAGATAAATCATTAGCAGAGTGAAGAGCAGATCCAATGAATTCCTACCAATTTTCCTACTTTCTCTTGCAGAGAACAAAATGACAAAGTATATGTGTCCCACTGTCTTTGATATCTCTGTTTATCTCATTAGATGAAAAATGCTTCTGAAACCACAAGGACATGTTTTATTTCAAGTTTCAAGAATTCAATCCCAAATGATTTATACAAGTTAACATTATGCATACAAAATACCATCTTCACATTTCTGAAATTCTACCCCTTTAAATTTCATAAAAACAAAACCCTGCAACAGTAATATTCCTTTTGTTTTTTGCAGGCCATATGTAATATTAGGATTTGATTTACATCAACAAAGTACATATATTTGAAACGTAATGTTAATTGTTTTTAATGAAAATTTTTAATTAAAAAATTTTAGAAAATTTAAGTGAAGCCTAGTAAGAACAGTTGGAACTTTTGATACAATTTCAATGACTAATTCCCATTCAAAATTAATTTCTCCGAAGTTCTACATAATGGATTCACAAGTCTCATCAATGTTTGTTTATTAAAATGAGTGTTTTCAGTAACCAAAAGTAGCATTATATAATGTTTTCAACTGAGTCTCCTTCCATCTGTCCTCCTATTTGAATGTTCATCCAGTAGTTTAAACAGAAGAGCTGTACTTGGAACAGAAGGGCCAGCGTCCCCCAAAGGGCAGAGTGCTCCATCACTCTGCACGTCTCCTCCATCATTTGCCTACCAGCGCTAGCAGCCCTCCCCACGTCCTCCTCCCGTAACCTACTAAGGGTGGTTCCTACATTACTCACTAGAAACTCCACCAGTTGATACGAACTCTATGAGGACAGACATTTGTATCCTTTACAACTAGAGCAATACCTGACACCCAATATTTATTTGTTGAGTGAATAAATCAGATGAATGAATGAATGAATGAAGAATGAATGAATGAAGAACCTATCTGTAGGTCGCCTCTTCTCATTTCCAGGGCTTCTTACGTAATCCACGCCGTGTCTCCTGCTCTACTGGTTTTCCATGACTTTTACATGGACAGGTTTCTTTCAAACCTCTAACAGTTCCAGTGGCACCGAGGGGCCAGAGCTCTGAGCTCTAAATCCATTCTCCCAAGTTCCTGCAATTAGGCTCTCTCAACTTTCAGGTCCTTCTGATTGGTCAGTGGGGGATGCCTTCATTTGCATACAGCACTCATTTTGACCAGGGCAGCCGCTTCCTTAGCATCAAAAGTTAGCTACAAGAAGGAACTATATGGAAGAATCATTTAGAATCAGCTGAGCAAGTCAAACACAAAAGAACCCCGTGGCCACATCTTCCTCACAACTTGGCATAGCATAGGCTTTCAATGGGCATTTATTGGGAATAACTATGGTAATAGCGTGTGAACCTAATCTCACAAAAGATTTTGCAGATTATCCCATAGGGCAAGAAAGTAAAAATGTGGACTGGCCAATGCAGTATTAGGAAGAGGACTTGCAGATGGAAAAACACCTGTAATCAAACCATGCTGGTGAATGGTTCTTTGTCAGTCTGGCAGAGTAGCATGGGGTTCTAGTCTTGGCTCTGAATGCATTTAGGAATAGCTCTACCACCATTCTAATCAAAGGTCCTTCTCAGAGGTCCAGTCTAGACCTTCTAGGGTCACTCTGGGCTAGAAGTGAACTAGAATCATAATGAAGGGTGACAATTAGAATTTGGTAATTTTTCCCAAATACTTGTTCCATCGAGATGGATGCTTTTCTGGCTCATGAGATTTCTCTTAAGTAGATTAAGAAGAGCTAGTCTGTACATTTCATTTCTAAACTAGTTTTTCATTGTTTACATGGACTGTTTCTGTCTCTGCTACATCTCTCAGAAATACTCCTCTGGCCTCCAGTAACATGAGATTAAAATAATTCCAACTGTGAGGATGCTTTCCGTATTACCAACTCACACTTTCTTCTCTGCAACTTCTACTCACCTCCAGGCTTTCCTTCTGAGTCCTATGAAGAACAGCTCATCTCTTTTTTTTCCTCAAAAGCTCACTAAATACCCCAGGTGGTTCTGGGGTCCTTTGCCACCTCACCCCACTCTCCCATCTGAGGCTATTTTTCTTCTTTTCTGATGATTAAAATTGCTAAATGTTAAAACTCTTAAACAAGGTAATTCAGAGAAGAAAGTACAAATAGACCATAAGACCCTATTTATCTTAATTTTTAAATTAGATGCGATGTTAACCGCTGGATATATATGACTCATTTAAGAAATTCATGCCACAGCCACTAACGTCAGATGCTGAAACAAAGGTAATGATCAAAATCAAATTATTCATGGAATTATGGAATTTTAAAGCTGTTCATTTTGCCTATTCATTTCATAGGTAATGAAATGGAGATCCAGAAGGGTTATGTAACTAGCCCAAGGTAGGCTAGTTGCAATGTTAAAAGTACTTGAGGCGTTTCTGGCCACCTTCCAAACAATAAATTATGATCCTATCATGTAATGATATCTGTCATTCTCTCCAAACCCCTCATGTCGTAATAATGTCAGCTCATTAACTTCCCAGAAAGCTAAATTTACACTGTTATTATTACAACAATGTTAAATTTTAGAACTAGAATATTCCCCAAAGAAGAGTCAGCTTTCCTAATACCATAGACAAGAAAACTGAAGGCCATTGAGGTCTGAACACTTCCTGGAGGGTGCACTGCACTGAGCAGTAGAGCTTGCAATGGAGCCCATGTCTTCTGGTTACAGCCTAGAACCCTTCGTGTTCTGCACAAACAATTAGCTAAACACTACCAATACGACAAAGCTGATATTGTTTTAATCTAAAACACTGCACTCATGATGAAAAAAAGCCAATGAATTTAACTAGTATAGGAATCTTATGGAAGTGTTCGGCTGGACAAACATTTGCCAGAAAGACTATAGAAGAAGGGATTTTGAACAATAGGTGGGAGACTGATTCAATGACCTCTAAAGTCCCTTTACCTTTAAGATTATTTGATCCTGGACTACCCCAGAGCTGGGCACCTCAGCTAGCCAGGGCACTTCCAGAGGTGGGGAATGTGCAGGATCCTGTGGGGGTCCCTCTCCTGCTGTTGGGTTAGACTCTGCCCTGCTGTTTCAGGCACTCCTCTATATGCAATTTACATGCAATCAACTACTGTAGGCATAGAAAGAGTGTAAGGCAATGCAGCTCTGTCATTTCCAAAGACAGACGACACTGCTTAGCTTTCAAAATTGCCTTGCCTAAATGAGCATTCCATAACGGAGCCTCCAAATCCAGCTTTTACAGTTTGTTCATGTACTATGCTACTATCAGAATTAATTATGCAGCATTTTCATGAGGTGAAATCAGATCTGGATGTGAGTTAGGAGAAGAAAGAAAAAGGTGCACTTCCCAAAGGAAGGTTACTGTATCTTATTCCCCCTAAAAGAGCTGGAGTCCTTCCATGCACAGACAGATTTCAGATGGCAGTCCCCAGCTGAGCTAGCCATGAGAAGGAGGAAGTTGACATGTATGAGAAATGAAGAAGATGCCAACTAACAAGACTCTGAAGGCCAAAACGTTATTAACCCCCTCCTTTCTACGTACTTCCATTCCACACTGCAATTCCACACCAGTCTGTTCACTGGCTTTGCTGAATGGCTACTAAATACTAAAATGCAGTGATTTTAGACTTTTTCTTTTTCTTGCAATAATGAGTCCAAGAAAAAGAAAAGAGGTACCCCCCCATTCCAGAGAAAAAGAATTGATATTAAGAGTGGAGCTCTGAAAGTTAGAAGGAAACTTCACCAATGGGATTGTCACTTGAATATTTTTACATGAATGAGACCACCAAAAAAAAAAAAAAAATCAAACTTCTGATTAACCACATATGGGAGCCAGGTGTTGCATAGATTTCAGAAGAGCAAACTGATGCTCTACAACTCTGGACCAAAACCAAAACTACCACAAAAGCAACCTTACAAGGTATCACATACCAGAGATTCCATGCCAAATCCAGAGAGAAGCACTTCAAAGGGTTGGGAAGCTTCTCTCCTCCCCTCACCCCGGTGTGCCCAGACATTGAGGATGGAGTGGGGAGTCACCAGGAAGGTTGGAAAAAAGTAGATATCCTATCGGTGTTCAACTGCCTCGCCAATGAATTCATGCTATCTGAGGTCCAATCAACAGGAAACCCTGCACTTTGGGGTTGGGAAGAAGGTCTTGGGCCTTCTTAGCTTCCCTTTAGCCTGCCAGGCTGGGATGGCCACACCGGTTCCATCTAACGCCAACATGAGCACAGTATAAGAAGCAGCCCCTTGCCGCCTCTTCTGAGGCTTGCACCACTTTTCTTCCAAAGGTATTTCTCAAAGGAAAGCACAACTTGAGAGATGCCCGGCTGGGAAGGGTCTGGTCTTTTTTAATTGTTACCTCCGTAGGGGAGCAGCGTCAAGAAAATCTACACCTGCATTCCAAGTCAGGCAGGTGTACAAAGACAGGGAAGGACGAGGGGAGAGGAAAGGAAAGAGGGAAACGGAGGCAAAGGAAGGAAAGAAGCAGATAAAGGGGGGGGGGCGCCTAAGGCACAGACTTGAGGGAAAGGGGAGGAGAGGGAGAGCAGGATGAGAAGGAAAGAAGAGAGTCATGGAAAGAAAGAAGAGCGAGAGAGGGAAGAAGGGAGGAAGGGGGTCGTCAAGAAAGGGAGAGAAATGAAGAAAGGAGACGGCGGGGAAGGATGAAAGAATGAGCCGGGGAGCGGAGCGCGGGGACGCGGCGGGGAGGCGGCCGCGGGAACCGGCGCGCCCCTGGGGAGCCGGGGGCTGCGCTCTCCGAGCGGGCGCCCAGGGGCGCAGGGCGCAGGGCGCAGGGCGCACCCGCCGCTCACCTTTCAGGATGAGGGTGTCGATGTCCCGGTCGATGCCCAGGAAGTAGCACTTCCTCCAGAGGCCCGAGTAGGTGGCGAAGAGCGGCCGGCCGCACTCGGCGTCCAGCCCGCCGAGCCCCAGCAGCGAGCGCCAGGACTCGGGGTCGGCGCGCCCCGGGCCCCCCGGGAGCAGCCGGCGCCCCAGCGGGGGCGAGTCCCGCAGCGGCAGGTGCGACAGCGGCATCAGGCGGTTCTTCTGGTCCGGGGGGTCGGCGCCCGCGCGGCTGCGCTCGCAGCTCTCCTTGTGGCGCCGGGGGTCGGTCTCGTACCAGTGGTCGGTGAAGATGGCCGTGACGAGCAGCCCCAGGGAGCAGAGGCTGAGGCCGAGGCTGAGCGCCGTGACGAGCGCCCGCGGCTCCATGGCTTCCCGCCCCGCCGCAGCCGCCGGTGGGCTCGCGCGCCGCCGCCAGACACAATGCACTTGGCCTCGGCTCTCCTCCGCGCTCCCTCCCGCGTTCCCCCACCTGCCCCCCACCTCCCTCCCGCGGCCTCCCCGCCCTCGGCTCCCGGCCCAGCTCGCTCCCGGTCCCCCTCCCCGGCACGGCTCCGACTGCCCTCCCGGCCCCCCGGCTCCCCGCCGCCCCTCCGCCCCCCCCCCGCCCCGGCGCCTCTCGCACTTTCTAGCCCTCCGCCTCCTCCCCAGCCCCTCGCCCGCCTCTCGGCGCCCCCCACCCGCTCGGTCCCCTCGCCTCCTCCCCACCTCCCGAGTCTGCCGTCCGCCCTTCTCTCCAGCGATCCCCCTTCCCTTTTAAACCCTCCCTGCCGCCCTCACTTTTCTCTCCTATCCTCCTCTCTCCCCTAACCCTGTCCCCACTTCCCCCTACTTTTCTTCAACTCTTCCTCTCTCTTTTCCCCACTCGTTTTGTCTCGCTGTTTGCGGACTCCGCGTCCCTTTATAGCCCTGCCCTGGACTCGAAGCTTCTCTCCACCTACCCCTGAGCACACTGCCTCGCGTCCTCTCCCCTCCAACGACCTTAAAAGACATCCACCGACATCAGACTCGGGCTTGTCACTTGTCCAAGTTGATTTTGATCAGTGTCCCGTTTTGTACCCAGAAGCAAATCCCATCCAGATCGGGCTGCGTGGTAAAATTTAACTCTTTGGAATCGTGGTCTGGAGTCGAAGACCCTTTCTCTTGACGCCTGAAGGATGCAGCCTCTTAGACCCCTTGGCAGCTCTCTGGCGGTGCTCTCTGCCTCTCCCTTGCCCACTGCCACCTCTAAGCATTCTCTTTCCTCCAGCCTCTCTTCTGGAGGGAAGGGGGGGAAAAAAAAAAGGCACCGAGTGTCACTGAAGCCTTAGAGCGATGGCCGGGGATTTTCTCCCACTTCCCTCCAGCCTGCTCTGAGACTGAGTTCTTTTTTGTTTGACCACCTCCATCTCCCGGCAGAGTGATGGCCTCCTGGAATTTCTAGAAGAGCATAGGATCAATAAACCCTTGCAATGGCACCTGCTCTGTGAGGTGATTATTGCATTTGAATAAAGAAAGCCCCCGGTAATAAATCAAAGTAATGATTTTCTCCCGTGCAAGTTTCTGGCACGGAATGGGAGGGTCAACGAGAAAGCAATGCTAACCACAAAGTCCCCATCTCAGCTCCCTTCTGTTCTTTCAGGGCGCTGTGCAGTCCATAGATGTTAATTAGGAGACTGACAGATTCACATTCACTAAAATGAGGAAATGTTTAGAACCCAGGGTTACTGGAAGATTCAGTAACCGCTTATGCTGTGTAGTCTTACAACAGAGGTGCAAAACCCTTGTGCCACTTAATGCCCTTGGGGCCATGTCAGGGACAGAGAACCATGCTGCAGGAGCCCAGGATGCCAATCCTTGTGTTCTTATGCTATAAAATATTAACGATCAAGAGATTATGAGGCATTCATTAGATGCTAAATGTCATTACTCCATGATTTAATGGGACTTATTAATTAGTGCCCCACATCAATTGGTATTAATGGGATTTATATACTTCCTCTGGAATGACATCTGTAAAGATGGAATGAGAATCTTGCTGGGATTTATTTTCATTGCTGTTTGTGCTCGGCGTCTTCAGAGCATGTACTTCTGCTGAAGGTTGTAGTCCTCTTCTGAGCTGTTTAGTTCACAGATAGGTCACCTAAGCAAATCCTTCCGTCGCATCGGACCCCTATGCCCGTATCTGCTGACCTGACAGTGTGAATTATTGCTTGGGTTTTCTCACAGCTTCAGCAAGATCTATGGGGAGCTCTGGTCTAATTAAGGAAGACAAAGAATTATAATTTTAGTGTTTCTCTCACCTATAAGCTTTTCCTTAACAGGAAACGCTAAGCTCATCAAAGGAGTCTTATCTGGATTTACACCAAAATGACGAGACTTAGAAGCCTTCTTTTATTTATACGCTATAATGTGTGTAAAACCCTAGATCTTTACAGATACGCAGAGAGAAATACCTTTAACTGTAAACCTACAGTTGACATCTGAAATTCACTCAAGTTGTCATGTGTCCTGCTATTTAAAAACAAAACAAACAAACAAACAAAAAAAACCCACCTCTTGAGAGGAGGTGATTACAGACCTTGCGAGCCTCAAGGGCGATCGAACCTTTGGCAAGCCCGCACCCCATTTTCATACACCAGTGCCCTACAAGACATAAACAGCCTGCCACATTTCAGAGCCGCTCGATTATCTTCACACAATAACCCTGTCCCCAACAGAAGTGGACGGAGGGAAACCTCTTTTTCAGGCACTTTTGTTCAACTTTAAAGAGCATAATTCTGCTTTGTTTTCCTAGCCACAACTCTTGGATCATACCCTTCTTAGAGAATAGCATTATTTTCGAAGCTCATTCATGGCTCTGGTTAAGACCGGCCTCAGCATACAATCCAAAGGTTATTGTATGATGGATTACCCTTGATAGTATTTCATAAAAAAAATGTCACGCATTACAAATATGGGCCAGCAGCCTGTAATGAGACCGCTGCCTCTGCTGGTGCAGTATCAACAGCCTCAGCGGGGATGGGACACATGATACACACACAGGCTTTGCTAAAGCAACTAACTGCACAGTGCACCATCCGTGTCCTTAAAACTTCTCTTTTGGATATTTCCCACTACCAAGTGTCACCCACTAACCCCCACTCTGTTACAGGAGTGGGGATAGGAAGATGAATGGATAGTTCCCATCTTCAAGAGGCTCCCAGTCTAGTGGCCAGAGACGGTCACATCAACTGCTCCATGTGCTGGAGCAGAAACAAGAATGAAGTGTTGCGGGAACGAGGACAAGGAAAAACTTCCTGCCCGGGGAGGCAGGCAGGCAACTTAGAGGTTTCCGAGTTAGCGCCAAAGAATGAGGTAAATTTCACCAAGAGGATTAGATCAGAGATATTGGCATTACAGTCAGAATAGACTGCTTTGATTTGTAGATCTACTTCACAAGCTTGGAGGCTTTCCTATTTGGGGCCACCGTAAAATAAGAACTTTTTTCTACATTTTCAAATGGTAAAGCTGACAGGTTCTAATGCCTGACGACAAGCTAAATGCTTGTAGGTGACTGGAAGCAGAAGCAGAAGCCAGAATAGAGTCAGCGGATGAGGGCATTTAGCCGGGCAGAGACTCAGAATGATAGGAGACCAGATACCCCGCCAGGGCTGTGCGGCAAGTCTCGGCTGTGCTGTGACCGCGCTGGTTCTTTGCCTGTCTTCAATTTCCGCTTTGCTGTCCCCAGGTCTGATCTCCCCCACACGTCCCCCAGAGAACCACAGTGTCCAAAAATGACAGGGTAGAGCCAGGGAGTTGTCACTGCCGTGTCTCACTGCCTTACTGAATTCCACGTGTCCAAAATCAAACCCTTCTATCTCCCTGTGTCCGGCTGCTTCTCCCCGCTTCTCCTTCCTTGGTGTTGACAAGTCATTCAAGTTACTCCAACTCGGTATTTTAGAATTATCTGTCACCTTCACAAAAATCATAGGGATTTTTCCTTTGAAATGTCTTTCATAGCCAATCCTTCCTCTACATTCTCTCACTTGCCATCACGATGTCTCCATCACCTTACAAGCGACTATCATTACAGCCTCCTCCTTGGCCCCCACGGTTCCGGGAGCAGCCCTGCGTGCCGTTATCCTGGCTACTGTCGCCAAATGCCTTTTTCTCAAATATTACTTTGATTATGTCATCCTTCAGCTTCCAACTCTCCTTTCTAAGTTGGAGAGAATCACCCGCTATAGAACTCCGGAGTCCTTCTTTATTCCCATAACATTTAAACATCCCAACTGACATGTCGGCCATATTTAAATATTTAGAAAACAAAATATTTTTGTCTTCTGCAAACACACTTATCATAATATCTAGGTGCTTTGTGACATTCATTGTATTTCTCTTGACAGTCAGGAAGTTCTTAAATAAATATTTCCTTATAAAATGTCTGTGTGTGGGCACCTGGGCGACTCAGTTGGTTAAGCCACTGCCTTTGGCTCAGGTCGTGATCCCAGAGTCCTAGGATGGAGGCCCGCATCAGGCTCCAGCTCCATGGGGATTCTGCTTCTCCCTCTGACCTTCTCCTCTCTCATGGTCTCTCTCTCAAATAAATAAATAAAATCTTTAAAAAAAAAAGTCTGTGTGTGTGTGCACATGTGTGTGCGTGTGTATGCGCACACACACACAGATCTCCAATCATCACAGAACAATGGCAATGATTTATTGACATATCTATACTAAGCTACCCATGCTAACCATGAATATTCTTTTTGGCTTCAATGCTGAGACCAAAAGCAATATCTTCCCTCATTTCAAACATTTAGATTCCACAGGATTTAGACAATGCCATTTCACCAAAACCACACTCTGGCTTTCATAACAAATGGGAATTTATATATATATATAATATATATATGTGTGTGTATATATATATATATATATATAAAATATATATGTGTGTGTATATATATATATATAAAATGGATAGTTCCCATTTTTATAGATATATGTATATATATATATAAAATATCACACACTTTTTTAGCCTTTAACATAAGGATGGTGTCAATTATGTTGTTAATCAACAATATGTCATTTCTACCAATAACTGAGGTTGAAGTCACCACCCTACATTGTTTCCATGAAACAATTTCATTTTCATTCAAAAGATATATATAGTACCTCCCAAGTGAGTTATTGCACTAGGTCCCACTGGTTTATACAGAGATGAAAAACACCACAGTCTCAAGGAACACTAGGTCAGTGGAGAAGAGAGATAGAGACCAAGAGGCTACAAGGAAGGGCTGTCTGGGATAAGAGCCATCACAGAGGTTCACACAGGAAAATCTAGTAATGAGGGATTCATTTCCGTTGGGAAGAATATAGGTAAGCCAAGTAGAATAGATGCTTTCTCAGTTGCGCCTTGGAGGAGAAGGGAGATTTTCTGTATGTGTGTCAACTCAGTCCAGGGCAAAGCCAAAAGTATATTTTAGAAGCAGTGCCTACCACAGTACTCCTCTCCGCCCCACGTATGTGGTTAAGTCATCTTGGCAGTGCCATTTTGTCACTAACTCGAAGCCTGGAACCATAAAATACCACAAAACCCCCAAAATAGATAGTGCCTGATAAGTTTCTCATTTCAGTGACACACCGCAGAATGTCACCATTCTTTTTCACATTTCTGGATTAAGCTGTTTCCTTTTTGGAGCCTTTAAACACATATGGTGGGAAAAACGCGCGCGCACACACACACATTCAAAGAAACCCATAACCATGTTAAATCCCACTCGGAGTGGGATGTTTTAGCAGATGGTGGCTTATTAATTGCCGTACGTAGCTGTATTCCCCGCCTTATCTGTGTGTGTGGATACTGGGTTTTGAAGTTGAGGTCTAATGCAGCTCATTTAGGCCATGTTTGACAACCAGCAGAGACTTGGATACAGCTAAGATACTCAGTCTCTCCAGTTCATAGCAGCCTGAGCCGCTGTCCACATGAGCAAAAGAGCTAGTGTTTCCAGTGTCTCCCCTTTTCCTTACCCTTGAATGTCCTCTTTCAGCTGGGTCTGCTCTAAGACACCAGGACCTGGGAACCACACAGAGGTGCTGGAGTCAGACCACCTGTAAATTCCAAACGGCTACTTCCTACCTGCTCGCTCTTAGCCAGTTACCTAACCTCCCCAAATCACCTAAGTTTGGAAAAACAGGGATATCAATACCTACTTCACAGGATTCATGATGACCACATGTTAAATATGTTTCCTCCCAACCCCCACTCCCTTCTTGTCCCTACTCCATTCATGTAAACATATCAACATGCTTCAGAAAACCCATGGCCTAATTATATTAAGCTCATATCATTTATATGTCATAAATACAAATGTCTGACTATATTATTAATGATGTGATTTTTTTTTAATATTGCTTCTATTATTCTTGTAGGAGAGACAATCTATTGTTCTCATTTGTTCAGTTAACATTAATGAGCACCTTTTAGCCAGGGAGAGAACATTCCAGGTAGAGGGAACAGCCAGTGCAAAGGTCCTGAGGCATGGAAGAGCTTTGTACTACTGAGGAACTGAAAAGAGACCACTAGAGAGTAGGGAGTGAGGCCACGAGTGGTATAAGGCTCATTTGCAGGGTTAGTCAGAGGCCAGATAGAGACCACTAGAGAGTAGGGAGTGAGGCCACGAGTGGTATAAGGCTCATTTGCAGGGTTAGTCAGAGGCCAGATAGTATGTGGTCTTGAAGGCCATGCTATGGAGTCTGGACTTTAGACAAAAGAAAACCTTGGAAGAGTTCTAAGCGGGGAGGAGCATGAGTTAATTCACGTTTTAAATGCCAGAAGACTATGTGAAAAATGAATTGGCTCTGGGTGTGGCAGACGCAAAAACAGGGAAAAAAGTCAAGAGTCTTATTACAACAGTCTAGACACGGCATATTGTTAGTAGCTTAGACTAAAGAGACAGCAACATTAACAGAGAAGTGGGTAGAGGTCAATGTCACAGCATTACTATTAGCCCAGAGGAGGGAGGGGAGAAATCAAGAACCATGCCTCCTTTTCTGGTCAGTTTGAACCGTGGTATACATGTATGGAATGTCAGGCGTACTTGGGGAGAAGTAAAAATTCTGTTTTGGACTTGTTAGGTGTGAGATGCCATTTAGAAATCTCAGCTGGCTCTATGAGCCTGAGAGGAAGGGAAGGAGTCTGGAATGAAGATTTAGATTTTAGAGATGTCAGCATATAAGTGTTATATGTATGTTGATATTTAAATTCTCAGGACTGGATACAACAGCTTAGGGGGACGTGTAGCTCGAGGAACAGAGAGATTCAGGCCAAGGCCTCCTTGTAGGCACTTAAGCATCAAGACCATGCATGTCCCCCCTGAGCCAAGGCAGGGCAGTCCAGTGACGGTGACACACAGAGAGACAACAGAGTCTGGGATGTGGAGTCAGACAGACTTGGGCTCAAACTCTAGCATGTTGGGGCTTTGCTTGTCTGTTTGTTTTGTCTTTTGTTTCTTTGTGGGGAAGAGGGATTTACCTCACCTCTCCAAGCCTCTGTTTCCTCATCTGTGCCATGGGGATCCAAGGAGTAAGTATTCTTCTTAGGGTTGCTATAGGAATCAAAACCACAGTGAATACAAAATACTTAGCGACGTAGCGTAAAGCCTGACCTATAGGAAATGCTGCGGAGATGAACGGCAACTCTTGTCATTTATCATCCCCAACAATAATATTTGGTTACTGCTCCCATTTGCAAACCATAATCCCAGTTACAGTACAGACCATCACTCTCCCAAGGATTGTGCCTAATGAAAAGCCCAGAGACCTACCATAAGGCCCTGAAAAACATAAATCGCCTATAGTGCTGGTAGAATGACGGGCACTCAAAAGTACGAGAAACCATTATGCTCTTTCAATAGGCTCTTCTGTTATGAGCCCATAAAGGAGGTTTAATGCTATTTTGTGAATAGCCTAAATAAGCTGCAGGAGTACAATAAGGTATCTCCATTTCTCAAGGTCTTTAAATGGGCTGGATAGAAATGCCTCTCTAGAAATGACTGCCCATAGCTGCTGCATTGTATGGGTACAAGAATCATGTTAGGAGAACGCAGGGCGTGCCTGGACCTTCCCCTCCCTCAGCAGGGGGGCCGAGGAAACCCAGAGAGGGCGAGAGGACCCTAAGCCAGCAGGGGATAGCATCTAGAGGAGAGAAGTAAAAGAGACAGACTCCTTATAAGGCCCAGGAGAAAAGAGCAAAGACTTGAGAAGGACTCGAGACATAGCCAAGAAGCAGCTGCTAGAAGTCGGAAGAAGTTCTCTACCTATGATGAGAAATCCAAGCTTTGGCTCACACGAGCTACGTCAGCGTTCCAGATTCAGACTATCAAGACCAGGAGATGAGGACTGAGTCAGAGGTGCCTGTAAAAGGTGAATTCCACACGGGTCTGCAGGCAGCTGCCACCATCTCAGAGAGCTCACCATCCTGGACAACTCCTTTCTTACCTTCAATCTTGATTTGGATAACCTTCTTGAAATAGTTATTTGGGTCCAAGTAATTGTTAGCCAGAACACGACTAGCTGTCAGGAAGGAGATCCTCTGGAGAACACGTAACAATATGCTATATTCTTTAGGGTTGTCAGCATGCCAAGGATTTCATCCAACACAGTGGAGTGGAATCATCTGATGTGCATGGTGCTTGGAGAACCATCCCATGCTTTTGGAAGGAGTAACCAGGTCGGCAGGACTTGGCTCACACCTCCCCACCGCTGCACCTGAGCCCCTGTAATGAATGGGTGCCACGTGGAGCTGAGGGTCACTTGAGTGGAGAAGCAAATGAAACCTTAAAGACAAATTACCATCTCACCTCCGACTGCTGGTCTGGAGAGGTAGGACCTTGTCAGGGTCAGATTTATGAGGCTGATTAAAAAAGAGAGAGAGGAAACGCACCAATGGCCAAAAAGGATTCCAAGTAGGTAGCTTTGATGTATGAGTTCCATCTGCCTAATTTATCTGGTGTCTACAATCTGTATGTGATCAAGAGCCTTGGACTGTGTGAGTGGCAAGTCAGGGAGGCGGGTGGCAGTCGGGGAGATGTGTCTTAGTGTTAATCTGCCAGGTTACCATGTGCCCTTATGAATCCTGCTAAGACAAAAACACACCAGAAAGGGATTCTCTCCTAAGCGTTCCAATATTTATCTAAAAAAAAAAAAAAAAAAAAAAAAAAAAAAACTCTGAAGTTTTTTAAAACATTGAAACTTAATCCCAATTTCAAGCAGTTGCTTTCTGGATATTGAGAGAAATTCTTTCATTTCTCAAGTTCCTTTACTGTCTGATTTTTTTTTTTTTGTCCTAAATTTTGTGGCGAGAGTTTTCATTACTTCCTTTTCCCACTCTCACTCAGCACTCTACCTTTTTCCATTCATATCAGCCACTTTAGCCAAGAAGCTCAGGTTCTTTGTGTCAATAAAACGGAACTTAAAATGGCTCTCACGGCAGAATTGTTGACTGAATTTGTACAGCACCCTTTTAAGTGTTATATTTGGTAGCAATGACAGCAAACTAGGTATGGAATTCGGAAAGGGGGAGATCAACCTAGTATAGAGCCAGGATCAGACCAAAGGCTGTCTGAGGTTCCTGGCAATTCAAAGGAAGCTTGGAGAAGAGGAGCTGCAGAAATTGCTATCAAGAAGCAGTGGAGAAAGAGGCAACGATAGCAAATAGTACACAATCAAGAAATGTTACCTAGGTACTACTATTCTATAAATCTATATAGTGAAAGCTGCACAAAATGAGCAACATACCAAGAAGTAGCCACAGGTCAGAGCAGGTTGGAACAGTGTGGGTTTGGGTGCTTAAATTTGGATGACTCATGCTTAGGAGAATGGCCATTTCCACAATTCCGCAGATCTTCTTGCCTACTACTACTTTTTTTTTTTTTTTTAAGATTTTATTTATTTATTTATTTATTTTAGAGGTGGAGGAGGGGCAGAGGGAGAGAGAGATTCTCAAGCAGATTCCATGCTAAGCACAGAGCTGACTTGCAGCTCAATCTCAGGACCCTGAGATCATGACCTGAGCCTAAATCAAGAGGTCAGACGTTTAACCAATTAGGCCACCCAGGTATCCCTAAAGATAGAAATTTGGGAGCCAACAAGATCTACATACTGACAGCATGTTAAACCATGAGATTGGATGGTGTCACCCAAGGAGGGAATGTGGATAGAAAAGAGAAAAGGGCTGAGGATTGAGACAGGGAAAACTGCTACCAGTGGGGGGTCTAGGAGATGAGTCGGAGCCAGCAAAAGGGACTGACGGGAGTAACCAGAGAGATAGGAGAGTGTGGCATCCTGGAAGCCAAGTGAAGAAAGTTTCAAATAGGGGACAGTCATCAAATTCTCAAAGCTTCTGACTGGTTAAGCAAGATGAGAAAAGAGAATTGAGCATTGGATTTAGCAAAATGGAGGCCTTTGGTGACCTTAATAATAGTATTTTCAGCAGACTGTTGGGTACGTAAACTTCACTGGAATGCATTCCAGAGAGAATGGGAAGAGAGAGTTTGGGGCAGTGGATATAGATCACTTTTCCAAGGAATTTTGCCATGAAATGAAGGAGAAAAAAATGGATACTGGGAGAGTTTAGAAGTGAGATTGAGAGAGGGTTTGTTTTATCGAAGGTGAGAAGATAACAGCCTATTTGCCTGCTGATGGGATTGATCCAAGAGAGATGGAGAAATTGATACCAAAAAAAAAAAAAGGAAGAAGAACAGAACTGCTGGAGCAAAGTCAGTGAATGGCCAAGATTAGGTGAGTGGAGAGGCTGTCTTAGGTAGGTGAATGAAGAGTTCATCCCTAGTAACAGTGAAAGGAATTGAGGACATGATGACAGTTGCAGGAAGATGGGTGGGTGGATGATTGGACCTTATGGAAGTTCTCTGCTGATCTATATTATGCTCAGAAAATGTTAATGTGTTCAGAGGAAGGAGAAATCTTATAAATAGAGATGGCCAAAGAAGTACTGATGAGGAAATTGGGACTTGAGCTTTGAAAGATCTATGGGAGTAAATTGGTAGAGAGGAAGAGAATATTTTCAGGGATGGAAAACCACGTGCACCCAGATATAGTAACAAACAAGGTTATGTTTCTGGGACAGTGAGCATCCTGGTCCTGCTAAAATGGAAAGATTGTGATGAAAAGTTTAGGATAAATTTGGAAATATTGATTAGATTCAGACTGTAGAGGCTTTAAACAACATTAAGATCTTAGGCAATGAAGAAAAGAAGAATGATTGATGGAGGAAGGGAGATTAGGAATTAACTCTAGCACTGGCAGTGAAGTCAATGGTGGTGAGAGTCAGGATGGTGGCATTGGACACAAAGGATGAGATGCCAGAAATATTATGAATGAAATGGTAAATAGGTCAACCAAAGAGACACAAATCCTGGAGATTCAAGCCAAGATGATTAGGACAACGATGGATCTGTTGGTAAAACAAATAAACAACATTTAAATTAGTAAGTAGGTAGATAAATCAGGAGGGAGAATGGATTTGAAGGCTTAAGCTCTGGCCATTTGGGTTTGAGAAGACAGAAGGACATCTGTATGGAACTGTCCACTGGCTAACTAGACAAGTAGATTTCTCAGGTATTCACGTAGAGGTGACTATGCTGAGAAATCTGGCGGCGGGGGAGACGGTACATGTAGAAAAGGAAAGCAGGGGCTGTGTCTGGAGGCCAGTGAGAGGCGGAGCACAAGGAACCAGGGTCTCGCAGCCTGTTGTGAATGAGTCAGGAGAGCGGCACAAACCAAGGGCAGGGAGTTTCAAAAAGTCCTGGCCAGTGGTTAGAGAATTGCAGGCACATCCAGCAGTCAGTAGAGAGAGAGAAGGGGCCTCAGTGGCATGATCCCTGGAGCCTTCAGTGGGTCAGTGTCAATAGAGAGGTGAAGGAAGGAATAAAATTTCCAGGTCTGAGGGATGAACAGAAGTTGAAAAAGTTGACAGGGAAGAAAGGTAACACAAGTTGAATAATTTTTGTAGAACTTTGGCAATCAAAGGAGGGAGAAGAATCATTCTATAACTAGAGGCCAGAAAGATTAAAGTCTTTGAAGACAGAGAAAGGTCACGTTTGTATGAAGAAAAGACATGGAGAAGGAGAGACCGAAGTTACTTCTAAGATGGAAATTAAAGAGATAATTTGAATAAAGAAAAAGTATGATATCACTAATATTATTATTGCTTGCATTTTAATAAAATTTCATTTGTCTCAGACTGGTTTGATGTCAAATATGGAAATAAAAAAAAAAATCTATGAATATCTCATTAGACCTGAGGGAGACAAAAGAATGTAGGTCCAAAAGTAGAAGTTTCCTTTTTCTACCACAACTTTGTGGTTGTGGTAGGACAGAATAATTCCTCTCCCTGCTTTTGAACCTAGGAATGTGTTCCCTTACATGCCAAAAGGGACTTTGCAGATGTGATTAAGGATCTTGAAACAGGGAGATTATCCTGGATTTTCCAAGGGAGAGCAATCTAATCACCTGCATTCTTAAAACCAGAGAGAGAGAGAGAGAGGTATACAACGAGAGCAGGGTTAGAGAAATGTATCATTGCTGGCTTTGAACACAGAGGAAGTTGGCCACAAGCCAAAGAACGCAGGAAGTCTCTGGAAGCTGAAAAAGGCAAGGAACAGATTCTCCCCTAGAGCTTTTAGAAAGGAACTCAGCCCTGCCAGTGCCTCGGCTTTAGCCTGGCAAGACTAATTCTGAATGTCGGACCTACAGAACTGTAGAGAAAATAAATTGTCTTGTTTTAAGTCCTTAAGATGGTGGTAACTTGTTATAGCAGCAACTGAAAACTAATACTGTTTTCAGACAGGTAGCCTATAACTCACCACTACTTCCCCCCTTCCTTTACCCTGTTCCCTCTTTGGTCATCCTCCAAGGGTCTACTGAATTCCAAAGAGAAGGTAGTTAAAATCCCTGACAGCCGGAGATGGAATGTCTGAGCCAATCCCCCTGAGCTCCAGGCAGCCATTTTCTTCAGGCATGTACTTGGGCGGAGCACTCCTTCCCCGACCCAAAGTGCTGGTCTAGCTGCCATCCAGAAATAGGAGAGGCTTGACAGTAAAGGTAGCAGATGCTCCAGAAAGGAACAGAGAAACCTGAGTGCAAACGATTGTCTGTTACCATCACATCCAGGGGGTTCTTCAGACATGTGCAGACCCACGAGCTGTTTCTGGTCTCAAACAGCCGGGAAGATCCTTTCAGCTTTTTTTTTTTTTTTTTTTTAAGATTTTATTTATTTGAGAGAGAGAGAGAGAGCATGAAAGGGGCGAAGGGCAGAGGGAGAAGTCGGCTCCCCGATGGGCAGAGGGCCCAATGTGGGACTTGATCCTGGGACTCCAGGATCATGACCTGAGCTGAAGGCAGTTGCTTAACCAAATGAGCCACCCAGGTGCCCCTCCTTTCAGCTTTCTGTTGACCTCAATCATAATGGATATCCACCGGGTATTTAACAGAATGAAGCATATGTAACTATTGCCCAATTACATAAACCCAAGTTATCAAGGCCCTAGCAGTTACATTTGGACTCTAAATATTAACTCCGAAAAAGGACCCAAGTTTCTTGAGAGTTAGTCTTAAGGCAGGTTTATACTGGGTGAGTAGTATTGATTCCGAGGAGGAATTTACTATACAGCAGGAAGGAAAGACATCAAGGGTAACCAGTAGAAATAAAAGGAGCTAAGTTAATAAATCCAAGGGAATGTGGACAGATCATGAATATTTTACGGACAAATAGCCCAAAACAAAAAAACGAAATAGGAAAGAGTTTTGTAGGGTGACAGCCATTAAGAACACTGATTGTAGTGAGCATTTCCTAATATTTGCAACTGTCGAATCGCTATGTTGTACACCTGAAATAAAATTCTGTATGCCTACTATACTTCAAGAAAAAAAGAATCAAACCTTTAAAAAAAAAAAAAAAAAAAAGCCGTCATGACCATAAGGAGAATAGGAAGGAGAAACCAAAGAATGTTAATATTCTTAACACTATAAAAGTTGAAAGGTGTCAAGAATACAGTTGGGCTACGTGTGTCTAATTGGCACCATCTGGGGAGGAGATCTGGGTAGGGGGTTGGAGGAAGGGTGTGTCGAAGCCATAAATGAGATCATGAAAGAAAGAAATGAGTTACTAGTCTACAGGATTGACTTGGACCCTTCCAGCAGAGAGCGCTCCTGGCCCAGAGACCTGTTTCCTCTCTGGCAGAACCAGCAAATGGGCATAGGTATTTAAAAAAAAAAAAGTATTTGTATATAAACATTGTCTTGCCAGTCCTACATGGAAGAAAATCCTCACTACATAGGCCAAGAAGCACTTTGACCCCCTTGTACTCTGTGACTTACCCTGCCTCATCAGGGTTCCAGAGGGTATGTCCACCCAGGTGGGTAAATCACAGAGAATAGAGTCAGTGGCACTAACCATTCATTGTAAAAACAAAACCAATGTTCAATAATGTATGTGGGCTCATTTTCGATGTAGGCTTGCTTCAGGGTACCACAGGTTACAGCAAACAAATCCATTGATCCTGATAATGTCTTTACCTAAGTCATTCCTAAAAAAATGGATGATGTGTGCTTATTTGTACATTTTTCAGGAATCTTTTCTCTCTAACTAGAGAAGGGAGGGGCAGGCGTTCGTGGGTAGAGGGGCAATAATGTGATAAATCTTTTGCAACTTTAAGATGCATTTTTGTTGACATTCCATGGTAATTAATATTAAGGTTTATATTTTAGCTTCTGGTACCTTGTTAAAAGGTAGATAGTAAGAGGTGTGCGTATCTATATCAACTTGCATACACCCACACACATTTATAAATATATAGCTCCTCTCAACTTGACAAGTGAGTTAATATACATGTGTATGTATAATGGGCCGGGGAGAAGGACCAGAAGCTCCCACCACTAAGAACCCACCGCCACCTAATAATTGTATACCTTAATTGCAGGAAAACTGAAAAAACAAGCTAGCTCACATGACAAAGTAATCTAGTGGTCTTGGGAGAAAAAAACATATGAGTAAGCCTTCCCAAATAAATAAATAAGCCTTGCCCATGCTTATTAATGCCAAATCAGGGATCGGCAGTAGAATAGTCCTATGTTAGTACACATTATATGAAGTGATAGGTTATAGATCCAATTTTATGAGCACTCCTCTT
Source organism: Mustela erminea (assembly GCF_009829155.1). Taxonomy (NCBI): domain Eukaryota; kingdom Metazoa; phylum Chordata; class Mammalia; order Carnivora; family Mustelidae; genus Mustela; species Mustela erminea. The sequence goes on from NC_045620.1 coordinate 109,696,769, forward strand.
TGCCAATTCTTTGCTTCTTTTTTTTTTAGAAAGAAAGAGAGAAAGCACACAAGCAGACAGAGAGGCAGGCAGCGACAGAGAGAAAGGCAGACTCCCCGCAGAGCAAGGATCACGATGAGGGACTCAATCCCAGGACCCCGGGACCATGACCCGAGCCGAAGGCAGCAGCTCAACCCACTGAGCCACCCAGGCGTCCCTCTTTGCTTCTTTTTGAGGCTAATGTAATTTATGTCTTTTTATTCTGATGCTTTGACCTCTGGGGCTTTGTTGACCCTGAAGAAATGAACCCTCTCAGGGCTAACCAGTTCTTGGAGGGTAAAAACCTCACCTGGCTTTCATAGGCAGACCAGCCAATCCAGAGCCACACCTAAACCACCTCCTTTCCTGGGGTTCCACATGCTGAGCCACTGTATCCTGCCCTAATCACCCCAGAGCAAGGTACCCAGCAAGTAGAGACACACCCTCTACCCCAGAACTCACCGGAATTATTCCAGCTAGCCAATCCTAAGCCTCTTTACCCTGCCTCACCTGTTTCTTCCTGTAGAGACCATAATAAAAGCTGTGTATTCCCCTTGTGCCCTCTGCCTCCTGGCTGACCCTAGTGCTTCCCTGTGCCCCCCCCCACCCCCCCACCCCCCATGGCATGGCATGGCTTAGCTCCGGCTCCTGGGAACCTTCAGAAACAAACTACTTTCTCAGTGGCAGTCATCTCTTCATCTATTGGCCTCCCCATGCTCAAATAAAAACAAAATCTGCATCTCAAAATACAACCCTATGAAAAAAACAAACAGGCAAGCAAAAGGACACAGCCGTCTGGGTGTAGGCTCATGAAAACTGTGTTGATTAGTAAAACATGAGGATTTGAGTGTTTGAGAGGACTAATAAGACTAAGGTGATAGTTCAGTCATAAGAAAAGTCAATTCTTTTACTCCGACCTAAATTTGCCAAATATTCACATTGCAAATTCAGTTATTTAGCAAATATTTATTTAGATCTACAGTATATAAACTAGATCTGTATAAAACCATCTCTCTAGGGGCGCCTGGGCAGCAAAGTGCAGAGAGCGCCTGACTCTGGATTTCAGCTCGGGTCAGGATCTCAGGGTCTTGAGATCCATCTCAGACCTCTGAGCCCTGTGTGGGGCTCCAGGCTCAGTGGGGAGTCTGCTTCTCTCCCTCTGTTCTCCCCCGACCCCAACATGCTAGTTCTCTCGCTCTCTCTCTCTCTAAAATAAATAAATCTTTAAAAAAACAAAAACCTCTCTACTCTTATTTAGGTGGAACCCTTATGTAAGCTGTAATTCCCAAGATCAGGAGAGAATAATTCATCTCTGGTGGGCCAGGACCACCTGAATCAGTAGAGATGCTCGCTGTGCAGGTGCATCAGGATTTCCCATCTGTGACACCTGGCAAGGAGGGCCACAGCAGAGATAATAGGACCATATGACGTTGGGTTCCTTCCAACGAAGCTATAATAATTCGTCCTTTAAATCTCTTTACGAATATCTAGATTTTTACTCACACCGAAGTATGCTAATGGAGGGTATGTCTGCCATGTCTTTATAACACAATTATCTTTGAATGTATCCATGGAGTCGTCCAAAACTAATTGAGGGTGGAGGGTAGAAGTGTTTACTTGGTTTCATTTAAATTATTGTATACTCTTAGAAAACTTCCCCAACTTGATTTTATAGTTGAGAAGACTGAGACCTAGAAAAATAGTGATTTATCTAAAATTAATGGCTAACTGGGGATAGGGTCATTATCTGACTTCTACTACAATTGTACTTGAACTTGTTGTGTGATTTAGAGCCCATCAACTAACTTTCCTAAACCTCAACTACTCTTTCTGCAAATATGGATAATAGTATCTCTTCCCAGCTTCATTGCATTATTCAAGATGTGAAAAGTGCTTTGTAAACTGTAAACTAGGAAATGAATAATGTATGTTATTAATAGTATCATTAAAGTGATGGAATAAAAGGGCTAGATCAATAAATGGCTTGGACTTATAGTTCCACCCTCTCTCAGAAGACAGAACCCACATTCTAGAAGCACACTGGGATGAAATACTTCGACCGGTAGCCTGGAGCTACTGTAGAACCTCTGTTTGTAATTATGGATTTATTCTTCTTGGCTACTGTGTAATCCCAGGATTACTTTGGGAATCTTGACTGAAAAGCTTTTAAATTATTTAATCTCCTCTTGCAAATATGTATTTAGTTGCAGAAGTAATACATGTTAATTGCAAACTTTCTAGCAACACAAGAACGCAGGAAGCTCAAGCAATCATCGCTCCCTCACCTTCCCAAACTCTAACCCCCAAAGGCAACAGTGTTACACACATATAGTTTTTAAAACACAGAAATGGTAACAATCAAATATGTGTGTGTATATATATATATATATATATATGTGTGTGTATAAATATATACATATATATATGATATACGTATATATGCCCTTTGGTATTTTTCCTTCGGCAGTCTATGGTGGACAGGCAGAATGGCTAAAATAAAAAACACAAGGGTGCCTGGGTGGCTCAGTGGGTTAAGTCTCTGCCTTCAGCTCAGGTTATGATCTCAGGGTCCTGGGATTGAGCCCCGCGTCGGGCTCTCTGCTCAGCAGGGAGCCTGCTTCCCCCTTTCCCTCTGCCTGCTCTCTGCCTACCTGTGATCTCTGTCTGTCAAATAAATAAAATAAAATCTTTAAAACAAAATAAAATAAAAAACACAAGAAACAAGTGTGAGCGAGGATGCCAACTGTTGGTGGGAATGCAAACTGGTGCAGCCACTGTGGGAAACAGTATGGGGTTTCATCAAAAAATTAAAAATAGAACTACCCCATGCTCCAGTCATCACACTACTGGATATTTACCCAAAGAATATGAGAACACTAAGTAAAAGAATATATACAGCCCTATGTTTGTGGCAGCATTACTTTCAATAGCCAAATTATGGAAACAGTCCCAGAATCCCTCGATAGATGAATGGATAAAGAAGAGATGGTACACGGTGGAATATTACTCAGCCGTAAAAGAGAATGAAATCTTGCCATTTGCAATAACATGGAGCGATCTAGAGGGTGTAATGCTAAGGGAAGTCAGTCAGTCAGAGAAAGACAAACACCATACGATTTCACTCATAGGTGGAATTTAAGAAACAGAACAAATGAACAAAGGGAAAAAAGTTGACAAACCAAGAAACAGACTCTTAACTAGAGAAAATGAACTCGTTACCAGAGGGAGGGTAGGTGGGAAGGTGGGTAAAAGAGGCGAGGGGCATTACAAGTACCTGTCTTGCTGAGCACTGATATACGGAGCGGTAGAATCACTGTATTGTACACCTGAAACTAATACAACCCTCTGTGAGCTCCACTGGAATGAAAATACAATAAAACAATTTTTTTTTTTTTAAATGAATGGTGGACATCGGTTGCCATGTAAAGCTGCCTGGCTGCTTTTCCCAGCTGCATACTACTCTCCTGCATGCCCCCAGCATCATGTATGGCCCCCTCCCATTTAGGTGGTTCCCAATTTGTCATGCCTACGAACGATTCCATAATTAGCTTCACGGTGTATGTATTTGGGGACACTTGTTGGAGTACTTTTGCAGAACTGATTCTGCAAGCCAAAGGGTAGACCCTTTGGGAGGGCTCAGAGAACCCAGGCTTGTACGTTTTCACTTGAAGTAAGTGTGCTGACTTTCCTCGCCCCTTCTTCACCAGCGACACCTCAGGGCAGACAATTGCACAAAAGCCCAAGGCTGCGGCAGTCTAGAAGGTGCAGAGCTGGTAGCAGGACCAGAATAGAGCCCGTTGCGTAAGAGGGGTTATCTGGCGTGCTCTGCAGAGTGACTCAGCCCTCACATCATGTGCCTCTCTCCCTGTCAAACTCGGTGTTCCTGCCGACGCCAGGCATCTGTGTGGATAATGAAACTTTTGACAACGGCAGCCTAGGGTTGCTTTAAATATACCAAGGAGGTCACGTCAGAGTTAGTGAGCAGTCATAAATAACTTCCTAATGAATACAAACAAGAGGACACCGAAACTCCCGTTCTGCAGTAAGGTCAGACTCATTCTCCATTTGAAGACGGAATATCGATCCCTCATCAGCCAGGCAAGGCTCTGGCCCGCCCAAGGCACACTTCTACCCAGGGGGCTGCTCACAACCCAGCCTCTCTCAGCTCCCACAGTCTCAGTCTATGCATCTCAACTCCAACTTCTGGGAAAATGCTGGAACAAATCCCAACTTTCGGAGTGATCTTCAGCTTCGAGACAATATTTTCAGGAGTTTAGTTGTATTTCCTGAACGTTCATGGACAAATTCCTAATGCATCCAATTTTCTAGACCGACTATAATTCACCTGTTATGTTTGGACTCTGGGCTATGCTATAGTTTTTCTAAATCAAAATGTTTCTTATGCTTAAAAGTCTCCCTTGTGTTCCAAAGCAAAATTGGTTTCCTATAAAAACTTGGCATCACTATCATTAATTAACAGAAAGCAGAATGCCTCTGTGTGTTTACCTTCACCAAGTGTATCCATGCAACACATTTCTTTCCCAGAGGCACAGTTTATTCCTATAGACCCCAAATTAAGAATGTATTAAAAAAAATAAATGCATGTCTTTCACCAGCAGGGAAGTTTTGAGAAGTAGACTAATATATTTCATGAACAGACATCAGACACAGGGGTGTGAAAATTAAACAGAGCCTCTCACTATGAGAAAGTAAATTATGTTAAATCATTCACTTTATCTGAAGCTACTTTGCTGTGGCTTGATCCAATTTGCCCAACAATGGGCCAGCCAGTCATTAGCTGTCTGTTGGCCAGCTTTCTGTCTGATCCAACTGATTAGCGACGCAAGGTACAGGTGTGTGTGCCCATATGCACCCAGGTGCATATGATTTTATGAGTAGTTTTAACAATAGGTACGCCCAGAACTTCCGAGCTTGAAGTTAGAATTCTTTGAGAGACTGGGGACTGGAAAGGAAGACTTTAACAAGGGTTCTCCGTATGGTTTCTTTTCAGTTGGCATAATTCGAGTCATTGTACATCGAAATCCGGGAACCATATTGGAGTATTAGTTAATTTCTACATACATGAGACGATTTCACGGCATAATGACTTCTGGGTACACCCCTGAAGGCTGGAGCCACATTTTATATTTTTGCCTCTGTGACTATTATAACGAGGTGAGGGATAATGCCGAACATTAGACATTTGATAAACACTTGCCGACTTTAATTAGAGATGATCTCTTCCCTCTACTATTTATGTCCTGTGATTGAGAACATAAAATATTTGAATTCAAAAATCCTCCTCAGAACCCTTCAGGCTGTCACTCAGAAGGCGCAGGAAGCGCGGTGGGACTTGCAGTTGAAGGAAATGGCCTCGTTGGCAGTTCTCTTTTCTTCTCCCCCTTCTGTTGAAATCCAGGCCCGAGCCAAACGGAGCAATGCCATGTGTCCTGGGAGCGCTGAGTAACATCAATTCTATTAAACTGAAAATGGGACAGAGCCCAGACTTAGGCAGGCAAGAGGCTTGCTGGGGCCTTGGCAGCAAAGGGCAGGCGGGAACGGGCAGTGTGAGGCAGAGTCAAAGCCAGGCCAGCTGCAAACTTGAGGTTTCTGAGTCCCGTCTGACAGGTGCTCCTGCCCAGGCCGGTACGGAGGCCTCAGGGCCTGCAAGATCCACTATTGACCTCCCCCTCCCTGCCAGAGTCCTGCCTGCCCAGGGGCCATCTGTTTGTTTGTTTTTTTTTTTTTGGTAGCCACCCCTCACCTCCAGTGATGATGTTTCTTCTTCCTCCTCATTTCAAGATGCTCCAAGTGCTTTTCTAGCACCGTGACCATCATGACCCCTCAAGTCAGGACTTACTCTATGGGAGTAGAGTAAGGGCTCTACACCCTTGATGGGCTGCCTGATGCCCCCACAGGCAACAGCCGGCAGCCCATCATCCCAAGCTTATCCTTTGCCCTTGGCTTTGGGCTTAGAAAGGCTCAGACTTAGGCTCAAGGTGCAGTTGTCAAAAGGGATGGTGAAGTCAGCCCTGGTTCAGAGTTTGTGGATACACAGAGCTTCAGCCCAAAGGAAAGAACCCAGTAGCAAGAGATTCGTAGGGCAGCCTCCGTTGTGACAGCAGGTGGGAGGCGGCAGGTGGGAATAGTAGGAGAGGCAAGAGCTCTCGGGACCAACGCCAAGACTGACATTTGTAGCCACGTCACCGGACACCCAGGCTGGGAATTGTGAACTAATCCTCAAGATGAGGCCACCTGCCAGAATTGCTTGTGAAACGGAAATGGACATGAGGTTGGAATTGGGTCCATTTTAAAGCCACCTTTAAGGAATTCAGGAGGATGAAGCAGGAAGAGAGAAAAGATACATACAAGAAGGAAGTGATATGGATACTTCTTGGAGGAGACACAGACTCGAAAAATGACTATTTATAGTCTAGGAAGACAGGCAGAGAAAGATCTTTTATTTCCACTAAAAAGAACTGCATCTGAGAGAACTTTTAGGAAGAAAAAAAAGGTGGCATAGTTAACAATTTTAGGTTTTCCAAACTAAAGAGAAAATGGTTATGATAGTAGCTATAAATTTACTCACAAACCAGGAACATTTCCTTTCAGGGGGGTCTGCACCTTGCTGAAGGAAAAAGAATAAATTTCCATTTCAGAACTCACAAGTTCCAAGTTAAATGACAACTTTCTCAATAGAGGAGGCCATTCAAGGTCAACGTGCAGACTTCAAGGGGCCTGCTGGATATAAGGTCACATCTGAACCCACACACCTGGATCCCAAGGCATCCTCCCGAAAGTATGTGTCGGCGAGTTCATTCTCGCCACTGCGTCATCCAGCGTGTCCCTCGAAGTCAAGGCAAGTACCAGGGCAGCAAATCCTTAAACATATGCTTCAAACCTGGATAATTGCCCAGAAGTAAAATACATCCCAGGATCTGATATTCTGACATTTAATAAAAGTTTGAATTATATTTGCAGTCTGCTGTGATTTAATTTTCTTGAGTTCAATATTTAATAAAACAGTAGAAAATTATTACAAGTATCTTGTGCAATTCAGAAACTCCTGGATAGGAACCTGATTCTGGGGTCAGATTGAAAGAGATTAAATCCCAGTTTAGCCACGTACTAGTTGTCCGACCAGTGAATTACTCAACCTACCTGTCCCTCGTTTTTTTTCTCACCAGCAAAGCAGGAATGATTACCAAATCGACTTAACATGGCTGTTGTGAGGATTAATGAATTATTATATACAGAGAGGTTAGAGCACTACCAGGCACGTAGTGAGCATTCAGTCTAAGTTAACCAAGTTTATTATTTTTTAAAGTGGAACCAGGCTAAGGGCGACTGGGTGGCTCAGTCGGTTAAGCGTCTGCTGGGTCATGGTCCCGGGCTCCTGGGATCAAGTCCCATAACTGGCTCCTTGTTCAGCAGGAGTTCGCTCCTCCCTCTGCCTCTGCCCCTCCCCCTGCTTGTGCATGTGCATGCGCGTGCTAGCTCTCTCTCAAATAAATAAGTAAAAGTGTTATGGGGAAAAAGTGGAACCAGGCTACCCGCTCTTCTCATTTGTTTGCTTGCTCATTTGTTTCAAGTAACTATCCAAACAGCTGCACGTTTTCTCAGTTTGTTTCAAATATTCTTCCAAAGAAATTCTTCTTAGAAAGAAAAGAATTGTACTGATTGCAGATTTCAGCCTAGGGAATCTGGGGTTGTGGGGACACATCTGAACCAAACAGGATCACAGAGAAATCTGACTTTAGGGCACTAGCCTAATTTCAATTCCAAATCCAAGAGAATTTTCACAAATCACAGGGAAAGAAAGACATGGTGAACAGGTAACACACTTGAATTTCCGGTGGGTTGTTTCAATGAATGAGATTAAAAATGAACCATAGCCTTGACATGCGGCTAATAATGCATCCTTTCTTCATGCACGCCAGCACTGCGTCAGGGCAAAGTACTTGTGAAAATCATGCTCGCTAGCGACAAGTGTTCTGCTTCATTTTTCTATTAAATCTTGTTGGGGGCTCTTGTTTTTCTTCCTGGATCTCTGATTATTTAGGTAGAATAGGGTATAAAGGGTAACAAGGACATATAAGAATGATAACTCCCATTTGTGGAGAGTCTAAATTGTGCCAGTCTCTATGCTAAGCACAATACATTTAATTTTATAAGAAGTCTAGGCTGTAGCTATTACTATTACATGAGTTTTATAGATGGTGAAATGGAGAACAGAAAGGTTATATAAGTTTTCCAAGATCACACAGCTAATGGGAAGCTGACCTAGCCTTGAAACCCAGCTTTATCTGTTTCCAAAAGACCCTGCTTTTAACCACTGCTCTGCATTAAACTCTCTTAAAACCACAAACAGGGGGGTGCCTGGGTGGCTCAGCAAGTTAAAGCCTCTGCCTTTGGCTCAGGGTCCTGTGATCAAGCCCCGCAGCGGGCTCTCTGCTCAGCGGGGAGCCTGCTTCCACCTCTCTCTCTGCCTACTTGTGATCTCTCTCTCTCTCTCTCTCTGTCAAATAAATAAATAAATCTTTAAAAAAAAAAAAAAAAAAGAACAACACACAAACAGGTTAAGGACTCTGGCGCCAGAGGTGTGAACAGCCTAGCCAAATACCCCCTTGTTCTTCAAAGGCAGAGCCTGGGACTTGTACTTAAGATTCCTGTCTGACAATTCAAAATACTTTTTTCTGTACCTAATTACTACCTTTTTAACAAAAGCGTTCCTATTCTAACTTGGGTAAACTTCTATCTATCCCTTTACTGAATGCTAAAAAGAATTTCCCTTACGGGAATGACTTACCCTTCTTTCATAAACTCAGTCAATTCTTTTATAATCAAAAAAAAAAAAAAACCCACAAAATAAATCCCACAGGTTAGTAGTCTAAGCACTCATAATTTTTTTTTTGTTCTTTCTCCTGCCTTCAAAATTGCCACTCATGCAACCTGTCACGGACTCTGTTCCAGGGACGGTGGCTGATGAAGGGAAAAAAAGAGGAGAAGACGAAGACCAAATCTATTTTCTCAATCAGATCTAGCATTCACCGGATGATTGCAAAGTAAGAGATGTGGGTGACAGCAGTCACCTGATGAGGTCTAGCGTCCTAACTAAGACCCCATTGTGTCCAATCCGTGTGTTAACGATGCCTGCACTACCCCAACCATGTGATGATTAGGCATTGTTCACCAAACCAGGCATTAGGACTGACATTTAAGGAAAAAAAAAAAAAAAAGGTGCCATATATAGAGAATGCAAATCTGATCCCAGCAATAATAATGCTCTTTTTAGTTTATACAGAGATGCTACCCCAGCCTCTGTACAAGCTGTTTCACTCTATTAGTATCATCACAGTGAAGGTCCCACACTCACTCACTTCTCTGTTAAGAGGGAGTCCTCCCAAGAGAGGGAGGGGAAAGGATCCAGTTTAGGGATATAGGACAAGGGACAATGGACATGGGATCTATTCAGTCTCTCTGGAATCACCAGCAGAGCGACAGAAGGACTCCCCCCTTAAAATTGTCCTTTTCACATAGTTAGTGTGACAAAATGTTGGTAACTGTTGAATCTGGCGATTGGCAAAGGGATCTATTGTTCTATTTGTGTGAATGTGAAAACTTCACAACAAAACCTGATTTTTTTTTTCTCAAACTTATCTTTTCCTTGGGAAGAATCTTCCTAGAGCCTTGTCGCAGTGAAGATGCCCATCCAGAAAGCATGGAGTCACAGAGGGCAATGGACTTGAACCTAGAAACCCATGACCTCTGGCAGTCCAGCTACCTCTCTGGCCCCACACCCTTGAGGGTCCAGCCTTCCCTGACTCCCAGTCTATCTTATATTCTCCTTTCCATTTGCTCCTGTCATACTGCTGATTGTCCTTGTCATATTATATTTCCTTTGTTTTCTCCCCCATTCTCCCAGGAATAGGAGAACTCCTTGAGAGAAGGGGTCACAAGCTATCTGACGTTGAATACCAACACCTAGTACAATGTCTACATGCAACCAACACTCAGTAAATACTTGCTCAGTCAAGGAAGAGAGCAACTGACATTGAGCTCACTTAGCACAGTGGCTGGTATGTAATAAGAACTCATTTAATGGTTGCTCCTATAATAATGATCCTTATTATTACTATCATTTTTATTACCCACCTACTGTATGCAGTCTAATCATCACCTGAAAGGTAATGCTCAGGAAGTTCTCAATCACACCATCACTAGGTAGCAGAATTCGAACTTAAGACCATCTGTCTCCAAAACTCATGCTCTTACCTCTGCATTATTCTGATCTATTTCTCGTGTCACTGACAACTCTAACAAAATCAGCCTGTAGATCAGCCTGCATGGAGCCGAAGGACCTCAGTTGTGGATTATCCCCACCGATAGGATGTCAGCTTCCAGAGGCTGGACACCTGGCACTCTCCATGGCTGAAAGGAAGAGTCATCAAACGGTTCCGGGCGGCTTAAACTCAATTTAATCCCTCAGTGAACAGAAAGAAACAAACAACAGTCCCTATAAGTTCATGTGGTTGAAATAATGTATATTTCACTGAAGTCAGCAGTTTTCTCCCCAAATATGCATTAGTGTTAGTTTACTGTGCATCCGCTCTTCTTCTTTAGACTGAGTTTAATCATGATGATATTAAACCACGTGGGTGCTGGGCGCCCAGCAGCCCAGGTTTGGGTGAAATGTGAAGAGAACACTGGGCTGAAACCGTTTCCTTTTCCTTTATCTGCATTTGAATTCCCCCTTTTCTAAGGAGCTGTGAACAGCAGCTGTCATGTTGAGACCAAGTGTGAGGGCAGACGGGCTGTGCAAGGCATGCGCTAAGAGACGATCAGTCTATTAGCTCTGCCTGCTTTGCTAACTTGGTGATCTCAGACGAGCCATTGTATGTCTTTATGCTTCTGTTCGCAGGGCCATAAATGAGAGAAACAACGTGCAGAGGCAGTGAGATTGGGAGTTCAGATTTGCAAAGTACCCTGAAAACCCACATAAGAGTTAACAGAAAGGAATTTATTCTAATGCAGATCATGCATTACGTTAGACCCCACATTAGAAAGGTATTGAGAAAGCACAGATTTTCTGAGCTTCACTATCCCATGCTGTCCCAGCCCTCAGCTGAAGAGCCAGTGCCAGGGGTCAGAGCCAGCCATTCACAGTCAGAATGCAGCCTCGGGATCCTTTTGGCTCCAAGAGATCTGCTATGTCCTCCTTGCCATGTAATTTCCCTGTGAACTCAGGCAGGGATCCAGGCTTGGACTTCCAGGACCAGCCCTCTAGACACCCCTTTTCTAAATCTTTTCCCCAGATCATCAGATAAAAGTATAAACGTGTGGAACAACCTAGAGGAAGCTCACACTTGTAGCTTCTCAGGACCTTAGAGTAAAACTCAAAATGACCTGCCTGGCAAAGGAAGGGAAGCCCTTAAGACAACAAAATCAACCACTAACGTGGTGACACAAGGTTAAAGGCAGGAGTGCGTCAGATCCTCAGAAGTCTGCCAACACCTAACTGTCAGTGTTTCACCTCTTCCTGCGAGTTTGGGACTTACCTAAAGAAGAGCAGCATGAGGGATCTTAAAGAAATCCCAAGAAATCAGACATTTCCTTTTACGACAGCAAGCCTGCCTCCCACAAGCTCCACACACAAAATAATAAATAGGAAAATAGTATGGGAAACAGGAAATAGTAGCATCAAAGAAGACTAAAGGTTCAGAAAGCAGAAGAGAACCTGCAGTTGGTTTAACAACTCATTGACTCCAAGGGTAAGTCTAGAAATTGGAATCAAAATGGAACACTGACACAACTTCCCAAAGGAGTCCATAAGCCCTTTCATGGTGAACAAAGGGGGAACAGCAGATCAGGATGCCTGGGAGAGGTATGCACCCAGCCCTAAGGGTTAGGGAACCATTGTCAAATCCCTGTTGAGGAAAAATTTGTCTTACCCTTGTGTCCTGGGCAAGGGCTAAACATAACTAGTTGTAAAATGAGTAGACTGGATGAATGAACACATGAACAGGGAATCAACTCCATCAAGCACATTGAGTTCTCGTCAAATAACCCATTCATGTTTTTAAGCTTCATTCAAAAATCCTAACCAGATAGTGTTTTTAGCCATGAAAATCTGAATCTGACAGATCCCAAGTGCTACCTGACATCCACACCGGTGAACAGATCATCCTGAATTGGAAATACCTGCACACTCACCATCTTGAGGAGAGACGGTGAAAACACCACGTAGAAATGACAAGAGCCAGTCTTCATGTTTCCGTATTTGTCTCTTAACCTTGTACTGGGGCTCCTCACCTAGTCTGCCCCTCCTCACCTTACCTGAATTGCCACTCCCCACACACAACAGTCCTATTCCCTCAGTTTGCAGTACTCTGGTTAAAGTAATTTATATTAAATTATGAGCTGTAATCTTTCCAGAAGCATATGCATTTTTAAAATAGAAGATCCATTAACAAACTCCAATTGATCCTCAATGTAAAAGTTTTAGTTAAGTGTAGGCGATTTAAGAAAATATATATATTAAAACATCCTGGTCTTGAGATGCAAGTTATTGAAAGCAAATCAAGCTACTTCAAGCCAAAAGGGACACTCTGATTCATTCTTTTCTCTCCTGTAGACCATTTTAACTGCTTCTTTAACCACATAGCAGAATAAAGTCGTCCCATGTTCTAAAGATTCCATGTTACAGTTCTAGAGACATACTGCCCATCCCTAAAAACCATTTCTAGTTTGTGGAAAGAAAATCTCACTGGTCCAGGCTGGCTCCCTTCAGGGCCAGGGATGTAGGGGTAACTAGCTGAAATACGAATGCGCAGTTCCAATGTATGGGTGGGGAGTTACGTTAGTTGGTATCTTATTATCTGGATGGACATCCTAAAAACTATCTCCTACAAGAGGTTTTCCTTCAGGGAACCCTTAAAATCAGTGTTTTCTGAACTTCCCTGATGGTGGAATCATCAGATCCTCACGGGAAGAGTCTTAATCAATGGGTCTCAGATGGAACCTGCAACTGTCTGTTCATAGTAAATGCATCAGGTTATCTTTATTATGAGAGAAGCTTAGGAAACCCTTGATGACTCAAAACACAGAGGTTCCTGCCTATACAGAAGGACATTTGTGAGCTGTGCACCCAGCCCCGCCATTCCACAAATCTTCTCAAAATGTCTTGGCTTAAGAATCTCAATGAAGCTACTCTGTCCACAATCAGATATCTTGGGAATCCTCTATCCTGAGTTATCGCAAAGTCTTGGGAAGTGATTGTTAAGAAGACTCAAAATTAGGGGTGACTGGGGGACTCAGTCGGCTGAACATCCAACTCTTAACCTTGGCTCAGGTCTTGATCTCTTGATCTCAAGGTCATGAGTTCAAGCCCTATGTTGGGCTCCATGCTGGGCTTGGAGCCTACTGAAGAAAGAAGAAGAAAGTAGAAGAAGGAGGAGGAGGAGGAGGAGAAGGAGGAGAAGGAAAAGAAGGAGGAGGAGGAGGAGAAGAAAAGGAAGAGGAAGAGGAAGAAGGAGGAGGAGGAGAGGAAGGAGGGGGAGAAGAGGAGGGGAGGAGGAGAGGGGAGGAGGAGGAGGAGGAAGAGGAGAAGAAGAACAATAAGAAGGCTCAAAATTACCCAGATTTCAACTTTAATTGGAGATAGGGGTCAACTCTTTCAATGTTAGATGTAAATCAAGGATTTATGAAAAAGAAACAGCTTTCCATATAGATTTCTCACTTTTCTTTAGAGATCAGAGTGATACGAAAAACTTTCTTCCCTTAATAACTTCAACTGCCTTGGGAGTAGATGAACTTGGCATCTCTCACATTCTCTCTTCACTCCAATGTCATCATTACAGCCCACCTGGGGATTCTGGTCTCGGGCATTTTATCACAGAGCTTGGAAGATCAATTTGCCTCTCCTAGAATATCCCCATAAAGGGTTGATGGGACAGTGATGGATAGCAAACTACAGGCATAGCTTTCTTTACCTGTTGTTTCAAGACTCAAATAATATGATCCTAAGGCAGAAAACATGATGCTGGTTATCTTTAAGTGGGGGTCATCAAAGAAAGCAAGCCACTAGTTACAACTAGAGTAACGATCAAACGACAATTAATGACAAATGCTAAAATCCTTTTCCTGGGTAAAGTACAGTTAAATTTTTAAAAAAGAAGGGTGTTGGGGCACCTGGGTGGCTCAGTGGGTTAAAGCCTCTGCCTTCAGCTCAGGTCATGATCCCAGGGTCCTCAGATCAAGCCCCGCATCAGGCTCTCTGCTCAGCGAGGAGCCTGCTTCCTCCTCTCTCTGTCTCTGCCTGTCTCTCTGCCTACTTGTGATCTCTGTCTGTCAAATAAATACAATCTTTAAAAATAATAATAATAATAAAAAGAAGGGTGTCGCAAATAAGAAATACAAAAGGCCAATGAATGTACGAAAAACTGTTCCACTCAGTAGGTACACAAATTAAAAGAACAATGAGCTTTGCTTTTGCCTATCAAATGGGCAAAGTTAAAAAAGAATAATCCTCAGTTCTGGTGAGGCCATGAGAGGGGATAATACATTGCTGGTAGGGGGAGCCCCTGGGTGGCTCAGTGGGTTAAAGCCTCTGCCTGGGATCAAACCCCGCATCGGGCTCTCTGCTTGGCGGGGAGCCTGCTTCCTCCTCTGCCTCTCTGCCTACTTGTGATCTCTAGCATATAAATAATATAAATAAAATCATATAAATAAATAAAACCTTTTTTAAAAAAAAAAAGGGGTGGTGCCCTGTTTTAATGACAACTTGACTTTGGCTGATTAAAGTAAGAAGCCAATTAATAGCCTGGAATTCTCTAAGCAGCAATGGACAAGAGACACAAAGACCGTGTTCCCAAGATTGCAAAGGATATTGTCCCATCGGGGCTGGCTGGCCGTCTTCAGTCACCTGCGAGTGGGACAGGAAGGAGAGAGCCTTGTCTGCAGAAAGGAGAGGAGGAGGACAGGGAAACAGAGAATGTGTGCTTTGTTACTGTGATGGGTAGAGAGAGGTCTCATTGTCTCCCTCTTCTCCCTACTTTAAAATAAGTCCCCTTTAGTTGAACTATCTTGAGTCATGTAAGAATAAACCTTCAAATTTAACATTATTTCAGAGAGATGATGTTTCAGATCAATTTTTTGGTCTCACTTTTGCTTTCAGTATTTTTTTAAATTGTAATATGAAAGCCTACTCTGCCATTTACTGAATGACTACTGAATGTCATTCCACTGTCTAGATTCTGTGGGCATTTCAAGCAGGAAATTCTGGGCTTTTTGGAAAGAAGAAGGAAAATTCGTGGCGATAAGACCAACAGAACTCCGTATCTGCCCACTTTGTAGATAGATGGCTCAAAACCTAAGTAAGAAAGACAAAATAATGACCTGTACTTATAAAGCCAACAAGCAGCAGCCTAGAGGTGAATCCTAGTTCCACGACATAGTGGGCAAATTGCTTAATGGTTTTGTATCTCCGTTTCCTTATCTGTAAAATGGGATTAATTTTTATACTACTGTCCAACTGGCTGATGAAGGATTAAAGTGAGATGAACCACGTAAAGTTCTTAGCATTGTGCCTAGAACATAAAATAAACCTTTGTTGTAACTCCCAGAGGTGCAGAGGCTGTGGACTCTGAGAAACAAACTGAGGGTTTTGGAGGGGAGGGAGGTGGGGGTTTGGGAGGGAGTGGTGGTGGTATTAAGAAGGGCATGTATTACATGGAGCACTGGGTGTGGGGCATAAACAATGAATCTTGGAACACTGAAAAAATAAAATTAAATTTTAAAAAAAGAGAAAAAAAAGAGGATTTCTCCTTTTCCAAGAGCTAGAATCCACCCCTCCACAGACACACCAGGGTTTCTCAAACTTCAGTGCCTATGAATCCTACCCCCAGATATTGCTAAAATGCTAATTCCATTCAGTAGGTCTAGTGTGGGACCTGAGAATTTGCATTTCTAACTAGTCCCACTAAACCTATGGGCCACTCTGCCAAGCTGGTAGTGTTAACAATTCTGCCTCAAAGAAAACCTAATGCATAAAAGCCTTTCATACCTGTTATCAGTGTGCAAAAGAATCGTCAATTAACTGGGAAGCTTGAAGAGTGGAGCCTTTTGGTTACTTAGATGTTCTAGTTAAATTGGGGTTAATCACTACCACGTTTTCAGTCTCAGCTCCCGGAGCAACTGTTTCTAAAATATATTATTAGTTCACTTTTTTGGCTTTGGTGAGTCTGGGATATAATTTAATCTTCCTTTGATGATTTGTGAGGCACTTCAGGCTTTTACAGAGCCTCGGGTCATTATTTAGAACATTCATTCTCATTGCCCAGTTCCATAGACACGGGAGTTAGAGGATAAGAAATTGAACTGAATTTGTTCAGACTCAGAGCATAGACTGAAGTCTGTGGGAGCGTTTTCACGTGTTTCTACTAACTCTTTGGAGTAAGAGTCTTTTCTTGCTGTAAACTGAAATGAAGGGTGCTTTTTTGGTTATGGAAAGGGCCCAAGTGTTCTCTGCATCGATGATTTATACACAGTGAGTCATAATCGTATCAAGTCAGGGCCTCCCTTAGGCCGCCCTGACGGACCTTCTGTGGAGACGTCCGTCGCAGACCTCGAGGACCCCAGAAGCCATTTTCCCTCACCACTCACCCAAATGCTCCTTCCTCCCTAGTCTTGTCTTCACATAGAATGAGGGGAGCTTCCAAACCATTTCTCGAATACATAGACTCAAGGCGGCTGGCTACTACTGAACACTGAGGAAACCTGCGTTTTTCCTTAGCTCCTGGTGGTTTTACAGAGGATTTCTGCTGCGTGGGGTGGTCATTTCTCAAGCTGTTTCGAGCACAACATCGGTTAGAAACCACATGGACCGTGTCTAGTCTTGCCCACCTGTTTTTCTCAATTCAGTTCCGTTCCATTCCTTCTCTACTGTTCCCTCCTTCCTTTCTTCTTTTCCTGGCTCTTCTCCCTCCCAGCCCTTGTGACTGAGGCACGACACATGGTGGTCACACTCACCCAGGAGGCTACATCTTCTCTCCAGGGCTCACCCTTAGTGTCCGACCCTTGCCCTCTGAGCTTTCTCTGTTAACACTCGTTCCATTCTTATAGGAAAACTCGGTCTCCTTTTGACACATTTAAGTCAGACCGCATCTCTCCTGGATGTTTCTCTGATTCTGCACGCCTGCTACTCTCAGCACACGCGTGTGCTGACCTCAGAGTGCTGGCACATGCTCCTTTTGGAGACTGAGACAGATCAAGTCCGACCCTCCCTTCCATTTTGGTCCGCAATAGGCACGGAGGTGAAGGTCTGCTGGAACCACCCTGCACCCCCACCCCTACCCATCCAAAATAATCCCGAATCTAACCCCCAGAAGCTCTGAAGAATGACGCAGATTAGTTGTATCCAATAGAAATATAATGTGAGCCACGGATGTAACTTCCAATTTTCTAGGAAGCTACATGTTTAAAAAAATAAAAATATGCACGGATTGCATGGAGCACGGGGTGTGGTGCAAAAATAATGAATACTGTTATGCTGGAAATAAAAAAAAATAAAAATAAAATAAAAATAAAAAAAAAGGAACAGGTAAAACGAATTTGAATCATGTACTTCAATCTAATATACGAACAATAATATCATTTCAACAAGTATTTGATGTAAAAAGTTATCAGCGATGCCAATGTTTTACATTCTTTTTTCCCTACAAATGTTTCAAAATCCCAGGCACATCTGAGTTTGGACCAGCCACGCTTCAGTGGCTCGGGATCTGCACGTGCCTCCTGGTCCCCGCACTGGGAAGAATGGCCTGTGGATATTTAGTGATTTTCATAAAAGAGCGCGGTGAGAGGTTTTTCCACAGCCTATCATAAAGGCTACATCCTTAAAATCTTTTTTTAGATAATTCTCTGCACCCAAGGCAACTGCTGAGATTCTCTCTCTCTGTTTACCCCCAACCCCTCCCTACTGGGTCTCACTCTCCCTTTCCCCTCCTCCTTCAGAACTTGCCATTGGTGCCCAAGGGCCCCGACACCACCATAAACTCTCCTGTGACTGCTTTTTCTTTTTCCAAAAATTCGTCCTCCCGGAAATGTGGTGAATCCAACTGTCTGTTTTGTTTGCTGATTCTTAAGCCGGCCCCGCTTTCTGGTGGGGGCCACGCCTGGGGAAGCACTGGGGCTCCCCAACCAAGAGCAGATGAGCCTTTCTTCAGATGCGTGGGGACTTCACCAAGGCAACCGAATCTGCCTGCAGTGAAAATGCTTCAGCTCCCCAGCCCACTTTCCAGAGCCCTTCCAGGACGGCTGCCAGCACAGCTCTGACGGGAGGGTTAAGGGCAAGAGCAAGGATTCTGCTCCAATGCAAACACCGGTCACTCCCTGCAACGCCTGAGGACCTTGGGATTGAGAGGGTAGGGGGACACGAGGCAAAGCAGCTCTCCCTAGACCCCAGTTTTATCACAGGCAGCTGTAGGGGCTACAGAATTCATCATGATCTGTTTGTACAGCGTCTCTGTCGACACCAATTACATCTACTCTCTGCTTCTCTAAGACTCAGATGTGCCATCCCCCAATGACATGGACGTTGAGTTACAGCTTCCTGTGGTGGGAATGGATTTGTTCATGTTCCGTTCTAAACCCCCTTAGATTCCTTATGAAACACACAGTTTTACATCATAAGTTGGGATGAGATGGCAAACTCTGCTGATATGATTGGGTGCTCTATCTATGGAAAATAGACATGCATAATAACATCACATTGTTGGAGCAACTGAATGAAGCCTTGGTAATACTCTATTCCCACAAAAGATATAATCGGACCATATAAGATCTACCCCAAAATAAGCCAAATTATCACAAGAATCAAAATTTTCTCAGACTCTGCAAGGTCATTCAGATCAGGAGAGACCTAAAGCTAATCTCTTGAACCCAAGAGTTTTCTAAACCAATGCAGTATGGCAGAAAGGAGTCATCCAGGGAGAGAATGGATTTGACCTGCATTCAGTTCAGCATCTTTCACCACATATCAATCTCTCAGGGAAACCTTGGGATTCAAAGAAATCTGACGACTCTTCATCAACCCTCTGTATCTAAACATTAAAAATATCTAAGAAATATCGATTGTTCTTTTCACTTTTCCCTGCCTGAATTGAGTCATGCCAACATTGAATGGCTTTTTAATATCTTTGACACGATCCTCCTCCTCTGTCTGCCAATAATATAATGCATTATTTGGCTGGCGAGTTTTCTCATTTCTTTTCTCAACTCAGCAGCCAGAACTGCTTCTCTCTAGTTGGCCGAAGTTGAGGATGTCCACTCCTGCTGACTTTTGTGCCCGTTCCTTGTCAAAAATCTGTAATATTTAAGATTTTTATATTTTTTTCTCAGCTTTTTTGGGAGGGTATTATCTGTGGCCAGAAATTCAATGTTGCCTAAATTTACTCTATGGTTAAAAAGTACCTACCACAAGTCTCGACTTCCTTGCAATCCTCAAGAAATATTTGTCAAGTAAGACAAGTTAAGCAAGAATTTGTATACACAACCCCATTAACTGAAAGATGTCTTGTTGCTATTTGTAAGTATAGGAGCACGTCCTTCTGGGTGTGGTACAGAGCGAGTTCATTTATGATACTTCTCTCTGCTGGTCTGCAAGATGATAATTTCAGAAAAGTTTAAGAAGATTGCCATGCAGTGGAAAAGGTCTAAATGAGCTGGAGCCTGCCACTAGCTAGTTGTGTTTTTGGAAAGTCACTCAATATCCACGAACCACATCCATCTTTGTCTGTTAAAATAGGAGATTAGATTAGACCAGTGGTTCCCAATGCACAGGTCTCATTTTGGGGTCCTCCATGTCCCTGAGCTCTCCAAATCCATGTGTACCCCTAGTACTATACTATAGATGAAATAAAGGACATGCTTCACTCATATAAGTGTAGTTATTTGTTTCAAATAGGTGTAATTATTGTTCTGATTCATAAAGTTTATTTGTTTAATATTTTATTTATTTGAGAGACAGAGAGAGGGAGCATGAGCGGGGGAGTGGAAGGGGCAGAGGGAGAAGGAGAAGCAGGCTCCTCACGGAGCAGGGAGCCCGACCCAGATCTCCATCCCAGGACCCTCAGGTCATGACCTGAGCCTAAGGCAGACATTTAACCAACTGAGCCACTCAGGTGCCCCTAAAGTTTAAATCCCTGTAAATGATTCTTGAATTCATAAGGATATATTGTCACTATGCACCTTATCTATCCATGGATGTTATAATGTAAATCCTACTGAACGAGAATCCAAGATATGTAGAGGTCAAAAGGGGGTTCTCGCAATTGAAAAGGCTTAAGAACCTCTGTGGTATAATAGTCTGTAAGATCTCTTGCAGCAACAAAATTCTGTAGCTAAACATTTCTATTTTGACAAGGAGTTTGTCCATGTTCTAGTTCAAAGACCAATAAGGGAAATAACTGAGTGTGGAGTAAACTTGGAATAACTGTCAACTCCCACCATGCAGACCGGACCTCCCCCGGTCACCCTGCGCTCTAATTAACAGCAAAAGCTCTCGCGGAGGAGAGGAAAATTCCAGATGGGGTTATTGCTGTCTTAAAAGATTCCTTGAGACTTTTTTTTTCCCCCTCTTCTCTGTTCCACTTAACTGTCAGCTCACTTCCAGCTCTATGTTTCTGGAATAGTCCGTCTATATGAATTACAGCAGCCAAACATAAAGAAAGTAATCTACTCTCAATTATAGCCAAAGTGTTTTAACTTGAAACCAAGAAGTCTTTTCAAAACAGGCACATGCAAATAGTAAGCAAATTATACCCAAACCACAAACCACTTCTGGGAACATCTAATTATTTTTTTTCACCTTAATATAATGAGCCTTAGGATAATTCTGATGGTGAGAACTATTCTAAGGGTATAGGACTATATAATCATTTATGCAAGAAGCCAAGTTCAATAATTATAAAAATAAAAGGATATAATATCCTTTTAAAATTTTAGCTCCAATATAGTTAACATACAGTGATATATTCCTTTCAGGTGTACAATATAGTGATTCAACAATTCTATACAATACTCAGTGCTCATCACGATAAGCGTACTCTTAATTCCCTTCACGCATTTCACCCATCCCCACACCCACCTCTTCTCTGGTAACCATCAGTTTACTCTCTATAGTCAAGAGTCTGTTCTTTGGCTTGTCTCTTTTTTTCTCTGTTTGTTTGTTTTGTTTCTTAAATTCCACATATGAGTGAAATCATACGGGATTTTTCTTTCTCTGACTGACCTATATGACTTAGCGTTATGCTTTCTAGATCCATGTGTGTCACTGCAAACAGAAAAAGTCCATTCTTTTTATGGCTGAGTAATATTCCATACAAATTCCATATATATATATATATATATATATATATTTTTTTTTTTCTTTATTCATTTGTCAATAGACACACTTGGTCTGTTTCCATAATTTGGCTATTGTAAATAATGCTACAATAAACATAAGGGTGCATATATATTTTTGAATTCGTGTTTTCATATTCTTTGGGTAAATACTGAAATTACTGGATTGTATGATAATTATATTTTTAAGTTTTTGAGGAACTGCCACGCTGTTTTCCACACTCGTTGCACCAGTTTGCATTCCCGCCAATAGTGCATGAGGGTTGCTTTTTCTCCACATCCTTGCTCACACTTGTTGTTTCTTGTGGTTTTGATTTTAGCCATTCTGACAGGTATGAGATGATATCTCATTACAGTTTTGATTTGCATTTACCTGATGATGAGTGATATTGAATCTGTTCGTACACCACTGGTATGCCTTCTATAGAGAAATATCTATTCATGTCTTCTGCCCATTTTTTAATTGGATTATTTGGGGGTTTCAGGTGTATATTATTTATATTATATATATTTTATTTATTTATTTATATATAATATAAATTCATTATATATTTTGGATCCTAACCCTTTATCAGATATGTCATTTGCAAATATCTTCTCCCTTTCAGTAGGTTGTCTTTTAGTTTTGTTGACTGTTTCCTTCATGGTGCAGAAGCTTTTTATTTTGATGTAGTTTCAATTGTTTAATTTTGCTTTTGTTTCCCTTGCCTCAAGAGAGGCATCTAGAAAATGTTGCCATAGCTGATGTCAGAGAAATTACTTCCTGTGCTCTTCTCTGGGATTCTTACAGTTTCAGGTCTCACACTTAAGTCCTTAATCCATTTTGAGTTTGTTTTTGCATATGGAGTAAGAAAGTAGTCCGGTTTCAGTCTTTTGTATGCAGCTGTCCAGTTTTCCCAACACCATCTATTGAAAAGACTCTTTCCCATTGTATATTCTTGCTTCTTTTGTTAAAGTTTAATTGACCATATAATTGTGAGTTTATTTCTGGGCTCTCTGTTTAGTACCATTGATCTATGTGTCTATTTTTGTGCCAGTACAATAATGTTTGGAATGCGGTGGCTTTGTAGTATATCTTGAAATCTGGAACTGTGATACCTCTAGTTTTGGTCTTCTTTTTTAAGATTGCTTTGGCTGTTTGGGGACTTTTGTGATTCCATACAAATTTTAGGATTGGTTTTTTTTTTTGTTCTATGAAAAAATACTGTTGGTATTTTGATAGGGATGGCATTAAATCTGTAGATAGCTTTAGGTAGTATGGACACTTTAACAATATTGGTTCTTCCAATCCATAAGCATAACTATCTTTCCATTTGTTTGTGTCATCCTCAATTTCTTTCATCAGAGTTTTATAGCTTTCAGAGCATAGGTCTTTTATCTCCTTGGTTAAGTTTATTCCTAGGTGTTTATTCTTTTTGTTGCATTTATAAATGGGATTGTTTTCTTCATTTCTCTCTCTGCTACTTCATTATTAGTGTATTGAAATGCAATGGATTTCTCTGAATTGACTTTGTATCCTGTGATGTTACTGAACTTGTTTATCAGTTCTAGTGTGTTTTTGGTGGAATCTTTGGGCTTTTCTATATATGGTATCATGTCATCTGCAAATAGTGAAACTTTTGTCTTTTCCTTATCAATTTGGATGCCTTTTATTTCTTTTTCTTATCTGATTGCTGTGGCTAGGAATTCCAGAATTACATTGAATAAATCTGTTAAGAGTGGATTACGTAGCCTTGCTCCTGACCTTAGGGGGAAAGCTCTCAGGTTTTCACCATTGAGTATGATGTTAGCTGTGGGGTTTTCATCTATAGCCTTTATTATGTTGAGGTGTATTCCCTTTAAACCTACTTCATTGAAGGTTTTTACTATGGACAGATGTTGTACTTTGTCAAATGTTTTTTCTGCATCTATTGAAATAATCATATAGTTTTAATCCTTTCTCTTATTAATGTAATGTATCTCACTGATTGATCTGTGACTATTGAACCACCCTTGCATTCCAGGAATAAATCCCATTTAATGATGGTGAATGATTTTTTTAATATTGTTGGATTCAGTTGCTTATATTTTGTTGAGGATTTTTGCATCCAGGTACATCAGACATACTGGCCTGTAGTTCTTTTTTTGTTGTATCTTTATCTGGTTTTGGTGTCAGGGTAGTGCTGACCCCATGAAATGAATTTGGAAGATTTCCTTCCTCTTCTATTTTTTAGAACAGTTTGAAAAGAATAAGCATTAACTCTTCTTTAAATGTTTTATAGAATTTACCTGCCAAGTCATCTGGTGTTGGACTTTTGTTTGTTGGAGTTTTTGATTACTGATTCAATTTCATTGCTGGTGATTGGTCTTTTCAAATGTTCTATTTCTTCCTATTTCAATTTTAGGAGGATAGGAATATCTTTTAAAGAGATAAGGAAATGATAACTTACTTATTATGTGTTCCTTGAGTGATAGACAATCTTATTTATCTTTGCATCCCTGAATACTAGCATTTGTTTATGGTTGTTGTTGTTGTTAGAGATAAATATTTGTTAAATGGTGAATTTCCTGAATTCACCATAAAAAAAAAAAAGCATTAGAATTGGGAGGATCTTTATCACCCCACAACTAAAGATAGGATTAGAAATTATCAATCACAATTTATGAAATTAATATAAATGATACAGAATTGAAGAATACTTATATAAATGTTTTCTAGGGCTTGGTGAAAAACAGGCAATAAACCAATAAAACATATCACTGTAAAGAGATAGGTATCAATTTTTCCACTATCTTAACAAATGACTTCTCGGGACTGATGTATCAGATTACATGTGGAGTTAACAAACTACTGTGACAATATGAAGTGACTAAAAATGTCAGAAGAATGGCCTATAGGGACATTTTCTCCAATCTAAATGTGCCAAAGAGTAGTCGGCAATAAAATTGTTAGAAAAAGAATGGAGAAAATGATTAAAAAGAGAGGTGGAGGGGTGCCTGGGTGGCTCAATGGGTTAAGCCTCTGCCTTCAGCTCAAGTCATGATCTCAGGGTCCTGGGATTGAGTCCCACATCGGGCTCTCTGCTCATCAAGGAGCCTGCTCCCCCACCCCCCACCTCTCTGCCTATTTGTGATCTCTGTCTGTCAAATAAATAAATAAAGTCTTTAAAAAAAAAAAAAGTGGATCAAGGTGCTCAGGAAATACAAAGTTCAGGCAAAAACTAAACAGCTGACTTAGAATGTTTCAAAAGAGAGAAGGCATTGGTCAGTTTGTGACACGCAACTAAGTTGTTACATGACAACAGAGAAACTCCAGCCAAGAAAGATTTATAGGAATAATAAAAGTGGAAATGAACATTTTGTTTTAGTAAACACAATTCTAGCCACTTTATTTTCTCATCTAATTCCATCTTCTCAATTCTGTCAGGTAGGTATGTGCAATATGATACCATTTTATAGATGAAGTTAAAGAGTTTTGCCCCCAGGTGACCCAGCCAGAAAATGGCAGGACCGGGACTCTTTGATTGATGTTCCACATTATACGGCTCCCATTAAGGATCCTAATGGAAACCAAAGGAACAATGGATTTAAGGAGCAAGTGGAGAAGCACCTTTGACTGTGAAAATTTCAGTGTTGACTTGTACTCAGTTCATGAGAAAAGCCTAGCTGCACACAGAAGAAAGATGAAATGGTCCACTCTATAAAACAAAGGGTCTGAGCATCATTTTAAAAGGAAGAGAAGAAAGGCATTAGTAACAGAGGCCATGGCATTGCAAGACACTATTTACAAGACTTTTGTACAAATTCTGCTGCTATGGCTGACAAGAACAGCCAAAGGCAATGATATATACAATCTGACAGTCTGCTATAGTGAGGCAGGAAAGAACTGACAGTCTGGGTCAACTTAAAAGAAGTCACAAAGAGGGGGTGGGGAAAAAATTTACTAGATTTTGAGCTGGAAAAAAGCTTTTTGCTCAGATAATACAAATCATACACACACAAACTAGACAATACCACAAAACAGTGTGATATCAAGAAGCATGGGAACTATTACTTGTGATGTAGACTATAAGAAATATAGGAAATCAGATCTTGGTACTAGATAGCATTTGTGTATTTTACCATAATTTTTAAAAAAGATAATCCTAGACCCAAATTTGAAAAGTATTTTTAATTAGAATTCAATTAAACAAACAAAAACCAGTAAGGTTTCATTGAATAACAGAGGAAGTATTGAATTGAAAATCTAGAGATTTAATATAATATTTTTAAGCAAATACCTTTCTGTTTCTAAAATGTAATTTCCTCACTGGTAAACAGACTATAATAATAGTAGGAGGCTCTGAGGATCTTTGTGAACATTAAATGCAATGGTGTTTGTGAAAATTGCCAGTACTATTTGGTCTTCATCATCATTATTATTATTCCTGCCCCAGTCCTACTTAGCACCGTGACCTTAAACAACAGTAAAGTGGAAGTGGAGATGGTGGGTTAGACTAGATTATCCCCTTAAACTCTCACATTCTTTGCTTATAAGAATCATCTCTTTCTCTTCAAAATTACATCAATGTATTTTGTAATAGATAAGCAATTAAAATATGTAAGAACACAGCATCCCCATACCTAGTGGGTAGAAAGATAAATTAAACTGACAAGAGAAGCAAGCTGCCCATCTAATCCCATATATTTGTTGTAATAATATATTTTATTTAACCAAGGTATCCAAAATATTTTCTTTCTAACATATAATAAATATAAAAAATGATTAAGGATATATTTACATTTCTTTTTTATTGAAGGGCAGCTGACATATTTTTACATGAGTTTCAGGTGTATAACCTAGTGATTCAAAAATCTCTATACTTTATGCTATGCCCACCACAAGCGTAGCTCCCATCCGTCAGCATGCAAATTACAGTATTAAATTACACTATTACAGTACCACTGACTATATTCCCTATGCCTTTTATCCTCATGATTTATTCATTCCATAACTGGAAGTCTATACCCCAATTCCCTTTCACCCATTTTGTCCATTTCTCTACTCCCTCCCCTCTAGCAACCATCAGTTTGTTCTCTGTATTTATGGGTCTGTTTCTGCATTTTGTTTATTTACTTGTTTATTCATTTGCTTTCTGCACATACAATTTCAAAAATGCCTTTTCCTAATGTTTGTCCAACTAACGTATAACTGACATCACATTAACTCCCAAGAGAGACAACCCAGCAGCGCATCTTTGCATCACAGATCTCTGAGTGATGCGCACATCGCTGGCATTCAGATATGGCTCCTCTTAATCCAACAACCTGTAGTTTAAATAATCAGTGTAATGATCCCCTACACCTCCTTGACATGGTAGGGGAAAGAAATCAGCATATCTTCAATTACAGGTCTATTTAGAAAGACCGACATGACAAGTGCTGCAGCATGTACCATACCCTGTAGAAGAACTTAAAATTTTGACAGTGGAACCAATCTGACTGCTCAGGTTTTGCCCTGTACACAGATCACCCAAATTCATTATTCTCTAAGGCATGCCTGAAATGAATGCAAGACAAAATTTCTTCTGGAGGTCTTGCCCCTTACTGTGCCTTTTGTATTTGATGTTTTGACAAGGACCTGGGGATTGCCTTAGAAACCTAAAAACCCCAAGCTTTTTGAGGTTGTCATTTCTCTGGCAAGTCAATACTTTTTTTTTTTTTTTTCATTTGACAGAGAGAGAGAGAGTGAGAAAGCACAGAGGGAAAGGGAAAAGCAGGCTCCCAGGGAGCCAGATGCCAGGCGCAAACCCAGGACCCTGGGATCATGACCTGAGCCAAAAGCAGACATTAACTGATTGAGCCACCCAGACGCCCCGCAATTCAATACTTTTTAAATCCTGGTCATCTACTGATTGGAGCCTACTTCTGTAAGTGAAAACCAGAAATCCTTTCTTATCGTGCTCTTGATTACAGACCAGAGTCTTTTGCATATCTGTCCCTTAGCAGCAGGTCTTAGCTCTCAGCTAAATGACTCCTCAGCTAAATGATAGCCAATCAGTTCTGTGCCCAAACTGAAGCCATTGGCTGCCTGTTTGCTAGAGAATGAATTATTACTTCACCACCAGCACATGCTCAGCAGGATAGTTTGGGAGAAGGGCTTAAAGGATCAGGCTTCCAGATTTCTCAAATTCCTCCTGAGTCCCATCATATCCCCTCCCGTGTCTCCCATCTCCTCACTTCTGCCAACAGTAACTTCAGCTTGGGGCAGGGTTATTGGCTTTTGTAGTCCCGTGAGGTGCCTGATTATCTGAGTCACAGCAGGCTTGGGTTACTGTTCATATCCAAATAGGGGAAAGGCATCACTTAACAAAGTTATATACTATTTCCTTCCTTCCTTCTTTCAGAGGGACCAATTTATGCTTAAGCTTTTTCTTTTCTTGGAAGATATGCAAGAAGCAGGCAACATCCTAAAATTTTGATGAGTCTTCTAAAGCTCCAGTCTCAGCAGACATGTGGTCTGAGTCCAAAGAAATAACAGGTAACCCTTCAACCATATTTTTCAGAAGAGCATAACAGTGTCAACTTCCCTGCCCTTGGTATGGAGGGTGCTCTCCATCCTGTGCCACACTTAGACTCATCCCAATCCTCACAATAGAGTCTATCCCCAGAAATGGCATATTCCTAGTACCAGTTCTATCCCTTTTTAA
Organism: Mustela erminea; assembly: GCF_009829155.1. NCBI lineage: Eukaryota > Metazoa > Chordata > Mammalia > Carnivora > Mustelidae > Mustela > Mustela erminea. Next base: position 109,724,857 of record NC_045620.1, read on the forward strand.
CAGTTATAAAGGACAGAAAACCAACCCAAACTATCTTAAGATAAACAAAGGAAATTTAGTGGGTTGTGTGACTGGAAAGCCCAGGAGTAAGACTTCAAGCACAACTAGATCAAAGATTTTAAACAATTCACCTGGACCCTTCTTAGTTTCTCATTCTCCCCTTTCCCTTGTTCTTATTCTCAGTCTGTGTCTTTCCCTCTATCTCTTAGAACTGCTTGTTTCGTTTTATTTATGGTGGCTTCATTCTTCTGTCTTGTTATAGATGGACTGTTCACATGACAGGAAAGATGGCCACTGGCATCCCATACATCCATATGACTGGTAGTCCATATATGTAATTTAACCAAGGGAACTCATAGGCCCTATTTGAATTCTATGCCCATCATTTGCATAAACCATTGTGGATGGGTTATCACAATGAACCAGGTATAGGCACCTACTCACTCTGAAGTGATAATTGCACCAAAATACTGGGTTAGAGGAGTAAATGTTCCTCAATCAAAGAAAAGAAAAGAAAAGAAAACTATCAGTCTGAAATACTTGTCTTCCATGCTTGAGGGCATTCCCAATATTCATAGGATCATAAAATACACTCTCCGTTTATCTTTTTTGAAAAATGCACTTGAAGAATTACAGATAACCAAAATTAAGATATAAGAAAGAAGATATCCAGATACGTAAAAATACTGGTGTGGTCACTTTCATCAGTTTTGACCCAAGAATTGGAATTAAGTTTTATTTATGTTATCAGATAGATCCTGTCATCCTAGAGTGAAACTTCTTCTTTTTTTTTTCTTGTCAACTTTGCTTCTTCTTGGCTTCTTTCCCAATTCCTAGAAATATGATTCTCATCATACATTTAAGATGACATCTCTTACTGGATTTGACCAGTGAAATATCATAGTTGGTACATAATTATTAGGATGGTTAAAATCCAAGAATACCAACAATATCAAATTCTACCAAGTATGTGAAACAGCAGGAACTCTTATTCATTGCTGGTGGGAATGCAAAATGGTACAGCCACTTTGGGAGACAATTTGGCAGTTATTTACAAAGTTAAACATAGTTTTACCATACAATCCAGCAATTTACCAACAATCCAAATACTTCTAGGTATTTACACAAATAAGTTGAAAACTTAGGTTTATAGCAGCTTTATTCATAACCGCCAAAATTTGAAAGCACTCAAGACATCCTTCAGTAGGTGAACAGATAAATTGTGGTATATCCATAAAATGGGATATCACACAACAGTAAAAAGAAATGAGCTATATTTCTGTTTCCATAACACAACCTTCTGAACCAGACACACAGCAGGGAAGTACAAGTCATTGACACCTCAACCAGGATAATCCAGTGAGCTCCCTGTTTTCTGCTATTACATTAAACTCAGGACAGCTCCAACAGCCCAAAGACTACCCAGATTCAGTCCTAACGAGAAACAATCTTGAAGGACCCAACAGTCATACCTACTTTGAGGAAGGTAAAATGATGTGGGTTTTAGGATAATTTGAAAAGGGGAAAAAAAATCCTGAAATTTAGAGATTCTAAGGAAAGAGTCACCCTTAAATAATTTGTCCAAGTTACAGGGAATCCTGGGAAAAATTAGCCTAGTTCAAGGGAACTCCTGATCAAGAATCAGGCAAGTTGTATAGACTATCCCACAAGCACAACCAAAGATATTGATCTTTGTCTTGATATAGCTACAGCTTCTCAGAAATACTGTTAGTTAATATTTCATTTCCCTCCAGCCTGGTATCTTTCTTCTAGTTATCCTTTAGCTATCCTTTGTTATTGATTTATTCCTTGATTGTGCTGTGCTTAAATTATGTGGTCTGTAGATTACAAGTTCTTGACATTTATTGAGACTTGTTTTATAGTCCAGTACATGGACAGTTTTTGTAAATGTTGCATGACATGCAGGATTCTATATATTTAATGAAATAAAACTCCTTAATGATCTGTGAAGCTATGAGAAGACGTAGAAGAATCATAAATGTCTATTGCTCAGTGAAGGAAGCCTGTCTGAAAAGGCTGCACATTGTATGACTCCAACTATATGACATTCTGCAAAAGGCAGATCTATGGGGACAGTGAAAAGATAAGTGGTTACCAGCAGCTTGGGGTAGGGAGAGGGAGGACTGAATAGGTTGAGCACAGGGACTTTTGGGGCAATGAAATTCCTCTGTAATTGTTAATACATATTATGTACTTGTCAGAACCCACAAAATGTACAACAGAAAGACTGAATCCTAATTTAATTGTGGACTTCAGTCAATAGTAATATAACAACATTGGTTCATCAAGTATAACTACTATACCACACTGATTAAGATGTTAATAATAGAGGAAACTGAGGCAGGTATATGGGACTTTTTATTCACATTTTTTGCAAACCTAAAACTACTCTAAAAAATAAAGTCTAATAAATTAAAAAATAAACACAATCGGCTGAAGCATCTTTTGGTGTCAGAAATAAAAAAGTGTTCAAAAACAAAATGTGGGTATGTCAAAAGGACACAGGAGCCAATCTAAAAGAGCTTCCAAATCTAGCCGAGGCTAGATCAACCTATGTAACAAAATAAATGATGGTAGTATGGGCTTATAATCCAAAGAATAAAGTAAATATTCAAAAGTCCATACTGACATATATAAATAAGTAAGTAAGAGGACACCTGAGTGGCTCAGTCAGTTAAGCATCTGCTTTCAGCTCAGGTCATAATCCCAGGGTCCTGGGATCTAGTCCTTCATCAGTCTCCTTGCTCAGCAGGAACCTGCTTCTCCCTCTGCCTTCCACCCTCCATGCTTGTGCACGCGCTCTCTGGCTCTCTCTCTCTGACAAATAAATAATAAAATCTATATAAAAATATAAGTAAGTAAATAAAGAAGGGACGACTCTTCCTTATGGAAGAATTCCAATTAAGAAATATTTAAGGAATCAGGGGCATAGGAAATCACCTTTAGAATACTACAGTGGTAATTGCTACCTGTCAGATCTTCTGTTGAATGCTCATATTAGTAGGTGAAAGTGAAGAGAAACAAGATATTTGTAGAGTCTCAAAATATTGCCCACAAACTATTTATTAATAACAATGGAGAAGACAGTAGCTGTACAGTAGAGAAATCTGACAGACACCACCTTCACTCAGGGATCAAAATTAATATCACTAGTAATCAAATATATTGACTCATGTACCCACCAATACGGTGCACTGAGAAGGGTATGTAACACCTGTAGGACCCTTCCCAAAATTCATAATCACAATCTGATCATGAGGAAACATGGGGAAATCCCTAACTGAGGACATTCTATAAAATATCTGATCAGACTCCTCAAAACTATCAAAGTCACAGAAGACCCAGAAAGGCTGAGGAACCATCCCACACTGAAGAAGACTAAAGGCAAAAAGTCATGGCTGGTTCCTGGGCCGAGAAGGAAACACAGTGGGAAAATTGATGAAATCTGCATAAAGTCTGCAATTTAGTTATTGGTATTAGACCAAAGTCAGTTTCTTAGTTCTGATAATTGCATCATGGTTATGTAAGATGGGAGCATTAGTGGAAGTTGGACAAAAGGTTTATGAAAAAGGTCTGTGCTGCTTTTGTAATTCTTCTGTAAATCTAATCCCAGAACAGAGAGTTAGGGGCACCTGTCTGGCTTGGTCAACGGAGCCTGTGACTCTTGATCTGGGGTTGTGAATTTGAGCCCCACATTGAGTGTAGAGATTACTTGAAAATAAAATATTTGTTAAAAAAAAAAAAAAAGACAAAACTTAACAAAACAGAAAGTTAAAAATAATGGTTGGTGTTGTTCTGTGCTAACATTTGTTACCAGTATCTAATCCATTCCCAGAACTTGGAAGACTACTAACTAAAAGCTTTGTCTTTCCTCAAAGGTAGAGTCCTATAAAACATGACAATCAGGCTCATTGATGAGAAATCTGAAGAAGTTCTATATGTTATTATTTTTAAAGATTTATTTATTTATTTAGAGAGGGGTGATGTGGGGGGACAGGGAGAGAGAGAGTCTTAAGAAGACTCTCTGCTGGGCGCCTGGGTGGCTCAGTGGGTTAAGCCGCTGCCTTCGGCTCAGGTCATGATCTCAGGGTCCTGGGATCGAGTCCCGCATCGGGTTCTCTGCTCCGCGGGGAGCCTGCTTCCTCCTCTCTCTCTCTCTGCCTGCCTCTCTGCCTACTTGTGATCTCTCTGTGTCAAATGAATAAATAAAATCTTTAAAAAAAAAAAAAAAAAAAAAAAGAAGACTCTCTGCTGAGCTCAGAGGAGCCAGAGGTGGGTCTTGATCTCAAGACCCGGAGTTTACCACCAGAGTAGAAACCAAGAGTGGGAGGCTTAACTCACTGTGCCATCCAGGAGCCCCTGAAGAATTTCTGTATTTTAAATGTTAAAACCTAATGGCTCTAATCCTTTGCATGTCATCTTCCATCTAGCCCATGGGTTTGCCATGAGGACTAAACAGGTCATTACATGTGAAGCACCTACAAAGTGGCCCACAGTAGGCACTAAATCAAAGACAGCTGTTGCGATGGTTGCTATTCTATAAATCACGCAGAGACTATTGCTTGGTTTTAGAACTTCAGGTGACATAGATTAGTCTTTGTACTTTTCTGTACTTTTCAGATTTGCTTTAGCACTTTTATGATAAAAACAATGGGCTTCTAGAAAAGATTCATACCAGCTGTTTGTAATTTTTGTTAAAAAAAAAATTACACCTATAGTCATATAACTTTCCTCCCTACCTCTTCATTGTCCTCAAGAGAGGCCTGAGTCCTTAACACAAAGAAGGTCTGCTAGAACCTGCCCCTTCTTTCCTCTTCAGCCTCAGTTCTCATTCACAACCCCACAATCCAGCCATAATTCATGTCTTTGAGCTACTGAAAATGCTGCTTTCTGTCTCTGCCAATCCTTTCTATTCTGTCTCTTTCTTGGACACTTTTCTTCACCTTACTGTACAGGCTAACCCCTTCTCATCTTTCAGAAGTCACTTGTTGAGGTGCTCATTCACTGACTTCATTCATACCACAGAATTTTGTCGAGTTTCTACTTTCTGCCAGGACTCTGGGGTAGAACATGAACAGACCAGGGCCCTCTAAAATCAAGGACCTAGTGGAAATCAGACAACATGCTCACTTTGTGTAGTTTGAGTAGACTTTAACACAGGGTTGATTTAAGAAGGTGTAGGCAGGGTGTAGAGAAACCACAAGGGACGGTCACAGTGGACACCATTGGGGCTGAAGGGGCAAAGGGAAGAAGTAGCTAGTGGAGCCTGGAGAGAGAGCTTAGAGAGGCCTCCTGACAGGCTTGTGACTTTCAGTCAAGGCCAACAGCCATCCTGATGTGACCCCCCTCATCCAGAGAGGAATAAATTCCCCAACTCACCCCCCCTCGGTCCAATCTCCTGCTGGTGTTCCCTGTTAGCAAAGCCCAACCTGTTAACACAGGCAAACACGACTGACAGAGACCCAGTCTGCTGGGTCGGTGTGTAGGATGGAGAAGGCAGAGCATGTGACTGAAGGAGTGAATGGAAGACCTTCAGCACAGACCTTGCTCTCACACAGTCTCTATTCTGGTGGAGGAAGACGAACAGTACAATAATAGCCAAAATTCAGGGAACCCTGACAATGTGCCAGGCACCTTCTAAGCTCTTCAGCAGCTATACCTGACTTGGTCCTCGCCATAACTAATGACCTCCAATTGACAGATGAGGAAACTGAAGCACAAAAAGGCACTGGAGGCATCAAATCTCTGTCTTCTTGGTCAGTCGCATTTTCTCCTTTTCTGATGGAGGTCAACTCGGGAGCTAGGGCAATCAATCATCACAGTTTCCCAGAACTGTCCATTTTCCCAGGATTTGGCATATTCAGTGCTAAAACCAGAACAGTCCCAGACAACTGAGATAGGAGATGGCTGCGGCTTTTTAAAAACATTTGTGAAATCCAGGTTCACCTCCAGGTACGTGACAATCAGACATTCTTGATAGATGCACAGATGAATCCCTATAAAATTCAAGAACAAGGGCACCTGGGTGGCTCAGTGGGTTAAGCCACTGCCTTTGGCTCAGGTCATGATCTCAGGGTCCTGGGATCGAGTCCCGCATCGGGCTCTCTGCTCAGCAGGGAGCTTGCTTCCTCCTCTCTCTCTCTGCCTGCCTCTCTGCCTACTTGTGATCTCTGTCTGCCAAATAAATAAATAAATAAAATCTTTAAAAAATAAAATAAAATTCAAGAAAAGAAAGAGAGCCGCTTGGATAGCAAGGTCAGTCACGCTTTGATTTCAGTTCAGGTTGTGATCTCGAGGCTATGAGTCGGAGTCTGGCACTGGGCTCAGCATTCAGCAGGGAGCCTGCTAAAGACTTTCTCTCTCCCCCTGCCCTTCCCCCCTGCTTGCTCTCTCTCTCTTTTTCTCTCTCTCAAATAAATAAATACATCTATAAGCAAAAACAATAGAAAAGAAACATACCTAAGAGACCTAATTTGAAAAAGGACCAAGTCACATCTAAACTCTAAATAAACCATGGCAATGTTTTGGGAAACTACAAATTAATATTTGGCGAAGATGGAAAATGAGGGAAAAATGAGTATTATGAGTAAAAGATAGAGTTTGTTGGTTTGTTTTTTTTTTTAAGTAGTAAGATAAAGCACTAAGACTAATGGTCCTAGGGATACACTGAAATACAGTTGCCAACGCGGGTGTAAAAAAATATCAAAAGAGCTGGATCCAAAAGGAAAACACATTATAGAAAAAGAAAAGAAAGAAATAGGAGAGGGGAAAACAATATTGAGCATATTCTATTAAACAAAATTAATATGCAATTATAAGTATTTGAGTATTCATACTATGTAAATGCCTTTTGCAAATGAGATTATAGCTTTGCTTGCAAACAGTAAGCATGCTAAATAAATGTAAGGTGCTATTATTTAAACAACAACCACAACAGCTAGTGGATGGTATTGGCAGCAATCCGTACAGAAGCCTCAAGCCTCCAGGAAGATACTGTCTATAAGCAAATGGGCACCGCTCACAGCACCTCCACAGCTAGACAGAGGTTAGCAAATGAGAAATAAAGCTTTCTCTCTAAAGTCTCCTATGGATTGAAGTTGATTGGTTGGTTGGACAATAACATGGGGAGTTATAGGGTAGATGTTCAGGGGACAGAGTCCTTGGGCTTATGATTGCCGGACAAAATTTCTTTGTGGGACCAGGGGCAAACTCAAAAGAGCCTTAGCCCAAGTAGATGACCCTCCAGCTGTGGCACTTGTAACTGTGAACACATCTGTGCTCCCGCTGTCCACTCGAGTGCCCTCCTCCGCCTTCACGCCCAGAGCCGAGGAAGCACAGGGACCACAGGGGAAAAACTGAAGTCACTGTGTGTTTAGATCAGTTCTGCAGGACACAGCAAAATCCGAAACGGATTGTGACCTGCTGATAATCTTTCACAGCGAACTAAGTGATCATTGATTAAAAATAGCTTTGAACATGTATCGCACATCTATTTCAGGCCTTGTTTTATTTGGAATGCAGAGAGAGCTGGAAGCCAGAGCTCCATGAGCAGCAGCTGGAAATCTACTCAGACATTCTAGCCAATTCACGTCAAGCCCAGTTGGCAAAATTAATGCCATTCTGCGGTCTCAGTGAAGGAGAGATTGTTAATTATGCCCCACTGCCCAGTGGTTTCTATTATGGACACATCTGGACTGAAAGGCTCATTTGAAATCCCCAATTTCACCGCTTCCCGGAGTCTAAACCAAGTTTAAAAATTGATTTGTGAGGATGAGAGTGGAGTGCACACAAACTGCCTTGCCCACAGACTCCAGGTGAGCTCTAATGAAAGTCTGTCCCGGTTTCAAAGGCTCTTTTATGCCTTCGGTGCTCATATTTTCATCGGTGTTTCCTGCCAGTTCCTAAAATGCAGTATTTGGACAGGTTTCTCGGTAAATAATAAATAAAACACACACTCCCATCTCTGTACCTCAGGGCTAAGGAGCCTCGCCTCCATGTAACCTCCACCACGGCAGGCTGACATTCTCATCTCTTGGATAGGAAGGCAGCCTGGGACCTTGTCTGTTTTGAACAAAAAGCTTTCTAAGGAACATTACTGCCCTGCATCAAGAGACAGCCGTTTGTTTGGAGGAAAACTTCCTTCCAGATGATTGCTGGCTCCTGTTTTTGCTGCAGGCATGGTAGAGGGGTGCAGGCACTGTTGGAGGTGCCGTCATTGAGAAGAGAATTAAAACAGATCCTCCGTGAAACCCAAGGTGCCATTCAAATCCTACAGGGCTTGAAGTTCTGCAAACCGGCCACTTGCTGCTGTGCTTAGATCTCAGATAGCACAGGTCCCTATGCTCGGTTCCAGCTTCCTGGAGACCACCAGTGTTCACAGAGCAGAGAGCAGCACTGGACCAGGTAGCAGCCCCAAGGTGGAGGTTCACCTTGCTGAGTCGGGTGTCCCTACGTGAGGTGAGATCAGAGGCTCCAGGAAGCTGTGTTCCCTTCCCCCACCCTCCCTCGAATGGCCTGATGACTACAGTTCATATGAATTTGTTCCTTTACATCAAACCTTTCGAGGTTTCATCCTTAATAAATAGTAAATGCTCATAGGAAGGGGTGGTCATGCCTTGTCCATCACTTATACCGAATGGTGGCTGAGTTTCCAGACTTCTCCTGACAGCAGGGATTCTGATGGAGGAAGAAAATTTCGACCAGGGAAGGTAAAGCAGGACTGTCCCCTAAAGGAAAGCAGCAAGACTAAGCACATTGAAAATAGGCTCCTCTGGAGACTCTATTGATATGTTTGCCTGGAACTAACCTTGCTCAGGCTGTCCTAATTCACATAAATGACTTGGTCGATGGATCAGCTTGATAGAAATCAGTCTTTGATAAGACTGAGGAAAATCTGTCAGCAGAGGGACTGAAAATTATAGAAAATAATATATAAGCTTAATTTTAAAAGAGTTTCTGAGCTATGGGGCTGCCTAACAATGGGCCAGGGAAGATAGAGACAGAGCTGCTCCATCCCTGGGAAGCATTTTTTTTTTTAAAGATTTTATTTATTTATTTATTTGAGAAGGAGAGAGACGGGGAGAGAGCGCATGAGTGTGGGGGCAAGACAGAGGGAGAGGCCGACTCCCCACTGTGCAGAGAGCCCAATGCAGGGCTGGATCCCAGGACCCTGAGATCATGACCCGAGTCGACGTCATATGCTTAACTGAATGAGCCACCCAGGTGCCCCTCTGGGAAGTATTTAAATGACGTCTGCATTCATTCCTGACAATGGCGCCACAGAGGACAGTTTGCCCTAGACAGGTGTTAGAACTAGATCAAGCTGGAGGTCTATTCCAATCTAAGGGTCCAATGGTTTATTTAATCAGCTCAGGGAGACACGTGATTCTGACCAAAGGAGCCAAAGTCAGTGTGACATCACAACAGCCAAAGCAGAAATGCAGGTGCACAAGACTCAAGGAATAGGAGATCAGACCACAGCTCCTCTGTCCCTCTTTGAACTGCCTCAGGATGGAAGAGGGGACTGCAAACTTATCTGACCTAGACACAGAGATCCTTCAGAGGCAAGGTCACCGTGCAGGACTCCTGGCTCTGCCTCACCCTGAGCTGCCCACAACGTACAGGACAGAAGGTGGTAACCATAGGGTCAACCCCCTACATTCCTCTCCCATGAAAACTATCTTAAGACTGTGAATGTTTCTTCCATCTGGAGCTAGAGAAGCAAGTCAAAGAAGGGAATGACAGGTAGGAGTCAAATTTGGAAACTAGGTGGTATCCAGATTTGCTCAACACAAGGGTAGATCCCGGATTCAGAAACATAAGGGAAGAACAAGTGCTTTGGAAGCAAACAGATTTGCCTTCAAACTCCACATATACTATGAGATTCTCAGCAATTTCCTTATATTTTTTGAGCCTCAGTTTTCTTTATAGAGAAAATGGGGCTAACGATGCTGCCTTTAAGGAATTGTATGAGAATTAAGTTAGATAGAGTTTGGGGGAAAAAGAAGCTGGGCTCAGAGTGGGCTATCTGTAAAGGTTAATTATCCTGCTTCCTACTCTCTTTACACAGCAATTCTCCCTGCTGGCTGCAGAATTGAATCTCCTGGGACATGTTTTCGACCATTCCCATACCTGAGCTTCCCTTGCCTCAGAGATTCTGATGTAACTCATCTAGCATGAGATGCAGTCATCAATATTTTCAAACATTTTAAAAATCTAGGGCACCTGGGTGTTTTCAGTTGGTTAAGCATCTGACTTTGGCTTATGTCATGATCCCAGGGTCCTGGGATTGAGCCCCACATTGGGCTCCCTACTCAGCAGGAAGCCTGTTTCTCCCTCTCCCTCTGCCTGCTCCCTTCCTTGTGCTCTCTTGCTTTGTTAAATAAATAAAACAAATCTTAAAAAAAAAAGTCTTCCCAGGAGACTCTAATAATTTCCCAAGATTGGACTACTGCCCAAGAATATCAGAATAAGTATCATCCTTGGTTTTGAAATTTTCTATTATGGTTTAGACAAATATTTTACATCCCTAAGGCTTAATTTATTGATTATTTTAAGAAGGGGAGTAATAGTCTGACTTTATAGAATTGCCTTAAATATATAGCGAGATATATTTAATAAAACTCCTAAAAGAAGTAATTGACAATTAATAGATGCTCAATAAATATTCATTTCCCCCCCTCTCTTTTCTTGTTATTAATCAGGAAACACATGTGTTAAAATACTAATAAATCAATAGGGACAACAGATATGACCTAATACCAGTCAGTTTTGAAATTAAGGAATTCCTAACTCCCTTAGGCAAGAGTATCTTACCTATCTCCCGCTACATAAAGTTAAATCCTAGGATAGGGATGGCAAACACGGTGTTCATTTACCCCATTCCTCCCTTCCATGCTCATGGTGGACATCACTAATCTATTATAACACTCTTTCCTATCAAGCCCCAAAGAGGTGTCAAAGTGCTTTACCTCACAGCTCTCTAAAGCCTATGCTAATAATTAATCAGAGCTGGCATTTGTATTGAAACAGATTTGCCCTCCTTATTTTAGTTCATTGGTTTCCTCAAGCCTGCAAATGAAGACTATTTCAGAGATGGTTAAGTAGGTTCCCTGGTAAGTGGAGAGTGTATTACCAGAGATGAAGGCAGACCCCAAGAGTGGCCAGCTTTATGCAATCTGATCTACACTGAGCTAAAAATCTATGCTTTTCGGTGAGTTTAGAGAATGCGGTTGGGTTGGGGGTTGGGGGGGAGGCAGTGAGTAAACACCAAGCTAGAAAGAAAGAGCTGGTACCTGCGTGGTGTTTGGTGCACTCAAGATGTGCCTACATCCTACAATTTCCAGGAAGGGCTATCAGATGGTTTTCCAAATGCCAGATTGTTTCTTGGACTTGAAAATGTGAAACTAACTATTGTACTATTTCTCCCCTGAGGTGATAGGCAAAGGCTCTGATGAGGAAAAACTCATGAAGCTCCAGTCAGCGGGGGGGCAAAGCAGGGGGTGGGGGCGAGCCCGACATTGGTGTCAGCAGGCTTGTCACAGCCAAGACCTCACAGACGCCAAGGACTGGTGCGAATGGCTGGGGGCCTCCTCTGCTGTGCGCACCCAAGGACAGCCAACACTTCAACAAATGGAGGCTTCCGCTGATATTCCTTATTACTGATTAACCCCTTTGTGGGTGGTAAGCATGTTGGCTTGTCACAGAGCAGCATCAGCCCCTGCTGGGCGACCCTGTGACAACTCAGAGCTGACACCACAGCAGGCACAAGTTATAATTCTGATAGACTGGTAGAAAGCCTTTTTTTTCGGGACCTTAAATAAAACTGTAACTTGCTACACTCAATCTTTCCCTTATTGTTTAAAAGACCAAGTACTCCCCTTTGTGCAAATTCAAGGGCTAGGAGCTGAGAAATGGAGAACTCCTGCCCATGCAAAAGAGGGTGGGTTTTGTTCATTTTCATTTTTTACCTCCAAAAAGCGCTCCTGTCACTTCTACTCCCAGCATGGAGAAGTCAGCAGAGTGACTAATGTCACAGGGCGGTGACAGCCTTTAGGAAGCCATGCAGAAGCATGGATGGGGTGTCCCAGACCAAGGATTCGGGGCAGGGAGAGGAGAGAGACACCAGGCAAGAAAGGTGTGGGATGTGGAGCTGCCGAGTAGAAGAGATAGCAGGTGTGGTTGGGAGATGGAGCAAATAGGTAAATATACTGAGGCTCGTCTGAGCCAAAATGCTCATTGCCAGAGAAGATATTTATAAACATTGAAACAGGAAATTTAGGAAGAACTCTGAGGTGTTGGGTTGGAATTGAGGTATCAGTGTGAACTTATGTTTTTATTATTGCGTGTATGTGTATAAATATATACAGGTACACAGATATAGAAATAGTCACAGATATATATGTGTGTGTATATGTATATACATCCACTTACACACACTTACACATGTACAGTATATGTGTCCTATCTCTGTCCACTGAGTGAGCCTAAGAGCAATGGCACCCCAGTACCAATTAATAAATTGAGTGCCTAGATCTTGGTTTCTAAATATCCTTTATAAACAGAAACTAGACATCCTTGAGAAAATGTCTGATTCCAGGGCTGCAACAGAGAACATGTAAGTTGACCCTGAGTTATCATCTTAGATCAGGAAATGAGGAAAGGCTCAATGAACATGGGGATGTGCCAAAAGGACACAGGAGCCAGTGTGATAGGTTTGCATCTGGGACCCTTCAGCAAGAACAGTAGGAATGGATTACAATCCACTAAATAAAATTGGAATCCATGCGTGCATATTCATATACATGCTGAATGGACGGTTGAGGGAAAAGAAAAGCTTCCTAACAGAATACCAACTCATAAAAATGGAAGAAGTGATAGAAACAGACACTTGCCATGCAGCAACCTTGATTAAGGTGGTCGATTCAGTCAATGGAGGGTAAGGGCAGTAGTTTGAAGTTTAACCAGGAATTGAATATTGACTGATCTTGGAATATGTCCCCATAAAACACTAATCAATTCCAAAAGCCAAAATGTTCAATTTAAGGTGGAGAGATTCAACAGACAACAACATAATCAAGTGACCAAGGTTAGTGGTGAGTAGAGGTGACAACATCTGTCTCCTGGTGTGAGGCACTGGGGAGAACATGCCTCATTCCTGCAAAATTACTGCCCAGGATGCATGACCTCAGCATATATATCCTATGACCAAGTAATTGCATTCCTAGGTATTTTCCCAAGAGAAATGAAAGTGTATGTCCACAGAAATACTTGTATAAGAATATTGGGAGGAGTTTTCATCACAAGAGCAAAAAAATCACAAAGATCCCAGGTATCAATTAATAGGAAAATAAACTGTGCTGTATTACAACGTAATACTACTGAATAGCAAGAAATACAAGTAATAACATAGACGAATCTCTATGCTGAAGGAAGTGTTACATGAAAGACATACTGTATCTTTCCATTCATAGAAGTTTTAAAACAGGTAAGGATGGGAGAGGGGATCAGAACAGTAGTTTCCTACAGGGGATTGATAGACAGGTGGGAAAGGGCCCCAGGGAAGAGACAGGAGGGAACTCACAGGTATGGTCAAGTTCTCTCTGACTACAACTTCGAGGTAAGCAAATGGAAGGATTAGTTACAGCTCACCAAATGGTACACTTAAGATTTGTACATTTTTTTTGTGTATCAATTTTACCTCAAAGGGAAAGAAAAAGAACTATAAATGAATATTAAACTATAGCTATTGATATGTATACAGAAGTATTTAGGGATAAGTGTATTTATTGACTGATGTCAGTGACTTACCTTGAAATGCAACCCCAGAATGAGATGGATCAGTGGAGGGGTAGAGAGAGAAACAGCTGAATGACAGAGCAAGAGTAGTAAAATGTTATCCAGTCTAGGTGGTGGCTGTGTGAGTGTTCCCTGTAAATTTCTTTTATCTTTCCTGTTTGTTTTAAAATTCCCACAGGTAAGTGCTGAAAATATACTTTAAAAAAAAAGGTTGCTGTGGACTAAAATAGGAGGAATGGAGTCCCAGTGGTGAAACAGCATGATGTTAAGAGTTGGGTCAGCTGAAAAGCCAGGGCATATCACACCAAAGTAGGTCTCCCTTGTGTGTGTGCTTAAAGAAACAAGATATAGGAAAATCTATGGGTCAGTTCTTCCCATCATCCCTAATGTCACAATCATGCAGTATGTTCTGTTTGATCACTAACTGAAAGAAGACTCTAGAACACCAGATCAACATGATCATTTTAATTGTCTTCTTCTGAAAGTGTTACCAGTTAACCAAAGTGCATGAAAACAGCTTATTTGATACAACGGAATATCCTTTCATTTTTGTGCTCTGTCAGTAGTTATCTCCCAGGAGTGTGCATCAGAATGGGATGTCTTACTTTTTGTTGTTAAAGTATTATCCTGGGGGCACCTGGGTGGCTCAGTGGGTTGAGCCTCTGCCTTCGGCTCAGGTCATGGTCTCAGGGTTCTGGGATCGAGCCCCGCATCGGGCTCTCTGCTCAGTGTCCCCACTGAGCTTCCCCCTCTCTCTACCTGCCTTTCTGCCTACTTGTAATCTCTCTCTCTGTCAAATAAACAAATAAAATCTTCAAAAAATTAAGTATTATCCTGGCAATGCATAGGATATTACACTAAGTATTCTGCTACATGTTTTGTGCCTCATATCCCTGGACAGTGTTCCATGTCAATACATATAAAACACATCTTCTGTAAAATGGGAACAGGATAGTTGTGAAGGCTAATTTAGTAAATAACTTACAAATAACCTAGAACAATGTCTGATACATGGTAATTGTTTAGTTAATATTAACTATTGTTATTCCATTGGACAGGTGTTCCATAATTTGTATAACTTATTGATATGCTGGTAGGTTGCTGCCCTTTTTTCCCTATTTAGTACAAATAATATGGAATTGAAAAATCATATACATGTATCTTGATACATATAAATATTACTTGGATAAATTCCTAGAAATGGAACTACTAGATCCCAGGAAATGTACCCTGTGCCAGTCATATATTTATTTCTCTCAACAAAGCCCATCCTCCCATACTTTGCTTTGTGACCCTGGGGTGGGAATTTATAAACTGCCTTTCCCAAGCTGCCTTGCCAGCTGACTTCTTTTTTGGTTTCATCCGGGAAGATACTGCTTAATCAACCTCCAAAATGGTTGCTTCAGTTTGAATTCCCACCAACAGTGTATGAAAGGGCCTCTTTCTCGTTTTATGGAGTGTGTTGTTGTTTTCTTTAATACAACCTTAGGGCCCCCATCCAGACCTTCTGAGTACGAATCTGGAGGGGTGGGGCCTGGACATCTGTGTTTTTCTAGGAGCATCACAGGTGATCAGCACAGCCAGAGAAGAACACTGTTCTAGAGCTTTGATTCCCAAAGTGTGCTCCCTAGATCACACCTGGGAGCTTGTTAGAAATGCAGGATCTCAGAAACTGCATTTTAACAAGCTCCCCAAGGAACTCACATGCACATTAAAGTTTGAGAAGAACTGCTCTATAAAGGATGCTCTCAGATGAGCAGCAACACAGCCAGATTTTGTGGAACCTAAAGCTTGCATCATTTGGGAAACCTTTTTTTTTTTTTTTAAACCAAAAGAGAATACAAAATTACAAATAAAAATTGAGTACAAATTGAATATTATTTACAATGAAGAAATAAATCATAATAAAATACTAATTTCCAGGAGTTGAAAAAGTCACAAACATCACAGAATCCAGGGGGGAAATGATAAAAAATGTTTACAAGTGAACTGATAACACACATCTTTATTATTTTTCTAAATTTTGGGCCATTTCATTACACGATAAGCAATGGTTCCTGTCATCTTTCTACCTATAGAGAGAGGGAAAACATAATTCAGTCTGCAAGAAATGGTTTTTTATTATTGATCATTTAGGGAAGTTTTTCTCAGCTTCCAACTTGTTCAATGTCATGTCAGATTTTCAGAGTTTTGTCAAATCTGGGATAAGCTCTATCCAGTTTCCTTCAGCTGTGAACTAGAAGACTCACGGCATTTCAGGCTCCTTGTGCAATGGTTAATTTTAAATACCCTTTTCATCAATGATACTCATTAACCTTTTTGTAGTCCGTGTCCTTAAGTGGAACATTACTTTCATTTCCCTTCTGCTTTGCCATCGCTTGTCCTGGAATGTCCCAATTCACACAAATTTCCTTCTTCAGTTATCATTTTATCTATATTTTCTTTGCTATCATGCTATTTCTTGTCTTCATGATTTTTTAAAGTTTATTTACTTATTTTAGTGATCTCTACACCCAATGTGGAGCTCAAACCCATGACCTGAAGATCAAGAGTTCATGCTCCTCTAACTGAGCCAGCCAGATGTCCCTTGTCTTTGTGATTTTGGCCATCAGAATTTTTAGCTTCTGTTGTGATCAAGTAAAAAACATTTTGAAGTTTCTGCTAGTGTTCTTCATTTCAGTTTAGAGTTTCTTCCCTTCATACTTGAATTTGAGTATAATCAACCATTCTGAAAATTGATACAAAATTAATCTGAAATTAAGACATCTACAAGAGTATGTCAAATACATTTTTAAATTGTGTCTACAATATATTGAGCTACATAATAGAAAAACCAAATTACTCTTCTCCTACATCAATTGCCTTACTGATGAATATAGGAGCTCTGTCACTAGAACTTTTGTTTCTTTGAAGCTTTTTAATGCAGTGTATCAATATTACATGCCTTGTCATCTAAAACCAGCAGAATTCATCTAGACAAGATGAGTCATCTATGCTAAGAATTATTTTGAGATGCATAAAACCTGCAACCTCACAGACTTACTATTTCTAATACTATTAAAGGTTTTCGCTCCTACAAATGCGGACATTCTGGTAAATTCTACTTTGAGCCCTTATCATAAAAAAAAGAGAGAGAGAGAGAGAGAGAAAACAACAACAGTGTGTTTATAATGGTATATGCTGCATTACTGAGTATTTTCTTGATGGAAGAACACTTCCTTTCTTTCTTTTTCTTTCCTTTTTTAGGCATCCTTTAGAACCAAATCCTCCATTTACCTTTACATGTTTGATGATTGCAAGACACAGACCACCTTCTGGCTCTGCACATTCCAAGCATTGTCTCCCTCCCCTTCCCCGCATGCTTCCAGGGCCAGGTGTTGTAGGAGCATTTCATTCCATGACACCATGTGTGGCTTTGTATCTTCATGCCACAGTAGGTGGTAGAAATATTCGTGGAAGCCATACTTACATGAGAAAGGCAAACAACAGGGGAACTACCATAAAGACCTATCATTAAACTCAAAATCAACATATCCCCAACTCAGCTTCCCTTTATCTGGATCCAAAAAATGCCTGCCATCTCTTCAAGGTCCCCCAACATCTAGGGAATTGTAATGAAGTTGGGGAGGGGTAGAAAGAGGCCGCTGCCTTAGCCGATTTCAGCCAAAATATCTTTCTTTTGAAACTTTACAAAAATTTATGGCCATGTAAAAGACTTTGATGGGGGCCCTCCTGGGGCTTTTGGAAGGAATTATGCAAGAAAAGAGTCCTGAAACTTAAGCTTCATTAAGGTCATGGTCCATCTGTCCCTGCAGAGGACCACATAGGATCAAAATGACAGAGCAGAGAAATGTCTTCAAAGATCCCCAGTAGAGGCTCCTTGTTACAAATACTGGGAAACTGAGGCCCTCAGAGGTTGTGTCACTTCCTCAGGACTGATGAAGTCCCAGAACCTAAGTCAGGTTCGGTGGGATGAGGTTCGGAGCTGATGACTAAAGAAAGAATTCTTAAGACATCTTTGGTGCAAAATGGTGGTTTATTAAAGCACGGAGACAGGACCCGTGGGCAGGAAGAGCTGCTGCTGCCCCGGGTTGTGAGGGTAGGCATGTTATATACCCCCACGGTTGGGGGGAGGTGGTGAAGGGATGGGAGATTTCAACAGAGTTCTCACATGTTAGGGAGGGCCTACAAGGTGCCAGGGGGAGTCCTTGCCCTTATGGCTTGATCAATGTCGTCCTTAGGTCAGGTATTAACATCAAGATTGTTGGGAGATTCTTGGTGGGGCATTATGATCCGGCTATCGTTTACATTCCCTTTTACCTCAGTCTCCTCCAGTTTATGGTGGGGAGGGAGACATTAGGGCTTCAGGAACCAAGAGTTATTTGCCTCTGGAAATTTGTGCTATTGATAAGTTAACCTCCCTGTTTAGGTCTCTAGGACATCTTGTAGAGCAAGGGAGATTCCTGTTCTGCAGGATTGCGATCCCTGCAAGTTAACTATTTATCATTTTATGGCAGTCAGGGGTGCCTGAGGAATGCTACACATATGGAGGGGAGGGGGTGAAGAGGGGGTGCAAGGCGCCAGCTTCTTCTTTGTCCTCAGCCAGCCTCCTGCTCCCTCATCAAGGACCACACTTACTGCTCTTTTTGCCACACACCGGCACAGGATCTCAAGAGGTACCTTTCAATAACCATCTCATGTAAACATCTGGAAACAGACTCCTCAGGGCTGGGTAGCCAAAAGCCTTCCCTGCCTTATTTCATCCAGTTAGTAACAGAGTCAGGACTAGAAACTTGACCCCACGTCCAGTATTCTTTCTCTGGAGTGCTTCTAACTTTGTGGTTGTTCCCCTGAAGATCTCCAGACTCTGATTCCCCTGAAGAGCTTTAGTCTTTGGGAGCTAAATTGATGCCCAGTGTGTACTAAAGGAAATAAATCATTAGAAGAGGTGTCACTCCATATTTCATTTAGGCAAAGTAGCAAATAAATACCCCCCACTCTGTGATCAGTCTCACAGCCTCTCACAAGGTACTTGCCAACAGAGATATTTTGCTGACCCATTGAATCTCACGTGACAAAGAAAAAAAAAACCCTTCCATAAAGTCATAGTCACAATGTATATATTAACGAGACGTGGTTTAGTACCAAATAGGCATTCTCTGCCCCAAAGACAGAAGGATTACTGAATGCTGATACTGACGCTAATGTTCGTCTATTACAAGTGTTTCACGCTGTGGCTCTATTCTGATTTGTGCCTTGAGATAAAGATTTAATATCCCTCATTTAAATTACAGTATCTATTGGATTTTTATGGGCTGCAGTATGCTCCTATACTAACATTTCAACACAGTCATTTCCACCCAAAGATTTATTTGATCTGACAAGTCACACACGTCACACAATTAAAACAACTGAAACATCAGCTCTGTGGGCCACATTCTATTGTCTTTATGCATACAACAATTCTTTCTTTCTTTTTTTTTTAAAGATTTTATTTATTTATTCGACAGAGAGAGATTACAAGTAGGCAGAGAGGCAGGCAGAGAGAGAGAGAGAGGAGGAAGCAGGCTCCCTGCTGAGCACAGAGCCCGATGCAGGACTCGATCCCAGGACCCTGAGATCATGACCTGAGCCGAAGGCAGCGGCTTAACCCACTGAGCCACCCAGGGGCCCGCAACAATTATTTCTTGAATGCCCCCTCTGTGACAGAAGCTGTCACAAGTAGGAAAGAGGAGGCATGTGACGTTGAAGGGGGATAGAAAGATGGATGATACAAACGTATGTCCTCATGGAATTCCTAGACAAGTAGGAGAAATAGACACCTGGCAGCCCAAAATTTACAATGCAGCATGGTAGAGTCTGAGACCACAGAGGAAGAGAATATATTTTTGATCAGGGGAGAGGGAAATATGAGACAACTTTGAGAGCTGACATTTGAGGGAGTTCTCAAAAGACAACATTGACCAGAGAGCAAAGAGGCAGGATATTAGACATAAGGAAGTCCAACAATGTGCAAAGTTTTGGAGATGTAAAGAAGGTTTAGGAGACAACTAGCATTTGATCTGGGCTACACCCAGAGTGCCTGGGAGGCCGGAGGGAATTCCTAGAGAAAAGCTGAAATTCGAAGAGTATCAGAGCATCCTGTGTACCCTGCTAAGGAGAGAGGACTTGCTTCTGTAGAAAATAGTAAGATTCAGGCAGTGTCGTGACATCATCAGGTCTGTGTTTAAGAAAATCAAGTATAGGAGGGATGCAGTTACAATGCTGGGTGGCAAACGTCCAGGCAAGAAATAAGAGCCTGAGCTATGAAAATGCCACCACTATAACTGGCAAAGGATCTCAAGAGGTACCTTATGATCACTACATTTGAAGGGGCATGTGTACCCGAATGTTTATAGCAGCGATGTCCACGATAGCCAAGGTATGGAAAGAACCTAGATGTCCATCAGCAGATGAATGGATAAAGAAGATGTGGTATATATAAACTAAGGAATACTATGCAGCCATCAAAAGAAATGAAATCTTGCCATTTGCAACAACGTGGATGGAACTAGAGGGTATTATGCTGAGCAAAATAAGTCAATCAGAGAAAGACAATTATCATATGATCTGAGGAATTTGAGAGGAAAGGCAGGGGGTTGTGGAGGGTAGGGAAGGAAAAAGTGAAACAAGATGGGATTGGGAGGGAGACAAACCCTAAGAGACTCAATCTCAGAAACTGAGGGTTGCCAGGGGAAGGGGGTGGGCAGGGAGAGGGTGTTTGGGTTATGAAACTGGGGAGGGTATGTGCTATGGTGAGTGCTGTGAAGTGTGTAAGCCTGCTGATTCACAGACCTGTACCCCTGGGGCTAATCATACATTATATGTTAATAAAAAGGGAGGGGGTTAAAAAAAAAAAAGAGGTATCTTCTGATAACCTTCTCATGTAAACATCCATAACTAGAAACATCAGGGTTGGGTAACCAGCCTTAAGCCCTGCCCGCCTTCTTTCATGCAGCAAGCTGTTATTTACAACATAAAGTTCTCAGACCACTTCTGTAAGAACACAGGTGTCTGGAGGACCCAGATCTGATCTCTTCCTCCTCCCCCAGCCTAATGATCTCACGTGCCATCCACTTCGGTTTTACTTTTTCCCCCATCAAGGAGGCTGGATCTAAGTGGGCCAGTAAGTCTGATTCATAGACACAACAATGATGTAAGAGGCTTGGGACCTCAGTCTCAAATCTCCTCCCTTTTAGGCCAAATAGGAAAAGAGAGAAATGCACTGACCCAGTTGGAAAGAAAGTATCAGCTTATTATTAAGCCGCCAAGCACCCAATAACACCCCAAATGCAGAGTTCACTGGTAAAAGGTAACTGAGGAAAAAAAGGCTATAGTTTAGGACAAATGGGGCCTCTGCTCCCATCCCAAATGCATACATGGGGGCCCGAGCTCTCAGCAGGCCCATGATGAATGAGCCCTCAGAGCTGACAGCAAGTTCACTCCCTCAGCCATCAGAAGGGCTGAGGTCTGCAGTAGGAAGCGGAAAAAGGGAGAGTTTCCTACGGCTTCCCCTGCTCCGGGGTGGGGGGGGGGGGGTGGTGAAGAGAGCCCTTAGCTCTTGCGTCTAGTCAGTGAAAGCCTAAGGAGAAGCCAGAGGTGTTGCCTTAGTCACAACCATCCTTGTCCCTCAGTGGCCAAGGAGGTCCCAGAAAGAGGATGCAGCAAGGCAGAAACAACCCCCTGCACAGTGAGAGGGGCAGAAATATTTGGTGAGAGGCAGTTTGCCAAATAAAACACAAAATGCAGAATGCCTGGGCAGCTCAGGTGGTTAAGTGTCTGCCTTTGGCTCAGGTCATGATCTCCGGTCCTGGGATCAAGCCCCGCATCAGGCTCAGCAGGGAACCTGCTTCTCCCTCTCCCTCTGCAGCTTCCCCTGCTTATACTCTCTCTCTCTCATACACTGTTCCTCCCAAATAAATAAAATAAAATAAAATTTTTAAGTGATTTTAAAAAATAAAATACAGAATGCCCACTTAAATTTGTATTTAGGACAAACAACAAATAGCCTTGCAGCATAAGAACATCCCAAGTAGGGACCCTGGGCGGCTCAATTGGTTAAGCATCTGCCTTTGGCTCAGGTCAGGATCCCAGGATCGTGATGGGATCCCACATCAGGCTCCCTGCTCAGCGGGAAGCGTGATTCTCCCTCTGCCTGCAGCTCCCCCTT
This sequence comes from Mustela erminea, assembly GCF_009829155.1. NCBI lineage: Eukaryota > Metazoa > Chordata > Mammalia > Carnivora > Mustelidae > Mustela > Mustela erminea. The sequence goes on from NC_045620.1 coordinate 109,746,884, forward strand.
GCATGTGCGCACACTCTCTCTCTCTCTCATTCTCACTCTGACAAATAAATAAATAAATAAATAAATAAATAAATAAAATCTTAATTAAAAAAAAAAAAAAAAGAACGTCCCAAATATATCGTATGGGACATGCACTAAGAAATGTGTTGTCCGTGTGGAACTGGACACTCTACACTTCCATCTGATAAGTCTCATCCCCAGTGGAAGAGTCTTCCTTGGTGGCGGAGATACTCACATCCCCACCTCTGCTTGTGAAGCCCAGGGCTCTGGCCATGGAGAACTTCACCATCACGCAGTCCATCAGCTGACATTTGCTCGTGATGAGAGCGAGGAGGCCCAGAGAATTGCGAGAACCGGCCCCCAGTCCTGCTGCTCATGGAGGGCAGACCAGGCAGCAAGATCACCCACAGATCCCGCCACCGGGTTCTTTCTCTTTGGCCACCGCAAGTCCCCTTTGTCCCTTGGCTCACCATCTCCTAAATTAGCTGAATATTCCCTCAGGGCAAACAGAATTATTTTGTCATACCTTCTCGCAATGCCTAGCGAGATGCTTTACGAGCCCCACAGCGTCCTTGATACCGTGGAGTGGCGGGCCATGTCACTAAGTTACCTGGACAGCTGCCACCTCTCCCCATCGGCCACCTCCCTTGAGGTGCAGCTGCCCCGAGGGCTGCTGGGAAGCTGGCCCAGCCTCCAGCCAGGTGTGAAAATGGTCCGAGCCCTCTGGACAGGCCATGAAGTACCACCCTCCCAGTAACCAATGGCCTTGCGTGGGGCGGGGGCGGGGGGGGGGGCATCCTCTCTGCGGGGGTTAGGCTTCAAGGAAAACGCAGCTACCTTTCGGAAAGGCAGTCTTACTTGCATCAGGAGCTTCATCTTCCTCCACAGCAAACCTCTGGCCAGAGCTGCCAGCAAAGAACCAGCTGGACTTTGAGGATTTCTTTCTCTCCTTTCCCTTGCCTCCCTCTTGTGGACAAGCAGGCACGCAGTTAGCACAAAGGCAGTGAAGGAGAGGAGACCACCACCAGCGGCACAGCCAGGCTGAGGTCTCTGCCACACCCAGCCTTGTGCAGCCGGACGCTGACAATTTGATCTTCCCCGAGGGGACCTTCCCCGCCCACCACCACTTCTCACAAATCACACCACACTGTCCTCTCCTTGTTCCCAGCACCGGGGGTGGGGGGGTGGGGGTGGGGGGTGGGGGGGGGTGGGGGGGGTGGGGGGGGGTGGGGGGGGTGGGGGGGGGTGGGTGTTCCCATGCTCTCGTGACTGAGCCAGCCAGATGCCCCAAACACAGGCTTAACCAGGATGCCCACATGCTTTGTGAGGCTAGTAATAGCATTTATTTAGTGCTTAGTAAGTACAAGCTTCTTTTTGCTAATCTTCACAGCAAGCCACTGAGGCTCTGAGGCTTGTGCCCATTTTACAGATGAGGAAACTGAGGTTGGGAACTATTAAACAACACACAGAAGCTTTTCCTCTAAGTGGCAGAACTGGGATTCAGACTCAGAAAATCTGATACGAGACTCTAGAAAGTCCTCCCCAAAAGAGGACTTTCTGCAGTAATGGAAATGTTCTGTGTCATCCAGAATGGGAGGCAGTAGCCACACGCAGCTCCGGAGCGTTTGAAATGGAACTACCACAACTAAATTTCAAATGCTATTTAATTTTATTTATTTCTAACGTCAATAGACACGGATGACTCGTGGCTCTTCTGTTGAACAGCACGGCTTCGACTCTAAACCCCTCTGGTATTCTAACTACTCACTTTCCTCTTCTCTACACGCATACGTCCATGCCTACCCTGAGTGGGTTAGGGAGATATTCGGTTCACATCATTCCCTCGGCCCTCTCTTCACAAAGTAGACTCCAACTAGAAAATTGATAATGGACGTGTGTATGTCCTTGTTGACACTATAAGGCAAGGAAAAGCAAATTGATGACGTAAAAGACAGGGGCTCTTACCTTCCCTCTCCTAGTGACCAGTCACGTAATTTCTCTGGGCCTCAGGTTCTGCCTCTTTACAAGGACGGAGATGTACTCCAGGATCCCAAAGCTCACTTCCAGTTTTCACCTTCTGCAGGTGGAAAGGGCTTCCAGAAGCCCTCTCTGGCTCTCAGGGTGGTACATTTAAACCAGGCAGCCCAGGTGATGAGTCTGGCACCAACAGTGATTACCTAGAGGAACAGTCAGCGAGCATGCTTGATTGTGCACATCTAACACTCCATAATATATGGGGTTCTTTTTTTAGAACCCTAATCAGAGACTCCATTTACATAATTAACATCTTTAGGAATAATTGCAAATGACACATCTGTTCACTATCACCTCCTTGGCAAACTATGTGTTATAAACACAGTTTCTTGAGCTCTGTAAACAGTTGGTGCCTGTCCTTTGCTTTTCGTGTGCGTCACTTTCCATCTTGGTGAGAACCCCGCGTGACCTAAGCCTGCGTGGTTCCACCCCTTCTGCCCATGGTACTCAAACCAGAGCAGGACCTGCTTGCAATGACTACCTGTCCTGACTGGCTACAGAGCATGAGCTCTTGACGTTGGCTCCCCAGACCAAGTCTTCAGAGGAATCATGAAATGTGATGAAATTCTACATGTCTATGGTTGTGCATGTCCATTCTGGGGATAGGGTTCATGGCTTTCAGTAGAGTTTCAGTGGGTTAGAGAAATGGGCCATAGACTAGGAGTGCCCATAGTGAGCCTGGACCCTCTCTGTTCCCAGAAAGCCTTGGGTAGGACCAAGCATGGCTCCTTTTTGGAAGTAAGGCCAGCTTTATGTGGGGCCTCACATGGGATATAATATAATGGAATCAAGAAGGCTACCCAGGCTTCTCAAACTTTAATGCGCATATGTATTAGTTGGGGATCTTGTTAAAATGCAGAATCTGATTCAGTAGTTTGGGGATGGGCCCAAGATTCTCCTGGTGGCCCAGCACACACACTAGGAGTAACAAGGCACTAGACCAAAACCATGTCGGCATCCTCTCACCTCTCCTGCATCTTCGTGCCGTGTAACTACTTATGACGATACTTAATTTCCTGAGATATATATAGCCCTGGGTACACTTTATTCCTGACTAGGACTTTCTCCCCAACTAAGTTATCGGTTGCCTTGCTCTAGTGAACTAAGCTGAACAACTTGGAATCCACAAGGGCCCCCTTTATCCTTTTCCTTTCCAGACTAAGTCAGGCACAGCCCTGGTCAGCTCATTAGTTTTATTTCCCCTCAGCCCCACACTGGCCCAATTTAGCCCTTCAGAATGAGGTTGTTTCCCACAAATGGCATTCCTAGCTCAAACAGAACTCGGACAAAGTAAGTTGTTCCATCTACGTACCCTAAATGTGAGTTTCCTTTTACTCATCCCAATAAATGTTTTGTTTCCCCAATACTAGCTAAAAAACCATGGGACCCTGATGCTTATTTTGAACTAAGACGGTATTCATCTGAAGGGAGAAGGCTCTGGGTGGTCTATATGAAACAGGTTGCCCAGGGAAAAAGTCAGGACCCCTTCACTAATCTTATTCAAGGTGAATAATAGCAGAGATGCCATAGAAAGGATGGAGTGATGTAGTACACTGAAAAATATGGCCACAATATTGTGCGACAACTCTCCTCATGGGGTAGAGTCTGCTTCTCTGCCTTGAGCTTGGGCTGCATCTTGTTTTCATCAATCAAATGTGGCAGAAGAGTTCCAGAGCCCAGCCCTCAAGAAGCACTGGGGCTTCCTCCCTCTGAAATGCTGAACACCATGTAAGCAACCCAGTCTAGCCCACTAGGAGGGGAGGCTGCATGGAGAAAAATGAGGCACTGCAGGCCACAGTCAGGACCATCTTCATGGATGAGGCCACTTTGGTTCCCCAGTTCAGTACAGCCACTTATGTGAGCCCTGGGGGAAAACAGCAGAGGAACCACACAGCCAACCGAGAATGGTGGGAAAAAATACATCACTGTCCTCCATCAGAAAGGATGAATACCCAACTTTTGTAGCAACATGGACAGGACTGGAAGAGATTATGCTGAGTGAAAGAAGTCAAGCAGAGAGAGTCAATTATCATATGGTTTCACTTATTTGTGGAGCATAACAAATAGCATGGAGGACAAGGGGTGTTAGAGAGGAGAAGGGAGTTGGGGTAAATTGGAAGGGGAGGTGAATCATGAGAGACTATGGACTCTGAAAAACAATCTGAGGGGTTTGAAGTGGCGGGGGGGTGGGAGGTTGGGGTACCAGGTGGTGGGTATTATAGAGGGCACAGACAGCATGGAGCACTGGGTGTGGTAAAAAAATAATGAATACTGTTTTTCTGAAAATAAATTAATTAATTAAAAAATATATATCACTGTCGTTGTAAGTCACTACATTCTTTTCATAGGTAGCTTTTATTAGATTAAAAAACTTCATTTCTATTTTGAATTAGCAGGATCTTTTTCATAGTGAATAGCGGTTGAGTGTGATCAAATCGAAGTGACTACATTTTGAGATGGTTAGTTATACAACAGTAGATAACCGAAACGGGTGGGATGCTGAAGACTCTTCAAATGCAGGGGCGCCTGGGTGGCTCAGTGGGTTAAAGCCTCTGCCTTCAGCTCGGGTCATGATCCCAGGGTTCTGGGATCGAGCCCCACATCAGACTCTCTGCTCAGCAGAGAGCCTACTTCCTCCTCTCTCTCTGCCTGCCTCTCTGCCCACTTGTGATCTCTGCCTGTCAAATAAATAAATAAAATCTTTAAAAAAAAAAAAAAAGACTCTTCAAATGTGATTCTGTGTTTTAAGTAATGTTGGGCAGGGGGAGGAAGGGGTGGGCAGTAGATTAAGCTCCAGTCAAGCTTGTTCTTCTGTGTCTCTACAACTCTGTTCTCCATTCACAAGTGTGGTTTCTGCACAGGCTTTTGTTGGCTTCCGATCTTTAGTGATGCTAATAGAACAGGGTGTCCTGCTTGAACTGCCCCAAGGATTTAGATAGGCTCCAAGAAACAAGAAGGTCCCATCTCCCCACCAAGGTCCCATCTCCCCACCGCCACAAAGTGCTATTCCTGCGGGCTTTGAGATTTAGAGTGCAGCCGTGGGGTGCCTCGGAGAAGAGCTGGGAAAGCGAGGTGACAATGGCAAGGATGGGTTAGTGTTCCCCGCACCTTGACTGTAAATCCATTGCAAAGGACTAATTTTAAATCTCATTAAAAAAAAAAAAAAAAGGAATGGTGCCAGAAGCTGAAGGAAGAACTTGAGGAAATCTAGGCACACACACTCTGCCTCAGAGCCCAGGAGACAGAGCTGGGGACAGGATGTCTCCCTTCCTCACCCTGCCCCAGCTCCCGTGGGCAGACCCCAGCAGCTTTGGCTTCCTCAGAGGGGAAGACTATGGATGGACGTACCACGGTCCCATCAGCCAACCCACACAAGGATAAGGGCCCCTGACAAAGGAGTCAATGCACAAAATGAGCAGCCAAGAGATGCCAACTCTTTGGGGAACCTCCTGGAGACAAAGAGGAGAGCCTCTGGGGAGAAGGCGAGGGGGTCTAGGGTGAGCACATGAGGCTCCGTCAATAGCATCCGTGAATGTGTCCACACAGAGACTCCCAGGCTGGTCACACAGCCAAATTAAAATCTTCTTCAGTTTCTCTTCCTGATTGTCAGAGATTCCCAGACCTGCACCAGATACTCCGATCTCATCCAGGTGCTTCGTACATCCTCCCTTTCTGAAGAGCTGCTCTCCTACAGGTGTTTTAGGTTACGTATACACTGAAGCTAATATCCCCAGCTGGGTTGATATTTCAACAAAGTTTGAAAATAAAGTTAGGGAATGAAAGTTTGGAGCTCAGAGGGGTAACCTAGGACTTCGTATCCAGCTACTTGTCTATTGTTATTTATGGAATATGGAGAGATAGCATATACAGACAGAGAGAATATAGATATATAGAGACATGGTATCTATATATGTAATCCACGCACTATTTTACCTCAAGTAGGATACAGATTGCATTATATTCTTATTTCAAGAGGAGAAATCATGTATATAATGGACCAGGTTACAGAGAATAAACCAATTGGCCCGATTCAACTAGTTTTTGTTGCGTCTTGCTATATTGATTTCCTACAGCTTATTCCTTTTTAGTCATTAGGAGAATGCCATACAAACTGGGTTTTTTTGTTGTTGTTGTTTTAAGATTATTTATTTATTTATTTGTCAGAGAGAGTGCACTCGCGTGCACAGGCAGGGGGGGGATGGCAGGCAGAGAGAGAAGACTCCCCAGGAGGAGGAAGGAGCCCAATGTAGAACTCAATCTCCAGACCCTGGGATCATGACCTGAGCCTTCACCGACTGAGTCACCCCGGGTGTCCCCATACAAACTGTTTTTCAGTGCCCAGTTTAACAATTTGGTAATAGCTAATGATATTGAAGAAAAGCTTCCCCTGTTACCCCACAATTCTACTCTGAGGTTGTATCTTAGGCTATATACCCTAAAGAGAAAATCTCATACTTGGGTCTGAGGACACCTTAACAGGAATATGCTTCATAGCATTGTCTGTGGTAGGGAAGAGTATGTTTATCAATAGGGGAGAATGAAATAAATTTGGAAAGCAATACAATGCCACAGTTAAAATACTTGAACTAGACCTACCGATATCAGGATGGATAAATTGCAATATGATGTCAAATATAAAAAATTCAAAATGATACTTATAGGAAAACCACAAGAGTTAATATTAAAAGCTCATCTCCAAAGAGAAGTACATATTCTTTCTATATGTATTCTACATAGCAAAATTTTAATGAACAAGAAAGATAAAATCTGGTGTTGTGATAACAGTTCTCTCTGGAAAGAAAAAGAATAACACAGTGGAGTGGAAATACAGAGATCTGGCTACACAGCTACATTTTATTTCTAAAGAAGAAGGAGAGAGATATGAAGAAGGAAAGAGAGAAGGTAGGGAACCAAAATCAATATGGCAAAATGGCAAATCTCTGTAGTTAGTACCTGAATATCAGTTACATTCTTTTTCAGTTTCTTTGTCTATTTAAACTCTTTCCTTTTTTAGGGGCACCTGGGTGGCTCAGTTGTTAAGCGTCTGCCTTCAGCTCAGGTCATGATCCCTGGGTCCTGGGATCAAGCCCCACATCAGGCTCCCTGCTAAGCAGGAAGTCTGCTTCTCCCTCTCCCACTCCTCCGCCTGTGTTCCCTCTCTCACTGTGTCTCTGTCAAATAAACAAGCAAAATCTTGAAACTCTTTCCTTTTCTTAAATTTAAAGATAACGAACAAATAACCAGCAAAGGGTCTTCATTCCCTCTGCTTTGATACTAGAGGAACTTCCCGGGTTTGCTAATGCTCCAGGTACAAGAAAACGCATCCTCGGTTTACACGCCACTCCTCACCTCTTCTCATTCTCATACCATTTTTCCTTACTCTTATTTACATGCTTTGCCTTTGGTTGCTCCCCAATGACATTAGCCCCAGGAGACAGGATAAGAGGGAGAGAGGTTGGAAACACAAAAGCCAAGCCCTTGTAAGACACGAAGAAACACTTACTCGAGACAGCCCACTGTGGAATGCTCAGTGTTTCTGTCACCTCAGGCATTCGGATTCATTCTGAGCATCTCCTCCAGACACAAGTCATTTAGCCAGCCGACAGGAGGAACAATTACTGCTGGCTTAAAAGATTGGTTGATTTCTCCGGCGTCTATTTGCCTGCAGTTCTGGCTCCCTGACAAATCAAGTCAGATCAATTTGTACCCTAAAGAGTAAATGGGAGGATGTGATTATTTTCCGGTTCAATAGAAAAGCATTTCATTTCAAAGGGCTGCTGCATAGTATTTCTTTTGAGATTCACTAGGAACAGGTCAAGTCCCTAGAGAGTAAATACGGGTTCTCAGGAGGACAGCCCTGCAGTGCTGCTCACCTAAGCTTTGGGAACAGAGGCAGGAAGTGAAGGTGAACAGAATGCATTCTCCTCTGAGAGAGAAGGCTCTGCGTACCCTACTGCCTAGTCGGTCCAGGCGGTTGTAACAAAATACTATAGATGATGTGGCTTATCAACAACAGAAATGTACTGCTCACAGCTCTGGAGCCTGGAAGTCTGAGGTCAGGGTGCCAACATGGCGATGTTCTGGGAGGTGTGCTCCTCCAGCCCTCTGATGGCTCTCTTCCTATTGCCTCATCCCACAGCAGAGAAGAAAGCTAGCTAGCTCTCTGGGCTCTTCTTAAAAGACCACGAATCCCATTCCTGAGGGCTCCATCCTCATGATGGAATCACCTCCCAAAGGCTTTACCTTCAGATACCATCACATTGGGATTAGGGTTTCAACATAAACATTTTGGAAGGACACACATATTCGGTCCATCACACTCATGTTTAAGGAATATGTTTCTTGGCTCCTGAAAGGAGTGAGTCTGTAAGAGTTAACAAAAACATGTTAAAGATTCAAGAGGATGGAAACCTAATTCTACCGGTGGTCAAATCAAGATCTAAAAAATTACCCCCGAAAAACAAAATCGAAAAAGCAGAAATGAACCTCTGAAGAACAAGAGGGAAACAGAGGGGAGAGAATATTCACACCAGTTTGGTCCCTGACACTTCGATACCCTTTACTTGCCTGGTAAGAGATTGGTTCACTGAGACATGGTGTTGGGATGGAAGCCAAGTGAGAGAACCTTGGTTGGTTCTGCGTTCCTGTGACTGAGGGCTTCCCCTTGCCCTCTGCCTTCTCAGAGGTTATCTGACCCCTGAACTCAATCTTCAGGGTCAGCTTCAACCCCTGCTCCTGCACTGTTTTCATTCCCTCACCGCACTGACATTATAGCCGACATGGAGGTATTGAAATAATGTCACGGAAACATGTGGGCTTTGGGGACAGGCCGCTCGGGTTCAGTTCTCAGCTTTGTGGTTTATGAGTTGTGAAACCTCGACGAATGACGTCAGCTTCGATTCCTTCATTCTGTAACACAGGAACAGGAATAGCCCTTTCTTCACAGGCTTGTTACAAAAGACGGTGGGTATAAAGCTCTTACACAGTCACTGCCATAGATCGAGCACTCTGCAGATGTTCATTATAATTATTGCTGTTATTAGCTACCACCTTGGGTATGTGATGCTGTTGGACTTCCTATGAAAGACTTCAAGATTTTTAAATCCAAATTTAGTGAGAATATGTCTATGACACGAGCATCAGGTCTGTTGGTCACAGTGAGCCTCTATCCTTAAGGGTGAGCTAGAAGTTTCCTCTAGGTCATTGTTAGCCGCCATGGAATTTTCATCCTTTTTACATCGATCGCCATGGCAATCAGATATTTACCAATGCTCCCCATCTCCACAACCTCTATATGAGGTCAGTTTATTCACGAAAACCATAGTGTAGCAATGTACAAGAAGTCAGAAGGCCAGAGTTTGGGCTCTTTCCATGGCAATAACCAGTTGTGTGGGGGAGAGTTTTATCTATCATCTCTGCCTCTTGGTTTCCACAACTATAAAGTGAGGATCGTTTTTCATGTTCTATTCACTTCACCAGGTTGTGGAAAATTGAAAACACGAATGTGAAGGTATGTTGGCTTCTAAAGGGTGAAGATGAAATGTAAGAGATCATTGTTGGCTGGTCATCTATATTCTGCCATCTGCGTGTCCTAGAATGCATGAACCCAACAGAGTCTAACACAGTAATGTCTAGAATGCAGGAAGTACATCTACCGAAGACTGCTTAAACAAGCCTCATATCGGAAACAGCATGTTTTTACAACTAGGCACTTCATATATATTGTTGATAATACTGGGTCCCTGAATCAGTTTAAAGCTCTTCAGTATAAACTCTAGCGTCTATCAGTAAACTGATCATGGCTGCCCCATACTACATACACTTAGCAAATGAAAAGCCTTCCATCCTAAAACAAGAAACTGACGGAGCACACTTTCTGGCAGGTTTATAGTATTTGCATCTGAATTTTACTTTTATTTTTTAAGATTTTCTTTTTTTTTTTTTTTTGACAGAGAGAGATCACAAGTGGGCAGAGAGGCAGGCAGAGAGAGGGGGGAAGCAGGATCCCTGCTGAGCAGAGAGCCCGAAGCAGGGCTCGATCCCAGGACCCTGGGATCATGACCCGAGCCAAAAGCAGAAGCTTTAACCCACTGAGCCACCCAGGCACCCCTGCATCTGAATTTTAAATGTCTCTTTTCATCAAGGAATGGTAAGGGACAAATAAATTTTCAGTTTGTTTCTTTTTAAGAATACAATTGTTAAGTATTAAACAATTTTGTGTTTCCTGACTCTACGGAGAAACTCCCTAGAACCATAGCCAAGCCAGTTAAAAACTTTGCAGCAGCAGGAAATGGCTGTGAATATTTTCTTTGGACCGCTATTAGGACTGGGCTCACACCTACTGCTACTGTTATCTGATGCATGGTCCCAACAGAAATGATGTTCACAAAGTAAATTGTAAACAGTTTATTTGCAACAAGCATTTCCTGCTGCTAAAGACTTTTGAGCACCCTGTTTCATATCCTTGGGCAATTTGGAAATGATTAATCACCACTCCTGCTTAAAGAATGCAAATCTAGGCAACTAGGGAAAATACATTTATTGATATTAATGGGATTTATTTCAGACTTCTTTTTAAAGGGTGCAGTCCCCATAGGACTGAGAGCTGAGCTCTCAGGATCTTTGTTCACAGGAAATCACTATGACCTTCTCTTCATGCCTTTGCTCATACTGTTCCCTCAGCCTGGATGTCCCCATTCTCCCACTATTTCTTTGTCAATGTCCTTCCATACACCCCTTGGTCTGTGGTGTCTCCTTCCCACCCCAGCCCCAAACCAACTGCTCTTCCTTTGCGATGTCAGAACCATGCCCCTCTCTGCAGTAGCTCTTCTGCTTTGCTTTTAACTCCTCATCTCCCATAGGATATTCTGTTTCTTGAAGGACATGACCCCATCATTCAGATTTTTATCTTTTTCTCTCTCAAAACGCATGCATATACAGCACCTACATGACTCTTTGCCCATAGTGAACACAAAATAAATATCAACCCACAGAATCCTAACAGTCATAACATACTCCTTCAATAAGCATCTATTAAGTACTTTCTATGTGCAATATTATGCTGGACTCTGCAACTGGAAGGGGATAACACGGATAAATAAGACCCAGTCCGACGGAGGAGACAGTCATGCCAATAAAAATTATATTTGGTAAATGCTCAGATCAAAATGTACAAGATAAAATGGGTACACAAGAAAGGGAGAGACTTGCTCTATGGGGGCCGGGGGGCGGGGGTGTGGTCCAGGCTTCACAGAAGAGGTGAACCTTGGTCTTCAACTAAAAGCACGAAAGGAATTCACCTGAAGCAAGGGTGTGATAAGTCTGGAAGTCATTAAAGGAAAAGGGAATCATTTATGAAAAAAGTCCTAACTGTGGTAAGAATGATGAGGGTGACGAGGACAGGAGCCTGGGCATGCAGTGGTAATACAGGGGGATGGGCTGGAGAGAGATGGAGCCAGATTGGAGTTCACCTTGACCCAGCAGGCAGGAGACCTGCCAGGTTTTGCAGCAGGAGAGAAAGTGGGCCAGAGCTGGGTTTTCGGATGATCATGCTGGTGGCTGGTAGCTTCGTGGGCCATAGCTTCTGGCCCTGGTTTTCCTTTCCTGCCCTCAGCCCTGGGGCTTCACTGCTCACTGGGGAATTTAGAACAGATGATGGTGAGTTCTGAGGAATTGTTAATTCCCTTTAATGGCATTTTTTTCAGTCCAAAGCAGTCACATTCTGAGAATATAAATTTACTTCTGCATACTTTCACGTAGATAATCAGAGTAAAATAAATGTTGTTAATTAGTGTTGGTCTTAAAGACTAACAGAATTTAATCCCCACCCCACCCCCACCAATGGAATAGCATTGCCTTCATAAGGAGTCAGAGAGGAAGGGCATGGGGCAAGTGAAATGTATGAATAAAGCAATCACAGTAGTTTAATTAAGTGAAACTCAGCCAGCTCCTGTGAATGTGACCCCACAGACTTATTTTGTTTGTATTTCAAATCATCCTTTCTTGAAAAAGGGAAGAAGCGTGCCTAATAAGAATCTTCCTACATTCCTCACGCCCCCCCACCACCAGCCCCCCACACCCCCACACCCCCGCCCAATACACACAGTTTTAGGCAAGCTTGATCTAAATGGAATCATTTTCCAGATCATCAGTAAGAGACAGCCGGAGCAGTTGACAGTGACCCTCTGAGTCTTTCTAACAGCCCTCAAAATGCTTCACAGAGCCTATAGGGAGTAGAACTATCCTAAAGCCTCAGGAAAGGAGGAGTCAGGGTGGGGAAATGCTCTAATTCTCAATTGGTTTTACCACCCTTTGTTTAGTCTTAAAGAGCAGGGACGGGCCTGGCTAGAAGCTAAGAACACTAATTTCTCAAATACCAGGCTCTATTTTGAGGGACCATAACCTTTAGCAGCCCAGAATGGGAAGATCTCTTTCCAAATAGCCACTATTTCCTTTTTCCAGTCCTTTGAGGGGAAACAATTAGCCTGTTCATTTCAACCCTTGACTCATCCCTGGCCAGTGAGACCAACAGTTCAAATCTGGGCTTGGGAACAGGACCTCCCAGGTTCTGTTTGGGGCATGTGATGTACTCTCTCTAGGCCTGAGCCTCTCGTCTGTAAATGAAAGTAAAAAAAGCATCTACCTTGGGGCTCCTGGGGGGCTCAGGCAGCTGAGCCTCTGACTCTTGGTTTTGGCTCAGGTCATGATCGCAGAGTCATGAGATTGAGCCCTACATCAAGCCCCATGTCGGGTTCCAAGCTCAGTGCCGAGTCTGTTCGAGATTCTCACTCTCCCGCTCCCTCTGCCCCTCTTCCTGCTCGCTCTCTCTCTAAAATAAAAAAATAAAATCTTTTTTTTTTTTTTTTTAAGTTGTGAGGATGAAGTAAAATAATGGCTGTGTCTGGCACTGAATAAGACCTTCATAAATGTTAGCGTCATCAGCAAGTGTCAACAAAGCCTTCTTACCTATTGTCTCCTATCTGGGAATACGAATTCGTGGGAATTGATTCATCACATACCTTTAGAAATAGAGTTGCAGAATCTGGGTTGCCAAACGTCAAAGAACATCAAATCCAATGTTTCTACTCTTCAAAGGAAGAGACTGATGTTCCGTGATCTGTCCTAGAGCTCTACCTCTTTTGCAGTCAAACTGGGACCAGGACCCAAGGTCCGCAGTTCTAATTAAAAGCTTTTCCACCATGTCATGCTTTCCTCTGTAAGGATCTGAAACCTCTCAGCCTTGCTGAGCACCTGAGAAGCTAATAGACAGTTTACAGAGCTCCCAGACCATGCTCCACCTTGGGTTAGGGTGACCAGCTGTCTGAGTTTTTCCAAAATGGAGGGTTTCCTGAATCATAGGACTTGAAGTTCTAAAACCTGGACAGTCCCAGGTAAACTCAACAGTTTTTCAGCTTACTTAAGGCAGACCCTCAAAAAGTATTATTATTTTTTTCTTTCTTTTCTTTTCTTCTTTCTTTATTTTATTTTTTTTTTGTTTTGTTTTGTTTTGTATTTGTTTTTGCTTTTTGGGGTTTTTTGCACCTCCAAAGTCCTTTATTGCTCTGGCAAAGCCAGGAGATGCCCTTGGAGTGGGGTCCCAGTCCCAGTTTGGAGTCTCCAGGTTTATGGCACCCCTGCCCCTGTTCCTGACTGGGACAGGCAACCTCCTCTGATAGGCTACTCAGTTCGCTCCCTCAGGTGTTCCCAGCCCTCCTTGGAGGTTTTGCAGTCCTTAGAGGGAGCCACTAACGGACCCGACATCACTGAAATAATGCCTGAATTCCAGGTGTCACAGACGGGAGTTAAACTTCGGAGGGGCTGGGAGCTAGGGTATCATTGGACCAGTCTGCTCACACACATACTGGCTGAACTGGTAGTACAGGGCTGGAGGAACTACCTCTTCCGCCTTCTGAAGGACAGCCTGGCTCTTGTCACTTGGTCCCAGCAACTCCTGGTCATATACCAAATAGATGGCACCCCTAGCCACACTGCCTATGATGAGGAACCTCATCACTGACCAAACTCAGGGCACCATGGTCACTCAGCACGGCAAGTGGGCAAGGACACTTGACTTGCCCAGGAGAATGAATGTCTCCTGAGAACAGAGTTCTCCGTGTGAAGGTGACTGGCCTAGGAGAGGAAGACATATGAGGAAGGGAAAAAGGAAGGGTCTGGCCCCTTTGTCAACAATAGGAAGTCTGGTTTGCCAGAGAATTATATCTTCTTGGTGAAAAGGACGGTGTCTCAAAATGGATCCTCAGTGAGAAAAGAAAAATCAAAAAGTAAAAATGAACCACATCTTTTTTTTTCCCCTTTTATCTAAAGGAAGAACGCCAAAGGTTAGCTAATAAAAGCCACAAACAGGTACAGGCTAGCCCTGGTTCATTTTCCCTCAGGCCCCTATCCTGGCTGAGGGCTTGGAGTGAGGCTAGAGCTCCCTCTCAGACATGCCCCTATTCTGGGGCAAAGAAACACGACCTGAGTCTACACCTCTAAGGGCTGCATGGAATGGGGGACCCTAATGGAAAAGAATGTTACCGACATGAAGAGGTAACACCCTGTGAGATGGGAAGACAGAAGAAAAACTACAGCCACTAGCCAGCTACTTTCAGAATAATTGAAGGATTCTTATACTGTGCGTCACAGGCAACCCAGAAGGACAGTCAGGAACCACAAAGTCATATTTGAGGGCCCAAGACTTTGCTATGCACAAACATCTACCACTGTCCCTCCAAAACAGAATGGTAATTCCTGAAATCTAGTGCTTCATTAAACTAGTAAAATAAGTGCCTTTCTGCCCCAACTTCCTTAAAATTGCATATTGGCAATATGGTCTTTGCTCAGTGAATTAAACCTTGAAACATATGGAAGAAATGTTTTCCCTTTTTAGTAATAATAGTTTAGTGCACAAACTCCACCTGTTGGTAAAAGGTAATAAACATGCCCACTGTTCATTTCCAATTCCTTTTTGGAAAGTTCCCACTTCTGCCAGACACTCTTTCAGGTGATCTTGGGTAAATCACAGCCCCTCTCTGGACCCGAGCCTTCTCTTGGACTTGGTGAGTTTAAAAGCTCCTTTCTGTTCTTCCATTCTATGCTATGACAACATAGTAACATAGATATATTGCCTATACTCCCAATAGCTTTAAGGTTCTGAGCAGTCTTAGACTGTACTTAGAACTGGTCATGAGAAACAGACCCAGAGCAAGGTGACTGGAACAGGTGCCTTAAGACTCTGAAAGTGGGAGTTTAGGAGTCCAGAGACAGACTTGCCCAAATTAACCAGACCAACCTACAAACACCAGATATATATCAAGGGGGGAAAGAGGTTACCATCCACCTGGTCCTCAGTCAATAGCTTTACTGGTTTCTGTTGCTAATTCATGCATAAGTTATTCCTGCAGCTGAACCAAGATCACTGAACCTGAAAGCACAAGGTTCATATGCCCAGTGATGAAACTTGGCAGCAAGGCTGGGATCTCCTTCCTCAACAGGGCTGTGCCATAGATACCTTCAGCATAATATCAACTAGCTATAAATATACCTGTTGTTCATTCCCACCCCCATCAATCGCATACTTTTCCCTATCTGCCACTAGTATTCTGCCACTATTGCCTAATTACATATGCTAAGCAGGCCAAAGTGTAGTAGACAAAATTTAATAGTAGATGGACCCTTCCTGAAAGACACCTTTCATTTTTCCCTGAACACCCTGACATGGTTTTTGCTCTACCAGTTACCTCCTGCTGCTCCATGGTCAACAGGCTACCACAACCTGGGCACCCCAGCTATAACCGCCCCTTCCATGTTATTATTCTCTAGACCTTTCTGGAACCATGTTCTTTCTTTGGAGTTTCATCTCTCTCTCTCTCTCTCTCTCTCTCTCCTATTTTTTTAGGGCCTTTGCTGCCAACAAGCTAATGAATCTTAGTTAATTTAAGAGCTAGAAAGGGATTCTTATACTTTTTCACTTTATGTCCTTCACTTTATTTTTTTAAGATCTGTCCATCCACTTAGAAAGAGAAAAAACACTCATGTGGGGGAGGGGCAGAGGCAGAGGTAAAGGGAGAGAGGCAGATTCCCCAAAGAGCTGGAACCTGACCCAGGGCCGATCCCACAACCCTGAGATCATGACCTCAGCCAAAACCAAGAGTCAGACACCCAACCGACAGAGCCATCCAGGTCTGTCCTTCACCTTGGTAGGACAAAGCAGTTATATAACAGTGGAAACAATGTCTCATCTAAAAAGTTCTTCTAGGGACACTTGGGTGGCTTAGTAGGTTAAGCCACTGCCTTCAGCTCAGGTCATGATCCCAGGGTCCTGGGATCGAGTCCCACATCAGGCTCCTTCCTTAGTGAGAAGCCTCCTTCTCTCTCTGCCTCTGCCTGCCACTCTGCCTACTTGTGTTCTCTCTCTCTCTCTCTTTCTCTCTCTGACAAATAAATAAATAAATTCTTTTTAAAAAATAAATAAATAAAATAAGGCTGAGATTCCAGATATGCTAGCATTTTTTATCTGATGTCCTCAGTCTGTCTCTTATAATAACTTATTTTGAGGTACGCCATCAAGCAAGAAAAATCTCCTAAGTCTTCACAACATTCTCTGGTGGAATTCTTGTCTCTCCAGAGGAGATCTATGATGTAAAATAGTGCCTGGCTCCCATTGCTTTTATCTGGAGGGTCAGTCACTGTACTATAGCAACACTGAGTAATAATCATCTTTCATATCTGCTTGAGCATACTTCTCTAGATCATATCCCTGGAGTCAATAAGCCTAAGGACTTCCGAGGACATTTCCAGCCAGCTGAGCTGAACATTTCCCAGACTGTCAAATGAAGTTGTAAGATACCAGGACAATTTGAATAAATAATTGTGGACAAATAATTTCTGGCTCCCTAAGCCATGACGGCAGAACAGGATCTCAGTGCTCCCTCCCCAGCTCCTTGAGGCATTCTCTTAGCCACCAGGGTCCCAGCAGCCAGATGCCAGGCTGATACTGTTGAGAATACTGCCCTTTGTTTCAGTTGGAAAGAAGTTTGGCAAATTTGCAAGTGCTGTGGTATGAAAGAGAAAGCAGAGTCTGGCTTCAGAGGGTTTGGGGACATTTATCAGTAAGAAAGACACTAGCTTATGTCTTGGAACAAGTTGTTTTGGTTTTCTTTCCCCCTCTGTATACGAAGTACTAATGAATTACTTCTAAGGAAGAGTATGAGACTGGGGAGAGTGACAGGGAAACCATTTGTTCCTTTTGTCCTTTTCTATCCCCACTTCAGACTTCCTTTATTCTTGTTCCTTAGAGATAGGAAAATTACTTCATATAAATCTAAAAGAAACGTTCAAAAGATAGATACAAGTATTTTGTAGAAAGTCTCCTTCAATGATTATACAAAATATGAGAACGCTATGCAAATGATCCAGAAGTCAGGGCAAGGGAAGAATCCGGTTCGTAGCAGGATTTGTTACCAACTAAAAATCTATGAGCCAAGAGGCCAAGAGATTAGCACAATATGGGAGCTGGGGTGGAGAGTGCCAGTGGGTTGCTGTGGTCATGAGCAAAAAATAGAATCAAAAGGTCAAATATAACAGGAAGGAGTGAGCAGCTCCCAGGGGTCAGGACAGGTGAGGGTTAGGATTCCGGAGGTCAGGGCCATCCAGGGAGGAGCACTAGGGAGTAGAGACCCCACCCCAAGTCAAAGGCTCCATTGCACTTTACTTACAAATCCTGCCTTGGTAGAACCCAACCTGGGAGTTAAGCCAGTGAGCCAATGGATATTTCCAATAAAAGAAAGAACAGGAAACCAAGGGGAAAAAAAAAAAAAAAACTAAACTCCCGAGGCAGACCAGACATTTAACATACTCAATTTTCACAACTCCTTGAGAGATAATGTAGGTCATCTTTTCCAGTTGCTTCACACCTTTTACACATTTTGCTATGTTTGGACAGTTCCCTGCCTTAAGAGTTCTGCCTCCCTAAAGTCGGAAAATTTGCTCCCCTGAAGACCTTGGCAGCTAGAACACAGGCATAGAGCCTAAGATCTGCCATTAACATGTGCCCAGGCAACAGTCTAATAGGAAGTGATGAACCAGAGGAAGGAAGTGATGCCTGGGACCAATCTGTTGATAAGGGTGGCGGCCGAGGCATCCAGTTTTCTAGGGTTCCGGATGGATTCCTGGCCCAGAAATATCAGTGCTGGCAGAATTCCAGCAGAGCTGAGCTCCTGGCCACTGACCTGTGCTCTGAGGGAAAGAAGGCTCAGCAGCTTCCTTATCGGGTCACCCCTGCAGCGCTTTCAGGCCTTGACCCCAGAAGCTTAACTTCAAGCCTGCTTCCCTCCCTCTCAACTGCCCTGTGAGCCACCCGATATCCGTCCTGCTTAATCAGCTAGAGTCAGCTGCTGGTGCTTATAATCAGGAGCCCTGAGTGTCTAGAGTTAAGGATTGCTGCCATCCCTTTTTAGCGGAGACCAAAGAGGAGGAGGAGAACCTGAGATACAAGAAGCTAAGATACCTGCCCAAGGACATATAGCTTATACGTAGCAGAGGCAGAATTTGAACCCAAGACTGTCTGACCACAAAGCTGGTGTTGCTTGCAATTTATTAGAAAAAGATCAAAGGGAAAGTACGTTAGGTGGGGTGCGGTACGGAATGGTCCTGGTAATATCCTGCAACTCCACCTACCTTCGGAGTTGGGACGCCTTTTTGTCTTTGTTGTGCTCTGTTCCTTTCTGACTTAACTGTGCCAATAAACAGATGGGTGATACTAAAGATAAGCTAGCACGGCTGATTCCCATTGCTACCTTCAGATATTGTCGTTCACAGTTTGTAAGGGGTGGGACCACTGTCTGTAGATTGCTGAGGAGGTGGCCAACTGTTTGGGTTTTGTTTACCACTGCTTTTGATGAGTCACAGAGAATTATGCATTATTCATAAACTGGAGGTTTGAAGAAAGTTCCCGCGTACACAATTTCTGCTCCTTGGCTCCTCCAATCCAGGACTGATATAAATAGCAGCAGGTAATGGAGAATACAACCCAACCTATGCTTTCATACTGCATGAACTAACACCCCGGGGAACTGGAAAGAGAGGCTGGAAGGGTGAGTTTTAATTCAGAGTCCTGCCACATGTACTAAAAAATGATAGCAGGGCATAGGCATAGATACACAACAAATTATCAATAATCTTGGGCACCTGAAAATTCCAATATCCCTTAAGGTGAATAAATGAAAAAGAAATAGGTCTCAGGCAAGTGCTAGGAGTCTGAACAGTTCCAACAAAAATGGGAAGTAGCAGAAATCTGTCCTAAAGATGTAAACCCCCATTCTTTCCTTTTTTTCTTTTTAAGGATTTTATTGGTTTCTTTGACACAGAGAGAGAGAGAGAGAGAGAGAGAGAACACAATCGGGGGGAGCGAAAGGCAAAGGGAGAGGAATAAGCAGACCCCCTGCTGATCAGGGAGCAAGATGATGGGCTCAATACCAAGACCTTGAAATTATGACCTGAGCAGAAGGCAGCAGCTTACCGACAGAGCCACCCAAGAGCCCCCCAACTTTTTTTTTTTTAAAGATCTTTACTTATTTACTTGACAGAGAGAGAGAGAGCAGGAACAAGCACAAGTAGGCGGAGAGGTGGGGTGAGGGGAAGAAGTGTCCCCTCTGGGCAGGGAACTAAACCATGTGGAGCTTAATCCCAGGACCCTCGGATCATGACCCAAGCCCAAGGCATGCGCTTAACCAACTGAGCCACCCATGCGCCCCTAGGTGCCCCCTCCTCCTTTATTTCTAAGGTGTTCTCAATCCCGCCTCTTCTCAAACAGCTGAATTAAGTTCTCTCTCTCCAAACTCCATTCAACAACCTACTCATTCTCCGTCAAACCAAGATCCAAAAGACAGCTGCTTAAAGAACTACTCCCTCCACAGTCATTTGCACTTGAACCCAATCAAAATCTCAACTAAAAGGGTTGCATTTTGTGGTGGATATCAGTTGTACTTGACCAAAAACTCACTTTTTGTATCTTACGCCAAAAAAAACACAATATTTGATTTATTACATCAAGAACAGGTAACATATATTGTGGTGGTTCAGTTTGATGAGTCAAGTTGACTGCGGCAGGAGGTTAAGCAGTATTTCTGGGTGTGTGAGGGTGCTCCTGGGTGAGATTAGCATTTGAATCAGTAGACTGAGGAAAGCAGATGGCCCTCCCCCTTATGGGTGGACCACTTGAAGGCATGAGTGGAGTAGAAGGCTTCTTAGAAAGAATTCTTACTCTCTGCCTGCTTTTCTTTGATCTGGGGCATCAGTCTTCTGCCTTCAAATTCATACTAGAAATATATTGTTGACTCTCCTGGGTCTCTCGCTTCCCAACCACAGATCTTGGGACCTCTCACTCTACATAGTCCTATGAACCAATTCCTTAGATTTCCCTGGAGAACCTAAACTAATGCATGCATGCATTCATTATAGTACTAGAAAATAATGGATACTCATGGACTTACCACCCAACCCAAGAAGTAGACGGCTATTGTTCTCCTTTTTCCTATTCTCCAGCCTCCTTGCCAGTTGTCCAGAAATGTCTTGAACACTTTTAACGTTTTGATAGTTCCCCACTCTAGATCCTGCCTTCTCAACAATAAAGGAAAAGGAAATAAATAAAAGATTGTACTTCCCAGTCCTCCTTGTGCTAGGGTGTCTAGGGGGCTTGAGACTCTGCCAATCAGATGCACCCATGTTGGACTGATGGGGAACTAAAGTTTGTGGTTTTAAAAAAATTAACATATAATGTATTATTTGTTTCAGGGGTACAGGTCTGTGATTCATCAGTCTTACACAATTCACAGCGCTCACCGAAGCACATGCCCTACCCAAGATCCTTTACCCAGCTACCCCATCCCTCCCACTTCCCTCCTCTCCAGCAACCTTCAGTTTGTTTCCTGAGATTAAGAGTCTCTTATGGTTTATCTCCCTCTCTGGTTTCGTCTTGTTTCATTTTTCCCTCCCTTCCCTTAGGATCCTCTGTCTTGTTTCTCAAATTCCTTATATCAGTGAGATCGTATGATAATTATCTTTCTCTAATTGACTTATTTCATTTAGCATAAAACCCTGTAGGTCCATCTGCATCCTTGCCAATGGAAAGATAGCATTTTTTATGGCTGACTAGTATTTCACTATATATGTATATACCATATCTTCTTTATCCATTTATCTGTTGATGAACATCTGGGCTCTTTCCATAGTTTGGCTATCGTGGACATTGCTGCTATAAACACTGGGGCGCACGTGCCCCTTCAGATCACTATACTTGTATCTTTGGGGTAAATACACAATAGTGTAATTGCTGGGTCATAAGGTAGCTCTATTTTCAACTTTCTGAGGAACCTCCATATAGTTTTCCAGAGTGGCTGCACCAGCTTGCATTTCCACAAACAGTGTAGGAAGGGGAACTAAAGTTTATACAGGAAAGAGCCAGGGCATATTTCTATTCATATTTTTAGCATGAACTGGAACCAGCACTTTGGTGGCTTCCTGATCATAGCAGATGCTATAGCTCCCTTGGAAGGTTATTTTGGAATGTGGAAGTACACACTGGGGTTATTCCTGGAGGATTACCTAGAATCGGTTTCTTTAACCTTTGTAACAATTCTTTAAGCTCTTTGTCCCTTAGCAAATTTTTTTCTGCTTAAAATAACCAGAATAAATTCATTGACCACGTCTAAGGAACTCTGGCTAAAACAAAAACTGAACCGTAAGTGATTGCAAACAGCAGACTTCAAGGACATGAAGCTTAGATTGGCTCTCTGACCTTGCCAGGTTTGAAGTTTTGGGGTATTACTAAGTGATGGGACACTAGTAACCCGTGATACGTAAGGTAGGAAAACAGCAACTTAAATGATTACCTTTTGTCATTTGGAATAAAGTATCTACTGAAGCCAAACTTTTGCTTTCCCTTTTGATTGCTTCCCTATAGACATCATTATGTGGTGCTAAGGAATAAAAGAGGCATGGGTTGAGAAAGCTCCCTCTGTTGCCATCGGTGAGCTTCTAAAAGGAAAGACAGGCTTTAAAGAATTTAAATTCTCAGACCAAGACATCATTAAAGTTTCTAGGAGTCCTCTAAAATAATTTTTTATCTCATAGTCACAAAACTGGCATGGCCAAAAAGCAAATGCAGAGCCAGATTGAGCTAGCAACTGAATTTCACTGTGGGCTGCACCATACCCTCACTACATAGCTCATGTGAAAGTCAGGAGATTATTTGGGAAAGAAGGAACCACAAAAATTGGAAAGAGAGAATTTGGGAAGATCTAGATGATTCTGAGTACCCTAAAACCTCACTGCATCTTCCTTACTGAAAAAAGCCGTCCCTCTTCTGTAGTGGAAGATGCTGGTCTGGCCCCTGCTTGAAGACTTTATATTGACCTCATCTGAGACAGCTGTCTCATACAGGACTTCTGGCTCTCCCCCTGCCCTACACCTGTGACCTTTCATTTCCACCTCACTTAAAACTAGCTCCAGATCAAGCATGC
This sequence comes from Mustela erminea, assembly GCF_009829155.1. NCBI lineage: Eukaryota > Metazoa > Chordata > Mammalia > Carnivora > Mustelidae > Mustela > Mustela erminea. The sequence goes on from NC_045620.1 coordinate 109,769,437, forward strand.
CCCCCGCTCCCGGGGGGCCCAATTTAAAGTCAAACATGGAAAGGAAAGATTCACATGCCATAAGAATTGCAAGATTTTGCTAAAACTAATACTGACAAAAATCTGGAGACTATACTGGGTATTCCACCAGAGACATAATTTTATGGACCAAATTATTGGCCTGGATACACTACACCAGAGATTCTGGATTCATTTTTCTTAGCCTGAGGCAATTACTAACTTGGTTAGTTGACTGAAATCTGGATCGTACTATGGCCTATTGCTGAAGGAAGCTGAAATGTGTGACTCCAGAGGTTCAGAGAGATAAGAAAGCTGGAATGGTTTTCTCACATACGACATCTAACATATACCCAAGCTAAGCCTGAAGAACACTCCCTTTTCTAAGGCATTGAGGAAAACATTAATGAAGAGAGAACCAGGATCTTGAAGAGTACTTCACTGAACTTCTTCTGTACTCCAGAGATGAAGGTAGGAGATATTGCTATTTAAAATAGTTGTCTGGGGTGCCTGGTGGCTGAGCCAGTTAAGTGTCTGCCTTCAGCTCAGGTCTTGATCTCAGGGTCCTGGGATCTATCCTTACATCAGGCTCCCTCCTCAGTGGAGAGTCTGCTTCTCCCTCTCCCCCTCTTCACTGCTCATGCTCCCTTTCTCACACACACTCTCTCTCAAACAAATAAAACTTTAAAATTAATGAATTTTTTAAAATAAAATAAAATAATTCCCTGATTTCAGTAGGGTTGGTGGACACCCAGAAGTGCAGACATGACATAGTAGGATTTAGCTTCCAGAAACAGAGGGGATGTGGTTATTATAATAGCACCTGGCTGGCTTAGTTGGTGGAGCATGGGACTCTTGATCTTGAGGTCCTGAGTTCAAGTGTTAGGTATAGAGCTTACTTAAAAAAAAAAAAAATAGAATAATTTTACTTGCAGGGATATTTTGGTAATGGCTAATTTATCATTATGTTTCCTTTTTTTTAATTTGTTTTTATTTATTTATTCAACAGAGGGAAAGAGGGATCACAAGCAGGCAGACAGGCAAGCAGAGAGAGAGGGGGAAGCCGGCTCCCTGCCAAGCAGAGAGCCCAATGCGGGGCTCAATCCCAGGACCCTGAGATCATAATCTGAGTTGAAGGCAGAGGCTTGACCCACTGAGCCACCCAGGTGCCATGATCATGATGTTTCTAAAAGTGAACTAGATGGGCAGCCTATGAAGAATGTACTTGACCTGTATAACTGAAAATAAACCTACACTTAAGTAATTATATCTAACTTAAATCATCACTAGAGAGTCATGGCCTATCTTTCAAGATCTATACTCTCAATTCAGTAAATGAAAGGGAGGAACGTGGAGGAAGGACATCATAAGAACCTACCTGAAAATCTTCCTCTACCCCTTCACCAAAAGTACCTGCATACACTTACCAAGATAATTGTATACTAGAGAAAGGGATACATCTATACTTTCACAAATTATTGGACATGACTTTGAATTTGTCCTAAACCCCAGTGACCCAGAACATCACTGTTTCTCTACACACACACACACACACACACACACACACAGAGCAGAGCCTTATCTAGGGGTATCCAGTGATAAATGAAGTTTGAGTCCAAATCCACTTCCTGATGGGCACAAAGTTTCTATCAATCCAACCCCTGGTAATTTGCCCCAGTTCCTGAATTACAGTATGAATGAATAATAAATTCAATAAAAGCAGAATCCTCAAATTGTCTTCCTGACCCAAAGTAAGCACTATTGGAACTGTCCCCTCCTTAAAAAAAAAAAAAAAAAAAGGTAAACCAAAAGCAATGCTATGTTTTTAAGAATTCTGGGACTCTTCTTGTCATCATCAAAGAAAATTAAGTGTGGTGATTTCCATTACATCCCCATTTAACTCACCTGCTTAACATGTGCAGTAAACCGATGGATATCAGAACTTGATAATGAATTATCAAAATCTGAATTAGTAACTTCTGTTGCAGCCCCTCTTCCTCTAGTTTGTCTGTCCTGGAGTAAATTGACACCATTCTGACCATCTAATATGCACTGATTATGTCTACAAATGCTTTATTTCTGGGGCACCTGAGTGACTCAGTCATTAAGCACCTGTCTTTGGCTTAGATCATGATCCCAGGGTTCTAGAATCAGGAATCAGCAGGAAACCTGCTTCTCCCTCTCCCACTCCCCCTGCTGTGATCCCTCACTTGCTGTCTCTCTTTGTCAAATAAATAAATAAAATATATTTTTTAAATGCTTTATTTCTCTATCCTAAAAACCCTAAAATACCAGAAGCAATTTGCTTTCACCTGACAGGTACATCACCCCATGTCCTGCCTCTGAGCTACATCAATTCTCTGTGTGTCTTTTACATGTGAGAAAAATGAACTTCTAGCTGTGTAGTATTGTTATTTCAGGTCTCCTGAACTACTGGCTAAACAAAATTCCCAGCAGAAATCCAGACAATGTCAAAATATGTACCATAGTCAATGAATGTGGAAAGAAGGACTGGGAGATATTTGAGCCTTTCCTATTTAATGCCCAAGAATCAGAATTTAGAATCTGATGGTCTTTCTCAAAGGCTGTTAAAAAGACTCTCTTAATTATAATAATCCACCTACTGGTGGTCCACATGCAGTCAAGTTAGTAGATGAATCAAACATTCTAAGTTAAAAAAAAAATCCATCAAAGTGGTGATTGGGCTGAATTGACCAGTTGTTCCATGAGACTAACAAGTCAATTCTAATCAACAGCCCTGAATAGATTCAGTCTGTGAAAGTCAAACAAAATAGCCTCCTTTCTACCTTTGATAAACAAAATAGCCTCCTTTCTACCATGCAATAGCAATTTTTTTTTAAGTTTGTTTTTGTTGTTGTTGTTTTTATGTAGATATAGCCACAAACCTATTCCTTTACTTCTGGTCTGGAACCAATACAGAATTAGCTGGTTTGACTGAAAGCTTAAGCTCTGTAGACCTCAGTAGTGAAAGAATAATAATACTACCTTCCCCATAAATTTCGGAGTTATGAAGATGAATGAAACCATATTGGGCCAATTTCCTATTTTATGTAAATCTAAGACAAAGTCAGAGTCACAAAGGATTAGAACCAAAGGCACTGTTTTTCAGATTCCCAGAAGAAAATCACTTTATCAACATAAACTTGGCACAATTTCGAAACACAACAACATCCATCTTATCAGCCCATTGACTGGTTGTAGTAAGTTGTGGTATTTTCCTTATTATTTTATGCCTGGAGCCACAGAAAGATTAATGTTACAACAGGTAAAACAGTGTGATATTTACAGCTTACTCTGGTGGTGAATACTAAAGTTCTTTCCTATCTCTAGCTTCCTGAAGACCACAGGAGAAGGTCACACATGTGCTGTGGAGAGAGTCCATGCACTTTCCATAATGTTCAGTCTGCAGATTAATGTCCATATTCAAGAGCAAGAAAGACAAGGAAAAACTGCCATCTGACATTAAAAGCCAGGGTATAGAGCAATGAATCAATTTAGAGTACATACTGTTTACGCATAAGAGAGAAGATCTGTACCCAGCTCTGGGTCAGAGACAAGCATTGATTTTATAGATTAGAAAGCAGCAGTGAAATATCACTTCCAAAGGGACCTGCTGGCTTCTGGATTTTCAAAATATCACCTCCATCAAAGAGTCTTGTTGAGAATGTCAGGTACAGGCTGGAGGCTACAAGAGCTACTAAGGCCCTTGAGAAGTTCTATTTCTGTGGCATCAGGGAAGAAGGGAGTGAATCCTAGGTGACACTATAACCTGAATATCATGGGACCCTTTCAGTGCTGGCAGCATAATGAACACCTGAACTGCAGGTTATTGAAGAGTCAGATATGCCATTCCAAAATATGCCACTTGACATATTGATTATTTTGAACCAAAGGCAATTGAAAAGTAGATATAAGAAAAGTTCTCTATCCTTCCCCTATTTGTCTAAAAGTAGGACCTAAGTTTTTAAAGATGCCCCTTTCCCTCTCATCAAAAAGACAGAAGTCAATCATTGGAGCCAACTCTAGACCCTTCTCAGCCTAGAGAAGAATCCATGTAACAAACTTTACTAACAAGCTGTTATTTTCCATTAGTTCCCCTGTATATTTGCCTTCCCACAATTTGCCCCCCTAGAAACTGAAAGTCCCTTTCCTTCGTCTTGTCACTCCTCTAAAAACGTATTGTCCTTTTGTTAAGATACTATATAAGCCCAGGGGCGCCTGGGTGGCTCAGTTCATGAAACGTCCAACTCTTGATTTTGGCTCAGGTCATAATCTCAGGGTCATGAGATTGAGCTCCACATCAGACTATGCACTGAGGGTAGAACAAGCTTAAGATTCTCTCTCTCTCTCTCTCTACCTCTCTGTCTACCCCTCTCCCCTGCTCACACACATGCACACTCTCTCTCTTAAAAAGAAAAAAAAAGTTTCCTTAGGAAAAAAAAAGATACTTACAAGCCCAAGTTCTAACCACCTCTTTGAGTTATTCATCTCTGAGTGCACCCATGTATATGCACAATGCACATATTAGTGAACTTCTCTTTGTTTTTCTGGGTTTTTTTTTAAAGATTCTATTTATTTATTTGACAGACAGAGATTACAAGTAGACAGAGAAGCATGCAGAGAGAGAGGAAGGGAAGCAGGCTCCCTGCTGAGCAGAGAGACCAATGTGATGCGGGGCTTGATCCCAGGACTCTGGGATCATGACCTGAGGTGGAGGCAGAGGCTTTAACCCACTGAGCCACCCAGGCACCCCATGTTTTTCTGCTGTTAATATTTCTTTTGTCAGTCTAATTTGCAAAGCTCCAGCCAGAGAATCTAGGTGAGTAGAGAGAAAGAGAGTTTCCTCCCCCATGCTTGAATTAGGCCACCAGGAAGACAGCTCTCATGTACATCTGAACAGTTACCACAAATCAGAAACTTGACTATGATTGAAGATACACATAGGGTAAAACATGAAGTCCTCAATGAATGCACAATCCAGTAGAGGAGAAAAACATGCAAGCTATCCATTAACATAGAGTTTTCAGGCTTCACCTATCTTCCCTGCTACATTGAAAATTCTGTTGACCAGTTGTTCCATGAGACTAACAAGTCAATTCTAATCAACAGCCCTGAGTAGATTCAGTCTGCCCAGTGGGTCCTCCCTCGCCCTTGGAGAAGTAGACAGCTTTCCCAGACAGTTCCAAGACTTGGAGATGCTGTCCTGGAAAAATGAAAAGTTAAAGGCCAAGGAGGGGATCTGCTTATAAAAGATACTGGGCAGATGTACCAATAAGTAGAGGACTGGAAAGGAGGAGAGAGATGGGGGAGGAGGTGGAGGAGAATGAGCACTTTGAATCTGGAGTGAATTGGAGAGGAAAGATAAAGGGTCTTAAGAAATGCTGTTGGGTGTTCTGGTCTTGATTCCTTTTTGTATTGTTTGGTAACTATAAGGTAAGATAAGGCTTCCTTTTCATTGTTTTGGGCTATTTGGGCTCTTTCTTCATATTCTGTGTCCTTATAGAGATTGGACCACGTGGGACCTGAGGATCACAACTCAAATTCTCCCTGGATTTACACCCTCTATATCTGAGCCCAGAGGGTACTTTTCACCAAGTTGCCAATGAACAATAGAGGTTGAACAGGCTTAAGCCATATGGTTATTTGTAGAAAACCAAAAAGCCAAGTAAACATTGAGAAAACAAGACCATAGTCAATGCTACAAAAAAATAAGCAAATGCATAGTGAGAGAGGCCAACCAGGGAACAAGTCTGGGCAGTAGAGCACCTTCTCAAACTGTAACCAAAGACAATCACCACCAGATATGGATTCTGGTGGCACCTGGATGGCTCAGTTGGTTAAGCATCTAACTCATGAGATCGAGCCCCATTTGGGATGCTCAGCAGGGAGTCTGCTTCAGTCCGTTTCCTTCCTCTCAAATAAATAAATCTTTTTTAAAAATGCAGATTCTGCTCATCATACCATTTAGGGTGGCTACAATGAAAGAAAAAAAGAAAGAGAAAAGGAAGGAAGGGAGGGAAGAAGAGAAAGAAAGAAGGAAGAAAGAAAGAAGGAAGGAAAGAAAGAGAGAGTTGGCAAAGATAGGAGGTGGAACCCTTGTGCACTATTAGTAGGAATGTAAAATGATGCAGTTACTATGGAAAACAATATGGCAGGTCATTGCACTTCTGAATATACCAAAAAGAAATGAAACAGGGTCTCAATGAGATATTTGTATACCCATGTTCTTATCAGTACTATTCACAATAACCAGGAGGTGGAAGCAACCCAGATGCCCACCCATAGAAGAATGGCTAAACGAGCTGTGATCTATCCATACAATGGAATATTGTTTAGCCTTAAAAAGAAGGAAATTCTGACACATGCTGCAACATGAATGAACCTTGAGGACATTGTGCTAAGTAAAATAAGCCAGTTACAAAAACATAAATATTGTATGATTCCACTTATATAAGGTACCTGGAATTCATGGAGAGGAAAAGTAGATTAGTGGTTAGCAAGGCCTGGGGGAATGGAGTGGGCAAGGAAATGGGAAGTGGTCTTTTAATGGATATAGTGTTCAGTTTTGCTAAAATAAAAGGAGATATGGAAATTGGTTGCACAACATTGTGAGTTTACTTAATACGACTGAACAGTACACTTAAAAATGGCAAGATGGAGGAAATCAAGATGGCGGAGGAGTAGCAAGCTGAGATGACATCAGGTCGCAGGAGTTCAGCTAGATATTACTATTAAATCACTCCAAACACCTACAAACCCAACAGGAAGAAGAAGAAGAGAAGAAGAGCAGCAATTCTAGAAACAGAAAATTGACCACTTTCTGAAAGGCAGGACAGGTGGAGAAGAATATGAAGCCATGGAAAGATAGACCGTGGGGGGAGGGGCTGGCTTCCAGTGAGCAGCGGAGCAGCAGAGCCCCAAATCAGAACTTTTAGAAGTCTGCTCCACTGAAGGACATCGTTCCAGAGGCTAAGCAGGGTTGGAGCCCTCATGGGGACAGTGTGGTCTCAGATCCCGCAGGGTCACAGAAGGATTGGGGGTGTCTGAGTGTAGCAGAGCTCACAGGTATTAGAGCAGGGAAGCTGGCTACAGAGACGGAGCCAAGAAGTGAGCTCTCAGCTCAGGGTTACTTTAAACCAAGGTCTGTGGCACAGTCGGGCCACTGCTCTTTAAGCAGGGATCCCACAAGTGGCAGATCTGGGGAGATTCACCTTCATCTGCTGGAAAAGCAGAGCAGCAGGATTCTGCTGGGTTTGGAGACTCCAAACAGGGCTGTGTGCCAGAGACAGAAATGCTCCATCACAGGCCGGGTGAGCTCGGAACATGGCCAGAGACCAGGGAGATGGGAGTGATTGAGCGTTTTTCTCCCAGGGTGCACTGAAGAGTGGGGCCCTGAGCTCTCCGCTCCTCTGGGTTGGAGATTGGGAGACTGCCATTTTCATTCCCATCCTCCAGAGCTCTACGGAAAGCGTTCAGGGAACAAACGCTCCGGAGAGCAAATCCGAGCAGAATACTTAGCCAGGCCCCTGGCAAGGGCAGTGCAATTTGGCCTCGGGCAAAGACATTTGAGAATCACTACAACAAGTCCCTCTCCCAGAAGATCAGCAAGAATATCCAGGCAAGTCCAAGCTCACTGATCAAGAACAGCAGAATCCCAGAGAAGGGGAAAACAAAACATGGAATTCATGGATTTCTGCCCATGATTCTTTAGTCCTGGAAAGCTAATTAAATATTTTTAATTTTATTTTTTTCTTATTTTTTTTAACTTTTCCTCTTTCCTCTCTTAATGATTTTTAACTACTTTATCTTTTTTTTAATTTTTTTTATAAACATATAATGTATTATTAGCCCCAGGGGTACAGGTCTGTGAATCGCCAGGTTTACACACTTCACAGCACTCACCATAGCACATACCCTCCCCAATGTCCACAACCCCACCACCCTCTCCCGACCTAACTAGTTTATCTTAACAATACCTTCCCCCCCCCAAATTTTTTTAAACCTTCATTATTATAGTCCTATTTTATCCTTCATTGTATCTAACTTTATTTTTTGTATACATATAGGGTTTTTTCTTCTAAAACATTTTGGGATACAGTTCCTTCTAATAGATCAAAATATACCCTAAATCTAGCACAGGGCTTTGTTCTAGTCTCCAGCCTAAGGAAAATCTCTCCACTTTCTTTTTCTTTCTTTTTCCAACCAACTTACCTTATCAATTTTTTGAATTGAATTTTTTTTAATTTTCATCTATAGTCATATTTCATCCTTTCTTTGTGTTTACCTTATTTTTGTATATATATAAGTTTTTCTTTCTTTAAAATTTTGGGAGGTAGTTTCTTCTAAGAGACCAAAATGCTCCCAAAGTAAAGTGGGTGGCTCTGTTTATTCACCAGTCTTATTTATACACACCCACCCACACACACAAACACACACACATACATTTTTTTAAATTTAAAAAAATTTTTAAACTTCTTTTTACCCCCTTTCTTCTCCCTCTGATTTGTGGTCTCTTCTGATTTGGTTAGCATACATTCTTCTGGGGACTTTGCCATATATATATATATATATATATATATATATATATATACATATGTATAATTTATTTGACAGACAGAGATCACAAGTAGGCAGAAAGGCAGACAGAGAGAGAGGAAGGGAAGCAGTCTCCCTGCTGAGCAGAGGGCCCAATGCGGGGCTTGATTCTAGAACCCTGGGATCATGACCTGAGCCAAAAGCAGAGAATTTAACCCACTGAGCCACCCAGACGCCCCTCATTCATATATTCTTATCTGGATGAAGTGAAAAGGTAGAAAAGCTCACCATAAAAAAAGAACAAGAGGCAGTCCTGAAGGCTAGGGACATAATCAATACAGACATTGGTAATATGTCAGCTCTAGAGTTCAGAATGACGAATCTCAAGGGGCTAGCTGGGCTCAAAAAAGGCATGGAAGATACTAGAGAAACCCTGTCTGGAGAAGTAAAAGACCTTTCTGGAGAAATAAAAGAACTAAAATCTAACAAAGTTGAAATCAAAAAAGCTATTAATGAGGTGCAATAAAAAAAAATGGGGGCTCTTACTGCTAGGATAAATGAGGCAGAAGAGAGAATTAGTGATATAGAAGACCAAATGATGGAGAATAAAGAAGCTGAGCAAAAGAGAGACAAAAAACTACTGGACCATGAGGGGAGAATTTGAGAAATAATTGATACCATAAGATGAAACAATATTAGAATAATTAGGATTCCAGAAGAAGAAGGGAGAGAGAGGGGGGCAGAAGGTATATTGGAGCAAATTATTGTAGAGAATTCCCCTAATGTTGCAAAGGGAACAGGCATCAAAATCCAGGAGGGGCAGAGAACCCTCCTCAAAATCAATAAGAATAGGTCCACACCCCATCATCTAATAGTAAAACTTACAAGTCTTAGTGACAAAGAGAAAATCCTGAAAGCAGCCCAGGACAAGAAGTCTGTAACATACAATGGTAAAAATATTAGATCGGCAACACACTTATCCACAGAGACCTGGCAGGCCAGAAGGAACTGGTATGATATATTCAGAGCACTAAATGAGAAAAACATGCATCCAAGAATACTATATCCAGTTAGGCTGTCATTGAAAATAGAAGGAGAAACAAAAAGCTTCCAGGACAAACAAAAACTAAAAGAATTTGTAAACACCAAACCAGCCCTACAGGAAGTATTGGAAGGGGTCCTCTAAGCAAACAGAGAACCTAAAAGTAGTAGACCAAAATGGAACAGAGACAATATACAATAATAATCACCTTACAGGCAATACAATGGCACTAGATTCTTACCTCTCAATAGTTACCCTGAAGGTAAGTGGGCTAAATGCCCCAATCAAAAGAAACAGGGTATCAGAATGGATAAAAAAACAAAACCCATCAATATGCTGTCTGCAAGAAACTCATTTTAGACTCAAAGACATCTCCATATTTAAAGTGAGGGGGTGGAAAACAATTTACCATGTTAATGAACATCAAAAGAGCTGGAGTGGCAATCCTTATATCAGATAAACTACATTTTAAGCCAAAGACTGTAATAAGAGATGAGGAAGGACACTGTATCATACTCGAAGGGTTTGTCCAACGATAAGATCTCACAGTTTTAAATATCAATGCCCCTAACATGGGTACAGCCAACTATATAAACCAATTAATAACAAAATCAAAGAAACACATCGACAATAATACAATAATAGTATGGGACTTTAACACACACCCCCTCACTGAAATGGACAGATCATCCAAGCAAAAGATCAACAAGGAAATAAAGACCTTAAATGACACATTGGACAAGATGGACATCACAGATATATTCAGAACATTTCATCCCAAAGCAAAAGAATACACATTCTTCTCTTGTGCACATGGAACATTCTCAAGAATAGATCACACCCTGGTCACAAATCAGGCCTCAACCAGTACCAAAAGACTGGGATCATTCCCCACATATTTTCAGACAACAATGCTCTGAAGCTAGAACTCAATCACAAGAGGAAAGTTGGAAAGAACCCAAATACATGGAGGCTAAAGAACATCCTACTAAAGAATGAATGGGTCAACCAGGAAATTAAAGAATTGAAAAAATTCATGGAAACAAATGAAAATGAAAACACAACTGCTCAAAATCTGTGGATCACAGACATATAGATATGTATATATATAGCAATACAAGTCTTGTTTCTTTCTCAAGAAACAAGAAAGGTCTCAAATACACAACCTAGCCCTACACCTAAAGGAACAGGAGAAAGAAAAGTAAAGAAAGCCTAAAGCCAGCAGGAGAAGAGAAATAATAAAGATCAGAGCAGAAATCAATGAAATAGAAACCAAAACAAAACAAAACAAACAAACAAACAAAAAACCAGTAGAACAAATCAATGAAACTAGGAGCTGACTCTTTGAAAGACTTAATAAGATTTATAACCCCCTAGTCAGACTTACTAAAAAGAAAAGAGAAAGGACCCAAATTAATAAAATCATGAATGATAGAAGAGAGATCACAACCAACACCAAAGAAATACAAACACCTATAAGAACATATTATGAGCAAATATATACCAGCAAATTTGACAATCCAGAAGAAATGGATGCATTCCTAGAGACATATAAATTACCAAAACTGAACCAGGAAGAAATAGAAAACCTGAATAGACCCATAACCAGTAAGGAGATTGAAGCAGTCATCAAAAATCTCCCAACAGACAAGAGCCCAGGGCCAGATGGCTTCCCAGGGGAATTCTACCAAACATTTAAAGAAGAATTAATACCTATTCTCCTGAAACTGTTCCAAAACATAAAAATGGAAGGAAAACTTCCAAACTCATTTTATGAGGCCAGCATTACCTTGATCCCAAAACCAGACAAAGACCCCACCAAAAAAGAGAGGCGCCTGGGTGGCTCAGTGGGTTAAAGCCTCTGCTTGCAGCTCAGGTCATGATCCCAGGGTCCTGGGGTCGAGCCCCGCATCGGGCTCTCTGCTCTGCAGGGAGTCTCCTTCCTCCTCTCTCTCCACCTGCCTCTCTGCCTACTTGTGATCTCTGTCTGTCAAATAAATAAATAAAATCTTAAAAAAAAAAAAAAAGACCCTACCAAAAAAGAGAATTACAGACCAATTTCCTTGGTGAACACAGATGTAAAAATTCTCACCAAAATACTAGCCAATAGGATCCAACAGTACATTAAAATGATTATTCACCCCAACCAAGTAGGATTTATTCCTGGGCTGCAAGTATGGTTCAACATCTGCAAATCAATCAATATGATAAAATACATTAATAAAAGAAAGAACAAGAACCATATGATACTCTCAACAGATGCTGAAAAAGCATTTGACAAAGTACTACATCCTTTCTTGATCAAAACTCTTCAAAGTATAGGAATAGAGGGTACATACCTCAATATCATCAAAGCCATCTATGAAAACCCACAGTGAATATCATTCTCAATGGAGAAAAACTGAAAACTTTTATGCTAAGGTCAGGAACACAGCAGGGATGTCCATTATCACCACTGCTATTCAACATAGTACTAGAAGCCCTAGCCTCAGCAATCAGACAACAAAAAGAAAAAAGGCATCCAAATCAGAAAAGAAGAAGTCAAACTGGGGCGCCTGGGTGGCTCAGTGGGTTAAAGCCTCTGCCTTCGGCTCAGGTCATGATCCCAGGGTCCTGGGATCAAGCCCCACATCAGGCTGTCCGCTCCGCGGAGAGCCTGCTTCCTCCTCTCTCTCTCTCTCTGCCTGCCTTTCTGCCTACTTGTGATCTCTGTCTGTCAAATAAATAAATAAAATCTTAAAAAAAAAAAAGAAGTCAAACTATCACTCTTTGAAGATGATATGATACTTTATGTGGAAAACCCAAAAGACTCCAGTCCAAAACTTTTAGAACTCATACAGGAATTTAGTAAATTGTCAAGATATAAAATCAATGCACAGAAATCAGTTGCATTTCTATACACCAACAACAAGACAGAGGAAAGAGAAATTAAGGAGTTAATCCCATTTACAGCTGCACCCAAAACCATAAGATACCTAGGAATAAACCTAACCAAAGAGGCAAAGAATCTGTACTCAGAAAACTATAAAATACTTATGAAAGAAACTGAGGAAGACACAAAGAAATGGAAAAACATTCCATGCTCATGGATTGGAAGAACAAATATTGTGAAAATGTCTATGCCACCTAAAGCAATCTACACACTTAATGCAATACCATCAGTTATTTTTCAAAGAAATGGAACAAATGATCCAGTATGGTATCGGCACAGAAACAGACACATAGATCAATGGAACAGAATAGAGAGCCCAGAAATAGACCCACAACTCTATGGTCCACTAATCTTTGACAAAGCAGGAAAGAATGTCCGATGGAAAAAAGTCTCTTCAACAAACGGTGTTGGGAAAATTGTAGAGCCACATGCAGAAGAATGAAAGTGGACCATTTCCTTATACCACACACAAAAGCAGAATCAAAATGGATGAAAGACCTCAATGTGAGAAAGGAATCCATCAAAATCCTTGAGAACACAGTCAGCAACCTTCCACCTCAGCTTCAGCAACTTCTTCCTAGAAATATCACCAAAGACAAGGGAAACAAGGGCAAAAATGAACTACTGCAACTTCAGCAAGATAAAAAGCTTTCGCACAGCAAAGGAAACAGTCAACAAAACCAAAGACAAATGAAGAATGGGAGAAGATATTTGCAAACGACATACCAGATAAAGAGCTAGTATCCAAAATCTATAAAGAACTTATCAAACTCAACACCCAAAGAACAAATAATCCTATCAAGAAATGGGCAGAAGACATGAACAAACATTTTTGCAAGGAAGACATCCATATGGCCAACAGACACATGAAAAAGTGCTCCACATCACTCAGCATGAGGGAAACACAAATCAAAACCACATTGAGGGCGCCTGGGTGGCTCAGTGGGTTAAAGCCTCTGCCTTCGGCTCAGGTCATGATCCCAGAGTCCTGGGATCGAGCCCCACATCAGACTCTCTGCTCAGCAGGGAGCCTGCTTCCACCTCTCTCTCTGCCTACCTCTGCCTACTTGTGATCTCTCTCTCTCTCTGTCAAATAAATAAATAAAATGTTTAAAAAAAAAAAAAAACACATTGAGATACCACCTCACGCCAGTCAGAATGGCTAAAATTAACAAGTCAGGAAATGACAGATGCTGGCAAGGATGGAGAGAAAGGGGCATCCTCCTACACTGTTGGCGGGAATGCAAGTTGGTGCAGCCACTCTGGAAAATAGCATGGAGGTTCCTCAAAAAGTTGAAAATAGAGCTATCCTACAACCCAGCAATCACACTACTGGGTATTTACCCTAAAGATACAAATGTAGTGATCTGAAGGGGCACATGCACCCAAATGTTTATAGCCGCAACATCCACAATAGCCAGACTGTGGAAAGAACCTAGATGTTCATCAACAGATGAATGGATAAAGAGGATCTGGTACACACACGCGCGCGCGCACACACACACACACACACACACACACACACACACACACACACACAGGAATACTATGCAGCCATTAAAAGTAATGAAATCTTGCCATTTGCAACAACGTGGATGTAACTAGAGAGTATTGTGCTGAGCAAAATAAGTCAATCAGAGAAAGACAATTATTACATGATCTCTCTGATAAGAGAAATTTGAGAGGCAAAGTGGGGGGTTTTAGGGGGTAGGAAGGAAAAAATGAAACAAGATGGGATCGGGAGGGAGACAAACCATTAAGAGACTCTTAATCTCACAAAACAAACTGAGGGTTACTGGGGGGAGGGGATAGGGAGAGGCTGGTTGGGTTATGGACATTGGGGCGGGTATGTACTATGGTGAGTGCTGTGAAGTATGTAAGCCTGACGATTCACAGACCTGTACCCCTGGGGCTAATAATACATTATATGTTAATTAAAATAATTAATTAACTTTTAAAAAATGGTAAGATGGGGGGTGCCTGGGTGTCTTGGTTGATTGAACATCTGACTCTTGATTTCACCTTAAGTCATGATCTCAGGGTTGTGAGATAGAGCCCTGAGTCTGGTGCCATACTCAGTGGGGTCTACTTGGAATTCTCTCTCCATCTCCCTCTGTGCACCCCCACTCACTCTCTCTCAAATAAATAAATCTTTTTTTAGAAAAGGTTAAGATGGTAAATTTTATGTTATTTATACTTTACCATAATTATATTATTTTCGATACAAATTCTGATCCTGTAGATCTGGAGTGGGGCTAGAGATTATGCATTTCCGAGGAATCTTTTTAAAATCCCAAAGCCTAGGGTATACCCCATACCCATTCAAATACGACCTGTGATGGCAGAACCCAAGCATAAGTGGGTTTTAAAGCTCCCCGGGTGATTCCAACGTGCAGACGTGCTTGAGAATCTTTCTTCTCCACTGAACAGGTATTCACAAGTAGAATTCATCACAGTTCATTCTAATAATGAAGTGATTAGACAGCCCAGAACAGAGTTTCTCAATCCAGGCTTCACTTTAGAATCATGTGAAGAACATTTAAGAATACTTGTGCTTTGGGGGTGCCTGGGTGGCTCAGATGGTTAAGTGTCTGCCTTCGGTTCAGGTAACGACCTCCAGGTCTTGGGATTGAGCCCTACGACAGGGCTGCTTCTCCCCCCCCACTCCTGCTCTCATGCCCTCTCTCTCTCTCTCTCTCAAATGAATAAATAGAATCTTTAAAAAAAAAAAAAAAAAAAAAGGATGGCTCGGTGGGTTAAAGCCTCTGCCTTCAGCTCAGATCATGATCCCAGCGTCTTGGGATCCAGTCCCAAGTCAGGCTCTCTGCTCAGCGGGGAGCATGTTTCCTCCCCTCTCTCTCTGCCTGCCCCTCTGCTTACTTGTGATCTCTGTCTGTCAAATAAATAAATCTTAAAAAAAAGAAAAGAAAAGAAAAGAAAACTTGTGCTTTGTCTCCAACATTTCCCAACTCCCAAGAGATTCTAATTTAATTGGTTAGGAGAGAGGCTCAGGCACTGGGAGTTTCTGAAGCTTCTCAGGTGAATCTAATTGAAAACTCTTAGGTGAGATGCTGCCTGTTAACCTGGCCTTCTGGTCACCCTGCCTCTCTGATGTAGCCTGCCTGCTTAGACGCCAGCCCTTGTCTGTCCTCTGTGTTAGTCCCAGCGTCCCACACTCTGATATTGTTCTGATTATCCGTGTATTAAAGGGTGGCTGATGAGGAAGGGAGCAGAGTAGCAACTGATCAAGAGAATCCAGCAGACGCTGAATGTTATCAGAATCACCAAGTCACTCCTTTTGTGCCAAATAGCTTCATGCCCAGGAAATTCTGATCTGTGGCCATAAGGCACGCATCTGTGAGGCTTACTTTACTGTAAGCCTCACAGATGCATGTCATTCATTACAAACGCAGTCAGGAGAAGGGTGATTGATTCACACAACCTTTCCCACTACGGGGGTAGTGTGGGCAGGGCTTTTGGGGAATATGGGTGTGATGGTTAATTTTAGGTGTCAGCTGATGCACAGGGGGCCCAAAGATGTGTTTAATTATTTTTTAGTGTTTCTATGAGAATGTTTCCAGATGAGATTAACATGTGAAGGGGTAGACTGAGGTAAAGCAGATGGCCTTCTTCCGTGTGGGTGGGCCTCATCCAGTCCACTGACGGCCTAAATAGAATAAAATCCTGAGTAAGAACAAATTTTCTCTCTCTGCCTGACCATCTTTGGGCTGAGGCATCGATCTTCTGCCTTCAGACTCAGACTTGGAATGGAACTTACACTGTCAGCTCTCCTGCTTCTCAAGGCCTTCAGCCTGGGATTGGAACTCTACCTCAGCTCTGCCGGTCTGGACTTCTCTCAGCCTTCACAGTTGGGTAAGCCAATTCTTTAGAGGTATGTATATATACGTATATATATGCTGCGTGTGTTTGTATACATAGGTATGTGTGTCTGTGTGTATATACTATATCGAAATGTATTTAAATAGACACTATATATTTATACATTATATATTCATAAATATAAATATTTATATATTATAAATATTATAATTATATATTCATATATAATATATAAATGTATTTATATAATATATAATATATAATATCTAAATATATTTAAATATTATATAAATATAAAATAAATATATTTAGATATTATATATATGCCCAGTACATGTGTGTATATACATATATGCCCAACATATGTATATATATTTCATATATACATTTTATGTTTATATAAATATATTGTATATATCTAAATATAAATATATATATTTAGATATTTTATATATATATATATATATATATACCCAACATGTGTACACATTCTATTGGTTCTGTCTCTCTGGAGACCTCTAATATAATGTGCCCTAGTAGTATTTCATTCATTCATTCATCATTTAAAAATACATATTTATTGAGAACCTACTATATGCTGTGCACAGTTTGAGGTGCTTGAATAAAATCAGCATGTCCTCTCCCAGCTGTGGATGATAGATACCCTTTCCCAGGTTAGTATCAAAATCCAAAGACTGGTACCTTGGACACAATACAAGATACAGGTTCTGTGCAGACTAGTGTCAGGTCTTATTAGCAGAGCTTTGACAATCAGGCCAGGTATTAAGTCTCTAGCTGCCATCTGTAACGTTAGACCCAGAGCTTTAGGCAAACTCAGGGGCACAGTGTCACGCAGGGCTAAGGAGAAAACATACTCTACAAACATTGATTGCTTCTTGTTATACCTTGCTAATGTAATCTGCGTTGCAGATCAGAATTAGCATAATATTATGGGTAATGCCGGTAAGAATGGCCTGAGCTGCAGCGTTGTTTGCAGCTTTGGTTTTGTTCTTCAGGAAATTGCTTTAGGAAGGGCATAGCAAGACCTTGTATTTTCTGGCCAGAGTTTTAAGGGCAAACAACTTCTTTGCCCTTTCCTTTTTCATATTATAAATCATGAGTAATAGGCTACATCACCGCATCATTTATGATTGCTCCTGGCCAAAGAACATTTAACAAAATTCTGTTAAATCACAGGGTTTGTGGGTTTTGTTTTGTTTTGTTTTGTCAGTTCCCTTTGACCTTTCAGATCGAAGCTGTGACTAACAACAATGTTTGTGCAAATTACATTTGCGGTGTGCTATTTGTAAAGAACCGAAGCCATGGGCTTTCTAGAAATAGGTCCTTACACACTACACATAAGTACAACTCGTCAGAGTACTAGTTTTCTGCTGATTACATGTTGGCCTCTCTCGTCTGCCGTATTGTACTATAAATCTCTTGCGGGCAGAGGCCTTGCCTGTTCAAGAGGATATATTTCATGCCTGCTGAGCTGTTGGACTTCTTGTGGCTTTTTGATGATTGTTCACTGACTTCCTTTAATACCGAGAAAGACAGACTCCAGGAGGGACCTTAGCCACTGATTCTCCAGGCAGCCAAGGATGCAGATGGGGTCAATGGCATTTTCTGGGCCTGGGAAGGATTTCCTGTTGGGGGTTGGCAAGATGCTTGAATCCCCTCTGCAGCCTTCAACTTGACCTCAATCTCTGGGCACTGGACATGGCTCATTCTTTCACATTCACCTGCTGGCAGACATCCCACACTTGGATGTCTACTTCGACATTCTGAGCTGAGTCCCCACTTCAGTTCTCTGGAGACCCCTCACCACCAGATCTCTGTCGTGAAAATAAAATTTTTTTCCTGTCTAAGGTATTCATTCTCATGTCTACTCAAGAGTAAAATAGGATCATTGGCCAAAGTCTTCATTAAACGTGTAATTTTTCCAGATTTGGTAGGGCCAAAAGATGAAGCTGTGGTTTTGATTTTTTTTTTTTTTTCCTCTCCAGCAGAGAAGCAAGAATATGGAGATCACTGTGTTCTTGACCCACTTTGACCCTTTAGAAAACCATTTGTCTCTATGAGGTAGATTGGCATTGACCACAAATAACCCTTATTAATCCAATTTTCACTTTTTCCTGATTTTAGACATTTCCATCATTGTTATCACACCTCTCCAGGTTAATTATAGAGAAAGGCGATGAATTTAAGTGCTTAACTCAAGGATTGTTCAAATTTTAAACTTGCAAGTACTTGAGATTAGAAAACATGAATTGCATGCAAGAGAACTTTATTTTATGTAACTATTTTTGTGTTTTCCTCAATTAGAATATCTTCATTCTTTTTCTCTGAATATAAAAATAATATTTTCACATTATAAAAAGTTCGGGCCATATAGGAATGAATACATTTTAATGAAGTGAAAATTCTTTACGATCTCACCATCTAACGATTTCTGTGAATCTTCTTAAACGGAGATATAGTTCACACACCATAATATTCAGCCTTTTAAAATGAACTATTAAGAGGTTTTTAGTATATTCACAAGGTTGTGCAATCGTCAGTATTACCTACTTCCAGAACTTTCTCATTATGCCAAAGAAACCCCACTACCTATCATCAGTTCTGTCCCCCCCAGTCCCTGCAACCACTAACCTACTTTCTGTCTATGGATTTCTCTACACTCTAGACATCTCTTTTTAATGGAATCATACAACACGCGGTCTTTAATGACTGGAGCCTTTTACTTAACATAACGTTTTCAAGGTTCACCCACGTTGTAACATGTATCCATATTTCACTCTTTTTCATGCCTGAACAGCATTCCACTGTCTGGATATACTACATTTTTTTACCCCATTTGTCATTTTTGATGAATATTTGGATTGTTTCCACTTTGGGATATTATGAATAATGCTGCTATGGACACAGAATGTACAAGATCTTGTGTGAACATATGTTTTCAATTCTTCTGGCCTAAGAATATTTTAATGAATAACGTTTCAGATTTTTTCTATGCACATCCATATTTACAGATAAATATATGGTTCTATATTGTATTATTGTTCCTATTTATTCCCCTTTACTGTAGGAGAAATGATTCCTATAGGCAATCAGATGGCTGCCAAATGACTTCCAAGCTAACTATCCCTACCTCCTCATCATGCCCAACGTTTTCTTGCCTTGGCCAATGGCCTGTGAGTGGATATAAAAATGCACCCCCAACCAAGCAGAAGTTTTAGGGTCATTGTGCATCTCTGTGAACTTTCTCTTTCCCTCTGCCACGAGTAGGAGATTCAAAATAAGTCAGACCCAGTCTTGTTCTGGGTCCCAGAATAAGAAGAGACAGGAGCTGAAATGCAGCTTACTGTAGTCATTAACATATATGTGAAAGAGGAATAAATTATTATTTTAAGCCGCTGAGATTCGGGCACCATCGTTTCTGTAGCAAAGCTGCCTAATGCATAAATAAATCATTTATAGCTGCTTTTCCCACCTAAGGACGTAGTGCGGACATTTTTTACAGATGTGAACATGTAATAGTGATGCTACCAAAACCGAGATCCAAACAGATTAACTGACTTGTTCCAGGTGACAAAATGAGGAAGAGAGACAAAGTCAATTTTCTATCCCTGTTCTGATTTGCAACATGGTTTTCTAATCAAAGTGAAGAAAAGGGTAATCTTGGACATTTGGGGGAGATTATAGGAGGCTTATAAAGATCCTCCTGCAACTGCATTTTTGTTGGGCTGAAAATTCCCAACTCACTCATGCTGTGCTAATGAGTTAATACTAATTAGAAAATTGTAAAAAACTGAAATATGTGTGTTATGCTTCTTGCAAAAAGTTTTTTTGAAGCAGGAGAGTATGTCCTAAGAATTAATCCTTATTCTTTATCATTGCAGGCTTTGTGTCTGGGATGGATTGCTACTGACAAATAAGTAGTTTTCTGCTTTCAATTCATTTTGCGTGCCTCACCAAACTGCCACTGCATTTTGCATGATTTAGCACAATTGCCTGCCTTTGCCCCAGAGGCTGGGTGCGTAGCCATAGCCGGCAAGGGGCTGCGGATAGAAAGGAATCTTGGCCAGCATCTGCCCACACTCCGTCTGGTTTAGAGCAGTACTTTCATCTCTTCTTCTATCTTAAACTCATAAATAAATAACAGTTCTGCCTGACTTATTTTCAGAAAGAAAGGATTTTGGTAAATTACCGCTAATGTTTAATAATAGCTGACCTCTTACAATCACCACGGTTGGAGGACTCGGTTTTCAGCGCTGATGTCTCTTAGAAGGGACAAAATAGCCACTGGTGGGCTTGAGAAACCTAAACCCAGCAGGCCTATACGGGAAGAGTTTTCCTTCCTTATATTATACTAAATAGGCAAAACTCTGTGAACAATAACTGATTTCCGTGCTTTAATAGAGGTAACAACGGGGCGCCTGGGGGTTCAGTCGGTTAAGGATCTGCCTTTAGCTCAGGTCATAATCCCAGGATCCCGAGATTGAGTCCCACATGGAGCTCAGCAACAGGCTTCCCGCTCAGCGGGGAGTCTGCTTCTCCCTCTGCCCCTCCCCCAGCTTATGCTCACTCTCTTTTTCTCTCAAATAGATAAAATCTTTTAAAAAATATAGAGGTGGGGTACCTGGGTGGCTCAGTCGGTTAAGTGTCTGCCTACAGCTCAGGTCATGATCTCAGTGTCCCATAGATCAAGCCCTCATCAGACTCCCTGCTTAGCGAAGAGTCTGCTTCTCCTCCCTCTGCCCGTCCCCCACTTGTGCACACGCACACACACGCACACGCGCGCTCTCTCTCTCAGGTAAATAAATAAAATCTCTTTTAAAAAGATTTTTTTTAAAAAAAGATTTTATTTATTTATCTGAGAGAGAGAGAATGAGAAAGCATGAGAGGAGAGAAAGTCAGAGGGAGAGCAGACTCCCCACGGAGCAGGGAGACCAAAGCAGGACTCGATCCTGAGACTCCAGGATCATGACCTAGGCCAAAGGCATTTGCTTAACCAACTGAACCCCCCAGGTGTCCCTAAATAAAATCTTTTTAAAAATAGAGGTAAGAATGGCAGAAGAAAGAAGTTTCTTTTATCGATGTCTTATTTCTCAAGACGTCTATATTTACACATAGAAACATGGGTATATAGCATACTCCCAGAACGCTACAGGTGTTGGCTTTTTTTACCACAGCAATTTTCTATTTATTATGGCATAGACCTTTAGAGATCATATTAGTCTAATCTCCTCAACTTATAAACAAGAAAAATAATACCCTCAGAACTTGAAGGGCATTTCCTAAACCCCCGTCTCCTGACTCCTCATCCAGTACTCCTCTCACTCCATGCCACCTTCTTAGTAACTGTACAACCAAGAGGCAATGGCTCAGACTGGTTCAAGATGGGAATAAGATGTCACCATTGAATCTGCTAGAAAGCTGAACCACCAACGCAAGGTGCCCTCTCAGTAAGCAGAAAAAACCCTGTCAAAGACTAGGAACAAAGAATTAAAGTCTTCGCTGGGCCCAACACAGGCTTTGTCTGATGGCAGAGTTATGACAAAGATTCTCCAATGCTCACATTGCCCTCTATATCTCCAATGGGACAAGGGCTGGTCAGAGACGGTGTCCTCAAGAGCAGTAGAACAAGAAACACTGAGAGGGGGCTGTTGTTAAGACAGTGCAGATATATTAACCACTGAGCCCAGCAAGATCTGGGCTTCCTCTGTGAAAGCAAAGAGCAATTGTGGTGCCTCTGGTTCTTGTGAGGTTAACGGAATTCTCTTCATCCAGCCAAGACCCTTCAGTGCCTGGACCCAATGGGAGATCAACATTCTCTGGCCAGATTCCCCACAGTGTCCACATTTTGCCATGACCCATGTCCTCTGGAACTGGGAGAAAGGTCAGAGGAAGCAAGATTCTGACACAAGGGGGCAGAGGAAAAACTAAACTCAGCAAGTGACCCCGAAATACGACTACGGACTCTGATCCAAGATCAAGCTTCCAAGGGGGAATTAGAAATGCCCTTCATGGGAGGCTTACATGGGACTTAGTCTATTTGTTTTTAAACCACCAGGTTATTCTTAGGCACAGTGTTTCATAAGGTCCCCAAGATAAGCCAGTGTTTGGAAGGTCAAAAAGCTGAAACACCCAGGCTCGGTAATAGAACTTATGGGAAAAATTAGGTCATCCATGGTTCTAAGGCCCCAGAGGGCCAACAGTCTAAATGGTTTTCTCTTTGAGCTTTCAACAATTGCTGGGGGGATGGGGTGGGAGAAGCAGCTCAAACTGTAAGACAATGTGGAAAGCAGACCTGGTGTGAATAATCTTAATAGAAAGAACTTTTTTCTATAAGTAGGAGGACTTGTGCATCAGTAGAATTTTTGGTAGAGACCTCTACATAGATTATTCTTGGCATTTTAAATTTCTTTCCCTTTTCTCCTTTCCCTCAACTCCCCCAAATAGCCTCTGCTCACTGAGAAAACAAATTCAAAATGCCAAATAAATCTTCACTCTTACTAGAAAACTCCAATGTGCGGGCATTCTGTCACTGCTTGTTATTAAGTGATTTGTTTCCAAAATGTAATTTTTTCCCCATTTTTCTTTCTTTCAAGCTTCCCCCACCTTTGGTGCTCCCAATCAGCTGTTTTTGAAGACTTACCTATTAGGTCAAGGAGAGTTTTATCTGCTTATTCCACTGGAATGCAGAAAGGGAGGTTAAGTGGCAAGATCAAGGACACAGAACCAGCCAGGAGCAGAGCAAGAGCCTGGAGGCCCTACCACCCAGGGTTCTGCATGTCTCATTATTACACAGCCTCTCCAAAACCCGTGCTGAGACTGAAGTTCCTCCAGCTTTTATTGTCACCATTAAAAATATTAATGGACCAAGAATCCAGAAGCCCAACTAGAATCTTGAAATACCTTACCATGGTTGAGGCACACTCAGTGGGACTCATCATTAAACTGCACTGCCCATGGACCAAGCAAGATTTAAAAAAAGAAGAAGAAGAAAAGAAAAGAACCCTACTTGTGAAACAAGGGGTGTACTCAAGGGCACCCCCATTATGGTCACCCCTTTATTAACATGGGGGCCCTATTCCCTTAGCACATTGGTGTCAGCCTCATTATTACCAGAGGCAGAAATTGTATCTGAGATGTTAAGATATATTGAAGTGCTGGCTTCTCTTCCCTGGGAGGGCATGGGTAAAGCACTCATCTACCTCACCACTCCCTTGCCTTCTATACTTTACAATTTTTCCTCCCATATTTGTGATGGGAGCCCACTGGAGACCACCAAGGGTTGGATTCAGAAGGATCCTTCTGTTCCCAGGAAGCCAGGCTAAGTGGGCTCCAGGTGTGACCCTGCACTGGGCCCTGAACCTAGGAGCACCTCCCATAACCATTGTAAGCAGTTGGTCTTCCTGACCACGAACGTGCACTGAACGCATCAGAGCTGCTGCCTGAACCTCACGAGTCAGGGCAAAATGGGGCGTGTTCCTGGTCCACCCAAGCTTACTAGTAAGATATCTAGCAATATAGCAACACGACACCCGATTTAGAGCACAAATCTGGTGCTCTAAATCAACATTTGGACTGTTCACGATGAGAAACCGGGGCCTCTAATTTTAAATTCTAATTTTAAGGATTCATACTGAGATGTTTGTTACCAAAGCAGAAAGCCCTCAAAGGTCGATCCTGGATGACATTAACCTGAATCTACCTGGTAATAGCATGCAAAGAAGGACACCTGCTTTCTAATCTCATTTCCATCTGTAGCTAGCCTTGTGACTAAGTCACAAGTCTTCTCTCGGCTGTGGGACTTCCTTATCTGGGGAAAGGCAGTGCCTCCCGTTTGAATCACAAGTGCTTCAAAATGACATTACGTAACACGAGTGAAAACACGCGGTGAAATGGGCAGCTCTGTGTTCAAGAGGGAGACAATTATTATGTCTTTGTTCACTTGTCATGCCTTATGAAAACTTGAGGACCCTTGTTGGCTGGTGCCAATGTCAGCCAGATTTTAATCATCCCCAGCGTATTCTAAAAGCTGTCCATTCTAAGCATCATCATATGGTATATTTTTTCTCTTTTTAATACCAATAATATATTTGTCTACGTCTTCATAGTGTGTGTGTGTGTGTGTGTGTGTGTGCCCGCACACTTGTGTCCTTATCTAAACCTTTCAATGACACAGGAATCTGTTTTCAAGGAATTTTTTTTAAATGTATTTCCTGGTAAGGACGTCTTTTTTTCTCAGACCTTCTCTCCAACATCCACCTAAAATTAAAGGCTGCTGTGCAGGCAGCCTTTTCTTTAACCCTGCCTTGTGATGTTAGGGATGGAAATGCACAGGAATTGCTGAGATGACAACTGTTTGGTTGGGAAGCAGCCCGGACTTAGAACAGAGGCCTCCATTACTCAGCCTAAAACGTGGCCATGGCCTCTGTATGTAAACAAAACCAAACAATAAACAAACAGCAGCAACTACAAAACCAAAAACCTACAGATTCTCAGCAACTAATTTGCAGTGGAAAAAAGACAGAGAAAGATGAATAAAAGAGATTTAAAAAGAGACTTGAAGTCCTATTTTTTTTTTTAAAGATTTGCTTATTTATTTGAGAGAGGCAGGGGAGGGAAGAGGCAGAGGGAAAGAGAATCTCAAGCAGACTCCCTGCTGAATGGGGAGCCTGACATGGGGCTCAATACCACGACTCTGTGGTCATGAACTGAGCCAAAACCAAGAGTTGGATGCTTAACCAACAGAGCCATCCAGGCACCCCAAAAAGAGACCTGAAATCATATTGGTATATAACGTCCATGAGAAGGACAATTTACCTCTGTAGTATCCTTTCCCCAAACCCATAACTTCAGTCTAGATAATGAAAAAACATCAAATAAATCCCAGCTGAGGGAATTACTACAAACTACCTGATCAATATCAAAGTCATGAAAAACAAGGCCCAGAAGCTGTCACGTATTGGAGGAGTCTGAGGACTCGTAATGACTAAACGCATTGTGGTGTCCTGGATTCCATCCTGCAACAGGAAAGGGCCTTAGGAGGATAACTAGGGAAATCTAAATAAAGCCTGTAGGTTAGTTAGTGGTAATGGACCAGCGTTATTCTCTTAGTTTTGACAAATCCGCTGTAATTATGTGAGAAACTGGGTGAAGGGTACATGGAAACTCTCTGTACTCTGTTTGCAACTTTTCTGTAAATCTGCAATTATTCCAAAATAAACAATTTATTT
Organism: Mustela erminea; assembly: GCF_009829155.1. NCBI lineage: Eukaryota > Metazoa > Chordata > Mammalia > Carnivora > Mustelidae > Mustela > Mustela erminea. The sequence continues at coordinate 109,795,052 of NC_045620.1, forward strand.
TAAAAAGGAGAGAAAGAGAAATGTAATAAACATTCCAAACAAGATTTATTTGAATCTGGACCAAACTATTTAAAAAATCCGTTCATGAGACAACTAGAAATTTAAGCACTGGATATTTGATTATATGAAGAAACTGTTAATTACTTTTAGGTATGCTAATGGTATTATGGTTACATATACATATTTTTTTAAAGGAGTCTTTATTTTCGGAGAGACAAAATATTTATAGATGAGATAATATAATGTCTTGGATTTGCTTCAAAAATAATACAGGAAGAGAGAGTTGGTGGGGATATCAGTTAAACAAGCATGAATAAATGTTGAAAATGGGTGATGGGTATATATAATTCATTACTCTACCTTACCTTCTTTGGATATGTCTGCAGTTCTCTAGAATTAAAAATATTGATTCCAATTAAATATAAAATTCATTATAAAATTATAAAATTCATTATATATTCTAATTAATATAAAAATATTCATTTGGAAAATCCATAATCCTTTTGGGGTTTGGTCATTTTGATCACACAGCATTATCTCTGCTGCTGTACTGGCCACCTCAACCACTTTCCAGTTAATTTCCACTCAGCCTCCTATCCTCACCAAACCCACAGGCCAGCTTCAGGGTCAAAGTCCTCTCTGGATATGTCCACTCACATGGGCTTCTGGAACTTGCTCAAGGATGCTGGAACATCATCCTCCAGCTGCAAAACCACCCCAAGAACCTGATAGGGTTTTCCTGCACCCCGGAAGCCATAGGGGCCATAGAGTCCCAGAGTGAGGAAATGGGGTGTCTATCATGAGTCTTATGGCAACCCCACCCTTCAGCCAACCCTAGGAACAGAGATTCCTCTTCTCTCTTAGTGATGATTTTGACATTTTCATTCCTTTCAACCTCAAAGCAAATTGAATCTGAACGGAGATGAGCAGGAAGAGAAGTGACGACAAGTCAATGCTTAATTTTAATGCAGAGCTTTTTTCTTCTCCAGTGCAGAAGTCTTATTAAAGAAACAGCAGGATGCTGACAGGAAACTGTTTGTAAGTAGAAATAACACTTATTATAACAAGTCAGAACAGCAGGCAGATAGGTTTGTTTGTTTGTTAATTATATCTGGTTTTATTTTCTAATGAGTGCCTTAAGAAAGGGGGGGAATCATTCTGACAGCTGTTTGAAACCAACTTTTAAATCCTCTTAGAAAGACGATAGGGAACGGGAGCAATCAGATTCTATGAAGCAAGAGGAGGTCTCCCCCACCCCCTTTTGTGGATCAGATCCGTGAAGCTTAATGACTTCTAATCCCGTGAACGGGTATCTAAATTCCTGCTTTAGCTGATGCATGTGTCAACAGATAGAGAAAGTTTTTTGATCAAGATATACAGGGAATGCATATGTAATTTGCCCTCTTAATGAAGAGTAATCTAGAGGCCTTCTCTGTATATGACATTCCCAGAGAGAACAAAGTAAATGTGCCTTTAGAGGAAAGTGTTAACTTTATCCAGATTAACTTGAACTAAATGCCTACACACTATGAATCACAAAAGATTGATAATTTTTAAAATGAGTACTCAAATGAGAAAGGGGAGAAGAACTATTTGGGGGGCAGGGTTGGAAGCAAATTAGCTGGCAATAGTGTTTTTAAGTTGTCCTCGGGGTAAATTAAGCCATCTGCTTTTTTGCCAGATATGAGTAATTACTAAAAGGAGGCAGTGGAGTTCACATCTTGGCATTTTTATCCACAGTTAAGGTTTCACATTATACAATCGCTCTCTTTTCTTTCTTTTTTTTTTTTAAAGACACGTTATGTGTAATAATAAATTACCTGCAAAACCAATCTAGGATACCTTGGAGATCAGATGTATGCAGGCAGAGAGGTCTGAATCATTTAAACTATAGCAAAAAAATTAAATTAAATTAAATTAAAAAGTGAAGTATAAAATACAATAAGGGAAAAAGCAGGTTTGACTAGATAATGCAAATCACCATCTCGATTCCCAGAGGGACTGCCCTCCCTCCTTTTTCCTGGGCATATCCCTGGCCCCAGACCACCTTCACTACTCTGCTTTGAAGGATGCCTCCTACAGAAAGTCCTTCCTGGCTAACCGACTGATCCTTTTGTTCTACTTCTTGCTACAAGAAGCATGTCTGTATTTCACATTTGGCCCTTTTCAGCTTGTTTTATGTCATTATTAAAGTGTTCCTCTGCCTGCCTGTGTGTCTTTATTTTATCTACCTGCTTCTGGAGAAGTTCTTTTTTTTTTTTTTTTTTTTTTAAGATTTTATTTTTTATTTATTTGCGAGAGAAAGTGCGCATGCGTGTGCAGGAGCAGGGGCGGGGCAGAGGCTGAGGGAGAAGCAGGCTCCCCACTGAGCCTGGAGCCCCATGCAGGGCTCAGTCCCAGGACTCTGGGATCCTGACCCGATCCCCCCACAGACGCTTAACCAGATGAATCACCTAGGCACCCTGGAGAAGTTCTTTAAGTACCCCACTGTGTCTTCCATTTTTCTGGGTATTTCCCAAGGGTACTGCTCAATGTTTGCAAAGACTCAAGGACATTGCCTGTGGACTTTGTAGAGCCAGTATCAAATGTATGGCTTGGACTTGGGCTTTGAGTCCCTTCTAAAGTTTTGGAGGAAAAACATGCTAAAATTATATAAATAATTTTAATTAGATTCTTTTAAGCTTCTTCAAACCTGTTGTTTTGGGATGTTTTTATTTTTAAAATTTAATTTATTTATTTTAGAGAGAGCACGAGAGCACTCACACGGGTAGGGGGAGGAGCAGAGGGTGAGGGACAAGCAGACTCCACGCTGAGCTAAATCTCACAACCCCAACATCATGACCTCAGCCGAAATTAAGAGTCCTCCACTCAAGGGACTGAACCATCCAGGTGCCTGCCCCTAAACCTGTTTCTTTATCTGTTCTGTAAGGATAATGTGAAATTCCCCTCTCCTCTCTCCCTTAAACAAAAACAAAAAAAACCTGGCTCTTCTTGTTTTCAGTGAATCAAGGGTTTCTTCAGGCTTGCCTGAATTTCACGAATAAACTCAAAAAACTGGCCGGTGGACTCGATGCAAGGCTGGATCAGCCATGCCTCCTTCTCCAAAAGACTGGCTTGGTCGCATTCTTAAGTTAATGCAATGCCTAGGGCTTGGGGAAATTTGGCACAATAAAGAGGTCTGAATTCCTTTAGCCACAAACCGTGGCTGAAGTCCCTCTGGAGAGAAAGAAGGAAATAGAATTCTTTATCAAATTCTCGAGTCCATGGAATTCTGGCAAATCACAGCCATGTTTCATTCAAGGTGGGAATGAAGTGAAGTAGGGCAGGAGGTTGGGAACTGGTTTCCTAGGGATGGAAATAATGATCTTTTGAAAAATTCTCCAAATGGGATTTTTCACCCTCTCTTTACTGGCATCCAGCCCCCTCAGGAGCCTCTCCTGAGGCTGCTTTAGCAACGACATTTAGGCTTGCCCTTAGAATTTCGTCTATGTTGGGATTTGGGAAGGGAGGAGAACTCAGTGAGAAGAAACACATCCTTTCTGGCACGGCGCCAGGGAGAGCAATCCAGTCTGCAAAATGTCCCTTCTTAGCTTTCACTCCGCCCGCACCTTGCAAACCTTCTCCCCAGAGTTTTTAAGAAAACCAGTGGAAGAGGTCGTGCTGACAAAGAGAATAACTGTATGCAAAAAAGCTGAGGTATGGAGGTAAGAAAGAAATCAGGCTAAGGGTCAGACAACTAAAGAAAAGAAGCAAAAGGAGAACTTGCCATTCACAGCCCCAGTGATATCCCCCAGCTGCCACATCGTGGTCATGCTGGGTAGCGGGAGAAGCCCAGCAGAGAGAGCCGTCACCAAATGTCCAGAGAGGGAGTTCCAGCCACGTGGCCAGCACTCATCAGCTATGGCCTGGCTGCGTCTTGCTGTGCCTTGTAGAGCTTGGTTTCCCCATCTGGAAAGAAGTAAGGGCTGCCTTCATAGGTGTGCCTGTGCTTTAAGGCTCTACTCTCACCATCTTGAAATTGCTAAAATTCACCACATTTTCATTTTGCCCTGGGCCCCACAAATGTTGCACCCCTCCTGAAAGTGAAGCTGGGGTCTTAGTGGTCCTGGTTAAACTAATTGTTTCATTTCCCTTATTCGGCTTTAAGTTGTCTGTAAAAGGATCCTATGAAATCAGTGAGGAGAGGATAAAAACTAGAAAAAGCACACATTTGACAATAAATACACCGTATTGGCAAATGATGTGCTCTTAATCAATCAGCGACTCCAATGAATTGATAAGGTTAGCTCTACTCCTCCATGTTGACTAATTGTCATAAGATACTGAGTTACATAATAACTCCTGAAATCCATACTGAACGTATTTGAATCCTCTGCCCATTCTAAACCGTAATTCCCATTGAGAAATACGACGTAGAAAAGGTGTGGTTGTTTTGGTTTCTGGTCAAGATTATAGTAACATTCATAATAAAAAACATTTGCTAAAAACTGACTTTGAGTGGGGATCTTTGCTAGACTCCAGGATTTCAGATTTCAGATTAGGATCCAAGTCAGGATTAAAGTTAGGGGTTAGGATTATGGTTAAGGGTGGGGATTAGGGTTAAGGCAGAGTATCTGACCTGAACACTAGAATCTAGACAGACTATTCGTGTATATAAATAATACATACACACGTACCCACACTCACACACAAGAGCAGAAGGAGGAAGTCTCAGTTAAGGGCCAATGAGCCTCAGAGTCACAGAATGTTGTAGGAGTTCAGGGGAGGGGACTCATAGGAAGCAGGAAACCAGTTCAAGCCATCATGGTCCCCTGGATGGCAATGGGGTGTACCCCATTGTATCACCTGCTGTGGGGTTCCATAAGTTTGGGTGTCACCATCAAATCAGTGACTGTGTGGTGAACACCCATTTCCAGGAGGCAATGGCTAGTTTTATGGAGATACAGAGGTGACCAAGTTAAAGTTCTGGCCTCCAAATCGTTCCAAGCCAAGTGAGTGATGAACACAGAGGTACGACTAAAGTCTCACTATTGAGCCACCAACCCCGCCCCCTACCAGCTGAGTGACAAGAGGACGCAGAGAAGATGAGTCAATAGAATTCCCTTTGCATTATTGATTGAGACATTGAGTTGAAAGATGAGAAAAACATCAATCAGGGAAATCAAAAGAAGCAGTCTTCCGTCAGGAGAGGTGCTCCCAGAAAATGCGGCTAAGGGGAGAGGCTCTAGTTTTATGCATTAGCTCCCTGTCTGACATTCCCAAGATTTTCCAGATCCTATTTGCTCAGGGCGACAGTCATAAAAAATAATGTTAGCTACTTTTCTAGAAGTAAATAAATATACAGTGTAATTTTGCCATGCTTTAAGCAACCCTGGGTTTTTCAATCCCAACAGATAGATCACTGAAGATCACAGTCAAGAATTCTTGACTTTATAAAATCTCTCACCACAAGATGGCCTTAAAAAGTAAACTCCCATAGCAGTACAATTTAGGTAGAATCTGACTTGCAAAAAAAGAATTTCTATGCAACACTGAAGCAGCACATATGCTGCATAAAATCAGGTAGCCTTGTACTTGATCCAAAATCATAAATAAAATAAGAAGCAGTCATTCTTCACCAGCATTATTCAATTGAGAAATATGGACGAGCAATCTCAACCATCTTCCCATCAGTGGCCATATTATTAGACCGCTGCTTTCCAGTTTCCTGTGTGTTGACAGGAAGCTGGTCTCCTTAGAAAGAATAAGGCAATATATACCCGCAGGATCATTTCTTCAGCCCCATTAAATATTACCCAGACCCAGTTTGTCTACACACAGCTGCTTCCTCTGCAGGGAAAAGTCCGAAGTAACAGATTGGCTTACAGTGATTTCCAGGCAAGTTCTAGAATGGAGAATTTAGATGCTAATTGGTGAGCCCTTAGAAATTAAGAAGTGATCACTCAGAGTCAGCCTGAGTTCACTATAAATAAATAAAAATTAAAATGATAAATAACATCTTTTTCTTTTGGAGCTACTTCCTGTATCAGTAAAGCTGAGGAGTGCTATAGATGAAACTTGAATTTCAGCAATGTATTCGATTAAGTCATGAAATTGTCAGAGGTGTAGTGGGAAAAAAAAAAAAGTGTGCGTTCAATGAAAATGCAATTATGTGGATTTGAATTTTCTTGAGCAACCGTACTCAGTGGTTGATGAATAGACCCTTGTGAACCTGTGGGGAGGACCCTAATGGTGTATCCCAGGGCTCTCTGCTGCTCTGCGTTTTATAAACGTCTGGAATAAAGATTTAAAAAGCCTCGTCACCAAAATCACATAGTATACAAAACTGGAAGGCTAACATATTAGATAGCAAAATCTGGATTCAAGGAGTTTTAGTAAGGCAGAAGAAAAATCAAAACCAACAAAATATAGTTAATAAGGGGTGAATGTAAAAATCTACATGGAGGATTCTATATAAGGTGAAAGACAAGATCTGGCTTCACAGAAGGACGTGTGTTGGAGAACCAGGTGTTTCAACTGGCCACAGGTTTTATATGGGCCCTTAATGAATCATGGGTATTAAGAATAACAACAAAAAGCAGATAGATTCTTGGCAGATAACATTTATTTTCTCCTTGGTTATCAAGGATTCTTATTTTCTTTATACTATTGGAATTTTCCAAATTTTCTACAGTGAACATCTGTTATTTTTATGAACAGAAAGAACTACTCTTAGTATTTGAAAATATTTAAATGGCTGTCTATGGAAGTTGGAGCAGACCATTCTGTATAGTTTCAGACGCTAAAACTAGGGAAAATGACTTGACGTTACAGAAGACAACTTTAGGCCAAGTATCCAGCTTACAGTGGAGTGAGTGCCTAACCCTGAAAACATCAGAGTAAATGTCGGCTAATTACAAGTCATAGTGGGGCACCTGGGTGGCTCAGTTGGTTAAAGCCTCTGCCTTCGGCTCAGGTCATGATCTCAGTGTCCTGGGATGGAGCCTCGCATCCGGCTCTCTGCTCAGCAGGGAGCCTACTTCCTCGTCTCTCCCTGCCTGCCTCTATCCCTACTTGTGATCTCTGTCTGTCAAATAAATGAATAAAATCTTAAAAAGAAAAAAAAAAGCAGCACAGCATAGCACAATGGTTAAAAACTCTGACTCTGCCAAACTGCATGGATTTAAATCTCGACTGTGCCATTTACCAGTCAAATGACTGGAGCTAAGCATTCTGCTCTCTCTCCATTTATATAAGATGCATGATGGTGACAGTATTTAAATCGTACTTTCCCATACGGTTGTTAAGGACTAAATGTATTCGTCCATATAAATGTTAAGGCAGTAACTGACCTGTGCTCAATAAACATTAGCCACTGTCATGAGTCATATGGAAAGGATTTCTGCTTTGCTAAAGAAATTACACTACATGATTAGTAATATTGCCTCCAACTTCATGACCTGATTGTTCTAGGTAGCAGAACACCTTTCCTCGGGTGGTACTCTCATTGCCTAAGCCTGAAGTGAACAGAATCCTAATAATAACAAAATCATTCTAGGAGAGCTAAAGATACAGCAAAGGAGGACGTGTTCAAGGGCCATACAGAATCTCATAGGTTTCATTACCAATAATCGGAAGTAGGTCCAGCTGCCCTGGATGTATAGACCAACTCCATGAACTAAAGCCTTAATGACTCAACAAAGGATAGGACATGGATGAAACAGCCAGAAGAAGAGAGAGCCAAAGAAATTAGAGAAGACAAATGTCTGTATTCATTCATTCATTCATTCATTCATTCATTCAACAAATGAATTTACCAGGCACTCTGTTGGCTCTATACACAGAAAACCAGACAGAGTCCTTACCTTGATGGAGTCTCCACTCAGCAAGAAATGTATTTCAACCAAATAGTCACATCAATTAAAAAAAAAAATTAAAGCTGTGATCAGTGTATGAAGGAGGAATACCCAGGGCCACATGGTAGAAATTTGCCCTAGTCATAGAGGTCAGGGAAGATAGCCCCGAGGAAGCCATGACTGAGCTGAGATTTGAAGAATGGATGGAAGTTACAGGGCAAAGAAGGGGGAGGGCGCTCTGGGCAAAGAGTAATTAGTGAGAGGCAGCACACTGAGTAAGAGGAACTGAGAGAAGGCCAGAGTGGCTGGAGGGCAAAAAGCCTGGCAGAGCATGGTTCGAAATAAAGCTGGATGGGTGCAAGCCTTGGGGTCATGTTAAGGAATACTGTATCCCCAAATAATGGGAAGCTATTCAAGTAAACATTTTTAGGTGGGGTGACAGCAGGACATGAAGTTCAGACGAAGAAATCCCTCTGCATACATTGTAGGAGGTGAAGATCAAACTGGCTGCAGACAGACACATAAGGAGGTGTTCACAGTAATCCAGATAAGAGATGATGGCAGTTTGGACCAGAATAATGGGAATGGAAGTAGGGAGAAGAGTATGGGCTCACGAGAGGTTTAGAAGGCAAAATTAAATGTGAAGGCTAAGGCAGAGGGAAGGGTCTTGGTGACTCTAAGTTCTGGCTTGCTTTACCATTCAGTGAAACAGGAGCCACTGACAGGATTGGAAGGAAAGTTCAAGCTTTTGGTTTTGGATGAGTTACATTTTGGATGCCTGGGAGATTTCCAAATGGAGATGTTAAGTAGGAAGTTGGACATGTGAATCCAGAGCTCAGGGGAGAAGTCTAGGCTGGGGAAACATTCTGGCATGAATAAAATATGGAATAAGAAAAAAAACATGTCTAGGATTGAAACTTGGGTATTTTAATATTTCTTGACCTGGGAGGAATAGATAAAGCTGCAAAAGAGATAGTAAATGGGCTGTCAGAGAAGATAGAAGAAATGAAAAAGATCTTGTGTCAGGGAAGCCAGCAAAAGACTGTTTCCAGGGTAGGGGGGTGGTCAACAGTGCAGACTGCTTCTGAGAGGTCAGGGAAGGTGAATGACCTTAGCACAAGCCAGCACAAACAAACTGTTTGGTTGGGTTGATGGGGCAGGAGCCAACCTGAGAGTGACCTGAGGATTGAATGAGAAGTGAGTAAACAGAGTCCGTAACTACAGAATTCTTTCTTTAAGTCTCTGCAAAGAGGAAAAGAAAATGCAACAGTCTGAGGAGAACATAAGGTTGGGATAGTGTTGTCTCCTCTCAACCTACCCCACTCCCAAAGGGAGGCTTAAGTATGCTTTCAAGCTGACAAGAAGAATCCAATTGACAAGAAGAGATTAAAAACGAAAATATATGAGGGATAAGGGATTGAAAAGGATAGATGGCCAGGGGACTTGCCTTTGGGTCAGGGAGATGAGGCAGGGAGAAGTGCCTGGTGGCCAAGTGGTTACAAACGACAGGAATTCAGTCAATGGTATGTGCGTGCTGGCCAAGGGTGAAGCCCCTGGTATCAAAGCTCCATGTCACTCCCTGGTTTAGGATTCCAAGCAAAGTATTTATGAGAAGTTAGTGAGAGACGACCAGAGAAATCCTATCTCATCCATCTCAGAGACTGGGTCCTCACCCAAAATTGAAACAGTAGCAGCCCCTAGGGGTGAGCGTTCTCAGCAATCTCTCCTGAGTTGAAATCCCCACCAGTCATTTTCTGAGGAAATGACGCCAGGTATGTGTCCTCACTCAAGGCCCAAAATTATTTCCCGAAACCACAGTGTTTGACAAATAAGAGAACTGAGCTCCGACCCTACTGTAGCTCATCGCAACCAGAGTAGAAGAATTTGGAGTCTGCCTGCATTCGACTTTCCAGTGTTTTTGTTTTGTTTTGCTTTTAAAGATTTTATTTATTTGAGAGAGAGAGAATGAGAGAGGTTTGTTTTTTTGGTTTGGTTTTTTTTTTAAAGATTTTATTTATTTGAGAGAGGCAGAAGGACAGAGGGTTTTTGTTGTCCCCCCCCCCCCCCCCCCCCCCGCCTCCCAGTGTTTCTAAAGTGCAGAATATTTTCATGGCATGAAGCCATCATCTGAGACGATGTCCCACCCCCAGGTCTTGCAAAGTTGCGACAGGGAAGGAAACACACTTGGGAAGGAAATCTTGAGCATCTGCTGGGTGCCAGGCTCTGCGTCCTTGGCCTTCTCGGATAAATTTAATCCCTACAATACTCTACAACACGTGGATCTGAGCTTCTACCCGAGATGAGAGAAATCTGCTTAGCTGCAAGCTCCAGGCTGGTTCCTCTGATCTCCCTGGTGGCCTTCACATATGACCCCAGGCTAATGGGGCCCGCCAGGCCCTGGATGAGGTAGGTGTCTGAGTGGATGGCATTGCATTTCCCTAGGCACTTCCATACCTCTCCCAGCCGACTGACTGCTGGGAAAGCTTTGTATTTTTATCTTCTCAACTTTCCTTTTTTCCAAGTTGTGTTCCAGACAAATATTTGTGGTCATTGCCCAATAAAACAGAAAGACACAAATGTCATGGGCTGAGAAAAAAAAAAAAAAAAAAGGCAGGGAGGATTTTCTGTCTACTTACCAGGGACCTAATACATTATTCTTTTTTAAGCCAACAACCTCAACTCCAATGCCCATTGCCAAAGCCCTTCTCTTCTCTCAGAAGACAGAAATGGAGCAGACCCCTGAGAAGGGCTTCCCGGAGGAGGTGAGGTTTCTAAGAAATAGGAGGTAAATCTCCTCCCTGCTCCATCTCTCAGCTGTATATTCCGTATGTTTTTGCCACTAAGGACACTTAGGATTAAGTTTCCTTGTCACTTGCCCACTATCATAATGCAATACCTCCTGTGAGAATATCTCATTATTCAGCTTTGATGTTCTGGCTTTCTATCAATTTTTCTTGGTGTCTTTTTTCCCAGCTTCATAGTCAGGTGATAGCAAAAGCCTAAGTAGAATGCCGAAAATTGATCCCTCGACTCATAAAAGCAGTCCCTAAACAATTTGCTCCTAAGAAATCAGCAGCTCCAAACCCAGAGGACCTATACTGCACAGGGCAAGTAAACCCAATGCTTCCATATCCACCCCCCGAGCGCCCTGAGGATTGCTGAAGTGTGTCAGAGATTCAGAAGGCGGGAGAGGAATTGCTACTTCCTTGTCTCTCCAACCTTTGTCCCCCTGCCCTGGCCTCCACCACACTCCTCCACGGAAGATCAAGGAGACTTTCTTCCCACAGGTCAGCACAGGCTGGTCCCCAACTGAATTCAGTGATGAATCAGTCAACACAAATTTATTGAATATCAGCTACACGGGAGACTAGATTCAACGTCCTTTCATTACCTGTATTCTGTGTCGTTCATTAAGGATGAGGAACATAACACTTTGAAAACACATACTGTAGAAATGCTGAATGATAGAGGTGACTAATAATAACTCATCAGTCTGGGTGGAAAACAGATTTCACTAACGTGGATAAAATTACCTGAGGAGTACAATGCATCTACTGATTAGAGTGAGTCAGCACCCACACACTTGTGCTATTTGTAAAAGTGATATTCTTTATTCAGCTTTTAAGTCACACCTGGCATTCAAAGCCTATCTGTTTCTCAAACACAAGACCCTGGAAAGCTTTTCCTTTTGAATATACTGTGGCATTGTCTTATTCACCAGAGTGAGTTCAAGTTATGGGCTCTTTTCTCCAACACGATGAGAGAGGAAGAAAAAGTTGATGTAAATTTATTGTGGGTTCAGTTCATTGACTCATCCATTCCTCCAGTGAGCAGTACCAGTGATGCCAGGTACCGAGACACCAGGGTGAATAAGAAACAGCCCTGCTGGTGAGATGCTCACAGTCCAGCGGGCACCTACACAAATTACAGCAATTAAGTGTTACGGGCGCCATGACAGAAATCTGTAGTCATTATGGTACGGACCCCCCCAAAGCCTTTACAATGGTTCTAACCATGGAAGGTCATAAAAGACTTCACAGAAGAGATGAAGAGGGATGGCTTGGCCAAAAATGCATGACATTTCAGATTCTCATCCAAGCTCAATGCATTCTGTCATTGCATTCTGTTCTATACATCCTGTCATTAAGTGACTAATCTTTCTAGAAACAAAAGAATTTGTTATTTCTGGTAGTAATGATAGACACGCTTAGGAGCTGTGGCATTCGCTCAGTCAAAATGTGTGAGATGTTTTTAATTAAGGTCTGTGGTCTCTATATTCTTCTGCAGAATAATCCACAATTACTGTCAGACTTCTTAGTCCTCAGCTGGCTCAACTCCCAACATGAGAAAGCAATGATCTCAACCCATTCTGGAAATATTTTCTGGCCCAGTAGCTACTAAAGTCACACATTCTAGAGTTGTGAATTCACCATTTAAAATATACATGGTGAAATTTGAATCAGCTCTGTAGTTTTGTTAATAGTTTTGTACCAACGTCAGTATCCTCATTTTGAAGAATATACTATGTTTATAAAGATGTTAAAATTGGGGAACTTGGGTGAGGGAATAGATAGGAAATCTCTGCATTCATTTTGCAACATTCCGACAAATTTAGAATTAGCTCAATATGAAAAATAAGGAAATGCATGTGTGTAAATATGTATGCATGTATGTACGCATTTACATTTTTATGAGATCAGATCTAAGTCTTCTTAGATCTGTCTTCTAAAAACAGTTGTCAATCAGATAAACTAAATATGGAAACTGAAAGCAGGTATTTAGAAACTTTTATAACAATTTAACATTTTCACAATATTTAAGCATATGATCATTTTCTTAGAAATTTTTTTATTGCATTTTTAAAGTATCGATCTACATTAGTTAGCATTCCCCAGAGAAATAGAACCAAGAGGGGTACGAGTTTGTGTGTGTTGTGTGTATGTGTGTATATATGTATAGAGAGAGATCTATTTCAGGGAAGAGTTGTAGTCCAAAGGCAGTCTAAGAATTTCTCCTTGCTCATGGAAGTTTTGTCTTTATTCTGGTAAGATCTTCACTTACTTGGGTGAGGCCCACCCATGTTATAGAGGTAATCTGCTTTACTCAAAGTCTGCTGATATTCATGTTAATGTCATCCCAAAAAACACCTTCACAGGAATATCCAGAATAATGTTTGACCTGGGCACCATGTTTGATCTGGGCACGATGTTTGATCTGGGCACCATGGCCCAGCCAAGTTAACACACCCCAAAAAATTAACCATCACATAACTCCATTGGAAATTGGAAGTTTAAAAAAAAAAAAAAAGAAAGAAAGAAAGAGAAGAAAAGCCTTTCACTGAAGATAGCTTGAGAAGCATGGTATAAAATAACTTTAGTAGTTGGGACACCGGGGTGGTTCAGTCAAGTAAGTGTCTGCCTTCGGTTCAAGCACAATCTACTGTTGATCCCATGAATGACCTTGACCTCATCATTCCCACAGTGTCCCACAGGGATCCACATCCCCATGTTTCCCTCCACCCTTAATGTCTGCCTAAATGCCCTTATGACTTTGCTGTGGGGTCTGGGGCACCTGGCATGTAGTTTGGGATTCATGGCTCTATTCTTTCTCCCGTTTTCAATCTGTTCTCTCACTGGCAAAACATAAGCATCTACTTTAAGTGCCTAGCAACCATCTCTACTAAACCTAGGATTAAGCTTCCGCTAACTTTTACCTTCATATTATGGCTCTGGCCTCCCACTGCTGCATTCCTCCCTCTGTTGGAAGGCCTCCAACCGCTAGGCACCCCAAACAGGTACCTCAGAGAGCACCGCAGAATCTTTTGCTCTGCTACATATTAACATAAGAATAGTTTTTGTTTTTTTTTTTAAAGATTTTATTTATTTATTTGACAGAGAGAGATGACAAGCAGGCAGAGAGGCAGGCAGAGAGAGAAGAGGAAGCAGGCTCCCTGCTGAGCAGAGAGCCCGATGCGGGACTCGATCCCAGGACCCTGGGTTCATGACCTGAGCCGAAGACAGTGGCTTAACCCACTGAGCCACCCAGGCATCCCAACATAAGAATAGTTTTTAACTCTATTTTTAACAATTAGATCAAGACTGAAAGCAGAACAAAAACAGGTATACATTTGATACCTTTCTCACTAATTTTTAGCCGTTCTCAATTCCATCTTTATCTAATCCTGATTTTTCTATTCGATTATGTTTATTTCACTCACCCCCAAATTCCTCTAATTCTAGTGAAAAGTCCCTTGGATCATATAAGTGGCTCTAACAGTAGTGTCTTCGGGCTCATGTGTAGCTTGAAATCCAGTGACTTTTTTTTTCCCCCCAAATCTGGGTCAACACCATCTCTTCATCATTAAGGTCATTGTCATCATCATAATATAAACTATCCTGTGTGGCTGGTGTCAAGAGTTAGAATGGTGCCCCCTCCCACCCCCATCTCCTATTCCTAGTGTTTTCCTGGTTCATTGCTCACAGGCAGAGGCAAGGGGAGAAGGATCCATACATCTCTTATCTTCCCTTGTTGGTAAAAGATTGTCTCTCCCTCTTTCTCTTTGTTTATGAAGATCTTCTAGGTTCTTTTCTCTCCTGTTTACTACCAGCTACATACAGTTGGTACAACCTACCTCTGGTATGAAGCTACTGTCTTATAATGGAGACTATATTCCCTCGCTAGGGACAAAGCCAAGCTTACCAGAACACACTATTTAAAACCTCTTTCATGGACACGTGGGTGGCTCAGTTGTTAAGCGTCTGCCTTCGGCTCAAGTCATGACCCCAGGGTCCTGAGATCAAGTCCCACATCGGTCTCCCTGCTCAGCGGAGAGCCTGCTTCTCTCTCTCCCACTCCCCCTGCTTGTGTTCCCTCTCTCACTGTCTCTCTCTCTCTGTCAAATGAATAAATAAAATCTTTAAAAATAATAATAACAAAATTAAAAAAAAATAAAACCTCTTTCATAATAAGCAGCATGCAATTTTGGGTAGTGGCACAGAGGGGTTTCGCTCTCCAGGACCGGCCTTTCCTGCCAGAACACAGGAGAGCAGTGTCCCCCACTGCCACGCCCGTTTCCCCAGCCTGATGTTGAACGTCCCCCTGCTTTCTTGCTGGAGCTTTTTTATAAACCAGGTGTCGACACATATATTGGATTCTTTATACTTTAATCCGTGTCCCATTTTGAAAGGGTTGACAGAGCTGGGCACATTATTCCTTCAACTCTAGCTCCTTTCTGATGACCTCGGGGAGATTAGCGGGCTACCTGTTTGGAGCAAAGTTCCCAGAAGCCACCTCGCTCTGTTTGGAATCCAGCTGGCACACATCCTCCCGTGGGAAGGCTGATGAATGGTGTTCAGCCAAAATTAAAAGCCTTGGAAGAGTACAGGCCCCCGAGCCGGAACAAAGCAGCTGAATGATTGTTCCTTCTGGGGACAGAGGTGGGAGCATTTTCTTGCACTGCTCGTGGGGATAAAAGTGAAGTCCAAACTTCTGGGTAACAGTGACTCATTATCATGAAAGGGCCTTCCTGCTCTGGCAGAGCTCATTACTTGAGTGGTAAATGAAGTGTCGCTCACAGGGGTGCCTGGGTGACTCAGTGGGTTAAAGCCTCTGCCTTCGGCTCAGGTCATGATCCCAGAGTCCTGGGATCGAGCCTCGCATCAGGCTCTCTGCTCAGCAGGGATCTTGCTTCCCCCTCTCTCTCTGCCTGCCTCTCTGCCTACTTGTGATCTCTGTCTTTCAAATAAATAAATAAAATCTTTGAAAAAAAAAAAAAAGGAAGAAAGAAGAAGGAAGAAGAAGAGGAAGAAGAAGAAGAAGAAGGGTCTCTCACAGTGAGAGCTGATGGAGGTGGAAACAAAGAAAAAGTCCAGCAGAATCCCTAACCATGACCTGCATTGTGGAACAGGAGGAAGCATTCTGAAGCGATGAGAGAGACCAGCCCACCCCCAGATCGCCCTCAGCCACGTTTTCTTCCTTCCTGACTCATCAGATTTCTTCAGGGAAAGCCTGCAGAGAAGGGATTAGGAAGCAGGCAAGGGAGCCAGGCTTTTCTGGCAGCGTGGGGCATTTTGATTTCAGATTCTGCAAATCTTCGAGAACAGACTCAGTGTGCTAGCGTTCTAGGCTTGAGGCCAGCAGCTCGAAGCACATCAGATGGTCGGCGCCACCGGCATGAGACCCAAGGACTTTCCTGAGGGCTGCCCCTCTCCGGAACTTAGAAGATGTCAGCACAGGTTTGCCTTCTTGAAACGTGCAAATGTCACCAGCCGGGAGTGGCAGATGCCAAGAGGCTTCGGAAAACAAATCTCCATCTGGTAATGGGTTAGGCTTCCTGGTACACAGATGAGAATAGTTTGAAACAAAGTGACGGAAGCACCGGTTTGGCTTTTCACATATTGTTACAGGCTCTGGGTCATTTCCTGCCTTTGCAATTTATTTCCTCTGCAGGTTCAACAAAACCTGCTGAAAGAGGTTAGGGCTTTTCTTTGCCTCGGGCCCAGCGAAGGGCAGCTCCACCTCCTCTGTGAACTTGTTTCTCCGCAGGGGCTGCTTCTTCCCAGGCTCCTGCGGGCTCAGGGGGAGCCTGGGAGTAGCGAAGCTTCGGGAATAGAATTAATTAGGGAAGGGAGCCATCTCCAGTTGAGTCAGATGAATCCTCTTGTTCCTCGAAAACCATAAGGGTTGGGAAGGAGGGATGATGCCTTCCAGAGGGGACCTCTCTACTTCCGTGACTCCACACAGGGATGCAGCCCCCCTGAAGGAAAGAGGCAGAAACCTCCTCCACCCGGCTGCACCCCAACCTCCTGGAGGCAGCCAGGGAGCCAGATGGATACTGCGGACAGGGACATTTGCGGCAAGAGTGATGACCTGCTTTGTTTTATTTTACTAGAATTCATTTCCCGCCTTGTGCCAAAAAAGATTGCAGATAGCAACAGCTGCCTTCCTGGCAACATTTTTGTGCTCATTTGGGGCATTTTGAAGGTGATGTGAAATCGTTATTGCAAAATCTCTCTGCAGCCCCCAGGATACCCTGAAGACCCTCTGCCATTCAAGGCAGAGAGCCTCGCAGGGGCCAAGGGGAAGGAAGCCTCTTGCTCTGGGGGCTACAAACTTTAAAAAGCGGAGACTGCAGCCACTGCTGTTCCTCTGAGCCTGGAAAGGCTTGTCTCTCTGCAGAGGGACCCATGGTCACAAGTTTGCAAAGCCAGCTCATGCAAACCTTGCTCTCAGGAGGAAGCTCCTGAAGTCTGTTCATGTGTCCAGAGCCCATCTCCCTTTAGACTGAGAGGTCCAAGTTCACAGCCTTCAAGACATGGGTAATTTTGACCCCACGCCTCCTTCTAGATACAGCCATTGTCACAGTAAGCGGTCGGTCAATGCCAAGGAAGTGGCAGCTGGCAATCCCTGTATCCTGGTGCCCCCAGTCCCCAGAAACAAAATCCAAATCTCCCTCCCCTCCCCCTCTGCCTTGACAGGAGGCCAGGTGATTACCATGGCTCAGGAGAGAATCCAGCTGACCTTTCCAAAGCATGCCGTCTCATCGGGTGTCCACAGAAACGATCTCCTGTGACCTTCACAGAAATGTTTCCAACATTTAGGAAGTTCCAGGGGAAGGAAGGAAGTAGCTAGGGACAAAGTTGGCTCTGTAAATAATGCAGGGTCAGAAATACTTGTAGGGTATGATTTTCGAACCAACAAGACTTCCGCCCAAGGGCCCCAACCTCACCCCACGAAAGTGCACTTGGCGGATTCAGGCATTGTATTTCCGTGTTAAAGTTGTTCCTGGGACTGGGAACTTTGTATGCCTTTGCCTTTCAACTTTAGAGGATCTGAGTGCACAGGTGTGGCAGAGAGCCAGGAATCTGTGTTTTTATCAAGCCTACCTTCTGATGCTGGTACAGGGGGCCTGTGGCCCACACTTTGGAACACTATGCTGAAAAGAACTGTGGGTCATTGTCACATTAGAATGGATTAACTGGTAATACAGGACAGTGTTGCTTGTGGATTGCAGGCCAGGCTTTGGCCCACTGTGTAGCCATGGGCAAGACAATTTAATCCTCCAAGACCAAAGCCTCTGGACCAGTTGGTGATCTCTAAAAATCGAGTTGGGGACGGGTTTCTTAATGATGGCCCACAAGTCTGTGAAGAAGCATAAAGCCTAGTCCAAAGCGTCATGGCTGCCAAGACTCCTCCAGCGTGTTCTAAACACTCAGTGAAGCTCTGTGGTGCAGAAAGCCCCAGAGGCCAAGGAAGACCGTCTTCCTTGACCCAGAGCTGCAGTCCTGGTGCCTGAGGTCTCGGGGTGCCAGACCCACCAATAGATACTTCTTTGCTCCCTGCCATTTCCAAATAGGGAAAAATGAAAGGGAGAAGATTAAATTCATTCCATGCTTTGTCTGTGTGGGAGAGCTGACAACACTGACTCCATCTTTAGCCCTCACTCCTGTTCATGCCCACACAATGACCTCCGTCCAGGCTGCATGTTCAAGGCCTCATGGAAGCTAATGGATGCCCCGACCGGAAGGCAGGAACATTCATTCTTATCTTTCCTAGAGTAGTGCAGGCCCCACTTCAAGTAACAAGTAGAGATGAACAACACACCTCAGGTCTCACTTCAGATAACTATGCTGTGACCTCACCACCATGCCCCTCACTCCATAGAAACTGGGGGGTAGGGTCCAGAGGAGCAGAGAACAGCCGTGTGTGTCCTGCCCTGGTTGTCTGTCTGTCCTCCTACCTGCCTCATCTCCCCCGTCAGCAAACTCCCCTGCCTAAAACTCTCTGTAAATGGAATGGAGTCGCTTGCTTCGGTTCTTGGTCTGAAAGTGCCTCGTCCGACTGACCCTCCTTCGCCTTCAAAGAATACCCATGACCTTTTAATTCTCAAGTAACCTTAGTATTAATAGTTCCATTTTGAAGATGAGAGAATTATAGACGACGGAGGTTGACTAACTTTCCTAAATTCCCAACATCATGTGGCTATTGAGTGCTTGGGTATTCAAGATTTTATCTATTTATCTGACACAGAGAGAGAGCGAGCGCGCACATACAAGCAAGAGGGAGGAGCAGAGGGAGGTGGAGAAACGGACTCCTGCTGAGCAAGGAACCCAGTGCAATGACGGCCTCCATCCCAGAACCCTCGGATCATGAGCTGAGCCGACGGCAGACGCTTCACTCACTAAGCCATCCAGAGGCATTTGTGTACTTACTGATGTGAGAGCCCTCCCTGCACCCATTCCCCCCACCCCAGCTCTTCTCAACCCAGGGCAGAGATGCCCCAAACCTGGGTCAGCCAGTGCCCTGCCATGAAATAAATGGTACCCCCCTGAAACATCAACATCCTAATAATAGAGATCATGCTGGGATGCTGGGCACCCCCTAGTGGGAGGAATGAAGAGAGAAGGCAGCCGGTGTCCATGCTGTTCTCAGTCATCCATCCACCCCCAGCTTCCTGCCCCTCAGCCACCTTCGCCTTCCAGCCCTTTCTCACTGTTCTTGGAATGATTCATTCTTCCCACGATGACTGGGCCTTTTGCCCCATAAAGCCCTCCCTGTCTTTACAGACATAATGAACTAAAATTAAGCAGAAGGCGACTCAGGCAGAACAGCAGGGGAAACTTCCTATTGGGAGAGCTCTTGAAACCCTGAAATCCCTTATAAGGCAAACCGATTAAGACCCAACTGCACTGGGCAAAACAATAGAGAATATCTTGGAAAGATATTTTTGGAAATGAGGAGGTTAGAGAAAGGCTAGCTTCCTGGTTTCCAGATATATGCTAATGCCCACATCTGACACCCTTAGATTTCAGACTTACATTAATTCCCCGTGCTGTCTTACCGCCTTCTAAGGTCAAGAGAACACCCAGCATCTACCTATTTTGGGATAAGCAGATAAAGCCCTGTCCCAGCAGAGGGATAGCCTGTCTGTGGACTGGGCACATTCCAAACTTTTGTCACTATCACTTAACTCTTTAAAGACCAGGGCCGTAGCGCCCCACAACAGAGTATGAGCCCTATTACATTATAATCAACAAGCCATTTTCTGAATACCTACAATATACAAACTCAGGCAGGCTGATCATAAGAATCAGCCTTGTGCATTTTTAAGATCTGCCTACATCTACTTTAGTTCTTTATCCAAGAAAGGGCCTTAATAAAAGACAAAGAGCTTAACATAGTTGAGTCCGTGCACTAAGAATTCGGAGTATATGCACTATCCATATTTTAGCTTGATACCTGATCATTTCACTGGGCAGGGGTTCACCAATCTCGTCCTGGGGCCCAATGCCTTTTGTTACAATTACACAGAGCACCCCACCTCCCTGCAACTTTGGCTGCTATGGTCTGACCTCCTGGATCCGAGCCATCAACTCATCAGTGCTCATTCTCAAGTTGACCTTCTCTGATAAAGTTCCCTGAAAACTTACAGTTCCTAATGCTGGAAATGCCAGTGCAGGAGTTTCACGGCTATGGTTCCTGCCTCCTCTTGAGCCTCGTCCCTTGGACATTCTAATCTCAAAACCACTGTCAATGTCGATCGCTTTCATCTTTTCAGTCATTTGATGATGTTCATCTCTCTGACCACCAAGAACTTTGGAAGACTCTCTACTTCAGGCACTTCTATTTTGGGGTCCAGATTGGCAGCCTTTCAAACTCACCAGAGGCCTCGCAGAAGGCCATGCTTTGGAGGGTCGAAGGGCAAACAACACAAATTCACTGGACATCTGGGAGAAAGAAGACAGGGGTCAAGGATGCCCCAGCTTGGTCAGCGTCACACGCCAACAGCAGAAGCTGTTGGGATTCCTTCCTGCCTAACTTGGGCTTGATGAAAGGCAGGCATTCTTTGGTCTGGAGACCTCTGGCCTCGTTCTGAATGGGACACTCAAAGGGCAGAGCAGGGTTCTCAGCATGCAGGAAGGACACACAGAGCGCCTTCTCCAGCCTGGGAGACACCAATGCCATGGTGACTTAGCTGAGCCACCTGGAGTGCTTCTGTCAGTGTAAGCTTTCCCGCACCGTGTGAGCTGGCCTTGACTTTGTAAGAAAGGGTAGCGATGTGTTTATGTGCTCAGACGAGAAAACGTGAAGAGAGAATGAGGATTAGAAAGAATGAACATGAATGGTGGCTGCGTTGGGGGGGCCAGAACAGACGCAATCCTGAGCAGAGGCCTCCGTGCTGACAGATAAGTGGACTTTCACTACTTCTGTCAGTGCTGACAGATAAGTGGACTTTCACTACTTCTGTTTCTGTTTTCAAAGAAATAAAAGCCAAATCATAAGTCTAAAACCGTAGGTGCATTCATGTGGGGAGAGGAGGAAACAAGGTGTCGCGTTCCAAACAGATATTAGCGCCGCAAAAAAAGAAGCCTTTTAATCTGCTAGTAGAAGTACGTCTTTCCTGAGAGTCACCATTGATTAACCACCAAAGAGAAGGTGACAAAAAATTCTATTTCATGCAGACTTAAGAAGCAATCATTCGGGCTGTCTCTAGTGAGCTGGATTTCTAGCTCTGGAGGCTTTCCAGGAAGAAGTGAAAAGGGCACGACCTGAGCAGTTATGGGAAATTCAGGTGCTGTTTTGTCAGTAAAGATGAGGAGAGGGTGCTGCCGCTGGCCCAGAGCCCCAAAACAGATCCATGGCTGTGGAGCTGAAAGGATGCCCTGAGGGGAGGGAGCCCCTGAATCAGCCAACATCGAGAGCCAACATCGAGCCCCCTAAACAGTGCTTGTAGGCAGCAGGTAGAAGCTACCTGTTTCCGTGCCTACAGCAAGGTGGAGATGCGTTATCTGCTAATATCCCTGAGGGAAAGGAGTTTGGTGCCGGCTAGAGAGCTCCCAGGAGGGACAGGTATGCAGCTCTTGGATGATGTCCAAAGAAACTAGGTGAGGGCTTGAATTCTGGCGAGGGAAGCAGGGTGTGTAAGACCTGAGGAAGCTGGGCAGGAGTCATTAGGCCTACACTCAGGCTGGGGAAACTGGGGTGTGGTGCATCCAGGAAGGATAGGTATGAGCATTCCAGAGCCCAGATAATGTTTATGGAAGAAGCTTCAGTCAACACAGAATACAAGTCACTCTGGTTGTCCTCAAGCCATTTCTGCAGCTGAGTTTCTGACTCCTTTAAAAGCTCCACCTAAGGAAGCTGTCAATAAAGGCAAAGCTAAGAGGTAACCAGCGTTGGGGGGAGACGCCCAATCTGTCCTGGAGAGCCCAGGATTCCAGGCAAGCCCTTTGACTCGAAGTAGACAGCTATGTTTGTGAATCAGCAACTCATGTTAGAGGGAGCACTCTATGCCATCAACTGAGTTTTTCTTCCCTCACTTTTGAGAAAGTCAAGAGACCACTCTACAGTATCCTTTCCGCTCTTTAGTTCCTTCTTGTCCTTTCTCCCAGTTATGTCCAGTGCTGTGCTGGATGGAGCCTGTTGTACCCCCTCCCGACTCTGTGTTCAGTTAACGTCATGGCGGCTTACAGCCGGCCATGATGGCACTACTCGTGCTAGGGAAATCAGCAAACTCTACAAATTAGAGCTTTATATTTATTTCTGGAGAGCCCAATGTGAAATATTTACTGGTGCACCATGCCTGTCACTGAGAGTTTGTCCACAGGAGAAAAGGCAGTGAACTGAGGGTAGGAGTTTGGGGCCAGGGGAGAGTCAGGGAAGGCGAAGCCAAGAGGGGTTAGGAGAAGTGGCAGATGGCCAAGATTGGTTTACCTCCCTCCCAGATATACAACCCCACCCCGAACACAAGCCTTCAATTCAATATTTAACAGTTGTTTGGTGAGAACCTGCTCTGTGTTTACAACCACACATAGACATTGTCTTCTGTTGATTGGGGGGGGGGGCGCTTATCTTCCCACTTGAACATTTTTTGAGGTTTGTGGTGCAAAATACAATAACGTAGGTGTAGAATGTTTTTCCTATAGAACATTTTCCTAGAATGAAAGTGTTTCTCATAGATTCAATCCCACTTTTCCTCTTCCAACCCCCCCAAACACACACTCACAATAGTGTGTGTCCCCTGCTCCGATATGTGCTTCTCATTGACCTTTGGATTCAACATCTTAAGTCTTATAAAAATCTCTCTGAGCTGGGTAATTATTACTCCCTCTAGAGGAGAATTCTTTAACTTTGATGTACATGCAAATCACCTGGGGAATCTTGTTAAATGCAGATTTGAGTTCAGTGGGTGGGGCTGGCGCTCCAAGAGTCCCCACTTCTAACAAGCTCAGGTGATACGGAAGCTACCCATCTGCAGATGATAATATTAGCAAGGCTCTAGACTGAACTGAACCGTCATTCTGCCTCCCACAGCTCTCTCCTTTCTACCTCTTCTACTTGAAGAAATCCCTTGAACGCCTCTAGAAGTGACAGCCTCTCCCAGGAGATTGGACCAGGAGTGGTAGCATAACCAAACAACCAGATCTATATGCCAGTATGGTTAAATTCTCTTTCAAAAATCTGTACTAGAGGGGTGCTTGGGTGGCTCAGTTGGTTCAGCGGCCAACTCTTGATTTCAGCTCAGGTCATGATCTCAGAGTCCTAGGATGGAGCCGTGAGTGGGGCTCCACGTTCAGTGGGGAATCTGCTTCAGGATTCTCTCTTTCCTCTGTTCCTCCTGCCACTTACTAGCACTTTCTGTCTCTCTTCCACATAAATAAATAAATCTTAAAAAAAAAAAAAAAAAAAGAATTTTTACTAGAATGCTGTCCCAGTCTGGGATCCCCCTAGAGCAGAGCCAGAGCTAGAAGTTTGCATGTAGTAATTTATTTCAGAATCTCAGAGTACAAGCATGCAGAATATGGGAAGTAAAAGAAGGAAGAAAAACTAGCACAAGGATGTGTTATTGAATTAACATATGGTGAAGGGCAACAGGTGCTCAGTCCCATGGGACCCGCTAATAGACCTTCTGATGATGCATCTCAGTACTATCTCCATTTATCCAGGCTTTCCTTCAGAAAGTATCGATTAAATGTTTGATGACCCTTCATTTTCCAGTTTTCAAGTGATGACTTGGTTCCCTAACATCTTCTAAAAGACCCCAATAAATTGTATTTTAGTATAAACATGAGTCATGGATTTAAATATATTTAATATACTTCAATCCATTCTAAATGGTGCTCAAATTATCCCATCTTCGGTCAATAGGATATTGACTTATTTGTGTTGGCTGCTGAGTCTTTTTGGTATAACCCCAGATATCTTTGATAGCTTCCTTCTTTTCTGATATAAGCTACTCTAGAGCCACTCCATCCAGTAGAACTTTCTGTGATGATCGAAATGTTCCGTGTCCGCACTATATGATGCTCTAACTACCAGCCCCATATAGCGATAAATACCTTAAATGTAGTTAATACAACTGAGGAACTGATTTTTAAATTTTATAGAATTTTGATCAATTTCATTTTAAATAGCCACATGTCGCTAATTGCCCCTAGACAGCACAATTATAGAGTTTACCTATTTGAATTACAATTGAAGAAAGCTAGGTACAGAGAAGCAGAAGGACTTGTCTATGATGGAATTCAACCTTTCCTTTTTTAAGATTTTATTTATCTGGAGTGAGAGAGAGTGTGCACGAGAGAACATAAACAGGAGGAGGGGTGGAGGGAGACTGAGCAAGGAGCCCAATGAGGGGCTCCTTCCCAGGACCCTGGGATCATGACCTGAGCCGAAGGCATACTCCCAACCGACTGAGCCACCCAGGCACCCCATCAATCTTCATCCATAGAATATTGCGGGAAGTCAGTGCATCTGAATAATCTGGGGAAACTTTGTAAAATATTGATCTCTGAGGCCCACCTCCAGATGTTCTGATTCATTGTGTATGAGCTGGAGGTCGGGAATTTGTTGTTTTATTATTGTGATTCTGATGAGCCACTAGGTGCAGGAGCCACTTCGTGAAATAGCCAGGATGTGACACTTATGTTATACCTACAGTTCATTGAAAAATCACTCCAATGAATCAGCTGTACATCTTTAACACTTTCTAGTCAGTTCTAGAACTTCTCAGAGGACCATACCACACTGCTAGTTATGCAATCAAGAGCTACAGGTTCTCACAAAGGCTTGCCTCTCTCTGGCTTCAACACAGGTCTTCTGGCCTTAGTCTGTTTAGGCTGCCATAACCTAAATCCCATAGACTTGGTGACTTACAAACAATGGAAATCTGTTTCTCTCAGTTTTAGAGGCTGGGAAGTCCAAGATCAAGGCATGAGCATATTCAGTGTCTAGTGAGAGTCTGCTTCTTATATGGTTGTCTTTTCACTAAGTTTTCTTTTCATTTTTGACTTGATATTTTCAATTGCGATGAAATTCACATAACATAAAATTAAACTTTTTTTTTTTTAAGATTTTATTTATTTGACAGAGAGAGATCACAAGTAGGCAGAGAGGCAAGCAGAGAGAGAGAGAGAGAGAGGGAGGAGGAAGCAGGCTCCTTGCCTAGCAGAGAGCCCGATGTGGGACTCGATCCCAGGACCCTGAGATCATGACCTGAGCTGAAGGCAGAGGCTCAACCCACTGAGCCACCCAGGCAGCCCTAAAATTAAACTTTTTAAAGCAAACATTTCAGTGGCATTTTAAAGCCTCTTTTATAGGAGCACTAAAGAACCCCAATCTTTTATAAGGAGCTGCAAGCAAACTTGCCCAACTTTGCCCCAGAAGGAGGCATGATCTTTGGGATAATAGCACAGCAAACTAACCTTCCCTCTGCTCCAGAGGGAAACACTATCTCTATCTTCCAAGGTGTTCAGTATGAAAACATAGTCCCCAACAAAAGGCTGCCAATGTCTTTGCTTAACGACATGCAGAAACATGAGAAACTCATGGAGAATAGTGTACACCCAGAACACTATTCTTGGTCTACCTTCAGCATGGTGAACCCCTAGAACCTGATCCGAGACTGTAGTACTGATATAAAAGCTCTTCTCTCCCAGCTATGTTAACTTGGGACTTGGCTGTGTCCCTTGGCAGGAGGAAATAATGCACAGTGGTTAGAAGAATAGCCTCTAGGAGCCCCTGGGTGGCTCACTCAATCGACCATGGGACTCTTGATTTTGGCTCAGGTCGTGATCTCAGGAGGGTGAGATCAAGCCCTACGTGGAGTCTGCTTGAGATTCTCTCTCTCCTTTCCCTCTGTCCCCCACCCCCCATCCTAGCTCTCACCCCACTCTACCCCTGTGCTTACGTACCTGCACACACATTTTCTCTCTAAAAGAAAGAAATAAAGAGAAAGAAGAAAGAAAGAAAGAGAAAAGGAGGGAGGGAGGGAGGAAGGAAGGAAGGAAATAAGGAAGGCAGACAGACAGACAGACATCTCTGAAGTTAGACTGTCCAGGTCCACATCTCAGCCATGCCACTTACTAGCTATATGTCAGTGGGAAATTTAATTAGCCCCTCCGTGCCTCAATTTCCTCATCTATAAAATGGGAATACAATAATATCTACCTCCAGATTATTATAAAGATTACATGGAAAGTGTTTGACACAAGTTACAAACCAAGTCCTCCGCAAACACCAACCATCGCTGTTATCACTCTTTAACTGTTAGAGTATTCTCATAACTTTTCCTATCATGGTGGACCTACTTGTTCATACAGAAGCCCAGCAGAGCCTGGCTTCTTTGGGTTGAGTTAAAATTCCCAATCCTGGCTTACACCTTCCCATGGCCACCTGAGAGCGCTCTGACATCCTGTTGGGTTTGCTCTATTCCACTGGTGGGCAAACTATAGCCTGTTAGCCAAATCCAGCCTGCCACCGGTTTTGTTTTGTTTTTTTCCGAAGAGGTTTTTTTGTTTTTTTTTTTTTTGGCACATTACCGCATACACTTATTTACATATTATCTCTGGCTGCTTTGGTACTACAGCTCGAGTTGGATAGTAAAGCTGAAAATATTTACTATTTGGACCTTTAAAGAAAAAGTTTGCCAATCCCTGCTCCATTCTATTCAGACTGTATCCCAGCTCCCTGCAACAATCTTTTGATGAATTATCGATTACCAAGGAGACCATGTAAGGTTGGGAATGAGCCACTGTTGCTTCTTTTCATTAGCAAAGCAACACGAGAGGACTGTTAGTAGAGAAGGGGGCATCAATGTAACCTTTAAAGAGTAGTGCTTTAAGAGAGAGTCAATTATCACATGGTTTCACTTATTTGTGGAGCATAACAAATAACATGGAGGACAAGGGGAGATGGAGAGGAGAAGGGAGTTGAGGGAAATTGGAAGGGGAGGTGAACCATGAGAGACTATGGACTCTGAAAAACAACCTGAGGGTTTTGAAGGGGGGTGGGGTGGGAGGTTGGGGGAACCAGGTGGTGGGTATTAAGGAGGGCACAGATTGCATGGAGCACTGGGTGTGGTGCAAAAACAATGAATACTGTT
The DNA here is from genome assembly GCF_009829155.1 of Mustela erminea. NCBI lineage: Eukaryota > Metazoa > Chordata > Mammalia > Carnivora > Mustelidae > Mustela > Mustela erminea. The sequence goes on from NC_045620.1 coordinate 109,822,268, forward strand.
ACGCTGAAAAGAAAAAATTTAAAAAAAAAAGAGTAGTGCGTTATGTTGTCCTTCTCTGAACTGGACTATTTACACAGCCCATCACTTGACTAATGTCATTCAACAAGCAAAACATCAATAAATTTTGTGTAAGGTTATTAGTTTGAAAACAGAAGACTATTTCTAAAGGAAACTTCCCTTTATTAAAAGCCTTTTATCAAAGAGTACTCTAAAAATAAATTAGGCTTTCAAATAAGAGTAAATATAGATGGAATGGATCACTTGCATTTTCTCTATAAATATCTTTGACATGTTAATAACCACCCAATGAAGACAGACATTAGATGAATATTTATGATGGCCTTGGTTGGTGAATATGATTCATGAACTGTGCATTTAGTACTGGATTTCAGAACGGAGTCCCGAGATACGTGCAGTCATAACTGAATACACATGGAATGACCACTTACATTAGACCCTCCACAATGAGAATGTCCGTACCCACGTAGAAGTTTCAACTTCTCTCATGAAATACTACTTCAGGGCAAAGAGACAAAAAGTTCTTTGAGAAACCCAGCTCTGACCAAAGAACACAGATGCTTTTATTATGATCAGAGGTCGGGCTTCAACAAACTTCTGGAAACAGCCCAGACCCAAAATCCCGAAAAGACTGACTGGGGAGGGAGTGTTGGTAATTAGGGTTGTTTTTTGTTGTTGTTAAGAAGACAAAACAGTATTTTTTAAATTTTAAAGAAAAATACCCTTTATCTTTGTTTTCATGCTGTTTTCATTTTTGTGTCTTCTGATGTGGACTCCGTCCCAATGCACACGCGTTCACAAACAGCTAACAGCCCATGAGAGTTTGTCGTAACAGAAACAACGTTTTGATATGCACAAAGGGTGAGGATCGTGGATGTATCAATAGAGGTATCAATAGTATTGTTAGAGTTACAAGTGCCTCTCAAACCTGACTGCATATTGGCCTCACTGAGAGGGTTTCTTAAAATACTAACCTTCTGGGCCCACCTGTCAAGCATCCTGATTTAATTCTCCTGAAGTGGCCTGCAGGTGTTGAGTCTTACTGAAAGTTCCCCAGATTCTGCAGATTCTAAAATGCAGCCAGGTTGGAAGCCATTCATCTCGCCGGCTGTCTTCATTTTACAGGTCAAGTATTGAGGCCAAGAAATGTCCTTCAAGCCTGCTGCCCTTGAGCCAGCCAAAAAAGCTTCCCGGGAACCCTGACATCACGGCAAATACAGAGCCGGAATGAAGACCTTCTGTGGAAAGGACGATGCTCGGGGCTTTCCTTGGTTGGGCTGATGTGGGCGTGTTCCAGGGTTCTGAGAAGAAAGATCTGGACCTTTCCAAGGAGAGAATAAAACTTTCTTGAAATAGTCCAGGTCTGCCTTCTGTAAATAGGAGATGTGTTATCATGCCTTAATTGGAGCTGTACTTTTGGCCAAGTTAGTACTTAATGTCCCAATGTCTGGGGTTGTGTTCCCTCAACTATCCACGTCCCAGTGTCATAGTCAACAGGTAGAGAATTCCCCCAAGAGTAGGCTCCAAAGCTGGAGACTTAACATGCTCCCTCCGCTTGGTTGTGGTTCAAAACGCCACTGGGCTGCTTCTCCCTTTGGGAATTTCCTCTGGAGCCATAGATTAATCATTATGCAAATGTTAAATACTTTGAAAGTTGGAGAAAGGAAGGGAATTTTTTGAAGCACTTTTATTATTATATCTTAGGAGAGATCACAAAGAGCTGTTGGGGTTGACCTGCACTCAAGTTCTACTGTGCAGTTTGTGTGATATCAAATTATATATATGTATATGTATTTTTTTCTATTCAAATCTTTAAGATGTCTATGTACTTTTGGGGCGCCCGGGTGGCTCAGTCGGTTAAGCATCTGCCTCTAGCTCAGGTTGTGATCCTGGGGTCCTGGGATCGAGCCCCTGCATTGGGTTCCCTGCTCTGTGGGGTGTCTGCTTCTCCCTCTGCTTCTGCCTGCCCCTCCTCCTTGCTGGTGCTCATTCTCTCTCTCTCTATCAAGTAAATGAGTAAAATCTTAAAAAAAAAAAATGTATATGTACTTTTGCCAAAACCTCTGGTTTCCCATAAATATCCAAATATATCGACCATCATCCAGGCTGTTTGTGTTTCCTCCCAGACTTAAGGGCCATTCTGGGAAAAGACAGATTAAAACATTTCGCCCTTGGAATGTGAGTTTGACTGAGATGTTATTTAGATTTTTTAAATAGCCTAAATGCCTGGGGTGATCTGAAAGGAAACGCCGCAGAGAGTCATGTAGCCTAAGAAATAGGGCAAGTCTTGCTCACTCAGGCATAGACTGAAGGGAAAAACAAAGTCCTTTCTCTTATCCTGAAGGTCAAAACTTCTTTGGCTTCTCTTGTCCTAGTTCTCTTCCTCTGTGTCCTCAAGGGTTTCTAAATAATAAACCGCTATTTAATAATTTTTTTAATATTAAACTTTTCCTGTTCAAATGATGGTGGGCTTTCTCCCTCCTGTTCTGACCCATACTGACACCAGGCCCTTCCGAGACACTGGGCTCCCCAAGAGCACAGGATGGTCGTTGCTGCAGGGCTGGGATGAGGCAAGCAAGGCTCATGGGTTCTTGAAGCTTCGGGCTTGTTCAAGTTCGGGGAGGGCACCTGAGGATGGCTACCTCCTTGCACGCAGAGCCCTAGGTCCCTTGCTTGCCTTGCCCTAGTCCAGACCTTGCAGTGCAGTTTTCTTTCTCAGAGTTCTGTCTAGCACATTCCAGAGAATTCATCTACTGAAGCCCTTACCCCCGCCCCTCCCCCCGCCATGATGGTATTTGGAGGTGGAACCTTTGGGAGATAATTAGTTTGGATGACAACAGGAGGGTGATGCTCTTATGATATAATTAGTGTCCTTATAAGAAGAGGAAGGCAGAATGAGAGCTCTCTCTCCCTCTGTATTTGCCCAGGAAAGGTCACATGAGCACACAGAGAGGCCAGGAAGTGGACCTCTCCAGGAACCGAATCTGCAGGTGCCTTGACCTTGGACTTGCCAGCCTCCAGAACCAAGAAAGAGATGCCCGTTGTTCAAGCCACCCCATGATGATGTTTTGCTCTGGAAGCCAGAGCTAAGACAGTGCCCACCCAGCATGTCCTGAAAGGCTGAATCACCTTCTCTGCCTCAGAACCATCCCTCTCATGCAGCTTAAGCAAACAGTCAAGTCTCTAGGCAGGGTAGCATGATATTCAAAAGCCAGACTCTAAAGTCTTGTAGACCCAGGCTCAATCTTAGCCTTACAGCGACACCAGTCTAGTCACTCCTTCTGCCTCAGTTTCTTTAGCTGTGAAATAAGCAAAATAATAATACCTACTCCATAGGGGTGTGGAAAGGATCGAGTAAGACTGTGCACACACAGACTTAGTTTAGTGCCCTCAAATAGCTGTACTGTTAGTAGTAGGCTGAAGTTACTACCCACTATATTAACCCCAAATTCCCCCTAGTCTGAGTCACAAAATAATGAAATGGAGTCAAAATCCAGTATGTCAGTAATTAGTCACTCAGAGAGGGTCTAAAGTCTCAAAGTTGAACGTTGCCTCTCTCTGTCCCAAGAGCCAAACCACAGCCAAAGAAAACAAGGTTTAGGAAGGAATGTAAAAAACAGAGAAATGGCATCGATCTCCTTTCCCATCAAAGATTAGATTAGGGGCGCCTGAGTGGCTCAGTGGGTTAAAGCCTCTGCCTTTGGCTCAGGTCAGGTCCTGGGATCGAGCCCCGCATCGGGCTCTCTGCTCAGCAGGGAGCCTGCTTCCTCCTCTCTCTCTGCCTTCCTCTCTGCCTGCTTGTGATCTGTCAAATAAATAAATAAAATCTTTAAAAAAAAAAAAAAAGAAGAAGATTAGATTAGAATAAATAATTTATTCTTTTTTGTTTCCATTTCAAAAAGTCGAAACTTTATTCAAACCCCATTCATTGAGAATGTTTGGTGCCCCTTCCAGGTTCCAGGAATCATGCTAGTTAGTAAAGATTTAAAAATAAGATACCCTCTTTGCTCTCCAGCTCGCTGAAGGTCCTGACAAACAGAGATAAGCATGCAAACAAAGCAAAGGTTGTTTTGAGTGTGGGTTACTCTCACTGAGGTGGAGTTCCTGGGCTTGGCAGGAGGGAGTGGGCAGGGAGCTGGCAAGGTCAGAGAACCTTTTCCACAGGAGAAAAAGGTACTCTCCATTATCCATATTGCTATCGCCCTGAGGAAGTGGAAAGGGAAGTGTGGAAGCTAATTCCTGTGATAGAAATAGTCTCACCGGGGCCCAGTCGCAAAGGTTCACCATCTGGCTTGCACAATTCCTTTGTATCTAACATTCAGTTCTCACAAGCTGATAGGAACCAAATTCAGAACATCCCCGTGGAGGTACTCTAAACCATGAGTAAAACTGCTCTCAAACTGTATTGAGCATAATTTAATTTCACCTTGATAATCCTGGAGAGTACTTCATGGCATTGTAGTTCCTGAGAGTCAACATGGGGAACATTAATTACTCTTGAACTGTGTCTGTGCAGAGTTGCTCATCAACAGCATTGTGGTAGCCAGCTTGCAACACTGAGGGGCTGAGAAGGAAAAGATGCAACAGAGTGTCTTGTAAATTGTCCGTGGTATGGTTTTACTCCTTAAGCAGCTCTGGAAGGAATCCAGTAGAGGCTATCACCTTCCTTAGGTAAATTTATTACAGTATAAATAGTAATAACAGCGACAGAAATCATAATCATTTCCTTCCGAAGGAATAAGGTTTTATAATTTTCAAAGTGAATTGGACTTTCACCTTGAAGAAAATAGAATAGAGGCTTTATCTCCAGAAACAAATGGAGTGTATAAAATTCCGTCTTTCTCGTCAGCCCCATGCTACTGACTTCTGAATAACGTTCCGGTTGTATGTATCTGGGACTTGGGAAATTTTCCTAGCTCTTGGGAAGGAAGTTAACTAAAACATATGACATCTCTGGCAAGAGTCACAATTTCACACAAAAACTTTCTTGCAATAACTTCACATATTGCTTCCCCTGGTGGAATCACCGTCTCTAGGGAAAGCTTGGGTCTAAAATGACAACTGTTTAATGGGAGTGAGAGCTGAATGCTAAATCCAGCAGGACTCATTTCTCACGAAGATGTCTTCATCTCAGAATCACTCGTTCCGCATGACGTTATGACAGAGGGAAGTTCTTCCAGATTTTTTTCTTCTTGTTTGTAGAACACAGAAGCATTTTTAAGCTTCTTGAATGAAAAAAAAAATAAGCAAATACGGTTACTACTTCTGCAAGTCAACAGTGTCTCCTGTAGATAAAATATTACGGAGTATTTGCTATTTACGTGAAATTGGGGGTGGGTGGGTGGTGGCCACTGCAAAGAGGGCTGGCAGAGATTGGTGGTTGTAAGATTTCTTCCTGAATTAGACTAGTTATGGGAATCGATGCTTTCAAATTTCAAAATGTGCTAGATATGGCAAATATATATACGCCTTAAGGAAATAAAAGCCAGATAGGTATTTGCTGTGCTTGCTAGTAGAGGAAAGTAAAAGCATTTGAACATTAAGGGATGAGGTTACCTCTTACAGCGGTGGCACATGCTCTTTATGGTCCCGGGCGCACAAGGGCCGGTCTCTGCACCGCAGACTCTCTGATGTTGGAGTGCAAGGTGTGCATGCGAAAGATTTTCAGGACGCATTTGTTGATAGTCCCAGTGCGGAGATGGTGTGAAAAGGTTGAGCAAATGCCTACTGTAGGCAACATGTTCATGACCTAAAGGAAGGGGAGAGTCAGAGCGAGGAGGGTGAAGGTCTAAGTTTATGAAGCTTCGGTCCTGTCAGCCGCACTGAGAAGTGACAGGGGAGGCTATTCAAGCCCTCTGGAAGCCCCAGAGACTTTGAACTGTCAGGGTGAATAATTTGCTGTGAGCTCAAAATCGCAAAACCAATAATCAGTCCTGATTTGGCTACCGTATTGACTAATTATTTGACTATTTGCAATTGACTATATCTTGTGGAGAATTTAAAGAAAACCTTCATGGTGTATATTTTCGTGAACCCAAAAGTTACTTTCTTCCATCTGTTGAAAGGCGAGAACACAATTGTCTGCCTGTAACAATTTTAACTAGCACTTTCCCACAAATGAGCGTGTTCAAGAACCCCTGAAAAGAGTCTAATAATCAGACGCCAAATGTATGAGGGAGTAGGAGGAAGAAAGAGTATGGAGAAATACCAATCCACAGATAACCCGAAACACAATCTCTTAAATTAGAACATTTAATTTCAACAGCTACTCCATGAATTCCATAGCATGTTTTTGCTCTTGGATAAAATCAGTGACAAAAAATGAGATGGTCAACCAATAGCAACAAAAAGATTAGGAGAAGCAATGAGTCTGTAATATCCCCGAGCCAAAGGAGCACTAATCCCTGAATCGTGCGAGGAACATGGCATGGTTTTGGGATTAAGATATAAACCGATGCTGGAATCCCAGTTGTCCACTTAGAAGCTGTGTAATAACCTTGAGCAATTCACCTAATTCCTCTGGGCCTTATTTTCTTCATTTCCTAAATGGGATAATTATACCAGGCATAAGATTTTTTAAAAGATTTATACTAGAAGCTCAATTCTAATTATCATCCAACAGGCCGAAGAGTTTGCCGTGTGATTGTCTTTGAAGTTGTGAGTGAGTGGATATGGATTTCTCTAGCTGATCTGTGCCAGGGGATATGACTGTGCTGGGAGACAGGAAGTGTTGGAGGTGTGCGAAGGCTCCCGCCTCCCGTTCTCCATGTGCACGCTTTCGTCACCACTGGTGGAATCGCCTGGCTGTGGTTAAGTCTTCACTGAGGTGGTTTGCATGGTTCCCGTTCCCATCTGGAAGAAGAAAGCCCTGGAACGCTTTACCACCGCCCCACAAGTCACCTGAGGGCCAGGCATCACACGGCAGCAGGAGGTCTTGAGGCTGACACCGCAGCCCTTCCCCACATTCTATGTATCTTGTCCTGACAGGCAGGACCAGGCCAACATACATTGAGGATGCTGAGTGCTGTCTCCACACCATGGACTCTTTTAAAGACATTGTATAACTGAGTTCATTTCTCCCTTCAACTCTGTGAAGGATTTTACAAGACAAGACATAGAAACTGAAACACGGTTTCCATTGCTTGCCCAAGGACCCATAGCCATACTGGTCTGGCTCTGGGTCCATGGGGTGAACTATTATACAACCTGGTCAAGAAGAAGAAATGAGATAACATACATACAGCTCCTAGCACAGTGTCTGGCTCTTGGCAACTGGTCTGTCCATGGAAGCTGGTGTAGCTATGGTACATCTAAGACTTTGTGAACTCCTTCTTGGGTGGCCGTCTGAATCTCTGTTGGAGCTGTTCACAGCCCTTCGTACTCTGACTTATCAGTAGATAAAGTCACAGTGCAGATTTGGGGGGCCCTCCTGGTTGAATTCTCTCAAGACATTGGAAATTTCAGAACAGCTCAACAGCTCGGCCAACAGGACCAGCAGTAATTGTTATTCATCCTCTGGGTAATTTGGCACCTAATCTCACCAAACTATTGAGAAATCTGTTTTCTTGGCAAGTAACTTCAGAACTGGTGAATCTTGGCAAAAATGTGGCCGTCGTTTAGGTTAATAAAGGTTTCCATGTGATAATCATCTATGTGAGTTATAAATTTGGTTATACCATTGGAAAGGAAATTCCTTTCTGTTAATCGTGTGTGGGAGCAGGAGGGATGTGAGGACAGAAGTGAAGTTAGTAGGTTAGTTCACAGTATCGTTCTGCAAATATCTCAAGTGGGGAAAGAGAGAACCACGTGGCAAATAAAGGAACTATTAAGGACAACACAACTGTATTCTAACTGGACATATTTTTATCACTATTGAATCCATGTCTTACAGTTTTTCTGAGAAGTCAACTATCAAAGTGACCGTAAAGTAATTTCACTTTGCATCAACTGTTTTGTAGAGGAAAAGAACAAATGTTCTTGAGGACTGCTACCAGATGGGCTGGGATTTTAATATCAGCCTTCATACTTACCAACTGTGCAAACTTGGGCAAGTTACTTAACCAATCTGAGCAGAAATTTCCTCATATCTAAAATTCACCCAACAAATTTGCTGTAAGGTCTAAAGTATGTAAAATTTTTGTCACACAGGAGATGCTCAATAAATGGTAATTAATGTTATTATCTCTGGTTTTTCTTTGAGTAAATAAATTTCTGTGACCCAAATGAGGGAGCTTATTCAAGGCATATACCTAGATCTTTATTAGAGGGATTTTTTTAACCCATAGAATATACATCAAATTGTTTACTTGAGCAGAAGAAATTCTAGAGTGAGGAATTAACTTTCTAATGACTAGACAAACTTAGTTGAGTAAATTATCTGATCAGTTCAGGAAAGAAATAGTAGGGCGGGAGACTCAGAGGTTGTCTTTCTCTGTCTATTGGTTCAGTTTATCTCTGTAAGCTTCTTTTTTGGGGGGGGGAATGGAGACATGGTTATTCCATTTCCATAGAACTATATATTTATTAATATATTGTTTTTATTTTAAATTATTTAATTATTTTTTAATTTTTAAAATTATTTTTAAACTATTTACTAAGTAATTTTTTAAACTCACTACCCCAAGATCATGAGTCGCATACAGAACGCTCTACCAACTGAGCCAGCCAGGCACCCCAGAACTATATTTTGAAATAGGGACAACTGGATTTAGAAAATTCCTTTTGTACAGATATAACTCATTTACAGCTAGTTATTCAAATATCCCATGACAGAAAAATAAAAACATGGGACTTTCATTTAATTAAAGGCTCCAGTATACTCTTCCCTGAAAATAGTTGCTCACATTAGGAAACTGCTCTTTTTCATGTATTAAAACAGCATCTCATAGGAAGACGGTAATTGATTAAGAAGTGACTTGCTGATATGAAATTGGTGATGTGATTTCAAAATGTCTTTAAGATGAATCCAGCTCAATGAGGCTTATATGCAGAGATTGGAGAAATAAGGAGCTTATCATAGGATTTTCGTAGCCACCTCAAAATGGTAAATGAAGATAAATTGCAGAAATCAGGACTCCATGTTGTAATCAAAGAGGAACCTTGCCCACAGACTGAAACAAACTTGGAAAACAAGTGAATGGAAGATTAAACAATGAAGTCTGAATAAGATTCCTTGTTCCCCTGTGATTAAAGCCCGACAGGCTCCATGAGTCAAAATGTAAACATATACTAGTTATGGTGGACCTCGCTAGTTTATACTTTGGCAAGCCACAGCTGCCTCAAATTTACCATTGAAAAGGTGTCTTTGGGGAAATGAAATTAGCTAAGGCCTTCTTTCAAGCATGAGATCTATTATTCATAATAAGGAATTCCTACGATAGGAGTAAGCCTTCTTATAATATTCCAATGACTTTCCTACATTTTAAAAAAATATATTCATAATATTTGATACCCTTACGTTTTTCATACCTGATTCACAGAATATTCAAGAATTTCCTGCTATGTGCTTAATTTTAAGGCCTGAATTTTGAGATGCCATCCTTTTTCTGAGATGGCAGCCTTACTAATCAAGGTACTACCAAACGTATGGATGGACAAACACATACCAAGAAGCACAAATGAGAGGAACCTAGGTATGAAACCAGCCAATAATAGTAAAGCTGATATTTATTCAGTTACTTACTGTTTGCCAATATCGAGCTAAGCACTTTGGAAGAACTATTTCTTTTTTTTAAAGATTTTATTTATTTATTTGACAGAGAGAGATCACAAGTAGGCAGAGAGGCAGGCAGAGAGAGAGGAAGGGAAGCAGACTCCCTGCTGAGCAGAGAGCCTGATGCAAGGCTCAATCCCAGGACCCTGGGATCATGACCTGAGCCGAAGGCAGAGGCTTTAACCCACTGAGCCACCCAGGCACCACAGAACTATTTCTTTTATTTATTTATTTATTTATTTATCAGAGAGAGAGAGGGAGAGAGAGCGAGCACAGGCAGACAGAATGGCAGGCAGAGGCAGAGGGAGAAGCAGGCTCCCCGCCGAGCAAGGAGCCCAATGTGGGACTCGATCCCAGGATGCTGGGATCATGACCTGAGCCGAAGGCAGCTGCTTAACCAACTGAGCCACCCAGGCATCCCCAATTATTTCTTTTAACCAGCAATCCTAATAAAACAAAATCCCAGTATCCCAGATTATAAGAATAAAGGGTTTTGAAAAATCTTAATTGTTGATAAAGAATTAAATCCCTAAATGAGAACAGAAAGCGTTTTTGCAGGTGATTTCTTGGTAATTCGTAAAACTGAAGTTTTCCTAAAATTAAGTGTATACTGATGCTTATGAATCATGCACTGCAAGTGTCTACAGTCAAATTTTAAGTGATTTCTCTGCTTTATTAGTTATTTTTATTAAAGCTTGTATGAAACTTCTGATTAAAGTTCCAAATGTAGCCAAAAAGATAAAACCTTTTCCCTATTTTAAGTTTTCACTGAAGTACACTGTCAACAGAAACAAATGTTAAGTCTAAAAGATCTTCCATGATATGGACTTTTCGTTCATTTCTTGGGCTGTGTTAACTACCTTCTGTGCACCACACCTTGGGGACACAAATAAGACAAGAATTCCACCCTCAAATAATACCCAGCCTATTAAGAGAGGCATGTAAACGAACCATAGCAAATATAAAACACAGTACATCACATAATAGGGGTAGATAGAGTGGAGGCCCAAAGAAGGAAGTAGTCAATTTTCACAGAAAAAAATGGAAATTCTATGAAACTTTCATGACAGAAAAGGTAGTTTTAGAGGCACCTGGCTGGCTCAGTCAGTGAGCATGCAACACTTGATCTCCAAGTTGTGAGTTCGAGCCCCACACCGGTGTAAAAATTACCTTTAAAAAAAGACAATGTGGGGCACCTGGGTGGCTCAGTCAGTTCAGCATCTGTCTTCGGCTCAGGTCATGGTCCCAGGGTCCTGGGATCCAGACCCACATGAGCTCCCTGCTCAGCGGGGATTCTGCTTTCCCTCACCCTCTGCTCATCTCCCCACTGCCCGTGCTCTCCTACACTCTCTCTCTGTCTCTCAAATAAATAAATAAATAAATAAAAAGATGATCTACTAAATGTAGAGGAAAATCAGTAGCTTTTGGTAGTACCTGTTCCAGTTACTTACGTGCTCAATCTATTTTTCTGTCAAAAGATGAATTACTTAAAAAAAAAAAATAGAATTCTATCTTAGTCACTTACCATTCCATACTATTTTATTTCCTATTCCTGACATTCTGTTTCTCCCAGGACTTCACTTTTTTCTTTTAAGTAACTAATCAGATAGTTCTCCTATCAAATGAAAATTCATCTCAGCATTGATAACAATCCTAGTGACATCACACGTAGGTATAGGAGACAGGTACGAGCATGTTTATTCCCACATTTTTTATAAGAGAAAAATATGGAAACCATTTAAAGATGCATCAGTAAGAGAATGGGTAAACCGTGGTCTTTTGACACAATGAAATACCATGTAACTGTTTAAATGAACTGGAAGACGTGTATTAATACATGTTGAGTAAAAACTTGAGAAGTGTAGAATATATCGTTTTATAAAGATGGAAAATGGACAAAAACCATTGCTGTTTATGGATACATTTAGCATAAGCATAAAAAAAACACAAAAATTAAAACTCAAAAAAGTCAGGGGCATGTGGCTGGCTCAGTCAGTAGAGCATGTGACTCGTGATTTCAGGGTCATGAGTTCAAGCCCCACATTGGGCATGGAGTCTACTCAAAAACAAAACTGAACTAAACTAAACTAAAAACAAAACAAAACTGCAAAGGATGCCTGGTGGCTCCATCGGTTTAGCATCTGGCTCTTGATTTCAGCTCAGGTCATGATCTCAGGGTCCTGGGATCAAGTCCCTCATCAAGTTCCCTGCTCAGCAAAGAGTCCGCTTGAGAGTCTCTCTCTTCCTCTCCCTCTGCCCCTCCCCCCACTCACACACTCTGTCTCTCTCTCTCTCTCTAAAATAAATAAATAACTCTTTAAAAAAAAAACACCCTCAAAATTCAGGCTAGGTGTTAACTCTGTCAAGAGCAGGAGAAGAATGGGGGCAGGTTGGTTATAGGGACTTTACATGTGTAAGGTTTTAACTTGGAGGGGAAAAGGAGAGGAAAAGAATAAGGGAGGGCAGGAGAAAATAAGGAAAAGAGAGATCAGGAGCGAATAGGCAACATTTTATTATATGACTGAGCTGGGTAGGAGATCTATGTTTTGTTTTTTGTTTTTTGGGTTTTTTTTTTTTTTTGGCTACATTATTCTCTGTACTTTTCTGTATGTTTGAAATATTCTTGGGGTGCCTGGGTGACACAGTCGGTTAAGCGTCTGACTCTTAGTCTCAGCTCAGGTCAGATCTCAGGAGTGTGATCTCAGGTCATGGGATTAAACCTCAAGACAGGCTTCACACCCAGCCTGGAGTCCGCTGAAGACTCTCTTTCCTTCTGCACCTTTCCTGCATGTGTACACATGCACACTCTCTCTCTTTCTCTCTCTAAAATAAATAAATAAATCTTTAAAAGAAAAGAAATAGTCTATATTAAAATGAAGGACTGGTAAATCTCTACAATAGTAATCTACAACGTTACTGACCAAATCTAATAAATAGTCAAAAAAATTTTTTTTAATTCTTTTTTTTTTAATTTTTTTTTTTATAAACATGTATTTTTATCCCCAGGGGTACAGGTCTGTGAATCGCCAGTTTTACACACTTCACAGCACTCACCAAAGCACATACCCTCCCCAATGTCCATAACCCCACCCCCCTTCTTCTTCTTTTTTTTTTTTTTTAAAGATTTTATTTATTTATTTGACAGTAGATGGAGAGGCAGGCAGAGAGAGAGAGAGAGGGAAGCAGGCTCCTTGCTGAGCAGAGAGCTCGATGCGGGACTCGATCCCAGGACCCTGAGATCATGACCTGAGCCTAAGGCAGCGGCTTAAACCACTGAGCCACCCAGGCGCCCCACCCCCCCTCTTCTAAGGCATTCTCAAAAAAGACGTGAACGTCTTGGCATTATAAAGGAGGTACTGCTGCGTATTAGCTTCTCTGCTGCAAACCTATCTGTGATAGAATAAAGGGCTCCTAAGAGACCAACAAAAGACTAACAATCTGTCCAACACTTATTTATGTTTCTTTTTTTCTTAGGTTCCCCTGAGGATTTTTAAGAAAGAGGTTCAGAGTTTAGCAGGCCTCCAAATGAAAAAGCATAATATGAATTCATTTGCTGATAACCAAATGACTAGTTTCAGAGGCAAAATTAAAACCTGAGCCTGGTGAATAAATCAAGGTCAAATTTGTAGTGGGTCTCTGACACCAAAAGAGGATAAAGATTTGAGTGGCTCTATGCAGGGAAATGGAGCCGGGGCTGGGAGGATGGAGACCCAGCCCCGGGATTAACTCTGTCACCAACTACACCAGTAGGGTGACTTTAGAACGGTCACTATACCTCTCTCTGAAACTTCATGTCCTTGTCTGTAAAGTGAAATACTGGATTTGATCATTCTAAGATCCTTTCTAGGTCTCAAAGTCTATAATTTCGTATCCTAAATCATAGCAAGATATGAGTCCTTGGTTTAAACCATGGGTGATAAAAAAAATTCACATTAGAGATTTCTGCGAGACTGATAAATGTGGTAGAAACAGGTCTCTAGACCCAAGCTTTAGCAAATCATATCCCCCTACTCCCCAAAAGAGGAGGTAGGGTTGGAGAATATATGTGATGTAGAAATTAACATGAGGTCTTTGTAATCTGTGAGAAATCATGGAAAACTACAACAGAGCCAGAAAGTGGCAAGTGTGAATGCAGCCACTCTATACTACTTTTCTGAAGCTGTTGGGTGTAAGGCACAGTTAAGCACTAAAGGATGAAGTCCTAGCCCTCAAAAACCTCAAGGTTTTTGTAGGGAAGATGGAAAAACAGACACTAAGTATTGTTAACAGAGGCATGTACGATATGTTACAAACTCAGATAAAGCACATCATCCTCACTGGGGAAATCAAGGAAGACTTCCTAAGGGAGGTCAGCTTTAAATTCAATAGTTTAAATAGATAAATAGGAATTAGGTGAGGAAGTCGCAAGTAGGAACCTCACACGAGAAAGCAGAGATGTGATATGAGAACACGGTTATTTCAGTAAAGAGCGAGTAGCACGGTATGGCCATAATTCAGAGCAGAGATATATGGCAGGAGACGAGAGTGGCAATTTAGGCGAAGGTCGGATCACGAAAGGCATTGAATGTCAACAGAAGGAGTTTAGATTTTTATTAGTGGTAATGAGGAACCACTTTAAGTCAAGGATAGAGACAAGATACAATGCGAATTTCAGTTGAATCTTTCTGAAAGCTCTGAGGATGACAGATTGTACATGTGAGAGACAAGTCAGGGGGACCACTTGTAAGACACCAACCAATACAGTCATCTAGGTGACATGAGGAGGGCCTAGGGGATGGGCAAATGTTCTGATTCTCAAAAGCGCAGATTCTGGAAACTATAGATTGGTGAACTATATTTTCCTCTCCAGAAAACTCTCTAAAAATCACCCAAAAGGCCATTGAGGTGCCTCAGAAAATGCATTGATCACTAGGAACTACTAACAGTTCGCCCAGAGGCATCCAGACCAACCTTCTCTCCTTTGCAAGCCAGATTGAGAGATCGGAGAAGAGTTTGATGGTCAGTGTGCCATGATCTCTCCACATTAACCCCACCCCATGCTTTGTTTCTGCCCTTACCCTTTATCACAATAACCTCAATAAAGGTTTCTCTGTAAGGATTGTTGGGACCTCAGTGAGGCCCTCACAATTCAGAGATGGGCCTTTAAATCCAAAACAAAGACCAAATAACAGATGCCGGGACCTGCAATTTTTCCCAATTTCAGAGATGATGGCAGCTAATCACTCAGGAGCCTTGACACTCTGATATGTCAAAAACTCAACATGATACTCCAGTTGAGAACCTAACCAGGCTGTCGAAGCCAATTAAAATTTTGTTTCATATCGATTATTCTCCGCATTAATCCCTACGTCCATTTGTATCCATTCCCAATGGATGGCTATGGGTTCCCAAGATCCTGCCGGCCTCTCTTCGATTCCCACCCTTGGGTCTTTGTACAGCTGGTTCTTCCCTAGAATGCTCTCGCGCCATGCTTAACCTCTCTGATTTTAGGCCCCAGCTGAAGGCTTTCTCTGGCCACCTGACCTAAATAAAGCTAGGATGTCCCTTGGTTTCACTATCTCTGACCCTAGTTTTCTTCCTTCAGGACATTCTTTACAACCGGCACTGATTTGTCGGCTTTCTTGTCTGCTTCGGTTTGGTTTTGTCTCATCAGTCTCCCACAAGAATTAGAATCCCCGGAGGGCAGGGACCAGGTCTGTCTTATTCATCACTGTATCACCAGCAGGTAGCATGGTGTCTGGAACGCAGTAGGCTGTCAATTAATATTGAATGAATGAATGAATGAATGAATCTGTCTGCCTTGATCCAAAGTTGGCCCACATAGGAATCCAGTTTGCTTCCTCAGCCTCTCCACTTTGCTTTGGGCCCCGACCAGCCACCAACGGTCTCCCCCATACAGTATCCTATTTCACCCTTCACCTCCCCTGCCTCAGCTCTTCCAGCCAGAGCTCTCCCCTCAGGCAACACAATGAACAATGTGTTTGTCTCGGAGCCATTTCTCTTGCTGCCTCAGTGATCAGCTATTGCTATTAACCTCAGCTGATTCTTGCTGCCTCTCCTTGACAAGAAAATAAATAAATAAAAATGAGCAACAGAAAACAGCCCAAACCACAGCTGCCTTAGGATCCTTCAGCCAATCCTTGAGAACTGGCTCTAATCGCCAAATTTACGTCAGGCACAAAGTTGGCAGTGTGGCTAATATAATGGTGAATCAGTGTCAGGATGATCTGGAAAATCACAGCTTTGGTCAATCACATCAGTGAAACACTATTTCCAAGCTGGGTTCCACACTCGAAGGGGGAAATATTGAAAACTTAAAGTATGCCCAGACGAAGATGATGAGTTTGTAAACTGTTGAAATAGGAATGGAGGGGCACCTGGGTGGCTCAGTGGGTTAAGCCTCTGCCTTTGGCTCAGGTCATGATCTCAGGGTCCTGGGAAGGAGCCCCACATGGGGCTCTCTGCTCGGCGGGGAGCCTGCTTCCCCCTCTCTCTCTCTGCCTGCCTCTCTGCCTATTTGTAATCTCTGTCTTTCAAATAAATAAATAAAATCTTTTTTAAAAATTGTAAAAAAAAAAAATGGGAATGGAGCTTAATATGCAGATTCTGAAGCCAGACGGAGTTTGAACCCCGGCTCCACTACTTACTATGTGATACTTACAAATTAATTAACTTTGTGCCTTGATTTCCCCAGCTGTGAAATGGAGCTAATAATAGCACCCATCTCATAGAGCATTATGAGGATCAAACGAGTTGACACGTGCAAAGCAGTTAAAATACTATCAGGCACATACTAAGTTTCACTGTGTCACTGTCAGATGGTATATGAAGCATGGGGAAGAAACTGGTACAATTGATACATTATGCCTGAAGACCCTGGCTACTGAGAGTGGGGTCTGAGGATCTACAGCCTTGGCTTCACCTGGGAGCTTCTTGGAAATGTAGAATCTCGGGCCCCAGCTTGGCCTACTGAATCCGAGGGGGCACAACAGGAGCCAAGTTGGAAGGAGGGAGAAATACAGCCAGTAAGATGCCAATCCCATAGAACAAAAATTGGTTTTTTCATTCTTTTCTCCTCTCCCATTCCCCCATCTCTAGGGGTTTTTTCCTTTTCTCTCCAACTCTCACTCTCTTTCTCTTTTTTAAAAATTTCCTTTAATACTGTATTTAAAAAGAAGAAGAAGGAGGGTGAGAGGAGGAGGAGGAGAAGGAGAAGGAGAAGAAAGAAGAAGACGACGACGACACCATCGTGTCGTGCAGCACAATCCAGGCCACTGCCCCAGATCATCACGCGAAAGAAGCCCCAGACTGATGCAGCCACTGGGGCTGTCTTCCTTCACCCACCAGAGAGCAAAGCCCCAGAGTCAGAAGTAGGCCAGCAGAGGGCTGAGGTTGGGATGGGGTGGGGAGTGGGCCAAGCCTTCTGCCAGGCAGGAGCTGTACTGACTCCTCTTTTCTCTCTAGCTCCTGAAAGGAAGAACTTCCCAAAAGGTACAATCCCAGCTTGAGCAGCTCACTGTGCCCAGCATGGCCATTCACTGGAAGGTCCTTACTCTGGGCCTGCCTCCATCCACCTGGGGGAAGTAGGAGGAAGCAGCCATGAGGGGGGCTGGGGGAAAGAACCTTAGACTGGTTTAGTTGGTAGAGCATGTGACTCTTGATCTCAGGGTCATGTGTTCGAGCCTGACATTCAGCATAGAGATTACTTTAAAAAAAAAGAAAAGAAAAAGAAAAACCAACCTCTGGCTGCATGTTGCATGGAGGTCTTCACACTGAAGCAGCAGGAGAAAGAGTGTGTTTGAGTCCCAGCCATGAGACGCCCCCATGGAAATCCAGTCAACCATAAATGGCCCATAAGTTCCCCAATAAAAACCTAGTTTCTGCCTCATGGGGAATTGTCACATGTAAGAGGACACAAAGAAGTTGCCAAACAGACTGCAGAGATGTGCCAAGGAAACGTGGGAGAAATGGCTTCAGGTTTGACTCCTCTTGGACACCATCTTATTTTGAGGGGCCACAGTAAGAGAATCTTTGGCTGTGATGGGAATGTTGTGGAAAGGAAAACAGTTTCATCTCGCTGATGAGATGAAGGAAATATGTTGTTATATACAGTTTTTTAAATCATTTTCTGTGCATTTGAGTTCCTAGCTAGCATATAAGACACAATATGTCAGAGGCTGTTATCTTTTTCTTTTAGTTTCCTCAGACAGAACCTAATACACTGTGTTGCATGCAGTAGGTGCTCAATAAATGAACAGAATTTCAGGAGATGCTCATCTCACCGGATGTAAATTAACTTGACAATAATCAGATGATGAAGAGCATTAATATGAAGTAAATCTATGGCATTTAAGGACCAGAGTCTGCCACAATCCTCTGCTTCCTGTGTTAACTAGGTACTTACATGGAAGGCAGCAATGGGAATTACAAGGCAAAAGTGTAAACAGATAAGGATTAAAATCCCTGTGCCTCTAATTTGCTATGTGAGTTCTGCCCTTAAGTCACCTAACATTTAGTAGGGCTTCAATTTCCTCATCTGAAATGAAGGCAGAAGACAGGAGTTATTATAGCAAATAAGAATTATGGGGCTGAGCATTAAAGACATGACTGGGAAGAAATTCATTTCTGTCCTATTTCTTGGCAGAGAAATCCCTGGTTTCACGTTGGCAGTGTCCCAGACTTCCCTAGTTGTCCCTCGTACCTGAAAAATGAAGAAAATGCAGGTGGTCAGCGAGGTCTGACGAATATTAGGAAAAGATTCTAAATCCATCAAGATTCACAGTCAAGCTACCCCTCATTACAAACTGCTAACCTGCATTTTAATATAGATGGAATTACACAGAACTTTTCCGGGACGGAGCAAAGGCTAGCTTTAGAGTATTAAGGGGTTGGGTTGAGGGAGCAAGATTTGGAACCAACTGGTACAAGTACCCATTGGTGTAGGGTATCCAAGCCGCGAAGGTCCCTCTCTGCCAAGTGAGGCGATGCAATGGCTACTACAGAAAACAAGGGATCCATATTGCCCTGATCCCCTTCTCCTCACCAGACAAAGTCTTCCTATATCTTGGTCCATTCGGGCTGCTATAACAGAATACCATAGACAAGTGATTATCAACCACGGAAATTTATTTCTCACAGCTCTGGAGGTTGAGAAATTCAAGATCAAGATACTAGCAGATCTGGTGTTTGGTGAGAGCTCACTTCCTGGTTCACAGATGGCGATTTTTGGCTGTGTCCTCACATGGGAGAAGGGGCAGGAGCAGCTCTCTGGGGTCTCTTTTATAAGAGCACTAATTCCAGTCAGGATAGCTTCTCTATCATGACCTAATTAACTCCCAAAGGCCCTACCCTCCAAACACTATCACATCGAGAATTAAGTTTCGGCATATGAATCTGGGGGACACAAACATTCAGTTCATTGTACCATTCTTGAATGAGTAAAAGAGGTCCATTTTCTCCCAAGACTCCTCATTACTAAACCAAGGGTCAAGAACAATAAGTAAATCCATTGCTTATTGTTCTAGGACTGCTTGGTGGCTTAATCTTGGTTCAAAAAAAATGAGACCAGCTGATGTTTCAATGTCAGAACGGTAGAAAAAAAAAATCTGGTGCCAAATATGGAAGTTTATTATATCCATAGTGGGGTGGAAAGCAAAGAATTAGCAGGAACAAAAGTAACACATATGCCCCCAAATCTTCAGTTATCTCATGATGAGTCATTTGCTGAAAGCAGTGGTTCAGGAGGGCTACACCATATTTTGAAACTATGCTAAGTAACGGAGTGAAGAGGACGAGAAAGGAAATAGAATCCTATCAAGAAGGAAATGAGCCAAGCAAAAGCAAAAGAATGTCTGGAATACTTGTGAAGTAAGTCTATTTAGAAACCTCAGAGCCCCTTAACCATTTGGGGGAGGAGAACCGTGAATGTAGGCCCTTTGTGGTTTACCATTTACAATCCTGAAACTTGGCCAAGTCCAGTCAGAACTCCAGAATTGTATTTTTTTAGATCCCTAATATTATTGGAACATCCGCTTGTTGTTGAAAAAATGACAATTCAGGGCGCCTGGGTGGCTCAGTGGGTTAAGCCACTGCCTTTGGCTCAGGTCATGATCCCAGGGTCCTGGGATCGAGCCCCGCATCGGCCTCTCTGCTCAGCGGGGAACCTGCTTCCTCCTCTCTCTGCCTGCGTCGCTGCCTACTTGTGATCTCTCTCTGTCAAATAAATAAATAAATTCTTTTAAAAAACAAACGACAATTCAACTAAGCAAGATGAAGATCACGTGAAATCAAATACATCATTTAGAAGTACATTGATTTCTAATGCAAATGTTTCCATTCCCAAATGGAGATCATTACCTGCCTCAGGAATATTATCCAGATAATGAAAATAGAGGCCAAAGATGTAACTTACTTTATTGGTAGGTGGTTCTTGAGGTGGCTTCGGGAAATGAAATCAAACAACTTTTCTACCTACAGTGAGAGTAATTTACATATATTGGATTCTCTTTACCATGTAATTGTTAGTTTCCTAATTTACTGCTTGATTGTTAACTCTTCATTTCAAAAACAGTATTAGCTTCTCCAAGAATATTCTATCCATTCTTTCAAGCTATAATTGTAGAAATTTCTTCACTCCTGAATTCCACTAATTGCCATTAGTTACCATTAAATTAGTACATTAAACTTTAAGACCCTTTTCAATGGAAATGTTTGTTAATCTAATTCTGCCATTCTCCTTAGGGGACGATTAACTCAGAAATATTTGTTCTTTTGTGTTTGTATTTCTGTTTACTCTTCTCCCCTCTCAAGTTAATCATTGGGGACTTTGTTTTTCCAACTTTGAAATGAGTACATGTATCACATAAGCTTAATATATTTTTTAAGATTTTATTTATTTATTTGACAGAGAGAGATCACAAGTAGGCAGAGAGGCAGGCAGAGAGAGGTTGGGGGAAAGCAGTCTCCCCACTGAGCCGAGAGCCCGATACGGGGTTTGATCCCAGGACTCTGGGATCATGACCTGAACCAAAGGCAGAGGCTTTAACCCACTGAGCCACCCAGGTGCCCCTAAGCTTAATATTAGGAAAACATATTTTAGCACCTGTGATAAAAGTGACCTATTTGCTGAAAGAGACAATGAACTGATTTAAAAGCTTTCTTTGTTTGTTTTTACATATAAGCTATAAAATAATTATTAAAAAGTAAAATTCCGTCTCTTTTCTTCACTGAAGATCAATTCCATCAGAGTCTTAGAGTTACTGAAATCAAAGCTCTTACTATTTAGTGACATCAAATTCTCTGATGAATAAGCTTCTGTTCAATGTTTACATTTTTAAAACAAGAACAGTGTTCCAGATTTCTTATATATTCATTTATAGTCATCATGTGATACTGGAAACTGTGTGTATTACATTATATTACAATGAGTCATTGCCACTAGGCCAACAGGAAGTAACAAAAAAAGCCAAAGAAACAATGTGATTTTTTTCAGAATTAACTGAACGCTAGACATTTTTTAATATAGCAGCATTTTCTTTCTACAGAATAGACAAGAATGCCAACAGACATACGTGTGTATACTATATGCATAATACATAGCATAAATTATATACACAAAGGCATACATATGTAGATGTACCCATATGAATAAACACATGTGATTAAATTCCAACACAAATACATTGCTCTCCTATCCTCAGTTAAAAAAAAAAAATCTGTATCTTAAGGTTGAATTTTAAAAGCCATTATAAAAAATCATCTTCATACAGTATATCTAATCTATATCTAATATGTGGTTCTTTGTCTATTTCTGCATCTAGTATGGTTTTTCTTACTAAAGTTTAATTTTCTCTCAATTTTAACACATCACAAAGATGATCACATATATTTCCTGCATAAAATTTCTTTTCCTGAAAGCTTCTCAAAGCAAAGATAAACTACGAAACAATAAGCAGATTGATTTAAAAATCAACAACCCTTAAAATGAGCTCTTAAAAATGAGACTCTTTTTAATCCCGGTAAATTACTGCATTGTAACTGATCCTTTTGCACAGTGTTTATTCAATGTAGAAGGGTATGACAGTGTAATCACTTTCAGTCCTACAAATTATTGGCAATAAAATTAGATACTCGTTTCTGTTTTACATTTTTTTCCAAATTAAAAAAAAAATCATTATCCTTATCTCTACATCTCAAATTCTGGTAGCATCTATAGATCCCTAACTCTTGGCAGGTGATACCTTAGACAAACATATCCCTTTATAAAATTTATATAAAGGAAGGGACCTCCCAAACCTTTCTCCCTGTCTTACATTATTTTAAAACTAAATTCAGGGCTCAGCAGTATGCATTTAAGGTTACTAGAATTTTTTTTTAATTTTCAAAGAAATCATCAAACTCTCGAGTTGATTATACTTAAACAGCAGAATCATGGAGTTTTAGACAACAATCCCTCATTCTACCTCTGATTACCTCTGACTTGCTCAACAACACATAGCTCAGCAAACAGAAGGCTTGCACTAGAATCCAGGTCCCTTTCCCAGGTGGGTAATCCCCAGGGTGTGAGCTATAAAATACATATAAGTAATGTGTTGCGATCTTTATTGAAGAGAAAATGAGAATCAGCAGTCTAAAATACCATTCAGTTCCACAGGATCCCAGGCTATTCTAGCCCTGTTCTAAACAGACAGAAATTTGTAGATTTTATAAGCAAAGCCAAATTTTCAAATAAGGGAATAAGGCAAAAACAGCAGCATAGGAAGTATAGGTGCTAAAAAAAGAATGTGCCTCTTCTTATCTCAGAAATACTGCATATACATTTTCTTAACTTGAGAAGTCAAGCTAAATTTGGTTAACCAAATTTCTACATATCACATGAGCCTACCAACTAGTATAGAAGAGAGTGGAAACCAAAAGAAATGTCACAGATTTCATGGTGTGATTCAGTTTCTTTCCAAATGACACTTTCTTTGAAAAGGCATATATTTGGAATTTGCCTTTTAGAAAATGCTTCTTTTCGGGCGCGCCTGGGTGGCTCAGTCAGTTAAGCATTTGCCTTGGGCTCAGGTTGTGATCCCAAGGCCCTGGGATCAGCCCACATGGGGCTGAGCAGAGAGTCTGCTTTTCCCTCTCACTCTCCCTCTGTGCTGTCTCTCTCTCAAGTGGATAAATAAAATCCTTAAGAAGAAAAGAAAAGAAAATGCTTCTTTTCCATTTTCAAATATAATTCTAGTGTAATTAATCTAATCTGCATTTCAAAGCTTCTTGAGCTGAGCTTTCCACCAAGCATAAGATCTCTCTTTACGGACCAGAACAAAGAACAGTATATTGAACACAATTCAGAACAGTCAAGATGGTGGTAGCCGTAAGATGATAGAGCCTCCATATGTCATCAAAAGCATAGTCTTTCCAAGATGGCTTATCAGACATCTGTTTATCCTTGTCCGTGTTCAAGTGCCCAACAGACATTTTGTTGCCATACAAATCCTGCAAAGTAAACAGAAAATGTGCTGAGAAAAACCAACAGATGAGAAGAAAGATAAACCTTTCTGGAAGGTGAGCCTGAGGATGAGGTCTACTTAAAATGCTTGCATCCAGGGGCACCTGGATGGCTCAGTCCATTAAGCATCTGCCTTTGACTCAGGTCATGATCCCAGGGTCCTGGGATGGAGCCCTTCATTGGGATTTCTGCTGGGGGTAGGGGGGGATCTGCTTCTCCCTCTCCTTCTGTCTGCCACTCACCCTGCTCCTGTTCTCTTTCACTCTCTCACTCACTCTCAAATAAATAAAATCTTTAAAACAACAACAATTATGGGGCGCCTGTGTGGCTCAGTGGGTTAAAGCCTCTACCTTCAGCTCAGGTCATGGTCTCAGGATCCTGGGATCAAGCCCCACATAGGGCTCTCTGCTCAGCAGGGAGCCTGCTTCCCCCTCTCTCTCTGCCTGCGTCTCTGCCTACTTGTGATCTTTATCTGTCAAATAAATAAATAAAATATTAAAAAAAATAAAACAACAACAGCAACAACAAAAACCACTTATATCTAAGGCAACCATATGAGGTAGAGACAGTTAATTGCTTACTTAAGGCATTTCAAATTCTGGACTTTACTAACCCAAAGTAAAGTGTTTACCCTGATTTGACATTAGACACGACACTGGGGAAGAAGAAAAATGGGGAGCCATTGGCCAGTGTTCTTAGTTCTCCATACTCCTGTGTTTCAGAAATCAATAGTTGCTGTATTTACAGGGAATGCATCAGAGATTAAAATAGCAGAAGGAAATGGAGCTGCTGTTTGAGGAGGAACTAATCTGATTCAGAAGATTTGGAATGATGAAATTCAATCAGACTTTTATGAAGCTGTTCCAGAAATAACGCCCAAGCTCAATCCATTAGAGAAGGAAATGGGAAGAAAAAAAAAAAAAAAAAAGCTTTCCAAGGCTTACTTGGAATTCCATTGCTTGTGACATCCCCAAAGTTCTTGAATTATTTAAAACTGGATATGAAATTAAGGTAGATGAAGAAAGGGAGAACATTTTCAAGACCAAAATAGCAATAGTAGATATGGCAAGTGACCAGATAGCTGCCAATCTGCTAGCAGTGGGTCTGCTACTAATGTAGGCACAGACTGCTGAATTTGGGACACTTCGTGCTAGGTCCTTTCCCTGGAAGTCTGTGACCAAAGATGGAGCCATTGTTGCCTAAAGTAACAGAAAATGAAGAAAGTAACAATGAAGCTGCCTAGAAGTATTGTGCTGTGAAATTTTCAGTGGCTTAGGAAGCAACAGAAAATTCTGAAACTGTATAATTTAAGTGTCTTGTTATTTCTTGATCATCATACTTGAAAATGAATTTTAATGCTGGAAAATCTTATCACACTTTCAAAAGTAAGAAAAGAAAATGTTCTCTATGTCTGGGGAAAAAAACAGTGTCTTGAATTATTAGATAAATTTTTGTTCTTTCCTTCAACTATTTACATGAATTATTTGGACTTTGTATGGATGGAGCTTTGAAATATTCAAATTCCTTGAAATATTTTATTATATAAGGTTCCTATTTATTAAACCCTGTAGGATGCACTTTTCTGGGGAAGTGAAGATTCAGTTCAATTATCATTTCTTCAGTACAGAGAGTCCACAGAGCAGAGTCTGGGGGATAGAGGAAGTGCAAAGATTAAGTAAGCCAGTCTTGAGAGATTTTACCCATCAGGGAAAATCCAAAGTGATAAAATACTTGTAAACCACAAGTTAGAGAGGTCCTAAAAAGAGGTAACTGCCAGAGGTGGCTGGAGGAAAAGCTTCAGACAGAAGCTAACATTCCAGATGAGCCCTAAAGGGCCAACTGAGGGGTATCACAAGTAGGGGAGCAAGGAAATGAGGGGCTGAGGTGTCAACTTGACTCCTGCTCTCTTTGTCATTTATGAAATCCCTTTGAGGTATGATAATGACACAGTCATCTTCACTCCATGATGCCAGCTCCTTTGGTGCAAACCTTGATGCTGCCTCCCCACTGGGCAAACATTCTGACACTCCCAGGGGTTCCTTTTCTGTGGGCTGCCCTGCACTCCTTCTCCCAGAGAGACTCCCCTGTTCAGCAGTTGTGCCCTTCACAAGCAGCCCAAAAGAAGCAGTGCAGATTAGCACTCACAAGCTCATCAGGACCCCCAACAGATACCCATTCCCCCTCTCTCTCAAGTCCTGCCTGATGAAAGGTGCCATCTAATCCAGCAACCTGGCCACGCATGTGACCTCAGCCCTACTTTCCAATGCTTCCATGACACCCCAAGTAATAGTCCTTGATTTGGGATGAAAAGCTTTTCCATCCAGCTTCAGATCTCCCCAGTCCCTCGCTCACAGTGACTCTTTGTAGACTCTGCTATACAGACACACACACACATAGACAAACACACACAGGCCTCATATTGTTTCATCTTTCTGTTTTGTTTGTGCTTCCCTCTCTGTGTGGAATATAAACCTCTCTTTCCTGGGTTGCCTAAATACTTCCTACTCATCCTTCAAGTCCCAGCTTGCATGAATTTTCTTTCGATAAGGTCTTGTTCTTTCTGATATAGCCTAGTAGCCTTTCTAAACTAAACGCATTACTCAGATCAGCACAACACATCAATCTTGATGTTTTGTCCATTCAACAGAGGATTCTTCCTTCTTTGGAGTGGGAGAGGGAATAAAGGTACGAATATTTATGTTGTTGTTATTGTTTGGTGGGATGGCTAAAATAACAAATTTTTACACAAACTCATCAAATTATTACCACATTAATCTATCCTGCTTCGTTGGGACAATGCTGAAGTTGCCTAAAAGAGGAATGATAAAGGAGCACAGCAGACACATGAACAGGGCAATGGCAAAAAGAGAAAATTCAAGGAAAAAAGAGCAATAGAAGGTATAATTAACTGGCTCTGGATAAAATAAGAATCAAGAGTGGGTATGAGTTTGAGTCTTAGAAACTAAGAGAAAGATAATATCTGTGATGGAAACTGGAAGGTTCAAAAGGGGAAGAAATTTCTTTTTTAGAATTTGTTTATTGAAGTGTAATGAACACAGAATGTTATATTAGGTTCATGTGTACAACATAGTGATTCCACAACTCTATGCATTACTCAGTACTCACCATGTTAAGCGTAGTCACCATCAGCCACCATACAATGTTAGTACTACGTTATTGACTGTATTTCCCATGCTATACCTTTCATCTGGGTGACTTATTTATTCCGTAACTGGAAGTTTGTGCCTCTTAATCCAAAAAGGGAAGGAAATCTGATGGCACAGCAGGACATCAAGCAGATGGACCACAGCAAATTTATAGCTATAGAACTCAGGGGGGGAAAACATCCTAGGGTAAAGATAGGGAATCATTTTACAGATTACCAAAGACATGAGAATAATTTAAAAAGAGAGGGTAAAACCAGAGTTCAAAGACCGTGACCTTGTGGAACACCTACAGTCACAAAATGAGGGAAGGAAGTCAAGGTAGTTTAAAAAAAAAAGGAAACGTCAGAAGAGGGAGTGAACCAGGACAGTACAGTATCCTATCAGCCAAAGGGAGAGAGGGAAAGAGGAAGCAAGGTCATGGGGCGCCTGGGTGGCTCAACTGGTTAAGCCTCTGCCTTCAGCTCAGGTCATGATCTCAGGGTCCTGGGATTGAGCCCCACATCGGGCTCCCTGCTCAGTGGGGAGTCTGTTCCTCCCTCTTTCTCTGCCCCTCTGCCTGCTTGTGCTCTCTCTCTCAAGTAAATAAAACCTTTAAAAAAAAAAAAAAAAAAAGGAAGAGCAATCAACATCGTTGGATGCTGCCAAGGAGTGAAGGAAAATGAGGACCAAAGAAAAAGCCATTCAATTTGGTGACTGGGACATGACAGTGGTGACCTCAGAGAACACAGCTTTCAAAAGAAAAGCAGGAGAGGAAGCTAAACCACAGACAGCCAGGAACAAATGGGAGTGGACTTAGAGCCACGATGGTGTTTGGAGGACCATTCCAATCCAAAATGATAGTGATAACAGATGGAATATAAAATGGGAGAAATGTTAGGCATGTTCACACTTAAAAACACCTCTGCAGCCCAGAAATGGAACAGAAACAATATGGTGAGTGGCTGGATTCTGCCAAAAGCAAACAGAGGCAATCAGGAGCAGGATTCATTCAGGGCTTCAGAGGCTAACCATCTCCAGGTGAGGCAAAAGACCCACCTGAAATCAAGGGCTGGGATCAAAAGTCAGGAGCTGCCTAGGGCTAGGGCTTGTACAAACCGAAAGACCTGGGGGGCAGGAGGGAGGAATCAGACACAGCCTCATGGCCAAAATCCGATGCTGGAGAAGAGATTGGATGTACAATACTATATGATAAGACCAAGGTCTGGCCCGAGAGTCCCAGAAACAAGATGGATATAACCACGGAACTGCAAAATAGGGAAAGTTGAGTTCAGAAGGACAGAGGAAGGAAGGAAGGAAAGCAGGGAAGGAAGGGGGGAGGGAGGAAAGCAGTGCTTAGAAAGAGAGCCCAAAATAGAAGCAACAACACTGAGAAGAGTTCGCTCCAGACAAAAAAAAAAATGGAGGGTCAGGTTATAAGACAAAGAAAAGAAATTGGAGGTTTATATATTGAAATATTGAAAGAGGTTTAAATATGGTGGAGAGGACAGCTCTTGCTTTGTGTCTCTCCAGCATCAGTTTCCCTTTTTCCTAATGACAACACTCCAATTTTCCTTGGAGAACCAGACTCACTCCCTGCCTACATGCATAGTCTAACCCCCAACTAAGATGATTGGCTCAGAGATGAGCATGTGAGCAAATCAATGAATTAGAACCAAACCTTAAATTTTTGTGGGTAACAACACTAAAAATGAAGCAGGTTTCCTCTGGGTATTGCTGAGAGACTAGGATGTAAGCCTGGAGGTTCTGGCAGACTTTTTGTCACCACACAGGGAGATCCTGCCTAGATATGGAGCCAAGAGAGAGAGAAGTATCTTAGAGAGAAGGAGAAAGCAAGACCAATATCTAATGACAGTGTTTGATATCCTGGATCCAGTCATATTTGTTTCTTATCAGTTGAGTGAGCCCATGAGTTTCCTTTTTTGATTAAGTTGGTTTGAATTATGTTTCTATTATTCTTACCTGAAAGATTCCTGACAAAATAAAAACCAAGAGGCACATCTATTTCTATTAGCAGATAACATGAGCAACTACTTAGAAAAAAAATAAGAGAAAATCAACTGAAAAACTTTCAAAAACTAATGATGCAAGATCAAAAAAAAAAAGTCAACAAACTAGCCATTTTAAAAATAGTGTGGTATGAAAAAAAAAAACAGATTCCATTACAATAGCAACAAAATTAGAAAGTAATCACCCATAGCACCATATTTTTCAGTATGTCCAAGAACTAAGGGAAGAAGAAAAAGGGGAACCTGAGTGGCTCAGTCAGTTAAGTGTCTGCCTTCAGTTCAGGTCATGATCCCAGAGTCCTGGGATCGAGCCCCACATGGGCTCTATGCTCAGCAGGGAGCCTGCTTCTCCTTCTCCCTCTGCTTGCCTCTGCTTGCTTGTGATATCTCTCTCTCTCTCTCTCTCTCAAAAATAAATAAATAAAATCTTAACAACAACAAAAAAAGAGAAACTTACTATTTAAAAAAAAAAGAATTACAAGAAAAAAAATACAAAACTTAGACAAAGACCTGAATAGGAGGACTTAATGTTGTCAAGATAAGAATTGTCCCCAAATTATTCATAAATTCAATGAGTTTCCAATAGAACAAGAATTGATCAATAGCTCAATGGAACAGAGTAGAGATCCCAAAGACAAGCTCAAGTATATGAGAATTTAGTATGTTATAGGGGTAGTATTTCAAAATAATGAGGAAAAGAATGAACTCTTCAACAAATGATGTTGAAACAGCTGGCTATTAGGAAAAAATTAAGTTACTTGTCTACATCATGTGATTTATTAAAATAAATTCTAGGTTGATTTAGGTAGGAAAACAAAAATATTATCAAACAATTAAAAGAAAATATATAGAAGACCATGTTTATGACCTTGGGGATAGGAAAAATCTCCTAAAACAATATCCAAAATGCAAAAGCCATAAAGAAAAGGATTGAAAAACTAAATAAGTTTTACTTTACTAACACTTCAAATCTGTTCAATAAAAGAAACTAAATTAAATCGAAATTCCAGTTGTAGACTGGGTGAGCACATTGTAACAAATATAGCAAAGGACTTGCTCTTCTATGTCCTCAAGAA
Source organism: Mustela erminea (assembly GCF_009829155.1). NCBI lineage: Eukaryota > Metazoa > Chordata > Mammalia > Carnivora > Mustelidae > Mustela > Mustela erminea. The sequence goes on from NC_045620.1 coordinate 109,851,745, forward strand.
AAAGATACACAGAGGGGAACCTGGGTGGCTCAGTAGGTTAAGCCTCTGCCTTCCGCTCAGGTCGTGATCCCAGAGTCCTGGGATCAAGCCCTACATCAGGCTGTCTACTCAGCAGGGAGCCTGCTTCCCTTCTCCCTCTGCCTGCCTCTCCACCTACTTATCTCTCTCTCTGTCAAATAAATAAAATCTTAAAAAAAAAAAAAAAAAGCAAAGAACAGAAAAATAGACAAAACATAATAGGCAATTCACAAAAGAGGAAACATACATGATAAACATTTGAAAAGATGCTCAGTTTTATCAGTTTGGGGTGGGGGAGGTAGGGAATACAAATAAAAACCAGGAGATACCATTGTTCCACACATTTGACTGGTAATAAACAAGACAGATCAATAGCCAGTGTGGGCAAGCATTCCGGGAAAGATGTGCTCTCTTGGTCAAGCTCTTTCGGAGAACAATTTGGGCAGTGGTCCTTCCAACTTTAGATGCATCTCTCTTTTGACTCAGCAATCTCATACTTTGGTATCCACCTTTCAAAAATAATACTTGCCAATGGGCAAAAAGAAAGCAGGGACAAGGTTGTTCACTAATATATTAAAAACTTACAGCAACCTAAATGACCATCAGGAAAGGGACAGTTAAATAAATAACGAGGCATCTAGTTACATAAGCATATGCGGTGGTTAAAAAGAATTAGAACACACAGACACAGAAAAATCTCCAAGAGAGAGAGCTAAATTAAAAAAAAAAAAAAAGAATTGAGGAACAATCCACAGTATATGCAAAATTCTCGCTCTCGCTCTCTAAATCTCTGTGTGTTTGTGTATACCGACACACACAGATGTATACAAATACATAATATACTGGGGTAAATATCTGAAAAGATACATTTCAAATTGAGCTCAGTGTTTGCCCAGTGCAGGAACCTGAAATGCTGGGAGGAAGGGTGGAAAGAAAAATGTTTTATTTATCTGTAGTGTGTGTGTGTGTGTGTGTGTGTGTGTGTGTGTGTGTGTTTAAGTCCTTATAGTTTTGTGAATGTAGGTCTTCAGTCTATTTAGGAAAAGGCCTTCCCCTTTCTAAAGTACTGCTCCGCGACAGGCATTGCGGGCCCTGCACTGCATTCCAGACTAGCTGCATTCCTGGTGAAGCTGTGAGTCAGCCCAGGGCGCCCCGGGGGCCAGACCAGGGTCCAGCAATTCTGTGCTTCGCTCCCATGTCAACATTCACAAGGACCTACCGTGGGCAAATCGGTTTCAGTTCCTTTCTCGCCTCCAGCTCGTTTTGGGAACAGATATCACAGAACGGGGTGAGAAGGAGGGTCGAGCGACTCCCCACTTTGTAAGCTGCCTCCTCCCGCCTTCTCAGGGTATCTGGGAACCAGCCAAACCCGCCTGGCAGCAGGGAGGGGGAGATCTCAGGGAAAAGGCTTGTGGACTTTGGGCACTGACTCACAGCAAAAGGGCAAGCTGGGGATCCTACTGCTGGAAATTTTTCAGTGCAGTCAAGTGTGCTCTGCCCATCTGGTTGACTGTAGAGATTTTCTTGCACTCTTTTTGGATAATTGTAGGACCCTTCACGCGGTGACGGAAGCTCTGGAGAGATGAGCCATAGACCACAAAGACAGGCTGAACTGGGTGGGGGAACCCAAGGGCTATGACCAGCCTCCTAAAGAGAACGCCATAAATAAATTCCTTACAGACCAGTCAGGGGCATCAGAAAAGGAGAGGAAGCCGGCATGTATAAAACAGCTGTGTAATTTCTGAAGCTTACAGGGTACGACAAACCTTATCGTGCTACTTCCTAGTGGCTGGGTTCCCTCCTCCTTTCTCCTCTTATGCCCCAAAATAATCTAAAAACAATCATCAAACTGGGGGAAAGGCAAACCATTCTGGGAAGGAAAAAATAGCAGCTGCTCTAGATATCTTTTTCAGAGTTTGGCTAAGACTGTTTAAGTTATTTCTCATTTTCTTTTCTTTTGGCTGCCTTGATAGCCCTTCAGGATTTCAGCTGGCTCCAAGCACAGCTCAATAAAGATTATTCCGGAGAAGTTTCATATTCCTAAGATTCCTTACATTTCTTTCTTTAATTTAGGAAATGAGGTTGAAAAGGCTGAAAAACAGCCCAGATTGCACCATTTCCTATGCAAGTATCTTGCAAAGCAAGCTGTGCCTCCCCTTCCAGCAAGAACAGAGAGAGGCAGTTCTGAATGGAAGGTGGGCGGCGGGTCCTTTGGAGCAGTGGGTCCTTTGGAGCAGTGGTAGGACTCTTTGCCTTTTGATAAGGCCCAGCAGGCCCACAGGCTGTCTGAAAACTTGTTGTAAAGGAGGGAAGGAGAGGGGGAAAAAGGAGGGAGGCGGGACCTCTGGGTGCTCAGCCATTGAAAAAGCCAGCAACTGCACTGTGGACTTCATTCATTCACCAAACGCTTCTACTTCGCACCTGTGGGGTACCAGGCTGTGTTCTAGATGCTGAGGTTAGAGCAGTGAAGACAGCCAAGGGTCTGATCCCTTCAGGGCATGGCTATGCATGGGGGCTGCTCCATGGAGAGGGCCTGAGGAAACCCTCTCTCCCTGGCCGTTTCCTCTCAGCTGGGGCATGCTGTTCCTTCCCTCCTTTCGGCTCTCCAGTCCCTTCCTGCCCGGCATCCTTGGTTTATTATACCCTTTACCTTTCCCCTTTATAATCACGTGGCTCTTTGTAAACATCAAAGGAAAACAAGCAGGACCGGGCCGAGGATGAAAACGAGGCCCATGACTCAGAGGAGGATGTTTTTCTATTTTTCATTCTGACAGCTCTCCTCTGGGAAGAACCTAGGAGCTTTTTCATTATAAGAATAGTTTGTCTCGGGGTGCCTGGGTGGCTCAGTGGGTTAAAGCCTCTGCCTCCGGCTCAGGTCATGATCCCAGGGTCCTGGGATCAAAGCCCTGCATTGGGCTCTCTGCTCAGCCGGGAGCCTGCTTCCTCCTCTCTCTCTGCCTACTTGTGAGCTCTGTCTGTCAAATAAATACATGAAATATTAAAAAAAAAAAAAAAAAAGAATAGTTTGTTTCTCCTTTAAATAGAGATTCCTCGATGCCGCTGTTGTTGTCAAAGTCTACTTAAGTTCAGCTGTCCACTGCTTATCGGCCTACCACTCACCTGGGCCCTCAGAGCAGTCTGGCAATCATTTCTTGTTTCCTTATGCAGCTTTGGTGTTTTTCATCCTTCCTTTATTCTACTTAAAACAAAACAAAACAAAAAACAAAAACAAAAACAACAACCTCCATATTCCTCAGAGTTCCCTGTCCAGGCCCCATCCCAGGCTCCACGCTTGCACAGTCAGCCTCAACAGATGGCAGCGCTCGGACTAAGGAGAGAACATACCAACCATCCGAAAAGGACTCCTTTCCTTTCCAATCATCTCACCTGCGAAAGACTGATTATTTGTGTCCCCGCCCCCCAAAATTCATATGCTGAAACCTAATCCCCAAGGTGATGGTATTTGGAGGTGGGGGTCTGGGGGAGGTGATTAGGTCGTGAGGGTACAGTCATCACGGGCTGGGATCATCGCCCTCATAGCAAATGCCCGGAAGAGCTCCCTCCCCTCACCCCAATCAGGACACAGTGAGAAAACAGCCAGGAAGCAGGCTGTCAGGAGACACTGAACGTACCATGCCTTGATCTTGGATTTCCCAGCTTCCAGAACTGCAAGAAATAAATTTCTGTTGTTTATCAGCCACGCAGCCTATGGTATTCTGTTCGAACAATCTGCCCCTGCAGACATTTTCTCCATCTTGCACAACGAAAGGGTGTCCTATCAATTAAAGTGAGCCCCTGCACCACATTTTTGTAGCTATTCCCTTTCCTCTTCTCAGAGACAGCACCCCATCAGTTATCCCCCCCTCCACTTCTTCCCCTCTGCTGGATCCTTTCCTTCCGTCCAACACAAGACCCTGGCCTTTCCTCATACGAATTTCCTGATAAAAGCTGGTCCAGAAACATTCAAGGACAGATAAACAAATGCAACCAGGACAAGGGCTACATAAAAATACTATTGGATCTTTTGGAATCACCCTTTATGTCTCTCGCCTTCTATATATATTCTACTTTCTGAGAAATTTTATCAATTATCTGATCTTTCCAGTGAATTTTTTTATTTCACCCATCATACTTTTCATCCCCAGGATTTCCTCCTATTTCTGAACATTCCTATTATAGCATCCTTGCTCTTGTTTTAGGCAGGTAATAGCTTCTCAAATCTCTGAAAATACTAATTAGAGGTTTGTTTGTTTTTAATTTCTGTTCCCCAAATTATTTCTCTGTGGGCTCTTTATCATTAGGCATATGCTGCTGAGCACACACATTTATATTGCTGCTCTAGGTCACCCTCCTGAACTCCAGGTTTATATCTTTAATTGCCTAATGAATGACTCTACTTGGACATTGTAAAGACACCTCAAAATGAATTCCTATTTTCCTTCAAAGTTTTCTCCACTCCTTACCCAAAGGGCGAACCAAAATCGCAGATCTGATTATCTCACTCCCACATTTACAACTCTTTCCTGGGGCGCCTGCCTGCCTTAGTCAGTAGAGCATATGACACCTCATCTAGGGGTCATGTGTTTGAGCCCCGTATTGGGCATAGATCTTACTTAAAAGACAAAACAAAACAAAACAAAACAAAACAAAACAAAAACAACACAACAACAACAACAAAACTTTGTCCTGCTTTCCCCTTACACTCAGGGATAGATCTAACCTTAATAGGGCTGAGAAAGCCAACAAGATTTGATTTAAGCTCCCTAGTCTGATCTGATTCTCTTCTCACTCCCTTACCCTCCACCTCTGTACTTGATGCTCCAACAGGAGAAAAGTCAGTGGTTTCTTGACTCTGTACCTTTTAAAAATATTTCCTCAGATTAGAATGTATTGAACTGCTTCCTTCTCCAATCTCCTTCACATGGATGTGAGCCTCTTGGGAGCTGGGACACTTCCGTGTTCTTACGGCAGGCACTCAACAAATATTAAATGAAGGCATGAATGTATCTGGAAAGGATTTATGGCCTGTTGCATGCTCACTTACTAGCAATGGCCAGTGAACATGGAAAAAGGTTTAACCTTACCGTTAAAAAGGTACTCTGAAACAAGGAGATAGAATTTTTCACCTAGAAATTAGCAGAATTACTAACAATAATACTTAAGGCTAGCAAGGGTATGGCAAAATAGGTACTTTGATACAATGCAAGCATCTGGAAAGCATTTTGGCAATGTGTAACAAGTCTTAAGATGCTTAAACCGTGTGCTCTAATAATTGCACATCTAGAGATCTATTCCATCTACTCAGAGACAGAAGTAAAATTTATACACAAAGTATTCATCATAACATGTTTTTCTGTTGTACTCTTATATGCCCATATGTTCCATAATGGGTCTGTTTTAATTTTAAAAATCAGCAAAATGTTAGTAAAATACTGGTAGGGTTAGAGTGGGGATTATAGCTTGTGGGAGTCAACCTCCAGGACAGCCCAGTGACTGTTGCTTCCTGGTAAGTCACACCCCTGTGTAGTTTCCTCTTACACTGTTCAGAGTTGATCCGTGTGACTAATCAAAGTTGACAGAAGTGATGACACACAACCTTCCAGATTAGGTTATAAAAGACTCCATAGCATCCATGTTCATCTCTGTCTCTTTCCCTCATATGCTTTTTGGGAAAGCCACTCGTTACGTCATGAGGGCACTCTGTGGAGAGACCCACATGGCAAGACATTGAGGCCTCTCGGCAAAACCACACAAATAGGTGCAGAAGCCCAAGTTGAGCTTTCAGATGACTACAGCCCTACTGACATCTTGACCACAACCTTCTAAGAGACCCTGAGTCTCCCAGTTAAAACTCCTCCTGGAGTCTTGTCCAGAGAAACTATGAGATAACCAATGTTTATTGATTTAAGCTGCTCCATTTTGTACAAGATGATTTGTTTTCCAGCTTTTACCAGGACTGAAGCCTTTCCTTGGGATATGGGATTGTCAGTTCTAAAACCAGAGAAGTCTGGACAAACTGGGATAGTTGGTAACCCTACTATCTTTTAAATACAGCTTTATTAAGATATAATTCACATACCTTAGCATTCGCCCATTGAAAGTTTAGTGGTTTTAGTATATTCAGAGTTGTGCAACCGTTACCACAATCCAATTTTAGAACATGATAAAAAAAAATCCTGGAGGGAAAAAGAAAGAAAGAAAGAAAAGAAACCCTGTCCTCTTTAGCTATCATCCCCAACCCTCCCAGCCCTAATCTACTTTGTCTCTAGGCACTCTGGTTTTGAGGGTAATTTGTTAGGCAGCAATGGATAATAAACACAAGGGTATGGAGAGTGGGATAAAGGATGCCTGCTTTTTCATTAGTTTTTTGCTATATACTTTTCTAAATCATGCAGATTTTCCACACCAGGCATGTTTTCATTTACTCTAAGAAGAAGGTAGTAATATTCTGATTTATGGAAAAACTGATTAAGATTTCATGGACCGGTTGCTTTCTCCACCCAGCATCTTTTGGCTCCCTGTTCACCTGGTAACAACATTACCCCTATACTCCCCTTAGGAATGTGCCTTTCCCCAACTCCAGATTGTTCTGAGATGGTCGCCAATCAAAGGACAAGGTGGATACTTGACTCAGGCTAGGACAATCAGATTTTGTCTCCCAGTAATTTGAATCTTGAATAGAGGCACACAGGCACAGAACGCATTTAAAACAGTCATCAGGAGGCAGAATACTGGAGAACAGGTTACAGAATTTAGATTCTAAGATCTTTACAAACTTCCTGGCTCTTCTTCTTTCTTCTTGGGCATTTAGTTATTCCTTTGATTCTGTAAGTTGCTCCTCTACAGCTCCATAACTCTCTCCCCCCCCCCCCGCCTCTCTCTCTCTTTTTTTTTAATTTAAGTTAATTTCTATTGCTTGCAACAAAAAAACTCTAACTGACCAAATAATAATTAAGACTATGCATGGAGAAGAGTGCCCTTCTACTTGTTAGATGAGATGTTGTCCCATTCATGTATTGTTTAATAAAGCCAGTTAGGTCTTCAAAAAGAGAGAGAGAGAATATTTATAGGGAATGGAGGGAAGTTTATTCCCTCAAAAAAAAATCCATAAATCTATGACTCCAGCACAAGGTTTTTATATTTTCATCTTACTTAATGGTTCAGGTCTATGAAGTTAGTATCATGGTATACATATCATCTTATATTTGAATTTTGCTACCTAACATTATACCTGCAAAAATTTTTAGTATCTCTGTAAAGTCTTCTATACATCATCTTTAATGTATGTTATTTTCTTGTACTGGCATATCATAGTTTATTAACTCTCGATCCAGTGGTTGGATATTTGAGCTTATTTTAGTGTTTTGCTGGCAGATATCATGTTTAAAATGAACATTTTCACAACAAGCTTTGTGTGTTGAGTTCTTTCTTTCCTTAGGATAAATTTACAAAATTGAAAAATGGATCTGCTATGGGTGTTATCCTTGTTCCTTTCATGCATTTGATGTTTTGCTTTGTAAAGTGAAAGGTGCTTTTGTGCTACAAGTACTTTTCTGTTTTGTATGTTTGGATTTCCATTTATAAGATAGTCTTAGATTGGGCGAATTCAAACAAGTAAGATTTACTAGGTTATAAATCGTGCTCTGTGTTATGACTGTTCTATAAGTATTCATGTGAGTATAACTTTTTAAATAAACCTCTTATTGAAAATACCATAAATAAATAAAATGGTTCAAATCAAAAGGGTAGGATCTCAATGAATTTTCACAAAGTAAACACACCCATGTGACCGACATAAAGATCAAGGAGGACTACAACTCTCTAGAACCCCCTTATGCTTCCAATCTCCAATCAATTACAACCTCCTGTCAGATAACCAGAGTCCTGACTTCCATCACAGTAACCTAACGTCTTCTGGTTTGTTGGGTTTTGTTTTGTTTTGTTTTTTGGATTTGTGCCTTTTATTTTATTTTTTAAGTCTAATTTTATTTTTTCAGTGTTCCAAAATTTATTGTTTATGCACCACACCCAGTGCTCCATGCAGTACGTGTCCTCCTTAATACCCACCACCTGGCTCATGCTATGCCCCCAACCCCTTCCCCTCCAAAACCCTCAGTTTGTTTCTCAGAATCCACAGTCTCATGGTTTGTTCTCCCTCTCCAATTTCCCCTAACTCACTTTTTCTCTCCTTCTCCCAATGTCCTCCATGTTATTCCTTATGCTCCAGAAGTAAGTGAAGCCATATGATAATAGACTCTCTCTGCTTGACTTATTTCACTCAGACATAATCTCCTCCAGTCCCGTCCATGTTGATATAAAAGTTGGGTATTCATCCTTTCTGATGGAGGCATAATACTCCATTGCATATATGGACCATATCTTCTTTATCCATTCATCCATTGAAGGGCATCTTGACTCTTTCCACAGTTGGGCGCCTGTGACCATTGCTGCTATGAACATTGGGGTACAGATGGCCCTTCTTTTCACTGCATCTGTTATCTTTGAGGTAAATACCCAGTAGTGCAATTGCAGGGTCATAGGGTAGCTCTATTTCTAATTTCTTAAGGAATCTCTACACTGTTTTTGAACCTTAAACAAATACACCATGTTGTGTACTATTTCTTGCACTCAATATGTTTATAAGTTTCATCCATGGGTAACAGCAGTTCATCCATTCTCATTCTGTGTATCATTGGATTGCACAGATATATATAATTTAAGCAATTATTCTACTGTGGGTGGACATTTTCACTGTTTCCAAACTTTGGCTACTGCAAATAGAACTGAAATTGCTGGCTTCTAGGTTATGCACATATTCAGTTTTCTTAGGAACTGCCAGTTTTCCAAAGTGGTATACCAATTTACATTCTCACCAGCAGCATTGAAGAGAGTTCCAGTTGTGTCACATCTCCTGATTTTAACTTGTACTTATGCTATGTTTATTGGCCACTTGGATATTCTCTTTTTCCGGAGTACCTGTTCAAGTCTCTGACCCATTTTTAGAATTCTAAACAATAAATATATAAGGAATGATTAGATTGGAAATCATTATTTTGTTATCAGAGTAATTATTAACTCAGGAAAGAATCATCAAAAGATATTAAGAATTAGTGAGTGCAATTTAATGAAAAACAAGATGTTTATATAGTCTCAAAACATCTCCACTTTAAATACTTTTAGCTACAAAGAAGACAATGTAATTTTACAACAGAGGAACTGGATAGACATCACCTTAACTGGGTGATTAAAGTCAACATTACCAATAGTGGGACAAACCAACACCATGGGCCTCCTGATGTAATACACTGTCACAGGCATAAAACCACTTCTTTGGTATTCCTGCCAAAAATGCATTATCTGAATCTATTCATAAGGAAACATTAATTGAACCCAGTACAGGTACATTCTACTTAGTAACAAGCTTGTACTCTTCAAAATGTCAGAGTCATAAAATAAAAAGTAAAGGTAATGAACTATTTGGGATTTTAAAAGACAAAAGTGACATGATAACTAATGTACTGTGTTTTCCTGGATTGGATCCTGGACCAGAAAAAAACTTTTTTGTTGTTGTTACAAAAAAATAGTATTAGGAAAATTGGTCAGATAGAGAAAGGTCTATAGATTAGATTAGATAATATATCCCAGTTTTGGTAATTTTACTATGTTATGTAAGTGGATTGTCCTTTAAAAATACACACTGAAGTATTTTAGTGATAAAGAGATATCATGTCTTACTCTTTAATGGTTCAGGAAAGTAATATAGACAGAGTGGTATTAATAAAACAAATGTGATAAAATATAAATAATTACAAATCTTTGTGAAGGTGATACAGTTCTTTCTCTTTTTTGCAACTTCTCTAGAAGTCTAAAATTATTTCAAAATAAAAGACTACCAAAAAGAGAGGAAATTCCTAGTTTTTTAAGAATTTTAAATCATGGGGGGTGCCTAGGTGGCTCAGTGGGTTAAGCCTCTGCCTTCAGCTCCAGTCATGATCTCAGGGTCCTGGGATTGAGCCCTGCGTTGGACTCTCTGCTCAGCAGGGAGCCTGCTTCCCTGCCCCCCGCCCCCCCCCCCGCCGCCGCCTGCCTCTCTGCGTACTTGTGATCTTTCTCTCTGTCAAATAAATAAATAAAATCTTTAAAAAAAAAAAGCTTTAAATCATGAATGAATGTTGAATTTTATCAAATTCCTTTTCTGTATCTACAAGGATGAATATATATATTTTCTTTTATACTATTAATTGCATGTATAATGAGATTTTATGCTTGAATGCTTGAAGTAAACATAATTTTATGTTTAATATATTACTGGGTTTGTTTTGCTGATATTTAATTTAGAAGTTCTTTCATCTTTTTTTTTTTTTTTTAAGATTTACTTATTTTACAGAGAGAGAGTGGAGGGAGGGACAGAGGAAGAGGGAGAGAGAATCTCAAGCAGATGCCCTGCTGAGTATGGAACCTAACACGGGGCTCAGTCTCATGACCCTGACATCATGAGCTGAGCCAAAATCAACAGTTGGATGCTTAGCCAACTGGTCTACCCAAGTGTCCCCAGAAGTTTTTTTCATCTTTGATAACAAATAGACTGGTCTGTAATTTTCCTTTCTTGTAATGACCTTCTCAGGTTTGAGGATCAACATTTTATTGACCTCATAAAATATGCTGTCATTTCCTTTTTCTGTTCTCCGAAAGAGTTTATATACAATTGGTGTTACTTCTTCTTCCTTAAGTATTTGGAAGAATACACTGGTGAAATAATCAGAACCCAGAGATCTATTGTATGTTGTGTACCTTTATTAATTTTCATCTCCTTATTCTTTCAGACACTCACAATATATTAAATACTCTTGCTGTGATTGTAGATTTATCCATTATTCCTTGCTGTTTCTGCAATTTCTTTGCCTTACATATTTTGTAGTTTGTTAGTTGTATACAAAATTAGAATTGTTACAGCTCCCTGATAGGTTAATATTTTTATTGTTGTGAAATATCACACTTTATTTTTAATAATGCTTCTTTCCTTAAAGTCTACTTTAAGGTATAGCTATACCAGCTTACTTTGGGTTCGTGCTTTTATAAAATGTCTTTCTTTCCTTTACCTTTACTTTTCTCTGGTATTATTTTTATTTATTTATTTATTCGTTCATTCATTCATTCACGTCTAGGATTTTATTATTCCCCCCAATATACCTGTTTTGGAAGATTAAGACAAAAATGTGCAAACTCACATTAAATAACCATGGTGATCAATCAGTTCTATGAAGGCTATTTTATAAAAGAGATAGCAGTGGGAACCAACCAGAATAAGTCAGGGAGTCCCATTAGGAACTACAAGAGAACTTGGGAAGACATACACATGTCCACAATACGGACCCTGTCCTGACCTCTCTCTGTTAAAAGGCCAGAGCCCAGCATCACCCCCATCCAGAGGCACTACAGCTCCAAATAGGACTATGACCACGGAAATCTGATGGAAGCAGCTGGTCTGAAGGGGCATGGCACTCTCTTGGGTACTTCTGTGGTATTATTTTAGATTGTAATTTTTATATCTTTTGAAAAAGAACATATATTTATTACATTATTAAATATATATATTTATTTTTTAAAGACTTATTTATTTTAGAGAGAGAGAGAGCATGTACATATACACATGTGCATGCATGAGCAGGGGTGGGGGAGCAAAGGGACAGGGACAGAATCTCAAGCAGACTACCTGCTGAGCATCGCGTCTCATCTCACAACGCGGAGATCACGACCTGAGCCAAAATGAAGAGTCAGATGCTTAACTGACTTAGCCACCCAGGCACCCCATTTATTTATTTATTTATTTATTTATTTAAAATTTATTTATTTATTTGATAGATAGAGAGTACAAGTAGGCAGAGCTGTAGGCAGAGGGAGAAGCAGACTCCCCGCTGAGCAGGGAGTCTGATGTGGGGCTTGATCCCAGGACCCTGGGATCATGACCAGAGCCAAAGGCAGTCGCTTAACAGACTAAGCCGCCGAGGTGCCCCGGCACCCCATATATTTAAAAGCTGTATGGAAATCTTTGGGTTTTAGTGAAATATTATGCCATTTATATTTATGGTAATTAATGATATATTTGGATTCATAGTTAACATCTTACAATTCTGTTTCGTATTTACCCTACTGGTTACTTGGTCCTTTATTTATCTTCTTTCTTGCCTTCTTTTGGTTTCATTAACCATTTTTTTAAAAAAATTATTATACTATCTTCTATTTATGCATTATGTTGTTTATACATAATATTATTATTCTCTTAAAAGTAACCCTAGAGTTTATAATATGTACCCTTGACTTGTTTCAGCTTAGTATTATACTTTTACTACTTCTGAGACAAGATATCCTTGCTGGCATCCTCATCAGAGGTATATACCATTCCAATCTGTTATCTGGGAGTAGATATAGATCTTTACCATTTATGGAAACTGACTCTTGTCTGGTTCTCTCTCCTTCTGGGTTCAACAGATCCAGATTCTCCTGAAGCCAAGGCATTCCCCCCCCCCTTTTTTTTGGAACACTTTCTCTGCCAGGTAGTTGTGTTTTCTATCTCTCTGAGGCTTTAGAAAATCACCATCTCAACCCGCCCTCTAGGCTGGAAAAGGGAAAAATATTTCTCATTTTTCTATTATAACCTTATAGACAAGAAAATGAGATACAATTTCTTAATCAACTATCCTCTCACACCTACTTGTATTGGGTTTTAAATCTAATCATAATCACAGTATTTCCATGGGAAATTAATTCCAAGTTACAAACACTTATCCTTTAGGGAACTTTGAAAACCCAATCTATTAATTACATATATTATCTGTATAAAAGAATTTTGTTTACTTCACTTTATTTAGGGAAAGGAAAAATTGCAGAGACCATTACTATAGGAATACTCTGGTCACTTCGCTTCAAGGTTTTGCTTCAATACTACATTTACAAATGAGTGAAAATGAGGGAATATATGACCTCTTACCAAACTGCAAGATATTTTTGTGCCTTTAATTGTCTTCACTAGGATACAAATGACATAGAAATAGAGGAGGGTAATAATAGATATAATTCCCTGAGGTATACTGTGGAGTTAAAAAGGCAGTCACATATACATACGTAGGTAAGTTTTATTTTAAAGAATTGTATTTTGAGGGGCGCCTGGGTGGCTCAGTGGGTTAAAGCCTCTGCCTTCGGCTCAGGTCATGATCTCAGGGTCCTGGGATCGAGCCCCGCATTGGGCTCCCTGCTCTGCGGGGAGCCTGCTTCCTCCCTCTCTCTCTCTCTGCCTACTCATGATCTCTGTCTGTCAAATAAATAAATAAAATAAAATAAAAGAATTGTATTTTGAGTGTTACAGTACTTAGGCCAAAGAACCACAAGACAGTGGCCTGGTTTAATAAAATATTACAAAGTTTCATAGGAAACTCTTCAGACACGATGTGGTAGCAGTTTTGACTAAACAGTTGCTACTTTTACGAAAAGTAACTGTCCTGATTCTTACATTTATCTCATTCCTCAATACCCAGCTTTTGGCTCTGAGGAGAGACAATGTGGTCCAGACCTCTTACCACTCCCTATGCTGTTTAGCTTTAATCCTGGGCTCATAGAGACCATCATTCTTCTCAGAGGTTTTGAGTACCCTGGTTGACTCAAGGACCAAACACCTTTTACAAGAGGGACTAAGGGTAAATTAGACTCAAAGTAATTTGTTTTTCTCCAGAACCCTTTCCTGATCCCACAGATGGAATACCCTTTGTGTTTTAGTTTTCCTGGACCACCATTCCCAAGTGTAGTCCGATAAATATTGGAATGAAGGCAGAATGATAACAATTGTGTATATTGTGTGTGGCTATGTAGTATATCATAAGAGGAAATGTTTTTCCAAAATAATTCATAAGTTTGGCCTGGGATCATCTGAAAACTGGAAATGATCTACAACACACGTCCATAGTCATAAAACAAATTTTTTAAATCTGCTGTTACTCATAAGAGATTTTCCACACTTAATCATTCAAGAGCTGATTATCCAGAATGTGTAAAATACAAACCCGTTATTTCTTTCTTTCTTTTTTTTTTTTTTCCTCCCCTTCTGCTGCCCAAGTTTTGGTCATTTCACAGCTCATTACTATTCTCTCTCTGGGAAAATAAAAGCAAATGTAGCTCCAACTAGTATTTTCAACTTTCTATATAAAGGTTTTGAAGGGAGGATAATAATTATTGGTTTATGCACCACTTTTCATTACTAAGCATTTGGTTAGGCTCCACTGGGCACTGGGGAAGAATTTTAAAAGTTCAAAACATTGTCCCTGCTCCTAAGGCTCTTACAATATAATTGGAGAGACAAGGCTTGTGTACAATACAGCCAAATATTAATGCAAGGCAGTATATATTTAAACAATAACATGAAAGGATTCTGGCCATACAAACATGGTGTACGAGAAAACTTCATTTTTTTTCTACTCTTTCTCAGTACGTGGTAGGTAGTTTCAGCATACTCAGAAGAGTGAAAGTCATTTTGATAAAGTCATCATAGAATATAAGAAAAACTTACAGACCTACAGAACTTTATAGTGCATAGTATGGACTGACAAAACTGTCACAGAAATTCTCAATAAGGTAGTGAGACTTGAGTTAAATACCATAGAATGGATGGAATTTCAACATGAGAAAAGGAAAAAAAAGAAATTTCTGCACAAAGGAAAAAAATCCAGAATTCCAGGGTTGAAGACCCTTATATACTTCTAAATGAAATATTTCAAGTATACAGGGGATAATATGAACTCACCTTTCCCACCAAATTTTGTCAAATATTTACTTTTTTGCATTATTTGTTTCTGATCCACTTTTTCAGGGGGGAAAATACAGATTTGGCTAAAGGCTTCTGCCTATGCTGTCATTATCCATCTTCTTCCCCAGAGGTAACAACTATCCTGAATTTGGAGTTATTATTACTGTGAATATTTTTTAAATGTTTATCACACATAGAAATATGTACCATTGTTTCATGGGTCTAAAGTTAATGTAAATGGTAGCACGCTTTATGGATCTCCTGCCACTATTGTTTTCGCTAGATATTTTATTTTTTGAGATTGATGCATATTATAGTTCCAGTTCTAGTTCATGTATTTTAACTACCAGATAGTATTCTTCTGTGTGATCATACAACAATTTACTTAACCACTCTCAGGCTGATGAACATTTAGGTTGTTTCCAATTATTTTTCTGTTATACACAATACTTCACTGAATATTCATTTACGCATTTAAGGGAGTTTCTTGGGTATATATAGCGAAGTGGAATTGTTAGATTGTAAGATAAGGGCATCTTTCGTTTTAATAGATATTGTCAAATCGCCTTCCGATGTAATTGCACCAATTTCGTCTCTGCTCAGTAACGCATAAGAATTCCCATCTCTTCCTTATCCTGCAATTCTGATGACCACGTCACAGGCATGGCATGGCCAAAGGACTCTGGAATTGATTCTTTCTGGAACCTTGCTGTTTGTGTCGGTGATGCTCTGAGTTAGATCTCTTTATGAACCAAGTCCAGGCTTAGAGGAGATATGAGTCCTTTCAGAGAGAACTGGGAAAGAGTAAAGAAAGAATGGCTGAGGATGGCATGCACATTTTTAATCATTTTACATTGATATAGAGCACAACCTGAATTTCAGTCAGCAAGGCTCAGCAGATGTTCAATTGACTGGAACTAATCATTAATCCTGATCTGTTTCTGGCTTTCACTTCTCTAAGTTTCAATTTCCCCATCTGTAAATTATGGATGATAATAATTTAAGGAATCATTCCTTAACATAAGATAGAAATGTGAAAACATATAGAAGCTCTGTGAAAGCATATAGAAAGCATATAGAAATGTGAAAACATATAGAAGCTCTAAAAAACAATGTAAATTAAGTTACAAAAGATTTGAAAGCTGTTTTTGTGTCATGACTCCTTAGTATGAGCAGATAACATTTTAGCAGCTCAGAACCATTGCCAGATTTCCCATTGGCGTTTTTCTTGTGACCCTAGCAAGTCCTGGAGTCCCGCATATCTTAGACTCTGCTCAGGAGCACAGTAATTTTAAAAACCTATTCCAACCTTTATTTACCTTGACTGCTCTCAAAGAACATTAGAGGAATCCATTCATGGTTACAGAGCCCCCCTTGAGTTCCATTCTATTTCCTCTACTCTCACATAAAACCTTCAAACTCTTTCTTTAGAACCCAGTTTATTGGGCTTTGGGTCATCTCCCTTCTCCCTTTCTTCCAACACTTTAAAGGTTGACTTACTCCTTTCTGGCTAACTTACCCCCTTCTCTTCTCACTTCTCCACTCATGTCTACAATCCGCTTACCTTAAATTCCACGTTGCAAATGTATCAAACTAGGACAGGCTAGAAAACCCTGCCTGAGAGAGAATAGAAATTCTTACCTTAATAATCATCCTGGAATGTAAATTCTTGTTACGGCAGTCAGTAACACTATTTTCACTTTTGAATGTCTTAAAAATAAGGTTCATAAACATTTTCTGCTCCTTGCAAGTTGTTCTTTTTTTTTTTTTTTCCTTCAGAAGGGGTGTGCAGAGGAAGAGAGAGAGACTCTCAAGCAGTCCTGTCGTAGGCTTTGATCTCATGACCCTATGATCTCATGACCAAAGCCAAAATCAACAGTCTGATGCTTAACCTACTGAGCCACTCAGGCACCCCTAAATGGTCCTTTAAAGAAGAAGAAGAAGAAGGGGAGGAGGAGGAGGAGGTGGAGGAAGAGGAGGGTGGGGGGCAGGGGGGAGGGAGAAAGAAAAGACGCTGCTCACCACTCCTCTACGCTCTAGGACTTTTCACTTGGAGATCCCATGACTCTACCGTCTTTATTTCTATGACTTGCATTTATACATCATGATGTAATCACCTTTTGCACTTCCTCAATCTACGACTGTCCTTGTGATGTCCCCTCCTTAGTGCCCTTTCATCTCCTCAGACTCAATATGCTTCAAAGTGAACTCACATTCATTCCAAATTTAGCTTCCCTCAGGACTTCCACATTTCCATTGTTGGCATTTTAAGAGACATGTTTATTGCCCAGGTGTAGTATTATCAGAAGAGGAAGAGAATGGGGCCAGAGAGACTAATTAAGAGACTGCAACGCGTAGCAGAAAACAGACTGCATTCAGATTTGCAGACATGGTGTTTTGGATTTATTTGGAATGACTGGTGAGTGCTCTCCTTAGGTGAGAGGTAAGCCTAAATATGGGCGTCGGCAACCTAAGAGTGTTATACTTTCTGGCATTAACTTTCATATGGGGACCGGGGAGATGGGGTAACTGGGTGATGGGCATTGAGGAGGACATGAGACGTAATGAGCACTGGGTGTTACATAAGACTGACAAATCACCGAACTCTACCTCTGAAACTAATACTATACTATATGTTAATTAACTGAATTTAAATTAAAAGCATAAATAAAAATTCATATAAACATTTTCAGATATTGGTTCCCAGTTAGCAGTTTCAAGGTTGACACAGAGAAAGACTGCCTGTATGCAGCACCACATTTATGCTTGAAAAAGGCTTTTCACAAATTTCATATAGTGGCTTAGTAATTTATTAATAAAAAACAAAGCAGCAGGGAAATGTTCATGAGTTTCCTTCCTTTTATGATACCACCAACACATGTTTAAACTATTCTGATGGTATCAGATGTTTAGCTGGGAATGTTCATACTACCAGATGAATCCTGATTTAAATATGTATATGTAATATATATATACATGAACATATATATATGTATATGTGTGTGTGCGTGTATTTTTTTTTTTTAAAGCATCTTTAAGCAACCCAGATGATCAGATTCCAGACGGAAGTTTTGACTCTAATACCAAGAAAAGGCATATCTTGATCCAAATGGGCTTTGTTATGGGCTCAGCAAAAGGATCCATCCCCGGGGCAGTGATCTGAGTCTGTCTGAGATTTGGGTTAGCTTTACATCACCTCGAACTATGAGCAGGGAGTAAGGAAAAATGGAAAACTCTTGGCATGTTATTCGGATTATGTAACAGCTTTTATTTCTATTTTTTGTCTGTTTTGATCAAGAAAACAAAGCTTTGGTCCAGGTTTAAACCAAATTAGAGATTTTTTTTCCATAGTGATGAACTTTCTAGATCTATAAGCAGATTGATTTACTACAGGTTTTGTTGGGAGTAGGGGTTGGAGTCCTCCTAAGGGAGTAAGAGTAACTAGAATAAAATAAAACTTCAAAAAAAAGGGGGGGCCAGCAGGATAACACTCTGGGCAATAATCTACTTGGGAAACAGGGATATGTAACCACATTTATTCTGGACCAACTTGAACTGGTCCAAAGTGGCCTCACTTTGTATCTGGGAACAAAGGTACAGGACAACACCCTTTAACTGGGAGAATATAAGGGAAACTGTAGGCTAGATATTATGTAAAAGAGAACCAGGCAAACACTATGCTCTAATTCATCATGGATAAAAGATTAATAAAATCAGGAGTTTCATCAATAAGATTATCTCAGCAGCTCTTAGTCTCTTACCCAGCCTTTATTCCACCTGTACTTCCTTGTAATCCTTTGATACTTTGTTGCCTATTTTTTACACAGTATGCATCCCTCCACAATTAGTTAAGTCTAAAAAGGCATCAGTTACTTATGGTGCAGCCAAAGGCATCAGTTACTTATGGAATCCTGGCTTCTCAAGAAGACTGGAAGTTCTTATCTATCTAAACAAGCTTCTAGGCTTTGGTCTGACTTGTGTTTGCAAGATGTCACCTGGAAGCAATATTGGGTAGAGATACTCTGTGCCCTGTTTTGTTCAGGGCAACAAAAAAACCAATAAACACTGGTTTATTATATTCGGTGTTCTAGATCCTTTTCCAGGCCTCTAGGTTACATATTTATTTATTATGTTTAGTACTTTGGCTCTTAGCTCTTAAGGAATGAAGCAATTGTGGAATATCTTTTTAATATTATCTTGCAAGTAAAGAAAAAAATTCAGAGTATGTTTACAACTTCTTTTTTTAATAGCACATATATTCAGATCATGGTTACAGTAGTCAAGTTCATTATTTAGGAATATAAAAACTTGTAGTTCATGACAGATTGCAGTTATTAAACATATTTCATTGTAGTATGCAGAATCATGACTTGGAAAAACTTTGGAAGACAGACCCAGTACTTTCAGATAACCCTGTTCTGTTGTTCAGTTATGTACAGTAATAAACAATTGCTTTTACATACAAAAAAAAAAAGATGTTGTTATATATGGCTTGGTGATAAGAAGGTGATATCTGGTCTGATTAGCTGCCGGCAAGGCAGGAATGTTACAGTAGGATGCGCGAGATCAGTCTCTTCACCTGGAGTTTTAGGACAAGGAGGGTTCAAGAGCACCTCTCATGATCTGATTCAGAGGGGAGCAAATATGGATTTTGGAGATTTAAAAAATCAGGACCCAGGAGCCAGGTGGAACTTGAGGATTATATAATCTGAATGGCATCCCATGATGTTGAGCAGTACCGTGGCCCCGGGTTTTTTGTGGCTATAAAAAAACGGAATCAAAGTGTAGACTATAATAGAGTGTTCAGATAACAGGTAGTTATAATCTCCCCACAGTCAACATTGACCAGACTGCATCTGGCATCACTTCCTAGTGCCGGAGTTTAAAAAGATATTAACAATTTCAATGACTTCATAATGAGGGAGACTGGATGAGACGTATGAAGATGACAATGTATAAAAAAAGTTGAAGAGGATCTGGGAGAATATAACTAAGAGGAGACACAATTGCAGAAGAGGGACTATGAGCTTCAATGGTTGGATTAGCACTGACCTCCATAATGACAGATCTGATATAACTTTTCGGTCTCCCTCCTACTTAGTCTCTTTCTGGCATTTAACACCCTCTTAAAAGTCCCTCCTTTGCTGCATTGTTATCAATTGTACTAGTTCAGCAGATGGTAAAATTGAATTCAAAATGCAAAATGCACCTGTGAAGAATAAAGAGGAAAGGGAGCCAGAGTAGGAAGGAAGACTCTCAGACTGCAGTCCATGCTTTAATACTTGTGAAAGGAGAGAAAGAAGGAAGCAGGACTGGGTAGAAAGAGCCTCCGTCGGTAGGGATGCTCTGAGACTAACTCAGTGATGCCAATGGGATGCCCCAGAGCAAAGATTGCCCATTAGAAGAAACTGCATTGGGCAGGAATGGCTGGTTGTGTTCAGTCATTGGTTGGGAGCCTCTGGGGAGACTGAGACCTCTCCATGAAGGCTGTGATGGATCCCAAAGGCATGGAAGCTAGAGGCTGTCTGTGGTTCTCACTCCTTACAGCATGTGCTTCCTTGAAGGGAGTCCTAAGTATGAACTCCTGTGACTCCCATACCATTGTATTTCCACATATCATATTGGAGCCCACCCTTCCTAGTCTCCTTTGCTAGATTCTCTGCCTTTGCCCACAGTCTAAATGTTGGGGGTTTCTAAGAACCCATTTTCTGCCCATTCCATTTACTTCCCCTCTGAAAATTCATCTCAACCCACAATTCAAATACATGACTGAATGTTGATGCCAAGGCCATATGTTAACTCAGACCATCATTTTCTCCTACCTGGACTGCTACAATGGCCTCTGAACTATTCTCCTAACTCATCTCCAGTCCTGCCACCTGAGTCCAATTCATTCTCCACCTTCAGCTGGTGGAGTATCTCTAAGGAGCAAATGAGATCATGCTGAAAATCCACCAACAGCACCCTTTTGTTCTCAAGAAGAAATGCAAATTAGTTAATACAATTTCCATGCTGTTTAATGGACTGGTCCCTGCTTACCCCAGTGGCCTCATCTGTTATTCTCCTGAAACAGAACTACCTTCGTTTCTTTGAATGTAACCACTATACCATTGGTATGGAGTATACCTTCTTGCTTGACTAACTCTCTACTTGTAAGTCTGAGCCTAGAGGATCCCTCCTCTGTGAATACCTCCATAACCTGCAAAGACTAGATTTGGTCCCCTCCTATGTGACCCCAGGATCTATGTGATAAAGAGGAGGTGGTCTCTTGGCTGTGCACGTACAGAGAGCAGTGAAACCCTCTCCAAGCATTGGAAGTAAGAGGGACAATATTCTACATATCAGAACTTGTCTCAGGGAATATTCTATATGAGATAGAAAGGAATACTAGGATAAACAGTTTGCTGTGGGTGACAGTTCTCTCAAGGACACGATAGACAAACATTCTCAATCCATTCACCCCCACCTCAGCCCAACTCTAGACATTGGGAAGGAAATATGTGCAGCTATTTTTGTGGTTGATGTCAGTGCAGCTGGGAACAGTGCTGAAGCAGAGGACAGTCCCACACAAGGAAGAACTGTCCTACCCCAAATGCTAATAAAACCTCCATTGAGAAACATGGTGCTGGGACATATGCAAATCTGGGAGCAGAACTGAATTGCTCAGAATATCAGGGTGGAACCTGAAAGCTGACACTGAGGACGTCCATCTCCACCAGCTCCCCATACAGAACTCCTCTTGACCTGTAAATAAATGTTGAATACATGACTGAAAAAAAAAAAAAAAATATATATATATATATATATATATATAAAATTTTAAAATATATGTTGGCTTGAAATAAAATCAAATTATTAGCCTAAGCAACACCTTATATCTCCTTCTGGCTCTGCTTCCCTGCACCTCAGTACTCATCTCCTTGTAACGGAATTATCTGAGAATTTGTCTGTAGCCCGACTTGAATTCAGGGACCATGTATTGCAGTGTTGGAACCTAATAATAGTGTTTGGCACCTAATAGATAATAAATATTCCTAAATTTTAACTCTCAGCATTTAAAAATTAGCCTTAACATCTTTTCTAAGTTTCAACTCTATTTTTTTTTTTGTCACTAATTTTATATTTCTAGTTGAGCGTTTTAACCTTAACAGATAGGAAACAGAATTATTTACTTTGACCCAACCCTAAAATCTTGCCCCAGATAACCCTAATACCTCCTACTATGGCAAATGCTATCATCCTCTCAGGATCTTCCCATTGGAAAGTCTGTATGTCACCCATTGTTTGCCTGCTTCCTCACGCCACCAAACCTTCTTTAATTCCACCTTCTAAAGATCCTTGTGTTCTTTCTCTTCTCTCTGTCCTCAGCATTCGTGGCCTTAAATCAGGTTTTCTTATATATGTTAACACATTTGTTTCCTAATACCTCTATTCCCAACCCCATGACTGCCACCCTTCAAAATATTCTAAAATAGGGGCTGGGAGACTGGGTTAAATTCGTGATGGGGCTAAGGAATATACTTGTCGTGATGAGCATCAAGGGATGAATGGAATCATTGAATCACTACATTGTACACCTGAAACCAGTATAACACTAAAAAAAATAGTTACACCATAAAAGGTAAAAAAAAAAAAAGTTCTAAAACATACTACAAATAATAGTAATTAATACTTTGTGGGCTTGTTGTGGTCTAGGAGCTGGTGACTTTAACACGTATTTTATTTATTCTTAAAAATTTATTTATTTGAGAGGGAGAGGGTAAATGAACATGGGGGTGGAGGGGTAGGGCAGAAGGAGACAATCTATAGCCAGCTTCCTGCTGAGGACAGAGCCCGACACAGGGCTTGATTCCACAACCCAGGAGATCACGACCTGAGCTGAAACCAAGAGTTGGATGCTTAACCGACTGAGCCACCCAGGCACCCCTTAACATGTATTTTAGTTTTGACTCCATAACAGCCCCATTTTGAAATAAATTCCCAAGGTCATTCAGAAGGGGACAAGGAGACAAGATAGGAATCCCAGTAGCCTGGCTCAGTGCTGTGCTAGGCTAGGTTGTATAACATCCTGGAACTTTCTGTCACTGCTTCACATATGTCTGAGTCTGATTCTCCTCCTCTTGTAGGGGCTTTTTTGAGCTAAGGCTTGCTCAATATTCCTTTCCCAAAGCTGTTTGCAAACTGAAATGTGAGTGGTAATTATGAGGTCAGTAAGCCGAAGAAGTGGATCTGATGGGTGGTTAGACAAGAAGTCCTGAGGCTAAAACACAGAGTTGGTACAGAGACTAAAGAATCCCTAAGCCACAGACCCACAAAGGATGGGCCAAGAGAAGGGTGATCTGGATACACTGTCTATTTTAGCCTTTACCTGCTCCCTACAGTGTGATGCTTACATGGGTGGGAGCTTTAAGAGGCTAGGGCTCTGTGGCCAGCCTGGAGTGTATGACTTCCCCTTCATTTCTCTGACTAACTGCGACACATTCTTTAAGATTTTTCTTTAGGAATCTCCCTGTATCTTCCTGTCTGCTTTCCTGTCCCTTTTCTGTGCTTCTCACAGTTTTGTGAGACTGCAAACTCCCCAATCTCAGGCACTGTGGTTTTCTTCTCTGTACTCTATACCACTAGAATTTAATAATTGTTGATTCTAAATGCATGACAAGGAGGCAGATTTTAGTTTAGCATAAGAGAAATTTTTTTTAAAAAGATTTTATTTATTTGAGATGGGGGCAGGGGCAGACGGATTGGGAGAAGCAGACTCCCCACTGAGCAGGAAGCCCAAAGTGGATCTGTATCCCAGAACCCTGGGATCATGACCTGAGCTGGAGGCAGATGCTTACCCGACTGAGCCATTCAGGTGTCCCAGCATAAGAGAAATTTTGAAAAGTATACCTAAAGCAAAGTACAGATTAGTGGTTAAGTATAGATTAGGGTACAGATTAGTGGTTAGTATAGATTCTGGCCTTCTGGGAGGCCCTGCTAAGCCGGGAATCTGCATCTCTCTCTGTCCCTCCCCGCCTTGTGCTTGTTTGCCTTCTAATAAATAAATTTTAAAAATCTTAAAAAAAAAAAAAGTTTCTGGCCTTCATGTCTTACCTCTGTTCAAATTTCAGATTTTTGTTACGTTGAGCCAGCTTAATCTGCCTGTACCTCAAAAAATTATGATAATAAAACCTATGTCATCAAATTGTTGTGAGAATTAAATGAGATAACACATGGGAAGTACTTGGCTCAGTTCCAGGCACCTTGTAAGCACCTGGTGATGTTAGATATCACTATTGTTTTTATTATTGTTACGGTCGCTCACTAGCACAATCTCAAACACAGTGAGTGGCTTTTGGAAGCAGTGAGTTTCCTTTTCCTGAAGGTATTCATGTAGCAGTAAATTCAGGAGAGATGCTGTAGAAGCAGTTCTTGAATTGAAAAGATTAGATGACTTCTAAGGATGCTTCTAATCATAGAAGAGGGAAGCTATTTCTCGGATTCAAAGAAAGTGTGATCATTAGTGTTACTTCTAGCAAAGTTGAGGAACATTGGGAAGAGGAAAAACAAAGACATCAGATTTGGCATCTGCATGTATATATTACAAAGAACGAAATATTTTATTCTTTGTGAGCAGTTAATTGCAAAAGCCCTTTTATTTATGCTGTAACCCACATGGCAAATCAGGCCCTTACATGAAAATCAATCCTTTTTCAAAAGGAATAGCTTGGTCCTGCCAAAATGGAACAAACAAAACCTTAAAGACTTGTTGGAGCCCTACTGAAATGTCTTTCCCCTTTGAAAGAAATCTATTAGTGATGCAAATGCAAAGTTATCTGCACAGATGATAATCCTAGCAAACAAAACAGTGAAACCATTACCAGGTTCTCACGCTGAGAATTTGGCTTTCCAGCATTAAAAAGGCAGAGAAAGAAAGCAGAACTGATTCCTATTTGGGATAGTTTATTAGGTCTGCTTATCTGAATCCTGGACTAATTATTGTCATGTTTGGCTTAAAGAGGCCAAACAATTCTCCAAATGTGGACAAGCTGAAGAAAGACCTGCAGTCCGGGTCCCCCGCAAGTGCTGTAAACAGAGAAAAGCAAGAATGGAATAACATTTATATTTAGGAGTTTAATTCTCAAGATACCTGAGCCTTAAGGTGAGATCTAGCTAGAAAAAATCCAATGATAAACAATCACGTGGTAGTATCTTAAGAGATGAGCACATATTACTGATGCTTTAATTAAAAATCAGACAATTGGGGGCACCTGGGTGGCTCAGTGGGTTGAAGCCTCTGCCTTCCGGGGTCTTGGGATTGAGCCCCCTATTGTATGGACTCTCTGCTCAGCAGGGAGCCTGCGTCCCCCCCCCCTTTCTCTCTCTGCCTGCCTCTCTGCCTACTTGTCATCTCTGTCAAATAAATAAATAAAATGTTTTTTTTTAAAAAATAGACAATTGGAAGGCTTCTTGTATAGGTGAAGAGATGGTCATTTTCCAACATCTTCTAGTCAATACCTACTCAGATAAACAACTTATTTGAGAACTTAACATGCAATCTTACTGTAGGTAAAAGGACTGAAAACATAAAAATGTATGAGACAGTTAACTGTAAGTATAGTGGTTTGACTATTATTTGATTATACTTATTCTTAAGTTTGATAAGACCTAGTTTCCAATTCCACCAGGCAATTGGAAACACTAGTGGTCAGAATGTGTGGTGCCTATGGATATTAAGAAGGTATTTCTGAAGCAAAACTCAAGATGGTATCATCCAAGTGGCCATCACCTATTTCGTTAAAGCTTTTGGAAATGCCTAGTGGGCAATGGGCAGTTTCTTGAGAACAGAAAATTAACCCTCCACTTCTTGGACAAGTATTAACAGTTGAGCTGGTGTCCACAGAGATCGCATGTCATGCTCACAATCTGGGTCTCACGCCGGGTGGGGCTTTCGGTGGGTAAGCTCCAGAGCTTCCGCCTCATCATGTGTTTACATTTCAGGAGCAGGATGAATCTTGCTCACGCTCCACCCTCCACCACCTCTCCTTTGCAAGGTTGCTCCACGGCTTGCACTGTCCCCGCCCGGGTCTTTGATAATCCAGCGTCTCCAGAGAAGGTCAATCACTGCTTCAGTTCTAGACTCTATGCTTGCTTCCCACGCCCTCCACTCGGGCTGGTGGGCGGCCGCTCAGCGTGTTTTTCCCCCCGAGTTTCCCACGCCCTATCCACCCCACACGCCTCCTGGCTGCTCTCCAGGCCTGCCCACTTTTGCACCACGGCAGGCCAGCTCCAAGGGCTCCTGGCCGGTGTCAAAGCAAGCACTTTCCTTAGGGCCACCCCTTCTCCGTGGTCCCAGAAAGTCTCTGGTAATCGGCTGTGTCCTGTGTGTAGGTGCTTCTGAAAATAAGTTGGGGACACTGGCTGCCTTGCAAATTAAAACTACACTGCCTGCATAGGGTCGGGGCGTGATACAGGAACGTCCAACTTGGCCGTTCGGGGAGTCAGAAGCGAATACGAGCTACTTTCTCCTCCCACCCACCCCCACGTCCTTCCCCTACCCCCAAATCACCGCGACCCCAGGGCAGTCACGCCTGCTCAGCAAGACTCGGCCGCTGTCAAGCGCGGGTCGGCGGCCCGGGAACGCGGCGCGAGTTCGGGGTCCGGTGCTGCAGGGCCGCCCGCCCACGCCCGGCAGGCGCGCGGAGCCGGAGCGCGCACGGAGCCGCACGCGCGCGGGGCCGAAGAGCGCTCCCTCCGGGATCGCGGCTGCGCAGTCGGGCGGGAGCCGGGAAAAGGGGGAGGAGGGTGGAGGAGCCGGAGTAAGGGGAGGGGGAGGAGCGGCGAAGGCGGAAGCCATGTTGGAGTTGCACCCCGAGCGAGGGGCTGCGAGTGTTCTCCTCTCCTTGTGGGTGTGACCCGGGTTCGGCGCGGCGGCGGGCTGCGGGGGCGGGGACGGTTAGCCCGGGCGGCGGCGGCGGCGGCGTGAGAGG
Organism: Mustela erminea; assembly: GCF_009829155.1. NCBI lineage: Eukaryota > Metazoa > Chordata > Mammalia > Carnivora > Mustelidae > Mustela > Mustela erminea. The sequence goes on from NC_045620.1 coordinate 109,878,526, forward strand.
AGCGGCGGCGGCGGCGGCCGCAGCGTGGAGCCGGGCGATTGTGACCGCCGGGGGAGCAGGGGGCCGGCCGCGGCTCCCACTCTCCGTGTGGCCCCCTGAGCGCCCCCCCTCCCCTGCCCGGGAGGGAGGCGGGGGGCACCCGGGGCCCGCCATGAACCCCGGCTTCGATCTGTCCCGCCGGAATCCACAGGAGGATTTCGAGCTGATTCAGCGCATCGGCAGCGGCACCTACGGCGACGTCTACAAGGTAAGGGCGAGGGGCCGCGCGCCGGCGAGGCCGCAGGGTCGGGACCCGCCGCGGGGAGGGCGGGGGGCGCCGCCGCCGCGGTCTGGGCGCCCGCGTCTGCGCTTCCCCTCTGCAGGAGACGCGGGCGCCCGGGAGCTGGGGGGTGGGGGGCGGGGAGGAGCGGGCGCCCGAGGCTTCGCTGCCTGGGAACGAACAAAGGGCCAAACGGGTAACCCCGAGACCTCGGAGCCCTTACCTGAGTGCTCCCCTTGGACGCGCGGTGCCCGGGAAGGGCTGGACGCGAGCCGGCCGCTCTGCTCAGCACAGCGCGGAGAGGGTCTGGCGGTTTGTTGCATTGGCTGGGTCAGTGCGACGAACCAGACGGCGGGGGTTTGGCGTGTGTCAGACCTGTGCTCGTCAGACGGACCTGGGACGGTCCGCTGTAGGTCTGGCACCGCAGACCACCGGGCCGGGCGGCAGTTAGTACACGGGGCAGCCTCCACCCACAGCCCCCCAACCTTTCACCTCTTAGCATCCGTATACCATCTTCTTTTGATTTTCCGAGTATTGACTTTCGTTTGTAAAAGATAGCTAGTTAGTATGATTTTCCTCCCCCGGTTTGGAGGAAAAAGCAACTTTTTTTCTTCCTAATCTAATTGGACTATGATGCTTCATGAAACTGGCTTTTGTCGATGACACATAAATTCAGCCTTTTTTTTTTTTTAAGTTAATTGAATACTCAGGAAAGTATTTGACTAGGTTAGAATTCAAAGTCCATTTAGTAGTGCAGCATTGCTGTTGTAGACGGACCCCTTCTAAATGTGGGAGATAAATCACTGTTCCCTGGCCAGTTCAACTCTTGGCCTCGCAGAGACTGCCAAGAAGCGAATAGTGCCAAAGTGGCAGCAGTCTTGATTTAGTTGTGTATCTTCTTACTGGTGACTGAAGTGGAACTCGTCCTGTTTCACATAACTTATGAGAATGCACGGAGAAAATTTTACTTTGGAAAGTTTAGTTCTAACTAAACTTTGTGCCCATGTTTAAGCAATAGGGTTTTTGCTTTTACTTCAGTGCGAGATGTGTGGTGACTCACAGTGCAGCCAGGATTCTCCATTAGTCTTGTTTTGTGGATCATTTTGCTGCCTGTCATCATTTGTCTCATCAGTTTTGCTTATAAGATAACACAGGTGTTTTGTGTACACCTATTATGTGTAAGGTACTGGCATCGAAGTACTTGGGTTGTAGCAGGCAGGAAAAGATAGACATATTCCTAAATCTTACCTGGAGTTTATATTGGGGGTGGGGAGAGGAACACTAAACAACCACTTAGATTATTTTATTGCAGTTTATTTTGTGCTGCCCAGGAGAAAAGAGGATTAAGATTAGGGTTATGAGAGCATGTAACAGGAGGAGCTGATCTCCTTTTGGGAGTCAGAGGCAATGGGGAGAGAAGATTATGCCAGATAGAGGGAGCATAATCTGTGAAGGCTGTGAGGCCCCAAGGAGCAGCGGTAAGGATTTGAGAGGCCTCAGTGGCTTGAGCAGCCAGAGAAAGAGAATGGCCCTAGATCATACAGGCCCCTTAGGTCTTTAAGGCGGGCAGTTTTTTCTTTAGGACAATGGGGGGCCATTGTAGGTTTTTATGTAGAGGAGTAAAATTGAATTTAAAAGATCTACCTGTACTGTAGTGTAGATTGGAGGAGAAGGAATAGTTAGGCAGCAGCCACTGCAGTAGTCCAGGTAAGAATAACGAACGACTGCTGTGTTTTGGACTTGGTGGTGATTATGAAAGTTGAAGTGAATGGATCCAAATAGATCAGAAGTGTTAGGGGAGTCTAGTTATATTCAGTTGAAAAGTTAACTAAAACTTTACTAGTGGCTAAGTCTTAGGTGGCAGTGTGTACAGTAAGTTCTTTTCGAGTTCTTTACAAAAATAATTGGTTGCGTATTTACTATACTTAGAAAAAAACAGCTGGTAGTTAAGCCACATGATTAAAAAGTGAAAAAAAAATTAGGGCCTGTAGTTTCCTAAGGACATCTAAGTGCAATACAGGTATAAGTTGATTACTCTTGTCATCCATTTAAAGTAATGATAATGAGAACTAACATATATGGAGTGCTTATTATTTCCTAGGCACTGCTCTTAAGATTTTTTCATGTATTAATTTACTTACTTCTTATTGCAACCCTGTGAAATAGGTGCTCTTATTAACTCCATTTTGCATTTGAGGAAATTGAGGCACAAGGGGGTTGTAGTAACTTGTCCAAGTTCATAAGTGGCAAAGCCACAGTTTGAATCTTACACTTTAGAGACTGCATTTTTTATTTTATTTTATTTTACTTTGAGAGAGACCACAAGCAGGGGGAGGTGGAGAAGGAGAGGGACGAGTAGACTCCCCGCTGAGTGGGAAGCTCCACATGGACTTGATCCCAGGACTCTGAGATCATGACCTGATGCTGAAGTCCGATGCTTAACTGACTGAGCCACCCAGGAGCCCGGAGACTGCATTCTTAACAGTAGCACTACTGACTCTGTAAAGATAGGATATGGATATATAACATAAATTTCTCCAGTGGAGAAATGAAGGCATATCTTTAGTTCAGTATGTGAGTTGTAGCCATACTCTATATTACAGTGGATGTTTTAGTAGTAATTGGAATACCTAACTCCTGCTGTGCAGCCAGGCCTCATTGTTTTTGTAGAGTCTGCCAAGTGGACATCAGATAATAGACGCTTGATCTCCACCTGCCAGACTCTGCCCATACCAGGGGCCCAAAGCAGAGAAACTCCGTGTGCTTTTGGCATTATACCCCCTGCTTGCTAAATAACTAACCCAAAGCTTAAGCTGCTTGTATTTTTGTCTGTAATCATGTCCACGTGTAAAGATAATGGATTTTTTTGTATTTGTTTTACTGTTTTAGATTTTTCTTATTTATACAAATTGTGTTGATTAGAGAGGAGTGTATTAGAGGGTTTGTTTTCAAAAGCCAGTATGTATAATTTGCTCCTTAATTTGTGTTTAGGTGCTAAAAATGGAATGATCAGATTAAGTAAGTAAGTTAGAGACCTCATTATTTATAGTCACTCTTAAAAGGCGGGTGTTTCAAGGGATTTTTATTTTAGAAACTGTATCCTACCCAGTATAGTAATATGCTTATCCAAGGTGTCATGGCTTAAAAAACTGACTGAAGTAGAATATGGAAGATCTGGAATTTATTAGCTCTGTGGCCTCGTAAAATCATTTAGCCTTTCAGCTGTTTTGTTGTGAAGGTGTTGTTATCATCATATGCCCTTCTGTTTTTGGTGTTAGATAAATGACTTGAGTTTTAATCACCCAGTAAGTTTTCATGTTTTCAAGGCCAAAAAATATAAGTATACATTTTCTCTACAATATCTTAAAGTACATGGAAAATATAGTTTTAAAAAAGTCATACTTTTAAATGTCTTGTAACTGTATGGCTTTCATCTGTGAGATGAAGTGTTGTGTAGCCAGGGTTACCTGGGGACCTAGGAAAAGACTAGAGAGCTCGGTGGTTGGGCCTCAGGAGGCCTGTGAAGCCCTCTGAAATTAATAGGTTTAGTATTGTGTGTGTGTGTTTTTCTGTAGAGATAGCTTTATAGCGTTCATCACATTTACCAAAAAGAAAAGAATGAATCATCTCTAGGTTTGTCATTTCAAAGAGTTCTCTTGGAGAAATTTGGTTCTATACAAGATCACATGATCAATATCTGCTAGCATTTAATAGAATTTTCACACTCATTTTTCAGTTGGATTTGCCTTATTCCTACCCCAGGTCTTGATGTTTTTCTAGACCTATTGCTGGAGAAAAGCTGGAGATGGGGTAAGGCAAGGGTGTTTGAAAGACCAGTTCTTACTACTGTGTTTCTAAGGAAGTATCTTGTCTAGTCTCACGACTTAAGCTTGATCCCTGTGAATGACCCCCATGCCTCCAGCTTGTGCTTCCTGCTCAGCTCCTGAGCCCATTGTCTCTACCTGACCTCTTCGTAGACTACATCTGCCTCCAAATGGGCCTTTCCTAGTATCCCACTTTGGTCAAAAGCTCTAGTTTTGGACAGCTTGCTAAGATTTGGGACCTTGGAATCATTTTTTATTCTGGACAGGACCTGGTAGGCATTTCAAAATTGCTATGAGTATACTGAAGACGGAGAAGTCATATGGTAAAGAAACCTGTTTAATGTTGCTTAATCCAGCAAACTCCAAACTTAATTGACTGTGGGATTCTTTTTATTCGTAATACATATTGCTTGTCCTTAGAATTAGTGTCTTGTAGAGAACATGCTTTGGGAATGTCGATACTGATTTTATCTGTATGTGATTGGAAGCCATTCCCCACGAAGCAGAGGCTGCAATGTTGCTAAGCTCCAAAGCCATTCACATGTAAACAAACTCTCTGAAGGCCGACAGGAGAAAAATGGAAGATTGGGCAGTGAAATGAGGAAATTAATTTGTTCAAGCATTTAGTGAATTGTGTTGGCTTATTTGTAGTTTTGTATCTTTCAAGGTATTCTGATTAGTATCATCAAAGACTAATTCTTTCCATTGTAGTCAATGTTTATAAAACAGGAAAACTCCGTTCTGAAACCTAACTTCTGTTGAGGAACATGAATATCTTAAGCATTTAGAAAAGAATGGCTGAAGGTAAAACATGATTGTCTGGGATTATGCTTATTTTTTTGCTTTCAAGGAAGACAAAGTCTAGAGGGACCTGAGGAAAGGGTCCTAAACTTCAGAAAGCTTGTTTGAGTATTTAAGGTAAATTAAGGTAGAATTTTCCAGCCTCAGTATTTATTTGGGATGGAAAGTGACAGTGGAACAGATTGTGGGTCATTTCTCCTGAGAGCTTTAAAAAAAACCCAGAAGAACAGATTAATTTACTTTAACATGGATCTGATCCCTTAAAGGAAGTGCTCACCTCCAGGATTTGGTGTGTATGTGTATTTACCTGCGAAAGAACATCTAATAGGTTATTTTGCATGGAGAGTGAATAGTTGCTGGTTCTCTCTTAAGGGTACATTGAACAACCATCCTACACTGAACAGCTATAATATGGAAGGAAATGTGTTAAAGACTGAGAGGTGGAGAAAAATGACAAGACTTGGTGCTTGGTTTTTTTTTTTTTTTTTAAAGATTTTATTTATTTATTTATTTGACAGATCACAAGTAGGCAGAGAGGCAGGCGGAGAGAGAGGGAAACAGGCTCCCCACAGAGCGGAGAGCCCAATGCGGGGCTCGATCCCAGGACCTTGGGATCTTGACCTGAGCTGAAGGCAGAGGCATTAACCCACTGAGCCTCCCAGGCGCCCCCGTGCTTGGTATTTATAAGGACATAAAATGTGTACCTACTTTTAGCTATCATAGTTTGAGATCAAAACCTTGTTGATTTCTTCTTTTGTAGCATGTTAACACTTACTGGCTGAGAGATTGTCTAGATACTCCATAATCTGGATAACCGACCTCTCCTTAGTTTAGCAGAGTGGTTTAAGAGCTGGGCTCTGGAGTCAGACTGCCTGGTTTCACCACCATTAGCTTACTTTACTTCACCGCCATTAGATTACTTTAATCCTTTCCTTTGTGCCTCAGTTTACTCAACTGTAACGAGGAGATGCTTAGAATAGTGTTTAGGACTGTGCCTGACATACAATACTCTGTAATCATTAATTACTGTGGTATCATTTATTATTATATATTTCTCCTGCTACTGTCCTTGCTTCTCATGCTCCTGCTCAGGCTTTTTGTACTTGGTGTTCTGGGCCTGAATTCTGCCCTCCTCCAATAGCTGTATGGTTTACTTCTTCATTTCCCTTGGGTCTCAGCTCAGGTGTCACCTTTAAATGTGTTTGTTCCTTATCACCCTGAAGGAAACCAAACCCTACTCTCATTTTCTGTGTTTAGCAGGGATGAATCCAGATTTTGTAGGGCTTGAAGTTTGTGTAATTTTGGGGGCTCTCATTAAGTAAACCAGTTAAATGAGAGTTGGTATTAAAGCGAATATTTACTTAGAGTGAAAAAAGATGTGCCAACAAGATGTTTTAACCTTAGAGTCCAGTCCTTTTCGTCTGAGGTTTCTTTAGGCATTTACTGAGAAATGCTCTTATAAAATGCTCCCAGTTAGCATCCTGGCTGCTACTGGTCACCTTCTATGGCATTCTGCACGTCCCAGTAATTCTCAGCACTCACAGAGGTTCATGTGAGTGAGTGAGGCCAAACTTGGAGATCTGTGAGCTTTATAGACAGTTTATCTCTGTTCTTCCTCTAATTTTCACTTTTATTATGAGCTCTGTCACCTTCTACTTAGTTGTGTATTACCTTTTTCTTCCTACTAGAGTGTAAATCCAGGAAGCTGGTGGTTTTGTTTTGTTCACTGCTGTGTTGTAGACCCTGGAAGAGTACCTGGGACATATTTGACTCTCAGTACTTATTTGTGGAATGAATGAATGAACTGACTTGAAGGGGGACAAACCATATGCAACATGAGTTTAGAGAAGGGAGATCATTGTTTCTGGTTGGGAGAAATCATAGCAGGTTTTGCAGAAAAGATGGTATTGGGTTTAACTAGAGTTCTGCCAGTGGTGGGTACAGAACAGTTTAAGCACTGTGGATTATTATTAGGCCTAAACTAAATCAGCAGGCTTAATGTAGCTTTTGCATATTAAGTGATGTCATTCCTATTTTGTGCATATGAAGATAACTCTGTCACTTTAAACTAAAGACCTTAAGTGACTAGTGAATATTTATAGCTGTTACATATTTTTTTTTTTTTAAAGATTTTATTTATTTGACAGAGATCACAAGTAGGCAGAGAGGCAGGCAGAGAGAGAGAGCAGGAAGCAGGCTCCCCGCAGAGCAGAGAGCCCGACATGAGGCTCGATCCCAGGACCCTGGGATTACGACCCGAGCCGAAGGCAGAGGCTTTAACCCACTGAGCCACCCAGGCGCCCCACATATTTGTTTTATTTTGGTTTTTTGTTGGTTGGTTGGTTGGTTTTTTGTTTCTAAAAGAATTGGGCTTTTAGGAAAGATTTTGTTCAGTACCAAAAGACCCTATATTCAAGAGATGAGAACATGTTTGTTTTTTGCTTTAGCTCTGTTTTTTAGCCTTCTTTGTTCTGGAAGATGCCACGTTTCCGAGTTCAGGCTGCCTTGACCTGAGATTATAGGTTTGGATTCCTAGTGTGACAATGTATTTTTTACTTTCGTCCTTAAACTCTGTGGAAGAATTTTAGATTTGACTATGAATTTTAGTTATGTTCAAATAAGATATTTATTTTGTTTGATTAGAGTCTTCTTAGAAGTTTGAGATGGTCATCCATCCTCTCCTGGTCAAAGAATCTTCCTATATTGCCTGTAGACTAAAGTACAGTCTTGTAAGCCAAACATTCAAGGCCCTGTCCTTTTTGCCCCCTGGCCTCTAAGAGTAAGTTAAGTTTAGGTGGCTGGGAGGGGTCAGGGAGAGAGGGGAAGTAGGCAGGGAAGGGAATGGGGATGTTGGTCTTCCCAGGTGTGTGTAACGACAGAGGTGGATAAAGTCTTGGGGACTAACACAGAAGGCTTGTGTTGGGGAGCATGGAGAAGTAAGGTGTACTAGATAAGATAGGGTCACTTTATAAACTTGGAAACTGGATAAAGTCATTTAGATATGACGTGGTAGGATGTTGAGAGCTTTAAAGGTTTCTGTAGAAGGAGTAATGTTGGAAGGGCTCATTATCATTCTGACCATCATGATGAGAATGGATCAGAGAGGAAAGATGGAAATATCTGCTAAATAAGACCTGCTATTCTCATACTTTTTGGTCTATAGCCGTACCACCCTGAACGCGACTGATCTCAAACTTTTTGGTTTCAGAGCCCCTTTACACCATTGAGAACCCCAAGATTATGTATGCTAGTTATATCTGTTGCTATTGACTCTATTAGCACTTACACCTGAGAAGTTTAGTACTTGGTTAAATAGAAGACAGATTCTCAATTCTACCTTGTTTTTAAAGATTTTATTTATTTGTCGGGGAGAGAGAGAGGGTGCATGCGTGCGGTATACGCACAAGCAGGGGGAGCAGCAGGCAGAGGGAGAAGCAGGATCCCTCCTGGCAAGGAGCCCGATATAGGACTTGATCCCAGGACCCTGGGATCATGACCTGAGCTGAAGGTAGATGCTTTAACTGACTGAGCCACCCAGGTGCCCCATCATTAGTTCATTTTCAATAAAATGTCAGGTATCTAAGCATGAATAACCAATTCGTCAGTTCTTTCAAATAAAAATGGTGTTGTATGGGAAAAGTGGTTAGTTCAGTTTGCAACTGAAAATCACACATGCTGTTCTTTGAGCTGACCATTGTACTTTGGTATGCAGTGGAAATGTTTTATGTATTTTCATCAAATAGAATAACAGGGTTATTATTAAGGGTTATGTATTAAGGGTTGGAGTTAAGGTTATGTATTAAGGGTTAGGAGTTAATAAGATTAATAATATTTGTGCTTCAATAAGGACATTCTTCAGTTTCTTCAGTGAAACTGGCTTTTTTTTTTTTTCTCTTAGAGTGCATGGCAGTGAAGAATACGGTGATTGGTAGTGCATTTTGGGGCCACTGCTCTGATGCCAAGGCACCAGCAGTTTTATCACCATTGCTTTTGCTCTATTGTGCAAGTATCAATACGGTAAAATGTGGCAAATAACATTTTAATATTGTCATGAAAATCATTTTGACCTTTCAGACCTTCAGGAAAGTATCCTAAGGGCTCTCAGGGATTCACAGAATTGTGCTAACTTATATGGAGTAAACAAAGGATGCGGCAAGTGATGATGGAGCAAACAGTGAAAAGCAGTAAAGAACGGAATGGAAGGGATTGATGAGAATCATCTTGGAGAAACATTTGATGGGGCTTTGTGAAGAAATATGATGGAAAAGTTGATTTGAAGAGAACTTCAAAATTTTAAGCCCAACAGAGGAGCACATAAAATAATTTGTTCAAATAAATTAGTAGTGGGAGAATGATGTTAGCTACGAAGACAATATTAGAAAATAAAGAGGTATCTGTGAGATTTTGTTTCCTTATTTTCTTGCGGTAATTTCTTTAAGGAAACACTAATGTAAATTTTCCTTTTTCTGTGGACTGTAACAATTCTTTAGCAGTGTCTTTAAGACTAATGGAAATTGATAAGGGTTAGTACCGTTCTCTCAGCTCTTACTGATGGATTACCGGGAAGACCTGCAAAGATGTCTTCCTGTCAAACGGTGCCACAGATCTGGAAGGTAACTGATGTAGGAATTAGTGAGTGGAACACAATATGGGCTAGATATTTTTCCTGTGGCATACATTTTTTTAAAAAGATTTATTCATTTTTTTAGAGAGAGCACCATCAGGTAGAGAGGGGCAGAGGAAGAGAGTGTCTCAAGCAGACTCTGCAGTGAGTGCAGAGCCCAACATGGCCTTGATCTCATCACCCGGAGATCATGTCCTGAGCTGAAACCAAGAGTTGAACACTAAACTAAATGCACCACCCATGCACCCCTATCATGGCATACATTTTAAAGATTTTCTTGTTTTGTTCTTATTATGACATGTATTATGTGTACATATACCTTTTTAAATAATAATTAATTTAAGAAATAATGATTTAACTCTCAAGAACTAAATATTATTTTGATGTATTTTCTTCTGTCTTTTTATAGACAAATATTTTATAAAGTTTGTGTGCTGCTATATATTTCTAAAATAAAATTATAGTTTACTTATGGTGAAATGGATCTTGTTTCAGTTAGAAGAGTTTTGACATACATAAAACTGTGTAACCCACATCCTTATTAAGGTAGAACATTTCCTTAACCTCAGAGAGGTTCACCTGCCCAGTGAGTCTCACATCCCTCTTCCCCATAGCAATCACTGTTCTGATTTGTTACTGTAAAAGCTCTTTTAGAACTTCATGTAAATGAATTAGGAAGGAATTGTCTTTGCACCTTTGAGGATACATACATGGGGATATTCTGAACTCTGTTTTGTTCCATTGAGCTGTATGGCTGTACTTCTACCAGTGCATCACTGTATTGCTTACCATTGCTTAATGGACAGTCTTGGATTCAGGTAGTGAGTCCTCCAGCTTTGTTCTATTTTTTCAGAATTGTTCCATTTATTTTAAGCCCTTTGTTTTTTCCATATGAATTTTAGAATCACTTTTCAAATTATATAAAAAAGTCTGCTGGGATTTTGTTTTAACTTTTTATTTTGAAGTAATTATAAACTCATAGGAAGTTGCGAAAAGAGTGCGAAGAGGTCTCGTATATACCGAACATCCACCTTCTCCCAATAGTGACATCTTTTTATGTGACTGTAGTGCATTATCAAAACCAGGAGCTTGATTGCCACAGTGCAATTAACTAGACCTTAGATTTCACCACTTTTTGCGTCCTCTCATTTTCTTTTCGTGTCTTTGTGCATAATTTTGTGACATTTTATCACGTAGATAGCCTGCTGGGATTTTATTGGAATTATGTAGGATTTGCAGTCAGTTTGTGGAAATTTGAGATCATAACGGCATTGAGTCTTCTGATGTGTGAATATGTTATTTCTCTCCATTTAGTTAGGTCTTCTTTATCTTACCAATGTTTTGTTTTTCTTTTAACTTCTAAATTTTATCCCTAGCTTTTTCTTCTAATATTGTGGTAAAAGATAGCTATTATGTAATACTTCTTCAAGATGGTGTGGTAGTCAGAATGTGGGGCACATACTCAGTTTTTATTAAAATCTTTGTTGTATTAGTGATGTCTGACTTCCTTTCACTTGACCTTGTATATTTTAGCTCTGAGGATGTGGACTCCTTTTAAAATTGGCTAAAGTGAAAAAAAAAAAAGAAAATGGGAAATGACTATTAAAATCTGTTCACTTTAGCTCTCTTGTCTAAAGAAAACAAAGTCTTTAAAAACCTGAGATATTTTTATATATGAGATATGTGTTTTTGTGTGCATATTTCGCATATTTCATGTTTTTTGAACTTATTGAAGAAAAATAACTTAAAGTTTGCTTCATCCTTAAGTGAATAATCAACACTGTGCCAGATTGTTTAGGAGATCCTAAAAAAATTCTTTCTGATTTTGAGGAGTTTATGTTCAGATTGAGGAAACAAAATATGCCTAAATGGAACATTTAAGGAACATTTCTAAGGCAGGATTTTAACAATTAAAAAAGCAATGACATGTTACAAATTCTATAGAAATTAAGCTTAAGGCTAAGATGAGCTGGAATTAGCCTGGTAAAGACTTCGTGGAAGAGCGTATCTTGACCTAGGACTTAACAAAATTTTGGGTTTGCACTTGTAGAGAACTGAGGGAAAAGCAGTTCCAAAAAAGAGTAAATATGGGTAAAAATACTGCTGGGAGTGGGGGCGGCGTCTGGGTGGCTCAGCTGGTTGATTTCAGCTTGGGTCATAGTCTCAGGGTCGTAAGACTGAGATGTGTGTCAGGCTCCACACTCAGTGGGAGTCTGCTTAAGATTCTCCTTCCCCCTGTCCTTCCCCCTGCATGCACTCACCCACTGTCTCTCTCTCAAATAAACAAACAAATAAATCTCAAAAAAAAAAAAAAATACTGCTGTGGGACCAAAGTGGGCAGAGGTTATAGACAGCCATTCTGACAAAGTAAGGGTCCATATTAAGAAATGTGATAATGTTTCAGATACCTAAGATACATACAAATGAATGCCAACTGAAGAATATGAATTTATTTGATTTATATTATAAAAATTTTCCAAATTCATTGGGGCCAATCTTGTCTTTCTAACCTGCTTAAGTCACTATTTGGATGGTATTCAGTATATTTTCTTGTATTTCCCCCTCTTTTTCCTCTACTGAGTTGAAAGTTACACATTTTATTTTTATACTTTTGGTGGTTTCCTTAAAATTTCAACATGTGTAGTGAAGTTAATCAATATTTCTGTTTTTGGGATGCCTGGGTAGCTCAGTTGGTTAAGCATGTGCCTTCAGCTCAGATCATGTTCCCAGAGTCCTGGGATTGAGCCCCATATTGGACTCCCTACTTAGCAGGGAGTCTGCTTCTCCTTCTGCCTGCCATTCCCTCTGCTTGTGTGCACACATGCTTGCTTGCTCTCTGACAAATAAATAAAATCTTCTAAAAAATAATAATGTAAAAAAATTCTGTTTTCTTCCTGGTAAGTACATGGACTTTAGAATGCCTAATTCAGTTACCTCCTTCCTTTTTGTGTTGTTTCTTATTTTGGTTCTACTTTGTTTTATATCTCCGTGATTAGTGTTTATTAACTATTTTATATGGATAGTTCTCTTTTACATTTACCCATATGTGCTTTTTATTTCATTGCTAACCATTGTGTCTTGGCATTGTATTCTTGCGTTCTGGGTTCAGTGTTCCTCCTGCTGAGCATTATTTGGAAGTGTTCTCTTTCTCTCTCTCTCTCTCTTTTTTTTTTTTTAACCTTCTTTCTCTTTCAAGTAAGGGATGGTGTAAGGTCAACTCAATCTTTTTTATTTCCTCTCAAAAGTATCATTATTGTGTCTTTACTTTCAAATCATAATTTAGCGTGTTTTAAACTCTGAAGTTGACAGTTACCTTCTCTCAGAACTTTGAAAATATTCTGTTGTCTTCTGGTTATCTGTTGCTGTTGCTAAGAGGTCTATTGTCATAATATACAATGATTAAAAAAAGTCTGTTATTAGTTGTTTTTTGTAGCTAATCTATTTTTTCTCTCTGATTGACTTTTTAAAAGGTATATAATAAGAGAGGGTATTTCTTCTATTTCATCATGTCCTGTAATGTCATGGTTTTTCCAACTCTTTATTCTGTGTCTTGTATTATGGTTCATAAATTTAGTATCTTTGTATCTGTGTATAATCTCTTGTTGCCTTTAAAAAGTCCTTTTTTGGGGGGAAATAATTGGAACTCATAGGAAAATTGTAAGAATAATGCAGAGAACTCTTTTATACCCTTATCCACAGTTCACCAGTGGTTAACACTTTGCCACATTTACTTTATCACATTTTCTCTCTATGTACATATTATTTTTCTAACTTGAACCATTTGGGAATAGGTTGGAGACATCATGCTCCTTTACCCATAAATATTCAATGTATATTTCCTCAAAATAAATATAGTCACTTAAATAAAACCACAGTACAGTTATCAAAATCAGAAAATTTTAATATTAAGTATTAAGTAACAGTATTCTGTTATCCGATTTATAGATTTTATTCAGATTTCTACCAGTGGTCCTAATGATGTCCACAACAGCATTCTCTTTCTAGTCCAGAAACCAATCCAGGATCATACATCACTTTTAGTTTCCAAGACTTTTTAGTCTCTCTTCATCTGGAATAGTTTTTCAGCCTTTCTTTGTCTTTCTAGACATTGACACTTTATAGGAATACACATCATTTATTTTGTTGAATGTCCTTCATTTTGGTATATTTGGTGTTTCTTTTGTTCAAATTCAGGTTGCGCATTTTTGGCAGAAATGTATGTAAGTAATGTGTCTTCTCAATATCAGGAGGCATGTGATGCTCACTTGTTCCATTATTAATACTAGTTTTGATCACTTGGTTAATGTGAATCTGCTAGGTTTCCTCAGTATAAAGTTATTATTTTTTCCTTTTGTAGTTAATAAATAATTTGTGGGGAGATATTTTAAGACTGTATAGTATCTCCTTCCTCATCTAACTTGCACCATTAGTTTTAATGTCCATTGATGGGTCATACTTGAGTTATTACTGTTATGGTGTGAAATGTGCTTTTCTAATTCCATTAATTTTTTCTGCATTTATTAGTTGGCAGTCAATTGTGATGAAAAGCTTTTACTTTATTTTTGGACTTATAGATTTTTATTTATTTTTTTTGTTAGGTTCTTATTCATCACTACCATTTATTTTGATGTTCAAGCTATTTCACATTTGGTCATTTGGAGTCTTAGTACAGGCTGCCAAAATAAAATATCATAGACCGGGTGGCTTAAGCAAGAAAATTAATTTTCTCCTAGTTCTGGAGACTGGAAGTCTAAGACCAGGATGTGCCAGCACAGTTGATTTCTGGTGATAAATTCCTAATTTACAGACAGCCACCTTCTCACTAGATTACCTGGCAGAGAATGACAGAAGCTCTCTGGGCGCTAACCTCAGCATGAGAGTTGCCATCCTCATGGCCTCATCTAAACCTAACCATACGCTGAAGCCCCGTGTCCAAACATCATTACTTTCATGGTTAGGATTTAGGCATACAATTTGGTGGGTATGGGATGGAGCACACTTCAGTTTTTTGATTTGTTTTAGAGCCCAGTGTGGGGCCTGAACTCAAAAGCTTGAGATCAAAACCTGAGCTGAGATCAGGCCTTGGATGCTTAATAATCAACTGAGTCCCCCAGGTGCCTCTTTTGTTTTTTAAATTTTAATAGTTCTATTTCTAAAAGCCCTATTTTATTATTTTTCAAGTCTGTATTTTTTTTTAAAACGTGGTTTCTTGTTCTTAGAGTTTTGATTCCTTTTTTCTAATTTAGATTATTTAAACATACTTAACATTCTCTTTTAAATTACTATTCTGTCTTTTCAGATTTTGAGGATTTTTAATCTTGCTGTTTGTTGTTGTGTTTGCTGACTCACTTATGGTAGATTTTTATTTTAATTCTGAATTCATCAGGGTTTTTTTTTTTTCTGTAAGAATATTTTGTGGCTCAAATTGTGGGGGTGTCTTTCCAAAACAGTTTTGCTTTTGCTTCTTCCAGGAACCTCATGAGTCTCTTTGGTCTGAGACTGATCTTTATGTTAATTTCTCTGTTTGCAGTTCCCCACACCTTATGGATAGTGCACATTTGAACCCCAAACCCAAGTGAGCAGCTGAATTCTTAAGGGACTTTTTTCTTTCTTCCTATTCAAAGCCCAAGCAGAAACAGATTTTTGTTATCCTCCTCCTGTGCTTGTGAGTTGTTTTTTTTTTTTTTTGGTTTGTTTTTGTTTTTACTTTATTGAAGGCATAGTCCTTTCCAGGCCCCCAGTTTTATCTAGGGTTCTCTGTTCCAGTACATTGAGTTGTACCAAGATCTGTTCACCTGTCCTTAAGTAATTTTAAAACCTTAGATGTTTAGTTTTCAGAGGCTAATTTCTCCTCTTCCCCATCCCTTCTATTTTTATCTTTGTGCCACTGTTGGTGGAAGTCTCAGCTCTGCTTTTCCATTTCCCTCCATTTATGGTACCCAAGGTTTTACTTCTATTTTTTGTGGGCTCATCTGTCTTTAGGTTTATAGAAAAATTGAATGAAAAGTGCCGAATTCCTGGGGCACCTGGGTGCCCGGGTGGCTGAGTCAGTTGAGTATCCAGCTCTTGGTTTTTGGCTCAGGTCATGATTGGAGGGTTGTGAGATTGGGCCCTGCATTGGGCTCCACCCTGGGCATGGAGCCTGCTTGGTATTTTCTCTCCCTTTCCCCCTCCTCCCTCTCTAAAAAAAAGTACAGAGTTCCTATATACTCCATTAATATCTTGCATTAGTGTAATACATTTGTTAAAATTAGTGAAACCGTATTGATCCACTATTATTAACTAAAGTCCATTACATTAATGGACTTCAGTTAAGTTTACATTAGGGCTCACTCTTGGTATTGTATATGCTATGGGCTTGGACAAATGTTTTAGACATGTATCCATCATGGTATTTTATAGAGTATTTTCACTGCTTTGAAAATTATCTGAGTCAGCCTCTGCCTCTACCCCCACCCCACCCCTGCAACCACTGATCTTTTTACTGTTTCTATAGTTTTGCCTTTCCCAGAATGGCATATAATTAGGATCATAGGTATGTAGACTCTTCTCTCTCTCTTTTTTTTTTTTTTAAAGAATTTATTCATTTATTTGAGGGAGAGTGAGATAGAGTGATAGGGCCCCAAGATCTAGATAGAGATAATCTATCAAGATATAGAGTACGGTCCCAAGATCATGACCTGAGCCAAAGGCAGATGCTTAACCCCCAGAGTCACCCAGGTGCCCCACTATGTAAACTTTTCACATAGCCTTCTTTCACCTAGCAATATGCATTTAAGGTTCCTTTAAATCTTTTTGTAGCTTGATGCAGCTCATGTGTTTTTTTTATTACAGAGTAATATCCCAGTGTATTATGATACAATAGTTTACATATCCATTTACCTATTGATTAATATCTTAGTTGCTTCCAAAGTTTAGCAGTTATGAATAAAGCTGCTATAAACATCTCTGTGCAGGTTTTTTTGTGGACATAAGTTTTCAACTCATTTGTGTAAATACCAAGGAGTGCAATCACTGAATTGTGTGGTAAGACTGTTTAGCTTTGTAAGAAACTGCCCAGCTGTCTTTCAGAGTGCCTGCACCATTTTGCATTCCCAGCATCTAGCAAATCTTGTTCCTGTTGTTCCACATCCTTGCTGACATTTGATATTGTCAGTGTTTTGGATTTTGTCCATTCAGATGGGTGTGTAGTGGTATCATTGTTGTTTTAATTTGCAGTTCCCTAGTGACTTGTGATGTTGAGCATCTTTTCATTTGTTTATTTTCCATCTGTATATCTTTTTAAATGAAGCATCCCTTCAGATCTTTTGTCCTTTTAAAAATTGGATTGGTTGTCTTATTGTGAGTTTCAAGAGTTCTTTGTATATTTTAGGGATGCCTGGGTGGCTCAGTCTATTAAGCACCTGCCTTCAGCTCCGTCATGATCCCAGTGTCCTGGGATTAAGTCTTGCATCAGGCTTCTTGCTGAGGGAGGAGCCTGCTGCTGCTTCTGGCCGCTCCCCCTGCTTGTGCACACCCTTTCTCTCTTTGACTAGTAAATAAAATCTTTTAAAAAATTTGTATATTTTGGATATATATCCCTTATCAGCTATGTGTTTTGCAGATATTTTCTCCCACTCTGTGGCTTGTCTTTTCTTTTTATTTTTTTTTTTAAGATTTTATTTATCTATTTGACAGACAGAGATCACAGAGAGTCAGGCAGAGCGAGAGGAGGAAGCAGGCTTCCTGCTGTGCAGAGAGCCTGATGTGGAGCTTGATCCCGGGACCCTGAGACCATGACCTGAGCTGAAGGCAGAGGCTTTAACACACTGAGCCACCCAGGCGCCCCTGTGGCTTGTCTTTTTATTCTCTTTATAGTGTCTTTATCAGAGCAGAAGTTTTTTAATTTAGCAAAGTCCAGCTTATCAGGTTTTGTTTTTTTTTTTTTTTGGTTAAGATTTTTATTTATTTGACAGAGATCACAAGTAGGCAGAGGCAGGCAGAGACAGAGGAGGAAGCAGGCTCCCTGCTGAGCAGAGAGCCCGATGTGGGGCTCCATCCCAGGACCCTGGCAGAGGCTTTAACCCACTGAGCCACCCAGGCACCCCCAACTTATCAGGTTTTTTGTTGCTGTTGTTGGTTATATCTTTGGTGTTATATCTAAAAACTCACTTCCAAATCCAAACCAAGGTCACTAGATTTTCAGTTGTCTTCTAGAACTTTTATAGTTTTGCATTTTATATGTAGGTCTTGGTCCATTTGGTTAATTTTGGGAGAAGTATAAGGTCTATATCTAGATTCTTTCTTTCTTTAGGTTAATCCTTCCTTTCTCTTTCCTTATGTGGCTGTCCCCACATGTGTCCACGTGTCCAGTTGATTCAGTATCATTTGTTGAAAAGACCATCCTTTTTCCATTATTGCCCTTGCTCCTTTGTGAGAGATCACTTGACTGTATTTGTATGAATCTGTTTCTGGGTTCTTGTATTAATTTGTTACAGCTTCCTTTTTTTTTTTTAAAGATTTATTTATTTATTTGACATACAGAGACCACAGGTAGTCAGAGGGGCAGGCAGAGAGAGAGGGAGAAGCAGGCTCCCCACTGAGCAGAGAGCCTGATGCAGGGCTCCATCCCAGGACCCTGGGATCATGACCTGAGCCGAAGGCAGAGGCTTTAACCCACTGAACCACCCAGGCGCCCCTTTTTAGAGCTTTCTAACAAAGAATCACTGACTGGCTGGCTTAACTAATGAAAGTTTATTTTCTCAAAGTTCTGGAGGCTAGCAGTTTGAGATCCAGGTGTCAGCAGGGTTAGTTCCTTATGAGGATTCCCTCCTTGACTTATAAATGACTGTTTTTTCTTGGCCTTTTTCCATGGTCTTTCCTCTGACTATTCATGTGCAAACACAGGTAGTTTGAGATTAATAGAAAGTAGAGTCACATACATCAGAGAGCTAGGGGTGGTAAGTACTTGGAGACTAGTGAGTCTAGTTAGGAGAATATACTTGCTGTCTGTAGAGTCATTTTCTTGAGAATGACTGCAAAGAATCCTGATTGCAGGCGATTCAGAAGCATGAAGTAGGCATTGTTGTTATTTCCAGTTTATAGATGTGGATACTGAGGCACAAAAAGAAGTCAAGAATAGGTCCAAAGTCATCCATCTAGTAAGTGGTAAAACTGGGATTTGAATTCAGGTAGTCTTAACTCCAGAACCTGTGCTTTGTAGTCATTGTTTGCTATAGAGAAGTAATTAAGACCAAAATACGTCTTGAGAAACTGTCTCCAAGATACAAATTAAATATGATAAAAATAAGGGAACCGCTGAAGATGTTTGAACCAAAGTGTGGATAAGGAGCTACATGGGAGGGACCACTTAATCCCGTGGCGGATAGGTGGGTGTGATGTAGTGTGGACATTTAATCTTCAGTTTGATATTTTAGGTTATCCGGAATGTCTTGTACCTATCCAAGAGTGAATGATAATGACATGACTTCACTTAATAATCAGGGAAGTTTTGACCATAGATGGCTTAGAAGTTGAATGAAGAGAGATGTAGATTTTGGACGAGTTGATTGAGATATAATATATTTAAGCAGAAAGGTGTTGTCCCATCCTCTACCCTTGAAGTGGTAGACTAGCTGATTTGAAGGGACTGGTAGGGACCTAAAGTTAAAGAGCACACTTGAAAACTGGAGCTATTCAGTGATGGGAGCATAGATAAGGGACAGCTTTTGTCCTTAATTTTCAAAGGAAGAAAACCTCTTTACTAACTTTCTTTTCACTTTTAATGTCCAAGGAATTAAAAATTTGTGGTTTCAAGCTTTCTTTTCAGGCATATTTAAGTGAATGAATGAAATATGATACAAAAGACCTGTAATGTAAGTATACATGTTTGTGGAAGTTACAGTCTTCAAGAAAAAGTTTGGTATTACAAGTTACTGAATATTTTTTAGTTGTAGGAGGTAAGAATAATGGAGTAAATACAGGTAAAAATTACCCACTGTTGTTATCAGAGTTTTCTTCCAACGTGTGTATATCCTTAAAATCCATTTTTGGATTCCTGTTGTTCTTACAGTGCCTCAGGAATAGATAGATGACTTATGATCTCTCACTATCCCTGTGCAGTCCTCTCTCTCCATGTCAATCTTATGAGGTGACAAAGTTGACAGAAATAAAGCATTGAAAGTGCTGAGTGAGGGGCGCCTGGGTGGCTCAGTGGGTTAAGCCGCTGCCTTCGGCTCAGGTCATGATCTCAGGGTCCTGGGATCGAGTCCCGCATCGGGCTCTCTGCTCAGCAGGGAGCCTGCTTCCTCCTCTCTATCTCTCTCTCTCTCTGCCTGCCTCTCTGCCTACTTGTGATCTCTCTCTGTCAAATAAATAAATAAAATCTTTAAAAAAAAAAAAAAAAAGAAAGTGCTGAGTGATAAACTGGATAGACTGTGTCATTATTAAAACCTGTTCATTTTTCCCTTCTCTGTTGCATGCTCTACCATCCTTCCTCCCTTCAATAAAAACTTAAACCCCAAATCTTCAAAGAGCATGAAGTAGAGACTATAAAGCCTTGTGCAGAAACTTGCCACATACACAGTTATTTAAGTTTTTGGAATATTATTCAGCTTGAACAGTAATGTCAGTCATTGTCATTTTTATTTCAGTCATTGTGTTGACATTTTTCTTTTGGGGTCTCCTATTTCTGGTTAGTGCTATGATGCTGATTCTCTAACACTACCGGAGCAAGAAGTTTTCATTTAGAATGTTGAGATTTTTTTTTTTTTCCTTCACTAAACTGTGGTTACATGAGGTTCCGCAAACTTTTTTTTCTTCAAAAACCAAAATTGAAGGTTTCTGTTAATTACTGGTCAGAGTTGCTATTTTTATGTTAGATTTAAATTGTTTGTGTTGAGATTTCTTTAGCTGTTTCTACATGTTCTCTTGCAATATTTGAACTAAAATTTAAAGAATATTTCTATAACAACTTTTATAGGAAGTGATCACATAAAACATGAAATTTAATTAAACTATATTTTACAAGAGTTTAGACAAAGTATTTTAAAAATATAGTTTTAACTTATTTCGGTGGTTCTTAGAAAAGTCTGGAAACTAAGCTTATGGGATATAATTTTTTTTAGCAACAGTGTTTGCAGGAATTATTTATTTACCAGATAGGATCAGCTGTTTTGGGAGACAAATACCTTTTTATTTATCAGCCAAGATTTAAAGTGACCTTTTTAAACTCATAACATGAAAAAAATCATTTAAATTGTTTAATTCTTTAGTTAAGATCATTTGTTTATTTTATAAAGAATATACTTATTTACCTGAGAGAGAGCACATACTCACACACTCGTGCGGCTGGGAGGGGCGGAGGGAGAGGGAGAAGCAGACTCCCCATTGGACCCTGAGTTCATGACCTGAGCCGAAGGCAGACACTTAACTGACTGACGGAGCCACTCAATTGCCCTCTTTAGTTAAGACTTTTTAAAAATAAACTTTATTTTAGAATGATTTTAGATTTATAAAAACAAATCACAAAGATACTAGAGAGTTTCTGTGTGCTCCTCACCCAGTTTTCCCCTTTTGTTAACCTCTTACATATGACTGTGGTACATGTATCGCAACTAAAGAACCAGTTAGCATGTCACTGTCAGCCAGACTCCACAGCTTATTTGGATTTCAGTAGTTTTTCCCTAATGTCCCTTTTCTGTCCCAGGATCCCTGCAGGATAGCACATTACATTTAGTTATCATCTTTTTTTTTTTTTTTTAAAGATTTTATTTATCCATTTGACAGAGATCACAAGTAGGCAAAGAGGCAGGCAGAGAGAGAGGGGAGGAAGCAGGCTCCCTACTGAGCAGAGAGCCCGATGCGGGACTCGATCCCAGGACCCTGAGATCATGACCTGAGCCAAAGGCAGTGGCCCAACCCACCGAGCCACCCAGGCGCCCTAGTCATCATCTTTTTAAGCAGAATTTTCTGGTCTCTGACAGTTTCGCAGACCTTTTCTTTGTTTTTGATGACCTTAGCAGTTTTGAGGAGCACTGATCAGGTATTTTGTGTGTGTTTCTCAATTTAGATTTGTCTGGTGTTTTTCTCATGGTTAGACTGTGTTATGAATTTTGGGGAGGATCAGGTATCCATGCTATTAGCATAACATCGCTAACGATGTTAACCTGTGTCACCTGATGGTGGTAATATATTTTAGGTTTCTGCACTTTATATAAAGTTTTGTTTTGTTTTTTCTGACCTTTCTACGTTGTGCTCTCTGAAAGCAAATCACCAAATGCAGCCTCACACTTTGGGAGTTAAGCTTCATCTTTTTGAGGGAGGAAGTGACTGCATAAATTACTTGGATTCCTCTGTATGGAGATTTGTATTTTTGCCCTTTAGTTATTTCATATCCAATAGATTTATGGATATTTATTTTATACTTTGGGTTATAATACACTAGTCAAGTTGTTTACATTATTTCAGCTTAGCCATTGGGAGTTCTTTTCGTTGTCTCTTGTGTCCCTTTGTTGACGGACATGGTTTTGTTTTTAACACTTCCTGACTTTCTGGCAATATAGGTGTTGAGGCTCATCTTGTGTGTTCCCTGTCCCAGCCTTATAACCAGACATTTCTCTAAGGATCCCTGGTTCTTTTTGGTGGAAATAGAATAAGAACATGATACAGGCTCTGGATATATTTGTTGTTACTGGTGTGTTGTTACTTCTAGGCCCTCTCAGGAGACAGAGCCAGGAAATTACTAAATTACTGTAGTACTAACCTAACTAAATATAAATATATATAAGTAAGTAACCCCTGTGTACATACATATATAGAATTATTTCTGTATCTAACAGTATCTGTTTTAAGCCACGTGAGTTTATACTGCTGTCTCCAAATCTGATCTACTGCCACATGGTTCATACTAGCCTTCCCTCACTGCTTATCTGTAGCTGCCTCCTCCATGAGCGCGAAGTGTCGCTCCCACCATTTGCCATCCATTTACATATTTGTTCAGCCTCAGTATATCTGTGTAGCTTTTAAGGAATTGTCACAGCTCTGTAAGTTTTCAAACCAAACTGTTGTCATACTTTTTAAGTTCCTAGTTCACTCTTTGAAATAATAGTAGTAATTATATACCACGTGTGAAGTGTTGGTAAGACCAAAATTGGTAGTAAATTAATCCGCAGTACAGTGTAGGAACTGTACTTGTCCCTTCTTTACAAATGAGAAGAGATGGGCACAAAGAGCTGTAGTCCACGAGTCCCCAGCTTGTAAATGGCAGACAGCAGCGGAATCCCCGGGCGGTCTGCCTGCAGAGTCCTCGTGTTTGGCTGCACTGCCAGAAGTAGGTGAGTGAACATGGAGCTTTACCTCTGTCATGTTGGTTTCTGATCTTTCAAAAAGTATTATTTTTTTTCCAAGGAGGGTTGGAAGTGATTCAGCGATAATCAGAAAAATCCCCAGAGTCTTCCCCTGAACAAGAAAGGGGACAGTGGCTAGAAAAGAGTAAATTTTCTTAAAAGACCACTACAGAGAAATGGATCTTATACTAAAGAGAGAAGGTAGTTTGTTTTCTTCTGGTTTTTGATGAGATTGTGCTTGTGAGGAGAGTAGTTGATGCTTTTGAAAATGTTCTGGAATTAACAGCTTTTTTCCCCGCTAAACCACCCCACCACAATTGCCAGAAGATTATTTTTTCCTTCTGGTAGAAGCATGTGGTTCTCACCCTCTTCACATATGTCTCTTGTACAGAGGGGAGAGGAGTGGGTCAGGATTGCAGTTAGCAAAGGCGTTTAGCTGGCTGCTGATCAAGAACCAAATCAGTCGAAGGGATTTCTTTATTAACATGCCAGAAACATCTAATCTCTTCTGTTTCACCAGAGCCTGTTTAGCACTTGGCTTCATTGGTCAGTTTATATAGAAAAGCTTAGTTATTCTGGAGCCTTGTTTTCAGACACTGCTGTCCCCATCTCCCCAGCATCTGACTTAAATTGTGACAGCTTTGTTGAGAGAGAATGCACATACCATACAATTCACTCATTTAAAGTATACAATTCAATAAGTTGTACAACCAGTCTGATTTAAATGTGAGTCTTAAAATCAGAGACAAGATAGTGATAGATGGAATTTATTCTTCCAAATGTTGATTTATAATTCGGTTTTTATCTTAACTACTATTGCTAGAAACCAAAGGTGACTGTTTCTGCCTGACATTATTAACTTGTAAAGATTGGAGAGACATTAAACCCTGAAATTATCAGAATGTGGTTTAATTCTCATTGAAATAATGCACACAATTGCCTTGTTTCACCATAATTCCGTTTTCCCTTCTCTTCTTTACCGTCTCTTTTTCTCTCATTCGGCTTTAAGGGCATTTAGTCTCATAAACCCTGTTTCAACTAAATCATAATTGAGTCGAAACTAGATTGTATTGATTGCTTGTTTACCAGTAAGTGCAGAGGGAAAATATCTTTTTTGTGTGTTCCAGTAAGTCCCATTTCTTTAGTGTGGAGCATGTTAAATTTCTCCTGTTACCTAAGCAAAGTCAGATCACTGACTTTGTAGAAAGTGTAATTTTAATCATTAGTTTTGATGTATCTTCAGTTGGACCACATGATTCTTAAGTGATGACGATACATTTGGAACTGTTTGAGAACTATAACTCTAAAAAAGCACCTCACTTCCTGGAGGAGTTTGGACTTTACCAAGTACAGGCTGTCATTTGACAGAAAAGAAAATCTGGGTGTGAATCATACCCAAGTTAGAGGCCATTGCACTTGGCTTGTGGGGTTGCGCATAGCCTCTTGAACTTCTTAGTTCTTCCAAAAATTGTTGGCAACAGTAGTCATGATTCTTTATGAATTTGGGTCTTAATTTGGGATAAATAAATTACCATTAATGAATTACCACTTACATAATAATGGTATCAGATATGTTGTTTTTGCGTTGCTATTCTTACCAATACCAATATAAAATAGATACCAAACTAATCCTCTACCCCTTTCAGTCCATCCTCTGTGATGATCTGGTCCCCATCGTCAAGGCATAAGGATAATGATGGAGAGAAATTAAGGTTGGTTCTGCTCCTGGCTCTCTTGTTACTTAGGTAAATGACTGTGGTTTAGTTACTTAACCACTCAGGGCTATAGTTTTCTTCTTCTCATCTAAGGAATTTAGCCTGGGTCTTTTACTGCCACAGTGTACTCTTTGATGAATTTCTTTTTAGACTAGGTAAATCTGGATGTCAGGATGCAGTTTCTGCTTTTCCCGAGGGGAAGAAAACGCGTGTAATCAGTTGCTGGTTCTCTTTGCTGGTGACTTCAGGCAGGTAGACAGAAAGTAGTTATACACAGTAGACATTGAGAAGGTGGAAAAAATCTTTAAAATTATTGCAGTGGCAATTTGGTATCTGCCAAGTAATACTGCTTGGTCAGACAGCCAAATAGGAATTTATAGTCTTGACCTAGATTGCTGCATTTGAATTTAAGCTCTACTGGTTTTTAGCTTTGTGACTTTGAGCATCTAATTTAACTTCTCTTTACCTCAGTTTCATTTGTAATAGGGGAATGATTAATACTACTTACTTCAGAAGGTTATCATGAGGTTTAAATAATAAAGCATTTAAATCTTACTATAGTACTAAATACTTCATAAGTGTTAACTGTTACTGTGATAGTATTTGTTCCTGTTTTTGTTTTTTCCTTTATGTAAGCTCGGCACCCAATGTGAGGCTTGAACTCACAACCCTGATATCAAGAGTTGCGTGGCCCTAATGATTGAGCTAGTCAGGTGCTTCTATTTGTTCTTGTTCTTTGTTGTTACCTAAGTTCAAGCCTGTAGTCATTCATTTATGGGTTTTTTGGTACTGTCAGCCTGACTCAATTGTATTTTCTACCACATCATCCACATTTTTGTTTTCCCTGCTGCACAGCACTGATCGATCTGATGTTTTCTTGTAGTTTTTGTGTCCCCCAACTGGAATGTAAGCCCTGTAGGATCACTGGACCTTCTCCATACTATTCCTTGTTACATCTCTAGCTTCTAGCATAGTGTCTGGAACAATGTAGTCACTCAGTAAATATTTTGGAGTAAGCTATTAATTGCTGCATTTAGTTCAGTGTATATATCCAAGGGAGGTTGGCATTGTCTTTGCAGCCAGGTTTGGTGGACATTTTGGCCTTCTCAAGAGCTATTTTGTGGTCTTTTTTCGAGGTCTCTGACCTTCTGGCTATCAGTGTATTTTACCTCTGGAAATATTTCTCCTCTGATTTGATTCTTTTTCTTTTGTTTGGTACATTAGTGCGGTTTCCAGGTGTTTGTTTTCTGGAACATTAGATGCTTAAAATGATACTTAATGATCATTAAAAGAATAAAGGATTCTGTGATCAAATGAGTTTGGGAATTGATACTATTCCCTCCCTCCACTTAGAGATTTGCATTATATATTAGCATAGTGAAGGCTCTGAGAAGTCCTGTAGTAGATGTACTTTTAACTTTATTTTCCTAAATTAGTTGATCATGAACCTAACAAATTTATTTATTTATCCTTTTACCTAATGGCTATAATATCCCAGTTCCACACAATGCAGTTTGGGAAATGCAAGGCTAGCCTATTGCTAGAAGCCTGGTTTACCCTCACTAGTTCCTTTCCATGTAAAATTATAATTTCAGGAAAATTAAAATTAAAATCAAATAGTGTGAAAGTACTTTGAGAACTCTCTAGAATGCTGTAAGGCATTACTTGTCAGTCATTTAAACCTACTCCTTTTAGCCACCATGTAAATGTAGTAGCAGATATCCTTGGAATCTGAAGGCATTCCATTTCCCTTTCTGCGGACCTCAC
Source organism: Mustela erminea (assembly GCF_009829155.1). NCBI lineage: Eukaryota > Metazoa > Chordata > Mammalia > Carnivora > Mustelidae > Mustela > Mustela erminea. Next base: position 109,904,841 of record NC_045620.1, read on the forward strand.
AATTTTTCAGTGCTAATAATCCCACTTCTCCTTACCTATAGAATTACTTTTTGAACTCTGGAAGACTTCTGTGCTCATGTATAGAGCAGAGATACTTGGTATACCCCAAACTGGATGAATGATGAACCCCTTGCTAGATCAGAGTTCCCTCGTTCAGTCCACTTTCTTACCAGTCTCATCTGGTCTTCCAGGGGAATAGACTTCCAGAATTCTAACATTGTAGTTTTACCATATAACAAAGACATAAAGTGTAAGCTAATAATAGCTTTGTGTTCCGACATGTAGTACCACACCTGGCATGTAATTGGCTCCCAGTAAGTATTTAATAATTGAAAAAGACACCGAAATCATGTGCCATTCTCTTTTTCATAGTGAAATGGAGTCACCGTTAAGAGAGGGAATGTAATTTGGTATATTCAATTGGATTGTGCCCTGTAACTGTGTAGTATCATTTTAAAATAGGAAAAATGCAGGCAGAACATCTGCATTTATGCCAGCAGTAAGGGAGTAAAATCTACTGGCCATTTCTCTGTGCTCTGCTTTTAACTTAGATCTCAAATAACAGCTTTCACTAAAAATAGAGGTCATGAAGACTTGCTTCTTGGATGTAGATGTCCATTTTCTAGTACTCTCAGGAAATTCCCTCTTAATCTAAGGCATAAAATTATATAGAGTATACCTTACTTTTAAAAATTAATTTTTAATTATTGTCTTAGATTTAAGATGACATTGGGCTTTGTTCATTTATGTACAACTTTAAGTAAAATAGTATAATGACATCAAAATTTTTGGTTCTTTTAAGCACATTTAATCATTTCTAGAAGATTTATTTAATGCCTATATATGTTATATGGTATGGATATATTTCATTTGAATGAAAAATAATGTACAAGAGCAATGCTACAACATTAGTATTAATAACTATGGTATATATGTTTCTGTAATGTCATTATACCACATAGCTCTTATGCATTTCTTTTTTTTTCTTTTTTAAGATTTATTTACTTGAGAGAGAGAGAGAGGGACAGTGCTTGCATTTGTGCGCACAAGGTGGGGAGGCAAAGAGAGAAAGACGGAAAGAAGCAGACTCCCCACTGAGCACGGAGCCTGGCAGGAGGCTTGATCTTATGACCCTTAAATCACAACCTGAGTGGAAATCAAGAGTTGGATGCTCAAATGACCGAGTCACCCAGGTGGCCCAGCCTTTATGAATTTGAAATGACTGTTTTGTATATTTTCATTTAATTGCTAGGTAAGAAAGTTTCACTTGTGAGAAGTTAGAAAGCTTTTCAGGTTTGAAAATTTTTTAAAAATTTCCTATTATTAAACGTACTAAGTTATAATCTTTATCCCAAGACCTTTTTTTTTTTTTTTTAATTTTTTTAAACTAGAAATAGGGAGGGAGAGAGCATGAGGGGGGCGCAGAAGGAGAGGGAGAAACAGACTCCCTGCTGACAGGGAACTCAATGCTATTCGATGCTGGGATGGGTCCCAGGACCCTGGAATCATGACCTGAACCGAAGGCAGATGCTTAACCGACTGAGCCACCCAGGCACCCCCAACTAAAGACTTTTTAAAAGATAATCCTTTAAATACTATATCTTTAGGGGCATCTGGGTGGCTTAGTCCGTGAGGGGTCTCACTCTTGATCTCAGCTCAGTCTTTTTTTTTTTTTTTTTTAAACTTTATTTATTTAAAGAGAAAGAGCACAGCCAGGGGGAGAGGCAGAGGGAAGGGGAGAAACAAACTCCTTACTGAGTGGGTGAGCCTGATGCAGGGCTTGATCCAGGAACCCTGTGGTCATGACCTGAGTCTAAGGCAGACATTTAACTCACTGAACTACCCAGGTACCCCTTAGCTCAGGTCTTGATCTCAGGGTGGTGAGTTCAAGCCCTGCATTGGGTTCCATGTTGGGTGTGGAGCCTACTTAAGAAAAAGAAAAATGGGGGCGCCTGGGTGGCTCAGTGGGTTAAAGCCTCTGCCTTCGGCTCAGGTCATGATCCCAGAGTCCTGGGATCCAGCCCCACATCGGCCTCTCTGCTTGGCAGGGAGCCTGTTGGCAGGGAGCCTGCTTCCTCCTCTCTCTCTCTGCCTGCCTCTCTGCCTGCTTGTGATCTCTGTCTGTCAAATAAAATAAATAAAATCTTAAAAAAAAAAAAAAGAAAAATGTCATTTTTGTTATAAGTAAAATAATGCTTGTGTCTTGAAGACAAATTCTATTTTTCTTCATATACTTGTGTGCTTGTTCTAAAATCATGTAATAAGATTCTTGGCTGTTACAGTTTAATGAATATAATGTCTTCAGTAGAATTTGTTATTATAATGTATGGCACAGAACCAAACTTTATGTAGATACACAGCTTTTAAAAAATTCTAAGATTTTTTTCAGTTATTACCAGTTGCTTTGTTGTGATTATATTACTCTAAATTATTAAAATTGGGCGCAGGTTGTTGCATGAGTAGAATTCTTGATTCTGGCTGTTTGTGGTGTATCCTGCCTATCCATCTAGGATTCTTCTACCTCTTTTACTTAAATAATGCAACTGGCCTGTTCCTGAACTAGAAATCCGCCTTCTTGTTAAAAGACAGATTAGTAGGCCTTCTTCCACTATTCTGAATTACTGTCCTCCCACCCAGACCTAGGTATAACTGAAACCAAGGAGATTAGCTGAAGTTCTCTCTGATATAATCAGAAAAACCCAAAGAATGTTGGGCATTAACCTGTGTAGCATTTTGTGTCTCAGCTACAAGGAGAGGTTTTCACAGTACCTTTAGCAGTAGAAATGCCTCTGTGCTAATTTCAGTGCATTGTTGGAACTAGCACTTGGAAACTATCTGCTTATGTACTGTCGACCCTCTTAAAGCTATTCCTACCCTTAACCACACTGTCTTTATCTTAGTGCCTTTGAATTAGAGGTTTGTCTTCACATTTATTATAGTGCGTGGTAAGTAGGCATTTATGTAGACTAACATAACCGCCCATCTGGATAATCTGTCCGTCCATGGTGTTAAATTGCTCTGTCTTTAGTTTTTACCTCTGAGTTTATCTCAGTATCTACTTTTTTTTTCTGATTTCTGCTCTTCCCACTAAATTTTTCTGGATAAATTCACAGACTGGCTTAGTGTTTATACTGAAACATTGAATCCAGTTTCAAGTGAATCTTTATTGAGGCTTAGCAGTATTGCTTATCTTTGACTCCCTTTCATATTTCCATCCAGTACCTATTTTCAAGCCAAATTTCATTTACTCAAGACTCTGCATTTGGTTTTTAGAAATTAAGCAGAAATTCAATTAATTGTACATGTATGGAATACTTACTATGCATAAGCACTACTCTACTATATCTTAGGTATAAAAATATGAATAAGACATTCTGGGAGCTCACAGTCATAACAGGGAGGACAGACATACAAATAAGCATAACTGTGTTAAAACTGTGGTTTTAAAGATTTTATTTATTTATTTGACAGAAAGAGATCACAAGTCCGCAGAGAAGCAGGCAGAGAGAGAGGAGGAAGCAGGCTCCGTGCTGAACAGAGTGCCCCATTCGGGGCTGGATCCCAGGACTCTGGGATCGTGACCTGAGCCGAAGGCAGAGGCTTTAACCCACTGAGCCACCCAGGTGTCCCACAACTGTGGTTTTATTTTAGAAGTGTGTTCTAAGTTCTGTGATATGGTATGAATACAGATTCTGCCTGAGGATGCCAGGAAAAGTTACAGTGTTGGGGGGGAACTGACCTTAAAGTTTCCTTTTTTCTTTTTAAAAAATACTCTGTGGAGGTATAATTGACATACAGTAAACTGCACATGTTTAAATTGTGTGATTTAAAATGTTACATATGTATATACCTGTGAGCCATCACCTCAGAATAATAAATACATACATAATCCTCAGAAGTTTCTGCATGCCCCCAGATATTCTTCTTTTTTTCCCTAACTAGTCTCCAGGAAACACTCATTTGCTTTTTGTCAGTTGAGGTTAGTGTGCATTTTCTAGAATTTTAGATGCATGGAATCATAAGATATGTGCTTTTCTGTTTGGCTTTTACTTAATTGTGAGATTCGTCCTTGTTGTTGCATGTATCAGTAATTTTTTATTTTTTATTGCAGAGTATTGTTCCTTTGTAGGGGTGTAACACAATTTGTTTATTCACTCAGGACTCTTATTCATGCTATATTTGTTGTATTTAAGAAATAACTTGCCAAACTCAAGATTACTAAGGTTATATCTTACGATTTTTTCCCGAAATATACTTTTAGTATACTTTTAGTTTTAGTTTAGTTTTAAAATATGCTTTCAGTTTTTTCCAGTTTTTGTTTACAAATCCTGAAAATTATCCAAGACTTAATTTATACAGACAATATTAATAATAAAGACTGTATTACTACAGATTTACACAGTTCTGTTTCTTAAAAACAAGAAAGAACAAAAAATAAAAAGGTTAGGCATTCACCCCAAAGAATCAAAAAAAGGGCAGAGTAAACTCATAGGCATTGGAAAAAATGTAAATAAAAAGGAGGGGCAGGAATTAAATAGCAAGAAAACATTTTTTTAATTTTATTTTTTTAAAGGTCTATTTATTTATTAGAGAGAGAGAGAGAGCGCGCGATGTGCATGAGAGAGGGAACACAAGCAAGGGGAGTGTGAGAGGGAGATGCAGGCTTCCCACTGAGCAGGGAGCTTGATGCGGGGCTCAGTCCCAGGACCCTGGGATTATGACCTGAGCCGAAGACAGATGCTTCACCAACTGAGCCACCCAGGCGCCCCAAGAAAACATTTAAAAAGTTGATTAATAAAACCTAAAGCTGTATATTTGAAAAGATACATAAGAAAGGTAAGTTTCTAACAAAATCACATAAGACATAAAAAAGAAGGCGTAAATGGTTTTTATTAATTATTATTAGGAACAAGAGAGGGCGTACCTACCAATATAGGAAATATTTTAAAATATTTGCTAATATTTTAACATTCAGAAGGGAATGTTATGAACAGTTTATGCTAATAAAAGTGAAGTCTTAGATGCAGGGATTGTAAAGTCAAGACGGTCTAGGCTGGAGACTGTTAGTGTTGCAGAGAGGTGATGATAGTGGCCAGAATGCCACGGCGTGAGGAGTGGAAACAGAAATAAAAGGACATTTATAATTCTGTGAAGGGGGTGGGGAATGGTAGGGAAAGGTTATTAAAGTGTTAGGTTGAGGTATATTGTGGGGCAAGTGGGACTGTCTGGTTGTGGGTCTTGAGCTTATAAGAGAAGTCTGTTTAAGGGGTCTGCTTATTTTGCCACAAGATTGGGTTCTTCTTTTTTTTTTTTTTTATGATTTGATTGATTTATTTGAGAGAGAGAGAGAGAGAGGGAGAGAGCACAAACAGGAGTAGCAGCATAGGGAGAGGGAGAAGCAGGCTTTCCATCAAGCAAGGAGTCTGATGGTGGGGCTTGATCCCAGGACCCTGGGATCCTGACCTGAGCTGAAGGCGGACGCTTAACTGACTAGGCCACCTAGGCACCCCGGGGATGGGGTTCTTGTTTTTAAGTTCACCTGCTTGTTTTTCTTTTTATGAGCATGCCTTTAAGTGTCCCAGAAATATAAAATACCTTTTTTAAAAATCAGATTAAACCCTCCCCCATATAAATATTATTTACCCAGCTCGATCTTAGATATGAGAACAAAGAGCCTACTTAGAGAGTAGTCTCTTTTAATAAACACTAAAACGTATGCTTGTAACAGGAGCCCTTAACTTCTTGGCACAGTTTCTCTGTAAGTACTCAGATTTCTCTAAGTGATGTGGCTGCAACTTAGATTCTGATTCTCTGGAAGTCACTGCCAGGCTTATCTGACCCGCTTGTAGGGAGCTGGAGCAGCCTCTACCAGAATACAGCCCTTTTGTCTTAGCTTTCACTTAACTAATGAAGTTCCTAAAACGGTTTTTAAATGATCCACTTTCACTTATGTCAGTGAGGTGCAAAATGTTAACTTCCATTTCCTCCTTCTGGTCCTAAGCAAAACTTTCAGCCACCCAAAAATGGAAGCAAGGTGATTCCCATGTCCTTTTTTGTTGTGTTAGAAGAGAATGTGGCAGGTACTGGAAGTGGGCTTCACTTGTATGCTTTCATTCCGTGGCAGGATCTAAGGCTGCTGTTTACCAGTTTTAGCGTAATCCCAGCCTGACCTGCACTGAGCTGGCTGTTATTAAAACCTTTACATTGTCAGAAGTATTTACTGCCTGTCAAAAGTGTTTAGCCCTCTTGTTGACTCTGTTGACCTATAGAGTGCAACTGTAAACTTGAACAAGGTGAACAGTATGCTTTTTTGCTACAGAGTAGGGCATGAGTTTTCAAAGTTAAGGCTGTTCTTTAGTTTTAATAGATTGGTTTAAAATTTGTTTGAACACAAAGACAAGTATGATTTTATTTGTGATATTGATGTTTCACGCAGTGATTATTTTGTTGTAATTACAGTTAAAACAATTACAACGTAGTTTGTCTTTTCCTTGTGATGTCACTCAAGGAAAAGACTTTAACTACGGTCCAGTAAATTCTTTTGACCAAATATCAGCAAGGTCACCTTCTTTTCAACTTACTATTTCAAATTTAATTGTTTTTAACTTATTTTTTTGAATAGGGAATGTATGTATTTACATGGTTCAAAAATCAAAATGCTATTTTTAAAAAAGTATTCTTTGAGGAGTCTTGGTTCTGCCTATCCTCATCTGTTCCTCTAGCCCAGTACATGTCCTTATTTTTACTAATTTCTGTATATTCTTCCAGATTTTGTGCAAATAGCTATTTCAAATATATATTTTTATTTCCTCCTCCTTTTAGTCAAATGATAGCATACTGCTGTTCCTCACCTTGTTTTCTTTTTCAGGTGTATACCTTTGAGCCCTCTCTCTAAATCCGTACATAAAGATAAACCTTTTTTTTTTTTAAAAAATGGGGTAGTGTTCAGTTGTGTGTAGATGCCATAGTTTATTCAACCCATTCCCTGTTGCCAATTACTTGAATCTTTTCTATTACAATTTCATAGTCAAAAACCTTGTTTATGTGTTATTTTTTGTTGTGGTGTCTTGTATATTAGGTTCCCAGAAAATAGGTTGGCTAAGTGAAAGAGTAAATGCATCTATAATTTGGAAGGTATTTTTATATTCTCTTTATAAAAAGGTTGTACATTCTTCCACCAGCAGTGTACCAGGATACTCCTCGGAGTATCCATTTCCCTAAAGCTTGACGAGAGAGTAGTTGATTTGGATAAGAAACACTATCTCAGTGTACTTTTTGGTTTGCGTTTATGTTTTCATGAGTTAGGTTAAACATCTTATCTGTGTATTTAAAGACCATTTGTATTTCTTTTTTCATGTAGTCCACTTTTCTGTCAGATTGTCTTCTCTGTTTCTAGAAATTCTTTATATGGGTCTATTTCTGGACTTTCTATTTTGTCCCTTTGGTTTCTCTATTTGCCACTTTGTTTTACCATTGAGGCTTTTTGAGAAACTTTTAAATCTGTTAGAGCTATTTTCTCATTGTTCTTGTTCATAGTTTTCATGGTAATTATTGCTGTTTATTTTTCAAGAAGATCTTTAGAATCAGCCTATCCAGTTCCTGGAGGAGAAACAAGTTGGCATTTTTATTGGATTTGTGTAAATTATAGATTACCTTAAGAGTTGACACATTTGTGATGTTTACTCCATCTCTAAGAATATAATTATAGCTTTTTCTTCATTCAGTTCCACTTTCATTTTTTTAAAAGAATGATTCTTTTTATTTTATTTTTTTTTTTAGGATTTTATTTATTTTTTTTTTTTTAGGATTTTATTTATTTATTTGAGAGAGTGTGAGAGAGCACAGCAGTGGAAGGAGCAAAAGGAGAGGGAGAAGCAGGCTCCTCATTGAGCAGGGAGCCCGATTTGGGACTTGATCCCAGGACCCTGATATCATGAACTGAGCTGAAGGCAGATGTTTAACTGATTGAGCCACTCAGGTGCCCCTCTACTTTCATTTTTAAAGGTTTTTAACATTTTCTTCATAAGCTTGCACGTAAGTAAAAGTATAGAAATACTTTATTGTTTTGGTGCTATTGGAAATGAGACTTTTCCTCCTTTAAATCATCTGTTGTTGTTTACATACATATGTATTATCTGTTGATTTCTTGTACATTCATTTTATAGCCTACTATCTTAACTGGATTCTCTTAGATTTGTGTTCAGAATTTTAAATACTGTTTTAAAGCACATTTAAAAGAGTTAGTAGGTGTTACATAGCTTGCTTTTTTTGTGGAGGGTGGGGATGCTAAAGTCTTGGTTGAGAGACCTTTTTTATTACGCTATACATTTTTCCTGGTATAGTTACATAGTATGATGAACCCAAGCAATTTGAAAAATAATAATTTCTTTGATTTGAAATGTGAAGGTTTTTATTTGGTGAATGTGTTTAGGGTGATATGAAGTCCAAGCATTTTCTGGTATGTGATGTAATGTAAGTCAAATAAGTGAGTTGGTACATGTGTTTTTGAATGATTTAGTAATATTTTTATAATATAATATTTTCATAATATATCTCATAGAAGCTTAATTGGGTGTAATCAAGTTCTTTTTTTTTTCTTTATACAAATATTAAGTATGAGGAATCGATAAGACTTCACCAGTTCGTTTCTTGGCAGGTTTATAAGAAGTGTAGAGAGGGATAGTATGTTTGCTGAAATTATTTTTTTTTTATTTTAAAGATTTTATTTATTTATTTGACAGAGAGAGATCACAAGTAGACAGAGAGGCAGGCAGAGAGAGAGAGAGGGAAGCAGGCTCCCTGCTGAGCAGAGAGCCTGATGCGGGCCTCGATCCCAGGACCCTGAGATCATGACCCGAGCCGAAGGCAGCGGCTTAACCCACTGAGCCACCCAGGCGCTCCTTTGCTGAAATTATTTTATGAAAAGTGCTTTACTCTGATTTTTGAAAAATTTGGGGCTTGAAGCTAAAGCATGTTGTTTTGAGTGAAAAAATATTCCCAGAGTTCAGAAACATAAACTGAGTTGTCTTTTATTTTACCCAGGGGGACTTTCAGTATAAAAATACTTGTATTTCCCTTCCTTGCTTATCTGTCATCCTGAACTTTTTAAAAGGCTCTAGTCTTATGGATACTATACTTCTCAGGTTTTAAATAAAGCATATAAGGAAATATTTTGAAGAGTAATTCAGCTCTTAGTCCTTTTTTCCCCCCTGTTCTCTTTTTTAAGATAAAAGGGGAAGGAATTATTTGATCAAGTGTTTTACTTTATAATAGTGTTCTTGGGTTTCTGATTCTTAGATGGGTGTGAGAAAAATAAAGAAAATTGAAAATTGGAGTAAGTATAGAATGCCACGGTAGGTTTTAGCAAAAAGTCTTAAATCACAGTAAAATCTGATGGCTCTTAATAGTGAGGAAAGAAGCCAATTGTGTAGTCTAACCAAGTTGAATTATATAATTTCTTTTTTGTAGAAGAGAATAGTTTCAGAGCCATTACATTTTCCTTTTTTAGATGTAACATAGTTATGAAAATCTGATGGCTGACAGTATGTATTGATTGACAAAGTGAACAAAAGCCAGTATTGTCAAGTATGGAAAAAGCTACTTACCTTAATAAAACCACCATGAGTTAAAAATATGTGTGAGCATGTATTGTTTGGTTAAATCTCTTTTATATATTTGTTTTAGATTTGTCAACATTAGGCTGTCAAGTTTCTACTCTTAATCTCTCTGGAATTTTTCACACATAAGACCCTTGCGGATGAGACAAGTTTATTGCCCATTATATTAGTGCTTCGTTATGAGTTGGTGTTACTTTTTGAAAGGAAACAATGGCATTGATCTTTTTTGTTTGTTTGTTTGGACTAGATATTAGAATAGTAGAAAGTTGTTTACGTCTGAACTACTAGTATTTGCTCTTACTGCTAACTCAACTGATAGATTCTAATTGCTATCACAATAGAATCATTCCTTTCTTTTATTTTTGCTTCAGATTATTGAGAGTTAAGAAATAAAAATCTTTTGTATTTGTATGTGTTTGTACTTCACAGGCACAAAATCTTGGCCAAAAAGCATATATCCTCCATGTAATATTAGATCACAGTTGGGTCATCAGAGAATCCTTCCCCAACTTCCTTTTACCTGAAGATCTTCTCCTAGTTTTTCGTACAGCACAGTATTGTTTCCAGCCCCGTATTTGTTCTTCTACATTAGACGATCCTCCCCCAAGAACTCATTGTAAAGAACGTCCTGCACAGCTCCTGGCACTTAGTATTTGTTCAGTGAAGCAATTGGTGACTTTATAAGCATTCTCTACTGTTTTCCTCAAAAATGAAATCTGGGCACAAGTGAAATTCACAATTAAATCTTTAATTTTATACATGGCAATTGAAAGTGTGTATGTACATAATGAATATTCATTTTCAAAGAATTGTTTTTGAATAACATTCCTGATTATGGTAACTTGTTGATTAAGAGCATAGCTTTCTGGAATAAAGACAGTCTGGGTTTAAATTTGTTAATTTCTTGGAGTGCCAGTTAGGTATTCTATAAAATAGGTGTAATAATAATGGCCTCTTTATAGGGTCATTGTGGAGTGAATAAGCTGTACACATAAAGCTTCTGGCACATAGTAAGTACTTGGTAGGAGGCAGTTCTTTTGTATTTATTGCTTGTGTGGTATCATCAACATTATCATTTTCTGAGCAAGTACATTGGCTCATATGTTGAATCAGGAACACAACAATTCCAGGTAGGAAAGCTGTAAAATAACATAAAATTAATATTTTGCTACATTAGGGTGCTAAAAATATACTGTTGATTATGAGTTAATATTTTATTGAAGATAACCTAGCTTGTTCTAGTAATTAGTAAATATACTTTTTTGAAGGATATAGGATATTCATAATCATCAAAGATTGATTATACTTTTTGAGTCCTTACGATATTGACATATAAAAGAGATTGCTGGTTTTCGTCTGCTTCACACTAGGAATTGCTGCTAGAGTGGAGGTTGGCAGGGATGACTGAAAGAGCCTGGTGTTGGTGTTGCAAAACTATTGAAGAGGTAGATCATGATCCAAAATGAGGGCTCTGACAAAGTAATGCAGTGCTCTCAAACTCGTGAATTGTTGTTTGCCTTATACTATTTAATATTTATTTATTTTTAAAGGTTTTATTTATTTATTTGAGGGGTGCCTGGATGGCTCAGTCGTTAAGTGTCTGCCTTCAGCTCAGGTCATGATCTCAGGGTCCTTGGGATCAAGCCCCACATAGGGCTCTGTGCTCAGGGGGGAACCTGCTTCTCCCTTGGTCTCTGCCCCTCCCAATTGCCTGTGTTCTGTCTCGCTCACTCGCGCTCTCTCTCAAATAAATAAAATCTTGAAAACAAATAAAGATTTGGGGCGCTTAGGTGGCTCAGTGGGTTAAAGCCTCTGCCTTCAGCTCCGGTCATGATCCCGTCCTGGGAATGGAGCCCTGCATTGGGCTCTCTGCTCAGCAGGGAGCCTGCTTCCTCCTCTCTCTCTCTCTGTCTGCCTCTCTGCCTTTTTGTGATCTCTGTCTGTCAAATAAATAAATAAAATCTTTAAAAAAATATTTATAAAATTTATAAAAAATTTTATTTGTTTGAGAGAGAGCAAGGGAGCAAGAGAGCAAGCACGAGTTGGGAAAGGGGGAAGGAACAGGAGAAGAGGCTCTCCACTGAGCAGGGAGCCCCACATGGGACCCCAGGATCAAGACTTAAGCCCAAGGCAGAGGCTTAACTGACTGAGCCACCCAGGTGCCCCAATATTTAATCTTTAAGTATGCTTACTTTGAAATGCCAGGATTCCTACCTAGGAAATGCTTATGGTTTAGCGAAGTTGCATTCCTCATATAAATGTATGCCTTTCAATGAGAAGTCTTAGGGACATTCTCTTGTTTACATGGGAAACCATTAAACCGAAATCTTTGCTTTTTTTTTTTTTTTTTTTTACTCCATGCATGATATGGTAACACTGTTTAAAGCCTTCAGAGATTGAGAATCAACCAACATTTTGAATTTTTTTAGCCTAAATCATAAATGAATCACATCCTCAGTTTTTTGTGTATAGTTTTTTAATGTTGTATATGGATTATTGTAGTGCTTTCAGAAGCTACAACTTTCTAAGTTTCGCTTTTTTTTTTTTTTCCTAACAATGTGTGCTTTTTTAAAAAATAAAAACTGGGATGCCTGGGTGGCTCAGTTAGTTAAGCCACTGCCTTCAGCTCAGGTCATGATCCCAGGGTCCTGGGATTGAATCTCACATCGGGCTCCTTGCTCAGTGGGGAGACTGCTTCTCTCTTTGCCTCTGCCTGCCACTCTGCCTGCTTGTGCATGCTCTCTCTCTCTCTGTATCTGACAAATAAATAAATAAAATCTTTAAAAAAAAATAATAAAAACGGAGAGGAGTACCTGGGTGGCTCAGTCAGTTTAATGTAAGACTCTTGTCTCGGCTTTGGTCTTGATCTCAGGGTCGTGAGTTCAAGCCCTGCTTTGGGTTTCGTACTGGGTGTGGAGCCTACTTAAAAAAAAAAAAAAAAAAAAAATCAAACACTAAAGTAAGTGAGAGTCCCTTCCATCTCCTGTAACTTATATCTAACCATTGGGTCCTTGTTTCTAGAGCTTGTCTATACACATGTAACTGTATGTGTAGAATTCTGTATATGTATGTGTGCTACATACTCATATAGGTTGTTTTGTTGTTTTAAACTTTATATCATTATGCACCTTGTTCTTGTTCTTGTTCTTGTTATAGAAATCTAAGGTTCTAGCTCCTATAGCATTTCATAGTATGAATTTACCATAGTATTTGATCATTTTCCTAGTAATGGGTTTTTAGGTTGTTTTTAATTTTATAAATTTTGCTACAACAAATATTTATATACACATATTTTGTACATTTTTTAGAATATTTGTGGAATAGGGGTGCCTGGATGGCTCAGTGGGTTGGGGCCTCTGCCTTCGGTTCAGGTCATGATCTCAGGGTCCTGAGATCGAGCCCCGCATCGGGCTGTCTGCTCAGCAGGGAGCCTGCCTCCTCCTCTTTCTCTCTGCCTGCCTCTCTGTCTACTTGTGATCTCTGTCAAATAAATAAATAAAATCTAAAAAAAAGGAAAATTTAAAAAAAAGAGTATTTGTGGAATAGATTATTAGAAGTGAAATTATTAATTCTACTAGATCAAAGGATATGTGCTTTAAAATGGTGATAGTAAAAATCATTCCTGTAAAAATTATTCTTCCCGATTAAAAAAAAAAAATTATTCTTCCTGGGGTACCTAAGTCACCCAGAACACCAAGTGTCTGCCTTCGGCTCGGGTCATAATTCCAGGATCCTGGGATCAAGCCCCGCATCTGGTTCCCTGCTCTGCAGGGAGCCTGTTTCTCCTTCTCCCTCTGCCTGCTGCTTCCCCTGCTTGTGCTCTCTCTCTCTCTCTGTGTCAAATAAATAAAATATTTTTTAAAAAATTATTCTTCCATTACCTTTCTCATGAACATGTGGAAATGTCCATTTTACTCCTGTTGTTTCCTTTCATTCATATCATTTATTCAAGTCATTAATTTATTTGAATTTTGCCAAACTGATATGCCAAAACATATTTTGTTATTTTAACTTAACATTCTTTGATTTTTACTGAGCTTGATAATTTTTTAGTAATATTTATTATTTATAGTTCTTCTACAGAATGCTATTTTGTTTCATCCTTTGCCTATTTTCTACTTATTTTGCCATGTAGAATGCGTATTTTGTAAGTGGTCAGATATGTTGCTACTTTTTCTGTGATTTCCAGGTTCATGTTAGTTTTGAGAGTCTGACTCCGTGATTATCAAAATGCATTATCTTTTTTCTAGTACTTCAGTAATTGCACATTCTATATTTAAGTCTTAAAACACCTTAATTTAATTTTTGTGTATAGCAGGAGGAGTCCAGTGTTTTTGCCCCATCTAAATAGATATTTCTAGAACAGTCTTTTTACTACTGATTTTGAATTTTTATCTTTATCATTTTCTAAATTTGGGCTCTTTTTATTCCATTGATATTTTCTATTCATGTGCCAAAAACATACTTTTCTAATTATTGTGACTTTTTTGTATATTTGGTATTTGATGTAGCAGTTTATCCTTTTCATTAATCTTTGAAAAATTTTCTTTGGTATATCACACATTTTCACTTCCAAATGTGTTTTAGAATGCTCTTTGCAGGGCGCCTGGGTGGCTCAGTGGGTTAAGCCGCTGCCTTCGGCTCAGGTCATGATCTCAGAGTCCTGGGATCGAGTCCCGCATCGGGCTCTCTGCTCAGCGGAGAGCCTGCTTCCCTCTCTCTCTCTCTGCCTGCCTCTCCATCTACTTGTGATTTCTCTCTGTCAAATAAATAAATAAAATCTTTAAAAAAAAAAAAAGAATGCTCTTTGCATATTTCTAGACAAAATTCACAATTTGTACTATAGGATGGCATGCCCTTTGCTCTTTTAGGTTGTGAACATATGACTTTTTAGACTCTGATACTCTGTGCTTATACAGCAAAGCTTTGGCCATACTGCTCTCTGACTTATTTCCTGTGATTATTGTCACTGTCACTGCCTCTTACCTTTTCTCTTGGCTACTCTGCTCTCTCAGCTGCTTACCAATGTGAGAAGCCACTTTATTGCCTTCTTTGCCTCTGCTCTTCTGTATTGGTGTAGAGCATCTAACCTTTTGTCACTCACACTAGCCAGTGAGAATGGAAACGATCATAGTACATCAGGTTATGACTTTAGGTTTCTTCATTCTCAGCCCTTTCATTGTTGCTGGCTGCTTAGAGTGAAATGCCAAATACACCTTTTTTAAAAAAAACCATGCTTTTGGAGCTGTTTCATTTATTCAGATTATAAGAAGTCTTTTCGTATACTTGAGATACTGTTGTATGATTTGTATGTTGGTATGTTTGTGTCACGCACAGTTTGAGATAATATACTTAGTTGCTTTACTATCCTTGCTCTAGCCTTTTGGCTAAGTCCCTCAGTGTTGTAGTAGGATATACCATGTCAACATAATAGGACCAAGTTTGGAATTAACTGGTTTGATTAACTATAGCAGTCTCTAATGTTAGATAACAGCTTCATGTAACTTTGCATTTCTAAAACAGATAATTGTAAAAGATGGTTTTTTACTTTATATAATGATTATTTGGTTTGCATA
The DNA here is from genome assembly GCF_009829155.1 of Mustela erminea. Classification (NCBI taxonomy): domain Eukaryota; kingdom Metazoa; phylum Chordata; class Mammalia; order Carnivora; family Mustelidae; genus Mustela; species Mustela erminea. Next base: position 109,920,034 of record NC_045620.1, read on the forward strand.
AATGTCATCTTCCTATATACACTTAACTCTGAAGCTCCTGCTTGATTTTAAATGCCGTTTTTAACAGAAATTGGAAAAACTATTTTTTTCTGAATATAACTAGCATCGTTCATTTTAAGCAGATTCATGTAGATTTCTCAATATTTTCTTGGTTTATCCAAATTTTGAGAAATCACTGAGTTAAGACAGTGGAAAAGTACAGAAATCCTATACTGTGTCTTTAATCTTAGATATGTATTGGAATTGTTTAAATTTTTAAATTAGGTTTTTTTCTGGTTATAAAAATATTTGTCTGATCATATTTAGGAAACAGAACATTGTAACAAAGAGAATAAACATCTGCCCTGCTACAAATTTAAAATGAAATTTTATGCATTTATATGTAGATTTGATTAATAATAGAGTAATAGTTGATAGTGGATACTTAGTGTTTGACTATTCTGTTCTAAGCACTGAGTCTCACAGCTACCTCATTATTTAGTTTACCTCATTTATTATCCATTTTACAGATGAAACTGGTACATAGAGGTCGAAAAACTTGTTCATCGTCATACAGGCTAACAAATGTATTATGTGTATATTCATAATAAATGATGGAGATAGGACTCAAACTTCTAGAATATATGCATAACCACTATCTTTATTGCCTTTATATATATATTCATGTTTGCATGCATACTTGTATCATTTTGCCTGATTACCTGTTAATCTTAATGGAATAAGGGTTTCTGGAGGGATTATTCTAGATTGTCCCTGGGGTTAAGGGACAAACAAACATAAATAAAAGGGGGATCCTTGTGAAATGTTCACTTTTCTAATTTAAAACAATAAATTGTTAAAAAGACTAGAGTTGTGAATTCATAGATACTTGTTCTGCACTATGAGTTTCCTATTCTGGGAGAATAATTAGAGAGATATTACTCAGCAGTTTTGATGGATTCACATTCCATCTAACTCACAGAAGGTCCCTTTCCAGGCAAGACTGACTTTGAGAAGAAGATCTAACAGTGACCAAGGGCAGTAAGAACTCATTGTCCAATTTCTTTGCGTCAGCCCTTAAAGACCTGTGTAAGATTATCATGGGGAGCCACAAACTATCCTATGAAAATGTTGTACCTGAAGATCATATCCAGTGGCACCGGGGAGATCAGTTCCAGTTATTGTCCGTGATCTGTGGATCTTGCTACTGCCATGCCTGTCTGGGTAGTCTTCTCTTTTCTCTTTGGCCTCATGACCACATTTTCCCCTGTCTTATTCTGTGAACTGTTTTTTTTTTTTCTCCATAATCTGCTCTTATATTTCTTTTTTTCTGTCCATCTGGCCAAACTGTTTCATAACTAACTTGAGGACTGAACTCAGGTTCAGCTTCATTGGAGAAGAATGGCACAGCTCCATTGTGGCCCCTCATTTGAAGATGGTTCTAGACAACTCTGGATTGAAAGTGCAGTAGAAAACACAGCTGCTTATTCCTGAAAGTAATTGCTTAAGCAAATATAATGTGGCTCTTGTCAATTTTGGCTCTGGACACTACAAACTGGAAAATGTGAGGTGAGGTAGAATTTTAATCATTTTTGTCTGTTCCCATTAAATTACTTCAGTTTCAGTGGTCATCATTTTAGGCCTTCTCTAAGTGCCCGTATAGTCTTAGTTTGTCCCACCTTCCAGCGGCTCCTCTGTCATCCTCTGAGATTGCGGTAATGTAACTGAAGTAAAAGCCGTGCGGTAACAGAAGCAAGTGAGATGCATTTGAAGAGTTTTAGGAATAGAGGAGAAATGTGAAAAATGTGGTATTCATATTGGGGGTTCTTCTGTAATAATAGGTAAATTTTTAGTGAAAGGAGGAATAATGGTAAAAAAAAAATCATGTTGTATAATCTGTCTCTAATATCACTAGGAGTGCTGTATGAAAATAACATTCATTGATTTGACGAAGTTTGTCTTATAAATATATTTAGGTTTGGAATTCTGTATCATAAAAAATATGTATGTCCCTCTCATATCACTGATTTTGGTGTTGTATGTTTTTTTTACATATTTTGGATACTAATACTTTATGGGATATGTCCTTTGCAAATATGTTCTTCCTTTCAGTAAGTTATCTTTTAGTTTTGTTGATTGTTTACTTCTCTGTGCAGAAGTGATTTTAATTTTGATACAGTCTTATCAGTCTTATACAGTCTTACAGTTTACTTTTGCTTTTGTTTCCCTTGCCGTGAGAGACATATCTATAAAAACGTTGCTACTACAGCCAATGTTAGAGGAATTACTGCCTGTGCTCTCTTCAGGTCTTACATTTAGGTCTTTAATCTACTTTGAGTTTATTTTTGTGTGTGGTGTAAGCTGTTCAGTTTTCCTAACACCATTTGTTGAAGAGCCTTTTTCCCATTACATATTCTTGCCTCTTTTGTCAAAGATTAATTGGCCATATAATTGTGGGTTTACTTCTGAGTTCTCTGTTCTGCGTCGTTGATCTATGTGTCTCTTTTTGTGCCAGTGTCATACTGTTTTGATTACTTCATAGCACATTTGGAAATCTGGGATTGTGATACCTCCAGTCTTGTTCTTCTTTTTCAAGATTGCTTTTGCTTCAGAGTCTTTTGTGGTTCCATACAAATTTTGGGATTTTTTTTGTTCTTGTTCTGTGAAAAATGCTGTTGGTATTTTGATAGGGATCACATTAAATTGGTAGATGGCTTTAGGTAGTATGGACATTCTAGCAGTATTTATTCTTCCAATCCATGAGCATGGACCATCTTTCCATTTGTTTTTGGTCATCTTCAATTTCTTTCATCAGTGTTTTATAGTTTTCAGAGTACAGGTCATTTACCTCCTTGGTTAAGTTTATTCTTAGGTATTTTAATATTTTTGGTATAATTGTGAATAGGACTGTTTCCTTAATTTCTCTTTTTGCTACTATAGAAATGCAGTGGATTTCTGTACATTGCGTATCTTTGGCCTTACTTCACTTCAGTCCTAGTAGTTTTTTGGTAGAGTCCTTAGGAATTTCTATGAATATAATATGTCATCCACAAATGATGAAAGTTTTACTTCTTCCTTACCAATCTAGATGCCTTTTATTTCTTTTTCTTTTCTGATTACTGTGGCTGTAACTTCCAGTACATGTTGAATAAAAGTGAAGAGAGTGGACATCGTTTCCTTGTTCCTGATCTTAGGTGATAAGCTCTCAGTTTTTGACCACTGAGTATGAAATTAGCTGTGGGTTTTTCATAACCTTTGTTATGTTGAGGTATGTTCCCTCCAAACCTTTGTTGAAGGTTTTTATTGTGGCTGGATGTCATACTTTATCAAATGCTTTTTCTTCATCTCTTGAAATGATCATATGATTCTTTCTTTTGTTGATCTTATGTATCATGTTGGTTGATTTGTGACTATTGGACCACCTTTGCATCCCAGGAATAAATCCCATTTGATCTTGGTGAATGATATTTTAAAAATATTGTTGGATTCAGTTTACTAGTATTTTGTCGAGGATATTTATATCTGTATTCATCAGAAATACTGGCCTGTGATTTGGTTTTTTTGTTTTGTTTTGTTTTTGTTTTTTTGTCATGTCTTTATCTGATTTGGTATCAGGATAATGCTGGCTTCATAGAATGGATTTGGAAGCTTTCCTTCCTCTCCTATTTTTTTGGAATAGTTTGAGAAGAATAGGCATTAACTCCTCCTTAAATGTTTGGTGGAGTTCACCTGTTTAGTTATCTGATCTTGGGCTTTTGTTTGTTGGGAAGTTTTTGATTATTGTTCAGTTTCATTGAGTAATCTGTTCAAATTTCCTTTTTCTTTCTGATTCAGTTTTGGCAGGTTATGTTTCTAGAAATTTATGCATTTCTTCTAGGTTGTCTCATTTGTTGGCATATAATTTTTCATAGTATTCTCTTTAAGCCTTTGTTGATAGTTATTTTTCCTTTACGCTTTTTTTTTTTTTTTTTTAAGATTTTATTTACTTATTTGAGAGAGAGAGTACAAGTAGGCAGAGCGGTAGACAGAGAGAGAAAAGAAGCTCCCTGCTGAGCAGAGAGCCCTGTTGCAGGGCTGGATCCCAGGACCCTGGGATCATGACCTGAACCAAAGTCAGACGCTTAACTGACTGACCCACCCAAGCACCCCATTTTTCCTTTTTCTTTTCTGATTTTTTTGAGTTTTCTTGAGTTCTCTTTCTTTTTTATGAGTCTGAGTTTACCAGTTTTGTAGCTCTTTTCAAGGAACCAGATCCTGATTTCATTTATCTGTTCTATTATTGTTGTTGCTGTTTCTTATTTTCTATTTCATTTATTTTTGCTCTAATCTTTATTATTTCCTCTCTCCCCCCTTGGTTTTAGATTTTGTTTTCTTTTTCTGGTTTCTTTAGGTATATTTAGGTGGTTTATTTGAGATTTTTCTTGCTTCTTGAGGTAAGCCTGTATTGCTAAAAACTTCCCTCTTAGTACAGCTTTTGCTGCATCCCAAATATTTCAGACCATTGTGTTTTCATTTTTATTTGACTCCAGGTATTTTTTTAATTTCCTCTTTGATTTCTGGTTGACTCATTCATTGTTCAGTAGCATGTTATTTAACCTTTATGTATTTGTGTTCTTTACAGATTTTTTTTTTTTTTTTTTGGCAGTTGTTTTCTAGTTTCATAGTGTTGTGGTCAGAAACAGTGCATGGTATGATTTCAGTCTTTTTTAATTTATTGAGACTTGTTTTGTAGGCTAAAATATTATATATCTGGAGAATGTTCCATGTGCACTTGAAAAGAATGTATCCAGCTGTTTTAGGATCGAATGTTCTGAATATATCTGTTAATCTCTATCTGGTCCAATATTTCATTCAAAGCCACTGTTTCTTTATTGGTTTTGTGTTTGGATGATTTATTCATTGACGTGGGGAGGGTGTTAAAGTCCCCTACGACTATTGCATTACTATTGATTCCTTCTTTTATGTTTGCTGTTAACTGCTTTATGTATTTGGATATTCCCATGTTGGGTTCATAAATATTTACAGTTACATCTTCCTGTTGGATTGTTCCCTTTATGATTATATAGTGTCTTTCGTCTCTTGTTACAGTTTTACTCTTTTAAAAAGTCTGTTCTGTCTGATGCGAGTATTGCTACCCTTTCTTGTCACTTAGGTTTGCATGATAAATGCTTTTCCATCCCTTCATTTTTGTTGTGTATGTGTCTTCAGGTCTGAAATGAGTCTCTTATAGGAAGCATATGTATGGGTCTTGCATTTTTATTCATTCCATCACCCTGTGTCTTTCGAATGGATCATTTAGTCTGTTTACATTCAAAGTAATTATTGACAGGTAGTTCCTCATGCCATTTCGTTACTTGTTTAATGGTTTTTTTGGTAGTTCTTCTCAGTGCCTTTCTTGGAGAAGTGGCTCTTAACCTTTGGGTTATGGACACTTTTTTGAGATGCCCGGTGGAAGCTATATAATTTTTTCCCAGAAAGAGACATAAACCTTTTATTTTGTGTTCAGTAACGGGATTCTTGGATTCCTTAAAGTCCATCCTTGGGCTAAATCCCGGGTTTAGTAAAGGACAATTAGCTTTACATACTTCTGTAACCTTTAAGAACAGCAATTTATGACAGTTTATAGATACTTGACAATATTGAGTTAACAGAAAATGCTAAATTTTGTGTCGCACATTTTCTTGATCGGAAAAAATGTACACTTTTCATTTAACATTTATCCCATTATCTGGAAAACTCAGTCTTAATTCCTCAGGGGTAGTGGGTTGTGAGGTGTTACTCTGCATTTGCATAAAATAAGCTACATTTAGGATTTTAATCATTGATGTCCTGGAGCCTTTTTGTCCTAGTGAGATTATGAGCATCTCTTTCCAACTCCCTGTACAGAGATTTCAAGTTTGGTAGCCATGGTGGGAGTGTTTACAATGCTGAAATACCAACAATCAAGGCTTGCTCTTCCCTTTTCCCCCAAGCTGATTTTTAAACATTTACCAGCATGCAGCTGATTTTAATTACTCATTCAGCAAACATTTTTTTTGAGAGCGTTGTGTTTGAGACACTGTCCTAGGTGCCAAAGATACAGCAGGGAATAAAAAGCATTTACTTAAGTGAACATCATTTTCTTAATCTTAAATTTTCTAATGAAAATGAAGAAGAATTGGGAGTTCCTTTTAATCAAATCATGGTGGGAAATTTGGAGTCAAAAGCAAATGGATTTCCTTACTGTAGAATCTTAAGAATCTTTTAATGTACTGTTATGCGTTGTTAATCTCTAGGAAGAGAACATAGTGAGTATTATATCTTTCAGAAATACTATTCTGCTGCTCTGAGTCAGTCACATCCCAGATGTTAGGAATTAGGGACTAAAGGGCATTTATTCAAATAGTGTAGGTTAGAATATGGCTGGGACTTTTGAGACAGACCTTCCCACCATCTGTTTTATAGGTGGTTTATTTGTAGGTTGTGGATTGAATTGTTTTATTGGTGGTGTCCTGATTCATTCTGTTATAACATCATTTCTAGTAATTAAAGGAAAAAGCATTTTCTGTAATGAGAAAGCACTGTTCTAGTTACATTGTTATTAATTTTAGAAAAATCTTCTTTTTTTTTGATCTGCAGTCCCCAATTTGGGGACTCCTAATGGTATGTGCATGTGAACTTCTGCCACCAACTTCTCTCTGTGGCTAGATTTCTCCTCAGCAGTGGGCAGCTCTTGCTCCAGAGCCTCACCCTATAATGGGAGTCTCTAAATAGAACATCCTTCATCTGCCACTTCACCCTCATTAGGCTGTAATGTTTCTCAGAGTGTGGTTGATGGACTGTTGCATCACAGTTGCTTGGGTAGGTATTAAAACTATAAGTTCCTGGGTCTCACCTCAGACCTCTTGATTCAGAGTCTTTTATTTGTGCAGCCCATGAATTTGTGCCTTAAAGCACATTTATATTTCCATGTTGAATTATTTAAATTCCACTTTTGGGTAGGTGTATATATTATTTGATACTGTTGTAGGGCTATTGGCATTTTGGCCAGAACTGTCACTTTGTGGCACTTTCTGGGCACAATAGGACATTGAAAATCCTTGAGTCCTACCTACCAGATGCCTTTATCATCCCCAGTTATTAGTGTAAGCAGAATGCCTTCACACATTTCCGGACACCTCCTTTCTACCACAAAGGGCCAGTGTCCTCCCTGATCACATCATTGCTATATCCTACTTATGTTACTCTAGAAGTTACACTTAATAATTTAATACATATATCTAATCTAAGCCCTCACATTACTCACTGATTCTACACTAGTCCTAAACAATGAAAGTTCCTTAGAGCACTTTTTTTAAGCTAGGCTCCATGCTCATAATTTCCAAAACCTTTTCAGAAAACTTTAAATGGGTGGGCCTTAGCAAGAGTCTCATTCATCACTGAGTCCTGGGGCAGGGAAATCAGGTCCTTGATCCATCCAAGGTGATGTGAATTAAACTTGGGTCTCTCAAGTTCTCTAGCTCCTCAGGAGGACTGTGGCATGAGACCCTGGGACCAGCAGAATGGCAGAGCAACTGGCTTCCCCAGGGAAGAGAACATCTTTCTCTCTAGGTTGTAAAAGGGAGGGTTTTATGTGTATTGATGGGGACAAGGAGAGCCTGGCCTCAAGGAGTCAGCCAGTTAAATAAGGAATTACAAAAAGAAGACAACATTGTCAGCCCAGCTAATGGTAGACTTTCTTTTCTTCAGTTCTTCGCCCTCCCACCTCATAATACCCCAGAAAATGGTTAGTTTATCCTGGTGTATGGCTGGGATTCCTGCAATGACACTCTCTGTATCTTGTCTGCCTGGTTGTCCTTTGTTTTCTCCAAAATAATATCTTATTTCAAAATGATTTTCTCTTTGATTGGAAAGATAAATTAGATTAAAAAAATAAATAAACTAGGCGGGGAGCCTAGTGTGGAGCTTAAACTCAGGACCCTGAATCAAGACCTGAGCTGGGACCAATGGTCAGATGCTTAACGGACTGAGCCACTCAGGTGTTCCCCTTAAAGCACAATGTCAATCACACCTTCCTATTTACATGCCATTTGTTTGGTATTTGAGTTCTAACTAAAAATTTAATTACTAACTAAAAAGTTTCATAAATTAGACATTATTATTATTGCTCTTTATAGTCTCAGTGTGTGTTTAGATTGATCCAAGATTGCCAAATTACTTTATTTTTCTTCCTTTTTGCATTTAGACTTTCCTTCGGAGTCTTATTTATTTATTTATTTATTTATTTATTTATTTATTTTTAAAATCTTGAACTGTACCTTTAGAAGAATATATTCCGTGCCTTTTGGTGGTTAAACCCTGTTTTTGTTTGTAAAAGAATATGGGGTTTTTTTGTTTACCTACTTTTTTTAGTTTTTTTTTTTTTTTTAAGATTTTATTTGTTTATTTGACAAAGATCTCAAGTAGGCAGAGAGGCAGGCAGAGAGAGAGAGAGAGAGGAGGAGGCAGGCTCCCTGCTGAGCAGAAAGCCTGATGCAGGGCTCAGTCCCATGACCCTGGGATCAGGACCTGAGCTGAAAGCAGAGGCTTTAACCCACTGAGCCACCCAGGTGCCCCTACCTATTTTTTGAATGATGTTTTTACCTAGGTGTGTAATTCTAAAGTGACTTAATTTCTCTCAGCGCAATATTATTCTGACCTTTATTACTTCTCTGAAAAGTCTAATTGTTTATTTCTTTGTAGGTAGTCTGATTCCTCTCCTCTGTCTGGTTTTAAAGATCACCTCTTTGCCTTTGGTGTTCTGCAATTTCATATGATGTATCTGGATGTAGATTTCTTTTTTATTTATCCTTCTTGTGACTTTTAGTGTCTCCTGAATACAAGGTCTTCTATTCGTTCTGGAAATTTTTTAGTCAGTGTCTCTTGAAATATTGCTGTTTCTCCATTTTTCCCCCTAGTCTTAACTTCTGAGATTGTAATTAGATGTATGAGATGAGGTGATTTGAAATGATTTTATAATGTCTCTTTATCTTTTTTCTTTTCTTTTTCTTTATTGATTCAGGTCTGTCATTTAGTTTACTGATTCTTTCTCTGTATCTCTTCCAATTAGGTTTTTAATTCCAAGGATTACATTTTTGTTTTTTTTTTGTTTTTTTCCCCAGAAATTCTATTCAGTTCTTTTTTTCCTGTCTCTCAAGTCATTTTTTTAAATCTCTTGTTTCTGGCCTATATATTTAATATTTTCTTTTATTTCTGTAAATCTTTAAAGCAAACTTAATTGTAATTTTATGTATTATGTATTTGTTAATTCCAGAATTTGAACTTCTTGCGGATTTAATCTGTTTTTTGTTTTGTTTTGTTTATAATAGCTTTTGCTGCCATTGTAGTTTGTTTCCTTTTGATAATTTTGTTTTAATCTCAGATTTGGCTTATAGTGATATTTAGCTGTCTCCTGGGAATCACATGGGTTGAAGGTGTGTTTGACTTCCCGCAGAATTTGCTTCTCTCTCTGACAAGTGCCTTTTATTACCACCAACCCAGAAACAGCTTAAATTCATGTATTGGCTTGAGGCTTTTCATCCTTGCAAGAAGGATGAAATATTTCTACTTAACTGAGAAGAGGCTTGCAGTAATTTTCAGTGGGCTCCATTCCAATGAAGGCCTGATTCATACAATTTTATTTTTATTTTATTTTTGTTTTTTGTTTTTAATTTGCTGCCTTTGTCAACAGACAAACATTCCCCCATTCAGGCCTACTCATTCACTGAGGGGTATAACCTTTCAAGGGCGTTGCTGGTTTTATGCAATGGTCTCAAGTCCACCTTTTATCACGTCTTATAAAAATCAAAATTCAAGTCTCTAGATTCCAAATTTAAGCTAAGATCATGGCTTTAGTTCTTGCTTACCACTCTGATTTCATTAAATAAACTTGTTCAGCAGATAGGTTTGATTAATTACTTTTTTCTCTGTTTTTGCTGCCTGTGGGTTTCTTCTGAGTTCAGTGCATTTAAAAAAAGATTTACTGTATCTTATCTGCCATATCTAGGTATTTATAATGGGAGGGATTCTAACATATTTCCAAAAGTAGAACCTCAGGTAATTTTTATATGCACTGGAGTTTGAGCACCACTGGGCTAGAGATATTGCTGCTGTTGCTTCTGCAGTGGGAAGTTGGAATTTGGTTACCTGAACCCTTAAGTTTTCCCAAACTCAGTGCCACTGTTAAGTATTAACTATGTCATTAGTTAAGTTGACATTTGTAGTCTGTCATTTAAAAGTGTTAATGATCTAGAACAAGCCCATTTGAAGGGGGAAAAAAAAAAAAGAGTTTATGGGGTGCCTAGGGTGGCTCACTCCGTTAAGTGTGGCTGCCTTTGGCTTGGGTCATGATCTCTCTCTCTCTCTGTCAAATAAATGAATAATCTAAAAAAAAAGATTTTATTTATGTATTTGACAGAGCACAAGTAGGCAGAGTGGCAGGCAGAGGGAGAGGGAGAAGCAGGCTCACCACTGAGCAGGGAGCCCAGTGCTGGTCTCTGTCCGAGGACCCTGAGATCATGACCTGAGCTGAAGGCAGACACTTAACCAACTGAGCCAGGCAGGCACCCCTCAACAAGCCCATTTTGAACTGTAAATTAAACCTTGAAATATAATTTATTGATATATTGTCTTTTATCATTCACAGACTGTTTTCTGCTATATTCAGTCATTAGCTAAGTGCATTAAGAAAAAAGCATGATAGTCTCAATCTGTCTTTTTCCTTTTTGAAATAAGCATCGTTTGGGGCACCTGGTTTGCTCAGTCAGTTGAGCGTCATACTTCTGCTCAGATCATGATTTCAAGGTCCTGGGATTGAGACATACATTGGACTCTGCACTTAGCGGGGGTCTGGTTCTCCCTCTCTCTCTGCCCCTCTACTCTCTGCTTCTCTCAAATAAATAAAATCTTAAGAAGAAATGAGCACCATATAGTCCTAGAAATTTAGATCTTTAATCATCTGGTTTCAGGAAACAAAGAGCCATTTAAGGTAATTAAAGAAAAAAGAGGCTATTGTAAAGATATATCTGATACGGAACTGGAATGTTGTCAGGAACTCAAGGCAGCTTTGGAGATCTGTTCCTTTCTCATGAGCTCTTACAATTTTTTCTGTGCATTTGTTCTGTTCTCTGTTCTTTGACTGTCTCCTCATTGTATCTTTCCTACTTCTTCTAATCTTCACTTTTCCAAAGGTCTTGATTCCTAAGACACAGGCACAATTTTATGGCCTAGTTTTCACACTGGGTTAAATTGCATGGTGGTACTGTTTTTCAGTATTTCCAAGTTCAAACTTTTTAAAGCTGCGATATCTAATACAGTTGCCACTAGCTACACATGGCTATTAAAATAATGTGTTGGACCTGTATGCTGTTAACTATAAAGCGCTGGTGAAGGGCACATAGAGAAAACCTAAATAGAGATTAGTGTTTATGGATTGGAACACTCTACCTAGTAAAGATGTTAGTTCTTCCCAAATTGATAAATAGATTTAATGTAATTCCATACAGAATCCCAGCAGGATTTTAAAAAATATATAGACAAGTTGATTATAAAATTTACAGGGAAAGGCTAAAGACCTAGAATAGCTAAAGCAATTTTGAAAAAGTTGGAGGAATCACAGTAATTGATTTTTACAACTCTGTCTAAAGCTGTAGTAATTGAGACTGTTTGTAGCAATAGTAAGGGGTAGACATAAGATTAGTGTATCCATATAGCATCCAGAAGTAGAACCACAGAGGTATAGCCAGCTGATTTTGACAGACGTGAAAGGCAGTTTAATGCAGGAAGGATCGTCTTTTCAAGAAATGGTATTAATTGATAAACCCCTGGCCAGACTTATCAAAAAGAAAAGATAAAGGACCCAAATTAATAAAAATCATGAATGAAAGAGGAGAGATCACAGCCAACACCAAAGAAATACAAACAATTATAAGGACATATTATGAGCAGCTATATGCCAGCAGATTTGACAATCTGGAAGAAATGCATGCATTCCTAGAGACATATAAACTACCAAAACTGAACCAGGAAGAAATAGAAAACCTGAACAGACCCATAACCAGTAAGGAGATTGAAGCAGTCATCAAAAATCTGCCAACAAACAAGAGCCCAGGGCCAGACGGCTTCCTAGGATAATTCTACCAAACGTTTATCTACCAAACGTTTAAAGTAGAATTAATTCCTATTCTCCTGAAACTGTCCAAAAAAAATAGAAATGGAAGGAAAACTTCCAAACTCATTTTATGAGGCCAGTATTACCTTGATCCCAAAACAAGACAAAGACCCCACCGAAAAGGAGAATTACAGACCAATATCCTTGATGAACAGGGGTGCAAAAATTCTCACCAAAATACTAGCCAATAGAATCCAGCAGTACATTAAAAGGATTATTCACCACTACCAAGTGGGATTTATTCCTGGGCTGCAAGGTTGGTTCAACATCTGCAAATCAATCAATGTGATAAAATACATTAATAAAAGAAAGAACAAGAACCATATGATACTCTCAACAGATGCTGAAAAAGCATTTGACAAAGTACAGCATCCTTTCTTGATCAAAACTCTTCAAAGTGTAGGGATAGAGGGTACATACCTCAAGCTCATCAAAGCCATCTATGAAAACCCACAGTGAATATCATTCTCAATGGGGAAAAAAATGAGAGCTTTTCATCTAAGGTCAGGAACACAGAAGGGATGTCCACTATCACCAGTGCTATTCACCATAATACTAGAAGTCCTAGCCTCGGCAATCAGACAACACAAAGAAACAAAAGGCTTTCGAATTGGCAAAGAAGTAGTCAAACTCTCACTCTTTGCAGATGATATGATACTTTATGTAGAAAACTGAAAAGACTCCAGTCCAAAACTGCTAGAACTCATACAGGAATTCAGTAAAGTGTCAGAATATAAAATCAATGCGCAGAAATCAGTTGCATTTCTGTACACCAACAGCAAGGCAGAAGAAAGAGAAATTAAAGAGTTGATCCCATTTACAATCATTCCCAAAACCATAAGATACCTAAGAATAAACCTAACCAAAGAAGCAAAGAATCTGTACTCAGAAAACTATAAAGTACTCGTGAAAGAAATTGAGGTAGACACAAAGAAATGGAAAAACATTCCCTGCTCATGGATTGGAAGAACAAATATTGTGAAAATGTCTATGCTACCTAAAGCAATCTACACACTTAATGCAGTACCATCAATTTTTTTCAAAGAAATGGAACAAATAATCCTAAAATTTATATGGAACCAGAAAAGACCCCAAATAGCCAGAGAAATGTTGAAAAAGAAAGTCAACATTGGTATCACAATTCCAGACATCAAGCTCTATTACAAAGCTGTCATCATCAAGACAGTATGGTACTGGCACAAAAACAGACACGTAGATAAATGGAACAGAATAGAGAGCCCAGAAATAGACCCTCAACTCTATGGCCAACTAATCTTCGACAAAGCAGGAAAGAATGTCCAATGGAAAAAAGACAGTCTCTTCAACAAATGGTATTGGGAAAGTTGGACAGCCACATGCAGAAAAATGAAACTGGACCATTTCTTACACCACACACAAAAATAGACTCAAAGGGGATGAAAGACCTCAGTGTGAGACAGGAATCCATCCAAATCCTTGAGGAGAACACAGGCAGCAACCTCTTCAACATCAGCCACAGCAACTTCTTCCCAGAAACATCACCTAGGGCAAGGGAAGCAAGGGCAAAAATGAACTATTGGGACTTCATCAAGATCAAAAGCTTTTGCACAGCAAAGGAAATAGTCAACAAAACCAAAAGACAGCTGACAGAATGGGAGAAGATGTTCACAAATGACGTATCAGATAAAGGGCTAGTATCCAAAATCTGTAAAGAACTTATCAAACTCAACACCCAAAGAACAAATAATCTAATCAAGAAATGGGCAGAAGACATGAACAGGCATTTCTGCAAAGAAGACATCCAGATGGCCAAGAGACACATGCAAAAAGTTGAAAATAGAGCTACCCTATGACCCAGCAATTACACTATTGGGTATTTACCCTAAAGATACAAATGGAGGGATCCAAAGGGGCACGTGTACTCAAATGCTTATAGCAGCAGTGTCCACAATAGCTAAACTCTGAAAGAACCTAGATGTCCCTCAACAGATGAATGGATAAAGAGGAGGTAGTATAGGTATACAATGGAATACTATGCAGTCATCAAAAGAAATGAAATCTTGCCATTTGCAACAATGTGGATGGAACTAGAGAGTATCATGCTGAGCGAAATAAGTCAATCAGAGAAAGACAATTATATGATTTCTCTGACATGAGGAATTTGAGAAGGTGGTGTTTGGGGGATAGGGAAGAAAAAATGAAACAAGATGGGATCGGGTGGGAGACAAACCATAAGAGACTATTAAGCTCACAAAACAAACTGAGGGTTGCTGGGGTGGGGGGTAGTAGGGGAAGGGTGGTTGGGTTATGGGCATTGGGAAGGGTGTGTGCTATGGTGAGTGCTGTGAAATATGTAAGCCTGATGATTCACAGACATATACCCCTGGGGCAAATAATACATTATATGTTAATAAAAATGAAAAAAATACTACAGGGGGAAAAACAGTGTTAGAAGAGTTGGGCATATTCAGGCAAAAACAAAAAACAAAAATCTCAACCTAAATGCTCCACCTTAAAAACGAAATCAAAACCTAAATGTAAATTTTTTTTTTAATTTTAAAATTTTTTATTTTTTATAATAAAACTTGTTTTTTTTAGAAGAAAGTATAGAAGAAAAATCTTTGACTTGAGATTAAGCAAAAAGGTTTTGGACATAAACGAAAACAGTTGATAAATTGGACTTTATCAAAAGTATAATCTCGTGCTCTATATATTAGTTTGCTAGGACTGCCATAACAAAATACCACAGACTGGGTGGTTTAAACAGTTGAAAGTTTATTTTCTCACAGTTCTGGAGGCTGGAAGTTCAAGATCAATGTGTTGGTAGAGTTGGTTACTCCTGAAGCTCTTTCCATGAATTGCCGGTGGCTCCTGTCTTGCTGTGTTCTCACATGGCCTTTTCTCTGTGTGTGCACATCTGTGGATCCCTTCCTTTTCTTTTTTTCTTTTTTTTTTTTTTTAAAGATTTTTTTTTTATTTATCAGAGAGAGAGGGGGAGAGAGCGAGCACAGGCAGACAGAATGGCAGGCAGAGGTAGAGGGAGAAGCAGGCTCCCTGCTGAGCAAGGAGCCCGATGCGGGACTCGATCCCAGGACGCTGGGATCATGACCTGAGCCGAAGGCAGCTGCTTAACCAACTGAGCCACCCAGGCGTCCCAATCCCTTCCTTTTCTTACAAGAACACTAGCCCTACTGGCTTAGAGGCCCCCCCGCCCGTTTTGTTTCATTTAACCTTAATTACCTCTTTAAAAAGCCTGTCTCCAAATACAGTTACATTCTAAGGTACTGGGGGCATTAAATGAATTTTATGAATGAGTGCACACAATTCAGCCCATAACACTCTGGGAATGACACTATTAAGAGAATGAAAAGACAAGCTATAGGCTGGAGAAAAAATACATTTGCAAAAAAATAAATTTGCAAAAATAAATTTGCAGATTTGCAAATTGATAAAGAACTTGGATCTGGAATATATAAAGAACTCTCAAAACTCAACAGTGAGAAAATAAATATCTCAATTAAAACATAGAAAAAAGACCAAAACTCATTTCACCAAACAATAGCAAATGAGCATATGAATAGATGTTTGACATCACTAGCCATTAGGGAAATGCAAAATGCCACGAGATACTATTATACACGTGTTAGAATGGCCCAAATGGAAAGTACGATACCAGTTACTGGCAAGGATGCAGAACAGCTGGGACTGTCAGACATTGCTGCTGGGCTTGGGCAGTGGTACAGCTACTGTAGAAGGAATGATAGTTTTTTTACAAAGTTAAACATATGCCTGTCATAAGACCCAGTTTCACTCCTGGGTATTTTTGTAACCTGGACTCAGATGTTCATAGCAACTTGATTCATGTTTGCCAATAACTAAAAGCAGCTAGTATGTCCTTCTACTGGTAGTGGATAAACAGTGGTATATCCATACAATGGAATACTACTCTTCAACCATGAGAAGGAATACACTGATGGTAAATGCAGCCACCTGCTGAAAGATGATAGTCTCAAAAAGTTATATAATGAATGATTTCATTTATATGAACTTCTTGAAAAGACAAAACTATAGTGGCAAAGATCTAGTCAGTGGTTGCCGGGGTAGTTAAGCTAAGGCAAGGATGTAACTTCCAAGGGAGTTTTTGCAGTAATGAAACTTTTCTGCTTCTGGCTGGTGATGGTGGTTACCCAAATCTATACATGTGTTAAAACTACCAGAACTTTATTTTTTTAAAGTTGATTTTTTTTAAAGATTTTATTTATTTATTTGACAGACAGAGATCACAAGTAGGCAGAAAGGCAGGCAGAGAGAGAGGAAGGGAAGCAGGCTCCCTGCTGAGCAAAGGGCCTGACGCGGGGCTCGATCCCAGGACCCCGGGATCATGACCTGAGTAGAAGGCAGAGGCATTAACCCACTGAGCCACCCAGGGGCCCCTAAAGTTGATTTTTTTCCAGTTGTAGGCTAAATAAATCCTGGGGTTGTAATGTATAGCTTGGCGACTCCAATTATAACAACACTATATTGTATATTTGAAAGATGATGAGAGAATAGATCTTAAAAGTTCTCATCACAATGAAAAAGAATTTTTAAGCATGTGTGGTCATAGATGTTACCTAAACTTATTATGGTCATCATTTTGCAGTATATACATATATCAAATTATGTTGTACACCTAAAACTAATAAATTTTAAGCACAGTTATATCTCAAATAAAATGAAAACTCGCCAATTTAAATATTTTATTGCATACACAAACTTCCGTTCTTCAGCTGTACTAGCCATATTTCAGTTGCTAGATAGCTTCATGTGGCATGGGGCTACTCTGTTGTACAGTGCGGATATAAAACAGGTCCATCAGTGCAGAAAGTTCTCTTGGACAATGCTGTTTCAAAGTGGAGGTCAGCCAGTTTTTTCTCTAAAGAGCCACATACTAAATACAGGTACTACATATGGTCTCCATCTCCATCCAAGTAAATACTTAGAGGTATTGCATTTGGTCTCCATCTCAGCTACTCAGCCATTGTATTATGAAAACAGCCATAAACTGTACTTCAGCAAATGAACATAGCTGTGTTCCAGCAAAGCTTTATAAAAAACATCTATCTCAAATTAAAAAACCAGACTCTTAACTATAGAAAACAAAGAGATGATTACCAGAGGGGAGGTGTGGGGCGGGGATGGGTGAAGGGAATTAAGAGTATATTTATCAGTGAAAAGCACTGAATGATGTATAGAAGTGTCAGGTCACTGTGTTGTACACCACCTGAAACTGATGTTAATACTGTATTAACTATACTGGAATTTAAGAAAATGGACATGTTTGCTGACCCCTATTTTAGAGAATCTGGCCTATATCTTTTTCGTGTCAGCTCAGGGTTTACTGGCAGAGTGGCTTTATCATCCAAATTAAATAAAAATTTAATTTTAGGAATGAGAATGAGTAGGCACTGTTAAGAATTCCATTAGGACAGTAGGCATAAACTAGAAATGTCCCGAGCAAATGAGGGACAGAGGTCACTGGATCAGTCTTCCTGTATATTTAGTTGCCCTTGTGGTAGGCTCCCACCCAGTTCAAGTAACTGTGGAAAAGCAATCCAGACTATTCCTTCAGCAGGGGCTGCGGGTTAGCCATTTCCCTCTGAAAGGGAGTATTTATATGGGAGGCACCCTGAGGCTTGGCCCATCATATACACTCAAAATAGCCTGTGTTTTCTGTTCCTGTGCCTTTGCTTATGCTTTTCTTTCTTTCCTCTTTCCCATTGCTCTTCTATGTTTTAATCCAGTCCGTCTTGCAAACATTTGCTTAAATGGTAATCTCCTTCATAAAGCCATCCCTGTATCACTCTTTTCGGATTTAGAAGTTGGTATTTGTATTTTATAAACCTCAAAAGGCATAGTGCCTTACACCAGGTCCCCAAACCTGACTGAACATTAGAAACACATCAGTAGCTTTAAATACAGATACATGGTTCCTGTCTTAAATCTGTTGGTTGAAAATCAGTGGTGGTGTTTTTTGTTACTCTTTTGTTTTTAAACTTCTAATGTGATTCTTATATAACTAACCAGCTGGTTTAGTATTTGGAATCTGTTAATTTAGACTTAGATGATTTGATATAAACACTGACTTTCAGAATTAGGAACATTAGAAATAGTCTTTTTTCACTTTCTTGTTTTTAAGTTGGGGGGAAGGAATTGGGAAGAAGACAGAAGGGAAATTACTTGCTGAGCTCCTACTGCTAGTTACTGGCTGAGCTGGGACTAAACTTTGTGTATCTTCACTTCCATTTCTGAACCTTTCTTCATATTAATGTTGCACAGACCCTTCTAAGTAGTAAGCTTTGAGTATGTGAGGGTGTTTGGTACATAATTGATAGATTATTTTATTGGTAGTGACTGTCTTTAACTCACTTTATTTTGTATGGTAGCACAGTTTTTGCCTTCTTTTTTTTTTTTTAAGATTTTATTTATTTATTTGACAGAGATCACAAGTAGACAGAGAGGCAGGCGGAGAGAGAGAGAAAGAAGCAGACTCCCCGCTGAGCAGAGAGCCCGATGCGGGGCTCGATCCCAGGACTATGAGAGCATGACCTGAGCTGAAGGCAGCGGCTTAATCCACTGAGCCACCCAGGCGCCCTGAGTTTTTGCCTTTTAATAATTGCTCCTTGATGATGTATTTACTCCCACTTTCACATTCAAGAAATACTTCACTGATAGTTCGAGATAATGCAGTAGTCAGCATGAAATCATCTTGGAAAGATTCTTTCCCAAATGAGTTCTAATATGAATGGCTTCTACAGGGTTGACTGAACCGAACTGACTTCTTAGCTTTGAATCATAATGGTTTGCAAGAGCCCCTCTGAACTGAGACCAGTTCTAGATGTGCAGGACTTTCTTACCCAGGCCCACTCCCATTTGGGAAAGGTTACCCAGGATCTGTGGAAGTGTGTGGATGTGCGATGCCTTAGCCAGAGTAGCAATAGGGAAAAGGCTTGTGGGAAGTGATAATAACCTGAGTTGTGCTTTAAAGGATTAGCTGGGAGTTAGGCCCAGGAAAGAGTTAGTATGTTCGTCTGGGCAGTATGTTCCAGAGAGCAAACGTGTGGATAGTTTTAGGAAATGGCAACTTGTTTAGTTTGGGTGTAGCATAAAGTGCAAATTAAGAAGTGACTGGAAAGACAGACTGGGGCAAGATAGTGAAAAGTTTTATTGTTGAAATGCTGTATTTTTCAACTAGACAACCACATGCAAAAGAATAAAATTGGAGTCCTCTGGACACTATATAAAAATTCACTCAAAATGGATCATGAACCTAAAAGAAAGAGCTAAAATTATAGAATACTTAGAAGAAAACAGGACAAAAATCTTTGTGACCTTGGGTTAGGCATTGGTTTCTTAGCTGTAATACAACGAGCAAAGTGACACAAAATAAGACAGATAGGACTTGATTAAAATTAAAAACTTTTGTGCTTCAAAGAATACCATCAAGGAAAGAGGACAGTCCCTAGGATGGGATTAGATATTTGCAAATCATGTAACTGATAAGAGACATGTCAGGATCTATAAAGAATTCTTCTAAGTCATTGATAACACAAAAATGAACAAAGAGGTGAATATGACATTTTTCCAAAGAAAATATTCAGATGGCCAATGAGCAGATGAAAAGATGCTCAACATCATTAGTCATTAGTGAAGTGCAGGTCAGACCACAGTGAGAGATACCACTTCACATCCACTAGTGTAGCTAAAATAAAAACCATAACAGCAAACATGGGCAAGGATGCAAAGAAATTGGAACCCTCCTATATTGGTGGTAATAATATCAAATGGTGCAGCCACTTTGGAGAAAAATTTGACAGTTCTTCAAAAGCCAAACGTAGAGTTACCATGTGATTTGGTGGTTCTGCTCTTAGGTCTGTCTGTACCCAAGAGAATTAAAAATAAAAATGAGTACACTAGGGGCTCCTAGGTGGCTCAGTCAGTTAAGTGTCTGCCTTTGGCTCAGATCATGATCCCAGGACCCGGGGATCAAGCCCCACAACGGTGCTTCAGGCTGCCTGCTTCTCCCTCTTCCTGCCCCTACCTCCCCACCGCTACCCCACTCATGCTTGCGCTGTCTCTCAAATAAAATCTTTTTTTAAAAGATGTGCACACCAGTGTTCATAGAAGCATTATTCAAAATAGCTAAAAAATGGGGAAAAAACTAAATATCTTTCAGCTGAAAATGGATAAGGAGAATATGGTATTTCCATACAATTGATTATTATTATTCAGAAACAAAAGGAGTCGAGTACTGATACATGCTACAGTGTGGATGAACCCAAAAATGTTATGCTGGGTGAAAGAAGCCATGCACAGAGGACCACATTTTGTATGATCCTGTTTATATGAAATATCCATAATAGCCATATCCGTAGAAGGAGAAAGCAGACCAATAGTTCTCAGGGATTGGGAGGGGGTGGAGTAGGGAGTGACTGCTGAGTGATCTGGGCTTTCTTTTGGGGTGATGAAATGTCCCAAAGGTAGTAGTGATGGTTACGTAACTGTGAATATGGTAAAACACTGAATTGTATGCATTGAAAGGGTGAATTTTATGGTATGTGAATTATATCTCAATAAAAATCTATTATGAAAAGTGCTATGTATTTAGTGAAAAATTTAAATTGTCTGACAAGGAATTTGAATTTTGTCTTTAAAGCAATGATGTATATTCCTGAAGAGTTTTCAACTTAAGAATGACATGATCTGAATATCATTTTCAGAGCAAGTCAAGAACGATGGTCAAACCAGTGAGGTGGCAGAAGGCTCAGAGGTCTAGATGCTTAGAATATATATCCTTCGTTTTCTGCCCTGAGCATATCTGAGAATTTTATGTTATTGATATTGAATTAAAGATTTTTAACTTTAGAGGCACCTGGTGACACAGTCAGTGAAGCGTCTGACTCGTGTTTTCAGCTGAGGTTCTGATCTCAGGGTTGTGAGATCAAGCACCGTGTTGGGATGTGTGCTTGCACGGAGTCTGCTTAAGACTTTCTCTCCCTGTGTGCTTTCTACGCTGCCTGTGCACGCTCTCTCTCAAATAAATCTTAATAAATCTTAAAGTTTTTTAAACTTTATACATGGCAGTATTTTACATTATTTACCTTGGTCTCATTTTCTTACTAATAAATTGCCCTTGGTGATGGCTAAGAGAATAGTAGTTGCATGGTGAATCAGGTCAGTTAAGCCTGTGCCTTTGGCTCAGGTCTTGATCCTGGAGTCTTGGGATTGAGCTCTGCATCAGGCTCCTTGCTCAGCAGGGAGTCCGCTTCTCCCTCTGTCCCTTACCTCTCTCTCTCTCTCTCAAATAAATAAAATCATAAAAAACGAATAGTAGTTGCAGAGCATAGGAGACACTATTAATTTTTATGTTAATCTCAGTGAGTAATCTTGACCATTAAATTTAGAGACAGCAAAATATGGTTTAGCCAAAATACCAAGATTCTTATGAATCATAATGCTTTAAAGACTTTTGATTAGGGGGCTCCTGGGTAACTCAGTTAGTTATGCATCTGATTGTTGATTTTGGCTCAGGTCATGGTCTCTCAGGGTTATGAGATTGAGCCCTGGGTCAGACCCCACACTCAGCAGGGAGCATGGTGGAAATTCCCTCTCGCTCTCCCTCCTGCCACTTACCTACCTATCTCTCATTCTCTCTCTCTCTCTGAATAAATAAAAAGTAAAATCTTAAAAAAAAAAAAAAAAAAAAAAGTGGAGGCACCTGGGTGGCTCAGTGGGTTAAGCCTCTGCTTTTGGCTCAGGTCATGATCTCAGGGTCCTAGGATCGAGCCCCACATTGGGCTCTCTGCTCAGCAAGGAGCCTGCTTCCTCCTCTCTCTCTGCCTGCCTCTCTGCCTACTTGTGATCTCTGTCAAATAAATAAATAAATCTTTAAAAAAAAAATATATATATATATAAGACTTTTCATTAACAAACAAGGATTTTGATGCAGGAAAGCTCAGAAATTCAACTTGCTTGGGGTTTTTATTGTTTTTCTTCCCTTTTTATGAATTACCTTAATTCTGTCGAATAAGTTACATACTGGAAAATATTTCCAGGTAAAAAAGATTAGTAATTATTTTGGTTGTTTTGATTTTTTGTTCATTCTACAAAATTGTAAGTCTAAAAACTCTTGTTATCTTCAAGAAAATTCTGTACTAAAAAAAATTCTGGACTGATTTAAATTTTGAAAAATTATAGGTCAAGCCTGTAGTAGTAAATATGACATTAGTCTGATAAGTGCTATTGATAAGTTTCTTACTGTCACAGGTTTTCTGTTAAATATATGCTGGTGTTAACTATTAGTAAATCTATTTTTAGAAGAGTAGTACATTGTGTATAGTAGCCATTTTGGACACTTTGTGTAACTTGTGTTGTCTGTAGTGCCCTCTTGTGGTCAATTAGGAGCCAAATTTCAGCTAGAAAAATATCATCCTGACTTTCTTGGAGTTCGTATTATCTCAGCTCTTCTATAGTGGAATCAGCCATACTCTGAACTTCTTTTCAGTAAACAGAAAACAAAATCATGGCAAGATTTTTAAGTGGAGAATTGAGAATTGGGGAGAGTAGCATCTTATTTTATTTGGAGAAGTACTAAAAAGATGAGGGTTAGAAGACAGAGCATCTAGACCTAAAAGTTCATGCATGAAGTGTGAGGAGAGGCAAACAGTTATGATACTGTTTGAGGAGATTTGTGGATCATGTTTATGCGATATGCCTGAATATTTTACAGGTACACTCTGTCCCCCTTTTCACAAAATGCTCCCAGAATGATATTCTGATTTTATTTCTCTTTCATTGTGTGTGTGTGTATGTGTGTGTGTGTGTGTGTGTGTTCTTATCCTTGGGAGGGGAATGAACACTTACCTGGCACTATATTTGAAAAACATATCTTTCTTATTTATTTATTTATTTATATTTAAAGATTTTATTTATTTGGCATCAAATAAGAGAGAGAGGGAGCACAAGCAGGGGGTAGGCAGAGGGAGAAGCAGGCTTTCCACTGAGCAGGGAGCCTGATGCAGGGCTTGATCCCAGGACACCAGGATCATGACCTAGCTGAAGGCAGACACTTAAAGGACTGATCCACCCAGGTGCCCCTGAAATATGTATCTCATTTAATGGGGATTAAGTTTAATTTGAAATAACTTCAAATCTGTTTTGTACTGCCAGTAATAAGTTGGCCATGATAAGCATTCATTGGTTATGGGGATTTCTTTCAGAAGGAATGAATTTTCCCTGCCAATTTAATTTACATTTTTTAAAAAATTTGTATGGGGAGATCTTTTTTTAAAAAAAACATTTATTTAAGTAATCTCTGTACCCACTCTGGGGCTGGAATTCACAACCCCAAGATTTAAGAGTCACGTGTCCTTCTGACTGAGCCAGCCAGGCAACTTGATATGGTGGAGAACTTTTAATACCTTTATTCTTGGCGGCGCCTGGGTGGCTCAGCCTTAGCTGGTAAGCTGCTGCCTTCAGCTCAGGTCGTGATCCCAGGATCCTGGGATCAAGCCCTGCATTTGGTTCTCTGATCAGCAGGAAGCCTGCTTCTCCCTCTCCCTCTCCCCTGGCTTGTGTTTCCCTCTCTTGCTGTCTTTCTGTCAAATAAATAAATAAAATCTTTTTAAAAAATACCTTTGTTCTTCTTTGAGTTAAAAAGTTAAATTTTATGTTGCAACAGTGGTTCCGTTCCATATCTACCTTCCTAGATTGTTATCTGATGTTTTTAATGCTCCTGTATTCTTAGAAGGATTCCACTGTTAAAGCTGTTACCATTATTTGCGGGTGATTCACTGATCTTCACTAATCCTTTAATAAGAGTATTGTGGGGTGCCTGGCTGGCCCAATCAGTGGAGTGTGCAAGCAACTCTTGATCTTGGGGTTTTGAGTTCAAGCCCCATGTTGGGTGTAGGGATTACTTAAAAATAAAATTAAAAAAATATATATTGTGACTAAGAGTGATTCTGCCCACAGGATTGTATCTTTCTGTGCTCAGGGAATTGTATATACTGATCTTCATTGCTTGATATGAAAATCAAGTTTCAATTAGCAGTTTAAATATTATGTGACAGGTATATAACAGTTTGAAGCATTTTGGAGATTCTGATCCAACTGTAAAACATTTAAGTTGATAATGACTGCCATATTCAAACAAATTGAAAATTTGTTTGCTTACTTATACATAATTACAGTTGTAAATACCAACAATCAAATATTATGAATTGGTTTTTTTTTTTTTTAAGATTTTATTTATTTATTTGACAGAGAGAGATGACAAGCAGGCAGAGAGGCAGGCACAGAGAGAGGAGGAAGCAGGCTCCCTGCTGAGCAGAGAGCCCGATGCGGGGCTCGATCCCAGGACCCTGAGATCATGACCTGAGCTGAAGGCAGCGGCTTAACCCACTGAGCCACCCAGGCGCCCCTGAATTGGTTTTTTTTTTAAAAAGATTTTATTTATCTGTTAGAGAGCATACGCAGGTAAGAGAGTGGGGAGGGGCGGAGAGAGGAGGGGAAGCAGACTCCCACTGAGCAGGGAGACTGATGCAGGTCTCAATCCCAGGACGCTGGGTTCATGACCTGAGCTGAGGGCAGATACTTAACCGACTGAGACACCCAAGCGCCCCCACATTCTAAGATTTTTAAGTTTAAAAGTTTAAGTCTAGTTAATCAATTCAAAATTTTACCTCACCTTTGACTGCATGGCAGTAGAGTGTAATGCTTAAAAGCTCAGACTCTGAAGTCAGGCTTGTTGGATTGGAATCTTGCTGCTATCACTTACTAGCATTATGGCCTTGGCAAGTTTTTTAACTTCCCTGTGCTTCACTTTCCCCACCTGCAACATGGATATAGTAGTTGTACCTACCTCATAAAATTGTCGTGGGGGGAAATGAATTACTGTAAAACATTTAGAACAGTGCCTGGCACATACAGAAGTCTCTCTGTGTGTTGACTTATTATTACCATTATTAAATTTACAGTTGAATTAATGTTGACCTTCATTGTGAAGAATATACTGTCTATTTTATAATAGAAAACCATCTGCAGTTCTTGCTTTAAAAAAATGTTTCTGTGTAACTGAAAATAAACAGTAAACTAAAATTACATTTCATAAAGTTTTTTATGAAAGCTATTTTTAACAGTTATCTTTTCTTCTCTTTTAGGCACGGAATGTTAACACTGGTGAATTGGCAGCAATTAAAGTAATAAAATTGGAACCAGGTAAATTGAAATTTAATGTTTCTTATTGCCATAAGCATTGGATAACTTTAAAGCTGATTTAAATGATTGGTCAGCATTCTCTGATTGTTCTTAACATCTTCTGGAAAATAGACTGGGGTTTAGTCTTTCCTCCTCCTCTTCAAGACCTATTGACACATGGCCCAGTACTTCCTTGAGAGATAACTCTTAACTGGGGGAGGGAGGCGACCTTGTGAAAAGTCTTGATTCCTTCTGAACTCAATTGAGCTAACTTGTCACCAGTCACTAGTGTTGTTTTTCCAGATTAACCCTGTCCTGTGGTGAGGGCAGTGTGATGCACGGGAAAGAGTTGAACTGAGATTGGGGTGCTTGGAGCCCAGTGCTTTGTGTGTCCCACATTCTTGCTGGGTGAACTTGGTCCAGTAACTTTTCAGAGCCTCAGTTTTCTCAGTAGACCTAGCCTTCAGATTTTATGGTTCATTAATATGGTATTGTAGTTACCTTCCAACTTAAGCAGCTTATTGTAGAGCCTCTAGGATGACTCTTTTTTTCCGTGCTTCACCTACATTTTCTTTCTTTGTCTTTCTTTCTTTCTTTTCTTTCTTTCTTTCTTTTTTTAATGATTTTATTTATTTATTTGACAGAGAGAGACATACAGAAGAGAGGGAACACAAGCGGGGGAGTGGGAGAGAGAGAAGCAGGCTTCCTGCTGAGCAGGGAGTCCGACATGGGGCTCAGTCCTAGCACCCTGGGATCATGACCTGAGCCAAAGGCAGATGCTTAACCGACTGAGCCACCAAGGCGCCCCATCACCTATATTTTCTCTCTGGAATCCCTCACCCCTTGCAATGTCTTTCTGAGTAACTACCATAGTCTTGTTTACTCTCTCTTAAAAGTCCTTTCTCTCTTTCTGGCCACAAGCAAGTGGTTGTGCTAGTGCCTAGACTGAGTTCCACAGTGGTGGTAGTACCTTTCTGGTGGCTTCCTCTGTTCCAAACTGATGATACACGGATTTGGTAAAACAGGTTTTATCCTTGGTGTGAGCAGAAACGCATTCCATAGTTTGTTTTTGTGTTTGTATTTAAAGGTGGGCAGTTTTTTCTGAAAAGTCCAGACAGTAAAATATTTTAGGCTTTGTGGGCCACATGTGGTCTCTGCATACAGTTTTTCCTCTTCCCTCCCCATCTCTCTCCTTTTTCTCTCTAAAATTAAAAAAAAAAAAAGAATTCTTAGCTGAGAAACCATTCTTAGCAAACCAGGCCACCTACAGCTGTGTTCGCCCGCCCCTGGCTTACATCATCAGTAGACTTTTTAGAAGTGCCATTAAGATGAAATTTAAGGATTTGTTGACAGACTATGATCAGATCACACTGAGATATAATGAATAGAAAAAATACTTTCTCAGTTATACATATTTACAGATTTTTTATAGTACAGTTAACACTTTAACTTACAAGACGGGTTTTTCTTTGAATCTCCTATGTTTTAAGGGATATTTGAAGTTGTTGAAATCTGAGGTTTAAAAAAAAGGGAAGATTTGGGGGTTTTATTTAAATTCAGTTAATTAACATATAATGTATTATTAGTTTTAGAGATAGAGGTCAGTGATTCATCAGTCTTATATAATACCCAGTGCTGATTATATCACATGCCCTCCTTTAATGTCCAGCACACAGTTACTACCCCCTGTCAACCAGCAAACCTCAGTTTGTTTCCTACGATTAAGAGTCTTATGGTTTGTCTCACTCTCTGATTTCATCTTGTTTTATTTTCTCCTCTCTTCCCTCATGATCCTCTTTTTTTTTTTTTAAAGATTTTATTTATTTATTTGACAGAGAGAGATCACAAGTAGGCAGAGAGAGAGAGGAGGAAGCAGGCTCCCTGCCGAGCAGAGAGCCCGATGCGGGACTCAATCCCAGGACCCTGAGATCATGACCTAAGCTGAAGGCAGAGGCTTTACCCACTGAGCCACCCAGGCACCCAATCCTCTGTTTTATTTCTTAAATTCTGTGTGAGTGAGATCATAAAATTGTCTTTCTCCAATTGACTTATTTTGCTTAGCATAATACCCTCTAGTTCTATCCACATTGTCACAAATGGCAAGATTTCATTTTTTGATGGCTGCATAGTATTCCATTGTATATCTATACCACCTCTTCTTTGTCCATTCATCTGTTGATGGACATCTGGGCTCTTTCCATAGTTTAGCTATTGTGGACATCACTGCTATAAACATTCAGGTGCAGGTGCCCCTTTTGATCACTACTTTTGTATCTTTGGGGTAAATACCCAGTAGTGCAATTGCTGGGTCGTAGGGTAGCTCTATCTTCAACTTTTTGAGGAACCTCCATGCTGTTTTCCAGAGTGGTTGCACCAGCTTGCATTCCCACCAACAGTGTAGGAGTGTTCCCCTTTCTCTGCATCCTCGCCAACATCTGTTGTTTCCTGATTTGTTCATTTTAGCAATTCTGTCTCCCTGTGGTTTTGATTTGTATTTCCCTGATGCTGAATGATGTTGAGCATGTGTTCATGTGTCTCTTGGCCATTTGTATGTGAAGTTGGTGAAATCTGAGGTTTTTAAAAAAAAAAAAATACGATTTGGCATTTGAAGTAGGGCCTTCATTTGTAATCTTTAAGAAGTGGCTATGTTATTTGATGAAATTGTCTCTAACTAGAAGTAGTTTATACATACACCATTCCTTCAAGTCAGTTTGGTGCCTTCTCCTTCACGTCTTCCCTGCCCCTGGTCTGAGTAAGAGGGCTCCCCTGCAGGAACAGCTCCCTTGTAGCACGTACCACAGCTGTATTATCATTTTAGAATTGCCTTTCTTTGTTTCTAGGCTTTCAGCAAGTTTGTGTCCATAGCACTGAACTTTGTTCTGGTGTATAGTATTCATTCAGCACATCTTAATGTTTCCTTTAAAAAATTAGGAACTTGAAAAATCTTCCTGTTCATCGAGTCATTTGTTTTCTGATTAATGCAGAGTTTGTGTTGTTATGTTGTTAATCTTGAAACTCTCATGCATTTATTGATTATTGTTATAAAAGTAAAAATACAATTGAAACAAGAAGAAAAATCATGTTCTACCATCAGAGATAACAAGGGTATTATTCAATATATGCTATGAGATATATCCTTAAATTTAGTTAACATTGGATTCCCTGCTTAACTCTTCATCGAAGCCACCTGAATTTTAGCATTTAATTTCTTTGTTTTAATGTCACATATCACTTGTTGGTAAGCTTGGAGTATACAGCCTGGTGGTAAAGAGCATGAGTCTGAAGCTCTGATACTTTGATTATAGTCCTGGGTTGACCACATCGTTTAACCTGTCTGATTCTCTCAAGTGGAAGTAATAATAGTAGCTTCCTCTTAAAGGTTATCATAGGGATTAAATGAGCTAATATAGCTAAAGCCCTTAAAATAGTGCCTGGAACAGAGTACTATAGTCAGTAACTTACTACTAACAGTATTATAGTTTTCAAACTATGGCCAACCTTGTTTGATCTACACTTACTACCCTCCTTCCCCCACTTGTAATTTTGAATCCGATCCCAAATATCTTATCATTTCAGCCCTTAATCTTCCAGCATGTATGGCTTAAAGATAACAATTCAAAGTATAACCATGAGCAGGAACTCTTACAAGAGCATAAACTGGTACATCTACTTTGGAAAAACAGTTTGGCCTTTACTTAAAAAGTTAAAACACTAATTTGCCATAGTGACCCAGCAGTTCCACTCTTGTGCATTTGCACACACGGCTTTCGTACACCAGTTCGTGGTCGCATTATTCATGATAGTCTGGCGTTGGAAACAATTGCCTGTCAACTGGTAAACGAAAAGACAAAACATGTTCTCACAGTGGAATATTTTATTCAGCAATGAAAAGAAACAAACTGCTGATGGATGCAGTGACCTAAATGAACCTAAAAATGTGCTATGTGAAGGAGCCAGACACGAGAGACTGTATACTGTGTGATTGTATTTATGTGAAATGTTCAGAAGACGCAAATCTGTAGTCAGAAAGTGGATTAGAGGACTGGTGTGGGAGAATGTAGTGATTAACAGTTAATGGACATGTGGGATCTTACTGGGGTAATATTCTATAACTGGTTTACAGTGATGCTGGCACAACTTGATAAATTACAGAAAAAAAACCCTGTTGAATTGTACACTCAATCTGGATGAATTATGTGATTTTAAAATACGCTGTAACAAATGATAAAAATACATACCACGTTCCATTGTTCTCTCTCAACAATATTAATATAGCTTCCTAGCAACAAGTAAGTTCCACATACTGCAGTTAGTTGATGTGTCTCAAATTTCTTTTATGTTTGTAGGTTCCTTCTTTTTATCCTCTTTTTTGTTTATCTCTCTTCTTTTCCTTGAAGTTTTTTGTTGAGGAAACTTGGTTCTTTGTTGTGTAGAATTATTCTGTTGGTTTGGATTTTGCTAATTGCCTCCTTGTGGTGTTCTGTGTTCTTCTCTGAATTGGTAGTTAGCCTCAGAGGATTGATAAGATTCAGATTTGATTTGGAATGTGGTGAAGGGAGACAGCTTCATGATGGCCAGTCTACAACTTTTTGAAAAACAAAAACCAAATCTGAAATACTTTAAGTGTGATGTAATGAAGAATTTGCATCTAAAGTTTGTTATTTTGTTCCTTTTTCTTTTTTCTTTTCTTAACAACTGATACCTAATTTGAACCTAAAGCTAAATTAAAACTTATTCAGACATGAGGACAGATTCTTTGTTTAAATGTGAATTTAGTCTGCATATGTCACTGGAACTTCCAGTCTTACTCATGTGGCTTTATTTATTTATTTTAAGATTTTATTTTATTTTAAATGCTCTCTACACCCAGCCTGGGGCTCAAACCCACCACCCTGAGGTCAAGAGTTGCATGCTCCACCGACTGAGCCAGGCAGGTGCCCTCACGTGGTTTTAATTTCTATTTGGTTTTCCCAGTCATCCTTTAATTAACCAACAGACTATAATTTTTTAAATTTTTATTTGAATTCCAGTCAGTTAACATATAGTATAATATTAGTTTGTAACATTTTAAAACTTAAATAGCAAAGATTATGTTTGGTCATTATAATAAAAGTAAGAAAAATACAATTAAACAAAAAGGAAACTAAATATCATCATTCTACCAGCTATATGAACACTGTCAACTTCTGGTGATTTTTCTCCAGATTTTCTTGTATGTTTATATACATACATCCATATGTACATATACATATGGGGACACACACAATTATGTAGACCGTAAAGGGCTGGTTGGAGTTCAGAGATTGGCAAGGATACATACTACTGAGATCAGCTTAATTTGCTTGCCTATCACTGAGCCAGGGAACAAGCACTGCAAAGAATAAATAAGGATGCGCTTGAGTGGGCAGGGCTCCAAGGGTATCCCCAGGCCCTCACAGAGGTGGTCCAAACTGGTGGTTCGTGCAGTGAGTAATTTGTCAGCCACAAAACCTGGTTTTTAGGTAAAAGAAAAACACTTACGAGTTCAATTGCTAGAATTCTTATACTTTGTGGAACGGGTAGTGTTCTAGCCTTTTGTAGGCTGCCCATTCTAGTTTCTGGAGAAAATGGAGAAAAGCTTTCATTATTTGTAAGATAAAATCAAAACAATCTCATGACAAACCAGTTGGTCCTTTTTTAAAATTTTAATTTCAGTGTATAACATACAGAGTTATACTAATTTCCGGTGTACAATATAGTGATTCAAAAATTCTGTACATTACCCTCTGCTTATCATGATATGCCTATTCTTCTCTTAATCCCCTTAACCTATTTCATGGCATCTTCCACCCATGCCACTTGTAGCCATCAGTTTGTTTTCTATAGGTGAGAGTGCTTTTTGGTTTGTCTCTTTTTTTCTTTGATTGTTTCAGATCTTTTTCTGTTTGATCTAGATCTTCAGTATGTATCTAGTCTCAGAATTAAGTCTGTATCATCTAAGTAGCATGGATAGGCTCTGAAATGCTGGCAGGGAAAACACAACTGTCGTACTTGGTTTGTTTTCTCTTTTCTGTGTCGGAGGACTTACAGGGAGAATTTGACAGCATAATTCAAGTGGGCCCAGAAATCTAGGAAATGATGATGTGCAGAACTTGATTTAACAGGAATTTACTTTCTTATTAGTGTTTTTTTCAGATGGTGGAATTTTTTTCCTGAAATTCACATATCCACATAACAATAACAATAATGGTGATAAAAGTCACAGAAGTCACTTTTTGAACATTTGCTTAGGGCTGCATGTCAGACTCCATATTCTTCATATGCATCGTCTCAGTCCTCACAGTAACACCTTGCAATAGGTAAGGTATTATCCTCCCCATCCCACAGATGTAGAATAGAGGCACGGAAAGATTAAATAATTTGCCTTAGGGCTATGCAACTGTGGCGCAAATTCAAATCCAGGTTTATGTTTTTTCTAGAGCCTATGCTGTTATGTGTATTGCCTTACAGATGCTTCATGGGATGTTTAGAATAATTCCTGGTTCTCCAGCAATGCTCTCTGAATGTTTGCCTCTCTACTGTAGAACCCATATTCATTTATTTTTAATTTTTAATTAAATTTAAGTTTTTGCATTTTTAAGGTAATTGTAGACTTTAGAGAAAAGTTGAAAGAATAGTACAAAGAATTTCAGTATTTCACCCAGATTTCTCAGTACTTGATTTATTATGTTTGCTTTATTTTTTCCTACACTAAAAGATACCATCTTCCCCTGGATACTTTAGTGTGTATTTCCTTTAACAATAAAATGTCATTGTTTTACTTAACAGTACTGTGATCAAAGTCTGGAAATTAATGCTGATGGCGATGTTATTATTTAACCCACAGACCTTACTCAGATTTTGTCAGTTGCTCCAATAATACCCTTTAAAGGCAAAAGAAAATCCAAGATCATGCGTTGCATTTAGTTGCCAAATCTCTTGAGTTTCCTTTAATCTGAATGAGTTCTTGAGCCTTTGTTTTGGTTTCTAGGTGTAGTTCTTGCTGCTGAAGCATCCTTCTTATTAGGCTGCCTTAAGGGATGGATATACCATGTATGTGCACACGTAAATACACATTTACCCACACCTCCCCTGCGCCTCTACCCATATCACTGTCTAAAACCAATACTAGTCTAACAACACAGGGTTCATTCTCTCTTTTTCATATTTGTAACTCTCTTCTCTAATAGGGAAGAGCTTACTTTCCATTAGCCACAATATACTGGCTAGTTCTTTGCTTTATCTTGAATACAAAAGTAATTTCAGAATTGTTAATCCATGCCTCTGTGAGAAATCAGCTACTCATTGTTTAGAGTTCTGTTTATCTTTAGAACATACACTGTTCTAAGGCCTGGTTCCCCACTTCCCTTACCCTCTCAAAAGTGTTTGTTATTTATTTGCTATCTCTATGGTGTATTAGTTTCCTAGGGCAACCATAACAAAATACCACAGACTGGGTGGCTTAAAGCAATAGATATTTATTCTTTCACAGTTCTGGGAGGTTGGAAGTTGGAAATCAGATGTCACTAGAGTTGGTTCTTTCTCAGAGCTTGAGGGAGGATATGTTCCATGCATCTCCTCCAGCTTCTGGGGATGGCCTGTAGTGCTTGGCATTCCTTGGTTTGTAGAAGGCTCCAATCTCTGCCTTCATCATCACACAGTGTGCTTCCTGTGTCCAAATTTCCCCCTTATGTAAGGACACCTAAAGGCCTCATCTTGACTTGATGACTACAAAGACCTTATTTCCAAGTAGGGTCACATTCACAAGTACTGGAGGTTAAGACTTCATCATATCTTTTGGGGGGACACAGTTCAACCCATGACATGTGGCAAGTTCATTTGTGTCTGAATTCATTTTGGGGATGCCTCCCTCATCTTTGATTTTATTTTTGTTTAGAGTGTTTTTAAAGTATATGAAACTTAGACATGATTCAAAAAGGCAGAACTATACAAAAAAGTATATTTAGGGAAGTACTCTACCGTGTCTTTTTTTTTACCCTATTCTAACCACTGTCTTTGGTCTCAGGTTTTCCTTTCCATGTTTTCTTGTTGTAATGTTTCTGTTTTTCTTTCACGAAAGGTAGTATACTATAGGTACCTCTTTGAATTTTGTTCTTTTCACTTAACAGCATGTCTGAGAAATCACTCCACACCAGTTGCTAGAGATCTTTCTCATTCTGCATAGTGCTCCATCATATATACATACCATAGTTAATTCAGTCCCTGTCCTATGTGGGAGCATTTAGGTTGGTTCCAGTATGTTGCATTTACAAATAACGCTGCTTGTAAAATTTATGTCCCCTATATTGATAAATGCTACAGGGAGGCACCTCAGAAACATGCTCTAATGTAAGAAGCCACACATAATAGGTCTCACTTTATATGATTCCATTTATATGAAATATACAGACTAAGTGAAACCATAGAGCCAGAAAGCAGATTTGTGGTTGCTGGGGAAGAGGGAGGGAATAGGAAGTAACTGCTTAAGGGTATAGGGTCTCCTTCAGGGCTGATAAAAATGTTCTAGAATTAGAGGTGATGGGGGCACAGCGTGGTGAATGTACTAAATGCCACTGAATTGTACAATTTGTTATATGGATTTTACCTCAAAAATTTGTATTATCCATATAATTAAAATAGGATGTTGGTGCTTTGACATTTCAGCCCATGGAATGGGCAGTGCATCTTCAAATGCTTCCCTTTAGAAACCCTGAGGTTTATCATTTTAATGACAGTGTGTGTAAAGTATATTTTGTCTCCTCACACTTTCTTTTGGTTGCTTCATCAGACTTTAAAGTAATTTTCCTTACCTTTTCTCTTATTTTGTAGAAGTTTGGATTATGTTTTATTTTTCTCTAACACGGGAGAAAGCTGAAGTCTAATTATGCTAGAGCTTATAAATATCTGTGTGGGGAAATGGGGGTGTGGTCAGGGATGGGAGTGGGTCATAAAGAGTGGAAGCTAGAAGGATATTAAGGCCAGATTATCTACCATCTTCTGTGCTGTGCCAAAATGTCTGGAGCTGTGGGTCATAGAAGGTTATTAGGGAGAAGACTAATATTTATCCTATGTTTTAAAGATAACTGACAGTAATGTGGCAAATGTACTGAAATGTAAGTTAATACTGGAAATAGGGAGACCAGTTAAGAGTTATATGGAGAAGGGTGTTAGGGTTCGAGTTAACTGCAATAGAAAGAAAATCCAAAATAAAGTGACCTAAGTAAGGTAGACAATAATTTCTCTCCATGTAACAATTGTAAGGTGAGCACAGGTTGGTACTTCAGTGCTGTTCCATGAGCTTATTCAGGATGCGTGTTCCTTCCATTTTATGTCATCATCCAACAGTGCACACATTCATCTGCTGTTGTTAAGCTAGGTCATTGGTGTGTCCATCTTTAGCTGGTGGGAAGAGTCATTTTAAGGCAAGCAGCTTTTCTTTTAACAAGTAAAGTTGGAAGTCACCCACCAGTTCTGCTCATTTTCTATTGCTGGGAACTTGCTTTCATGGTCACGCAAATTCATGAGAGGGTGGGACATGTAGCCTGGCAGCTACATGTCCAAGAAGGAAAGAATGACTGTTGGAGGCAAAATAGCAGTCTACCCGAAGAGGCAGTTTGAGTGTCACGACGATTTGCACCAAGGTAGTTATAGTCGGGTGGGAATTAAGAGATATTTAGGAGGTAGGATGAAAAGAGAGTATATATTTCTATTCATTTGAGACATGTTGATTATGAGGTGTGTAGAGATTGTGTAGATATGTATGTACATTGTCAATTTGATCTAGAGATCTGGAGCTCAGAAGAGAGCTGCCCTGGCTGCAAGACCTGGCTGGAGGCATGGATTTCAAAATCATTGTTCAGGTAGTAGTTGTAGTTGGAGAGTTACCGAAAAGAAGGAAATGCAACTTTTTAGAACTAATAAGAAAAAAAGAACTGATAAGAGGCCTTGGATTAGGGCCTAAGAAAGATGTGGACCTTTTGCAAGAGTAATTTCAGTAGAGTCTTGGGGTGAAAAATAGATTGTAGTGGGTTGAGGAATGGATGCAAGTCATGAAAAGGAAACGAAGCTGAGACTATTCTTTGGAGAACTTTGGCTAGGAAAAGCAGTAGGGAGACAGGTTTAATAGGGGAGAAGGTTAAGGGTAAGTTTTTACATTGAAGTAAAGTTGGAGCATATGTGTAGGCTAAATGGAAAGGAGTGGTGGTAGAGATGAAGGTATCAAAGAAAATACAAATGATGAAACACAGTTCTGAGAGGGCCCGGAAGAGATGGATCTGGAGATGCCTCTTTTGCAAAGGAAGAGAGTAGCTCTTTGGGGATGACATCTTTGTAAAGGGCCTGGAGTGGGCACAAATATAAATTAGCTTTAAGGTTGAGGAGAGGGTAGTAAATGATCTCTACAGTGGATCTCCATTTTTTCAGATGGAGGAAGCTTGATCCTTAACTGAGAGTGAAGTAGAGGCAGGTGGATAGGATATCTGAAGAATAATGGAAATGACTTTTTATTTATTGTTGTTTTAGGATCCACTATAGGAAACAGAAGAAGAAATTGACTAGTTACCAGCAATGTGGGGCTGTTGTAGAGTGTTACATGCCTATCTGAAGTTAGAAATAAACCATTTTTTATTGTTCCCATTAACATAGCTATGTTACTGTTCAAGAACTATGATTAGAACATTACCTGAAAACATAAGGTCATCAATTTTCAGCTATTAAAAGTTTCTATCTTCTCTAGGTATTAGAGTTAAGGGGAAATTAGTGTTAAGGGAACTAGACAAGGTACTGCTCCCAGGTAGGTAAACTTGTCTCTTTTAAGAACTGCTCATTAGTGAAATTCCTGTCCCTGTCATGTTAATTATGTATCCATGCTACCTGTTCTCCAACGTCTGAGAGGATAACAAGCATATATTCATAATTTATTTTCAGCCTTACTCATAAAGTGGGTTAAAAAAAAAAATCTCAGTAATACTAAAACAAATGTTTAATGAGAGGTAGAAGTACTTTTAAAGAAAAGAGAAATGTCACTCCATAATCTCATCCTTTTGCATAGTCTTCTTGATTCCAAATGTGTCATGCAAACCAGTGACTCTTGATATTTAACATGAGATGCTGCTAACACAAATTTAATATTTATTGCAGTCTCATATACCAGTATAGAAGAAAGTCTAGTTTCCTTTTAAGACTATTGCTTCTAAGAAAGCATACGTTTCCTTGATGTTGATAAATGGAAATTGAAGTCCCAGAGGTCTTCACAATAAAATATTGGCCACACTTGTTATCTCTTGGCTTTTTGGTCGTTCCAGCAGATCTGAGGTGATATCTTGTGGTTTTGATTTTCATTTCCCTGATGATTAAGTAGCCAACAGGTACCTTTTCATGTACCTGTTGGCTGCTTCTATGTCTTCTTTGGAAAAAATGTCTCTTCAGTTTTTCTGCTTCTTTTTTCAGATTTTTTTTTTCTGTTAACTTCTGTGAGTTCTTTTTGATGTGAACACTTTATTGGTTATATGATTTGCACATACTTTCTCCCATTCCATAGATTACCTTTTTGTTGATTGTTTTCTTTGTTGTACAGAACATTTAGTTTTTTATCATAAGAAAGACAAGAGATAAATGTTAGTGAAGATGTGGAGAAAAGGGTACCCTTGTGCATTGTTGGTGGGAATATAAACTGGTGCAGTTACTATGGAAAACAGTTTAGAGGTTCCTCAAAAAATTAAGAATAGAGGGACACTTGGGTGGCTCAGTCGGTTGGGCATCTGCCTTCCACTCAGGTCACAATCCCAGGGTTCTGGGATGGAGCCCTATGTTGGGCTCCCTGCTCAGCGGAGAGTCTGCTTCTCCCTCTGCCCCTCCCCCCAGTTTGTGTACTCGTGCTCTCTCTCTCTCTCTAATAAATAAATAAAATCCTTAAAAATATTTTTTTAAAAGTTAAGACTAGAAATTCTATACTGTCTTGCGATCCAGTTTCTGGTATATATCCCAAGGATATGAAAATAGGATATTGAAGAGATACCCACACTCTCATGTTTACTATAGCATTATTTTACCATACCCAAGATTTGGAAACAGTCTACATGTCTGTTGATGATGAATGGACAAAGAAGATGTAGGCTGTGCATACACAATGGAATGTTATTCTCTCACCAGAAAGAAGGAAATGCAGTCATTTGCAGCAACATGGATGGTCTTTGATGGCATTATATTAAGTGAAATAAGTTAGACAGAAAAGCACAGATACTACATGGTATCACTTACATGTAGAATCTTAAAAAACAAACCAACAAAAAGTTATACTCATAGAAACACAGAGTAGAAGAGTGGTTGCCTGGTGAAAAGAGGTGGGGAAATAGGAAGAGGTTGAAAAAAGGGTATTATTATAAAAAGGAAACAACATTAGCTCACAATGCAAATTCTGTATATTGTTAAGAAAAACAGTAGAAAACAATAGTTGCACTTAACAACAAAGCCCCAGAATATATGAAACAAAACCAACAATTGGAGGGAGAGATAGACAATGAAACAATTAAAATTGGAAACTTTAATACCCCACTTTTAGTAATTAATAGTACAACTAAGCAGAAGATTTACAAGGAAATAGAAATATTATAAAGCAATTAGACCTCATAGACATCTATAGAGCACTCTACCCAGTAGTACAGAACACATATTATTCTCAAGCATAATAGGGTATTTTCAAGAATAAACCATAAGCTAGGTCATAAAACATGTCTCAGTGATTTTAAAAGAATTGAAATCATATAAAGTATATTCCTCAAGAGTAGTATTAAGGTTAGAAATTAGTGACACAAGAAAATTTGGGGAATTCACAAATACATGGAAACTAAACAACACTGTTTTAGTTAACTAATGACTCAGAAGAAATCATAGGGAAAATTAGTACTTCAAGAGGAATAAAAATGAAAATACAATATATAAAAATTTATGGTATGTAGCCAAAGCAGTGCTTAGAGGGGAATTTATAGCTGTCATAGCCTGTATTAAAAAAGAAAATTAAAAAAAAAAAAAGTTTCAAATTATTTAGCTAATTTCTATCCTAAGAAATAAAACCAAAAAAAGAAAGAAATTTAAAAATGCCAATTATACCGAAGACAAACATAAGGGAAGAAATGATAAAGATAAGATTCAAGATAAATAAAGTATAGAACAGTAGAGAAATCAGTGTAGCTGAAAGTTGGTTCTTTGAAAAGAGCAACAAAGTTGACAATTCTTTAATTAGTCCAACTAAAAAAAAGGAATACTAAAATTACTAAAATCAGGAATGAAAGAGGGGACATTACTGCTTATCTTATAGAAATAAAAAGAATTAGGAAAACATTATGGATACCTGAATGCCAACAAGTTAGATAATAGGTGAAATAGACAAATTCCTAAAAAGACAC
Organism: Mustela erminea; assembly: GCF_009829155.1. NCBI lineage: Eukaryota > Metazoa > Chordata > Mammalia > Carnivora > Mustelidae > Mustela > Mustela erminea. Next base: position 109,958,836 of record NC_045620.1, read on the forward strand.
ATCATCAAAACTGATTCAAGAAGAAATAGAAAATTTGAATAGACCCATAACTAATTGAAATTATATTAATAATCAGAAGGCTTTTCACAGAGAAAAACCCAGAAACATGTGGCTTCACTGGTGAATTCTACCAAATGTTTAAATGAGAATATCAGTCCTTCACAACTCCCTTCCATCCCAAAAAAGGGAAGGAATACTTCCTTACTCATTCGATGAGGTCAGTATTTCCCTGATATCAAACCAAACAAAGACTTCACAAGAAAACTATAAACTTCAACAAAATCATAGCAGATCACATCTAGCTAGCAATGTATAAAAAAGATTGTATACCATGACCAAGTGGGATTTATCGCAGGAATGCAATATTGGTTTAACATCTGAAAATCAGTTGCTATAATATACCATATTAATAGAATAAGAACAGAAATAATCTCAACAATGCCCAAAAGGCAGTTGACAAAATCCAAAGTTCTTTCATGATTAAAAAAAATGAAACAGACTAGAAATTGAAAGGAACTTCCTCAACCTGATAAAGTGCATATATAAAACACATATACTTAAGGATGAAAGACAAAGATGGCTTTCCTCCAATATCAGGGATGAGACAAGGAATTATATTTTCACCATATCTTTTCATCAGCTTCCTAGGACAGTTAGGCAAGAAAAAGAAGTAAGAGGCATTGAGATTGAAAGGAAAATGTAAAATTATCTGTATTTGCAGGTGATATAATCTTGTATCTAGAAAATCCTAAGGAATCACCTGAAGTATTACTAAAACTGGTAACAGATTCAGTAGGGTTACATGATACAAGATCAATATACAAAAATTAGTTTTATTTCTATACACAATAACAGTCTGAACACGAAATTGCAGTTCTGATTACAGTAGCATCAAATTAAGATTACATGCCTAAAAACTAAGGTTAAAATACTTAAAATTCAGGTGCCTGCATGGCTCAAAGGTTTAAAGCCTCTGCCTTTGGCTCAAGTCATGATCCCATGGTCCTGGAATCGAGCCCCGCATCGGCCTCTCTGCTCAGCGGGAACCCTGCTTCCCCCTCTCTCTCTGCCTGCCTCTCTGCTTACTTGTGATCTCTGTCTGTCAAATAAATAAATAAAATCTTTTAAAAAATAAAATAAAATACTTGAAATTCAACAAAAGAAACACAAGATTTGTTCACTGAAAACTATAAAACACACTGGTAAAGGAGATCTAAATGAAAAGACATTCCAAACTTATAGATAGAAGACTTAGTATTCTTAAGATGGCAGTACTCCTAAACTTGATACACAGATTCAACACAATTTCTATCAAAATCCCAAGTTGTTTTTTTTAACAGAGGTTGACAAGCTGACCCCAAAATTCATATAGAAATACAAGGGACCCAGAATTGCTAAAAAGAGAAAAAGAACAAAGTTGAAGGGCTTACTTATAATGCTCCATTTTAGAAGTATTACAAAGCTGCAGTAATCAAGACAGTATGGCCTTTTAAAAAATTTTTTTATTTATTCATTTGTCAGAGAGAGAGAGAGAGCACGCACAAATAGGGGGAGCAGCAGGCAGAGGAAGAAGCAGACTCCTGCTGAGCAGGGGGCCTGACATGGGGCTCCATCCCAGGGCCATGGGATCATGACCTGAGCCGAAGGCAGATGCTTAATGACTGAGCCACCCAGGCACCTCAAGGCAGTGTGGTCTTGACTAACATAAGGATAGACCTGTAGATCAGTGGAATAGAATTGAGCATTCAGAATTTAATCCTTGCATTTATGGTCATGATTTTTTAGAATGTCTCCAAGACAAGTCAATGGGAAAAAGAATGTGCTGTGTTTTTTTTTTTAAGTAAGTGATGCTGAAAATGAAGTTGGACTCCTGCTTCATACCATACACAGAGATTAATGCAAAATGGATCATAGATCTAAATGTAAAGCTAAAAGTATAAAACTTTTAAATGAAAACATAGGAATAAATGTTTACAATCTTGGGTTAGGCAGTGCTTTCTTAGATATGACACCAAAAGTATGACCAAAAAAAAAAACAAAGAACAAAAAACAGATAAGTTAGATTATATCAAAATTAAGAACTTTTGTCCTGGAAAATGACTGATAATTGATAGTGAAAAGATCATGTACAGAATGAGAGAAAATATTCGTAAATTATATTTCTGATAAGGGACTCTATCTAGAATATAAAGAACTCTTTCAATTCAATTTTAAAAAGAGACACCCCCCCCCCCCAAAAAAAAGAGGCAACCCAATTGAAAAACAGAGGATTTGAACAGACACTTCCTCAAGAAGGAATGCAGATGGCTGGTAGGTACATGCTCAAAAGATGCTCAGCAGCAGCACTTATTAGGAAAGAGCAACATTGAGATACCACTTCACATCCACGAGGATGGCTGTAATAAAAGAAAAGACAGTAACAAGTGTTGGTAGGATCATGAAGTGATTGAAACCCTCACACATTGCTGGTGGTAAGGAAAAATGGTGCAGTCACTTTGGAAAATAGTTCAGTAACTCTCCAAAATTGTTAGACAGTGTACATATGACTTAGCTTTTCACTTCTAGGCGTATATAGAAGATAAGTGAAAATCTGCATTTACACAGAAACCTATACATGAATATTCAGAGCAGTATTATTCATAATGGCCAAAAAGTAGGAAAAAACTAAATATCCATCAACTGCAAATGGATAAGTAAAATATATATCCACAGTGGAATATTATTTACCAAAAAAAAAGAGAATGAAGTATTGATATATGTACAGAATGGATGAATGTTGAAAAGATTGTGCAAAATAAATTAGTCACAAAGGACCACAAATGGTCTAATTCTATTTATATGAAATGTCCATCAGAGGCAAATTTGTATAGAGAGAAAGTAGATTAATGGTTTCCTAAGGTTGAGGGAGGAGTGAGGAAGGACTGATGGGAGGAATGAGTGGGGAGTGACTGCTAATGAGATTTGAAAGATTTCTAAGATTGCAGTGATGATTGTACAATCCAATGAATTGTACACTTCATTTGGGTGAATTATGTCTCAATAAAGCTGCTAAAAACAATATCCATTGCAGTATTAATACTAGAAAGTAATGCTTATTGCTATATTAATACTTAGAAGCAGCTAAAAATAGAGACTTGGGCTCTTATCAATTATAGGTATGTAACTAATTATACTAGTAGGACTGCTGGGACAGCTGATTTTTTCACTTTGCAAAAAGATGGAGAAAAGGTGGTAACCAAGAAAGGGTTGAAAAAAATGCAGGAATAGGAAAAGTGTATGATGTTTGGAATTGAGAAAGAAGTCTCCTTAATGATAAAATATCTGTGAAAAGAGCATGGTATGTGTTGGGAGCAAAAATAAATAAGAGTAGGGAAGAAAAGTAATTAGCAATGCTGTCCTTTGGAAAGCTCTGGAGGTTAAGGTATCCTAAACTCCATAACCAACAACCTGGAGGGAAGCAGGAAGAAGGGGACCAAGCAGAGAGACTCAGGATGGATCTCAGGAGGAACAGTTGGTGTTAAGCAGGTACCTATGATACAGGATGTTCTTGTTTAGTTTTTATGGTCGGAACTTGAGAAATTGTGAAACTTTGGTTAACCTTTGTTTTTTATTTTATCTTTAACATGCACTTGTACTTACTGTACTTTTCGAAAACCATTAGCTCTGAGTTGATGACTAGTTTTTCTCATTCTGCATGGGATTTTTGTCTACTTTTTGTACTGAAAATGCCATGTTCCTGAAGTCTTTTCAGTCCTGGACAGAGAATGTTAGTCACCCTCGTTGTAAGATCTGCTGCTGATTTCTTTTCTTTCTTTCTTTTTTTTTCTTTTTTTCTTTTTTAAAGATTTTATTTATTTATTTGGCAGAGAGAGATCACAAGTAAGCAGAGAGAGAGAGGAGGAAGCAGGCTCCCTGCCAAGCAGAGAGCCCGATGCGGGACTCGATCCCAGGACTCTAGGATCATGACCTGAGCTGAAGGCAGAGGCTTAACCCACTGAGCCGCCCAGGCGCCCAGCTGCTGATTTCTAATAGCTTTTTTGATGTGTGTGAAGTATACAGGGACAAGGGAGAAATACACATTAAATGTATTTATCATTGGTAAAATTCAATTTGGAAAAAAAATGAACCGTAGAACCAAGAATTAGGGAAATGCTACAAAGTATTCTGTTGTTAAGACCTTGATAGTTAAGCACTGGAGCTATCAGCAGCAAGATGTGGTCCTTGTCCTAAAGAAACTCACTGTCTAATAACAACAGTGTTTTGAGGAGATGACCTCTTTCCCTCAGCAACAAGGGTGTGTTTTTAGTAGGAAACAATTGAAATAATTATTGGTAAGAATGTGTTGGTCGTGAAGTCTTAATAAGACTATAAGGGCAAAAAAAAAAAAAAAAGACTATAAGGGCAGACTTCATTTTCTTTGTGCTTGATAAATTGCCTGAAACCTAGTAAACACTCACTGAATATTTATTGGATAAATCAAAATAATGAGGAATATACAGAGACTTGACAGAGAATACCTTAGAGATTTCTTAGAGATGAATTGGTTTAAACCAGGACTCTTTGTTTTTTTGCTAATACATAGCTTATGATTCTAACTTTGTGCCAGGCTCTGAATGAAGTGCTGTTTGTTGACTCATTAATCATTATATTAGTGTCCCTTTTTTAATAGATAAGGAAATAGAAGCACTGAACATTTAAATAGCTTGCCCTAATAGTGTAGATCTTGGATTTGCACCCTGGCCGCGGAGCTCTAGAGCCCGCTTTTCCCCTGCTCTCAGGAGCTGACAGCGGTATGGAAACTGCTCTCAAGTTCAGTTTCCATGTTTACTTAACCTAGAGCTGGTAAATGAAAACCTTACGTGGTGGAGCCTCCACTTAACAAGCTAAGTGATTTCTGTGCATGTTAAATGAGTACATGCACTTCACTGGGGTAAGATACAAGTGTTTCTTCAAAACATGTATATCTGCCTGAATTGGACATCTTCTGTGGAGAAATTAATGCATAATAAACAAACCAAAAGATAAACCACCAAATAAACTCTTCTTTCTAAAAAACATCAAATAGACAGTTTAATTAGCAAGTTGCTCTTCACACTCACATGAAATGGAGACAGGAATCTCAGATAATTAATGAAGAAAGTAAAATTTGCCTGTCTATTTATCAGGCTCGAGTAACAGACACAGATAAAGCCTCAAACAATATTGCTCCCAAAAATGGTGCTGTTGGAAAGTGTAACAAACCCTGTCTATGAGTGACAAGGCTTGCTTATATCCTGAGAGACTTTATTCTTGAAGATCGTGGACCAGCAGAAACATGGTTGTGTGTAATTATATCAGCGAGAGTAAAACATTGCACTCTTGTCTGGAGAATCTTAAGTCATTTTGACATAGAGAAGCAATCGTTTTACAGCCAGAGATGCACAGCTTCAGATAAGGGGTATCTGGATGCAACACCAGCATGTATCTTAACTTGGTACTTGCTAAGGAAAGAGGAGGTTGGGTTCACTTTGCAGTCCAGTGCTAAAGTAGGGACCCATTTACGTACAGCTCTGCTTTGCTTTGAGCCTGTCACAGCACTACTGCATGTGAATTTCACCTACACTCCGTTCCTCCCCAAGTCTTAAAATAACTGTTACCTTTTCCTTTGTTTTGTGAGATGGTTCAAGATTCCTCTGCGTTTTCTTCATTGCAGTGCATCAGTAAATCTGAATATCAGACTAGAGATTTATTCCTGTGGTCCTTAAGCCGGTTGGGTTAGCACCCTGCCAACTCTTGGAGACTTATTTTAAAAGAAAACTAAAAATTAATCAGAGTTCGGCAGATCTTGGTAGTAGAACAACTACCTGCATTGTGGGTCTCTTGAGTGTCTTTTTTTTTCTTTGTGGGTTTTAAAATCAATTTTAGAGCCATAAGGAGCTTTTTAGATCTTCTTTCTCATTGGTCGTCAGACATTTCACAACTTTGAAAACTTTCTCAGAGAAAAGATGTGGTGACAGGGAAGTACTATTTGATAGTTTCTTAAGCCTGGCTCACATTTCCTGCTGTGTGGAAGGAGGCACCGCGTTTGTAATGTGCCCAAACTCACACGTCGTATTTGTGGATCTGATTCCTCTGATTCTTAGCCCATTGTTTAGTTTTTCCACACTAAAAAAATGGGATTTAATTACAGTTACTTCTAATGACTCATTTGTGCTATTGCTTGCAGTGCTAGTTTTTAAAGTTGAACATAAATGCAGATAACACTGATTAATTAGGTAGGAACTCAGAGGAAAATCTCATTTCTTCCAAATGGGGAAACTCATTTCTTTTCCAACACAATGAAAAGTATAGAGATTGATGAGCAGGGAAATTCGTAGTAAGAAGAATAGGATTTCTGTTTTGTTTCCATGAGAGCAACATTTATTAAATGGTAGAACAAATTTTTAAAGTGCGAACAGCACTGGGAAGACCCTCACTCCACTAGTTTTTCATGGCTCTCTGAAGTTACATCTTATAATTTTTTTTCCCTGTCTCTCTCTTTTTTTTTTTTAATTTTTTTTGTTGACATATAATGTATTATTTGCCCCAGGGGTGCAGGTCTGTGAATCATCAGGCTTACCCACTTCACAGCACTCACCATAGCACATACCCTCCCCAGTGTCCACATTTTCCTGTCTCCTTTTGTCATTAGTATTTTTCTTTCCTGAGAGCGGTGCTTTCTTCCTTTTATTTTCATCATAGAGTGGAAGACACCAGGGGAATTACTGATCCGGCTCCTTTTCCTGTCTCCCTGGAGCCCTGTAGTAGTCCCTTACTACCAGTTGTTTACTCTGAGCCACGCTGTGTTTGTTGCCATCATGGAGAGAGCCATTGTTACATCATTTAGGATAATTACTTCTCAAAGATTAATCATGGAGTGCTTAGCTGCTCTTTTTTTTTTTTTTTAAGATTTTATTTATTTATTTGACAGAGAGAAATCACAAGTAGGCAGAGAGGCAGGCAGAGAGAGAGAGAGGAGGAAGCAGATTCCCTGCTGAGCAGAGAGCCCGATGCGGGACTCGATCCCAGGACCCTGAGATCATGACCTGAGCCGAAGGCAGCGGCTTAACCCACTGAGCCACCCAGGTGCCCCTCTTAGCTGCTCTTTAATATATTCAAGATACGTTGTGGGCTTGAGGCTGACTATACTGGACAGTTTAGGTATTTACACATTGAAGGGTAATAATGCTCAAAAATAAAAAAAACAGCAAAGGACTTTTTATTTAATATATCTGCCATTTCCTCCTCATTTCCAGTCCTGAGTGTCTGTTCAGTGGATTTAACTGTATGAATATTTATTTAGTACTCAATTCAGTTAGAATAGAAGATACAAAGACAGGGAACCTTCCTGCCTTCAAGGAGCTTGTTACCCATCGTGAAAATTAACTGGAGTGTTTATGTAGCAGCCAGACTAGAGGGATCCACTCTGAGCCAGGGGTGTCTATGAATTCTTTTGGCAGGCAGGAATGGGGGTAGCTGTGACTGGAAAAACCTAATCAGTTCCCAGGTCAATGAATAGCTGGCTTTGACTCTTTGCTCTGTGAAATGCTCTAGATAGGGAGTATCTAGGCAAGATGCTCTGTGAGAGGACACTAGTAGAACAGAGTAGCTCATATATCTTGACTCATTTAGTGGGTTCCGTAGAGGTTGCGAGGTTCATTTCACTGGTATAATTAGGAAAGGAACAGTTCAGCTGAGCCTCCAAGGCTGGCTAGGACTTTGCTACCTATAGGAGAATGGAGGGTATTTCATATGAGGATGGTGTGAAAGCAAAGGTGGTGTTCACCTACTAGACCTGTTTGGGAAATAAGACTAGAGTGATATGCTCTGTTTGGGTATAGTGGGAGATAAGATGTGAAAAGCAGATTGATGATAGTTTATGGAGAACTGTATGTAGTAGCCCAAAGATTTAGATTTTACCCTGTGGAGTGGGGGATTTTTTGTTTTTTGTTTTTTTAAACAGGCTGGTAGCACAGTCAGTGTACAGATTAAGAAGAGAGACCCTGGGGGTAAGACCTATTATGCATCCACAGTCAAGTGGCATGGAAGGCAGGGCTGAGCGCATGAGATTTGAGAGTGGAAGAATAGGACTGAAACATGACTGGTAGTTTACTAGGGGAAAGGGGGAGGAACGGTGTACACCCAAATTGAGGTTATGGGGAGAATAGTTTTGCTGTACTGTTTTGTCTTTTCCTAAGTTTTATTCAGCTGTGGTTTATGCATACATAGCCTCAGGACCAGGAGCCACTAGAAAAATGTATTTTTAAATCAAGCCTTGTGAGAGAAAAAGAGACTGTCAGAGATCTTAAAGCATCTGGAAGTTTTAGAACTATCCCTAGCAATAGGATTGTGGTTCTTGTTAGTAAGCATGATAAAGATAGAGAAATTATTGCCCATTATAATCTTCACTTGGTTTAAAAACTATACCATGGATTTATGTTTCCTTTTTCTGTTCTTACTCTAGAATGTTTTTCGAGCCTACTATAGACCTACTTTACATAAAGAAACTCTAGGTATGCTACTATAATTTTTATAAAGTAGGAGGGATATAACCCAGAGGACTGGTACTGAGAATTCAGTTCTGAGTTATGGGTGCTTACTTTATTTTGAATCTTCCATCAGAGCTGCATTGGTAAACCAGGCTCTCAAAGAAGAGCTGGATCCAGGTAAGAGAAAAAGAGACCTAGCAGGTTAGTCAGGAATTTCAGGTTAAGCCACTCTCACCTCATTGTCTGGAGACGTTCCTACTGAGGAATGTTTTCTCAAATAGTTGTTTAAAATGAAAAGTGGGTAGAATTTGGTTCTTTGGGTGTGAAAAAAAAAATCTTACTCTTTTTCTATATATAGCACAGATGTATACACAACACACACACGATATCTGTGGCATTAAAATTTCATTGGGAGAGGCCATGAGGAAAACAAGATCGAAAAACACTGTGTTGTAGGAGTTTTGTTTTGTTTTTTTAAAGAGTGGAAATCCTGTTTTCTTTAAACCAAAACTAAAACTAATAATCTGTTGGAAACTCTTTTGATATGCCAGTCAGGATATTTTTGATCTCTTACTGTTTAGTTGGAGCAAGGAAATTGCTTTTTGATCTTGCTGAACCCAAGGTCAAAGTTGATTTGTAGCAATTTATGCAAATGTAAGTGTTACTTACCTTCAACATTGTTAATCATGAACACTTAGGAAAAGATGGCCAAACAAATAGACAGACTGTATTTATTTTCATTAGATTAGGTATTTTCATTAGATGACATATTTAAAGAGTCAGAATACTAGTACTGCTTTCATAATTATTTTTTTCATTTACATTGGAATATCTAGAAGACCATAGGATTATTAAATACTTCCTTTATATTTCTGTGTGGTACTAATTGTGATTTGAGTTTTCCTCCCAAAACTAAAAATTGGTTACTTTTTTGTGCCTTTTACAGTGTTATATTGTAAGTGCTTAAAGTCAATTTTCTATCTTTTCTATCTTTTTAAAATCAGCTATTGGATTTCATGGTCCTCTGGTAGTTTAAGATGGTAGTTGGATTTTGGTACTTCTTGGTACTCTGGTAGTTTGAAAAAGTAATTGACAGCTTTTTAAAAAGAATAACAGCTCTGGGAAGTGAGCCATGGATTACTGAAATACTGTCAATTCCATTTATTGTTTCTATAATATGAAATGCAGTTTTATAAATGATGTATTTGGAAAAGTACCAGATAACAAAGGTAAATTAAAATTAGCTATGAAATACTTTTACGTATAGCACAGATGGACATTTATTGTGTTTAAAGTAGAATGGAAGCAAGAAGTTTTGTGAATGAAGTACCCATAAGATGGGCGTGGGAAATCTCATTTGTTTCCCATAGTCTAAGTTTAAATTTTTCTCTCTGGCCATAGGACAATGTGTGTGCACATGCATGTATGTGTGTGGTAAAAAACGCAGATTTACCCTTCTTAACAAATTTTTAAGTGTACAGTACAGTATTTGTTAACTATAAACACAATGTTGTATGGCAGATCTAGAACTTTTTCATATAGTATGATTAAAACTCTACACCCATTGAACAATAACTCTTCATTGCTGTCTCAGCTCCTGGCAACCACCATTCTGCTTTTTGTTTCTGTGATGGTAGACTACTTCCCATACCTCACATAAGTGGCATCTTGCTGTATTCGTCCTGTGACTGGTTTATTTCACTTAGCATAACGTCCTCAGGGGGCATGCATGTTGTTGCATATGACATGACTTCCTTCTCTTTAATAGTTGAACAATATTCCACTGTATATATCCCCACATTTTCTTTATCTTTTTGTTCATCAGTGGACTTTTAGGTTGTTTCTACCTCTTGGCTATTGTGAATAATGCTGAAGTGAACATGGGAGTTCACATACCTCTGTGAGGTCCTGATTTCAATTCCTTTGGGCAAATATCCAGAAGTTGTATTGCTGGATAATATGGTAGCTCTCTCTCTCTCTATATATATATATATTTTTTTTTTTTTGAAGAGCCTCTGTTCTATTTCCCATAGCACCTTTATCATTTTATATTCCTAGCAGCAGTTTACAAGTATTCAAATTTCTCTACATTTTCTCCAGCAATTTTTTTAATTTTTTTTCCTCTCCCTCCCTCCTTTCCTTCCTTCCTTCCTTCTTTTGCTATTCTAACAGGTGTAAGTTGATACTGCATTTTGGTTTTGATTTGCATTTACCTGATGATTAGTGATGTTGAACATTTTTCATGTGTCTGTGGGCTATTTGTATGTATTCTTTGAAGAAATGTCTATTCAATTCCTTTGCCCATTTATAGAAGATTTTTTTAAGATTTTATTTTTTTATTTGACAAAAAGATCACAAGTGGGCAGAGAGGCAGACAGAGAGAAGGGGGGAAGCAGTCTCCCTGCTGAGCAGAGAGCCTGATGCGGGGCTCGATCTTGAGACCCTGAGACCATGACCTGAGCCAAAGGCAGAAACTTAACCCCCTGAGCCACCCACGTACCCCTTTTTAAAAAGATTTTATTTATTTATTGGACAGAGAGAAAGAGAACACAAGTAGGGGGAGTGACAGGCAGAGGGAGAGGCAGGGTCCCTGCTGAGCAGAGAGCCTGATGTGGGGGCTCAATCCCAGGTCCCTGGGATCAAGACCTGAGCTGAAGGCAGACGCTTAACTGACTGAGCCACCCAGGTGCCCCTCTTTGCCCATTTTTTAATCAGGGTGTTCTGTTTTGAGATGTTTGCTTTTGAGAAGTAGGAGTTTTCTTATATATTGTGGATATTAACCCCTTATCAGATAGAAGGTTTACAAATATCTTCTGTTCTGTAGCTTGCCTTTTCACTGTGTTGATGTTTTCATGGCTGTGCCAGGAATCTTTTAGTTTGAAGTAGTCCCACTTGTCTATTTTTGCCTTTGTTGCTTGTTATTTTCGTATCATATCCAAGAAGTCATTGCCAAGACCAATGTTACGAAGTTTTCCCTCTGTGTTTTCTTTTAGAAGTTTTACATTTTCAGGTTTTGAACTTAAGTCTTTAATCCATTTTGTGTTGATTTTCCTGTATGGTATAAGATGAAGGTCCACTTTCCTTTTTCAGCATGTGGATATCCAGTTTTGCAGCACCATTTATTGGAGAGACTGTTCTAAGTCTTGCTGCCCTTGTTCAAAATCAGTTGACCATATATGTGTGGAGTTATTTCTGGGCTCTCCATTTTGTTCCATTGGTCTGTGTGTTTGTATTTATGCCTGTACCATTCTGTTGTAAGTACTGTAACTTTGTAGTATTTTTTAAGAAATATGAAGTCTCCAGCTTGGTTCTTTTTTCTCAAGATTGTTTTGGATATTCAGGATCCTTTGTGGTTGTTTGATAGGACTTTTAGGGTTGTTTTTTCTATTTCTGCAAAAAATGCCCCTGGGGTTTCTATTAGATAGATTGCACTGAATCTGTAGATCATCTTGGGTGGTAAGGACATTAACAATATAAAGCCTTCCAATCTATAAATATGGATATCTTTCTATGTATTTATGTCTTCTTTAATTTCTTTCAGCAATATTTGGTTGTTATTAGTGTACAAGTCTTTCACTTCCTTGGTTAAGTTTATTTCTAAGTATTTTATTCTTTTTGATGAGATTATAATTGAGATTTTCCAGAATTTTCTTCTTGGATTATTTATTGCTCAGGTATGTAAACACAACTAATTTTTGTATGTTGTTTTTGTATTCTGCAACTTTACCGAATTCGGTTTTTTTAAAGAATTTTTTAAAAAGATTTTATTTATTTATTTGACAGAGAGAGAGATCACAAGTAGGCAGAGAGGCAGGCAGAGAGAGAGGGAAGCATACTTCCTGCCGAGCAGAGAACCCTATGCAGGGCTTGATCCCAGGACCTTGAGATCAAGACCTGAGCCAAAGGCAGAAGAGGCTTAACCCACTGAGCCACCCAGGCACCCCCTGAATTCATTTGTTAGTGCTTACAATTGTCTTATGGAATCTCTAGAGTTTTTATTTACTTATAAGATCATGTCAACTGCAAACAGATAATTTTACTTATTCATTTCCAGTTTTTTATTTCTTTTCCTTATCTCTGTGACAGGACATTTTTTTTTTTAATTTTTTATTTTTTATAAACATATATTTTTATCCCCAGGGGTGTGACAGGACATTTAATGAGATCTGGAGTAGATAAAGAGTCAAAAAAGATGAGAATTCTTCTGGGTATATCAATTCTTTAATGAGAGCTACTTATTTTAAAGTAATGCCAATTACAACATGGTTCTCCCATGTTTATTTATTTATTTTTTTAAAAAGATTTTATTTATTTGACATAGAGGGATCACAGGTAGGCAGAGATGGGGGGGGGAGGGAAGCAGGCTCCCTGCTGAGCAGAGAGCCCAATGCATGGCTTGATCCAGGACCCTGGGATCATGACCTGAGTTGAAGGCAGAGGCCTTAACCCACTGAGTCACCCAGGTGCCCCCCTCCCTTTTTTTTTTTTTAAAGATTTTATTTTTTGTGACAGACAGAGATCACAAGTAGGCAGAGAGGCAGGCAGAGAGAGAGGGGAAACACTCCCGTGGTTATTTATTTATTTATTTGATGACTATAACTTTAAGGATTTTAAAAAATTGTTTTTGGTTGTTTTTTCAGTTGATTTTGGTTTGCTTGTGTTCCAGGAACGTAATCATATATACTACAAATAATGAGAATTTTGTATTTTTACTATTTATCCACCTTTTTTTTTTTTCTCTTGTGGATTTCAGCTGCTTAGCACTTACAGAATAATTCCCTGACACATTAATATTCACTGTTCTATTATGTGTTAGGAGACACAGTGAATAAGTACACATACAGTATGTTGGGTATGGTAAGTGTTACAGAGAAAAACAGAATAGTAAGGGTATTTGTGGAGTTGTGATTGCGGGTTGCTATTTTCCATGGGGATATCAGAGACAGTCTCACTGTGAAGGCAACAGTTGGGTAGAGCCCTGACAGAAGTGAGGAAGCAAGCCATCTGGGGGGAAAAGAGTGCTTTAGTAGTCTGAATAGAAAGTGTAAAGGCTGAGAGACAGGAGCTCCTTTATGGTATTCAAGGAAAAGGAAGGAGGACTGTGTGACTGAAATAGAGTGAAGAGGGAGAAAAGTAGGAGAAAAGGTAGAATTACAAATAACAATCCTACTGCGTAGTAATAATAGCAGATAATAGTAATGAACATGTGTGAATACTTGTTCTAAGTATTTAACTATTCTTTCATCGAATCCTTAAAATAACCTTAAGAGAGGGAGACACTGTTTTCTCCTTTTTATGAGCAACCTGAATTCAGAGAGAGAATATGAATGAATTTGCCCCAGATCATACAACTAGAAAATGTGAAATCAGGTTTCATAGATCAGTATTTTGATTCCAAAAGTACATATCCTTAATCATGACACTGTGCTAGATATGGGGTGTTGCTAATGTATGGTGAGTCCAGTAGCCAAGTATAGATTTGATGTTCTAGAAATAAGGGAATTACTGAACGTTTGACTTTAAGCCTTCACAGTTATTATAGTACAAATTTTATGTCCCCTCTAAGTTCCTTAAAGTCAAGGAAAGTATTGTTCATTCTGAAACTCTGCCTCCAGTCTCTAGCACATTCTCTTATATATCATATTGGCTGCTTAGTGTATGGTGGTTGTTGAATATATTCTCGAGAGATTATGCAAAGAGTAACTATTCACCTTTATCCAAATTAAAGCATTTAGGTGTTTCCATAAATAACATATATACTCAAGCATACACTCACATATCTTTTCACAGAGTTATAAGCTGGAAGGTAAAACAAGTTGAGAAAACTTGCTTTTAAAATCTTAAGAAATAATTAAAAGCATTTTTAAAAAGATTTTATTTATTTGACACAGAGAGAAAGAGATCACAAGTAGGCAGAGAGGCAGGCAGGGAGGGCGGGGAAACAGACTCCCTGCTGAACAGAGAGCCCCATGGAGGGCTGGATCCCAGGACCCTGAGATCATGACCTGAGCCTAAGGCAGAGGCTTAACCCACTGAGCCACCCAGGCACCATTTAGTTACTGTGCTAAATTACTGTTGATAGTGCAGAAAATTATTTCATTATATGACCTTGTCAAACCATGTCAGCTTATTAGGGTTGTGAAGATGTTAACATTTAGAAGAGAGACATAAAGATGACAAAAGGAAAATAAGAAAGCAAAGAAACAAAACAGGAAATAGGAAACAAAGTAAGAAGACAAAAGGAAATTGAGGATGACTTGTAAATTTGTGTTTACTTTACAGCGGACAGAAAGGAAATAGGATCCACAGTTTACAAATAGACTAAGACTTGGTTCCCTGAATGTTGTTCTGTTGGCTCAACTCCCAATACAGATAATCTTTAAAATTTTCCTGGTTGGATTTTCAAATAACCTCTACTTCTTTAGTGTGAAGAGACATGTCAGCTGCCTTCATACAATGACCTGGAATTAGATACATAAGTTGTTACACAGAGCAAAATGACAGTTCTGCTTCGCAACCATTAGTTCTGTTTTGACAGCTTTACCATATTTATTCAACAATAGTACTTGTGTAATTATTTTTTTAATATAATTTTATAATTTTATTTTTTTCAGTGTTCCCAGATTCATTGTTTATGCACCACACCCAGTGCTCCATGCAGTATGTGCTCTCCTTAATACCCACCACCAGGCTCACGCTATGCCCCTAACCCCCTCCAAAACCCTCAGTTTGTGTCTCAGAGTCCAGTCTCTCATGGTTTGTTCTTCACCTCCAATTTCCCCCAACTCACTTCTCCTCTCCTTCTCCCAGTGTCCTCCGTGGTATTCCTTATGCTCCACAAGTAAGTGAAGCCATATAATAAACTCTCTCTGCTTGACTTTTTTCACTCAGCATAATCTCCTCCAGTCCCGTCCATGTTGGTACAAAAGTTGGGTATTCGTCCTTTCTGATGGAGGCATAATACTCCATTGTATATATGGACCATATCTTCTTTATCCATTCGTCTGGTTTGTTTTTTTTTTTTTAAGATTTTATTTATTTATTTGACAGAGAGAGATCACAAGTAGACGGAAAGAGAGGCAGGCAGAGAGAGAGAGAAAGGGAAGCAGGCTCCCTGCTGAGCAGAGAGCCCGATGCGGGGCTCGATCCCAGGACCCTGAGATCATGACCTGAGCCGAAGGCAGCGGCTCAACCCACTGAGCCACCCAGGCGCCCTTTCCATTCGTCTGTTGAAAGGCATCTTGGTTCTTTCCACAGGTTGGCGACTGTGGTCATTGCTGCTATGAACATTGGGGTACAGATGGCTCTTCTTTTCACTAATCTGTATTTTTGAGGCAAATACTCAGTAGTGCAATTGCAGGGTCATAGGGTAGCTCTGTTTTTAATTTCTTAAGAAATCTCCACACTGTTTTCCAAAGTGGCTGCACCAACTTGCATTCCCACCAACAGTGTAAGAAGGTTCCCTTTCTCCACATCCTCTCCACCACTTGTTGTTTGTTCACTGTCTTGTTGATTTTGTCCATTCTGACTGGTGTAAGGTGTTATCTCAGTGTGGTTTTGATTTGAATCTCCCTGATGGCTAATGATGATGAATAATTTTTCACATGTCTGTTAGCCATTTGTGTGTCTTCTTTGGAGAAGTGTCTGTTCATGTCTTCTGCCTATTTTTTGACGTGAGTATCTGTTTTGTGTGTGTTGAGTTTGAGGAGCTCTTTATAGATCTTGGATATCAGCCCTTTGTAGTGTCATTTGTGAATATCTTCTCCCATTCTGTGGGTTGCCTCTTTATTTTGTTGACTGTTTCCTTTGCTGTGCAGAAGTTTTATCTTGATGAAGTCCCAAAAGTTCATTTTCGCTTTTGTTTCCTTTGCCTTTGGAGACATGTCTTGAAAGATTTTGCTGTGGCCGATATCCAAGAGGTTACTGCCTATGTCCTCCTCGAGGATTTTGACAGATTCCTGACTCACGATGAGGTCTTTTATCCATTTCGAGTTTATTTTTGTGTATGGTGTAAGATAATGGTCAAGTTTCATTCTTCTATACGCAGCTGTCCAATTTTCCCAGCACCGCTTATTGAAGAGACTCTTTTTCCACTGTATATTTCTTCCTGCTTTGTTGAAGATTATTTGACCGTAGAGTTGCGGGTCCATATCTATGCTCTCTACTCTGTTCCACTGGTCTATGTGTCTGTTTTTGTGCCCGTACCATGCTGTCTTGGTGATCACAGCTTTGTAGTAAAGCTTGAAATCAGGCAACATGATGCCCCCAGTTTTGTTTTTCTTTTTCAGCATTTCCTTAGCAATGTGGGGTCTCTTCTGGTTCCACACAAATTTTGGGATTGTTTATTCCAGCGCTTTGAAAAATGCTGGTGGAATTTTGATTGGGATGGTATGGAAAGTATAGATTGCTCTAGGCATTATAGACTTTTAAGCAATGTTTATTCTTCCAATCCATGAGCATGGAATGTTTTTTCCATCTTCTTGTGTCTTCAATTTCATGAACTTCTTTCATGAGTGTTCTTATAGTTCCTCAAGTATAGATCCTTTACCTCTTTGATTAGGTTTATTCCCAGGTACCTTACAGTTCTTGGTGCTATAGTTAATGGAATTGATTCTCTACTTTCCCTTTCTATATTTTCATTGTTAGTGTAATAGAAAGCAGCTGATTTCTGTATATTGATTTTGTATCCTACCACATTACTGAATTGCTCTGTGAGTTCTAGTAGTTTGGGGGTGGAGTCTTTTGGGTTTTCCATATAAAGTATCATATCATCTGTGGAGACAGTTTGACTTCTTCATTGCCAATTGTTCTCTGATTGCTATTGCTATTGCTAGGACTTCTAGTGCTGTGTTGAACAAGAGTGGTGAGAGTGGACATCCTTGTCGTGTTCCTGATCTCAAAGGGAAGCTGTCAGCTTTTCCCCATTGAGAATGATATTCGCTGTGGGTTTTTCATAGATAGATTTTATAAAGCTGAGGAATGTTCCCTCTATCTCTCTACTTTGAAGTGTTTTAATCAGGAATGGATGCTATATCTTGTCAAATGCTTTTTCTGCATCCATTGAGAGGACCATGTGGTTCTTCTCTTTTTCTTATTGATTTGTTCTATCACATTGATTGTGTAATTATTTTATTGAATGTCTAGTTCTAATTCTATAAAAAAGTGAGTAGTTTATTTTCAAAATGCTCTGTTAATGTAAGAAGTGTAGCCTTTATAAATGTCCCCAGTTTACACCAATGAAAATAATTAGGTATACCAAAATTGCAGTCAGTTAGATATGCATTTGACTTAAGATTATATGTTATTTTGTTGAAGAAAAACTCAAGAATTTTATGAAATGTTGGAAATACAGTGATTGTCCGTTTATGTCTAAAAGGCAAGGAGGTATTAGGGATTCTTTGTTTTATTATAGTTTTCAGGAAAAGACCCACCTCCATGACATTCAGGTCTCCTCTTTTGTTCTCACACATATGACTAAATATAGACATTTACAGGAAAGCATTATATACCAAATAGAAATGCCTATAATCTGGTTCTGTTCTCTATTAAATAGAGGGACTAATATCTTATTTGTTAATCTACGAAAACATTTGTGAAGCAGTTTGGACAACCTTTTTTAACAAATGGGTGGTAACTATTGTATCAGCATAGGATAATACTTACTGTAATAACTAAACGAGAACATATGAGTGGGCTTAACATAATGAATTTATTTCAAGTTTATGTGATTGTTCAGTGCAGATGCTCAATGTGTTGGATGACTTTCTTCCTTTTAGTGACTCAGGAACCCAAATTTCTTGCATTTCCTGGGGCCTCACAGTGTCATGTAGTTTGCTAATAGAGAAATAAACAGTTGAACAAGGACACAATACTTTTGCTTACTTTGCATTGGCAAGAACTAGTTTCTTGGACACCTTAGTGTTCACCATGAGGGAAATGTTGTCTTTGACTAGATGATTGCCTCCCACCAATAACTTCTACACAGTGTAGGGGAGAACACAGATTACTTGTGAATGGCTAGCCAGCTCTGTCACAATAATAATAATGTTGATAGTAATACTTTATTAGTTTCTTGTGGCTTCTGTTAACAGATTACCACTAACTTGCTGGCTTGAAGAGCACAAATTTATTCTCTTAAGAGTTTTGGAATTCTCAAGCACAAAGTGAGTTTCACTGGGTCAAGATCCAGGTGTGTACAGGGCTGCATTCTCTCTGGTGACTCTAAAGGGGAATGTGTTTCCTTGTCTTTTCCAGCATTTAGAGCTCCATTCCCTGCACTCCTTAATTCTTGGCTTCTTCCTCCCATCTTCAAAGAATAGCGTCTTGCTTCTTTACCTTAAACTCAAGTTTCCCTCTGATTCCCTCTTACAAGAACACTTCTGATTACATTTAGATAATTCAGAATACTTTCCCCATCCCTTAATTTCATCACATTTGCAAAACCCTTTTTGCCATTATGAAGTAATATCACAGGTTTTAGGGATTAGGACCTTTCTACCTTTGGGGCCATTTTTCAGCCTGCTGCAAAGAGTTAACATATATTGAACATTTAATATGTGTTATGTTTATTCTGAGAACTTCTCTAGTCTTTTCATTTGTCTGTTTACTTGGTTTATTCCTGATCTGCTCTGCTTGCAGGCTTGCCTGTTTTTCTCAGGGTTTCTTTCTTTCTTCCTTTCTTATATCTTCCTTCCTTCCATCCTGCCATCCTCTTGCCTGCCATTTTTTGGAAGACATATTCTTCACTTTAATGTCTAAAAATTTTAACAAAAATCCTAGACTCTCAGAATTGGAGATTATCTAGAGATTATCTAGTCTAACCATCCTGGTCTGCTAGGATTTGGGACAGAGGTACCTGTTCATTCTTTGGTGTGTATTTCTCTGGAGCTTTGGAGAAAGTATTTTAAATCTATTGAGCTCTTTTGGATTATTGCTGTATAGAAACTCTTTCCTTTTTTCCTGCCCAAATCTGGCTTTTTCAGTTAACCTTTAAAACTGAATTGTGGATTTTTTTTCTTTGCATCCTTTTTCCCACAAAAATGTTGAATTTAACCTGGCCATTCTCATAATCACATAGAAAATGACTTCATAGGAAAAAGGAGGCACTTTGTTCGGATTAACACCATTTTCCAGGACTTAAAGCCATTCACAGGTTTTGTAAAACAAAGAAGTAGCAAATAAGCAATTAATTATATAAAATATGGTAATAACTGGTTGAAATTAAACCAAAAACAGACATTATTGATTTAGAATCAGCATATAGAGGAATTATGTCCTATTATAGATTCATTCAGGTAACAGTTTTATGGATCACATATTAGTTGCTAGGGATACAAAGATGATTAGGGCATAATCCTGTCCTAGGGGATATAATATTCTAGTGAGGACATAGACATATAGACATTGACGCAGTATTGTAAGGGGGATATGTACAAAGATGTCATGCTTATAGTTTAACAGAAACCACAATTCAAGGTAATTTAAACAATTCAGGGAATTTATTGATCATGTGTTGGTATATCTGAAGCTTACAGAGACAGAGGAGTCTGCTACAAAGGCTCAAGTAAGCCTTCTTCCTTCCACCTTTTTCCTGTTTTTCCTCAGTGCTTTCTGCAGATCAACTTTATTCTAAAGCTGGCTCTCTTTGAAGTTGTGCAGTGACCATCCCCAGAAAGAGAGCTGCTATCTTCTGACCATCAAACTAAAGTCCTGGGGTTCATTCTGACTAGATAAACTTTGATCTTCTGTAACCCCTTCACTGGTTTGGGGAAAGTACAGTGGGGAGCGAGGTGAAAAAGAAAAATTTAGAGCTTTCCAAGTATTTAGTATATCCCTGGAAACTGGTATTAGTCTTACTTGGTTTTATTATTTCTAATCCGATTTTAAAAATTATCTCTAATTGGATTTTTCTTAATATAATGAAAATCAGGAATTCTTAATTGTGCGAAGTAACCTCAGAAGAGGATCCTAGTTCAGTGATTTTCTTCTGAAAATTTGGAAGCATAAAAATTAAATTTCCTGTTTTTCTTCCTTTGGACATCTTTGACATTGTATTCATTTCATTGCAGAAATTAAGAACCTGACATACTGTCTTTTCTCTGTTACTGCTTCCCTTGTAACTGGGGCAGTAGGGTGGGTTTTAACACTGGGTTCAAATAGTTCATGGCTAGGCCACTTTAAGTTTCACTTACATTTATAGTAGGAAAATGTCAAGGCAAGGAATGTCAGGGCTTGATGACATAATGACCTGATTCGATTTGAGCCTTGACTTAGGAAACCTGTTTCTTACTTTGCCACCAATATACATTTGGTTAGGCTCTTCATAGTATATAATGCTTCAAAAACTGAATTAGTAATGCACAACTACTTTGATTTGAATGTAAGTACTTGCATTTGTTCTTTCTCTACAGTCTCTGGTTCACCACATTTGCATTCACTGCAGTTCTGTTTCTCTCTAGCACAGTGTTCTTTCAGGAGCCAGAGCATGTGACACTGCTATGGGATTGCCAGATCTTATTTTGAAGAATTTGGGCATGAAGGGAATAGAAGGAGAGAGATTATTTACTAGTAGTCCAACAAGGCTAAATAGAATCACATTCTGCATCCCAGTACAGTTGGAGCAAGGCCCTTGAATCCAGGAGAAGCCTTGTACGTGGGCCATCTGGTAATCCAGTACTGCTGGAGTGTAGGCCTCTCAGCTCAGGAGCCTGTGGAGGTGTATTCAACACTCCTGGTGGATAAAGGTTCCTGCCCTGACTTAAAAGACAATCACCTCCTTGTGCTTAAATTGTATAAAATTTCCTTTATTTGCTAATAAAGGAAAAAAGCCTTGTGTGTTTTTCTGGTGGATTATATGATGATTATGTCCAATGCATAATATTAATAATAGCAAATGGTTTTGTAGCCCTTACTGTGTATCAGACACTGTTCTAAACATTTTACATGTATTAGCTCATGTAACTTCTCCAACAGCTCTGTGAAACAAGTTCTTTTTATCCCCCTTTTGCGGAGGAAGAAATTGGCACAGAAAGGTCAAGTAAGTTCCTCAAGCTCCCATAGCTTAGTAAGGGACAGAGTTCGTATTTAAATCTAGATAGTCTAGGACCAGAGTTATGCTTTAATCACTATACCTTCTGTCAAGACTGAAACTGTAATTAAATATAACATCAGTAACATTATTTATTATGTTTTGAAACAAGTTGACATTTTGAAACTTACCTACTAAATATTCAACATGCTTATTTTTTATTCTAGGAGAAGACTTTGCAGTTGTACAGCAAGAAATTATTATGATGAAAGACTGTAAACACCCAAATATTGTTGCTTATTTTGGAAGCTATCTCAGGTACATTGTTTGTTTCCCATCACCTGATTCATTTAACAAAATAAAATCAGCTCTAACTGCATGTTTTGTAATTTTCTTCATGCTTTGAAGATAACAGGCCATTTTCACATGAATGAAATTTTTATTTCTGACCTGTTTATGTTAATTCTGTGACTGATATTGGAGTCTGTGATTTGTCTCTTGTACTCTTGGGAATTCTGGTTGTGGTTTCAGTGAGGAAGCTGTTGAGTAAAAATTGACTTTTATGGTTAGTCTTCCTGTGGTAGACTAGAGATCTAAACATGCCATTCCATGGCCCCTTATTTCTGGACTTGAGTGGATTTAGAAAGTCAGGAGCACCTCTAACTGCTAGGATTTTAGTAGACACTTTTTCCTTCTTTTGTGCTTCTAGCCTCAGGGTACTGTATCATCCCTTCCCTTCATTTTGTCCAAAGGACTAGGAACTCTAATTATTTCACTGACTTCTTACTTTCCCGGGTTGTAAAGTTAACTTAGACCATGAATTGGTGCCCTCTTTGGTTTGGTAGGACCACGCCAGGTTCCCCAGGTCTTAGTCCATAGGGGATGAGTCCAAGGTTAAATCTGTTTTTCCATTCGGTTCTGTGTGTAGTTATGAGCTGAATGCTATGACCTAGTTGTTTTTAAGGTTCCTCCCAAAAGGAGGATTGGAGAATGTTTTCTTCTTCTTCTTCTTCTTTTTTTTTTTTAATGATTTTATTTATTCATTGGAGAGAGAGAGAACTTGAGAGAGGGGGGAGCATCAGAGGGAGAAGCATACTCCCAACTGAGCAGGGAGCCCGATGCAAGACTTGACCCCAGGACTCCAGGATCATGACTTGAACTGTTGCTTTAACCAATTGAGCCATCCAGGTGCCCTAAATATGTTCTTATATATTAAAAAAAAAAACTGTTAACATTTTATTCTGATATACTGTAAAAGACAAAAAGAAGTAGCTTGTTGCAGCTTCCCTTGTCCTATGGTCCAGGTGCCAAAAAACCCCACTTCTCTCTTGGGGTGCAGGCGCAGCATATGGAAAAGACAGGGAGGGCATTTCTGCCCTCCCTTCTTTCCAGCTTGTGAAAAGCCAACCAGACCAGCTCTTCTTGATTCTAACCACTCTTGAACAGCTTTGATTGCCCCACCTTCATCAAGATTGAAGAGTAGGTTTAATGGAGACTTCACTTAACATAGGGACAGGTACTACTCCCAGGTCAATGACTGTTAATACATTTTGAATGGGTTCTATAACAGCCAATTTAAAACCACTTTAATGGTGAGTGGTTCAAACAGTAACCTAACACAGTTTCTGCATCAATTTTTATTTTATGGACAGACCCAGCACAGGCAATTACTATCTCAGGTCAAAGAAACTGTCTCTCTCTCTCTCTCTCTTTTTTTATTTAAAAAGAATTTATGTATTTGAGAGACAGAGAGTGAATGGGAGAGACAGGGAGAGAGAATCTGAAGCAGACTGTGCTGAGCCGATCCCAACTCGGGGCTTGATCCCCTGACCACAAAATAATGACCAGAACCTAAACCAGTTGGGTGCTCAGCTGACTGAGTCACCCACCCAGGCATCTCAAAAACAGTCTTTTAAAATCATTTAAGTTTGTGATAAAAATAATCGATTGTGCCAGTATGTTAAAATCATCACTTCAGAGCAATTTTGCTGTTACTGGTCCTGACAAAATGACCTACTTATCCTCAGTTGAGAAGCATAACAAAATGTTTTTCTCCCCCAAGAGCAAACAAGTCTTTGATTTAAGAGTATTTCTCAAACATGGTCTAAATCTGCTGGAACTTTGGGACCATTCAAACCTTAATGTATTGTTTCAGGATAACCCCATCCGTTTATATGGCAACCTTGGTCTTTTTGCCATTGAGACAATAGCGTATTCAATAGCTAAGAGCCTTTGAGTACTGAAGTCAAATTGTTTGAGTTGCTTGAGTCATGACTCCATCATTTATTAACCTAATGATGTATATAGCAAATTACATAACCACTCTGAGCCTCCATTTTCTCATCTATAAAATGAGGATAATAATAGGTACATGACATGATAACTATGAGGATAATGGGTAAATATATGTAAAAAGTGTTAAGAACAGTGGTTAAAATACAATGCTCCATAAATACACCTATCACTACTACTTTTGCTACTATTACTATTACTCTTTCTTAACCGTTTTTAAGCGTTATCATGTTAGTGTCTCATTTGATCTTTTCAACAACGCTGTTATTAATACTACTCTGGTCGATACTACTTCCATTTTATAAATAAGATGCTTGAGAGAGTTTAATATCAAGTATTTAGTTTACAATCTGATTTCAACTTTTTGACAGAGTAGAGTTCTAGTTCTTTCTGTAATACTGTGCTCATGAATGACATGACTTTTGATGTAGTCTTTCTCTTCCTTGCCAAAGATCTGGAAATAAACTGCCAACTCCCCCCACCCTAACCACCAAAAAACCCCACAAAAAACCCTAACACTAAACTAAAACTGTTACTTAGTCATGAGTCGTCCTACACAGGTTAGGCAGCAAAAGATTTTTTCTTGTTACCCACCAAAAAGTGAATTCTTCTTGAGTTTGTATCTATTTTTGTTGATAAATCTTGGTTTTGGCTTGGGACAAATAGTGCAGCTCTTTACACATTCATTACTTTTACTTCTAGACATGCGTCAAGAGAGCCAGTTAGGTTATGCATAACAAAAATTCTATTTACTTTTAGATTCAGGAATTGTGTCTTCTGACTATATTCTGAATATCCTTTTTAAAGTAAACTTTTTATTGGAGCATAATGTACATACAGAAAGTACACAAATTTATGTTTTGTGTATAGCTAGCTGGATTTTTTTTTAAAGGGTACTTTTAATCCAAATTTAAGCATATGCAGAGCAAATTGCCCAGAAACCAAAGTAAAATGACAAAATTAAAATCATTTTTTCGGTAGAGCTATCTGTGTTAGTTTGGAGTCGTATGATCTAACATAGGAAATGCTGGTTTAAATAAATTTTATTCTGTAACTGGCATAGCTGATGAAAGTAATAGGAAAGCAAACAGTAGTATGACACAGAACAGCAATTAATCCTCTTTCTCTAGCTTTTTTTTTTCTTTAGTGATTCTTCAATTCTTTCCTAATTAAAGTTCAGGCTCAGCCAAATTTAGAGTGTGGAATACTAATGATTAGACTTGCAAGGTGTTAGAGCTGGAAGGAACTAAGGGTTTTATCACTAGGCCCACTCTTTTTACTGATGAGAAAATGGGGTGCTGGGTTAGTGACGCCTTTAAAGGTCATCCAAAAATGGATGGATCTAAACCCAGCTCTGGTTTTTTTTTTTTTTTTTTTTTTTTTTTTTAAAGATTTTATTTACTTGACAGAGAGGGATACAGCAAGAGAGGGAACACAGCAGAGGAGTGGGAGAGGGAGAAGCAGGCCTCCCACTGAGCAGGGAGCCTGATGTGGGGCTCGATCCCAGGACCCCGGGATCATGACCCGAGCTGAAGGCAGACACTTAACGACTGAGCCACCCAGGTGCCCCCCAGCTCTGGTTTTAAACTGGATTTAAACCAGGCTGTGTAGATCCCTGGTTGGCTGCCTTTTTGGTATACCATATTACTCAGCCCGGGAATGCCAGATTTCATCTCAAAGGGGACATGGTTTCTTGGATTCCTTCTCATTACCAAATGATTTTACAAAAGACAATGAGCTTGTTTTTTCAAACTTGATACAAACCCCCTAAAATATATAGTGTTCTTAGCAACCTTCTTCCTTCTTGTTGCCATTATAGCCTATTATAACAAATTTAGACCAAAAAATTGAGGAAATTGAGCTACTGTGGTTTTACCATTAATATATTTCCCCTTCAGAAAATCAAACTTATCCTTTGAATTTACTGAATAGATGACCAGCATATAATTCATTTCAGAAGCCTCTTTTATAATAGGGTAGCTATGCTCATTTCCTGAAGAAATACTGAAACTGAGCTCCTGAAAAACAAAATACCCAGTGTTACTCTTTTTTTTTTTTTTTTTAAGATTTTATTTATTTGTCAGAGAGAGAGAGTGAGCACTCACAAGCAGGGGGAGCAGCGGGCAGAAGGAGCAGCAGACACCCCACTGAGCAAGGAGCCCTACGTGGGCCTTGATCCCAGGACTCTGACGCTTAACCACCTGAGCCACCCAGGCGTCCCCACTAGTGTTATTCTTTTTTTTTTTTTTTTCTTTCCCACTAGTGTTACTCTTAATAGGGCATTCGCTGCTCATCTCAATATCATTAAAAGCGTTAAGTACCTATACTGTACAACAAAGACTGGATAGACAAAACTTCTCTCTGAAGTTTACAAAAGTAAATAATCCTGGTTTGGTGTGAATTTTTTCTGTAGATTTGAGTGTATTTATAAAACAACAGATTAAAATCATCATAGACCTATTCTTTATTCCTAGTAGAGCTTAACTATTGCTTCTTTTAAGTGAATGATGACTCTTAACTTCAGGTTTCTGCTAAGCATTCCTAGCCGAACATATCCTTTCAGACCATATTAAGAAAATTGAGACCGTTCTCTCCAGTTTGAACTCTTAAAGTTGTAGTCGAAAAACAACAAATGCTCCTCAGAAGATAAGCCAATAGATCAGAACCGTACAGTAAAAAGTTTCATTTGGATCAGATATTTTATTGGTTTTTTTGAAGATTTGTTCATTTGAGAGAGAGCATACAAGCAGGGGGAGAGACAGAAAGAGAGGGGAAACCAATGCTCCCCGTTGAGCTGGAAGCCCAATGTGGGGCTTGATCCCAGGACCCTGAGATCATGGCCTGAGACATGCAGGCTCCCCTGGATCTGATATTTTAAACCTTTGAAATCAAGAGCACTAGTTTGGATGAGCATGATGTATCTCATAACATTTGTAAATCACCACCATTATTCACAAAGTGTTTTTACATTTCTCAGGATGTATAAAGGGCTATACTGGTTTTTGGAGATGTGTAAAGACAGATAAAACACAGCCCTTACCTTTAAGGAGTTCATAATCTAATAGAAGAAATAAACATGAGCAAATAATTACTTTTGTCAAAGTGAGGGAATCAGAGAAAGCTCTATGAATAATGTGATTCCTAAATATTGGATGTTAAAGTATTATTAAGTGTTTATTGTAGCATGTGTATGTGTGTAGAAAGTTGTAATTTCTAGAAAGGAAATACATGTGCGAAAAAAGTCACGAGTTACTTAGGGGACGACTGATAGTTTCATATTAGAGCTGAAAGGGAAAGGGAGTAGTTGCAGTAGGTAAGGCCATGGAGATGTGGCCAAAAAGACACTTTTTATTCCTTAATTAGGATGTGTAGGTATTGAGGGTACTTGCTGAAGGTTTAAACACAGAGTATATATTCTGTGAAGCATGGACCTGGTGTGTAGGGAATTGAGAGTAGGCTCATTTTTCATTTTATTAAGTACATTTGTTACAGTAATCCAGGAAAGAGACGGCTATCTCTTGAGTTACGTAGAAACTGGGAGAAAATTTTTTCTAGAGCTGGAGGTGAGGCTGGAGAGGGAAAGAAACCACAGGATCTTAATAAATGGAAATGCTTTTTTGAATGCTCACACTATGGAAATACAGATTATAATTAGTTCACTTTAATTTATAACCAGTTACCGTCTTTTTTTTTTTTTTTTTAAGGAAGCTTTGAATTTTGGAATGTATTAGATTTACATTAAAGTTGTAAAGATTGTACAGAGAGTTCTTCTCAGTGTTCCCTAATGTTGACATCTAATGTCATGTTAGACATGTCATGACATCTAATGTTGACACATAACTATGGTCTATTTGTCAAAACTCGGAAATCAACTTTGGTACAATACTATTAGCCAAACTAAGGTACTTCATATTGATTTCACCAGTTTTCCACCAGTGTTCTATTTTGTTTTTAGGGTTTTGGTTATACTGCCACAAGCATCATTTGTTTCCTTCAAGTACAGTAGGAGGAGGAGTAATAGCAACTTCTGACCCCCTGTATGTGATAATTAGCAATGTCCCTGGCCTCTACTGGATGTCAGTAGCACCTCCCCGGTTGTGACAACCCAGAATGTCTTCTGCATTGCCAAACATTCCTTGAGGGATAAAATCACCCTCAGTGGAGAACCACTGCTTTAAGCCAAAAAATACGGTGGAACTAACTCTCTTATGTAAATACCTTCTTATACCAGTATTGCTAGGGTGTTTCCTCCAGAACATTTGTTCTGAGGGATGCTAATATGTGGTTTGAAACAAGTAGGTCTATGGAATAAATAATTTGGGGAAGTAGTAAACTAAACAAAATTAGAGAAGTTTCTTCTTCCTCTCCTTTTTGTAGTAAACTAAACAAAATTAGTTTTATTTTTTCTTCCTCTCCGCTCCTTTTTATTTTAAATTTCCTTCTTCCTCCTCCCCTTTCTCCACTTTCCAACTTTCTCCATCAGCATTCTTCCTTTGTTTCTTCTCTTCCGTCTCCTCTCCCCACCCTTTTCTCCTTTCCTTCTCTCAGCTCCTCCTGCCTCACTGCAGGATTTCTTAGAGCCTTTAACCTATCAGTGGCATTGTTAATTTCCAGGAGAAGACTATAGTATGTGACATTTCTAAAACTGGTTTAACTGTACATTGATTTTTTTTTTTTAATGGGAAGTATACTTCACATAGATTTGCTGTCCAATTACCCATTCTTTGGAAATTACTAGGTTGAACTGGGGGTTGTTAGGTATAATTATAGATAAATAGGTCACCTTGTATCCCAGAATACAGAACTATCCCTTATTGTTAAAAGGGAAACAGATAGATGAATTTACCTATAACTTTTGGAATGCAGTAGTTTTTGCATGTCTGTTTAAAAATATACCAGGGGCACCGGGGTAGGTCAGTTGAACATCGGACTCTGGCTCAGGTCATGATCTCACAGGGGTCTTGAGACTGAGTCCTCTGTTGGGTTCCACACTCAACGGGGAGTCTGTTTGAGATTCTCAATTGCTTTCCCCCTGCTCATGTGCATTGATAGTTCTGGTGAGGCGTTGAATTATTCTGTTGAACATGGTAGAGTAGCTATTGTCAAATGCTTTTGTTCAGCAAGATAACCCACAGTTAAATACAGGGATCAGGGGACTGCATTGTGGGTCCATGGCTGCCATCCCATCTCAGGGTGAGTGATTTGGTAGGTCAGTTTCTAGCAGATGTTCTGGAGTGTGTATTCTTGGTGATCTTGCTCCCATTTTATTTTACTTTTTAAATTACGTTATATTTGGGCAAAATATATAAATATTATGTAAATCTATACTTAATCAGTTTTAAGTCTCTGATATGCTACAAAGTATGGGAAAATTAAAAAGTGTGTCTTAGAAATTATAAGATTGTCAGTTCAGTGAAACAGAATTAATATTAGAATGTTAGTTAATATTAGAATGTTAGTTCCTATATGCTCTAGTAAACATTGAATTAGAAGATTAAAATCGTGAACTTCCCTCTCCTTTATTTATTTTTCTATTCCTTACAAGATAGACAGCTTGACAGAATAAGAGAAAAGAATTCTAAGGAAATTTGATACCTAATACTGATACCTCAAATATTTACCTCAGTGATTTTTTAAAATTCAGATATCCTGGGACAAAGATTTTAGAGTGTATTGGCCTTCATAAAATGGGCCGATTGACTTGAGTCCTTTTCTTATTAGGCAGATGGCTTGGTGAATGACCAAAAGCAGATGCAGATTTGTCATCACAAGAGGGACATTCATAGAACAGATGGAAGTTCTTTTTCTGATAGACTCTAAATATTCAACCTTCTTTGATAATATCGGACTTAACTAAATAGAATATTATAAATTGAAAGTATTTTAGGCATCTTAAAAAGTAGAGTGTATATATAGTATCCATTTTTTCAAATCCTCATTTTTTTTTTCCCCCTTTGTAAGTTTGGAGAGTCTTTTCATAGAATGACTAGAAAATTATGGTTTTTTGTGGTTTTTTTTTAACCTTTTTTAAAAGATTTTATTTATTTATGTATTTATTTACTTATTTGACAGAGAAAGAGAGAGAGGAGATACAGTGAGAGGGAACACAAGGAGAGGGAGTGGGAGAGGAAGAAGCAGACTGAGTAAAGAGCCCAATGTGGGGCTCCATCCTAGGACCCTGGGATTATGACCTGAGCTGAAGGCTTAATGACTGAGACACCCAGGCACCCAGAAAATTATTTTAAAGCAGGATGGGAAAAGGGGATAGAGCAGCATCAAGTGGAGGATGATGTAATATTGAAATACATAAGAAAGCAGAGAACTCGTTTCCTATGTCCATTTTTTCCACTGAGGAGAATTGTTTTCAAATTGGAAAGGGTTAGAAAAGCGTTAACAAGGGATTGAAGCATGAGATAGGTGAGGAGATAATTATAGAACAGCTAGACACCCTAAATGAATCTAAGCTTTTAGATTTATATAAATTATATCTTATTATACTGAAAAAGTTAACAGATGGGATTGGTACCTACTATCAGTGAGTATCTTTTGATGAATAGGAGAGGTGCCAAAATATTAGTGATCAGCAGTGACCAATGTGCAAACGAAAAGAAAAGGTGATTTCTACAAAGTAGACTGTTAAACTTGATGTCTGTCATCAGCTCCCACTAGGATAAATTATTAATTAGATAATTAGTGGACACTTAAAAGAAAGAAGTGGTGATTAGCATGACGTTAGTAGTAAGAAGACATGTCAGTCAGTCCAATCTCTCTTGTTTTGTTTTTCCTTAAAGAAGAAAATGCCAGTTTATTTATACCTTCATTCAGTTCCAGGAACAACTTAGATGACTTCCATAAATATACTATAGGAGGAATTATTACAAAAGGAGTAGAAAGCAGCATACATTTATTGGATTTATATTCTGGGTCCTTCAGTAAGCAATTTACATGTTATTTCATTTTTATCCTGAGCAGATCCTCAAACAGCCATCTCCCCAGTTTTTGTAAGATGTGTAAGAAGTCCTCAGTACCTGTTCCCTAAGCACCGGGGACAGGTATTTTGCATAAATGATTCATTTAGAGCAGACGTGAAGATATGTTAGAGCAGTGATTCCCAAACATTTTGGTATTAGAACCCCTTTTATTTTATACTCTTAAAAATTAATGAGTACCACAAAGAACTTTTGTTTATGTTGGTTATATCTATTGATACTCACTGTATTAGAAATTAAAACTTCAGAAAATTTTGGAGCAGGAATACATAAACACAGATTGCAGTAGCTGTCAGAGGGATGACATCATCATCACTTTGTCTAGTTTCTGGAAAATTCCTCTGGATTCTCAGGAGTATACAAAGGGAAGATAACTTCTTAGTGTTATTATGAAAATGATTTTACCTCGCTGGTCCCCTGAAAGGCTCTTTCCCCTCAGGGGCCCCAGACCATAGTTTGAGAATCACTGTTCTTAGAGGAAGGATTCAACTAATGGAGAGAGAACAGGCTGTGGTATCTTGCATCTACACATATCACATTAGAGCTGAAGCACCATTCTGAAGTTAATTGGTTGGTGGACTTGCCAGTTTTACACCTCAGTTTAAGGAAAGATGGACAGATGCCAAGTGGTAACTGTAAGCAGTCTATACAGAGTAGCAAGTATATCATCAGAGAAAAAAGTATTTCTTACATTCCTTAAACTCATTAGTACAGTCACTCATACAGATCAAAATAGCTTAAAAGCAAAGCCCTTGTAGTAGCTGTCTCTGGAAGGTAGACTCCTGCTTAGGGGGTTTCCAATCAACCACTTCTGGAGCTTGTAGGCAGCAGCACAGAGGGGTGTTTCCAATTAGAAATTTGTGTCACACTGTCTGTGCTCAAGTATTTTAAGTAAAACAATTGGAGAGCTAATAAGACGTATGTCAGAAACAGAGTGTGTGAATCAAGACTCTTTTTTTTTTTAAGGAATGAAATTTAACAAATAAGGATAAAGTTCTCTGCATATTTTTAATGAACCAGGTAAACGTGGAGCTGGAGAAAATCATCTGACTACTTTCTACACAATAAAGATCCAGAGGTTTTAGTTGACTTCAGCCTTGCAAACCAGCAGTTTTTAGAGCAGTTGCTAAGAACCTGAAGATAGCCTTTAACCAGGTGAATAGAAATATAAGTGTTCTAATAAAGGAGATAATCATTAGATTTTCTAGGGTAGTTAGACTTCTTCCTGTATAGCAATTACCAGTCATAAATGCCTTCATCCTTTTGGATAAGGCCACACATCTGCCAGCACCCGGAATCCATTCCAAGAGTTATTAAAACCAGGCCACTGGGCAGCTCTTACTGTAACTATACTGTCATGCCTGGGTTTCATTAGTATGTGGACCACCTGGGAATATTAGTTACTAAAATGACTTCAGATTTCTTCTGGTCTTCATGATGTTCAGCTTTGCCTCTAGAGTGTGTTTTCTCCCTTTTCATAGTTTGCTGACCTTCATGCTTGGATCCTTGTGTTCGCTTGTTACATGCTACATCGTCCCATCACACTCACCCAGGCCGGCCTCTTAGGTCTGGTTAATCTCATCACCGCCACCATGTGTGATTTGCTCCCGATAACAGCAGCACTGTTTATGTTTATGCAACTCTTGGAATAATACTTGATTCTGGATGCCGTGTTTTGAAAGACATTGACAAAGTATAGACCATCAAGATGAAGGTAACTAAACTGAGTGTGCAAACCAAGCATTGTTTTACAGTGTGACCCAGCCTGTTCTCGCTCCCTTTCCTGCCATTGTCTTTTCAGCTAGTCTGGGTTCCACTCAATAAACTACCCACAGTTTTCAAATTTTCATTCTCTGCTCAGACCACTTCCTGTCTATATGATGAATTCCTATTTAAACTTCAAGACCCAACTCAAATATTTCCTCCCTAGTGATTTCCCTTGACTTTCCTAGGTATTCTTACCTCTGGGTTCTCATAGAGCTTTATGCATGCCTGGATTGTGTATTTAATCAAATTATAATCTAATCCAGGGTTCTTTTCTGTATAAGACTATATGGTAAATATTTTAGTCTTTGTCTTTTTCTCTCTGT
The DNA here is from genome assembly GCF_009829155.1 of Mustela erminea. NCBI lineage: Eukaryota > Metazoa > Chordata > Mammalia > Carnivora > Mustelidae > Mustela > Mustela erminea. The sequence continues at coordinate 109,991,741 of NC_045620.1, forward strand.
CACAGTTACTCAACTGTGCTGCTTTGGTACAAAAGTAGCCATAAATGGGTGAGACTGTGTTTCAATAAAACTTTATATGGACGCTAAAATTTAAATTTCAGGTAATTGTCATGTGTTAAAAAATATTCTTCTTTTGATTTCTGCCCCCCAACCATTTCAGAATATAAAACCATTCCTTGTTCCTGGTCAGTACAAGTCAGGCAGCAGGCTAGATTTGGCCCACTGGCTGTGGTTCGCTGACTCTTCATCTAATCCATATGTTTATTCTTTCAGTCACTTTTGCATTCATTCATTTAGGAAATATTCGTTTACTGGCTCTTCTTTTAGGTACTGTGAGTGCAGTATGAGATAGACATATTAAGGCAGAATCTTCTGCATTCGATTGAACTTGTTGAGTTCGAAGACTTTTTTTTTTTTAAGATTTCATTTATTTATTTGTCAGAGAGAGAGAGAGGGGGCACACAAGCAGGCAGAGTGGCAGGCAGGCAGAGAGGGAAGCAGGCTCCCGCTGAGCAAGGAGCCCGAAGTGTGACTCGATCCCAGGACCCTGGGACCATGACCCGAGTGGAAGGCAGCCGCCTAACCTACTGAGCCACCCAGGCGCCTAAGACTTTCTATTCCATCTCTGTCCCTGAAGAATAGTATATTTCTTGGTCTTGAGATGAAGTAGTGAAGATTGAAGATTGAACAAGGAATAAGCTATTAAATCTTAGCTAATCATTTCTCCTGTGACTGTGATTATGTTATCTTGAGTGTGAGAGAGAAATGCTACCTTAACACAGTGATAATTTTTTGTTAAGATTTTATTTATTTATTTGACAGAAAGAGAGATCACAAGTAGGCAGTCCGAGAGAGAGGAGGAAGCAGGCTTTCCACTAAGCAGAGAGCCCGATGCAGGGCTTGATCCCAGGACCCCGGGACCATGACCTGAGCCAAAGGCAGAGGCTTTAACCCACTGAACCACCTAGACGCCCCTCACAGTGATAAATTTTAACAGATTGTTTTGGAAAGACCTTTGTTGAATCTAGATGTGAGGGTAAAGTATACGTTTTGTCTGTTTTGTTGATGACAGCACTATTAAAAGTGATAAGCTTTGAGGTGTATTCTGTAATGAATTTTCTACATAGTTTTTGGTATGAACGTTTTAATTAACATTTAACTTTTATAATACTATCTTGGGGTAGATGGGTGAACTATAGAGGAGTGGAAGCTTTAATTAAATGGATAAATGGGTACCTTAAAATACTTGTTACCTCATGACAATGTGATACATGTTTATTTTCTCTTTATAGGCGAGATAAACTTTGGATTTGCATGGAGTTTTGTGGAGGTGGTTCTTTACAGGATATTTATCACGGTAAGACAAAAGTTATGTTTTATACACATTAAGTAGAATTTCTTAAAATATAGTTATTTACTATATTAAAGCATTAATGCTGTTTGGAGGAACGTTTGTTTTATTATTGTTATTTAGATACATAAAAGAATTTAAGATCTTATGGATGATATAATACAAAGGAACATTTGCATTATAAGTTGCAAAATTATGTGCAGTTAAACTATTAGCTAATTCTGAAGAAGACATTATATATGGTTAGTTCAAAATTCCAAACTCAGATTTGTAAGAAACATGTAAAGGCCTTGATGGTTAAGCCAAAAGAATATCCAGTTAATACATGAGTAGTATTAATACAAAGATAATTGATTTTGCTCTCATGTATTCAAGAAACATCAATTAAATTGTTGACCTTTTAAAATACTAGATTCTGGGGAATTAAAATTATTAAAGCCTTTTTTATTGAGATTTCAGTGGAGTATGTAAGAAAGATTTGTAAAGTACAGTAACAGTGTTTACGGTCTTTCCTTTCTTTCTCTGTCCCATTCTGCTTCTGTGAATGAGTTATTGTCACAGACTGCAGAGTAGGTATATTCTTTTACTGGAGCTGTGCTTTTTGATTAATGTAAAATAAAATACTGTTTTAATAAGTCATATGTCAATTTTACCAGAAAATATTTTGGAAAATTTCTTCGTTTTTCTTGATATGGGATTCGGGCTCACATTTTCCCATTAGGGCCTCTTAAGTAATTTAGGGGGCTGATGGTAATAAAGCACTTGTTAAAAGACTGTTTGGATAGGAATTTTACTGTCTTTGTTTCATTTCACTTTACTGTATGTATCTTCTTGTTGTAGCTTTTACTTAACCATAAAGATTGACATAATAGTATTGAAGTACTACTAACTACAGCTGGAATGAGAAAAAGGAAATGATAGATTTTCTGGAATTGTTTTCGAAAGCTTAATGAAGAAAATGAGCTTTTAATTGGTCTTTAGAAGATACATAAACTCTGGGTAGAAAGAAGAGGTAGAAGTGCGTCCTAGGAGATGAAACAGCAGTACAGTGCTGTGAAGGTGTGACATGTGAGATTACTTTCATTGGTGTAGGGTCTGTATTTGGGGAATAGGGTCAGATACAGAGAGCCGTGAAAGCCAGGTGGGAGAGCATGGGAACATTCTGCTTCATAAAAAGTTACTTCATTTCTGAGAATATTTTTTTTAAGTATGGCTGTTCTTTATATTTGAGAATTTTTTTTTTATTAATGACATACTGATTTCAAAGATTGAGTGAAAATTGAGAAATACTTGGCATTATTTTGCATTGCAGGACAAATACAGTATTTATGGAAGCTATTCAAAAAGCTATTTCCCTTTTTTGTTTTAGTTGGGACTAAATTTGTCTATTATTTTTTCTCATACTTACTCGTTTAATTTCCTTTGTCCTGAAGTTTTTTTCAGTTGGGTCTTCTATGGGTGCACTCCTGGTCTTTGACCCTCATTCTTCAGTGATAGGTTAAGTGGGGCATAGACCAATATTTTTCTGTCTGCATTTTGAAGATATTAGACCTGTGTCCTCTAGCTTCTATAGTTGTTGGTATCTTCTGTCACTCTATGTATTAGTCGTTTTCAGGTAATCTTCCTTTCTAAACGATTTTAAGATTTTTTTTCCTCTTAAATTTCAGGTGTTTTTAGTATCTAAACATGGATTTACATTTACTTCTCTTGCTTAGGACTTAAAGTGCTTATCAGAAAGGATTTAATTTATTCATCGAGCCTGGACAGTTACCAATTATTATCTCTTAAAATCTTTTCTACCCCAGTATTTTTGATCTCTCCTTTTAGAATGTCAGATATATATTAGATTTTCTCTGTGTCTCTAAAAATCAACTGTATATTTTGCACTTTTTAATCCCTCAGTAGAGCACCGAGGAGTCACATAACCATCGTATAGTTCACTGATTATACAGCTGTGTTTAGTACATCCATTGGGTTTTAATTTTTGGTGACTGTATTTCTCATTTCTAGAAAGTATTTGGTTCTATTTTAAGTCTCCCTTCATTTTATATTTGTGTCTTATAATAATTTTTCATTACTTCTTATACATCTTTAGTTTTTTTTTTTTTTTTTAGATTTTATTTATTTATTTGACAGACAGAGATCACAAGTAGACAGAGAGGCAGGCAGAGAGAGAGAGGGGGAGGAAGCAGGCTCCCTGCTGAGCAGAGAGCCCCGATGTGGGGCTCGATCCAGGACCCTGAGATCATGACCTGAGCTGAAGGCAGAGGCTTAACCCACTGAGCCACCCAGGTGCCCCTGCATCTTTAGTTTTTAAGCATACCTTTCTTCAGTCTTTCTCAGATTGTTAAGTAATTCCATCTGATATATATACTTGCTTTTAGGTGTCTGGTTCTGCTTACTTCATAAATAAGAAAGAAGACCAGTTTTTTGTTACAGAAATATTTTTGTCATGACTGTTGTCATTCCATTTCAACCAAATGTTGGAAGTAGCAAAGTAATATGAGTTTATTAGTCTTGATTTATTTATACTGATTGGCTGCTGGGTCAATGGAAGAAAAAATAATTTTACAACACCCTGGATATTCTCAAATATATATACAAGGGATTTACATGCTTATCAAACCCCAGTCCCTATTCACTCTTAACTTCATCGTGATTGCCGCCAAATGACCTTCTTGTGGCAATGTGTATACTCCTCTTTGGCCCGTCTGTAGTGCTCTCTACTTGGACAGCTGCATAAGACAGATACCTCCATTTCTTTCTGTGTTTCTCTTTCTCTTCTCTCTTTATCACACTGTCATTCTGTGGGAGTAGCGTACTAACTTGGGTTACCTCACCTAGTGACAGAGAAGTTCTTCTTTTCTAATAACCCTAATGCTTGTGGGATTTTGCTTTTTTATATGTGTAATACAAAGCATATTTTGATCTGTCATGCAAAATTTGCAAAGCCTGCTTTTTCCCCTGTTATTTCTGCTTTCTTTTTTTAACTTACGCTTTCTGAAATATCACTAAACCAATTTTTATAATTTGTTTTACTGCTCTTATTTCCATCACTCCATAGGATTTTTTAAAAATTTAAATCTTCTTACAAGAGGGAACTGTATTAGTTGTCTATTGCTATATAACAAATGATCCCAAAATTTAGCAGCTTAAAACAGCAAATACTATGTCCCAGTTTCTGAGGGTCAAGAATTCAAGAATGGTTTAGTTGGGCAAGTCTAGCTCAAATTCTCTCATAAACTTGCAGGCTTCACTATTAACTGGGACTCCGGCCCTTTGCGGGCTTGGGTAGGGCTCAGGAATTCACTTTCACCTTGATTCACTTAACATGGCTTTTGGCAGAAAGCTTCAGGTCCATGGCTCTTGGCAGGTATCAGTTTTTTACTGTGTGGATCTGGCCATAGGACAGTTTGAGTGTCTTCACAATATGGCAGCTGGCCTCCCCGGGCATGCAATCTCCAAGAGCAAAGAAGAAGCCATAAAGCCTTTTATGATGTAGTAGCAGAAGTTGTATATGGTCCCTTCAACCATATTTTGTTCTTTAGAAGCAAATCATTTCTGTCCAGCACATACTCAGAAAGGGAATTAAGTTCTAAACAGTTGAGGTGGAAACTATCAAAGCATTCATGGACATGTTTTAAATTACCACAGATGTGTGAAGGGAATACATTTTGAATTTATATTTTTACATGAGTTTCTTCTCTCCCTTTGTTTACTTTTTCTTTGAGGAACTAACATTGGAACCTTTCATTGTTCCATTATAATGCATTTTTCCCTCTATTTTCCATTGAACATTTTCCCTCTGTTTAATATTGTTCTTTTGACAGTTTCCCACATTCTTTTATGTCATTTGTGGTGAATTTCTTCCCACTTATTTAATAATTTTGAATTCTCATATCATTTTCAACAGGAATACCATATGGCTTTTGAGAATGGGTTTTTCCACAGTGGTGGTTATGGTGGTTTTTCTTTTCTGTGATCCCAAGACCCCAGTGTATCCAGTATATTTGAACCCTAAACCTGAGTGAAGAGGCCTGTGGTGACAGAATCTGGAAGATATTTTTCCTATCTGGATCCTATCCATGATACAAAATCCTTGGTCTTCTTTTCCTTGTCTACCCTTTTCAGGTGAAGATGTAGCCCTTTGAAGGTTCTGGTTTTATGAGCATATTTGTTTTAACTGTTCCTCTACAGTTCAGTGGCCTTTTCTTCTGTTCTATTCCCCATGTAGGGGATAAAACTAAAGCGCCAGCTTACCAAGATTGACCTTTTCTTTAGAGATAGCTAGAATATTTCACATTTTTACCATTCTGATTTTCATTTCCCTTTTTGTTTTTGGCTCCTGGGAAAGTCTCTAACTTTTTAACATAGCTAGGCATTTAAAAGCTTATTTAAAATACTCTTTTCTGTCATTTCTAGGTATTGTTTTCAGGGTGTTTGCCATATTGTGGAAACAGAAATAGAAAGGAGGCCCATCTTACTGAATGAGAGGGGCTTACAAACCACAAGAATTAGTTATATGACTTACCTTCAGACATTCAAACCCAGACTTGTCCTTAAGAAAATCTAAGTGAAATAGATTTCTCTCTTACACAATTGTAAAATACAACAAATACCCCCCAAATAAACATTTTTCGAAGAGGTTACTATCTAGCAAAAGATTCCATCGTTGGAATTTAATTCAATTTTTAGAATAGTCTCTCCCACCTAATGTGAAGAGACTTCATTCTGAAGTGATTTAGTAGGGAAAAAGAGAAAACTACTTAAATGTCTTCAGGAGTGGATAGATGCAGAGAAATATTGTTTAAATATTATGATTGAGTTATGTGTATTGATATAGAAAGTTGTCAATGGTAAGTGAAAAAAGGTTTTAGAATTGTATGTGTACTATGATGCCATTCGTATTCTTCTGGGAGATCTGTACATACATTATTTAAAATATGTCTCTACATAAAATTATCTGGTAGGCTATAGGCCAAATTATTGATATTGCCTATTATTGAGTAATAGTATGGGTAAGGAAGAGACCTTTACTTTTCAAACTTGTCTATCGATTGGATTTTTATAGTGAACATACTATTTTTATAGCTATAAAGCTAATAACCTTAGGGGGGGAAATATTGACTTAATACTAGCTGTAAAACAGGGTGCCTGGGTGGCTCAGTTGGTTAAACATCCAACTTTTGATTTTGGCACAGGTCATGATCCCAGGATTGTGAGATCAACCCGTGCTTTAGGCTCTGTGCTGGGTATGGAGCCTCCTTTAGATTCTCTCTCCCTCTCCCTCTGCCCCGCTTCTTTCTAAAACAATTATTTATTTATTTGAGAGAAAGTGAGTGAGAGAAAGCACAGAGGGGGAGTGAGAAGCAGACTCCCTGCTGAGCAGAGAGCCTGACATGGGGCTCAGTCCCAGGACCCTGGGATCATGACCCCAGCCGAAGGCAGATGCTTAACGGACTGAGCTACCCAGGCCCCCTCTCTTCACCCCGCTTTTAAAAAAATAAAACAAAACTAGCCTTAATACATGTATTACATATCAATTTTAGAAAAGTTTAATAAAAACTAGCTAAGCCTCTTCTCCATGATTTATTTCTTTAAACATTTAAAAGGTAATATTGATCAATGAGGTGCAAAAATGATAATATAATTAATTTCAGAGACTACTTCAGTCCTTTATTCATTCCACAAACATTATTTAGCAGCTTTCCCATGCCAGGCACTGTTCTAAACGCTGGGGCTACAACAATGAGAAAAATCAGATTTAAAAAATCCTGCCCTCATGGAGCTTACATTTTACTACAGTTGTTTAGGTATATCAAGGCTATTGCTTAGTGGAACCTGTAAGACTTCAGCATTTACTGAAAAATGTGCTTTGACTAAATTCACTGATACTAATTTTCTTCTCTTATAGTAACAGGACCTCTGTCAGAACTGCAAATTGCGTATGTTAGCCGAGAAACACTACAGGTAGGTCCAGTGCAAATTAAAAAGTACCATTCTTTATTGGATTCAGAGTTTAATTATTGTGCATTATCTGTTAAGTAAAGGTAGAGCATTCTAGTTTGATAAACTCTTGGATTTTAATATATTTTTAATTGTTTGTATAGTAAACTAAAATTATATTTGCAGATAAACACTATAAACCCTTAGTGTGATAATATGACCTCCTAAAATTTAAGTGCTCTGCATTTATTTTATATTTTTATATTCCTCTTAATACCAAAGAAATGCTTGAAAATTAAGCACTCTTACAGGAATTGAAACTCTTTCTAATACTAACTGCATTTATACTTTTTAAATGTTCTTTCAGACTATTTGCAGAGTTTAGTGGAAAGTATTTGTCTTTAGAAAATTAGTGGTTCCTGCTGAGCTTTGCCTTTTTCATTTTCTTGATTCTTTTGTCTTTTTAGGCTATTTCAGTAAAATAATGATTACCACTAGACCTTCTGTAATGAGTAAATAAAAAGCAGAAACTGCTTTTTATTTCATTAATCCCATTAATCACTTTACATCCCAAAATATGCTCTGTAGTAAAGTTTTATTAATTTTTGTGTTTTGTTTTTTGAAACTCCAGGGATTATACTATCTTCACAGTAAAGGAAAAATGCACAGAGATATAAAGGTATATATCATACGTTTAACCTAATGACATCTCTCATTTTTAAATACTCGGCTCAAACTGTTGAACAATTGTCTTAATCTCTTTGATGAATTTCTTACCTGAAATATGTCACTATAATAAAATTGAGTGATACTTTTAAGAGTTTTATTACTTTTTTTTTTTTAAAGATTTTATTTGTCAGAGAGAGAGCAGAAGCACAAAGAGCTGCCAGCAGAACAGGCAGAGCAGGTAGAGGGAGAAGCAGGCTCCCTGCTGAGCAAGGAGCCCGATGTGGGACTCAATCCCAGGACCCTGGGATCATGACCCAAGCTGAAGGCAGACGCTCAACCAACCGAGCCACCCAGGTGTCCCGAGGTTTATTACTTTTTTTATAGCAGCTGTATTGAGATGCAATTCACATGCCATAAAATTTACCCTTTTGAAGTATACATTTGTGGATTAGTGTTATAATAACCCGGATTAGTTATCTATAGTTACTTTTTTTGTAAAAAGCAGATTAGATCATCAGCTTCCATTAAGTTAGAGTTTTTAGAACCTATCATGCTTCAAATATTATAGTAAACTTTGGAGGTCTTAAAGAAATATCATTAGTAATGTCTCAAAACAGATAAATTCAACTGTACCGTTTTCTGATGGTCTTTAACTGGCAGAGGAGAGCAGGTGCACTGGATATGCTGGGGTTAGCTCTGTGGTAAATTTGGTGCTCTGGCAGGACTCCTGAAGTTATTTCTAAACATTCTGCCGTTTTCCCAACTTAGTATTTTCTCCTTTCATTTATTTTTCTTTTACCTTCTTCCTTGTTCATCTTTTCTCCTACTTCTCTCCCCCTTTGTTTTCTGAAGTTTTCTTTGACATAAAGGTTATTCACTTTTGAGGGGCGGGTATCCTCTTGCTCTTTGAGTCCCTGAAAGCCATGGACTCTCTTCTCAGAAAATGTCCTTATGCCCAGACTTCATATTTTGCATAAAATTTCAGTGGACTGTCAGATCAGCTGCTGAGATCCTTTACTTTAAGTAATTTTTATAAGCCACTTAAAAGACCTAAGCAAAGAGCTTTGGAGTTCAAAGGGAGAAGATATCATAACAGAAGTAAATCAAGAAAGGTACTGTGTCATCAGCACCTAGATGATCTGGAAAGTCTGATAGATTTTTGTCCGAAGTGGAGGTTGGAGTGCCTTACAAGCAGAAGGAACAGTGAAGCAAAGATACCAATGTCAGGAAAGTGTGCGGTCATTGTGGGGAGCATAAAAAGCCTTACTGTTTTATTGAAGAGAACGTATGAGAGTAACAAGAGATGGGGTTGGCTCCATTACACGAAGAGTTGTGTGCTGAACTTCAGAGTTTGTGCCTAACTGGGGAAATTCAGCCCATCACCTTTATTTCCACCCTGGTCTAAGCCACCGATTTATTCTTTCTCACCAGCACTTTTCTAGCAGCCTTCCAGGTGCTCTGCTTGAATGTTACTATAGTCACTTCTCCAGCTTGCAACCAGAGTGATCTTTTTATTTTTATTTATTCATTTGTGTATTTATTTATTTTAAAAGATTTTATTTATTTGATAAAAAGAGAGAGAAATTGAGAGAGAGATAAATAGAGAAAGAGCCAGAGAGCACAAGCAGAGGGAATGGCACAGAGAGAGGGAGAAACAGGCTCTGCCCTGAGAGGGGAGCTGGATGCGGGGCTTGATCCCAGGACTCTGGGATCATGACCTGAACTGAAGGGAGACACTCAACCATCTGAACCACCCAGGCACCCCCAGAGTGATCTTTTTAAATCACAGCTCATCACTCTTCTGTTTATAAACCACCTTGGCTTCCTACCATACTCAGTGTAAAATCAAGATTTTTTTTTTTTTAATTAACTATACAACCCTCTAAGGTTATCCCTGATCTGGCCCCTGCTGTTCTCTTTGACCTCATCTCACACGCCTCCCCATTTCACTCATTCTGTTTCAGCCACACTAAACTTGATGTTTTTGGAATATGTAGAACTCATTCTGGCACCAAGGTTTTGTGTTTGCTGTATCCTCTTCCTGGAATGTTTTTCTCCCAGATTTTGGCATGGCTCTGCACCCTCACTTCATCCAGATCTCTGCTCAGATACCACTGTCTTTAAAGCACTTACCTCTTCCTGCCTTTGAATCATTGCTCGTGTCCATTCATTCATGTGTGTGTGTATTCATTTTTAGATTTTCTTTCTCCTATTCAGTGTAAACCTCACGAGAGCTGGAACTTACTCTTATCTTTTACTGTATTTGTTACTACAACCTTAGAGCTTAAAACAGCAGTTGGTTGCTCAGGGACAGAGGAAAGGAAGGGTGGAAGGAAAGGAGCTTCAGAGGCCATAGATGCATGTGTTGTGATATAGACTGTAATTTAGGAAAATTTACCTGGAGCTGGGGAGAGACCAAACTGAGCACTGTGGCAGACATCTAGATAGCTGGGGCCCAGATCAAGTTAAAATCCATGCTATATCATCAGTTGAGTGCCCAACTCCTGATTTTGGCTCAGGTCATGATCTCAGGGTTGTAAGGTTAAGTCCCATACCAGGCCCCGCTCTGGGCCTGGAGCCTGCTTTTAAGATTCTCTATCTCTGCCCCTGCCCCCTCCTCCCTCTTAAAAAAAAAAACTCCTCGCTGTAGTCCTTTGTCCCTCCTTTTTCTTGTTTCTCCCATTATTCCATAGTGCTGCAGTAATATCAGGTGTTGCAGTCTTACATTATGGTTTCCTCTTTTTTTGGATGGAAAAGGGTTTCCTAGTATTTTTCGTTTAAGTCTATAATTACGTGATTGATGGCACCTTTGATTAAAGAGCCTGCTTCCTTTCGCTTGTTCATTTAAAAGTTTTAGAAAGGCAAAAAATAAAATTTAAAAAGATTGTACATCTTGGGACACAGTATTTCTACCTCTTCTAAAAGCTTTGAGCTTATTGAAGTGGTTACTTGGGCTAAGGTCAGGAAGTAGGAGTGGCTAAAGTGCGACTAGGTCATTGTAATGGGAAAACACTGAGTTGTTTCCTCTCTGTATAGGGAAAAGCCCAGTTCTTCCCTACTGTGTGCTTCTTTCCTGAGTCTACTTTACTTCCTCACACAGAACACTTCACTTCTGACACTTTTGGTCACCAAACGTGTGGTGATTTCCCACACAGCAAGCAGTTCTCTGTGATACCAGCTGGGTGTGCATACCGTTTAACTCAGTTCTGACACTGTTTCCTGGAGGTAGCATCAGATCCCACAGATATGGGCTCAGTCCCACAGGACTGTCCCTTCTCCCATCACACACACACACACAAATACACACCCTCCAGATAATAGGTTGCAAGCCCAGGTTATCAGCTGTTCTTCTGAGCATCTGGCTGAATAGCTCAGCGGTTCCAAAGACCCCTTCCAGGGTTCAATTAATTTGTTAGAGTGGCTCACAGAACTCAGGAAATTGTATACATTTACCAGTTTATTAAAGGATTTGGCAAGAAATACCAATGAACATCCAGATGGGAGCGATGCATAGGGCAAAGTATGTGGGAAGGAGTGTGGAGATTCCATTCCTTCTCCAGACATGACCCTCTCCTAGGACCTCCACCAACCTGGAAGCTCTCTAAACCCCATTTTATGGAGTCTTCCTCTTTAGGCATGATCAGTCATTAACTCCATTTTCAGCTCCTCTCTCTTCTCAGGAGATTGTGGGGCAGGGCTGAAAATTCCAAGCTTCTAATCATGGCTTGGTCTTTCCAGTGACCATCCCTTATCCAGGAGCTGTGCAGAAGCCCATTCATAGTTGCTTCATTAGAACAAGAAGACACTCCCGTCACCCCAGAAATTACAAGTGTTTCAAGAGCACTGTGTCAAGAACCAGGGTCTGAGATCATATATTAGAACAAAAGATGCTCCTAGCGCTCTTGTCACTTCGGAACTTACTAGGGTTTTCCAGAGGGCCATGCCAGAAACTGGGGGGAGAAACCAATCTATGCTTCCTGTTATCTCACAGTCATGTAGACAGGAGACATTTTGATTTGGTGGGCCCGTGGCTAGTTGTTTATCTTCTGAACAGGCCTAAACAGTGGGCAGACATGTTAAGATAGACAGCCCCATGTACTAAGCAGCAAGGTTCAGTCTTACAGACCAGCACCGTTTCATCAATGATCAATTCCTATGAAGGCAAATTTGTGGATTTTTTGAACAGAAATAACAAGTTTAAAATGTAATAGAAGGAAGTGAAAATGCCAATATAAGTTCATATTTTAGTGCAGTCACAGTGTTTAATCAGTAAGAAAGTAACACTTAGATGAAAAATAATACATCATTTTTATAATAACATTCATATTGTGTTAATAGCAGCCTTTTGCAAGGTGGAAATTTTGTAAGAATAGTCAGATTAACTAAAATGTGGATGGTAAGTTTTCCTGTGAATATAATGATGTGTAACACTTTAGTTGGGGATACTTTAAACTTTTAAGTATTTCTAGGTCTAAGGCTGCTACTTGTGTTTATTTTAAATATGAAATTTGGTCTATTGTATGTTGTGTCTGAAAAAATGTTTCTTACTTTAAAATGTTTTCACTTTGAAGGGAGCTAACATTCTGTTAACGGATAATGGTCATGTAAAATTGGGTAAGTAAATTAAAATTTTGTCATTTGTTCCAATTTATTCAAGAACATAATAAGTTTGTATTTTGCTTTGCTAGGACTAGGTTTTTCCCTCAGCATTTCTGTATTTTTAGGTGAAAATCTCATTGCGGGGCATATGTAACCTCTCTATATCTGGTTCCTTTTCCCTTAATGGGGATAAAGTCTGATCTTCACATACGACAGATTTGTTTTAAAGATACAATAAAATAATAATTCTTTAGAGATCCTTTTACCTATAACTTGAGGAATGTGACTTTTGGTAAGAATAATCTGTACAGAATTACCTTGTGACCAAAAAACAAGGTAAACAAACCAAGCCAAAAAATCAATTGCACCAGCAATCCTACATCCTTTACATTAGCTTTTAAAATAAAATACATTATTACTTATATAAGAATGTAATACTGATGTTGGTTGTTGCTTTATTTCAAACCATACCTTTTGTTTTGTAACTTTTGATTATGACTGAAATAGAGTTTAAACCCTAAATAAGTTTGGAAGTTTAAGACTGCAAACATGTATAGTGTAGTAGTTTTTATAAATAAGATCATAGCTGTTAGGTGTTAAGTGAAGTATTTAATAAATAAGAAAGTTATTTTGAATTACATATTACTATAAGATAAATCAGAAATTTTAAAAAATTGTAAAAACACAAAACCGTTTTTGAACTGTAGCCTGCAATACAACTAATCAGATTTAAAAGTATATAGCTGAAAATTAACATGTAATAAAAATTCTCCAAACCTCCTCTAAAGATGAAAAAAGCATTTATCTTAACTATTGATGGCTTAGTGAACAGTTTCTGTCAGCAGTTTATATTTTATGTTAATATTATGTACCTTCCTGGCAAACATCCTATATAGATCTTGGTTGGTAAGGACTTAGAAATGACAGTTAAAAACTAGAAAATATTTAGAACTCAGCGTACTTAAAGAATAGCAACAAATCCAACATAAAAACAGATTTCCTGATAGTGATTGGTGTTGGTATTAGAATGTACTGCTGAGGTGAGAGTTTGTAGAATATTCTATTTGGATGTCTTTTCAAGCTAGGGTAGATTTGCCAGTAGATTATTAGTTTGTTTGGTGTCAGTCATCATGAATGTGGCAGGAAGTGAATGGAATATATTACTACTTACCATCCCTTCCAATGATACTCCTTGAATTTTAGGTCCTGGGAATTTGAAATTATATTATTAAATCTGGCAGCTCAAATTTTCTCAGCTGTCTGTTTCTCATCAAAATGATTTGATCTTGACGTATTGTCATTTGATTTTATGCAGGGATATATTGGAATATATTTGGCTGTGATAGAAACTGACTACTTTGTGATATTTTAGTGCTAACCCATAAAAGTTAAAAATTTTAATGTGGTGTTTAAGAATATCTCATTTCTATGAAATTAGTTTAATGAAAAGAATTATTAAAAGTTATTTCTCATGTTACTGTAAATAGTTTTACTTTCCCTCAGCTTTCTTTTCTAAATGTTTATTTTTTTAATAGCTGATTTTGGAGTATCTGCACAGATTACAGCTACAATCGCCAAACGGAAGTCTTTTATTGGTACACCATATTGGTAATTGTATTTTAATTGACATTTTAACTTTTTGTTATTCTATCATTATTGAATAAATACAGCATCTATTGAAAAAAAAAATAGACTGGCCAAAATTTTTAGGACTAAACAGATTAAGAAGATAATCGGTAGCTTAAGCAATTTAGGCATGTACACTTGTAGATGGAGTACACAGCCAAGGAATATTTTATCATGTTTATTTTCATTAAGAGCAAAAGGCTTTAAAAAGATGGATAATGGCTTTTGGGAACCTTGATACAAAGGAACTCTCACTGACTGTCTGGGGTCCAGCATGATTTTTACACATACTTAGTAAATGTTTGTTGATAACTGATTTCCAACTCCAGCTTCAGAGATTAAAAGCTAATGTTATTTCTCTTCTAAGAAAGTAAGAACTATCTTGGGAGCTTGTGAAATTGTGAATTAGGCAAAGTAAATTTTGGGACAATTCTCACACTTCATCTCTCTCTCTAGTATCATGTCTTTACCACATGAACTCTAGGGATGTAGAACAGAATGAAATCTTTTGTCCAAAGTGACTAAGGTTAGCAGTTACTCAGTTAATAAAAAATGTCTGTTCAGTGGCACATCTCAAAATTTAATACGTATATACCTTAAACATTTTACTTTAATTTAAGGCATATGAGTGCACTTTTTTTCCTTTGCCATGGGACCTTTTCTTTGGCTCACTAATTAGAGTTCTGTCTTAATAATATAAACAATACCCGCGATGCCTCAGCTGTATTTTCTGGGTTGTGTTTCTCTAAAATGCAGTGAGAACTTGGATGTATAAAGCATGTCCCTTTTTTTAAAGTCCGATGTATGAGTATTCAGCCTTACTCTGTATTTAGTTCTCTCAAGGTTGAGAAACTTATATACTGTGATAGTGAGAAAAACTACCATAATCAGTATAAAAGATAGGTTTCCAGCACCCAAGGAAGTGTTCTTTTGTCCCATTTTAGTAAATTCTGTTCCCTTGTCCCTAGCCTCTGTCAACACCCAGTGTGATTTCTGTCTCTCTAGTTTTGCCTTCTCCCCGAATGTCATACAAAATGGAATTATACAGTCTGTAGCCTTCCTAGTCTTTTGCAGTTGTCATATTCTTCACCTAATTTGCCAGTCTTCTGGTTTTGTCTTTAGAAACTTGTCTTTAACAGGATTTTTGGAAGCATTCACTTTAATTTTCATAACTCTTTTCAACTTTCATTAACAAATCAGTTCTTTATAACAAATAATATTATTTATTGTATTATATAACATATATAAATATTTATTTATTTGCATAATATAATGAATAAACAGACTCAGAGATGAACTCAGTTGACAGTGGTAAGCATGCAGCCTAACTGGCAGAAGTAGAAGTACACCAGCTGGACAATTTCACTTATATTTTATAGAGGAATGGAGAACATCATCTAACATGGCAAACCAGGCATACCAGCTTTATGCACTTTGATTCTCTGCAAGTGCATTTCCCCCCAGCAGACTGGAATCTAGCCAGCAATAATAGGAAAGCGGGAATGATAGCTGTCAGTAATCAGAAAGATAGTTGTACATCATCTTAAGTTAGAGAGAACCTATCAGTTCACCATTGTTCTAGCTTGCCATCTCTACACAGCTGTAAAGTGATAACTGATATACTTTAAAATTACTTTTCTTATAATAATTTGAATATTTTTAAAAAGTACTTTAGGATTAGAAAGATTTTAAGAACAAGCACTGTGAAAACTAAAGGGTGTGTGTGTGTGTGTGTGTGTGTGTGTGTGTGTGTGTGTGTGTTTGATTTCAACTGACTTAATTTGACTTGCCTGAAATCATACTAGGAAGACAGATGTGTATTTGCTACTTATTTAAATCATTCTTTTGATATTAAGAGTTAGTTATTTAAAAAAAATTTTTTTAAGATTTTATTCATTTATCTGAGAGAGAATGAGTGAGAGAGAGCATGAGAGAGGAGAAAGTCAGAGAAGTAGACTCCCCAAGGAGCTGGGAGCCCGATGCGGGACTCAATCCTGGAAGTCCGGGATCATGACCCGAGCCCAAGGCAGTAGCTCAACCAACTGAGCCACCCAGGCGCCCCAAGAGTTGGTTATTTTTAAAACTATTGTTTAGGATTTAAAATATTTATATTTGAGAATTAGTATGATAATTTAAATCAGTCAAATACAAATTTATAGAAATATCATTAGAATAAGACTATATAGGAAAGTTTAAAAAAAGAAAACTAAGTTTGAGTGACTTTCCTTTATATAAATACAGCTTTAAAAAGCAAACACTCATTTTTATAATTTCCACCATTATAATAAAACTGAAAAACTGCCAATTAACTTTATAGTAAATATGAATTAAGTACTAAATTAAGATTATTGATGCCCCAATAAATAGTTTTGGTCACATGAAAACAGAGGCCAGATTGCAATTTGTTGGTGTAAGTAGGTAGAGCTAAAAATTGTAGAACATTTATTACAAGGTGTTATTTCTCTGTAAAATTGTGCAGAATTGTACAGAGGAAGTGATGGAGATATGGACAAATATAGGATGTGTTGCTATATTATAATTGGTAAAGTTTTATAAACCTTTATAGTTGGTATAGCAGAGTAACCAAGGAGTCACCAGTAGGGTCTTGGGATGGAAAATCTTACAAAGTCACGATCTTGGAAGAGATCTTTGATATACTACATATTTTTCAGATAATCAGGGCCTAAATAGGCCTCAGCTTAGTTTCAAGTGCCTCTGATGGGAATATTAAAGACAATACAATAAATAGAAGTTGTTTTTTATTTTCGTTTTTTTTCTCTCCTGGAATATTTCCTTCAGGATGGCACCAGAAGTCGCAGCTGTTGAGAGGAAAGGGGGTTACAATCAGCTCTGCGATCTCTGGGCAGTAGGAATCACTGCCATAGAACTAGCTGAGCTTCAGCCGCCTATGTTTGACTTACACCCAATGAGGTCAGTGTATCATAATTGGAGAACTCTTTACTCCGATTAAGGGTAATCCCCTCCCCCTGCCTGTTACATCATGAACAAATAATATTCTTAGTCTTGCTCTACATCATTAGTAGTAGTAGTATTATTTAATAGTAATAGATTTATATTACATATTAAAATGTGAAATCTTAAAATGCTGTGTAATTTGTTGTTGATTTTTCAGAGCATTATTTCTAATGACAAAAAGTAATTTTCAGCCTCCTAAACTAAAGGATAAAATGAAGTGGTAAGTATTTTTGTGTTACTTACTTTATAATCATGAGTAGAAAAAAGAAATAAAACTTAAAATTCTGTGTTTTTCAAAATTTCTTAGGTCAAATAGTTTTCATCATTTCGTGAAAATGGCACTTACCAAAAATCCAAAAAAAAGACCTACTGCTGAAAAGTTATTACAGGTATTATTTTTGCCCTGAAATACGTCTTTTTTCAAAAAATAAAATGTTTACTCAGGTTTCTAATGAGTGTTTTGTATTATGTTACTTTTATAGCACCCATTTGTCACACAGCCTTTGACACGATCTTTGGCAATTGAACTTTTGGATAAAGTGAATAATCCGGATCATTCCACTTACCATGATTTTGATGATGATGATCCTGAGGTAGGAATTGTCTTTACCAACTAGTGTATTTAACACATATATATATAGGTATGTGCATCTCAATCAGTTTTTTGAAGTTCTGGGTCTAGTTTAAATGAAAATCTCCTAAGGGAATAATTAAGTCTTTGACTCAGCCTCTCTTAGGGAAGTCATGTGCAGGGTTTTTCTTACTGGCTTCTTATGGTATTTTCTGAAATGGCAAAGCACGATCATCTAATCCACTTGGTGAAATTACTATAGTTATTTCAAAGTAGTCATTTCAGATGATGTTGCCAAATAAATCGTCCACTATAAGAGAGAACACAAATGGGAAGCACTTAAACCAGATGTTAGAATATACTCAAAATTTCGATTTGGTTTTCCTCTTTTAAAAAATATCCTTGTACAGTACCTGATGAATTATTAGTAGTTAGTAGAAAGTATAGGATTGCTCTTGTTAGTGACTAAAACCCTAATTATCCACTATGGAAATTTTAAAAATAAGCCAGTATAGTTGTTAGAGAGTAACTAGTGATAGAAGCATTGATATTAAAGGAAGCTTCTCTTCTTTTGGCATATTTAAAATTCCTAGCTCAGCTAGTAATTGTGGCACCTAACATAAGCTTAGTAAATGTGACATGGCAGAATTTTGTTATTGGGTATGTAACTGCTGTGGATAGCCTTGACTCTGCCTACAGGCTTTTTGGAAGGTACTTAAAATGGTATAAAATTCCTTGATGGTATTGCGGGAATGATAGCTGTCAGTAGTCAGAAAGATAGTTGCACATCATCTTAAGTCAGAGAGAACCTATCAATTCACCATTGTTCTAGCTTGCCATCACTACACAGCTGTAATTAAATCAGCTATCTGCCCCCTTTTGTTCAAGGTTTGTAAAAGAGTTTGAAAACAAATGAGAATGAATGTGTTTCATTTTTTTGCAAAAAAAAAAACTTGTATAGATTATTTACTTGATAGAATTTTCTTCTCCTACATGTTTATCCATTTACTGTGAACAGCATTCTTAGATTTAATAATTTTACAATTATCCATTTAACCTGGAAAAGTAAAACATGAAGGATTACTGATCTTATAATAAGAAAAAATTATTTTTGTTGTTTGCTTACTTTTGTTTCGTAAAAACTTGGGTTTTATAAACTCTTCTCCCATCATTCAACATATAGACAGTCCTCAGTTTGCATGGTGACACAGGACTGTAGAAATGACCCTGTAAGCTGAGACACCCTGCAAAGTGATCCTAATCTAATCAGTGGCGAAAACCACAGTTGTTCTGTGACTTTAAAAAATTTTTGTCAAAATATTAAAAATTCTCTTACTGTCGGCTTTAAATGTATAAGGAAGGTGAAGAAAATAGTAAAACTAATGTTTACCTAGTGCACTGTTACTTAAAATATTAGAACCAGTGAGAATGAATGTGTTTCATTTTTTTGCAGAAAGAACTTCTATAGATTATTTACTTGATAGAATTTTCTTCTTTTACATGTTAATCCATTTACTGTGAACAGCATTCTAAGATTTAATAATTTTACAACTAACCATTTTAGCTGGGAAAGTAAAACTGTTCTCATAGAGAGTCGTAGATTTTATTCATGTTCACTGATGATAGCAATCTGTGTGACTAACCTGACATGATACCTATTTTTGCTACTATATATTGTGATCAGAAGTCCAGGGGTTTTCCCCCAGTTCTCCTTCTAATTTGCTGAGCACCCTAATTTTGAGTCTCAGTGTTCTGATCTATAAAATGAAGATTAGTACTAGTTCATAAGTTAATTTTAAAGACAAAATAAGCTCAGGTATATTGAAAGCGCTTTGTAAACAACGAATCACTGTATGTGTCAAGTTTACATACTTCCGTTTTGAAATGACTTTTGCTACTATTTTTCTACGTCAGTATTTTCAGTATTTGGGTCTTCTAGATTCATATTTATTTCCTGAGATGTGCCTATACTGAGAATAACTTGGGTCCTGTTCTTGATCTGCCTTTCGAATTTGATCATTTGAGCTCAAGTGTTTATGAATTACGTTTTCCACGAAGATATGCCTAAGAGTGTATCTCCTTCACACGCAGAAAAAAAAACCTGTTTGGTACATGAAATAGATGCTGGCATCACCTCTTAAAGGTGAGATCTTAAAGTGTATGGGATGAGCTCTGATGGAGCTTCCGAGGCTTTACAGATAGGGCCCCTTGTGCTCCCCAAAAGATTGGAGGAATGTCTGTGATACAGCAGTGAGAACTCATCACCGCTCCACCTCTTCCCCCCAGCCCGAATGTTTCTAAGTGTGGCGATACGCAGAGATTTAAATACAGTGAAAGGAAAGAAAATAGAGCACTACTCCTACAAGGAAAAAAAAAAACATAAAGGGGTGAAAATTATGTTTACTAAGTAAAAGGACTACAGATCACCAATACCTTTAGCATCAATTCATTTTATTTATCTCATTGTTTTTGGTAAAAGAACTTGAGGCAGATTTGTTAAATTAAAACAGTTCTGTTGAGCAGTAAGGAAAGCTGCAGCTTTTGAACCGCTGTTGAATTATTGAAACACTCAATTTTATATATTTATATATATTCAACTCAGAGAACATTTATTGGGAAACTGCTGTGGACAAAATATATCCATAATCTTAGAAGCTCCCAGTTTATAGTTGCTTCTTTTTGAGGGGGAAAAAAAATCACAGATTCATTATATTTTGTCCCATTTTTTGTATAAAATGGAGTATCTCTTTCACGTTTGAGTAATTTTGTGGACCAGGCTGTGACTTGATTGTCAAATGCCACATGTCATTGATTTTGGTCTTTCCTAGCCTCTTGTTGCTGTACCGCATAGAATTCACTCAACAAGTAGAAATGTAAGAGAAGAAAAAACACGCTCGGAGATAAACTGTAAGTATATACTATACACGCTTCTTAATTTAACAATGAGAAATAAGATTTCAAGTTGTAATTTAGTTACAGTTCTTTTTGCTTCATTTTCTTCCAATTAGTCTTTCTTAGTAAATCTTTTTAGATGTAGGGTTTAATTAAGGCAGAAAGAATTTCCTTTACCTTGTTCCCCGGGGAATTTTGGCAAGAGAGGGGATGTGGGATGTATTTATGTTGTTACAGTCTGGGAAGAGGAATAAAATTCCTTGACCAGGCAGGACAGGATAATCGAGGCAGTGCCTCTTAAACTGGTGGGTGTGTGACTCACCTAGAGAGCTTGTGGAAGTGGAGTTTCCCATTCCATGGATCTGCGGCTGGGCTTGAGGTCCTTCACTTCGCACAAGCTCCCGGGTTCTGTAGGGATTTATGGTTCCAGGGCCACACTTTGAATAGCAAGGAGAGGTGTAGAGATCTGCAAACTAGCGCAGCATCTGAATGACCTGAGCACCTTTAAAAGTGGGCTTCCAGCCCCGCTTTTCCATAGATCCTGATTCACTGGGTCTTGAGTCAGCCCAGGAATCTTTTAAAAGAGCCCCCCAGGTATTTCTTATGGACACCCTTGTTATGGGCCCACTGAGACCTTTCATTTACATGGAATCTGTACTGTCAACCCGCCAGTGAAAACTTTGCCAGCAGGAATCTGCAGTACTAGTGCCTAAAGTTCCTTTTTCTTCTTGGAAGCATTAATTCTCTGTGATATAGAATGCTAATTTAGTGCAATGAGGCTTCTGGTAACAGTTTTCCATGAGTTAAAGATTTATCCTGAGAGACCTGATATCCAGAATGACTAGTGAAGTTAGGCAGTGTGGTAACTTAAGATAACTACTGTAAAGAAACTTTTCCCAATTTTTAGCTAGGTTAGTAATGATAATAGTACATTTCATACTTTAAGATGAAGCTATCTCTTTGTCTGAAAAGCTGAATAAGTAGTGGCAGACACTATCACCATTTAATAGAAAAAAAAAAATGCAGAGATGCAGAGATTTACCTGTGGGATGAAGTCATACACCACATTAACAGCAAGCCTGGGATCTCTCAACTTCCCAGCCCAGTCGTCTTTCACTAACACTGCTGTATTTCAGAAACTACTTCATCATGGCTTATGGATTTTATACTGCATATCCTTTGCAGATTTTCCATTGAAACTTTGGCTGGACCATACACTTGTGTATTAAGTTCTTAGAAAAGCTTTGTGCTGGTATTACTTGAAAATGCTCTTAAAAGAAAGAAACTCTTAACTGAGGGTTGCTGGCAGGAGAGGGTAGGGAGAGGGTGGCTGGGTTATGGACATTGGGGAGGGTATGTGCTATGGTGAGTGCTGTGAAGTGTGTAAACCTGGCGATTCACAGACCTATACCCCGGGGGCTAACAATACCTTATATGTTAATAAAAAATTAAAAATTTTTTTTTTAAAAAAAGGAAAGAAACTCTTGAAAGAAAATACCATGCATTGTACAAAAAGCCCAGAACTGGGATTTGGTACTTGTTTGCCAGCAGTTGGTTGTGTGAATATATATAAGATTACCTTTTAGGGCGCCTGAGTGGCTCAGCGGGTTAAAGCCTCTGCCTTCAGGTCTGGTCATGATCCCAGGGTCCTGGCATCGAGCCCCGCATTGGGCTCTCTGCTTGGCAGGGAGCCTGCTCCCCCCCCCCCCCACCTACTTGTGATCTCTGTCTGGCAAATAAAAAAATAAAATCTTTAAAAAAAAAAAAAAAAGATTACCTTTTTTAAAGCTCCATCTGAAGCCAGATGATTTAAATTTGCTAATTTCCCTCCAAACATATTTTTCTGAAAATGACAACCTTAGTATATCTCTCTCTCTCTCTCACACACACACACACACAATTATGTAGTTATATGACCCATATATATAAGCTTTTCCTATTTTCTAATATACAAAAAATAATTACAAGATGTCTTTATCATTTCTTTAATAATACAGATGGTGATCAGAGATATCTGTGTTGTTGATTTAGAAAACTTTGTATTTTCAGTATTAATGAAAATCTAATATAAAGTACTTCTATCTTGTTATCCAGTTCTTTTAAAAAAATTATATTATTAGGCTCTTTATTCCAAAGGGCAGTTCTTTCTGAATCATTCTTTACAAATTTATATTAGTGATTCTCAGCTTCTAACTGCATAGGCCTGAATAGGCTACATGAAACTAGATGTCAGTACTCCCGTTTTTCTGAGATTCTGATATGCCCTTCCTTTGGTGGGAGCAGGTAAAGTATGGTAGACCTCTTCCCTTTTCCCCTATTTGCCAGTAAGAAAGGTGTCGTGTCCCTCTAGAGTGTTGTGGTAGCAACCACCACTTTTAATAATTTATAAGTTTGATATTTGAGGCTTTTAAATCTTATACATATTCTAATATCTGCTTTCTTAGAATATTTTATGATTTTATGTGAGATGTGATAGAATAGTTAATAATGTTGTTAACTGTAAAGACAGGCTTTGGAAAAATGGTTTTGATAATGTTTTAATGTTCCCAGTTCCTTGGTATCTCTCCATGCAACCAAGGTTTTCTCCTTATTAAACTAAATGGTGTTTAGGCAACATTCCTATGAAAATGGACACATTTGCAGAAAAGGTGTCATTCTTTCCCTTTTGGAAATCCTCTCTGCCTTCAGTTAAATATGATAAGTAAAAACTTGCTTTAAGAGATACATGTGGGGAAAGCAGGCCTGTTCACATGTGACAATAATACAAGGCAGGTAGATCCACTAACTATCCTCATGCAACTTTATTATAGATTTAATTTTCCCATTTGATGACAGATGTAGGCGAAGGCCGTTCACTAGGCCTCTGTCAAGGTGAAATATGTATATTAATTTTAATACCTTACTAAAAGTTACCTTATGGTCCTTGATGTATGATTGTGTATGGACAGGTATGAAGAATCCACTATTGAAGAAGCCTCATTTGGAAGTGATAGGCCATCACTCTGCCATATTCATTTGGTCACACAGACCAGCCCTGGTCATGTGGGAAGGCACTACACACATAAACACCAGCGGGGCAGGAATCATTAGAGGCCATTTGAAGCCTGGCTTCCAAAAGTACTCTGCCTCATTTGCTGTCTACCCTCCTAAATCCTGAGTTTAGATTGCCTGTAGTTAGTGCTGGGTCACAGTAAAGTAGCAAGTTAGATCCTAACTGTAATTTTGCTAATCATCTTTTTTTTTCTTTCTTTTTACTATGGAAGAGATCTAGAATTAACAGATTAAGCTTTAATATCCTACCTAGACTTTATTAGGCTTTTTTCAGCCAACAGATTTTTCATTTAAATCTTTGGATTGTAATCACTATATGATAGATGATAAAATTAAATGTTTTGCCATAGAGTAACTTAAAAGTATTACGTCTTTAAGAATATAGATACAGATCATGGCTTTACTTTTCTTTTTTAGTTGGCCAGGTAAAATTTGATCCACCCTTAAGGAAGGAAACAGAACCACATCATGAACTTGTAAGTAGTGAAGTCTTGGAATGTTAACACTGAAAATAAATATTTTAATTAGTCTTTGTGATATTGGTACTGACTAAAAAATCTAGTTATTGATTTTTCAAAAGCATTTGGGGAAATAAAAAGGTAAGTAATTCTGAAATTTATAAAAAATAAATCTGTGTTGCTGAGATTGAATATTCTCAAAATTAGGAGAAACTAGTTTTACCATTCTCTGATTACATGTTTTTAATGCTGGCCTCTTTTTTTCCTCCATTTTTGTTTTGCAGCTTTTGAGGGGCTTTTTTGTATGCATTTATTGGGATAAATGGCACTATTTTAAATTAGGATGTTGGGCCAATAAAAGCACATCTCACTGAATTTATGGGAAGTCTTTTAAGAGTGTAAGCCAGTTTTCTAAACATCAGGGTAGAGTCAGATCTGGACTAAAACTCAGGAGAAGCTAGGCATACACGGTAGATCAAATCTGTCATTCATTTAAGGCTTTGCTAACTATATGAAGTTCTTTTCATGATTCTTTTTAATGTTTTATATATGCCTTCCAGGCACATGATAATATATTTTTAGAAGCAGTCTCGGAAGCAACATGTTTTGCAAATATTTGAGATGATAATATTCTATGGAAGAATAAAAAGTAAGACTTAAGCAACAAAATTAATCTTAATGAAATAGTTTCCTGCAGCTCTAGATTTTAGTTTTCATTTTTTTCTTTCCTATTCAGTAATGAGAAGGAATTAACTGTGAATAAGTACTAAGGATTGAAATGGGAACTTTCTTCTTAAATTTGACGCTTATTTTATCCCACTTGACTAAACGCATACGTACAAAGTGTATCTTTAGCCTTTAAATTATGGAGTTATTCTGATTCAGTGTACCAGCATGGAGGAACGGAGTGTTAAGTAAAAATTCTTTAAATGATTATATTAAAATGCTTAAGCCCAACATTCATGTAGAGGATGAAAGAAGGTTAAGAACAAAAAGTGATCTAGTCATGATGTTTATAACTGCTAATAGTATTTTGTTAAGGCAGTTGGAGTTTTCTGTTTCTCTTTTTAAGTTGGCATTGCGTGTATTTAAATTCTGTACTAATTTAATAACTGCGTCACAAAGCAAAGTTGTTGCATTATTGATATTTTAGAAGCTCCTTGATATGATTTGACTTAGCATTTGCCTTAATAAAATTATGTTAGCAGGACTTACCTTACTTGTGACAGTTTCCCTTTGTGACTTTGTGGCTTTTAGTCTAAGTGTAAATAACTTGGGTTTCTTGGTCTCTGCTAAACAGCCCGACAGTGATGGTTTTTTGGACAGTTCAGAAGAAATATACTACACTGCAAGATCTAATCTGGTATTTCTTATCTTCTGATTTTCTTTGTCAGCATTGTTTAGTCTTAATTGTTTTGGGGTTTTTTTTTGATCAAATATTTTGTCCAATTTTAATGAACCAGTTTAAGCATTGTTTTTTAAGTACCTGCCATTTAGCAAGGTTCCTTATATTGATTATAGCCATTTTTTTCCAAATCAAGTTAAGTAGATTTATCTACTCAAATATATTATAATAAAAAATTTAAAATTTTTCCTTTTTTAATGAAAAGTACTCAGTTTTCTCAAATGTATTTTTTAAATTACTTCTTTATATAAAAATGTTGAGTTTTAATACTGTCACTTATTTTAATGAACTAGAAGGCATCCACATATATATATGTTTGTGTGTGTGTATATATATACACACATATCCATTCATATATATTAAACAACTTTTATATATTACATATTAATGTATCCATATAATTTTTAAAAATAGCATCCCTAATTAACAATGAAATGAGTCTCAGATGAAATTTTAACTTTGTAGCATTAGGTAATATCCAGTTTTTTCAGGCTGAAATTGGGATTTTTTAAAGCCTCCCTGAAGTTATAAATATTAAGACTGTGTTATCATTAGGTAAGAAAAGAGGAAAACTAACCTTGGTAAATATTAAATAAATACTACTTTTAATAGTTGCTATTAAATGTTTTTTTTTCTCTATAGCTAGCCAAGGCTCCAAGTTGCCTCCATATTTACTCCTAGATTTTACTTTTTGCCTTTTCTTTTTTTTTTTTTTTTTTTTTAAAGATTTTATTTATTTATTTGACAGAGAGACATCACAAGTAGGCAGAGAGGCAGGCAGAGAGAGAGAGAGGAGGAAGCAGGCTCCCTGCTGAGCAGAGAGCCCGATGCGGGACTCGATCCCAGGACCCTGAGATCATGACCTGAGCCGAAGGCAGCGGCTTAACCCACTGAGCCACCCAGGCGCCCACTTTTTGCCTTTTCATTGGAATTTTCCTTCTCATCCCTTTCTCTCTGCTTTAATAACGTACTTCCTTTCAATTCTGGTTGGCTTAAATGATTATATACATTCTTAAATCTATGCCCTGTAATATTTGTAGAAAGCAGAGGAGACTATTTATACCTAATTTCTCTGGGAGGAAGTTGTCTTGATGGGCAAAAAATATTTGTGCATACAAACTTTCAGCCATGCAACAAAATATGCAGTGGATTGCCAGCAGGTGGTGACTGTTAATGACAAGAGGCTAACATGTGTAATATGTGCTGTGAAAATCAGAGAAACATTTTTGGGTTAATGTGGCTTATCTGGCTTCTGGAAGGGACTAGGACTGATTTCATTGTAGAAACCATTGTAGATTCTTCAGGAGGAGAATGGGTGGATGCCTCCAATGTTTCATGGGAATTGATATGGGAATGATAATCGGCATGGACCACAGTTTTGAGAGATGGCAGATAAAGAGCTGAAATTCCAGAAGTGGTCATACTACTACTAGAGTTATGGGATTAGCTCAAAAGAGGAAGATTGAAGTCATCAAAGAAGAAATGGTAGATGGAACCATGAGACTGCATATGTTCACTAGTTAGGGCTGAAGAAGGATGGAGTGCAGAAAACAGGTTACCATAATGGGTGATCCCTGTGTTTTGCGGTTAATAGTAGAACCAACATGGGAGAGAGGGAAGAAACAGTTGAAACGCTGGAAGAATCAGTACGTGGACTGTCAAAAAAGAAAGAAGGATGCATCAGATGATCCAGAGAGGACCAGAAAGTGTAAGGACTGAGAATTAACTGTCCAAAGGGGCAAGAGAGATGAAATGTCTGAAGAAAACAGTCAGTAGGGCGCCTGGGTGGCTCAGTGGGTTAAGCCGCTGCCTTCAGCTCAGGTCATGATCTCAGGGTCCTGGGATCGAGTCCCGCATCGGGCTCTCTGCTCAGCAGGGAGCCTGCTTCCTCCTCTCTCTCTCTCTCTGCCTGCCTCTCTGCCTACTTGTGATTTCTCTCTGTCAAATAAATAAATAAAATCTTTAAAAAAAAAAAAAAAGAAAACAGTAATTTTCAGATTAAAGATTTTTTCAGAATTACACATATGTAGGCTAGAATGACAGTGAAATTCGTTGTGGAAATAAAACCACAGAATCAGAAGTTTAAATTGACTTACTTATCAATATTGTCTAGAAAAAATAACAACAAACCCAGAAACATAGTCTTTAGAATTACAGTTACTCCTTTCTGTGCCCTATCTTTCTGGAACTTGCCTAGTAACCCAAATAAGTTATCTTGGTTCTGTTCCCTGGAATTGCCCCTACCCCCAAGTCGTCAGGAGTTTCTTATGACAGAGAGCTTTAGGGACAGTCAACTAGTTAGATAGTCCTGGCAGAAGAGGGATGAACGACATATTTGTCACATTCTACAGTTTATAAAATCAGTCTTCAATAAAAGCTAACATTTATCTACAAGTTTTTAAACACAAGGCATTCTAATCACTTCAAATTTAATAACTTAAAATCCTTATTTTACAGAGGAGGGGATTTAAGGTATAAAGAAGTTGAAATTGATCTTACCACTCAGCTAAATAATGGCCAAGGTGGGGTTTGATTGAGGCAGCCTGGCTCAGGAGTTCAAACCTAAAACCATCATCCGTGTTACCTCTACCCCATGGCATCAAGTTGTTTTTTTCCATGAATACTGAGCTCGCGCTCATGATCTCTCTTTTTACTGAACGTATATATGCTCCATAGTTATTTTTTTATTGTGCTAAAATATACATATCACTGAATTTACCGCTGTAGCCATTTTTAAGTGCACAGTCCAGTGGCATTAAGTTCATTCATATTGTTATGCACCCATCACCACTATCCACCCCCAGAACAGTCTCATCTTCCCACACTGCAGCTCCTTACCCATCAAACAAGAACTCTCATTCCCCCTTCCTTCCAGCTCCTGGCAACCACATTCTATTTTCTGTCTCTTTGATATACCTTATATAAGTGGGATCATACAATATTTGTCCTTTTGTGACTGGCTCCCTTCACTTGGTATCATGTCACATCTTTAAAGATTCATCCGTGTTGTTTCATGTATCAGAATTTCCTTCTTAAGGCTGAATGGTGTTCCTCTGTGTGTGTTTGTGCGCACGCGCACGCGCGTGCATGTGCCAAAATGTACCACATTTTGTTGGTTCATTCATCTGTCGTGGAAAGTTGGATTGCTTCCACTTTTGACTGTTATGAATAGTGCTGCTGTCAACATAGGTGTGCAGTATCTGTCGAGATTCTACTTTTAGTCCTTTGGGGCATGTAACAGGAAGGAGAACTGCTGCATCATATAATAATTCTACATTCAATTTCTGAGGGGAACACCATGCCACTTTCGCAGCAGCTGTGTCATTTTACGATTCCTACCAGCAGTGCACAAAGGCTCCAGTTCTTCCACATCTTCATCAACACTTGTTATTTTGGGGATGTGTGTGTGTATGTGTCTGTGTCACGGCAGCTATCCTAATGGGTGTGAAGTGTCCATAGCTATTTCAGTTGCCTAATTTCACCAGTCCTAAAACTTTAGCACCGTGAGCAAGATTTCCAGCTGTTAGAAGTAACTTGTTGCCACTAGAAACCTGATGAACCCAAAATGTCTTGGCTGTCATCTTAGTAGGCACTTGGCACCAAGATGACAACTGTAAATCTTTTGGGACCCAGAGGGAGCATTTACCCCCCTTTTTTTGGTTTGTTTGTTTTAAAGATTTTATTTATTCATTTATTTATGTATTAGAGGGAGTCCACACACATGTGCAAGGGAAGGGGCAGAGGGAGAGGGAGAGAATCTCAAGCCGACTCTATGCTGAGTGCAGCCCGTGGGGGGCTCAAGCTCATGACCCTGAGATCTTGACCTGAGCTGAAACCAGGAGTCCAGCCCCTTAACCAACTGAGCCACCAAGGTACCCCAAAACATTTACCCATTTAAAGACTTTGCTGCTTAAATGTTTTGTACCATCAGTGATTTCTTATTGTTTTAAGTGGTAAGGGTCTTCACTTTTATAATTTTGTAAGTGAATTGAGACTATTACATCTCAATTTTCATTATTACAGTACAGAGATTTGTTTTAATTAGATAATCATAATGTATGAAACCAGGAGAACAAAGCTTGATTTCCAGAATTGTTAGTAAAAAAAAGGTCCGCAGATTTTGAGAAGATGCCAAAGTTAGAAAGTCTCACCATGATACAATAATTAAATAATAAGAATTTTGCTTCTAGAAGAAAACATAGGCAGTAATCTCCTTTGTTGCCTTAGCAACGTTTTCTAGATATTTGAGACAAGGAAAGCAAAAGCAAAAATAAATTATTGGGGGGTGCCTTGGTGGCTCAGTGGGTTGAGGCCTCTGCCTTCGGCGCAGGTCGTAGTCCCAGGGTCCTGGGATCGAGCCCCATATTGGGCTCTCTGCTCAGCAGGGAGCCTGCTTCCTCCTCTAGCTCTCTCTGCCTGCCTCTCTACCTATGTGATCTCTCTCTGTCAAATAAATAAAATCTTTAAAAGTAAATCTTTAAAAATATTGGGACTACAGCAAAATAAGAAGCTTTTGCACAGACAAGGAAACCATAGGCAAAACGAAAATGTAACGTATCGAATGGGAAAAGATATTTGCAAATGATATATTCAATAAGGGGTTAATATCCAAAATATCTAAAAAATATTCACAACACCAAAAACAGACTATCTGGTTAAAAAATGAGCAGAGGACCTGAATAGACATTTTCCCATGACAGCAGATAGGCAACAGTCACATGGAAAGATGTTCAGCAACACTAATCATTAGGCAAATGCAAATCAAAACTACATTGGGATATCACCTCAAGACCTGTCAGAGTGGCTAGAATCAAAAAGTCAAGAAATAATAAGTGCTGGCAAAGATATGGGACAAAGGGGGCACCTGAGTGGCTCAGTTGGTTAAGTGACTGCCTTCCGCTCGGGTCATGATCCCAGGGTCATGGGATCGAGTCCCACATCGGGCTCCCTGCTCGGTGGGGAGCCTGCTTCACCCCCTCTCTTTCTGCTCCTCCCTCTGCTTGTGCTCTCCCTCTTGCTCTCTATCAAATAAATAAATAAAATCTTTAAAAGAAAAAAAAAAGATACGGGACAAAGGAGTCCTTGTGCACTTTGTTAAGTGGGGCTGTAAATTAAATTAGTACAGCCACTATGGAAAACAATGTGGAGGTTTCTGAAAAAAATTAAAATTAGAGATACCAAATAGAAAATGAAAACACTCATTTTGAAAGATATATGGACCCTCTGTTTATTGCAGCAGCATTTACAGTAGCCAAAACATTGAAACCTAAGTGTTCATAGATAGATGAATGGCTGAAGAAGATGTAGTAGACACACACACACAGGAATATTAATTACTCAGCAATTAAAAAAAGGATGAGACCTTTCCATTTGCAAAACCATGAATGGACCTAGAAGGTGTGCTAAGTGAAATAAGTCAGAGACAAATACCATATGATTTCACTCACAGGTGGAATCTAAAAAAGTAGTGAACAGACAAGCCAAAAAGGAAAAAAAAAAAAAGAAAGAAAGAAAAAAGAAACACACCCCTAAATACAGAGAGCAAGCTAGTGGTTGCCATAAGAGAGGGGGTGAGAGATGGTCAGAATAGGTGAAGGGGAGTGGGAGGTATAGGCTTCCAGTTACAGAATAAATTCTGTACAGGGACACAGGTGCAACATAGGGAATATAGTCAGTGGTGTTGTAGTAACTTGTGGTGACAGAAGGCAGCTGCAGTGGTGGGGAGCACCGCATAATGTATAGAGGTTTTGAATCACGTGTTGTACCCCTGAAACTAATGTGATATGTGTCAACTCTACTTCAATTAAAAAGAAAGAAATGGAAACATATCCTTAATCATTTTTATATTTATTACATGGTGGAATGATAGTATTTGGATATGCTGATTCAATAAAATATATTATTTTAAAAATTAGTAAGAGTTAGGCCCATAACCATAAAATGGATTTATCTGATGTAAAAAAAAATCCTGTCTTCAGATTAGAAGATTACACATCTAGTTAACTGATGGCCAATATTTTCTAGTTTGCCTAATTTTACTGGATATTTTAGCCCATATACCAATGAAAAATATACTTAAAGTTAACTATATGCAAAACACTATATTAATTGCTGTGGAGGAACATAAACAGTAATATAATCTTTGCTCTGAAGAAATGTAAGGTATGCCCAAAAAGTAAGAATAAAGTATTTTAATTATAATTAAAAACATCAGAAAGATAAACCCAGTTGGTCATTATCAGTAAACATAACAAAAGGACTTTAAAATTACCCCTTAATTAGGTCAAAACTGAAAAGTCTAAAAAAGTTTAGTTTAGTCTGAAAAAGTACAGTAAATACTAACTTTGTTTATTTCAAGTTTATTAAACTGTTACTTATCATTAAGTTTTGCTGGTGTGGTTACTCTTCTTACCTGATACTTAATAAAGACAGTTTCTAAGGAGAATTCATTTCATAGATGCACAATGATAGGACATTTTCTGGAATGGCAAACCTATCCTGCTGATCTTTATTTCCAAGTTTGACATGTAAGTCATGAATACTGCTTAGTGCTCATCTGTTAGTGTTCTGACCTCACTGGCTTCTCTGTTCTTTAAAAAATAAAATCTTTTTTTGATTTGTCTATGACTCAGTTGTTTTTTACTTCTATAAATTATCTGCCATATTAAAAAGTGTCTTTAAATGACTTAATATTATAATTTTTTCATTTTTTGATGAGAAAAAATACTCTCCATTTGTGCTGTTCTCTTTTTTTTGGTTAAAATAAATTGCTTACGTATTTTTTCTTTTATGTTTCTGTAGCCAGCTATATCAGTTCTATTAACTTATGCTGTTTTTTTTCATCAGGTGTAGATTTTGCAGCCTCCTAATGTAAGGGGTTTATAAAAAAACAGTGATAAGATTTTCTTGAGCACGTATTTTCCTTTTCTGCTGTTCTATGTTCTGTTCTTTTTTTGTTTTCAGTGCTTTCTGTGCTTCTCCATTTATTAAAACTGAAGTTAGGCTTTTTCTGACCTAAAAAGATTTTCATTGCGCTAAAGTGACCACCTTCAATTTTTGCTTGAGCATTCAGGTTGAATCTATATGAGGAGGCTATTGTGTGTTTTCAGTCCTTGTTACTTATTTGAGTTTACTGTGTAAACTTGTCATTCATTAATAAGTTGATGTCTCATTTGTGCTGCTGATTTTTTTTTTATATCTCTCTTGGCATGTTCAAATGTATTCTTATTTAGCTTACAAAGGTATCCTGTGTTTTACCATCATGTAGGTTACATCTTGAGTGCTTTTCCAAGCATGATTTTGGTAGCATTTTTCTGTTACAGTATAGCTTCCAAGTACTTCCTGACAAGCATTTTAGATCAATCTTTCTTAGACTGTTTTGAAGATATATAAATAGATACTAACTTTGCCCCAATTTTACTTTCCTTCCTTTCCTTTTTATTTCTTCTCATTTTCTTTGAATGATTTACTGTCTGAATTCTGGCATATAATTGGGTTCTAAGTAAATAATAGTGGAGCTAAATGAGAGTCATTGCTTATAAAAGGACTTAGTATAATTCTTTTACTTGATGACATTCCTAGGACATTGTTTTTGTTCCATGGTTGCTAAAAACAACTTGATTTACGGTGAAGGAATTAATCAAGAATCAGCCCCTTTTAATTTTTGCTTTCCTGATAGGGTTTGATACACGATACACTTAATCATCTGACTTGGATGTATCTACAGCTTCTTCCTAGCCTGAATGTTGTTCTGCATATGAACCTATGTTCAATTTTTCTGTTAAAATACTACACTAGTTATTTTAGACTCCTTTCTTATGTTCCTAAGTAGTCTGCTAATTTCAATTGATTTTTTTCTTAAAATCATTATCATCAACCTGGTAGTTGTCATGTATTGTAAGGTCACTATTCCTACAACAGCCACATCTGTGTTCATGTAACAGAAACCATGCACACTCTACACAAATGCACGCTTTTAAAAGCCTTCATTTGATAAGGGCTTAAGAAATTCTGTTGGCTAAAGAGATTGCTGGTATGGTAGAGGTGGTACAGTCACCTATAGCTGAAGAAAACAAACTTGAATTTAGAAGTGCATTCATTGAGATTAGTCCTTCTCTTTCCCAAATGCCAAAGTTTAAAAGTTCCTGTAAAAAGTCATGACCACTTAAATTGTGTGGCATAATTCTGTGGCAGTCTTATGATAACAGTGCTATCATCCTATTAAGATGCATTATTGTCAGTTAGAACAGGTATCCTTTTTCGTTGGAATTTTTGTGATACCCATGTGAGAGTTGACTAATCTTATTTATGATGTATTATCTTTTCTGTCATTTATTATGTAAGAACATTTATTATGCATGAAAACACAAATATTGAAGAAGACAAAATTTGAGTCTTGTCTGAATCAGGATTTTGGTTTTGTTTTTCATCAGTTATCTTTTTGACAGGTGCTGGAATACTTAAATGTTAAAGGGCTTTTTACTTAAATGCAATGTATTGCTTAGAATCCTTATATTGCTGGGCTTCATATTTTTGTGACCTAGAATTTGTGTATCTTAACGAGGCTGAAGTGTTAGTTGTCTCTTTACAGGAAAATAAAGTATCGGTGTTTAAACAAGCATTTATTTTAAGGGCCTAGTTAGTGTGTACTAGGTACTATTCTAGATC
The DNA here is from genome assembly GCF_009829155.1 of Mustela erminea. Lineage (NCBI taxonomy): Eukaryota > Metazoa > Chordata > Mammalia > Carnivora > Mustelidae > Mustela > Mustela erminea. The sequence goes on from NC_045620.1 coordinate 110,025,952, forward strand.
CTGGGCTTTTAAGGGAAGAAAGATGGATTTAACAGTTTCCTTTTGTTTGAGGAGCTCACAGCCTGGCTCCTATTTTTATAGATTGGTAAATGAATTAATTAAAAGCAGTCTAAGTGCTAGACAACTGTGTATTAAATGATGTGGAGACATGGAAAAGGTTGCACCTTTTCCTGCACAGTGTTGGAAGGCTTGTCAAAGGAGGTATCAGGATTTAGCAATATCTTGTATAATTGTGCATTTGGCAATATTTTGTATAATTAGAAAACACTTTAAGTACACTATATTCTAGTGAAAATAAAATTCATTTAAAATGTTAAATATTCCCCCTTCATTATTAAAACCATGCTTGAAATACAGTGACTTAAGAAGGGGACAGGAGGGGAAGCTTTACTTTGTACTTCCCATTGTTGTTAGAAAACATTTTTTTCCTCAAGAAGGCATTTGAGTTGAGGAGATATATTGTTAGTCCCTTTAAATTTCAGTTCTTAACTCTCTATGTGTAGCATTCAGTGGAAATGTTTAGTTAAGGATACTTGTTTTGCTACTTAACTCTCTAAAGAATTACTAAAAACTCTTTAAGTGTAATTACAACCTTGTGCATGTTCATCTATATAATTCACTTAAAAAGAGCACCCTATTCTATATCTTTAAAAAAATTATTAACTACAGGGCACCCGTATGGCTCATTCAGTTGAGCGGCTGCCTTTGGCTCCGGTCATGGTCCTGGGGTCCTGGGATCAAGCCCTGAGTTGGGCCCCTTGCTCAGCAGGGAGCCTGCTTCTCCCTCTCCCTCTGCCTGCTGCTCTGCCTCCTTGTGGTCTCTCTCCATCTCTCAAATAAATAAATAAATAAAAATTATTACCTGCATGAAGCAATAATAGAAATACATGAATGTGTATATATACAGCATTATTGCAGATCTTACATACAAGGTCAAGATTTTTGTTGCTTGTTCTCTTTTGTAATCATTTTTGCTTCATTATAGCTTGATGTCACATGTCTTATTTGAGCATTTTTCTTTCTAAAAACTGATTTTTACAAATTTTAATTACAAAAGCAATAACCATAAATGAAACTTGCATATATTACTCAAATTCCCAGAAAAATACTGAACTTAAATAAATATGTAAACCACAACTACAGACTTCTGACATCTTTTATTGTTGGAAGTCCTACTATGCCTTTTTTTGTTAAAGAACATATAGCAATACAGATTTATTTGCAGTCTGGGGCTTCTCTTGAAATGTATATATTTGTGTATCATGATTTGTAATATATTACTCTTTTGCTTAATATGTTATTTTATACTATTAGGATCTACAGCTAGAATATGGACAAGGACACCAAAGTAGTTACTTTTTGGGTGCAAACAAGTAAGTAAAGTTCTTTTTAAATTAAATTTAAATTCAAGAGTAGTTAAGTTACTTTATATTTTAACGTATTTATTATATTTTGTATTTATATTTATTGTATATTTTATTATATGTAATAATTAATATATGATATATTTTAATACTTCCAGAAGTAAAGTCTGGTAGGTATGTCTTATAATATGCTTTTAACTTTTCTTCATTGCTGCTTTGCTAATCATTTAGTCAGTAATTGCCCTAATGGGGACAGTCATCATTTTTGTATCAAGCTACTTTGTAGACCTTACTTGTTAGAAAAAATGAAGTACATTCCAATTAAAATAATATATGTTTCAGGATTCTTTTTTCTTTTATTTTTAAAATTGGCCTGGTTATTCTTTATAAAACTTGTGCTGGTGCATATTCCAGGTGTGCTCACTCTGAAAATAGCTGGGAATATTCACACTGTTTAGAAATCTCTATCCTGACTTTTAGCTGTTAAGAGCTTTTCAGCAAGTAGATAGTAGTTCACATGTGTCTGGGGTCTTAAGCATGATCAATTCATGCAGGAAGTAGATCCAACAATTATTAAAGACCTCCTGTATGCCAGGCACTGTCTGGGTGATACAGCACTGGGGTGAAAACGCAGCTTGCAAGGTGTAACAGTTTAAGTTGCTCGCAGTCCTGAGTCAGCACGGTAAAGGGGGACAGGACTCTTGCTGTTCCCAGTAGGTTCTCATTTCCTGAGTTCATGAAGAGATTATCATTTTAAAATCTTAATTTTAAGGAAATACTGTTTAAATTGCCGAAATCTCCCAGCAATGTAGATATTAATAATCACAATAATCTAAAATGTCAACATATGATTTCACTTACATTAGAGAGTTGAGAAGTATACATACAGCCATACTTTAAGCACTTGAGAAATGGTGACTAAAGACGAGTAGCTCAGACTTAAAGATAATGCAAAATCATGTCTCTCTCCTTTTTTTATAGACTGAATGTTTACATACACTCTTTTCTCAACACAGAGAAAAGACTTTGAATGACAACCTAAAGAAATGATACTAGTTTTGATTTAAGCTGAACTTCAGTTAAATACAATGAAGTTGGGGTTTTTTTAATTAACCTAATTTAGGTTTCCTAAAATGGTAAAAAATAAAAATAAAACTTCCCTAGTAGAAAAATGAAATTCTATCTAAAGAGTTAACTATATGCTATTTATAATCTGTCCTGATTTGTTGATGGACAGCAAAGAAAGCTTGTCTTAGAGTGGTTAGCAAATAAAAATTCTGGAGTGCTTTTTATGGTTTGTTTTTTGTTTTTGTTTTTGTTTTTTTTGTTTTGTCTAAATTTAAGGTCACGGGTTTTAAGGACCTGCTTAGCAAATTTTGGTATATTTAAGAGACAGTGGATAATTTGGAGAAATACTTCATTTATCCTTTTTTGGTTCATTTTAAATATATTTTTTGAATTACATACTTGCAAAAATGCAAAGAAAAAAAAAGGCCCGTCACTAAATCTTTTCCAGACTCCTTAGTTCCCATTGTCTAATTTCTGATTGTTAGACATTTTCATAGTATATAGTTACTTTGGCTAGGTAAAATGTTAATAATTTGCCCAACCTTCATTTTTTGATTAATTGGATCCCTGCTTAAGGAACTGTATTCTATATAACGAATCACTGGCAAGGTAGGCTGGCCAGACATTTGACCTTTGGCTGTGTTTCGTGTATAGGTATATACATACATGTGACATGAGCATGGATGTAGCACTTCTCTTACTGTACTGATGTCTGCTTTATTCTTGTGACTAGGCAGTGTTTTAAAACTCACAGGATTTCCTGCTTTCTCCATAGGTGATCAGGCAGACAGATTTCCATTTATGGGTTTCTACCTATCCCAGACCAAACAGGAACTAAGATAGTTTTTTGTTTGTTTGTTTTTTTAACAGAATGATATGTATTTCGACTTACTGGGTTTTCTTTTCTTTTGAATGCTGTTATTATTGGGATCAACTTTTCTGATCACTTAAAACCAACAAAATGCTATTTTCAAAAAAAACAGTTATTTCTGATTTTGTTTTTAATGTAGAATAAAAATTCTAAAGATGAATTCTCTTCTAAAGACTTAAATATTGGTGAAAAGTGTAACTGAATTACACAGTTCCTGACACAATTGAGTGTAGTAGTAATAAATGCTAATCTGGAGTCAGAACACTCTGTTCCTGTAAGCTATGTGACTTTGAGAAATTTACCTCAATTTTCTCTAATAAAATAGGGATTATAATAGTCCCTGCCTTGTAAGGTGCCAAGGGTGAAATGTAGTAATCATTGCAAAGCATTTAGGACAGTCGGGGTTTAAGAAATATTTACCAATTACCCTTATGTGTAGTACTTACTCAGTAATTTTGATTGTAAGAACAAATGGATATGAGTGAATAAAACTGCTCTTTGGGTTTAAAGAAATAGGAAGTTTGTTTTATATTCAAATATAATCAGGACAATACTTAAAGATTATTTTGAACCATTTAGGCAATTTCAGATTTTAGCAACATGAATTTCTTAGCTAATTTGAATATGCTAAATATTTTGGCTGTGGTTTTTAACTTCCCTGTATCCGTTTCTTCACTTCACCAGTTAATCTATGATTGCATATTGTTGCATTTTTAACTTTTCATCCAGATTTCCAAATTATGTTAGATTGACTTATAATTCAGTATCTCTGGGCATCATTTTTGTTTTATTTTCTTCATTACTTTCTGAAATTTCCATAAGAATCCACGTGGACTAGTGAATAGTGATACTGTTTATTTTATCAGTGTCACATTTTTCTCTAGGGCTCTCAAGATACAATATTTACTGTAAATGAACCTCTTAGCAAATTTAGCCATGTTTCATTTTCTCTATTATAAAGCCTGAAAAACAAATTGTATATCTTTCTTTACATTAAAACTTCATGAATTCTATAACTTTATTAACAAAATATCTGCAACATGTAATAGGAGATTTACAAATAAATAAAAAATTTACGTGAGTCCCTAGCCATAGGGACTTAGCCATAGCTGCTTTTCTGTGTTCTTACTAACTTTTTTCTCTTACTGTTGGAGAATCTAACACTCTTAGGAAGATCCTTTTTTAAAAAATGGAATACTATGTAAGTCCAATTAAATATGGTAATTGAAAATAAATTACATTTTTAATTTCCCTCTTAATTATTTTCAAATTTGAATATTCTCTACTGGATAAAGAGATGCCCCCCCCAAAACTGTTGTCATGTGTTTAAAAAAGAAGTGGTTTTTTGTATCTTCTAAAATGATATAAAAGCCCACTGTACACTTCGGAGATACTATGTTTAATTTAGTAAAATAGTTTAAAGCAGTGTTTCTTCAATTTTTGGTCTCAGGATCTTTTACAGTCTTAAAAATTATTGAGGACTCCAGTGAGCTTTTGTTTATATGGTTTATAACTGCCAGTATTTATAGTATTGGAAATTTACACTGAGAACTTTTCAAAATATTTCCTTATTTAAAATAGTAATATACCTGATACATGTTAACATAAGTAACATTTTGTGTGTGTGTTTTAAAAAAAGTTACTCATCATTAAGGACCAATTTAAATGCCACTTCTTTATGATACCTTCCTTATAGCACCACTTGATTTCTCTCTTGAGACTTAGAAGCAGCAAATAAATGTGATAATAGACTCTATTTATGTTGGTATAATTCAAAAGACTTTTTGTTGAGGCCCACTAATAACATTTTTTATGAAAAACAGCTGTTTTCCTGAAACAAAGTAATAGTAATAAAAGTGGCACTGTTTTTTATTTTTTGGCGAATCTCTTTAATATCTGGCTTAATAGAAGACAGCTGGATTCTCATATCTGCTACTAATCTGTTTTGTTATCATGCATTTTTTAATCTCTGGAAAACTCCAGAATTTCATTCTCAATGAAAGAACAAGAATGCAAAAGGTAAATGCTTTTTTGTATTATATGTATTATGAAAATAGTTTTGTTCTTGCAGACGCCCTACAGGAGACCAAGGGACCTCAGAGATCCCTAGACCACACTTTGAGAATTGCTAGTTTAAAGAAATGTTCCTCAATCATAATAAAGAAAATGCAAATTAAGCAGATACTATATTCTAAATTCTTATTCTAAGCACTTTACCCATATTCGGGGTATCGTCAGATAAACACTTGGATGTAGGTGCTGTTACAATTCATGTGTTACGGATAAGGAAACTGAACCACAGAGTAACTTACTGAAGGCCACATAGCTTACAGGGATGGAGGCAGGACTCAGATTCAGGCTATCTTTGCTTCACAACCTCACATCATTTTGCTATCCTGCTTCTAGTCAGAAGCTCCTGCCTTCCGAGAGCTAGCCCTTGACGAGCTTTGTGAGTTAGGTGATAGATTTCACTGAAATACCTCAGGGGTTTTTTTTAACCTGCAAAATAAGATTTGCAATTAGTTTATGGCTTTCCTATGTCATTTAAACTTGAATTAGAGCTTTGTTATTTGTTAATACTTAGGTTGTTAGTAAGCTGGCCTAATTAAAATATTTAAAGACCAAAATCTATTCTATTAATCGCTTAGACCAGCTAACCATACCTCTCAGTTTCTCTGGTTTTATGTTTGGATAATTCTAAGCGCAGTTTTTTCCAGTATATATCGGAGGGGAACATAGTTAGAAGGTACTGCCTTACAGCTTTTGAGGAGAGTAAATTTCTGTTGACTCACTTTTACCTCAGTAATCTGTTAGTAACCGCATTTCTCCCTATCCCACTGGCTTTAAGAAAGCTGCAGAGTGTTTACGCTTGCAGTGTAATGTAGGAGGTAGGAGATAACGCTGTATGAACTTGCAGTTGAAAGAAGGGAACTCCAGGAATGCCACGAGTGCGCTCTTACATTCCTGAATATCAAAGTTTCATAAATTGCTCCTAATGATAAAATCCTCGCACCTGGTCTGATACAGGCTTAGTCTCCCAAAAGTGTAAATGTGTTTGCCAGTACACCACTGGAGAACAGATCCGTCAGGTAAGTGAGTGTCTTCTGTGGAAGCAAAGTGCTACTACATTCATGTATTCACATCACATGCATGCATGCTTTTGCAGAGATCCAACATGTTGAGTTTCATTTTGTAGGATTGCCTGAGAGCATGTTTTTTTTAAAGTGTGTCACCTTCCTTATTTTAAGAAAAAGAAAATATAATTTCAGGTGTCAGGTAAAATGTTCCAGGGAAAATTTGAATCCTGGAAACCCCTGACTATGACCCTGCAATTATGGTTTTGTCAGTCCTATTGTGACATTTCATGGTGGGTTGTCCTCTGTTTGAATTGGTATTTTCCAGTAAACATTAGGATTTATTTTGTTCATTTCAAATACATGTATAAAGACATTAGCAACAGAAAATACAGACATATCGTTAAATATAACTTGATGTTTTATGGGATAGAGATCATTGTAGCAGATGTTAGTAAATAGGAAAAAGTAATTTAAAAATTTGTGGATAAGGTTAAAGTGATGAAAATAACGTACTTGGTATTCCTTTGCTTATATATTGACAATATTTTTTGTTTTTGTTTTAAGGAGTCTTCTGAAGTCTGTTGAAGAAGAATTACATCAGCGGTAATTTTGATTTTGAATTACACCTAAAATTCTTTATGTTATAGATGAGTAAAGTCTGTTTGCCCCTTCTCTGTCATATAGCCTAAGGTGATTTTGTTGTTGTCTAATTCTGAGTTCTGCAAAGCTGCACAAATAAAATTCTGTCTTCCAGTAGCCCTTTCTGCATTTTCTAAAATTTTCTCTTAAGCCATTTTGGTAAAGTCCATTTAGTGACAGTGGAATTATCCTTTGTCCTTAGAGGGCATGTGGCACATTTAGAAGATGATGAAGGGGATGATGATGAATCTAAACAGTAAGTTCTGTTTCTGTTTTTGATTTAAAAAAAAGAAAAGGTGTCATTTGACTTGATTTCATAAATCTGACAGCTTATACTGCCAGGAATTTTAATATCGTTAGTAATAACACAGTATTATGGGTTATACCACAGTTTCTTTCTCTTTCTTTATTCTAGTTGTGTTAGCTCAAGGAACATTAACAAAACACCATAACCTGGTGGTTTAAAAATTGATCTCACTGTTCTGGAGGCTGGGAGGCTGAGGCTCAAGCTGCAGGCCAGTTTAGTTCCTGGTGAGAGGTCTCTTTCAGGCCTGCCAGATGGCTGCCTTTTCTCCATGTTCTTACTTGGGCTTTCCTCAGTGCATGCATGCAGAGAAAGAAGTCTCTCCCCCTTTTCCTATGAGGACCTCACTCTTAAGACTTCAGTTAACCCTCCACTAAACACTAGAATATGAGCACAATTTAGGCAAGTTGTCTGCCTCTCTGTAACAAGGATCCCCTTTCCTCCTGTATCCAATAATATGGGCATCATTTCCATCTAAGACCTCAGTAGGATGGCCTTTAATGTCCACATTCTACCATATTCTCTTGGTGACTATTTATGTATTCGCTAAGAAGATGGAAACTCTCTCCAGCTCTCCTTTCTGGCTCCTCGCCAGAATCACTCTTAGCGTCCTCAGTTCTAGCCTGTACCTTAGAACTCTTCCAGCCTCTACCTATTATTCAGTTCCAAACCTGCGTCCATGTATTTGGGTACTTGTTATAGCATTACCTCACTTCTTGGGGTGTGTCTTACTTCATCTGCCATAAGAAAATACCGGGAACTGAGTGACTTGAGTAACAGAAATTTGTCATGCTCTGGGATCTTGGATGTCTAAGATAAATTGACTGCCCATTCAGTTCCTGGTGGGGCCTTATTCATGGGTTGTAGACAGCTGCCTTCTTGCTGTGTCCTCACATGGTCTTTTCTCAGTGTGTACACAAAAAAGAGAAGGAAAGAATAATCTTTTTTCCTCTTATAAGGTCCTCTTGGATCAGGACCCCATCCTTAGGACCTCCTTTAACCTAATTACCTTCTAGAAGCCCTAGGTCCAAATACAATCACATTGGAGATTAGGGCTTCAACATAGGAATTTTGGTGGACAAAATTCAGTTCATAGCACTGGCTGATGACAAAGAACTTTGAAAGAAACTAATTGACAAAGGTAGTAAATATATCTTGTAATTTAATGCCGTCATGTAGTAATTGGTAGATGCTATAATTATTACTACAACTACAAAGAGGCTTGTCCTTGGTTGATTAAATTTCATCTGATATGTTTTAAATAAACACAGTGGATATAAGTGGTTTTTTGGTTTGTTTGTTTTTTTTTTTTTTTTTTTAAAGATTTATTTATTTATTTATTTGACAGACAGAGATCACAAGTAGGCAGAGAGGCAGGTAGGGGGTTGGGGAATGGGGGGGAAGTCCCCGCTGAGCAGAGAGCCTAATGCGGGGCTGGATCCGAGGACTCTGGGATCACGACCTGAGCCAAAGGCAGAGGCTTTAACCCACTGAACCACTCAGGGGCCCCATTATATAAGTGTATATTTAAAGAGGGAATATTTTCACTTATGTAAGCATTGATGCTTAGTTATTTTTTAGACTTTTCCCCCCTTTAAAGAAAGGTGCAATTTCATGGTAGAGTAACACCTGACTGGCAGCGGGAGGCATGGAGGCATAGGTTTTCCTTTATCCTCACTGTCTGTGACCTTGAATCAGGTCACTTAGCTTCTCCGGGCCTCCCTTTCCTCATCTGAGAGTTATTGCTCGATCATCTTTTAGTTTGCCAGTCCTGAGTTGCAATGAATTTTAGCTTCAGTCAAATAAATTCTACCTAAAATTTTCCAGCAAATACGTGTAGCTTTTGATGAGCTTCGTCAGAGATATTTCTTATCTAACAGTAGTAAAAATGAAGCTTACATTGTAATGTATTTTTATACCATATCATTTTGCTATTTTTTCCCAAACTAATTGCTGCTTATGTTTTTTAATAATTACCTTCTAATTGATACAAACTGGAACTGTAGTTATCTTTTCCTGTTTTAATTTGAAACCAAGAAAGCATATCTCCTTAATTACTTCTGAATAAAACTTCATTCAGTATAACTTGAACATTCCACAGAATATTTGGAAAACACTCATAATCTCAGAAAAGAGAACTTGTTTATGCAAATATTCTTCCATATCTTTGAAAAATTAATTATATTTTAGTACTAATTCAATTCTGATTGTAAACTCTCATGTTTTTATAGTTCAACCATGAAAGCGAAAGTTCCACCTCCTTTGCCACCAAAGGTAAAGTAGGTTTTTCAATTTGAATTATGTGTTTGTGTTTGTTGTGATTGTTCTGCCACCTTAATACTGGATTAATATTTCCTCTATAGCTTATTTTCACTTGGGATCTACCAAAAAAAATCATGAATAAGTTACTAACCATGATACAGATGACTGTGATTATTTTTGTCTTTTTTTAATTATCCAACTTGTCACTTCTGTTTATTCTAAATAATAAGTTCTAGAAATTTGTACATGAAAATGATTAAGTTAATGGGTTAATATTATTTCACCTGGTTAGAAATCTCACATTTTTTTGTAAGATTTTTTTCCTTCAAAATCTATGATCTACTAGTAACTGATTTCTTGAGAATGGGTAAAGGATAATGATTTATCATCATAGATATGTAACTGTCAGAAGGTACTTTTACATTAAAAGTACAAAATAGAGTAATTTTCAAAATTTTTTTAGCAACAAAATCCTTTTGTTACTATGTTAAAAAACATAAAATACTAAAATTACTCATATTTTTTAAGACAAAATGAGTTGATATAGGTAGTAAAAATTCATGAGTTTATATGCAGAGTAAATTTTAATTATAAAATTGAACTCTTTATAAAAGGAGCTGTTCCAAGGTTTGAAATCAGGGGTTATAAAAGAAAGTTGGAGTCTGATCAGTCTTGGCAACTAATATGTTACTGTATTTTGCTTTCATTTTATGCTTTTGAAAAAATCATAATTCACACAGTACAGTACTTGCTTATTTAGTTTTACATTAGAATTTCAAAAAGTGCTGAGCAATCTTCCTAATAATGGACACATTTATAAGAACTTATAAAATCTCGAAACTGTCAGCAGACTGGAGGTTTTTTTCATTGTCTACACAGAAAGTTTCTTAGCCATTCCATATTGCTTGTTAGTATTCTCCAGTATGATAAAAATTTTAATCGGTGTCTTCTCCTGCCCCAGTCTGAGAGATTAAACATTAACATAAAATCCATAGTCATCTAAAAGAGACAGTTTAGCCTTATAAAGAACTGAAATCTGATTAGCCTGAATGTTTAAAAAGAGAATCATTTAAATCAAAGGTCAGAAAAAATAGAATATTCTTTCTTAGCAAGTCTAGGTAAGAAGGCTTGTGAAGGAATTAGGGGCTTTTTTTTCCCCTGAGAAAACACCTTATTGTACATTTTAAGGATGTATGTAGGATAATCTCAGTCAAGTAGTTGAATAACCTTGAAGTTTAGCTAGTAAACACAATTCAGAAATGTTTAATATTTTTCCTTTTGAATGAAACATGAATAATTTCACGTTTAACCATTGGTCTCCTTTTCTGTATTATTTCAGCCTAAGTCCATATTCATACCACAGGAAACTCATTCTACTGAGGATGATAACCAAGGAACTATCAAGAGATGTCCCACCTCAGAGAGCCCAGCAAAACCATCCCAAGTTCCGCCAAGACCACCGCCACCCAGATTACCTCCACAAAAGCCCATTGCTTTAGGTAATGGGGGTAGGGAGGGTGAGATAACCACATAACTGGGGTTTAGTACTGCATGAAAAAAATGGAGGGTATCTTTCTTTTAGTATATGTGAGTATTTGAAACTCCTTTGAGAGAGTGGAGAAGGAAGACAAAAAATAGAGATGTTTTCTGCTTTTTGCCACATGATTTGAAGTGTTTATATGGCAGGATTACCTGTGACTCATTCTGGGATTCAAATGTCCTTGTTTCTCATTTCTTATCTAACCTCTTCCCTCTTGGAGAATTATGAATGTTAAATTCATCATTTATCTTAGTGTGGCAGCAGAAGAAACAACTCTGAACAAACAAGGAAAATGTGTTTTGGTTGTAGGCTACTTGTGTTTTAGAAAAAGAAGGGAGGGTACTCTAACTTCTTCATTTTATTTCATTTAATCATTTTTAGAAAAATGATTGTCACTCTTGATAGGTATTTGCCTCCAAATTAATACCAGAAGATGCTGTTTTAATACTTTATTCTTGCACATTATGCACAAGCAGTGAAAAAAAAAAAAAAGGAATTTAAAAAAGAACTACTAAAGTTTCCTGGATAACATAGTGTGAATTGCCCCTTTCCTGAAAGTAGTTATATATATCTTTGTTTTTTACACAAATACAAGTGCTTAGACATAACCTCATTTTAAATTTGTTTATATGGAAAAAGAGATACAAGTAGCAGAACATGTGTATCAGACTTCTTTGAGTACTAAATATTTCTGATTGGGTGATCCCAAGTGAAGACAGAAACCATCTGAGAGATCGGATTTTTTCTTTCCTAGTTGATGATTTTCTGAATAAAAGTTTTCATGAAAATTAATCCTTTTTAAATATATTTAAACATCTCACTGAAGGAAATGGAGTGAGCTCCTTCCAGTTAAATGGTGAACGAGATGGTTCATTATATCAACAACAGAATGAACACAGAGGCACAAACCCTTCAAGGAAAGAAAAGAAAGATGTACCAGTAGGTATTTATACTTATAACCTCTACTTGTTCTTTTTCTTTCTCATTGTTAAGTCAGTTTTGTTATTGTAATTAATGAAACTTTAGAATTATGTATTTTACAATATGGTATTTAATATAATGAAAATGGGTTGCTTAAATCTTAAAAAAAAAAAAGCAACTTTGCTGTGGCAAACTTGAATGATGGCCAATTGGTTACAATTGCGTATTATAAAATGTGACCTTCTGCATACAGATGACTATTCTCATGGTGATGAGATTGATTCTCACAAAGTTCCTTTTTCAGTCTCAAAAAGTTATGGAAAATAGGACATGGACAGATGAGGGAAGCTAGGACTTACTCAGGACAGATTTTTAACTGTAGATTACATAATTCATGGTATTATACTCTTACTCAAAGAAAATACCTAACAAGGAGGAAAAATTATTTTCTAGTAGATATAAATATCACTTCAGGAAAGATGAAATTAACCTTAACAGCTATTCTTGTTATAGATAAATAAGTGTTATCTATCAGGGGATTAAAAATATTTTAACATTTGTAAAGAATCTCTTCATCATCAGATGACAAATGTCTGTCATCATAGAACTTAAAGCAACAAAAAAATCCTTAAAATCCCCAATTCAGCAGATGAGATCATGAGATAAGATGGTATTTTTTTAAAGTTTTTATGTATACTAATATTTGTTTTTATAGATATTTATAGTGTATTTAAAATGTTTATGTGCACATAGCTATGATTTTAGGTAGAAAGCACACTGCTAGAGGCTTTTGTACTGTATCTGATAAACTTTTTCTTAAAATATTTCATGATAGGGGCGCCTGGGTGGCTCAGTGGGTTAAGCCTCTGCCTTCGGCTCAGGTCATGATCTCAGGGTCCTGGGATCGAGCCCCGCATCAGGCTCTCTGCTCAGTGGGGAGCCTCCTTCTCCCTCTCTCTCTGTCTACCTCTCTGCCTACTTGTGATACCTCTCTCTCTCTCTCTGTGTCAAATAAATAAATAAAATCTTTAAAAATAAAAAGAAAAGTAAATGTTTCATGACCTAATATGATGTACCATTTTTTATTTTCAGTTAAAGCTCTTAACTGGGATTATCCATCATAATTTATGAAATTTAGGTAGGATGTTGTTAACAAAAGCATAAAATGCCCTTCAGGAATAAGTTTTTATGAAGTCTGTCCAGCTGAGCAGGGCCTTTTTGTTTTCATCAGTGTAAATTTTAGCAGCCCTGTTAATGTAGTAGTACAGATATACAGCCTTACACCTGCAGTGCGGTGTAAGAACCTTGAGAGTTGTAGATGTGTTTTATGTATGCGTTTTTAATCCACTCTATTATCTATTTCAGTAGGATAAGGAACTACTGTTCTGTAGTAGTGAAACTAACAGTCTCAGTAATTCTGAAATATGTCCATAACTGTATCATAGGATAAACAGTATCCATGATATATTAAAACATGATTAGTTTCTGCAGCTTGAAATTATTTATAGCCAGTTCTGCCAATACTTAATGTAAATCCAGTTACAACATTGAGAGCTCACTAATTAAAAATGTTTTGCCAGAGTAGGTGATCTAACATAATTTTAAGGATATCAATATAAAACTAAGTACATAAATTATTTGCAAAATGGAAGAACATTATCAGAAGTTATTGGCCATGAGAGGCTATACATCCTCATATATCTATCTGCAAAATAAAATTTCAAATAGTCTTAATTTCAGAAGTGTCTAGTAGTTACAGAAGTAATACTCCATAGAATACTTCGTTTGTATTATGTATACAAAATCAACTAATAGCTTTTTAATTTTTGTCACACTTAGGTAATTTTGATTTAGATTAGAAAAAATTAAGATGTCATTCCTTAAAATATTAAGATTAACCTCCAAAGAAGTGTAAACTTTCATAAAATAGAGTTTAAAGTATCATTCTGGGATGACTAGGTGGCTCAGTTGATTAAGTATCTGCCTTTGGCCCAGATCATAATCCCAGGGTTTCGGAACCTAATCGACTTCGCTTAGTAGAGAGGGAGCCTGCCTGTCCCTCGCCCCCTGCCAACTCCCCCTGCTTGTCCCCTCTCTCTCTCTCTCTCTCTCTCTTTCTCTCTCTTTTTCTCTCTGACAAATAAATGAATAAAATCTTAAAAAAAAAAAAGTGGTCGAGTTTATCTTGAATTAGGAAAGACTACATTTTAAGAAATAAATAGAGTATCCTCTCTCTCAAAGAGATTCCTTCTCCAGGGGACAAATCATATACTTCAGGCACATAGCCCCTTGGAAAAATATCTGGTATTCTTGAGCATGTTGTAGGTGAAGGATTATGCTGTTTTTACTCTCCTTATACTTATCAGTATACTTTGACCAGTGATTGATACATTTGAATTCATCAAAATGTGAAACTTCAGTTGACTTTGTAAACAAGATTAAGACAATCTACAGGCTAGGATAAGACATGTGTAATGTATTTAATAGATAAAGTATTCACATCTAAAGGTCCTGGTTGGCTCAGTTGTTTAAGTATCCGCCTTCAGCTCAGGTCATGATCCCCAGGTCTTGGGATTGAGTCCCACATCGGGCTACTTGCTTAGCGGGGAGCCTGCTTCTCCCTCCTGCTAACACTCCCCCTGCTTATGCACATGCACACACGCTCTCTCTCTCTCTCTCTCTGAAAAGTAAGTAAAGTCATTTTTTAGAAAAAAAAATTTCAAATCTAGATTACATAAAGAACTCCAAGAAATAGATAATAAAAACATAACTCAGTAAAAAAAAATGGGAAAAGATAATTCACAGAAGAAGATGAGTACTCAGAAAGTTTGGCAGCCAGAATGTAGGGTCAGCCCTTTTGTTCCAGTAGTTTCTCTTCTTACAGTGTACCCTAAAAAAATCATTCACATATTGCATAGTAAGGTACATGCAAGGGTGACCATTTCTGCATTTTTGTTATAGTAAAAAATGGAAAATAACTTAAATACCCAGTAATAATTAGAGAATAGCTAAATAAAGTATGTTATATTCATACTGTGCTACAGTTAAAACAAATGAACCAGATCTATGTGTACTGATATGAAGATCTGTCCAAGACCCAACATTAAGGCAAAGAAGAGGTTGATAAAACAGTGCGTGACATTTATGTTCTAAAACAAAAAGTGTTTCCTGTAGGGAATCATACACACACACACACGCATATACATACACATATATACATACATACATACACACGAAAGAGGTATGAAAACATACACAAATACATGAGTTCATATGGTTATCTAGAAGAAAGGCTTGGGAGGGTACACACTAAATCAGTTTTTGGGGAGGTGGGTACCAGGAGTAAGTGGACTATAGAAGGATTATAGGGAACTTCAGCCTTACCTATATTGTTTCATTTTACAAAAAGAAAGGGTTCATGTATTTTATTTTGATACATGTGTTTGAAATACAGTATTTTATACCAGATAACAACAAAAAGTGTATTCATGCATGTATTCTTTTTCTAGAAGCCTATTAGTAACGGTCTACCCCCAACACCTAAAGTGCATGTAAGTATAAATATCAAACAGGTTGTTTTCAAGCTAAATACAATGAAAGATAATTGCTTGGCTCTGTATCTTTGGTTAGATTTTCTACTTGTTTGAAAGAATCTCCTTTATTAATTTTAAAAAAATCTGTAAGATTGCTAACTTAAATATTGTTACATCTGAAAAGTAGCTTTACAAAATAAAATTACGGTAAATAACACATTTTAAAACTCCTTTATTCCAAAATTTGTTAATATCTTCTTTGTAGATATTTTTGAAGAAATGTAAAAAAGGCACATGGATATAATAGGAAGTACAAAATGTAGACATGACACATTTTTTAATTGTCAAAAACAGAAGTTTAAAGCTAGAAGAAATATTAAAGGACCATCTGGCCCAAACTCTATTTTGACATGAGTAAAACTGAAACCCCAGAAAGTTTGCAGGATCTTTTCCTAGGTATAGGAAGTGTTTTCCTAGGTATAGGAAGGTATAGGTACAGAGTGTTCCACTCTGTCCTGGTTGGGTTTTTTGCTGCCTTAGTATTAAAATCATGTTATTATATTATAAAATTATATTAGCTCAATTAAATTATATTAGCTCCGTGTAATTGTCCATCAGTATAAATAGAACTGCATTTTCACCACTGCAAACCTGTAACCTAAAATGTAGTATGACACTAATTTAGAAGGTGTCTGCTGCCTTTCTAGTCTATAACCTCTTAACTCTCCTTTTCAGCCTTTTTAGTTTCTCACTCCACTTCGTAATTATATAAAGATCTAAATATTTGTGCCTTATTTTACAAAATAAAAGTTTTGAGAGTAAAGGGCTCCCAAATCCAGCAGAGACACTCAGACAGCAGGGCGTGATTGCCTGTTTGGGTACAGTGCAGAGCTGTCAGGTCAGGTGCCACTAACAGGGAAGAGCTCGTAACTGGAAAGCCAGGTCCTGTCAGCTGTCCAGACTAGCTTATGGGTGGGGTTGGTTTCATTGTTTGGCACCTCATTTTGTCACTTTGATTTTTAGCAATTAGGCAGCACCTCTACATACGAAATTTTGGCAGTTTTCTTGAAGAATAATGAGCTAGTTAAATGATAACAGTTTCTGCCCTCATCATAAAAACATTTTTTATTGGTCTTTTATCACCTGCTGGTATTGCCAGGTTGTTGTTATTTGGTACTAATATCTTAATAATATTGGTTGGTAGGTTTCTTTGAGGAAAAGGAAATCTCAAAGTTTATATTATTTTTTCATGTTAGTATTTTTAATCCCTTATCAACTGTAGTAATGCATTCTGTCTCTGGGTATTATCTCCATATTTGTGAAGAAAACATTCCAGCCATAAAATGATGCACAGTGCTCTTCTCATCAAATATTTTTGTAGTCTTTCCTTCCTCAAGATGTTGGTAGAAAAGGTGATTAAATGAGTAAGCTTTCTTGTATTTATTTATTCTAACCTGAACAACAGTTTCAAAATTAACATTTTATTCAAATGATCAAAAAAAGTTCAAATGAATGATACTGTATTTCCTTATAAGGTACTTATTATCTAAAAGACTTGTAAATGGGCTTGATAAATATTAACAAAAAAAAAATAAAGCTTTTTATTGACCATCCAGGGAGAATAAGCACATTGCTTTTTTTTTTTTTTAAAGGGGTACAGACCCATGTTTTGAAGTACTCAATATGAATTTTGAAATCAGCTATACCTCTTTCATGTTTTAATGTTAAATTTAATGATTAAGAACATTTTAGGTCATGAAATGAAAGAAACTTTTCACCTTTGTAGAATTTATGATTTCCTTCTTATCAGGGAATATTGTATTACTTGGTTATTCTTTGTTTTTCCAGATGGGTGCATGTTTTTCAAAGGTTTTTAATGGATGTCCCTTGAAAATTCACTGTGCAACATCATGGATAAACCCAGACACAAGAGGTAGTACTATATGTTTCTGTGTTATCTTTCTTACTGTTTTTTAACATGAGGCCATGAAAGCATTCAGTTTTCTTCATGTTCAGAATACCCTTCTGAAAATTTTTTTGTTATAATTTTAAAAAATTTTTCAAGGTAAATATGTTTCTCCGTGTTATTAGCAGTGTTTGAAGTGACCTGTAACACTAAAATTTCACTGTGTGGTCCCCATATCAATAGAGTGAAACCATATACTCTATGCCACCCTGATTTCCTCCAAAGAAGTTTTTTTCTGTAGCTGCACATTCAGTATCTTTGTGTTTTAGGTATAGCTGTTGTTAAAGGAGTTAACTGCCAAAGGTCCAGGGTGTAGTGAACACTCTAAAGGGCCTCTCCACCTTAAAGGGAGTCATAGTAAGAATCGTTGTCATTAGTCACTGACAAAAGACAACCAGCATTCTCTCACTATATATCTTAGTATCTGTGTATGTAAGAGCTACATGAATACATGCCTGCACGTCTTACTAAATCTTTTAAAAATCCAAGGTAGAGGAACTTGTATTTCCCAAGTAGGGAGAATGACATTAAGAGAGATTCATTGTTTTGTCACCAGTCTGGGGTATAGCTGCACTTGGAATCCTGTTCATTTGTAGGGTCGGACTACAAAGCTTATGCCTTTAATCTGCCAGCACTAATCCTAAATACTGGGCAGTATAGGAATGCTCTTGGCATTCTCAGTTGTTCTCAGCCTACTTCAGTTTAGTGTGGAGAAGTTCTTGACCTATTGTTTTTTATTATCAAAAGCAGCTCAGACAGGACTGTGGCTAAACTACCATGTTCTAGCAGATACTGAGTATCGTAGCAGGTAGCCAAGTTTTAGTTAACTTTTTGAATAGGCAGTAGCCAGATCCTGGTTTGTTGGGGTTTTGTTTTGTTTTTGATTTTAGATCCTAGTGTTTCAATGACACTGCTTATAATGGTAGCTCATCTGCAAAAATATTTTGTATCAGTTCTTCTGTATTTATATTCTGTACATCAAATGTACATGATCCTCTCTTAAAGGAATTGTAGAAAAGAAGCTACAGATTCTTTGCCAGTCCTCAGCACCCTCTGATATGTGAGGAACCCTAGTATTCCAGGCTTCAGAACCTCTTTATCTGCTTTGAGGCTGGTATTTACATATAGCTCAGCTCATTAAGGTAGAGTGTTTAGCCACTTAGTTGTATTAAATTATATTTACTGCTTAGCCATCACGTAATTCTTTCTTCATGTTAATACATATTTACTTAATTTCTATATAAATCCTTTTTGAAAGTATTTTACATATCAAAACCGGTGAAATACTTTGTCATTTCAGATCAGTACTTGATATTTGGTGCCGAAGAAGGGATTTATACTTTGAATCTTAATGAACTTCATGAAACATCAATGGAACAGGTGTGTTATTTTGTATTGTCCCTTTTTTAAAGTTACATATAGATAGTAGGCAAGAAATAAGTTTCAATTCTAGGATTTTTTGCTTCTTGTATCCATAAGAGCTTCACAGAGCATATTGTATTTGTCAGGTCCCGAGGACACATTCGCAGGACTAGTCCTTGCCCTGCAGGACCTCATGATGTAATAGAGAAAGAGATGTGGCAGTTACTGCAACACTCTGCTGTCACCTTAGAAGTGAGCACAGGTCGAGGCCACAGAGGTGCAAGTCACTAGCCCCTCCTCTGGGCAGGTGAGAAGAGACCGTTCATGGCAATGAGCGGAAGCTTCCCAGACAGATAGAGGATAAATATGAGGGCGTGGAGTTGTGAATCAGCATGGGAAGATGGGAGCCGTGAACAGTCTGACTGGAGAATAGGATAACTGTAGCATAGGGACAGTAGGTGGAGGTAGGTGGGGTGGACAGCTGCCAAACCCCTGGGCTTGGGTACCAGGCTGATGACCGGGTCCGCATTTTAGAACTATCTGCAGAGTGATGAGAGATGGCAGGAGAGATTTTGGTCAAAGGGTGAAGAAGTGTTGAGTCGGGGCAGAAGTGGAAAGGACAGAAAGGGGTTTGGAATTGTATGGGGACATTGGTTATTGTCCCAAGGACTGGGGGAAGCTTTTGGCATTTAGTAGCCAAGGGCCAGCAAAGCTAAACAACCTGCAAAATGGTAATGATGGTGTTAGTAGCCAATACCTATACAAAACTTACTGGAGGCCAGATACTATATTTACACTTTTTTAAAAAGATTTATTTATTTATTCCAGAGAGAAAAGAGAGAGAGGAGGGGCAGAAGGAAAAAATCTCAAGCAGACTCCCCGATTAGCGGAGCTCAATCCCATGACCCATGAGATCATGGCCTGAGCTGAAACCAAGAGTCAGACGCTCAGCCAACTGAGCCACCCAGGCACCCCTGCCAGATACTGTTTTTAATGTAATTAACTTACTTAATCTTCACAACAACTCTCAAAGATAGATACCATCATCGATCACATTTCTGTTGAGAAATCTGAGGCACGGAAGGGATTAGTAACTTTCAGAGATCGCACAACTATTAAGTAGCTGAGCTGGGTGGGATATGAACCCAGGCCAGCTGGCTCCAGAGGCTGTATCCTTAACTGCTTCACCACAGTGCCTCCCCCACCTGTGTGGCTCCTGTGGAGAAACACCAGACTTAGAGAAAGACTAAAGAGCGGGAACTGGCATATTAAATGATCTCTTCAATATGAAAGCAGGAAAAAATCTAGGTTGACTCCAGGTCTCCAGCTAGTGAATGACAAGTGCCACCTGTCAGGGTATCGTGTACAGAAGAGGAAGTAGGTTTGAAGGGCATGATAGTGCATGAAGTTTGGTCACACGGAGTTTTGGGTGCCTGTGGGATGTATAACTGAATGTCCATTATCAATATAAATTGATTACAAATACAATGGAGAGAAAAAAATATGTAAGTAATGGTATTTTCTTCATAACCAAACATTTCCATCTTTTCTCATTGCAGCATTTTTTTTTTTTTTAAGATTTTATTTGACAGACAGAGATCACAGGTAGGCAGAGAGGCAGGCAGAGAGAGAGGAGGAAGCAGGCTCCCTGCTGAGCAGAGAACCCAGTGCAGGGGGTTGATCATGACTTGAGCCGAAGGCAGAGGCTTTAACCCACTGAGCCACCCAGGTGCCCCTCATTGCAGCATTTTTTAATCAGATTTTCTAACAAGATCCTCAACTGTATGATACACTGTAAATCTTTCAATCTGGATGGAAGTGGTATATAATGAGGTGGCTGAAAAATATTAGGAACTAGAGAAAAATGGAAAGGGTCTTGTATAATTGTACTTATAATTACTAATTGTAATAATCAGTAAATAACTCAAAGGTAGTGATATTTTTCTTGGCTATAATAAGATTTAAAAATCACCTTATAGGTAACAATATTAATTGTAAGAACAAGGGTAACTTCATGCATAGGTGGGGTCAGCATTTATTCGCCTAATTCAAGGGACTGTTAAGTGAAGGTGCCCACCAACCCCATCTGGTCCCAGTCTTCAGGAAGTCCCCTCCTGAGATGCTTCAGCACTGGAAACTACACTGTTTGAATAATATAGTCTGAGCTACACATGCCCTACAAAGTGAAAACTTTTCCCTTGCAGAGAAAGCCTTTGAAAAGTAGGGAATGAGAATATGTGCGACCCAGAGTTTTTTTTATCTTGTTATGAAATTATTAGGTGGATTTTCTCTGTTCTCTAGAAGAAAGAGACCAGGTGGCATGAGTCTGTTAGGGGAAGATGCTGAAAGGAGAGGAGATGACACCAAACAGGGTCCTGATTTTAAATTTTTTATCTGCTTTGATTCCTTACAGCTAACACTCAGTGAGTGCTCCACATATGCCCGTCTTCCACGCCCTTTTCTTGTTCAGTCACCACAGCCAGCTCTGTTAGGTCTAGGTGCTCCATTTTACAAATAAGAACACTGACTCACAGAGATCACATTATCCAAAGTCACAGTCACTGAGAAAGCAGGTATCTGAGTCTGTGCAAACTGTAGAACCTACTCTTCTTAACTACTGTATATCTTCATTAAATGGATTATTTCACCCAGAGCCTGCTTTGCTAGAGGAACTCAACATTAGAAATCTAGAAAAGCTTTAGGGTTTTATTAAATGTGGCTAAAAAACAAAAATCCAGAGCAAAGTCCACTTAATAAAACTTTGCATAAATACTTTTTCATTGTCCCTGTGTTGACAGTTTATTATGTGAGGAGTTTTTGTCCTGCCCTAGTACTTTGTATGTTTGTATTAAACAAGCTAACTCACTTACGTTTACAAATAAATCATCTCACGATAGACCATAGATTTAATAGTAGAGAAATACTTTTGATGGTTTTTCTTAATGAAGATAAACCCAGTTCAAGACAGTATTAAATATAAAGCAACTTCTTGCTGGGCGCCTGGATGGCTCAGTTTGTTAAGTGGCTGCCTTCAGCTCAGGTCATAATCCCAGGGTCCTGTGTTCGAGTCCCGCATTGGGCTCCCTGCTTGGTGGGGAGTCTGCTTCTCCCACTGCCTCTACCTGCCACTGTGCCTACTTGTGCTCTCTATCTTTCTGTCAGATAAATAAAAATCTTTAAAACAAAACAAAAACAGTTTTTGCTACTTTGATAATATGCTGCTATATGGCTTGTAATAAGTCACTGCCCCTCACTCTGCCTAATTTTCTCAATGTAGCCAATGAATTCCCAATTCTATTGTGGATTTTTTATGACTAGCATAAAATAGGAAATGTTTATGTCATTTCAGTCTGAGACACAGCAATAGACACATTTTTCAAAATTAAAAACTATGGCAAAAATACAGCATAGAGAACATAGTCAATAATATTGTAATAACATTGTATGGAGAAAGATGGTGACTACAATTTAACCGTGGTGAGCATTGGATAATGTATAGAATTGCCAAAGCACTATTTTGTGCACCTGAAATTAATACAATGTTGTATGTCAACTATATTTCAATAATAGTTCTTTTTAAAACTATATTGCCATATCTTATTTGTTTGGAGAAATTAGATACTTTATGTGAGTATATTTTGCAAATAAACAATCAGATTTTACATGAAGTAGCTTTTACTTTGTTCTTTCCCTTTTATTATTACCTTTTCTCCTTTAATTATCCAGGGACATCATTGTGACTTTGTGCTTTAATAAAGTAAAGCCCTTAGAGGCCTTGGTATGTTTCATTTGTCCCTTCATTCTCTCCCTTCCCTGCCCACATCCCAATCTGTTTGGAGTAACTGAGTAGGAGCTGCCAGAGCAAACCCGGCACTTGGGTTTATTAAATCAGAATGCTTCATTATATTCATCAGTGGCTCTCAGACTTCAGTATGCCTCAGAATCATGTGGAGGGGCTGGTTAATACTAAATTGCTGGGCCCCCTTTCAGAACTTCTACTTCAGTAAGTCTGGGGTGAGGTCCAAGAATTTGCATTTCTAATAAATGCCCCCGTGATGCTAATAATGCTGATGTGGATGGAGGGACCACTTTGAGAACCACTGGGCTTCATAATAATATGTATTAATGAGAGCGGTTACGTTTTTCCTTCAAAGAATATGGACTGTGTTCCATGGATTCCCTTGTTTTTGCCCTAAATACTAATCACTTTCAAACTTCCGGAGCTGCCTGTCAGTTCTTATGGACTGTTTCAGAAATGAATTCCATATCTGTATTCTTAATTATTTGTACATTTTCATCTTTTTCCCTCAACCTTTTTTCCTCCATACCTGGTGTTTCTATACCCTATGTTCCACTGCACCATGATTCTTTTTTGTATCTCTTCTGCTAGAGAAGCTGGGCATGTCCATATGCCTAGATAACGAAAGTATCTAGAGAAGTACACACGAAAGTTAATTATTTAACCCCAGAACCAAAATAAAGGAATAGACATTTGGAAATGTCCTTTCTCCCTTTGCATTTGGGATTATATAGTTTTTAACCATAAGGGAGACTGGAACTAATCATATCATATTGAGACTTAGGTAATGAAATTATATTGCTGATTTACTTATTTTTCTCCCATATAAATATCATCTTGTTTTAAATGTCTTCTAAAATGAATGTCTATTAAAAATAAATTTCTTTTTTAAGGCTAGCCCATTGATAAGACAGGTTACATAGTTAATTATGTACATATTTATGTTACTATTTTATCTGTTATCTTTTGTAAACTTTGCACTTTTTTTTTTTTTTAAACCAGCTATTCCCCCGAAGGTGTACATGGTTATACGTAATGAACAATTGCTTACTATCAATATCTGGTAAGTCTTAGTTTTTACGTATCTTAAAATTATTCCTATTTATGTTACTAGCTTTTATTATGCTGGTTATTTTTCTTTACAGGTAAAGCTTCTCAGCTTTATTCCCATAATTTACCAGGGCTTTTTGATTATGCAAGACAAATGCAGAAGTTACCTGTGGCTATTCCAGCACACAAACTCCCTGACAGGATACTGCCAAGGTAACTGTACATTTACTTATGTGTCATCCTTAGGGGTAGTATGTTAATTAATTCTAAATAACAGTTATACTACAGAAATTGAAAAAAGCACTCAGTTTGGGTTAGTAGAAATCATTTGTAATGAAAAAACTGTGAGAGGTAATATATTTTCACAAGAACTGGAAGCACCTCTAGAATTTTAAAACTGATGGTTTTCACAAGATTAAAACTAATTTTTTTCTGTGATTTGCTAGTAATTTTCCATCCCATACAGTGCTTTTGACATACTGTGTTAATTTTAAATAAAGTGAATTTTTTTCAAAGTACAGTTTCTAAACTTAGAAAATTAAAATGATTTATTAAATCAAGGTTTTCACATTAGAAAGTAGTTACTTAGGAATTGAGAGGTTTTGTTTTTCTACTTTTGGGAATATTTCATTTTGCTTTCTCTTCCTTTGGTTATTATCATGTTGTGCCTCATTTGTTGACCAAAAGGTCTTTGGAGTCTAGTATAAATTGTATTTTAAGAAAACATTGTACTGTAGCCATTCTTCCTTTACCATCTCAGTTGTAGAGCAACTAATCTACACCCTTGGCTTTCAAGTACCTTGAAAAGCTGTTGTTCTCAATTGCTGAGTTTACAGTAGAGTTAAAATTTGCCCCATTACGCAAAAGATTTTAAACTTAACCTTTTTGATGAAAATCATTTAAAAATTATACTTCTTGCTTTTCTGTCTTCTTAAAAGATTACATTGAGTTTAACTGGATCTTTTCATGATGACTCAGAGTTGCAACTCTGGACTTGATTTATGATACTTACATTATAATATCTACAACTGGAGTTAGCTATTATCAACCCCAAGAATGGGGTCAGGGAGTTTCTTTTTTTAGATAGTGTTTGTCTGTCCCTCTTTTTCTCCCAGCTGCCACTTGGTGCTGTTGATTTTCTGTCTTCATATATAGCACATCTCCATCTAGTTGTCTGACTTGATAATCCTAAATTCCTCTGGCCATGGAAACTGACCACCAAGCTTTTAAAGTATATGTAAGGAGGGCATCTGGGTGGCTCAGTCGTTAAGTGTCTGCCTTCAGCTCAGGTCAGGATCCCAGGGTCCTGGGATTGAGTCCTGCATCAAGCTTCCTGCTCATTGGGGAGCCTGCTTCTCCCTAGCCCTCTGCCGCTCCCCCTGCTCATACTCTCTCTCTGTCAAATAAATGAAATCTCTAATAAAAATAAAAATATATGTGAGGTACAAGAGCCCTCCAAGGAGTGAATTTTAATGTATTCACTTATTTTTATATCATTTTGTCAGAGACATTTGGAGCTTATTTGAGCTTATTTGTAGCTGTGTTCAGTTTTTCAAATTTTACTGAATATATCAGATGTGCAGAAAGTTTCCTAGTATACACATGAGACAGAATTGAATGATGTATTACCTCTTCCTTTAAGGAATTTCCATAGAAGAAGATGCTACCTCTAAGAGTACTTTAGATCTGGGCTGTTATGTCACATAACTTTGTGATAGTCAGTCTTCAGTGTTAGTAACACTCAGCAGTATTTCCTTCTCACTTTCTCCAGTTTTGTTATCAAGAAATCAGTTGTTGTAAAATCTGCTCTCAGTTCTCTCATTTACTGGCTGGAAATCTGAGAACTTTTTTTGCATGATAAAATTTTGTGTGTGTATTAGTACCAGCTCTTCTACTGTAAAGTGAACACAAATTAAACTTCTTTGAGCATCTTGTAATGTCCTGTGGTTCTCATTATAAATCTAGGTACTCACTATCTGGTACTGTAAAGCTGCTTTAGGAAAGAGTAGGCTTTGGGATCTAGTTAGACTTGATAAATCCTGCCTTGTTCACTTAGTAGGTTTGGGACCTTGAATAAATTATACAACCTCTCATCTGTAAAATGGAACCAGTATACCTATCTTGTAAAGTTGTTTTTAAAATGATATATTATGTATGTATAGTATTTGCCATGGTTTCTGGCACCTGGTAGTGCCAGAGATCTTAGTAAGAGATCTTACTAAGATCTCTTACTAAGCAGATCTGTTGTCATCATTGTTAGGCAAGGTAATTTGAACAATGTCTGTAACGTAACCTAAAATAGCTTACAATAAATAGACTGAGAATGTTGGTTCACTTCGGATTCTAGTTAGCTGGGTGCTGGTAAATAAATTTTACTGCCTTATTGTAAAATCATGACTTAAAAGTAAGGTAAGTCTATATAGATCACTGGAGAAAATTATAAAATTTTGATAATATTTCAGTGCGCTGCTCACAGCTGTTCTGAGTAGTTTCATTATTGTTAACCCTCAGTTGTACTTAGTAGTTGATCTTGCATTGACTGCGTAGTATTCTTTACGGTCTTTCAGAACCTTGCAGTCGGTTAATCCTCCTGGGTTTTGACAGATTCAGTAACTTAACCTGTTAAGTAACCTTGGAACCCAGGGGACAATTTCGTAAGTGCAGACCGGGAGCATTAAGTTTGTTGCAGTGGAAATCTATCAAGAGTTTGATTCAGATTTTTTTTAAACCCTAAAAAGCACTTTGGTTCAAGCAGTTTACTTAATTTAAAGGTATGGGGAATTTTTGTTTTGTTTTAAGTTATATGAAATTTCACTGTATGTAAGGGGTATTTTTATAAATATTAATATAATGCATGAATTGGAACATAAAACTCTTCCCAATATTAATGTAGTTGACGGGAACAATAGGTGCTTTAACCCAAAATTTGAATTCAAGGTATTCTAGATCATCATTGTCATTTAGTGCCTCAGTATCTGATGAATTAGTCATTGTTTAGGTACCATAATATTAACCAAATTCTAATTCACACAGATAATGTACTTACAAGTGGTAACATTTTAACAGCTTCTCTTGCAAGCTCAGAATACTTTTTAGTGAAACTGATCCAGAATTATAAAAAAGAAGTAGATTTCTTTTTTTGAAGTTGAATCACTATGAACACTACAGTTAGACTTAGGACACTAGATTAGAATTCTTTCTTCCTAGAATTGCTAACTGTATGACCTTGAGGAAATTATTAAATCTAACCCTCAGATTTCTGTGCTGTGACCTATCTTGTGGCATTATCAGAGGGACTGACACAGAACATGTGAAATTCATGGCAAACAATAAGGTCTTATTTGTAAATGTTAGCAATAGTTATTAAAGATTTTTATAAATATAAACATCAGCATATAAAACATATTAAAAGCCAAAGTTACAATACCTCAGCATTATATGCTTTGTTATTACTCAGTTGCCAATTGTACGGTGACAGGAACACCCATCAAGATTATTCTGAGCTTGTTTGGAATGGTATTGAACATCCCATGCATGCTTTACTATTTTATTACCAGCAAAGCACAGCTCTGTTTTGTTTTGTTTTAAAGACATGCAGAACAATGACCTCTAATCTGTGGCACATTTACAGTTGTAAAAGAAATTTAAATATGTGTACAGAAATGGGGAAGTATAATTTGACATTTGTGTAACCTTACACTAACAGTCTGTTTTATCAACTTTCATTATAAAAGACATTTGAGTTTATGTATATTTTTTTAATTTTAGTTTTAAAAAATAATTTTAAATGGATTTTTCATAGTAAGTTTGAATCAGATATTTGCAGAACCCCTAAAGGACCTTTGCCAGAAAATCTATATCCCATTCTTCCTGAGTAGAGAAATAAAAATGGCTAAAAAAAAGTTCTTAAAAATTGTTTTAGTGGTAAGACATTTTACATAGCTTCAGCTTATTATATGTGCTAAAAATATATTTCCTCAGTTTATGGCTTATCTTTTTACTTTCTTAGTGGTATCTTTTGGTAAACCAAAGTTTATATTCAACAAATTCATTCAACAAATTGCCATCTGTAGTTTGTGGTGGTAGGGATCCATCCATGAAAAAGTATCAAAGTTTATTAATATTTTCCTGTTTAATTTGTCCTTTTTGCATTTTTTAAAGAAATCCCAAGGTCTGTTCTTCTAAATCTAAATATTTTATAGTCTTATTTTTCCATACTTTAATAAATCCTTAATCTACTTGGAGTTGGTTGGAGGAGGGATGAGAAACAGATCAAATGTATTCTTATTTTTAATAGATGACCTAATAGATTTAACAACTCATCCTTTCTGCACTGATCTGTAATGATACCATTATCATATACTAACTTCACCTACATGTGTTATATATTCATTTTCATTTACATTTAGGAAATTTGCTGTATCAGCAAAAATCCCTGAAACCAAGTGGTGTCAGAAATGTTGTGTTGGTAAGTAAACTATTCCATAACATGTAGCTCTTCTGCTTTGCAGAATAGATAAGAAAACAGTGTGGGGTTCGTTTTTAAATCTAGTATAAAACAGTACTTCTCCAGGCATTCTGCCAGTTATAGTTTATTTTTCCCCCTTAGGTAAAACAAATGTCTTGCCCATTCAGTTTCCATGTAAACTAAACCTAATATAGTACCTTGCACGTAACAGTTGTTTTGCAGATAATTTATTAACTGGATAAATGGAGAAAATAGGATGACTTTTATTACAGCACTTTATCATACCCTGTTCTCCAGGGGTCCTGCTCCTTATCCACTCACATGCTGCTCGGTAATGGCTTAAGAACTGCATTTATTCATTCAGCGTATATTTTTATGCCTTTAATATGTAAAACCTTATGCCTGTGACATGAAAGTTGTAGTTTCCCTGTTCACACACCACGATCCTAAAGTCTTCTTCCTCCCCCATCACAATCAGCTGTTTTATTTGCATGGAGCAAAAGCAAACAAGAGTTGCCTTGCCTTACCTTAAAAACCTCTGAGGCTTTATTACTTGTAAACCTGTATTTTGAGAATTGAGTAGTAATGTCTTCATGTCGCTAGAACCAAAGCATCACTGCCTCTGAACATTACCACCCAAAGCACCCTTAGTCACCTGTCCCTCAGTGTGCCGTAGTCTCTCAGTTGGCGGCTTCTCCCCAGATGTACTGCGGAGCCTTCCTTCGGGATCTTGCTGCCGCACCTAATCTCCCTGCTGCTGTACGTGAGACCTAAAATCTTTCTTCCCACCGCCAGAACCCATAATAACCTCCTGTTTCGTCTGTGCATAAGACAAAAGTCCTGCTCATGGTGGAGGAGGTTCCAGCTTTTGCTGAAAATGTTTTCACCCTGCAGTCTAATTGGGAAATTGAACTCCGGCCAGCTGATGTTCGTTTGTGTTCAGAGCATGCGACTGCTGTTGTTAGGACTTTCTGTATGATAAGAGAACTTACATATACTTTTTTGCCTTGACAGTGCGAAATCCTTACACAGGCCATAAGTACCTATGTGGGGCTCTTCAGACTAGCATTGTTTTATTAGAATGGGTTGAACCAATGCAGAAATTTATGTTAATTAAGGTAAGCATGAAAAGCAACCTCAGTCATTCTTAGTATAAAAGCTTCATTAAGTTAATTTTCCTATTCTTTCAAAAAACAAAAAAACATTTTTTTCTTTTTTCCCCGTTTCTTCTCAAGCTAATTTCATGACTTTGTTTTGTGTGGCAGGGTAGTGAAAAGCTGCCTGACTGTAAGGAAATCATTTGGCCAGATAGAAGTTTTAGAAGAGACTAGAGAAATAGTTCAGGGAAATGGCAGTAGGAGTGAGAAATAGCCTCTCACAGACAGTCTTGTGTCCAGAACAGGGGTGTGTGAAGAAGCAGTGGGGTGTTGTTTGAATATATTCTCTGGTTGACCCACTCCATCACAGAGAAACAACCTACAGGTTGGCATTTGGCCTAAGAGGACTAGGGATAACCATAGAGAGAGGGAACTTATTTACTTGAATTCTGTGCTTAACTGTTAATTTGCCCAGGCCTTCCCATGTGTGGGTTATTTTGGGGGGGGGGGGTTTCATGCCTAAGTTTCTCTAGAATCTTTAATGAATATTCTTTAAAATATTTAATATTACTCAGCTGTAACTTAAAATTGGAGGAAAAACTAATAAAATGGTTCACTCACACCAGGGAAATACCAAATAGATTTTTTAAAGCTGATTTCTTTGCTATTTAATATAAATTAAGTAGTCTTATTTCCTGAGCATTTGAGATGTCCCTGGAACTTGGGGTCAGAATATAACTGGAGTGGATTCTTCCTAAATTTTACAGTACAGCATTAAGGTATTTAAAGTATTGGATTCCTGTTATTTAAATTTCTATAAGTGATTAAGGAATCTGGTTTTAATTTCATACCACTATTTATTAACCTCAACATTAAGTAGGGCTAAAGAAATGGAAAAATAGCTTCAAGAGATTTGAACCCATTGAGGTGCTATTGCCACAAATCACTGAAACAGAAATTGTTTAAATCAAAAGCTGAAGGGGAAAAGTAAGTAACCGTATAAACTGTCTAAAGCAGAGCTTCTGGATACAGCCGATTTATGGCAAAAAACTGTTTTGTTCTTAGCTCCTCTTTGTTCTTGCCTATTTGACAAAAGCACACCTTCTCCTAGATGGGAGTGGTCAAGTGCACGCCATTTGATATTTCTGCAAACCTTCCCTTCCCTGTCTTCTTCCTACCATTCCCCCTTTAGTCTATTTTAGATATATCCTCTCTATTCCTTTCATTCCTAACCTCTGTCAGAATGAAAAATAGTTTCATTAGATCAGTGTTCAGAGATACAATCTGATTAAACCTAAGGATGAATGAATTTTTTGTGTCACCTGATATGTTATACCACTTATCCCAACATAATGGAAGACCATTCTCCCTGTTAAAGGGATTTTAGGTATGAAGAATATGCAGGAGAAAATATAAACTTAGAAGACATGGGGAGCTTAAAAATTACCCATCCACATCTTCTCTTTTCCATGACTTCTGTAGTCCAGGGGAGCCTGGCTCTGACTAATTTAATGAGGCCTGTTGCTAGTGTTCTAAGATACTATAAGTAACTTAAAATACAGTCTCCCTCAAGACTTCCCACCTTCCCATTTTTCTTAAACTCCCTGAGCTCTCTGTAGGCTCTTACCCTGAATCTCAACCCAATTCTCCTTCCCCTGTCTCTCTCAAGATATTGTGGGTATTTTGTTTCTGTATTTGACTTTATTGTGACTAGTGTTTATGATGTTTCTATTCTACAGTCTTAAAAGATGTGTTCAAAAACATTTTTATCCTTTCTGTAGTCTTCCTTCCTCTTAATGACATTTTTGACAGTTTTTGCTTCATTAGGCTACATTTTCATCAAAAGTAAAAGTTAGAAATTAAAGACCTTGCCAACAAACAATTATGTATTTATTACAAACCATGCAAAACTACAGAGACAAAAATAAGATGTAGTCACTGGCCTTAAGGACCAACACCATTAGTAATTGGATTTAGAGCTCTTAGACAGAAGTTCTCTTCTATTAATGACTTAACAATACTTAATAGAAGCTAAATAGAATTATTCACAATCTCTTGGTTTTCTTATTTGCTGACAAAAAAAGTTAAACAGAGGCATTTTTTCCTGCTTTACTGCTCTTAATCACATTTCAAAGAGAATTATTTTAAATACTTTGCCTTATTAAAAATCTGACTGATGTTAGGCAAAGCCTATTCCCCAGGTAATGAAAGAGCTTCTAGAGAGGGGGTTTGATGAGACGTGTCTATAGCCATGGGGTGGAGGTCGTCTGGCAGCCCCAGGAAAGGAGGGGATATGGATGGGAGCAGCAGGTGCACAGAGAGCTTTACCTTCTAGGTGCGAGGACCACATTGTATTTTCTAACACTTTGAGAACAGTAGCCATGGTAGCCCCAATTCACCTGTTTCTTTGCTCCAGACTTCATTATCTTTAGAATTTACAAGTTGCTAGGTGAGAGAATAAATTCAGTAGCTTTGTTAAATACTAATAATGCTAACCTTTTGGGAAATAAAATGAAAATACAGCCATTTATAAGAGTAACAGAAATATAAATATATTAACAATGGGCTTATTAAAGTATGTGTAAGACTTGATATTTTTTGGAAAAACAACTTTATTGTGAAGCACCTCAGATCCCCCCCCCACCAAGTCAGCTCCCTTACTTTCCATTTTTACTGTATAAGCACACTCCCCTAAACATTAGAGTTAATTTTACCTGATTTTTCAACAGCGTGTAAGTGGAATCGTAAAGTATGTATTCATTCGTATCTGGCATCATGTTTGTATCGTTGGGATACAGCTGTAGTCATTCATTTCATTTTCATTGCTCTAAGTTCCCGTTGTGTGAAATGCTGAATATGGCGTCATTTTATCTGTCTACTGTTGATGGGCATTTGGGTTACTTCCACTTTTTTGTTATTTGAACAAAACTGCTGTGAACATTTTTGCATATGCCTTCTATCCACATGCACACTTTTACTGTCCAGAACATATAACCAGAGCATTATTGCAGGGCCCAGAGGAATGCGTATCTTCAACAGGAACAGATAACGTAGTTAACCTGTGTGGCTGCACCGTGTAGTTCATGCTCTAATCACCTCGTGAGTGTTGGGTCCATGGTCAAAGGAGCGAGACTGATAAAAAGCGAAGGTCAAGCAAAGCTTTATTTTGCGCCAAGCATTGAGAATCATACTGACCGGCCAGGGCCATCCCTTGCAAAGAGGTGAACCCTCTCTTTTTTACAGACTAGCTTTTAGGGGCAAAGGCCATGTGGTTGGGCCTGGCCATGCACAGGTGACCAATGAGATTGTAACACAGAGAAAGCTGCCAGTCCTGCTAGGTCACACATAAGTGACCAGTTGAGTTACAGTTTACCCTATAGTAGATATTTGAGCTAGCCTATCACCTTGGTCAGAATTGGCACCCATACTCCTTGGTAGCTAGGGAGACCATATGCGCCCCCACTGATTGGATACCTCCACCGGCCTGACCCACCCTTGTATTTGGGCTTTGTTACCTGGGACTGGTTTCCAGGACTTTTTTTTAAGTAAGTTCCCTGAAGGGGGAAGGATGGAGCTGCTCTGGCTAAATAGGCCCTTACAGTGAGCATTCGTCTGCTCCTCTCCTGGTAACACTTGTTATTGTCAGTCATTTCATTTTAGTCATTCGGGTGGATATATAGAGTCTCTTGTAGTTTAATTTCCTGATCACTGATGATGTTAATGGTCTCCATCTATTTTTCTAAACTTACAAAACATGAACTTATTTAGTCCTCTCGTAGCAATATAAAAATAATTTCGAAGCTATGTAAAATTAAAATTGTTTACATTGTAACCGTGAGTTTGTGAATAGTCACTTGAGATATAAGGCTAAATTTCTCTTATTTGTGGTTTTTTTCTGTCCACTTACAAGAGGAGTGTTGCTTGCTAATTAGCATTTCAGTGCTCTTACCCATGTTTGCTTGGTTGGATAAGAAGATGGAGAATAACAGGCACATCGAAGTGGACCACAGGAGGCTCTGCCACAAAGGGGTGGGCAATGCTAGGCCAGTCACCAAATTTCTGGGTCTCTGTTTCCACCTCTGAAAAGTGAGGGTTGAACAGATGATTTCTAAGTTCCCTTCCAGCCCTAATATCCCCAAATTATGTGATTTTTGACTTAAAAAAGATTTACGGTGCTAATTTTTCTGCATATCCAAAGTTTCTGTGACAAGAAGCAATCTTTTTAGGAGAGAGTTATGTTCTATATTTTCATAGAGCTAAAAATTCTTAATGGTGTTCTCATGAAATTACTTGATTTTTATTTTCCTTTGTTTAAGATACTTTCATTTCTCTCTCCAGCACATAGATTTTCCCATACCGTGTCCACTTAGAATGTTTGAGATGCTGGTAGTCCCGGAGCAGGAGTACCCTTTAGTCTGTGTTGGTGTCAGTAGGGGGAGAGACTTCAACCAAGTGGTTCGATTTGAAACAGTCAATCCAAACTCTACCTCTTCGTGGTTTACAGAATCAGGTTTGTGATTTTTACTGAATTACTAAGGCCAATATATTTGATTTTATAAGTAATAAATTTACCATATCTCTTATTAGGCAAAAACAGTGTATGAAAATCCAATCTAGAATAACTTATTAAACTGGAAAAAGAGAAGATGGCTTGCTTTAAAATAGTGAATTTGTTTGAAGCATTTGAAACATCAGGTGTTCCCCCAACCTGAGTGTGCTTCGGAATCACCCAGAGGCTTGCTGGCCCCCACTGCCAGAGCCCTTCATTCCCTAGCTCTGGAGTGGGGCCCGTGAATTTTCATTTCTATGTGTTCCCAGGTAGCACTGATGGTGTTGATACAGCAGCCACACTTTGAGAACTACACATAGACACATATGTCCAGGCCTAGAAATGTTAATTGAAATAAAAGGAAAAACTGCATTGAGTATAGTTTATTTTCCATTATACTCCTCTGTAATTGATACACGGGTTCTGTGCAATAGCATTAATAAATGTTTATTGATTTGTAACTAGGATATAAATTATAACTAAGCAGTGATTTCTGAAATATTAGAGGGTACTTGAAAATAATTCTTTTATATAAGTTGTTTCCTTAAATTTTGATCTGTGTTGTCCAGTTGCATAGTAGATCTTTCCTTCATAGTATCTTAGGAAATAATTCCAATTAATGAGCTTTTTACAGAAATTTGTTGATAGTTGAAACCTTCAATTTTGTTGTTGTAGTCAGTACATTAATAAAACTTGTGTTTCATGGTAAATAAATCTTGATTGAACTTTTACACTTTAAAAAAAAGTGACCTGAACAATCTTTTTTTCTTATGTTTAAAGCTCTGTGTTTATTACGGAGCTCTTTTTGATGTTTTTCCCTTAAAAATAACATTGTACAATGTTTTGCTATAAAATAGTGGCTGTTTTAGAAGGCACTTTTTATATATTTAGAGAATTGGGGGTGGAGCAAGGGGCAAGAGGGCCGGGAGAAGTTAGAGAAAATCTTAACTGGGCGCTGTGTGCAGTGCAGAGCCTGACACAGGGCTCAATCTCATGACCTGAGATCATGGCCTGAGCCAAAATCAAGAGTCACACTTAACTGACCGAGCCACCTAGGTGCCCCTAAAAGGCAGTTTTTAAAGGTTTTGCAGAGGCTTTTGTCAGAGTCTTTGAATTCTTAGGGAAATATTAAGAAGCCAGTTTGCAATAAATACTGATTTTTCAGGAGTTTGTTGGAAGCCTGAATGTTCACAGAAGGAAAGAAACTAAGTGTTGAGGCTTTTTTGGCAGTGAAAAAAAATGACAAACACATTCACAAAAACCTAGAAACAATTACACGACTTACTGAAGCCCAGGACAGTTGAAAGAGCTTTCCTTTAAGGATACATTGTTGAAGGGAAACATGGTTGGCCCCTGGCAACATACGTGGCTTCTGTAGCTCCCCCAAATTGTACTGCATTCTCCCTTAGACACCCATTTTCCCTCTCAGACAGCGGGTGCACTCCTGCTTTCCTGATCTCTTCTTCCCTATTTAACAGGAAGGCATTGTTGGGGGACTGGTACTTAAGTGTTAGTGAGTTTCAGTTAATGCATTTCTCCTGAGCATCTTAATTTTAAATCCTTTTCTACTAATTGTTAAATGAAGGGTGTAATCTCTGTGCAAAAGAATTTTGTACAGCTGTGGGTACCTTCCTTCTTTGGAACTTTTTATTTCATTCTCTTAACGTAAGGAAACCCCTTTATTAGAGTTTAAAAATGATAAGTATAACTCATCTCTGGTTTTGAGATGAGGCAATAAAAATTGAGAGAGAAAGTATAGTTAGACTTTAGAATCATATGAAATTCTAAGCCAGGAGTTTCCTAAACTCTGCTGCAGTTAAAATCTACCTTTGGAAGCTTTTAAAACTTTCTGATGCCTCAAGTCATACACACCTCCAATTAAATAGCAAAATCTAGAGGTGGCAGGTAGGCATCGGTACTTTTTATTAAAGATCTCTAGATAATTCCAGTGTTTGGTAACTAAGTGATAAAAGCAGTTAGTAAAAATTTATTTTACTGACTTTCTCCCTGGTAATACTACACTGGCTTCCTGAACTGAAGTGGATTATATATATGTTCAGACTGTCAATTTTCACAATGTGTATAAGAGCTACAATGATCGGATTTGCAGGAGGCCTATTCCATGTTCTTTCAGCCCTGGTTGGTTACAGAAGTACCAGGTCTAAAACACATTTGAATGTCTGAAATACAGCAGTCCTTGCTGGGATGGCCTAAGACTAAACACTATGGGAAATAGAAAATGGTAGACTATAGATTATCAGACTCCTGCAGGAAATACAAGGCCAGAAACAAAGGCCTATGGCTCAGCAATTTCAGTTTTGATGTTCATATGAAGTTTGGGATATCCTACTTTTCACTTCATGGCAAATCATTTAAATATTCTCAGTTTGTAAGAACTTGGATAAATCATTATAATAATAATGCCTCTTTGCATTTTGGTAATACTTCACACTTCTCAAAATACTTCAGTTTTAATTCATTTGTACTTGAAATAATTTGTTTAACCCTCATTTATTCACTCAATAAGTATTGCATGTGGTACTGGGCACTTCCATATAGTGATGTGCAAATCCTAGTTCCTGGCCTTCTGAGCTTAAAAGCAGAAATCATTCATAACCATAATGTGGAAGATTAGACTCCTGATTTCACATAGTAATGGAAATAATGACATCACCGGTAGGAAGGACAACGGTTAAAACGGTCAGCCCTCCACCAAGTGCTCACTTCGTTTAGCACCGCATTGGAGTTTAGACCCGAGCAGATTTCTCAACCACTGCACATGTATAACTAAAAATTTAAATCCATTCAGTGATACTCAGAATTCTTGTTTTTACATCTCTGTGCTTTCAGTGTTACTTTATGTATAAGTTCATTGAGTTTGTTTGTGTTACAGATAGCCCACAGACAAGCGTTACTCATGTTACCCAGCTGGAGAGAGATACCATTCTTGTATGCTTGGACTGTAAGTTTTTATTTATGAGCATCTTATTTTAATATGTATTTTTAAGCTTAGTTTCTGAGTAACTCTTCCCCCTTCCACCTTCTTTAGGTTGTATAAAAATAGTAAATCTTCAAGGAAGATTAAAATCTAGCAGAAAATTATCATCTGAACTCACCTTTGATTTCCAGATTGAGTCAATAGGTAAGTGAAAGTTTTGTATTTCTTGTCTGATTACAGCAAGAGCTGCTTAAAGTAACTTACCTGATAATTATCTGAAATTATAGAAAGATATTACTAAGGACACATGTTTTTTTAAAATACAGGATATAATGAATATGAGGTCAGTGGCAGTCTTCACTTTATACATTCTGTGAAATAGTTTAATAACCGATATAATCTATAGTTAATGGTACCCACCTTAGAAATTTGACATTTCTTTCTTTCTTTCTTTCTTTCTTTCTTTCTTTCTTTTTTTTTTTTTTTAAAGATTTTATTTACTTATTTGACAGATCACAAGTAGCCAGAGAGGCAGGCAGAGCGAGGAAGGGAAGCAGGCTCCCCACTGAGTAGAGAGGCCGATGCAGGGCTCAGTTTCAGGACCCTGAGATCATGACCTGAGCCAAAGACGGAGGCTTTAACCCACTGAGCCACTCAGGTGCCCTGAGATCTGACATTTCAAAAGAAATAAATAAATCTTATTTTTCATAACACAGTTATGAATTCGCATTTCCTCCCTATAAGTACTTTAAAATTTAGGACTTACAGTACTCTCTTGTATTTTTGCTATTGTATCTGCTGATCAGAGCATTTTAGGCATCTCCATAAGGAGATCATGGAATCTCTCTGGCATTCTCACATTTTGTTTGACTAAAGTATTTTCTAAAAAAGGATTTCATACAGAATCAGTATTCTAAAATGATTAGATTCCAGAAGAATTAGGTTAAGAATAATCATATATTTGATCATGCTGAGAAAATGAGAGCTAATTCAGTATTTAACTGGACACAGTTTTTTTGATCTTCATTATCAGGGAAAGATACTTGCACCTATATACGTTGGTTGAGGGTAGGGCCAAGGGCAGATAGTTCATTTGTTTTAATGCTGGATCTGTTTTTACTCTCTCCTTCAATTAGAATGTCTCTCTGCCAGCAAGCAAATGCTGATGGTAGTAATGAGGGAAATCTCTTCAAGATGTTAGAAAGGAATCCATGCTTAAAAACACATAGCCAGGGCCAAAAAGCAAGACAAAGAACAGAAACTCTAAGCAGTATGCAGGCCTGAAGCCAACAGACATGCTGGGCTCCTGATGATAAAGAAGACTAAAAGTATCCCACAGGATATGGGAACCAGATTCCTTAAGTGCCTAGTAACCAAGACTCTCCCCACTAAGGCCTAATGGCTTTATAGGAGATTTTTATCCGCCCTTGAAAAAGAGAGAGGTTCCCTATCCTATATGGACTATTTCAGATTATTGAACAAATTAGTGTTTAACACTGATACTAAAATCAAGCAAGATGAGTACAGAAAACAAAATTATCCAGTCTCATGAAAACAGATTTTGAAAAAATATAAACGAAGTACTAGCAATTAGAATTCCACATCATCAAATAATAGACTTTATCTCAGGAAAGCAAGGATGGTTCATTCAGCATCAGAAAATTTGTTTATGTAATATAGCACATTACATTTCAGAAAAAGGTCACATAATTTTTCAGTAAATACACAACACAGAAAGAATCCAAGTTATTCATGATTTAAGAAAAAAAAACCAGCTTCTTAGAAAATTAGAAATAGAAGGAAATCTTCTTCATCTAGCAAAGGTTATTAAAAAATATACATACTTCAGTGGTCA
Organism: Mustela erminea; assembly: GCF_009829155.1. Classification (NCBI taxonomy): domain Eukaryota; kingdom Metazoa; phylum Chordata; class Mammalia; order Carnivora; family Mustelidae; genus Mustela; species Mustela erminea. The sequence goes on from NC_045620.1 coordinate 110,064,615, forward strand.
AACTCTCCCATTAAAGTCAAGAACAAGATAAGAATACCTGCTGTTCTCACATTTCAACATCATCTTATAAGAAAAGACAAGATAAGAAAAGGAAACTAAGAGAATTAGAAAAAAGTAAAAGATCCTTTTTTGCCAATAGTACAATTATCTACGTAGAATGTATAGCTCTCTAAGTAAACTACTGAACCAGTGGGAGAATTTGGAGTTGCTGGATGTGACTAATACAAATGAATAGCTTTTTAGTGTGCCAGAAATTAAGAAATTTTTTATAGGAAAAAAGATCTCATTGACAATGGCAATAAAATATGTGGAAATAAATGTAATCCAAACATGTTTAAAACCATTATCTAGGAAATTCCAAATTATTGTTTAAAAACATAAAAGAACAAATGAAGAACCATACCGTGTCCATGGGTAGACGGGCTACGAGAAAGGTTTCAGTTCTTTATAAGTTAAACCACACAGATGTTCTGTGCCACTTGATAAACTTATCTGAAAATTTAATGGAAGAACTAAATGCCAAGAATAATAAAATAAATAGTAAAATAAGTAAATAAAAATAAATAAATACTTCAGTACTCCTCAGTATTGAAACTTTGACAAAGCCATAGTGATTAAGACGTGTGAGATCAACACAGAGTTAAGTAAATAGAACAGTGGCACTAGAAGAGAAGGCTCAGAAATGCGCCTACATGTAAACGGAAATTCACAGTGTGCTGTGTCAGTGGAAAACGGTAGACGTTCAGCAAATGATGCTGGTACAATTGGTTATCTGCAGGAAACAGAATTGGATGTTTTCCTCACTGGATACGCACAACAATGTGTGTTTAAATATGTAAATATTAAAAACAAAACTAATATTTTTATTAAGTACATATGCCTGTGTTCCATTCATTCTTTTTCTAGAATTAGAAAATTTTGCACCTGTATTCAAAAAGAGGCACAGAGTGTTTATTATAGATGGTAATAACAAAAAACTAGAAATGTTCATCAGATCACATGTATGAAAGTTGGAAACATTTAGTATAAAGTTTGATATTGTGTAGTAGTAATAAAAACAGGCATGAGAATGACAGACCCTAAATTTATAATAGTAGTTACGTCAGGGAGGAAGGAAGGACTGGAATGGGATTACAGGGGGTTGTAAATGGATGCCAGCTGTATTTGGTTTTATTTAAAACAAAAGGCAAATATGGTAAAATGTTAAGATTTGATAGTTATGTGGTGGATACATAGGTTTCTGTGCTATTTTCATATTTTTAAAATACTTATTTCAAATATTTCCATTTTATCAAAACAAAAATTTTAATAAACAAAACAATATTTTTGAAGAATTTAATTTTTTCTTGCCTAAAAGATGAATAAAGCCTGTCTGGTATATGTATGTTTTAAATTTCAAAAGTAAAGATGCCATGTAAATATGGAATAGCTGACATTAGTTATTAAATGAAGTATTACTATGCAAGATAGAGGGACAAAATGATGCTTATTGGTTGAACTTTTGTACTATTAACAGTAACTGAGCTGTTCTTGCCTGCTAGTTTGCCTACAAGACAGTGTGCTAGCTTTCTGGAAACACGGAATGCAAGGTAGAAGTTTTAGATCTAATGAGGTAAGTAATCTTTTAAATACTGTGTATATTAGGGTTGCCTGGTTGCTTAGTTGGTTAAGCCTTTGACTTCGATCTCAGGGTCCTGGGATCGAGCCCCACTTCCTGCTCCCTGCTCAGCAGGGAGTCTGCTTTTCCCTCTGCCCATCCACCTGCTGCAGCTCATGGTCTCTCTGTCTCTTTCTCAAATAAATAAATTAAAAACATCACTTAGAACAACAGCATAGATGCTGATTCTTTTTGTCTTGAGGCACCTTTCTACTTTGTATTTCAGAAATAATGACCAGAGTGGGCTTATAGGTAAAGGATTGCACATTACTTTTCAGCCACTATGTCTCCTGTTTCTCTTAGCCTGATTCACTTGACATTTGTAAGATTCTTTCCCCCCACCCCTTTTAATAATAGACACCTTGGTAAAGACATGCCAATTGTATATTCTGATTGGTTTAAGATTTTATTTATTTATTCATTCATTCATCTTTTTTTTTTTTTTTTTTTTTTTTTTAATTTTAGAAAAAGAAAGCATGAGAAGGAGAGGGACAAAGGGAGAGACAATCCCCAGCAGACTCTGAGTTGAGTGCAAAACCCAACACAGGGCTTGATCTCATGACCCTGAGATCATGACCTGAGCTGAAACCAAGAGTCAGGTTCTGACTGAGCCACCCAGGCACCCTGCCCCGTTTCTTCCTACCTTAATTTAACTTCAGGAACAGTTTAACTCCCAGCTCCCAAGTCCTAGGACATATTCAGTTCTGCTCAGCATTTCCACCAGAAAGTGCTGAGCTTACAAAATGTGAGCAAGATGTGGTACTTTCCCCCAGGAATATCATAGGCAAGTGAAATCATCAGAAATCCTCCCTGGACCCCCAAAACGAATCCTCACTTGAGCAGGAAAGGGAAAGGAGAACCTTAAGTGCCTCAAGCAAAAAGTAGCTCATTTGTGTCCTAACCTGTCATTCTAAGCTCAGAGTATTTCTTCTAAGCACGTGGACATTTTAATAGCAGAGTGACCATGAGCATGGGTTCCAGAGTTGAAACACTGGGTTCAGGTCTCCACCCTGCTGTTTTGTAACCGTAGCCATGGCGTATCACTTAACTTCTCTTTGCCTTTACTTCCCATTTGTGAATTGAGGATAACAAAATGGTACTTACTTCATTAGTTATTAAGATTAATTGAAAGAAAGTATATAATGTGCTCGGCATAATGCCCGGCTTACAGTAGGTATTCAGGAAAAGAGGGGCACATTGGTGGCCGGTCAGTAGAGCATACATGTGACTTTGACCATAGGGTTCTAAGTTCGAGCCCCATTTGGCTTGTAGAGACTACTTAAAAATAAAATCTTTGAAGAAAAAAAAAGAAACTTCGTAGCTAATAGGTTTCTAGTAGTTATTCCCACAAGAGGGCTTCTCAGGAATATGTTTTAAAATCACCTGGGGGAATTGAGCAGGGAGATAAAAACAGTCTAATAAACACTAGGCAGAGAAAGAAAGACACCGTAGGCAGGATACCAGAGAGCAGTTTAAGAAAAAGAAGTCCAAAAAAGCACCTGCGCTGAGGGGCTTTTTCTTTTCTTCTCTTTTTTTAAAGATTGTAATTATTTAAGGGAGACAGAAAGAGCACAAGCAGGTGAAGGGACAGAGAGAGAGGAAGCAGGCTCCCCGCTGAGCAGAGAGTCCGATGTGGGGCTCGATCCCAGGACCCTGAGATCAAGACCTGAGCCGAAGGCAGATGCTTACCCCACTGAGCGACCCAGGAGTCCCTGAGGGGCTTTTCAGACTGTGCTGGCAGCCCCTACTAAATACTGCTTCTCCAAAAGTATTGTGTCCTTCTAATAGGCAAACCCCAAAACACATGGAAGATCAGTCATGGTGACCCACTATTACTGTAGTGAGCATGTTGGATTCTTCAGGTGTGCTGGGTTCCGAAACAGGTTGAGAATCGCTGGTGTTTCCAGAATAACTAATTGTGGAGATACTAATAGAATACTTTTAGTTTGGAAAGCAAATTGTTTTTTCAGCCTACAAAACTGTGGGGAGAAGTTTCTGCCATTATAATTTGGAATGTTTTGCACTCAGTGAGCAACAAATCATGGGTTTTTCTTTCTCCCATAGACTTCTCTTTAACTCCCCAACTGGTAGTGGGTCACACTGAGGACTTCTTAAAGGATATCTGCCAACAGCAAATACTATTTCAGGAGACTGGGGGAGATACAGGAAAGAAAAGTCATCTGTTGAGCTCTGCCTTTGCTAGGCATTGTACCCACTGCTACTTCTGAGAGCCCTGCACAACACTAGTGCAGAGCAGAGCTTTTCTCTCCTGTTTCACAAAAGACAGAACCATTTTCAGCAAATTACTACTTGGCCCAGTGTCCTAGCAGCTAAGTGGGAGAACCGGGATTCAAATTCCAGTCTTGAGTTTGTCCCATCATACTACAGTGCAGCCTTTGAAGTAAAAGGACCAGATCTAAGTGGCTTGCTGCTGCAGTGGCTTTGCTGTCAGCATTAACAGGACCGACAGCGGTTTCTGATAAATGGACTGCATGCTTGCTTTTCCATTTTTCCCTTTTAGTAAATAATTTAGTAAATAATTTTCCTACTCTCCTCTTTTTGATTAATTCAAAATTAGGCACCTTTTTCCTAGACTAGCAAACTGATGTGTCTGTGTGCTGACTTAACAGACTAACAGTCATGCAGGGATCTCTTTTCATCTTAGGAATTATGTTTCTTTTCTATAGAGTTATAAATTAAATGCCCATATAAAATTTTGTGCCTTCAATACCAGAAATTAAGTTTATATTTTAATTGAACAGGTAACACAAGAAATTTCAGATAACACAAGAATTTTCAGACTGCTTGGATCTGACAGGTATGGAAAGAGGTGGTATTAAACACATAGTACTAAATGTGTTTTATAAATCCAGCATGAATCTTATTTCTTTTTCAAGGGAATTGAAATTTCTACAGTAATATGTTCAACGTTGTATTTTTCACACTAAAGAATTAACTAGTCAGGAAGTTATAAAGCCTTTGAGACTGTGCCTGATCTAAGTAACAGGAATATATAGATCTGCCGGTACTTATTTTGCACTAAATGTGCTGTCTAAAGTATGATTTACAGCACAAGAAAGAGGAAATACCATATGCTAACAAATAAAGCTTTTTGGTTCTAGTGCCAAATAGAATTTTTGGGTTCTATTCTGATAGACTTTATGATTCTCGAACAACAGGTTGCTCTGTACTTCGTGAGAATTAAGTTCCCCCAAATTATTCCAAATACAGGTTTTCCGCACCTCTGGCTCTTCGAGCAACACTGGCTGAGCCGTGGGAGGTGGTGGGCAGCAAAAGTACTTTCTGGAGCTGCAACTGGTTCTTTAGTCATAGTGATTTGCAAGTCATTTTCTACCCACAAATCGAACAGCATTTATAGAGGCATAAAATGAAGAAGCAATGGAAAACGTTTCTGCTTACATTAGTTTTCAAGAATAACTTTTGTATGTTTGTCCCCTTTAGGGTCGTGGTTTTGGAAAGTAGGCCAACTGATAATCCCACAGCAAACAGCAACTTGTACATCCTGGCGGGCCACGAGAACAGTTACTGAGGACGGCTGTGCTTCGACAGCTACTGTTAGAAAAAAGCAAGCATGACTGCACCGTCGTCGTCAAGTGCTTGAGGCTGTACAAAGCCTCCGTCACCGGGCTTCGGTCACTTGTAATTTATTGTGGCATGAAACAAGATGGGAAGAAGTTTTGTTTTAAGTGGTATGGATAGATTTAACGTATTGAACCACACAAGTGCTTAATTCATTGTTATGTAATCTTTGTACATACAGGCAGTATTTTTCTGTGAAACTTCATATTGCTGAAGACATACACTAAGAACTTATGTAGATAATGTACTTTTATGAGATGTACAAGTAAGTGTCTTATCTGTACAGATGTAAATGTTGATGAAAATGCAATTGGGGTTAATATTTTAAGAACTCTTAGTATATTCTTAGGTGTGGCTGTATTATAAAATGGGATGCTGGCAATGAAACCGTACATTTAACACTATTGTATTTTTATTATATGTAATTTAGTAATATGAATACAAATCTTGTAACTTTCAAAATTGTAATGGAGACTATAATCATTTTATAATCTTGTTTTTAATTTTAATGCAAGTACACTGGTGTTTATATTTGCACAAAGTATTGATATGTGATGTATTAAGTCACAAAAGTAAGCTGTGACACTGTCAATATGCATTTGGCTCCACAACATCTTTTTTAAATGTATTTGGGTGGTTTTCTGTGTGAAACAACCCAATTAACCACCTGTTGTAGTAACTGGTCTTTTTATATTTAAGCAGAATCCTGTAAGATTGTTTGTCTGTGCTTAAAAAACACACCTTCAAAAAAATTTTGAATCACAGAGTAGCGGTACCATGATATAACACTGCAGTTGTCTGAATTACAGTTGCACAAAGGATAAATGAGCATTATTAAAGAGCCCACACTAAACATTTCATAGAATCACATTGAAAAACTATCACATTCCATAGAGGGGAGTGGTTCAAATTTCTAGTGAAATTTTTTACTTTGGTTGGCCTTATTTTATGATCATTTTCATATTTCTTTTGACTTAGAGTATTAAAACATGGCCAAAATAATTTAGTTACTACCTCATATAAACAATATAATGGTTACTACACATCGCAGGAACTTAGTTTTGGTTCAAAGTCATTTTTGATTGCTTTTTTCCAATGGAATATGTATATACCAAGTTTTAGCAAAATGCACACTTTGGCTCTTTTTTGGTATATGTTCTTTATATTTTAATGTGGGTATATACATTAGGAACAAACTAAATTGTGATTTATGGTCTTCATTTATTTTAATTGATAATGCTTTTAAATATGTTTCTGATTGTACATAGTGTAAAATAAACATGTTTTTTAACATGCGGTTGTACAGTAGCTTGTCATCTGGCTTAATCTCTGTATAGAGTAAAACTAAAATTTATTAAGGAGAAAAACAAATTTTTTAATTATTCTACATACCCATTCTGGTCCCTCAGATCATATTTTTATTTGATCTGTCATCTCAGTTTCATAAAGGGGTATCTTTTACAGACTCTTAAACTTTCTGATCAGGAAAATCAGAAAAAAAAGTGCAACATTCGTAGTCTTAATGGAGCAGGTGTTGGCAAACATACCTCAGCCTAATCCTGCTCACTGCCTGTTTTTGTAAATAAAGTTTTATTGGAACACCACACAACATACTCATTTATGTGTTGTCTGTGGCTGTGTTTGCGCTATAGTGACAGAGGTGAGTGGTTGCAAGAAAGTCGTATGGCTTATAGAGCCTTAAATATTTACCATCTGACCCTATATAGAAAAAGTTTGCCAACTCCTGGGTCACAGAAAGGAACAGGAGAGTGTTGGGGAATGTAGTTCTAGAGACTGAAGAAAGGAACAATTAGGTAAGAAGAACTGGATGGTGGATCATGAGGCACCATTTCTCCCTCTGCTAGTGCACTACCCTTCTCTGTGACTTACGTAGTTTATTGACTCTGCAACAGTTTCCTAATCTAAAAACATGACTTCGAAATCAGGTGTTGTCATAGCAGTTGTGTATATATATGGCTTTTCCCCAGTAAATACATTGTCACTGATCTTAGCATTAATGATTAACAACTGTTTAAAAAACACATTTTGCCAATATAACATTATCATTGACTTACTGAAAAACAGAGACTCATAGAAAAGATTTTCAAGACATCAGGATTCTTTCTGTTCTTGGCATTTGTTGACCAGGTTGTTGGTCCTTTTTCTCGGCCACTGTTTTTTCTAATTTCCAAGTCCTGTAAATTATATAAAGGGTCACACCTCAAAAAATTTAACAATTTAACTGTCAAACACTTGGAATTATTCCCGGAAAATATACAAGTGGTTCATGTGTTACTCATGGGCTTTTTAAAAACATAGACCCCTGTAATCAATCTTTGGGGGCCAAGCCCAATAACCTGTTATTTTTATAAAGTCATGCAGATTATTCTGATGTGCAGTCCCTATATGGGAAACTGGTGGACCTGAATTTAAATCCGTTTTCTGAGGGTGGTCCAAGGATCATACGCCTCAGAATAATCTTTGATGACTCTTAAAAATGCAAATTTTATAGCTCCACCTAGTGACTTTTGATTAAGGATCCTTATTCGCTCAAAAGGAAAAGAGCTACTCACCTAAATGTTAGAGACAATATACTTCATTGAAGTTCAAGCTGTCTTATTAGCTAGTTTCTTAGTAGTGTTGAAAAGAATGAGATCAGTTTCTGGACCTGCTGGCTGTCATTCAGGTTATGCTGATTTCAGGAGAGATAGCGAAAGAAAGGACGGATAGATAGTAGTTTTTACCATTACTAGAAGAAAGTTGAAAATGTGTGCTATACAAAATAATGAGTAAGCACTAAGAGTATTGCTCGAGGGAATATAGTAAGTGCCCCGTGCATACATCTGTGCTAGGTGTGACGATTCTACATGCTTTACACAGATTGTCTAACAGAAGTCCCAGAACAGCCCAGTGGGGTAGGTATTGTATTGTTAATGCCACTTTACAAGTAAAGAAACAGAGGCACAGAAAGCTTAAATAACTTGCCAGAGAATATAACTAATAAGTAGTAGAGCTATAACTTGAACCCAGGCCACTTCATTCAAATTGTATACCCTTAAGGTACTATAGTAAAGTACGGATTACACAGAACACAAGCAGTATATCCCCTGCCCTGTAATATACATGAAGCATTTTTTCTCCCAGAAATTAGATTTATTTTCTCCAGGAGTTGGATTTCAAATGCTGATTTTCACAGTTTCTTGCAACAAGAGAAATTAACTTACTATCTTAATTTTGTGGCTTTACCAGAAAGCATTTTCTTTATTCAAAGTGTTTTGTATTAGAATAAAAACGATTTGCATAAAATTACAGCTAAAGGCTTATTCAGTAAGTGTAATCAAAACTTATTGCAAAGACTTTTTACTTTTGTGAGCTAGTTGTTTAACCAACTTATATATTGCAGTGTACCCAGGCACCTCACTGGCACTGGAAAAAAGATGGGAAAGGCATCATTTCCAGTATTCAAGAAGCCTATTTGGATGAAAAAAATAAATAAATAAAGGTACAAAAGACTGCACATAATTGTACTTTGGGGGGAAAAGAAAGCCTTTGTTTGGAAGGTTACCTATGAACCGTGTTGTTAACAGATGAAGAGTTTAACGAGCGCGGGACAAAAGGGTAGCAAGCTGTAGGCTAGACTAGGGTTCCAGGACCTTAAGGATAAACGCAGCTGAGCTGTTTAGCGAGCCTGGAGCACAGCAACCGGCACAAAGCTAGAAAACAGGGTGGCGCCTGACTGGAGAGCCTCCCAACGAGAAAAGGAGCTCCAGTCAAGAGTTTTCGGAACTGCAGCGATCGGACACACGCCCGTGGGAACAGGCCGCAGGGTTTGTGCCTAGGTGATCCCTTGTATCCCTCCTGAGAATATTCTCTATAGCATGATGAGGGCCGAAACGAAGAGGTGTGAGTTCATGTCGATTTGAGTTTATTGGGAGGATGCTTGGTCTTCAAAGAGAACGGAGACAAAGGTGGTTTCTGGTTTTCTTTCCAAAGCACATGGAAGCAAATGGAAAAACAGGATGAAGAGGACAGCCACCTGAAGGGAGAGGGGGAAGTGTGCCCACCCTGAGCCCCGCGCGGTGGGGAGCGCGTAACTGACGCCGAGCAAGTATGTATGTGCACGTCAACATCCTGTATTTTTAAGTTCACATTTGGGAACGAGAGGGTAAGCTTTGGCAAAAATGATCTCGTCCAGCGTTAACGCGTTTACTTCGATATGACATTCATCACAGGATTGGTTCGACTTGCTGCCCCCTGGGTGGCCCATCTGTCTCGTTCTGAATCCGCTCAGATACCCCCCGCCCTCGCGCGCGCGCGCGTCTGCTGAACCGCGAACGCGGCGGCGGTGTGTCCCACAGCTCACAGCTGCCTGTCACGGCAAAGCCTCCACAGGTTTGTAGAAAGGCTGTGTGGACCGTAAAGCAAGACGGGGACGTCCGGTCTGACAGACTGAAGGTCCCCGCCCGGGCAGGGAAGCGGCCTCGTGTCACCGTTGACGCGGGCTTCCTCTGAAGCACTGCTGAGAACTTGGAAAGGAACCGGACTTGCTACAGTCACGCGTTCATGGAAAAGTAGTTTGTTTCCCGAGCGCCTTCCAGGGCGTCTTCAGGGCTCTGGAGCAGAAACCGCCGCGGCGTGGGTACCCGGGACGTCACGGCTCCGCCCGGAGGCTGCCCTCCCGAGGCCAGGCGGCGCGGCCCCGGCTTCCCGTGAGGCGTGCGCCGGAGGACCGCTCCGGAAGCCGCCCGGCCCGCGCGCCCTGAGCGTCCGGTTGCCCCGGAGACGCCGCGGCCCTTCGCTCCTCAGTTGCTGGGCGGGTGGCGGCCGGCGCGCAGCGACCTGCCCCGGGTCCGGACCGCTCCGGATTGCGCGAGACGGCGTCGCGGGCGCCCCCGGACCACACCGTAAGTGGGGGTGCTGACCGAGAGAGGGCCGGGGTCTGCAGGACGCGCCCAGGTGAGGGAAAGTTCCTGAGGGCAGGAGAGCGGGTTGGGGGGGAAGAAGGGGAGTGGCAGGCAGGGCGGAGGCGAGGGACGGAGGTGACGGGGTGCTCCCGCCGACCGCACGCCCTACCTGCTGCGGCTCCCTAGGGGCGAGAGGGAGGTGCGGCCTGGGGGAGGCGAGTGCTGAGGTGGTGGCAGAGGGGGCAGCGGGGGCGCACCGGCACGCAGGGAAACCCGTGTGTGGGGGAGAAGCCGGACTGCCTTTAAAAGGTCAAGATCTCTTTAGAGGCCTGGAAGTAAGGTGGACTGTGCCGAGCTTCCAGATACGTGTACATATGAAATTTACCAAAGCACATGCCTGGAGCATAGCAACCGGCACAAAGCTAGAAAACAGGGTGGCGCCTGACTGGAGAGCTTAATGAGTTTTAAGCAAAATGAGTTTCTTAGGTTATGTGAATTATATGGTCTTCTGGTTTCCCCGGAGATGCTTTTAATGACTCTGATTGTACTACCGCCAAGACGTTTTTTAACAGGTGCGTGTACTTTTGAAGTTCCGTAATTCAGTGTTACGTTCATAAGACAGATGCAGAATGCATTTGCAGCCCATTTTCTTGATCAGTTCTGTTAAATATGAGTACTACCAAGTTTGGGTGCACTGGAAACAAAAGTAAAACAACATCGCACATTGACTTTAAGCCTGCAGAATTTAACTGGGCTTGCCCGGGCTTGAAAATGTCTCCTTGTTTCCCTCTCTCCTAACACCACTGTTCACACAGTTTCTTATAAATTTAAGATTAGGAAATTGATGAATATTTTTTTCATCCCATTACTCTCCCTTAATTTTGTTTTTCTTCCCCCAGTGCTTTCCATAGGTGTGCTTGAGCCCTCAGGCCGTGCTTTGTGATACAATCATTGAAAATAATCTGCCTCCCAGTGTTTCCTGTTTCTGTGTGCATCATTTCCTTCTGACTAAGGAAATTAAATAGGAAACTCAAAGAATTTAATGATCCACTCAAGTAGTACTCAAGTACTACTCAAATATCTTTCTATATTTACCAGTGGGCCCAAGTCTATATCTGTTTTTGCCTTTGTACACAGAACTTGATTAATATTTTTTTAAAGATTTTATTTATTTATTTGACAGACAGAGATCACAAGTAGGCAGAGAGGCAGGCAGAGAGAGAGGAGGAAGCAGGGTCCCTGCTGAGCAGAGAGCCGGATGTGGGGCTCTATCCCAAGACCCTGAGTTCATGACCTGAGCTGAAGGCAGAGGCTTAACCCTCTGAGCCACCCAGGCAACCCACAACTTGATTAATTTAACAGTCAAGTGTTTGGTAAATTTTGAAGTCAGGAGGCCCCATAGCCCAGAGATACATAAGCTCAGCTGAAGGTCATTAATGACTATGAAAAATATTTTCAACCAGTTTCATCTATTCCCTGTCAATGGCTCTATCACTGTTTGATCTTGATTTGCTGCCCAGATACTGTATTAACCATCAAAATGTGATTATTTCCTTTGCTGAAAATATAAAATTATTTTTCGAATTTAGCGGAAAGGTTTGAGAAAAAAATTATGGCAGGACTTCGACAGGGTGAGCACCCGGCACCACATTCCAGCCACTGGGCTGAGAATGCAAGTCAGGTGTGATGAATAATGTGGAAAAAAGGAGTGGCAGAAGTTGTGAATACAGGATGTGTACAGAGAGAGAGCTTGCCTTTATGAATTGTGGAAGGATGGGGCGCTTGGGTGGCTCAGTGGGTTAAAGCCTCTGCCTTCAGCTCAGGTCATGATCCCGGAGTCCTGGGATCGTGGGATCGAGCCCCGCATCGGGCTCTCTGCTCAGCAGGGAGCCTGCTTCCTCCTCTCTCTCTGCCTACTTGTGATCTCTGTCTGTCAAATGAATAAATAAAATCTTAAAAAAAAAAAAAAAGGAATTGGGGAAGGATAAAAGAAGGGACATTTGAGTTGAACTGCAGAAGATGAGGATTTGGTGGTCAGACCTTCTCAGCAGTGATGTAAGCAGAGACAGATCTGAAAGTGTTTGGGAAAGAATCTCAGAAGCAATGTGGGAAAGGTACATTGGGACCAGATTGTAAAAGACTGTAAGTATCCTACTATAATCTTTTTTTCATTCTGTGGCATCAGAGGCCATAAGACACTTTTGAGGAAGGATAATATCTGATTATCTTGATGTTTGAGAAAGATGTTTTTGGTGTATTGAATGTAGATATGCAGAAGAAAAGTGAGTTATGACACTTCAGTCCCACCAAATGTAGATTTTTTAAATAGTTTGATTTTAACATAATAATTTCAAACTTGCAAGAAAAGTACAATGAACTCCCATGCATCTACATTCATTAATTGTGCTCCATTTGTTTTATCACTTCCTTTCTGTCTCTCTCTATATAAATACTTGCACATTAATTTTCTGTACCTTTTGATAGTGTTACAGATACCATGTGCCTTTATCCTTAAGTAGTTCAGTGTGTATTTCCTAAGAATCAGGACATTTTCTTAAATAACCACAGTACAGAATCAGGAAATTTAGTACCTCGTCCACAGTCAGTGGTTAGATTTCACCAGTTATCCCACTATTACTCCTGACAGTTAACCCATTCTAAGATTCATTTTAGGATCACACATTACATTTCCTTTTCATATTTTTTTAGTCTCCTTCCTTCTGGAAAAGTACCTTGAACTTTATCTTACCTTTATCTTTCATGACCTTACCATTTTTTTTTAAATACAGGCCAGTTATTTGTAGGATGCCAAAGTTTTGTCTATTTTTTAAATTTTATTAAGATTTTATTTATTTATTTGACAGAGACAGAGATCACAAGTAGGCAGAGAAGAAGGGAAGCAGGCTCCCTGCTGAGCAGAGAGCCCACGTGGGGGTGGGGGGGCCTCAATCCCAAGGACCCTGGGATCATGACCTGAGCTGAAGGCAGAGACTTTAACCCACTGAGCCCCCAGGTGCCCCAGTTTTGTCTATTTTTTTTCTCATGGTTCGTTTCACGTTTTGCATTTCAGGCAACAGTACCATTAAGGAGATGCTAGGTCCTTCTCAGTGGTGCATTGTCTTTCTACAATTTCATGTAAATGGAACTATACAATATGTGTGTTTGGGGGAGTTGTCTGACTTCTTTCACATAGCGTATGTCTTCAGCTTTTTTTTTTTTTAATGCTTATCACGTAATAGCATGTATCAGTACTTTCTTTTTAATGTTGAATGAGTATTTCATTGTGTGGATTTTCATTCATTGATTAATGGATAGTTTGTTTTCAATTGAAGCTCTTATGAATAATGGTACTATAACATTTGTATGCATGTCTTCATATTGACATATATTTTTATTTTTCCTGAGTAGATACCAAAGAGTGGAATTGCTGTTTATGTTTAACTTTCATGTTAAATTTATGTTTAATTTTTAAAATATTACCAAACTGTTTTCCAGTGGGGCTGTGCCACTTAACATTCCCACCATTAATTTGTGAGAGTTCCAGTTTCTATACATCTTTATCAATCCTTGATATTGTCAGTCTTTTGGATTTTACGTGTTCTGGTGGATGTGTGGTGGTATCTTATTTTAGTTTTAATTCATATTTCCTAATGACTAATAGCATCCTTTCATGCACTTATTAAACATCTGTATATCTTCTCTGGTAAAATATCTCTATTAATCTTTTGTACATTTTGGGGGTGACTGGCTGGCTCAGTTGGTAGAGCATGCAACTCTTGATCTTGGATTTATGAGTTTGAGCCCCATGTTGGGGTAGAGTTCATTTGAAAAAAATCTTTTGTCCATTTTTAACTTGGGTTATCTGGCTGCCTGTTGAATTATAAGAGGGCTTTATGTATTGTGTATACAAATCCTTTAATATTTTCTTCAGTCTGAGGCATATTTTTTCATTTTCTTACTAAAAGAATTTTTTTGGAGAGCAAAAGATTATAATTTTGATAATCCCATTTTATCAACTTTTTCTTTTGTCATGCTTTTAGTGTCGTATCTTGGAAATTTTTGCCTAACTTAAGATCAGAAAGATTTTTCTCCTTTGTTTTTATTAGAAGTCAGTAGTAGTTGCAGCTCTTACATTTTGGTCTGTGATTCATTTTGAGTTAATTTTGGTATATTGCATAGGTATCTAAGTTTTTGTTTGTTTGTTTGTTTGTTTGTTACATATGGACCTCAATTTTCCTAGCATCATTTGTTGAAAACATTCTCTTCATTGAATTGCCATGGCATCTTTGTTGAAATCAATTGGCTATAAATAAAAAGGGTCATTTCTTGATGCTCTGCTCTGTTCACTGATACATATGTGTCTTTACGCCAATACTATATTCTTTTGATTTACTATAACTTTATGGTAAAATATGAAGTCAGGTATTATAAGTCTTCCCAGTTTGTTTTTAATTCCAGGTTGCTTTGGCTATTCTGGTTACTGTGCGTTTACGTATCAATCTAAGGTTCAACTTGTCAATTTCTACCCCCAAAAAGTCTGTTGGGATTTTTATAGGGATTGAATTTAATCTGTCAGTGAGTTTATTGAGAACTGACATCGTAATTGAGTCTTCCAATCCATGAACGTGACATCTCTCTCCTTTTATTTATCTCTTCTTTCATTTCATGAGCAGTATTTTTAATTTTCAGTGTAGAGGTCTTACACTTCACTTATTAAATTCATTTCAAAATATTTTATTCTTTTGATGTTATGATGAGTAGAATTATTTTCATTTCATTTTCAAATTGTTGCTAGTGCATAGAAACACAATGTTACTGTATTGATCATCTATCCTACTATATTGCAAACTTGTTCATTAGTTCAAGTTGTTTTTTCGTAGATTCATTAGGATTGTTTGCTTATAGTGTCATGGCATTTCCAAATAATGACAGCATTAGTTTCCATTTCCAATCTGTACAACTTTTAATTTCTTTTTCTTGATTTGTTGCAGTGGCAAGAACTTCCAAAACAATGTTAAATAGAAGTGGTAAAAGCAAAATCATTTTCCCAGTCTTAGGGGGGAAAGCATTGTCTCTCACCCTTAAGCAGGTTAATTGTACATTTTTCACAAACGTCTTTGAGGAAGTTCCCTTCTATTCCTGGTTTGTTGGAAGTGTTGGCTTTTGTCAAATGCTTTTTTCAGGTCTACTGCGATGGTCATGTAGTTTCATCTTTTATTCTGTTATTATGGTGTTACACATAACTGATTTTCAGATATTAAACCAACCTTGCATGCTTGAAATAAATTTCACATAATCAGACATATAATCCTTTTCATATATGTTTGGATTTGGTTTGCCAATTATTTTGTTGGGGATTCTTGTATCTATATCATGAGAATAATGATCTGTAGTTTTCTAGTAATTTCTTAGTCTGACTGCGTATCAAGGTAAATATTGGCCTTATGGATTGAGTTAGGAAATGTCTCCTATCTTATTTTCGGGACTAGTTTGTGAAGAATTGGTATTAATTCTTCTTTTGAATACTTGGTAGAATTCACTTTTGAAGCCATCTGACCCTTTTCTTTGTGGGTATATTTTTTATTATTATTAAATTTTTCACTTGTCACTTTAAAGTCTTTGTCAGCTAAATAAAATAGCTGGGTCCATTCAGAATCCATTTTTATTGCCCCCACCCCCGAATATCAGGCACACTCGTTTTTCTTAGTAACTGAAAACCGGACACTTTAGATAATTTATCTATGCTGGATTCCAGTTTTCTCCTGAGGGCTTTTTTTTGTGGTTTTGTTTTTTGTTTTTGCAACTTGCCTGTATTCCAGAATCTATCTCCTTCCAAGTGTGGGACTGTTGAGGTCTGTGTTCAGTTTTTTATTTTTTAAGCCTGGCTTTCTAGGATTTACTATTGTCTGCCCAGTAATTTGGGCAGCAGCGGTACCTAAATAACTCTAGCCATAGTCTTTCACCCTCTTCCAGTGGATCATTGTGTAGGTTGGAGACTGCATTCATTATGCATTCATAGTTCAGTCAATCCTCACATCTGCCTCAGCCTTAACTTTCCTCAGGGCCTTCCCTTATCTTCCCTGTGCATTCCTCCTAGTTTCCCAGTTAGCCAGAGATATGCAAAGCCAACCTAACCCTTCTATGGTTCTTTCATTTCCATGATCTTCCCATAAATTTTTGGTTAGTCTATAGCTCACCCCTACTGGAACCACATCCTTGGGTTTGCAAAGCTGTGGGTTTTTTCCGTATTTGTTTCCTACTGAATTTGTAAGAATTTTACTGACAGTATTGTCACAGGTTTTTAGCCTGTCAGAGGTTTGAGCTATGTCGAGCTCATTTTCTCTTGGAGTAAGGCTTCTGGTTCATGGCCAGTTCACAGTGGTAGAACGACTGCACCTGTTGAGCTGAGGGATGGGGTAGAAGAAGAAAGGCAGCAGACCCTGGTAAGAAGCCACAGACTCCCACTGTACTTAGTGGAATTCTGATTTATCATGAATAAATACTTTGTTTTTTGCCTTTGGTTGATTTCCAGAGCCCGCAAATTGTTATGGGTTAGTTTGGGTTTGGGTTTTAGGGGTTTTTTTTTGTTTATTTTTATTTTTTTTTTTAATTTTCTCTGGTGTTAGTGTTTTAGGAAAAGGATTCACCAACCTCTTTACCCCACAGTAGTCAAAGTCAGACCCCTGGTGCTTTTTCATGGGATTTAAAAAAAAAAAAAAGTATTTCTTACACAGAAACCATTCTAAATTCTCAGTCTCTAATTAGGTAAATTTTTATAAACTCTGTTTTTCTGGAAAATTATCCATTTCAGGGGCGCTTGGGTAACTCAGCAGGGGGCCTGCCCCCCCAACACCCCCGCCTGCCACTCTGCCTACTTATGACCTCTCTCTCTGTCAAATAAATAAATAAAATCTTTTAAAAAAATAAAATTACCCATTTCATCTAAGTTCTCAGATTCATCTTTATAGATGCCTGCAAAGTAGCCTCAGGTTTTAAAAAAAAAGTATTCTCTTTTTGTATATTCATTCTTTCTCCCTTTTTTATTGATTAAGCTAGTTATAGATTTGTCTCTTTTAATTTTTTTAAGGAACTAGGATTTGGGTTTATTAATAAGACCTATTATTGAGATGCCTGGGTGGCTCAGTTGTTTGGGCCACTGCCTTCAGCTCAGGTCATGATCCTGGAGTCCAGGGGTCCAGTCTCATATCATGCTTCCTCTGCTCTGCAGGTAACCTTCTTCTCCCTCTCTCTCTGCCTGCCACTCCCACTGCTTGTGTTCTTTCTGTCAAATAAACAAATAAAATCTTAAAATTAAAAAAAAAACTATTCTTTCTGTATTCTCTATTCATTTCTGCTTTAATTTTATTGTTGCTTGTGCTTTCTTCTGGTTTATTTTGTAGCTCTCTTTTTAGAGTATGGATTTCATTTGTTATTTTTAATCTTCTTTTATATTGGTTTGATCTCTAGACTTCTTTCTTCTCATTTCTGTATGTTAGGGTAACTCAACCATGGCATTATGAACATTTAGATAGAAAATTCTTTATTTTTTTTAAAGATTTTATTTATTTATTTGACAGAGAGAGATCACAAGTAAGCAGAGAGGCAGGCAGAGAGAGAGAGAGGAGGAAGCAGGCTCCCTGCTGAGCAGAGAGCCCGATGCGGAACTCGATCCCAGGACCCTGAGATCATGACCTGAGCCGAAGGCAGCGGCTTAACCCACTGAGCCACCCAGGCGCCCTAGAAAATTCTTTATTATGGTGTTCTTTCCTGTGCATTGTATTCAGCAGCATCCATCACCTCAGCATACTCATAACAATCCAAAATATCTCCAGACATTGAAAAATTCTCCTGGGGGCCAAAATCACCCCCAGGTGAGAAACCCTGCTTTAAATGTATCTCATTGATTTAATATGTAGTGTTTTCATTATTATTATTTTTAATTACATGATTTCAGTCTGTATTTCTCCCTTCACCCAGCAGGTATTTAATTGAAAGCTTTTTTAGTTTCTAGGTAGAAAGTCTTTTTTATTATCTATATAAATAAATAAATAAATAATATATATATATATATATACACCCTAAATATAAATATGTATAAATAATATGTGTATTATGTATGTATTAAATATATGTATATTTATTCTGATTTCTAGTTTGATAATTTGTGATCAGAATGCTTTTATAGTGTTTCTAGTTTATGAATGTTCTAGTTCTGATGTTTTCTTGGTAACCTAATATATTGTCACTTCTTCCATATGTGCTTGAGAAGAAGGTGTATTTTAAATAATCAGAGTATAAAATTCAATATATCTCTCTCCTAAAGGTCTACCTTATTGGTTACATTGTTTAGGTCTTCTACATACTTACATATCTTTTGTTCATTTGCCTTGCCTTTTCCTGAGAGTGGTCTGTTTAAATTTCATTATTAGTGTGTTTCTGTCCTAAAGTTTGTCCTTAAGTTTCTGCTTTGTAACAGTAATTGCGGTGTTATTTGGGGGCTTTTATATCTTCATTGTGAATTGTGGCTTTAGTATTAAAAATACCCCCCTTTCATTGTATTTAATGCTTTTTTGTAGTTTTAATTCTACTTCATCAGATAGCAGGATCATAAATCTCCTTCTTTCATGTTTCCATTTGTCCTGAATACCTTTGCTTGTCTTTTTATTTTTAACCTTTCTGAGTCATTTTAGATGTGTCTCTTGAATAGAGCTTATATTTAGATCTTCTTTGGGAGCCAAATTGAAAATCTTTTTCATTTAATACATGACTTAAGCCCACTCATATGTATTGATATTACTGATACTAGTCTTTACTCTGTCATATTGTTTTATATTACAATTTTTACGTGTACAGTGTTAACTTGTGTTTCTTTCTCTATGTATTATGTTTGATTTTTATTTCTTACACTGATTTGGGTATATTCTTTTTTTTTTTTAAAGATTTTATTTATTTGACAGACAGAGATCACAAGTAGGCAGAGAGGCAGGCAGAGAGAGAGGAGGAAGCAGGCTCCCTGCTGAGCAGAGAGCCCGATGTGGGGCTCAATCCCAGGACCCTGAGATCATGACCTGAGCTGAAGGCAGAGGCTTAACCCACTGAGCCACCCAGGAGCCCCTGGGTATATTCTGAACACTTCTAGTTCCTGCTTTTTTTTTTTTTTTAAGATTTATTTATTTATTTATTTGACAGACAGAGATTATAAGTGGGCAGAGAAGCAGGCTGAGAGAGGGGGAAGCAGGCGACCTGCTGAGCAGAGAGCCTGATGCGGGGTTCGATCCCAGGACCCTGAGATCATGACCTGAGCCGAAGGCAGAGGCTTTAACCCACTGAGCCTTCCAGGTGCCCTAGTCCCTGCTTTCTTATTTAAGCTTTTATTCTCTGGTTTGTCTGTTTTTAATGGTATATTTTATTCCTCCATCTCAGTTATCAATGAGTTTATTCTGCTTTCTTCTTTCCCCTTCCATTTCTTTAACATATTTTTAATTGCATTACTTTCTACACTGTTAGCAGCAGTGTTTAACAGTGTAGAAACATAACATTTCTAACATGTAGAAACATTTCTAACATTTATATGTTATTCTTCCACCCTTGTCCTCACCTTTGTTATAGCCTTCAATAAAGTATGTTAAACGCTTACTATAAATCTCTTCCTGAAGTTTTCCCAATCAGCTCTTGGTTGACAGTTATCACCTTGTAGATTCTTTGAGAAGGTTCATGATTACAGTATTCCTGGAGGTCCTGCATATTTAAACTGTATCTATAACTTTGGTACTTGAAGGACAGCTTGTTTGAATGTAAAATCCTGGCTTTCACTTTCTTCTCTTGAATTCCTCAGAAGGCTGCTATATTTTTCTGTGGCATGGTATATTCTCTTGACAAGTTTGATGTCACTCTCATTTTCCTACATTTCTGTTTAGTCTTTGTGCCTACAGACTATGAGAGTATTTTCTTTGATAGTTTTATTCAAATACATCTTTGAGTTGATTGTTCTGATTCCGCTTTCCCAACTACTGATGGGCCTTTTCAGTATGTATAATCTGATCTTATTTTGTTGCCAGAAAATTTCATAGTTTATAGTTTCAACTATTGGTTCTGTTCCACTGTTTTGTTTTCTTCAGAGACTCTGGATACATATGTCGGGTCTTCTTTGCCTATCTTCCATTTCAACCACTTTCTCTCTAAACTCTCTTACTTTGTCTTTGTCTCTTTTGTCCTTTGTATCTTTCATCTCTTACTTTGTCCCTTATTTTGTCTTTTTCTTCTCTTTCTTTCCTAAGTTCAATCAACTCTTTTTTTTCTTTTTCTTTTTTTCCTTCTCTCTCTCTCTTTTTGTTTTGTTTTGTTTGGTTTGGTTTGGTTTGGTTTGGTTTACTTCTAGTCTTATTTGAATTTCTGATTCAAAGTGGCTTCTCATGGAGCACCTGTGTGGCTCAGTCAGGTAAATTCTGCCTTTAACTTAGGCCATAATCCCTGGGTCCTGGGATTGAGCACCATGGAACCTGCTTCTTCCTCTCCCCCTGCTTCCCAGCCACTTGTGCTTTCTCTCCCTCTATCTCTCTCAAAAACTAAAATCTTTAAAAAAAAAAAAAAAAAGTGGCTTTTCATATCTCCAAATGAATGTTAGAAGATATTTAAATCAGTTTGGAGTATTATGTTTGTTTTCTTCTGCTTCATTGTTAGGTTTTTTTGGCATGATTCTTATCAAGGAAAATGTCCAATTCTCATTTCTATTTTCTTCCAATAGTAGATTTGTTTGGAGACTGCTTTTCTCTATTTTATAATTTCCTAGGCAGGTTTTGTCCTATAATAATTGACAGAAACCTAGCTTAAGAAAGTCCTTTCTGTCACTGTAACAAAGTGCAGCTTCTTTAATGAGTAGCACTCTTTTTTTTTTTTTCCAACTTAGTGGTAAAGAGATTTGCATATCCTTCAGTTTTGGGGCTCTCTTTTGTCTTGCAGTGGCACAAATTTATCCCTCTTGCTTCTTTTTTCTTTCACTATCCAGTCTCTGACAGAGATCGGATAAGCCTCTCTCTTCCCTCTTGCTCAAGATTAGTGTCCCGCTAACTGATCTCCCTCAGTTTCCATGACTTTTACATCCCTTCCTGGTGGCAAATGCTCTGATCTACCAGGACACACTTAATATTTTTATACTTGTGATGTATTTTCTCTTCAAGGGATGGCGGGGGGAAGATTTTAAGTCTATCAGCCCTTCGTTTCCTCTTCTCTCTTCTTTACAGTTTTTCCAGATCCCACCCCATTCCTATATCTGCTCTTTGCAAAGGCTTATAGTGGAACCTTAAGAGATATCTCTTCCAGAATTTGGAGTATACTTTTCTACTTAATACTTTCTGTTATTTTGGAAGCATTGCATTTATCTGGTTTTATTCTGCTTGATTTCTACAGCTTTGAGAAAGCTATGTGAAAAGATTTGATTTAGACAGCTGCCATTATTCTCAGCTCTCTCAAAGTTCTCCACCATATACATCTTCACAGCCATTTAGGTGTAATGTGGAACAGGTTTGAGAACTTTGAGTAGGGGTAGAGGATAAGAAAGAAGGCAATTTAAAACAAACGGATTTTGAGATGATTCTATTTGTGTAGAGATAGTCATCAAACAGATAGTTGGTCTGTACTTCAGGTAAGATATTAGGAATTACTGCTTCTTACTCTGGTAGAGTCCCTAGTAAGCTGGAATTAGATCCATTAATCCCTCTGAGGAATTTCTGCCTTGGTCTAATTCCTGCCTGCATGCTCACACTCATCTTCCAGGAATATATAAGGGCTTCAGAAAACAGGTACTATTTAGATGTTACCAGATAAAGTATTATTTTCTGGTGCTTTGTTTCATCATATTCAGAAGTTTGGTTGATAGGACTGTGAGAGATCTAAATATTAGTCTGAGAACTCAATCACTAATAAGCCACTTGGGGAAAAAAAATTAGATCAATAGATCAAATCATCTACCTACAGGGAAATAAAATAATACAGACTTAAATATCATAATTAAGCTTTTTGGCATATTCATAGTTTATTCCAGTAACCATAGGGCTTATCAAGCTGGTTAAATTCATAAATCCACAAAGATTTATACCAATAACTTTCTAAAGCAAATTCCTAGTTTCTACTGTTTTCTTCCCTGTCACTTAAAACTAGGCTAAAGAACAAATATATTCATGTTTGTATCTAAATACATTTAAGAGAATAATATCTATGTAACAATTCAGTGTAACTAATAGAGTTTTCAGAACTTAATCTGTGATGAATTTTCCATGTTTTTTAAGTGTGTATGCTTCCATTTTCTCCCTTTCATAAGAGAGAGAATAAAATCTACAAATATATATATATATATGTATATATATATATATAGCATTGTAGAATAGTTTAGTAAGAGTCATTTACCCAGGCAAACACTTTTCTCAGTTGTGTATTTCTGTGGTGGCAAGTCAGTGTAGATGATTTCTTTCTCATTGAGACAATCTATAGATGGAAAAGATGTTAGTGAAGGAAAAGAAAAAAAAAAGGATACTCATTTGAAACATAAGAAATTTAAAAAGTGGTCAACTCTTTCACTTGACATTTTGTTTTTACTAAGACCGGGGTTGTGCATTCTTTTGAATTAACTGAGAGGCAGCATAGCGTAATGATTCAAGTTGGGATCTCTGGAATCGGACTGCCTGGGTTCAAACTCCGTATTAGCTTCATTTTGCCTTGATTTTCTCATCCACATAATTGAATAAAAATAGTACTTGCTTACAGAGTTTTTGATGCCCCCTTAAATTTTGCACCTGAAGGGAATGCCTCACTCACCTCACTCACTAAAATCCTGGCCCTGAGGTCTGTTCTGCAAATCAGGAAAGTAAGGCTCAGCTATTATTTGACCTTTGCCCAAGATCATGTGTCCATTCAACACAAGATATTTCAAACTCAGAAGGCCCTAACTCTGAAGCCCCACTCTTTCAACCCTTTGTTTTCTCTGCCAAATAAGCTTATCTACTACTACTTGGGCAGGTGGGACACCAGGCAACACGATAGTATTGCCAACAAAAATGTCCTTAAAGGATAATGCTAGTAATGGAAATGAGGGAAAAAAAGATAGATGGATTGCTAAGCCTTTTTCAATGGTTATAATATAATAAAGATCTAATGTCAAAATAGGAATTGAAATAAGGTGCTTTGGACAGGTGGCTGAGGAACCTACTAAGTTAAATGAGAATTTCAGAATACAAGTGTTCATTGACATTGTCAGAGAAGCTATTTTTCTTGAAGTTAAGGAAGTAGGGAGGGAAAACATTGTGTTTAGGACTGTAGCATGGTATGAATGGGAACTTCCAGGGACAACATCTAACAAATGATATGTAACAGTGGTTAATGACAATTAGGCATGTGGTTAAAATAAATTTCAAGACCAATGAGCTCCTTGCAGACGGCATTATTAATTTTTATAGAGTATGACCATTCACTGCCTTAGTGGGAAAGAGCTATGTTAAGAGGTTGGACTTTACCACCTGCAAATGTAATGCTCAAACAGCATTAGGCTGTCAGATATCTATTGTGCTAGTTAAACGATTAAACTTTTAAAAATGAAAAAAAATAGTACATGTTTCATAGAATAGTTGTACAGATAAGATGTAATTTTCATAGGACAATGTTAGTGAAGTATTTTTAGTTCCTAGACTCATTTATTTAATAATGTTGGTCTTGTTTGTTATTTAATATGTAATCCGATCGCCACATAATTCATGAATGGGTGAGGCAGGACAGAAAAATTAAATATTTCCGTGGAAATCTAGATGAAAGAAAGCATTCAGGAAAATTAGAGAAACCTGTTTTCTTTTTTGTGCTTTTTATTTTCTTTGGGAAATTTAAGGATCTGTTCTTTCATACATGTAAAAGCTAAGAGCAATAAATGATGTGCTAAAAAGATGTTACTCTTTGTAATGGCTGCTTTGTTCCACAGTCCACATTCACTCTTTCTTCTCTCCACCAGGGGGAAGTATAGTACTTTGTATGTGTCTTGCTCTCAGTTCTTTCTAGTTCTCCAAATCCCAGGGGTGAGAAAAGATAAACACTAAATGTGAGAGTATGAGATGTTCCTTAGCTGGATTTTACAGCACCATATTTTAATCATTTACTTGAGGATAATGAAAATAGACTAGACAAGTTTTCTTTCCACAAATCCTTTAATTCAACTGAGGTAAATGCAGACCTATTATAAGAAATATGTGAAATCTTTGCAGTAACTGGAAGAACCATATTAAGCTGACCGAATTCCCAAAATAATGTTCAAATGTTTTTTGAGTATATTTAAAAGTAATTGATGGAAATAAGCCTTTGGCATCCTGAGTAAATCGGTTTCATGTACGACAAGACTGTGAGAACATTGTCCTTGATCACTTGACTAAGCTGAGTCATCTTATTTTCCAGGTGTAACATTGTGCTGCAAGTCAGTCAATACAGTAATTTAAGTCCTGTCAACTATAATGGAAAAATATGAAAAATTAGCCAAAATTGGAGAAGGGTCCTATGGGGTTGTATTCAAGTGCAGAAACAAAACCTCTGGACAAGTGGTAGCTATTAAAAAGTTTGTGGAATCTGAGGATGATCCAGTTGTTAAGAAAATAGCACTAAGAGAAATACGGATGTTGAAGGTAGGTTGACTTTCTCTGTATATCTATAACATCATGGTACTGGAAGACCTATGTATGCCAAAATTACAATTTCAATGAATTTTGAAGTGATTTTTTTTTTCTCATTGGACTTAAATTTCTTGGTATCAGCAACTATGGAAAATAAATTGATTATTACTTTGGACTTTGGCAGTTCTGATATTGAAGTACCTCTATTCTGGTTGGTAAATATTCACTGTCCTAAGTCCTTCAACCCAGTGTTTGCCCTCTCTGTTCCCTTTCTTGGCCTTTCTCTGCCCATCCCCTTCCCAAATCCTTCTCCCCACAAACCAGCAACTAGAAGAACATCTCCTAGCACAGGAGCCCACAGGACTGTACCGGTGCCCCTGTAGGCATCGAGACGGAGTGGTCCTTCCTGCTCTCCACTGGTTCTTAGGCATATTAAGTATCTCCCCCATCTATGTATACACATTTTCCACAAGGATTTTGTTAGTTGTTTTGTTTTGTTTTAAGTAATCTCTATGCCCAATGTGGGGCTTGAACTCAGGACTCAGAGATCAAATCACAGTCTCTACAGACTGAGTCAGCCCAGTAGGTACCCCTAAAGTTGTTTTTACTCTGAAAGGATTTGACATGTAACATTTATTTTTTTATTTTTTTTTTTTTTTAAGATTTTATTTATTTAACAGACAGAGATCACAAGTAGCTGGAGAGGCAGACAGAGAGAGAGGAGGAAGCAGGCTCCCTGCTGAGCAGAGAGCCCGATGTGGGGCTCGATCCCAGGACCCTGGGATCATGACCTGAGCCGAAGGCAGAGGCTTTAACCCACTGAGCCACCCAGGTGCCCCGACATGTAACATTTATAAGTCTTCAATGTAAATGCTTTCCTATCCTAGAACTCTTCTGTTTAGACCCATAAAAGAACTGTGGATGCTTCTCACCCAGCATCCTTATCTTATCAGAGAGGAAAGTGAAGCACAGACAGCACTTCTCAAACATGAATGTGGGAATTCCCCAGGGGACTTTGCAAAAGTCAAAGGTCCTTTCTATCTTTCTGAGTCAAAGGTCCATGGTCAGCCTGAGATATGGCATTTCCAGCAAACTGCCCGATGGCACAGAAGGTGCTGATAGACCATACTCTAAATAATAAAAGTGTGATTTCCTCAAGAACACACAGCTGACATTTACTTTCGACATGGGTCCTCTTTTTTTAGGAAAACCCCAGAAATCGGTTTTTAGGGGAAGATAATAATGATCATATTATCTGTCCTTCTAAGTATTATTTGCAGTAGGTTTCCTCAAACTAATACTAGTTTAAAATATAAGTTAGTAGACACGGGGTTTTCAAGAGCACATCCATCATAAAAACCGGTCCACTGTTACCTCACAGCCAGCAGAGGGTGCTGGTTAGCCAGCCAACTTTGTCCCAGCGCTCAGCTACAGGGTGTGTCGGAACCCGCTGTGCGTTGTTTTCCAATACTAGCAATGATTTTATCCACCACCTCTCTCTTCTTCAAGACTGCAAGGAATGTTAACGCTCTGGTAGTACCTCCTGGGTCACAATGCCCAAATGTAAGAATGGACATTAAGGTGAAAAGTAGCCAGATTCCACCTTAGCTTGGTGCCTCGTGATGGTTCTCTTAACGAACCTCTTGCCAGCTTTGATATGTTACACACCACAGGCCCTGGGCAGGCTCCTTTCGTGATAAATTTACCTAACCTTCCTCACATCCTCCTATTATTTATTTAAATGTGATTTGATTTCTGTCCTCCTTATTACCTGCTTTACTTATATAAGTCACTCTTTCTCTGGGCTAAGTTGATTTCATTTGCAAAGGGGATACAAATTGCTTATCTACCCAAAGACAGATTTGACCAGGTTAGCATCTACGAATCCCGAGCTCTTCTGGTAAAGACACTGTTTCATTTCCGTCGTGTGGCTTTCAGTGTAGCACAAAGCCGCTGACTTACCTGTGTGAACTGTTTCCTCCATTTTGCGTTTCTGTTCTTGGCAAATCGATTTTGTGCTTTAGGCATATTTTTAATATGTAATAGAATCCTTTTACCCAAACTGTTGAGCACATAGTCGCAAGGTAATTTTTTTCCCTCTCACACCATGTTTACAGATACTGAAGTAAAGGATGCTATCAGTCTTGGGCCTGCAAAATATTTATGCAGCGCTCACTATATGCAAAATACTGTGTTCCCTCTATATGGATAATCCCCCCTGAGTAAGCAGTATAGGGTTTGAAAAGTGATGTATCTAATACACCAGGGAAAAAACAAGGAAGACGAGTTATATAAAGGGGGAGTGATCAGATATCCTGGTTTATTGCTTTTGTCCCAGAGTCCGGTCTAATTAGCACCCTCTTTCAAAAGCCTCCTGGTTTCTATGCTAAATTGTATGGTCACCCTAGACTTAGGCAGGGTGACCATATCCCTGTTTGCCTGGGACAGTCTTGTCTAATACTCCGTACCCTAATAGGATGGCAAATTATATAGTTACTCTATGGTGGATTATCTTACATAATTAGAATTTTTCCTCTGGTTTACAACATTAAACAGAGGCTACCTGTGAAATGTTTCATCTTGAGATACAATTTAATACATAAAAAAATCTAAGCATAAGAGAAAACAATAGAATCAGAGAACAGAGCTGAAAATATAAACAAAAACACACTATAGGGACTCAATAGGCAATTTAATCAGATTTGGAAGTTGGGCCTCTAGTATTTCTGAGAGTCAACACTAAAATCCAGACTCTGTTTAAACCTCTTGACATTTATATTAAATCCGTGGCAATATGCAGGCTAAATGGGGATTGATAATTTTTATAGCCTTTTACTCAATAACTCCATCTCCTCAGTTTTTTATCCAGGTTCCTTTATGACTTGGATATTTAGAATTTTCACTAAATCCATAAAGTATTTATGGTATCAGTGCCTATATTTTATGTTGTGTGCTTTGCTTGCTATCTCCGGAGAGATTCAAGCAGTTTAATTACTATCTGTTACAGGTACATTAGAAGGAGAAGAAGAAAAATGTCTCCTTTTTTTTTTTTTTTTCCCCCAACCTTAAGTGTCTATGATTCTTACTAAGAGTAGTTCCTCTTGTGAGTAACCATAATAAAATTATCCACAAGAGATGCATGGAGAATGATAAACAAGGCCTTCTGTTGTTTAAACTGTAGGAATCTGGGGAAAAACTATCAGGAAAAACAAATCACTGAAGTTTTATTTCAATTCCTTTGCAGCAATTAAAACACCCAAACCTTGTGAACCTCATTGAGGTGTTCAGAAGAAAAAGGAAAATGCATTTAGTTTTTGAATACTGTGATCACACACTTTTAAATGAGCTGGAAAGAAACCCCAAAGGGTAAGTAATCTGGAAACTGAAGCTCTGTATGGCTACTCGATTTCATTATATGTGAAATTAACTAGCAAATTTCAGATCTGAAGCACACTTCTCTTTCTATCAAGATGTATCTGCTGGCTCTCCCCTCCCATCTTAGTTAGGATGTGCTCAGAGGGAAACAAATATTAACCTAGAGTAAAAACATCAGGAAAACAAATCAACTGCAGATACAAATCATAGTACATTTCGAGGCTAACTTGTGTACCGGCTTACCTCGGAGATATCGCAGATTTGGTTTCAGATCACAGCGATAAAACAAATATTGCAATAAAGGGAGTCAAATTTTTTGGTTTCCTAGTGCATGTAAAAGTTGTTTATACTATATGGTAGTCTATTAAGTGTACAATAGCATTACATCTTTAAAAAAGTATATACCTTAATTTAAAAATAACATATTGCTCTAAAAATGCTATCATATGAACTTTCAGTGAGTCATAATCACTGATTGCAGATCAGCATGAAATACAATAATAATGAAAAAGTATGAAATATGAGAATTACCAAACACAGAGATTCAAAGTGAGCAAATGCTATTGGAAAAATAACAACATTTCCTTCAGGATGTATTTAGCAGCAAGGATTCTCTCTCTCTCTCTCTCTCTCTCTCTCTCTCTCTCTTCCCCTCTCTGTCTCTTTTTAAGTTTTATTTTTTAAGTAATCTCTATACCCAACATGGGGCTCAAACTCATGACCCTGAGACCAAGAGTCTCCCACTCTTCCACCTGAGCCAGCCAGGCGCCCCCACAGGGATCTCTGAACTACCCACTTTTCACTCTTTTTGAGACTTAAAAGTGTATAAGTGTATTTTTAGTCTTATAAATGTATACATGTGCTTTTGACCCACCTGAGACTTGGATTTACATAGGGGAATACAACTAGGAACAGTGCAGACCATGCCAGCCTTTTTATGAAATGCCAGGTACTTCCATATAACAGCGGTTAATTTAAAACATCCTGCCTCCACTCCCTTCCTAAAACCTACTTGAATAACAGCCAAGAGAGTATAAACCCTGCGAATAGCAAACAGAGGTAAACAACCAGACCGCATACGTACCAACCCTATTTGAGCCCTTTGTTTATTGGGGGTAAATTCACAGTTTGGAGCAAACACTGGTGTGAGATATGAGGCAATCAACCTACAGGACATGTGGGATGAGCTGGGGGGTGGTGAGCTGAAGATCAAGAGACCCGAGGACTCAATTATCTCATTCAGAAGATCTGATTTAACAACAAGATGGTGAAAGTGTACTGCTACGTGCCCGATGAAACCTTTGGTGTCCTCTACTTTTTAGAGACAAAAAGCACTTTTTAGATCAACAGCTGAGTACTGAGTACTGGCACTGTGTTGGATTTGCTCAAGCAAAGAAACTGCATGTATGTGCAGCAGCCGAAATTGGCATCACCTGATTAAACTTAAAATGATCTATTCCCATTCTCTAAGACCCTCTGAGTTCTACAGTAAGTACAAAGGGTAAGTTAATTAGTAATGTGACAAAAACTGCCTCCCTTCCAGAGGAAGGATTTTCCTTTCCATTGTACTATGTATAATGGAATAATCCTTCCTTCAAGAAGCTTAGGATCTAATGAGGAACCAGAAATACAAAGAAACAATTATAAGCGATTATAGCATTATAAAACTAACGGGTTTACCAAACTTCATCTATCCACTCCACTTCTGGCTGATAGGAGCATGTTATACACACCCATAAGTCAGACTTCAGCTTGATTTTAGCTTTATTTTTTTTTTTTTTAAAGATTTTATTTATTTATTTGACAGAGGGAGATCACAAGTAGGCAGAGAGGCAGGCATAGAGAGAGAGGAGGAAGCAGGCTCCCTGCTGAGCAGAGAGCCCGATGCGGGACTCGATCCCAGGACTCTGAGATCATGACCTGAGCCGAAGGCAGCGGCTTAACCCACTGAGCCACCCAGGCACCCTGATTTTAGCTTTATTGAGGTATAATTGACATATAAAAGGTTTGCATTTCTCTCCCAGTTAACTGTTCATAGAAAATTTCCCATAAGACAGGGTGTGGTTTGGTGGAAAGATGGCCGTGAATCATGAGTACTGAGAAATACGGTAGTGAGGGTTGCACAAGCAGCATGTCCCAGATTATCCTTTCTTTGAAATGGCTTCCTGATTTCAGTGGGGCTCATGGGATCCCTGGATGACAGAGGCCAAGTGGTAGTTCTTCATTTCGAGAATTGCAGTGACAGGCAACAGAGCCATAGTGATGATCAAAATGGTTTAATTGACCATACGTTCTCTCGAACCGAAACAGATGGGCAGATCACTAAGGTTCTATTTTTCTATAAAAACTGGAGACTAGAGGCTTGACTTGCATCACCACAATAGGCAGTTCACAGAACCGGGGCCTTGTGACTTAAGGGAAGATGGCTTTCCTTGAGGAGTGGACCAGCAATAACATCACACATCCGCACTTAATTCTTCCTCTTAGCCTGCCCCAAAGTACTCTGCAGCCATTCACCAGAACATATGCTGGGAAAAGAAAAATAGCCTATCTTTCAGGAATTAATGGCCAGGCTCTGAGGTAAAACCAGTCACCAGTGACCTTGAAAGCCACTGAGGTCAGTTTGGGGGTAATGGGGAGCAGGAAGCAGGAAGTGTGGTGGTAAATGAAATCTTGACTCAAATCCACCTCACCAGTCCTAGTAGGTCCACAAATCCATCCTTGAGATTATTTCCCCCTTTCCTAACTGGATAGTTGAGAGAGATACACCAGCAGATGGAAGAAGAGCCAGCTGGCTCTGGGCCAAGGAATGAAAGCTACCATGGTAGGAAGAGCCCAGTGGAAGGGGCTGCTGTGCTACGTTTTCTTTACCAAACTAGAAAACCGAAAGCCATACTGTGCATCTAGGGAAGAGCATGGCTTGACACTATGAGGACCTTGAGGAGGCACAGCTGGGAGGTAGGTGAGCTTGATGTGTACAAAAAATCTTCTCCAACGCTCATATCGCCTCGTATCTTTGGATCTCCTCCTCCTCATTTTACTAATGAATTTCTGGCGTTCAACTTCGATTGCCATCAGCAACCATTAGCCAGGTTTCAATCACCAGTTTAGCAATCAGCTCGACTCATTGCTAGCTGCTCCAGGTAGTCTGGTGAAACTGGAATCTCTAGGAAGTGCGCCCATAGTGTTACAATCAGCCCAGGCTAAACTCTGGCTCTTCCTCTCTGGTCCTACGTCAGTGAAATCCATGCTCACAGGCATTCCCCATTGTAAATTAGCATCTCAGAGTCCTTTTTGCCATGTAAACCTTTTCCTCTGACTTTGTAGTAGGCCCCCTGAGACACGCTGGACTGTGACTTTAGTTAAGGTTTGGAGACCTCTCAAGGTCTGAGAAGAATCCCCGTGTGGCACAGCTACTCAAGTGAGAGCATTAGAAGGTTCTCGTCAAGGCAAAACCAGCCTCATCATTCGAGTTGGGGGACTGGTTTGCCTGAGACGGGATGTTTGGTGGGAGCTGGGGTGCTCTCCGTTTCATGAACACTCCCGAGGGTCACATTTCAATTCTCAAAGTATAGATAGCTCTTTCTCAGTTAATTAACTGAGAAATTAATTAACCTCACAGAAGTTAAATTTGTGTTGTCACTTAGCACCCTGCAGGATTATTCTCTGTGTTTGATTCTTCAGTCATTTCATATTATTCTTATAGGTCCATTAAGTGAGTCCTATAGATACAAGCAATAACGGGTTCTTTTACGGCGAGCATTGAAACTTTCGGTTTCCCAACTGTGCGTTGAACAAAGATATTAGAGCCCTAACCCTGTCCTTTTGTAAAATTTGTCATTAAGTTAGAGCCAACCCGCCCCACTTATCTTGTATTATTTATGTTTCCCATATTGTTCTGTCACATTCAGTCTTCCAAAGGCTTGCCTTGAGTAGGCATTTTATTCCAGATGACAGATGATTTTACAACTAGTTAATCTGTGGGTGCCCATCTACCAGCTAGTTGAGTCCCTAATGGTAGTTAGTGATTAAATCAGATAGCCAATCCCCAATCACCAAGGCCTTAGTTCCTGGCCCACATCCACTTCTGGTATCGCATTCTGAACGGTTCAGGATTCCACAGGAGAATTCACTCCAACTGGCTTAAGCAGAAAGGGATTTATGACAGGGTGCTAGTTTATAATTTCCAAGAGTGCCAGAGAAACGGGCTTAGTGAAGAAGCTACCCCTGAACTGAAGGAAAACACAGGGAGGGGTCAGAGAATGTCTCGGGAGGGGAGGAGAAGGAACAATAAACAAAAGGTCTGGAGGCGTAAACAGGCTAGGCCTGCTCAGGGAACGGAAACCAGTGGGGCTGGGGAGGAGTATCTGTGGGAAGACGGGAGGGGATAGAAGGGGAGGAGGTTAACCCAAGTGACCACGTGAAGGGGCTGGCAGACCTGAGACAAGGTTGGCTTGTAATCTCAGATAGCAAGGGTTTACTGAGGACTCATTTTGTCTGGGGTATGGACAGTGGACATGAGGTTTTCCCATGGTGAAGTCATATAACGAATTAAGGCAAAGATGAGGAGTCCTGATGGCAGCAGCAAGGTCCCTCCAAGTGTCAGAGAGAGCACAGCCCCTGAGCAGTCCGGTCTGAATTCCCCCATTGTGACCCACTCCTTCGTCTTGCGCCAGGACGTCTAGTGTTTGCTCTCGGGCCTTCACTGCTCCTTGCGGTATTTGTCTCTGCCCTCACCCAGCGTCTAATACTTGAACACTGAGGGGCGGCTGACTTCTGAAGCTTTTTATTTCACCCCAAAACACTTTGAAACCTGCTGCCTGTGGCTGAATCGTGTTGCAATCCTCTGTCTTTCTGGAATGAGCCCTGCGCGAATCTGTCTTCTCTCCGATAACTATCTTCTCTTTGTAAGATCAGTGGTATGTGTTTGTAGCCGGTATTTTGTACAGATGTTGTGTTGCCTGTGATGGAACCTGCCTTCTGGGAATCAGAGCTCTTCTGCTCAGAGCAGAGCTGTGATTCAACCCGGGAGATGCCACAAAGCAAACGTTCCTCTTCCGCAGCAAGAGTTCAGGACTTTGCTACAGCATTCATTCATGTCCAAATCGATGTTATTAACATAGAAACTTCGGTTTCACCAGTCTCTGAACCCTCACCCTAACTCATTTCCTGATCCCCCCGTTCCTGCAGTGCTTGGATCCCCTCCAGCATTCCATGTCTACGTGAATCGGGCCCGTGTTTTGCTCGCAGGCTCTTGCAAGACCTGAAATCCATTTCCCTTCCCTCCACCGCCACCGTTCTAACCAACATCACCACATCTCGCCTACATTGTTAAGTCAGCTGCCTCATAAACCATCCTGTCTCCACTCAGCGTGCAGAAATCCACTCTCCGTATTCTGCCACTTGTCTTCTTCAGTCCTTTCAATGACTTTCCTTTAGACTCAGAGTAAAATCCGAACTACCTACCCAGATCTGTAAGGCCCTCCATGGTTTGGCCCCAGCCAGCCTCACCAACCTCTTCACTCATGCTTTGGCCACACTGGCCTCCTAACTGTTGCTCCCACATACCTGTTCTTTCTCACCTCAGGGCTTTTGCCATTCTCATGGGGGTCTTCTTGTCTTTCTAGAGGGCTTCAGGTCCATCCACTGGCCTCACCTGATCTCAGACCCTCATTTCCTAAACCTATGGAGATATGAAAACCCAGACTCTCAGGAGATAGTCTTAATGAACTTATGTGGCATTGTTCCATCTGTACACATGAGGAAAACTGCAGGCACAAATAAATTACCCAAGGTTCTAAAACTTGGAAGCAGCACAGCTGGGATTTGAACTCTGCCTCATAGGGCTCAAAATGGCTATGCTTGTCTTTCTCTTATAAAAACATGAAAGCAATGGTGTCTGTGGCATGGCTCTAGGCAAAGAGGGGAAAAAAGATCAGGTTATATCAGAATTCAGGTAGGGGCACCTGGGTGGCTCAGTAAGACTCTGCCTTCAGCTCAGGTCAGGATTCCAAAGTCTTGGTTTTGAGTCCCTTATTGGGCTCCCTTCTCAGTAGGGAGCCTGCTTCGCCCTCTGCCTCTGCCACTCCCTCTGCTTGTGCTCTCTATCTATCTTTCTCTCTCTGTCAAATAAATAAATTGATTAAATTAAAACAAACAGCCTTAAAAAAAAAAAAAAGAATTGAGTGCAGGAAATAGAAATGGCTCTAGACACTTCTAGTAGAAAGAGATTTAATATTGAGAATTTGGAGCTTTCACAATATTAGTAATACTTAATAATTAGAAGAGCTGGAGTCAGAGGGCTGCCTCCAGACCACAGGATATCAGGACTGTGCCGCCATAACTATGACCTGAAGTCAGAAAACTGCCCTGAGGAACATCCTTCCACACACTATTGCTGTTTCTCAGCAAGTACCGCAGATCCACACAGTGAGCTCTTGTAGCTGGTTCGATGCTCGAGTCACACACAGGCCGTCCCACACCTCTGTGAGACCAGCATCACCTGTAGGATGAGTTTAGTTTTTAACAAGGGATCTAAACACATGATTTAAATTTCCAAGTATGATAAAACATTAAGGCCAAGTGATGGCTATGTTTGGAATATTAGATCATTTTAAACTTTTTAATTAAAAAATTCTTACAGTAGACACTTAGCAAAAGACATATTGTGTTTCAGATTTTCGAAACTATGCAAACAGTCACCCCATCCCCACAAACACAGTTGAAAAACAACGCGTGGGTAAAAATATGTGCAGCACATATGCAGACTCTGGTATATAATGAGTCTTCATGAATCAGTTTTAAAAAGGGTAAACAGACCAGTCACAAAAGATATAAAGACCATGAATACGAAATACTCAAAAGAAGACACGTCATGTCCAATAATCATGTGAAAACAAAAGTCGCTAATAGTGAAATGTCAACGAAAACCAAAATGAGCTATCTTTTTATTTTAACCACAGTTTGACAAACAACAATGGCAAAACCAGATGTTGGCAAGACAGTAAGAAGATAGGGACTTGAACACACAGAGGTTCCGTGGGCAATATGCAACTGAAGGCGCCATCATGGGACAGTGATGTGAGCCATGGAAAGGCATCAAGAGAAAGTTAAAGGGAATGTAATTGCTATAATTTATAGAGATGGTGACACCAAGTAGACTACTCCCAGACAAATGTCAATTGCCCAGATCTCCAATTCCCCAGTGAAAAACACCTTCCAGTATTTCCAGGATCCTGCAGGGACAAGAAGCCCCCAGCCTCTCATTCTCATGGGACACGGGTTCTCCCTGGCCTCCCCAGCTGCGTACCTGCCTGCTCACCAGGTGTAAGAAACTTACACAACTGCAGTACATACTCGAGTGTGTTTCCAAACTGCTGGAAGTCAATCTTTGAGTATGCCTTCCTTCCTGCAAAACCAGGTTTTAGGTCTATCTGAAGGTCACATCTGCAGGATCAAAATTCAACATGTGCCTACCATAGGTCCTAGAAATCCCACTTCTAGAACTTGCCTTAAAAAGATAATTGCACAACTGTAGTAAGATGGATGATTATACATATTTTGTTTCTAGGAATGAAATTGAGTCAATCTAATTGCTCACCAATGGGAACTAACTAAGTAGATTATGACACATCCATGTAATGAGACCACGAAATAGATGTAAATGCATTAGTATTTATACCTCTACACATATATATGCTTCCTGAAAGAGGAGGGGGACGTTGCAGAGAATGAAATGTGTGACTAGCCAGCTGTGAGAGACAGTTCTTCATGGATATACTCTTTAAATTTTAAATTTATACTCTTTAAATTTTGAGCCATATGAATGCATTTATTTAAAATTAAAGGAACATCTGTGTGGCTCAGTCTGTTACGCATCTGACTCTTTCTGCTCAGGTCATGATCTCAGGGTTGTGAGATCGAGCCCCACACTGGCCTCTGCACTGGGCATGGAGCCTGCTTAAGATGCTCTCTCTCCCTCGCCCCCTCTCTAAAAATAAAGTTAAAAAGTAAATGCAGAGGAAAAAAAAGTAGTAAATGCAGAGAGAGACAGAGAGAGGGAAAGAAACAGAGGTGCCTGCCTGAAGAGAAAGTTTGGGGTAAAAAGTTTTGAGTCAGCACTTTCTACTCCTTTACTTTGCAAGACTGTTTGGATTTTTGTGATAAACCGTTTCTACAGATATCTAAAATTTTCAAATTACAAAAGAAAATTTGTATCTATAATGAAAACACAGTAAACCAACTTCCATGAACACGTGCAAAAAAATATCCTCAGCACCGTTTGCACCGTGTTTGTTGACCACTGCAGGCCCTCACCCACTGCATTTCTGTCCCCAGCTCCTGTTCCTGACTCCCCATCTTAGGAGTTTTTATTTCCTTTTTAATTTTCTTTCCCCCAGAGTTGCTGATGGAGTGATCAAAAGTGTATTATGGCAAACACTTCAAGCTCTTAATTTCTGTCATAAACATAATGTAAGTAACATTTTCCAAACATATTTGTTAATGTCTTCTTTTCTCCTAAATAGCTCAGGGATCACCTTAAAGAGCTAAAGATGGAGGGAAAGGAAGAAAGTCACAGAATATGGGAAACGTAATCCATGGCTTTTTTTTTTTTCCAATTTCCATGAAAACCA
Source organism: Mustela erminea (assembly GCF_009829155.1). NCBI lineage: Eukaryota > Metazoa > Chordata > Mammalia > Carnivora > Mustelidae > Mustela > Mustela erminea. The sequence goes on from NC_045620.1 coordinate 110,101,423, forward strand.
AATATTCCTTATGAATTAGAAGCTTGTGTGAACTCAGTGTTCCTTCTGCCCATGGCACTTGGTTTGATTTTGTTTTTATGTTTTTTGAGTCTTTTATTCTCCAACAGGCCCTCTTCCTCTATCCTTTAAAAAATATATATATTTAGCATTAGTTTTTTAGATCCATAGTTCTCAAACTTGAGCATGCATCAACACCCCTGGAGGTCTCATTAAGATACGGTTTGCTGGGCCCACCCACAGAGTTTCTGATTCCATAGGTCCAGAGTAGGGCCCCAAGAATTTGCATTTCTAACATTTGCCCAGTTAATACTGAAGCTGCTGGTCCAAGAAACACACTTTGGATACTACTGTGTTCTAGAAATCATTGCAGCTGATTGCTTTGTATGTGTCATTTAACTTGTTCTTTCACCTGTATTTCCAGCAAATTAGTATTTGTGTCTAGAGACTTGATAATTTTGGGTTCAGTTTTTCAGACAAGAATATTTCATATGTAATGCTGTACATGTCTTCTTGCATCAACATCATGAGGCATATGTCAGCTTGTCTCATTTTTGATCATCTTGAAATAGATTAGTGGGTTTAAGAGCTATTAGTTTGATCCTCTCCACTATGAATTTCCTGGTCAACCTTTTTACTTGATGACTTTAGCCTTCATTGATGATGACTGCCTGTATCTAGTGTTTCATTAGGGTTAAAAGATGGTGATTTTCAAACTCTATTATCTCTTCTGCATTTATTAATTTTAATTATATGGAAAAGAACCTACCCTGACAGACTCTGGCTACTGTAAAATATACTATTCAGAATGATAAGTTCGTATCTTAGCAGCCTCCAAGAGTGAACAACAAAGGTTTTAGAGGAATGTAGGCATCATTACAAATTTATAGATCTTACACATTTGATGTGTTTCAATCCTTTGCAATCATGGTTCTCTCTGATGTTCAAATGGTCCCATCTAGGGCCAATGGGAGCTTAAGTTGGTTTCTGGGAAATCACTGCTATAATGATAGTTTTAAAAAAATAACTCTAGACCTTTTGAGTTGGTGCCTAGAGAGAGGCAGTACCTGCTCAGGGATAGAGGCTACCAATATGGTCAGTTTTGATGCCAACAGAATGTCTATCATAGTCTAGGATTGCTGGAAAAGAATGCAAAATTGTGGAATAAATTTCAATACTTAGAGGAAGCTTCCCTTAGTTTTAAGAAAGTCAATGAAGAGTTTGTTAGGAACAATCAAAAGCTTACATTTTCTATTAATAAAGTATTGAGGTGGGGCACCTGGGTGGCTCAGTCGGTTAAACATCAGACTCTTGATCTCAGCCCAGGTCTTAACCTCAGGATCGTTAGTTCAAGCCCCGCATTGGGCTCAATGCTGGACGTAGAGCCTACTTAAAAAAAATAAAAATAAAAAATATTTTGTTCACAAGATACATAAGCCTGGTTTTCATGATGCATATGCTTTCAAATACATACTAAAGATGACACTGAATTAAAACCACACCTCAGGGCACCTGGGTGGCTCAGTCAGTTAAGTGTCTGCCTTCAGCTCAGGTCATGATCCCAGGGACCTGGGATCGAGCTCTGCATCGGGCTCCCCACTCAGCAGAAAGCCTGCTTCTCCCTCTCCCTCTGCTGCTCCCCTGCTTGTGCTCTTTCACACTCTCTTTCAAATAAGTAAATAAAATCTTTTTAAAAATTAATTAAACCACATCTCTGTTGCTTTCTACCATATTATCAGAAGTATTAAAGCTTACCTAAGGTTCTTGTAGGAGTCTTCTGTGTAATTAAAATGATTTTTTGAAATTCTGTATGCCATAAGTGTTTGTCCTTTATCTCTGTAGTCAGACACTTTCCTCTGTACTGGGTTATACACGTGAATGCAGTGTCTGTGCTGATTTATCTTTGTATCTCCTCAACACCTAGCATGGATCTCTTTATATAAAAAGTGCTCACTCAATAAATATTTGTTGAATAACTAGATGAATGAATGAATGAATCAAACAACTTACCTACTGGCTGTGACTTACTATTCCCACCAGACCCAAACATTATTAGAGCTCAATGCAACTGCTATCATTTCTCTCCTCAGAACAACAGGTTTTAAACCTCCCATTGATAATCCAGGACCTCTATTAAAAAGGGATAATTTTTCAGATGAACTTCCCTCCTCCAACATGGGAATTATTTCTGAACTCTGGTTATGCTATGGTTAGCCTAAAGTGCATGCAAAGGAAAAAATTTAGGTCAGATGAAAGCTGTTACAATACTACATCTAAAATCTTTATCCTCTCCTTATTTTTAAAGGAACCCTCATGATATTCTCAATAGAAAAGGCAATCTGACCCAATGGCGTTGCTGAAAATTCACAGTTTTCAACCTATGGAGACCATGACTACCTTATTCTCTCCAGAGTGGTGATCCAAACCAAGACAAGGAAGGTTAAAGTAATAAGGGATTAAGGTCTTATTAATAGAGACCACCTGGAAGCTCATTAGAAATGCAGAATCTCAGGCCCACCCTAGATCTACTGAATCAGAATCTGCATTTTAGCAAGATCTCCAAGAGATTCATATGCTCATTATATTTGAGAGGCACTGGACTTAAGAAAGTCCAGTTCTTTCTTTTTGTTCTTTCTTGCCCTCTAATATTGCTAGAATGAGTTAACTAAAGTGACCCATTTAGTGTCATTATGAACTCGTGGATTTGTGTATACCTGATATATTAGACAAAAAGAACTTCCTCTCAAAATGACAAAATTGCAGTGACTTCCAGGATGTGCTTATCAGGCTGCAACATCTAGTTAATACTAATGTTCTGGTTGTGAAGGAGGTCCTTTTCCTCACTGCTGTATCGGTATCCATCTCGAAAGCTCAAAGAAGACAACCTTTTGAGATAATAGAAAACTATTATTTAGGAGCGTATGGCCGGCTCAGTTGGTGGAGTGTGCGATTCCTGATCTTGTGGTCGTAAGTTCAAGCCCTGCATGGGGTGTAGAGATTACTTTAAAAATAAAATCTTTAAAAAGGAAAAGAAAAGAAAACTATTATTTGATCAGGTTGTACAAGAAGCAATTTGTGAAAGTTCTGGAGTTTCTTAAAGTTGAGGGTCAACCTCTTCTTGTTGACTTGTGAGCCATTAAAAATGAGATTACGCATTAGCCAAAATAACCCAACTTGAACAATATTTTCTAAAAGCTGTGTATGCAACCCAAGTTATTTTTAAAATTTAAAAAAAAAAAAAACCTGCTTCTGTCACACTGACTTGCAGGTTTTTTGGTCTTTGGTGGAAAGCAAGCTGATTGCCAGAGGCGCTGTGAGTGTGCACTGAGCACAGCTTGGCAGCAGAGAAAGTGAATGCGGTATGACTAAGCGGCTGCCGTTCTCCGTGCTTGACTTCCTACTGTTCCAGGAAGTTTTGCCCTCTTTTGCTTTCTTCAGTATCCTCTTCCCCTCTATTAGTAGCTTCTCTTACCTGTACCTACACCAGTAATTTTTCTGTTTCCTTGGGAAACATCAGTACTTGATTTGACTTTGTGGGTTTTTTGGTGGAAAATAAATTGCTAAAAATTTCACATGGATTTGCATTAGATCCACAAATTGTATTTAAATAGGCCAAAAGACTAGTGTCGATTTAAGTCTATTTCCTTGATAATGGCACATGTAGTCCAGAAATTCTAGAATTTGATGCAAACTCTTTTGGGACATAACCCATTCCTAGTAAATCACCAGCTATTGTGACTAGGACTCATAAGTGTTAATCCGAGTTTTGTAAATGTGTTGCTTAAAAGGCAGGACCTCAAAATTATGTTGGTTTATGCTACAGCAGTGTATTTTTTTTTTAAGATTTTATTTATTTATTTATAAACAGAGATCACAAGTAGGCAGAGAGGCAGGCAGAGAGAGAGAGAGGAGGAAGCAGACTCTCACTGAGCAGAGAGCCCGATGCGGGGCTCGATCCCAGGACCCTGAGATCATGACCCGCGCTGAAAGCAGAGGCTTAACCCTCCGAGCCACCCAGGCACCCCCAGTAGTGTATTTTTTAAAAAAATTAGTATCTAAGGCCTTAGGACTTTAAAGAGGCCTAGACTTTTCTTCTGTTGGTCATACAAATTATGAGATAGTTGACAATAACTGAGACTAACTAGGAATAAGCTTATACTACCACTGCCATTTTTGTGACCTAAAATGAATTTGGAACTCAGCCTTTTCTCTTCCCAGATAGCTACCACAGAAGCAAAGAAAAATTACTTCATAATTGTCAATGTAGCAGGAATATATAAAGGGACTGACAGAATACAGAGGAGTGAGGCAAAAGGAGCCGGTTACTGTGACACTCAATCCAGAGACCCTGTCAGTGGCCACCTGCTGTCACAAGATAGTGGCAGGAATGAAGGCATTCACGTGCAAGGACTGTGGAAAGGACAGAGCTCTAGATGAGGGCTGAGCACCATCAGTTTTGTCGGTTTGCTTGTCTGGGAGGAAGGACTGGAAAGATAAAGTGCTGAAGAATAGCGCCTGACTTGTGTTCTTGGAGGGCCTCCACACCATGGAGCGGCCACTTCTGGAAGAACAAGGAGTGAGGCTCACGCAGCCTGCCTTACTCCAGCGTGACCCTCGCAACGTCCAGCAAGGAGCACGTGTTCTGTTCAGGGCCTTTACAGCAGGGCAGCACATTGTGAGGTGCCCGCCTGCAGAGGAATCACGGGAGCCTCTGTGAGGGGACAATGCCTCACGGGGGTGTCCTACTCTCCCAGGAGGGACCCCGGCCGACTACGCTGTGTGGTCATCTCTCAGGAGAGCTGCTAATGCTCCCAGCTTAGCTCACTGCTGAGGAAGTGGCAGTGGTCCTCGTCCCCTCATGCGGAAGCCTCAGCGTCTTTGGAGCAGTAGATGACCATACCTCCCAGCTTACCCAGGACAGTTGTGGTGTGGTCCTGTTGTCCCTGTGTGATTACTAGCAGAGCTCCTTTCACACATCCCAATTTGAGCAATAAATAATATGGTCACTCTAGTTATAAGCCGGTTTTTTAAGCACTTTTTTTGTTATCATACAAATGTTTTTCCAATTTCTCAAATCTGTAATACTTATTCAACCTGAATGGGGATTTCTGGGTGGCAGTTCTTATCAGAGGAACATTGAGTCTAATCTCATCTAGAGTTTTACTTCTTGCAGTTTAAGTAGAGCCCATAAAATGTGGAAGAAATAATTGCATGACATGGCCTTCTTTTAAAAAAAAAAAGTTTTCTTATCCAACAATTATAATTTCAATTCCTTCACTTATATAGCAGCATTCTGACTTTTTTCTTTTGGTGGGATAAGATTTACAAGTGAAAATTTGCCAATTAAAGTTTTTCTAGAAAGATGAAGGAAAAGCATCTTTATCTCACAAGCTGTGTTTATCATCTAAACTAATATTTAATTTTATTATCTTTGTCATTTTGATGACCCAGAGAAATAATCAAATATTATCTTACAGTGTATTCACAGAGATGTAAAACCTGAAAATATTCTAATAACTAAGCAAGGAATAATCAAGATCTGTGACTTTGGGTTTGCACGAATTCTGAGTAAGTAGGAATTTTTCACTTACCCATCCAATTCAGATGATTATGAAATGATACAAACTCTTACTTGTTTTAGATATTGAACAGATGCTAAATGTGATGCTGTGATTATTCAAAGAGGAAAAGTTCACTTTTTCCTTTTACCCAGTACCTTAGTGCGCTCTGCAATTCCACTCCACTCCACTCCAGTCGAATTCACTGGATGTCATGTTTATGTGCTTTGCCTCACAAAGGAAAATAATTATAAGGTGCATTTCTGCTCTTCATGCACTTACAATCTGAAGTGAAAGAAACAAAACACAATACAAGGTGGTTCACAGTGAAGTACAAAAGTGAGGGTGAGGTGGTTCCCTGGAGGGAGACATTACTGTGTCCTAGAGACATCAGGAAAACCCTGTGGGGTTCGTAAGACTAGAAGACTAAGCAGAAAATTCTGGAGGGCCTTCAGAGACAGTGCTAAGATAAAGGAAGTCATTCCACACTGGCGGGGGGTGGGGGGTGGGAACCAAAGGGAAAAGGGAACAAATCATTATACCTCCCTGAATCTAGAACTGTATGGGAGGCAAAAACCCACTGCAAGGTGCGTGTACACAACCACTACTCTGGCAGGACAGACACGGGGGCTTCACAGCGCACCTGGAAGTTGGCTTTCAACCTGAGGTTACACTACAGAAACCCTCACTCGTGCCCCCCTCTCTGGGTGGGCCAACACATGTGTTCACTAAGCCGAGGGACCCTGGGAGTTGAGCTGACGGTCTGAGCGCACAGTGGAAGTATTCGGGCACTTGGGCCTTTGCTGCCTCCAGAGTGAGGAGTGTTGTGGCCTCGGAGTTACTGAAGCTTGCTTGAATGCCTGACCTGCTCCACATGTCACAGGAATGTGACCCACCTGATCTGACTGACGCATTTGCAGTTCCAGGAGATGCCTACACTGATTACGTGGCGACACGGTGGTACCGGGCTCCGGAACTTCTGGTGGGAGACACGCAGTACGGTTCCTCTGTGGACGTATGGGCCACTGGCTGCGTTTTTGCAGAGCTTCTTACAGGCCAGCCACTCTGGCCTGGAAAATCAGATGTGGACCAGCTTTATCTGATCATCAGAACACTGGGTAGGTGTTGCATTTTATGGCTTACAGATCTGCTCAATTGTTAGAGCGATAGGACGTCACTGTACCGAACAAGAGCCTTCTTGCTTCTCCTAAGTGCTGCTCGGTTGCTTGTGCTGGGTTGTTGCCAGAACCCAACCACTTTCTCCATGTGGAGTCATGACTCTGCTCAGCAAGGGGCGCTCAGGTGCCTTTCTGAGTCAAGTCAATTAGCCTTGGAATAAACTATCCACTTACTTTCCATGTCAGGCTAAGATAGGGACACAAGGATAGGAGTCATGTGCATAGAGCAGACTCAAAGAGATATTTGATCAAATGTCATTTATTCCCACTGCAAAGGAGAGCTTTCCCCCCTATACTCTAGAGCAGGGGTCAACAGACCTTCTACAAGGGGCCCAATGATAAATATTATAGGTTTTGTAGGCTATACTGTCTCTGTTGCAACTTCTCAACTCTGCTACTTTGTACAGCACTTAAGAATTTATAAATTACTTTCACACACTTAATCTCTCCCAGTCTTAAGAAAAACCCATTAAGGATTATAACATTTTTAATTGTGCCTATGTTACAAGTGAGGAAACTGAGGCTCAGGGAGTTTCCATGATTGGCTTGAAGTCATATAAAAGTTAGATACAGAGCAGGAATAGGACTCAAGGGGCCCCTTCCATAAGCTTCCACCCTGTGTCAGCATCCGTGGGCAGTTGGAAGAGAAGGTGACACAGAAGGTTGGCTGCAGCTTTACACGAAGTAGCACGGACACAAGGAAAGTGATACATTTACACACCCGATGGTATTTATTAATCCCTGCCCCAAGCCTATCCTGACAGCCCAACTCCTGGGCAATGGAAGCCCTGCTCTTTGGTCTGATGCTGGTCCCTGTTTGGTTCCAACACATTCTTTCCAAGAATTCTACAGCATGAAAAATGTAGGGTAGAGGATCACCACAGGCCACATGTTAAGTATATATTGTTTGACTGATTGCCGAAAAGGACTGTGGAAATTTACATTAAGCAGACATGAGACAGACCTGAGTTTGAATCCTGCATCTGTCCCTTAATGACCATGTGACTTTAGACAGGTTATTGAACTTCTAAGCCTTATTTTGCTCATTAAAAATAGCAACTACTGTGAGATAGTTATGAGATCTGTTGTAAAGCCCTCAGCATGGTGGTCTTGCCTGATCTTCTGGCGGGGGCTGAATGGCAGACCGAGCCATGCATGGCAAAGAGAGTTACATGGGAGGACCGCCCCTTCCCTGAGGAGCCATGTTTTTGCAGTGACTTGCTCCTCCCAAATCTGGAAGGAATGATCAGGCTTAGTATTTCTCGTATATCTGGACTTCAGAAGTTAATCTTTGAAACACTTTCATTTTTATTAAATTTGTCATGTGTTACATGGTTTGTATTTTGCAGGAAAACTAATCCCAAGACATCAATCTATCTTCAAAAGTAACCAGTTTTTCCATGGCATCAGTATTCCTGAGCCAGAAGACATGGTAAACTGCTCAATCTTGGATATTTTATTATTTGTGTTGCAACTTTCTTTAAAGGGGTATTTTTTTTTTAAGTATCTGTACTTTAAAAAAAAAATAAAGTATCTGTACTTTTGGCTCCTGTTTTCCTTCTAGCACATTGACACAGATCAAAGAAGTTATATAAAACAGCATAAATTAACCAAGAGAATGCTTTAAAAATCTACTTGCCCTATCTAGTCAAAGATTAACTTAATATTAAATTTGAAGTGGAGATATATTTAGTTCCTTACAAAAATACTTTGATCCTTTTAGTCAAAATACTCAGTACCTTTCCCTGAAGTAATTATCTACTGTTTAACAGTACTTACTGTAGTCTTCTTTATTTTTGAAAACATGCATTCTCGATTTTTTTGTCTTATAAAACAAAGCTCAAGTCCATAAAAACCATTTCTTGGTAATGGATATTTTCAAGTGGAAAGTCATTCTACAAAATGATCTTCATTGTATCCAAAATCAAAACTCCAAACTGGCTTCTCCCTCTCCCTCTACTTGTCATTCCCCCTTCTCGTTCTCTCTCTCTCTCTCTGTCAAATAAATAAATAAAATCTCTAAAAAATAAAATAAAATAAAATCCTATTGTTGTAGGATTTCAGGGACACTTGGAACTCACATTTACCAAGCATCAATTGTAAGACATTGTGAAATTTAAAAAATAATTCCAGTTTTTGTCTTTTAAATCTTATACTATAGTGTAAAATTATATAAAAAAAGAACTTTAAAAAAGTCCTTAAAAATAATTATCTAACCTACTAGAGGAGGTCTTTCTCCAAAATGTTCTTATTTCTAATATAGTCAGAATAAACATAACTTTGTTGTCATGTAACACTGAAATTCTTTATTTTGTTTTCTAGGAAACTCTTGAAGAAAAGTTCTCAGATGCTCATCCCATGTCTTTGAATTTCATGAAGGTACTTAAGAATCAATTATAACCATTACTGCCTGCAAGATGTAATAATTGAAGCTAGTAACTCTGGGAGGGATTGACAAGAGGGCAGATAATACTGAAAATAATAGGAAAATAATAATCACTGAAAATAATAAGGAACTATAAAATAATTATAGTTAAAGGAACGTCAGTAAGTGAAACACTAATCTTTGTAACATATCCATTAAAACTAGTCAAAGACAGAAGAGTAAATTAGCATTTGCTGTGATGAACACTATTACTTCTTTTGCATTTATTAAGAAATCTGACTGTTAACTCGGTAAATTAATGAGGATGAAGGTCTAGAACTGTACTGTCCAATATCATAGTCAGTAGTTATATATTACTATTGAACACTTGAAATATGGCTAATTAGAATGAAGATGTACTAGATTTCTAAGAAAATTGCTATAATAAAGAATATTAAATATTTCACTCAAGTTTTATGATATTAATTACATGTTGAACTGATTACATTTTAGATATATTGGGTTAAATAAACTTTAAAATCATTATTTTAAAAAAATTGGTAGACCAGGCAAACTCAGAAACAGCAGACACCAGATATAGCTCTTTAACTAGGCCCAAAAGAAATAGTCAAACAAAGCACAAATTCTAATAAAAAGCAGAAGAAATTCACCTATGACTAGTCTGCCATTCATGTTTAACCAACTGACCCATGCTAGAAGATGTGACTCTTAAAACCACTGTGGATACTGAAAGCTCTTACTGGGATACGGATGAAGATATTAGTAACAGTATCTATTTTTAGCAACCAATTAAGTTCTATCTATAGCAGTGGTTTCCATACTATTCATCAAAATGACTACTCATCAAAATGGGCTTTTCAAAAATATACATTCCAGTATCTAACCTCAAGAGTTACAGAAGCAAAATCTCTGTATAGGACCTTGGAATTTGTATCTTTAAACATCCCCCTAGGTGGTTATGATACACAGCCTAGCTCAGAAGTTACCTGATCTAGAAGGTAGAGCCACCTGGATGACCTAGAGTCCATTGTGTAGACTAGCCATTGTGCTAGTGGTGGTCGCTGCCAACGTGCTATCCAGGGTGCTGGATTCCTTTGGTCTGAGTCCTCTTGAAAGCCTGACGTCTCTGTGCCCTCAGACTGCACTTACCAGAGCTTTACTGGCTCTCGGCTGCCTTCTCTCTGTCTCCCTGCTCTGACCTGCCTTAACCTGGCATTCTGCATGCCCTGTCCTAGAACTCCAGTTTCCCAGCCTTGTTCTGGATAGGCCGTTCTGACCCACCTGCACTTTAGCAAGACCTCCTGCGGTGAGGGTATCTGTCCAGCACCGCAATCCCAACCCATTCTCAGGTGCCGGCCAAATCTTCTGCTGGTTACTCCTCTAGCTAAGGACAGAGAAAACTTCCTGGAAGGCAATTCCAGGGCAGAAAAGCTCCAAGGTCTAGGACAAACCAATTCCAGGGCAGAAAAGCTCCAAGGTCTAGGACAAACCCCCTGTCATTAGTTCCAAAGGTGAAGTGCCTTATTTGCCTGCCCAATTCTGGATGAAGCTAGTTTTATCACTCAACCATTTGATTTATACCTGTAGTGTCTGACCAAAGACCCAAGGATTCTCTAAGTGCATTAGGGGTTCCGCTGTTGCATGGGTCACACCCTATCTCCTAGATTCCTCCTCCAGGCTAGATGAAGAAAGGCTTTCTTTCACTAATTGCAATTGAGACATCTTTTTTTTTTTTTCGTCAGCATAACAGTATTCATTATTTTTGCACCACACCCAGTGCTCCATGCAATCCGTGCCCTCTATAATACCCACCACCTGGTACCCCGACCTCCCATCCCCGCCCCTTCAAAACCCTCAGATTGTTTTTCAGAGTGAGACATCTCTGAAAAACATAGTGAGACATCTTTAATAACAAATAAGATCCAGGTCCCATAACAGGTAGTCATCCCATGGGACTAGGCCATCATCTATGCAGGCATCTGCTCAGATGGGTGAAGGTACCAGCCAATGCAATGCCAAAGCCAGTGGTGGCATGGAGTAGCCAATCTACAGTAGAGCTTGTGTGTTTCTCTTCAGTAGGTTTTAAATGAGACAGCAGACACAGTATTATTTATTTCTCAGTTGCTTTCATAGCGATAACATCTTATCACTCTATCAGTTTAATCTGGCCAGAGAAGAAGTCTATAGGCTCCTGGAAATATTTTTAAGGCTTTTCTGTGAAATCTGAAGTTTCAAGAAAAGGATATTGACATGTACTTTGCAGTTCCAATTTCCTTCTTTTTTTTTTTAAGATTTTATTTATTTATTTGACAGAGATCACAAGTAGGCAGAGCAGCAGGCAGAGGGAGAGGGGGAAGCAGTCTCCCTGCTGAGCAGAAAGCCTGATGCAGGGCTCAATCCCAAGACCCTGAAACCATGACCATGAGCTGAAGGCAGAGGCTTAACCAACTGAGCCACCCAGGTGCCCCTGCAGTTCTAATTTCTTATCCCTCTTCTTAAAAACCTTTCTCTGGTTGGGGACACTCTGATCAGGGAACACCTCTGAAAATTCATCAGACTCCTGGTGTGTAGAAAGGTATTAATCTAGAGAGCCAATAACTCAGAAGCCTCAACTCCACCCAATTCATCTCATTACTTCTAGAACTGACAAAATAGGATGTCATTCTAGCCCAGGTCCCATGGAACAGCTCAGCATTAGCAGCCTCTTTTTAGAATCTAAAAATGTTCTTTAAAGTAAAAACCACTAGGTATTTAATAGACTATATTTCAATAGATTGAAAGCCTGTTAAAGAAAGTTGATGAATTCAACAAATTATTGGAAATTAAACTGATAGGACTTAGTTATGATTCAGATCTGAGGAGTAAGTAGAGGAGGGCCGCAACCATGAGATATCTGTACCAGTTTCCTAGAGCTGTTGTAACAAAGTACCACGAGCTGGGTGACTGCAAGCAACAGAAATTTATTCTCACAGTTCTGGAAACTAGAGGTCTCAAACCAAGGTGTTGATAGGGCCATGCTCTCTCTGAAGTTTTCAGGGTGGGTCCTTCCTGGCCTCTACCAGCTTCTGGTAGCTCCAGACATTCTTGAGCTTTTGAAAGCAGAACTTCAACTTCTGCTTCTGTCTTCTGGTGTTTTCTCTGTGTCTGTCTTTGCACTATCTTCTCTCTTATAAGAACACCATCCCATTGGGTTAGGGACCAGCCTGTTCCAGTATGATCTCGTGTTAACAATTTACATTTGCAAAGACCCTATTTCCAAACAAGGTCAACATGATACAGTTCTGGGGCTTAGGGATTCAACATGGTTTGGTGGGAACACAAGTCAATCCGTAACAGTGCCCTTGAGATAAATCAGAACTGTTAAGTAGGCCACAGCATATGTGGGTCTGGAGTTCAAAGGAGAGGTCTGGACCAGAAATATACATGTGGAAGTCTCTGATAAACCTTAGTAATTGAAGACTTAAGAATCCGTGAGATTATCTAGAAACAGAGAGGAGAAAGGAGAACCTAGGACTGAGCCTGAAGGAGTCCCACCCACCCACTATAAAGAAGAAGGTAAACTAACTCTGGCTGGTTTGAGAAGGGATGGTCATGAGGTAAGAAGACGGAAAGGGAGGCATCAAGAAGCCAAAGGGAGTTTCAAGGAGGAGGATGTGGTCAGTAGTGTCTAACATTGTGGAGATGAGAACATAATCTACCCATTGGATGCATGAATATGGAAGTCTAGGTATGAATAATAGAAGTCACTTAAGTGGAATGATGGAGGCAAAAGCCAGAACAGAGTGATGAAGAAATAGACTACCACAGCTTATACTCAGAATCTTTGAATATCAGTCTTTCTGTGCTGGTTCTAGTCCTGACAGTGTTAGGGTTTGAGGAGACAGACCCCCAGTAGCAGTTATACTTAATTATGGTAGGGATCATCAACATGGGCACAGGGTAGGATCTGTGTGGAGCAGGCACCAGCTCTGGAAGGACAAGGGAACTTGGGTATGCCGAGCAGGACTGTTTCCTAAAACCAGGTGCAGTCAGACTTGGCTCTAAGGGGCAGGTGAGACTGTAGGGGTGGTGGCATTCGCAAGGGTCTCAGAGACCTGTCAGCTGGGGCTAGGGAGGCACAGACACCACAGGGCAGCCCCCGCTGGGGCAGCCACAGTCAGCATAATTATCTGGACACCCAAATGCCTCAAAAATAAGTCTGTTATGTTGATGTTTTAATTCTCTATTATGGTCATAAGGCAAGAAATTTCAGGGCTCCTGTGCCTGGATGTTCTAAGGCGGTTCTAATTCCTTAGGGATCATGATCTTTCTCCATGGGAAAAGCCCCATTCTCGGGCCAAAGCATATCAGGGCTTCTTGAAGAAAATCTCTACGACAGGATTCCACCAACCCTGCTGCTGCCAGAGCCCTCCCCTTTCTTGGAGGTGAAGCTAGAGGCTTGTAGTAGTCTCTCATATAAAGGGTCATGATGCTACCTTTTCCTTTTTGCCTCTAGTTATTCTTATATACATATATATACCAATTATCCAGGTTTTAGATTTGTTTCATTACGAAGACTTTATTTTTTTTAGTTTTTTAAAAGGTTTTATGTATTTATTAGACAAAGATCACAAGTAGGCAGAGAGGCAGGCAGACAGAGAGAGGAGGAAGCAGGCTCCCCACTGAACAGAGAGCCTGATGCGGGACTCGGTCGCAGGACCCTGGGATTATGCCCTGAGCCAAAGGCAGATGCTTAACCCACTGAGCAACCCAGGCACCCCGATTATGAAGACTTTAAAGACAAATACTTTAGCCATCTCCCTAAACTGGTGGTTTTCAAACTTGAGCAGGTATCAGAATCACCCAGAGAGCTTATCAAATGCAGACCGGTGGGTTCCCACCCCCAGTGCTTTTGATTGAGCAGGAACTGCATTTATAAGAAGTTGCTCCGGAATACTAATGCAGCTGGTCCTGGGATCACACCCAGGATCACACTTAAAGTGTCCCACAAACTATTTGCTTTGACAAGTAGTGAAAAGATATCATTGGTAGAAACACCTGATCTATGGGATGCATGGGTGGCTCAGTTAAGCATCTGCCTTTGGCTCAGGTTATGATCTCAGGGTCCTGGGTTCACATCCCATATCAGGCTCCGTGCTCAGCAGGGAGTCATTTTCTCCTTCTGCCTCTGCCTGCCAGTCCCCCTGCTTGTGCTCTGTATCTCTCTCTCTCTCTCTCTCTCTCTCTCTCTTTGACAAATAAAGTCTTTGAAGAAGAAAAAAAAAAGAAAGAAAGAAACACCTGCTGTACTTGTAGCACCCCCCTTCCAGAGACAGTGAATGTTCAGTTCCACGCTCAAGACTTTGAATGGCAAAAACAAAAAAAAAGTTATTCTAGTTATTAACGAGTTTCAAGTACTTGATAATATACAAACCTGAAAATTTTCTCTTTTTTTTTTTTTAAAGATTTTATTTATTTATTTGACAGAGATCACAAATAGGCAGAGAAGCAGGCAGAGAGAGGGGGAAGCAGGCTCCCTGCTGAGCAGAGAGCCCGATGTGGGGCTCAATCCCAGGACCCTGAGATCATGACCTGAGCCAAAGGCAGAGGCTTAACCCACTGAGTCACCCGGGCGCCCCAAACCCAAAAATTTTCTAGGCTCATATTTGCTCTAACAAGTTATTCAGTTTCAGGTCATAGTAACAAAATGGGCCGCTCTTTTCACACTTTCTTTTTTTCCAAAGGAGTGTCTGAAGATGAATCCTGATGACAGATTAACCTGTGCCCAACTCCTGGAGAGCCCCTACTTTGATTCTTTTCATGAAGACCAAATTAAAAGAAAAGCACGTACTGAAGGAAGAAACAGAAGACGCCAGCAGGTACCTCTGTTCAAAAGTTAAAGCGCTATAAAAATGAATCTTTTTTTTTTTTCCTGCCTTTCAAAGTGAGACTAGGTGGACACCAAGACCTTTCTTTGCACTGGTTTAGTTGTATTTGTTTATCTTAATAAATTTTGGTGATTGATGTAATAAAACCATAAAAACTATGAAAATATACAAATTTGTTGCAAAATCTTATTCCAAATATACTTGAATCAAAGTATTGCTCAACTTTTTGCTATGCTGATTGGATAGTTCACCTGCCAGATCACGGACGCAAAATACAGCAACTTCATACAATAAAATCCCCAAAAACAGCAGGACTGAGTTTGAATGTTACCAAGGAATTCCAGGACCCTCTGTCGCCTCCAGACACACCATAAAGAAAACTCAACTCTTCCCTTCTTACTGATGGCAGGCACCTAAGCCTGCCTTCCCTAGGCTTTTCCTCAAAACCAAGGACAAGTTCTGGCAGATACTAAGAGATGAAACTTAAAGACCTGAGAACCAAATTCTATCCTAAAATGTAGCCAATATCAATATCATAGGACAACATGATGAAAATGACAAGCCTTGATTTTGCAGTTTCTCGGTTTATTATTGCTTTACTTGGTTTCAGAAAAACTTTGAAATTAAAACATAAACCCCATGGAAGTAGGTTTGTTTTGGTTTGGGAGTTATTTTTTATCTTGTGTCCCAGCACCTAAAACAGTGTCTGACTTATAGAAGGTACTTGGTAAATATTATCCAAATAAATAGCTGAACGCTGCTTATTAATAATAAAAAAATGTAACTTTCAAGTTAGCAGACGGACAGTCATCCCATTCTGTTTGCTTCAGGGTCCACCTTGGATCTACTTATTGGTCATTTATCTTCTTATTAGCATGTCTACCATAAAGGAAGAAAGCAGGGGTTTAGTTTTCAACCTTTTGATCATTAAAATCAAAGTTTATTGAGAAAGATCAAATTAATAAGATGATATGTTAAGATGATTTCAAATTTTTACTACATAGACCATTTTATCTTCTACTGTTTTAAGTTATGTGTTTGCAGGTCAAGCCCAATGCTAACCAAAAGATTAGGGTTTGCTCAAGTAAGTCTGAGCCAGCTGTTCGAAATGCAGGGTGAGTTGTGTGTAAAAACACTGTCCCCTTGGAAACATCTCACCAGATTCCCCACGCTTGGCCTGGGAGGGTGAACAGCAGCACTGCCCCATCCTGCCCCTAGGTTCCGGATGGCCATTCTCCCAGCCTCGCGTGGAGGGTGGGGTGGAGAATGCTGCCCTTCCTGTAAGTCTGGAGACTTACACAGCTGTGTTCCCCATTCCTTAATACCCGGTAGCCCAGCTGATACAGTTCAGGGACTTTATTTCTCCAAAAGGAAAAGAAGCACAAAGAGCAGCATAGACCTAAATAATCTCATTTACAGAACTTAGGTCATGTTCTCTGTCCTTAGTCAACTGCATCCTGTCCCCACTTCATGAGGAAGCTTTACTAGAGCCCCCACCTTGAGACCATGTCTAACCCGCCACCAAGTGAAGTCTCTGGAGAGCAAGGCCAAGAGGAAGGCAGGGATGTCTTTCATGTTCTGGTTTTCTTTCAAAACATAGGCCTCTTCCCTAAACGTTTTACCGTTATCAGAAAACAAACTAAAAATTCAAAAAGATCTTTTCATCCAATGTGCTTTCACTTTCTGAGTTCAAATTCCCCCCTGGATACCAACTTCTAGATCTCTGAGTGAGTAACCCAACAATTTCCTTAACACTAAATATTGTTTAGTATTGCTAGTAAAGAGGTATTAAATCTTTACTGTTTTGCCAAATATCCTAAAGTTATTAATTTAAGATAGGTAGAATGTAGATGCTCAGAAATTATTGTCTAATAGCTGGTGGGCATCTAGCTTTTAAACACTGACTGGATACTCAGAAATGAACATTCTGAAATAAATCAACTATATCCATGAGAATCCTAGAATAAGTAATAGAACCTAATTTTCAAGTATCAGAATATCACAATTTTTGGAAAGGTAACCCTGTTTGATTTTTAAATTGATCTCTTCTGACTTCTTTGTATCATATGTGTCCTTTTTGTTTTACCATCATTAAATCAAACTATACAAATAGGAGTTCTTTTCCATTTACTTTCTTATTTTTGTCTTGTTCTGCTATTAGAATCAACTGTTGCCTCTCATACCAGGAAGCCACATCTCCCCCACACCTGATGGAAGAAAACAAGTCCTCCAGTTAAAATTTGATCATCTTCCAAACATTTAGGAAAATGTTCTTTCAAGTGGAAAGTAATTTAATATGTACACATTTTTGTACAAGAGAGATAGGGATTCTCAGTGTTTCAAATGCAAATGAGCCATATGAAAATTAAGATGCCTTCTAGAATTGTTTTGCTCTGATCATTACTGATTCCTCTGCCCATGCTTTTTACATGCCAACTTTATCTTTTAGAACATTTTCTTTAAATGTTAGAGAGTCTGAAACTGCACATATGGAGGAGACATTTTCCATTTCATCAGAGCAGCCCTTCCAGAGGCAATTTAGAGAATTTGTGGGCTTGTACGTTGATTTTTGGAAAAAAGAGTTACATATGTCATTTTGGTTTACCTGACTGCATAATGTCTTAGAGCATTACCAAATAGCTTGCCTAACTGTTGTTTGTGTAAGGAATGACATTATGTTTCTGCATTTTAATTCATGCTTATTGTAACCAGGTCTGTTGAGTAGTGCTGGATTTTATATTGGTGTAGGAAGGGAACCTGTAAATGTCATGTAGGTTTATCCCTCGATTCCAGGGAAGACTCTACTTTCTCTGTCTCATGAGACATTGATGATTCCAATTTTAAAGGAAGTCAGAGAAAATTCCATACATTTACATAGCAAATAAGGAACTACGAGGAATTACCATCCTCAGGACATAATACCCTGTGATAATTGACTGCTGACTCTAATGCTATCCTTTAGAGCATCGTGATTTCTTTTTCTTTTTCCTGGCTTGATCATCTCAGTGCCTAGATGTATCCTGTTGGGTGTGTGTCCTAAATATTTGGTTCAAGGTCAATATACTTCCAAACATTTGAATCCATAGCCTATGTGAACTTGTGCAGCCCTAAACTTGTATATCAGATCAGGTTTTTAAATGCTTCCAACAGCAAAAAGATTATCTTTCAGTTACCTTCTTTGTGTCTCCTACCAAAAAAAAAAGAAGCAAACAAACAAAACACCACAATAGATGAGCCCAGTTTACATTGGGATATTTTCTCTAGTAAACTTGACAGATATACCTACATATACACATATGTACCTCTCTCTCTATATATATATGTTTATAATTAAAAGTTTTAAAACAACATAGTAGATGCCTTTTATCCTAGACATGGGAGAATGATTCAGTCTGTTTAAAGGGCTTTTTGTTTGCTAGCAAGTAACTCATGTAAAATAATATGGGGTTGTCTATCGCTGTCTGGCATAAAGGCACAAAATAGTGATGTTTCAATAAATATTAAGGTTATTGCATTAACTCTTTTCTGCTCCTGGGTCTGGCATGCTTACCTGAACGTTGTTAAATTTTGCAAATACATGTAATTCCAAGAAACACCAGGTATCTCCCACCTACACCAAGCATAAACTGTTTTTAGGAAAACACAGTACCATCTTCTGTTCACCTCTAAAAGTTTATTGCACCTATAAACATGGCCATGGAACCTTCTAGAGAATCTTCAGTTATTTGGGAGGAGCATCTCTTTACTTAGGAATTACGGTGTCTCAACATAGTTTCCTGCTCACTGGAAGGATGTTCTAAGTGGGCTTATTTGGCCATCTAACACGCTTAGTGTGACTATAAACTTCTAAGGTGGTCTTCTTGTCATCTTATCATCAAGAATGTGCCTCTTCAGATTTGTATGTTTCTCGCATTTTTAATTAAATGAGGCCAGAGGAACAAGGAAAATGAGAAATAAAAGATAAAAGGCAACTTTGCTGAAACATTTCTTTTCAACGTTCATAGTGTTTTTACCAGGTAAGCCTTCTCATTGCCGGGCTACTCCTCCTGCTCCAGCTCTCCCGCGTATCTACATAACACGCACACGCACACGCAGAAATTCAGAATACAGCACACAACTCCGCTTCCCATTTTGCTTATAATCATGCTTCAGACAGCGACGGACTTTTTGGCAAGGGTTGATAGGGTGACTGTCTTTCCTTGTTTTTGCTTACATTTAAGAACTAACGCAAACTGGCATTTTTCTCTCTCAATTTTTTTTTTTTCCATAGACAAATCCATCATTTAGAGATCACGGGGTGGGCGGGGCGGCAGGGGGAGAAAGCATCTAATGCTTTAGGAAAATGCTTTGCTGCAGTCCTTTTACCATGAAGACAATCATCTGAGTACCACTTGCTAATTGGCTCTTTCCCTGGGCGACCAGCCTCTAAAGCACACAAGCCCACAGACCTCAACCTGCAACTCTTCTCTGTTTGAAGTACCTGTTTCTCACTTAGGAGCTGCACACGCACACACACTCCCTTGCATTTCTCAGCCACACGGAAGACAGCTGCGCTGGAACATCTAGTGCCCAAATTAAGTACTGACTTCTGTGAACCCTGTCAGGCACTTCACAGAAGCCCACATAATTCGGTAACCACGTGTTTCCTTTACATCCTAGTAAGGTTTCTGGCTCACCTGTGACTTGTCTCACCTGTGCCAGCTTCCAAGCTTTTAAATGTATTATATACAGCTCTTTCCCGCTGCCAGCCAAATACTGCGCCATCGGGGTAAGCGGCACCACCTGAGTGCATCCCCTCTCTCCACCCCGGGGCGTGAGCTCTTCACACTCCGATTTCCCCAGACTTATCACATTGTACCTGAGAATCTCCAAGCAGTTCGTTTTGGGTTTTTTTGTTTTGTTTTTAGAGCACTTTATAGAGAACCGAAAATGTAGACTTTAGTTTTTTGTGCTTCTGCTACTTCTTCAGGGAAGAAGGAAATAACACCACGGAAAAGGACGTTTCATTAGATCTTTATCAGCCCTGGAAAGCTATTTGCTGGGACTCTGCCTTTGAACTCCCTTTCGGTCCTAGTGATATTTGGATGCACTTGTTCCACTTGGCCCCAACCACAAAGCCCTCTGAGGGGGCCACTTTGTTTTTAAGATTTTATTTATTTGGGGGGGAGCAGCAGAGGGAGAAGGAGAACCAGGCTCCCCGCTGAGCAGGGAGCCCAATGCGGGGCTCAATCCCAGCACCCCGGGATCATGACCTGAGCCGAAGGCAGGTGCTTAACTGACGGAGC
The DNA here is from genome assembly GCF_009829155.1 of Mustela erminea. NCBI lineage: Eukaryota > Metazoa > Chordata > Mammalia > Carnivora > Mustelidae > Mustela > Mustela erminea. The sequence goes on from NC_045620.1 coordinate 110,121,694, forward strand.
CACCCAAGCGCCCCATGGGTTCACTTTTTGAAGATTATTTTAACTAGACTGAATGATTAAAAAGTAGTATTCAGGAGGCTTTTCCTGCTTTGGCTTAGGGAGAGAATTGAAGAAGGGGTGCAAAGAAAGTTCTTGAACAGGAAAGAAAGAGATGAGCAGAGAGATTATACCCCTTCTCAGTCAGCCGTATCACTGCTCCTCATTGCTCTTGCAGGTCTCCCAACTCTAAGACCTAAGAAAATTAATGTTATTTTGAAAAAATTCTCGACTGAAGATTTGTTACTGTTCTTTAGCTTACTTGTCATAGAATTATAGTTTTTCAAAAAGCTGGTATTTTCTTAATCATTTGTCACCACCAATGACTTCCATTCCTGATTTTGGAACAACTTGAATAGCACAGAATTCTCAAAACAAAAAAAAAAACAAAACAATACAACAACAACAGTGAAAAGACCAAAAATCTCTTTTTGTTAATTAAAACATACCACCAAACTACCAGAAGAGGAATAATCCTACAATTGCACAAACCTTAAAATCTTGAAAAAACTGGGGAGTCAGTATAAGGTATTAGCTGAATCACAGATTCTGATTTATAATGCATATGTATGCATTACATATAGATTTGTGATGCATACAATTAAGACAAAGAAAAAAATGCCATACAATAATAAGGTAATGTTTTGGGGGGGTGTATGTAAGTGTGTATGAGTGTGGGTGTTTGTTTTCTATTAAAATCATGAACTCAACAACTTCATTCTTGTTCTGGTAGAAGACAATGTAGGAGTGGTAGGTTAAGGAATAGTAGATTTAGCATTTGATCTGGGCATTAGGACACCAGGTTCTTGACTGGCTTACAATTCTCCGTGTAGCCTTGTCACAATGTGTAACTGTTCTGTGCCTTCATTTTCTCATTTGAAAAGTAGAAGAGATAAGTTAGGTGTTTTCTAGGGCTCCCATTCAGCTGTGGACTTCTGTGATTCTCCAAAGCACAAGGCATTTCTGTGCTGGACGTTACTCCCATTAGAAGAGGCTTTCCAGAGATTGTTTCTCATTAACAACAGCAAGATAGAGTTTGGGTTTTATGATCTAACCAGGGGCTAGATGGATCTCTCTCTCCCGCCCTACCTCCCTGTCTCATCCCTCCCTTGATTGTTTGCTTTTACACTCACACAAACACACACACAACCACTCCTTCCTAGTCCTACCACGTCAGTAGTAGTTTGCAAACAACTGTCTAGTGGAGGTTCAATTTTATAAATTTATAAATTTTATAAACTAAAGTGGATTTTAAAGCTAATTATCACTAAATTTTAATTAATGTAAATAAAACAGGTGTGCTTTTAAAATGCAGAGTAATATGTAATCATTCTTTGACGTTTTAATCTAGCTCTAATTAGCTGGGAAATGACACATATGCTGTGAAACACTAATTTAAGATATCCATTAAGGCAAAGAACATTGAGGACATTTCTAACTTCAACAAAACTTTTATTTAATGCTTTCAGTAAATGGTAACTTAAGGGAATTCTGCAAATATATCTGAATTATACTCGTTTTATATTTGAGTAACAGAGACTCAGTTTCAGTCTACTTTGTATTTAACTTGTAATCTACTCAAGCTGAGAATTGGTTATCCTAGTTAATAGGAGTAGAAACAACTTGTATTTATTAAAGTTAAAATTTTCTTTTCTGTTGTGAACACTTGTCACTGACCATGTCTCTCAATACTGTCACATTGAAGATGTTGTGTCTACTTAGGATTTTAGAATATATTAGTATAGAAGCAGGTCTATTACAAATCACATGAAACTGTAGCTTTAATATTAATTAGCACACAATAATTAGCATAACAGCAACTTATACTATAAAAACAATTCACTACAAAGCAGTTTTAGTTGTTATTATGTTAAATGTACACAATATTTTGAAAGTTTAGCTCCAGATATTTATAAAACCTAAATATGGGCTTAAATACTATGGTGATCTTATATTTGTATATATAACTTAACTGAATATGTTCTTTAGCTTATTTTAATAAAAGTTAGAAATATTTCTGTCTCCTTATTTCTATTCAACTCACTTCTTAGTCCATTGCCATATACTTTGTATTTAAATGAGAAAAACTGTCGTATTCACATATAAATTTCAGAACTTGTGGGACGCCTGGGTGGTTCAGTCGGTTAAGCGTCTGCCTTCGGCTTGGGTCATGGTCCTGGGGTCCTGGGATCAAGGCCCTCATTGGGCTCCCTGTTCGGCGGGGACCCGCTTGCTTCTCCCTCTGCCTACTTCTCCCTCTGCTTGTGCTCTCTCTCTCTCTCTTTCTCTATCTCTCTCTCTGACAAATAAATAAATAATCTTTAAAAATAAATTAAAAAAATTTTTTTCAGAACTTATTTCATTTCCTCCCAGTTGGACTATATGAACAGTTGATACAGCACCTCTTCCTTTTGGGTCTTAGGTTGGCAATTTTCACAAATGGAAAAACTAAGAAAATCTTTTCCAGTCCAACCCAGTAAATGTTTATCCCTGAGAACATTTACTTTGAAGTTGTTAAGTTTCTTTTTCTTCCAACTCATCAAAATATTTCTCTGGCCCTTCCCAATACATAAACTACAAAACACAAAATTTTCTTGCAGCTTCAATTCCAGGTCATCACAGTAGTTTCTGTTGTAGGTTTCAAAGGCTGAAGCAGCTCAAGACCAAACTTAGACCAGAGATCAAAAGAGAGAAAAACAATTAAAATAAAGTAAAATAAGAAATGAGGTCATTGTTTAAAGATGCTTCGATTCTTTTATTTTCTCTTGAATTAACCTTTCTGCTGTCGGTATTTTTAGTAGTGCTATGTTGGAAGAGTGCAGAAGATTCTTTCCAGTGCTGACTGCAACAGTTTCTCCCATCCCGTGGGCCTTGTGCAATGACCCTTTGCCATTCCTTTGATCAAGAGGTGAAGTCTCCCTCCCTTCTCCCTACCTTGTGACAGTGACTTCCTGAGACAATTCGTATGCAGCCCATGTCCCACTGTGCCATTTTGGAGCTTAGGTCTTTAAAAGGCATGGCAACTTCTGCTTTCTCTCTCTGGGTAAGCCAGCCACCATGCTGTAAAGAAGCTTAGGCTAGACCTCCAGATGACAAGATATGGTGTGAAGAGAAAGAGGCCACCGGAGGAGCACCAAGGGGCCAGTAAAGCCTTCTTGGACCTTCTAACTCAGTGCAGCCACCAGCCGAACATAGCCAAGTAAGTGCCAAGGAGAACAGCATAACGGCCCAGCTGTGCCCAGCTCACCCACAAAATTATGAGAATAAATTGTTTTAAGCCCCTACATTTTGGGGTGATTTGTTTTGTAGCAGTGGATGACTGAAAAGAGTATGCTGTTCAATTGTATATCACTGAAGTTGAGAAGCATGTTCTCAAATAATATGCACACTTAACGTAAGGCAGGGATCTGATGTTATTTAGCCTAGAACTATAAATACAGTTTCTATTTATTTATATTTATATTTATATACTTATTTGTATTTATAGGGAATCTGAAAGCCATTCTTCCCTCTCTCTTTGGCCTCTCTCTTTGGATATTATTTATTTTAGTCAAAGCTACTATGCTTCCAACGAAGACATCATCTTCTCATAAAACATGTGTATCCTATGGAGGAAATCTAAAACAGCATAATGAAGAAATGACCCAAACATTGGATTTTACAAAATACATGAACACATTCTTGGTAGAAATTTACCTGATCTCTTTCAAGGAGAGGAAACTTTAAGAAGAGGAAACTTCCCCTCTTCTTGCAAGAAAAATATTCCTGTCTGTGTTAGACAACTGGGTAGGCGCCAAACTATTCATTTTCTATCTTTTGCCCCCAAAAAGAATCCATCAGTTTTGGGTCCTGGTGGGTGTTTTTAACCAGTGATCCTCATGTACCCTCTGGTTCAGTGGACGTGGGCTAGCCATCATCATCTCTGCTCTTAGAGAAAAGGCTTATCTAATTGCAGGAAAAGAGCTTCTCCTCATTCAAAAAGGTCTCTAGCACCTTTGAGGATTCAGGATGACTGCTTTCACTGTCTTTCCACATTTTCCCTCTCTCTGAACCAGAAAGACATCCAACCACAGGTCATATTTTGGCTTTGCCACTTCCAGGTCATGACCTTTGATCATCAGTGCCTCCAACTCTACAGTGAGAGTAACACTGACCTGAAATGAGAATCTTAACACCTGAGGTTGTTAAAACTATTACATGAAACGATGATGTTAATGTGCTTTGTGACAGCAAGATATATAATGATTGATTATTACTTTTATTACCCTCTAGAACTTTGGGAAGGTATTAACTTCTACAGTTATATGTGGTCCTTTGAAAGAAATCCATAGGATATTTTTTAGTTTGACTATTTCACGTATTATTTTTTAATTGAAGTATGGTTGATATACAATACTATATTAGTCTCGGGTGTACAATAACAGTGATTTGACATTTATATACAGTTCGAAATGTTCACCACAGTAAGTGTATTACCAGCTGTCACCATAAAAGTCATTATAATATTATTACTATATTCCCTATGCTGTACTTTTCATCCCCCTGATTTATTTTGTAGCTAGAAATTTATACTGCTTAATCCCCTTCACCTATTTTGTCCATCTTCCACCATGCTCCCCTCTGGCAACAATCTAGACTTTTTTTAAATACAGTGGTTGCCATGTTACCTCCCAAAAAAGTATGAGACCTTGTCCTCCTTAACCGTTCATATCTTCTTATAGTGGCTTTTGCATTTCCAACATGAAAAGGCCCTTATCTTCCAGCAGACAAAATGTCAGGTTCTTCTTTTTAATATCAGTTGAATTTATTGACATTATTTAAAATGTTTGCTTATTGTCTAGCAAACGCTATCAAGTTATCAAATGCTGGGTAGACACAGAAAACAAGCCCTCAAAGGAATATACAGCCACCAAGAAGAAACAGCCTGATGAGGTTAACCACAACTTAAGACCTCACCAGAAAACTTAGAGAAAACACCAACATCAGCATCATGAGATAATCTGACCATAACTCCAAGAGATTTCCTGAGGGGCTGGAATCATCAAAGATAGAAAAATTGGCTGGGGAGGTACAACTATATGTTGATGAAAAAGTTTTAGGTATGGGAATACACAAAACAAATTGAATATCGTGTTTGTCCAGCATGCTTAGCTATTAGAAACTCAACTAGAGAAGAAAGCAAGACACTAATGCTAGAGACAAATCTTAATGTGTGTGTTTTGGCAACTGAAATCCTACGAACAATTTATATTTATGAAGCAGTGAGGAAACACTGTGAGTGAGGAGAAAAGTCAGTCTTAATTTTTGAGAAACGCTTGCAGTGAGAAGAAAAAAAAAAGGAGAAAAACTGTCAGAAGTGCTTCTGGGGAAAAATGTATTTGTCACTTGTCCTGCCACCATCCCGGTCTCAAGAGCACCTTTCCACGGTTCCTCCCTTCCTCTTTCATAATTATCCTCCTTTCTAGCCACACATTTACTTTTTCTTGGATTTGAATCCCTATCCTATGTCATTTGTTTCTTTCTTCATCAAGCACCCATCACCTCACTTTCTGCTCCACCAGAAAAGAGCAGAAATTGCTCCATTTTCCAATTTCCTTCCTCCTGGATTTGGCTAATCTTCTATTACTTGTAATTTTCAGGTCAGAGACATCATACTGTATTTAATCTTACAAGCATAAGAACCCCCTGTAAAACATTAGCACTACCTTATATAAACTAAATTTGAAATAATCTTAGATTGAATTCAAATAAATCTCTAAAATATATTTGTTTTAGAGGGACAACTGGCTGGCTTGGTCAGTAGAGCATCTTGATCTAAGGGTCATGACTTCAAGTCCCACACTGGGTGTAGAGCTTACTTTAAAATAAATAAATAAATACACAGACACACACACACTTTGAGAGACTGACTTCTGACTTCTCTTTAGATGCCATACTCTTCATTCTTCCTTTAATGTGATCACATTTAGAAGAAAAATCCCTCACCAAAATCTATTCCATCAAATGTTCCCTCTAAATCACAGGTTCTCAGCCAGGAGTTGGCTTCAAGGGATCCACTGGAGGTCCCCTCTTCCATTTCCAAATCCAGATTCTATAATGTAACTCAGGGCTACTGTTGCGCCAAACTCTAGAGAGCTCTTCTGGGTTAACATCTAGACAGCTCCTAGCACTTCCCCTGGGACAAAGCACCTCTTCCCTCTTGCCCTGGTACTCCCCAGTTTGCCTTTCCCAGCATCTAGAGCCTTTCCAGTTTGCCTTTCCCAGCATCTAGAGCCTTTACATGAGAGCAAGACCATGACTAATTCTGCCCAGAGGCTGACCAGCCTAGAAGAGATAAAAATCTCTTCCTCATTCTACTTAAATATTTAACATTTAGGAATCCATCTGGGTTCCAGAGTAATCCCACTGAGAAGATTAAGGAGATAAGGTTCCAGCTCAGACTTTTATGTGAATTTGTTTAAAGGAATAGCTTTCCCAAGAGCTGCTGGTTATCAGTAAGCTAGAAAATGGGTGTGTGGGCTGCAGTGGGTGGCACTACTGAGTGGCTGGAGGGCAACATCAGAGCCCCCACTCTCCTTAGGGGTTGGGAGGGGAGGTCACCACAGGGGGTAAGAAATGGAGGTGAAAAGAGGCCAACCGCAAACTGTGGGCTTCAAAAATGTACTAGTGCCTCTCCCAGCCATCATGTCTTACAGAGCCACGCAGGCCAGGAGCAGTAGCATGGGCAGGGCTGCAGAGCCAGCGCTGCGGCAAACTGCGCAGTGCTGAGCTTCCTCTCTCGTCTCTCTCTGGCCCCTCAGTCTGTAATAAGGAGTAGCCAACTCGGTGCTTTTAAGGTTCCTTCTGGTTATGATCACTGGTGAAATTATACAGACGAACAACTGTCATCCTCTTGTCCTGTACCTGTGTCCTCCCTCCGTCCTTGTCTCAGGTCTGTCACAGACGGAATAGAGAAGTGAGGACAGAGCCAGAGCCCAGCTAGGGATCCTGCTCCGCTGCTCTGCTGCACAAGGAAGGGACTAGTCCTGTGTCCTTCCACCACCTTCCCCCATCTGCTCTAAGGTCTCCTTTCTCCAACCTGTCTGCTACTGAGAGCCAGCTCCGTGGTGACGAGCGCAAAATCCTGATGGTGCAGTTGCTTTGCAAGAGCCCAGCTGTCAATTTTTCAGCAAACCAAAAATATATAAGAGGTATTTGAGTGCTTACGTGATTCGACAGTGGGCTTGGTATTGGTTTTGTTATTGCTGTTGTGTTCCTTTGTTTTGCCTTTGTAAGCACTTCAAACTCCTTGTCGCCACAGATTAGGGCACACCATGAATAGATAAGCTGGATGCCGCTCTGAAGAGGAGGCATATCGTTTTTGCCCAATAAGTGCATAACATGCCCTTTGATCAATAACATCGACAAGGAGGAATACATATGGCTGAAAGGCAGCCGTTAAGTACAAGTGAAACTGAAACTCCAATTTTCAAATTGCACAATTCCTAAGGATTAAAGTAAGTCTTTGGCCAAGATCCCCAAGAACACTCCATCTAGTTACATTGCTAGGAGATTTTCCAGGCTCTCAGTATATAAAATCCTAGAACATTTTTTACAGTATTTTTATTTTATCTCAACTTGTTAACCATCAGACCCTATCTTGCACAAATTTACAAAGTGTTTTTGTTTGTTTTTAGAGATTTTATTTATTTCTTTAACAGAGAAGGAGCTCACAAGTAGGCAGAGAGGTAGGCAGAGAGAGGGGGAAGCAGGCTCCCTACTGAGCAGAGAGCCTGATGTGGGGCTCTATCCTAGGATCCTGAGATCATGACCTGAGCCGAAGGCAGAGGGTTAACCCACTGAGCCACCCAGGCACCCCTGTTTGTTTTTTAATTGTCAGAATTTGGAGGGGGCTTTTTTTAAAGATTTTTTTTTACTACATTCTACTGGAATTCACGACCCCAAGATCAAGAGTCACATGCTCTACTGACTGAGCCAGCCAGGCACCCCTTAATTTTCAGAATTTCTAAACCCACAAGGGAGCAATAATGACCAAAGCAGCTGGATATTTTAGGAAATTTGATAGGATCAAAGCAAGAGAGAAGCACTAAGTAATAACAGAAATCTCAAACCTTATGTGTAGAAAGGAAAGAAATATTTTAAATCAATATTCTAAATATAAAGAAGCTATCATACTTGAAATACAAATCATTGATGCATTACAGAGGCAAATAACGGCTTTATCTTAAAAAAATATATCATTTATTTATTTGAGGGAGAGAGAGGGTGCAAACACGAGCAGGAGGGTGGGTGGGGGAGAAGCAGAGGGACAGAGACAAGCAGGCTCCCCACTGAGCAGGGGGGCTGATGCCATGTTCGATCCTAGCACCCTGGGATCAGTGCCTGAGCCAAAGGCAGAAAACCAACGGAGCCACCCAGGGCCCCATGCCTTTTTCAATTAATCCTTAATTTCACTGATTTATACATGTGTCATGTATTACATCATGCATTATCACTTCTTTTCTGATGACCTTTATGGTCTTGGTAGATTAACTGGTCCAAGGGAACTAAACTACAGTGAGCCCTCCCCAGATGTCACACCAGATGCTTCACGCCTGCTTTCTCACACACTCTCCCAAACACAGGAGCAAACAGGGACTGTTAGCCACATTTTATAAGTAGGAAATTTCAGGTTCGGAGAGTAGCCAGGAACTGGCCGAGCTGGCTTTAAAATTTTCAGAAAACTTCCACCAAACTTTTCAGTTATTCTTGTATTTAAAGGTGGTAAACAGCGGTGCCTGGGTGGGTCGGTCGTTTCAGCTCGGGTCACGATTCCAGGGTCCTGGGATCTCGCGGCTCATCGGGCTCCCTGCTCAGCGGGAAGCCTGCTTCTCCCTCTCCCACTCCCCCTGCTTGTGTTCCCTCTCTTGCTGTGTCTCTGTCCAAAAAATAAATAAAATCTTAATAAATAAATAAATAAAGGTGGTAAGCATTCGTTGTCTGAAGCCAGGTCCCTTACGCTGGGTCATTTTCAATTTTCACTGAATTCTTAAATCGTGACAATTGTAATTTCTCTAAGGCCAATCCTAACTAAAGTAACCATGTAGAAACATGTCCTTAGCTAACTGGCCAGCCCCAAACTGTAACAAGCTGTTGTCTCTTTTGGGTCCATCTCATCCCATTTGGTAATGAAGGCATCTGTGTATTCCTCCCCTGCATATGCAAGGCATGGCTCTAACCAGTGATGAGACAGAAGTTATCATGAAATATGAAGTCACAGGAATGCAAATCAGAGTCCTTGATGAGAGGCACACCAAACATCTGATTTTACAGATAAGAAAACCAAGGCCTTGAAAAAGTTCAAGGCCCCAAAGAAATGTTAAACACAGATTAACTGGGTAGTCAAAATTGTTATTAGGGGGCGCCTGGGTGGCTCAGTGGGTTAAAGCCTCTGCCTTTGGATCAGGTCATGATCTCAGGGTCCTGGGATAGAACCTGCATCAAGCTCTCTGCTGGGTGGGGAGCCTGCTTCCCCCCACCCCCAGCACCTCCACCCACCCCACCCCCCGCCTGCCTCTCTGCCTACTTGTGATCTCTGTCAAATAAAAAAAAATTTTTTTAATAAAACTGTTATTAGTTTATTTACCTACAGGTGTCTCCTTGTTGCCTTATTTGATAATGGATTTGAAGCAGCTTCTATATATAACAATTATAACATAAAATGGGGAAACAATTTCCAAAAGCAAGAAGGATGAAGATATTCTAAAATACAATCGTGGTGATGGTTGCACAGTAATAGCATACTAAAACCATCAAATGTTATACTCTAAAAGGGTAAATTTTATGATATATGAATTATCCCCAATAAAACTTACTTTTTAAGAAGAGTAGGGCTATATATACTTTTTAAAAAGTATTTATTTACTTGAGAGAGAGAGAAAGAGTTCATCTGGGGAGGGGGGCTCTGAACCAGGACCCCAAGATCATGACCTAAGACAAAATCAAGAGTCAGACGATTAACAGACCAAGACCCCCAGGCGCTCCTATATTTACTTTTTAAAATAGCAGAGAGGGTAAGACCATGGAGTAATGACTTTTTAAATTTTTTATATTTATCTTTTACAGTCTCTCATGAATTCCATGTCAGAGTACTGCTGGTGAATTGGCCTGCATCACATTAGCTTAATGAATCTAGAACATCAATCTATTGTCTCCATTTCTCTGTTGTAGAAAGCCACTTTTCAAAGTTTCTACTGGAGTTTTCAAATAAGACTCTGGAATATATTTCAAAAGAGAGTACATTTTTCCTGTGAGAAATTCTCTAAGTAAACCAGAGGCTATAAACTAAGTGGGCTTGCTGAATTCTATTAAGAAACAGAAAGTTAAATCTATCATTCTTTATATACAGGCATACATTTATCTATAAGCATAGGTTTCAAGCAAAATCCTTTAAGATCAGTACACACAAATTGACCTAGGAATTTCTCTTCAAATTTATCATAGGATATAAAGAGCTCAGGAAAGGGCTTGAAAGCAAAGGTATCATCTTAGGATGATCATTATGTATATAATGAAAAGGCGGAAACAAATCTGAATGTCCAACAGGAAATTTTAGGGTATAGTGGAATATTGTACAGCCCTTTAAAAATGTTTTTATTTTAAAATCTGTATTATTTTTCTGATTACAGAGATAATAACAATATACACATTATTTTAAAATATTAAACCTCCAACTATTTCCCCATAATTCCTCCTCCTCCTAAAATAATCAAAACTATGTGCTTGGTGACTATCTTGTATCATCACCCCGTAATACGACTTTGCAACTGCTTTGCGCGCTTTGTAATGAATCTTTGTACATCAGTTCCTATACCTTTGCCCCACTAGTTTGTTATTTTTTTTAACATTGTTTTTAAAAGTATTCAAGACTTAGGGCGATGTTTATGATACGGTGTTACTTTAAAAATATATATATAAAACATTCCATATGGTATGATCCTAACCTGGGCAGGGGGTGGGGGGGGGATGGTGGCAAAGATTATACACACATTTACATAAAAGAATTAAAGAAATACAATACATTATTATTAATAGGCCTAAGTGGTAAGATTGTTACTTTACTTCCTTCTCCATAAAATTTTATAGTTTCTAAATTGTCTATGATGAGCATGTTAAAAATAGCATTGGCTTTTTCTATTTCCAAAAATAATTTAGGTTCCTTGTAAGCAATCTGGAAAATGCAGATAAACCCAAATAAGAAAATAGGAAGTTGCTCATGATCCAACAACACAGAGATAATAACTGTCACCACTAAAATACATTTTTTAAACAACTTTGTGTGTGTTTTACAAAAATTAAATTGTACTGGTCATAATTTTTGCCCTTTGTCACTTAAATATTTTGTCAATATATTAATAATTTTATTAAATAATTTTCTACAAAATGATCTTTTGGCTACCCGAGATTGTAATGCATACATAGGATTTAGTTACTGCCAGTTTTTGCTTTCATAATTGATATACTGAACATTTATAAGGATAAATCTTTGTGTATATATTCTGTCCAGTATCTTCATCTGATAAATAGCTAGAAATGGAATTACTGAATAGGACAGTCTGCAAAATTTTAGTGCTTCAGCTAGTTATTGCCAATACATTTTTCAGAAAAGATTTAGCAAGTCTTCTCCCCAGCAGTGATATGAGAAAGTGGTCATTTTCCATACTTCTGGCAGAGGCAGGTGTTATTTATCTGGAAATTTTTATTATTTTTTTCTCTTACTAGGAAAGTAAACAAATGTTTATTATAGAAAATTTAAAAGAGGCACCTGGGTCGCTCAGTGGGTTAAAGCCTTTGCCTTCAGCTCAGGTCGTGATCCCAGGGTCCTGGGATTGAGCATCCGGCATCGGGCTCTCTGCTCAGCAGGGAGCCTGCTTTCCTTCCTCTCTCTGCCTGCCTCTGCCTATTTGTGATCTCTGTCTGTCAAATAAATAAATAAAATCTTTAAAAAAAAAAAGGAAGAAAATTTAACATATACAAACAAGCAGAGAGAAGAAAATGAAAGTCATCAACCACTGATTCTTTGTGTAGGTGTGTATCCATATGCATGTTATATATATACTTAATAAAATCAAATCATGTAATAAATAACACTAATATTTATTAAGCATAACTATTCATTAGACCTTATGCTATGCATTTAAGTTACCTCATTAAATGCCTCTATAAATAGTAATTTTTAAAGATTTTATGTTTAAGTAATCTCTACACCCACGTGGGGCTCGAACTTAACAACCCCAGGATCAAGGATCACATGCTCTACTGACTGAGCCAGCCACGTACCCCTACACAGTATTTTTAATAAATAATATGTACATTTTTTAAAAAGTAAAACTGAGAGATTAAGAAACTTGCCCTTGGTAACATAGCTAATATGTGGCAGAGCTGAGATTATACTGTCTTTTTTAGAGTCCCTGTTCTTTTATTCATTAGGAATCCCTAGAGGGGTCTGTATTCCCTGTCACAGGAGGCAGTCAACTTTGCTAAAAGCTAAGTACTGACCCAACCCCTTTACTTAAACAAGGCTATTACTTTTAACTAAAAGGATGTGTGTGTATGTATGTATGTATGTACATGTGTGTTTGTGTCTATATATATATATATATATATATATATATATATATTTACACATCAATAAATGAGGGAGGAAGGGAGATAGAGGCACAAAGCTTCCTTTGACTGTTTTCAAATAACCTATGTAAATACTATTCCCTCCAAGAGGTGAAGTCCAGTTTCACTCCCCTTGAGTGCGGGTTATACTCAGTGACTCTTCCAAGGAATAGAATATGGAAAGGGACAAAATAGTAACTTGACAGTGGAGAAGCCCACAGCCCCCACCTGCCCATGTGATCCAAATTAGCATCAGCAGTGATCAGCCATGCTGATGTGCTGTACTCAGACTGGGATGAAGAGAAGGGTACTTCACCTCTCCTATCCTTTCCACAACCCATAATCCCAGTGTAATCCTGAGAAAAAACACGAGATGATGCAAAGCTGAGTCAATGAAATGCCTGACCATACTCTATGAAAGTGTCAAGGTTGTGAAAGACAAAGACTCGGAAACTGTCACAGAGCAGAGGAGACAGGACTCTGTGCAACGTGGGAGCTGGACTGGATACTAAAACAGCAGAAGGATATTGGTAGAGAAGCTAGTGTCACCCAGATAAAATCTGGAATTCAGTGAATGGTAATGAACCAAAATTGGTTTCTGGGCTTTCACAGACATGCCATGGTAATGCAAGACGTTAACATTAAGGGAACCTGGGTCAGGATATATAGAAACTGTAAGTCGTATCTGCAACTTTTCTGTGAATCTAGAATTATTCCAAAATAAAAAGTTGTCTTGTTTTTGTTTAAAGCACACTTGCTTTAATATGAGCAGCCCTTGTGGAGGCAGAGATAAGGTTCTAGCCGTGACGGACTTTTCACACTGTCAGGGTCTGAACCTGTCCCCTTCCTTGTTGTCCTTGCTTCCCAGGGAGGGTCCTGTGACCAGCGGCAGGTGGAAAGGAAAACTAAGATCAGGCAGGGCAGGCAGATCGCAAAGGCCTGATCCCAGGACTCCAACCTGTTTCTCTGTTGGTGTTGATTTTATAGTTCCTACAAGACTGAAAGGCCTCTAGTCACTCATGGTTTAGTCCCTTCCTCTGATCTATTTCTAACTCGCTTATTAGCGGGGAAAGGAGATGTGAGCGAAGTCCACTCCTGGCTTGACTTAAGCAGCAGGGAAGTCTGGAGTTGGATGCTTCTACCTGGGTGCTGCCCAGCATCATAAATGGCCCTGGAAAAGAAAAGTGTGTTAAGATCTCCAGGTCTTTCCAAACTGGGCCCCACAGAATGGCTCCGAGAAGAAGGGTGGAGAGAAGGGTCATTCTGCCATCAGTGGGGTAGAGACCAGAGACCGTACCATCGACAATTACATGTACATCGTGGAGCAGACTCAAGAAGCAAACCCTTCAGGCACTCAGAGAAATCTGGAAATTTGCCTTAAAGGAGATGGGAATGCCAGGTATGTGCGTCGATGTGTAACGATGCAGGATCAGCAGAGTATCTGGGTCAAAGGAATAAGAACGTGCCACACAGTATCCACGTGTGGTTGTCTAGGAAACATAATGAGGATGAACAGTCACCAAACAAACTCCACACATTGGTTACTCATGTACCTGTCACCACTGTCAAAAATCTATAGACAAGGTGGATGAGAACTAACCACCGACTGTCGAAGTCATAAAACCGCAAGGGAAAAAAAAGGAGCGAGAGAGGGATCACCAAGTACCTAGTTCCTTATCTTTAGCTGGACTATCTCTGCAGTGTTTCTTTAGATTATGAGCTGGGGCTGTTTCCCTGGTTACAGAGGCCAACTCACTGGGACAAAGAGCACAATGGTTGAGTCAGTTCAGGAATTTGTAACGGCAAATGTCAGGCTTTGATGTGAATATGTGTATTTGTGTCCTAAGCATTTGGAAGAGACTACCTGTTGACTTGCAGACTACTAGAGCTCTTTGTAATCTGCTGGTCATTTGTTTTTTCACTTAGTAAATCATGCATATCTATGCATGTTATTAAATACTCTTCTATAAATCCCTTACTGATGTGCTCTTCTCAAAACGGCTAAGATAAATTAAGGGACACATATCAAAGGAATACTCTGTAGTTGTTTAAAAGAATGAGGTCACGATCCACATGCTTATATTGAATAATCTCTAAGAAGAATTAAGTGTAAAAAGCCAAGAGCAGAGCAGTGTAGTAGCAGTATGCTACCATTATAAAATATATATATATGCATATAAAATTTATTATATAATCTAGTTATACATGTTTACATATACAAGGAAGAATGTCTCTGGAAAGACTGAAAGGGAAATTGGAACAGTCACCTTCAAGGAGGAAACTCAGTGGCTGGAGCATTAAGAGTTAAAAAAAGGGGCACCTGCACCTGGGTGGCTCAGTGGGTTGAGCCGCTGCCTTCGGCTCGGGTCATGATCTCAGGGTCCTGGGATCGAGTCCCGCATCGGGCTCTCTGTTCAGCAGGGAGCCTGCTTCCCTCTCTCTCTCTCTACCTGCCTCTCTGTCTACTTGTGATATCTGTCTGTCAAATAAACAAATAAAATCTTAAAAAAAAAAGTTAAAAAAAGGTTTATTTCTGTATCTTTTAAAAACTTTGTAAGACAAAAAGTATTTGCTTCAAAGGGATAGGTTTTAAAAATTACAACATCATAGGTAATGCCTGCCTAGTATGTATATTAGGCTGTTTCCAATTATTGCTATTACATGTGATGCTTTATGCCACATCTTAGTAGCTAAATTTTTGCCTATATTGATGCTTGTTTTCTTCAAATAGATTTCTGCAAACAAAATTGCTGATTCAAAAGGTGAGAACATTTTTAGAATTTTTGTGTTTTGCTAAATTCTCCAGGAACAAATTAATCTACGTATTTCCTCTATGCCATCATTTATTTCCCCTTACCCTCAGTTACAGGAAAGAGGTTTTCGTTTATTTCCTTTTCACTTTGGTAGAATAAAATATAATGCCAGGGCACCCAGGTGGCTCAGTCAGTTGGGCATTGGACTCTTGGTTTCAGCTCAGGTCATGATCTCGAGGTCATGAGATCAAGCCCTGTGTTGGACTCTGTGCTCAGCAGAAAATCTGAGATTTTCTCTTTCCCTCTATTTCTGCCTTCTCTACCTCTCTCTCTCTCTCTAAAATACACAAATAAATAAAGAAAAGAAAAACCTATAATGCTATATACATATATACACACATATGAATATATACACACACATATGTATACATATATATATAATTTCACAAGAAGCACACAGATGGTATGCTTTCCAAGTTCTTATATATATCAGTATGTCTTCATAATTTTTTTTAAAGATTTTATTTATTTATTTGACAGAGATCACAAGTAGGCAGAGAGTCAGGCAGAGAGAGGAAGGGAAGCAGGCTCCCTGCTGAGCAGAGAGCCTGATGTGGGGCTCTATCCCAGGACCCTGGGATCATAACCTGAGCCATAGGCAGAGGCTTTAACCCACTGAGCCACCCAGGCACCCCTGTCTTCATAATTTTATCAGTTATAGATTTTAAAGTCAGAATGGTTTGAAGGCAGGCTCCCACTATAGGTAATGATCCTAAGATTTCTGATTGGCATTGATGATCTTAAGCCTGATGTTGTCTGACTTGGACCCTTTGTAAATTACCAGATTTCTTTTCTCCCCTCTGGAAGCTTCTGGAGTTAGGGCTTCATATTTGTTTGCTTTTGCTAGATTATGCTGCATAACAACCTCAAAATCCTAGCGGCTTACAACAAATATTTGTTTCCTGCTCATGTTACGGGCCCGTGGTTGTGGTTTGTCCACAGCAGCTCAGTGGCAGGCTGTGGTTTGAGAGCAGGTTCGTCTGTCTTCTCACTTAGGGAGCCAGGCTAAAGGAGCAGGTGCTCTATGGGGTATGCACAGAAACAAAAGGCTGGTGGAAACTTGCAATGCCTTTAGAATCTTCTATTCAAGGGCAGTGCAGGTCACATTTGCTCGCAGTCTGATGCCCAAGGAAAATCACTGGACCAAGGCCAGGTCCGCCTGTGGGGAAGGGATGGAATAAGTCTTCTCCTCCACGTTCTGAATTTTTCCCTAGGAAGTGTCCAACCATGAATTCAGCCCCTGAATTTTTATAAAAAATTCTACTCCTACTAAGTAATTTGTGGGGAGCGGTCTTTACTAAGGATTGGAAGAAAATGAGAAGACAGAGGTGGGGTGTTTATAGCAGCTCCAGAAAACCCCAAATTTGAATTCTGACATTCATGGGTATAAAAGTCCTTTCACTCCCCTTCCACAGAGGTCTCTTCCCTCCCGCTTCGCCCCGCGTGGCGACCAGACATCCTGCTGCTTCTCTCCTCTCCATCCTCCTCTCTCTCCTCCCTGCCCCACACTCTCCTCGGTTCTTGGAATTTGGGGATTAATATTTTGGAACTTGAGCAGGAAGTGGGTGACCTGACAGAAGAAGATTAAACATGCCTGTTTCAGTTATCTTTTGCTGCATAACAAACCACCCCAAAACTCTGAGGCCGAAAACAACAGCCATTTTATTATCTCTCACACTCGCGTCGGTCAGCAAGGGCTCAGTGGGATGAGGATTTCTGTGGGCCCCATTTGGGGTGTCTCGCGCTGCCGCTGTCAGATAGCGACGCGCCTGAAACAACCAACATGGCTTCATTCATAGCTTGGGGGAGGCTGAGGTGGGGCGCTGGGCCTCTCTCTGTGTCCCCTGGTAATTTCAGGGCCTTTCTCTGTCCATGTGGTCTCTCCACAACAGGCTCCCGACAGGGTAGCAGGACTTCCCAGATGTTTGCTCGGGGCTCCAAAACAGGCAACAGCCGAAGCTGCCAGCCCTTCTTAAAGTCTCAGAATGGACGGGTGTCACCTCTGCCACTTCTATTAAAGTGAGTCCTGGGTCAGCCCAGATTGGGTGTGGCAGGGGACTGTCACCCAGGAGCAGGAATAAGAAGAGGCATCTTTACAGAACGATACCACAGTGCTTGAGGCAACCATTAAGAGCATGCATCCCTCCTCTAAGTGTGCTTCTAAAGTGGTCATAAAAGCTAACACTCGCTGGCTTTAAAGTTCTGATATTAGGGGCACCTGGGTGGCTCAGTGGGTTCAAGCCTCTGCCTTCAGCTCAGGTCATGATCTCAGGGTCCTGGGATCAAGCCCCGCATCGGGCTCTCTGCTCAGCGGGGAGCCTGCTTCATCCCCCACCCCTGTCTGCCTCTCTGCCTACTTGTGATCTCTGTCTGTCAAATAAATAAATAAAATCTTAAAAAAAAAGTACTGATATTAAACTAGGTATTTATTACTTTTGGTTTTGATTGCCGATTGCGGATTTTGATCACTTTTACTCCTTGTTTCCACCTTCCTGCCCCTCTGAAAAGATGCAGCATTATTTAGTTCCTCCGTTGGTTCCCTTTATGCCTTTAATATACTTACACTTGCAAAATCAATCAACCATACTCAGTTCCTAAGGTGGGGGACACCATCGCACCATCACCCGTCTTGCTCCTCCCTAACTTCCGTCCCCAGTAATTTATGTCTTCAGGGTTGATACCATTCATTCACAGTGTTCCTTAAGTACCCTTGTTCCCCGTGCTTCTCCACAGGGAGAGAAGGTTCACGTGTCTAAAAGCTCAAAAACCACAGGCAGTCACGAGAGGCCTTTGTGGACCACTGTGAGAACGTGGATCTGACTTTGAAAGAGATAAGAAGCCTTTCAACGCCTGCTGTCCTCAGCCCTGATGGCGATGCTTTCTTTAAATGACAGAAAGGAGGGGAAGGAGAGGAGGGGGGGAAAGGGAGGCGTGTGGCCGCCTTCACCCACCACCCCTGCAGCAGAGAGGGCAGCAGCTAAGGTGGGCGACCTCGCCGGGAACAGTCTGGCCACCAGAGTGCCATTCACCGCACTTCCAAGTAGAACAGCAGGATTACAATTCTTTTTTCCAGTGTTGCATGTAAAAAAATAAAAATTAAAAAAAAACCAAAACCCAAGTCTTTTACACTCACATGGTTGTGCCTTTTGTGGGTGGGAAGCCGACCCTCTTCCATCCATAAAAGCCCAAAGTGCTTTTGCTGCGGGTGCAGGTGTAGACACCCAAGGCAAGCGAGTGCGGCTGGTGTGGACACTGAAGATGTATCTGCTAGCTGCTCCCGCAGAGGGATTTCTCTCCTTTGTGCCCACTCTTCCTTAACGCCTCACGACAAATTCTAGCCTGGTACTGAGGTACAGGCAGAAGCTACAGAGCTTTCCTGTGGACGGGACGGAGCACCCAGGAAAACAGTCAAGACGTCACAGCTACAGGGAGGACAGTGGAGGCAAACACTAAACGTCTGTGAACAGGAGACCCCAAAATTCGGTGACTCGAACTACAGAGAACCTCTCTGTCACGGAACTGCCCGAGACAGAGCTCCGCCGCGGTGGACACGTCAGCTCCTCGCAGACACACTCAGGGACCCGCACAGTGGCTGCTCCGCCACCCCTGACAGGCCGGCTTCCAAGGTCGGGTTAATCGTCAACGCTGAAGCCAAAAGAAGAGAGAAGAGGGAAAGTTGAGGGCTAGGAACGTCTTCGACGTAAGAGAGACGGCCCTTTCCCACATCTCTCTTCCTCCCCGGTTAGCGCTTAGTCAGGGCGCCTGTGAGGAAGGAGGCCGGGCAGGCACGTCCTGGCTGCGGCCCTTTCCCGGTGCTGAGGGACAGCCAGCTCTCTCTGCTGCTGCGGTCACAGCAGCGACCAGGTGACGCCAGCGGGGTGGTAAGCAGAGGGCAGAGACAGTGAAGGGCAGTGGGGCTGCTTGAGGACCTGAGCGGCCGATGCCAGGAGCCACGTTCAGGGACTCGCCTGAGGCTTTGGACCCTGGGAAAAGAGCTGGGGAACACTTGGGTGGGAATTAATTTCAAGCAATAAAGTTGCTGGGGATTTATCATCCTAATTGGAATGACCAATGATTTTTTTTTCCCCCTTTGCTTTTGTGGAGAGGCAGTGGGGTAAAATAGAAGGTCAAATGGAAGGAACAAGGGGCTGGAATCAGGAGACTTGGGTTTAAATCTTAGTTCTGCCTGTTACTTAGTAACTTTGAAATTAGAACTGTCTGGATTTGGGGGCTGTGGGGCACCTGGCTGGCCTAGTCCGTAGAGCATGTGACTCTTGATCTCATGAGTTCAAACCCCACCTTGGGTGTAGAGATTACCTAAAACAAACAAACAGAAAAACAACAACAACAACTTTAAAAAATGTGTCTCATTTTTAGTTTCCTCATCTATAAACTGACAAGACCCTTCCTCCCTAGCTTACAAGATTGAGACTCAAATGAATCAAGATTTTAAAGACCTCTGTAAACTATAAAATATTATGCAGGTGAAAAAGCTGCTCATGATAATAAATTTAGCTGGTTTATCTTGCTGTTAAGATAACATAATGCAAAGAATCTAAACAAACAAAAAAAACCACAAAACCCCTGGTCCTTTGGCAATCTCTCCTCTGTGGGCAAGAGCTCCCGGTTGAATACAGTAGTTCGCACTGCCTCAGACCAGTCTGGAAATGAGGGGAGGTTTGTCTGAAAACATTAATCAAGGATCATAAATCTGAAGGAATTGAGATAGGAGCCTCATTGCTTTCCTATTTTTGCCATTTGTTTATTTGACAGATCACAAGCAGGCAGAGAGGCAGAGAGAAGCAGTCTCCCCCCTGAGCAGAGAGCCCGAAGTGGGACTCGATCCCAGGACCCTGAGATCATGACCTGAGCCGAAGGCAGTGGCTTAACCCACTGAGCCACCCAGGCACCCCCTATTTTTGCCATTTGGATATGGGAACAAAAAGTAGCCAATATCCACATAGCATCTTCTCGAGTCCCTAACAAACAGCCTTGCTTCTATAGGACTTGTGTAGGGAGGGAACTTTTAGACACAAGGACCTCAACCTGCATCTCTGGCTTCAAGCAACCATCTCTAAGAAACAGAACCTCGCCATAAATTCAATTTAAAGAAGGCAAAGGAAAGAATGCTTCCCAAATACACCCCAAACCCAAATGCCACCTCTTGAAGAATGAAAGAAAAAGACATCAAAAAAAATTTTTTTTCAGAGAGCTGTTTTTTAAATGACTCTCACATCCCGGAATTATCCTATCGTGGACTCAAATTATTATCATAGTCAGCCATCTAGGTAAACTGTGAGAAAGGCCACTTGTCTCTGTCTCCCCAAGTTTTGCATACAAACACATTAGCATTCACAAGGCACTCAGAACCGACCCATTTGACTTTCTCCCTTTACCTCAGGGAAACCCCCTGTTTCAGCAGAAGAGCTGAGGCACTCATTTTCTTTGAGGTGTAAATGACTGGTAAAGCATGACATTTTACTTCTTTTCATGTTTAAGATGGGACAACATTTTAAGCCAAAAGAACAGATCTCTATTTGTGAAATTTCAGGCACCAGTCAGCTGAGTGCTTAAGGGCCCAATTTCCCAAAAGACCCAGATTTTTTAAAATATAAATAAATAAAAACTAAATAAATAAAACAAAACCAAAACAGCCCCCCAAATCCTTGTTATAAACTTGTATTTTTGCCAATTTGTTCAAGGAAGAATGGTATCTTCTGGTTTTAATTTGCATTCAATATCAGCTTTTCAAATGTGTTTTTGCCACTTGTATGTTTTCTTTAGAATATTGCTTATTCGAGTCCTTCAGTAGCTCAGTAGAAAGAGCCCTGGGCAGGGAGTCTAGAGACCTGGGAATTAGCCCCAGCCCACGTACCTTAGGCCTGTGTTTCTTCATCTATTAAATGAGGGTGACTGGTCCAGGTGACCATGGTCTCCTCTTTAAATGCATCACTGACCACATAATGACCAGGTTTCTATAATTTTTGCTTAAAAATAACCAATCACATAGACAAAAGTAGAAGCCAGAGCCAAAAGTCTTCAACTGCCCTTCTAGGCTTAATAAACAAGAATGATTCACATGTAGACTGTATCTGCGTCAGCCCAGCCAATCGGCATCATCTACAGCCCCAAACCTCTTCTGGCTAATTTTGAGGTGAATTCTTATCTGAGGCCTCTATTTACCTCAGTTATGTTTACAGAAATTAGTTTAATAATTGCCCTTCTTAGACACTATCTACTACATTTTCCTCAAGTGTGAGAATAAGGCTACATTAGATTGTATCTCAGTTGATTAAGTACTATATACAATCTTAAGCAGGCACTTGATGTGGTTTGAGGGATGAATTCTTAGAACAAAACAAGTACCTGCTCCTCATCTGATAAAATGCGGACACGTCTATAGAATTGGTGGCTACAATACCACGATTTGGGTTGAAAATATAATTACCTAGAATCCTGTTTTGGAGCCGGTAGGTAGGAATTATTGCCCCCCATTCAGATTCCCATGGCATAGATTCCACCTAGCAAAGAAGCAGATAAGGAGTTTTAAATGAAAAGGTGCAAAACCTCTACACTACTTCCAGTAAACCGACAGGAACTAGGCGTATGCTATCCTGAATAGACTGTTTCTTCCTGATTTTTGTTTGTTTGTTTGTTTGTTTTAAAAGATGGTTGGAAAAATGTATTACACTTGCCTGCTTGCAACAGCCTGGTCCCAGAATGAAACAAAGTTAGAGAAGACTTTGAAAATAAGGAAGTTAAATTATACTTAAAGTTACACTATCCAGAGCTGTGCTGGCCGAGCGACCACATGAGCCCTTGAGTTATGGCAGGTTTTCATTGAAATATGCTTAAGTGTAAAATACATACTAGACTTGAAAGGCAGTGTGAAAACAGAGACTGTGAGATATCTCATCATTAATTTTCTATCAATTATGTGTCAAAATAATATTTTGGATATGTTGGGTTAAAAAAGTTTTAAGCATGTACTTCTGATAATATCTATATTTTCTGACTTGTAAATCATACACAAATACACACAAAGCTTAATGATTATGCTTTAGAAAATATTTAGTTATACTGATACAAAAATTTTGCTCTTACTAAAAATATCATTGCTAGCATAGCAATATAATTAGTAAGAGCAATGTAATTGAATATATCATGATTGTAATATTTGGTTTAACACTTTGCAATAAAGCAGAAGTCTGGTTTTATGTTCAGCTTTTTTTTTTTTCAATACATTCTTTTAAAGTATGTCAAAGCTAAAAGAAAATACTTCAAAACAATATGTATCATGTATTATTAGATAAGCTCCTAAATCATTATACTCATTTTTAATCCTTCTCTAACAATTATATTAATGTTTTGTTAAAATTTGGTCAGGGAAATTTTCCATTTTCCTTAAAGTGAATTGGTTATTCTTACAGATTACGTTGTCAAATTCTTATTTTAAACAAGTGTATTTGAAACCTATTGAATCTCTTCATTTGTAAGATTTTTAAACACGTTAGAAAACTCTGTTTTTAAGTTTTCTATGTGTGCACATATGCAGGTTTTTACTGAAGGTATGACTATATGGTTTAAGGTTTTAAAAAAATCACATAATGATGGAATCCTTTCCAAGTATACTTTTTCAAAATAAATTCTTCAAAGTATTTTGAAAAAAAGCAGTTACTGTACTATCTCTTTCTAAAGTGTCACCTGTGTCTTGAAAAGTTGGTCTGGTTTGTTTTTCCTAAAAAATATCTAATAGCAAGCTTAAAAGATGACTGAAGGCCTTTTGTCAACATGTGAAAGACAAGATCAATGCTTGCACTTTTGTAAAAGAAAGATAGGTAACTCCTCACCAAGGCTGACAATTCTTTCAAGGACTTTGCCTGTAGATAATCGGGAAACCTTTGTCTTCTGGTTATCTCCTGAAATTGGTCAGGCACGGTTCTTGGTTGAAAACAGTAGAATCTACTCTAGCTAGTTTGAGCATAAAGGGATATAGTCAACTAAAAAGAATAATCAGAAGGGCTGAAGAAACAGTTCCTTGAGTGAACTTCCAAAGGTCCCACCCACCCAGAGCCAGCTCCGCACGGGATCTGTCTTCACTTATCCCTGCTGATTCCAGAATTGTATGCCAGCTTTTGCCATAGCAAAATGATGCCTCGCACACCCCCTGTCTCTTCATCTGTGTAATTCAGCTCCAAATTAAAGTCTCACTCACGGGAGCCTTACCCATGGACCCTAGATCAGAAGTCTGCACCTTAGGGGTGCCTCAGTGGCTCAGTTGATAGAGCAAACTGATGAGGGAGCACTGGGCTGGCTGAAGACAAAGCAAAAGCTGGCGCCTTGCACCCCCCTCTCCATCCGCTCTCCCTCTGTCATATGTGTAGCATCCCTCAGGCAGCCCTGACTGCCATGAACAATAAGCAAATAGTTAACTTGCAGAGCTCACAATCCTGCTAGACAGGAGTCTCCCTTGGCTTACAAATGTTCTAAATCTCACTAACAAAGACGATTGGTAGCAGGATTGTGACAACCCACCAAAAAGTCTCCCAACTATCTTAATGTTAATGGCTAGTCTGAAGACAACATTGATCCAGCTGCAAAGGCAAGGCCTCCGGTAGGCCTGGGACATCCTGGCACCTTGTAGGCCCTCTTTAGCATATGAAAACCCCACTGAAACCTCCCTTCTCCTCACCTTCCCCCAACCGCAAGGCATATAACATGCCTACCCTCACAACCCGGGGCAGCAGCTCTTCCTGCCCACGGGTCCTGTCCCCGTGCTTTAATAAACCATCATTTTGCACCAAAGATGTCTCAAGAATTCTTTCTTGGTCATCGGCTCCAGACCTCAGCCCACTGAACCTCACCTAGGTTCTAGAACTTCATCAAAACGGCTCTTGGTTTTCAGCTCAGGTCGTGATCTCAGGGTCCTGGAATCAAGCCCCGCTTTGGGCTCTGCACTCACTGGGGAGTCTGCTGGAGGAGTTCTCTCTCTCTCCCTCTGCCCCTCCCCTCCTAGAATAAATAAAGAAATCTTTTTAAAAAGTCTGCACTTGAGCTCAGAAAAAGTTTGGAAAATATAGTTTTTCATATTTTATATTGAGAAGTGAGATTTACATTCTGGGGAGTTATCAAAATGTGGAGAGACAGTCCTAAAGACTATGGGTAGTGCCAGGGGTGCCTGGCTAGCTCGGTTGATAGAGCATGTGACTCTTGATCTCAGGGTTGTGAGTTCAAGCCCCACACTGGTTGTAGAGATTAGTTAAAAATAAAATATTAAGGGGCGCCTGGGTAGCTTAGTCAGTTGAGTGTCCTGCTCTTGGTTTCAGCTCAAGTCATGATCTCATCTAGCCCCACATTAGGCTTCATGCTCAGTGGGGAGTCTTCCTCTGATTCTCTCCCCACACACACTCTCTCAAATAAATATATAAATAAATAAAATCTTAAAAATAAAATAAAGACTTTGGGTAGTGTCCCAAAGGAAAAGATGTTCCCCACATTCCCTACCTCAGTACAAATGTTACAAATATTCTACTACATCCACTTCAGAAGGCTTACCTGGGCACTGCGGGGGCTGAGTCTTTTTGAAGTCCAACTCTTGGTTTTGGCTCAGGTCATGATCTCGGGATTTGGAGATCGAGACCCACATTGGGTTCTGTGCTCAGCGGGGAGTCTGCTTGGGATTTTCTCTCTCTCTCCTTCTGCACCCCGAAGCTGCTTACGCTGGTGAGCCCGCCTGCGCAAGTGCGCCCGGTGCGACTGCGCACGCGCACGCGCACACTCTCTCTCGCTCCCAGCTAAATAAATCTTAAAGAAAAAAAGTCTGCGTGGGTGGCTCAGTGGGTTAAGCATCTGCCTTCAGCTCAGGTCATGATCTTGGGGTCCTGGATCCGAGCCCCACATTGGGCTCTGTGTTCAGTGAGGAGCTGCTTCCCCTCCTTCCCCCGCCTGCCTCTCTGCCTACTTGTGATCTCTCTCTCTGTCAAATAAATAAATAAAATCTTTACAAAAAGAAGTCTTATCAAGGCTACAGTATTCTGCAAACACTCTAAAATGCTAAAACTCAAAGAGTGAATGGAAGCCTCACTGTCAAACTATCCATATCATGGAGCATCCTTTCTCTCAGATGTGGCTGGTAAGGGTGCCCACGTTGGCTTCCATGTTAAATAGTAGAAAGTCTCATTTCTTTCTTGTTTTCCAGGCCAAAAAAAAAAAAAAAGTTCTGATATTTTCTCTCCATGAGATCTCATATACCCCCTGAGCGCATGTTCTTGCCTTTGGAGAGGCCTGCTTTTGAGACCAGCAAGTTTCAAAGACCAGTTGGTTTTTCCGGACCACAGCAAATATGAGAAAAACATGGACAAGAAAATAAATCTTCCCTGGGTCAACCCTCGGGTCCCTTCCCTCCTGGGGAGCTTTGTACTATCACAGTGCTATTATTGCTCAATAAACCTTGCTTTGCTGCCCACCAAAAAAAAAAAAAAAAAAAGTTTTTCCTAAAGCCACATTAATGCAAAAGTGTCTCCTTTATTTGAGGATTATTCTTCTGCTTTTTTAAAATAAAGCTTAAAGTTTTCTTTTCATTTATAAAATGAATGGGCATAGGACATGGTAGTATTGATTGAGTCCTTTCTTGGTAATAACAACTACAAAAAAACAAGTCAATTCTTCTAAAATATTTTCAAATTAAATTTCTCTGTGAGGATAAAAAAAAATCTGAGGTTTCTTGTCCTAGATCATACAGTATTTCAAATTGTTCCTGCAAAAAGATTGGAGAAATGTGGGGAAAAATTCAGAAATCTGCATATTAAATGTAAGTAAGTGTAGGAAGATATTCAACATCATGTCATTAGGAAAATGTACATCAAAACCGCAATGAGATGTCATTTGATACCAACCAAAACAGCTATTATTTAGAAAAATAAAATAAAGGAAAGGGAAGGAATATTGGCTGGGAAATTGAGAACTCCTTCCTGTCCTGCTTCAGGGAATAGCAAATGGTGCAGCAGCACCATTTAGCAGCACCAATGTTACTGCATGGTTCCACTTCTATGAAATATCTAGAACAGTCAAATTCATAGAGACAGAAAGGAGAATAGTGGTTACCAGGAGCTGGAGAGATACAGTTGAATGGGTACAGAGTTTCAGTTTGGGATGTTGAAAAATTTCCAGAAGTGGGTAGTATCGTTGGTGACACAACACTACGAATGTACTTAATGTCACTGAATTATACACTGAAAAATAGTTAAATGGTAAACTTTATATATATTTTACCACAATAAAAAAAAAGGCAAAAAAAAGGGGACAAAATTGCTGTGAAGTGTGTAAACCTGGCAATTCACAGACCTTGTACCCCTGGGGCTAATAATACATTATATGTTAATAAAAAACTTAAAAAATTTTTAAAAGGAACAAATTACTGATCCACATAAGAGCACGGATGAGAGACTTGCTGTCCCAATGACATTATCTTGGATAAAAGAACCCAGATACAAAAAGAAGAGTACATAGAGCACAGCTCCATTTACATAAGTTCAGACAGGTAGATCCATCAAGCAGTGGTGATACAAATCAGAAGAGTGGTTATTTGGAGTCAAGCCTGGATAAGTAAAGAGCACAAGGGAATTTTCTAGAATGATGAAAATGTTTTGCCTCTTGATTGGGGTTCCAGAGGTGTGTACGATCATCAAAACTCATGCAATTATGTATCCAGTATGTGTGCATCAGCTCTATGCAAAGAATATGCCAATTAAAAAGAAAACAGATGAAACAATATAATGAACTAAAATAGAACTGAATTAAAAATGAATAAACGTTTAAAAATAGAGTTGTGGAGCATTACAAAATAAAGTGGTACAATGTAATACTGCCTCAAGAATTTAGGTTTTCCTGAGTTGCCAGAGCTCATCTCTTCACTGCTTGCTCAATGGCTGTCAACACGAAAAATCCACAACCCCCAAGGAGAACTTAAAGTATTTTTTCATTGTTTTTTGTTTGTTTGTTTGCTTTAGCCATTAAGCCAAGTGAACATTCATCAGAAAAGAAGCTGAGCTGGAAAACACTAATCTCAGTTCCAGAGTATTGTTTTTCCAAGTGTTTCCATGATGGTCCATGAATTCTTGAGAATCCCCTGATTTTAGAAAAACGTTCCTCTCTATACTGGTTTATACTCTGGGGCATTCTATTCCACGAGGTTTTAATTTAGAGAAAAACAAATTAAGTCAGAAAAATATTCTGCCTGGTCTTCTTCTGAAAAAGGCCCAAAGGATGGGTTAAATCATCAATGCAAACTAGAATGTAAATCGCAACCAAACCTTCTGGGAACCACACCCAACTTCTTGGGTAGTAAGGCAGAGCCTGGGGAGACAGTCAGGGCTGCAAGAAGGGAGGGAAAGAGAGAAGCAGAGGGAGGATCGCACACTATTTTAAGAGCTTTACTCTAATTATGTCATTTAAAGAATGTAAACAAGAATATGGAGAAGAGAGTCAAAGAGAGGTTAAAAAAAAAAAAAAATTCTGGCCTATCTTTCCCCACCAAGTGCAAAGTCATATCTTAGCAGAACCTGACAATGACAGATTCCAGGAAGGCCTGGGTGGAGGTGGCTGCCAAGAACAGTTACCTCCTAGGAACTCCAGCACCTCCCCACCCCCCCCACCCCCCCACCCCCACCCCCGCTCAGAACAGGTGGCTGGGCTTTGGCAAAACTTGTCTAAACAGCCAGTAAAAGAAAGTGTGTGTTTAATTTTGGAGAAGAGACCTGCTGTTTTACATGATTATTTTTAATTAGTGATTTTCTGGGGTGGATTAAATTTGGAAATAATTGCATTTTGGGAGCTAGTTAAGAACCTCAGATTGTAAACGTGGGGCTGCCTCAGGAATTCGGGGTTGGGTTGTCACCCTATGACCAACTGCCCATCCTGAAAACAGGCGTCCTTTGTCCACAGAAGACATCGTGGTCTCGCAATTTTTTTTCTAGCTCTTCTCTGCCTGGTTGGAGAATCCCATCTGGCTGACTTCTCTCTTCAATCCATTTTCTTGTCTGAAATATGCAAAACACAAATGCATGAGCCACCAAAGCAGCAGATTATGTCGCCTGCATGTGGCAGATAAAATTGAAACATGACAAGAAGTTAAAATTTGCCCCTGGGAGAAGCATGTAAAAACGGGCTTTATTTGCATAATGACTTTGTAAAAATTTTAATACTTCCAAGATGGGAAGTCAAGTAATTATGGGGGGGAAAAAAGAAAATTGCCAGCTTGGAAAATTCAGCCATAAATATAGCATAAGAGAAATAGTTAAAGGATCTAAAATATTTTATGTTTTTTATTTTTTAAAAAAGATTTTATTTATTTATTTGACAGAGACACAGAACAAGAGAGAGAAAGAGCACAAGCATGGGGAGTGGGAGAGGGAGAAGCAGGCTCTCTGCTGAGCAGGGAGCCTGATGTGGGGCTCGATCCCAGCACCCCAAAGGCAGACCCCCAATGACTGAGCCACCCAGGCGCCCCAGGACCCAAAATATTTTAAGCTGAGAGCACACTTTTTATAAAGCAAGCACACTAAACTTGCTTTATAAATAGAAAAACATAAGATATGTTTTATACTGTTAAGAGTCTATGTCTATCCCAATTTACACAGCACTTTCACACCCATTACACTCTCTAATACTTATGACCACGAGGTAGGAAGAGAACGTATTATTAGATTTATTTTACAGATGAAGACACTGAAGCCAAGAACAGTTTTGCCTAAGTTCATACATGACCTTTAGTTAGAACCCACAAGCAGGTTTTGACATTCAAAATGCTTGGGCTGTTGCCACGACACTCCACGGCTTCTGTTCTCCTCCTGAAAATATTATGAAATGAAATAATAAGTTAATCAGAGAGCAAACTCTTTAGTTAATTATATTTATCAGTACAAATTTAGAAAGGCATTATAGGGTGGCAGTTAAGAATATGGACTGCTTACCACTGCTTAGCTGTGCTACATGGTATAAGACACTAACCCTTTCTCTGCCTCAGTGTGCTCATCCGTAGAACAGAAATAATAAGAGTACCTATCTGATAGCGGTTCTAAGAGCAATACTTGGTTTGATTGATACATGTTAAGCACGTGGTGCAGTTCCTGACTCACAGTAACCATTTCATAAGTGTAAGGTATGATTCTCTTTGCAAATTAATTTCGGTTTAGGTTACTCTGGCATGCATTGAAATATTAATTATTTTCAATAGTTGTATTAAATTTGCAGATTAATTTGATGTTTAGTTTACTCTGATAAGCATTGAAATATTTTAAGTAGCCGTGTGTGTGCTGTATTACACAGATCCTAAAAACTATACAAATTAAAGACTGAAACCAAATATCTCATTTTACCATCTCCAGCGTGCTCTTGCCAAGTATGAGTAAATGTCTCTTTTATCTGTCTAAGAATCAGACCTCAAAGTCAATTAACCTTAAGTCATAACAAAACACAGTAATTTACACCTCTTTTGAATCACCCCAGTCTAAGAATCATGGAGACTTTGATATAACTCTGAACAGGCTTTGCTCTTTCCAAAGTAATGGTCAAACTCACCTTGCTTGAATGCATTGACGGTGGAGAATATTATTTAGATATTAGGTCCCTTCTGGCTAATGTTAACTAGAAGACTTTGTTCCTGCCCTCAAGAGTCCTATAAAAACAGGCAAATACATAGTCAAGAATCACTGAGTCTGCTTGTGTCAGACAGCAAGATGCTGTCAACATCTTCCGGAGCCTGGTGGAAAGAACACAGCAACAGCTTAAAGGAGATTCCATCAGGTAAATGGGGGACTACTTGGATATTCGAAAGAATGGTGACTGTAATATTAGCACACCGAATTTCCAAAGTCTATGAACCCATAGTGTTGAGGGAAGAGAAGAGAATAGAGAGAAAAGTAGGGCAAAGCATAGGAAAGTTTTTCTGTATAGAAGGGTTCCAGCTAGGGGTGCCTGGGTGACACAGTGAGTTAAGCAACCGACTCTTGGTTTCAGCTCAGGTTGTGATATCAAGGTTGTGAGGTCAAGCCCCATGTGGGCCTCTGTGCTCAGCTCAGTCTGCTTAAGACTCTCTCTCCCTTTTCCCATCTCCACCCTGGACTGTGTCTCTCTCTCTCTATCAAATAAATAAATACACTTTAAAAAAAAAAAAAGATTCCTGCTAATCAATCAACAAAATGAAAGAGCAACCTACAGAAAGAAAGAAAATATTTGCAAGCCATGTATCAGTAAAAGGGTCAATATCCAAAATGTATTAAGAATTCATAAATTCAATAGCAAAAAAAAAAAAGAACAAAAACAAAAAACCATCAACCCCATCAAAACTGGTAGAGGAAATGACTAGACAGTTTTCAAAGAAAAAATGACTATCAGGTACATGAAAAGATGCTCAGTATCACTCATCACCAAGGAAGTGCAAGTCAAAACAACAGTGAGATCTCACTGTTAGCAGAGCTGTTCTAACACCTGTTAGAAGAGCTTTTGTCAAAAAGACAAGAAACAACAAGTGTTGGTGAGGATGCGGAGCAAAGGGAACATTTGCACACTGTTGGTGGGAATGTAAATTGGTTCAGCTACTACAGAAAGTAGTATGACGCTTCCTCAAAAAATTCAAAATACAACTATCATATTGCTGATTTAGCAATCCCACTTCTGGATGTATATTCAAAGGAAATAAAATTAGGATATTGAAAAGATATCTGCACTCCCGTGTTGATTGCAGCTTTATTCACAACAGCCAAGAGATAGAGGTGTCCATCAATGGCTGAGAGAATAAAAAAGATGTAATATATAAATGATGAAACATCATTCAGCCTTGAAAGAGGAGGAAATCTTGCCATTTGTGACAACATGGATGGACTTTAAGAGCATTATGCTAAGCGAGACATGTCAAACAGAAGAAGACAAATACTCTAGGATCTCATCTAGATGTGGAATCTAAAAAAGCTGAGCTCATAGAAAGAGTAGAGTGGTGGTATCAGGGGCTAGGGGCTGGAGGAAATGGGAAAATAGTGGTCAAAAGGTACAGACCAGCAGCTGATGATGAATTAAGTTCTGGGGATCTGCTGCAAAGCATTGTGATTAATAATACTGTATTAGATACTTCAGAGTTGCTAAGACAGTCATAAAGTTTCTCACCACAAAAAAAAGAAATGATAATTATGTGACCTGAAAGAGATGTCAGCTAACACTACTATGGTGATCATATTACAATATAGAAATGTACCAAATCAACACATTGTACACCTTGTACTTATAAAATGTATGTCAATAATACATCAGTTTAAAAAAAAAAATAAAAGGAAGAACGCCAGCTAATAAGTGTTCAGTGGATGACGGAAATTTACCACATTGCAACTTTAGTGTTGTAATTAATGCTGGCAAGAAGTTATCTAAATCAGTGATTCTCAAATGTCAATGTGCATTAGAATCAATTAGAGGCATGTTAAGACACATATTACTGGATGCCACCCCCAGAGTTTAGAAGGTCTGGGGGTGGGGTTGGGGGCTAAGAATTTACTTTTCTATCCAAGTCCCATATGATGCTGATTCCAGGATCACACTTTGAGAACCACTGGTTTGAGAACCCATTGGGTGATGGATTGTTAAGGAGCAGGGTAGTCATAAAGAATATTTAAAGTAGGGGCGCCTGGGTGGCTCAGTGGGTTAAAGCGTCCGCCTTTGGCTCAGGTCATGATCCTGTGGTCCTGGGATCGAGCCCCGAGTTGGACTCTCTGTTCATCAGGGAGCCTGCTTCCTCCTCTCTCTCTACCTGACTCTCTGCCTACTTGTGATCTCTGTCTGTCAAATAAATAAAATCTTTAAAAAAAAAAAAAGAATATTTAAAGTAAACATTTAAAAGGAGGGGGGAGGGGCTCCTGGGTGGCTCAGTGGGTTAAGGTCTCTGCCTTCGACTCAGGTCATGATCCCAGGGTCCTGAGATGGAGCCCCACATTGGGCTCTCTGCTCAGCGGGGACCTGCCCCCCCACCCCCGCCTGCCTCTCTGCCTACTTGTGATCTCTGTCTGTCAAATAAATAAATAAAATCTTTTAAAAATAATAAAAATAAAAAAATAATAAAAGGAGCGGGGGGAAAAAAGAATCAAAGTGAACCAACACCCTTTTCTGGCTAAGTTCAGAAACTGCTCATGTTGCTTTCTGGTCCTGGAATCACAGGATCTGAAAAGGGCAAACCATCCCTGAAATACCAGGCAAGATCACACTGAAATGTTGTAAGCACTTTAGGACCAAGAGATCTGATTTTACTTTTGCAATTAACAGACTTGTTTGATCTCAAGCAAGTACTTGATTTTTCTTTAGGCTCTATACCTCTACTTAAAATATTAGGCTTTCGAACAAAATGTTTCCCGTAAGCTCAATGGTAGAGTGTCCCGAAGCCTGAACAAATTAGGCTCAGAGAAATGGCTGCCTTTTGTGGCTTTGAAGTCAGGAAAGAGCAATACAGAGACGCCCATCTCTAGCAAAAATTATTTTTATAACATTGCATCAGGGATTTCTTTTTCTAAGAAAGTTGCTTGTCTTAGCATCTCAGCAATATAGATTTTAAAAGAACGTGAAAGAGAAATGTTGTAAGACAAGTTTAAAAAAAAATCAATGTTGCTGCAGCCACTCTGCTTTCAGGGGCAGTTTGGGGAGGAGGGGGGGCAGTGGCTAGGAATCACTCTACTCTGCAGAAATAAATTAGCTCCGTTCTTTGGAACTAGTAGTATCTTCTTGCTAGACGTAAAACCATAAACCACTCTTAGGAAGTTTTGTGTGATAATGAGGTAGATTAAGAAAGACCAAATCAGGAAATATGTTTCTTTGCTCCTGACAATCTATAGAAGACAGCTGGTTTAACACTCGATGTCCTTTTCGACCGGCCCTGGGCTTATCTTCTTTAGAGTCTCCATTCCAGTCTTGAAGCCATAGTGAGGAATGAGTGGAGTTGGATCGACAGTGGGCGTCATTGAAAGGGTACCTCCAAGACCACTTCGCTAATTCCTACCTTTTTACATGAATTTCATCAATAAAGATCTTCTTGGCTGGGAAAGGGCAGGTCAAGATGATGGGCGTGCAGCGGGGGGAGAGGTGGTTTTCCAAAGAAAAGTTCTCACTGGAAGAAGGGGGAGTTCAGGGTTGGGTTCAGTGAATTCAGAATCTCTGAGGAAATGGGAGTTTGGGGCTGGGCGGGTGAGGGGCTTGGAAGGGAGGCTTGGGACATGGGGAGATGGAGCCTAGAGGCAGCCAGGTTGGTGGAATGGGTTGGGGAAAGCTCTGGGCTGCTTGAAGGCAAAACCTGTCAGTTGGGGAAGAGGAGGATGACCCAAGAAATGGGGCTGGCTTGCATTTTTTCTTATGTTGCAAATGGATTATAAATGTCACTTTCAGCAGAGCTGATAAGACTGAAATTATGCAGTTCTGGGCTCAACATTTTCCTATATTTTTATCCCATGCCTCAATCAGCACAGCCTTCTCCTCCCCCTGCTCCACACTCTCCTGGCCCAGCCAGACGACCTTGGGTCACTCTCCATCTTAGTGATGGGCTCTGGAGCTTAGAGAGGGGGGCAAAGCACACGCTGAATGGCTGGGCCCCTTCTTTCAGGCTCTTTAGCTCTCATCTCCAAGTGCCCTGGAGTGGAAGACAGAGTCAGATGTGCCAGACCGAGAACCCAGGGGGAAAATCGTGTCCAGTCTTTGGCTCGCCTACATTCCACGATAATTATATACAACAGGAACACATAATTAAAGACATTCCAATGTGCTCTTAAGCATACACATTTATTTGGCTTTAAGAAAATGTCCTAATACTTCAAAAGATTTGTTAAATGGTAGAAAACAACCTCCCCCCCCACCACCGCTTTCGATGGTAGTACATCAGGCTAAAATAACTTAGTAATGATTCTCATTTGGGGGAGACTCAGGGCTGGTCTCATTCTACAAAGAGCATATAGGACGTGTACAGATCACAAGCGTAAAAATATGCTTTGGTTTCACAAACTGAAGCCAAAGATCCATTTTTCTAGGACTAAGTTTTAAAGGTGAGAGTTGAAAAAAATAAATAAATAAAGGTGGGAGTTGCAGAGTGACTCAGGATCATATTAACTCCCAAAAACAACACTTCGAAGAACAAGCATGGGATTGAGCAGGGTGACCTGTTCAAGTCCCAGCCTGCTGTCCGTCCCAGCTGGACCTGAAATCACCTCACACACGGGTGTCCTTCGCAAGATCAAAGAATGAAGCTGTTGGAACTTTCGCCTTTTGACCAGTCTCATTTTTCAAAAAGATAAATCCGAAACAGCCAAGTACATAGAGTCCTTGGCCTGGGGAACCCTGAAGATGAAGCGCAGTCAGAAAGCAGGGACTTTGGAGTCAGCCCACAGCGTTGCACTGGGTGAGGTCCAGCAAAGTGCTTAAACTAGCCGAGCCTCAGTTTTCTCTTCCAAGAAGTGGGGATGCTAACCCTTGTTTCATAAACTCATACGTAAGTAAGGTACCTGGGGTGTTAGAACGGCTCAGACATGTTTGTTTCCTTTGCCCATAGCCAAACCCGCTCTTTGAGAGTGACACCAGGGGGCGATACCCATGGTCCTTGCATTAAGAGGCAGGAGAAGGGGACACCTGGGAGTCTCAGTCAGTTGAGAGTCTGCCTTCAGCTCAGGTCAGGATCCTGGAGTCCTGGGGTCAGGTCCCACGTCAGGCTCCCTGCTCAGCCAGGAGCCTGCTTCTCCTTCTGCCTGCTGCTCTCGGGGCTTGTGCTGTCTGTCTGTCTCTCTCTGTCAAATTAAAAAAAAAAAAAATCTTAAAAAAAAAAAAAAAGATGAAGGAGAAGGATACAGCATGATGAAAGAGCTCCAGGGTGACGGTTTTGATTTTATTAATGAAGTAAAAGTTGAGATTGGGAGCAAAAAGAGGTGGAAATGGGCGGGAGAGATAAGTAAGAGAAGAGGCACAGGTGTAAATGAGGCGTCCTGAAGATTGGCTGAGCTTCCAAGTGCAAGTGCGCTTTTTGAGGCTTGCGCTCATGAACTTATGGTGACACCAGCTGAATAATTGTAGGATTCCCTAGCCCAGCCCCTGTTCTATGGGCGGGAGCAGAACCCGTGGGTGGACGGAGTTCTCCGAGGCTGGGCTTTCCGCGAGGCAAGTGTGATAAAGGGAGAGAGGCAGGGAAATGGAAGATATTTTCAAAGGATTGATAGTAGTGGTAAACACAGAATTTAAGCTAAATGAAGAGAGAAAAAAGAACAATAGGAGACTGCTGTCAAAGTGCAAGAGAGTAGTGCGGATGTTTAGTCGACCCCCAGTGTAAATTATGTTACCTTCCCCCTTAGAAGGCAGAAGCGGTTAAGATGGATTTTGTTTTAGAATAATAATTACTTCTCTCTACCACACCAGCGAACTAAATCTGGAAGGTTATTAACAAGAGCAAGAACAGTTTATTCTAGGAACACATGAGTACTTCATTATTACATCAGAAGAGGATTGAAGAATAACTAAATTGTCATATCATTAGACATGGTATCTGTTATCACTGTGTAACAAGTCACCCCAAAGCTCTGGGGCATAAAACAACTGTTTTCTTACGCTCATAAATTCCGAGGGTCAGGAATCAAATAGAGCACAGCAGGAACCATTTATCTCTGCTCCAAAATGTCCAGAGCCCCACGGGGGAGACTCAAAGCCTGAGGTATCTTGATGACCAAGGAACAGGATCATCTGGAGGTACCACCACTTGCTGGTTTTGCACTCGACATTGGGATGTTGGGTGGAAAATTCATATGTGGCCTCTCCAGATGCTTTCTCCAAGGGTTAATCTGAGCTCTCTTGTAGCATGGCCAATGGGGTCTACCGTGAGCTTCCCAGGAGCAGAAGGAAGAAATGCATGGCATTTTTATGATCCAGCCTTGGAAGTAACATACTATCACTTCTGCCATACTTTGTCCGGGCTCAAGGAGAGGAGATATAAATCCCACAACTCCATGAAAAGCATGCCAAGCCTGTGGGATGGGTGATAATGTTTCAGCATTTTGAAAAGTATCAACTGTGGGGGACCTGGGTGGCTCAGTTGGTTAAGCGTTTGTCTTCAGCTCAGGTTATGATCTCAGGGGCCTGGGAATGACTCCCCCAGTTGGGCTCCCTGCTAAGCGGGGAGTCTGCTTCTCCTTCCCTCTGCCTCCTTCCCCTGCTCGTGCTCTCTCTCTCAAATAAAGAAAATGTTTGTTTCCAAAAGTATCACCTGCTACAGATACTGAAAAATCATTTGCTAAAATTCACTGGTCCTTGCCTTTTTAAAGCCCAAAGAAGAAAGAAATATGTATGCATTAAAAGCAGAGGCTCAAAAAGATATTTGTACGACCATGTTCTTAGCGGTATTATTCACAACAGCCAAGAGATGGAAGGAACCCAAGTGTGCATTGACAGATGACTGAATCAACAAAATGTGGTATATCCACACAATGGAAGATTATTCAACCTTAAAAGGGAAGGAAAGTCTGACACATGCTACATCGTGGATGCAATTTGAGGACATTGTGCTAAGTAAAACGAGACAGTCACAAAAAGACAAATGATTCCACTTATATGAGGTATCCAGAAAGTGGAATGGTGGTTGCCAGGGGCTGGGGGAAGGGGGAAATGGGGAGTTGTTGTTTAATGTTTACAGGGTTTCAGTTTTGAAAGCTCAAAAGGCTTTTGGAGATTGGTTGCCCAATAATGTGAATATACTTAGCACTATTGAACTGTACCCTTAAAAATGATAAATGATAAGTGTTAATCATCTCTAATCACAATAAAAATAAGAAATAGAGGGCATCTGGCTGGCTCAGTGGGTTAAAATCTCTGCCTTCGGCTCAGATCATGATCCTAGGGTCCTGGGATTGAGGCCAGCATCGGGCTCTCTGCTCAGCGGGGAGCCTGCTTCCCCCTCTCTCTCTGCCTGCCTCTCTGCCTACTTGTGATCTCTGTCTGTCATATAAATAAATAAAATCTTCAAAAGCCTTTAAAAAAATAAGAAATATAAGGAAACATGCTAAGGAACACTGTGGCCAATATTGCAAATTGGCATGCTGTGGAATGAATGCACAGATGGAAGCTAAAATACTCCCATCCCAGACTCTCTTCATGGCTAGGGCTCAAGATAAGCTTTGGGTCCCACCAAACAGAAGCATGCATGTGAGATTTTGATCTGGAACCGGGTCGTCCGTGGTGAAGCAGCGTGCAGAAACTCGGTGTTTTTGGTGTAGACCGTGGCAGAGGTGGCATGGTTCTGGAGCCAGTCAAAGGAGCAGTAGTTTATTAATTTGGCAGATGACTTCTTGATTCAGCAGCTTTCAGCATCAGTAGCGGCAGCATTCCCAATCTGGGTCAAGGCAGAGTGAAGAGTGGTTATGGGATCCAGGTCTTGCTCCCACCACATTTGTGAAAAGGCTGAAGGCAAAAATTATCAACGTTTGCACAGAAAATGATCAGAAACATAGAGAATTGAAGACATGGTGTTTTAAAAAGAAAACTATTGGAATGAATAAAAAACTTCACAAGGTGCCCAGATTTGAGATAATTATATGAGAACGGTGCTTCTTCTTTTACCCAACAATGATCGGGTAGAAATGTAATTTTAAAATTCTATTCCAAATGACAACTAAAGTTTACAAGAATCAGGATTAAATTTATGAGAGATGGGCTAGACCCAACAGGCACTCAGATTTCATCTCAAGTCTTTCTCCCTTTATTTCACCTTCAGTATATGTCAATAAACAACCAAAGGAAATATAACAAAATATTTTGCGAGAACTGGTCCCACTGGTTTCAGTAATAAGATAACTTATTTTTGCCTGATCAAATAAGCAAATTAAAATTCAGTTCTTGAGGCACCTGGGTGGCTTAGTCGGTTGGGTGACCAACTCCTGATTTCAGCTCAGGTTACGATCTCAGGGTCCTGAGCACTGAGCCCTGCATGGGGCTCTGCACTCAGCATGAGTCTGCTTATCTCTCCCCTTCTTCATCTCTTCCTCCACTCTATGCACTTTCTCTCTCTCTCTCTCTCCATCTCTCTCTAAAATAAATAAAGTCTGGGGCACCTGGGTAGCTTAGAAGGTTAGGCATCTGCCTTCAGCTCAGGTCATGATCTTAAGGTCCTAGAATCGAACCCCTGCATCAGGCTCCCTGCTCAGTGGGAACCTTCTTCTCCCTGTCCCTTTCTCTGCTGCTCCCCCATTTGTACACGCTCTCTTTCTCTCTGTCAAATAAATAAATAAAATCTTTGAAAAAATGCCTTTCTTCTTCAGCTGTTGGTGTTGTTTTCCATCTTAAAGTTTTGTTTTAACTTCCATGTTAGAGTTAAGAAAACAAAAACTATGCACCCTATAAATCAAGGCAAACTTTTTCATTTTTAGACAGAGGAGGTTAAAAGGAAATCAGTTCTGAAGCAGCAATGCTTCTGCCTCAGGGACAGAAACTTTTAATATAATCCTTATGAAACTATGTTTCTGGCATTCTCTTCATAAACCACGCATGTATAAGTAATTTTCAAAGATTTGGGGAAACGAGCTGTTGCACAAGGGTTGATGGGTTCTACTGTTTGTTTTTGTATCTGTTTTCTTTCTCTGTCTCTTTTTAGAATTGCTGATAGCTTATTGGCAAAAAAGAAAAAAATGAAGAGACTGTCTTTTTCAGAAGCAGTTGAAGAATAGATCTGATGAAATTTGAATGCCTTAACTATATTTATCATAACTAAACTCAGTTTAAGGAATATAACCCAAATTAGGGTAAACTACAATCTCTTTACTGAGAAATTTAGAGCTATACTAATTTCTATGCAGATCAAGAGAAAGAAATCAGTTTAGAAAAGTACAGATGTATTTTTATAGTCAATGAACTTGAGGTGTTTATATGGATGCATCATAATTAAAAACATCAGTTGATATCCCATAAAACAATATTTATACACAAGTGTTTAGTTGGGTCTACTGGGAAGACCTAACTGAGATGAAGCTAAGAGCATAAAAGGCTTACTGAGAAGCAACATGTGTGAAGGGAGAAAGGAGGAGGTGGGCCTGGGCAGAAAAGCCAGCAGGCCACAATGCAGATCTGCCAATGACTCTGCCATCCCAGTGGGAAGTTCCAGAGCAAAGATTGCCTGGTAGAAGATTCTTGCATTGAATGGAAATGGCCAGTTTTTTGTTCTACCCTTTTGCTGAGCCATCGATTGAGGCCACCTCAAGAAGAATATGACCTTGGCTCAAAAGCTGAAGAAGACTTGAAGGGGTTAACAGCTAGAGGCTGTCAGCTTACTACACAATCCTTGCACGGGGCAATGAGTTCTTTCTTCAAGGGACATCTGGGCCACACAGCATCTCCATATTGGCCACAAGTTAGCATCAGTGTTACATACAAAACAAATTATGTGTCGCTTCTTCACAATTCCTTATTTAAAAAAAAAATAATGAGAGGGGCGCCTGGGTGGCTCAGTGGGTTAAAGCCTCCGCTTTCGGCTCAGGTCATGATCTCAGCGTCCTGGGATCAAGCCCCACATTGTGTTCTCTGCTTGGCGGGGAGCCTGCTTCCCTTCCTTTCTCTCTGTCTGCCTCTCTGCCTACTTGTGATCACTGTCTGTCAAATAAATAAATAAAAATATTTTTTTAAAAATTTAAAAAAATAATGAGGATGTAAAACCTATATACAACATCAGGTTTTTTTGATTTGTTTTTTGTTTTGTTTTTTTGTTTTTTAAAGAAATGACAACTGACCGGTTGGGCTGACTGGTTCTATCATTTGTTTATATACTTGGGAAAAATAGCCATTTTGTAGGTCATGTGTATTTAGCTAACACAGTCTAGTGAAGTGCCACTGGTGTGGCAGATCGTCCTAGCTCTCAATGGGATAACAGCTCTCATATCCAAGAAATTGACAGCAGGGACGCCCGGCTGGCTCAGTCAGTAGAGAGCATGCAACTCTTGACCTTGGCATTGTGAGTCCCAACTCCACAATGGGGGTAGAGTTTACTTAAAATAAATAAATAAATAAATAATTGACAGCAGATTTATTGTGGAATAAATTTATCTGCTGTAATTAAGCTACATGCTTTAGAGAATGAATACAGAATAAAACAATAGTATAAAAAATGATCACTTGTCCTATATAGTTCGGGAGGTGTTACCACTTCAAGGCATGAAATATGACTTCAAAGAAACTCAAAATACTGTTTTAAAGTCCTTGCAGATACTAATATAATCAGGATAGCCACTATTAGGTAGCTGATAAGTTCTCTCTTGGCTTATCACTACTCCACTATTCCTGATGAGCATCCTAAAATACATTATGAACATTAAATAATTAGCCCTCTAGGTTGTCAATCCTTATCAAAATTGCAAATGTATTTTTCATTGATCCAGCAATCTCTCTTCAGGAAATGTATCTTCAGGTACACTTGAATACAAGCAAAATAACTTTACTTGTTGCAGCGCTCTTTATAATCAAAGATGAGGAAAAAACCCGAATGTCCCTCAAAAGGGGACTGATAAAATAAATTATTGTGTATTTATATAACAGAATTCTATGTAACTACAAAAACATGAGAATTTTCTTTATGGATTTGGAGAAATTTTTAAGATAAAACATTAAAAGTAGGAAAAAGATTTAAAACAGTATTTGTTACGATTTCTTAATAAAACAGGAATGTAAGAATATATATTTTTAGGGTGCTTGGGTGGCTCAGGTGTTAAGCATCTGCCTTCAGCTCAAGTCATGGTTCCAGGGTCCTGGGATCAAGTCCCACGTTGGAATCCTTGTTCAGTGGTGAGCCTGCTTTTCCCTCTCCCTCTGCCTGCCACTCCACCGGCTTGTTCTCTCTATCTCTGTCAAATAAATAAGTAAAATATTTTTAAAAAATCTACATTTTTAGACATAATAAATGAGTTTAGAATGTTACAGGATAAAATATAAATACATAAAGATTAATTGTATTTCTATATACTACCAATACACAACCTGATAATGATATAAAAAAACCATTTATAATAAGAGCAAAAGGAATAAAATAGAAATTAGAAATACAAAAGAAGTGCAAAACTTATACTGTGAAAACTACAAAACATTACTGAAGAAATTAAAGAAGGTCTTTGTAAGTGGAAAGACACCTCATGTTCATGAATCAAAAAAGTTAATACTGTTAAGATGGCAACATTCACCAAATTGATCTACAGACTCAGTGAAATCCTTATCAAAATCTAGGCTTCTTTTTTTTGTAGAAGTTGGCAAGCTGATCATAATATGCATACAGAATTGCAAGGAACCAAGAACAACTGAAAAAATCTTGGAAAAGAATAACAAAGGACTCACACTTCCTTATTTCAAAATTTACAACAAAAAAAATAATCAAGACAGTGTATATTGGCATAAGGATAGACATATGAATCAAAGGAATAGACTTCAGAGTCCATAAACAAACCCTGACATTTATGGTCAACTAATTTTCAGTAATCTCAAGACAATTTCATGAGAAAAGAATAGTTTTTTCAATAAATGGTGCTAGGGCAACTGGATATTCATAGGCAAAGAATGAAACTGGACCCCTTTTTCATGCCATACACAAAAATTAACTCAAAATGGATCGTAGACCTAAATGTAAAAGCTAAAGTCACAAAACTCTTTGGTGAAAATATAGAGTTAACTCATCATGATGCTGGGTTAGGCACAGCCTTCTAAGAAATAACACCAACAAACAAACAGTGACAACAATCGATAAATCAGACTTAAATGAAAAACTTTTGTCCTTCAAAGGACGAAACTAAAAAGACAACCCAAAGAATCAGAGAAAATATTTGCAAATCATGTGTCTGATAAGGGGCTTGTATCTAGAATGTAGAGACAATACTTACAGCTCAATAAATAATAATAATAATAATATAAATAGCCCAATTAAAGAATAAGCAGAGGATCTGAATATATATATTTCTCCGGAGAAGGTGTACACATGGCCATCAAGCATGTGTAAGATGAAAAGATATTCAGCATCGCCAGTCATCAGGGCAACAAAAATCAAAACCACAATGACATATCACTTCATACCTACCTAGGATGGCTATAATAAAAAATAGATAATAAAAAGTCTTGGTAAGGAGATGGAAAAATCATAACCCTCATACACTGCTGGTTGAAATGAAAAATGAAGCAACCACTCTGGAGAAAGTTCTGGCGGTTCTTCAAAAGATTAAACATAGGATTAGCATATGCTGTAGGAATTCCACTGCTACTTATATACCCAGGAGAAATGAAAACATACGTCTACAGAGAAACTTGTACATAAATGTTCACAGCAGCATTCACTACCCAAACAGTGAAATAACCCAAACTTTCATCAACTGATGCATGAATAAATAAAATGTGGTATATCCATACAATAGAATATTATTTGACAATAAAAAAATCAATGAAATATATGCTGTAACGTGAAGGAACCTTGGAGACATTATGCTAAGCAAAAGAAGCCAGTCACAAAGACCGCATACTGTATGCTTCCATTTATGTCTCTGGAATAGGCAAGTTTACGGACGCTGTAAGTAGGTTAGTCATTGCCTGAAGCTGGGGGAGGTTGGGGAGAAATGAGGAATGACTCTAATGGATATGCAGTTTTTTGGGGGGGGTGATGAAAATATTCCAAAATTGATCATGATGATGGTTGCACAAGTGTGTGACTGTACTGAAAACCATTGATTTGAACACTTTAAAGTGTTATTATTTATTTATTTTATTTATTTATTTTATTTATTTATTTTAAAGAGACAGAGGGCAGAGCACGGGTGGGGGTGGAGGAGAGGGAGAGGGAGAGGGAGAGAAATAATCTCAAACAGACTCCGGACTCAGCGCAGAACCCAGTATGGGGCTCAATCTCACAACCCTGAGATCATGACCTGAGCTGAAACCTGGAGTTAGGCCACCTAGCACCCCGATTTGAACACTTTTAGTGGGTGAATTGCACAGGATGTGAACTACATTTCAATAAAGCTGTTTTTAAAAAATAGCGTATATTTGTATAAGTTGATAGTTAATTACAAAGGCTAAAAATAACTTTACATTGGAGAAATTTGGCTGCCTCCACCTTAACCAAGTAATCAACGTTAGCATCACCAATGATGAAAGAAACTGTCATCATGGGCCCCCTGATATGACACTCTCAGAAGGACACATCACTTACGTACTGTTCCTGCCAAAAAGCAAAACCTACATCTTATCATGGGAGAACCTCAAACAAACTCACGCTGAGGAACAATATGAAACTAAATGGCCTGTCCTCTTAAATGTAGTTCACATCCTGTGCAGAAAAGGCAAAGAGTGAGGAACTGCTCCAGATAGAAGAGACTGAGGAGCCCTAAAATTTGAATGCAGTAAATGATCTTGACCAAGAAAAGCAGTCTCTATAGCAAAAGCTGTTGAGACAATTGATGAAATTTGAAAACGGTCTGGAGAGTAGAGAGTACTATTGTATCATTGTTAGTTTTCTGAATTTAATAATTTTACTATGATGATGCAAATGAAAATCCTTGTTCTTAGGAAATGCACACAGACTCATTGAAATGTTTGGGGCAAAGGGGATGATGTATGCAAATAATTCTGAAGAAATATACACACATACTTGTGTGTGTGTATATATAGACAAGGACAGAGACAAAGACGGAGACAGTAAATGGTAATGCAAATATGGCAATACCTTAAAAATTGGTGAATCTAGGGGCGCCTGGGTGGTTCAGTGGGTTAAGCCTCTGCCTTCGGCTCAGGTCATGATCTCAGGGTCCTGGGATCAAGCCCCGCATCAGGCTCTCTGCTGAGCAGAGAGCCTGCTTCCTCCTCTCTCCTCCTGCTTCCTCCTCTCTCTCTGCTTGCCTCTCTGCCTACTTGTGATCTCTCTCTCTGTCAAATAAATAAATAAAATGTTAAAAAAATTGGTGAATCTACATGAAAGATAGATGGGAAGGAACGCTTCCACTGTTTTTGAAACTTTTCTGTGAAAAATTTTTGAAAAAGCTTCTTCTTCAGAAGAAAGTTTCTGAGACTACTTG
Source organism: Mustela erminea (assembly GCF_009829155.1). Taxonomy (NCBI): domain Eukaryota; kingdom Metazoa; phylum Chordata; class Mammalia; order Carnivora; family Mustelidae; genus Mustela; species Mustela erminea. The sequence goes on from NC_045620.1 coordinate 110,166,263, forward strand.
GAAAGTTTTCTTTCTTTTCTTTTCTTTTTTTTTTTTTTAAGATTTTATTTATTTATTTGACAGAGAGAGAGATCACAAGTAGGCAGAGAGGCAGGCAGAGAGAGGGGGGAAGCAGGCTCTCCACTGAGCAGAGAGCCCGAACGAAGCTGAGCTCCATCCCAGGACCTTGAGATCATGATCTGAGCCAAAGGCAGAGGCTTTATTTAGCCCACTGAGCACCCCTGTACCCCTACTTGGAAACTTTCCTGTTAAAAAAAAAATTGTATTTGTGCTTGCTTGTTTTTGTATGGAGACTCTCTGGAAGAATAAATAAGACACTGATAATAATCATTACCTGTTAGGGAATTGGTAGAAGCACTACAGCTGGTGGGCAGGGTTAAAAAAAGACACTTTTTGAATCACTTGAATATACTACTCATTTGAAACTTAAAATGCCAAATGATTTTAAATACGAACCTTTGACGGGCGCCTGGGTGGCTCAGTTGGTTAAGCGTCGGACTCTTGTTTTTGGCTCAGGTCAAGATCTCGTGGATATGATCAAGCCCTGCATTCAGCCCTCCTCCGCCCCTCCCCCACATGCGCGCGCGCGCGCGCACGCGCTCTCTCTCTCTCTCTCTCTCTCTAATAAATAAATAAATGCAATCTTTTAAAAAAATTAACCTTTGAGTATCTTTCAATTACATATCATGGTTCATCCTATTCAGATGTTGCAACCCCGAAGCAGTGCGTGCTTAGCTGATGGGTTTCCTCTGGAAATAAATTATGCAAGTTGTTAAAATAGGTATTAAGTAATTTGCTTAAGGCAACAAAGAGCCATTAAAGGACTGAGTTGGCTGATCTGAGTAGCTCTTATTTTCTCTCTTCCGTGGCATCTCTGACCTTTCGTATTCGAGATTGAGAAACTTTGGAAATGTTCATCTTTTGTTGATGGGGAGAAGAGCAGAAAAGCGAAACTGTCAGCCTGTATGGATGGGTTGACTTTAAATTGCTGTCTACTTGTGCTTACTTCTAGCCTCTTCCAACTCTGATCTATAGTTAAGAGCAGGTAGATTTTATTTTTAAGTGCATTTCTGAGACTATCACAGTCCCATTCACAATTGTTTATGAATTCACTCGGCTCTCTAAATATTTGCCCATTATATCATCACCCCTCCTTTGTGTGTAGCATGTGTTTGTATCATACATACAAAAAAGAGTGTATGTGTTTAAATTTTAAAATAATAAGGGGCACCTGGGTAGTTCAGTCATTAAGCATCTGCCTTCGGCTCAGGTCATGATCCCAGGGTCTTGGGATCCGGCCCCGCATCGGGTTCCCTGTTCCATGGGAAGCCTGCTTCTCCTTCTCCCACTCGCCTGCTTGTGTTCCCTCTCTCGCTGTCTCTCTCTCTCTCTCTCTCAAATAAATAAATAAATAAAATTAAAAAATATTTTTTTAAAATAATAAGACTGGGGTGCCTGGGTGGCTCAGTTGTTAAATGTCTGCCTTCAGCTCAGGTCATGATCCCAAGGCTCATGGGATCGAGCCCCACATCGGGCTCCCTTCTCGGTGGGTAGCCTGCTTCTCCCTCTCCCACTGCCCCTGGTTGTCTTCCCTCTCTTCCTGGGTGTCTCTCCGTCAAACAATAAATAAAATATTTAAAAAAATAAAATAATAAGACAAAGATGTGTGTATATACTACTCAGGTTAGAAACAGAACCTTACCAGTATCTCAGTTAATCCTTATATAAAACCTTCCCAATTATAAACACCGTTCTATACTTTTTTTTTTCCTGCAATTGACAATATGTCTTAAAGATCTCTTCATACCTTTATATTCTTCATAACTCCTTTATGAATTTGGTATTAATTTAATACTTTGTTATGATTTTGCCATTTGTGTATGGATCCATAAAAATACTAGTTTCTAATATTGCTTAACACATTATCCCAAAACTTAGCAGCTTAAAACAACACACATCTATTATCTCACAATTTTTGAGAATTGAGGGTTTAGAAATGGACTATCTGAGTGGCTCTGGCTCAAAATCTCTGAAAAGTTGCAGTCAAAATATTCAACAGATTTCAGTTATCTGAAGGTCTGAGTGAGGCTGAGGGATCTGTTTCCAAGATGGTTCCTTCACGTGCTGGTGGCAGGAGGCCACGGTTCCTCTCAATGTGGGCTTCTCTGTAGGGCGGCTTGAGTGTTTTCACAAAACAGTAGTGGCTCCTTTCAGAATGTGAAATTTGAGAGAGAGAGAGAGAGAGGAGATACACTAAAGTTGCAGTGTCTTTTTTTTTTTTTTTAAGATTTTATTTATTTATTTGTCAGGGAGAGGGAGAGAGAGCGCGTGAGCAAGCGCTTGCACAGGCAGGCAGAGGTGGAAAGAGAAGCAGGCTCCCTGCCCAGCAAGGAGCCCCATGTGGGACTCCATCCCAAGAACCTGGGATCATGACCCAAGCTGAAGGCAGCGGCTCAACCGACTGAGCCACCCAGGTGTCCCTAAAATCACAATGTTTTTTAAGAGCTTCAGAAGCCACCTATATAATTTCTTCACAGTCCTATTTTGTGGATTGACTGCTGAATAGGATTGTTTATTCAATATGGGAGTGGTGTCTATACCAGGACAAGAATAGCAGGAGGTATGTTGCATTGGGCCATCTTGCAGGTTGGACATTACAATAAATAACATGCAGCTCAGTTCTATTTGGTTGTTGTTGTTGTTGTTTGCATTTTATGTAATGAATCACAAAGTGGTAGTTTTCTCAGTGTTTTCCCCCTGCTGGAAATTCACAAAGCACATTTCTATATTATCAGTGTTATTTTTTTTTAAAGATTCATCTGTGTTGATGTGTGCCTTAGTTTGTTTGGACTGTTATAATATAATATAACCATATTGGGTGGCTTTCAAACAACAGAAATGTATTTCTCATGGTTCTGGAAGCTGGCAAGTCAAAGATCCAGGTGCTGGCAGGTGAAAGCCAGCTTTCTGGTTCACAGATAACTATCTTCTCTCTCGTTCTCACCTGGTGGAATAAGGGATCTTTCTGGGATCTCCTTTATTTTAGGACTAATCTTATTCATAAAGCCTCCACCCTCAGGATCTAATCACTTCCCAAAAATCCAACCTTCAAATATTATCACAATGGAAATTAAGATTCAACATATGAATTTTGAAGGGAACATAAACTATTTGGTCTATAGGAATGTGTACGACTGTCGTTCATTCATTTTTGCTGGTGTCTAGTATTCCACAATTTGTTTACCCATTTGACTGTTTATGTTATTACAAACAATTTAGCGAGGAACTTCCTCTGGAATATATATGCTGTGGGAATATATCCATGCTAGTTTATACAGGACATGTTCATGTTCATCTTTTAAGAAATAGTTATCTGAAGTTGGGTACTCGTTTATTTTCACAATGCCGTAGTTCAGAATTTCAATTGCTTTGTTTCAAAAGCTTTACCAAAGCTTGGGATCCTTCGGCTTCTAAATTTTTGTCAATTCAATGGGTATGACAAAGTATTTCACTGTGGTTTTAACTTGCATTTCCCTGATTAGTAATGAGGTGAATATGTGGCCATTGTTATTTCCAGTAAAGTAAACTACATGTTCTGAATAAGAATTCATTTTTGGTAATGTGAATTGCAACTGCTTTCTCTTACTTGATCGCTGTCCTTTCACTTTTTTTTTTTTTTAAAGTAAACTCTACACTTGACGTAGGTCTCCAACTCATTCAGCCTGGAGATCAAGACACCCGTGCTCCACCAACTGAGCCAGCCGGCCACCCCTTGTCCTTTCACTTCTTAATGGTATGTTTGGATTTACAGAAATTCTTAATTTTCATGAAGTCAAATTTATCAAATTTTAAATTTATGGTTTGTATTTTTTTGTGTCTTATTTAAGAAATTTTCTCCTATTGGGATACCTGGGTGACTCAGTTGATTATGTGCCTGCCTCTGGCTCAGGTCACGATCCCAGGGTAGTGGGATGGAGTCCCACATCAGAGTCCTTGCTCAGCAGGGAGCCTGCCGCTCCTCCTGCTTGGGCTCTTTCTTTCTCTCTGACAAATAAATAAATAAATAAAAATCTGAGGGAAAAAACATTAAAAATTTTTTTCTTCCTACTTTTGAGCTCATAAAAATATCCCATATTTTCTTCTCATAGTTTTTTTTACATTTAATTCTTTCATCCAGGTGGGATTGTTTTGTGCAGGGCATGAGTTGGGGACAGAACTTCATTTTTTTCTGCATGTATTTATCAATTATCCATATTTCATCTATTGAGCAGTATATCCCTTCCCCAATCATCTGCAGTGGCGCCATGTCATAAATCAAGTTTCTGTATATATGGCTCTTTATTGATCCATTGGTTGGTTGTCTGTTCCTATGCTAACACCACATTGTTTTAATTATTCCAGCTATGTAATAAATCTTCATATTTTGTAAGTTTCCCTAACTCATTCTTTCATAGAACAGGGTTTTGTTTTGTTTTGTTTGTTATTCCATATACATTTTAGAAATAGTTAACCAGGGGCACCTGGGTGGCTCAGTGGGTTAAAGCCTCCGCCTTCGGCTCAGGTCATAATCCCAGAGTCCTGGGATTGAGCCCCACATAGAGCCCCAATGGAGCCCCACATCAGGCTCTCTGCTCAGCAGGGAGCCTGCCTCCCTCTCTCTCTCTCTGCCTGCCTCTCTGCCTACTTGTGATCGCTTTATTTATAAATAAATAAAATCTTTTAAAAAAGAAAAAGAAAAAATAAGGCATCTCTTAAGAAAAGAAATAGCCAAATATTATGACAAACTCCGCTGGGAATTTGAGTAAAGTTGCACGGCATTGGGATGCAATGAGTTTGAGGTGCCATTACAACTTGAATCAACTGGAAAGAGACTTCTGCAAAAAACTAGACTCCACGAGGATCTTAAAAAACAAGTGCCAGGAACAGTCCCACATATCTTGGAGAGCTTCTGATCATTTCTTTTAACTGTACCTACCTTGTTCCACACCATCTTTGACTGAGAGAATGAGAGAGAGAGAGAAGCAGGGGGAAGAAATCAAAGTCGTAACTAAAGGTGATAAAGGGTGGGTATCCAGTGGCTTTATTAGTCACTGTTTTCTCTGTGGTAGTTTCTAGGGACATGCTATTTGAAGAAGTGGAATTGGAAGTAGTTGGGAAGAAAGGGTGAGGAGGCGCGTGAAGGGTGGATATGCTGCTGGAAGAGAGGAGTTTGATTCTGCTGGTGGCTGAAACCGCTGTTTCTTATGCCTACTGGGCTCTGAAGTTTAAGGGAAAGAATCCTGAATGGGGACTGAGAAAGACTTCAGAGAGAAGGTGACATTCGAGGTGGGTGCAGGAGCGTGGAAGAGTTCCTTGGAGAGTGCGCAGATGGGAGATGCGGTAAAGCTGTGGCAGGTGGGATTGAAAAGAAAAAACGGTAATGGGCATACAGGGCAGACGGAACAGCATAGACAGGAAAAAGAGAAAATGATGGGTTAATAGTAGGTAAAAAGTAGTTCACTTTAAGTGAGATAGAGCTGGAAAGATAAGTGGTAGCTTGATTGTGCAAGGTCATGAATACCAGGCTAAGGACTTTGGACTTTATCCTGGGACGGCGATGTAGGCTCTTGAACAGGGAGTAACTAGACCTGAAGTTTGCTTCGGTAAGATAATTGTAGCCACAGAAACGCAGGGAACCCTGTCGCTGCGTCCGGAGGCGACGCAGGGAAAAAGCACTACCACCTGCAGGAGGCGCACCGCAGGACCCAATGCCCTCCCCGCCCCCTTCCCCGCCCCCTTCCCCGCCGCCCGGATTCCGTCGCGACGCTCTCGAACTCGGCTAGCCCTCCTGGACGCGACCTACTCGGACCTCGACTAGCTGGTCTGGACGCGCCCCCGTGCGTCACGTCCGCTCTGGCTCCAGGCTCATTAGAGCTGAGGAGGGGCGTGAAGAGGACGTCTGCGCCTGCGCTTCTGCTGGCAACTGTCGGCCGTTCTCGCTGAGGGTACGGGGGAGTTTTCATGTCTCCACTAACGCATTTGAGTCCGCCACGGTTGTCTTATACCGCTGCACGCCCATAAGGGGGTTTGATTTGTGCCAAGAGATCAAAGCAAACGGTGCTGAGGGGCTCGATTGCTCCCTGAGTTTAGCGGCGCCGAGCCCAGAACCACGCCCCTTAGGTCTCTCAGCTGAGAAGCGTCGAGCCTCTCGATTGCAGTTTTCCTCCAGCTGCTTGCTCTCGGTCTGCGGCCAAAACGTCTGAACTAGTGAAAACCTGCCCTGGCCGCTAAGCGTGCCCATGCCGGGCTGTAATCCGTGTTTCCAGGGCTTGCTTACTGTGCAGTCAGACTACCAAGTTGTAGGGGACCTCGGAGGTCATCAAATCCAACCCATTAACCCCGATGTCCCAAGTGAACGGATGTACGGTTTTTATTTGCACGACCCTGAAGATCATCTGTTTCCTGAGACACCCGTGATTAGATAGTCTTCTTTGAAGTTTCCTCCAACTTGAATTCCTTCAAATACATTTATTGAGCACCCGTGTACCAAATACTGTAGGTCCTGGGGATTCAATGATGAAGTAGGTTCATCTCTTGGAATACATTCTCATGGCCTTGATGCTAGCAAGGAAATAAGGTTTGTGGTAGAAACATACAGGTGGGAACAACTTAGCGTGATCAGAGGCCTCTTGGAGGTGATGACGTTTCTAACCACCCAAGTGAACAGTTAGGAGCAGAGTGAGTTTCAGACTGAAGGAATGGCAAAGCTCCTGAGGCAGGAAAGAGGTTGGTGTTTTCTAGGAATAGACAGAAGACCAGTGTGACTAGAGTGTGGTGAGCCACGGTGGAGAATGGAAAGAAAAGGTTGACAATGTAAACAGGAGTCAGATGCAGACTTTGTGGGTCATGCTAAGAAGTTTTTGGAAAGTATTCTGGTGCGGGGGGTGGGGGCGCCTGGGTGGGTCATCGTAAAATAACCAGCAGGCGACTCTTGGCTGAGGTCGTGATGTCTGGGTGGAGCCCCGCTGAGGCTCTGTGCTTAGCAGGCAGTCTGGTTACGATTCTCACTGCCTCTCCTTCTGCCCTTCCTCTGCATGTTCTCTATCTCAAATAAATGAATCTTTTTTTTTTTCTTAATGTATTCTAAGAGCAATGGGAAGCCAATGAATAATTTGGGCCAGAGGCTTCATCTTAGTTCAGTCGTTTAAAATCACACAAACCCCATCACGTGTATGATTTTTCTGTATCAGTCCTTTGATATCAGGTATTTGAAGATGGTTGAGTGAGGACGCCTGCTTTCCTCTGAGATCTCTTCTCCTGACCCCAACTCCTCTCAAAGCTATGGTTCCTCTATAGCATCTTACTCAGAGGATGTATGGATGTTTCGAAATGTCATTCTGCATACTTGAGTATGAAGGATATTAAGATGTAAATCATGTGGGTACATTTTAAAAGGGAAGGACCCAAGACTTTTCCAAGAGATTCACAAAGAAGTGTTGTAGATATTGCAAAACACTGCTTAAACATTTTTATCTATGTGATCCTGGTTATTGTTCTCTGGAATAGCAGGGTACAATATCAACTTCAACCAAGGCTATTTCTCTCAACTGTTTCCTCTGTGAAATGAAAATAGGATTGCTGTGGGACTAGGATTTCTGAGATTATGCTCAGAAAGTGCGTAATGGTAAACTGTGAGGACCAGCCACACAGTGCCACTGTTAAACACCTGGGTCCCTGAGATGAATATAGTTGGTAGATAAGGCTCCTGTAGCACTCTACAAACGTTCATGAAGTACTTACTTACTTGTAGAGCCCTTAGTGAAAAAGATCTGCCTTCCAGGAGTTTGCTATCTAGTTCAAAGAGCCAAGAGAGATTACAGAACAGATAAACTAAATGCCCCGAGAGGGGCATGAGTGAAATGTTCTGGGACCCGGGAGCTGCGGAAGAGGTTTCAGTTTCCACTGAGGTAAGTGATTATTGGAGTTCCAAGCTAAGTGGGTTCGAAAGATGAGCATATTGAACTTGAAACGCACACACAAAATCTATACTGCAGGTACGCATTTTATTCTTGGTGATAATTCTTGGTGGAAAGACCGATCAGAAATACTGCAATCACTTCTATTATCCGATAAATATTGAGCAGTAGGTTTCGTGAGAAAGGTACCTATCTTTTGTCCAGTCTGTTTACTATACATTGCATACTCTGAGCAGTTCTTATCTTCATGTTCAGGAACAAAGTACACACACACACACACGCACACGCACGCACGCGCGCACACACACACACACACACGCCCCTTTCCAAAACTAAAGGCCCAGGGACTCCCAAGAGAGAGGTGGGATCTCTCGCGGCCCAACCACACAATGGGGGCCGCTTCTCGATAGCTCGCACCCCACCCCGCAGGCCAGGGTTCGACTTCTTGGGGCCGCTTCGCTCCGCCCCTGCAGTCCTCGGGGGCGCCCTCCCTCACTCTCGCTTCCCTCCTCCTTCGCCGGGGAGCCGGAAAACCCGGAGCGAACCGGCCCTGCTCGGCGGCGCATGCTCAGTAGCGAGCAGGTTCAGTTCGCTAGTAGGAAGCTCGAGCGCTACACCGGCGTCGGCGGCGGCCGCGGCGGCACCTCTGGCCAGCCAGATACTCCAACGACGACCTCGGGCCTTTCCCCTCCCCCGCTACACCCCGGCCCCGCTCCGCCCCGGGCCGCTCGCGTTTCGGGGTCCCCGCTGCGCGGAGCGGGCGCCGCAGCAGAAGCGTCCCTCCACACGCCCTCCCCCCCCCAGCCGCCGGCTGTGCCGCTGGGCCAGGCCGGGCCCGGGAGCGTAGCCCCGGCGGGCGGCGGCCGCGGCGGAGGGCAGCCCGGGGCGGCGCCGGCGGGCCGGGGAGGGGTGGGGGGCCCGGCCCCGGGGTGGTGGTGCGGGATGCCGCCGCCGCCGCCTGCGGGCTGCGTTCGCTATCCACGGCTGGTACCCGTGTCGGGTGGGTGGCCGGGCGCGGGCCTCGCCCCTCAGCCCCCTCTCCAAGGCTAGCCCGGCCGCGCGGCGCCCCGAGGGGGCCGGGCCGTCCGGTGGGGCCGCGGCCCTGTTCGGTGCTGCGAGCTCGCCCTCTCGCGGCTCCCCGGCCCGGCCGCCGCCGCCGCCCCTCTCCCCGCCCAGAGGCGCCCCGGGGGCACCATGCAGGCGCAGCAGCTGCCGTACGAGTTTTTCAGCGAGGAGAACGCACCCAAGTGGCGGGGGCTGCTGGTGCCGGCGCTGAAAAAGGTGAGGAGCCCGCGGGACCCCGCTTCCCGGCTTGCAGCCCCTGCGAGGGCGCGGGGCCGGGAAAGGGCTGGGGAGGCGGGGCGCGCGCAGGGCCGTCTTTCTTCCCGGTCTCGCCGCCTCCCAGAAAGGACGGCGCACACTGAGAGGTTCCCCCACACTTCGCTGGCTCGGTGTTGACATTCACCCGGTGTGTGGGAAGGCCGCAGGGAGCCCGGCAGAGTTTGTCCGAATCATCCAACCTCTGAGAGGTTCATGTCCTGCCCCTGATTCCGAGACAAGAGTTGGAGGAGGCTCAGTTTTCAGTGGAGGTCAAAGCAGGCCACTTTTCCGCCTTCTCGGTCTTACCCTGGAGCTGCTGTCAGCCTCCGGTTTTAGGTGTCCAGTATGCTGGTTTTAGTGGGCTCGAGAATGCTCTAGCCATAACGCTTGCTTTAAGTAATTGCAGAGCTCGCTTGCCAGCAGGAACATGGCCTGCTTCGCTCGCCCTCTGTAATCACTCTTCATTCCCCTGAATTTCCCCACTACTCTGGTTAACAGGGGCGGGTGCACATGCCACTTTTTTGGTTTTGTTTGTTTGTTTGTTTTTGCCCCCTAGAGTTTGAGAATCTTGGTACTATCTTTTGTTTTGTTGGTTTGAATTTTTAGCCATTCTGTGTTTCTTCACGTTTGCCACATTGTTACCTAAAGTTGTATACTCCATCATCTGGGCTTTTAAATGTTTTAGTACATTTAGGAAATACTGCTACATTTTAAAAGTTTCTAAAGCCGCACTGTGACTTAGTATATACATTAAAACGTCAGAAACTGGGGTGTGTGAATGAACATTAAAACGGTGTTTTTTGTTTCCCTTTTTACCTTTTCTTGTAAATACAGAGATTGCTTTACTCTAGTAGTGTTTCTTAATCCCAATTTCTTGTTGCTCAAAGAATGTTTTATGTTATTAGGCTATATTTTTCCTCCTACCAAAAGTTGAGATTGTGGCGTACCTTTTGTTCTAAACCTTTGTACTTTTAAAAACTGTGCCTTAAAAGGTGCCTGATGTTTCCCAAAGGCCAGCAACTTTTACTTTCCCTTTTGCCCTCCTCTCCCCCACCCCCAAGATCCTTGGAGACTACAGTGGAAACTAGTGTGTTAGCAGGATTTGCTCATTTTTTTTTTGGATATAAGTTACTGACTTTTTTCCTTAAGTGTCTGAGTAAGTAACAAACATCTCTGTGATGTTGTTTTCTAAGAAGACCAAAGAGATGTCATCTTCCTTTTATACTTTATTCATTAGAAATCCCATCAGGGCTCTCACTTTTTTTTTTTTTTTTCACTTTTGCTTTACCTGCAGGCTTGGCATCTTAGCTGATAATAGGGGAGTAGGAGGTCTCAGTCATGTTACAACCCTGGGAGTGATGGAGGTGGAGTGGAGTGGGGAAGAGAGAAAAATTGTTGAGAACATACGAAAGAACTCATAAAACACTATCAGTTTGGGGCTGTTTTGTTTAGTAGCAAACAGCTCCTGTCCCAGGGAACCATCAAGATACTTTTAGTTGAGGGTAACTGTGAAGTGGTAGAAAGAGCATTGTAGCAGTTGGCAGACCAGGTCCAACTCTGCCACATTGGTGGCCCTTGCTGGTATCTTTCCACAGAAAATTTTGTTTGGCTGGCAGGGTGCTGTTTTACAGACTTTTAATGTAATTAGTTGCCAGTATTTAAAAGTGAGAGATGTCACATAAAATCCGAATTTTTGGTTTTTCTTGAAGAATGGGAAGATCTCTCCACATTGGGCAAGACAGTGAACTGCTGGAGCTGAGTGAAAGGCTTTCCTCTTCAGCTCGGGCGTCCATCTCCAGTTCACCACAGTCCCCGCCAGTCCTTGTGACCTATTTACATAAAACAGTTTCAACTTGAAACAGAGATGCCCATGCAGGACAGAAGTGCTGGGGGGAGGTGGAAGTGTACACAATGTAGCTGATAAGAAAGGTTCTTCCAATTCTTTTTTGAGATAGCCACTGATGAGGACTCGAAGGCACCTACGATGAGGTTGAAAATATATTGCATATCTAGGTGTGCTCTTGTTCGCTCTCAGAACCTGCATTTTCAGCTGCCTGCTAGACATTCCATGTGGACATCTCCTTATCTTGAACTCTTCCTTTAGACTTACTTTATTATTTGCAGATGTGCCCAACTTGTGTTGTTTTACCTGAGGTTCTGTCGTCATGTTACTCCCTTTACCTGAACTGCCCTTTGTCTAACGCTAATTTGACCTCAGTGTTTTCTCAAATCTTCAGGGCTGAGTTGGATCGTTTTTATTTTCTTTTAGTCCCAAACCGTAGCACTTAACAATGAATTGTAAGTTCCTATTAACTTGTCTTCCCCATCCCTCAACTAGATTAGATGGTCCTTGAGAAAAGGAATAGTATTTTTACCCTCTTTTCATCCTTTAGGCAGCAGTCCCTGACTACTACCTACCTAGTAGCCACTTGTGTTTGAATGAATGGGTGAAGTAATACCCCAGCTAAAACCATCACCTGTCTCTGCCTGCACTGACCATTAAAAAAAAATTCCTCTTGATTAATGGCTTAATTATGTTATTTGGTTCAAAACTTTGGAGTCATCTCTGACTTCTCTCTTTTACATTACTGTCCATACCCCCGCACAGCATATAACACAATAAACATAGATTTATTTCCCTTTGACATCTAATCTGTTACCTTCTACTCTGAGTCCTCTTTCCCAGACCACTGTATCAAAACAAAAACAAAAACAGAACGATTGATGTATTTTGAGGGTGTAGGATGAAGTGCACAGTCCTTAGCGTGGAATTGATCTTGATCGGTGATCGGGCTTCAGCCTGCTTTTCTGACTGGGTTGCCTACCATAATCTTTCATATTCTGTATGTCTCAGCCAGACTGGACAGCTGCTTTTCCTGACTACGCTCAGAATGTCTCACTACATCAGTCTAAGTCCTGTCTTACCTATTGCACAAATATGTCATGCTTACTACAGACCAGGTAATGCCCTTGGCACTAGGGATTAAAAGGTAAATGACATCATCCAGAAATGACCAAGTTAGAACAGGGTGGAAAGTGGCAGAGGATGTGTTTGGAGAGGAATCTGGTTTATAGAGAATTTTTTCAATGTTAAGCTAAAGAGTTTGAATTTTATCTTGAGGGGATGAAAGTCATTGAGGAATAGGTGAGTAACATCAGATTGGAATTTTAGAAAATTGACTTTGGCCATAGAATAGAAATTGGATTGGAGAAAAATGACCTGAGGTAAGGAGAAAAGTTAGAAGGCTAGTTTAACAGTCCAGCCAAGAGATGTTACGTGTTTGAATTAAGGGTGCATTTGAAGTAGGATGGACATGTAGGGATGGATTTTGAGAGATGTTTAAAGGTAGAATGGGCAGGACTGAGTAACCCAGTGAGTGAGTAGGGCAAATGGTAAGTAAGAAAGCCGAAAGAGTCCCAAGTTTCTGGTTTGTATTGCCTTAATCAGGACAGAGAATGAAGGAGAAGCTGTTGAAGGTGAAGAGCATAAAAGCATGAGCTTGGGACACGTTGATTTAAGTCCTTTTGCCTTATCCGAGTGGGCTTGTCAAGCTGGCAGTTGTGTTTTTGGTATCAGTCACTACAGATTTGGGACTTCCAGGGATGTAAGTAAAGCCTTAAGAATGAATGGATGAAGGCTTGGGGTACCTAAGTGTCTGACTCTTGGTTTCAGCTCAGGTTTTGATCTGATAATCATGAGATTGAGCCCCTTGACAGGCTCTAAGCTCAGTGCAGAGTGGGCTTGAGAGTCCTTGTCTCTCTCTACCTCTCCTCGCTCTTTCTCTCTCAAATAAATAAATAAAACTTCAAAAAAGCATAGATGAAGCCTTTATCCATACGAAGATTTATATAGGATATTTGTGGCAGCTGTATTCAGCAAAAAAAAAGAAAAAAAATGGAAACAACCCAGTATCCATTAACAGATGAATGAATAAACAGATTGTCAAATAGCCATACATTGGAATACTACTTGGTGATAAAAAGGAATGAATTATTGATAACACATAGCAGTGGCTAAATCTCAAAAATAAGCTGAATGAAAGCCAGGTCAAAAGAGAGTATATGCTGGATAATTACATAAAATTCTGGAAATTACAAACTAATCTACAGTGACAAAAAGGTCAGTAGTTGTTTTAGGAGAGGCTTTTATGTTCATTTCTTGATTGTGCTGATAGTTTCAGGGTAATATACATTGGTTAAAATTTAACAGATTGTACAACTCAGATATTTGCAACTTGTTGAACAAAAAAACCCCTGAGGTTTGGAAAGATTAATTTGGTTAGAGAGTTTTTTGGGCTTTTTTAGAAAAAGATTTTATTTATTTATTTGACAGAAAGAGGGACAGAAAGAGAGGGGATACAAGCAGGGGGAGTGGGAGAGAAAGAAGCGGGCTTTTGGATGGGCAGCAGCCCGATGCGGGGATCAATCCGGGACCCTGGGATCATGACCTGAGCCAGACACTTAATTGAGCCAGCCAGGTGCCCCAAGAGAGTCTGCATTTTTAAACCCTATGCTATGCTACCTCTAACAGAGATGAAGGCATACTTTTTTTCTGAGATGGGAGGGAAAGAGATAAAGATGGGTTTGTAGGTTGGGGAGCCGTGAGTTCATGTTGAAACAAGAGGTAAGATTCTTGACATAGAGTGAGGAAAGAGATATGAGTAAGGAGTCTAAGAAGCATGGTCAAGTTTTGAAATTGCTGTTGTGGAGTGTGGAGAAGGAGCCAACTGGTGAATTAGAAAGGAATTGCTGAGCAGTCCTGAATGTGGAGATCATAAATTTGGAGTAGCATTCATTAGTCTGGTTGTGAGATTTCCTCCAGCAGCACTCGTCAGTTCAGGTAAAGGAGCACCGAAGAATTGGTTGCAGGTGGCTGCAGTAGGGACTAAGAGGGTACTAATATTTCAGGTGATAGGAGGTAAAGCTATAAGACAGATAGCAGGTCACGGAAGTATAAATGAAAGTTCCCATGGACTAGGAATCTTGGTGAGTTGGAAGAGGAGGGTAGTGAGAGCAGATAGGGCATTCTGATTGGAGAAGATAATTATACTTTAGGGTTTTAGGATTCCAGGAATGAGAGAAATAAGACAATTAGGAGCTCCAGAGTTGTGTATTGAATGATGGATCGGTGTATTATATATATGGATGATGGCGAAATCCACAAGGATTATGGCTTATGTTGTAGTGGAAAGGAAGACTCTGATCCAGCAGTGGCAATGAGGTGCAGAAATCACAGCAGTGAGGATGCTTCAGCGAAAGAATAAAAGTGACACTTGCTCCTGTTCCTCATAATGTGTTTTATATCACAACTGTGGGTAGAATAGGAAAAAACTTCTCACTTCATTTTAGAATATTTTTGTCTTATGATTAAGTTTTTTACCCAACATTTTATTATGAAAAGTTTCAAATATACAGAAGAGTTGAAAGAATTATACAGTAAGACACCCATATACCCATCACCTAGATTCTATAATTTTACATTTTACTATGCAAACATAGTAATGTGCAATTTTAATAATGTAAAATGTAAATGTTAATTTACATTTTGTCACATGCCTATCCATTCCTCACTCCATCCACAAATCCATCTTACATTTTGATGCATTTCAAAGTCAGTTACAACATCAGTACACTTTACCCCCAAACACTTCATGTCATTAACTAGAGTTCAGTATTTGTTTGTAGTTCTTTTGTTTTTTAGGTAAAATCTGTGTGCAGTGGAATATACAAGTGTTAATTTTACCATTTAATGAGTTTTGACAAATACAACCCAAGCCTCTATCAAGATATCAGACATTACTATCACTCCTGAAATTTCCCTCATGTGCCTTGTCCATCAGTCCTTGCAAACGTTGTTCTGATCTTTTATCATCCTACCATAGATTAATCGTAACTATTTTAGAACATCATATTAATAGAATCATACAGCATATATTTTTGGTACGGCTTTGAAGTTGTGTTTATCAGAAATTCAGTCCTTTTTTTCTGTCATCGGACTGTATCAGAGTTTGTCAAGTGGTTAGATACCTGGAAGGTTTCCTGTTTGGGGCTATTATGAATAAAGTTTCCGTGAATGTTCTTATTATACAAGGTGTTTTTTTTTTGGTAGGACTGTGTTTTTCTTTCTCTTGGGTAAGTACCAGGAGAAATGGCTCATAAAGTGTCTGTTTAGTTTTACAAGAAACTGCCAGACCTTTTCTCAAAGTGGTTGTATCTTTTATATTTCCACCAACAACTCTCATAGTTCCCGTTGCTCCACATCTTTACCAGTATTAAATATTATCAGTCTTTAATTGTAGTCACTGTGGTGGGTGTGTAGTGGTTGTGGCTTTAATTTGCATTATCCTGGTGACTGATACTGAACACCTTTCCATGTTCTTATTGGCCATATATTTTTTTTAAGATTTTATTTATTTATTAGAGAGGAGGGAGAGAGAGCACGCGCACAAGCAGGGGGAGTGGCAGACAGAGGGAGAGGGAGAAGCAGGCTCCCCCAGAAGCAGGGAGTCCAATGCAGGGCTCGATCCTGGAACCATGGGATCATGACCTGGGATCATGACAAGTCGCTTAATCAACGGAGCCACCCAGGGGCCCCTTTATTGGCCATTCTTATTTCCTTTGGACAGGCTGCATAAATCTGTTGCCCATTTTAAATTTTGAGTTCTTTTTAGTACTGAGTTGTAAAAGTTCTTTATATATCCTGGATAACTATTTTATCAAAAAAAATTTATGAATATTTTCTTCTATCCTTTGGTTTGTCTATTCATTTTCCTAATGATGTTTTTTGATGAGCAGAGTTTTAAATATCAAGGGAGTCAAATTTATTTATTTTTAAAGGTTATTGCTCTCTGTGTTTAAAGAACCCCTTGCTTGCCACTAAGTCATGAAGATAATTCTAATGCTGTTTTCTAAAAACTTTTTATAAGTTTAGCTTTTACATAATCTGTGGTCCATTTCAGATTAATTATTGTTTAAAATGTAAAGTGGGAATTGAGTTTCATTTTTTTATGCTGATTATCTAGTTATTAGAGAACTGTATGTTGAGATTTTTCTTTCCCTGTTGGACTGATATTTTTGTGAAAATTAAATGAATATATATCATATATATTTATGTAAATATATTCAAACATTTGCATTCTATCCCATTGATCAGTTTATCTTTACATCAGTTCACGTTCACACTGTTGGTTATTTGTTGATTTATAGTAAGTCTTGAAGTTAGATAGTGTAAATCCTCCAATTCTCTTCTTTTGAAAATACTCTTTTAGTGTATCTCGATTTGGATTTCACTATAAATTTTGAACTGTCTTGTCAGTTTGTACCAAAATATCTTGGTGAGATTTTGGTTGTGATTGCTTTGTATCTATAGATTGATCACTAGGGAGAATTGGCAACAGTACTAAATCTTTGGGTCCACAACCATGGTATATCTCTCCATTTATTTAGACTTTTTCTTTTTTTTTTTCTTTTTTTTTAAGATTTTATTTGTGAAAGAGAGCACAAGCATGAGCTGGGGACAGGGCAGAGGGAGAGGGAGAAGCAGACTCCCTGCTGTGTAGAAAGCCAGGCCAGCTAGCTTGATCCCAGAACTCTGGGATCATGACCAGAGTCAAAGGCAGGCGCTTAATCAACTGAGCCACCCAGGCGCCCCAAGACTTTTTAATTTCTGTCGGCAACACTTTGTAGTTTTCAGTGTAGAAGTCTTACATGTCTTTGGTGAAGTTTAACCATAAATGCCTTGTATTTTGATGCTATTGTAAATTGTTATAGTTTTCCTTTTTAAGATTTTAGTTATTTATTTTGAGAGAGAGCACACATGGGAGCATGGTGCGGGGCAGAGGGAGGGGAAGAGGGAGAGAAGCAGACTCTCCATTGAGTGGGGAGCTCGATGAGATCATGACCTGAGCCAAAGTCAAGAGCGAAGTGCTCAACCAACTGAGCCACCCACGCGCCCTAGAATTTTATTTTCTAATTGTTAGTCACAAATATGCAAACATAAAGCTGCTTTTCATATGTTGTTCTCATATCCTTTGATTTTGCTGGTAGTTGTGGATTCCACAGAATTTTCTGTGTAATTATGGCATCTGTAACGACAGACAATCTGATATTTATTTTTATTTTACTGGCTAGGACCTCCACCAACCTAATGTTGAATGGAAGTAGTGAGTATGGTTATCTGTTTTTATAGCTAAGTTTTACAGCTGAGGAAATGGATCCTTAGAGAGGTAGACTGCTCAAGGTCTTATAACTAATAAGAAATAGAATCAGAATTTGAACCCGAGTCTGTCTGGCTTCAAAAAATAACTCTTTCTACTGTACTGTATTGCTTCCTTTGAGTAGGCAGTATAATATAGTACTGTGGTGCTTTAATTGTCTTGCACCTTGGATTTTACGAAAGAAGTGCCTTAGGATAAAGGAGGCTGAATGAAGAGGGCTTTGAAACCAATGCTTTAAGCTGAGAAGTTTAGTCCTTTTACATATTAGGGCTCTGCATAGGATTACCTTAGAAAAAAAAAGGTTCTGCTGCATAAAAAAGTGACTTTTAAGGGTGCTAGTTAATGGAAAGCTAGTGTAGACCACAAAGGAAGGGACTGAGAAGTCAAAGTCTTGGGGTGGCAATAGGAAGCTTCGAGACTATCTTGTGTGTGTATGTGTGTGTATGTGTGTGTGTGCGTGCGCGTGCGTGTTTGTCTCTATGATAGAGAACACGCATGTGTGCAAGCAGAGGGAGCAGCAGAGGCAGAGGGAGAAGCAGGCTCCCTCTGAGAAGGGAGCGCAATGCAGGACTCTATCCCAGGACCCCAGGACCATGACCTGAGCCGAAGGCAAACGCTTAACCGACTCAGCCACCCAGGCGCTATCCTGTGTGTTTATGTTTGGGAGTGACAGAAGTGATGTTTTAAGTGGAAGTGGGAGTTAGCCAGGTGAGGATGAGGAGGAAGAGTTAAATGATTTGTGGTGGCTTGGAGTGCAAGAGGAGCTCAGCATTTTAGAAGTCCTGAGTAGCTGGAGTCTGGAGCATGGGGATAGATCTTAGTATCTTTTCAAAAAGATTTTATTTATTTTAGAGAGAGAGTATGCACACTCAAGCAGTTGGGGGAAGGGACAGAAGGAGAACGAGAGACAGAATCTCAACTAGACTCCCCACTAGCATGGAGCCTGATATCAGGCTCAATCTCAGGACCCTGGGATCATGACCTGAGCCGAAACCAAGAGTCGGAGGCTTAACCAACTGAGCCACCCAGGTGCCCCCAGTTAATGAATTTTGAAGGCTCACCGGCTGCTCTGTGGAGCACAAGTTAAATGGTAGTAGAACTGTAGTCAGGAAGGCCAGATGTAGTCAGGAAGATGAATTGGTGGTGGTTTTGACTAAGGCAACAGCTGTGGGGATGGGGAGAATTAGATTTTAGATGTAGAGGTAGACTGATGATTGAATGACAAAGTAGTGAGAGGGAGGAGTCAAGACTTATTCCTCGCTTTCTGGCTTAGAGGTCTTGGTAGGAATGGGATGAAAAAGGACATACTGGGAGAGGAGCATGTTAGGAGGAGAACTAAGAAGGCTTCAGTACTCTGGGACTGAGAAAGTGTGAGAGGATTGTGTTAGGAAGGATTTACACTTTGGGGGTAGCAAGTATGGCAAGCATGGAAAGTGTCTTTGTTGGACTGTCCTCAGGAATTACAGGCAGGTAACAACCTGAAGGCTCTGATAATGTCTTTCAAATGACACTTCAAATACCATCTTCTCCATCAAAGCTTCCTACTACAGCTCCATCCCCCAAGTAGAATGAATCTCTTAATTCACTTAGTACTTTAGACTTCAGTTGTACTATGACAGTCTGTCCTTCAAAGTTGGGATCTGTAGCTTCGCTCTTTCTCTCTATTGAGAATTACCTGAGGTTAAGAATAGGGCCCTATATTCCGTATAGCATATTTCTTACCTATAGCAGTTGCTCAGGACACATTTTTTGAATTGTGTGTGGTTCTGGGTGTCCCCTCTAGTCGGGGGTTAGTCAAGATCTTCAACTTCAAAGGGCACTGGAATTGCCATGTTTAGTATATACCATTTTAGCAAATAGGTAAGCAAATACTGTATTTTTAGAAATAATTCATGACTAGTTGTTTGTTTAAGTAGTGCTCGAACTCACAACCTTGAGATCAAGACCTGGGGTGAGATCAAGAGTCGGACGCTTAACCAGCTGAGTCACCCAGGTGCCCTGAAATGGCAGGATTTTTTTTTATTAGTGTGTACTGCAAGGGAGAAGCAGATGCCAAGATGGGATTGGATGTGCAAGAAATTTATTAAAAATACTTGCGAGAGAAAATGGGGCAGGAGTCAGGGAATGTCTTTAGACTGTGATGCAAGTCTGACTCCAAGTGAGGGAGAGAGGGAAGGGAGGAAGGAACTTGGGGTGAAAGCGTCTTACACTGCAGTGCAGTCCTAAGGAAAGTTCACCAAGGCCTCAGGAAGTTCTTGAGTGAAAGTTGCTTGTCACAGGAATTCCTCATCTCCTGGGAATAGGCCTGCTTCAGTGTGCCTGCCTGCTCAGTCGCTGCCACTGAGAAGTGCGGCCTCTGCAGGAGCTCGGGGATGGATTTCAGAGCGCAGCCGCTGGAGTCTCCGTCCCTTGCCTTCCCGGTAGTCAGTGATCTGAGAGGCTCATAGCCAGCCGGGGTTGCCTCTGTGGCCGTACATTGCTTGATGCGGGATAATTCAGTTACAGTCTTCCCCCACTTAAATTGGGTTCTTTGTTTCCCCCAAGTCCCTTATGCTTTAAAGAAAGATATCTTAGGGTAAGTTCTGAAAGTCAGAACTTAATTATTGTTGGTATTAATAGTGCAGTTTGTTTTCATAGCTGTCAAGCAAAGTTTGCATTTCACATTCAAGTTTATTTCATAATTAAACCTTTAATGTACAAAACCACAAACAAAGCAGTAAAGGCAAAAGAAAACAATGCAAATGATACCCTTATTACTACTATATGAACTAGTGAACCAGGAGCACTTTGGCGCTACCTTGAGTAGTCCAGCCATCCAGCCACAAAGATGACTGCTTATTGATTTTCCTTTCTAGGCTTGGGCTGCCTCAGAAACACAAATTAGTACAAATCAGTACAAGAAATTCTTCATAAAGTCAAATTCTGGTAACTTCCCATTGAGGATAGGAATATACATAGGAGAAAAGTAATTTCAAGTTTTGGTTTTATGGACTCTGAATTACTTACATATTATTTTTTAAAATAGGTATTTTAAAAGTATAACAGGAAGATGATTTTGAAAAAATTTCTTTGGGGGCGCCTAGGTGGCTCAGTGGGTTAAAGCCTCTGCCTTCGGCTCCGGTCATGATCTCAGGGTCCTGGGATCGAGCCCCACATCCGGCTCTCTGCTTGGCGGGGAGCCTGCTTCCCCCCCTCTCTCTGCCAGCCTCTCTGCCTACTTGTGATCTCTCTCTCTCTGTCAAATAAATAAGTAAAATCTTTTAAAAAAAGTTTCTTTTATGTTGCTTTCCTGCTGATTGTGACTGGTTTGGTTTTATTCACTAAATTTATTGAGCACTTATTGTCTGGCAAGCATTATGGATATGCAATTCAAAATAAAAGTTTTTCTATTATATATTTTCATATGTTTTCATATATTTTCAGATGTTTCTATGAAACTTGTATCTGGTGATAAAACAAAGTCTGTAATCTGCCCCTATATGTTAAAGCATCCCAACTGCAAATGAGATTATATTTAGTATGTGGAAAGGAGTTTGCCTCTTCACGGTTCAAAATAAATATACATCTTGAGATAAGAAGAAAAGTTGTGTTTTTTGTTAACAGAGACTTTTTGTAATAAGCTAATAATTCTAGTTATTCTTTTATAATGCCCAAAATAATCTTTTCCCTTTCTATATAGACAAGACTCATTTTCCATTTTACTTATAATAAATCATTTGCAAGTAAATTGATTTCTGTGTATGGCTAAATAATTCGTAACGGGATTCACTTACTGATAATTATATTCACACCTGTTTTGGTTAAGGACTTTGGTAGAATTCTGATTTTTGTACATACGTTTAACAACTCTTTCTCTTCATTTTAAATATATATAACATAAAATTAGCCATTTTAGCTGTTTTTAAGTGAATAACTCAGTGCCAATAACTACATTCATAGTGTTGTGCAACAGTCACGACTATCTAGTTCCAAAACTTTTTCATCACCCCAAACAGAAACTCTGTACAAATTAAGCAATAACTCTCCACTTCCCTCTCCCTCGGCCCCTGGTAACCTCTAATCCACTTTCTGCCTCTAAATTTGCCTATTCTAAATATTTCATGTAAGTGGAATCATACAAGATTTGTCCTTTTGTGTCTGACTTAATTCACAGTATGTTTTCAAGGTTCATTCCTATTGTAGCATGTATCAGAATTTCATTCCTTCCTAGGGTTCAGTAGTATTCCATTGTGTGTTAATACCACATTTTGTTTATCCATTCATCTGTTGGTGGACACTTGAGTTGTTTCTGCCTTTTTGCTGTTGTAAACAATGCTGCAAATGAACATCGGCATACAGATATCTGAGTCCTGTTTTCAGTTCTTTTGGGTATATATCTAGAATTGGAATTGCTGGGTCATTTGGCCATGCTCTGTTTATCTTTATGAAGAACTACCATACTGTTTCCCACAGCAGCCATTTTATATTCCCACCAGTAATCCATGAAGGTTCTAATTTCTCCACATCCTCACCTATCCTTAGTTTTTGTTTTTCTTTTAAAAATTGCTATCTTAGTTGGTGTGACCTGGTATCTCATTGTGCTTTTGGTTTGTATTTTCCTAATGATTAATGATATTGAGCATATTCACATGTTTATTGGCCATTTCTGTATCTTGTTTATAGAAAATGTTTATTCACATCCATTGCCCATTTAAAAAATTAGATTATTTGTATTTTTGTAAGTTTTAGTAAATCATTATGTGTTCTTTTTTTTTTTTCCTGAAGTAGGCCCCATGCTGGGCTTGATCCCTGAGATCAGGCGCTGAGCAGCAGTCAGACATCTAACAGAGCCACCCTGGCGCCCCTATATGTTCTTGATATTAGACCCATTCAAACCCAACCATTTGTTTTATTCAGTTTCTTGATAATGTCCTTCCTCAAAAGTTAATTTTTAAAAAGATTTTGTTTATTTATTTGACAGAGACACATCTTATATAATTCCATTTACATGGAACACAAGCAGGGGTAGTGGAAGAGGGAGAAACAGGCTTCCCATGGAGCAGGAAGCCTGATGTGGGGCTCAATCCCAGGACCCTGGGATCATAACCTGAGCCTAAGGCAGACGCTCAGTGACTGAGCCACCCAAGTGCCCCACAAAAATTAATTTTGATGAAGTTCAGTTATTTTTTCTTTCAGTGTTCATGCTTTTAATGCATGTCTAAAATTTTTTTAATTAATTAATTAAAAAAAATAAACATACAATATATTTTTATCCCCAGGGGTACAGGTCTGTGAATCGCCAGGTTTACACACTTCACAGCACTCACCATAGCACATACCCTCCCCAATGTCCATAACCCCACCCCCCTCTCCCGACCCCCCTCCCCCCAGCAACCCTCAGTTTGTTTTGTGAGATTAAGAGTCACTTATGGTTTTTCTCCCTCCTGATCCCATCTTGCTTCATTTATTCCTTTCCTACCCCCCAAACCCCCCATGTTGCATCTCCACTTCCTCATATCAGGGAGATCATATGATAGTTTTCTTTCTCTGATTGACTTATTTCACTAAGCATGATACCCTCTAGTTCCAACCATGTCATCACAAATGGCAAGATTTCGTTTCTTTTGATGGCTGCTTAGTATTCCATTGTGTGTGTGTGTGTGTGTGTGTGTGTGTGTGTGTGTGTACCACATCTTCTTTAGCCATTCATCTGTTGAGGGACATCTAGGCTCTTTCCATAGTTTGGCAATTGTAGACATTGCTGCTATAAATATTCGGGTGCACGTGCCCCTTCAGATCACTACGTTTGTATCTTTTTAGGGTAAATACCCAGTAGTGCAACTGCTGTGTCATAGGGTAGCTCTATTTTCAACTTCTTGAGGAACCTCCATGCTGTTTTCCAGAGTGGTTGCACCAGCTTGCATCCCCACCAACCATGTAGGAGGGTTCCCCTCTCTGCATCCTCGCCAGCATCTGTCATTTCCTGACTTGTTAATTTTAGCCATTCTGACTGGTGTGAGGTGATAGCTCATTGTGGTTTTGATTTGTATTTCCCTGCTGCCGAGTGATGTGGAGCACTTTTTCATGTGTCTGTTGGCCATCTGGATGTCTTCTTTGCAGAAATGTCTGCTTATGTCCTCTGCCCATTTCTTGATTGGATTATTTGTTCTTTGGGTGTTGAGTTTCTTTCTTTATTTCTTTTTTTTATAATTCCTTGAGGTATAAAGTTAGGTTGTTTATTTGAGACTTTCTTCTTTCTTGAGGTAGGCATTTACTGCTGTGAACTAATGTCCCAAAACTGCTTTTGCTGCACTTCACAAATTTGTTGTTGTATTTTCATTTTCAGTTGTCTTAAATAATTTTTGGGTTTCTCTTTTATTTCTTCTTTGACCCATTGGTAGTTCAATAGCATGGTGTTTGAACTCCACGTGTTTGTGAATTTTCCAGCTTTCTTCATGTAATTTCCAGTTTCAGATCATTATGATTGGGAAAGATGCTTGATAAGATGTCAGTCCTCTTAGATTTAGTAAGACTTGTTTTGTGACCTAATGTATGATCCTGGAAAATGTTCCAGGTACTTTGAGAAGAATGTAGATTCTCTTGCTTTTGGATGGAATGTTTTATATATAAGAGCAGTGGTTTAACATGTCATTCAAGGCTGAGGTTTTCTTCTATATTTTCTGTCTGGATGATCTATCCATTGATACAAGTAGGGTATTAAAATCCCCTACTATTGTCGTATTAGTGTTTCTTCCTTTAAGTCTGTTAATTTTTGCTTTATATATTTATGTGGTGCTCTGTTGTATGCATAAATATTTGTAAATGTTATATTCTCTTGTTGGATTGACCCTTTTATTATCATGTAATATCCATCTTTTATTTTGGATTTTCTTTTATGATAAACACGTGTGTTTGTAAAATATATGTGCATGTATATTTTTTCTTGTTGGTTTTCTTTTCCTTTGTTTCTTTGTTTAAAAAAAAATTTTTTTTTTTTAATTTTTGTATACCCTCTTTTGCTTCCTTGTCTTCCTCTCCCTTTAAATGTATTTGGGAGAGCATAACATTTAAGATGAGCCTCATTCTTTGGCTGCATTCTATTATTTGGTTATACTGTAATTTATTTAACTAGTCTGAGAAACATTGAAGCCATTCTCTATTGTTTTGTACTGTAAACACCATTTCAGTGAAAACTTGTATATACATGTCATCATTAGTATGTGAAATCTTCATGTCTTTTGCCCATTTTCTCATTGAAATTATTTGCTCTTTTACTCTCAAACTCTCAAACTCTACAGTATATAGATATATATCTATATAGATATATATATAGATACTAATTCTCTGTTGGATATGTGGTTTATACATATTTTGTCCCACTCCTTAGCTTGTCTTCTCATCCACTTAACAATGTCTTTTTCAGAGCAAAAGTTTTAAATTTTGATGAAGTGCAATTTATCAGTATTCTGCTTTATGGAGTGGTGTCAAGTCTAAGTATTCTTTGCCTATTAATGGATCCTGAAAATTTTGTCCTATATTTTTTCTTGAAAGTTTTTTATTTTTATATTTTACATGTAAATCTTTGCTATATTTTGAGTTATATTTGCATAAATTGAGAGATTTAAGTTGAAGGTTTTTTTTTTCCCCTATGGATGTTCAGTTGCTTTAGCACCATTTGTTGGAAAGGCAATCTCTCTTCCATTGAGTTTTTTTGGCACTTTCTTCACAGATTAATTGGGCATATTTTTGTGGGCCTATTTCTAGGTTCTCTATTCTGTTCCGTTTCTCTCTCTCTCTCTCTCCGCAGCACTACACAATTTTTATTGCTGTAGCTGTATAATAAGTCTTAAATAGGGTAGAATAATTTTTCCCATTTTATTCTTTTCCAATATTATTTTGTTGCCCTTTTCATATAAATTTTAGAATAATCTTTTGATATGTATAAAAAAATCTCACTGGGATATTGATAGGAGTTATGTTAAGCTTATACATTAATTTAAGGGGGTGATAGAATTGACTTTCTCACTGTGTTGAGTCGCCCATTCCATGAACATAGACTGTATGTCCATTGTTTAGAGCTTTGATTTCTTTTATCAACATTGTGTTGTTTCCAGCATACAAGTCCTTGTATCTGTTTTCTTACATTTGCACTGAAGTAGTTTGGGTGTGTGGGTTATTTTTAATTTAATTTAATTTGTTTAGAATGCTTGTGTTCATTGCCACTGTATTAAAATATGGTTGATTTTTGTATGTTGATCTTATATTCTGTGTCCTTAGTAAACTCACTTATTTTTTCTAAGGATTTCCTTTTTTGGTTATTTTTGCAGGTTTTTTGTTTTTGGGTTTTTTTTTTTTTTAAGATTCTTTGGAATTTTCTACTTAGATAATTATGTCATTGGCAAATAAGGACAGTTTTATTTTTTCCTTTCAAATTTGTTTGTGTTTTATTTCCTTTTCTTGTCTATTGCACTGGCAAGAAATTCCAGCACTATGTTCAGTATGTTGATAGTGGATAGTCTTGTCTCCCCATCTCCCAATTTTAGGGGGGAAACCATTCAGTCTTTCACTGTCAAGCATATGTTAACTGTAGATTTATTGTAGATTGTCTTTATCAAGTTGAGGTAGTCCTTTTATTCCTGTTTTTTTCGGAGAGGTATGGTTTCCACCTCTCACCCGCCCATGAATGGGTTTTGAGGTTTGTCACATGCTTTCTCTACCTCAGTTAATGTGATCATGTGGATTTTTTTCTTTAGCTTTTTAATGTGGTGGATTACATTGATTAGTTTTAGAATATTGATCCAGACCTGTGTATCTGTAATAAATATGACTTGGTCATGGTGTGTAATAATTATTTTGTGTCTATTGCTGAATTTCATTTGCTAATATTTTGTTAAGGATCTATAATTATAACTATAGTTTTCCTTTTGGTACTGTTTTTGTCTAGTTTTGGTATCAGGGTAATACTAGCTTAATAGAATGATATGAAAGTGTTTCAGTTCTGTTTTCTAGATGAGAATAACACCAGTTGATGTTAATTTTCTTTTTAAGTTTGCAGTAAATTTTAATGAAACCATTTAGGCCTGAAGACTTTTTTTTTAGAGTGTTTTAAAATTACAAATTCAACTTATTTAGTAGATATGTGTCTATGAAAATTTTTTCATATGGGTAAGTTATGGTAGGTTTTTTTGTTTTTTGAAAAATTGGTCCATTTCTTCTGAATTGTCAACTTAGGTCTGAATAGTTGTTCCTGGTTTTCCCTTACCATATTTCCCTTTTATAGTCTGTAGCACTATCCATGTTTAACTTCTGATTTAGTCCCAATATTGGTAATATGTGTCTTGTCTTTTCCCTTTGTTAGTATTACTAGATGTTTGTCAATTTTTTATTTCCCAGGCTGCTTGGGTGGCACATTTGGTTAAATGTCTCACTCTTGGTGTTGGCTCAGGTGGTGATCTCAGGCTCCTGGGATTGAGCCCCACATTGAGTCTCCATAAGACTCTGTCTCCCTCTCCTTTCACCCCTCCCCAACAACACGTGCTCTCTTGTGCTGTCTTATGGAGAAAGAACAGCAGTTTCATAGATTCCTTTTATTTTTTTTCCTGTTTCCAATTTGATTGGTTTCTGCTCTTTATTATTTCTTTCCTTCCTTTTGGTTTGCTTTTAGTTTGCTTTTCTTTTCTGGGGTTCTTGAGGTAAGAACTTAGATGATTGATTTGAGGCTTTCCCTCTTTTCTAATATGCTACAAATTTCCTTCCCAACATTGTTTTACCAGTGCCCCACTAATCCTAATATGCTGTGTTTTTATTTTCTTGGCATATACAAGTATGTATACATTTCGTATGTGAGTATGTATGTATGTATGTATGTGTATAAATTCCCTTGAGACTTGCTCTTTGCCCCTTCACCTCATAGTGAAGATAAAATTTAGATAAAATTGTTTAGTTTATTTAGATAAAATTTTAGTTTATTTAGATAAAATTGTTTAGTTTTCCACATGTTTGGAGATTTTTCTGTTATCTATTACTAATTTCTAGTTTGATTTTTACTGTGGTTAAAGAATATATTCTGTATGATTTCAGTTCTTTCAAAATTGTTAATGTGTGTTTGCAGTCCTAGATATATTCTTTTTTTTTTTTTTAATGTTACTTACACACTTGAAAAACTGTGTATTCCACTGTTGTATGGAATGTTTTATAAATGTCAATTAGTTCTTGTTGGTTGAGGATTTTGTTTTTCTTTTTTAAATTCTTGGTGCTTTCTGTCTAGTTGTTTTATTAATTGTTTAGAGAGGGATGTTGGGTTGTCCAGGGTATAATTTTTGGATTTCTTTCTGTATTCTTTCAGTTTTTCTTCACATAGTTTGGAGTTCTGGTTGGTGGATACACTTTCAGGATTGCTGTAGCTTCTTTTAAGATTTTATTTATTTATTTGACAGACAGAGATCACAAGGAGGCAGAGAGGCAGACAGAGAGAGAGGGGGAAGCAGGCTCCCTGCTGAGCAGAGCGCCCAATGTGGGGCTTGATTCCAGGACCCTCGGATCACGACCTGAGCTGAAGGCAGAGGCTTTAATCCACTGAGCCACCCAGGTGCCCTAGGATTGCTGTAGCTTCTTGATGAGTTGACCTTTTTATGGTTATGTAATGTCCCTCTCTGTCTTGGATAAATTTCTTTGATTTGAAGTTGCTTTATCTGATATTAATATCGCTACTCCTGCTTTCCTTTGATGAATGTTTGTATAATATATATTTTTATGTCCTGCCACTTACATCATTATATTTAAAGTCAGTATCATGTAGATAGCGCATAGTTGGGTCATGTCTTTTAATACACTCTGCAACATCTGCTTTTAATTGGCATGTTTTGACCATTTTTAAGCAATGTAATTATTGCTATGTTACAGCTTACGCCTGTCATTTTAGTTATTGTCTTCTCTTTGTTCCACTTTTTGTTTCTGTTTTCTTTTTCCTACCTTAACTGCAGGTTGCTTAAACATTTATTAGAATTCCATTTTGATTTATTTATAGTGTTTTTGAGTATCTCTTTGTATGGTTTTTAAGTGGTGGTTCTATGTATTAACTTACATATACATGTGTACTGCAGTGTATTGATGTCATTTCATCAGTTTGATTGAAATATAAAGAAAACCTTATTTATTTGCTTCTGCTTATGGTTGTCTTAATATTTCTTCAACATACATTTAGAACCACAGGAGAGAGTATTATAATTTTGCTTTAACCACCAAACATAATTATAAAGCTCAGAGGGGAAAGAAATCCTATTATATTTACCCTATTATTTTCTCATGTTTTCCTTTTTTTCCTGATATTCTGAAGTTCCTTTTCTTGTTTTCTTTCTTTTTAGACAACTTCCTTTAGCCATTCTTTTAGGTTAGGCCTGCCAGCAACGTATTTTCTTAATTTTGCTTCAATTGTCTTAATTTCCTGTCTTCCAGAATGTATTTTTAGTGGGTATAGTAATCTGGATTGATAACTCTTTTTGCTCTGCACCTAAAAAATACTATGTCGCATACTTCTGACCTCCATAGTTTTTGATGAAAAATTTGTTGTCATTGTATTTTTTTTTTTTTAAATGTAGGTAAGGTGTTGTTTTTCTCTGGCTGCATTTATGCCAGTCTGTTTAGAAATTCAACCTTGTATTTGCTTATGGGTTTTTTGTTTTCATTGTTTTTTTTGTTTGCTTTTTTTTTGTGTGTGTGTGTGTGAAAAATAATTTTTTTTTCCCAACTGAAGTTGTATGTGTTTTGTATTGTGTTTGTCTTGAAATAAAAGTAACGGGGGAAGTTTTAGTAAAATTATTTCGTAATGAAACTGCTTTTTATTTTTATTTTTTACACTAGATGGTATTTTTTTAAAAAAGATTTTTATTTACTTATTTGACAGACAGAGATCACAAGTAGGCAGAGAGGCAGGCAGAGAGAGAGGGGGAAGCAGGTCCCCGCTGATCAGAGAGCCTGATGTGGGGTTCCATCCAGGACCCCGGGATCATGACCTGAGCCGAAGTCAGAGGCCGAACCCACTGAGCCACCAGGCGCCCCTATGAGATACCTGTATTACTGTGCTCTTTGAAAACTGCTATCTCTGTGCTGCTGATCATTAAAAGCAAAAAGAAATTAGTTGAGTATTTTATGAAAACATACATCCACTTTTTTGAAGTATAATTTTAAAATATCCTTATATTCCTAATATAAATGTTCCTTTGTCAGAAGTTTGAACATTTGGGAAAAATCTTGGTAGTTAATTTCTAAATAAATATAATTCAGAGTAGGCTTAGTAAGATGGGTGCCCAAAATGCTGTCAGGATTAATATAATGTTGTTTTCTGTATTATTTATTTGTTCAGCAGTTGGTTTAGGCAAACTACTAGATATTCTTGCAGCCGATACATATGTTTTTCATTATATTTGCTTGCTCTGTTCTTTTCATATCTCTTTTTTGGGTAAGAGCTTTGTTGGCATATAAGTTATGTATTATGTATTCTACCCATTTTAAGTATAATTCAGTGGCTTTTGGCATATTCAAAAGTTGTGCAACCATCACTGTAGTCAATTCTCAATCCTTTTTATCACCTCAGAAAGAAACTTTGTACCCCTCAGCTGTCACCTTATATGCGCCTAGCCCTGGGCAACCATTAATCTACTTATGTCTTGATACATATGTCCGTTCTGGACATTGAATATAATGTGGTCATATGATATTTGGGGGGTTTTTGTGACTAGTGTCTTTCGCTCTTTCACTTAGAAAAATGTTTTCAAGGTTCATCCATGCTGTGTGTACCAGCACTTTATCACTTTTTATAGCCAAATAATAATAGTCCATTGTATGGATATACTACATTTTGTACAAATGTCCATCAATAGATGGACATTTGGGCTATTGCTACCTTTTGGCTGTTCTAATGTTGCTATAAACCTTTTTTATAGTTTTAATGTTGCTAAAAACACAAGTTTTTGTGTGGACATAATGTTTTCATTTCTTTTGGAGTGCAGTTACTGGGGTATATGGTAAATCGATGTTTGAGGAGCCACTGGACTGTTTTCGTAAGTGATTGTACCATTTTATATTCCACCAGCAGTGTGTGAAGCTTTGATGTCTCCTTGTCCTCACCCACACTTAACCTTTTAGATTCAAGTCATCATCGTGGGTGTGAAGTGATTATTTCATTGAGGTTTTTGTTTGCATTTCCCTGATAAGTAAGTAATGATGTTGAACATATTTTCAGTATATATTAGCCATTTTTACATCTTCTCTTCTTTTAATCTTTTTTTAAAAAGATTTTATTTATTCATTTATTTATTTGTTTGCTTGTTTGTTTGTTTATTTATTTATTTGACAGAGGGAGACAGTGAGAGGGAGCATAAGCAGGAGGAGTGGGGAAGGGAGAAGCAGGCTCCCTGCAGAGCAGGGAGCCCAATGTGGGGCTCTATCCCTGGGATCTTGAGCCAAATGCATACTTTTACATCTTCTTTGGGGAAATATCTAATCAGATTCTTTTTTCATTTGTTAATTGGGTTATTTGTCCTTTTGTTGTTGAATTGTGAGAGTTCTTTAACTATTCCAAATACAAGTTTCTTATCAGGTATATGAATTGCAAATATTTTCTCCCATTATTTGAACCAGAGCATTCATATAAATACAGTATTGTGATAAATAAAGAATAGTTAATTTAAAGCTTACATAAACATTTAATTTTCAGTTTTCAATAGGTGAAAATACTTAAACTTTCCTCATAATGGGTTAATCATGGACTTCGATCATTAATCATGCTCTGGTATGTTAGATCTGTTCTCAGACTTTATTAAACATCAGAATCAACTGGAGGGGCTGTTAAAACTTACTTCACTGGGGCCCCCTCCTAGAGCTTCCTAGATGTTCAGAAGGTCTTGTGTGGGGCCCAAAATTTTAGAGTTGGTTCCTGGACCTCTATCTTAATGATCCCTATGAACTGTCATAAAGTATTAGAGTAATGCTGATGAATAGAGGAGTTTCTACCTGATAAAAAGTATAAAATTTAGATTTATATACCCCACATTGCACATATAATTTGCATATACTGGCATATATAGTTTCTTATGATATTTAGCCTTTGTTAGTGACTGACTTGTTTAGTTTCTTTCAAGACTCCTATATACATAAAATATACTTTTTTCATAGGGTTGTCTCTCCTTAGATCCTTATAAATTTCCTTGAACTTAAGAAAATGTTTGATAATTTTAAGAACTTAAAGAAACTTTACAGATCATCCAGTTCAGTTCACCTCCATAGAGATTAATTAAATTACTTAATCCAAGATCACATAGTTAATTAGTCATAGGTATATGTAGTAAATTTATTTCTAGTAATTATTGTTTGAAGAAAAAATATATTTCAGCTAATATATTTTTAGTGTTTTTCAAATCTAGATCTCCTTGGTAACATTTTCATTAGATAATAAAAAGCTTAATATTAAAAAAAATCTTTATTTGCAAGAGGGAGAGAAAGAGAGAGGAGCAGAGGGAGAGGGAAGGCACACTCCACACTGAGCGCGGAGCCTGGTGTGGGGCATGACCTAATGATCCTGAGATCACGACTTGAGCCGAAATCAAGAATTGGATGTTCAGCCAGCTGAGCCACCCAGGTGCCCCAAAAGCTTAATATTTTTGAAATGACTTTTTATATTCAATTCTGTGCCACATGGCATTTTTTTCCTTCACTCTACACCAACACAAACAAGACCAAACAAACCCACATGAATTTAGCCTGACAAATAATTAGGTTTTAAGAGGTATATTTTATAGATACTTTGAATTTTTGTTTTCTCTCCTTCTCGCCAGCTTTACTGAGGTCTAATTGTCAAAAACTGTTTATATTTAAGGCGTAAAGCATGATGTTTGGGTATACATTTACACTGTGAGATGTTTACGCAGTAAAGCTAATTAACGTATCCATTATCTCACATAGTTACCAGTTTTTAAGTTGTGAGAACACTTCAGATCTACTCTGGTAGCAAATTTTAAGTGTATAATACAGTATTACAAACTATAGTCACCATCCTATGCATTAGATCTCCAGAGAGGCACATGGCTGGCCAGCGGGAAGATCATGTGACTCTTGAACTTGAGGTGGTAAGTTTGAGCCCCACATTGGGTTCAGAGATTCCTTAAATAAATAAAACTTAAAAAAAGAAAGAAAAAGCTAAACATCAGATCTCCAGAATTTATTCATCCTGTATAAATGAAACTTTGTACTCTTCCAACATAGTCTCTTGTAGGCTCTTTTCTACTCTGTTCCTAAAGGTAATGTATAAGGAAGAAGATATATGTTAAGGAATCTGTGCTGGTGAGATACGGGATAGATTTCCATAAATAAACTCATAAAATGAAGTACATTGAGCAGGTTGTTTCTTAGAGACATCTTATACCTACTAGAAAATTCATAGGGAGTAGCTGAGGAAAGGAAGTAATAGAAAAAGTATAAAGCTGCCTGCCCTTCCCCTTCTTCCCCTACCTTTAAAAAAATCTCCCTAGCTAAGTCTGTTTAAGGGGAAAGACAATTTTGCTTTCACTAGTCTAGGTTAGAGGCCAGGAGATGTTCATTTTAAATATTGTGAATTACTAAAATGTCTTTTTATCATTTAGCCCGCCACTTTAATAGTTAAGCAACCCCCCCCCCCCCCCAAATTAGTTGATCTGCATTGTTTCTTTTATAGCAGTTTGGGTAGCCAAATAGGTACCTCCATATAAACATCTAGCTTCTCAGGCACCAACTATAAAATGCATATAAAATAATATTAAACATTAAAAATAGATTGTGAAAACACTGCTGACTGACTTACAAAATTATTTCTCTCTTGCCTTTGGTCATTTCATGCCTAGACTTTGTGTAGAGTAGCCTCTTCCAAGTATTTTGTAATATTGCTAAAATAATTTTTCTGCTTCACTCTTAAAACTCTTAATGATACCCCTCCGTGTTCTTTGAACAATGACATAGGCCTGTCCTATGTCCATCTCAGAATATGTGGAACTGAAATAAGTTTTGTCTTGGAAGCAGGTATTCGTATTAAGGCTTCAGACTTGTGTTTTCACCTTTTAAAATTCACCTAGGATAGGGAATTTAGCAAAGTAAGAAATGTTCATCTGGCCCACTTTGAAGAATAGGGAGTTATTTTACTATCTGAATTAGAAATTTTTGCCTGTAGTCTGAAGAATTCTGGTATTTGAGAGCCACAGACTGGCTGACAGTTCTCTTTAGAGCCTGGAAGCCATGGCTCACCCTAGCCCTTCCTCACGGAACCTGGAACCTCTCATCTCTGAGCTGAGCGTTTCCTGCTTTTCTAACCAGTGTCTCTTTCTTCAGGAAGCCTTTTTATGTTAACTCCAGTCATTTACCAGTTCTCATGTAGTTTCTCAAGAATCCTTAGACATTCTCATGGGTCTGAGAGTTCCCTGTGAGATTTCAACAGTTTTGTAGTTGTCTGTATAGATGCAAATACCATTCGTCTGGTTTCTACTGGAGGGTGAAGTTGGAAATGACCATTTTAAAACAAAGGCAAAACCTTTTTGAAGCTTGAGTAGGGCCCAAATTTAAGCAGAGGTTTAAAGTTAAGATTTAAAAGCAGCATTTTGTTTTATTCTAAGTGGCACCTTGGGGGTCTTCATAGTGGCTAAGGGGATGAATGAACTGGAGGCAGAAAATACCACCCTTACTTTAACCAGAGTAGCTTCACTTTCATTCATATTCTATTTGGTATTATATATTGTGGTTCAGTAGATACTTCTCTTGGGAGCTCCCTTCTCCTGGCCTAAAAGTTATGAAAATCCCTGAACTAACAGGTTTATAGGTTAGGGTTTTAGTGGGAGAATAGAAATGATGTGTGTGGCTGACTAAATTCTTTGTAAATAGATTTTCTGTAGTTATTTGGACAAGGAGTCCTCCAGAATCATTAATGGAGTTTGGGGACTGCTACTTCAGGACATCTTAGATTGATAGATGGGTGTTCTCAAGTTTTTGATTTTAAGATACCTTGTACATTCTTTAAAAATTATTGAGGCTCTCAAAGAGCACTGTTTATTTATATGTGTTATACCCATAAATTTATATTTTTGAGAATAAAACAAAAAATGCAATTTATATAAAAATAATAAGCTATTACATATTAACAATAACATTTTTATTAAAATAACTATATTTTCCAAGGTAAAATAAGCAAGTGGTATTGTTTTACATTTTTGCAAATCTCTTTAATGTCTTCCTTAGTAGAACAAACCTGGATTCTTCTATCTGCTTCTGCATTCAATCAGTTATGATAATGTTGTTTTATTTGAGCTATATGTGGAAAACCGAGCCTCATAGATACAAATAGTTGGAAGGGTATTTAATAGCTTTTTCACATGCTCTGAATGTTTTTCTTTGACATCAGACCTTGCCAGTGTTCGTTTCTTAAATGCACTGTAGAATCTGAAAACATAGCAGTGAACTTTGTGTTCCCTGAATTAAAAGTAGCAGTGCACCCATGTGAAAAGGATCTACCCACCTCCTCGTTGGCTTTTCACATTGCTGCTCCATTGCACTCAAAGTCCTTAAGTGATCTGGCCTCCTATATCCCTGATCTCATCTCTAAACCTTCTGCTGACTTTTCTGTAGTGACACTGAACTTCTTGCCTTTTGTTCCTCTAAGCAGTCTCCTGTGTTGGGCTTTGGTGTTTGCTGTTCTCTCTCTTATTTATTTATTTATTTATTTATTTGGATTGATATTAAGTATATTTTTGATAAATGTTGAAATAAATCCCACTTACAGCCTCATAAACAGGTCCATTCTTTGTTAGATGGTAACTTCTACAATAGTCAATAGTCACAGGGAATGTAGACAAATTATGTCTAATCCTGTAGAATAGTAATGTAGTTCTTATGGATAACATTCCAGTGAAACAAATATTTATTAGGTAAATAAATATTTATAGGTAAACTTATAGGTAAAACCACAGCTTATTCTATTGACAGTCTTGAGAATTTTTTTTTTTCACTCTGCTACCCCAATGCCCATGTTCTCTAGATTCTTAATGACAGACATTCAGCATATCTAAGAAGAGTCAAAGTGACCAGTGTTGGTAGCAGCACCAGGATTTTTGCATTAGCAATTTCTGAAATAAACTTACTTAGGTCCGGGTGTGATATTATTACTTAACCAGTGCGATACTATTGAAAACCTCACTGTGTGTGTGATACCCATGTATAGTGAAGGAACTCCGGTTATCACTTCATTGATAATGGAGTGACTTAAAATTTTATGGGCACCTTCTTACACATAATAATCCCCTGAAGTTATAACATATTTAAATTTATTATTTAGGGCGCCTGGGTGGCTCAGTGGGTTAAGCCGCTGCCTTCGGCTCAGGTCATGATCTCAGGGTCCTGGGATCGAGTCCCGCATCGGGCTCTCTGCTCAGCAGGGAGCTGCTTCCTCCTCTCTCTCTCTGCCTGCCTCTCTGCCTACTTGTGATCTCTCTCTGTCAAATAAATAAATAAAATCTTAAAAAAAAAAATAAATAAATTTATTATTTAATCTTTGTTTTAACATTCTAATAGAGGCATTACCCTCCATTTATGGAGTAGGAGAATTTAGACATTATATCTGTTGTCCAGAGTCCTATACCTACTAAATAAAGTAAGATTTTAATTGCGTACATATATTAAGAATGGCCTGTATAACCCTTTATTATCTGTATAGTAGGGAAAATATTAATTATCTTGCAAGATTGTTTGAAGGTGAGAGAAAAAGTATAAGAAGTTTTCTGTTACTGTAAGAGTTAGCAAACCTTTAGTAAATGTTAGGTTTGGGTTTTTTTTGTTTTTTTAAGACTTTATTTATTTATTTATTTATTTATTTATTTGACAGAGAGAGAAAGAGAGAGAGAGATGACAAGTAGGCAGAGAGGCAGGCGGGGTGGGTGGGGAGCAGGCTCCCTGCTGAGCAGAGAGCTTAATGTGGGGCTCAATCCCAGGACCTGAGATCATGCCCTGAGCTGAGGGCAGAGGCTTAACCCACTGAGCCACCCAGGAGCCCCAAAATGTTAGTTTTTAAAATGAGTTTATTTAAGGGGCACCTGGGTGGCTCAGTCAGTTAAGTGTCTGCCTTTGGCTCGGGTCCTGGGATCAAGCCCTGCTTCAGGCTCCCTGCTCAGTGGGGAGCTTGCTTTTCCCTCTCCCTCTGCCTTGTCCCCTGCTTGTGCTCGCACGTGCGCATCCTGTCAGATAAATCAATAATATATAGATAGGTAGATAAATAAATAAACGAACAAATAAATAAATAAAATATTTTAAATGCATTTATTTAAGAAGTTAAAGTATTTCTGTAGTAATTGATTTTTTAAGATCTTTGTATACCTTTTCTGAGTTGCATTTTACAAAGGAAGTAATAGTGCTTCATAAGAGTTCTGAAGTTATAGCAGCACTTTGATATTTAGGGGTAAATTGTCATTTTCATTTTAAACTTTAATTGGAGAATTTGAGAGGAAAGAAGTTTTTCTTGAATGCCTAGTTGGAAGAAACTATTTTTACAACTAATTAAGAGCTTCCAAGTGGGTTTAAATTTGTCTTGCTTTTAAAGAGATTTTATTTGAGAAATTGTCTTTTCTTTTGAGGCATACTTGGATTTTTTGGTAAAATTTTATTTCAGGTTTTAAATCTATCACCTACCTCTCTTGCCTTATGTATGGACTTTGCTATTTTTAAAAGTTGAGATATAAATAGAACATGAATGCATGTGCAAAAACACAAGGAAGGGAATAATTAACAAAATATATATAAGCAGTGGTGATGATAAGGTCTGCTGGGCCAGGCTGGAGAATTATGAACTACTTGGGATTTGATTTTTATCCAGGAAAATTTATAGTAGAGTGGGAGATCCAGCTGCACCTGGTAGACTAGGAAGAGATAAGGAAAGGTGTGCTTTAAATCAGTGGTTCTCAACCAGTAGGGATTTTGTCTCGCCCCCCGTGGACATTTGACAATGCCTGACGACATTTTTGGTTGTCATACCTGGCAGGGGCAGGTGTGCTATTGGCATTCAGTGGTTAGAGGCCAGATATGCTGCTAAATGTCTTATACTACGAAGGACAGCCCCCCACAAAAGAGAATTATTTGGCTCAGGATAACAGTAGTCGTGATGCTGAAAACTTCTGCTTCAGATCCGTGATGGCTGATCCAAAATGAAGGAGTAGGACTGACTTTATCTTAAAACAGACAAATGCCAAGAATGAATACTATTTACATTAGCACCCCAAAATTGAAATACTTAGGTATAAACTTAACAAAATATATGTAAGATCTATATGAGTAAAACTACAAAACTCTGATGAAAGGAATCAAAGAATTAAATAAGTGGAGAGATACTCTATTTTGATGGATAGGAGCTCTTAGTATTGTCAAGATGTTAGTTTTTCCCGACTCAATCTATAGATTCAATGCAATATTTTAATCAAAACTATCCCAGCAAGTTACTCTGTGGATATTTACAAACTGATTTGAAAGTTTATATGGAAAGGCAAAAGATCCAGAATCGCTAAGGCAATACTGAATGAGAACAAAGTTGAAGTACTGACCGTACCTGACTTAAGAGTACAGTGAGGCTGTAGTAATCAAGACAGTGTGGTATTGGTGAAAGAGTAGACAAAGAGATCAGTGGAACA
Source organism: Mustela erminea (assembly GCF_009829155.1). Taxonomy (NCBI): domain Eukaryota; kingdom Metazoa; phylum Chordata; class Mammalia; order Carnivora; family Mustelidae; genus Mustela; species Mustela erminea. Next base: position 110,204,417 of record NC_045620.1, read on the forward strand.
GAATAGAGAGCCCAGAAATATACCACACAGATATAGTCAACTGATCTTTGACAAAGGAGCAAAAGCAATACAGTTGAGCAAAGATAGCTTCTTCAAGAAATGATGCTGGAATAATCAGACATCCGCAAGCAAAAAATTAATCTAGACACAGACCTTACAGCAGTCATAAAAAATTCAAAGTGAATCACAGATCTAAGTGCAAAATGCAAAACTATAAAGATTCTTAGAAGATAACAGAAAATCTAGATGATTTTGGCAGTGCCATTTTAGATACAATACTAGGTATGATCAATGAAAGAAAATAACTGATAAGCTGGACTTTAATTAGAATTAAAATTTTTAGCCCTGGGGCGCCTGGGTGGCTCAGTGGGTTAAAGCCTCTGCCTTTGGCTCAGTTCATGGTCTCAGGGTCCTGGGATCAAGCTCCACATCGGGCTCTCTGCTCAGCAGGGAGCCTGCTTCCTCGTCTCTCTCTGCCTGCCTCTATCCCTACTTGTGATCTCTGTCAAATAAATAAAAATAAAATTAAAAAAAAATCTTAAAAAATTTTTAGCCCTGCAAAGGATACTGTTAAGTGAATAAAAAGAGAGGCTACAGGCTGGGTGAAAATATTTGCAAAGGATGTAATGTGATACTATCTAAGATACACAAAGAACTCTTAAAGCTCAGGAATAATAAACAACCCAATTAAAAATGGGCCAAAGACCTTCACAGATACCTCACCACAGAAGATACATCATGGCAAATAAGCATATAAAAAATACTTAACATAATATGTCATCGGGGAAATGGAAAATAAAACTATAATGAGATACCACTAACTCCCCGTTAGAATGGAATCTGGAACACTGACAGTATCAGGTGGTGGCAGAGATGCAGAGTAACAGGAAACTACCTTTCATTGCTAGTGGTAAAGCAAAATGGTGCAGCCGTTTTAGACATTAGTTTGGTGGTTTCTTGCAAAACTGAACATATGCTTATGATATGAGCCAGCAATCGCAGTCCTTGAAATTTACACAAAGGAATTGAAAACTTACATCCACAGAGAACCTACAGCTTTTTATAGCAGCTTTATTCATAATTGAGAAGACTTCCTTCAGGAGGTGAATGAATAAACTGTGGTATATCCAAGCAGTGGAATATTACTTAGCACTAAAAAGAAATGGTCTGTCAAGCCATGAAAAGATATGGAGGACCTTAAATTTATTTTATTAAGTGAAAGAAGCCAATCTTAAAATGTTACCTACTGTATCTCCAAACTATATGCCATTCTGGAAAAGGCATAGGTCTGGAGAAAGTTAAAAGATCAGGGGTTAGGCAGGAGGGAAAGGTGAATAGAGTACAGAGAGTTTTTAGGGCAGTTAAACTGTCGTCTCTGATACTATCATGGTGTATACACGTCGTTGTGCATTTGTCAGAACCCAAACAACACTGAGAGTGAACTCTAGTGTAAACCAAAGGTGTTGGGTGATAATGATGTGGCAATGTAGAGTCATTGGTTGTAGCAAATGTACCAGGCTGGCACAGATGTTGGTATAGGGAAGACTATGCACGAATAGGGGCACGGGATATATGGGAAATCTCCATATCTTTTGCTCAGTTTTGCCATGAACGTAAAACTGCTTTAAAAAATAGTCTTAAAAAAAAATTAGGAGTTAAATCAGTTTAAAAAAAAAAGAGGCACTGAAATCAGATATATGCTGCAACGTGGATGAACCTTGAAACATTTTGCTAGGGGAAAGAAGACAGGAAAGGACAAATCTAGGATGCCACTTGTATGAAGTACCTAGATTAGCCAAATACATAGAGACAGAAAGCAGAAGAGTGGTTATCAGGGACTGGGGAGATGAGATGAGGGTTATTGTTTAATGGCTATAGAGTTCTGCAGATGGTAAAGGTAATGGTTGTACAACAGTGTGAATGTACTTAATGCCACTGAATTGTACACCTAAAAATGGTTAAATGGTAAATTTTTATTTTACCACAGTTAAAAAAAAGAAGCATGTTCCTTGGCTTCACCCTAGGCATATTGAACCATAATCTCTAGGGATGAGGCTCAGAAGGCTGCATTTAAAACAATAACAACAACAAAATCCTTTTCAGATAATTGTTACGCATAGTTTAGGGTAGAATCGCTAATGTTTGGGATTATTTAATGCGAAGTGGGATAAATTGGGTTTTGTTGGTGTATCTTTTGTTTTTTATTAAAAAAATTTTTTTTTTAAGATTTTATTTATTTGAGAGAGACAATGCACACATGAGTGGAGGCGGGGTGAAGAGGGAGAGGGAGAAGCAGGCTCTCCACTAAGCAGGGAGCCCAACTCAGATCTAGATCCCAGGACCCTGATATCATGACCTGAGCGGAAGACAGACACTTGGCTGACTGAGCCACCCAGGCATATCTGTTGGTGTATCTTTTAAAGAGAAACTGTCAGATTGATGAGTTCAGGTACATTTAATCTTCATCTATGTGTTTTATACTCGGGCTTAAAATTTGTACTGCACTGCATGTGGTAATGTGAATAATGACCATTCATTATTTAGCATTGTATTTTTTAAAGTGCTTTCAGATACATGATTTGATTATAGTATCCTGAGGAGATGGGTAACGATATCGCTATTTTCGAGTGAGACACTTTTCAGATTTTAGAAAATTTAATGTCTTGCCTAAGATCATACATGCAAGTAAAGTCAAAGATAGGTGTTCTGACAACTCATAATTTACCCCCCAATGGCGTTCTCCAAGAAAATAGCAGATCTTGTTACAATAAAGATCGCATGGACTTAATTGTCTCCTGATTGAAAAGTGTGAAGTTGTTAAGTCATAGTGCTTTATTTTGCAGACAAGACTTTATCATTTGACAGTGCCAGTGTTCTGGCCATGTTGGCAATGCTTAATATTTACAAGACTAGGATACACTGATTCTGTTTAGTGAAGTATTTTTTTTTTTTTAAAGATTTTATTTATTTATTTGACAGACAGAGATCACAAGTAGGCAGAGAGGCAGGCAGAGAGAGAGAGAGAGAGAGAGGGAAGCAGGCTTCCTGCGGAGCAGAGAGCCTGATGCGGGGCTCGATCCCAGGACCCTGAGGTCATGACCCGAGCCGAAGGCAGCAGCCCAAACCACTGAGCCACCCAGGCGCCCCTAGTGAAGTATTTTTATGAAGTATAAATATGTGATACTTAATTAGTAATTAATGTCAGTTATTAGGAAATCTGTCATTTTGTGGCACTGCTTCCTTGCATCAGAATGATCTCCACACCCAGCCATTTGTGCCTAGTATGTTTCTCTTAAATGTGACTATTCTTTTAGAGCTTCCCTTTGAAGAATGTAATGATCACAATTGAGCCCAGGAGTAAGTAGATTTTGTTCTTTGCCAGGGACAATCAGCCATGTTTTAGAATAATAGAAAGTTGTAGGGGAAAGCCACTCCTAACATTCCTATTTTACACATCCCCTCTGTGACCTTACTGTCTGCCATCATGGAATTGGTTGGGGAAGAGCACCCCTAACTGGGTTACAGTCTTCAAAGCATTGAAATGCCTCCAGTTTCTGCTCAATGGTATGGGATGTCTAGGAGGGAAAAAAAAGTTTCATTTGGTTTCCTGTAACATTATTATTTAACAATGATTTAGTATCTAACCGCTTCTTGCAATTTTGATAGGCTAGATGCATTGTATGGTTAAATTTATTAAAAATACAGTTCCAGACTTGTTTATCTATACATTAAACTGATCATTTGCTAATTTCTTGTCTCAAAGATATCTTAAACATAATGAAGCTAAGAACTAAACTTTTTTTAAAGAAATTTTTATTTTATTTTTATTTTTTATTTTGTTAGAGAGCATGTGTGTGCTAGAGGAGAGGGGCAGAGGGAGAAGGAGAGAGAGAATCTAAAGCAGACTCCATGTTCAGCGCAGAGCCTAACTCAGAGCTCAGTCTCACGACCCTGAGATCATGACCTAGGAGCCAAAATCAAGAGCTGGACGCTTAACCAACTGAGCCATTTAGGCTACCCCAGAACTAAACTCTTAATCTCCTCATTTCCCTTCCCACTTAGTAAAACATCTCTTCTTACTGTATTCTTTATTTCAGTAAATACATCTGTATCTAGTACATTTGGCCAGTGATCTGGGCCGTATCTGATCCTGTCTGATGTCAACTCCTTTCCTCTCCCTTTCATGTCCTCACATGCTGTTCCCTTTGCCTAGAATATTACCCTCTCACTTCACTGGTCCACTTCCACTTAAATTACTACTATTCATCCTTTAGGTTTCAGCCTTAATCTTCCTTTCCAGAACCCTACGTTAACTTGAGCGCCTGTTTAAAGTCTGATGGCGTTCTTTACTTTAATAAGAACAACAGTGATAGCTACAGCTAACATTTACTGAACAATGACTCCTGCAGATGTGCTCGTATATTGTATTATAGGAAGGATTAAGTAATTTACTCAGGATTACAGCCTGATAATTAAAAGAACCATAATTTAAATTTAGACAGTTTAGCCCATGCTTAACCTCTTCACTATTCTCTTATGTAGTTTTTTTTTTTTTTGATTATTTGTTTAATGTCTTGATCCCCACCTGTACTTCTAAGCTCTGTGAGGGCAGGGACTGTGTCTGTTTTACATTCTTGGTATCTAGCAGAAACCCTGGAGAACACATGCCTGTGTGCCAGTATCTTATTTGGGGATATAGCCTTTTTTACTCAAAGTCTGAAAATGGATAAAATTTCCGAGTGGATTCACAGATGACATTAACCATTTTATCTTCTAGAAATTAAAGTATAAATGTGGAGAAATCCATTTAGTTTGTCTAGTAAATCAACTTACTGTGTTAGTGATTGTACATCAGGGACTGATCTATTTGGAGAAGTTTGCATTTGAAAAAGCTTTTCCTTCTGCTTTTCTGTCTTCGATTCACTAGGTTTTAGAATCTAACATTTTGAAGTTCATGTCAATCAATTGGTGAATCTTACTAGAAAGATATTCAAGTCACAAACTGCCATCTGTTTGTATTTTTAGGAAAACTACCAAAGGATAGACAGTAGACACACCTGTATTATGAATTGCTCCTCCAGCTTTAAAGATGCCTCTTAGAATGGGATTAAAACTTCAGAAGGATAGATGTATGGGAGCACTATGGGAAAAAACTGGGAATTTTATAGAGTGCTCCTGCTTGTGTCAGGACATCATTGATAAGGGATTTCTGCCACAGTTAGAAGACTCGAACATGAAGATTAAGAAAATGCTTGAAGAACTAAAAAACCGTCAGAGATTCTTCTCTTGAATCAGTTCTTTGTTTTATTGGTGGGAACTCTGTTATCACAAAAAGTAATAAAAAAATATGTTTTGGAAGGCCATACTTATTGTTTTTAAAGCAAAACAAATGTAAGATGATATGCATTTGGCACTTGACACTTGTTTGGAATTTGTATATAGTTATTTTCTGTGGGAAAAGACTTTGAATATTGTCTTTCCCATGGCAATGTACACACAGCAGACAAGCAACCATAAAATTCTTATTTAAATGAAAACTAAATATAATGAAAGATTTAATTTATGTTTTATTGTATATACACACATAAAATGTTATAAAAATGCATAAAATGGCACAATTATTTTCAATACAGTTTTTTCTTGGGGGGGGGTGAGGAGTGGTTGGTTCATTTTTCTCCCTTTTCTCTTCCATCCAGATCCCTTCTCTGCCAGGACCTCTAACCCATGTTAATAATCTAGGTTATATTATTACATATTTTCATCCACATTGTCATGTTCATGTACAAATGTATATTTATAATACATTGTACACACACAGGCATGCATGTGTATGGCTTTTTTGAGCATTCCCTGTACTTTAAATTTTTCTGTCTTGAGAATGCCTTGGGCGCCTGGGTGGTGCAGTCAGTTAAGTGTCTGGTTTTGGCTCAAGTCATGATCCCAGGATCCTGGACTCGAGCTCCGTGTTGGGCTCCTTGCTCAGCAGGGAGTCTGCTTCTCCCTCTGCCCTTGTTCGTGCTTGCGTGCGTGCTCTCTCTTTCAAAGAAATACAGTCTTAAAAAAAAATACCTGATGGAAGTCTTTCAAATGGCATAGCTCTAATTTGTTTTAATAGATACATAGTTGTATTAGTTTGGTCAGGATTGCCATAACCAACTAGGTGGCTTAAACAACAAATTTTATTGTAATTCTGGAGATTAGAAGTCTGTGATCAAGATTTTGGCAGGGTTGATTTCTCCCGAGACCTCACTCTCATTGGCTTATAGATGGCCATCTTCTCCCTGTGTCTTTGCGTGGTCTCTCCTCAATGTATGCATGTGTCCAAAATTCCTTTTGTTAAAAGAACACCAGTCAGATTGGATTTGGGCCTACTCTAATGACCTCATTTTAACTGAATTGCCTCTAAAGATTCTATCTCCAAATATAATCACATTCTGAAGTGCTGGGAATTAGGACTTCAACATACGCAATTTTAGGGGACACAGTTCAGCCCAATAACGATATACTATTCTGCAAAGCATGTTTAACTCATAATGATATAGCTAGTACTATATATAATTTAACAGTGTGATTCATCCATTCACTTAATAAGTACTCTGTGAACAGAATTCCTGTTCCTCTGATTTATCCTAATGTGGGTAGGGATTCTGGCTTCTGAAAAAGAATGCAAGAAGACTGATAGTGGGCAAGGTGTGAAATAAACACGTAGACATGATAGTTACAATAAAGGGTAGGGAGGATACAGACCTAGCTCTTTTGGGGAAGAGATAATTTCTGCATTAACCACCAGTTATATGCTTACATGATACATTCATGAGTTAAGTGTTAAGTAGAGTGTTTTATGTACTTTGAGTAATGAGACATACTAAATTCATAGAAAAGCTTAGATGTACTAAAAAATACTATCACATGTACTGGAGTTACATCTGTAGTTTCCCTTTTTAAAACCTATGTATTTTGTAAAATATTTACTAGAGTGAGAGTGCAAGTCAGGGAGGGGGCAGAGGGAGAGGGAGAATCTCCAGCAGGCTCCCTGCTGAGCACAGAACTGGCTGTTGGCTCTGTCCCATGACTCTGAGATCATGATCTGAGCAGAAACCAAGAGTCAGATGCTCAACCAACGGAGCCACTCAGGTGCTCCATCCTATTTACTTACGGATTATTGATGTCTCATTTTAGTGGGCCGAGGTTCAGATTAAGGTTTCCTATTCTTAAAAAATAAAAGCACATGGCTGGAGCCCTTCTCTTACTAAAATGTAAGTTCAGTGTAAACTTTGTTTAGTGTTGAATCTCTGACATTTAAAATAATGTTTTGCTAACATAGCAGACCTTCAATAAATATTTGAGTCCAGTTGAGGTAGAAAATAACTTTTTTCTTTCTTTTTAAAAAAATGTTCTTATTCCCTCCCCCATTTATAAATATAAGAAAAGAGACATACTTAGACTAAACATAAGTCAAGGTTTTAATCCTATCAGAGTAAAAACTAGAAATATGAATCCTTATAGTTTCTTAAAACATAGACAACCAACTGCTTTGTTGCAGTACTTGCCAAAGTGTTCTTGGTGGGCCTGTAGTTCCAACACAAGCCCCAGAACGGGAGCTTCCTCATTACTAGAATTTTTTTCCTGTTTCCCTTGCTGGGACTCCAGTTACGTATATCTTAGGCTGCTTAATTTTGCCCCATAGGTCATGGAAGCTTGTTATTTTTTTGGTCTCCCCTACTCCCCTGTCTGTGCTTCATTTTGGAGAGTTTGCCGGCTATGTCTTGAAGTTCCCTTGCATTTTATTTTGCAATATCCAATCTGTTGTAATCTTCCACTTAAGATACTATAATTTTTATCTCTAGAAGTTTTATTTAGATATTTTTGTCTCTTTTTCCTCATCATGGTCATATATTTCCTTTGCATTATGAAGCATATGGAGTATATTTATACTGCCTGTTTCATTTATTTATTTTTTTCTCCATGATCAGTGCACTCTTTAATCCCCATCACCTGTCTCACCCATTCCCCTACTCACCTCCCCTCTAGTAACCATCAGTTTGTTCTCTATAGTTAAGAGTCTGTTTCATGGTTTGTTTCTCTTTTGGTTTTTTTCTTCTTTTGTTTCTTAAATTCCACATATGCATGAGATCATATGGTATTTGTCTCTCTGACTGACTTGCTTTGCCTAGCATTATACTCTTTAGCTCTATCCATGTTGTTGCAAATGCAAAATTTCATTCTTTTTTATGGCTGAGTAATATTCCATTGTATGTGTATACTGCATTTTCTTTATCCATTCATCTATAGATGGGCAGATGGGCACTTGGACTGTATCCACAGTTCAGCTCTTGTAAATAATGCTGCAGTAAGCATAGGGGTGTTTTTGTATTTTGGGGTAAGTACCCAGTAGTAGTATGATTCCTGAATCATATGGTAGTTCTATTTATAATTTTTTGAGGAATCTCCATGCTGTTTTCCATAGTGGCCTCACCAGTTTGCATACCCATCAACAGTACAAGAAGCTTCTCTTTTCTCCACATCCTCACCCACACTTGTCCTTGTGTTATTTTAGCCATTCTGACAGTTGTGAGGTGGTATCTCATTGTGGTTTTGATTTGTGTTTCCCTGATGATGAGTAATGTTGAACATCTTTTCATGTGTCTGTTGGCCATCTATATGTCTTCTTTAGAGAGTGTCTTTTCATATCTACGGTCCATTTATAAATTGGATTTGGTTTTTTGGGGTGTTGAGTTGTATAAGTTCATTATGTGTTTTAGATACTAACCCTTTATTGGATAAGTCATTTGCGAATATCTTCTCCCATTCTGTCAGTTGACTTTTAGTTTTGTTGATTCCTTCACTCTGCAGAATTTTAAAATTTTGATGCAGTTCCAGTAGTTTCTGTTTTTGTTTCCCTTGCATCAGGAGATACATTCAGAAAAATGTTGTTATGGCTGATGTCAGAGAAATTACTGCCTTTGCTCTCTTTAAGGATTTTTATGGTTTCAGGTCTCACCTTTAGGTCTTTAATCCATTTTGAGTTTATTTTCATTCTTTTGCATGTAGCTGTCCTGTTTTCCCAGCACAATTTGTTGAAGAGATTATCTTTTCCCCATTGGATATTCTTGCATCCTTTGTCGAAGATGGATTGATTTTATAACTGGGGGTTTGTTTCTGGGTTTTCTATTCTATTCCATTGATCTATGGGTCTGTTTCTGTGCCAGTACCATACTGTTCTGATTACTGCAACTTTGTAATATAACTTAAAACCTGAAATTGTGATACTTCTAGTTTTGTTTTTCCTTTTCAAGATTGTTTTGGCTATTCTAGGTCTTCCGGGGTTCCATTCAAATTTTAGGATTGCTTGTTCTACTTCTGTGAAAAAATGCTGTTGGTATTTCGACAGGGATTGCATTAAATCTCTAGATTGCTTTGGGTAGTATGGACATTTTAAAGATACTTGTTCTTCCCGTCCATGGGAATGGAATATCTTTCCACTTCTTGTGTTGTCTTGGATTTCTTTCATCAGTGTTCTATACTTTTCAGAGTACAGGTCTTTTATCTGTTTGGTTAAGTTTATTCCTAGATATTTTATCGGTTTTGGTGCAGTTGTCATTGTGATTGTTTACTTAATTTCACTTTCTGCTACTTCATTATTAATCAGTAGGAATGCAGCTGATTTCTGTATGTTGATTTTGTATCCAGTGACTTTACTGAATTCATTTATCAGTCTAGTAGTTATCTGATCCTGGACTTCTGGGTTTTGTTTTTTGTGTGGGTTTTTTTTTTTTTTAAGATTTTATTTATTTGACAGAGACACATCAAGAGAGGGAACACAAGCAGAGGGAATAGGAGGAGAAGCAGGCTTCCAGCCAAACAGGGAGCTCGATGTGGGACTCAATCCCAGACTCTTGGGATCATGACCTGAGCTGAAGGCAGATGCTTAACAACTGAGCACCCAGGCACCCCAGGACTTCTGTTTTTTGGGGAATTTTTTGATTACTGATTCAGTTTCATTGCTGGTAATTGGTCTGTTCAAATTGTCTCTCCCTGCTTTAGTTTTGGTAAGTTTTATGTTTCTAGGAAAATACCTGTTTCTTTTGAGTTGTCCCAATTTGTTGGTATATAGGTTTTTATAGTATTCTGTTAACAGTTGTTCGTATTTCTGTAGTGTTGGTTTTTATTTCTCCTCTTTCATTGGTGATTTTGTTTATTTGGGTGTCCCCCCCACCCCGTGTGTGTGTGTGTGTGTGTGTGTGTGTGTGTGTGTGTGTGTGTGTGTCTGGCTAGAGTTTCATCAATTTTGTTGATCTTTTCAAAGAACCATCTCCTGGTTTCATTGATTTGTTCTGTTGTGTTTTTTTTAGTTTCTATACCATTCATTTCTGCCCTAATCTTTAATGTTCCTTCATTTTCCTTCCTTTTGCTGGTTTGGGGTTTTGTTCTTTTTTCCAACTCCTTTAGGTGTGATACTAGGTTGTTTATTTGAGATTCTTCTTGCTTCTTGAGGTAGACCTGTATTGTCATAAACTTCCCTCTCATCCATTTTTGCTGGATTCCAAAGAGTTTGGGCTGTTGTGTTTTCATTTTCATTTGTTTCCATGTAATTTGTGATGTCTTTTGTTTATTTATTTTTATTTATTTATTTTGTTGACCCATTCATTGTTTGGTAGCACATTATTTAACTTCCATGTAGTTGTGCTCTTTCCAGATTTTTTCTTGTGGTTGATTTCTAATTTCATAGCATTGTGGTCAGAAAAGATGCATGGTATGACTTCAGTTTTGTTTTGTTTTGTTTTGTTTTGAATTTGTGGAGACTTGTTTTGTGGCCTTATGCTAGCTATTTCAGTTTCACTGTCTGCTAATTGCATCATCTTCACCATTTTCTACATCCAATTGATTAACTCCTCTTCTGCTTTTGGGTTATATTTTCCTGCTTCTTTGCATACTGGTAATTTCTGATTGGTTGATGGAAATTGTGAATTTTACATTGTTGGGTACTGGATTTTGTTATATTTTATCATGATTTATCAGTATTATATTGTGTTCTGACAAATGATTTAGTTATTTTGGATAAGTTGAATCCTTTTGAGACTTGCTCTAAGCTTTGGTAGAGCAGATCCAAAACAGACTTTAGTTTACTACTGAGACAGTGTTTTCTTGAGAACTTTACATGATATCCCATGTGTTAAGAGATCTTTCCACTGTGGCTGGTGGGAGCATGAACTAATAACCCCACTCCTGTATGAGCTCCAGGAATTATTTTGTCTGCAGCCCATTTGGTGCTGCTTTCGTGACCTTGGGGAATTTTTCTCACTGGTTTATATCAGTACTCTGCCATAGATACGAGGGTACTCTGCAGATCTCTCGTCCTGTCTTCCTCTGTCTTGGAAAGTCTTCTCCATTAAATGCCCTACTGCACATATTTAGCCACCTTGACCTGATTTCTGTCTCCTTAATTTGGGATTGCTGGGCTCTCTTTGAGTCCCTGCTCAGGGGCCTGAAAACTGCCTCCAGGCAGAAGCTGAGCAGTGATAGGGCTCACCTCATTTGTTTCCCTACTCTTTAGGTATCATAGTGTGAACTGCCTGTTTCCCAATATCTGAAAATCTTTGTTTCATGTATTTGGCTTTATAAATTATTTAACCTGGGAAGGTGCTTCTGGGCCTGTTGTTCTATCATGACCAGGGACTTGTTCTTTTTGTTGCAACTTCTGGAAGTGGGAAGGAAAACTGGAAACTGGGGAAGGGAGAGTTATTAGAGGCAGGCAGAGTGGTCCCACTTGTCCGAGCTGGCAGTTCAGTACCCTTGCAGCTTTTGCACACTTTTCCATCTCTTTTCTCAATCTGCTGTTTGCTTCCACTTTCTTCCCAAATGAGTTCTAAAAAAATTATTCCCAAATAAAATGTCCAACTTCAGTATACTTCCCAGTCTGTGCTTACATAATTATCCTCGGCCACCTTCTTACACATATAATACCGACTTTGGTTAGAAACAGAAAGAAGGAAAACATACTCATTAGGCACTAAGCCTTTGTTAGAAATAAAACCAAGAAATAGGACATCCATTAGGTGTATACTGTGTGTCAATAAGTATGCATTGCAGACAATTCATGAAAAAGACATAGTCCCTGCCCTACAGGAGCTTTTGGGGAAACAATTATAGTATACATCAGTGTTCCGCTATTAACAATAAAAGATAAGATAACGGGCGCCTTGGTGGCTCAGTTGGTTAAGCTTCTGCCTTCGGCTCAGGTCATGATTCCAGGGTCCTGGAATTGAGTCCCGTATTGGGCTCTCTGCTCTGGGGGAGTCCACTTCTCACTCTCCCTCCCCTCCTCAAATAAATAAAATCTAAAAAAAATAAACAAGATAACTGCAGAAGGCACAAGTTAATTCTAACTGAGAGATCAAGTGAATTGATACGATAGTAGAGCCACAAAAAGATCATAAGGATTTCAGCTGGAAGGGTTAAGGGGAAAAGAACAGTCAAGGCAGAGGACAAGCAAGAGAAAGCATGAAGGTGTGAGCAGTTCTGGGAGCAGTGATGCAGGATGCCGGCACTTCTCTTTTAGACCTCAGCTTAAACATCATTTGGTCAGAGAGGATTTTTCCCTGACCCCCAAATCTAAATTAGGTTATTCCTGTTCATAAAACTGTTTCCTTCATACAGTTATAAAGATTATAAAGATTAATTAATATTTTTCCCTTCACTAAATTGTAAACGACATGATGCATACAGAGCTGTTTCTTCATTACATTCCCAGTGCCTGGTATTATATGTGGAACATAGCGGGCTATCAAGAAATATTTCCCGAATGAATGTGTTCGATGGTATGCTAGTCTCTGGCACATGGGTGTTGAATGTGGAATGTACCACACAAATGTGTCAGTGATTTCTCTTAAACCTTTATCAACATTGGTAAAATGTCTTCCTCTAAAATGCATGAAATACCAAGAGTAATAAATTTTTGACTCAAAGTTGGGCTAGTATTTCCTTTACCCTTTGTATATTGCATTTCTTTTTTAAGACTTAAACTGTTGCATCTCTTCTTGTTTTCTTCGCTAGAGTTCCCCCAAGAGCAGTCTGCATTTAGGATCCCTCTTCCCCGCTCTCTCTTCCCATTTACTCCGAGGTCGTCTTCCATTTGAGTCCCATTTGGTTGGGTTCCATTTGAGTACCATTTGGGTTCTGCTCATTCTACTCTACTCGCATTTTTCTCCAAGAGGTCACCAATTATGTGCTAATTGTTCATTAATTGGCCTTCTCAAAATACTCTGAGATTTGCAGCATTTAAAGTTCTCAGACAGTGGTTTTTATTTTGCCTCATCTTCATTTGCTTGCTGCTCGGATGTACGTGCTACCAAGGTTCCGTCCTGTCCTTCATGGCTCTGTGGTCTTAACCCCGGAGTAAGAGATATTATCCATTTTTAGTTTGTATTGTTTCCTGTGAATGATTGGGTGAACTCCAGATCCTCGTCTTTGGCCTTAACTTCTTTCTGGAGCTTTAAGATCTGGCTAGATTTCTAGCTCTTTTTGGGTAAATTGAAGGTAGATTTTGGTTACGCATTGTTATCTTTTATCAAAAATTATCTTTCTGTTTTTCTTTATTCTTTCATTAACATAGATCTAGTTTCCCTTTGCCAAAAATACAGAGGAAAATGAGGGAAAAGACCCAGTAACACAAGTCTAACCTAGAACAAAGAATGTAAGTTCTGTGAGGACTAGAACTCTGTCTTTTCTGCTTTTCCTAAATGCCTACTACACTGCTGAGCATATATATGGACTACTCAACAAATATTTGTTGCACGAATGAAAGAAATGTAAGAGAAAGATTAGAAGAACTACCTGTCAAGCTAATGTGGTCTGTAGTGCTAACTCTGATATTTATATAGTAGTATTTATTTTATTTCTCTTCCTCCTGCAGCTTGAGCTATTTTGCTATTCTTCCATAGGAATTTAGATTTTGAACAAGTTTTGTAAAGTACCTAACTATCCTGTCCCTTGGCTACATAATAGCTGAAGGCTTAAGTCCTTCTTTTTTTTTTTTTTTTTTTTTTAAAGATTTTATTTATTTATTTGTCAGAGAGAGAGGAGCTAGAGCGAGCACAGGCAGGGAGTGGCAGCAGAGGCAGAGGGAGAAGCAGGCTCCCTGCCAAGCAAGGAGCCTGATGTGGGACTCAATTCCAGGACGCTGGGATCATGACCTGAGCTGAAGGCAGCTGCTTAACCAACTGAGCCACCCAGGCGTCCCTTAAGTCCTTCTTTTGAGTTTGATTTACTTTACGTTTTTGATATAAATAACAAAATGGAATAAATTGAGCAGTTCATGATATTAGTCAATTCAGATTAACTTTTCTCCCCGGAGCAAACATTAAAATTAGAAATAGGATGCTTCTGGGTAAAAGTTTCAAACTAGTTTTGTGAAAATATGTCTGTCCAACATCTTTATATCAGACAAGAGTTTGACTCTAATATTCACTGGCTCTAGCTTGAATTGAAAATATGATAAAAAGCTACTAATGTGTAACAAGACAGAGAAGCCAGGCACCTGTGCTTATTACTCCAGAACTTGGTTTTTCTTAGTACTTTGTCAACTTTTTGAACTTTTTGATGTGTGCATTGTACATACAAGCTTTTTTTTTTTTTATTTCTCTTAATTTGAGGCAGAGAGAGAGAATGCAAGCGAGGGGAGAGGGGCAGAAGGAAGGAAAGAGCGAGAAGCAGACTCGCCGCCGAGCAGGCAGCCCCATGTGGGGCTTGATCCCAGGACCCCCGTATCGTGACCTGAACTGGAAGCCGATGCTTAACCAACTGAGCCACCCAGGTGTCCCTCAAACTGTTTTGTAAAAGACAGCCTCCTTAGGTGGGAATTTAGGGTACAAAGTCACTTCTAGCTCTTTCTTCACAACACCTAAGATTTTATGATTATATGTGTTTGTGTTTCCTTTCTTCAGCTTTACTATTTACTCTTCAATAGGTATTATTTTCTATATCCTTTTTATATAACTTAAGAGAGTATTTTTATGGAGAGGGTTCAATAAATGTTTTTAATAAAAATTCAGAAACTTGTGAATAGTCAGATGCTGTATTTATGAATTAAAAGTCAGGAAAATTGTCAAAAATTATATAACATGGATTAAATATTTGCAAATATTTAAAAATAAAAAATTTCCTATAATAAATAGAAGGAATCTATACATACAAAGTTACAGAACCTTTTATTCTTATCTTAATTGTATATACACAGGCCTAAACACAAATTTTCTTCCCCTACCACAGTTAACAAATTTTGGTTCCATTTTTAGAATTTAAAATAAGATTATATGAGGAAATTAGTATGACCTAATTTTATTAGTTGTCTAATTAATCAGAGTGAAAGACCAGGATTTCTTCCCTATTTATTAATTGGTGTTTCCATAAAAATTAAAAAATAGACTACCAATTAAATTTTGACTACAGAGCATAATATGGATTTTATTTCATTAATAAATGCAGGAAAAAAGACAGCCACTTTTCAGTGTCACTGTGTAATGTCTTTTTCTAATTTTGATCACTTTGTTAAATTTTTCATTTCCAAATATTGAATTTAAAAACAAGAGGATACTTGGGTTTTTATAAAAAAGCTTTTATGACCAAATTCCTCAGAACTTTTGAACTTAACTACTATGAACATTTTTTGCTAACAAACAAGAACTATCTTGCATTATTGCTATGGAAAAATAATTCTGTAGGTTATATTTCAAACTTTATTGACAGCAGATTCTGATTTGGTTAATACTAGGCTATTATTGCAAAAAGATTTCCAATTAAGAACTTGTAGGAGCACCTGGGTGGCTCAGGCAGTTAAGCATTTGCCTTTGGCTCTGGTCGTAATCTTAGGATCCTGGAATCTAGCTCCCTGATCAGCAGGAACTCTGCTTCTCCCTTTCCCTCAGTCTCTTCCCCCTGCATGTGCTTACTCGCTCTCTCAAATAAATAAATAAAATCTTTAAAAAAAAAAAAAAACAACTTGTAAAATCTCATATGCCTCTTTGCCAGGACCAGGTTTATAGTTGCATCAGTTTCTTTGTTTTGCTCAGTACTTGTTATCCAAATAACAACAAGGATATTTTGTTACTTGCAAAAGTTATATATTTATGTTTTATAACATTTATTGAAGAAAATACTTGAAACTTCCAAGACTAGAAAAATAGTTTTAAATATTCATGATAATCTTAATTTTAAAAAATTTGTAAGTATATCTTATATTTAAAGGAGTACATGTAACTTACACATTCAGTTTAAAATGAACACCTATGTACCTAACACATGGTTCAAGATTCAATTTATTTCTAATACTTTAAAAGGCCCCTGTGTTTCTCTGCATAATTGCATCTCCTCTCCCATCACCTGGAAGTGGATTAATCGACTGCTTACATTTCTTTACAGTCTTATCACATGTATATAAATTCCTGAACAATGCCTGGTTTGGTTTTGCCTTTTTCTGATCTTGACATAAATGGAATCATATTGTTTGTATTAGTCTGTAACTTATATTTTTGCCTAGTATTTTGATTTTGAGAGTCATTTATGTTATGTAGCTTTTAGCTCACTCTTTTCAATGGTATATAATATTCCACTTTGTGAGTTTACTACTGTGTATTGATCCATTCTGATGTTGATAGGCATTGGGGTTGCTTCCAAGTTTTGCTTTTCAAACATTACTTACTGTTAACATTTTTTTTTTTAAAGATTTTATTTATGAGAGAGAGAGAGAGCGAGCATGAGCAGGGACAGAGGGAGAGTAAGAAGCAGACTCGCCGCTGAGCAGGGAGCCCGACATGGGGCTCATACCCAGGACCCTGGGATCATGACCTGACCTGAAGGCAGATGCTTAACAACTGAGTCACACAGGCGCCCCTTAATTTCTCCTTATTAATGCCATATGTCACAACTAAAAAAATCGTTAGTACATTATTATTTACTGAACTTGCAACCTTATTCATGTTTTGCCAGTTTTCCCTCCAGTGTCCTTTTTACTGCTTCATATTCGCACCCAGGATACCGCATCACATTTAGTCATCTTGTCTCCCTTGCCGCCTCTGGTCTGTGATAGTTTCTCAGACTTGCCTTATCCTTGTTGACTTTGAGAAGTGCTGGTCATGTTTTTTGCAGAATGCTCCTCAATTTGAATTTGTCCATTGCTTTTCTCATGGTTAGACTGAGGTCATAGCTTTTTGGTAAGAAAACTACAGAGGTAGGGGCGCCTGGGTGGCTCAGTGGGTTAAGCCGCTGCCTTCGGCTCAGGTCATGATCTCAGGGTCCTGGGATCGAGTCCCGCATTGGGTTCTCTGCTCCGCGGGGAGCCTGCTTCCTCCTCTCTCTCTCTCTGTCTGCCTCTCTGCCTACTGGTGATCTCTCTGTGTCAAATGAATAAATAAAATCTTTAAAAAAAAAAAAAAAGAAAAGAAAACTACAGAGGTAAATTGCCATTTTTTGTCACAGCATATTAGAGGTACATGTTATAAACATGACTTGTCACTGTTGATGTTAACCTTGATCACAGGGCCAAGGTAGTGTTTCTTAGCTTTATCCACAATAAAGTTAATCCTCCATCCCCCATCTTTTACATATTATATGGAACTGGATTGTAACTGAAGCATATAGTATTAAATATCCCTCCCTCAACTTCTAAAGAATATGGAAAAGATAGGGGAGGGAGTAACTTTTATATATATATATATATATATATATAAAGGAAATATCTATATTTCATATAGATATGAAAATAGACAATTTCCCTTTATTTAGGAAAAAAAGTTTATATTTGTTTCATATATCTGTTTGTATCTGTATCAGAATGCCCTCATGGATATTTATTTTATACTTCGGATTATAATTTTCTTTTTTTTTTTTCTTTTTTTTTTTTTTTTAAAGATTTTATTTATTTATTTGACAGAGAGAGATCACAAGTAGGCAGAGAGGCAGGCAGAGAGAGAGAGAGGGAAGCAGGCTCTCTGCTGAGCAGGGAGCCCGATGCGGGACTCGATCCCAGGACCCTGAGATCATGACCTGAGCCGAAGGCAGCGGCTTAACCCACTGAGCCACCCAGGCGCCCCGGATTATAATTTTCTTGCTCAAATTGTATCAGCTTTGATCATTGGGAAGTCTTTCATGTTGACTCCTGTCATGTTTTTCCCTTTCTTTCATTCCTTCTTTTTCCCCACTCTGTGACTTTTTGACATGCTCTACACTTTTGGGTTTGGGGCACTTTTCCCTTTCTAGTACTGCAGTATGCTGTAGGCTCATTCTGTATATTCCCGTCCCCAGACCTAGAATCAGCCATGTCTCTAAAGAACGCTTCTTTCTCTTTTGGAGACTGATGTTAGGAACAAAGATCAGGGCACTGGATGTGCTCCTTGTTAGTGAGGTATGTATATGTACCTTTAGGCCCTCTTAGTGGACTGAACTAGGAAATACATAGGTACATACTGTATGCACATAATGGTAACATGTAGGTGTATTGTTTGATTTTTGTTGTTCTGTTTGAGAACATTTAATTTTAGTACCTTTTTTTAAGGTCTCATTTTAGGTCATGGACAGGGAGAGAACTTAGTTGAAGGTAACTATGATATCGATATCTTGTCTTTTTTATGAAAAGGTCTTTTTTGGGGTGCCTGGCTGGCTTAGTTGGAGGAACATGTGACTCTTTGTCAAGGGATTGTGAGTTCAGGTCCCACATGGGGTAAAGAGAAATAAGTAAAACTTAAGAAAAAATAAAGGTCTTTTTTTTTTTTTTACCAAGACCCTTTTTTTTTTTTTTTAAAGATTTTATTTGTTTATTTGACAGACAGAGATCACAAGTAGGCAGAGAGGCAGGCAGAGAGAGAGAGGAGGAAGCAGGCTCCCTGCTGAGCAGAGAGCCCGATGCAGGGCTCCATCCCAGGACCCTGGGATCATGACCCGAGCCGAAGGCAGAGGCTTTAACCCACTGAGCCACCCAGGCGCCCCTACCAAGACCCTTTTAAGACACAAATAGTCCTCAAGTCATGGACCTTTTGTTTCTAAAGTCCAATAACTGAACTGTTTAGAATACAGAGTAAAATTTCCCTTAGCACCAGATATATTGAGTGTAGTAATTTTTTTAGCATGGCCTACAGAAATCTTTTACATTGTATCTCTTGCTCACTTCACCTCCTACCATCTTCCCATCATGCTTCCTTATATTCTAATCATACCAAACTGCTTGCTATTTCCTAAACTGCAGTATGTACTCTTGTATCTCTGTGTGTTTACTTATAGCATTCCTGCCAGATTGCCTTCCTCATTGATTCACCTGGAAGAGTTCCATTCATTTTTCAAAAGTCAGATCAGCTTGTAGACCTTTTATCAACCCCCCTCTTAATTTCTCCAGATATATTTAGGACTAACTTTGAAGTTCTTTCTTCTGTGTGATCTCGGGATCCCTTGAAAGAATCTTCTGAGGTATTTTGTTAAAGATGCAGATTGTGGGTCCTAACCCCAGATCTTTGCAAAGGGAATAGTGGGAGTGGGGTGAATTTGCATTGGTGAGAGTCTCTGTAGGTGATATGCAGTATTTTTATATTCCACTCCAATATTTTTAAATGAAAAATTTAAAACCTACACAAAGTAGCCGGAACAAATCTTCATATGCCTGTCACCTAGAGTTACCTAGATTTTGCCACATTTACTTCTTCATCCACCTGCCTCTTTATCTTTCCTGAAGTACTTTAAAGCAAATTTCTTCAGATGGTATGACATAGAACTTTTCAGTAACTGTATTTCCTATAATTTAAAGTTGTTGCTATATGTTAGCTGTATCTTTTTTTCATTGCTTTTATTGTAAAAATTACAGTTGAAGTTATCTTTATTATTTTTGTACATGCATTTTTTTTTTTTGGCCATATGTAGTAGTCCAAAGCTACTTCTATAGTGTACACAAGTTCTCAGATTATTTATTTATTTATATTTTGCTCACATGGCCAAATATGTGATGAGTAGTTTTAAATAATTTTTACTTATTGCAGTTAATTCATTGTAATCATTTCACATTAGTAAAAAAGAAAAATTTTGACAATTGGGACTAAGTTATTTGCAAATATCCATTTAAAAAGCCCTCTTCACATCCTGTACTTATGACAGCTAATAGGTTAATAAGTAAATATATCTCATCCATAAAAACCCAGTAGTTAGGTAGTTTTGCTACTTGAGTATTTGAAACACTACTAGGAGAAATAACTCTCTATAGCCAAAAAAAATTAAATACAATAAAAATTTTAAACCACTTGATAAAAAATTTCAGCTTTGTTTCATTATAATACAAGAACCTTAAACTGAGGAGTTCAACTTGAATTTCTTATCTTTTCTGCAAAATATCCTCTTCTTGGAGTACCTAGGTGGCTCAGTGGGTTAAAGCCTCTGCCTTCGGCTCAGGTCATGATCCCAGGGTACTGGGATCAAGCCCCACATTGGGCTCTCAGCTCAGTGGGGAGCCTTCTTCCTGCCTCTCTTGGCGTGTCTCTCTGCCTACTCTGTCAAATAAGTAAATAAAATCTTAAAAATCCTCTTCTAGTATTTACTAAGTTGGTGGTTCTTGCCTCCAAAATAGTTATCCAAACACACCTCCTCACTTACCCACCTCCCAGTGTTTCTACCTTGGTTTAGGCTTCCACTGTTTCTTTTTCCAGACCCCGTAGCATCCTTCCAACTAGTTTTGCTTCCTTCAACCTAATCTTCATTTCAACTCATTCTTCGTACTGATACTAGAGAAATTCTTCTGCAAAGGGATATAATTATGTCAGTGTCTTGTTTAAAACCTTTCAATTACTCTATTTCCCTGGTAACTTCCCTACTTCTTAGGATTAAACACAAGTGGGCCTTCCCAGGCTTAGCCTTCCCTACATGTGCTCTTTGGGCCAGCTCTTAAAGTTCTCCCAACATATCATTTGGTCTTGGCCTCTATAATTTTTTATATGCTAGCTTTTTTAATAAAAGCCCTGCCTCCTAATGTGCTGCCTTTCACACCTTATTCATCCTTTATAAGCTGCAGTTCATGTGTGTTTTCCTTGGGAAGACTTTTGTTTTGTTTTGTTTTTGTTTAAGAGAGGGTGCAAGCTGGAGGAGTGGAGAGGGGCAGAGGGAGAGAGACTCTTAAGCAGCCCTTCATGCCCAACATGGGGCTTGATCTAACAATCCTGAGGTCATGAGCCAAGCCAAAATCAAGAGTTGGAAGCTTAACTGACTAAGCCACCCAGGCGCCCCACTTGGGAAGACTTCTGATACTTCTGATACTCTCCTCATACCCATGAGCAAGGTCACTCTTTTTTTTTTTTTTTTTTTTTTTTGGTCATCGCTGTACCTTATATATAACTCCATTTTAGCCCCATCACACTATGTTAATTCAGTTGTGTACATGTCTAGCTCCTCTGTGAGCTGAACTCTTTGTGAGGGTTGATGTTATGTCCTTATTCCTCTTTGCATCCCCTGCAAATAAGAGGAACTCTGGAAGAAAAAATAAGATTGTTACATATATGGGACTAAAAGCTAATTAACAGTCTCCAAGAAATGAGAAAACATTTTTAGTCAACTTAATTATAGAAAAGATTTAAGTTCTCTGATTTGTTTTATTTTTGTCTCTTTTAATTTTTTTACAAAGGATTTTTGCTTTGGTTTTTAAATCTATGAATGAGGAAAGATAAGCACCTAAAACATAAAATGTTAGCTAAATAATTATTGTAACACTAAGAAAGAAATGTTAACTGTCCAAATCTTTATTTGCTATGGCAAAGATTTTGAGAATACAAGTTTTATTTTGTATTCTGTTATATTTATAAATCAAAGTAGCCGATCTGGGCTCAAGATAGGATGAAATACACTCTAGAAGGCTTTCTCGTTCTTCAGAGAACCATTAGCTAGAAAAGCCTATGAAAAATTCATCAGAGTTCAATGTAGTGTTTTCTGGCAGTTTACCCAGGGGATTGCTGAATACACTGAGAAGACTCCTGTATCGGACAACTAGGGATTGATACAGACCTGATCCCTTTGTTTTTTCAGATTCCACAAAATCTGGCAATAATAGCCCACAAAGTTGCTTCTGAATCTGTTAGAAACCAGTAGAGACAAAATGGACCATCTCTAAGATAGATGTAGGAAGTCTTTAAAGTACGTTTTTGTTTTAAGTTTTATTTATTTATTTGACAAACAGAGATCACAAGTGAGCAGAGAGGCAGGCAGAGAGAGAGGGGGAGGCAGGCTCTCTGAGAGCCTGCTGCAAGGCTTGATCCCAGAACCCTGAGATCATGACCTGAGCTGAAGGCAGAGGCTTAACCCACTGAGCCACCCAGGCGCCCCAAGGATGTTTAAAATTCCATGTGTCATCTTTTGTTGAATAGGATGATTCTACCTTAAAAGAATTACTCACTGTCATGATCATATAAAATTCTTACTCATGGCTATCATTAATTCTTTAGTGAAGTTCTTACATTTGCTTTATTTAAATTACCCAATTGTATTTTTAAAAATATATGAACTTTTTGATATCAGTAAATGTAAGTATAAAATATAATATTTTAAAAAAACGTATGTATGGGAAAACCCACATCTAGTGTATAAACCCAATTGTAAATGCTTATTATAATTGGTCTCTCTCTCTCTCACACACACACACACCCTATATATCTTCAGTGAATATCAGTCAGCTCTAGATGACTTCTGAAGGCTGTCATAAGATTGGGCAGGGTAACCTCTTCTGTATGGTCTTCAATAATTTGGATCATTTGACCTATTAAATACCTTGAGTACCACTTAAATGGAATGGAACACTTTAGCTGTAACACTATCTCACAGAAAAGAAGTGTTTTTTGTTCTGTCTATACAGGAAATGCAATACTACTTCTGTCTGCTCATTAAATCTCTTATCAGCATCTTCCTTAAAAGAATAAAGAGCAAAGTCTGTATTTCAGGAATTGGTGTTCTTATCTTGAAACATTTACTGTTGTCCATGCTTTTCAGTTGGAGGTTTTAAAGTATTATTTTTTTAAGGAAATAAAATAACTTATTAGTCTCTTGTATGAACTAACCTTGTAATTCTAATTGGACAGATTTAAGATATGGTAAAGGTTAATAGAAACTTAGAAGAACAGCAGGCATCATGCATTATTTTCTGTTTAAGCCTAATTCTTTGTGTGATTAATTTACCTAATAGGTTTTATTTGGCTATTAGTAACCATAAGTGAATAAAACAGTTTGAATTTAAATTTCTAAAACTTTATGCAGTATCAAGTTTGTTTAAACCATAGCATTTCACCACTCTAGTTATATACAGTTTATTTGATTCTACATAATTATCTATTTTAGTTCTGTCTTTATATGTTGAATGGTTTCTCCTAAGGAGTTTACGCTCCTGGAATCATCCAAACTCTAGCCTTACCACTACCCCTTTTCAGTCTTTATTCTAAGAAAGATATTTTATCCCTTTCACCCCTGCAACCCTAAGGCTTTGAGTATACCATGAATGTCATGGATTTAGAGGGAAAAGCAAAGAGAATATGATTCTAGAACTAGATAAACAAGGCCCTGCCCAATTAGATTATCACTGTCCATCCAGTAGACAAGGGAACATGTAATTATAACTCAGTATGACAAACTGATAACAAAAATGAGGTATCCTGTACAAGCATTAGCAGAGTGTAAGGCCCCTATAAGCAGAGACTGTTTTTGGTTTATCACTGTGTATCCAACATTATCAGAGTCTGATACTTAATAGAGTCAATAAATCATTTGAATGAATGAGATTAATTCTCCCTTAGAAAGATGCAAGAAACAAGGAAGTCTTCCCAAATGAGGTGAGACCTGGGCTTTGAAAGTCAGACAGGCAGATAAAAGGGTAAGAGAATGAATGATAGGCATGGAGAACAGTGAGTGAAACTGCATGCCATGTTTTAGCAAACCACAGATAGTCTGAATTGCTTCGGCATCAAGTGTAACCTGAAGAGCAGCTGGAGGTGGAGATATATTAGTGAAGAATTATGTTGTTTGCATGGGTTTCTTTGAAAAACAAAGAACATTTTAAAAAATAATCTGATTAATTTGCACTTTCCAGAACACTTTCTAAAATGTGTTCCCAAGGTACCTAAACCTTAGAGGGCTCTGATATTTTTAAAAGTTAATTAAATTTATTGTTGATTGAATATTTTTATTTGAGGGGCGCCTGGGTGGCTCAGTGGGTTAAGCCGCTGCCTTCGGCTCAGGTCATGATCTCGGGGTCCCGGGATCGAGTCCCACATCAGGCTCTCTGCTCAGCAGGGAGCTTGCTTCCTCCTCTCTCTCTCTCTGCCTGCCTCTCTGCCTACTTGTGATCTCTGTCTGTCAAATAAATAAATAAAATCTTAAAAAAAATTCATAAGTATTTTTATTTGAATATTATCTCTAGCATTTTAGCTGTATGTTGGATATTCAGTATATTTATAATTTCATAAATTTTACCTTATTTGTAATTTTGAATGAAAATGATTATACCTTTTCAGATTATAGAGATTTATAGTGGTGGCTTTGCATTTATTACTTGTCAACGTTTATTAAAGTGTGACAGCATACGTTCAAGCCAAGTGTTTTGTGGAAGCCCACCAGGTGATTAGATGCAGTTTGTGGGCATTTTCCTTATGCTGATGGGGCTACTAGGATACTCCTCAGACTCCAAATTTGACAGTCAGGGGTTTA
Organism: Mustela erminea; assembly: GCF_009829155.1. Taxonomy (NCBI): domain Eukaryota; kingdom Metazoa; phylum Chordata; class Mammalia; order Carnivora; family Mustelidae; genus Mustela; species Mustela erminea. Next base: position 110,229,122 of record NC_045620.1, read on the forward strand.
GTGGAAAGAGTGATGGCCCAGACACCGGGAGGCCCAGCTTCAGTATTTATAACATTGCTAGTATTTATAGCATACCCATTCATAGGTATTTTCCTTTTTCTCATTTGCTAAATAGTGGGGCTGAGTTAAATGACTTCTAAAGTCCCTTTTATTTCTAAAATTCTGTGGGTTTTGTAAATCTATAGCTGTATAGTTCATGTGATTCTGAAGCCTTGGACAGGAATGTAATCCCCAATTATAGCTACGGTTTCTAGTACAACATCTTGTGAAACAGGGGCTGCTATACTATGATTTCTAAAATATACTTTCATTTTGGGGTACCTGGGTGGCTCAGTCAGTTAAGCATCTGCCTTCAGCTTAGACCATGATCTGGAATCCCAGGATCGAGCCCTTCATCAGGCTTCCCGCTCAGCAAGGAGTCTGCTTCTCCCTCTAACCCTCCCCTCTCATGCTCTCTCTCTCTGACTGTCTCTCAGATGATAAATAAAATCTTTAAAAAAATAAAATGTACTTTAATTTCTTAAATTTAGCTCTATGTGTGAGATACAGTTTTCCTTCTTACAAGGGCTTTTTAAAAGATTTTATTTTTTATTTTTTTAAGATTTTATTTATTTATTTGATAGAGACAGCGTGAGAGGGAACACAAGCAGGGGGAGTGAGAGAGGGAGAAGCAGACTTCCCACCGAGCAGGGAGCCTGATGCGGGGCTCCATCCCAGGACCCTGGGATCATGACCTGAGCTGAAGGCAGACGCTTAACTGACTGAGCGAGGCACCCCTTTATTTTTAAGTGATCTCTACACCCCATATGGGGCTTGAACCTTACAACCCAGCAATCAGGAGTCACATGGTCCATTAACTAAGCCAGCCAAGTGCCCTGAGACATAGTTTTTCTTGTTAAGTACTTTTATAATTAAAAGTTCCTTTTTCTTCCCAAGTCATATTAGAGATTTTGATAGGATAGGTAGAGATATCTAGCAAGTGTTTGAGGTGTGTGTCTAAAACTCAGGAGAGAAGTCAGGATTAGAGATAGCTTTGCAGTCATCTGGATAGATTATAGTTTAAGATGTAGAACTAATGAGATTGGGGGAAAGAATAGAAGAAGGGAATAAACAAATGACAGTAGAATCCAGAGTAGAGGAAAATAAGGAACTTCACAAGAAAATGGAAAAATAAGAGAGGTAGAATATAGAATAGATTGTGCCACTGATGAGAAAAGAGAATTTTAAAAATGAAGACTTGACTGAGAGCCCCCCACGAAAAGTGTACCATGTGGTGTTAGGATTCACTGATAAATGAGGATGAAGGGAAACAGAGAAGACAATTTAAGCCAATGGGTGCATGCAGTTCAATGAATAAAAATAAAACTTTTAAGCAGAATCAGACCTGAAATACAGAGAACAAACTAAACTGATGGTGGCTGGTGGGAAGGAAGGTAGAGAGATGGACCGGATGGGTGAAGGGGAATGGGAGATACTTCTGGTTGTGGAATGAATAATCAAGGGAATGTGAGCACAGTATGTGGAGTATAGTCAGTGATACTGTAGTAACGTGGTGACGGATGGCACCTGCACTGTGAGCATAGCATAAGGTGTAGAGAAGGCTACACTGCTATCACTGCTGTACACCTCAAACCATTGTAACCTTGTGTGTCACCTATACTCAGATAAATGAATTAACAAAACATTAGCCAGGCTCCAGTTTAAAAACAGAAAAGTGGGTTTGGTCTTGTAAAGTGTTGAAGGGGAGTCAGTTTACACTAGTTATATACTTTAGAGTATGATGGAATGAAGAATAGCAAGCGCTGAGCTGAGAAACATGAATTCTGGGCTCTAAATCCAGACTAACCATTATTTTAATTGTCCATCCATTCAGTCATCTAACAGGGTGGAGAGATTGATAAACAAATCACTTACAGTCAGGTTGGTAATTGCTATAACAGACATAACCAAAAATGACTGGACACATGATTTAAGCCTTTTGGAGCTTGGTTTCTTCATTTATAAAACAATAATAAATTGCCTTAAACCTCAGACTTGATGAAGCACTATCCACTACAGTTGTGAGTTGTTGTATTATCTGCCTCTAAGGTATTTTTCTTTAGTAAGTATTTTAAATGCATATGTACGTATATATATATATATATATATATATATATATATATATATATATGTAACTTTATGTAAGATTTATTTATTTATTTGAGAGAGTACGTGAGTGCACACAGTGGGGGAGGGGCAGAGGGAGAGAGGCAATCCCAAGCAGATGCCCCACTGAGTGCAGAGCCTGATGTAGGGCTTGATCTCTCAATCCATGAGATCATGACCTGAGCCAAAATCACAAATCAAATGTTTATCTGACTGAACCACCCAAGCAGTCCTCTGTGTATGTTTAACATGCATTTCAGAAATTCATTATGTAATATACTGTCTATTAAAATGTCCCCCTACACTGACGCTGTCATACCCTGTCTGCTGATGAGGTGTAGTAGGACAGACCATACTACATGCTCTTGGCCAGCATGCTTCTTTCCTCCAAAGAAGGCTCTGCTGCTGTTCTAAAGTTGAACATATTTTAAAACTTACATTGTCTGTCTCCTGGAACTGATTTTTCTGCCTTTTTTTTTTTTTAAGATTTTATATATTTATTTGACAGAGATCACAAGTAGGCAGAGAGGCAGGCAGAGAGAGAGAGGAGGAAGCAGGCTCCCCGCTGAGCAGAGAACCTGATGCGGGACTCGATCCCAGGACCCTGAGATCATGACCTGAACCAAAGGCATAGGCTTAACCCACTGAGCCACCCAGGCGCCCTTTTCTGCCATTTTTAAGAGTAGGGAATAGGGGTGCCTGGATGGCTCAGTCGGTTAAGCATCTGCCTTTGGCTCAGGTGATGATTCCAGGGTCCTGGGATTGAGCTCCATGTGGGGCTCCCTGCTCAGTGGAGAGTCTACTTCTTCCTTCTTTCCTTCCTTCTACATACTTTATATGTTCTTTCCTCTGCCAGCCACTCCTGCTTGTGTTTATGCTGTCTCTCTCTCTCCCTCGCTCTCTCTCCTGAGGGAATTATTCTCTAATGAATAAGTAGAATCTAAAAATATAAATAAAAGTAAGGAATTATCATTCCTTACTTATCAGTAACCAATAATTATCATTATTCTCTAATGAATAAGTAGAATCTAAAAATATAAATAAAGTAAGGAATAGTTGCGACCCATAGTGAAGTGGCAGAGGATGCAGGTAAACACTATCCTGCTGGTTATTAAAATGTAAGTTCTACAGAGGCTCTTGGCCTGATGGGCTCCAAAGAAATGGTTGAGGAAAATGAAAGTAAAGATAATTAGGTATTGTCCACAATAGCCAAACTATGGAAAGAGCCTAGATGTCCATCAACAGATGAATGGAGAAAGAAGATGTGTGTGTGTGTGTGTGTGTGTGTGTGTGTGTACACATATACACCCGATGGAATATTATGCAGCCATCAAAAGTGAAATCTTGCCATTTGCAATGTGGATGGAACTAGAGGGTGTTATGCTAAGCAAAATAAGTCAATCAGAGAAAGACTTATCATATGATCTCAGTGATAGGAGGAATTCGAGAAACAAGACAGAGGATCCTAGCAGAAGGGAGAGAAAAATGAAGCAAGGTGAAACCAGAGAGAGAGACAAACCATAACAGACTCAATGTCAGGAATAAAACTGAGGGCTGCTGGAGTGAGGAGGGTGGGAGGGATGAGGTGGCGGAGTGATGGACTTTGGGGAGGGCATATGCTATGGTGAGTGCTGTGAATTGTGTAGGACTGATGAATCACAGGACTGATGTACCCCTGAAACAAATAATACATTATATGTTAATTTTAAAAATACCAAAAAAAAAGATTATTAGGCATTTATGAATGAGTGACCACCAAGTTATCTTCCTAAAGCAGACAGTCACAGATTGTCAAAAGTGACCATTTTGTGTCCTTTGAGATAAGGTGACTTTATATTCAGCAAACATTTATCAGGTTTGTATTATGTGTCCTGCACAGTGCTAGGTGCTGGTGTTACATTGGTGAGTCAAAGAAAGCCCCTGCTGGATTTTATCATTTAGTAGGGAAAATAGAGTGAAACAAAGGCCGTAGGGCCATTGGAGGTCAGTTTTGCCCGAGGAGTATATTGAGTAAATGTTCTAACCACCACTGGTTCTTGATGGAAACCATATAAACCACATTTTTTATTCCCAGCTTAGCCTCTCCCACCCTCTCTGCATTCCCATACCTCAGGGTAACTGTGGTTTAAGAAGAAAAATATATATATTGAAATTTGCAGTTAGGTATCAGTCTCCAGGGGCATGTTAAAGCATATATGATGTATGTGGCTGGGAAAAAGGTTGATAACTCCAGACTTCTGGGTCATGACATTTAGATCTGTACCTGGAAGCCAGATCATGTTCTTGCATACAAATCTACATTTTAATTACTTTGCTTTTTGTTTATAGGTCCAGGGGCAAGTTCATCCAACTCTTGAGTCTAGTGATGATGCTCTTCAATATGTTGAAGAATTAATTTTGCAGTTATTAAATATGCTATGCCAAGCTCAGCCCCGAAGTGCTTCAGATGTAGAGGTATGTTAAATTTTGCCTTTTATTTACTTAACACACACACACACACACACACACACATCTAATCTGTGTACTTATTCTAATACCAGTGAAAGAGTTCGATCTTCAAGTTCACAAAATTTATACGTGGTATTAAAAAAATGAAGACTGGATTTACTCTAAATTTGTATTGGGTATATGATAACTTGTGTATGTTTTAGCTGTCCTGTTATTCCGTGTTTTCCTTTTCTTCTGGAAAGAACTTTTTTGACCTCCAAACACTACTTCTTGATGCAAGAATTTTATACACACACATAGCTTTAAGAGTGGAATATGTTCAAATGTTTCTTTTGTTTTTAAAGCCAACTGTCATTTTAAAAAACATTTCATTTAGGGGTGGCTAGGTGGTTCATTTGATGAAGTGTCTGACTTTTGATTTCAGCTCAGGTCTTAAATCTCAGAGTTGTGAGTTCAAGCCCCACTTAAATTAAATTCAAAAACTTAATTTACTTAAGTTTTTTTTTTTTTTTTTAATTTATTTGACAGACAGAGATCACAAGTAGGCAGAGAGGCAGGCAGAGAGAGAGGAAGAAAAGCAGGCTCCCTGCTGAGCAGAGAGCCCATCGTGAGGCTCGATCCCAGGACCCTGGGATCATGACCTGAGCCAAAAGCAGAGGCTTAACCCACTGAGCCACCCAGGGGCCCCTTACTTAAGTATTTTAATTTACTTAAGGTCAAACCCTACTTAAATTTAAAAAAATGTATCAGTTGAACTCTTGATCTTCACTTGTTACATGTATTTTAGATAGTAAGTGAACTCCTCCCACCAACTGGAAGGAAAAGGAAACATAAAAATCTAGGAAGTTTTTCAGTATCTTACCAAGATGACATGGCCGCTGTCTTTTTAGGGTTTCTGGTTTGGAGGAAATAAAGATAGGAATATGAGTAATAACATTATGTGATCTGCCATGCATAAAGGGTATGTGGGAAACCATAAAAGGAGCCAGCTAATCACATAGGTGTTGGGGCTTATGGATCAGCTTCCCATGAGGGGCAAATGAAGGAGTTATAAGTCCGAGGAAAAAAGAAAGAAGGTTTGAAGGTCCCAACTACAGAAAAATGGGAGATAGAACTGGAAATACAAAATATTCTGGTAATGATTAGGATCATTTGACTTTAATAACCTTGAATGTATACGGGTACAAATCTTTGGGTTTCTCTGACATATCGTTTGTAGTACTCAAACGTGAGCACGGGAAAGGTAGTTGAGTTGAATGGTGTTTCACCATGGCGGATAGATGATGGAACAGTCGGCCAGGGTTGGGGCAAATTGATAATAGCAGTGCCTCATAAGCTTTCAGAACACAGCACACATAAGATTGTAACAAAGATTTTTATCACAAACAGTGGCTGGGTAGGAGATAGATCTAAATACCCCAGGCCCTGTGTCATTCCCCAGGGGACTGAGGGATTGATATTTGGGCATATCTAATGAGAAATTTCTGAAAAGAGGATCACAAAACCCAAACTAGAGAGAAAAAAAGGTGAAATATAATAATGGCTGCTATATGAGTGCTTGCTGTAGTATCATGCATGTTCTAAACACTTCTATGATCTGTGTTTTATTTAAAGTTTGTTGTTGTTGTTTTTAAGATTATTTATTTATTTGGGGGAGAGAGAGAGAGAGAATGGGAGAGAGCATGAGAGGGGACAGGTCAGAGGGAGAAACAAACTCCCCACCGACCAGGGAGCCTGATGTGGGGACTTGATCTCGGGACTCCAGGATCATGACCTGAGCTGAAGGCAGTCGCCTAACCAACTGAGGCACCCAGACGCCCTTATTTAAGTTTTTTTTAAAAACTTACTATTTTTTTAAAAGATATTTATGTATTTATTTATTTATTTGTGAGAGAGAGAGTGAGTGAGCACGAGCAGGCGGAGTGGTAGGCAGAGGCAGAGAGAGAAGCAGGCTCCCCGTGAGCAAGGAGTCCGATGTGAGACTCAATTCCAGGATCTTGGGATCATGCCCTGAGCCAAAGGCAGCAGCTTAACCGACTGAGCCACCCAGACATCCCTTATTCAGTTTTTAATAACCCCATGAAGATGGTGCTGTTTTTTCCCCCTTACTAGAATGTAAACTCCAAGGTTACTTTCCTTGCTGACTGCAGAATTCCTAGCACCTAGAACAATGTCTGGCACTGAGAAGGCACTCAGGAAATACGTTTTGGATGAATAAATGTGGAAACTGAAGCACAGGGAGGTTAAATAAATTGCCGTTGCCCAAGGTCGCAGCTAATAAGTAGTGAAGCCAAGACTCTAACCCAGAAAGTCTAAGCATTTGGATGTACATTCCAACTCAGCCATTCTGCCAGGAGAGGGCAAGTAAACTGGGAAAAACACGCAGGGAACTAGGGTACTGGATTTCCCAATAAGGTCAGAGAACTGATAACACTAGAATACCTGAGTGAGAGAATTAAAAGAAGAGATTGGGATCAGAGACAAAGTTGTTGGAATTTAAGATTTCCTCAGTAACACAGTTACAAAGCAGAATGCAGCCATGTCATGGCAGCTGGGCTAGAAGCCAAGGTCCCCAAGATGAGGTATTCAAGGAATTAAGGGGCCAGGGTATTTTATATGTCCTTAATATAGATGATAAAGTCACACAGGATGATGGCAAGATTTTACATGACCCAGAAACAGCTTGGGGAATGGAAAAGATGTTAAATTTACCGTCAAGTGGGTTTTGGGACAAGGGCAGTTTTTGCTCTAGAAGTCTTCAGGGGAGATCCAGATTTTCTGCTGAAGCAAAGAGATATTGAGATATATTGTGTTACGGGTGTTGTGGATATAGAAAAGATTGTGTACAACAGAATAATAATTCACTTTGATTTCTTAAGTAATTCAAAGTAGGTTTCATACATTGTTATCCCATTTTTCCTTATTGAGTTATGAGGTCAGCTATCTTGTATTCATGATTTCCTGTAAGCATTTAATTACATTGGTATTCAGAGTAGATGTTGAATAGAACTGGTTGCCTGACTCTTTTCATGAGCAATTCCAGTTCCAATTGCTCTTTTGGCTCCTAATTAGGTTCTGTAGCAGTATTTATAATACGCATCACCCAACTTTGTGCCTACTGTATTAGAATAGGGTTACATATCTCATCTTGCTTATCCTTCTGATGTTAGATGCCATTCCAGGAATTTCCTGGTTTGATTACATTACAAACTCAAATTCAGCTCTTTCTAGATGTCTTGTACTATATACCTGTGTTTCCCTAATTTCCTCCTTTTAGTTATGTAGAAACTAATATATAATTTCCCAATATTGAAGGAAAGCTCCATGAATTCTTGAAAATTACTGAATCCCTGTCTTTTTACTTGTGCAGATTTAACCAATATGTTGTAGGTCCTCAAGACTCTAAATAATAAAGGATATTTCTAGCTTCTTAATACTCAAAAAACTTCTGAGATATTGAAGATATATGTTTACCCTATCCCCTTTCTTGTTATTTTTAAGCACTTAATCTGGACCCTTAAAATAGACGTAGCCATGTGATATACTAGTGAGCTGGCTTTGGGATTGGGAATGGTCGGGAAAGAGAATATATGACAATAATAGAATCAGACGGAATAGCAGTCAGTTGTGTAATAGGCATTGTAATTTCAGGGTACTGCTACGTACATATTTATGTCTTTACAAGACCCTGTAGAGGAGTTATTATTCTCCTTATTTTATATGTTAGACAACCCTCAGAACTGTAGAATAGATTTTTTTAAAAACTGGAAACCTGGGTCTTTCCATTCAATAGTCAGATACCCTTTTTGTGCCACTCCTGGAGGGTTATTTAGGCAGGAATATGAATATGCAGCAATATTTAAGGGAATGTAATGGTGTCTTAAATTCTTTTATCAGAAAATAGTTTTCATTTTTCTCATTCATTAGGATTTTTATTTCTTTAATATTTATTTAATTTCTTTAATACATTTACAGAGCTTTCTTTTAAAATAATAAGGGCCATGAATTTTGCAAGCCCTTCAAATAAATTTTGAGGTAAGAGAGAATTCATCAAATTTTTTAAAAAAATTTGAGGGCCAGGGGCGCCTGGGTGGCTCAGTGGGTTGGGGCCTCTGCTTTCAGCTCGGGTCGTGGTCCCGGGGTCCTGGGATTGAGCCCCGCATCTGGGCTCTCTGCTCGGCAGGGAGCCTGCTTCCTCCTCTCTCTCTGCCTATCTGCCTGCTTGTGATCTCTGTCAGGTAAATAGATGAAATCTTAAAAATAAATAAATAAATAAAAATTTGAGGGCCATATTAAAAACTGCACTTAAAAAAATAGATCAGTCTGAATTAGTGCAACATATAAATTTTTAATCTTTCTAAAGAATGTATTTTGATTAAAGTATAAACATAATTCAGAGTAGAATAGCAATTCTTGCTTGATATTTGGCCCCAAGGGGATTTGTGGGTTGTTGTTGTCGTCGGTTTTTTTTTTTTAAACATTTATTTATTTATTTATTTATTTATTTATTTATTTATTTATTTGACAGAGAGAGAGAGAGAGAGAGAGCGAGAAATCACAAGTAGGCAGAGGCAGGCAGAGGGAGAGAGAGGGGCAAGCAGACTCCCTGTTGCGCAGAGAGCTCGATGCAGGGCTCGATCCTAGAACCCTGGGATCATGACCTGAGCCGAAGGCAGAGGCTTACCACCCAGGCACCCCAGGGATTTGTTTTAATAGACTAAAAGTGAGTTTTAGTTGCCCTATAGTTTTGGGAAGATAAATACTTCAAAGGTGCTTGAAAACTGATGGATTATAGACATATTTATAATCATGCCTATGTTAGTTAAGAGTTTGATAAATCGTACTACAGATCATCATAGACTGTGAACTATCATAGTCTAAAGGAAAGGGATTTCGTTTTATTGATGTGGCCAAAATTCATGCCACCAGTATTTGAGTATCTTTCTGTCAGGCAGTGTTCAAGATGAATAAAGAAGCATTTATATGAGTGCTCTGGTAATGTAAAGGAGGGGTATGTATTATTTGTTTCTGTCTTTTCAAAATAATTTATTTTTAGGAGGTAGGTATAAAATTGCTCCAGTCTGGTTTATGCTCCCTCTCCATTTTCTATATTTAACTTTTTTTTTAAAATAGAAGCAAAAAATAATAGTATTTTTTCCATGTGCCTGGTAAAGTATATTTTATTTAATTTCTTTTTTTTTTCTTTAATTTCTTAGGTCTCATCCTTTCATAATTACACTTGTTCTTTTCCTCTTTCTCTCTGGTTAGCTAGACTGATTTCCATGTGTCAATAATTTTCCTCTTTCCCTTCCTGGCTTCTGCGTCCTGTATTTAACCAACTTTCATTTCTTATGGCACTGGTGCATTTTTCTTCTCATTTAACTCAGGCTTTCTTGGGCTAATTAGATTTTTTTTTTCTATGAGCTATAGTCTAAAATTTAAAAAGTTTGTTTTACCTTTCCATTCATTTTTTTGTTAACTTCTCTTCCTTCACTTCCTAAAGAATCCTTATAATTTCTAATAATGTTCTATTAACATTTAGATTTCCCAAGTAATTTCTCTATATTTTTACCTTTCTGGGATCCCTTCCCCAAATTTTCCCACAGTAAGCCTTTATTACTATTAAATAAGACTTCAAAAGTACTTGCAGGTCTGAATATTTGCCCTAAAATACGTGAGTGGGAATTTTGACAGATCCTAGAATATTTGTATTGGAAGTGATTTACAAGGATATCTATTTAGACCCTTTTATTTTGTAAAGGAAAAGACAGAATTCTACTAATAAGAGACTGCAGAATCTCAAACCTAGCTCTGTACCTCAGATTTTTCCCAAAGCCATTAGATATTAATGAAGATGGAATTTCTCATTTCAAACACATGAAATTATTAATCTTAACGTCTCACAGTAATAGAATTCTAATTCATGACTCTTTCATTGATCATTCCTCCTTGGCTTTTTACAAAAAATTTAAAATATGTAAAATCATAAAAATTTATTTTGCTCTATTAAATTTGCCACTATAAGAGATAAAGTAATTCTTTCAAACTTGACAAGGCACTTTTTTTTTTAAACTCTTACCAGTCTTTTTCCATACATTCTGACCCTCTTTGTTACCTCCTAAGTAAGTTTAAAATACATTTTTCGTCAATAATATTTTCCCTTTCTTGCCTTCTCTTTTATCATTCCTGATTTTCTTTCCCCTTCCTTCTCAAAACAGTAGATAAACTTGGAATTAGGTGAATACAACTGAGATGGGAAGGGCTTGCTGTTGTGTTGCTTCTGTAATTCCACCAATGACTTTTGTTTCCCCAAAGACGTATGTGCAGTTTATTTAGAATTGTCATATTGAGTTCAGCTTCTCTTCTCTTCTGCTTTTCTTTCACCACCGTACATCAGTGTTTTTTAAGACTATAGGTTATGACCCATTAGTCAGTCATAAAATCACTTCAGTGCATTGCCCAACTAACGTTTTTGAAATGAATAGAAAATATCAGTGCATTGCATATTAGGGCAGGTTCTGTTTTATGAACTTTGTTCCAGTTTACTATGTGTGTGTGATGTTTAAGGATGTAATGTAAAATGTATTAAGAATTTATTATTTCTTACTGTGAGTTAAGGAAGAGGAAAAAAAAAATTAGCAACCCACAGGGCCATCCCATCGTAAGGTTTGTATTATGGTTCTACCCATTTAATTAACCACATGAAACTCATCACTGAAAATTTTAATTAGGGGGCGCCTGGGTGGCTCAGTGGGTTAAAGCCTCTGCCTTCAGCTCAGGTCATGATCTCAGGGTCCTGGGATCGAGTCCCACATCGGGCTCTCTGCTCGGCAGGGAGCCTGCTTCCTCCTCTCTCTGCCTTCCTCTCTGCCTACTTCTGATCTGTCTCTGTCAAAGGAATAAATAAAAATTAAAAAAAAAAAAGAAAAGAAAATTTTAATTAGAAGCCATAGTTAAGTTAGTCCTAAGTCTCTTAATTGTTACTTTTGGATTAGCAAGTCATTTCCTGGGCAAAAGGAAAATAATTTTTGCTCTGGTTGTTCCTTTCCACCCTTTCCCCCTTCCCTTTTCTCCTTTTCACCTGCCAAACTCACCCCAATATTTCAGACCTCTGTATTGCCTGTATTATATGAAGGTATACTGTCCTGGCAAATAGCTTTTCAGCTAGGCATTTCAAAAAGTTTTTAAACTACATTTGTGTAAGTATAGTAATTTCTTTCAACACACCTCTTAATTCCATTAATGAGAATTGAAACAATCACCTCTTAACCTTTGGCAGCTGATTTAACCTTAAACATAGATATTTGTTCTTAATCTGTCCTAGAGCCACATTTTTTCCCCAGAGTATCACATGGCAGTCTTTTTTATTGTCCACTTTAATAGCAACTGACAAAAGTTTTTATTAGACTTAAAATCAGTGATGTTTAATTTTATCTAATAGTTTTTACATACTACAGTTATATACATGTGTTTAAATTATGTTAATAGCGACCTCTGCTGGTTTTAACTATGGTATCCTGAAAGTGGAATTCTGAAACTTGAGAGAATGGTTTGAAATGAATTACATTAATGTATTAAAGTAGGGAAATTCAGCTTTTATATTAACGCGAGTTCTTTCACTTTCAGCGGAAATTCTAACCAAATAAGAGATAGAAATTTAAATGAAGTATTTTGTTAAAAATTAATGATCTTTGAAGGATTCAAACTCTAATGATGAGCTACAGTGTATAAAAATTACTATTACCAATGTAAATCCTTGATTTCCATGATGTGCAAATAGTTTTGAAGTCAGGTATTTTTGCATGATGAAAAAGTAAAGAAAAAATTCTTAGAGATTTCAAGTACAAAATGCCACTTGAGATTGTGATTTTTGTTGAAAGAACAAATGAAGAAAAATTGGATTTGGATCTTTGCTTATTGAACTTAGGTCTTGTTCCTTGAGATTTTATATAAGTAGTGGTTATTCTAATCATTCTTGTCATTAGCTTTATCACAGTGAAACTGAAATTCAGAATGTGATTTTCCCCCTAGATAATACAAGGGATATTTAGTCTCTTAATTGCCTAAGTAAGATACTAATACATTGACAGCTATAGTTTTCTCTTAGCTTAAGTATGTTTGCACTATAAATTATACCATATGTGAAAAGCCTGCTTTTGGGATTCTTTGACTTTAAAAGTAAATTGTAAGTGAAGAGCACTATTTAATATATTTGTTGCTTAGTTGTTATTTTCCTATTTTCCAAGGAACGTGTTCAAAAAAGTTTCCCTCATCCAATTGATAAGTGGGCAATAGCTGATGCCCAATCGGCTATTGAAAAGAGGAAGCGAAGAAACCCTTTATCTCTCCCAGTAGAAAAAATTCATCCTTTACTAAAGGTAAAGCTGAAACACTGCCTTCTTGCCTTTGAAAAGTAAAATAAAACCCATGATTTTAAAGCACTAAGAATATATTTTATGGAAGATAGTGAAATGAAGAGTAAAATTCTCTCATTTTAATTTTTCCAGTAAGTCATGTCATGGGGAGGGATGATATAATAGGAAACTGTAAGTTGGGCAGCATGATTTAAAGTAATTTCATACCAACATAAATATGCAAATTGAAAAGACTAAGAAAAGTTATAATGGTGAATTTTGTTCATCACAGGTGTTACCAGAACCTCAAAGAGAATTTATAAAACTCCTTTCTTGTTGGTTAGACCTAAGTGTCCCTATAAATCTTCAAAAAATTAGATGTGTAAGGGACCTCTTTGAGTCTGCCACAGGGCTATGTGTAATCTTTGAACAAAAACTTTCTAAAGGTTACTTAAACTACCTAGTCCTACTCCTAATTTAAATCAGTCAGCTGAATCTCTCCAGACCTAATAGAAAGAATAATTGCTGGAAACTCTAATAATGCTGTTTCTGTTTATTTAATAAAACAAACAAACTCATCAAAAATACAGGTACTATAGTAATTAAAACCTTAATACTTTTCATATCAATAGTTTTCTGTATACTGTGATACAAGCAAAATGCTAATGCTTGTATACATTATCTCTAAGTTTTATTACTCTACAAAGTTACTATTCTTATCCCTAGTTTGCAGAAGAGGGGCCCGAGGCAGAAAGTGATTGACTTTTAGTCCAGGTTCACAGGGCTCAAAGTGATAATGTTAGGGAACTTAGGTCTATTTGCTCTTGTCCAAGATTTAAGATTGACACTTGGATGATGTTTAAGACTGTCAAAAGATAGTGTTTTGTACTTAGGTTATTGGGATAGAAATATCTGCCTATATCTTACTTGTCTAAAGAAGTAAGTACAAGTTAGAGAAAATTACTAAACTCTTAGTAATTGCACACTTCTTTATAATTCTCTTTTCATGAGTCTTACTAGCATATATTGAATTATATTTTAAGAAAATTAAGAAATTGAGGTATGCCCATGCTCTATGAATAATGATTATAAACTGAATTTTTTTATCTAATTATGGATATAATTTCAACTTACTAATACATTCTTATTACTGTAACCATTTAAATAGTTTTTACATGTCTTTAAAGGTAAATGCCACTTGTCCTCAACTTAAATTTCTTATTTCAAATTTTTTTTAATTGGATTATTTAGAAAATAGAATTTGTTTTCCTGTAGACCCCACAAAATCCCATACTTTCTTTGAAGTTTAGTAATACTATTTAACATGTTCTTAATAACCACTGTTGTTCAGTAGAACATAGCTTGGGTTTTTTGTTTGTTTGTTTGTTTGTTTTTTTCCCCATAGAAACAGTTATAGATATCAGGAATGTGCCATCAGGGTTTGAGGATCCCAGATTCCTTTGGAAAGAAGAATAGAGGTATAAGGCTTGTAGATATTTCCAGATACCAAAAATACATTAATTTTTGTTCTGCATAAAGAAAAAACATCTTTTGTTATAGTTAATTCCAGGTATCCTGAATTAGGTAAAGTGAACATTTCTCCCCTCCCCCAAATTGGAGCTTCCCTTCCTAGGGTTAAGGATGGCCTATTTAGTAATGTGTACTACTTAAGTATTTTACATGATCAAGGGTAATTTTGCCTTGCCTGCCTAGCTTACATTTCCAAATAGCAGTACGTATATTATTCATAGATGAACCACTTACAATTAAATGTTGTTGGTAGTCACAGGCCTCAGAAAAAGTTAAGCTAAATTGTATATTTTTTTAAATTTTTAATCAGTGTGTCAAATTTGTCGTATATGATTTTTAAACATGTTTTTCTTTTAATTTTTCAGGAGGTCCTAGGTTATAAAATTGACCACCAGGTCTCTGTTTACATAGTAGCAGTATTAGAATACATTTCTGCAGACATTTTAAAGCTGGTGGGGAATTATGTACGAAATATACGGCATTATGAAATTACAAAGCAGGATATTAAAGTGGCAATGTGTGCTGATAAGGTAAGATACTGATCCTCTATGTTTTATTCTTAAATTTTTATTCCTGATTTATTGAATACTAACATACTATTCAGACAATAAAATTATATATTATGTGTTAGGGTATATTTCCAGTAACCTAATAGCAAGTGCTCAAGATAACACTTCATGGAAATAGAATATTATATATATATATGTATAGTACTAAACTGTTTAAACATGTCAGGCAGTTTTCTTTCATGTGTTCATGCAAGTAGGGGTAATACTAGTAATAATCTCTTAGTAGTGAAATTCTTTAAATCATTTCGATTGGGACACTTAGAAGATTATGGATTTTTTTTAAAACAAATTTTGAAAATGTAAAAATACTAAACTCTTGAGTTTTATTTCAATACTTAACTATCTATAGATACTGCTTGTTTGGTTTTATTATAATGTTAAGAGCAAACAGTTATTGAAAGTTGAGCATGTATGAAATTTATCTCATTTGGTCTTTAGGGTACCCCTCTAAGGTAGATGCTCTTATAAAACGGAAACTGAAGTTCAGAGAGATAAAAAAATTGGTCCAGGATTTCTTAGAAGTTTCAAAGCCTAGACTTAGACTCTAGATCTGAGTCTAAAGCTTTTATTTACTAGATTGCCTTGATATTTTCATTTCCTAAAAATGATTTTGTAGAAAAGAAAATATTTTTTGATGAGGCATTTCAATCCTTTTTTTCTCACTATACTCCTACTGGTTTGGACTATTCTCTCTGATTACTAAGTCCACTTAATTATGTTCTAGTATTTATTTGTTCTTTCAGAATGTGAACATTCAGACTGTGAACACATACCAATCACCTAATCTGAGAAAGGATTTCAAATGTATTGATATTTTTAAATGAATTCTTTGATTTTTAAAAATAGTTATGTATGTAAAATATTTGATAATTTTAAACAAATTAGATAAGTTAAATATTTCTGAGCACATACTATGAGCTCACACAGGGAGAAGGTGCAAGAGAAGTATAAAACAAGGCTCCATGGACACCTGGGTGGCTAAGTCCATTAAGAATCTACTTTTTGCTCAGGTCATGATCCTGGGGTCCTGGGATTGAGCCATATGTCCATCTCCCTGCTTGGCAGGAAGCTTCCTTCTCACTTTTCCTCTGCTCCTCCACCTGCTCGTTTTCTCTCTCTCTCTCAAATAAATAAATAAAATCTTAAGGGGGAAAAAAGGCTCCAGAGTTGATGATGGGAAACTTCTATTTGTGAAACAAGCAGAAAGTCATCCAAGATAAAATATTATTTAATTGTGTTGTAGGGATGATGATGTAGAAATTTACAGAAGTGGAAAGATGAGGTTTAGCAAGAGTAATAATAGTAGACTTCTTTGAATAGTAGACTTCTTCTTTGGATAGTAGACTTCTTTAATAATAATAAGGACTAGTTTTGATCAGTCTCCAACAATTGTAATCAAGGAGGCCAGTTAGCACACTGTGAATTATTAAGAGACAGGGTGGTGAGGACCTGGAATGAGGTGGTAATGGCAAGGGTATGAAACAGAGGAAACTAAGTCAGAGAGAAATCTAACAGAATTTGGGAACAAATTTGACGTAATAGGTTAACAAGAGAGAGACAGAAAACTATTAACAGAGGACTTGGAGGAGGCAGTTTGTGATATTAGATGGAAAATTTTGTTTTAGAGAAGATATGGAGGAGGCAGTAGCAATAGTGCCAAGAAGAGATTATTGTGTATCTGCTTTTTATCACTTAAGAACTGTATTCAAAGAGCAACTTATGGTGCTTAACTTCAACTATAGGTTCATATTTTATTGTACTTGTTTTATCTCTCACTCTCTAGGTATTAATGGACATGTTTCATCAAGATGTAGAAGATATAAATATATTATCTTTAACTGATGAAGAGCCTTCCACCTCAGGAGAGCAAACTTACTATGATTTGGTAAAAGCATTTATGGCAGAAATTCGACAGTACATAAGGGAACTAAATTTAATTATAAAAGTTTTTAGAGAGCCCTTTGTCTCCAATTCAAAATTGTTTTCAGCTAATGTAAGTATTGTTGTATACACATATATCATTGCATGTGTTGTTAATTTTACATGACCACTCAAATTTGAATTTGTGTAGTTCATGACTGCTAACTTGTCAAATTTTTTTTAAGTTGTGGGATTTAATTCATAGTGTCTGATCTCAGAGTTGCTACGACAGGTTCAGTAAATTCAACATCAAAAATTAGAGGACACATTATAAACTAGACTGAATTATAAATGCAAATAAACTTAAAGAATCTTCTGTGTACTCCAAGGAATAAAGCCTCTTGTTAAGGTGGAAGATTTATTTTTGTTTAATTTGACTCATTTAAATCATTTAACTAATACTTCATCAATGCTGCCTATATATGTTGTTAGGCATCATATAGTCCTTAGCAGTGGGTATTCAGAGATAAATAAGACCATTCCTTCCCTCATTTGGGAGTCTAGTCAAGACTGAAATGTAAACTTGAATATTAAATGACAATATAGTATGGTAATTACCATAATAGAGTATGACAACAATATTTTGGGGAGCAAAAAGAGAGAGCCAGTAACGTTGAGAATTGGAGAAGGGATCACTCATCTTACAATAGTAATCAAACCAACCTTACTGAATCCTGGGGAAATGTACTGAGTGGTGAAAACAGCTGAAATTGTCTAAGGGGGTTACATCTAGTAATTCCTAGAAGTCTAGCCATGGCTGACTGTCAAAAATGTAGTGCTTACTGCATGCAGAAGCTGAGACGGGGGCTCAAGGCATGGCTATGGATGACCATTAGAAGTTACTGGAGTAGGGCACCTGGGTGGCTGAGTGGGTTAAGCCTCTGCCTTCGGCTCAGGTCATGATCTCAGGGTCCTGGGATCGAGTCCCACATCAGGCTCTCTGCTTGACAGGGAGCCTGCTTTCTCCTCTCTCTCTCTTTACCTGCCTCTCTGCCTACTTGTGATCTCTCTCTGTCAAATAAATAAATAAAATCTTTAAAAAAAAAGTTACAGGAGTGGTTTATGATTTGCACAAATTTAAGAGTAAAAAAAACATTGTTCATTTTAAATGGATGTTATATTCTATGTGAATTTTACCTTAATAAAGTTGTTTTTAAAAATAAAGGAGCAAAGCAGCACCTGGCTGGCTCAATCAGTGGATAGTGTGACTCTTGATCTCAGGGTTCAAGCCCCCATTGTGTAGAGAGATTACTTAAAAATAAAATTTTTTAAAATAAAGGAGTAAGGGATGCTAGGGTGGCTTGGTTAGTTAAGCGACTGCCTTTGGCTGAGGTCATGATCCCAGGATCCTGGGATCAAGTCCTGCATTGGGCTCCTTGGTCAGTGGGGAGCCTGCTTTTCTCTCTGCCTGCCGCTCCCCCTTCTTATGCTCTCTCTTTCTCTCTCTGACAAATAAATAAATAAAAGATTTTTTAAATTAATAATATAGAAAGGAGTAAAGAATAGGTAAAGATCTCTTAAGACACAAAAATCAAGAACCATAATAAAAAATTAATGAATTGGACTTCAATAAAATGAAAAACTTTTGCTCTTCTAAAGACACTGCCATAAAAATAAAAAGCCACAGAATGTTAGAAGCTATTTGTAATACATATACCTGACAAAGGACTTGAATCCAGAATATATAAGGAACTTTACAATTCAATAATTGGAATAACAGCCTGATATTTTTAAGTGGGTAAAAAATTCACATATTTTATGAAACTAGCTATACCAGTGGCCAAAATACACATCGAAAGATACTCAACATCAGTATCCTATGGAAATGCAAATTAAGACCAAAATGAGACATTACTACAGATTCAATAGATAGAAAGGCTGTAATTAAAAAGACTGACAATACCAAATGCTGAAAAGAATGTGGAGCAACCGCTTGTGGAAATGTTGTCTAGTACAAATACTTAGGAAAAGAGTTTGGCTGTTTTGTGTAACCATAAATATAAACTAGCCATTCTACCAGCAATTCCACAGCTAGGTTTTTACCCAGAAGAAATGAAAACATATCCACACAAAACTTGTTTGCGAGTGTTCATGGCAGCTTTATTTGTAATGGCCCAGACTTGAAACAACCCAAATATCCATCAGCAGGTAAATGAATACATAAATTGTGGTATGTCCATACAAAGGAAGACTACTCAGAATTAAAAGGAATGAAGTAGTTATAAAAGCAACAGTAAGGGGACGCCTGCCTTTGGCTCGGGTTGTGATCCCAGGATCCTGGGATCAAGTCCCGTGTTGGGCTCCTTGCTCAGGGGGGACCCTGCTTCTCCTCTGCCTGCCTCTCCCATTGTTTGTGCTCATGCTCTCTCTCTCTCTCTTTCTCTCTCTGACAAAATCTCAAAGAAAAAAGCAACAGTAAGGATGCATCTCAAAAACATTAGCCAGGAAACTAGACATATAAGATTATATATGATTCCATTTTTTTAATATTCTAGAATTCTAATCTGTAGTGACAGAAAGCAGATCATTAGTTTCCTGGGAGCCATAATGGTGATTATTGGGGATGGGGCATAAGGAAACTTCTTAAGGTAATGAGACTTTCGTATCTTGACTATGGTGATAGTTACAAGAGTGAATAACTACGTAAAATCTATTTAGAAGTACATCAAAATAGATTTATCTTATTGGATATGAATCATGCCTCAATGTTGATTTGATTTTTAAAAAGTCACTACTGAAAATCAAATAAAAAAATAGTAACTGAATAATTGTAATTAGTTCTTGTTTTTCAGTTACCTAGGCATTTTTCTAAAAGTTAAAATTGACAGTATTTGGGGCACCTGGGTGGCTCAGTTGTTAAGTTCTGACTTCAGCTCAGGTCATGATCCCAGGGTCCTTGGGATCAAGCCCTGCATCAGGCTCCCTGGTCAGTGGGAAGCCTGCTTCTCCCTCTCCCCCTCCCTCTGCTTATATTCCCTCTCTCTCAATGTCTCTCTCTCTGTGTCAAATAAATAAAATCTTAAAAATAAATTAAAATTGACAGTATTTGGTTTTGTGATGGGTTTGGTTAGACTGTTACTCCCATATGCTACATGTGGGAGGGTAAACCAGTGGACTCTAAAAAGCTATCCACTGACGTTTTACTTATTTATTTTTTATTGAGGCATTAATCACTTGTGTATATATATATATATTTTTTTTAAATTAACATATAATGTATTATTAGCCCCAGGGGTACAAGTCTGTGAATTGCCAGGTTTACACACTTCACAGCACTCACCGTAGCACATACCATTCCCAATGTCCTGTATCCCAAACAACCTCACCCTATACCCCCCTCCCCCGGCAACCCTCAGTTTGTTTTGTGAGATTAAGAGTCTCATGGTTTGTCTCCCTCCCAATCCCATCTTGTTTCAGTTATTCTTTTCCTACCCCGCAAAGCCCCCATCTTGCTTCTCGACTTCCTCATATCAGGGAGATCATATGATAGTTGTCTTTCTCTGATTGACTTATTTCGCTAAGCATAATACCCTCTAGTTCCAACCATGTCATTACAAATGGCAAGATTTCATTGCTTTTGATGGCTGCATAGTATTCCTTTGTGTGTGTGTGTGTGTGTGTGTGTGTGTGTGTGTGTGTGTGTGTACCACATCTCTTTATCCATTCATCTGATGAGGGACAACTAGGTTCTTTCCATAGTTTGGCTATTGTAGACACTGCTGCTATAAACATTTGGGTACACGTGCCCCTTCGGATCACTACATTTGTGTCTTTAGGGTAAATACCCAGTAGTACAATTGCTGGGTCATAGGGTAGCTCTATTTTCAACTTCTTGAGAAACCTCCGTCCTGTTTTCCAGAGTGGTTGCACCAGCTTGCATCCCCACCAATAGTGTAGGAGGGTTCCCCTTTCTCCGCATCCTCGCCAGCATCTGTCATTTCCTGACTTATTAATTTTAGTCATTCTCACTGGCGCGAAGTGGTATCTCATTGTGGTTTTGATTTGTATTTCCCTGATGCCAAGTGATGTGGAGCACTTTTTCATGTGTCTTTTGGCCATCTGGATGTCTTCTTTGCAGAAATGTCTGTTCATGTCCTCTGCCCATTTCTTGATTGGATTATTTTTTCTTTGGGTGTTGAGTTTGATGAGTTTTTTATAGATTTTGGATACTAGCCCTTTATCTGATATGTCATTTGCAAATATCTTCTCCCATTCTGTCTTCACTGACATTTTAAATATGTAACCCCGTGGTAGAAGTCTATCCAGGAATCTAACCTGCAGAAAATCTTACAGAAGTCACTAGGTATTGTATTGAGCATTCTTGTATGTATACATATTTGTAATAAAAATGAGATGATAGACGAATAGAATGAAGAAATGAAATAAAAGGGCAGTACATATGGACTCATGAAATTTTTTGTCACTACTGGTAGAACAAGAGCTTGGCATGTCCCGAGAAGGCCCAGGTATGAAGAGAAGAACTGAGGCAGTTAGGAAGCACACATAAGCATTTCTACTACATATCAAAGTACAGTGGTTGCTTTGAAGGAAAGCACTATATGACTGAATTGCTAACCGAATGAGCTATTTTCTTCATGAGACACTACCTGAAAGAATGACTGACAGACTGTGGTTATTCAGACTTGTATATTTGGCAGACATTTCTCAAAAATAAGTGAAGTGGGGGAATAAAATGAACAAACCTGTCATTTCGAGGAAAGTAACAGTATTTGTGGATAGTGTTAAAAATTGAATTTTCAAATGAAAATAAAATTTTGGAAAATTTTTATCCACTCACACTACCGATGTGTGATACGGTGGTAATAATGGATTTGGTCTTCTAATATTCTGTAGTGAAATGTGTTAAATGTGTTAGCATTTGGAAGATTGTGGAATTCAGTGGACCACTACTTTCCAGGTGACCAAATTCATAATGCTACAAAAACACACACCAGTAAAGAATCCATTCAGAGTTTAATATAGACTGATGGATTTTAATGTAGAAGTACAGAATTGATATGGGTTCAGATTCCACATTGCAACAAACATTTAAGAAACTACCATTTGTTTCTTTTGGTATAATATCATAAAAGGCTGTCTACTTCATTTATATGAAATGTCCAGAATAGGCAAATCCATGGAGTTAGAAAGTAGATTAGTAGAAAGCCAGCCCCAGGGCAGAAAAGAAGAAGGGTGAGTGCTGCTGATGGATGTAGACCTCTCTGGAGTGATAGTGATATTCTGGAATTTGATAGTAGTGATAACTGAACAGCTCTGAATATGTGAAAACCATTGAATAGTGCACTTTAAAGGGTGAAAATTTTATGATATATGACTTTTATCTCATTAAGGAAACTCTACTGAAAAAAAAAACAATCTACAGTTATTTGAATAGACTATTAAAATATTCCTCCCTTTTCCACCTATCTGTGTAAAGCTGGATTTTCTTTGTAAATGTATGCTTTTATCAAAAACAGTGTATCACAACAGATTAAATGCAGCTATCTTTATTAAGCCAGATGGTAGAAATTTACAGAAATGTAAAACAGTGCCATTCTTCTCAATAATTTTTTTGCTTTTAAAAATACTATATATTATTTTGAGAACCATTGCCCTAAAGAAATGTATTTGCAAATTGTATACCTTTGCAAAAAGAATTCTTGAATTGTCTTTTACTTGTATTTGTAAGTTAAAATTTCTCACTGTATTTGCCATGTTAAATTTCATGATTACAAAATGACTTACTGGCTCAAAATTTGTTTTTTATTCTGTAACTGAATTTGCTTTTCCTCCCAACAGGATGTAGAAAATATATTTAGTCGTATAGTAGATATACATGAACTTAGTGTAAAGTTACTGGGCCATATAGAAGATACTGTGGAAATGACTGATGAAGGTAGCCCCCATCCCTTAGTAGGAAGCTGCTTTGAAGACTTAGCAGAGGTAAGTAATTAATTACACACCAAAAAAAAAAAAAAAAAAAAAAAGTCTGCATGAAAGCTCTTCATTTGTGTTAAAATTGGAATCTTAATTCTTGTTTCCAGCTAAAATCCTAGATATTGACTGCTGACTACTCAGTCATATTATCCATTCCTCAGAGGCTCATTGTCAACATTTGTTTCTGCTATCTTACGAAACCCACAAAAAAACTAGCCTCTCATTCATTATAAAAAAAGCAGATCCCACAGAGGGGAGGCATTTACAGCTGACAGTCCATCATGTCTTCTATAACAAAGCTAAGAAAAGACCGTGAATGCCCTGTCATTGAAGCAGCCACAGAAGTTGGACCTGAGGTTAGATACTTGTGTTCCAGCCTCAGTTCTGCAGCTTAGTTGTATGTGACTGTGGGCAATTTATCTCCAATCTCTAAATCCCCTTATTTGTATTTCTAAAGTAGGGAATAACAATAGTAGGACTCAGGATTTTGTGAAAATTAAAGTAACCTACCTTAAATATTTAGCTAACCACCTTCACATTGTACATTATTATTTAGAATAGGAGGAGTGAAGTGAACAGGAAAATCAAGTCCAGGACCTGGATGAATAAAATGTTATGGGGGTGGAAAAATAGTAACTTTCTCCTTGGGTATTCAAATGCTAAAATACAGGATTTAGTCCTAATAAGTTAGTATTGGTCATCATTCTGAGATTTTTAGCTCTTACTTTGTTCTGACTCTAAAATCCACAAACATAAGGTTGAGTTTATAAAAAAAAAAATTTAAGATTTTTACACTAAATAGTATGGTAAGCTTAAGCTTCACGACACCCCTTCATTCTTGCTTCAAACACACAGAAGTCGATGCACCTCTTGATCCGGATGAAACATTAAATTGTCTTCCTCACTTCTCCATCAGGTGTACAGTTTTTAAACTATCAGTGGCATTTCAAGTTTTCTAAAAACAGTGTGGCCGTATGTGCGTGGTCATTAGCACAGTATAAGCATCATCTAATAACAGTTTCCATTGTAGAATGTTTTCGGGTACTTGAATAAATCAAATCTTTAATTGAAAAAAAAAACACACACAGAAGTCATAAAGTATATATTTTTTTAAAGGACTATACATAACTAGGCTCAAATATAAGATCAGAAATAGAGTAAACATTCAAAGTAATGAGCTCCAGTAGTTGGGTGTTGACTTTGAGGATAATGAAGACTAACTGTGCTCTATGAAAGTGAGCAAGAGGGGCGTCTGGGTGGCTCAGTGGTTTAAGCCTCTGCCTTCAGCTCAGGTCATGATCTCAGAGTCCTGGGATCGAGCCCCGCATCGGGCTCTCTGCTTGGCATGGAGCCTGCTTCCTTTTCTCTCTGCCTGCCTCTCTGTCTACTTGTGATCTCTGTCTGTCAAATAAATAAATAAAATCTTAAAAAAAAAAAAAAAAAAGTGAGCAAGACTTCTTGCTCCAGGATCCTGATTATAAGAAGATGCTGGAGCAATCCTACAACTTCCTCCCTGGAAGGTTTGGACTTGAGGTCAGGGACAAAGAAACACTACCTTGTAACAAAAATACTTTAAAACTTAAGAAATTATCTTACAGTATTAAGCCGGTATGATTATAGAGACTGAGACCCCAAAATCATTTACAGAGCAGGTTCAGGTCTACAAGAGTGACCATAAATGTATGGGAGAGAGAAAAAGGAAACCAGAAATTAAAAGCCTCCCCCTAAGAAGTCTATATAATACAGAATTCCAAAATACAAAACAAACTCTAATGTTTAGAGTGCTGTCTAAAAAACTCAACAATTAGAAAATGAATTCATTCCAGATGAAATTAATTTTGTACAATAGACATACAAAGAGTTTAAAAGAAGTTTAGGATGCTCAGAGTTAAATGAAGAACTGTGATCCATTTATAAAGAAGATGTGCTGAAACAAAAATAGGTGGAAAGAAAATAAGAACAAGCAAGTAACAAAAAAAAAAATACAGGGATATTGGGAATTAAATATAAATAAAAACTCAGTATGTAGTAAACATTTGCTAAACTTATTTCAAAGAGAAAATTAATGAATTGGAAAAAGGAATTGAGCACAGAATGTGACACAGAGAAACCACAATTAGAATGTGAAAGAATAGCTAAGAGTAATAAAGGCTACATTGAAGGGTTTTGATGTCATCTAATAGGAGTTTCAGTTAAAGAATGATGGAGAAGAAATACATGAAGAGGTAAAAATTGAGTACTTACCAGAAATGAAGACATGAGTTCCCAGATCAGAAATGAATTCCAAATACTGCACGGGATTAATAAAAATAAACCTATAGCCAAAAACATTCTAGTGAAACTATAGAACATCAAGGATAAAGAGAAAAATCTTAAAATTTGTGAGAGAGAAAAGAGAGCAATACTTGAAAAGAACTACAAATAGAATGACAGAAGGCTTCTCTTTAACAATAGAGGCTAACAGTTGAGTGGTAGCTTCAAGTACTAAGGGAAAACGGAATTTTCTGCCCAACTGAACTTTTATTCAAGATGAGTTTAGGGTCCCTGGGTGGCTCAGTTGGTTAAGTGACTGCCTTCAGCTCAGGTCATGGTTCTGGAGTCCTGGGATCGAATCCCGCATTGGCTTCCTGCTCAGCAGGTAGCCTGTTCTTCCTGCTCCTGTCCTCTCTTACTATGTCTGTCTTGCTCTCTCCAATAAATAAATGAAATCTTAAGAAAAAAAAAAAAGTGAGTTCTAAGTTTAAGATAATAAAACTTGTAGAAGCAAATGTAAGATCTTCACGACCTTAGAATAAGGAAAGCTAGCTTGCTTTGTTTTTTTTTTTTAGATTTTATTTATTTATCTGACAGAGAGATAGAGATCACAAGTAGGAAGAGTGGCAGGCAGAGGGAGAGGGAAAAGCAGGCTCTCTGCTGAGCAGGGAGCCCGATGTGGGACTCGATCCCATGACGCTAGGATCTGACCTGAGCTGAAGGCAGCCGCTTAACTGATTCAGCTACCCAGGTACCCCAAATAAGGAAAGATTTCTTAAGACACCAGAACCATGAAAGAAAATATTGATAAACTGGACTTCTTTAAAGGTAAGAACATCTGGATCAATAACCAAAATTAAGAGTGTGAAAAGGCGACCTGTAGATGGTGAGACAGTGAAAGACTCCTATCCAGAGTGTGTAAAATCAGTAACTTAAAAACAGTGAAGTTTTTTAAGAAAATAGAAGACCTAAGCAGGTACTTCTTGAAGAAAGTTCAGCATCATTATTCATCAAGGAAATGCAATGTAAAACTACTGAACAGTTGGAACTCTGCATTGCTGATGGATGGGATATAAAATGGTACAGCCCCTTCAGAAAACTGTTTGGCTTATCTACTAAAATTAAGCCTACAGTGTACCAAATGATCCAGCAGTTTCACTCTTACGCATATACCAAACAAAACTGGGTGCATGTGTTTACCAAAAAACATGTTTAAAAATGTTCCCAGCGGGACGCCTGGGTGGCTCAGTTGGTTAAGCAGCTGCCTTCGGCTCAGGTCATGATCCCAGCGTCCTGGGATCGAGTCCCACCCACATCGGGCTCCTTGCTCGGCGGGGAGCCTGCTTCTCCCTCTGCCTCTGCCTGCCATTCTGTCTGCCTGTGCTTGCTCTCTCCCCCTCTCTCTCTCTGATAAATAAATAAAAATCTTTAAAAAAAAAAAATGTTCACAGCAGGTTTATTCATAGTGAATTGTCATATATTCACACAGTGAAATGCTATGACCATAAAAAAGAATGAACAACCGACTTTTTATAAAAAGGGCAACATGGTGAACCATATAAAGACATTCAAAATACTATGTAATTCCACTTGTAGGAGGTTCAAAACCATGTAAACATGGCAAACCCAAGATTTATATAGTATATTAGGCAAGTTCAGTATAGTTGCCACATAAAAGATTAGCTTAAAAATTGATAGCATTACTGTGCTCGTTATAAACCATTGTACATGACATTAAATGAAAAACTCCATTCACTATAGAAACAAAACTACAAGACACTCAGAAATAAGCCCAACAAATATTCTAGACCAGATAAGAAAATCATAAAATAATTAGGTTCATAAAGAAGATCTGAATACGTGGAAATACATATTATGTTCATGTATGGAAAGACCCAGTAGTATAATGATACTAGTCTCCCAAATAATCTCTAAATTCAGTGCTTAGCACACTAGTCCTAAAACTCGTGTGGAAGAATGAAGGGACAAAAATTAAAATTTTGAGGAAGAACAAGTTAAGAGTATTTGTCTTGTCATATTTTAAAATTTATTATGTAGTCACAGTAAGTAGCACGGTATTGATGAAGGTATAAACAAACTATGCAACAGAATAGAGTCCTGAAAAAAAACACACATACACACATGATATGTGACTGAGATTGTAATTATCAACCAGTAGAGAAAGAAAAAACGAATTAAAAAATTATGTTGGGTCAAAACTGGTTATCCATGTGGAAAGAAAATATTCCATCCTTAGCTCACATCATACCCAAGTTCTCAACAGATTAAAAATCCAAAAATGAGAAGCAAACTTTAAAAGTTCAGAAGAGAATATAGGAGAATATGTTTATGACTTTGAGATAGGAAGGGTTTCTTAAAGAACATTGAGAGTGCAAACCATGAAAGATTAAAATTTTAAAACTTCTGTTTATAAGCATGGAGGTTCCTCAAAAAGTTGAAAATAGAGCTTCCCTATAACCCAGCAATCGCACTATTGGGTATTTACCCTAAAGATAAAAATGTTGTGATCTGAAGGGGCACGTGCACCCGAATGTTTATAGCAGCAATGTCTACAATAGCCAAACTGTGGAAAGAACCTAGATGTCCATCAACAGATGAATGGATAAAACAGAGGTGGTATAGATATAGATATACGATGGAATACTATGCAGCCATCAAAAAATGAAATCTTGCCATTTGCAATGACATGGATGGAACTAGAGGGTATTATGCTGAGCAAAATAAGTCAATCAGAGAAAGACAATTATCATATTATCTCCCTTATAGGAGGAATTTGAGAGGCAATGTGGGGAGTTTGGGTGTAGGGAAGGAAAAAATGAAACAAGATGGGATCAGGAGGGAGACAAACCATAAGAGACTCTTAATCTCACAAAACAAACTGAAGGTTGCCGGGGGGAGGGGAGAAGGGAGAGGGTGGTTGAGTTATGGACATTGGGGAGGGTATGTGCTATATGGTAATTTTTTAAAAAATCAAAACACCTGGGGCGCCTGGGTTGCTCAGTGGGTTAAAGCCTCTGCCTTCGGCTCAGGTCATGATCCCAGAGTCCTGGGATCGAGCCCCACATCAGACTCTCTGCTCAGCAGGGAGCCTGCTTCCACCTCATGTTGGGTGTAGAGATTACTTTAAAAAAATAAAATTTTAAAAAAGTTTTTCTCTGCCTACCTCTGCCTACTTGTGATCTCTCTCTCTCTCTCTGTCAAATAAATAAATAAAATGTTTAAAAAAAAAATCAAAACACCAAACTTCTGTTTATAAAAAGACACTATAAAGTTATGGGAAACATGAAAGAATGAATTTGAACTTTTTGCCTCACTCAATATACAAACATAAAATGGATCTAATGTAAGAGCTAAAATTATAAAACTCTTAGAAGAAAGCATGACTTGTGGCACCTGGGTGACTCAGTGGGTTGGGGCCTCTGCTTCGGCTCAGGTCATGGTCCCAGGGTCCTGGGATCGAGTCCCACATCGGGCTCTCTGCTCAGCGGGGAGCCTGCTTCCTCCTCTCTCTCTGCCTGCTTGTGATCTCTGTCAAATTAAATAAAATCTTGGGGCACCTGGGTGGCTCAGAGGGTTAAGCCTCTGCCTTCGGCTCAGGTCATGGTCTCAGGGTCCTGGGATCGAGTCCCACATCGGGCGCTCTGCTCAGCGGGGAGCCTGCTTCCTCCTCTCTCTCTCTGCCTGCCTCTCTACCTGCTTGTGATCTCTGTCTGTCAAATAAATAAATAAATAAATAAATCTTTAAAAAAAAATTAAATAAAATCTTAGAAGAAGAAGAAGAAGAAGAAGAAGAAGAAAGCATGGCTTAATCTTCACAACCTTGGCTTTGGCAAAGGATTTTTAGATACGACACCCAAAGCATGAGCTACAAAACAAAAAATACATAATTCAGATTTGGGTGCCTATAGGAAGGAGGGAGGTGTCGTTGTTAAAGGGTAACAAGAGAGGGGCACCTGGCTGGCTTAGTGGAGCGTGAGACTTGATCTCGGGTTTGGAGTTTGAGCCTCATGTTGGGTGTAGAGATTACTTTAAAAAAATAAAATTTTAAAAAAGTTTTTCTTAAAAAAAAGGCAGTAAGAGAGATCCCTGTAGTGATAGAAATATTGTATACTTTACATCAGTGTCAATGGCCAGATTGTGATATTGCACTATATTGTACTATTGCAAAATGTTACCATGATGGGAAACTGAGTAGTGTGCACACATGAAACTACATGTGAATCTAAATTATCTCAAAAAATACATATTTATACAATAAAATGTTACAGAGTTTAGAATAAATGAATGGAAGAAACCATATTAATACAAATGGATAAATCTTAGACACAACTTTGAATGTAAAGTGCAAATTGCAAAAGAATAAATACATTACGGTATTTATATAAAGTTTAAAAACATTGCCTTATTTCTTGATACATGTGTCATTATATAAAAACATACATGGAAATGATAAAATTAAAATTCAGGACAGTGATTTCCTTTGGGGATCAGTATGGGAGGAGATAAGCTTGTGAAAGGGGGCTCAGGAAGATCAATTATTACCACAATGGTGTCTTACTTTTTTTTTTTTTAAAGCTGAAACAAGTTTATAAGATAAAGTTGAACTATTTTGAGCCACATGGTGAATATAGTTAGGTTTTTCTCTGTATCTTTCTATATGTTTGGAATATTCTACATTTTTAATCATTAATACACAGTTACATATATTGATAATCAGAATTTTATGAATCTTTTAAGTATTGATTTTTAACCTATAAACTAATCATAAAATCTGTTAACTTATACAAGGATTCTTAGAAGTGCTTGCAATTCTATGTATTTATCCTCAAGAATAAAACTGTGATGAGAGGTTGGATTCCTAGTTAGTAGTTAGTTTTTTTTTCTCTATTGAAACATGCTATTTTAGAATGATAATACTGGGGACCTTTTATTCAGTGCTTACTATGTACGTGCATAGTAAGCATTTTGCTTAAGATACCTCATTTAATTCCTAAAACAACCCCTTGAAAGTAGGTACTATCCATTTTTCAATGAAGAAACTAGCTTAGTTTATCAAAGCTTATTCAGCTAATAAGTAGTATAATCAGAATGGGAATTTGGGTCTCTGTGACTCTAAAGTTATGCTCTTAAGCCACTTTGCTGTATAGCCTTTACTTTTTGCATATAGTTGTCCTAAAGATTCTGTAGTAAATTAGAGTTCGTTGAAAGAGGGGGAGGGCAAACATTTGCTGTTCCAGATGATTTCTAGAGTTCAAGAAACCCGTGATAAAGCATCAGATCACATTTTTATTTCTCTCTCCCATCTATTCTGCTCATACCTGACTCCCTTCTGTTAATTATTTTTGGAACGTTACCATCCGTTCTTGTAAAATCTGGAGTGGACTGCAATTTCCAGTGTTACATTATTATAGAAATTTTTATTTGGGAAAGTAGTTGAATGAGTTGAAATAGGGAAATGAATCAGGAGTCAGTTCAAGGACTTTAGGATGACTTAGAACTTTATATGCCATATTATATTTTACAAAGTCTAGAACTCAGGTCTTCTGATTTCTGATCTTGTATTGTTATTATTCAGTCTTTCCTTAAAAAAAAGAAAAACTAAGAAACTACATTAAGGGTAATGAACATAAACATCATTTGAGCTGTCAGTCCCTCTTCCTTCTGTACTCCTCCACTAGATGTCCTCTGCCTCTTTCTAGAATTCCCCATCCTAGAAATGAACTCTAGCTAGAATCTAGAGCGCAATTTTCACAAGTTTGTTTTGTTTGTTTTTTAACAAGGAATAGGGCAGAGGATGACTCCTTCTAAAATCAAGACACTGATTCTCTTTTTCCTCAGGA
Source organism: Mustela erminea (assembly GCF_009829155.1). NCBI lineage: Eukaryota > Metazoa > Chordata > Mammalia > Carnivora > Mustelidae > Mustela > Mustela erminea. Next base: position 110,260,139 of record NC_045620.1, read on the forward strand.
ATCATCAAAACCCATAGATTGTACTCTTTTAGACCTAACCATTCAAATTGTTTAGTTCATTTATGATTGATGATAGAATTTTTAGCAATTTGGATAAACTCTTGTTTAATTGCTTGTGAAAACTATAACAATTTTAGATGATACAGACTGCTACCTTTGGCTTGAAGAATGTGAAAGTAAAAGTCTACCAATAAGAAATAACCATGAGAAAATAAATGTTGGATGCCCCTATTCCAAAGGTTTTACTTTACCTCATTGTTGATATCTGTATTTGTTGTTGTTCCAGCTAAATTTTGTTTTCCAGAACCAAAGTCTTGCCATTCTTATGACCACTTTTGTTGATAATGCTCTACTAGAATCCTTTGAGGAGAGGTGTCATAACCTATAAGGATATCATTATTCATCAGATAGAAGTGATTTACTTATCTCTTCTGGAGAATATTAAACTTGTCCTTAATTAAAATCATAATGGATAGCCATGTAATTTTGTTTGAGGCTTAAAAAGAAGCACATAACTGTGCTAGCTTGGATGTGCCTATAATTTAATCTTTCTGTATTTCTGGCGGTAAGTTATTTAAGTTTTAACTTGGAGAAAGATTATCTATGTTTTACATTCTTTATTTTCTAAGGAACTGGCCTTTGATCCATACGAATCATATGCTCGAGATATCTTACGGCCTGGTTTTCACGATCGTTTCCTTAGTCAGTTATCAAAGCCTGGAGCAGCACTCTATTTACAGGTACAGTAATTTTTAAATCAAGATATATGATGTCTGAAAAGTAAACTTTAAAAAAAATTAATTACTTTGTTTTTTAGTCAATAGGCGAAGGCTTCAAAGAAGCTGTTCAGTATGTTTTACCCAGGCTACTTCTAGCCCCTGTTTACCACTGTCTGCATTACTTTGAACTTTTGAAGGTAAGAAAACTCTTACTGCTATTTAGAAAACATTCAGATGTGATACAACTTTTTTTTTACCAATTTAGTTGTGCGTTATTATGTTAGCACCCAAGAACATTAATCTATATCTAATTGTTTTTTCTAGTTAAGAATAAAATGTAAAGGAGTCTGCAAAAGAGTACCATATTTTCTCTAGTTTTACTAGTGATTTTTTGAGCAATTATCAGATATTTTTATCTTGGGCCCTTTTGCTTACGTAGCCAGTTGTTTAGAAACAGTCTTGGGTTTCTGCATCCATATCTCCATTTTCGGACCTCAGCAGATTGATTCAGGCACTTAGCTAAGGGACTCAATGTAGAGAGAAGACCAAAGTAATGGAGACTATTAATCACCTAATTTTCATCGCTCAAGTTTATAACTATCTCTATACAACAGCTTCACATTACCTTAGAAACAGTGAATTATGTATAATCCCAGTAAAAATTCCTTATTCAGTCACAGTTCAAAATATACAATTTAAAAAGCACTGTCTGAAAGGAAAGGATTTTGAGTTTTTTCCCCCTCTTCCTTTTACACACTGAAATTAAGGAAAGAGGGACACTTAGCCTGTATAAGTTATAATTCATTGGTATAACTTAAAGTGATTTACTTTTCTGGTGTCTGGGTGGCTCAGTCGTAAGCACTCGCCTTTGGCTCAGGTCATGATCCCAGGGTCCTGGGATCGAGCCCTGTGTTGGGCTCCCTCCTCAGTGGAAGGCCTGCTTCTCCTTCTCCCACTCCCCTTGCTTGTGTTCCCTCTCTTGCTGTGTCTCTTGTCTGTCAAATAAATAAAATCTTAAAAGAAAAAAAAGTCATTTACTTTTAAACTTCTTATGTAAACATCTAATGATATCTTCTTTGGACTATGGATAATATGTCCTAAAAAACATCAGGGTTTTTTTTCAAAAATTTACAATAAGGGATGAAATAATAGAGATACTCTGTTTACCCTTAATGGACTAGCCCCAAAGAGACAAAGTAAGACATGGGTTAATATTATTATTTCTTTAGCTTTTAAAAGAATGTTTTCTTCATTAAAGAAAAATTCTATTTAATATTATGATTTTGTTAGGGAAAATTTATTAGTAGAAATTATATTTACAGTTTGCAGAAGTACATGCTGAAATGAGCTCTCTATAATGAATCAGTGAATGATGTCCCACTCTTTTTACATTGTAGTGATTTGGACCTTAGATTCTCAAGTAGGAATGTTTGAACTAGGGAAGGACCAAGGGAGGTAAAGGATTTAATCACCAAGCAGAATTATAGAGCTCTTAACTCTCCATTCTAGACTGAAAACAGCATACCATTTAAGGTCTTTGGTAATATAGAATGATTATTTTAAGAGGATAATCAAGAGGAAGCATTTGTTATACAAAACCATTCTTTACAAAGAATTCATTATGACAAACCATAGTCCTAACAGGATATTTGCAAACAAGTTTGTTACATAGAATCCTTGTTCGTAATAGTTTATGTGATAATGGGATTTTAACCTGAGACTGTAATGAAATTCTGAAGCATTAAAAGCCAGATGAAACCCAGAAGCATTTTTTAATTTATAAATAAGAACAAGAAGCTCTGATGAAGGTTGAAAAGGCTGTAAAATCTAATCATCTTAATAATATAAGTAATTATTTACTTCCCCAAGTACAGGCAATTAAAAATGTTTTAAATTGTTAAGTTGTGATAATGGAGTTTTTAAATTAAGACATCATTCAGGAATTTAAAAGATTTCTATTGGTTTAAGCATATGTATCCCTAGTTCATCTTACTGCCTAAGGTTCCACTGCAGAATTGCAGTATATTGAGTGGGAAACCTTGCCTAGTTAATCCCATGGACTGTGATCCCTCCTTTTTATTCTGCATCCCATCAGTACTAATGTATTATTTGTACTTATTTTCAATTTATATTTGTTGGTGTGTTGCTTAATTAAATATTTTCATTGAACAGTATTTTCAAGGAATATTCTTTGAGATGCTAGTCCCATGAGATATTCTAAATAAAAAGTTGTGGGGAGGGATGTGCAGTGGTCAGATATGTTGGAGAAAGACTACATCCTTAATTATATACTCCTAGAAATTTTCAAAGTATGTTAGAATATTTGGACTTTGTAAAATAGTGCAGTGAAGCAATCTAATGGTTTTCTAGAGTTTCCCAAATTAGATGAACCATGAAACCCTTCTATATTTTTGTTTTATGTTTGTTGAAGTATAATTACCACACAGTGTTGTATTAGTTTCGGGTGTTTATTATAATGATTCAGTGATTCTGTACATTACTTAGTGCTCCTCGAGATAGGTGTACTCTTAATCCTTAAACTACTTCAGGGGATTCTCACCTCCCTTCCCTCTGGCAACCATCAGTTTGTTCTCTGTATTTAAATTTGTTTTTTTGTTTGTCCTCTTTTTTTCTTTGTTGTTCATTTGTTTTTTTCTTAAATTCCACATATGAGTGAAATCATGTGGTATTGGTCTTTCTCTCATTGACTTATTTCATCTAGCATTACATTGCAGGTCCATCCATATTGTTACAAATGGCAAAATCTCGTTCTTTTTTATGAACGGATAATATTCCATTGTATGTGTACACCACATCTTCTTTATTCATCTATTGGTAGACACTTGGGCTGCTTCCATAATTTGGCTATTGTAAATAATGCTGTAATAAATGGAGTGTGTATATCTTTTCAAATTTTTATGTTCCTTAGGTAAATACCCAGTAGCGGAATTACAGGATCACATTTTTAATTTTTTGAGGAACCTCTAAGTATGGAGGTTTTTTCATAGTGTCTAACTAATTTACATTCTCACCAACAGCACATGAGGGTTCCTTTTTCTCCACATCCTCACCAGCACTTGTTATTTCTTGTGTTTTTTATTTTAGCCACTTTGATTAAGTGGAAGGTGATATCTCATTGTAGTTTTGATTTGTGTTTCCCTGATGATTAGTGATGTTGAGCATCTTTTCGTGTGCTCTGTTGGACATCTGTATGTTGTCTTTGGAGAAATGTCTGTTCATGTCCTCTACCCATTTTTTAATTGGATTACTTGTGGGTTTTGGCATTGAGTTGTATATAGGGTTTTTTGTTTTTATTTTTGTTTTTTTAAAAGATTTTATTTATTTATTTGTCAGAGAGAGCACAAGGCGGGGGTAGTAGGCAGAGGCAGAGGGAGAAAAAGGTTCCCCACTGAGCAAGGAGCCCAATGCAGGACTCGATTCCAGGACCCTGGGGTCATGACTTGAGCCAAAGGCAGATGCTTAACTGACAGAGCCACCCAGGGGTCCCTAAGTTTGTTTATTATATATCATGGATAGTGACCTCTTATTGGATCTATCATTTGCAATTATCTCCCATGCAATAGGGAGCCTCCTTATTTTTCTTGTTTGTTTCCTTCACTTTGCAAAAGCTTTTTATTTTGGTATAGACCCAAAGTTTAATTTTGCTTATTTTCCTTGCCTGAGGAGATATGTCTAGAAAAATGTTTCTATAGCCAATATCAAAGAAATGAATGCCTGTTTTCTTCTAGGAGTTTTATGGTTTCAAGTCACACATTTAGGTCTTTCATCCATTTGGAGTTTATTTTTCTGTATGGTACAAGAAAGTGGTCCAGTTTCATTCTTTTGTATGTAGCTGTCCAGTGTTCCCAGCACCACTTGTTGAAGAGAATGTCTTTTACCCATTGCATAGTCTTGCTTTCTTTGTTGCAGATTAAATGACCATATAAATGGGGTTTATTTCTGGGGTCTCTATTTAGTTCTTTCGATCTATGTGTCTGTTTTTGTGCCAGTGCCATACTGTTTTGATTACTGTAGCTTTATAATGGGGATTTTGATACATCCAGCTTTGTTGTTCTATCTCAAGATTGCTTTGGCTATTCAGTGTCTTGTGTAGTTTCATACAAATTTTAGTATTATTTGTCTAGTTCCATAAAAAAATGTTAGTGTTTTGATAGGGATTATGTTAAATCTGTAGATTGCTTTGGGTAGTATGGACTTTTTAACAGTATTGATTTTTCTAATCCATGAGTGTAGAATATTTATGTCTTTCCATTTGTTTGTGTCCTCTGAGTTTCTTTTATCAGTGTTTTATAGTTTTTGGAGTACAGGTCTTTCACCTCCTAGGTTTAATTTATTTCTAGGTACTTTGTTATTTTTGGTGCAATTGTAAATTGGATTGTTTTCTTACATTGTCTTTCTGCTACTTCATTGCTAGCATATAAAAATGTAACAGATTTCTGTATATTAATTGTGTATCCTGAGACCTTACTGAATTCATTTACCAGTTCTAGTAGGTTTTTGTTTTTGTTTTGTTTTGTTTTGGTGGAGTTGCAGGCATAAAACCCTTTTAAAACAATACATTTCTGGGGCATCTGGGTGGCGCAGTCAGTTAAGCATCCAACTTATGGTTTTGGTTCAGATCGTGATCTCACGGTTGTGAGATTGGCCTGGTGTCAGGCTCTACACCCAGTGTAAAGTCCGCTTGGGAGTCTCTCTCCCTCTCCCTCTCCCCCTACTCTATCTTTGTATGTGTGCTCACTCATACTTTACTTTACTTTAAAGATTTAAAGTAAATTTACTTTAAAGATTTAAAGTAAATCTTTAAAACATAATACATTTCTGGAAGTTACTTTGTTCCCTATATTTCACTAACACTGCCTTAGTCCAGCCTCACCCCCCGCCCCCATGCCCCCCTCCTCCCTGCATGTCTTGCAGGGACTACTGTAGTGGCTTCCTATATGGCCTTTATGCCTCATGGAACCTTTAGTTTTAAAAGTGCAGTTGGGGGGCGCCTGGGTGGCTCAGTGGGTTAAGCCTCTGCCTTCGGCTCAGGTCATGATCCCGAGGTCCTGGGATCGAGTCCTGCGTCGGGCTCTCTGCTCAGCCGGGAGCCTGCTTCCCTTCCTCTCTCTGCCTGCCTCTCGGCCTACTTGTGATCTCTCTCTGTCAAATAAATAAATAAAATAAAATAAAAATTTAAAAAAGTGCAGTTGGTTCCCTATCAGCTTTGACCCAAAGTCTAAATTCTTTAGCCTCTTTCTAGCTCGTCTCAATACCTAGTCTTTCCCACCTTGTGCTTTACCCATAAGAAAATTTTTAGCAGCCCTGGATATATCAGACCTGTTCAGAATTCCACTTTGCTTTTGTTCCTGTTTCCTGGACTTTTTCTTCTATTTCTGCCATCCCCTTTCATCTGAGAAATTCCTACTTGTCAAAGAGTTTGTTCAAATCTTGGTTTCTTTGTCAAGTTTCCCTTGGTTCCCTAGGCTGATCCTTTTACGGAGTTCCCTCTCATCATACTACCTCATAGAACTTGTCCCGTTTTTGTCCACCTTGTTTTAGACTGTGCTCCACACAGAGTGGATGTGAGCCCTGAGTAGCTTTGAATTTTCATGCCTAGTAGTGTCTGGCACTTAGACAATAAATACTTGTTAAAAAAAAAAATGGCAAAAATAATAATTTTCTTAGAATTCCTATAAATGTCTTACATTTTCGAAGAAGCTTAACTATAAATTGTATATAATTAAACTAATTTTGGAAACTTAGCATTTTTCAATAAGGTTTATTTATTTATTTATTTATTTATTTATTAGAAGTTGAGCTCATGAGCAGGGGCAAGGAATAGACGGAGAAGGAGAGAATCTGGGACCCCTGTGTGGCACAGTTGGTTCAGCGTTCAACTCTTGGTTTTGGCTCGGGTTGTGATTTCATGGTGTTGAGATCAAGCCCCTCATCAGACTCCATGCTCAGCACAGTCTGCTAAAGTTTCTTACACTCTCTCACTCTTCCCCTCACCCCTGCCCTATGCTTGCTCATGTGCACTCTCTGTAAAATAAATACATCTTTTAAAAAAATAAAGAGAAGAAGGAGAGAATCTCTAGCAACTCCCTGCTGAGCACAGAGCCTGATGCAGGGCTCAATCCCATGACCCCAAGATCACGATCTGAGCCAAAATCAACAGTCGGACGCTTAACAGACTGAACCACCCAGGTGCCCTGGAAATTTAGAATTCTTTAAACTTTATAAATTCAGAAAGTAAAAGTTTAGTTAAGTAATTAAGACTTGAATACTACTGAAACTGAAAAATAATACTCTTTTTTCTATGTGAAGTTTGATTTGCTTTATTAAACAAATTTAGAGCTGTTACTTGGGACTGTGTAAATATGTTGACCATATAATCTAAGGAAAAGTAAGTTCCCCTCAGTTAAAAAAAAACTGGGTTCAGATCTATACCATTATACGTACATTAGTATCTTCATTTCCTAGGGCTGCCAGAGCAAAGTACTACAGACTGCATGGCTTAAAAACAACAAAAATTTGTACTTTCATGGTTTTGGATACTAGAAATCCAAAATTAGGGTGTCAGCAGAGCCACAGTCCCTTTAAAGACTTTAGAGCAGAATCCTGTCTCTTAGCTTCTGGTGAATCCTAGCAGGCCTCGGTAGCTCTTGATGCCATCGCTTCATTCCTTCCCTCCTCCTCACATGGCTTTTCCCGCAGCTCTATGTTCTTCTTTTATCTCTGCATCCAAGTCTCCTCCTTTCTCCTACGAAGTTGCCAAGTCAACAGGTGTAGGGCCCACCCTAATCCAGTCTGACCTTATCTCAACCTGATTATATCTGCAAAGATCCAGTTTTCAAATAAGATCACATTCGCAGGTACCAGAGGTTAGGACTTGAATATAGTTCAACCCATTACAATTAGTTTTTGGTATGCTATAGAATTATATTCATTTTTGGTTTTCTGATTTTCCAGTATATAATGTCTTTCTTAAACCAATATATACATATATTGTTTTTATTAACCCAATTTAAGTATAATTTCATACTGATCATAGACTTTACAAAAATCTAGTGAAAAGCCAACAGACTTGTGGCAGGATGGGCTATAGCCAGGTAAAAATGGACAGGAATTCAAAATTACTAACATAATCATCTGAATTAGACTAAGTGTATATAATTGGGTTTGGGGTTATCATGTATGCTTTGTCTTAAATGAAAAAATAGAAAATTTAACACTTAAAATCTCTATACCTTTCTTAGGTTTTATTGGTAATAGAAAGTACAAGATTAGCAAAATAATTGAGAGAAAACATGTCCGGGTTTAATTTTAACACATCATAACAACCATGTGTTTTTAAGTAAGATTAAATTGAGGACCAACAGAATAGTAAGTATTGTAGTTGATGTTATTTCATTATAACATTGCAGTGTTTATCTTGGTCACAAGCTTTATTTTAGAAAATAAGAACACTAACAACTTTAATCTGGAGACTCATGTGGTTAGATTCTTTCTCTGTATTAAAATTTAAAATTTGGAGTATCTTGCTGGCTCAGTTGATAGAGCATGTGACTCTTGATCTTGGGATTATAAATTTGAGCCCCCTCTGCTCAGGAGGGAGCCTGCTTCCCTCTCTCTCTCTCTGCCTGCCTCTCCATCTACTTGTGATTTCCTCTCTGTCAAATAAATAAATAAAATCTTTAAAATAAATAAATAAATAAATAAATAAATAAATAAGTAAATAAATAAATTTGAGCCCCATGTTGGGTATAGAGATTAAAATAAAATATTTAAAAAGAAATTTTTAAAAACTTAACATTAAGGGCACCTGGGTGGCTCAGTGGGTTAAAGCCTCTGCCTTCGGCTCAGGTCATGATGTCAGGGTCCTGGGATCCAGCCCTGCATCGGGCTCTCTGCTCAGCGGGGAGCCTGCTTCCCCCTCTCTCTCTGCCTGCCTCTCTGCCTACTTGTGATCTCTCTCTGTCAAAAAAATAAATAAAATCTTAAAAAAAATATATTTAAAAAGAAATTTTAAAAAATTTAAAATTAAGGGCACCTGGGTGGCTCAGTGGGTTAAAGCCTCTGCCCTCGGCTCGGGTCATGATCTCGGGGTCCTGAGATCAAGCCCCATGTCGGGCTCTCTGCTCGGTGGGAAACCTGATTCCTACTCTCTCTCTCTGCCTGCCTCTCTGCCTGCTTGTGATTTCTGTCTGTCAAATAAATAAAATCTTAAAAAAAAATTTAACATAAAATTTTCTAATATTCCTAGATTTTTGCATAGCAGACTCATTTGAAGATTGACCCTTTTCCCCCTTAAGATTGCAAATATTACAAAAATTGTAGCCACAAATGTTTAAGTACTAGAATTGTGGGAAAGGATTACAGATAAAATCTTAGAACTGAATGGTACAGTGAGTGGAAAATTTAGGATAAAAAATTGAGAAATGTTAAAATTAAGAGATTTTTATCCCCCCAAAATTAAAAAAAAAAATACTGAACAAGGGGCACCTGGGTGGCTCAGTGGGTTAAAGCCTCTGCCTTCAGCTCAGGTCATGATCCCAGGGTCCTGGAATCGAGCCCTACATTGGGCTCTCTGCTCAGCGGGGAGCCTGCTTCTCTTCCTCTCTCTCTTCTGCTTCTCTGCCTTCTTGTGATGATCTCTGTCTGTCAAATAACTAAATAAAATCTTAAAAAAAAAATGTGCTGAAGAAGGGGCATCTGGGTAGCTCAGATGGTTAAGCGTCTGCCTTCAGCTCAGGTCATGATCCTAGGGTTCTGGGATTGAGCCCCATATCTGGCTCCCTGCTCGGTGGAAAACCTGCTTCTCCCTTTCCTTCTACTGATCCCCTTGCTTGTGCTTTGTCAAATAAAAAAATTTTTTTTAATGCTACACAAAACAAATTGGAAGAGCGAAATATAAATTGTGCTACATCATACACTTTGAACACCCACTAGCGGCCTTCACATAGTGTGCTAAAAGCTCTTTGTAAAGAGGGCTGCCCTGCAAACCCCTACTACAAACCTGTTGTATACATTTGTTAATGGCTTTGATTTGGTGCTTTTCCAGTTTGGGAGCTGGACAGTATCAAACATCTACACTAGATCATTTTTTATCTAATTTTTTTTTCATGTTTTGCATCTGGTTTAACTGCTCTGTGCTTCAGACTTATTTTTTTTTTTTTAAGATTTTATTTATTTATTTGACAGACATAGCAAGAGCAGGAATACAAGCAGAGGGAATGGCAGAGGGAGAAGCAGTCTTCCCGCTGAGTAAGGAGCCCAATGCGACTCGATCCTAGGACCCTGGGATCATCACCTGAGTTGAAGACAGATGGTTAAAGACTAAGCCACCCACGCGCCCCACACTATTTTTTTGTACTGCCACGAGTTGATGACTTAATACCAGCAATAAGAGAAGACTTAGCGTAGATTCTGAAGCCCAATGGAGGTCTCTTTAAGCTTCCATTCCGTTGAACTAGATTTCTAAATTTGGAAATTCTTATCCAAAACCCGTGGACTTAGAGCAGTGAGCTTAAATGGTATTCCATCTGACTGTAGACATCAAATGTCTGAAGTTAAACATAAGATAGTCTAATTCAGTAGCCATTGTAAGAAGAAACAGTAAACAGCTGACTGTTGTACTATTCTAATTTTAAATTTTAAATCAACTAAACTAAATGTGAGGTGCATTTATAATTTTGGTAATCTTCTCTCTGCTAAAAACAGGGAGATGGTTTTTTTAAAGTATCTTATTTTCATAAATGAGTGTTATGTCTAACCCTTTCTAGGGTTGATATCCTGTTTAAAGTTTCAGACTCCTTTCCACACTTCAGATTTTAACTTGCTTTTACATTATGCTTGCATATTTCTGCCATTTTTTATTTCACTTCCCTTCCTTCTGGAGCTCCAGTTGCGTGTGTGTTGAACTACTTTGTGTTGTCCCACAGATCCGTAAGACTGTTCATTCTTCTTTAATCTTATCCTTCCTTGTTCTTCAAATTAGTATTTTATTAATCTGTCAATTGAACTATTAGTTATTATCTTGCTTACTATAGAATTTCCATTTGGATTTTGTTTTATAGTTTCCACAGACTCCCTATCTGTCCACTCAGTAAGACCATGTTTTCCTTTAATTCTTTGAATATGATCATAAAAGCCACTTTGAAGCCCTTCTTAAATTCAGCATCTGGGTCCACTTGGAGTCATTTTCTATTAACTGACTTTTTTCCCCCTGAACATGGGTCACATTTCCCTGTTGTTTGCTCATTAACAATTCTGGATTCTATTGTGTGGAGGATTGTTGGGTTTCTTGTTTTTGGAATATTGGTTTTTTACTTTAGTATGCAGTTAACTTTCCTGGATTCAGCTTCAAATTGATCTCTTCTGTATTATGAAGCAACTGGTATCTCTCTTCACTTTCTAGGATTTCCATATGTAGCTTTTTTAGCTGATTCTCTTGGGTCTCCCTTACATGTGTATGATTTGGCAGTCAGACAAGTATTTGGGCAGGGATTAGTTCAGATTTGGGGGCACAGTCTCTGTGGTTTCCTTATGCCCGGAGATTTCCCCCTTAATTTCCAGCTACTCTGTCAGCTTTAGGCTTTATCCCCTGGTACTTCAAACCAGTAAGTCTTCAGCTTTCTGCTACCTGAGCTTTGTACATTTGGGGACTAAACTCAGTTCTTAAAGAGCCTCAGAACTCATCCATTAGAGCTTTCACGAGTAGATTCTACTTTCACAAGTAGATTCCTCTTTGGTCTCTGCCTGCTCTTTTGCCTCCTGTGGGTCTTCCCGTGCATCAGCCAGGTACTTGGAGAAGTTTATTTTCAGATTTTGGATGTCAACACTTCTGCAGTTCATTCATTTCCAGATTTCCCCCTTAAATTTCCTCCTAAACTGTGCTCTTTGATCTCCAGCCTGTAGAGGCTCTCTTCCTCTCACTCCTCCCCACTGTGTTTGTTGCTCTGAGAGGTTGGGGAAAGCCTTAATCTTGCAAGTGTATACACTTGGGAGTTGTAGCTTTTCAAGAGTAATTGCTGCTGCTGGTTTATGCTTTCTTCTAGATGTTTTCCAGTGCCTACAAATAGTTATTTTTACATTTTGTCCAGATTATATAATTGTTATCTGTGGGAGGGCTCTCAAGACTTCTTAACTTCATTGCCATTACTGGAAATTCTTGCATTTTTATGAAGCTTTTCTGCAGTATTGATTATGACTGTGATGTTTACAGCAGTAGGAGGGGAAACAGTGAAGGGCAAGTATTTGCTAATTTCATTCCAAATGGCACTTGATGGGCTTTCCCCTGTAGATATGCCCTTTTGAGTTTTTTTTTTTTTCCACTCGGGTCCTATTGATACTCTAAATATACAGGGGACCATACTTAATTATCTAAATAAAATATGTGACTTTCTCAAAAACTTTGAGAATTTTGCATTTCTTTCCTAACAGTAAATTATAAGTCATGTTACAATTTATATTTTAAGATTTCATTTTTATATTGGCTAATTTAATATACTGGCTAATTTAATAAAGGTATTATATGATTTACAATAATGGAAAAGCTGTACTATTTGTACTGTAAGTTTATACTGTTTATACTACGAATTTACACTATTTATTCCATTTCCCTTGGGGGAAAATGAGGGTTTAGGCTGATTAAATAAAAGAAGATCAAATTTTGTTAATATAACATCACTTACTGGTTGAAATTTTGTGTATTTTTAAAAAATTATCTGTATATATAAAGTCACTACTGATAAAACAACTTTTGAGGGGAAAGGAACTGATTATGAAGTGTACTTTTTAACTTAAATAGCATGAGTAATTGAAGTCTGCAATCTCTAAATGTCATTTTAGTTATGAATTGCATCTTTTTCCACCCATTCTTTCTAGTTGTGCTGCTACTGTAAAAGAATAGTTGAGGATTATTGCCTTTCTTGTGCTCAGCCTTTAAAGGGATGTGTAAATTGTGAGATAGCAAAGAGTCAGGAACAGTTGGCTTAATTCGTTGGTTTCTGGAATAATTTGGGTAGTATTGCATACATTTGTTTATAGGACTAGTAAATTAAATTTACCAGTTGACCATGTATTTTCTACTTTGTAATCTGTTCTTAGCATTTTATCAAAGAGTATATAGGTAACCATTCCGTGGTCAAAACACAATCCCCATCTTTGCTTGTGTTTTCCCATTCTGTGATAAGTTCTTTATATATGTGTGTGCATATATATATGCACACACACAATATTTAAGATAAAAACAAATGTTTATTCCATGTCCCAAACATTAGACAATTATATATTTCTTGATTATATATTTTGTCATCCTGTGCATTGCAATGTACCTATTTGAATGGAATAGGTTTTATTTGTTAAGTATTTTTTTAATAGGCATTTCTAAGTTATATCAGTTTTTTAGGTAGTGTATTGAAAAGGTTCTTGAACTGAGAAATCTTGGGTTTTGCCTGTCACCACCATCAAGTGCATGGCAGTTTCTTCATTTTATAGAATCTCATGTTGGAAAAATTAATTTCTAGAAATAAAAACATGAATTCAAAGGTTTTGTGTTTTTTAAACAAAAGGAAGCCCTTATATGTTGTGAATTAGGTAAACTCTTTGCCACTGCTTTGTTTCTGTAGCAACAACGAGCCACCGCTTTCATGGCAGTTAGCTTCAATTATTCAGCACCAGTGCCTGGTTTATATCAGCTACGTTAAGCAAAAGTGCTTATGAGAAAGGTCATTAATTACATTGAAATTTATTTTAGATGCTCAGGTAATGCTATGAAGGTAAAAATTGCATTTAAAAATTACTCCATTAGTAGAGTCTTACGGGTTTGACATAGACTTTGGGTTTGTGGGTTTAAAGTGTATTAACAATACTTTCAAGATACTGGTATATTCTATATGTGAAATGTTATAGTTAAATAGTAGATAAATGACCAAAAGCTTTAAACATTTTTAGAATAGAAAATCAAATGTGTGTCTCAGTGGATTGGTTACTTTCATGCTCTTTTTACATGTGCTAAAACTGTGGGTTTTTGTGTGATGTTAGGTATGTTTGCCTGAATTAATATAAAAAAATAAAAGGATAAATATGAAGGATTCAGTATTCTGCCACCTCTTGGTGCCAGCTCGTTAAGACTAAAAACTTACCTTATGTTCTACTGACTCTGGAGGAATTACATTCTGAAAGAACTCAGTGAAATAGTTTTTAGTGGTGCTTTTGGTACACCACATACAGTTTTGCCCTTTCTTAATGAACGTTGCTTTCAGTGTGAGATTGTTGCATTGGAAGCCTAAACTCAGTAAGGTTAATGGTTAGGTTTTGTCACCCGAAATTCTGCCATATGAGATGCAAGTAGTTCTAGAATGATAGGAATGGAGAGTGTTTTGAGAGAATGCCCAAAGCCCAGCCTTCAGCCTATCCGTAATATCCATTAAGTAAAAACCTAATAGCTTCCTTTTTATGAATAGTTGGTCATTGACTTCCTTTAATCTAGCTGGCCATAGTGAAGAGCAAAACTAATGAGTAAATGATATCTCATATTTTTTTTATATATATAAAAGTTTTTTTTATCCTTTGAGAAAAAAATATTTTTCCCCCTTTCTGGGAGATTATCTTGAAACACAGTTAACACAATTGAGACTACAAAGTGCAGATGGTCCTTTTTGTTGAAAGTATGGTGAGGTTTTAGTATCTAAAATTTGGATGATAAAACTGAGCATTAAATAGATATCACAATATGGTATTTACTTCTTCTGGAATACCTGAGCATTTATGATATTTTAAGCAAATTATTTTTATAAAAATGGTTGAGGCTTTGAGTAAGAAGTATGTCTACTTTTCACAAGTCATCAGTATGTGTATGTTTGTATAACTGATCTTTATCAGCTGAAATGAAAATGAATGTGTTGTTGATCTTTAAGGAATATCTCAACTATAAATCCTTAAAGTAATAATAATTACGCTCATTGAAAAGTAAACCTTTGCAAATTACTTTGAATATTTTATGGTTTTACTTCTCACATCTTTTCTTTTATGATAGAGAATAAGTGTTCTTAAATGTTGCATGAAAACTACTGATACATGTTATTTATTAACATTTTCTTTTTGGTAGCCAGAAACAGGTTGAGAAGTTGACAGAATTCTTATCATCTATTATAACTCATACCTCAGTTAACTACTTGCTTGAATTATAGTCACCTGTTATATTGATAATTGGTGTTTATTGATGACCCAGTCCTTACTAAGTACAGACTTTCTGTCTAGCATATATAGTATATTTGCCACTAAAAGAAAATGTGCTTGAGTTTCACTAATATGTACACTTCTGGTTTTGCTCAAAATCTTAACGTGTGAATGCTGACAAAGTTCATGATACTAAACGTTAAACCTGTAGTAGAACTACGAAGAAAACAACTTAGACTTACTCTGTACATTATAACGTGCTTTGATTTTTAATAAGAACCCCATTAGGTAGGCAGGGCAGGCTTTTTACAAGCCTCATTTGATAGCTGGGAAAAATGAAACTCAGAAGTCAGATAATCTGCCCCAGTGTCACACAGAAGTAGAGGCAAAATTTGGTTCTAGGTTTTGTGTCTAAGTTCCTCTCCACTATACTCCATCTTTCTCTGTGTATTTGTCTTTGGAATCATCCTGTTGCTATGATAGTGTTGGAATCAGAAACCTAAGACCAAATTCCACGCTTGAGAAAAAACATCTCCTCTGTGTGCTTACTGCTGGGCGAATCCTTAAGAAGATAATTTATGTCCCTCATCTGTTTTCAGACAAATGCTTCTGAGAAACTGCACATTACAGGCTGTCACAAGCTGTGACATCTTTTAACACTGCTTCTGCTCTTTTTTTTTTTTTTTTTTAATGTGGAACACTCGGTTGTATGTTAATACAGAAAATAATACCTAAAGAAGAAAACACTTTTTTGAAAGAATATATTTTATGACATGTTTAAAAATTTTATTGTTGCAGAAAGATTTGAATTACTGTTACTTTCATTCTTGAATAAAATGAGCTCCTGTTCTTTTCATCCACAACTGTCCTGCGGGTTCAGATTTGTCATTTTGCCTTTGCAGCAGTTAGAAGAAAAGAGTGAAGATCAAGAAGACAAGGAATGTTTGAAACAAGCAATAACAGCTTTGCTTAATGTTCAGAGTGGTATGGAAAAAATATGTTCTAAAAGTCTTGCAAAACGAAGATTGAGGTGAATATTTTTACTTTTTTAATAATCTTCCCTTTCACTCTGAATATTCTGGTGTAAATTCAGGGATCCCAGTTCCCTCCTCAAGTAAACAATGAAGAAAATAGTTTTAGTGACAAGCTTGGTCTTTCAGAGGAAGTGACATCAAAGCCAAGAGAATTTGTTATTGTTTGAAAAACCTTTCATATTTGTGCATTTTCCTTGCATACTCCCAGACAAGACCTCCTGAGAGTCAACTGGTAAGCTAAAGGAGAGACAGAGAAAAATGTCTTGAGTAGATTTATGTCAACATCATCGTTCTGTCAAAGTAAAATTGGTAGTGTCCTTTATTTTAGGGATTATGTAACTTGAGGTATTAATTCAGATAACATTGCTTCCACTTTCTTAATTATAATATGTGCATGTTTGTTAGCTCTAGGTCTTGTCCACTTAAACATTTCTAAATAATTTTTTAAGTCTCTTAAATTATTTTTTTCACCATATTGGGCTACTTTTTAATATATGTCATTCTAAATATTTAGTAGCCAAGGTAGAAATAATCATTACCTAGCTAAGTTTATAGAGTAGAATTTCGTCAGTAGTCCTTGTTTCTTTTTAGAGCACTAAAAAAGTCTCTACTGTGTTGCTTTAGTTCCTAAAATGGTACAGTTTTGTAACACTAATATATTTGGAGAATTAGTGAAAACCTTCTCAGTGCAACTTTTTAAAATGTACTTTTCCATTGTCCTTTATTTACATGAATTCTTAGATTGTCTGTCGTCTGTGTACTAATAATGTTTTTTCCTTTATCCCAGTGAATCTGCATGTCGGTTTTATAGTCAGCAAATGAAGGGGAAACAACTAGCAATCAAGAAAATGAACGAGATTCAAAAGAATATTGATGGTTGGGAGGGAAAAGACATTGGACAGTGTTGCAATGAATTTATAATGGAAGGAACTCTTACACGTGTAGGAGCCAAACATGAGAGACACATATTTCTCTTTGATGGCTTAATGATTTGCTGTAAATCAAATCATGGGCAGCCAAGACTTCCTGGTGCTAGCAATGCAGAATACCGTCTTAAAGAAAAGTTTTTCATGAGAAAGGTACAAATTAATGACAAAGATGACACCAGTGAGTACAAGCATGCTTTTGAAATAATTTTAAAAGATGAAAATAGTGTTATATTTTCTGCCAAGTCAGCTGAAGAGAAAAACAATTGGATGGCAGCCTTGATATCTTTACAATACCGGAGTACGCTGGAGAGGATGCTTGATGTGACGATGCTGCAGGAAGAGAAGGAGGAGCAGATGAGGCTCCCTAGTGCCGATGTTTATAGATTTGCAGAGCCTGACTCTGAAGAGAATATAATATTTGAAGAAAACATGCAGCCCAAGGCTGGAATTCCAATTATCAAAGCAGGAACTGTTATTAAGCTAATAGAGAGGCTCACATACCATATGTATGCAGGTAAGGAATAAAAAGTGGCCTGTCACTTTTATTTTCCTGCTTCCAGCTGATTTTCTTTGCTGCACAAGTCACTGTGCCTAAAATAGAAAGCAGACTAACAACAAAAGATCTTCTGCATTATTTCGAGTTCATTTTCCTTTGCCTAAAAATACTGCCATTTATACTTTTGCTACCACATTCACATATTATTTTTAACTTTATAACCAGAATTACAAATGGGAATATAAAATCACTTGGCTAAATTTATCCAATTAGTGGTGGAAACAAAACTAAAAGTAGTGCTAAATCATCATCATTAGGGTCTGACGACCTTTACCTCTTTTTCTTTTTTCTTTCTTCTCTTTCCATTACTGAGATTATAAAGTCATTAAAAATTTTAGTGTACATTCATCACCAAAATTGTGCTGTAGTACAAATATGCACAGCATTGTTTTTTCCTAATTTCTGTTCCTAAAACTTAGTTAAATTTAGCAATCCTGAAAGTCATTAAAGGTTTCAGGTTTTTTTGCACTTTACAACCGATGTCATTTAAGAAAACAATTTTACCTCAGCAGGGCAGTTTTTAGAGACAAACATGTCCAGACTACCTAGGAAGATTAGTAGAGACCAAATCAAATGTAATTTTTGAGAGTTAAGAAACAAACATAAGGATTCTTTTTTTAAAGTAATTTTATTTCTTCTAGAAAGTCACCCATGATAATCCAGTGTTCCTCGACCTTCAACTTTCCTACACAATGGAAAGATTGGAAATTGTAAACTGTAGCGTATGGTATAGTTGAAAGAGCACCAAATCTGGATTTCCATGCTCACTCTATCACAGTTCCTTCAGGTCCCAGAACCTCAGTTTCCATCTCAAAAATGAGCATCACAACAGCAACCTCAGACTTGGAAAGAATAGATGAACTACGACCTGTAAAAACTCCTTGTAAACATAAACGTAAACTTACTTTCAAAGAGTGTTTTTAATTATAAAGAGATATTAACTCAAAACATAACTCTTAAAACATAAATGCTGCTCTAAGTAGTCGAATGTGAAAGTTAACCTCCATCCCTATACTTCCTGCTTAAATTTATTCCTGTTTCTAGAAGATGTGTGTTTCTGAGGGAGGGTTTTTTTTTTTTTAGTGTTTTGTGTTTTCATTTATTTAAAGTCCTCTAAATAGGTTCTCAGTTCTCTCTGGAAGGTGTTCTGGCACCAGTTAAATTAAACTTTTAAAGATCCACTGTAAGAAAGATGAATAACTTTTGATAATGTTGATATATTCAACTTATTACATGTCCAGTCAGAACTACTTAAATGGCCTGGAAACTATCAGGGCCTCCTTCAAAAGAGTGAAATCAAGTTAGAATATTTTTATCAGTGATACCAAAGCACTTTTATGAATATAATATCTCATGATCTCCACATGTCTCTGTAATAAGTAAGCCAGGATTTTGTTTTGTTTTTTAATTTTTATTTGGCCTCTAATTGGTGGTTCTTTTGATAGCCTTTTCCATAGTGAAATATTAGTGTTTTTTGTAGGCTATTAAAAGCATTTTGGGTTCTCTAAACAGATTCCATTTGGTAGTAGCAGGCAGGAGCTGACACATGTTGAAGATAGTGAAAGAAGACTAGCCTGGGATTCCAATTTTTCTGTTGATTTTTCACCTAGAAACGTATGCAGTCAGTGTATTCATTTTACTGACTCAAAAATGAAAAAAACTAAGCATGGGAAAGTTAAATAAGCTGCCTAGGATTTTTCATGAAAAAGAAAACGATTATTCTGGTATCTTTTTTACATATGAAACTTTTCAAGAAATACCATTTATATTAATATGACCAATCTATTTTGTGATCTTCATCAACTTCTGTATACTCTTTAAGATCTAGAATACAACTACAAAGATGTTCATTAAGTTACTCGAAAATTACGGTTGCAAAATATTTATTTCTTTGCTTTTTAAAGGAATTTTTAATGTTCTATAAGCTCAGATTGCTCTTCTTGCCACATTCTGATTTTTAAGGCTCTTACAAGATTCCCTGATTTCTTTAGCATAAGCACTCTAAACCATTCATCCTTTGATTTTAAATACCTTTGTTTTGAGTTCTTCAATATGAAAACTATGGAATAATTTTCATGTTGAAGTGTGGAAAAGACTGTTTAAAGTAAAATTAATCCTTGGATTTTTATCTACCTAAGACAAAAGTTGTACTATTTTGTTTTGTTTCTTTCCTGTAGAGCAGTGTAAGTAGAAAAGTGCTAAAGACTCAACTAGTGTTTACTATCAGACCTCAGTGGTACTGGAGTTGGAAAACATTTTCAGATTCCAAATTTTTTAATATAATTGTTTCTGTAAAACTTGATTGTTGATGATAATTTTTTTTTTAGACTGCTACATTTCATAGAACTAACATCATTAGTAAGCAGTTGCAGAATTACAATTAAATATTTTCTGGGAACTGTGCTTTTTATTTATTTTTTGAATGAGGACACTTTAAAACAAAACTTGAACAAGCATAGCTGAAAGTTTTTCTAGGGTATCTGAAGTTTCTCTCCTTGACATGCATGATGCTAGCCTAGTGTGTAGACATAGTACTTTTGCTGTGCTGTCTTACTAATTACTTTTGATAGTTCCTCTTATTTGTATTTAACTTTTAGCTTTTGAATAGAATCGTATTTTAAATGGTTTTATTTCTAGTTAGTATAAAACACTGAAATTTCTAGATTTGTAACACTTTGCAAAGTGTTTCACATTTAAATTGACAAGATTGCTTTACTTTTTTAAGAAATTAAAGTTTTTCAAAAATTCCTTTCATTAATTTCTTGAGGAATAAAATGCCAGTGTTGACTACAAATGTGGCCAAGTTTTTCTTGTTTTTTTTTGCATTTTTCTTTTCTTTCTTCTTTTGAGGCTTAATTGGATATTTTAACATAGGACATGAAGGTATATTACTGGTGTAACTGGCATACACAAGCAATTTTCTTGAGTTGTGGTTCACAATACCTACAAATTAATATTAATTACTAGTTTATTTGAGCTCTTCTATAAGGTCTGTCACAAACATGTTACTGGCAATATGGGATGTGTTTTCAGTAGATGTCTATGAACTCGTAAACATGAAAGCAATTATTTTTTAAGGTCTCTTTCAGCTCAAAAGTACTCTTGAGTCCTCACTACAATAATAAGAGATCAAGTTACCATTTGTTTTTAGAATTATTGGTCTGCTATTTTGCAGAGGTGGGCGAGAGGTTTAGTTGGTAGATATTTTTATGGAGAGAACATTCAGTGCAAAATGGGCTGAAATAAAGGCTAAAATTTAACTTGCACATTTTTATTATACAGAATTTTAATAAAAGACATTGGCTGTAATATATGAGAAAATTTAATATCCATTAAGCACCACTTACAGACCATTTTCTAGGTTCTGGATTGTTCAGAAATTGTCCAAAAAAACAAACAAAAAACAAAACAAAACAAAACAAAACACCCCAGAAGAAAAACTGGTTTAACCTTACTTAATTCAGACTTCACTATGGCTTTAGCCAACTTGATCCCTCAGGTGTTTTTAACAGTAATTTTGAAGCAGAGCTATAGAATTGCAGTGTTAGACAAGATGACCAATCTCTCACTAATACACAAAAACCCAAAGCCCCTGAAAGTTACATGATTTTCCAGAAGTCATACCAATTAATTGCAGAATGAAGACTAAAACTTAGGTTTCTTGATTCTTAACATACTGTATTTTTTACCATGTTACAGTGACTCATGTAAGACAAATTTTTTCAGTATTAAAATACATTTTTATTATAGATATCAAATAATAAAAATAAAGAGAACTTCTTGGTTGGTTTGAATTGCCAGTAATATAAGTGGCTTTTTCCTTATTGGACAAACACAAGTTTACTATGAAGATGTAAGCAGACTAATTTTTTTTCCTCTTATTGAAATAAATAATAATCTCTGGCTATAGATAAACTTCCATTTTAATGCATAGATTTTAGTATACAGTTAGATATTGCGCATCATAATTTTACTTTTTAACAAAACCCAGTTTACTGGTGATGTTTGCTCTGTAAAGGAAAGCTTTCTGGGAGAAAAAGTTAAATTTAGGTAAATTAGAAAATGCTTAATTGTCGCTTAAAAGACTACACCAGGGTCTTACGTGGAATCTGATTTATAGCTTATCTCTGAGATCCAGTATTTCTGGACATAGACTAATTTGCTCACTGCATCAGAACTTTGGAATCCATTTGAAATGCTGGAGAGGGGACACTGTCTAGTTAGATCATTCTGAATCTGGCAAGAATACGAAGAGACTTTCTTACCTACCTTAAGAGGAGCACAAAGCAA
Source organism: Mustela erminea (assembly GCF_009829155.1). Classification (NCBI taxonomy): domain Eukaryota; kingdom Metazoa; phylum Chordata; class Mammalia; order Carnivora; family Mustelidae; genus Mustela; species Mustela erminea. Next base: position 110,281,854 of record NC_045620.1, read on the forward strand.
GGTTCATAAAAAAGAGATGAGAGTAGGAATTTTAATTCTGTTTCAGAGTTACCGGAAGGAAATAAAGTACAGATTAATTATTGAGACTTAAAACGACACGAGTAAAGAAATGTTTGGTAATGGTGTATCTGGTTTGACAATCTTACTTTAGAGAAATGAGGTGACCATGAGGTAGGGAAAATTCAGAACTGATACTATGTACAAATACAAGCTTTTCATATTGAAGTGTGGAAAAAAGGTGTATCCTGTGTGTGGTACTCTTTTCTAGAAAATTATATTGAAAAAACATAAGCCGGTTGATAGTTTTCTTTAAAGTATTGATTGCTATTTTACACCCTCAGAAAATCCTCAAAAACCTGCATTAGCTTTCTTTTGAGTTTGCGGCCTATATAAGTTCGGTTTGGGTGTCTTAACTTTAAAAAAAAAATCTTTTGAACAATTTTTGATCTATAGGGCAGTGCTGTTCTATTTTTAAACTCTCTGATAATTTTTTTTAAGTGTTTGTGCGTCAGCATAGCGTCTGTTTCCTTTTTTAAGGAATTCAAGAGTGATTGTTTATAAATCCTTGTTGAGAAGCTTATTGTTCCTTGTGGCTTTTTAAATGGCTGTATTAAAGGGAGAATTATCACATGAACAGACATCCTGATTAACAGCGGTTCACTATGGTGGGGGGAGGGGCATTCTTGACATAAATAACTCCATGTAACAAATATTTCATAAATTTTCATTGACCTTGCCAAATAAAATGTCAAGTGTCAATCAAAATAGGTACCTAAGAAGAAAGGATTGAATTATCACCTCAGATTTAGCGTGCTGTCTTCTGCATATTAACATGGGTATATTTTGAATTCCTAAGGTTTTGAAGAACTGTGCAGTGAAGTATTATCAAAGAATAGTTCTCAAGTGAAGGAGACAAGGCAGCAGAAAAAAGTCACTGCAGCTCCCGTTCGAAGTAACCTGGACCAGGGATTTGATGGGAGAGTTGGCAGCTACTGGTACAGAGAAACTGTATGGAGGGAAGGAAGCAGAGCAGCTAGTGAGCTTGGCGAAAACCTTAGTGCAGGGATTTGAGAATCTGGTAGAAATAATAACGAAGAAAAACCACAACAGAGCTTTTACTATGGCTCATACTGAAATTCACATGGGGTTATGGTTGAGAAAGAGGTTTGTGGAATTTACATCCATAAGCAAGTAATAAACAGAAAGAGAAAGAGACTCTCAAAATAGCCAATTTTCATGTTCTCCACAAATATTTGCGCTCATGTTCTAAAACTAAAGCAACCCAGCTTTTGTATTTTTATGTGTTTGCCTTCCATCTGTCTCTGCAACATCATTTTTTTAAAAGATTTTATTCATTTATTTGACAGATCAGAAGTAGGCAGAGAGGCAGGGAGTGGCCGGGGGTGGGGAAGCAGGTTCCTTACTGAGCAGAGAGCCTGATGTGGGGCTCGATTCCAGGACCCTGAGATCATGACCTGAGCTGAAGGCAGAGGCTTATCCCACTGAACCACCCAGGTGCCCCTGCAACATCATTTTATAATACAGGTAGATAGCTGCTGCCTCAGAACCAACAGAGAGGGTAACACTCAGCCTTTATCATTGCCTGCGAGATGTAAGTAGGTAGTGCTTTGTTTTCTTACAAAGCTATGTAATCTGTACTTATTGGTGTGTATTTTTAAAATACTGAATTATCTTAGTCCTTCACCTCATCTGTAAGATACAGGTTTCCAAGGGTTAGCATGACATAGTACACGTGAGAATCAATGACGGGGGGAAATTAAGAGAGATAAAAGTAGCTTCTGGAATATGTACCCTTTTTTTTTTTTTTAAATAAAATTTCAAATACAGAGATGTCCTCAAATACAGATGTTAAGTTTTTAATTCATTAGCAGTTTTGTGTACCACTTGAGACTACAAATGGAGTCTAAATCAATACAAGACGGGGAATATATGCAGCCTGTCAGATATTTTTTGAAAGTCCTTAAACTTTTGCCAATTTTTCTTGGTTTATTTTTAGCTTTTGCTGGTTTTTTTCTTTTTGGCAAGACTGCTCTTATTTCTCATCAAGCTAAAAACAACTTAAAAGTTGAGTCACTTTAGAATTTAGTACAACAGTGATGATTGTGGGAGTGTTTATTTCACTGCCCACTTCACAAACGCCTCTTCTACATAGAGTGCACAGGAAGGTCCTGCTGCTACTTCCTACAGTCTGGAAGAAGGCTTAATTACGGAATCACAACTAGACTGCTAATTTTTTAATGACTCTCTAGTGCCCTGAACCGGATTAGCAGTTTGCAGCTACATTCCAAATTAATCATTTATTTAAGTTTCTGTAATGATTACATAACTCATGGAATTGTTCTTTGTATTTCTATGTCACAGCTGTGGAAACCTGAAGGCATCCTTTAATCCAGAGAGCTTATGTGAGACAGTAGAAAAAAGCATAAAATTAGGAGTCACACAATCTAGATTTTGGTTCCATCTCTGCCACTCGACTGTGTGACCTTGGATAAGTCTTAGTTCCTTCTCTCAGATGTAGAAAGGAAAAACATCAGCGCCACTCACTTCACAGAAGTCCTGTGGAATAAATTCTGTGAGTGCGCTTTGAAAACGTTCCGTAACAGAGATCAGTTGATATGATCCCCCTGTGACCTAAGTGGCACCGAGGCATATCATGACTTTCCCAGCATTGTCATTGTTACTAAGGTACTGAAACCAGATGTTTTGGTTGAAGATGGAAAGACCATTTTAAAGTCATTTGCCTTTAAAAACAGGCAGTTTCCTTAAAAAAATAATTCATTTAGAACTTGCTTTTATTCTGTTTTTCAGTTTTAAAGTACCTTTGATAGCCCAAACTCTTCAGCCTACCTTAGGTGGCATCTGAGGAGCAATGGATCTGAATATTGATTTTAGACTTTTAGACTATTGAAATAAACTTTTCCTTAAAAAAGAAAAAAAAAAGGTTGGGGGAGAGGCCAGCCTAAATTGAGAATACAGCTCAGGGATCCTTGAGACACTGTCTGCTGAGGGCCTGGGCTCGCTCTCCCTCAGTGTTGGCTCAGCGTCTCTACCGTGGCCACTGCTTTTGCTTCCTAAACACGTGATGTTTTGAGTAGCCTCACCTGACAAATAGATTTGCAGAACAGCAAGTAGATTCTTGAAAGGGAGGATTGTGATGAAATCGATATAAATCTCTGTTTTTAAAATCTCGTACAGCCTTCTGTTCTAAAATCTTTTCTTCTGGATGAGACATTAGTCTTTAACGTTTGAGGAACTCTGTAACTGAAGAAACAATAAGATACCAACAGAGAGGAAATTACTAAAGGATTGTATATATTTAAATTACTGTTATCAGTAACCCGCTAGACTTGGAAGGTAAAGGAGGGGAGGGGCATTGAAAACCAGTAAGTGTTTATTCTGTGAATTTTCTTTAATTCAGAAAAGCAGTAGACATCCAAGGTTGTCTGATATTTAAACCAATTCATTATCTTGATTGCCACGTAAACCAATACATTAGGAATAGATTTCTGCGACAAATCCATGCATTTGGTTTGGGGGAGGGAGTTTAATCTATTATCATTATTTTATGCTAAATTTAGCATGGTTCTTAGAATCAGCCTAAGTAGAAGTTTTCCAAACAAATTAACTCTGATCTTGGGAAATCCTACGCTAATAAAGGACACTGTACTCACAAAGGATCCAGTGTGAAGCCTAACAAAAATAAAGGTACTTGCTACTCTCAATGAATTCATCATTCAATTAGAGCTTATCTTTGTGCAATTACTTTATAGCTTGTTGTTATCAAGTTCTCAAATGAATTTGAGATTAAAGAATATTTAGAGTTTTACAAACAAACAAAAAAATAAATTAGTGCTTACCAGTCCATAATGTAAAAAATAGGAAAAGGATGCTCCCAATAAAAAGGTTAATGAATTCTTCCCTCCTTCTTTTTAATAACTTGCAACTAAATGTTGACCTTGGTGAAATTGTAGTTACAGAAGGAAGTGATTTTTGTTTGTTTGTTTGTTTGTTTATGTCCCTCATTATGGGAAGATGTCTCTCCCCGTTTATGCAGAAGATGACAGTCCTGGTCTCTAGTGCTGATGAAAAAACAGCAGTCTTTCTCCACAACTTGGGGGAGAAAACTGTCCAGGAAAGACTGCAGAAGGCCAGGCCTGGGGAAGTGATCACACTTAGGCAGCCTCCTGATTTACTTCATGGAGATGTGAATGAAAAGTGGGCCCTCTCACGGAAAGGGCTGGAGACTCCTGCTCTTATGACTGAACTCTTAGCGGGACTACTTGAAATAAGGAATTAAGTTGTGAATAGAACGAAATCCACATTCTCACACGTTTCGTAGTTTTAATAACTTCCAGGTATTCGTAAGCTTCTTCTAGCAGTTTTAAGACCTCTAGCGAATAAAATCATTGAGAAACTGTATTTAATGTAAGCTACACATTATAAGATCCAGTTTCAGGTTGTATGCTCTGTTAACATGATTTAAAGGAATCTAGATAACTGATCCTAGATAAACTAGTCTGGATGTCAGAAAAAGTAATGGGTTATTGCTGTGGCCTTTCTCTTCATGAGGGAGATAGAAACCAACTGAAATGTTCTGAGATCCAGGTAGCAGGTGGGAGCTTGTTTCCATGCTCTTTGCCTTTCTTTCTTCCCTTTGCATTCCTGCAACCGATGAGGACTTAAGTTCAGCTCCTCAGAGTGTACCGAGGTCAAGAAGTAAGTTGATACAGAATCTTAGTAACCACAGTTTGCCACTAATTTAGGAAGCACTCAAGCTAGCAGTTTGTTATAAAGTCCAAAACATTCTGTGTGGTCAGAAGATTTTGGGAATTTTAAGATTATTTCATCTCTTTTGAAAATGTTAATAGCTTTAATCATTCTGTATCAAAGATTTTAATAAAATAATTTTCCTTTTTTCTTCTTAGATCCCAATTTTGTTCGGACATTTCTTACAACATACAGATCCTTTTGTAAACCTCAAGAACTACTGAGTCTTATAATAGAAAGGTCTGTTAATGTAAAATGTTTAATTTTTTTTTTTTTAAGAGATTGAGCTAAGATTCTGTGTTTCTCAGAAATAAATTGTAGGAGCTTTGAATTGTAGTTCATGAGTACTTTTTAAAGAAATAACTTCTCTTAAATGACCATTTATTTTATAATCTTTTTGTTTTGATTATTAAAGTATAAAAATAAGCATTCTTTTCACATGGAAGCCCAGTACTTGAAATTACAAATTTATGGAATTAGTCAAGTTAAAGAACCATATAAAAATATATAATTTAGTTTCTGAAAATTTAAATTTTGATGATTTAGGTGTTCTAAATAGAACTTTTCAAATATATCACATGTTGAAGAAAATGGAGCTTAACATTAAGTGAACAAATACCATAATTAAGAAAAGTGTTTCAGCCACCCAAGGAACAGTCAACTCTTTAAGAGTTACCCTTAAAAAGTGTTATGTTAGCTGATTCAGAGTGATTACACAAGTCAAAAATGAACAGCAGTCCCATACTTGATAATCACATTTATTTTTAGACTTTGCATGTATTCTTTATCCTTTATTATGTTTCTCATTTTTTTAATATCGGCAAGTATTAATTTCTTTTTTAAAAAATAAAATAAGATCATTAACCTTTATATTATAGAAGCCTTACTTGTTTTTACTAATATGTATGTATATCCATAGTAATTTTCACAGTTCTCTCTGTATTGTGCTGACTAGTGAAAAGGTGTGTAGTTTTCTGTTTGTATACTCTGGTATTACTAGTATTTTCATTAGTTTGTTCTGTTTTATGTTAGGTTTGAAATTCCAGAGCCTGAGCCCACAGAAGCTGATCGCATAGCTATAGAGAATGGAGATCAGCCCTTGAGTGCAGAACTAAAAAGGTTTAGAAAAGAATACATACAGCCTGTACAGCTGCGGTAAGCAGTAAGGAAATAACTGAAGTGATGAAGTCTGTAGTGAACTTTTGTTTCAGAGTTGAAGTAAATAAGGACCTTTCCCAACCAAGGAGGAGGTAACAAGTAAAATGAGTGAAGTGAAGAGCAATTATCAGAAATTATTGTATAAGTCTTAATTAACATAGAATCTTGAAAGTGGTAAGCCACTACTTACAAAATCATTTAATTTGGAAAGAATTACTGTTTTAATTTATACCGTTCATCGTGGTAAACACCTATGTCTGAGTTCCCATGTAATTCAGTTATTCTTTTGTGTTAATGCCATAGAGTATTAAATGTATGTCGGCATTGGGTAGAGCACCACTTCTATGATTTTGAAAGGGATGCAGATCTTTTGCAGCGAATGGAAGAATTTATTGGAACAGTGAGAGGTATGGTTTTTTTAAGTGCTTAGTTTTATATGTAATAAAAGTGCCAATGTGGTGACTATCAACTGACGTCCTTATTGTTCGTGTTAAGAGTTGTTTAGAACGGTGGCAGCACAACGGTTTGAAAAAGTTGAAAATTTTCATGAAACAACATGTTGACCTACAAATTGCTCAGTAATCATCCTGTTGACCCAATGTATTTTCATTTAGTAAATCAACTTAGTGGTTACTTTGGAATTGGATAGAAAAAGTCTCGATTTATGCTGTTTTTCTACTTATCTGAAGCTATGTGTATCAGAGGATAATTAGGAACTGGTGTGCCATCAGAACACCACTGCTGGAGACTAGGTGGTTCCCAGTTAGGGGATTAGATCCTGTATTAGAGAGGCCACAGAGCAGATTGAATTGAGAGCCAAGAAACAACAGTTCTGTTCTGAATGAACACTGCCACTCACTAGATACATGACTTTAGGCAAAACCACTCTGGTTTCTCTGGACTCTGGTTTCCTCATCAGTAACATGAAGAGAGCAAGACTCAGTGATGTCAGAATTTCCCCTCGAGTTTTAAAGATTCCATGATTGTATAGGTCTAAGAATGTCCTAGACAAACTTGATTCTAATTTCCACAGTGTGCTGTAAATGAGAATCAGAAAATAAAGCGTTGAATAAGAGTACTTTCACGCATAGTACAAAACAGCCACATCAAAAACGCACCTTAATGTGAAGGAAATATCCTCTGGTGCCATTTGGTTTATAAAATGCAGTGTTAATTAGATTAATAATGAATGTGTATCGTCTGTCCTTATGAATCCCATGCATGCAATATCTTTTTTTAATGGAAGATTATAAAATAATATTTTGAACTGAAGTTCAGAACAAGAGAGGTGAAAAATCTATGAATAAATTACTTTCTAATTTTATTTTGAAAGGATATAGAAGAATATGTACCAGACTATTAACAATGGTGACCCATGTGAAGAAGACTGAGATTGGGACAGGGAATGGGAAATGATAAAGGGGAACTTCCATTTTTTTATTTTGATCATTTGAACTTTGTAATAGCAAAGATATATTTAAATATCACTTGTCTGATTTTAAAATATTTTAAAAGGGGGGCACCTGGGTGGCTCAGCGGGTTAAAATATTTTAAAGGGATAAAATATTGAGTGAAAAGTATTTAAATGTTATTTAAAATGTAATGTATTTCAGGTAAAGCTATGAAAAAATGGGTTGAATCCATCACTAAAATAATCCAAAGGAAAAAAATTGCAAGAGACAATGGACCAGGTCATAATATTACATTTCAGAGTTCACCTCCCACAGTTGAGTGGCATATAAGCAGGCCTGGGCACATAGAGACTTTTGACCTGCTCACCTTACACCCAATAGAAATTGCTCGACAACTCACTTTACTTGAATCAGATCTATATAGGTATGTAATTTTACATTCAAGCTGAAAAATCATTTCAAAGGAATTAATTTTTTAAATGAAATACTGGTATTTGCCTTATAGGGATGTGATAAGACATAAATGAGCTGGTACATGAAGTGTGTAGTAATACAGCCTTGATCCACAGAAGGTCTCCCCTTCTTTCACTCCCTGATCTGCCCACTCTGCCTGGAGTTGCAGCTTCTGTCTGTCTGTAGTCACTCCTCGCTGGCAAAGCTGACTGCAGATCCCGGCTTTACCAATCACTGGCTTGGTATCCTTGGGCAACTTTAGCCTTTTTGTTTAATTAACTTTTATCACTCTCTGTCCCTTAGCTTCCTCGGGATTAAAATGGGGCTAATAATAGTACCTATAACGGGCTGTTGTGAGAGTGAAAATCGTCAGTATATATATAGAGTGCTTAGCACATTGCCCAAAGCAAGGTCGGGCTCAATAAGTTAGCTGTTGCCCTTGTATTTGTGAACTGAAGTCATGGCCAGTCATAGCCTTTTTTAGTTTTTCTACGTTGACATAACTACCGTCTCAGTCCATTTCTCATTTTAAATGGAGACTATTTAGAAGTCAGAATTGCAAACAAGCTTTTGTAATAACTAAATGAAAAGAACTAAATTTATAGATCTCCATCCACTCCAAAGATCCTCACTATTCCCAAAGACTAATGTAAGAATCTATTTATTTCATTTATTTACCAAGACTTTTCTGTGATAGGGTTTTCCCTGCTCCTTTAGAGGGGGGAAAAAAAAAAGATTTATGAATTGCAGTGATTACTGTATCTTCAACGAACTGATTATTTAAACCATTATTTAAAAGAACCATCCCGAATTACATTGTCACCCTAATTCATTAAATAATATTTATAAGTGCTGGGAAAGATACTATGAAAAAAAATCCCAATGTGGCCAAAAGCAAAATGTTATTATAAAGTGATTAAGTACACAGGTACATGCGTAAAAATATTTTTTAATCTATAGAAAAATACCCATAATTGTAAACTTTTGTTATACCTTGTTTTCATAAACCTTTCTGTTGGAGTTAAAAGAAGGCTTAGATGGGAGTTTAGTTTTATTTACCTCATTTACTTAATAAAACAGCATCCTAGCGGGAAAAGTATCATGTAGAATTATGTCTTGATTTTAGAGCTGTACAACCATCAGAATTAGTTGGAAGTGTGTGGACTAAAGAAGACAAAGAAATTAATTCTCCTAATCTCCTAAAAATGATCCGGCATACCACGAATCTCACTCTGTGGTTTGAGAAGTAAGTATCACCGACATTCTTACATTTCGTAGCAGTCAGCTATTATGATTTTAAATGCAGTTCTATTTGAATGCATCTCAAGTTCTTTTTTTGTTCCTCTGTTCCTTTCTTTTGCACTGAGTGGCTAGTTTTCTAATGTAGCATTTTTATTTCATTATTGATTTTTTGAGGGTTTGTTTAGTGAACACTTGAAAGTTTACCATCTACATCTTATCGGAATTGCTTGAGATTTATACTAGCTTAATTCCAGGGATAGATAGAAATGTTCCTCCTATATAGCTGTATTCCCTGTCTCCCTTTTTTGTGTTATTATCGTAATATGTATTCCACATAATAATGATGCAGATCTAATAATTTATTGTAACAGTTGTTGCTTTGCCATTTGTTATTACTTTCTTAGCCCATTATACTTTGCTCTCACCCACAGCCTCTGTGTAGTTATTGGCAATATATTACATATATATATATCTTACAGGTCCAACATTACATTATGTACACATTATTTTATACGGTTGGTGTTTAAATCAGTTAAGAGAAGCAATAAGAACAAGATATGCACTTACAGTGTCTTACATAATCATAGATTTACTGCTATCGGGGTTCTTTGTTTCTGTGGGTTTGTGCTACTATCTGGGGTTCCTTGCTGTCAGCCCAGAGAACCTCCTTTAGTATTTCTCTGACGGTGGGTTTGCTAGCAACAGACTCTCTGTTTTTGTTTATCTGGGAAAGTCTTTATTTTGCCTTCATCTTTGAACAATAGCTTTATCTTCAAGTTAACTGATTATTTCTTCTGCCACTTCAAATGTACTATTAAGCCGCTTAAGTAAGTTTTTTATTTTAACTGTTGTATTTTTGAATTTCAGAGTTTCTGTTTGGTTCCTTTTATCATTGCTGTGTCTTTTATGATACTCTGTGCTGCACATTGTCATCCTATCTTCTTGTACTTTTTAAATCACGCTTTCTTTAATTCTGTGAACATATTCATAATCACTGCTTTGAAATCTTTTTCTGTTAAATCTGTGTCCTTCTCACAGGCTGTTACTGTTCCCTGCCTTTTTTTTCCCCCCAAGAATGTGTCATACAGTAGTTCCCCTATATCCTTCCCCTTGGAGGATTTGTTCCAAGGCCCCCGGTGGATGCCTGAAACCATGGATAGTACCGAACCCTACATACACTATGTCTTTTTCCTCTACATACATACCTATGATAAAATTTAATTTATAAATTAAGCACGATAAGAGATTAACAATAACAACATAGAACATTTATAACAATATAACAAAAGTATGTGAATGTGGTTTCTCTCTCTCAAAATATCTTCCTGTACTGTACTCACCCTCCTTGTGATGCTGTGAGATGGTAAAATGCCTGCCCGACGAGATGAAGTGATGTGACTGCCCAGACAGCGTGGCTTGGCCTCAGGCTACTCACGACCTTCTCACCGTACCTCAAAAGAATGATCATCTGTGGGCCTATGGGCTTCCTTCATTGTTCTCCAGAGCACCCTTAGGTTTGAGCTTGCCCATAGTTGGTTGCAAGAGCCAAGAGAGTAGAAGCTGTTTGAGCCTGCCCTCTCGAGCTCAGGATGATGGCAAGCTTCTCTGAAACGTTCCTGCTCTAACAGCTGAATGTGGGGTTTAGGGGTGGTGTGTGAGGTCCTTTTTGCTCACCTCTCCTGGCATGGAACCGCGGCCTCAGGAACCAGGGAAAGACTATCTCCCCAGCATTCTCAGTGTGCCCCATTCCCGTGAAAGCCTAGGTTCCAGGTCAGAGATCGGCAGAAGAAGGGAGTCCCCACTCCTCAGCGGCGCGCCGCAGGGATTTAGCCTCAGCCGCAGGGCAGCTGGCGACTGGATGAGAACCGTGGAAGTCGTGTTCCTCCAGAGAAGAAACCGCTCCCGCGGGAGCTAGGTGGGAAGGGAGGCCTGAGTGCTCGGCAGCGCTGTCTGGAGCAGACTCTTGCCCTCTGCCGCCAGCGGTTCTCTGAGAGGAAGGAGGGAGCGGGCTTGGTTCAAATGCCAGAAACTCTAGCCCTTCTCACTGAATTTTTGTAGATTTTCCTAAAGAGATGTTTCTTCATTTGCCATCTGCCCTTAGGACCATTTCTAGAGACTTTAAATGTTGGGGGGGGGGTATTTATATTATGTTTGTATTTTTATACATGTATAACTTGAGGAGTGGGTGAGCAGCGCTGCTTACACTGTGATACCCGCAACCCAGCATCTCAGGGCAGTTTCGCAGTTGGCGCCACTGAGTGGCATTTTATACACTGGCCATATTTTTTTTCTGAGTAAATACAGTGTAATTAGTTGACTCATATTTTATAAGGGTGATGTGAGGTTCCCACAGATCATACTGGAATTATCAGAACAAGAGGCCAGTGACATAGGGAATGACTAGAATCTAAGCAAGAATGTGGACAAAGACTTGAAAGCTGTTCCTAAAGAGAAGTAAGCATTCCAAGTCACTTGTGTTATTTTATGTTATTCTCTCTTAGCCTCTAAAAAGTAAAACTTGGGGGGCACCTGGGTGGCTCAGTCATTAAAGCGTCTGACTCTTGATTCTGGCAGTCATAATCTCTGGGTCATGAGATGGAGCCCCACGTTGGGCTCCGTGCTCAGCTGGAAGTCCACTTGGGATTCTCTGTCTCCCTTTCCCGAGGGAACCCCCAGCCCCTGCTCTCTTGCTCCCTCTAAAATTAAAAAAAAAAAATCTTAAAAAAAAAAGTAAAACTTTAGAATTTTCCCTCTAAATGTTACTTCCTGATTTCTTCATTATCAGATTAAATAATTATACTTCAGGATGCAGAAGACCTTTTCTATCATAAATAAAGTTTATGTCCGTAAGGAGGAAACAACTGATAAGAGAGACTGTTTTCATCTCTGTTCTATTTTTTTAACAGATGACTGAAAAGGCGGCCTTTTCCTGCACTTTTTCCTTTTTCTTTTTTTTATAATTGTTGTAAGAGCACTTAACACGAGAGGTACCCTCTTAACAGATTTTCTCAATGTGTAATACAGTATTGTTCATTTATAGGCATAATGTACAGTGGATCTCTAGAAGTTATTCATCTTGCATAACTGAAATTTTATACGTGCTACTTGGCAACTCCCTATTTTCCCCTTCCCGTAGCTCCTGGCAATCAGCATTCTATGCTTCCATAATTTTGACTATTTTAGATTCCTCATACGTGTAGATTCATACAGTGTTGGTCTTTCTGTGACTGACTTATTCCACTTAGAATAATGTCTTCAGTGTTCATCGGTGTGGTCACAGATTGCAGGATTTTCTTTTTAAGGCTGAGTAATATTCTATCCTGTGTTTATACCACATTTTCTTTATCCATTCATCCATAGATGGGCATTAGAATTGTTTCCACATCGTGGCTATCGTGATCAAACACTGTAACGAACATGGAGCGCTAATATCTGTTTGAGACCCTGCTTCAGTACGTTTGAATAAATAACCAAAAGTGGAATTGTTGGACCGATCATATGATAGCTCTTTTTTTAATTTTCAGAAACATCCATACTGTTTTCCATATAGCTATACCAGTTTGCATTCCCCTCACCAGCATATACAAGGGTTCCAATTCTGGCCTTTCCAGTTGAGAAGTTCTTGTTCGTTTGCTATAATGGTTCTTAGCCATGGATGTACATTAGAATTGGAGTCACCTATGGATGAATTACCCCAGACTTACCTGGTTTTTACAAAAACTCCACAGGTCATCTCAGTCTGTATATCTACATAATATCAACTGAAATAGTTAAATAAAAGATGTAAATATATTTGTACCTTTTTAAATGTCCAGCTAACTAGTTAGCCAGTGTATGACATATTTCTAGAAATCCAGCTGCTTTAAACATGTAAACATGTTATGTTTAATTTGATAGCAAGACAATTCATTTTGATAGTTTTACAATAGTTTTTTTCTTGGTGGCAGGTTACTTTCATTGGAGAATAATGTAATTTTCACCTTTACATTTTAAAAAATGTTCAATATTGATTTATATTTATTTTTCTATTTATGTATCTGGTCTTTTCTTAGATTATAAGTTGTTTAATTATTATCAAAAACCAAGTTTAAAATGCCCTTGTCTTTCCTGGTGATTAGTAAATTTAAAATTCTCTCAAATATTAGTAAATGCTCACTGAGGAATTTTCTCTTCTTGAGCATAGTATGCTTCCTTTTTTAGCTATTTACTGGACTTTACATACCTTCCAAGGATTCTTGGTATTTAAATGTAAAATGTTTTTGACTTTTCTTCCTTAGTAATTTTAAAAATTTCATTCTTAATTATGGTAAAATACTTTAATTGACTTTCTAACATTTCAGTGCTTTTTTAAAGAGCTGCTCCTAGAAATGTAGCTAATTATTTCTGTATATCAAAGAAAGAATCAATCACTAAAATCATGCAGTTAGATGAACAGGAGGCACAGAATTCTGGAGCTCCAGAATCAGTTCCCCTAGACCAAGCATATACATTCAGCAAGACATTAGGCTCATCAGTTAATTCTAATAGAGAAGGGAAATTAGGTACTGTTTCTGCTGTGTCAGTGTGAAAACAGTGAAGAGCAGGATGCCTGGCTGAAGGCACCGTCTCATCATCCAGTCTCCTGCTAGTTACCCAGCCTCCTGAATATCCACGCTGTGTTGTTCCTCTGTAACCATGCCCCCCACTCGACATTGTTTTATTTACTAAATTTCTTAAATCATAGCACTGTTGGGAAAAGTACAAATTTAATGCATTTTTTTTTGTCTTTGATTCCCAGATGTATTGTAGAAACTGAAAACTTAGAAGAAAGAGTAGCTGTGGTGAGTCGAATCATTGAGATTCTACAAGTCTTTCAAGAGCTGAACAACTTCAATGGTGTCCTTGAGGTTGTCAGTGCTATGAACTCCTCACCTGTTTACAGACTAGATCACACATTTGAGGTAGGTTTGTATAGGCGTTTTTTAAATGAAGGGTCAGAATTTTAATAGTTGTGGTCTTCAGTTCTTAAGTGCCTCATCTGTCTTTTGAGTAACACTTTAAAAGATAAAATTGTCTAAATTTTGTATTGAATTGGTTGCATTTTATAAATTAAGCATTCTCGTTAAAATGTATTCACAGGTCCTAGGCTAGGTTAGAAGATGAAAAACATTTTAGCACTTTATGTAACGTATAATTAAATGCTCTTGTAATTGTAAGGAATTGCAGGATAAACTAGATTTCTCTCACACACAAAGACACACACACACACGTACACCGCCCCCCATAAGTTTGTTCTAGGATCGGTGGGGACTGTGTCTTTGAAACCGTTACTATCATTTCTTAGAATCAAACCGGTACTGTTGTGTTTGAGCTACTCTTAGCCTGGCATTTTGGGGGAAAACCTGTGATTCCTTTTGTAAACTTATGCTTCCTAAATATTGTTTTTTTCATTGTAGCAAATACCAAGTCGCCAAAAGAAAATCTTAGAAGAAGCTCATGAATTAAGTGAAGATCACTATAAGAAATATTTGGCAAAACTCAGGTCTATTAATCCACCATGTGTGCCTTTCTTTGGTGAGCATTTCTTGAATTTTTATTGTGTTTCTGGATAAAACAAGACATGTATTTCATTAAATGACTGAATATACATATATGTAATATACCAGCAGGAAATACTTCTTTAGTAAATAATTAGCACCTGCATCACCATAGAATTTCACTCTATTAAGAGGACTTTTGACAATCATGCCCAATATATACATTCCATTTATTTCCATCTTGGGCAGCCATTTGATATCATATAATGCTCATTTGTGCTTTTATATTCATAGGAATATTTTCTGTTGAATCTTAATAAATGAAACACTCTATAGAAGAGATACGGCCATACTCGTTTATATTTATAATCCTCTTTCTTGTAAATAGTTTCGCATAGCTAAAAGTCATATAGTGCGTGCATCTTTGAGCCCACATCTTTTGCACATCAAAACGTTGCCCTTTTTTCTTGCCCGTCTGCGCCAGAGGAAGGAAGTACCCTTTCCTTCCTTCTAAGACTGAGGCATCTACCATCTAAACCTTCACCCTTCGTGTAGGTGCCTCTATCCGACTCCGTCACCGGATTCGCTGTATTTCATAGCTTCGGTATCTTTCACAACTGGTTTCTATTCTCTGTTTTTATATATGCTCTGATGGTTCTTCCTCTGAATGCTTACAAATATTATGCTCTCTGCTACATGTATTATGGTTTAGGTTTTTTAGTTCCTGGTATATTTACATCTAGCCTTTTCTTCCTCTACAGCTATATATTTTCCACAAAGCTTTAAGTTATACTGCACATAATTTTTTATGTCTTACCTCTTGTGTTATATGTTACCTCCTGAAATTTTTTCATTTAACATATACTTTCCCATAGCTTTTTTCAGGCTTTACAACCAACCACTTTTGTATTTCCTTCTCATCTTTTTTACTATGCACATTGTATATAGCCATAATTATATGACATGTACACATTACTATCTCTTTAACTCATTATAGCTTAAATACATTGTCGTGTTTTATCAGCCTACATAATGTCATTTGTAATGGCTACATAATATTCCATAAAGTTGGTATGACAGTTTATTTAACTGTTGCTCTATGATTAGGTAGAAAGTTTCTAGCACTTTTGCTTTCCTAAATAATGTTATAATCAATATCTTCATATTAATGCCTTTTGTCTGTATTTGAGAATATTTTTTTGAACTAGCTAACCAATCTAGCCAGATATTTTATATCTAGCTGGGAATTTCTCAAGTCAAAACTTCATCAGTCTGCCTTTTTTATTTTTATTTTTGGATATACAGTATTTAAAATTCTATAATCTGTCCATCTTTCCCATTAGGATTTCTGTTGTTTCTAACCTTAGAAAATTCTTCCAGGCTAGTAATTTAATATTAGAGCCATATTTTCTTCTGGCTTTACAATTATATTTAACTCTTTAATCAAAGTCTCTTTTAGATATCATATGAAACCTTCAAACGTATTTCTCCATCAAATTATTTGTTGACCCATGTTTATCGAGTAATTTTCCTTATGCCCATTAATATGTGGTACCTCTTTCTTTAATAAATACTGTTTCCCATTAACTTCTTGTACTGGTGCCCCAGTTTTTAATGACTGGCACTTTATAATCTGTGATTCTCAACAAGGAGCAATTTTTGCCCCCCAGGGAACACTTAGCTCTGTCTGGAGACACTTTTTGTTATACATGGAAGGTGCTAGCGGCTTCTAGTGGGTAGAAGGCAGGAATGTTGCTAACATCCCACAGTGCACAGGACAGCCCCTGACAACAAAGAATTATCCAGTCCAAAAGGTCAGTAATGCCCAAGGTTTAGAAACATTGCTTTATAGTGTTTTCATATATGACAAAGTTGATTCTTCAATGCTGCTTCAGTATTTTCTTTGCCAATTTTGTCTCTGAACTTCATAATGGGGAAGGGTGATAATTCCTCAAAATACAATTAGAACAGTCTATCAGGTAATTTGGAAGGAACATTTATGATACTTAACTTTCTCCTAAGTACTTTGGTTGTGAATGGTATTCATTTTTTAATAATCAGTTACCCTTAAATCTAAGAATTTTTAATTTCCTTAAATTTTCTAAATATTTAATCATGTCTCTTCCTTTGATCCTATTTCTGTGTTAGGCTTTAGGACATTGATTATACCTTCCCAAACAAAGATTAGACGATAATGATAAAAATAGGTAGTTCTGTTTTAATTTCAGTTTCAGTGGGAATAGGTGTAATTCTGCTATTTGCTTGATTAGATGCTTCTTATTATGTTAAAGTTTCTTTGTAGTTATCTTCTGTGTTTTTGTTAGCAAATACATTTACTTTCATAATGGTTTGCCATCTTAGCAGGGGAAAAATAATTTTTCTTGCTTGGCAGATTAAAATTATAGATTTACTAATCCAGGACTTTCCTATTTACTAATATTAAACCTTATTTATTCATAATAGATTGATCTTTTAAGTGTACAAATAAATTCTGTTCATTTTCATTTTATTTAGGATTTTTATATCCATCTACATAAACGAGATTGGTCTGAGATTTTTCTTTGTGCTATGTTTATCAGCTTTTGTTATTTTAGTTATATTTACTTTGTAACATGAGTTCAGTAGCTTTTCATCTTACTCTGTTCTGAATATCATGAAATGATCTAGCCTTTAAACTCTGAAAGAGGACAACAGAAAAACCATCTGGGCCTGCAGTCTTTTGTAGGATGTAATTCTTTAGCAACATTTTCATTTCTTCCTTAATTTTTTTCTATTTCTGCTTTCTGCTACACACTTGTCTCCTTTCATTATTTTAAAAATAGTAATCAGTTATATCTACCAAAGCATTATTTTTTAAATTGCCCTATTTGTAATATATCTTTCCCATTTCTATTTTTGTTTTACTTTGCTTTTCACTTCAAAAAGATAAAATCTTTTTTTTTTTTTAAGATTTTATTAGTTTATTTGACAGAGAGAGAGAGATCACAAGTAGGCAGAAAGGCAGGCAGAGGGGGAGGGGGAAGCAGTCTCCCTGCTGCACAGAGAGCCTAATGTGGGGCTCGATCCCAGGACCCTGAGATAATGACCTGAGCTGAAGGCAGAGGCTTAACCCATCGAGCCACCCAGGCACCCCCAAAAAGATAAAATCTTAAACAATAATTACTCTCTTCTTTTGTTTTCTATATCATGTATTACTTCTTATCATTTTTTTCCTGAGAACTTTTTGTTCCCCACCTATGTTCTTGGCAAAACTATTGAGTTCATTTATTTTCTCTTTCTGGTAGAACTTTTTTTTTTTTTTTTAATTATAAGAATACAGATTGAGGGGCACCTGGGTTACTCAGTTGGTTAAGCATCTACCTTGGGCTCAGGTCATGATCCCAGGGTCCTGGGTTCGAGTCATGTGTTGGGCTTTCTGCTCAGTGGGGAGCCTGCTTCTCCCTCTTCCCTGCGCCCTAGCTCATGCTCTTTTTCTACTTCTCTCTCTCTCTCCCTTTTTCCCTCCCACTCTCTCTCTCAAGTAAATCAATAAAATCTTTTTTAAAAAAAAGGTACAGGGCGCCTGGGTGGCTCAGTGGCTTAAAGCCTCTGCCTTCCACTCAGGTCATGATCCCAGGGTCCTGGGATCGAGCCTCGCATCGGGCTCTCTGCTCAGCAGGGAGCCTGCTTTCTCCTCTCTCTCTCTGCCTGCCTCTCTGCCTACTCGTGATCTCTGTCTGTCAAATAAATAAATAAAATCTTTTTTAAAAAATTAAAAAATAATTTTTTTAATTTTAAAAAGGTACAGATTCAGTCAGATTTAATTTTTAAAATTGGATATATCTTACATAAGATCTAGTAAGCTAGAAGTGTAGATCGTGCCCTATGTGGGCATTACAGAAGACACACAGACCTTCCACAGTTCCAAGAGGAACGAGTGTAAAGACAATTTGATAAGGAGTTAAGGAACAATTTTAAAATTGTTTACAAAAAGAGAATCAAGAAGCAGATGTATTAAAGTCAGTGTATTTGAAGTGTGGTGACTATGGTGTGAGTTCAAACAAGGAAGCCTTGGAAGGACCTGGGTCAGCCTGATACTCACTTCATGCAGACTGTACACAAGTATTTCTTGACTACCTCTCAAGTATCAGGGACTGGGTCAGGTGCTTAGAAAAAGCGAAAACTACATAGTCCCTCCATGTGCTTACTGAGCTTCTGGTCACACTACTTGTGATGGGCACCACTTGTGAGAGGTGTAAAGAAACTTGAGGGCCTATTCATCCAACTCCCTGTGTGGCCCCTGCTATCCCGTCACCCTGATTGATGAGCACTGATTCACACAAACTGAACTCACTAAAGTACCCTCTCACAGACTTATGAACTTACATAACTGATCTTCATAATATGTTGTTACGTGAAAAAAAAGTTTCAGACCTCTAGAGTACGATTGCATTGTGTTTTAAGGTCGGCCGTGTGATCTGGTGAGTGAACACAAGCCTGTAGCTAGTGTGCTAGGCTCAGACCTAGCCACCCGCCAGCCTTCCTACCCATTTGTGCTTATCTTCCTGGTTATTGAGCCTTTTCTGTTTCAAGGTCAGTTCTCCTACCTCTAAGAAGATCTTGTTCCCCAGTTCCTGGGGTTAGCCACACAGTTTTTCATGGTTCTGACCAGAGGGTAGAGCCAAATGTTCTCGCTGCTGCTTAATTCTGTCTCATCTATATGTGTAGCTTGCAGAAACTCCTTCCAGATTCTTATCCTTAATTCTGGGGGCTGGTTTTTTGGATTTTTTTCCCCCTCTCTATGGGAGGGTCAGGGATAGTATCTGATACTTTTACTTCCTCTGTCACCTTGCCAGAGTTCTAATGCAGGGCGTTTGCTGGCACTACACCATTTACAGAATAAAAGTCAGGCAACTTCTCCTTCTGAACTTTTCCCAGACTGAGAATGTATCTCAGTTTTTCTCCATATACCAAAGTGGTATATATATATATATATATATATACACACACACACATATATATCACTATCTCTAGATATATATATAGGCAAACTAACATTTCCTCTAAGGTAAAAGGACGTAGATTCTTCCTTCAGCCAAGCCTCACCCAAGTCTGCACCATTGGCTTTGCTCTTTCCTGTCATACAGCTCTATAGTTTCGTGTCCTGCTTCTGTTTCTTGTCAGTCTGCTTCCTCTCCACTCTTGTATCCTGCTGTTTTAGGATTGACTCTTAATGTCTCTTGCATCCTGAACTGTTCTTCAAATGCTTTCTCTTCTATTCTGAAATAATCCACTGAGCCACCCAGGCACCCCTGTGCTGCTTTTTATTCATTCAGAAACAGTGTTGAATGCCTCTACGTACCAAGCCCAGGGCTAGGTGTCAAGAATCAAGAGACAAAACACAGTCTTCCCCTCAATAAGCTCTCTTCAAAGAGCAGAAAAATAAATTAGATGTAGTAAATGTAATATTGCATCACAGAAATGTATCAATTGAAGTATGAACCCAGAACCTTGAGCAGCCACTTTTTCCCTAGAAAGGCTGGAAAAGGCATCAGCACCATGTGAAACCTTACCCCGCTTCATTATTTATGGTCTAATGCTCTGCTTTCCCTCTCCCCAGACAGCTGTCACCAGAGCAGGGTATGTAAAAGGATCTATTGAAAAAAATTAACCTTCAACAGTGTATGATATTCAGGCCTATTTATACATTTGTACTACATTTTTTACTCAAACTATATATATATATAGAGAGAGAGAGGATCCATGCTTAAACATTTTTTTTTACTGGTCATGTATGATCAACAAAATTTGGATACCACCTCTTTGATCATTTGTTTTCCTTTTAATTAGCCATTAATATGTCATAAAGTAACTTCCAGATTCTGTCCTGAGCTCTCCCAAAATGCTACTTGTAAGCATGTTCACAACTTCATTCAAGTATACTTTCAACAGCTCCCACCTCCCCTAACTGATGACCCCCGTGTTCCCAGGGGCCGTCTTGTACCACAACCCAGTTCACCAGCCAGGCACAGAGCAGAGGCCGCCTTCCCACCCACCCCGTCCCTGCCCTGCCCACTTCAGTTAATCCGTTGTGCAGCCTGCCCCTTAAATACGCGTACACTTCCCTCTGTCCCTGGAGACCCTCAGACAGCCATCAACAGCTCACCAGGACCCACGTTCATCCTAACTGTTTGACCTGCTTCTAATCTGCACTCCTTCTAACCCATTTGGCTTCATAGTACAGCCAGAGTAATCCTTCTAGAATGCAGAGATGCTAATAATCTCCTGTGAATAAAAATTAAGCTCTTTTTTAAAAAGGCTCTTCATGATCCAATCCAGCTGCTGCTACCCACAAACCCTTCACAGTTGGGCCATCAGTGTGTGACCAGTATGGAAAGTTGACTCCAGGCTGCCCTGAAATATGCGTACTATATGGATATGTGTGTCCGACTGAACACTGAGCTGAGTGCATCTTGCGACAGAGGGTAGCGGAGCACATAACTGGCTGCAAGTAAAAGAGCCAAGTGACAGGCAGATGTGGACGATGAAAAGCCTGTGCATATGAGAACACATGGAACATCTGTCCTACGAATGCAAATCAAGGGTAGCCTAGGTGCTAAGAGCAAGCCAACAAATACACTTAAAAACTGGATACTTTTTAGAACCAAACAGGCATTGATGTCTATCATGTTTCATTATTGCTGACTTGTTCACTGAGTTTCAATCATTTAATCTTTTCAAGAAGGTAGCCAGATATTGTAGCATTTGAAAATAGGCCTCTATCACAAAAGCCTTCAGAACCACTGAAGCGTGATTAGAACAAAAGTGCCTGTTGTTCTGTTCCTTCTGCTCCTTCTCCTCCTACAGTGCACAGCCTGTAGCAGTCGGGGGTGAGGACTCCTAAGCCCTTGCCTGTCTCTGTCTTCATACCCTGCACACGCCTCCCCCAGACTCCCCACCAGACCCGTCCACTCCAGCTGTACGGTGCAGCGTGCTGTCTCTGACAGTGCCTCCCAGGCTTCGTCACAAACCAGTGCCTTCAGACACGCGGCCACTCTGCTCACAGTGTCCCTCCATCTCACTCAATTAAACTGCACCTCGTTTTTGAGATTTACTGTAAACATCACTTCATCTGTGATGTTTTTTCTGTTCCCACCAACCCAAGGCAGAATCAGGCATGCCTTTGTGCCCTCCTAGCATCTTACGCACGACCACTAATATAGTACTTACCCAACTGTACTGTAGCCCGCGTTCAAAGCTCTGAGCTCCTTGAGACCCGGGACTGTGCGTGTCGTTCATCTTTGTATCTGCAGTACGTAATGCAGTGCTGGGCGTGCAGAAGAGACTCAGTGCTTGTGTACTGGGGGAGTGAACTCAGATCTTCAGACACACCCTCTCTTTCCCCAAAGCATCACAGTCAGTACTTTAGGGGAAAAGGCAGAAGCTTAAGAGAATAGGCCAAGACTAGCAATAATGGCATCAACAATCACAACCACAACTAATTAAGCATTTACTTTGTCAGGCCCTATTCTAAGCATATACATAAACTTACTTCTCAAAGCAACCCTGCTATAGTCATTTTACAGATGAGAAAACCAAGGCAGAGAGAAGCTAAGCAACTTGCACAAGACCACACAAGTAGAAAGCAGCAGTTGGCTCCAGGACCTTTATGCTAAAACAGAAAGGAACTAAGGTGCTCCTGGCACCAGAGGGCCTTGTAAAGAATGAAAGTGCCTGTTGTTTGGGTCCTTCCCCTCCTCCTCCTGTGCACAACTTACAGTGATGTGGAAACAGGAGCTCAGTTATGAGATTAATTCTAGAAGTCCTGAAGACTAGAGCAGACATAAATTACATGCAGTACTGTGTTCAGTAGGCTTGCAGATCCTTCCACATTCCCATGAGTAACCCTATCCAAACAGTACTATGTCTGAATTACAAATCCTAACAGCCCTTGAGTAAGCAGAAAATATGATCCCTTAATTTAACATTTTCCCCTCTGGCCAGAAATGTGTGTTATTAAGTGATGGGTTATACTCAAAGTTCCTATAACAGGACAGTGACTTATGTCAAATACCATATGGTTTTGGAGATATGGAAAATTGAGTTATTCCTCCTGATAAAGCCGTTAAATTTTGTTAAACTTGGTCTCCCTTTTTCTCCTGTACTTATTATACTTAAGTGCTACAGAAGAATTTGATACTTATAAAAATATCTCTCTTGATATTTAGTTAGCTGGTTTCTCATTGAATGGAAATCTGTGTCTTAAATCTTTGGTTATGGTGATTGAGATAGTACAATGTAATATGCCTACGATTACTGACAAAGAAAAAGAACTAGCTGGTTCCTTTTTTATCCTTAAAATAATTTTATTATATCTTCTAGGAATTTATCTAACTAATATCTTGAAAACAGAAGAAGGCAACCCTGAGGTCCTAAAAAGGCATGGAAAAGAGCTTATAAACTTTAGCAAAAGGAGGAAAGTAGCAGAAATAACAGGAGAGATCCAGCAGTACCAAAATCAGCCTTATTGTTTACGAGTAGAATCAGATATCAAAGTAAGTTGAATTATTTGAGGATGCATCTTTCCAATTAAGTTGATAAACCGGCTGATGAAATGCAGGTTTATTTCATAGAGGAGATAAAGGAAAATAAAGCTAAAAATAACTCAAATTTTCTTATACTGTTAAATGTTTTCTTAAGTTACTTTTGTGAATTTCAAACTGCATTTTAAATACTTGATATTAATAATTGTTTATTTCTGTGCATTTATTTTAGAGGTTCTTTGAAAATTTGAATCCAATGGGAAATAGCATGGAAAAAGAATTTACAGATTATCTTTTCAACAAATCCCTAGAAATAGAACCACGAAACCCTAAGCCTCTTCCAAGATTTGTAAGCATTCACATTTCTGTTTTTTTCATATTTATATATTTTTGCAGTTATCTGTGTCTGGTGATGTCATCACTACATGTGTTACGCAGATTAGTTTTCCATGAGGGCATTCAGGGATGAAGTGTACATGTGATGGATAAAAGTAATGAATAAATGCTTATTAAGCATGTTCAGGAATATCCCACTTGACTGCAAATAAGTGAGCATTATTAGTAATCTTAAAAAATGCTGATAGATGAAGAAATTGGCAAATATGTTTTTTTTTTAAACAAAAATGTCGAGATATAGGGCAGGAAATTTGATTAATTTATACTAAATCACTTATAATAAACATACGCATTTATGACTTTTTTCTAAAGTAATGACTTATGAGAACTTTTAACCATGAATCATTAGCCATAAAAATAAGTTTGGTTAAAGATACTTTTGGTGGGAAAGTAAAGTTTCCATTGTTTCTTAGTGCCTGGCCAGTTTTACATATAGTATCATCACCACACTGCTCTGAATATAATCTGTCTTCTTCACAAGAAAGTAAAAAAAATCAAGAAGTAAATATAAATGGCTTCCTTAGTAACCAAGATAAATTTCAAAGTCTCTGTAAACTAAAGTTTATGCAATTAACTCCCAGGAAAATTTCTCAAGGCCTAAAATGGTTTTTTAAAGGATGGATTAAAAACAGCAAATTAGACATAGCTAGATAGTCTTGCTCCAAAGAGGCTTGCTAATAGCACTAAGAAAATTTCACAGAACTAACATACACACACACAGATGAAAACTGAAGCAATTTAATGCATTTGTAAATAGCTCAAATGATTCCAACATCACAGTATTACAGCATCGTAAGGTATCATAGTTCATAATAATGATCCTGGCTTTTCCAGCAAGGTTAAGTTAGTTCAACAAGTTCTGTTTAAAAAGCCAGAGAAATCTACAGCATATCTTAGAAATATTTCCATTCAAAAATATTAAGATAACAAATATAAAAATAAATTTTTAGGACTAAAACTCAGCTATTTAAAAAAAATTCATTGCCTAACATTTTAGACAGCCAAGGCTTTATGGAAATGGGATGTTAATATTTTAACTTGGACACTTTGATTTTAATCATTATATAACTTATTTAGTAGTGGTTTATGGTTTTCCTAGATATTAGTTGAGTTTTACCCAGACATATAGAGAAAAACTTTCCTTTCTGTTATGGTGTTGTAAATACTGTGTTTCTTTTATTATGTCTGCAGCCAAAAAAATATAGCTATCCCCTAAAATCTCCTGGTGTTCGTCCATCAAACCCAAGACCAGGTACCATGAGACATCCCACACCTCTGCAGCAGGAGCCAAGGAAAATTAGTTACAGTAGGATCCCTGAAAGTGAAACAGAAAGTACAGCATCTGCACCAAATTCTCCAAGAACACCGTTAACACCTCCTCCTGCGTCTGGTGCTTCTAGTACCACCGATGTTTGCAGCGTTTTTGATTCCGATCATTCGAGCCCTTTTCATTCAAGTAGGTGCTAATCCTCTAAGTGCTTTAAAGTAATTGGTAGTATTATATGTGCTAGAGGTAGAAAGAATCTGTATAACTTTCTTATTTTTTGTAAATTTGTAGACAAATACCATTTCAAAAGATATTATAAAAATGTAAAGCAAACTGTAAACCCCAGCAACTTGAAATTTTAAAAAACCTATTGGAATAGTGTTCTTTAAATTTACTATACTTTACCAGAAGGTCTGGTGACAAAATTGGTAATTGAAACTCGATTTGAGCACTTGTTTTCAACTGGTGAATTTAACATGCGTTCCTCATATCTAGAAGAAACAAAGATAACTCCTAAAATCTGCAAGGATTTTCAGTCCAGTTCTTTAAATGCTGCCTCCAAAAATATTATATTTGATACTACTCAGTACATCCTTCTCTTCCCACCGAACTCTGTGGGTTTCAAATTTTCCAGCAAGTATCCAGTTTAAACTCCTACTTAACCCTTTCTCAGTCTACACCATCTGGCAGCTACTGCACAGCACTGCTAATACACTGCCTGTGCTTTCGAGCCCAGCCATACCGATCTGACAGACTGCATACTATTGCTCCTTCCTTTCTTATTTCTGGATCAGCGCTGTCTAGTAGAAATACAATGTGAGCCACGTGTGTACTTTAAGTGTTCTATAGCCACATTTAAACAAGCAAAAAGAATTAAGTGAAATTAATTTTAATAATATATTTTATTTAACTTAGTGTGTTAAGCTGCAGTATTATCACTGCAACGTGAACTCAAAAATTTATTGAGCTATTTTACATTCTCCTTTTTGTTCTAAATCATCAAAATCCAGTATGCATTTCACACTTACAGCACATCTCAACTCAGACTAGACACATTCATGTGCTTGTTAATCCACATACAGCTAGTGACTTCAAAACACTACAGCTCAGCTCCAGCCCTTGGAAGAGGCTGTGTTTGATATGTAGGTCACCCTGCTTCCGCTCATCTTCTAGTCAATACCACGTGGAGCTTTAGAGCTCTAAGAGCACATGGTCTCTTTCTGTTTGCTCAGTACTAAATCAAAACTTGAATCCCATCACCTTTACCCTCCTCAGCCACTTCCACGTGCTCTTCCCATTGGCTGTCTCAGCTCATGTACAGATCAGGTACTACGCTGGTACCTGACAGAGCAGAACCCAGTCCTGAGAGACAGCATGCTGGTATTGTGGGGAAGGAGGTCAAGAAGCGGGTGACCGAGGAGTTAGGAATCCAATGTGGGATCTCAGTCTGCTAGTGAGCTTTCCGATTTTAGATAAAAGACTTTCTGTGCCTTCTGGGAATCCAGCTATAATTTTAAGGTTTCTTCCAATTCAGAAGCTATACCTTTTTAACAAAAATCAACTTAAAAGTATTCTTCTGAGATTTGGTCCAGAATCCTATTTATTTATTCCTGTGTTGTATTAATACATTCCTAGTTAGCCAGCAGTTTGTCCTGTCTTTTTACAACCTAAAATGTGTTTGAACTACTACATCTTGGCTTTATTTGGCTACTGGGTATTATGGAGTCACGTTATATACATACTAAGCTACCCAGGTATTTTTGGTAAGTTCAAACAAACACCAGGTTAAAAAAACTCCCATTTATTTTCCCCAATTCATAAACCCTCTCAAGTTAAGTAATAAAACCAGTACTTTTTGCTGTATACCCAACCCAAAATCATTATTAATTCTGTTTGCAGGATTTTTTTTTCTTAGTGCAGATAGCTGTGGTCTATATTATAAAGATTCAAAAAAAAAAAAAAAGATTCCCACATAAATAAATTATTGAAATCATGTGAAAGCTATCAATTGCAGATTCTACTTCTCTCAGTTTAAAAAGTAGCTAAAAATGGAAGCGGTAGGAAAAATGGGAGGTAAGCACATTAACATTCCCTGCTAGTGCTGAATCTTTAAAGCAGTTAGTTACAGAGGGAAGCAAGAATCGTTCAGGAATGCAGTGCTCTGTCCTGTGTGGCAGGGGAACAGTATTCAACAGCTGGGAGGTGAAGAAACCATTGCTCCAGGAGTTAGGCTTTATAAGCTTAGCTTGGAGAGTTTTCTCAATTTCACTTTCTCTGTGTTAAAGAAAATTCCTGCTACCATTCCCTTTGCTCTTAGTAAAAACTGAAAATGACTGGTTTTGAAATCCAAGAAGCCAACATAATATGAAACCATCTGTATGCTCAGTCCCTTACTTAAAACTTAACCATGGCCTTCGTGTAGCCAAGGTTGTGCTGTACTGATGACCCCACTTCTGCTCAACAGACCTGCTAGGACTTTGAGGGTTGCCGGAGCTCCCGGCTTGCCCACTGTGTTGCTCCCACAGAGAGAATTCCTGCATCCTCAGGGCCTGTCAGGAAAGAGCTGCTGTGCCTACATTCTTAGGTCATCTGGACATATTCTATTCAGTACAAACCAGCAGAAAGTTCCATTGCCTAAGTTTTTCAAAAGGCGAAGTTTGATTAGAATTTTTGATGGGTTTTAATAGTGCTTTTTTTGCTTCTTACATTTTTGTCTTGCAAAATAATTTACTTTAAAACCATAATTAATCAGCCAGTATCTAGTGCCTGTCTCTCTATTTGTCAAGCACTTACACATCACATCTTCTCTGGTAAAGCTCATAATCTTTCTGAGAGGTGAAAAATAATCGTCATACAAAGAAAATCATAGTTAACTGCTTTAACCATTGTTAATGCCATGATTTTCTTTGTACTATGTTTATTTTCACTCTCAGTAAGATTGCAGGCTTTACCAGAGAAGATACATAGGGCTCAGCAAAATGCTAAATCAGTGGGGAAGACCCAGTCCTGTGGAAGTTTACACAAAGGGGACCATAGGATGGGCACAAGTGGGCATGGGAAGCTTTGTGGTGAGGACAGAGAGGGAAGGAAACTGGCCCCTCCCTACGCAGGACCCTCCCCCTCAGAGCCCTGCCTTATATTGGCCTGGTCAGCTCCACCTTTGCGGTGGTGAGGACAGACACCCATCTCGCTGCTGGCGTGTTTCTGCTGCCATCACAAGGTGGAGAGGAGGAAGACCTGCTCTAGGTGCCTGTTCGAAGCCCGCCGGGTCATGAAAGGGAGCCGGAGGTCCCACCTGGCCTTGTGCTGCTGATGGGCTTCAGCTCTAGCCCTCAGGAGAGGAAGCTCTGACCACAGAAGAGGTATTCCAGGCATTTCAAGCTGGAATGTAAGGCTTTTCTTCACAGAAGATTGTTGTGGGCACTTAGTTTCTAATCTCAGATACATTTGCATTTAACAGGCTTTTGTGACTTTAAGAAGTTACTGGTGATTTATAGAATTTTTTCCTATAGGAAGAGCTTGCTCCTATTTTCAAGAAGGACCCAGTTATAAACTGAAAAGTATCTTCAACAGGGTTTTAATCCTGTTGATCTCCTGGGAAACTTAAAAAACAACCTATATCCCCAGCCTGCACTTAAATTAGACTGGTTTTGGCACTAAGAAATCAGTATTTTTTTTTTTTAAAGCTTTCCAGAGGCATTGAAATGTATAGCCAAGTTTGAGAACCACTGACCTTTTATCTGGGATTTAAATCTAACAATTAATACTACTTTTTTAATTAATTTGGCTTCATTCCTAAGTCATTATCAGTAAATTTGGTTTTTTTTGTTTGTTTGTTTGTTTGTTTTTAAGATTTTTTATTTATTTATTTATTTGTCGGAGAGAGAGCGAGCGAGAGTGAGCACAGGCAGACAGAGTGGAAGGCAGAGTCAGAGGGTGAAGCAGGCTCCCTGCGGAGCAAGGATCCCGATGTGGGACTCGATCCCAGGACGCTGGGATCATGACCTGAGCCGAAGGCAGCTGCTTAACCAACTGAGCCACCCAGGCGTCCCGAGTCATTATCAGTAAATTTGTACAGTACCTAGCTAGTATAGAATTTCTAGTATATAGTTTTTTGTTTTTGTTTTTTTAATTTATTTGACAGACAGAGATCACAAGTAGTCAGAGAGGCAGGCAGAGAGACAGGAAGGAAAGCAGGCTCCCTGCTGAGCCGAGAGCCCGATGCGGGGCTCGATCCCAGGACCGTGGGATCATGACCTGAGCCGAAAGCAGAGGCTTTAACCCACTGAGCCACCCAGGCGCCCCTCTAGTATATAGTTTTAATTAAAGCATGAATAATTCTAAAGGAGGTTTTTTTTTTTAGCATTTTCTAGACAGTGAGACCAAGAAATTCATTGAAAATGACAAATCAGAAAAGTGCCCATTAACTTACCAAACACAGAAACCTAAATCTGTGTCATACACATATATATAAATATGAGCAAAGCCAAGTCTGTGAATAGACAGGTGTGTATACATAGGTATCATAATACTTTCTAAAAGCCTACAGTTTGTAGCAGTCATAAGGTTTGTGTTTTTGTTTTATTCCCATCTTGTACTAAGTATACTACCATGCTCTTGAGGCTTACCTCCTGGGAGGTATATTTGTTTCCTTTCCAAGAAAAGTGGAAAAAAATATAAAGTGGGTAAACGCTACAGATAAATATACCCCTTTCATCCTTGTTCCATCATAGGTGCCTAATAAATAGTGGAGCAAATCACTGACAGAGCAACAGCTTCATTTACAATCAAAGAGTATAAAGATTAATTATACTCTTCTGAGAGATAACTTAGTACAATTAGCTGGATTGCTACCCTTGGTAACTATGGCCTCCACATAAATATCCGTGCATAAGGAGAGGGGGTTAATGGGATAGGTTGCTAGAAATTGGGGCTCTGTGGGAAATAAACCCACCGTATCTATATAAATAGCAATCACATTAATAGTCTTGCCACTGAACCTGGAACATAAAATTATCCTTGTTCAAGGCAGTTAGAAAAAAAACAATGGTCCAAATTGTTTGAGTGATGGTCTGTTGTACAAAAAGAGAGAGAAAAGAACTGAATTTTTTAAAAATCAGCTCAGACGAGTGCTACAGGAATTGTTTTTGTCTTTGGATATTACAGGTTCAGTATGTTGGTAATAGGAGGCAGTGTCACATCGATGATTATGTTTGGAGTCAGTACAGATCACTTGGCCTCTTGTCTCACTTTTCTACTTTAGTGCTCTTGGGGCTTTGGCTTTTATGGTTTTCAATTCTTTTTTTTTTTTTAGAAGCATTAATGTTGAAATTAAACATTCTAAATTTGTCAGTGAGTTTCCTGTGTAAAATGTGCCTAAGCACCAAATATTTATTGATTTTTTTAAATGTTCAAGAATATAGAAGGAAAGGGCTATATCACTTCCAAGCTTGTTTTGTAATATCCAGAGCTGTAACTATTTTGCAATGAAACTATACACTGCAAGAACATTTTCAAAAATATATAATAATATTAGTAAAAAATTCCCTTTTATTTTTCAATTGACATAACATAAATTCATTATTTAGTACATTTGAGTTTTCAAAATAACCTTCAATAAATGACATATTTCTGTATGTCCAGCTGAATTTTTTTTTGCTTAAATTGGGTTTATACATTTTTTAAAAGTCTTCCACTAACAGAGCATATTTTAGTTTTCTCATGAATGCTTTCATTTACTTGCTTTGACATCAGGTAGCGAATCTAAAAGGAATCATCAAAATTCCCAATATAATGTTAGCTCAGTTTAATTATTTTTCTCAAAAGTAAGAAGTCATGAGCTTTTACTAAAGACTGTTGTACCATTCTTTACAATTAGAATGACAAAAATGACATTTTTATCATAAATGCATTTTTACAGATGAGTTGAATTTATCAATGAAAGAAAAAAAAATCCACTCTTTCTTGTTTCCTTTCACAGGCAGCGATACCGTCTTTATCCAAGTTTCACTGCCCCATGGCCCAAGTTAGTATATTTGGTTTAAGACTCCTAATTCTTGCTTTGGCTTTAAAAATCAAACCAAGTGTAACCTTCCCTGCTAAAACTCCTCTTGGGTCTGGCAGCCTTGGGGCCTTGCTTGCAGTATCAGAAGTGAGGGCTTCACTTGTGTGCTATCTTCTGATCATAAATGATTTGCTTCAACTTAGATACTTTTCATGCTTTTTGTAAAACCTGTTTTCTCTTGTAAAAGAACATTTTTATATGGGCGACTTCCACATTTAACCATTTCACTTTTCCAACTATAGAGTTCTAAATATATTTTAACCCCCATCTTTAAAACAAACAAACAGCAAGAGCATGCATGCGCGGATGGGAATGCTGGCAGCTACCGCAGTGTCAGAGTCACAATGTGCCCTTAGCCTGGCGACGGCACAGACTCTGGGCAAATGACTATTACTTGACGTTAGAAGAACTACCTTATCATTGTAACTCCTTAAATTATACAGCCTAAATATTCATCACTGTTAAGCAAAATAAAGTTCCACTGTAGACATTTGCTTTTATTTTTAAAGTCAACTAACAATTCACCAAATGATTTAATAAGTTTTCAGCTAATTAGTGGTTTTGCTGTCCTTCATACCAATGATTTCAAAATATATATAATGGAAAACATTAGTTATAAGTGAAATTAATTTACTTTATAGTCTCTTAAGAAAAAAGGTAGGTCAAAATGATCAAAATAATACCAGTACACAAAGTACTGTCTAAGTTCTATATTTTAAGTTTTAACTGACAAAATAAAAGCTGTCGATGCTTAAAGGAAAACAAGAACCTGCCATGTATAGTCCTGACTGATCATTTATATATTTTTTCATATCTTCTTTATACTGTTCACAAACTAACAACTTACATAAATGTTGTCTTTCAGAATGTAATGACTTTATGCCTATATTATGCCCTCATCATCATAAATGTCTGGAGGATAAGTTCTAATCAGAAGCTTTACTTACCTTTGTTGTGCCGGTTCCTCAGCTTATTCTTAAATCGGGTTCACTAGATTCTAGTGTAATTTCTGTTTTTATCAGGGCTGCCTCTGTCATCTTAAATAGCTCCATCACAGTTAAAATTTCTCAGATTAGAGTATGATGAACCTGATTTTGCTCACCCGCCAAGGAGAGCCAGCTTATACCTAAGCAAAGTGCGGAGAGACACTCCCCCACCCCACATGAGTTCTCTCCTTGGCATGCTTTGAGGGAATCCCTGGGGAGAGCAGTTAGGATCAGACACGAATCCCAAAGACCATCTAGTAAAGGCAGGGAAACTCTATACTAATAAAATCAAAGAAAGTAAATGAGCCCATTACAAAATTACCAGTCCAGAAGTTTGTAGTAGTTTGCTGTTTCTCCCAGGTATCTGAGAATCCTACCCAAATAAAAAATTCCAATAATAGATTAACAGTGGGAATGTTATTTTGTTCAAGAAGCAAAATAACAGAATATCTTAGGCATTTTTTTTTCTGAAAATCTTGCTGAGAAATTTCTGCATGCTTTTATAGTAGTTTGCTTTAATAAAGGAAATACTATTGTGTATTGGTCTATTAAACTGCTTTTGATAATTCTGTACATTTCTTTTAATATAAGCAGTTTCAACTAAGCTTTTCAGGATTAATAGATGAAATAAAATTTGTGTGAACTTTTAAAAAAATGTAACATCCTACAGGATCTGCTTCAGTATCATCTATAAGTTTAACCAAGGGCACTGATGAGGCGCCCGTCCCCCCTCCTGTTCCTCCACGAAGACGGCCGGAATCTGCCCCCGCCGAATCTTCGCCATCTAAGGTAAGTAGAGAGCCCTGTTACCTGGACACTGGAGTCACTACGGTTACATGATAATCATGCCCCCGTGTCTGGTTTAGTTCCCACAGGATTAGACCAACATTTCAGGTTGAGCTTAATAGAGTCTAGACAAGGGCCAGATACAGATTTACCCTAAGTAGTGTGTTTATTTCCTTTCTTCTGAATGCAGTATTTTTTTTTTATGTTTTCAAAATACTTATAAATCTTAATTATGGGTAATGTCAAGAAAAAAACGGTTTTAATCTGTAAAGAATAATGTCTCAAGCAGAGACTATAAAGAGAGAAAGAAGCGAAGAGGTGTGAAGCTTTATATGAAGCACTATGTTAAGTGAAAATTAAACATTACCTATCTGAGACCCTTCTCATAAATCTGACATGCTATTAAATGGGATTTGCATGACAGTTCTGGGTTGGAAGAGACCTTAAAGGCTTATTATAGCCATTTTTTGCACTTGTTTAAGCTTCTTTCTTTGTCAGCCATTAACCTGATTCACTGGTTCTGCGTGTCCAGAGAGCAGAGCACCTGGACAAGTCAAGATAGTTTGCAGAACATCATAAAATGTTAATATAGTAAGTTCAAAATTATAAAACGAACTTGTGTTAAATCATAAATGATTTTATACTAGATTGACTGATAGGTAAGCAGTAGCAAACAACAAAATTTTGAGAAAAATAAAAACTGAGGGGAAAAAAACCTCAATAAATTGGCATAATCCCTCATTTAAAACATACGGCAGAACTCCCTGTTAACTCCTAGGGTGCTACCAATAAATAGTGTGTTTGAAAACCCCAAATTAATTCTTAATATATTCATGCTACTACACTAATTATTAATTCTTTTTCTCATTTGTGTTAGATTATGTCTAAGCATTTGGACAGCCCCCCAGCAATTCCTCCTAGGCAGCCCACATCAAAAGCCTATTCGCCACGATACTCCATATCAGACCGGACCTCTATATCAGACCCTCCTGAGAGCCCTCCCTTATTACCACCACGAGAACCTGTGAGGACACCTGATGTTTTCTCCAGCTCACCACTACATCTCCAGCCTCCCCCTTTGGGCAAAAAAAGCGATCATGGCAATGCCTTCTTCCCAAATAGCCCTTCCCCTTTTACACCACCTCCTCCTCAAACACCCTCTCCTCATGGCACAAGAAGGCACTTGCCGTCGCCACCACTGACACAAGAAGTGGACCTTCCTTCCATCACCGGGCCGCCTGTTCCTCCACGACAAAGCACTTCTCAGCATATCCCTAAACTCCCTCCAAAAA
The DNA here is from genome assembly GCF_009829155.1 of Mustela erminea. Lineage (NCBI taxonomy): Eukaryota > Metazoa > Chordata > Mammalia > Carnivora > Mustelidae > Mustela > Mustela erminea. The sequence goes on from NC_045620.1 coordinate 110,315,736, forward strand.
CTTATAAAAGGGAGCACACGCACCCATCCATGCACAGAGATGGACCCCCACTGTTGGAGAATGCCCATTCCTCCTGAGCTTCTCTGTTCCAGGACGGACGTTTTCCCAGCCCCGGATCCATTGCTGGCGATGGACGCACCGAACGTGCCAGCGTGGACGGGTCGAAACGACAGCTCCCAACACTAACGACTCTCCTTCGAGATGCAGCATAAGACGGTGGATTTTACCCGAGACGTAATTATACAATGAAAATGGTATTCGTGTAGAATCTGGAAAGACTGATCTGGAGAGATTGGACAACTGATTGATTGCACCTGAAAATCAAGTAAAGGGACTTTTTCTAGCCAATGGGCAGGAGTCCTCTTTTTGTGAAGTGATCTTTATCATTAAGGGATGGAAAACACAGTCTAGTGTCCTGCAGGCCCACACGATGACAGTTTTTGTAATTCAAAATATGCACTTTTTAAAAAGAAATCTTAAACAGGGATCTTCACATCTCCTTTGTTTTTCTTTGCTTTTACTCATCCTACTTTAGAATATTTTCTTAAAAATCATTCAGAGGACTGTGAGGAGGGACTGTGGTGCCTGAGCTCGTTGGAGTCAAGGCCCAGCACTGTGCTGCAGTCCTGTTTACAGATTATTACAGTGAAGTGAATGGGTACCGAGGCTTCACCAAAGAGGTACTTTTTTTCTTTTTTTTTTCTTTTGGTTTTTTTCTTTCTTTCCTTTTTTTTTTTTTTTTTTTAGGAGTAATTATACTAATTTTAAGAGCATTTCCCCACCCACCCTCCCTACACAAACAAAACCTGATGGTGTTGCCTTCAAATGAGAAGTTTTGTTTCATTAAGGTGACAGAAGAACTTTTTTAAAAATGTAACTGTCAAGTATTCGATTTACACTTAGGAGACTGTTAATCTATGCTAGATTGTTATTTTCCCCACTTTTCCCACAAAAGTTTACTGGTAATCCATGTCATGGCTCATTGCTGTCCCTCTAACCGTACTCTGGAAATGCAGTCACCCAGTGTGAAAAGGAGCACTTGCTGGGCACCACTAACATCGTTCGTGTTTTACTGATAGTGAGTAATCAGCATATCTAGAATTACCTTGCATTGCCGAAATCATGTGTATATAGTGAATGTTATATAATAAACCTGGCAGGTCTGTTTTAATTTAATTGAATAAAGATAAAAATACTTTGTTTGGCTGGCATATATTAAATTATTATATGGAGAAAATGGTTGATTCTTATTTCTTTCAGTTGAAACACACACAGACACACACACACACAAAGCATAAAAGCACGTATTGTGGTACGCCTTGATTTCTAGTTCTGGATGTATGTATTCACCTTAAAGAATGATCTAAAGTTACAGTTTGGTATGTAGGGAAAAAATTGGGTTAGAATAGGATGGTTATCTTTTAAGCAGAACTTTGTAAGTTTTTAAATTTCCCAGGCAACATGTATACAGTTTATTAGTTTATATTAAACATTCTACCTTGCTTGAGGTCTTTGCTCTATCAAAACTATTCATAAGAGAACATCTGCCTACATCCTTAGTATCATAATACGGATTATTCATGAAGCCTGTGTACTGATCTTCTGAGTCTAACCAATACTGTGAGTGAAATGCATGCAACTTGTTGAAGAGAAAAAGCTGTACGAATCTCCACGGCAGTGTCTGTGAGTGTGCGGTCCTCCATGCTGAGAGTCATCAGTTCATCAGTATGTGCATGTGTCCTCGGAATAATGAAGCAACATCTCAGCAGTTCTGTTAGCTATGCCATCAGAGACGTTTTTAAGAAGTGCTACATCATGGTGGAAACCTCATACTTTAATAATTTCCTGTGATATTTATTAGAGCATTAAATGTAATGTACATCACAGTAGTACAGCATATAGCCCTTTAAGACCAGAATGTTGATTGCATCATCATTAAGCAATCCATCCTATCATATCCTTTCTTATTTATTTGTTAGAGTTGAATCTTTTTCGTTTAATATCTGTACCACTCCTATTAAGGTAGTCATCGTTCTCCTGGTAAAATGTCTCCTTTTAAAAGTTTCCCTCCAAGTTAATTTCAAATCCACTCTTGGGCACAAAGTGTCCATAAGACCATTCATTCAACAAGTGTTCATCTAAGCCTACTTACTAGTGCTGCTACAATTAATCATAATACACATTCCAGAATCCCCCATGACTTTATATTAGATCACCCTCATTTTCCATAGGATTTCCCTTTATGTGTCTTATGGATCACTTCTCTTTTTAATTACTCCCCACCCCACTCCAAATGGGAACCTGACAAGTCACATTAGAGCCTATTCAATCTCTCTCTGGCCAGTGTGTTAGCCTAAAATAATGCTTTTCAACCCCGCTGACCTTTTAAAGAAGAAAATGTCAGATTTGGAGTTCTAATCCTACTTCTCCCAAAGGAAACCATTCTCCGACCCCAGTGGTTCTAGGAGACCACTTCACTGTGCATCAGCATTGTGGATAGAGGATATTTTTAATTCTGAAGTTGACATTTGGGTAAAAATATTTTCTGCAGTGGTAACTGACTAGAAAAACCCCAACTGGACGCCCTTAAACAGAGGTGAGAAAACTGTATCCTTGCCTTCTTCATACGTGAAACATTAACTAGCTGACAAATTTATTCTTTGTAATAACTAAAATATACTTATTCAGGGACAAGAAGTGGCTGAGAAGAGAAGTGCATCACCACAAAATTCTGCTTTTGAATCCAGGACATTACAAGACAGTCAATGCAGCATGACTATTTCTAAACCACATTCCAAAAATGGGACATTTCTTTTAGAAATGGAAATGTCCTTAGAAGGTTCATTATCTTTGGATCACAAAATAAAAATATTTCAAGGTTGAATCAGGTGGGCTGATAAACAGTAACAATAGAAAGGGAGGCTTTTCACATCTAAGAGCTTTTTAAAACAGGAACAGATAAGTACATGTTTCTAAGTTTATTGAAATACAGATAATTGACTGTTCCCAGCCAGCCCTCCAATGTATTTTAAGAGTACAGACTTATCAGGAAATACACAAACATCGAAAGTTTCCTTAATTAAAGGCTGGGTATCAGATTATGTGTTTAGTGGGTTGCTATGCTCTATCAGCTCAAGAATGTTTTAATGGTTGTGAATTTAGGAAAGAGCACACCACACTAATACTACAATCAACACAACAGTCTAGTGAACAAGTACTATTTCACTTGGAGGCTGTATTATGGTTCTAAATTCTTCCTTAAAGGGTTTTTCCACAAATTGAAAGTTACTCAAACCAAAATTTAGTTGGTATCTATGACCATGACCATGATCTTAATTCTCAAGTTTAGCTTACTTTAGTCATGTATTTCATCCTTTAAATGATAGCTTAAATTTGGTTCTAAATGGCTCAGCAAAACAAATCATAAAAATGGAGGGAAAGGCTCCCAGTTAGTGTAGTATATATAGTGAGGAAAACCTTTTATTTCCTCCTGATTTAGAAAGAAAGGAATTTAACCATTTATTTCTTGGTATTCTGCTGCTATCTGTAGGTTCACTTACTCTTTTAACCTATATCGTATGACTGTTGTCCTGTTGCACGTTAATCTTTACCAGTAAAAGAAACATCACAAGGTTAATATCGATTTGGCTGAAAGAACTGTGCAGTAGAATTATTTGTAAGGGAAACTGATGACTTATTTATTCAGTATTTTTCTCTTGAAACATCTCCTTACTAACTTAAAATCATTTCATAATCCCTCATATGTGAGCCAATGAAATATTCTGAGCTCTAGTTAAGAAGCATGAAGTCTATAGGATAAATCTAAACAAAAGCATTTGTAACTTGTTTTGTAAATTTCATGCCTTATTTTCCATTTCTGACACCGTAAAGTGCATTTTCTGTCAACTGTGAGCAAATTTCCCTTTGCCTTTAATGAAAATAGTGCATTAAGTAGCCAATTGCTGCAATTATAAAGCAAGTTCGCTAAAGGTGGATCCCACTGGACTACCACTCAAAGAAATCGATGCATAGGATGGAAGTCACATGTGGTGTGGCTTTAGGGAGACTGCACCTGTGCCAGACGCATGCCACTTTCAGTAGCTGCCAAATGTGCCTTTAATTAAGAACATCTCTAATTTTTTTCTTCAGATCAAGTCAGCATTTTGGGGCGGGATCAGGGCAGGGGACCTTGGGGTGCAAATATCTGGTGAAACTCACCAGAGAAGAAGCCTTTGTCAAAGTGACATGTATAACTTCAGTTGAAATGTGTTTGTGTGTATATATATATATGTGTGTGTATTTGCCTTTGTTTAGTAGCACGGTATTTGCTGAAATAATCGTCCAAAAAATTGCTCTGTCAGTCTTACTCTGATGTAAAAACAAAGTGCAGTCTACACATCTAATATGGCCTTTGTACCTAACCATGTTCGTAGGTAATCTTTGTACTCTGTGTGCAGCAGTATTTGGTTTGCATTTAAAGTGAAAATAATGGCTGTTATTTTTCTGGCATTACTAAGACAAACCGAAAAATAATAAAGAAAAATGCCTTATGTAGTCCACAAGTGTATTATTTTTGTATTTGAGAAAGCACTCCTCTCAGTGTCCGTCGCCATTCTCCTTGAGCTTGTGCTTCCCACACAGAAATAGTTCACTCTCTGTAGTGGCCTTCTTAGAGAAAGTTCAGTATTTCCTTCTGTCTGAAGCGCTAGGACTAATGAGTGGGAGGCCCTTGGGATGAAAATTGATACTTTAGTGACTTTGGGTGTCACCTGGATGAAGTTTCAAAGGGCCAAGGAGAGCATGTATTCTATAAAAGTTAAGATACCACAATTCCTTGACAGGCGAGTTTTATCGAGACCTGTTGGAATGTGGCAGCCTGAGGTTTAACAATCCTTCCCAGGCTTAGCATTAAAAGATGTAGTTTTGGGGCGCCTGGGTGGCTCAGTGGGTTAAGCCGCTGCCTTTGGCTCAGGTCATGATCTCAGGGACCTGGGATCGAGTCCCGCATTGGGCTCTCTGCTCAGCAGGGAACCTGCTTCCCTCTCTCTCTCTCTGCCTGCCTCTCTGTCTACTGTGATCTCTCTCTGTGAAATAAATAAATAAAATCTTTAAAAAAAAAAAAAAGATGTAGTTTATGGTTATATGCTGCGAATAAATTTTTTAATGTGAGGTCATTCATGATGAACTACAGAATGTAAAAATTGATGAAAAACGTAGCAATCCAATACCCTCATTTAAAAAATTGGAGTGAGGCCTGGCCAGCATTCTGTACCATTCTGTGCCTGAGACAAAAGACTCAACTTCAGTTCCTGGTGTACAGAGGGCTGCTCTCAGGACTAGCTAAAATTGATCTGGGGTTCGCCCCCTGCCCCAACTCTAAAAACACAAAATCATTAATTTGTACAAATTCTATGTGTAAGCTACTGAAATCCAATTATGTATTATTGAGTACATTCTAGGTAATCAATTTAAGAGCTATAGGTAAGTAACATTAATACTGGTATTAGTCAACTTGGTTCTGAATTTGCTTTTGAAATGTCAGTTCTGAATTTTAAGTGGGTGGTTTGCTTTTTTATTTATTTTAATCACATTAGCTCATTACACATTCAGAGCACTTAAATCTCTAGGGTATAGCCCACAACGGTTGGGGGGGGGGCTTCTCTTTGCAGACAGATGCACATGGCTTCCAGAGAATTCCAAAACAGCTTATGCACATTCTATTGTTTTAAGACTCTTGATGCTCATTAGAGGCAAGAAAAAAAGTACAGTCCTTTTTTAGAAGCTACTCTCTCTACTTTCATGACTCATGAAGAAAAGAAAGAATCGCTGTGGGAGAACACAATAAGCAGATGCCTTGGAATCATGTATCTGTGTTCACATTCTGGTTCCATTATTCATTATTCACTATTCCATTATTCACATCTATTCACTAGATGTGTGACTTTGGAGAAATTACTTATATAATCTGAGTCTCTATTCCTCCTCAATATGTGAGGCTAATAATCTACTGGGGGACTCCAACAAAGTTTAAAGGTACTATGTGTGAAGCCCAATGCCTTTCATAGAATAGGTACTTACTAAAGGTAACTAAAGTTACGAGGGATATGTTTTCAAAGTTTGACTGTTTTTGGATATCTTTGAAGAGGCTGATATTTTATCCTAAAGTCCCCATAACTTCTTGATTCTTTACCATCCAACTTCCTTTTATGTTCACTCTCACTTAACTTGGTTTTGACTGACTGTATTATATGCATTTCATAGGGCCCATCTGACTAGTCAACAAATATTTGCTGTTCCAGGTACACTTCTGATGTTAGGAACATAGCAATGAATAAAAAAAAAAATCTGTTTAATCTGGTAAGATTAGTCATCTAATGACATGTAGACAATGAGAAACAGCATACACGTTAGAATGTCGTAACTGCTACGAGCAAAGAAAAGGACGAGGTGATTAGGAATGTAAGGGATGGGGTGGTGGTATATAAAAGGCGATGATCAGAGTCAGCTCAGAGAAGGTGGCGTATGAGTAAGGACTTGAAGGAGGTGAAGGAAGGAGACATGCAAGTGTCTGAGGAAGGGGTATGCGGAGGCGCAGTGAAAGAACAGTTCGGGAGCCTAGAGGCAGGAGGAATAGTGAGGCTCTGTGTGCCTAGAAAGGAAAGAATGTGGGCAGAATAGGAGAGGCCATCAATGGTTTAATGGGATCCAGATCACTTGTAATGACTTTGGCTTCCATTAAAATAGAGTCCATAGAGCATCTGAGTAGAGCTTTGCTCTGGCTGCCATGTTGAGAATAATTAGGGGTTCAGAGCGGGAGTGGGGAGGTTAGTCCGACAGAAGGCAGCTTGGTCAAGATAATAGTAGTGCAGGTGGTGAGAAGTGCTCAGAGACATCCAATTTGCTGAGATACTGAACGTGGGGCTTAAGTAACAGAACTGTCGGGGTGCCTGGGTGGCTCAGTGGGTTAAGTGTCTGACTTTGGCTCAGGTCATTATCTCATGGTCCTTGGAGCAAGCCCCAAGATGGGCTCTGTGCTCAGCGGGGAGTCTGCTTGTCCCTCTGCCCCTCCCTACCCCTTGTGCTCTCTCTCTCTCAAATAAACAAACAAATAAATAAATAAATAAATATCTTAAAAAAAAAAAAAGAATTAAAAGAAAAGAAACAGAATTGTCAAGGAGGACTTCAAGGGTTTTGGCAACTAGAAGAACAAAGTTACCATAAACTGAGTTGGGAAGGTAGAGCTGAAGCAGGCTAGGACACATTCAGCTCAATAAATACGTCAGACATCTGAGGGGTGCCAGGAGGCGATGGGAGTTAGGAGTCTGAAATCAGGGACGAGTCTGGGCTGAGGATATAAAATTGGGAGTCACTTTCATAAAGATCATATTTGAAAGCTAGCAGACCGGATTAGATCACCAAAGAAGCCAAGTACAGAAGGGAAAAAGAAGAGCTCTAAGTCACGGAGAGCCCCAGGGCCCTCTGACAAGAGAGGGAGGAGGGAGAACCAGCAAACAGACCAATGAAGACAGAAGCCAACCGCAGTCTGTGCCCTTGGAGCCTCGTAATTATTTCAGAAGGAAGAGGGGATAAGCATGTCAATAGGTTTGATAGGGAGAGTGGACCATTCATTGAGCAAGGGGAAAGTCCGTGATGACCTGGACACAACCAGCTCAGTGAGTGGTGCGGGCCCAGCGAGTCTAATGAAGCCTGGGAGCAGAGAACCGGAGCAGTTCCCTCTCACGCTTCCCGGGAAAGGTAAGCAGGGACATAAGGCACGGGCAGAACAGCCAAGGTATCTTTTGCTTAAAAAAATGGTAGAAATAAATGCATGCTTGAATGCTAAAGGGTTTGCCCCAGTTGGAAAGTGTGATAATGAGGAGAGGGGATGTGACCTAGTGCTGAATGGAAACAATCCACTTAGAAACCCAGATGGTATCCTGCAACAGGCCTTTACAGTAGATCCCACTGCCTTCAGATGAAGAGCTTTAAATACATGAGGAAGAAAGAAAACACATTCAGTATTCCTGCTAAGAAGTATGAGCGTTTAATGCTACTATCTCTGAAGGGAATGAGGCAAGAAGGGAGGAAAAAAAATCTATAGAAAAGAAACAAGTTCAGATGACTTACCAAGATCACACATGCATAAGCTCTTTGAAAACAAGTTTTGGAAAACAAGCTATTTGGGTAGAAAAATCTTGACTATTTTGCATGTCTGACAACCCCCAAAAACAACATTTTCAGCATTGCCTAGATCATATCGTATGTTCTTATACAGATGTTTAAAACTTTGGTCTAGGGGCATTTGAGTGGCTCAGTCAGTTGAGGTTCTGCCTTCAGCTCAGGTTGTGATCCCAGAGTCCTGGGATCGGGTCCTACAACGGGCTCCCTGCTCAGTGGGGAGCCTGCTTCTCCCACTCCCTCTGACATTACTCCCCCAACTTGTGCTCACTCTCTCTCTCAAATAAATAAAAATCTTTTTAAAAAATAAAATTTCTATTTTTTTCCCTTAAAATATATAGGTCCTCATCAATTTTCTCAACCTCTCTTCTATCACATTTTCCTTTTTCCTCACCCCCTCCCCACCATGTGAGACTTACTGGCCCATGTTCCGTAAGTGCCAGGATGCTCAGGTGCTGAGAGGACTACACTCACATCTTTAAGTTGAATCAACTTTCGGGCAATGAGAATCTCAAGTGTTGCAAAAGCATTACTGGTTTTAGGCTCAGGGAGAAAATCAGTAATGGTGATGTTTCAAGAGAAAGTTTAGTCTGAAAACTAGATTTAATTTTATTGTACAACTTAACATAAGACATTCATTTTATTGTTTTCCTAAGTACATGCGATTATCTGGAATATACAATCAATTCTACCAATCTATTATAAAGGACACTAATCCTGTATATATGTATATTTTAACCAAAATCTTACTGTATGCGATAGTAAAGGACACAGACAATAAATGTATGAATTCAGAAAGATTCATTTGGGTTTTGATGAACCATCAACCTTCTATATCTCAAGGTAAGTGTAATCAGTTCTTTATTCTGTCCTAAATTTCCATCTATGGCTAGACTCTGAGTGCTGAAGTTTACATACTAGATCGTTCAACTTATCGGTCTAAGAGGTAACAGCTCTCAGCTGTCAGTGGGCTGAACCACCACCTGCGAGCATTTAAAACGCCGATGCCTGGGCCCCACTCACAAATGCTCCAGTAAAGTGGGACTGAGCTAGGACCCAGGAATCTGAATTTTTACAAGGGCCCTCATGGAGAAAGAAACGTATCCGTAAAGACTTGAAGAAGTAAGTGAATGAGGTATGAGATCGTGAGATGCTATAGAAAGCTTTAAAGGGTTTTCCCTGGGCAAGCACAAAACACCATTCTACTTTCAAGCCCCCGATAGGTTTAAACTATTTGTCCCATGATGAAGCCCCCCCACTGCAGAGAACCCTGCAGCGTGGGTCCACAGATCCCTGGTTCTCCAAGACTCTAGTTTGGGGTTCAGAAAAGCAGGGCGATCCTTGCTCGGGCTTGTATACAGACCACACCAGGCTTCGGAAGGGACGAGCTGCCCTGCCGCTCCCAGCCTGTGCAGAAACATCCCCCTCATCTCTTGGGGGGGGTGGGGGGGGAGGAACCCAGGCACTCCCAGGAGACCGCTGCGGCCTCCCATGTAAACGGCACTTCTCCGGGAGACTAGAGCTCACAGATGCAGGAATCGCAAGGCTCTTTCTCACCCGGACTTCCTGACTTCATCTCTCATGCAACGTTATATGAAGTGTCATTAAGAAACGTCGTTAGAGATCCTAGCTCTGCTGTCAGTTTATACTACTACATAGAAAGATGATGAAATGAGCCAGCACAACACAGAAAAAAGTAGCAAACTTTTTTTTTTTTTTTTTTTTGGTGGAGTGATGTTTTCTAACTCTAGATGCTGTGAAAGTGGCAGTGGTGCCTTTTGCCTTTAAGCAAAACTGCTTTGGAAGACAACTGTATTTTATTTCCTTTGGTATTTTTCTTTTTTTAAAAAATTAAAAGGCAGGAAGGTAAAGCGACAACCTCAATGAGGAATGACTCTCTGTCAGATGATGAGCAGAAATTATTCTCCGTAGCCTACTGTGTACTATTCAAGAGGTGTAAAGGAATTTAAAAAGATACGTCATAGTTTGTTGTAGTTCCTGCCTTTGAAGGGACTTACATTCTTCTCGGGAAGACAAGACAAACCGCATCAAAAGATAGACAAGTTACAGCACCAGAGATCACAGGAAGATGAGGGACTTACGCTGGACCTCGAAGACTGGCAGAGAGGAAGGCGGCTGGGGACAGGAGTGAGGCAGGGCCGCGCGGCCTGCCAGCCAGCGGTAAGAGCCCAGCTCCGCGGAGGCACGCCGCCCAGCAGGCCTGCGAAGTGGGGGGTGGCAGCCAGATAGAGGACTGGTGGCCGCGCTGCAGACACGGACAGCCTTGGAGGTCAAGTCAAGGAGTTCAGAATTTGACAAATAAGAACAGTCAAAGAGTTTCACACAATGCAGTATTTGGGAATATTAATGTGTTAGAGATGTGTAGGACTGATGGGCACAGACAGTACTTGGGGGCAGTTAGGAAATTACCAGAAAAACCCAAATTCCAGGTGATGGAGACCCAGAGAAGAGCAGCACTAATTATTACTAGTGTTACAGGCTAGTTTCATAAACTGTAACAAAACTGAGTTGTGCTACAGATGTAACGTCAAGACTTTTGCAAAGGATGTTATCAAAATGAAAATTTGAGAGGTGTTTGACAGTTTTGAAACCTTCCCAGTAGTCGATCATTTTAATGACCAACATTATGAAGGGGAGAGAAATGTTATTGTTTTTACATTTTACTTAAAAGACTGTGACTCGTACTTCACTTTCCAGGCACAGTCACTTCTGCGCTGTGCTTCCAGGCACTCCCCCAAAACCGTCCTCAGCCTACACATGGGGAGAAATCTGGCTTCCAAGGGGTTCATGAATTTCAGGAAAATGAGAAAGCTTGGCTTACACCTAAATACTGGAAACTCCCCAAACTTGGCAGTGATCTTTTAAGTGTTCCAGATCACCTATTGTTCAAAGTGGATAATGGCTGAGTTCCTAACTAATGATCAGACAAGCAGAAGAAAACCTGTTTAACACTCAAAAGTAGAACTTCCCCGATTCTATGAAATAACTCGTTCCTAGAGGAACAGCCCCTCAAGAAGTTGGTCTGAGTACCAAGATTCTGAATGAACAGTCACCAAATGCCTCTAATTTATTACAGATGATTGTCTGGGAAGAGAGACAAATTGTTTAAACCTCATTTTTTTCTGTTATTCTTAGTTCGGGGCATGTCAAGGATGTGGACCACCTTGGCCATCTCTGTGTGGAAACGAGCACATTCTAACACCCCATACCCAGGCCACCCTCACTGCAATGATTCCTCCGTCTGAACTATAAGAACTCTGGTGTTTTTTACAGCTTGCTTCTAGAAAACAGAATAAGGTATTGCCAGCCCTAAGTTTTCATTCTGACCTGGTGTTTTGGAGCAACCCCTGTTTGTGAGCCACTAAAGCACTGATGTTGTTGCCCCTTCTTTCCAGACTGAAGAAAATCCTTTTAAAAAGAGGATGTAGCTGAATAAGTGCTTTTTCCCCCAATCCATCCGTTCATGAGTGAATGGGACACTCAGGATCACTAAGGGATCTTTGAGTCCTGAATACTCAGTAACACACGGACTCTGCACTGTTCTCATCAGCAGCACAACCCACACGAGGGAAAATGTTTCTTTGGCCTCCCGGTTTCAAAAGAAATCTTTGTTCCCTGTACTGATTTTCATAACCACAGAACAAGAGAAATACTACTCTCAGGGTTCTCTTCCTGTTCAGAGAGCAATGTGTCTATAAGCTTTGAACCTTCTATATTATGGCTTAAGTGCAAATCCTCCACAACTCAGATTGGCAACAGGTAAAACACAACTCTGTAAATTGATCCTTTGCCTCAAGGGATGTTAGGTATTGGCTTGGGTTTTTGGAAGACATATGGCAAGACAGAACTGGCCCCTGGCATCGTGTGTATTAGCCTGAGAATCCTGGGATGAATTCCTAAGGTAAATGCCTGGGAAGCAAAAAACTCACATCCACGTTACATGCTCAGTATTATACTGGGGGAATGACTTCAAGTTGGAAGTTTTTGTTCTTACAAACATTTATTTTCTTCCAAATTTACTGTGTTTCTGTAAAGCTGTGAAAAGTCTTCATTTCCCTTTTCCCAAGTGCTGAGGTTCAAAAAGCCAGCTCTCACCCATAGACTAATCTTCAGCTCTTCAGGGTCTTGTATGTTGATTTGGTTTCCTATGTAAGTATTTATACTAGTTTTCCTCAGGGATTTATACATCAATATATATAAGTATATATATTCCTACACAGATATATACAGGCTTTTTATCCTCATCTTACCACTTGACAATACAACTTTAAATATGTTTTACACAGCTGTTCCTTGGTCAAGGTCATTTGCAAGAGCAAGTCGGTTTCTGAAGAAATCTTGTTTGGTGGGTGAAGGATCCATTGAGGGATTCTCATTAGTTTTTTCCCTGTATTCTGATCCACTGGACCTAAAATCTCAGCACACAGATAAAGTACAGGTTGATTTGGTTTTAATTGTTTTCAGATATTTTATCCAAATTGCTTTGCATTTGTAAAACAGTTGCCTCATAGATCTGGAATAATTTTTACTTCCCTTCCATTTCATGACTCAGGACATGTGTAACTAAAGTTTGCAACGAACGTAAAGAGAATATCTTTCTAATGCTTTATGGAGACAGTTGTGACAACTGTGTATGTCAGTGTAAGATATTGTGTATAACGTAAAGGGGGAATAAAAGCTCAGAAAATGGAGGAAATCCTATTTTTGATTCAACCAAGTAACTACTCCACCAATTACCGAGGCCCTTAAATTCAAATGGATGGGATTCATTGTTCTCAGCCAAGGTTATCTATCAAGGGCCATTACTGAATTTGGGCGTTACATTACAAACTCTTGCTTTTGCTTGTTTTCATTTTGAAATGAAAGATTTATTGAAGCCAACCACACATATATGCCACATTTGGTAGGATGCAGAAATTAGTACAGTAGTCAGATTGAGGAGATTCTATCATCTCAACCACCATGAAGGAGACCAAGCCCAATCAATAGTCAACAACTCAGATCAGTCCAATTGAGTCCCCAGTCGAGGGTGCATTCTTCCTTTATCTTGGTTAAGCCAGTTGGGTAATCCATTCCAGCTCTGCACCTTCTCCAGATTGTTCATGTCAGAAGTCCCTGGAGGGAGGAGGCTTTCTGGAAATAACCTCTGATAAGCTACGCTGGGGCCCTTTGACTAACTTAAATTCTGAGCTAGAATGGGTCCAACTAGCCCACTAAGAACCAGTATCAAAAGACCTCATGTAGGATGTATGCAAGTGATGTTATTGAAGTTCTTTGTCCAAAGCTCCTAGACAACTGAACAAGTTCTCCATATGCTGAGGCAGAATCGAGCATGCTTCCACTCTCCACAAAAGAAGGGTAAGTTCTTTCACTGTCTTTGGTATGCTACGAATCCTCACTGCTGCTGTTAGATAAGTCAATTGTGACTCTATCATTTATTGCATTAATTGGGCAGAATTCACACATCCCTTTACATTATCCAAGGAAAGAAGCTGGATCCACACAAAGACTAAAATCTTGATGTCTGGAAACCTAATGACTGACTGGATGTTTTCACTATTCACCCTGATACTTGGTATCACAGATGAAGCCAGAGCTGCCCACCATGTTTTCTACTTCCGGTCAGGAAGCAGCACTTTTCCACAACACTCCAGTGCACAGAGGAAAAAATATTCTTTCTCTCAACACCAGTCCATCTGCGTACTCATCAGATAAGATTATATCTTATCTGGTGGGGTGAAAGTCCTTTGCCTTTTCAGAAGCCCCCTTGGAACTCTCCCTTGAAACAGCCTCCACATGCCCCAGCCTAAAACTCCTTGTCTTCTCTCAATTCAGATTTCCCACCTACCTACAGTTCAAATCCTCCCTGAGTAGTACAGTTGTGCCCAAAATGTTAGGAAGATATATTTTTTACAGTTTTATTCTTTCCCCACATCTTCTGCTATCCAGAAGGCTAGGAATACCTGTAAGTTTGGGGGTGGGAAATAGGAAGCAAGATTTGAATCTGGCTGGTGTTTCTTCTGAATGGTTCCCCCCATGTGGCAGTTTCTCATCAGAAAATCATCAGTCAAAACTTAAAATCTTTACTTCACATTTCCCCCTCTTAGCTATAACTGATCTCTTCAAAACCCAATATGTCATACTTTGATGGTTCCAACATGCAACTGTTTAGTGTTTACCTGGAAATGGGAAAGCTTTGATGTCACCACCAGCCCCAAGGACCACAGAAATCTTCACCAGTTGCGTTCCCATTTCTGAAACAAATGCCAAAATCGCCCTGTCTGGTTTTCAAAGTCCACAAACTCAGCTTAGTATTTTCTTTTTTTAACTGCTCTTCTCACAAACCACTTTCTCTGTGTCTCCAAGTATTTGAATTTCTCTGCATCTCTTGATATTAACTATTAATTAACTAATGACTACGTTGCTAATCCTCTTCAAAATCCAGCATTCTACTGTAGCCATGACTATATGCTCCGTTTTAACCTCTTCAAGACAATTTTAACTGCCCTCTTTGCAATGCCTACAGAGTATGTGGCCACTTGGACTCTTCCCAATGTGTGGTCGTTAGGCTTTGAAGTAATGTATAAATTACCAGGAAATAGCCTGCAGAATCTAGGAAAAGGGGCCAGTGAATTTGCTTTTATTGCCTTCATCTATAAAACAGAAACGGCTTTTGAGCTCCTGGGGCCATTTTGGTTGACTGCAGGGCAGATCTGAGCAGACACTAGAGGGACAGGCAGGCAAATGCTTGCTGGATAGGGGTACAGTGGCTGCCAGTACATTCTAACACAGAGCAATCCAAGTGCTTGATGGAAAGAGAATAATCATCGCTATGTTTCCTTCCACTCAGTCCACAGAGACAAAGAAAATAACAAGCTGGGTAGGTCATACACATATAGATCTGCTACAAATAAGCCGTGTAAGTTTATTTGGAGCTGGGGAAGGGGGGAGGGGTAGAATCCAGTGCCGTGGAACCCTATGACCTAAGAAGGGGTGGTTTTCTGATTGGAAACACTGTCTGCTGTGCAAGCTTTAGGAGACCTGCACAAGGAAAAGTAAGGGAGCAGGGGACACCCATCCTGTCGCCCAAATCAGTTGGTCCTGGTAACCAATACGGTGACAAATGAGCATTCGTATACTGTATGTTTGTTGAGTGCATCCTATGTTCTAGCTACTGAACCTTCAGCTAGATTACCCTTATATTTGAACTGTAAGCTTCTAACGGGCTACAACTATGTCTCTTACTTCTTTTGTGCTAGACAGAGCCTAGTACACTAAAGATATTTAACTTAGTGATGGATTTCAAATGACCTATTAAGACACATTTGTAATGAGGTTTAAGTCATCTAAAATGTTATGCCTTCAATCATCTCCTTTAATTTGGAAGTGATGTAGGGAAACGAGACGGGAGATGAGAGAGGAGCCCAGAGTGGGTAAGCAATGGGAGAAGGACTTGAGATAGGCTGGGAGGAGGTAAAGAAGGGGGGGTACATTATCAATTAGTTCTTTGGTAGTCCCGCTTTCTATTACATGGTCTGTTCCGCAGCCGAGGCTGGGCATTTGCGGAAACAGCTGAAAAGATACCAAAGAAGAGGACCCACTGATGTTCAGTTACATGGAGCCCTGCAGACATATTCTGTGTGTGTGTGTGTGTATGTGTGTGTGTGTGTGTGTGTGTGTGATTTTGGTGTGATTCGTGCAGGGAGAGTGATGATGTAGGAAGGAGACAGTCTGAGGTATATACGGTATAAAATGTTAAAGAGGAAAAGAATGGGTGAGGAAGCAGAATTAATCATTTGGAAGCCATATGCTTTTTCTTCTACTCCCCCAAATTTGAGGATAAGAAGAGCCTCTCTGCTCTGTACCCTTAAACTGTCTTCCATAACCCTCTTCCTCCATACCACACCCCCAACCAAGAATACTTATTAAACTAAGTGCAAGATTTATACATAAAGATAACGTAGCATTTGCCTCACGCTTCAGAGTAGTCTAGATGTAAGTCCTGAAGCCTCCATATACAGCCGTCCAGAATGGGACAGTGTGCCTTACTCCCTGCTCCAAGGCAGAGAGAGAAGGATTCAGTCCAGCATCAGCCTATCACATTAGGTCTGTTCCTGGCTTCTGAGGAAATTCATTTCAAATTTTTAAAGTCACTTAACATTTCCAAGCTTTAGATAGGTAGTCTTTATTCTGATCAATTCTGGGCAGCTTTCAGGGACATGTGACCTGGTATCTACCCAGGACAAATGTGCCTGAGACAGAAATAATCAGAGCATCATCCTTTTCCCCAAATATCTTAGGCATTTTTCAGGATTTTTTTTTTTTTATGATGTCAACTTGACTCTCCCTTTTGAATCCTTGTGGGTCTGAGTATTCGGCCCTCCCAGCCTCAGAGGGAAGAGAACCCTTTCTCAGGTTTTCTGTTGCATCTGGCTCCATGCCTAGCTTCATCCCGAAGCAGCACTCTGGGTGTGTGGGGCCACCAGCCAAACAAGCCCCTATGGATACAAAAAGGGTGTCAGTGTAGACAGGAATAAGCCTCCAGAGGGCTGTGGGGGAGGCAGGCAGCGAGCCCCAAATGTGACACTGGTGGCTCTTCTGGCACTAGTCCATTTCGGACCTTTGAGGCCAGGCTGTGGCATGGTTCTGGTACCCAGGTTGAACCACTTCTTCAAGTCACAGGGCTTGCTGCCAGCCTGACCTCCCAACACATGGGAGGAGAATGAGCTAAATGTCTCTTTCCAGTTCCTCCCTGTATCAGTCCACATGCCTGACTTCAGAGTGCAAGTTCCTACACAACAGCTGGGACTATGACATTCACGATTCCTATACAAGTGTCTCACAGAGCACATGCACGTAAGAAAGAATGCTTAACTCTGGAGAAGGATGGTGCGTTCTCATCTGAGTTAAGAGCCGCTGACCTTTCTGTATCGCTCTGGGACCTCCTTGCCCTTCCTCTCTATCTTAGCATAATGGAGCAAATTTCCCATAATTCTTACACAAGAACACTCAGGAGAAACTCCTCAAGCTGCTTCTTTATCCTGTGCAGAGTCCCAAAGCGCCCCTCGCAGCTTCCTGACCCAAGGGGATGAGCAAGTACCAGCTGGGGGTGCTCAGGACCCTACCCCAGATGTTCAAAGCCAGGAAAGCCTGCCAGAGGGAGCAGCCACCTGTGTGGTCCCCCCTCGACTTCCATTCATAGACCGCTTTGGACGCTAAACACAAAGGCAGCAGCAGTTTGGTGGCAGCACTGTGACTGATGCAGGGGAGACTGATCTATGAGAAAGGGTAAGAGGACTAAGGAGATCCACTGAACCCTCTAAGAAGGATCCCCAAAAGGTGCAAGAAGACTGAAAGCAATTAACCAACATGAATTTGGAGAGTCCACAGCTAGTCCTCAGCATTGTGCCGAGGCTGGGGGCCAGGGGGTGGTGGGAGGGCTACAGAAAGATAAAATCAGGTCTTCCACATGGTGAGTCTTTAAAATTATAGGTCCCAACGCCATATTAATTTCTTGTTCCAGGTGTTAAAAAGATGTGATTACTCAGATTGATCTAAAACAAAGCCAAAGTACAGATAAAGCAAATCTCAGCACTAGAAAGGACTCAGGTGCTCATCTTGGGCAATTTCCCACTCAGTGCAGGAATCCCTTCCATTAGCATCCCTGACCAGGGTCACCCAGCTTCTACTCAGGAGAACCCAGTCCCTCATGAGGCAGCCAGCTCCACTTCCAGTACCTGCATTTTTAGAAAGTTCACCCTCTTACCCACTGTTCCTACTTCTGCCCCCCAGATACAGAGAGGACAAGTCTACCTCCTCTGCCTCAAGTAACTGGCAGAGCGTTTTCTTATATCGCTCTGAAAACTGGGAATTTGTAAAGGAACCAGTGGTGAATCCATGGCTCACTGTTTTACGACAGACAGACTCACTCACTATAAAGGACAGTAAGCAAAAAGTTGGCTATTTGTTTGGGAACACGGTGGTCTAAAAAAAGAGATAGGTTTAAGCAGCGCCTCTCTTAGGAGTCCTTAGAAGGATTCAGGAGCCTAAATCCTAAGGTTGGGCTGGAGGGTTGTCTGCTTCCAGGTCTCTCCATCCTGGCCAAACACGACAGAGGTAGGCCCTAGGCCAAGAAAAATCTAATCTATGAACGTAAAGAGAGGGATCCAAGTCTTAACTCCTCACTCCCTACATAAAGGGGGTCTAGCAATAATCATGTGGACCTTGGCAAAACCGAAAGGGGACTTTGTGGAGCAGTAGTGCGTCTAACTGCGACACTGTTGCTTTCTTCCTTGTCCTCAGTCTTCCAGCAACAGCAGGCAGGGCCCACACCCACAGAGGCACTTGTCTCGCTGCATCCCTCCCCATGGGAGAAAAAGCAGCTACACCACCCAAAAAAAGTCCTCACTCCAGGCCTGCCCCCTTTCATCAAAACCATTGTCTAAATCAGCCAGTAACTTCTACCCTCAAGGAAAAAGTGATGTTCCTCAACTTCCTCACTTACTAGCAACTCTCCAAAGGCAGCTACAGTGTCTTTAACTTTTCCATCCACTAACTGTTTAAAACTGACTGCAAGAACCTTCTCTAACAAGAGAAACTAAGTAGCAGGGAAAACCTCTCCAAGGAAGGGGGAGGTGGCATGAGGACCAGTGGAGATAAGGGACAGTAAGTAGTCTCCCAGGCAGGGAATGCCTAGACTGGAGAAACCTTCTCAGGTCAAATGCTAAAGGCTTAAATCTCTCTTCTTTACATTTCATGCTGGGGTCTGGCCACCATCTCCCAGTCTGTAAGACAGTGCTGGTAAGTGCTGGCCTAAATGCCTGGGGAGTGATTTCCTACAGCAAGGACTCAGAGTCTTAGAAAGACCACCGAAGGCAAATGTCTTGTTTTGGCCTCCTACGGAGTATGGAAACCCCACTAACAGGATTTTCTTTAACTCAGGCCCAAGTCAAATCCATTCCATCATTTATGCTAAGGAAAACACTAGCAAAAGTCCCAATAACCATGTACTAGCGTCCAGGATAACTATAGACTCCTACAGGCAGAAATGCTGAGACGCCTTGGAAAACTTTCCACAGGTGGGTAGATTTGGAAGGAACACCCATTACACCCAACTCCCACAGTGGAACCCAGGCCTCCCCATCTAAATGGATTTGTCACCAGCTCATTACCCTGGGGACCTCCTCTGCTTCATCCTGTCAGACACAGGACTTTGGGAACAAGGAAGTGGAGCTAAAAGAGGCAGAGGACAGGGCTGAGTCTGCTTTTACTCTAGAAAAATACAATAAGAAACATCTTCACCTGACAGGAATTGTGGCTACTGGCTGCAGGCACTGGGCTTGAAGCTGTGTGTGAAACCAGGCTACTTAAAACTTATTATGGTTAAAACCTCCAGACTTAGCCCAAAGGGAAATGAGTTACAATGCTGTCTTGTCTAAGGGCTACTCACTTCTTTTTAAAGAGCTTGCGGAAGGAGCTGCGAAAGCCCCCTTTCTGGTCTTGCCTGGGGTTTTGATCGCTGAAAGATGTTTGTTCGCTTTCTCTTTCTTCCTTCGGACAGAATCTGGTGGTGTCTTCTAAATGCATCTCCTGGAAATACAAAAGAGGGGTGGTTATTTACTCTTTCCAAAGCTCACGTTATCCTGACTGGGACCTTTTTTTTTTTTTTTTTAACTTTGTCACTTTCCCCTCTCACCCCAAAGAATAACGGGGAGCACCCTATTCCCACTAAAGCAAACCTAGGCTAATTAAGAAATCAGTGAAAAGAGGACAATTCTGCTGAGTGCAGAAGTATTTTGTATGTATCAAGACAAACAGTCTTAGAGTAGGATTACGGTATAACAATAATTAAAGATCAGGACATAAGGGAAGTTAGTATCTAAAGGCTACGGAGAGTAACTTCTGATTCTGGCACCAATCCTGTCTTGCTGGGTAACGAGCAGCGGTCCCCTCACGTCTCTGGGAATGTTTCTCTTTCTACAAAATAAGGTAGTTCCTTCATCGCAATGCTAGTTCTAAACTCAAGCTCCTAACTCTCCATTTTAGACATAAACGAGGGAAGGAGGTTTTGCGGGGTCAGATCTGTTTAGAAGTAGGTGTCAACTATGTCTACATGGGCACATATGTGCATGTGTGTACGTGTGCCTGCCGCACACTTTTAATCTGTAAATACACATTTAGTATAGTTTTTGGCATTCTTAATTCATGGTAGGTACAGTGTGAAGTAAAAATTAATAAAAAAAATAAGGCTCTATCTTCTGTGAACTTTCTAGTTTAAGTGTGAGATGTGCTAAATAAAACAGATATGCACTTATATTTCTGTTCCAGGTGAATGAAGTATTTCCTGTGGAGTGACTGAGACCTAAAAGCCACCTAATAAAGCTGCATTTTGAACCTAAGAGAACCCAAGGAGTCACAACAAAAACCACTATGAAACGAGTATGAGTTGAATGGGTGACTGCTTGCTGACCGTGAAGTGAGGCGTGGGGATGATTTTTTTTTCCCCCCCAGGAAACATGGGTTTGACTCTGAGAACTTAACTTGCAGTTATAGTAGCAGATCTAGAGGTTCCCTGAGATGCTACTAAGATTCATTACTATGCTGTGGAGAGCAACGTCTTGACGGCTTAGTGTGCTGTTTCTCAAACTGTGGTCCTGGGGCGACAGGATGAACCGGAGCTTTTATTTAAAATGTATATTGCCTGAGCCCCAACCCAGACTTGCAGAGTCAGGAACTCTGGAGTTAGGTCTAGGTAATCCTTACACACACTGAGATTTTAAAAACCAGTGGTTTAAGGTATGCTCCTGCCCACCTGCTCTTAGCGTTCATGAGTCCCCCTGGACTCCTGCTAAGACGCAGACTCTGATTCAGTAGGTCTGGGATTGAGCCTACATTCTGCAACTATAATAAGCTCCCAGGTAATGGACGCATTTACTACCAGCCTAAGGACCACATTTTGACAGCTGGGCTTTTAGGGACTGCTTAGGAACTAAATATATTAAGTTTAAGGAAAATCTCTCTGTGCAATCATGATCTTGATAATATCTTGCATTTGTATAGCATTCCACACTTTACAAAGCCTATCCACATACTTGATCTTATTTGGCCTGATGCCCCACAACAACACTGTGAGTTATGTAAGGTATGTATTGTCTTAATTCTACAGATGAGAAAACTGGAGGCACAGAGATGCCAAGCGAGTTACCCAAAAGCACACAGCTATTTGGAAGCAGAGCCAGGACAGGTGTCAGATCTCCTGACACCCAGGTAGGTGTTCCTTATACTAAAGCATGCAGCCTTCTTTCCTGACTCTTAGAGACAGGATTTGGCTGGCTCGTCAGGGCACGGGTAGAAGATACACAGAGTGTATTTAAGGAGATGGAATAGTAGGAGCTTTACACATCTCAACAGCAAAGAGCTGACACCTTTAAAGACAGGGCTTTCGAAGGGTTCATCTTTTGTAACGAAAACCCCATCTCACTTCCACCTCAACCACACACTCACATACAAACATGCACACATATACATGTACAGAGAACTGCCCGCGTACACACATGCATGTATGTGCACATACATACACACATGCACATATATATCCACACACAGTCTCTGCCCACCTGGACTGTGCATTCTATCTCTCTCTAGGATACCTTCTGAATCTTTAGAAAGAAAAATTTTGTCCAAAAACAGAAATAATAAGCAAGGTGACCTTTGTGTGAAAAATTCACATGCTTGAAAAATTTACTGATAACTGAAAGAGAAAAGGCCTCTTTTAGCTGACCTCTATTTGCCATCTCCTTATTGTCACTTTCTGAACCAACTTGACTCATGTATGACACTGCTAGGGGATGAAACTTGCTGTCCAGGATGTCTGATTAACAGTACCTAATATACTGTTTATTGTTATCTTCTATGTCTGATAAAGAGTCACAAATATTTGACTCATCATTTGCTTCTCAGATATATTACTCGTTATTTCTCATTAATGTCTTTTTTTTCCTGTCAATTGTTGAACTCCCATTTTTTCACATATTCACTGAGGGGGAGAGACTTTCATGAACATGTGACATAAAAGCATTTGGGCAGCTTAGACTACACTAGTTAGAAGGCTTTATATGTAAATCTCTGCCTATCTCAAGTCAGTTGGAATTGCCATTATTATTTCCTGCCTACCTCCCTTGCTAATGAACTTTTAAGCTTTGACACATGCCTAATATTGATTTGCCTAAGAAATTTTGCCTCATAGAATTTTGTAAAGTTCAGAGTTGAAAACCAATGCCAGAAAAAAAAAAAAAAATCTCAGAACTCTGGGGAATCTCAGCAACTTTAGCTGAGCGTACAAAAGTCCCTCTGCAGGAACCAGTCAGACTTTGATTCTGGAGTCCAGATGGGCTACAAGCTCCAAGGCTCTTCTTCATGACCCAGCCCCTTTTTTTTCCTCTGGCCTATTGTCCACCAGTCCCACCTGGCACAGTATTCAAGAGGAAAAGCATCGCCCTGCTGTTTCTAAAAAAGACTCATGAGCCTTTTTCCTATGTCCCTACCTCACTCTTCATCTAGGCAGCTTTTAAAATTAAATTCAGACATCCAATTTATCCAGAAGGCCCTGTCTGTCCACCATTGCCCCAGCAGGGTTTAAATGCACTTCCCACATGTTCCCACCATTTATTTTAAGTCTGTGTGTCTGTGTTTCCTTTCTGAGATAAGCCAGTGGTCCTGGAGGGCAGAGACTCAGGTGCCATTCATTTCTGAACCCTCAAGTCCTTGGCCCCGTGTCTGCTGAAAAACGATTGAATGAAAGGAGTCAGTGATCCTCAATCTGTCCCAACTCACTTGGAAATGGGAATAGATGGATTATAGGGCTCTTATTCCTGGAAAAACCTCCTTTAGCTTAGGCAAAAGGTCTTCCAGCTTGATACAAGTTAGGCCCCGACTGTATCATTTTCAAGATGTACAAGTACAGAGCGGCCCTGTAAACCCTAACCACTACTCTTAAACGGGTTGAACAGGAAGGATGGTGGCAGAGGTCAAAGCTGTCCTGTCACTCTCTGCTTAATTAGAAATAGCGTTGTTCCAATCATACGCAGAGAAATTAAGTGTTTGCTCAGGAACTACTAGCCCTTTCGTGAATATGTACTTAACAACCCTTTAAACGTCCCAAGGCTTGCAGAGAGCAAGGCTGGACGTCAAAATACTAAATACTGATATGGACGCCTAAAAAGATATTTGCGAATCAGCGCCTCCTCGACTCTATCGTGTTGTCCCCCGTCCCAGTGGAATCTGCAAAGCAACGCGTCACACGTGCTGCAGACTTTGCAGGGAGTCCGCAGTGAGACGGAGCAACGTGCCTCCTCCCTAGCTACAGGCAAGGCTAGTGCGGGTCGGGGAGTGGGGCAGACCGGCACACCGGGTTCTGTGTTTTGAACACCTCCACGAGAAGGGGCGCCTCGCAGGCAGGGGAAAAAAGGTTGGGACTAGTGTGCGGGACTTTGAATGCCAAGTGCAACTGTGAGGGGCCGCACCGCTTAAGCGGCAAAGCAGAGAACACCCCTAACTGTACGGGGGAGGTGTGGGGCAGGGTGGCTGACGGTGTCTACAGGTCTAAGAGTCCGTCTTCTCTGCGGCCTCTTCGCCTTCCTACAGACACAGGACACAGAGAAATTAAGTGTTTGCTCAGGAACTACTAGCCCTTTCGTGAAGGACACGCCCTCGTGCCCTGGCCCTGCAGGACGGGAGCTACCGCTCGCCACCGAGGGCACCTGACTTACAAGCCTCGGACCCGAGCTCTCCCCCGGCGGCCTCCGCTCCCCTCTGGCCAGCCCGCTTCCCCTCCACGCTAGGGAAGCCCAGGTTGCTCCCTGGAGATCTAGGCCCGGGGCTGCCGGCGCTGTGGGTTTGGGTTCGGTTTTACTTTACCCTCCTTACTTCCAAATAGGTCTGCTTTTCGCTTTGGGACCTCTGTTGGGGGAAGAAGGTCCTGGGCGCGCCGCGGGCGGCGGCGGCGGCTGCGGCGGCGGCCTGGCCGTGCGGCTGCGCGGCGCGCTCGGCCTTGAGCGGCGCGCGGCCGCCGCTGCTGCTGCGCGTGCTGTAGAGGCGCGGGGCCACGCCCTCGGGGGGCGGCGCGCGCGGGAACTCCTTGAGCGAGCGGCTCAGCGGCTTGGCCTTGCCGTGCGCCTGCGCCGCCGCCTCCAGCTTGTAGGCGCTGCTGCTGCCCGCGGGAGACGTGGCGCTCTTGGGCAGCGGCTGCAGCGGGTGCTCGGGCCGCTCGGCCTCCATGGCGAAGCTGACGGGCCGCAGGAAGCAGATGTCCAGGCTGGACTCGGAAGAGGCGGGCGAGCAGTTCTCGAAGAGGGCCGGGGCCTGGAACGGCTCCTCGTCGTAGGGCGCGGGCAGCGCGAAGATCTCGCCGCCGTACTCGAACTCCTCATAGCCCGCGGGCACGAAGCCGCGGGCGTCGGGCAGGAGCTCGGCCGGGGCGCGCAGGGACCGCTCCACGTTGCCCAGCGGCTCGGCGGGCGAGGGCTCGAAGTCCATCTCGGGGATGGCCTGCAGGGGCCCGGCGAGCGCCTTCACGTCCTGCTCGGCCGCACAGAACTGCGCCGGCGCCAGGAGGCTCTCGGGCCTCTCGTGCTTTCTGCTCTCCATCTCCCACTCACTGGGCTTCCCAGGCTGCATGCTCTCCATCAGGCTTTGCTGTTGTTGGCTCTTCTTCACTGGGGGCATCAAATGTCTTTAAAGGGGAAACAGAATACAAAAGAGGTGTGCTTACGGTGGATTCGGTGGATTCGTGCAGGCCTCTCCCCGAAGCTCGAGGCCCGGAGCAACACGCATCTGCTAGCTACTGCTTAGGCACAAAACTGCTGGTTCCTCTCCTCTCTGCCCTCCCAGGCGCCTGCGTGCGTCACCTACCAAGCTCCACAAGCTTCTCCAGCTAAGGAGTCCCCCTGGCCCCCCACGTGGGAGGGTGAAAACAACATCTGTAAAGCAAATGACCGAAGTATCTGTCTGAGCAAGGAGGCTGTGCACCGAGATCGCGGGTCAGCCAAGGATGGCTCTCCACGTGGCTCTCCACGTGGAAGCTCTGACCCGCCCACCACGGGGCCAGAATGGAAGGTACCTCCTTTTACTCTCCTCCCCCTTTTTTTCTCCTAGCAATAGGATGCAAAATAATGGAGGGAACTTTTGTTCGACTCATGGATCTTCACGCTTAAGAACAATTAAATTTCTAAATGAAACAAATGTGGTACGATCTGAAAAACTGTTGAATCTGGATGATGGTATATGGGGTTCACTGTACACTTTACTTTTGTATGTATTTGAAGTTTTCATAATAAAAACCTGAAAAAATTTGTAGCTATAGAGCATGCTGTATAAAGTCATCTCAAACTTTCACCCACAAAAACAACCACCCAAATGAAAAGGCTCTCGCTCTAAATATGCCCAATTTCATGTTTAATCATGAGTAATGAATAGGATATGAGCGTAGCAAAAACATCAGATTGGATGGGATTTGCCAGCTATGATGGATGATAATTGCCAAGCAGATGTGAGTGCATGACTACCCACTGACCCAACCTTTTATTTATTTATAGTTTATTCAGTCTACCACAAAAATGCAGATGTATTAAAAAGAAAGAAAACATGCAAATACTGAGTATCTTTTTTGGTGATCTTAAGATGAAAATAAGATCTCACACTCAAAGGTAAAATGAAATATTGACCTGACTTGAATCGTCTTTTCACTTGGAAAATTGTTAAATTTTTACTGGCCATTTTCCAACAGAGTACGATGGCAGCCATCTTTTTGGTCTGGGTATACTCTCTAGGGATTTTTTTTTTTTTTTTTTTTGCTCTATTTGTTGCACTTCAAAGAAGATAGCTTTATTGTTGTGGTAAAAGCTGAAGTGACCCACAAAGTAAACCCCCACTTGCTGCCTACCTGTCTCCCACTCTCCACCCAGGAAGTTTTGTTTTGTTTCCTGAATGGAGTTCCCTATAGGATTTGCAGGGTTTTTTCTATATGAAGAAAATCTTCCTGGGCTCTATTTATAGAAAGGTTAATGTCTCATAGGTTTCAGAATAATTATAGAATCTCTCTCTCGTTTTGTGCCTCTACCTTTCCATGATATATGCTCTCAATTTTAAGTGATGAGGGCAGAAAAAGAAAACAGTTTATTTTGCATTACTGATCATATATTCCTTCCAATGATTAAAATTGGCATTTCAAAAATTGTAGTGATTAAGAATTGAAATAATCTCAGTTGCCTACCCCTCACTTCATTGTAATTTTAGGAAAGAAAATAGCTAAAAATTCTAATTTTTTCCTTAGGATAATAAAACCCAAAGCAGAAATTATGGTCTAAGGAATTACTTTTATGAGAATTTTCTGTTTGACAGAGTGCTAGATTTGGAATTTTGAGTTTTAGTTTCCATTATCTTTCCAGAAATCCTGGTTTCAAAAGTAGCTAATTTGACTTTATCCTTCAGAGGTAAAGAATTCCAAATATATATAAATGGCCTAATTCTTAATGTAAACATCATCAAGAAGTCTCATGAATAAGAATCCAGTTAGTGTGCTAAAGGGTTGTGTGCAGAGACTTTAAAAAGCTATCAAATACATCCACAGCACAAAACAGCTTTAAGAGAAACTGTCATATCTGGAAGAAATGGATGCATTTCTAGAGACATATAAACTACCACAGCTGAGCCAGGAAGAAATAGAAAACCTGAACAGACCTATAACCAGTAAGGAGATTGAAACAGACATCAAAAATCTCCAAACAAATAAAAGCCCAGGGCCAGATGGCTTCCCGGGGGAATTCTACCAAACATTTAAAGAAGAACTAATTCCTATTCTCCTGAAACTGTTCCAAAAAACAGAAAGGGAAGGAAAACTTCCAAACTCATTTTATGAGGCCAGCATCACCTTGATCCCAAAACCAGACAAGGACCCCATCAAAAAAGAGAACTACAGACCAATATCCTTGATGAACACAGATGCAGAAATTCTCACCAAAATACTAGCCAATAGAATTCAACAGTACATTAAAAGGATTATTCACCACGACCAAGTGGGATTTATTCCAGGGCTGCAAGGTTGGTTCAACATCTGCAAATCAATCAACGTGATAGAACACATTAATAAAAGAAAGAACAAGAACCATATGATACTCTCAATAGATGCTAAAAGAGCATTTGACAAAGTACAGCATCCTTCGTGATCAAAACTCTTCAAAGTGTAGGGATAGAGGGCACATACCTCAATATTATCAAAACCATCTATGAAAAACCCACCACAAATATTATTCTCAATGGAGAAAAACTGAAAGCTTTTCTGTTAAGGTCAGGAACACGGCAGGGATGTCTATTATCACCACTGCTATTCAACATAGTACTAGAAGTCCTAGCCTCAGCAATCAGACAGCAAAAGGAAATTAAAGGCATCAAAATTGGCAAAGAAGAAGTCAAACTATCACTCTTTGCAGATGATATGATACTATATGTGGAAAACCCAAAAGACTCCACTCCAAAACAGCTAGAACTTGTACAGGAATTCAGTCAAGTGTCAGGATATAAAATCAATGCACAGAAACCAGTTGCATTTCTCTACACCAACAAGAAAGAAGAAAGAGATATTAAGGAGTCAATCCCATTTACAATTGTACCCAAAATTATAAGATACCTAGGAATAAACCTAACCAAAGAGGCTAAGAATCTATACTCAGAAAACTATAAAGTACTCATGAAAGAAATTGAGGAAGACACAAAGAAATGGAAAAATGTTCCATGCTCCTGGATTGGAGGAATAAATATTGTGAAAATGTCTGTGCTACCTAAAGCAATCTACACATTTAATGCAATTCCTATCAAAATACCATCCATTTTTTTCAAAGAAATGGAACAAATAATTCTAAAACTTATATGGAACCAGAAAAGACCTCGAATAGCCAAAGGAATATTGAAAAAGAAAGCCAAAGTTGGTGGCATCACAATTCTGGACTTCAAACTCTATTACAAAGCTGTCATCATCAAGACAGCATGGTACTGGCACAAAAACAGACACATAGATCAATGGAACAGAATAGAGAGCCCAGAAATAGACCCTCAACTCTATGGTCAACTAATTTTTGACAAAGCAGGGAAGAATGTCCAATGGAAAAAAGCCTCTTCAATAAATGGTGTTGGGAAAATTGGACAGCCACATGCAGAAAAATGAAATTGGACCATTTCCTTACGCTACACACGAAAATAGACTTAAAATGGATGAAGGACCTCAATGTGAGAAAGGAATCCATCAAAATCCTTGAGGAGAACACAGGCAGCAACCTCTTCGACCTCAGCCGCAGCAACATCTTCGTAGCAACATCACCAAAGGCAGGGGAAGCAAGGGCAAAAATGAACTATTGGAATTTCATCAAGATCAAAAGCTTTTGCACAGCAAAAGAAACAGTTAACAAAACCAAAAGACAACTGACAGAATGGGAGAAGATATTTGCAAACGACATATCAGATAAAGGGCTAGTGTCCAAAATCTATAAAGAACTTATCAAACTCACCCAAAGAACAAATAATCCTATCAAGAAATGGGTAGAGGACATGAACAGACATTTCTGCAAAGAAGACATCCAGATGGCCAACAGACACATGAAAAAATGCTCCACATCATACGGCATCAGGGAAATACAAATCAAAACTACAATGAGATACCACCTCACACGAGTCAGAATGGCTAAAATTAACAAGTCAAGAAATGACAGATACTGGCGAGAATGTGGAGAGAGAGGAACCCTCTTGCACTATTGGTGGGAATGCAAGCTTGTGCAACCATTCTGGAAAACAGTGTGGAGGTTCCTCAAAAAATTGAAAATAGAGCTACCCTATGACTCAGCGATTGCACTACTGTGTATATATCCTAAAGATACAAATGTGGTGCTCCGAAGGGACATGTGCACCCAAATGTTTATAGCAGCAATGTCCACAATAGCCAAACTATGGAAAGAGCCTAGATGTCCATCAACAGATGAATGGATCAAGAAGATGTGGCATATATACACAATGGAATACTATGCAACCATCAAAAGAAATGAAATCTTGCCGTTTGCGATGACGTGGATGGAACTAGAGGGTATCATGCTTAGCGAAGTAAGTCAATCGGAGAAAGACAACTATCATATGATCTCCCTGATATGAGGGAATGGAGATGCAACATGGGGGTTAAGGGGGTAGGAGAAGAATAAATGAAACAAGATGGGATTGGGAGGGAGACAAACCATAAGTGACTCGTAGTCTCACAAAACAAACTGGGAGGGGGGTTGAGAGTGGGGGGTGGGGCTATGAACATTGGGGAGAGTATGTCCTGGGGTGAGTGCTGTGAAGTGCATAAACCTGGCAATTCACAGACCTGTACCCCTGGGGATAAAAATATATGTTTATAAAAAATAAAAATTTAAAAAAATTTATAGAAAAAAAAAGCTGTCATAAGTGAAGAAAAGAACTTATGAAATACCTTTCTGAGGAAGCTTCAGGGGGAATTAGGAAGGGCTAAATAGCATGCTTTCTGCATCACCTTAGGCCTATTTTTATTCTCAGTCTTAACTTCCACTCACCCCTGACTGAGATTCTCTTTCCCTCTACTACACCTTTTGGAGAACTTAAGTATATTCCTCCCCCCTTCTGAGGAGTTGTAAGATGCCTTCCTGTGTTCTTCCAACCAATCATTGTCTCAACCCAAAGAAACTGTAGGTAGAGTGTGGATATGTGTGATGAAATTGTTAGTAGTAGCCTCAGCCTCCAGGCCTACCCCTTAACATTAGCCTTCCTCTGGGATCCAGTCATAGGATCAGCAGCTTGCCTGCCTTATATAGGCCTGATGAAGCAAGAGGGAGGGAAGAGTCCTGTAGGTCGTTCTCCTTCTGCTACTGCATACAGATGACTTGGCACCCAAGGGCATTGCCATGTAACCTTTTCATGCAACAAGTGCTTACGTGACAGCAGGGCCAGAACTGGGAGCAGAAGGGTAGGGTTGCAGTATCTCTTCTGAGTGGATCCCACTGTCACGGACAGCCTCAGGGCCAGTAGTAGGGGAAGCATCTTGTCCAGTATTTGCACACTGGGAAGCCAGCCCTTTGTACAGCTTTGCCATGGATGACCTATGAGAACGGAAGTAATGATTTTCGGAGTGTACAGCGGGAAATTGGCTCTGAACACACAGATTATGCCAAGAGAGACAAGAAGACAATATTTCAGAAATGAAGCTAGACCGCAAAGTTCTCTCCCTCCTCTCTCTCTCTCTCTCTCTCTCTCCATGGCCCTCTACAAACCAGGTTATTTCCATAACAGTGCAAGCTAGATGTGGGCAAGAAGAGGGATGCTGATTAATAACCTGAGTTAAGTTTGAGGGAAAGGGGTGGTATAGAAAGATATCTGCCATTAGAGGAGCCCCAGATTGGGAGATGGCATCTTTTTCTGCTCTCAAACATCCACAGAAATGATTGTTTTCCTCATTGGGTTGGGATGAGGTTAAAGGAACTTTTAGGTCATTAGGAAATTCTGCTGTGAGTTGTTTCTGTTCCTTCTGAAGCCCAGATCTCTCTAGTCAGCTCTTTTTCTTTCTTTTTGGCATGAAATTTGTTCAACCGCCACCCTTATTTGTTGTGTTTTTTTCCATAGCACTTACACTGTCTATTTATTAACTGGCTGTCCAGCTCTAGAAAGTAAGCTCCATGTGGCAGAGATTTTTGTCTGTTTTGTTGATTGTAATATACTCAGTAACAGAGCAGTGACTGATAGGCAGTAAGTGCTCAATAAATACTTGTTGAGTTCATGAAAGAAACCACATTCTGGCCTTTACGCTGCATTTTTTTTAACCTGGCAAGCTTAGGGAAACAGTAACTATTTTCCAGATGGTTAATAACATAA
The DNA here is from genome assembly GCF_009829155.1 of Mustela erminea. Classification (NCBI taxonomy): domain Eukaryota; kingdom Metazoa; phylum Chordata; class Mammalia; order Carnivora; family Mustelidae; genus Mustela; species Mustela erminea. Next base: position 110,346,852 of record NC_045620.1, read on the forward strand.
GAGGGGGCCTGCATAGGGATTAGAGTAAAACTGTTTTTATTTTTCCAAAATAATTGTACGTATTACCTGATGGAAATTTTACCATCAGGTAATAGGTCCCTCCCACCTGTAGCCAGCCTGACCACCTCATTTCCCTCCTCTTTTCTATTCTCTTCTACCCCCGTCACTGTATTTCAGCCACCTAACATACACTGAGGTCACCTGTGACAGGTATCCACATTGTCTGTATCCCTGTTCTCGGGAAACTTTGATCAACCCTCTAGATGGCAACATTAGAAGCTTACTTCTTGAGCTTTTTCCGTTTCTGAATAAGCAAATCCTCATTGCATTGAAACAGCAAGGTGTAATGCGAGATAAATACTCGGAGGCGCTGAACACACACCAGAAGTAGGTAATAGTCAGGGTGTTCCTGCTCTGTGAACTTCAGGACATTCTGGATGGAGATAAAAAGGAGGCAGCATTGCATAATTAGAACGAAACTTTAGTCTCTTCTGCACCTTGCCTACATCCGTTGTGAGAGTTTGGTAGCCATTTAATCAGAACAACAGTACACGTGGCCAATCTAATTATAAGCTGAATGGTTAAACCCGCTGTTTGTCCATCACACCAAGGGAGAATAACAGTCACTATTGCTCCTGCTTGAGTTGGATGTGAATGTTGGATAATTCCCTCTGAAAATTCGAAGGATCTACTCATTCGATCTCTGAGGTAATAGAACCATTCTAGCAATTACTATCTATAAGCAATGCATTATGACCTAACCAAGTCAGACCAATGGTGAGAATGTCAAGCATCAAGGCAGGCTGGAAGGGGATAATGGTTATAATCAAGCCTGGCCTGGTGGTCCCTCCTATTACACTGCCTACTGTACTGTAGAGGAACATGCTCATTAGTTGGATCCGAGAAAGCAACATTTATTGAGTCTTCCTATCGCCAAGCACTAATGCCTTTACAGATTTGTTTTCTCATTTAGTGTTTACCACAACAGCTAGGTTAGGTAACTGCAGTTATTACTTCCATTTAACAAATGAGGAAACCAAGGCACAGAGAAGTTAATGTAATCTTCATTAGGTAACACATCTAATGAGTAGCAGAGTCAGAATTTGAACTCAAGTCAGACGGTAGGATAAGGGCTCTTACTTAACAGACTGCTCGCAAAACCTAGGTTTCAGTCCTAGATTTTTTTCACCAATGAGGCGTGTTAACTTGGTCAAGTTATTTAATTTATTTGGCTCTCCACTTCCTTATCTAAGCAACCATAATGATACCTATTTCATGGGATTATTGAAAGCATTAAATAAGATAATTACTGGGGCCTCTGGGTGGCTCAGTCAGTTAAGCATCTGACTCTTGATTTTGGATCAGGTCATGATCTCAGGGTCATGGGATCGAGCCCCATGTTGGGCGCTGTGGGAAAAGTGGTATGCAGAAGTCGGCTCATCTTCTTCATGCTTTCTCTGTGACATACCACATAAGCAATATATGGTAGGCCCTTGGACTCAAGCCAAAAGAAAGTAGTCAGGATAGCAGTTAAGTGGACAGGTTACATAGAAACTTCTTAAATGCCTTTGGGTGAGGTAAGGGTTTGGGGGTACATTTAGATGGCTGTAGAACAAGGTGGAAGGGACTGAATAAGTACTCAGAATCCACCAGAAGCTGCTAGAGAAAGATCCTGGATCAGCAGAAGTGGTGATTGCTTGAAAATGAAGATAGAACTTCAAAGGCAAAAGTCATGAGCCAAAAATTTTAGAGATTGAGATTTCAGTTCATACCACAAAGTAGGAATGGGGTAATCAGCAATATAAATCATTTCATTACTCCTTAGAAATACCACTGATTCCGCCTTGACCCTTTACCATGTTTCTCAGTTGCAAGCCACGAATAGTAGCTCATCTTGAAAATCAGTTTGGTGGCTTCCCAGCCATGCCTACCTGCAGATGTATCAGATACTCAGGGATGCGCTGAACTATGTGAAAAAACAGTGTGTAGATGTCAGATTTAATCTCTTCATCACCCTGAATGAAAGAAAGGCAGAGTCACTCTCCAGTGTCCCTCCAATTCTGGCTGCAGAAGCCCAAGGTCAGTCCTACCAGAGGAGGGAGGTTTTTTTTATTCCTAAGGCATGTTCTTTCTCTAAAGTGTTATGATCCTTCACTGGATCCTTCACTGGAGTGACGTGCTCAAGGAGACAACTCTTCTGTAGCAGGAAGCATATCATATAATTCTTTTGAATCCACTCAACTCTCCCAAACAACTCCTCCTTCCCCCCTCACCTTTTTTAGCACAGTGCTGGGCAGAAGTGGGCACTCAATAAATTATATTTGAGTTGAATGAATTCATTAAGATTCTCTTGGAATTACTCATTACATTGGCTTCTTAGTAGGCACCAAGGGTGGATTGGAGCCTCATGAGGGTAGAGAAAGAATATAACCAGTAACTGGTCAGCTGGGCTGGCAGAGGAAACCCGTTGGATTTTCTCCATGTCCCTTTCTTTCCCTTCTTTTCTATTCCATCCCCTCCACTCCCACTCCTTTCTTCCCCTCCCCTATCCTTCTCTTTCCTTCTTTTCCCTTTCTCAAATATTTGCTGAGTGCTAATATATGGTAGGCATCATACTTAGAGGGTTGGGAGTAGTAGAGGGGCTGAAGTACAACATTAATAAGAAAGAGACCCTCAATTCTTGTGAATCTTGATTAACTCTTAACCTTAGGCTTCTGATAGAGTTTCTTCCTACTGGCCTAAAATAACTAGAATTGTTAGATATTTATCTGGGCTTATGGAGCACTTAATAAAGCATTGCAGTAGCAATACTTAAAGCTACACGGTCAGAACCACTTTATGATCTTATAAACTGACAAACACAGGATGATTTGAGTTTAATATTCAGATTCAAGTTGTCTGATCCTGGGGCCAGGGGGAACCCTCATTCAGCATATAAGCTGTAGCTTGAAGATCTCTGCTAAGAACTCCTGCTTACTTTGTGCAAACTTCCAGTGAAATAGAAAAGAGAGTCAGTAAAGTAGGGCAAGGACCAAAGCACTGGCACTCATCCTTGAATGGGCTCCTTTAACCCCAGGTAGGAGTGTCCATGACTGTCTTCGAGCCATTCCCCAGCCTGGAAGACAAGCTGAGCACTTTGCATTCCCCAAGGTGGATGAGCAAATACCTATAGATACACAGGTAACTAAAGGGCAGTGCACACACAGAGTCACCATTACCTCCTTCAGAACAACAACATGAACCAAAGAGATGCATTCAGGCAGGTCCCTTAGGTAGGCAACGTAATAATCCAAGAAATTGTTCTTGAAAACAAACACAAAAATGCATGGTAAGAACCTGGGAGCAGGAATAACAGCTAATATTTTTCCTAGAGTCATGTATATAAAAAAGGAGTACTTTGCAGAGATTATCTTAATCATTTATATAATGTGTTCATTAATATGGGGGGGTTGTTTTTTAATTCATTTCTTAAATCTTTGGTTTTAAGGTAAATATCACTATGGACTTGGGAACCAAAACTCAATATTCCTGTTTCAATGAGAGAAAGTGAAAAACCAACGCAACAGAGAGGGGCCACGTATGTTGAAAAAGTATTTTTTAAAAATTGTTAAATGATAAAAATGCCCATTTTGTTTTTAAGTTACTTTTAATTTCAGTCATCTACATCCAGTAAGGAACTTTGTCCAACCCTCCTCTTGGTGTCTAAACCAGTGATCCTCAACTTCTTCGATTAATTGTGTATTTCTACCAATTGCTTATTCACCTATGCTATATGCTTTCAGGAAAACAGTTCTCAGTTTCTAAAGTTATATTCCCACAGATAAAAGAATTCTCAGCTCAAGAAAGCATACTGAATGCAAATAAGTAAAAGTGATATTAGAGAGATTGCATTATATCCATATAAGTAAATAATTTACAAACTCTGTATTTCACCTACATCATTGATATACAGAGTTTGATTGCAGGCTAACTCTGGCTTGCAGACCAACTTTAATTAGCCTACACAATATTTTTTAAATAAGAAATGTTCACACAAAATCCAGGATTGCCAGTGTCTCTTAAAATATCAGAAGATCTGGCAACTCTAGTTCTTTCTTCCTGAATAATAATTGGATACTATTTCCTATAGAAAAGCATATGTGCTGAAGCTCACCTCCCAACAGTCCATATTGTACTACATTCTGCTTACTTCCACTCTTTTACATCACTGTCTGGCCCTGTAGGCATTTTAGTTCACATCCTCTGGCCCGGGTCATATTTTCTTTGCAGAACATTATAGAGATTTTGAAACTTACCACCCTTTTCTCCAAGGAAGTGAAAATAAAAACAAAAAACAAAAAACATTCAAGACAGATAACTGTGCATCACAGTTTTAAATCTCTCTAAGGAATGAAATTAGGTGTGAAATACACACACATACACAAACCCTCCTATATTTATTTTGTATATGTGGATGGACATGTACGGGCTTGTGTATATATTTTTACACTAGTATACATACACATTTATGTGCATCTTCAGTGGGGCAGTTGGATATAGTATAGTGAGATGTGATGAGTAGGAAGTTAGGAGGCTTGGGTCACAGATCCCCCAACTACCTAGCTAGCCAAGTGATTTCAACAAAGTCTTTTAATGTCTCTGAACTTTATTTCATTATCTGTAGAGTGAGGAGGTTAGACTAGATCTCAACAGTTTTTCTAACTCTGAAAATCACTGATTTGAGGTCCTGCATTTAGAAGCAGACAAGGGAGACACAGATGCATGTAATTCCAAGTTTATGAAGGATTTTTTAAAAACACTTACCTCATCATTTGTCAACTTAAGGAATAAATCTCCAAGAACTCCTTGGCGTGGCCACTTCAGGACCCTTTCCTGCAGAGCATGAAGCAAATCAAGGTGCTGCTGGACAAGGTACCGTAAAGAGCCAGGGAAGAGGCTTGAAACAGAATAGAGATAGGATCACACAAACCAGGTGTACAGAAGAAAAGACCCTATAAGAACATATGCAGCAGGTTCCATTTTCCCAGTCATTCGAAATATTCTGAGTCACTGCTCTGCATTCAGGATTTTTTTTTTTTAAGTTTGACATTATAGGCCTAATAGCAAATATCTATTTGCTATTGCTATTTGCTATTTGTAAAAAAAAAAAAAAAAAAAAAGAAGAAGAAGAAGAAGAAGAAAAAAGAAAAAGACCCCTTTAGGGCTGCCTGTTGGCTCAGTTGGTTAAATGTCTGACTCTTAATTTTGGCTCAGGTCATAATCTCAGGGTCCGTGTTGGGCTCCGTGCTCAGCAGAGGAGTCTGCTTGAGGATTCTCTCCCTCTGCCTCTGCCCGAACTCATGCACTCGCTCACTCTCTTTCTCTAAAACAAATAAATAAATCTGTTATTTTATTCTTTTCAAGAAGTCTTTTAAAAAAATAAAATAAAAGACCCCTTTATTAATAGCTCCTACACAAATGTATATTGCACTAATAAAGAACACATCACTTAAATGGCTTTTTTTAAAAAGCTTATTTATTTTAGTAATCTAAAAATTCCAACTCACAAACCTGAGATCACACTCTTCCAGCTGAGCCAGCCAGGTGCCCCTTAAATGGCCTTTTGAAGGCCAGACTGTTACTGTTTCACTTACGAGACAGTAGAAATTCTAGGGGAACTCTTTTCCAAGATTTTAAAGTTATTCCCACTTGATGTGCAAATGAGTCTACTCTCATTAGTGTGGTAGAAGTCAGCACCTCGGTGGCATTTGCTCATTCTTAGCTACTGGGTAAGAGACTCCGATTTAGGTAAAAAGCAAAACTTGGTTAAAGCCGGCCCCTAAATGCTCCGAGGACGGGCATGTGAAAGTGCTCTTTGCCCTTCTCTTCTGGGCAAGGACACAGTCTTTCCTGGGGAGGCCTGGCCTGCTACTCCCTGGAGCTTCACAGAGCCCCATCCTTCTCTCACATCCCTCTCCCCCATCCTAGCTGTGTTTTGTTGGTTTGTTTGTTTTTCCAGAGGAAATGAAGAGAGGAAGAGAGATGTCCGAGAAGGATGTGGTAGAGAGAGAGAGAATCACGGAGGAGGAAGGGGGTGCATGGGGAAGGGGGGTGGGGGCAGTCAGGGGCCTGTAGGAATGAGGAGGGAAGCCACAAGGAAATGGAGTTTTGCTGGGCTACTGCAAGAATTCGAGCTCCCACTTGGTGACTTATGGGAACTGAAAGTAGGTTCCCTTGTGCTTGCAAGACCGCAAGTTAAACGAAGATGAAAGTGAAGGTCTGCTTGTTACTGAGAGCTGAACGTACTTGGATATTCCCCCAGGGTTCCACAAGGATAAGTGTCCAGTGGACAACTGGGGTGCTTTGCCAACCCTGAACAAGCAGACCTTTGTCGAGAACAGGAGAAAGAACATCAGTTTGATAAGAAACTTTTTCATCCTCCCCTCCAAAAAAAGAAATAAAATAAAAATTAAAAAAAAATAAAAAGCTTTTTCAAACCATCTACAAGTCAAGCAAAGACTCCCCTGTGTCTATAGCTCCGAGAAGACACAGATACCAAAGAGGGTGTCCAGCCACCTGTGAAAAGATACAAGGATTTCTTCACTCCAGTCTTCCGACCCTCCCCGTCCCACGCCACTAGTCTCCACATAATTGAAGCCAGCTGGTCCATCAACACAAGTGGAGGGGCTTCCCGATCTAAGCCCTTATGGCTGGTACAGTGGGCTCAGAAGATCTAAGTAATCCCTGACAAGATCAGAGGGAATTTGGAGGGGCGGCTAGAAGACAGTCTGTCTGTGGAGGAGAACACTAAGTTGGTGGAGGAAAGCACCACTGACGGGACTGAAAGAGTAAAATACTGTACCTGTGAAAGTTCTCGATGTCATAGCTTTCTCCCCACCCAAGGTTACCATGACTTTCAGTGTGACACTGAACGATGTTAGGGTCTAATGCCATGGTGAGATCTGCCTGTGAGATGGGTTGTCCATATAGGTTATGTAATATTCCTTAGACGATGTCTTTTCTTTTTCTCTTTCTTTACTCCTCTCTTGGCCTTGCCTGGCCTCACCTGGCCTACACTTATTTCTCTTTCTTTGGGGAAAGCTGCCTTCTGCTACACCGTGACCTGTGTCCTTGCAGAACTGGAGGGCTGGTAACTTGGCTGGGGTCCAGCTGCCTCCTGGACGACATGTCCACTGGGGTAATAGTTTGAGATTTCAGGGTGAGGGTCAGAAAAGGGTAATGTTCCCATCAAGTATCACAGAAACACAAAAGTTCTATGAAAAGCAATGGCCTACAGTGGGTTCTGTACCAATATTGGAAAAAAAAATTTATTTAACAAGGATATTATTGAAATCAGAGAGGAGTGTGGAGGAGGTGAGCCAGGAGACGGAGAGCAGAAGGAGAAAGAAGCAAACAATGTAGACACACACGTAACCTGCTTCCTTGTTTGGCCTAGAGCCACACCTGACTCCCAGAAGCAGCTTTTTCACAAAGATAAAAGTATTAAGCACTCAACTTCTTATCTATTCCTTACTAGGGTTGAGATGATAGCAAGTAATTTGAGTAGTTCATTCTTTTTAAAACCTTCCAAGTTATTTCAACTCCCACAATACAGGACTTAAACAAGGGAAATAAATTAAAAGCCATCAAGGAAAACCCAGTTAGAGTTTCAAATCAATAGCTTTGCTCTTGCCCACCTAATTTTAGGCCAGAATAACTCCTGAGCTCCAGTCCCAGGACGTGACCAGATTTGAGGGGCGCTGATGACGAAGCGTGTGCCACCTGGTGGTGATCCGTGGCACACGGCCTTCTTGGCGGATGTTCAGCTCAGGAGCCTGACGGGCAATCCCCTCAGGCTGACCTTGCCTGCCCCCCGCCCACGACCTCCTACGAAGGATTCTGACAGATAGGACTGTTTGATCATGAGCTTGTAACTCTATCTAGGCGTATCAGACCAGGGAAAGCCAAGAACTGCAACTTCTGTGATACTCTAACAAATGAACAACCTCCCACAAAGTCCACTCAGACCTCAGCTGGTGGCTGGGGCCCCCTGCAGCTTCCAACCCTTTCGTTCAGCCAGGGGCAGGCCTGGCTTAAAACACGCTGAGAAGGCTGTTGAGGGCTTTACTTTTCTCCAGGAAAAACCTAGAGTTTTATCGTGTAGGTTTGAGAAGATGTGACAACCTCAGTTTTGAGGGTCCAGTTGTAGTTACACTGGGTTTTATTCTCACCCCCGGGGTTACTTTACAGCAGGGGTGGAAAGTGCTGGTGGCTTGCAATGTCTGATGGGAAAGGTGGGGCATGTTGCTAATTTATTTTCATCTTTGCATGGGGAAAATGCCAGTAGAAGAAAGGAATAATCTCGTTCTGTTGTGTATTTCGTTCAGCCGGCCTATTTAAAGTACCCAAGGAGGCTTCAGAAAAGCTTAGGAAAAAAGAAGAAATGTAGTGAGTGAAGGAGGATATTGGAAATCTAAGCCCAAGGTGGAAAAATGGCAACACTGCTAAGCTCAGAACTCGAGTCTTTATATTAGTCCTAAGAGTATTGACTTATAGCTTCACTTGTCTTGGTTATGAAAAGAAAAAAGAAGGTTAGCTTAGTAAATAACTAACATCAATAGCATTATTGTGGATGTGAGAAATAACTGCTTTTATATTATATGATTATATGATATTATATGACTATATGGTAGTTTTAAACTTTTTTTAATTTCAGGCTTTGCGGAGCGGGGGCGGGGGGGAGTGGGGGAAGATAGGTCATGAGTCATGAAAGAACATCCTAGAAAAGCAGGAAGTGATGGCAAGTGGGAGAGAGCTTCAGTGAGCCAAGAACATTTCTAGCATCCCTACCTGACAAATCAGTTGAGGTCTGAAGGGAAGTTTACACTAAAATAGGAAGAGTCATCTGGCTAAGAAACCCGACATGCTGTTAGTCAGGTGATGTCTTGGAAACAACATGGTCCTCAGCGGAGTGGTGGGATGTGGAAAGGTCACAAGGACAGGGGGAGACAAGCCTGGGTTCGAATCCTCACACTAACTGACTATTTGGCTTTAAAGCCCTCTGGGCCTTAGTTTCTTCATCTACAAGTTAGTCTTCACAGAGTTCTTGTGAAGATCTCATGAAGTTATCAATGAAGCACCTGGTTACTGTGTTCCAGAGTAAACAATTCTCTCTTTCTCTCTCATTGCCTCATCCCCAAATTTTCAGAGATGAGAAGGAAATGCTGCTGGCTTAGAATCTCGGATGTGGAAGCAAAACTACACCAAAAGGTAGACTTGCCTTTTGATATGATTAATGTAAATGGAGCAGGTCTCTAGCAACAGGGAAATAGCTAGAGTCCAGACAGACATCTCAGAGGGCCGAAGGGGCAGTGTGGGAGGGGAGCATGAGCCCGATTCCAGACGGGGAAGGAACAACCAGCGAGAATCCAGGGGGCCACTGAAAGAGGGTGATGCTCTGTCCAGGGCCTCCAGAGGTCAGAGCTTTAGCCCTGTCATATTACCCTTTCTGTTCCTTGTTTTCTGTACTTTGCTTTGCAGTAAAATGATTCTTAAAAAGAGTCGAGCCACTTTCGAGTCTGTTGGGGAATATTCCCTCACCTCGGACATTTAGATGGGGGGGAGCATCGTGTTCTGGTGACTACGTATATTGCAGGCAGCCGCAAAGCCAAGTAAAATTGGGGGATGGTAAAGAGTGAGAAAATACAATTACAGGCTTCCCGAGATAGATTCACGATTTATGAGCCACCAGTGTCTATAACCCAATTGACTATTTAGACTATTAATGCTACGTTTATCTGTAATAGTCCATAATCCAGACTTTCCATTCTTTCGGATTGGCCTTTTCCTCAACTAATCTAGATTATCACATCTTCACGATGTTAGTCCTTTCCACCAAATCAGAGTTTCCTCCTTCCTGCTTTTCTTAATGGAGGAGAAGCAGAGAAGATATAAAGATGATGAACAGAAGGACCGAGGGATGTTGTAATCTTGGAGTTAGCATGCCTTTCGAATAGACCGTGTGGAAGCACGCCCCACCACACACACACACACATAAACACTCACACACACACACACTCCACTTATGCACCGTCTAGTACTGTGGGATCACGAGGACATACATATAAGAAAGGTCCAAGTCCAGAGTTAATCAGCCCTGTGCCATTTACCTAATGGCTGCTTAATGTTTCAGACCTCCACCACGTCCATTCCCACCTACCTCCATGAGACCTGAGATCCCAGGAGGAGACGCAGATGGCAACAGAGAGCAATGTCTCCCTCACCCATAGCATTTATCCCCCCTTTGGGTTCTTTACAGACACTCCAGGGACACTGAAGATCTCAGAGACTATAATTCATTTTCTTATCTGCCCTAAGTCTAAATTTGAGACTTGCCAGGTGTTACCTGCTGTCACTGCCTACGCTCTTTTCAAAGACTATTTCTGGAACTCTTCACAGGTCCCAGAATTCCCCAAGTGGAAACAATAAACAACTTACCTTAAATTTCAATCAATCTGAAAAGCAAAGGCAATGAACACATGGATACCTTCTCTCTTTGGAATTCCTCTTTCCATCTGACCCTTGGAATGTTGCCTTGATCTTCAGGATCAGAGAGATGTTAATGACATATTTTCTCTCTGACTCAAGCAGTTCCAGAGCCACAGTCTGTCTTTTAGCTTTAAAAAACAAATCAAAGAGGAAATTGTCAACCGTTCCTTCCCAAAATCGATCAAATGATAGAAAGCAATAAAAAGACATTGAAAGCAATAAAAAGAGACATCAGCAAGTTTTCAGAAGATGGAAAACAGAATGGAAACATGGTAATTAATCTAGCAGTGTAAGGGCACGGAATCTTGGTGTTCTCATCTGCAGATGGAAAATCTGCTGAGAAGCAGAAAGACTCAAGTAGTGAAGGCACCAGGTACCACAGAAAGTACAAATAAGAAGCAATGCTGAAAACAGGAGACTTAGTCTACATATAGGGCAATTGAACTTGCAGGATCTTCTCCCCATGCCAGATGGCTTCCTCATTCACCACCACCAATACCCCCGCCCCCGCCACTACCCCCTGCCATGAGAAGATGGGAAAAATTAAACTAGAAGGGCCCTTATCTTTGGGGTCTGGACTCAAGACTGTAGAGGGAAGGGTTGAGATGCCAACATGTAAACAAGGGGACTCAGAGAAGGCTTGCATACTGAATGGGGAGACTCCAGTAACCCCTCCCCCTGCAGGTCTTCCCACAACCAGCAGCCAGAGTTATACTCTCCAGGCAGAAGACTGGAGGATCTTTCACTGAAGAAAATGAACAACCCAAGGGAAAAGGACCAACAGACACTGACATAAAGAGGTCAGCCACCAAAAGTTAATTTGCCACCGGATTAGCCTATAGTGAAGTCCATTTACTGATAAGCTTGTCCAACATAGAATTGTCATTTCTTTTTATTTAGGGCCTTTCTCTTGTATATATATATATTTTTAAAAAATCAGATAAGTATCCTCAGACATTTGAATTAAACTTACACCATAAATGAAAGAGAAGAAAAAGGTATATATACATTTTGAATAAGTATAGACAATGCAGGGGATGTATTATATGGCATGGTTAATAGTGTTGTTTTGCATAATTGAAAGTTGCTCAAAGAAAAAAAAAATTTGTAGCTATGTATGGTGATGATGTTAACTAGACTTATTGTGGTGATCATTTCACTATATATACAAATATCAAATCATTATGTTGTACATCTGGAACTAATATAATGTTGTATGTCAATTATACATTAATTTAAAAAAAGAGACAACACAGAAACAAAACTTTTTAAAAATCCTATAATTAAGGGGTACCTGGATGGCTCAGTTGGTGAAGCACTGACTTTTTTTTTTTTTTAATTTAAGATTTTATGTATTTATTTGACACAGAGAGAGAGAGCACAAACAGGGAGAATGCCAGGCAAAAGGAGAGGGAGAGACAGGCTCCCTACTCAGCAGGGAACCCAATGTGGGACTCCATCCTAGGGGTCATGACCTGAGCTGAAAGCAGATGATTAATGGACTGAGCCACCCAGGTGCCCCAGTGGAGCACAGATTCTGGATTTCAGGTGGGGTCCTGGTCTGGGGTCTTAGGATCCAGCCCCGCATTGGGCACCCTGCTCAGTAGGGAGTTTGCTCAAAAATTCTTTCTCTCTCCCTCTGCCCCTCCCACCATTCACACATTCTCTCTCTATAATAAATAAATAAATCTTTTTTTTAAATCCCATGATTAATGTCCTCAAAGAGATACGAGAAAAACATTCTGCCTATTTAATAGTTACATGATGCTACTTTTTTTTTTTCTTAAGAGAAGAGAACATTCCAAAAAGAAAAAAGGAGGAGGAGGAGAAAATTTTGGCATTTTTTCAAAGATAAAAGGGTGGCAGATAAATCCTGCCTTCTTCCCCACTCCCCGCCAAAACAAGAAAGAGACATGATGAAGAAAAAGAGACTAGAAAAAGATGGTAGTGGAGAACATCAATCCAGGAAACCCAACGTCAAATTAGTAGAAATTTTAGAGAAAAGAAAGAAAATGGGTGAAAGGATATTATCAAATTAATAATAGAAAAAAAAATACCAGGAGACACCTTTCTGGAGGAAAGGGCCCACTGTGCACAACATAATTAATGAAGAAGATTCTCACACTGCTGTGACACGTTAGCATACCAAAGGTGAAGATCCTAAAAGTTACCAGAGAGAATAATCAGGTACAATACAAAGGACTGGGGATCAGAATGGTATTGCACATTCCAAGAGTAACATTGGAAACTAGAGGACAGTAGAACAATTGGTTCAAAATGATGAGGGAAAATGATTTTGTATTCACCTAAATTATCAACAAAGCATATGGAAGCTACTGGACGATGGGTTCTATGAAACAAGAAGTAAACCAAGAAACCAACAAGGACACACAAGACAAGAACAAACAAAAGGGAATCTGACATAAGAGAACTATGAAAGGAATTCCTCGGAAGAGTGGAAAGTCCCAGGATGGCAACAGTGCAACAGGCCTAAATGGGGTAGGATGACAGAGGACTCTAGGGCAAAGACTTTGGTGGGGAAGGAAAGAAGAAGAATGTAGATGATAGATTTTCCATTACACTGCTAAGAAAAATTAAAGAAGACCTATATAAAGGGAGACATATACCATGTTCTTTGATTGGAACACTCAATACTGTCGAGTTGTAAATTCTCTACTCATTGGAATAAAAAGAATATAGAGTCTAGAATTAGACCCACCTATATGTGAATCACTTGATGTTCTTTACACAATTCAATATGGAAAGAAACAAAGATATTTTTGACAAAAGGTGCTGAAGCAGTTGGACAGCCATATGAGAAAAAAATGAACCTGGATTCCTTCCTTACACCATACATCAAAATCTATTCAAAATAAATAATAGATTGGAGCTCCTGGCAGACTCAATCTGTAGAGCATGCAACTCTAGATCTTGGGGTCATGAGTCTGAGCCCCACATTGGGCATAGAGTTTACCTGAAAAAATCTAAAAAAAAGATAAGTAATAGATCTATATGAGAAAATTCAAACTATAAAGATTTTAGAAGAAAACATACTGGAATATCTCTACAACTTTGGGATAGGCAAAAATCTCTTGGAAGGACACATAAGTCACAATCTATATAAAAAAGTTAAAATTGACTAACTTGCCCAAAATTAAGAACATCTACTCATCAAAAGACTATTAAGAATATGACAAGGCAAGCCATATACTAGAATAAAATATTCTCCACACATACATCTAATAAAGAAATCATATCCAAAATAGATTAAGAAATTCTACTAATTGATAATAAGAAGATAATGCACTTTAAATGTTGGACAAAGGACTTACACGGGCACTTCATAAAAGAAGATGTACAAATAACTAAAACCACATGAACAGATGCTCAACATCATTAGTCATCAGGGAAGGGCAAATTAAAACTACAATACCAGTATACCTCCCTGAGAATGGCTAAAACTAAAATATTGGGAAGCGTGTGAAGCAACCAGAACTCGTGGACATTACTGGATGGAGTATAAAATGCCCCAACTACTTTGGAAAACTGTTTGATGTTTTCTTTCAAAGTTTAGCATAATCCTGTCTCCTAATCCAGAGATTCCACTCCTACATATGAATCCAAGAGAAATGAGGGCTGACATCCAAAAAAAACTTGTACAAGAATATTCATATCCATTTTGCTCATAATAGCCCTGGACTGGTAACAATCCAAACATCCATCAACAGGAGAACAGGTAAGCAAATTGCGGTAAATTTATTTAATGATTGAAAAAAGAAATGAACTACACATTATACTGAGAGAAAGAAGCCTGACTCAAAAGAGTACACATTGTATTATTCCCTCTGTATGAGGTCCAAGAACAGATGAAACTAATCTACAGTGACAGAAGTTACAATAGTGGTTCTTCCGGTGGTAAGATGCATGAGAGAACTCTCTGGGGTAACAGAACTGTTGTAATCTGATCCAAGTAGTGATCACAAGAGGCTACACATACATACAGAAAAAGTCAATGGCTTAAACTTAACCTTTATGAACTTTGCTGTATATAAATTATCCCCCAGTAAAATACTGATTAAAAAAAGGCAACATAAACCTGCTTTAAAACATGGAAGCAAGTACCAGAAGAAACTGTGAAAACAATTTAAAGTGCTTGCTGTTTTCTTCCTAGTAAATGTTTTAGTACTATTTAATCTTGCACATGTTCGATAGTAAAAATTAATTTTTTAAAATTGCCTTCCACTGGGGCACCTGGGTGGCTCAGTGGTTTAAAGCCTCTGCCTTCGGTTCAGGTCATGATCCCAGGGTCCTGGGATCGAGCCCCGCATCGGGCTCTCTGCTCCGCGGAGGGCCTGCTTCCTCCTCTCTCTCTGCCTGCCTCCTTGCCTACTTGTGATCTCTCTCTCTGTCAAATGAATAAATAAAATCTTAAAAAAAAAATTGCCTTCCACAAAATATTTGGGGGGAAGTGCCATTATGTGACCTCTAATAAGTGTTGAGTAACAATCTGTGATACAAAGGAGAGGAAGGAAGGAAGAAGGAGAGAGGAGGACATTCCCTGTTGCTGTGTTTGGTATTTTGGTGGCAGAATACTGATCCAAAATGCACATATTGAAGATTTCGCATCACTGACTACATAGTTCACACAATGCTGCACTCCTCATCACCAACTTTATGCCTTTTGTCCCCTCCCCAAGTCATAGATACCCAGATTAGAGGTGCTGGTCCCAAGCTGGCCATGTGACCTCAGGTGGGTCCCTCCACATCCATAGTCTTTAGCGTTCATCTGAAAAGGCAACTGGAGACTAAGTGGTCTCATGTGTCCTCTGAACCTATACTGCAAGGATTCTAGCCTATAGGTTTCCTGTTCTGCACAATTTCAGCCTGTTATTTCCTCTCGAGACTTACCAGCTAAAGAGGTTTCACATAAAACATTTTCCAAGGAGCTGTGTCTGCCCTGGCCAGCATCCTTGAGTTTATCTGGGTGGTCTTTCGTGACATATTCCTCGCCCCATTCTTTGCCATCCTTTGGCTGCCTCCACACACCAGATGAGAGATGGCTCTTGGGCTGGATATCAGCCGAGAGGCAAGACTTCAGGTTTTCTTCTGCTTCTGGAGTTGTTGGGTTCATCCCTGAAAAATAACACCTGCTGTCCAGATCTGACTTAAAAAAAAAAACAAAACTGTATTTTTTATTAACTCTGAAATATTATGCCCCTGTATGGGTACAAACTGTCCCTCAAGGATTAAATATATCAACTAAGGTTTAAAAGTGTCCATGGTGGCAAAGGATCTGTTTCCGGCCTATGCATCCTCTACTCTTTGTATGTAGTCTCTACTAAATAAGGCATTTTTTAAACGATAAATTTATAAAATAGTATAATTAATTTGTAGTAAGTGTCCATTGACTCCCTGTATCTCCTTCCTTTTAGGCAAGCACATCAGGGGGAAAAATGCAGAGGAAGAAAGATGCCAAAGACAATGTTTTCTTTTGGAATATGTCATCCTTGGCCCTGATAATGGTAAGTTGCAAAAAGGAAGGAGGAATGGAGGGAGGGAAGATGAAATAATTTATAAAATACTGGTGGATAACTTTTAAATTAAGTAAACTATTAAATGTGTCCATATAAAATTTATTTTATGATACATATACCTATGAGTTTCTTAGCAAATATTATCTCAGTGGTAATTGACATGAGCCAGAAAGAACCAAGAATACTGGTTTTGTCTTGAACTTCTCCACCCCCTCTCTCTCCTTGGTTTAACTGAATCACTGACTTACTCCACTAGACATCTTGGAGTCTTAGTAACCACAGAGCTTTATCTTGCCTGACTATTTTCAAGCCTGGTTTGGGACAGAGGGACTAGAAGCGAGGAAGTTAAGTTGGAAGCTGGGAAAGGGTAGAGTTGCCAGAAAAGAACTAAACACAGAGCTACTTACCAGGACCCATCATCCCCTTCACATTACTGTCTGCGACATGCATGGATCTGGACTCTTGGGCTGCAGAGAAAGGAAAGTTTCCATCAGTATCCTCTAACAGGGGCTAGCACCTTCTATGAGCCAGACACTTGGGACAGACTCAGAGTTGACAGCTTACTGAGGGAGACAGAAGAGCCAAAAATAAAATAAAATTTCAAGTGCTCACTATTTTCACATTTGTAAGAAGATATGATAAGTGGCACTTACCTCCTAAACTACCACAGAATTAAATGAGTTAATTTGTGTAAACTGCACAAAGTAAGAGCTAAATTCTTGTCTAACTATGATGGTGAGGATGAAGAGAGTCAGAGCGATGCTGTCCAGACGTAAGTCAGACCCTGCCACTCCTCTGCTTAGCCCTCTCATGGCTTCCCCGGTCAACATAGAAGCCCAAGGCTTTATAATGACCATAAAGCCCTAAAATATCTGCCCTGTCCCATGCCTGCTGTTTCCTGCTTTTCTTAAAAACTTCATCTTCTGTCGTCTCTCTTGTTCACTCTGCCTTAGCGCCACTGTTCCTGCTCCAACTTGAACATCTCAACGATGTTCCCGCCAGGACCTTGGCATGGGCTGTTCCCTTTCTTCCCCCTCTGTATGCATCAGCTCACACCCTCACTTCCTTCCGGTCTTTACCTGGCCCTGTCTCTAAAATTACAGCGGTGTTTCCCTATGTTTCTCCCTATCACTAACAAATGACACATTTTATCTAGCTTGTTTGTTGTCGGCTTCCACGAGGGCAGGGATGTTTATCGTTTCATTCATTACTATCTCTCACCATCTACATCAGCGTCTGGGGTGATGGATGGATAGAAGGAAAGACAGACAGGTAGTGGGACAGTCAGCACCTTGACTGCAACCTCATGAAAGACCTTGAGCCAGAGGCACCCACAGATTCCTGACTCGGAGAAACTAGAACATGATGAATATTTTGCTATTTTAAGCTACTGAATTTTGGAGCAATAAGGAACAATTGCACCATTTTATAACAGTGGGTAAGTGGGTAAGCCAACCCTTTCTAAAGTTTGGCCCTTGGATCCTGAGTTTTAGCATAACCTATCCTATCCAGAATGTCTTCTTATGGCACATTATTTGGGGAAAATTCTGCAGTAACTCAGTTGACTAAACTATGTTATATAAGCCACTTCTAGGGCGCCTGGGTGGCTCAGTGGGTTAAGCCGCTGCCTTCGGCTCAGGTCATGATCTCAGGGTCCTGGGATCGAGTCCCACATCTGGCTCTCTGCTCAGCAGGGAGCCTGCTTCCTCCTCTCTCTCTCTGCTTGCCTCTCTGCCTACTTGTGATCTCTCTCTGTCAAATAAATAAATAAATAAAAATCTTAAAAAAAAAATAGTTAAATAAGCCACTTCTATTATAACAGGGAAGTAAGGAAGAGTTGCTACCACACAGCTCATTGAACTCCATCTAAGCACTTCGCAAATATAATTTTTAATCTCTTATCTTATGAACACGTTCAACTTCCCCAGCAGACCTGGCATTGATCTAACCTCTCCTTTCCGAGGCAATCCTATATTCTTTCCTAATAGACCCATCTTTTTACGTCCTGCTCCTCGTGACATGGAGCAGAGAAAATAGAACCACCTGTGATGAACCCGCTCGGTCCCCAGATGGATCAGTGACTTTTCCCAGGCTGCATCTATCAGTCTCTAAAGTACCGACTCAAAGGGATAAAAAAAACTACAAAGAAAAAAGCAGATTCATACTTTGAAGTTATACAGATTAAAAGCCATCTGATTTAGATTTTTTAATTTAGTGATTTAAAACACATTGATCGTCTAGGAATACATTGTGCCTTAAGGCATAAGGGTAGAAAGCCACCAGCCCTGCTCCAGAGGAGCTTACAATCGGTCGAGAAGGCCTTGAGCCTCTTTTGGAGACCTTCTATATGTTAGCCAAAAAAAAAAAAAAGACAGTTCCTCTAAACATTAATGTCTACATCACCCTGCAGCACACATAAGGTGCTTTATTAGACATTGCTGAGCATACAAAGACAAGGCAAATGTGTAACCAGACATGGTCATAGACGGAGGTGGATGGATGGAAAGCCAGTTTCTTTAGCTCTGCCCAGGAGCAGTTTTCTGGCATCTGTTCTCGCATCCCTCAGATCAGGGGTGTTGCTAATGACTGTCAGTCCACAGACAGCACCAGCCCTGGGTATCCAGAGAAAGAGGCGTACAGAATTACACTGTCACTTGTGTCACTCCCTGCCACTTAAGGCAAATATGATTTTCTCCTCTATCAGTGAAACCTTGCTGAACACACAGTTTTATGCTAAGAATATGCCTCTCTTTAAATTATCTATGCAGAGAGACAAGGGTGGAAAGTAATGTGGAAAATAAAACAAGTTATTAGAGTGAATAATTTTTCCAACATTTTCCTCCTAGGGTTAGTGTTTGAAATTTAGAACCCAGATCATTATTCTCCCCCACCAAAAAAAAATCTTTTAAAATTGGGCAGATTCCTCTGGTCTCTTAGACTCCTCTGGATTCTTTTTTTTTTTTTTTTTTTAAGGTTTTCTTTATTTATTTGACAGAGAGAGAGAGAGAGAGTACAGCAGGGGGAGCTGCAGGCAGAGGGAGAAGGAGAAGAAGGCTCCCTGCTGAGCAGGAAGCCGGATTTGGGGTTCCATCCCAGGACCCTGAGATCATGATCTGAGCTGAAGGCAGAGGCTTAACACACTGAGCCGCCCAGGCATCCCAGGATCCTGTGGATTCCTATAAATTCCAGCTATAGGAGGAAAAATTCTGAGCTACACATCATTTTCCTATAAGGATACAAGACATAAACCCATTCTCACTATTACTCAAGCGCTAGGAATCAAGGGGAAAGGCTGGGCTAATTCAGTATGATTTGCAAACTGTACCTTTTTCATAGGCCTGAGAAGGCAAAAGATTTGTAAAGTCTTCACTTGGAAGAACAGGCTCAGGGATATTGATCGAACGGAAAGGACTTCCTTGTGCCTGAGCAGGCCCAGCCTGCGAGCCATGTTCTTCTTTCTGAGTTTTCCTGGGGAAGGAAAACAAAGGGTCTTAATGCCTGATGGGTTAAGAAGAGAATCAGTTCAGAATAATTCAAGAAAAATTCTGAATTATTAGGTTGAACCATATAAAAGTGCTGTTTTTGTAAATTAAAAAGTTAGATACTAGCCGTTCTTAGGATTCAACTTAATTCATCGCCAAAGCTGGAAAAAAAATTTCAAATATATACAAATCACATCCTAATTGTAATATCTAAATGTTTGTTTTTCTGTTCCTGGCTTCCTTGTCATCAGGATCTGTACAGAGTTATCAATGGTGAAAATTTGCTTGGGATGATTTAGATTCACTCAACAAAGCAACACAGAGGTACCAGGAAGTAGCAGGTCTTCAACCACAAACAACAAGCCATTCTTTGGGGTCACACAAATATTACTACCATATTTCTATTTCAAATTTATAATTTAAAAGTTCCAACTTGATATAACAATAATGATTATATATGTTTAATGGTAAACCTTAATTGATTCAAGCAGGTTGAAATATTAACATAAATGTATTTTGGATGGTAGACGTAAACTAGTAGTAGCGTTAGAGAAATTTTAGAAAACTAATTAAAAAAGAGAATCACGAGTGACCCCACTATCTTAACACACAATTACCATCCTTAAATATATCTTTCTAGTTGTTAGTTTACATGTTTTTTACAGTTGAAATAAAAGTCTACATGTCATTTTATATCCTTTTCATTTCACTTCCTATTGTATTGAGTGCATTTTCCATGCAACAGTTACCAACCATTTTTAAACATAACTGATTTTTATGATTCTATAACCTCCATCACAAGCTGACCTTCAGACCCCAGCAGTATATAGCCACTTAGCTATCTGCTGAGAGAGGGGTTGGAATTCTCAGTGTCACTGTGCAAGACTCTGCTTATGGGTTTGCCATTGGGTGGTTTTGTGTAAGACACTCACTTGGCTTTAACTTTTCGAGATTCCCTTCTCTTTTCCTGCTGAAGTTGTTCAATTTTCTGTTGCATTTCTTCTTGCTTGGAAGTGATGGCTTGAATCATTGACATGGCATTGCTCAGCTCTTCCTGAAAAATAGAAATTGATACATATTAAATTTGGTAAAAGGTAAAAGGGGTGAAAGGATATACCATGATATCTAGTATACAATAAGCTTTTAATAGATATTTGTTCAATGAATGAGAGATGAACATCTTACTTCTATTGTAGTCTATAATTTTTTTTCTAAAGATTTTATTTATTTATTTGACAGAGAGAGAGAGAGAGAGATCACAAGTAGGCAAAGAGGCAGGCAGAGAGAGAGGGGGAAGCAGGCTCCCCACTGGGCAGAGAGCCGGATGTGGGGCTCAATCCCAGGACTTTTGAGATCATGACCTGAGCTGAAGGCAGAGGCTCAACCCACTGAGCCACCCAGGTGCCCCTGTAGTCTATAATTTTAACACAGAGATTCAAGAAAGAAAAACATGAAACAGATTTTTTTTTTCCATGACAATTAGTGAATTTGGCTGCTACATGAAAGGTGTTTTTCTACGTCTGTGACTAAGACCAAGAACCCTTTGTTTAGCTAGGGAATAGAAGAGGAACCTACCTTGAAATAGTTCAACGAATTCTTCATCTCAGTAACTTTTTCTTCCATGGAACATCGGCAGCTCTTAACCTTCTCTTCCAAAGCATATTCTCCATGTTGAATTCTTGACAGTTCTTGCATTGCTTCCGTGAATCCAGTTTTGAGTTCAGAGGCCAAGGCCTGCAACTAAAGACAATCACCAAGAGTGAATTCAGTTTTCCGTAAACTGTTATAAATACTACCACTGGCCCCTTGAGTTTTCATTTTGTTTGAGTCACCAGGCCCCTGAAAATCTACAGACCTCATTTCCTGGTAGACTAAAGTTTAGACAACATATGGCAAACTTGGTCCCATTCTTTTAGGGAAAGAGGGAATTTTTTATATAGCACATGCCGAAGCTTAACAGTGACAAGCAAGCAAACCATTAAGTTTACAAGTGCTCCTGTGAGCTACTGTTTATTCTAACACCTTTGATTAAAACGAGATTTACTTGGAAAGCAACATATGCATGTGAAATACAGTCTGATCCAAAAACTCTTTTAATCCCATGAAAGAAGGGATGGGTCATATTATCCCTGGTGTTGTAGAAGATGAAGAAATTCAGTTATATTTCCCTTAAAAAAATTAAATGATAGAAAGAGTAATAACTAGGCATATCTGAGAATTTATTTGAAAGGGAAGAGGCCATATATATATATATATATATATATATACACACACATACATTATATATATATGATGATGTCATGGAAAAGGTGTAAATGGCATTTGCATTTGAGTAGCAGGAAATAACTACAGTGTTAGGAGCTCAGCACACTGTTGTTGATAGTGATGTTGAATTATCTTCAGGAGTCAAGCCTGGTCCTGTAGGAGTGCACACATCGGACTTCTGTTGTCAATTTCCATACCATGAAAAATGTATCAATTCTGGAGTCAGATAGGGTACAAATTCTAGCTCTCCTATGAGAAGTAAGACCTCAGGCAAGTTGGTTAACCTCTTTGTAGCAGTCTCCTCCTGCATAAAATAACTACTGTGACACCTATTTCACAGGGCTGTCTGGAGATTCAATGAATACATGTAGGTAAGCTTCCTGCCACAGTGCATGCTTGGTACAAAGAAGGTGTTCGAGAAATTTAATTCTTCTCCCCCTTTCAGTGACACATCAAAAAGTTAAGCACAAACAGAAACGTGGAGAAAATGGAACGCTTCTAAAGTTCGGGTTGTTGGTTTTTTTTATTGAACAAATGTAAAGAAGCATTTTCAACACACAGAAAGTTAAGATAATAATAACAATAAGATAATAACATTACTTTCTTGAAATTCATGATCTTACACTCTGCTAAGGAGAGGAACTCGTAGCTTCAGTTCTCTCTTTGAAACAAAACTTTTGACAACATTAACAAAATTCCTTCCAATGTGTACTTCTAAACATTTTCAGAATCTGGTCATCCAAAATGATTCCAGCTCACAACGACACCTCCCACTATGAAATGATTTGGTCTCCTACACCACATTTTTAAAATATAGGGTTTTGTGGTTCACTGTGCCTCACAAAGGTTTCTTTCAAGGGGCGGGAATAGTGAGAAATAAGAGGAGCCAAAGAGATCATTCTGAGGACAAAAGCAGGACCTGCCAAGCATTCAGGGCTGGAAGTCTGAGAAACAACACGAGCCATCTATACTTCGCCACAATCATTTTTAATTTTAATTAATCTTTGCGATGGATCTTTGTACATGTCCTAATCTAGTCATCATAATGGATTAAATCACCAAGTCCACTACCTTTGATCTGATAGTTCTCATTATGTAAATTCATCTTCAGTGAACAAAATAAAATCGACGGCAATATAATATCAAAGCAAAATCTGTGCAAGTATTAAAATTGAAGGAAGGAAACCTGCCATTCATTCAGGTGCTCTGGTTTTCTGTTTGGAAAAACAAAAAAGGGAACCACTATCCGACAGAAATAGGTTTCATTATCACTGCTCCCTTAAGTGGATGTACGGAGTTTTCCCCAGGAACCAAAAGACAGCAGGAGGATCCTAGGGGAAAGGACTTTTCCTCACCTGTAGAACCCCAGCTCTCAAGAAAAGAGAGTTTCCCTAAGAGCCAGGTTATATAGGGACTTTGGGCATTTTGAAACCATTTTAGGTTAGGAACCCATTTCTTTCCCATTTATTACTTTGAGCCCCTTGGGTACCTACCACCAAAATAACACGATTGACTGATAAACAGCTTTCCATCCACGGATCAGCCAAGGAAAGGATGCCACATGTGAGCATAAGCACACCAGAAACGTGTCGCCTTGAAGACGGCACGGGGCTCAGCCTCTTGAGCTGCTACAGACTAGTTTTCCAGTACCAACTGGCCGCTCCTTGTGAATAAAAAACACTCTGAGGACATGGACTTAACATCTTTTCTCTGCTCTCTCTCTTCAACTCTCTCATTTGACAGCCCACAGCCCACCCCAAGGATTAGAAATGGGTGTCTACCTTGTTCTCCAGCGAGTTGAACACGTTCCTCATCTCGTTGATTTTTTCGTGAAGCTGCTCTAGAGAGGTTATGATCCCTCCGTCCTGCCGCTGGAGGCGGGCTCCCACCGGAGGCAGGTTCAGGGAAGACTTGTACTTCGAAGCCTAGGGTACCACAGAGGGCATCTTAGGCTCAAAGAAATAGGGGAGAGGAGTCCGAATTCTTCCTATTTCCTGTTCTTAATTTCTGTTTCTGAATGTTCTTTATTTTCTTGGCCTCTTAACTCTTCTCAAGGTGAATTTTGAGCAATGTCTTCCCATCACTTTTCACCAAAGTTCCCTCAAACTAAATTTTCATAAATGATGCAAGTTGTTCCAACTTGTTTTTCACACAGACTTGCCCTTCATTCTGTTCCATTTTCAAGGTCAAAGTCTAGTCTGAGTCCAACTCAGGGGACTGGGCCTGGGCCTTGAGATCCCTGCTAAGTCATAAATGTCAAGATTTGAGGAAGCTCCACAAGGCAGGCCAAATTCCTACAACACCTGATGACAGGCTCTACGAAGCAGCACACGATGGCAAGGACGCCAACATAATTGCTTTGGTTTCCCCCCAAACCAGGGTTTGTATGGAGGAAATATGGTCTTTCTGCTAGTTTTCATCCTCTTCATGTTTGGCCTCTTTATTAATCCCCAGATATATGATAATTTAAAACAAAAAGTGGGCAGCAAGTCGTTCAAGTGGTCGAGTAAATTTCCCAAATCTACTCTTCTATACTCCCTGCAGAAGTTGACCCTTAACGTCATTCTTATAGTGCACGACTGAAGAAGATGTGAAGCAGGACATGCTGGAAATTTATCTTATCAATCTGGGAATTACCACAGGTCTAGTAGAATTAATTTCTCTGGTGTTGGGAGATATTCCTTAATGGCAAAAAGAGACTGAGGCTCAAAAGGGACTTAACAAATCCTAGAAAACTTTCAAAGACAATTTTAATGATGAAACCTATTACTGTAGGACTGGTTCCCATAGTTTTTCAGTTAGGGGTCCTTTTGGCACATAACTCATTTTCTTAAATTATTTTCATTACAGAGAAAAGGAAAAAAGAAAAAAAATCACTTCAAATCTCCCTACTTTTATACAACCACAAATGTTTGGGCACATTTTCTTCTGTTTTGTTCTGTGAATATAAGTGCATACATTTATATGGTTGAACTCATAGTACAGATATATTTGCCAAACACTGTTATAAACCCTTTCCTGTAGCCTTTGAATTTTTTTCTATGTGTCTATTTTTTTTTAAGATTTTATTTATTTATTTGACAGACAGAGATCACAAGTAGGCAGAGAGGCAGAGAGGCAGACAGAGAGAGAGAGAGGGAAGCATGCTCCCTACTGAGCAGAGAGCCTGATGTGGGGCTCGATCCCAGGACCCTGGGATCATGACCTGAGCCGAAGGCAGAGGCTTTAACCCACTGAGCCACCCAGGTGCCCCTCTATGTGTCTATTTTTAATGGTTACTCGATATTCCATCCTATGGATGTGCCAGAGTTTATCCACCCATTCAGTTTTCTTGGAAATTTCTGCTGTTTGTAATTTTTCAACATTATAAATAATGCTGACCTATAATGCTTTTTATTTAAAGCTTGGTATGCATTTCAGATTATTTCCTTAGGATACATTCCTAAATATGAAATTACTGTGAGTTTAAGGACATTGGGTAGTATTTGACTCAAAGGCCTAAATTAGTGTATTTAGAAAAACATGTCTTAGACAAAATATACAAAACATAAGTAACATAAATGGAGGAGGCTGCAATGTTTACATTCCTGCAGGTGAGCCAGAAACATATTGGAATTCACATCATTAGGCAGGAGTTGGGCTAGGACCAAATGGTGCAGTTACCACATCTGTGGCCTTGATTGTGGGACCCCACCCCCACTTCTCAAGTTAAAAATCCGTGTGCAAAAGGAAATAATCAGTCTGCAGCAACACAATCTGACTCTGGAGAAGAGAGTGGGTGAAATCTGAGAGGCCTATGTACAGTGAACGAAGGATGAGAGAAAAACAGAATAGACTTTTAATAAAAAAAAAAAATAAAACGGAATATGAGCTAAAGAACAATCAGTGAATCCACACAGATTCACTGGTTCTGGTAATAATTCTGGAATGAACTGGGAGCTGGTAGTGCTTGTTCTCCTGTTGGCTCCCGTGATCTGATTTGGGTCAAGGTACCTTATTTACCAAGGAGGTCAAATCCTTCTAAAGAGCAGGGAGCTAATTAGGGTTACGAACATTTTAACACCTTTACTGTATTTTAACTAAAAAGTTCTATTGACGTTTCCACCAATTTACACACACTCATCAAAACTAAATACTATTAATTATTTTATTATTCACTAATCAGATTGTCATAAGCTTCAAAAGCCTCCATCTTCTCTCCTACTTATTAGCTATCTATAATTCTACTTTGGTAAGTTGTCTGTGTCCTTTGCCCATACTCTATTGAGGTATCAGAAGTTTCTTTTTTTACTGACTTGTATTGACTATTTATATATCATTAAACCCTTGTGGTATTTTTCTGTAAAAAAATTTTCCTGTTTTGTTATTTACCTTTGAATTGGTTGAAAATACATTTATGTTGGGAAATTTTTAAATTGTAATGTAGGGGGAAATCTCAAGCCCTTTCCTTTGTGATTTCTTCCAGTGCTTTTTTCACATCCAGAGACAAGATAAATATTCACTCATTCTAAACTTCTATAATTTGATTTTTTAAAATTTCTAGCCCTTTAATCCATTTTTTAAATTTATTTGATTAGGGTAGGAAGTAAGGATCTCTTCTTTTTTGTCCCAAAGGAGAACCAGACCATTTCCAAACATGATTTGACACCAGATTAAATGAGTGCATCAGATCTCTTGGCTCAAAACAATATACACATCTTGTAGATATTCATTCATTCATTCATTCAACTAATATTTATTAAATATATGTTATAATCCAGGCACTGTACTTTATGCTGAGGATACAACAGACAGCAAAATGGACTAAGTCCCTGCCCTTGGAGCTTACATTCTAGAGAAGGAAACAGACAATTAAAAAATAAATAAATAAAAAACAAAATACTATTTACTATAATTTCAGGAAGGGATGGGGTCTATCAGGAAAATAAAATAGAAAACGGCTAAAATGTCATATTTTACTTCAAATTTCATAGTTTGCTCTCCCTTCTTGGTATAGACTGTATTCTATTAGAGTTAACCTCTCCCTGCCTCCCTCCTTCCTCTTCCTCTTCTTCTTTCTTTACTTCTCCTTCATCTTCTTCTGGTTAAATGTTGCTTGGAGTAACCAGTCTGGGTTTTAGGAAGCATTCTTTTAAAACAAGGATGGGCTTATGATCACAGCAACACAGAGGTCATATAGACCAGCTTCGCTTCCACTGCTTCATTGGTTCCACTGCGAACAGATGTACTTGGATTTGTGATACAATGAGAGAATGAGGCCACCCCCCACTGCCGCTATATTTAGCCAGCATTCAGGGAGTGACCTACATAAAATCTATAATAGACTTTAAATCATACCTAAGTTTAAAGACATACTCACAGTCACTCCGATGCCATACACAGGTCAGATGTGATGTGAGCAGAGGAGAGGTGGGCAGGGAAGGCAGTTGGAAGTCGTGGACAAGTGAGGCATCAAATCAGCACTGAGTGAAGACTCACTCCTGCTTCCAGGCATTTGTTCAAGCTGGTCCCTCTGCTTGAAACACCTTTTCCCATATCCACTTACCAAACGACCAATCTGTCCTTAAATGCCTTCAGCCAATATTCATTCATCTCTCCACCACATCAATATCTCTGCTGTAATCCTTCCATCAGCCTACCTGTTTCAGCCATTTATTGTATATGTTTTCCAGAAGGTGGACACTTAAAAATCGATTGCAAATGTCTGTTTTATTTCTCACTAGACCAAGCAGTTGATTTTACACATAGTAACTGCTCAAGAAATATGTAATAAATTGAAATGAGGCTGTTTCCTCTACTCCTTCCCACTGCTGGTCTTGGTCTAGGAGCAGCGTGATTACAAAAATGTTTTCATAATCCTGTGTTGGCTTGCTCTGATTGGCTCACAGCAGTGACCTCTTGCATGAGATTTCTGGGACCTAGTCATTATTTTCATTTTACTATCACTTAAACTCAACAAATCTAAATAACATTTCCCTTAAAACTCTCCACTCTTCTGGATTCCTATTGCTCTTTCCAGAAGACCACTCCCCTACCAAACCTTAAAACTTTACAGCCAACTTTGAAATCATCCTTTCTCCCAGCCCCCATCAAGCTCTGCTAATTCTTTCTTCCATCTCCTGCATTCCAGATTATAGTGCCTTAACTTGAGAGGGGAGCATGGATTTTCCTAGCCCAAAGCTTCTTTTACATTACAGATTATATCAGAATAAACATCCATGATTTTTAAGGACAGGATTTTACTTTCAATTTACATTTAGAAGATAGACACCAAATAAATACTCTGTAGAAAGTCAAAGCAGCTCTAAGTGACTGTTGTTGCAAACATACTATAAAATGTTCTGCAGAATTTTTAACTTCCTTAGAAATAAAATTATTCCCATTGTTCAGAGGGAGCTTAACACTTTTTTGATCACCCTGTGTGAACATCTGCAGTGTTAACCCCCTTTCAATTTTCAATTTTCCCTGCTAAAATAGGAAACAAAGAAAAACAGAGCTTGCTCTCTCCTCCTCTCTCATGGAGTTGGCATCGCACAGTGTCATGGCCAGAGTGATGTTGGCAATGGGCATGGAACGCGGAATGGACATGGGAGTGGCCATGCCATAATTTAGAACCTAGAGAAGCTGTCCTTCACTCAACAGTTTTCTCAAAGGCGCAACGTGAGCTTCGCTCTCTGCCCTGCCTACTTCATGGTCCTGGTAAGCGAACAAACACAATGACGGACATGCAAGCACTTGCGAGTGCTAGAAAACTCTATACGTCAGCAACAGTCATCACTATCATACAAAGGAGTGTTCAAAACAATCTAATTGTTTTTACCTGGTAAATCTGTGTGGAAGGGTTATTCATCGGCATATGTTCATTCTCTCCTGTAGGAAGAAAGAGCTTTGTTCAATGAACATGACTCATTCTGTCCCTATCTTACTCACACACATGCAAGGAATAAGGCGACTTATAGGATCTTAAATCTGTGGCTGCATGACAAGAAACCAGTGATATAAGAACAAAACGTAAGACGGGTGTAGGTGGTTTCTATATTCACATCCTAATGACCTAACCATATCTACCTGATAAAACCCTTGTGGTAACAAAACAAAACATGTTCTACCACAGTGGGAAGTTTCTCAACCAAACTAAATGATTAGTGATCATTAATCAACCAGAAGGGAATGCCCTTGAAGGGTTTCCCTCATGTTCTTGAGGCTAACAGGAGTTTACTTGAGGAGGTCGTTCTGTCCTCAGGCTACACCAGACTCCTGTCTAGTTATCACTCTGTTGTTCTCAGGACACCTGCATAAAATGTCCTTGCCAAATTTTTAAGGTTTCCCCTCCTGTCACTGCCCAGATCCTCTAAGGTAATCTTACTGTCTTCCTGTGCAAAAGGGCTGGTAAAGGGAACTGTCAACGGAAAGATTCTGGGAAGGACGCAGGCAGAAAGAAAAAGAATATTGGCAACATCAGAGACTGAAACACAGGGCAAATACAAAGGAGGTAGTAGGTTATAAAAACCACTTATAAACTAGGGAGAAAAAGCGTTGGCTTAAACATTCAGAACCACATTGGCTGGCCACGAAGACGAGACAGTCATGTAAATCACGCAGCTCATTCCTCATCCGCTTAGTTATATTTCCATTGTGTCACATTGCATGAATCAAGCAGTTTATAGATGAAGGCACCGGTTGCAAATATTTGGATGTATGAATGTGTGTGTGTATTGTTCCCTTAAGACGTACTGGTGTAGAAAACCCTCCCTTAGAGGAACCAGCTTCAGTGTATTAAGTTCATAAATAATACGTAACCTGAGCCCAGAACTTATGTAAACAGAAGGCTGTTCCTATAAAATCCAGGTGGTTTGAGATCACCAAAACTCCTCACACGAGCTTGGGTAAAGATTACTTAGCCCATTTTATACTGTGTCCCAGCAGCCTGGTGTCAGGGCAAGAACCAGAACATGAGACCAAAAAACAGGCTTCCAGATCAAACTTTGACATTTTGTGATTGTAGCCTGACTCCTCTATGAATGTTTCTTTATCTGTAAATTGGAGATAATAACAGAACTATTTCTATATGGTTGATTCTGTGTGGTAAAGATGAAAAGAGAGAGCACTTATGTTTCTAGAAGGTGTTGGATGTTTATTATTTGAATCTGTATCTTGGCCTTATTCAGCAGGTTGTTGTGAAGCAAGTCCTCAAGTTATTGCTAAGAAAAATAAGATAATTATTCAGACCAAATTATATAGATAGCATTTCCACATGTCCTGTTTCTCCAGCACCGAGTCTGTGCTCTTTATGGTCATTATATGATAAGAAGGAGATGAGAGTAGTCAAGGTAGTCAAGGTAACATATTATCATGTTTTGATACAAGAGAAGACTGAAACCTCCATTTCTTAAATCCTGAGATCTAAAGCAAGACATAGGAAAAATCTAACCTTGCTTTGTTTTGGTCTTTTCCATGGTGCCTGTTGCTTCTTTCCTCCAGCTGATTCTTCAACATTACATCTTCATTGTCCCTGGATCAGGCCACCCCTTCTTCTCTGGACCTGGCAATTGAAATCAAGAATACGGGATAGCAAGGAGGACTGGCGAAGTAACTGGATTTATTTTATGTATTAACATAATAATTGAAATGAACAGAGCTATTAGAGGCAACTTGAGGTTTATGTCATTTCAGAAGAGTAAAAATATCAAGTTAATATTTGGCTTAAAAGTTAAAGGTATTTTAAAAATAAACATGAAATTCATTACTTAAAATTGTGGCAGTTTTTAATACACTACATTTTTTTATCAAATCAATTACTTTAGACCCATTAATTTTATTAACAGGTTATCATTGAGGGAGATCGTCTTAAGAAGAAAAAACTTGGGGTGCCTGGGTGGCTCAGTGGGTTAAAGCCTCTGCCTTCCGCTCAGGTCATGGTCTTAGGGTCCTGGGATCGAGCCCCACATTGGGCTCTCTGCTCAACGGGGAGCCTGCTTCCCCCTCTCTCTCTGCCTGCCTCTCTGCCTACTTGTGATCTCTGTCAAATAAATAAATAAAATCTTAAAAAAGAAGAAGAAGAAACTTAAGCAAGTATGAAGGCCAATACATCTGTTTCTATTTCGTTGCACAGTGAGTGCCTTGATGACCTCGGTCCCACTTTTGGCATCTGGTAGACCACTTTATACACAGGGGCTGTTATCAGATGCGGCCTGGTTGTACTGACCGTCGCACATGGAGCCGCACGTTCAGCATGCAGTCGAAAAAACAAACCTAACTATCCGTGTTATAGACATTGGCCTTCTTTTTGGCCATCTAGGATTTTAACCCTTTCCAACAACAGGGGAGTCTTCCCATCTTACAAAGCTTGATTAAGTCTCTTACTCTAGAGGCTGAAAGTGGCAGGTTCTCCTAAGCTCCCTGCCACTTTGGCATGAAGGCTGCATGCTCTAGCGTATGCCACTCAGATTTACTCACACCAGTTGACACTGGCAGTTGCAGAAGGATTTCTTAGGTCAGATATACTGGATGTACTTTGCATCCTGGATGTACTTTCTAAGAAACGGAGTTTCTAAAATAGCAGTGGCCCCACGGGTGGTGGCAGTGACCATGACCTGGTACAGAGTCAACTGCTGCTTGGGTGTTTTCCTCACCAGAAGAGCTGTACTCTATGATTTGGGGCATTGTTGCTGGCTGCATAATCCCAGTCTTGTTCTCCAGGCTCCCAGCAACCCTGTGAGCTGCCCATATCCTTTCAGCAAACTCCTATGCTGCTGAAATCAGCCAGAGCTCTTTTCTGTTGCGTGCACCTGAGAAACCTGATTGAAACTATCGAAATACATTAACACTATCCAAGATTGAGAAAACCAAAGTCAAAAACGTGTTGGTTGCCCTAGAAAGGACATATCTCATCTATAGCAACAAAATGCCTATCAATAATTACCTAGGATAAGGGGTGGGGCTTAATTGGGAAGAGGCACAGGGAAGTTTTCAGGGTGATAGAAATGTTCTGTTGCTTAACTGTGGTGGCAGTTATACGGGTGCATACATTTGTCAAAACTCATAAAATGTATATTTTCATTGGGGACATTTTATCCTCTACAAGTTACACCTCAAGGAAGTAGAATTAAAACTTTTCAATCAGGGGTCCCTGGGTCGCACCGTCGGTTGAGCGTCAACCTCCTGGTTTCAACTCAGGTGGATGATCTCGGGGTCATGAGATCCAGTCCCAGGTCAGCTCCGTGCTCAGCATGGAGTCTGCTTGAGATTCTCTCCCCCTTTTCCCAATGCTTGCCCTCCAGCACATGCTCTCACTTTCCCTCTCTCTCAAATAAATAAATTTTTTTTAAAAGACTTCACCCATTTATTTGTCAGAGAGGTAAAGACAGCGCACAAACAGGGGAAATAAGCAGGCAGAGGGAGGAGCAGGCTGAGCAGGCTACTGAGCAGGGAGCCTGATGTGGGACTTGATCCCAGGACCCTGGGACCATGACCCAAGGCCCAAATGACTGAGCCTCCCAGGCATCCCTAATAAATCTAATAAATCCCTAATAAATCTTAAAAAAAAAAAAGCAAAAACCATTTTCATTCATATATTGAGGTATGTGAAGCAAAATAATAGGCTGGCAGGGGCAAAAAGGTAAACACGAATGAAAAAGTATTGATCAATAGCTATATAATTATAAATGAGGGGTAGCAAGAGAGTCAAGGCTATACAGTCTTTGGAGTCTTGCACATTTTTCATATGAGCATAAAGTTACATCAAGGTAGGGCATCTTCTCTAGTCTTTTACAACTGATGTCTTACAAGATGAAAACTTTCTTCTCCATAGCAATTGTTCAATTGTTTGACATCTAATGCATTCTATGATGTATATAAACTAAATAATGGAATGTTAGAGCCAAAGGCCATGAGAAAATTGCTTCATCCAGCTTCTTCATTTATAGGTGAAGCAACTGAGGCCTAGGGAGGGGAAGAGAAATGACTTGCCCAAGGCCACACAGCTTTGAAAATACTGTTAGAGGGGGCTCCTGGGTGGCTCAGTTGGTTAAGTGTCTGCCTTCAGCTCAGGTCATGATCCTAGGGTCCTGGGATTGAGCCTTGCACTGGGGTCCCTGCTCAGCAGGGAGCCTGCCTCTCCCTCTCCCTCTGCTGTTCCCCCTGCTTGTGCTCTCTCATTCTATAGATAAATAAATAAAATCTTTTTTAAAAGAACATTACTGTTAGAAGTGATACCTGTTACTGTTTAGCAGGGGGGAAATCTCGAAATATGTAAAGCCATATTTTTATGGATAAATAGTTCCCAGGGATTTAGTCATCTCATCTATGCCTAATTGAAAACAAATAGAAAATACCTCTTATATGTCATAGATAACATGTAAATGTACACATTTTCAGAGTTAGGATGTCATCAAGCTCACATATGTACCTATAGTGACTGATTTCAAGGTATAATAAAAAGTGTGTGGTTAATATAAAGTAAATTAGAATTTTTATTTTATTTACTTATTTACAAAAGCAACAAAACTACATTAGAGAAAATTTAGAATGTAGAGGGAAAAAAACCAACTATAATGCCTCTGCTTAAGGAACCGTGATGATCATTTAGCTGTATTGCCTGCCAATCTTTTTCCTGTTGAATGTTTTACATGATTGTTAACGGACCTACTTGCATCACCACTTCCCCTACATTATAGCACAAGTGTTTTACTTTCTTTTTTAAAAATTGGATCCTTTTTACTCATGTTGTTTTTACGGTGGCCACTGAGCAGAGAGCTGCAGACTTCTCCCCAGTCACACTGATGAGTGTAGACCATCTGCGAGTGTTCTTCTGTTCCTCTCTCCCCTTCTCATAATCATATACACACATATACACAGAACATACATGTCATCGTAGGTTCAAACGAGACCTCCCTGCATCTTGTTCCTTTCATTTAATAGTACATTGTGACAATCTTTCCAAGATAATTGGTATAGATGAAATAAATTATTTTTAGCGGCTCCATAGTATCTGAGGCATGAATGACCTATGTTAATGATTTCTGTACTGATGTACATTCCCTCGATTTCCATCATTTTGCCACTGCAGACAGTGCTATAACAAACAGCTTAGTACATGGAGGCTTACACATTGGTGCTTTTAATGATGTGGGGTTTTAACAGATACGACTAGGCTGTTTTACAAAAAGGCTGTAATTACTCTCATTTCCCCCAAGAATATGGCCTGACCACCTCCTCTCCTGTATCCCAGCCTATAGTGCCTGTTAACACTTTTTAGTTCTTGTCAGGTGAGTGACAAGTGATATTTCATAGTTACTTTGGTTCATTGCTAGCGCTACTGCGCATTTCTACATATCCTTACCGTACATTTAGATTTGCTATTTTGAGATGACCTATTCCTCTGCTTTGCATGTTTTTCCATTGGATCATCTATCTTTCCCTTATCATCTAGCAAGAGTTTTCACATAATAGAAATTAGATTTTTATTTGTTGTGTGAATTTTTAATATTTTTCCCATCTATCTTTTTTGACTTCCGACTTGGTGGTCACTTTTGCTATTGAAACGTTTTTAAATTTATGAAGTCAAATAGATGTTTTTTCCTTAGTCTAGATTTCTTGCACCACTTTAAAAGCTCTCTGTGGCCCCAAGATTTTATATACATGTTTCCCTAAATTTTCTTCCAAGGCTTTCATTATTTTTAAGTGTTTAATTCATCTGGAACTTGTAATTGTATGTGATGCGAGGGAGAGACCGATTTGTTTACCT
This sequence comes from Mustela erminea, assembly GCF_009829155.1. Taxonomy (NCBI): domain Eukaryota; kingdom Metazoa; phylum Chordata; class Mammalia; order Carnivora; family Mustelidae; genus Mustela; species Mustela erminea. Next base: position 110,381,405 of record NC_045620.1, read on the forward strand.
TCCAGATGGATGGCTGCTTGTGCCTGCATCAGTCGTTACCAAGCCATCCTTTTCCTTCACAGAATTTGAACATTATTTCTGTCACATGTTAACTTCCCATATACACAGAAATCTTTTATGGGCTCTCTGTTCCATTCCAACCTCTGTGTTTCAATTCCCAAACCACAAATTATAGATGTCCGTCCATGTTTTAAAGATATTTGGTAAGGCAAGTCACTATTTTTTTTTTTAAATTTGCTTTACCTGACATTTATTTTCCCATATGAATAAAAGGATTCCAAGATCATTTTACCTATTACAAAAAAAAATGGGCTTCTCATTGCAATTGTATTACATTTATATATTAATTTGGGACAACTGATCTTTTTTTTAACAAAAAAAAAGATCATGCTCTTGTCACCCAAGAGCATGTATATTCTTTCCATTTGACCGGATCTTGCTTTAGGTCTTTTGATCTGATTTTATTATTTTCTTCTTAAAGATCCTGCTCCTGGGGGCGCCTGGGTGGCTCAGTGGGTTAAAGCCTCTGCCTTTGGCTCAGGTCATGATCCCAGGGTCCTGGGATCGAGCTCCGCATTGGGCTCTCTGCTCAGTGAGGAGCCTGCTTCCTCCTCTCTCTCTGCCTGCCTCTCTGCCTACTTGTGATCTCTCTTTGTCAAATAAATAAATAAAATCTTAAAAAAAAAAAAAAGATTCTGCTCCTGTGAAATTTGTTCAGTATTTTATAATTTTTATTGCTATTGTGAATGGCATTTTCCCATTCCCGCTTCGAGCGGGCTTTTGTATTCTCTATTTTTTTTTTCATATTTGTTTTACATTTAACCACCTTAATAAATTCCTTTACGGATTATGGAAGATTCCTAAATGAGTATTTCTTGGGGTGCCTGTGGCTCAGTCAATTAATTGTCCAACTCTTGATCCCAGCTGAGGTCTTAACCTCAGGGTTGTGAGTTCAAGCCCAGTGTGGAGCCCACTTAAAAAATAAAATAAATAAATAAATGAGTATTTCTTGAGCTTTCTAGGTAATTTTTTTAAAATATTTTATTTATTTATTTGAGAGAGAGACAGTGAGAGAGAGCATGAGCGAGGAGAAGGTCAGAGAGAGAAGCAGACTCCCCATGGAGCTGGGAGCCCGATGCGGGACTCGATCCCGGGACTCTGGGATCATGACCTGAGCTGAAGGCAGTCGTCCAACCAACGGAGCCACCCAGGTGTCCCTCTAGGTAATTTTTTAAAGTTTTTTTTTTTTTTTTTTAGTAATCTCTACACCCAACTTAGCGTTTAAACCCATGACCCCAAGATCAAGAGTCACACACTCTACAGACTGAGCCAGCCAGGTGCCCCCTTTGGGTGATTTTTATCCTTATTTTCAAATATTTATACTGGTTATTTCATGGTCCTATCTTATTGTATTTCTTAGAGCTTCCAGAATAATGTTTACTAATAATGGTGATGGTGGACATCATTATCCATTTCCATGTAAATGGCTTTAAAGTCATTTAGAATGATCATTTAAATTATCATTTAAAATGATAGCATTTTAGAGTGCTATCTTTGGTAAATAATCTCTATCATATTTAAGTAATTTCTTTTTAGTTCTATTTTACTAAAATTTCTTATTAGGAATGGATATTGTATTTTATTAGTCCTCTCAATAGCCATTGATAGAATTCTTTTTATCCCTTTAATTTATTATTTGCTGCTTTCCTGATGTTGAATCATACTTACAATCCTAGGATATATCTCTTTTGATACACTGCTGGATTCTATTTGTTAATATTTAGACATTTCACAGCTATATTCACGAGTGACTTTGATCTGTGGAATGTTTATTGTTTTTTTGGCATTAAGGTTATGCTAGCTTCTTAAAATGAATTAGAGAGTTTTCAATCTTTTCTTATAATTTAGAAAAATTTCATTTAAATTGGAATTACCTGTTGTTTAAAAGATACTAGAGCATAGCTATGAAATCATCTGGACCTTTCTTTAAAAGGTAGACAGATCTTTAAACTCTCTTCAATTTTTTCAAAGATAATTGATCTACTCAATTTTTTCTACTTAATTCTTTAATTTATGTTTTCCTAGGAAGCTATGTATTTCCTTAAATTTGTCAACAGATCTGTTGATAGAGCTTAAGCATCTTTCTGTGTGCTATATAAAAAATGGTGGAGGGTGCCTGAGTGGCTCAATCAGTTAAGTGGTTAAGAATCTGCCTTCAGTTCAGGTTATGATCTCAAGGTCCTGGGATTGAGCCATGCATCAGGCTCCCAGCTCAGCGGGGAGCCTGCTTCTCCCTCTGCTGCTCCCCCTGCTTGTGCTCTATCACTCTCTCTGTCAAATAAATAAATAAAATCTTAAAAAAAGAAAAAGAAAAAGAATGGTGGAGAGAGAAATAACATTTATTAAACAGCTACTATGTGCCAAGCACTATAACTTCATATTTATTTATATTGTCACATTTCATTAAATCCTCATATTTGTCCTGTTGAGCATGTATCATTGTCTTGTTTTATAGATGAAAATATTGAGGGTTGGGACAATGAGGTAATAATATACCCAGGATCAAGGATAAAAAAATGGCAGAGGGAGCCAGAGTTGGAACTCAGGTCTCTGATTTCAGGATGGGTGCTTTTATTACTCGTGTCTTTCTCCAAATCATTATGTAATTGTTATATTTAATTACTGAAAAATAGTTGTTTCAGGAAATGTGTCCATTTTCTTTCCTTCCTACAATTATTGAACATTAGGGTAGTTTTCTGTTTTTCACTATAATAAATAAATATTAAAAGGAATATAGCAATTTTTTTTTCATATTTAAGGACACTTTTTCTTAGGCAAGGTTTCCAGAAGAGAATTACTAGTCCAAACACTGTGATCATATAAATGAGTAACATATATCGATCGAAAGGCACATTTTAAAGGGGAGAATAACAAGATTACATGGAAAAGTAGTATGATTTTTTCTGGAAAAAGCCTTACTATCTTCTGACATTTCCTTTGAGATCTTACTTGCAATCCTTGCTTCATTTTCTGTGGGAATCCCTCACTCTCTGAGCCCATTCTCTAGCCGGCCCTTCATTGCCCTAGAATCTCTAACTAGCAAATGCTGTGCTCACACCAGCTTAGTGTGGCTTCTACTCCTCCCCAATCTTCCTCCTGTCTTTCCTTCTCTACAATAGCAGGGCTAGCCTCTAAATACACCCATGTGGGCCCTGGAAGACCCTTGGAAAACATCGTGTGTTAAGTTTTTAGGAAAAGCCTATTAGTTACTAAACCTTTCCTGATCATTATATAGAGCAATGGTTTTCAGTCTGTAGTCTTTGAAGCCCTCGGGCTTTTTTGAACCTGCCTTGGGAACAGGGAAAAAGCCACCAAGCTCATGGGCTCTGGGGGCCCCCTGTCCATCCCCTTCAACCAGAGTCTCTCTGTTCTTGCCTGATTAACAAACTGCAAATTTGGAGGAAGGATTTGTTTTTAAAATCAGTTTCCGGGGTGCCTGGGTGGCTCAGTGGGTTAAAGCCTCTGCCTTCGGCTCAGGTCATGATCCCAGGGTCCTGGGATCGAGCCCCGCATCGGGCTCTCTGCTCAGTGCAGAGCCTGCTTCTCTCTCTCTCTCTCTGCCTGCCTCTCTGCCTACTTGTGTTCTCTGTCTGTCAAATAAATAAATAAAGTCTTTAAAAAAATAAAAAATAAATAAAATCAGTTTCTGCTGCTGAAAGACAGAGGTTCTAAAATTATTGCACTAGAGAAATAGGAATTAAGCTAAGAAGTGATAGCCAGATAGCCAGATTCATATTTTTATGAAATTCATTCAAATAATAAAGTTAACAATACTAATAAAGTTAATGGAAGCCTAAAGAATATTTAAAAAAAAATCTCCTGACCCTCCCCCAGACTGACCTAGAATGTATGCCACACACACACATACACGCAAAAGACCACAAAAACTTAGGATTGTCTATTACTTTCCAATTACCGCTATGACAAAAAAGGAAAGTTTGACACTTTGGGGAATTGAAATTAATTGAAAGCAGACTGGAGTTAATTTCCATTTCAGTGTCCTTTATTGAATGGGTCTTTAGTGCATATTTCTAATTTAGCAGAATGAGAACTTTTTATGTTGGGGGGAGGGTGATGAGGAAATATTTTCCCCTGAAACTAAAGTTAATTCATCAGGACAAATCCTGCAAACATTTTCAGAGAGGAAAATCTATATAATGTTTGTGATGTAGAAAGCTTTAAAATTTTTTGAAGAGGATTGTTTTTCTCTATAGCTTAGAAGAGACCTAGGTTTCAGGCAGTGACATATTTCATGACCTTGTTTGTACACATGCCATTGTCGATCATTGCAGCTGTGTGGGGGCCCTGTTGCCTTCCACCTTATATGGAAGGAAACTGAAAATCTCAACAATTATTTGCCCAAAGTTACTTCAGAAATAGCTCCAAGTAAGACCATTACTCTATTAGCCTTGATCTTTAAATAAACCATTTCATGCCATCGGATTTCAAAGCACTATAATACAAGGAACCAGTTTTACTGTATTTAAAAATGTGTTCCTTGCTATGTGGGCTCTGAGAGCCATTCAAACAAATAGGTTGAATGGACTGGTAAAAGGAGAAAAGTTCCAGCAAGTTCTTTAGACAGAGGATGGTTGAGAAAAAGAGAAAGAGTACAAAATAGAACCAAAAAGAGGGATGTAACCACCAATTCAGGTTATGAAACATTATTTTAAAAATTCGGTATGTCATCTGTTACCAATAATTTTTAAAGCCAGATGAAATGGACAATTTTCTAGGAAAATGGATGGCTTCAAAAATTGTAAAGTCAACCACAACGAGTATCTAGAGAAGATACTTGAAAGGGGGGTGTCATATATCTCCCCCTCAAATAAGAAATAACCTAGGATGAAATCACAGGAAGTTTCCAAAAATAACAGTGACTGTATTATGTAATCTATACCAGGGAATAGTATATACATAAATCACTAAATCTATCCCATGAGGTTCTGATACTGAATCTGCTCTAGGAAAGCCTAAATAAATAAAGGTACAAATAGAAATAAATATCAGAAAATATTAATAAAATATCAGAAAGCAAAAAATACAAGCCCTTGAGTTTGTTCTAGAGTATAAAAATGGTTGGATGCTTATAAATCTGCTAATATAATTTATAAATCAACATAAAGCAAGAAAACAAAGAGCATAGCATGACCCTTAGAAGCAAAATGATAAGGAGATAAAACAAATTTCACGATATAGAAGCATGGATGCAAGTGATTAAAGTAAGGATGCCAAATGATAATGTAATTTTTTATACCTGCTTCTAAAAACATAGATAACCAAATCATTCTTGAATATATAGCAGCTTATGGTGGCAAAGGCAATACATTAAAGAACTAATACATAGGCCTCTGCCACCAGAAATCCCCCAAAATAAGCAGTCTTATTTTGAAAATGGTCCTCAGTCCTCAAGTCATCCTCTTAATTGACTTTTTCCCAAATATGGATGTTGCTAGAAACAGGGCAGCCCCTGCCACTGAACCAGGTCACAAGGCCATCATCACGTCCTTGGTTAACTGCCTGAATGCTGGTCCCCTCACCAGACTGTGAGCAACCTGGCAGCAGAGTGGGGTTTTATTCATCTCTGTGTCCTCAGCTCCTTGTGCCCTTCTGGGGCTTGTCATCAACAAATACTTGTGGAAGTGGAATGAATTCTCATCCAGGATGACAAGAGAAATAGGCCTTCCACCACATGGTGCTTCATGTAAGCAAAAAAGAATTACTGGTAAGTAGAGAAAGGGTTTAGCCTGGATGTGATTTTTGTTAGGGGAAAAAAAAAAACCATCAAGCAAAGTATTAGTAGCAGAACTATATCCCCTGGGCTCACCATTGGGCTTAAAAGTCCTGCCATCTCCTAACGAACAGTCCCACACTAAAACTAATTATAACTACTGCTCTACCCAAGAGCTCCCAAAGCCAGGGAGAAGGGGAGCAAAGAGTGGGCAGTTCCATAGCTCAAGGGCACATAGAGGTTCTTTACATAAGAATATGGAATAGCAGAGATCCTTTCACTTCCACCCCATGGGCACATTAATTTTGGGGTTTGTTTACCTAGTATCAGTCAAGATAGAGTAATTTGGTTGAGTTGCTATATATCAACATTAGTCAGGAAAAAACACCAGCGTGCTATCACACACACGACAAAACAACCCAATGGTCAGAGAGAATTATTTTAAAATTTAAATTAAAATTTAATTTATTGTGTCCTTTTAAGACATCAAAATGTATCAACAGTTTCAGATCCTATTACTTCTGGGGGCTCTTCTGACTCATTTTATTGACTGGCATATGTAAATGTGCCAGAAGCCAATTTTGTGAACCTCAATGCTATAGCACGGGTCTGTTAGGAAGATGCGCTCCCTCTCTTTTCTTATCCTGGTTCAACTCGCTTTAATTTCAACCTTTCAAATAGGTTCTTCCCTGGATTCATCTGAATCGAAGTTATGAGCCTCTCCAGGACCCTCTTCAGGAGTGGAGCACACAGTGTTGCCCCAGGGCAAAGTAAATGCCTACTTCAGAGGAAGATGAATGACTGTCACTGTATTTTCACCAGGCTGGTCCCCATGGGATGGGTGGGAAGACAGCAAAGGGCAAGAGAGTTTCCTGGGAGGACAGTGAAGGAAAGAGTCCAGAGCTCCAGCCCTAGGGACAACCTTAATTAGCAGAGGGGTCTGTCCACGTGGCAGACCTTAACTAGTCCTCAGGAAGCGTGCCTCCTGCTGAGGCCGAGGCAGCAGCAGGCCACGCTGGAGCTGGATCACGTGGCTGAGTTAGTAGTACCTTGTGAAATAGAGCATCAGTCACCAAAGCCTTTTTTAGGTGAGAGGGGAAACCAGGTTACTGCTGCCTCTCCTGAGAGATGTTTTTTCATAGTTCAGATAAAATGACATCCAATTTGGATCTGCCTTTGGCACTTGCAGAACTGCTAGAAAGGAGAATAGAGGAAAACCCAATCCTCAGAAGGACTGTAATTTCTCATTACCTCCCAGGCATTGGAAGTTACACACACTGCGAATCTATAACCTCAGTTAGAAGAATAGCTCCCCAGCTTATACACTATTGACAGGGGTCAGTGATGGTCTTGGGCCTCTAAAAAGTGACAATAATTCTCCCTGCAAAACTGGTCTACCCAGAGGCTGTATACATTTCTACCTGAGGATCTCAGTCCCTATAGGTGCCCTGCCTTAAAGCCCTTTGCACTCTGCCAACCCAGAACCCACTCACACTTCAAAGGGTAGTTGATGTGTCATACCCTTCATAAGCCTGCCTTGGTCATTCTCCTCACTAAGGCAAGGGTCATCTTATAACCTATTATTACTAGAGTTCAACAACACATTAGCCTAGATAGAAGAGATAGTCAACATTTTTATTCATCAGTGAAAAATGTAAATTCATCATGAGCTTGATTATTTCTTCTATAATTTCAGCTTATTTCATATATGGCCTTCCTAGAATTAAGGCATACTGCACCTAATCAATGAGTAATGTCTTACCACTTCTTAACAATATCTGGTAAGTTTGGCACAGAGTGAAAGGTCTAGAAATATTTCATAAAGAGACTAGAACAAATCTGGGCTGGTTTTGCTAAGAAGCTATATTCTGATTCCTAAATCTTTCATTGCACTGTTTCAATTTCCTTTTGGGAACAAGTTGGGACAGGAATAAGTAAAATGAAACACAGAAGTTCTTCATCCTCCTGCCTCCAAACTGAAATACAGCCCATTCCAGGTTATTGGATAGCAATCCTAATCTTCAGAACCTTTAAAAATAGATCTGGAAACACACTGAACAATCTCACTTGAAACCTATTGTAGGGCTACTTAAACATCCTATAAGGAAATCAAACTTGTGTAGCTCATGCCCATTTCATCTTGTTCTGATGCCATTTCAAAATGGTTCCCTCACCGAAGGCAAGTCAGTCTAACAGGGGGGTGGAGGGGGTACACGTGCTGCATCACATTGTTTCCTGCCTCTAGTGCTGTGTACTTAGTGCTTTTCATAGACCATCGCTTCTGCTTTTCGATAATGCAATCTGAACCTTTTCACCAGGCACTCCACTATAGACTGATGTGAAAATGGTCCCCCCAAATCAGAATGGTAGTACACCTGCTGACTGGCAAGGTCAGGGTGGGGTAGAGGGTGGGGAGGGGGGGTGATGGGAGAAATACTGAACTGAGATCCAACCCTGACTTCTCACTCTGCAGGGCCAAGAGGAAGCCGCGTCCTCTCTCTGGGCTCCCGTCTTCTCATCTCTAGTTCAAGGAGGCTTTCAAAGTCCTTGGAACTCTAAAATGCTGAGACTAAAATCTGGCGGGGTGTCTCCAAATATTACTCAGCAACATGGGGCTAGAGCAAGTCATGGCCTCCCTTCCCCAACCCCCTCAGTCCCCTCAGCCTCCCATAATTGTTCTTTTGTTCCATCTAAAAGACCAAAAACAAAAAACAAAAAGGAAAATGAAACAAAAAACAAAAACCCCACTATACCCCCAACTGGAATTGTGCTAAGCCGTTCACAATTTCCTAACCCTTAATTCTTCTACTATGCAGTTTTAGCTGTTTTTTAGTACTTAGGTCTTCTGATCTTTTCTTTTCTGCTAAATGAGCATCTCCGGTTGTTCTAGTTCTCTCTAGTGAATATTTTCACTTGACTCTTCCATGGTCACCTGAAGCTCAATCTGTTTAAATCCCAGTGGTCACCGTTTGCTTATCCAGGCTCCCCCTTGGGAGGTCCCTAGCTCTGTCTCTGGCACTACCCTTGACCCAGGCTCAAGACCTCCGAATGAGCTTCCTCTCCTCCAATCCAGCAGTGCAACCCTTCTGGGTCTTTGTCAGATTTCTTAAATTTCCTCCTTCCCTTTTCATTCCCTTTGCTTCAACCCTGACTGCTGTGTGCCTAAACATCTGGAGGAGCTTCCTAAGGAGTTTATTCAACACTCTGCACTGTTACTAGAGTATTTTCCTTTATTTGTTTGACAGAGAGAGAGAGAGCGAGAGAGCACAGCAAGAGGAGTGGCAGGCAGAGGGAGAGGGAGACGCAGGCTCCCCGATGAGCAGAGAGCCCGATGTGGGGCTCCATCCCAGGACCCTGGGATCATGACCTGAGCTGAAGGCAGACACTTAACCCAGTGAGCCACCCAGGAGTCCCAAGAGTATTTTTCTTTAAATATTACTTCGATCATTTCTTACTCCCCCTCAAAAACTTGAGTTGTAAAATATAATACATAAATGATCTCTTCTAGGTCCTCCACAATGTCCCTGACCTTCCTCTCCCACCTTGTTTCCAATATGTAGGAAGTATTCCAGCCTCCTGAGTTCATGTATGGTCTAGATTCCTGCCTTGTCTCTCCCTTTCCGTGCTTCCTTGTCTGCCCTCCTCAGCCTACCCCAACTGTCAAATCCTTACTCCTTCCCCAAGGTCTAACTCAGGCTCCTGACCTCTGGGACTTTCTCCTTCAACCCACTAGGAAATTATTCCTCCTTTCTTGGAATATCTGCAGAACTCAATTGGAACCTAAACCATGGCTTTCTACTGTTATTTATCTTACATAAATAATATCATTTTCTAAGCAGTTCATAAATTTCTTGAGAAAAGAGGCTATTTTTTCTATCTCTTAGTATCCTTGGTGCTCATTCTCTGTTCTTACATGGAGTAGAAGCTCAGTAAAAGCCTGTTGAGTAAGATGATAAACCTCCTAAACACTGCAAATAGTAACGGTTTAGCAGATAACCTAATGTGCAAATTAGGTGTAATTCATTATTAATAATTAATTGGTTAAATGTTATCTTACCTAAAAATCTGATTACCAGGTGGTCATGGATGTAGAGAGTAAGGGAGAAAGAATATGGCCACAGGAAACCCAGGCTGAGAGAAATGGAACAAAGGTATTTAAGGCTCTATCTCAGCCCTAAAGAGCCTTTTCAGAACTACAGAGCCGAAAGTAGGATGACCTGTGGAGCGCTTAGATGGCTCAGTTGCTTAAGCATCCAACTCTTGATTTTGGCTCAGGTCATGATCCTTAGGGTCGTGGCATTGAGCCCCACATTGAGCCCCATGCCAGACCCTGCATCAGTCTTGGAGCCTGCTTAAGATTCTCTCTCTTTCTCTCTCTCTCTCTCTCACCCTCTACTTCCCAAACCTCCACTGGTGCTCTCTCTCTCTCTCAAAAAAAATAATAACAATTTCAAAAATAGGATGATCTGCAATGGCTTAGCCCTATACGTGTGTGTATGTGTGTGTGTGTGTGTGTGTGTGTGTGTGTATACATATATATGTGTGTGTATACACATATACACACATACACATATATATGTAAAACAATCATACACATATAATCACATATATATGATTCTAATGTTTTGGATTTAGAAGCAAAGTGAATCCTTTTCATCCTTAGCCCACTTTGGAATGCACCTTAGCAATGTCACTGCCTGGGGTTTGCCTACTTTTCTTTTAACATCCCCAGGACCTGCCTTTAGCCCGCAGTGTCCGCCATCTGTCAGCCTGGGGACCCAAGCCTCTGGCCTGCTCCAGAACAAATCACATGATAGGCAGTGAATGAACCAGTGGATGCAAGATGCATCTAGGGGGAGAAAAAAAAAAAAACAAAAGACCTACCCCTTTGAAAGGAGTATTTCCAGTCTAGCCATTGATTCTTCACCTCCTTCCCACACATTTTTTAGGTTGTGTCCTGCCTCTAGGCTGTGTTTGTGGAGCTGAAGAGAAAAGTACTCAACATCGGGATGCAAAATTCACACGCCAAACAAATCCCTGCTTGGTAAATTCCTGTACATTCAACTGTCAAAGCTCTTTGAACTGATTGTTAATGGGCATAATTCCCATTGACAAAAGTGAAATAAGTAAGTAGATGCAGTACATTTGAAAGTCATTAAAATGTTAGGATGTTTAGAATCATAGAATGAGGTAAACAATCATAATCTTGTTTGTAAAAATATTGGGACCTGAAGGATGGGACAGGGCAAAGCTAGGTTGAAACCCAAACTCTCACACACCTCCACTGGGACCTATTTCATTCCTATCACCTGACAATTTCCGGGTCTTCTCAAATTTACAGTATTTACATAATCATACATTAAGGACAAAAACAAAAAAAATTCCAAGGCTTTTGGTTGCTGCTTAAATGTCACGTTATTAGAAAGGCCTTCTGTGCCACATGTGTAAGAGCAGGACCCAGCCTCCACTGCCCGCCTGCCTTCCACTGCTTTCTTCTCCCTCGCATTTACCAGCAAATGACAATAACCATCTTTTTTTTTGTTCCCCCGCCATCTTGGCCCGCCGTCTCCACTTCGTGAGGGCAGGGGCATTTCTATTCACTCTGCGGTCCCTGAGGTCTAACACAAGATCTAGCCCAGAAAAGGTGTGAATAAATAGGTGTTGAATTAAAAAACGAACCACTATTGTAGTTTCGGAGAGACCAAACCAAACCCGACCAGCAGGACTTGCAATACAAACTAAAGATGAAGCATATAGTGGTGAAGAAAATCCGAACTGAAGGACGGCATAGAGATCAGCCATCCAAACCCTGTTGCTTCATGAATAAAGAAAACGAGGTCGAGAGGTAGAGTGACTGGACTAAGTCCTAAGCTCCTGTTTGGAACTGGAATATTAAAATGGCTTGCTCAGAGGCCCCGGTTACCCCTGCGGGAGCCAGACTGCAGCCTCGGTCCAGCTGTGGGCCGGGGGAGCCTGCTTGACACTCTCAGGCCTGAAAACAGGGTTAGAGCTGGATGACGGAGCCGTGCGGGCACCCATCTATCAGAGGCACTGTAAGAGCCCTGGGAATGGGAGAGCGAGAAAACTGTATTTGTCAGGACTTCTCTCAAGGAAAGTATCTTGTGTGATTGAAAGGAATGCTTCAATAAACATGGTAAGGGTATGTGGGTGAGTGGGTGTGTTTGGGGGTGGGGATGATGGGCCATCCTAGGTGCGGTCTTCTTTTTTTTAGATTAGAATTAGGCTTCATGCTCAACGTGGGGCTTGAACTCACGACCCTGAGATTCACAGTCCCATGTTCTCCCCACTGAGCCAGCCAGGCACCCCCACAGGTACAGTCTTGAGGTCACCAAAAAGCCTTCTAAGAAAGGTGAGTCGGGTTTCCTTATAAAATGCTTGTTTTGCTGAGTGCTGTGGTATGAGGCAGGAGCCAAACTGCCTGAATCTGGGCTGGGTGGCCCAGTACTGCCCTGGAGGGCTCCTTTCTCACTCCTCCTCCCTGAGGGGTTCTGCTTGTCCTTGACTCAAATGTTCAATATTGACAGCAAATCCATTTGAATGAGTGTCAGATTTGCAAGCTGCCTCGGGTCTCTTGACCCTTAATTTTATATACCAGGAGCCCCTTCTCACCAACTCCTCGGTTCTGCTAATCACAATCTCATCCTATCCTTTCAGGCATTCTTCTCCGGAACCTTGGAGTGGCTGCCTGGGCAAGGCTCCCGGCCTGTCCCTGGGCTGGCTAATGTTGCTACTTGTAACAGCTAACACCAGAACCAGTTGAATTTACTTGAGTTCTCTATTTCATAATATTTCAAATAAACCTTTATAGTAGTTAGTATGTGTGATATAGATGTGTAGATGATCACAGTTCATACATTTCATAGAACACATGGCCTCTGTACCTTTGTTCCTCCTATTCTCTATGCCTCAAGTATCTTTCCTCGCCTAAAGAAGTATTTCTCATCCTTCAAGGCTCAGTTCAAGCATTTCCCTATGAAGCTAACCCTGGTCCTCCAAGTCATCTTTAGTCAACCCCTCTCTTCTACTGTATTCTCAGATCATACTATGAGTATCTCTCCCTGCTGAGAGTGATCGGCTGTGGTCCCCACGTCTGACTGCCATGCAAAACTGTCCATTCCACTAGGGCAGGAACCATTTCTTATTCATAGCTATAGTGCCTGGGCATCTGGTTCTTACCAAACCAGAGTGCTGGACTTTAAACCTCAGGATAAAGACAGATCATCTCCCTATATGGCAATTTTACTTAATAATAAGCAACATCAAAATTATTATATATTCTTAAATGCTGAGATATCTTATAAAGGGGCATGCAAAATTAGCTTGACTTTTGGGTGCTTGGGTGGCTCAGTGGTTTAAGCCTCTGCCTTCGGCTCAGGTCATGATCTCAGGGTCCTGGGATGGAGCCCCACATCGGGCTCTCTGCTCAGCGGGGAGCCTGCTTCCCCCTCTCTCTCTGCCTGCCTCTCAGCCTACTTGTGATCTCTCTCTATCAAATAAATAAATAAAAATCTTTAAAAAATTAGCTTGGCTTTTAAAAGATAAGTACATTTATATTATTTGTTCACATTCATCTGAGGTCATTTGAGAATTTTTTGTGATGAGTACTCAACACAAGCTTGAGTTTAATTTGATTCAGTTCCAGATGATGTGGATGGTTAATGATTTTCTTTTCCAAAAGCAGACAATAATAGGTAAAAGGGTAAAACCTCTCAGTTATAAGATGAATAAGGCCTGAGGATCTAATGTATAACATAGTGACTATAGTTAATATTACCATATAATTGAAAATTTCTAAGAGACGGGGCGCCTGGGTGGCTCAGTGGGTTAAGCCGCTGCCTTCGGCTCAGGTCATGATCCCAGGGTCCTGGGATCGAGTCCCGCATGGGGCTCTCTGCTGAGCAGAGAGCCTTCTTTCCTCTCTCTCTGTCTCTCTCTGCCTGCCTCTCTGCCTACCTGTGATCTCTCTCTGTCAAGTAAATAAATAAAATATTTAAAAAAAAAAAAAGAAAATTTCTAAGAGAGCAGAACTTAATGTTCTTACCAAAAAAAAAAAAAAAAAGGTAAATATGTGAGGTGCTCGATGTTTTAATTAACTCAGTGGGGGAGATCCTTTCACAGCATTTATACATAACAGATCAGCTGGTTAAATACACTACAGTTTTACAATTTTAACTTCATTCATAGTAATAGCAAGGAGATGCATTTTTGTTTTAAGTTAATAAGCTCAAAAAGGCAAGCTGGAAAAATCTATACTATTTCACCTAAAAATATAAATTTTATTTTAACAAAAATTTACTATCTAAACATGGGAGAAATCTTTTGTAGCAACTACTACTATTTGGCAAAGATCAAATGCCTCTTTGTATTTGAAAAGATTTTTATGATACATCATACAAAACTGCATATTCAATATATGGATAAGCTTGGTCTTCAAACTCCTACAGTGTCGGATAAGTAAAATTTTAAATAAATAATAAATATTTATCAAGTAAATACCCTTGAGATGTTATAGTCTTGCCTCAATTATGAAGTCATTGCCAAGTAGTAGGAGGCGAGACAAAATTGGATATTTTGCTAGGTATATTAGGTTAAGACCCAAAAAGAAATGAACCAGATATGGCATTATTTGTAAGCCTTGTTCTAAATTGCATTACTTTGCAACCTGAATTACAAAAATAATTATAAAAGGAATACATATACTCAGTGTAGAAATATTGAGAAACTGGCCAATTTTACCATCTTTCTCTTTTCTACTCTTTGCAGGTGGAAGAGTTGATGGGAAAACAAGCCAGCCATCAGGAGTTATTGGAGCGCAGCAGAAGGCATGGGGGTGTGCAGACCAGGAGTGAGTGATATGCCCTGACAGACACTAATTTGATTGTGCCTGGGACTCACTGCAGTGAGGGGGCAGACATACTGCCCAAATTTTGAGTTTTATCTTACACACACAGTCTCCAAACTTCATGCTCCTAATTTCTTTTGCAAAAGGAATAACCTTGCAATGAATTCCATCTCGTGTTTAGCAACGTATCTTTTTAATAGCATATTGTTTCATCACTGATCCTCCAGCAAGTCTGAATCACATGGTCTTATCTCCTTTTTCGATCTCTTCCTGCCATCTAAATTATTATTCCCATGATCATTTATTCAGTCATGCATTATTTATAGTTCTCTTACCTACCTGTGAAAATCTTAATCAGAGTCCTTCAGTGACTCCTAAAGATCAAATGTCCTAACACAGCAGACCTCTGCTTTCTGATCTGGCCTCTCCCCAGCTCTCCAAACTTCTCTGCGGTTACTCCCCTATCACAAAGAGAGTACTGTGAATTCCTGTCTTTTCTAGCCTCTGGTTTTAGAGAGGTGTTCCTCAGTGGACATCCTTCACTTACCCTGTGCTAGCTGGCAAGCTCCTTGTGTCCTTCAAGAGCCTGGGCAGGTATCACTCGTCCCTGTCTTTCTTGACATGTCTTGCTAAAAGTAAACGCTTACTTTTTTGTGCTGCCATAGCATCCTGCCCACACTTTTATCATAGTATTTATGTTAAATTATTAATTAAGACTCTTACTTCTACCAGAGTGAGGGGCCCACATACTCTCAAGGTGTCCATGAATCACCTAAATTATAGGCAAAATCTTATGAAGGTTCATTTTCTGCTGGGGAGAAGATTCAGAGCTCACAACAGACTCACACCAGAGTCCATATTTACCCTCAAAACCAAATTAAGAACCTCTGAGTTCTTAATTGAACTAAGACCTGAACCTAAGACCCTGAGTCCTAGGAAACACAAAGTCAGTTCTATACTCTGAATCTCTACAAGTAGATGCCTAATGTTAGCTGAATGAACATTTCAGTTATTATTTAGACTATATATTTATATTAGTAGATATAGAATAAATTCAACTTCCTCTATTCATTGTTGTTTTTAAGTAAGTAGGAAAGTATGATACAGTAAAAAGTACCCTGGTCAAAAGGAAAGATATGGAAACATTTATGCCAAACTACAAACAGTGGCTATTCTTGGAAAGAAGGATGGGGTAGAGATAGCATGGGCTTTCAAACTTTTCTTACACCCTTGTGTCTTTTTTTTTTTTTTTTTAAGATTTATTTACTTATTTGAGAGAGAGAGAGAGTGCACACAAATGGGGGGAGGGGCAGAAGGAGAGGGAGAGAGAGAATCCTCAATCCTTGCTGAGGTAGAACCCAACAAAGGGCTCGGGGCTCGATCCCAGAACACTGAGGTCATAACCCAAGCTGAAATCAAGAGTTGGCTGCTTAACCGACTGAGCCACCCAGGCGGCCCCTTTACTCATGTCTTGATCAAGTTTGTTTGTTTTACTTCGTGTGCTTTTTAATTTTGAGACTTAAAAATAGTGTTTTAAACCATAGGACTTCTTAAGTTCATGAGACATCTAGCTTCAAATTGCAGGTCTGCTACTTATTTAGTTTTGTACCCCTGGGAATGTTACTTACACTTTATAAGCCTACATTTCCTCATCTGTAAAATGAGGATAATGCTTACATAGTCCACTTAGTTATCACACCACAAAGCCCAGCATGAAGTAGGGACTCAGTAAATATTAGTGGAATGCAAATTTTGTTGTCCTTAAGGTTTTGTTTGTTTTGCTTGCAATCCAAAATAGAAGTCAGTGAAATATAGTTCATTATTATCTCAATACTGTAAGCATTCATTCATTCAGTAAAAGTCTGATATAACATGGCTAGTTTATAAAGTGGCTGTTAGCTCTGATTGCTAACTAATAAGGAATCCCATGATATATTTGCTTGTTTTCAAACATAGAAGGGTTGGGGCACCTGGGTGGCTCAGTCAGTTAAGCATCTGCCTTTGGCTCAGGTCATGATCCCAGGGTCCCTGCTCAGCGGGGAGTCTGCTTCTCCCTCTTTCCTCTGCCCCCCCAACACCTGTGCTTGTGCACACTCTCTCAAATAAATAAAATCTTAAAATATATATATGTAAATAAATAAACAGAAGCATTACAAGAATCGTAAGCAATTTATAAATGAAGTGCAAATACTGGTTTAAACTAAGTGCACTGGTTTAAACTAAGCTCTCAGTTCACCTGTGTGGTCACTAGAAAGAAGTTCTTTGCAATTTTCACTCACCTTGTGGCCTGTCTCCACCGGTAGACATCACATCATGTTTTATGAAGTCTTTCTGATTTTTCTAGAGGTTCTACAAGAAATAAAAATGCCATTGATAATGATAGGTACCTTGTAATTTATACCATCCTTTGCTTTAATAATTTTATAATGAAAGGTTTTCATTGTATATTCAAGAGATTGCTGTTAAAAAATTTCTAATCAACAAGAGTTGATTAGACTCTAAACAAGAAAGTAAAATTTCTTGTTTCCTTTAGTCTTTGCATTTTCAAGTTACTTGGTGTTGAGTGGGCATGTTCTTGGTATTTATATCTTTGGGCATTTATATCCAACAGCTCTGGACTAATAAAAACTAATTCCTATGTATTTAAAATCAGCTAGAGTACACTGACATTCAAAGTAAGCAATTCATCTGATCCTAAAATAATGAAAGCCACAAATATAGAGATTTTCCTGAATATCCCACATTAAATGAAGTCACCTACTTCAAGTGACAAGTGAAATAGGTTCGTAATGGGTTTTTCTGTAGGGGCTAATTGAGGTGATCCACAGCCAAAATTAAGTAGAAATCCATTTGGAAAATACCCCATGAGTATATGGGGGATTTTAGTTTTAGTTTGTTTTGTTTTGTTTGAGTAATATAGCAGGTTTCAATGAGGTTTATGTTTTATTTTTCATTATTTCATTATCTGAAGCTTCTTGGGCAGTTTGGCAAAGTCACAGAATCTTTCTGGGCACCCGTTTCTTGATCTGCACAGTTGGCACAAATAATAATAAACATGCAGAAGTGGGGCTTACGGGAGATGAAGGCTGGGGGGGGCAGAAGCTAGAACATGGGCAGTAGGGGTATCAACAAATTACTGAGTCGCCTTCAGCATTATGTCAAATTCCCCTCCTTTATCCTAAGAGAATCTATGCTTATTCCCAGCTTGGCTTGTCTTTTTTCCCTCTGAACTTTACAGAAAATTTTTCTTAAAATGTTCCTTCTTTTGCCTAACACTGCTCTTTGTCCTGAAGGAATCTAAGAGGCAGTGCTCTGTCAGATGCTGCTCGTTGCTGCCCAGTGTCCCTCTTTTTTCAGTAACCCAGTTTATAAGCCACATTCTCCCTTTTCTTTCACAGCTAGGTGTAACCACAAGACTAGATCCTACCCCTGAGGAAAAGTAGAAATATGAGTGATCTCTGGGAAGTTTCAAAAGAGAACACACATCTTTTTCTTTCTATTCTTCCTTCCCGCTGCTGGGACACAAATGAGATAAGTGGAGTCTGAGCAACCTTCTTGGACCAAGAGGGATACACTAAGGATGGCAGAAGAGCAGGACAGAAGGACCAGGGTCCTTCAGACAAGGACCTGCTCTAACAGCTCTGGACTGCCTACCTGCGGCATTTTTTTTTTCCTTAAGATTTTATTTATTTGTTCGACACAGAGAGAGAGATCATAAGTAGGCAGAAAGGCAGGCAGAGAGAGAGGGAAGTAGGCTCCCTGCCGAGCAGAGAGCCTAACGTGGGGCCTGATCCCAGGACCCTGGGATCATGACCGAGCCGAAGACAGAGGCTTTAATCCACTGAGCCACTCAGGCGTCCCTCCTTTTTTTTTTTTTTTTTTTAAATAGGCTCCTTGGCTAGTATGGACCTTGAACTCAAATTCTGAGATCAAGAGTCACATGCTCTACGGACTGAGCCAGCGAGGCAGCCCTAGGCTTTTCTTTTCTTTCTTTTTAACATAAGAGAGAAACTTTTAGCTTGTTTAAGCCACTGTTATTTTGTTTTTCCACTAGTCCTCTAGGTCCTCTAGGTCCTCTAGGAAAATGTCTAGAACCAAGAAGCATTCTTAATTCTTGAAAGTTTTCTCTCCTCTGAGCCGGTGTGTCCCTTTTACTTAGTAACAAAATTCTCCACTCTTCAGAAGCCTCTAGAATGTCACTTCAATCCTTGTCTTTACCTTTCCCCCTCCCAACACCTATATTTTGGACATTATACACTCATTTGAGCTCTGTAGATAAGAACTTGGAAAATAGGGCCCTTCTACCAGGAAAGAAAGAAGTAAGTTTTGCTAAAATTAAGTTTTCAGCTTTTTTTGTGGATTAAAGGGAAAACAGTTCATTTCAATTGAACAATCATTTATAAGCACATACCATGTAAAAAGTACTGTGCCAGGTGTTGGGAGAAATATAAAGATGAGATTTTTCCTCCTTCAAGAAGACACATGAGTAACTAACTGTAGCATGTGATGGATTGCAAAAAATGTAATCAGAAAAATATGAAGTTCCTAAAACTTTCAGAGGAAAAAAGATGAATTCCAGTTATGGGGATTACAGAAAATTTCATGAAGAAGACAGAATTTGAGGGGCACCTGGGTGTCTCAGTTGGTTAAGTGTCTGATTTCAACTCAGGTCAGAATCTCAGGGTCCTGGGATCAAACCCTGCTCCGGGCTCCCAGCTCAGCAGGGAGCCTGCTTGTCCCTCTGCCCCTTCCCCAGCTCATGCTCACTCTCCCTTTCAAATAAATAAATGAAATCTTTTTTAAAAAAGAGAAGATAGGATTTGAACTGGGGTTTGAACAATATGTAGAAATGGTAAAAAGAGGCTTAGCAAAGGAACAGAGGTAGAAAGTCACAAGGTGTAGGTGGACTGAGGGATTCCAGGATTCTAAGGCTCATGAAGAGTGGAGTAGGAGGAAAAGCTAGACTGACTGACTGGGGAGAGACACCCAGGCTGTGAATGAATATCTTCTTGGGGGCCTGCTCTGCAGAGGGGAGAATACGAAGACACTGAAAGTTCTACTAAACAAGAGAAGAGTCAGATCACATGTCTTCAGTAAGAAGATGACTCTTATAGGTGCCCCTGCAAAGGGAAGCCCCCTGCAGAGAGGCCAGTGAGTGGGCACTTCCAGTAACCCAAGGACGAGGCAGTGACGGTCTGAATTAGGGAAGCAACTACTGGAAAGGATAGAAGACACAGATAGAAGCAACGTCTCAGAGGTTATTGCTTGAGCTAAATGTATACTTTGCCCAGGAAAAGGATTTGGATTGTAATTCTCAGATTCAGAAGTGAAGAATATAGCCCTTAAGGAATTTTTAAAATTACACTTATTTGAACTGGCAAAACTAAAAGGAGGGTGACTATGCTGTGAACTTACCGGCTCTACAGTTCTAGCAGAATCTTAACTTTTTTTAATCCTCAGATGTCAGCTGGGAGTGCACAGAATAACCGGCTGATGGGGAAAGAGTAGTGAAAAGTATCTTAGTGGGGCTTCTGGGGGTACAGTCAGTTAAGCAGCTGACTCTTGGTTTCGGTCATGATATTGGGGTCATTAGATCCAGCCCCGAGTGCAGCTCTGCGCTCAGTGAGAAGTCTGCTTGAGATTCTCTTTCCCTCTCCTTCTGCCCCTCCTGCATATTCTCTCTCTCTCTCACTTCTAAAATAAATAAATCTTAAAAAAAAGAATGAAAGAAAAATATCTTAGCAAAGAAATGCAACCATCCCTTCTTTCCCATGGTTCATCCTCTGCCCAGGTAGGCGAATAAATAGCAGGTGTCAGGGCACCTGACGTAAGGTTCTGGCGCTTCTCCCCATTTATCCCTTTACCACCCTTATGCACCATCTCTACCCATCCCACCCACCCTCATACTCCGGAAGCAATCCAGGGAAAATTTAAGAGAAGGAGGAAGCTTTCTAGAGAGCATAAGAATTTTCTATTATGTGTCTCTTCATTGCTCACTAAAATCATGCCAGCATGGCCTGAGGAGAAATGGAAAGAGCTGGCACAGACCCATATAAGGTCATTGTATTCTCAAATAGCTTTGAGATCAGTAACCCTTGTCCAAAAAAATCTTAAAAAGCTACTTCCTCATTCCCAGGAGATAAATTCTAGAGCTTTCCTCAAATGAAAAAAATTGAGCATGTCACTTTCTCTTTTTATTTTTCTATTTTAGGACGATTTAAATGGGTGTTAATACCTACTAAGCTCTTTTCTCAAAAAGGGCAGGAGCAGATAACAAAATAATCAGAAGAGTATCCTTTGTAAAGTTTAGCAATTTGCGGTTTAGTTCATCTTATTTGGAGCACCGGAAAGCACCTTACAAATAAAGTAATGAGGATTTTTTTCTTCCACGATTCCCAAGGTGATTTTTGGCACTCTTGGAAGCACAGATGATTAATCAAGTCACTGGGGACAAGCGGCAGTAATGTGATTGTCAAACTAGGGATATTGATCCAACTGTGCTTCATTCTCATGTAATGTGTGTGTGTGTGTGTGTGTGTTGGGAGATGGTCAGTGGGAGAATCGGTACTTTCAACATTGTCCCTGAGAGAAGATTAGCAGGAATTATTAAATATTCTTATATTTCATAAAAATTCAAAACCTGAGAAAAATATTGAGGAACTCATACTCCAGTCCCTAAACTCAAAATCAGAAGGTTCTTAACCTGGGGGCATAGATTAAAATTCAGACCATCTGTAAATCACCTGGCATTGATTGATTTTACAATTTTTTTTCCCCAGATAGGAGGGAAGAAAGGAAGACTTTGTGCTTGCCTCTTGTTTGGAGTTTACTGCTACGTTGATATTCTCTCTTATATACAGAGAAGAGAGGAAAAGGAAGGAGGAGGAATAAAGAGAAACCAGGAGTCTCATCAGTTCTGTCCCAAATCAAATCACCCAAATTATATGAAATTTATACAAGGTATTTATCTGTTAACTTTTATATTGTATTTGTATTTAAATTTAACAATAGTATAGTATGATTATCTTCCTTTCAAAAGCCTCTGAGGTTTCAAACTGGTTTAGATGGTATTTTCAGAGTCCGTGGTATAACAAAAATGTAGATATTAATTAAATTCAGGGAAGCTGTTTAAAATAAATGTGTGTCAAAAAATCTCTCTAGTATAAATTTTTGATCATTTGTGTTAAATCCTTCAGAAATACCTTCAATGAAATGGCTATACCATTTCCAGCAATACAATTTTGTATTGAAAGGAGCTATTTAAAAAGACAGAGGGTAATAAAAAGACATACTTCTTTATTTTCAGAATACTAGTTTCAGCAGATAAAAACCCCTATGTTTCCAACACTAATTAAAATGGAATGCTATTCTTGCTTAAGTAAATAATAGAAAGCTTTCAAGTGAAACCTGATTCTTCTCATCATGCTCCCAAAACCCCACAGAGTTCAGAATTGTTTCACTAATGTCCCTGTGTAATTAATCAACACACCTTATTCTGTACATAGCGGAATGAACTTTGATAGAATCCTCTGTCCCTTTTCTGTGTTACAAAAGGCATTCCTAATCTTTTTAATTCTTTATTCTTAATCCCAAAGAGGCATATACATGTTGGATTTATCTGCCTTGTAAATAAAAAATCCTGTCACCTTTTCTTTAAGATTGCTCTCAAAATTAATTCCACTTCAAATTAATACATAAATATCGAACACTCTGTAGTCCCCAAACATTTCATTAGTTGACAACGTGCAAAGGCAGATTATGACATAATTTAAAAATTAAGCAAGATAATAAGTGAATATTTTATAAATTTTATAACTTTTAAATAGTTATTTCTTTAAATGAATATTTAAATTTCTTTAAATAAATGTCGGCATGGTTTGAATTTAAATTAGTAAGGATATATGGGATTTCTTCTTTTATGAAAATATTTCCCCTGTCAATGCCTTTCAAAGCACATAAAAGCACACACTTACCCCATGTTGCTTGCTGTGGTTATATCATCCTCAGATCAAGGCTTATCTGGATTCTAGATTAATTTAAAGGTTATATAAAAAAAAAAAAAGCAGGAGAGGTTTGACTTCCCCGGAAACGAGATTGTCATATGCTAACTAGGCTTTTAAATGAGGAAAACTAGTGTCTCTTCTAATTATATAAGCTTCAGGTCAAATTCTAGCATCAACTAATCAACTGAACTGGATTTACTTTTAAGGAGTAAAAGAAAGCTGTTAAAAAGGAATGGGTTTTTTATCCTAGAAAACTGGGAACTTGAGCATTAAAAAGTTATTTCTATATCAATACAAAGCTAAAGATTTTTAAAGCAAAGTATTTATCTTGTTACCTTAAGTACTTTTAAAGAAAAATATCAGGGAAAATTTAGTTTGCCATAAAACAGGTATTTTTCTATATTTTCCAGAAGTTTTGAAATTGCATTATATGTCCTTTCCTGAAAACATCCTCTCACTTTGTCTTAATTTGTATAAATTCCAGTAAATAGTATTTACTCTTAAAACATACCAATTAGTGCTAACCAACAAATCCAAAAGTGTCTAATTTTAAAAATTTATCTTTGAACAGTTAGAAATAGGGTATTTTGAAATTAAATATATAATCTATGGTTATGGGAAACTAACCAAAATACCATTTTTACTTCTATTTTAAAAGACATTTCAACCCAGATTTATAGTAATACAACAGAAATTTTTTAAAAATTTAGCAATGACATATTGAGAAGTACAAATTTCCACAAGATTTTGAATGAAGAAATATGATATGGAAGTTACTGTTTATAGCATTTTTTGGTCATTTTCAGAAAAACAGTTTCAGCAAACACTCAGGTCTTTATTGTAATTTTTAATATGTACCTATCATGTACTCTTCTGGTAATTTTTAAATTGTATTGTCTAGAAGGTAAAAAAAAGCTTCCTTGACATAGAATACATGAGGACACATAGATCTACTTTTTGAAAAATTGTAATATAATTCACATAGCACAAAAATTGCCCTTTGTGAACAAGTCAATGGTTTTAATGTTCATGAGGTTGTGCAACCATCAGCACTAATTCTAGAATATTTCTGTCACCCCCGAAAGAAACCCCATGCCTCCCAGTTCCTTCCTCCCATGGCAACCACTCATCTACTCCCTATCTCTATGGATTTGCCTATTCTGGATATTTCACACAAAGGCCACACAATATGTGGCCTTTTGTGACTGGCTTCTTTCACTCAATATATTTTCAAAGTTCATTCATGTTGTAGCATGTGTGAGTATTTCATTCCTTTTTATGGCTGAAAATATTCCTTTATATGGATATATACATTTGGTTTATCCATTCATTGGCTAATGGACATTTGGGTTGTTTCTGATCTTGAGCTGTTATGAATAATGCTGCCATGAACATTCCTATACAGGTCAATTTATTTGGGGGACATAGTTAGGAATTGCTGGGTCATACTGTAACTGTATATCTAACATTTTGAAAAATTGTTCAATAGCAGCTGTACCATTTTATATTTCCACTGGAACTGTTGGCAGTTTCCAATTTCTCCCTATCATTGCCAAGCTTTGTTATTGTCTGTCTGTTTCAATATAGCCATCTGAGTGATTGTGAAGTGCTGTCTTATTGTAGGTTTGATTTGCATTTTCCTAAAGAGTAATGATTTCATTTGATATTAGACATTTGCATATCTTCTTTAAAGACATGTCTATTCAAATCCTTTGCTCATTTTTAATTGGGTTGTATTTTTATTTATATGTATTTATATTTGAGTTCTTTATATATTCTGGAATCTAAATCTGTATCAGATAAATGATTGGTAAATATTTTCTCCCGTTCTGTAGATTCTTTTCATTTCCTTGATAGCTTCCTTTAACACACAGATACGCTTTTAAAAAAAATTTTTTTTTATTTTTTTTAACACACAGATATGCTTTTTAAAGAAGACAAAACTCAGTCACAGGATTGGAAGTTTACTTTGCCAAAATGTAGATAGTTCTGGGGCACCTGGGTGGCTCAGTTGTTAAGCGTCTGCCTTCGACTCAGGTCATGATCCTGGCGTCTGGGATCAAGCCCCGCATCAGGCTCCCTGCTTGGCAGAAAGCCTGCTTCTCCCTCTCCCACTCCCTCTGCTTGTGTTCTCCTCTTGCTGTGTCTCTGTCAAATAAATAAATAAAATCTTTTAAAAAAAATTTAGATAGTTCTGCTATGTTTATTAAAATTAATCACATAATTTATTTTATTTTTTAAAAAAAGATTTCTTTCTTTCCTTCTTTGAAAGAGAGAGTGTGTGCTGCATGCATGAGAGCAGGAGGAGAGGCAAAGGGAGAGAGAGAATCTTAAGCAGGCTCCACACCTAGAGCAGAACCAGATGCTGGACTCGATCTCATGACTCTGAGACCATGACCTGAGCCAGTATCAAGAGCTGGACACTCAACTGACTGAGCCACCCAGGCGTTCCCATATAATTTATTTAAAGTAATTATAAGATGATGAAAATAAAGTTCAAAAAGGCATTGAGAGATGGTTTTATTGGCAAAATTATGACAGAGAGGTAGTATATGAAGTTACTTAGGTGACTAAGTTTTCCTTATAACTAAAAAGTTCAGTTACCACATTAAAATTTTAATGCAAAATATACTACATGTGGAGCTTTAGCCTCAGGCCTGGAGCAGCAGTGAAATGAAAGTTGCCGCACCATTCTAGTCCCCGGATGTCAGTATATCGTCCTTCACCTTCCACCCTGCAATAGTGAGAAACAAATTTGTTCATTAACCAAGACCAAGAATTTACAGTCCAGGTATAAGATTGTCTAACATATTATATTCTACACCTGAAGAATTATATCTTTCCACTTTCAAACTTTGATTTAAAATTCAGAATCCTAAAAATAAAATAAAATAATAAGATAAAATTCAGTATCCTGCTTTTATAGTGTACCAAAACCATTACTATTCCAAACAAACATTGCTATTATACAAATTTTGGTGTCTAGGATTTTAGGATCACACATACTAAGTTTACACAAAACCAAACAATCAGTTAAAAAATGAAAGTTCATATTAGTTCATTCATTTAGTCAACAAATATTTATAGACCATCAACTATGTGTGAGGTGTTGTGTGAGCTATGTGGGGGTTTTCTTGGACTCTTGGGAGTAGTGAAAATGTACTTCACATAAACAAACAGACCTTGTGCCATGGGTTGGATTTTTTCCCTTCATTAACATCAGTGGAAAAAATTTGTGTTATCAGCACAGACTTGGGAGTCAAAAAAAGGTGAATGCTCTTCTGCCTTCCTCAAAATGTATTTATATCAACCACTTCCTAACAATTAGGTTGCATTTCCAATTCTGGAAATAAAGGCATATTTATAAATGAACATAAGCCTCTGGATGACATGGGATGGTATTCAAGGCAAAGATTAAGCTTTTAAAGGTATGAATTTGGAGCTCAGTGGGTTAAAGCCTCTGCCTTCGGCTTGGGTCTGATCCCAGGGTCCTGGGATCGAGCCCCACATAGGGCTCTCTGCTCAGCAGGAAGCCGGCTTCTCCCACTCTCTCTCTCTCTCTCTCTGCCTGCCTCTCTGCCTACTTGTGATCTCTGTCTGTCAAATAAATAAATAAAGTCTTTAAAAAAAAAATAAAAGTATGCATTTGTTTCATTTCATTTTTATTTTTCCTTCAAGCATAAGCCCAGAAAGGACAACAGTGAGTATATTTCTACAATTCAAAAACTAATTTTGCTTACATTTGAAAAATTAGGTTAGTAAAAATACACACATATATCAGGTCAAAATCCAATAAACAATTATGAAATTATCCCCCAAGGCTGCTTTTTAAAAAAATTATCAGGATAGGGGTGTCTGTGTGGCTCAGTTGGTTACGCATCCAACTCTTAATTTTGACTCATGGCCTCAAGAACGTGAGGTCAGGGTGCCTGGGTGGCTCAGTGGGTTAAGCCTCTGCCTTCGGCTCAGATCATGATCTCAGGGTCCTCGGATCGAGTCCTGTATCAGGCTCTCTACTTGGCAGAGAGCCTACTTTCTCCTCTCTCTCTCTGCCTGCCTATCTACCTACTTGTGATCTCTCTCTGTCAAATAAATAAATAAAATCTTTAAAAAAAAAAAAAAAAGAATGTGAGGTCAAGCCTGGCATCGGGCTCCATGCTGGGTGTGGAACCTGCTTAAGATTCTCTCTCTCCCTCTCTCCCTGCCCCTGTCTCTTTCTCTAAAATTGAGGGAAAAAAAGTTTATGAGGATATTTCAAGTGAAAGTAATTTTTGGCCTAAATTTTCTCAATAATTGTGACAAGCTTTCCATTTCCAAGCTGATAGCAAAAAATTCTATAGCAATAGGAGAGGTAAGAAGAAATAAATGAAAAGTCTAATCAATTATCAACAAGAATATTTTCTTGTGGAGGCTCATGATGGTCTTAGCCTCTCTTTATAACATTTTCCCTAAAAAATAACCCAACAATTCTTGTCTTTTCTTTTCTTTTTAACAGAGAGGGAAGGAAAGAGGTGGAGGAGGGGCAGAAGGAGAGAGAGAATCGTAAGCAGCTTCCATGCCCAGCTCAGAGCTCAATGCAGGGCTCAATCTCAGGACCCTGAGATCACGACTTGAGCTGAAATTAAGAGTCTGATGCTTAACCAACAAAGCTACCCAGGTGCCCCTAATCAAACAATTCTTAATAAATATATTATAAATATATTTTAATGAAATATATTACAAAAGAATATAATAGCATTGACTAAATAAAACATTTAAGCAAACGTACCTGAAAAGAATCTTTTAGAATGACAATGACTTTTTATTTCAAGCTTACCTATTTTCATTGAAGTTTCCAGTATACTTTGCCCCATTTGGGAATGTATAAGTCCCCAATCCATGAAACATATTGTCTTTAAAGTGTCCTTCATACACTGCTCCTGAAAAATGCTCAAGTCTTCCAAAACCATTCATCTGTTTGTAACAAAGGAAATGACCTCAGTAACTTTCAGTTTCCCTAGAATACTTAAAAAAATGTACATATATGTCTATCATCTACTTAGTTACTATTTAATCTATCACTGTATCACCCTTTATCTCCACAAAAATAAGACAACATTTACCATTTCTCATTGTCCTTCAAATGCATCTCTTTCTGAAGCCTGCTAAGTCTAATGTTCTTCTGCTGGGGCATTTGAACATCTAGGGGGATCAGGGATGATGCTAATAGAGTCCTCAAGATATCTTGAATATATCAAAAATCTTAAAGGATAGCCAGTTTAGTTAGCACAGGAAACAGTACAAAGAAGTTGTTAGGAAGAAAAATTTGTATTCAGGCACACCTAGGTCCACACCTGGTTTCATCACTCACTGGAAAAGAAACCTAAGCCTGATTTCCTTCATTTGTAAAAGAGGAGCATGAGTGGTACCTACCTCGTGAGATGCTATGAGGGTTAGAAGTAAATTATGCAATGTATTTAGTTTACTCAGTGAATAGGAGATGAGAAAGATGATAATAAGGTTGACAGGAGGCCTGGCTGGCTCGGCCAGAGGAGCATGCAACTCTTGATCTTGGGGAGGGGGTAGCTGCGGGGTGAGTTTGAGCCCCCAGCCACGAAGCAGAGATTACTTAAATCAATAAAACTTTTTAAAAAAATGACAAGGGGTGCCTGGGTGGCTCAGTGGGCTAAGCCTCTGCCTTCAGCTCGGGCCCTGATCTAAGGGCCCTGGGATCGAGTCCTACATCAGACTCCCTGCTCATTAAAAAAAAAAATCTTAAAAAAAAAAAATGACAAACCCTGTATGACTTTAATATCACTCCTATATTCATATCAGTTATTTTTATTGTATAGTCTACTCACATGTGTTTTTCGTTAATGGTGAAATGTCAGGAATCATTTAAGCAATAGGCTTACTTATCCACTATCAATATTACAACAACAATACCTTGTCATCTTTCCAGCTTCCTTTATAGACAATCCCATTAGGAGTGGTATGAGTACCTATTCCATTTCTCTCAAAGATTCCAGAAGATGTTCTTGTACAGTCACCATCTAAACAAGAGAGAAATATAATCCATTATGAATGGGAACCTTGTTTGACTAGGTAATAAAGTATTTATGTTCAGGACTAATCACAACTGCATCCCTGTGGGTCTCTTTGGCTCCCTTGCATTGAAACCAATGAGGCCAGAGTAAGGAGCTCCATGGACTTAGAAGGTCTTGTTTTTGTTTTTAAGTTTATTTATTTATTTGTTTAAGTAATGTCTTCATCCAAGATAGGGCTCGAACTCATGACCCCAAGATCAAGGGTTGTATGCTCTTCTGACTGAGCCAGACAGGTGTCCCTTAAGTCATGTAACCATTAAAAAACACACCTGACAGGAAGACCGACAGATCCCATACATGGGTTCCCAAGGCATACTATCTAGACTTAACATTCAAGTTTAAATTTAAAATCTGGGAGCACCTGGGTGGCTCAGTTGGTTAAGCAGCTGCCTTCAGCTCAGGTCCTGATCCCAGGGTCCTGGAATCAAGCCCCACATCAAGCTCCCTGCTCAGTGAAGAGCCTGCTTCTCCCTCTCCCTCTGCCTGCCGCTCTGCCTACTTGTGCTCTCTCTATATCTCTGTCAAATAAATAAATAAAATTTTTAAAAATAAATAAAGAAATATAAAATCTGTCCATCTATTAGTATTTCTGTGTCATTTTGTTTAATGGAGTTAATACCCCAATATTAGTTTTAAAAAATTTACAGTCTAATTTTTTTACCGTTAAGCTATTTAATTTTAGTCTAGATAGAAAAAGTAATTGAAATGTATGCTTACCATACTTGTCTCCATTTGGAAATATAAAGTTTATCTTATACACTTCAGCAGCTGTTGTAAAAGATTTAAGAAAAGTCAGATAAACTTAAATATTTTTATGTGAGAAGACCTTGTAACAAATGTGCTTTAAGAGCCAACCAAACTGGGGCGCCTGGGTAGCTCAGTGGATTAAAGCCTCTGCCTTTGGCTCAGGTCATGGTCTCAGGGTCCTGGGATCGAGCCCGCATGGAGCCCAGCATCGGGCTCTCTGCTCAGCAGGGAGTCTGCTTCCTCCCCACCCACCCACCTCTCTGTCTACTTATGATCTCTCTCTGTCAAATAAATAAAATGGGTAAAATCTTTAAAAAAAAAAAAAAGAGCCAACCAAACTGACTCACTTCATATGATCACAAGCATATCATGATTACTTGGCATTCCCATTTTCTAGTATAGGGCCCTGGGGAAATGAATAACTTTGTCTAGACATTTTTACTTAAAAATTAATTTAGGTGTCAGGGGCACCTGTGTGGCTCAGTGGGTTAAAGCCTCTGCCTTCGGCTCAGGTCATGATCCTAGGGTCCTGGGATGGAGCCCCACATCAGGCTCTCTGCTCAGCCGGGAGCCTGCTTCCTCCTGCCTCTCTTCCTACTTGTGACCTCTCTCTCTCTCTCTCTCTGTCAAATGAATAAAAAATTAAAAAAAATTTTAAAAATTAAAAAAAATTAATTTAGGTGTCAATCGAGAAAGACTGGAGGCTCATCCCCTTTGAGGAAATATAACCCAATAGGTAGAAGATTTTAAAATACTGTAACATCCCCAGAGAGAAAGGGAGAGTGTAGTATCCTTAAGACCGAAATAGGTGGTTATGAAAAAGAACCAATTAGCAATCTAGGAGATGAATAACATTAATTGGTGTAATGACTGAATAGCAGAATGGATACAGCTGAAAAGTAAATTGGTGAACTGGAATACAAAGTTGCAAATTTTTCCCAGAAAAAGGCACACACAAAAAGAGACATCTATCACTTGAGCAAAGCCTTTCTTATCTCCCCCATCCACCCAGACTCGTCTAGGAGTCTCCAGAGCGCCCCGGGCTGATCCCTACTATTGTACTTAGAACCCTCTTAAAATAACGCTTTGGTGCTGGAATCTCCAAGTCTAGGTCAAGGATCAGGGATTAGTCAAATGTTTTTTTTTTTTTTTCCTCACTCTACCGTCCAGCATAGTCCTCAGTTGTAGGTGCTTAGTACTTGTAGGTAGGAACTGAACGTCTAGTGAACGAATGGCACAATATTTAAATGCATATTAAGCACGGCACATAAGTTGATCATACAAACAAACAAACAAACAAAATGTTTTCAAATGTCCTTAAATGGTTCCACATTTGAAACTTTGTAATGTTAGAGCGAGAGGGAATGTAAGACATGGAGACCATCTGGCACCATAGAGGAAACTGAAATCCGGAGAGGATGTTATTTGCCTAAGATGTCACAACAGCAAATCGACGGCCGAAACACAGCTAGAATCCAGGTGTTCTGATTCCCAGGCCAGGGGTGGGGGTGGGGGGGTTCTCCGAGTCCCCACGTCATCCCCGGTGTAGACGATTAGAAAATAAGTCACAGCCACACAGGCGCTACCAGTGGTCACGCTCTGGCTTAATGCGAGTTCTACTTAGAGGTGACCTTCCCGGCTCGGGGCATTGGGAGGAGGGGCACTCACTTGACAGAGGGGTGCCGCAAATATTTTCTTGACTCTGCGGTTCCTCCTGGGCCGCCAGTTCTGTGGCATTGAGGGCAAGGAGCGCTAACTCCGCGCCAACTCCGCGCCAACTCCGCGCCGAGCGCGACTCGGTCGCCGGGGCGACGAGGCACCTCTCACCCGGAAGCGAATATGCGAGGGGCCGACGCTGAGCCAATCAGAAGGCAGCGGGTTGTGCTGCCGCAGCTGGGCCGCCGCGGAGCCGCTCCAGGTGAGATCGCGGTGGGTGCCGACTCCCCAGCGGGACCCCTTCGGTCCCGGGTGCTTCCTCCAGACAGCGGCCCCGGGAAGCGGCGCTGCGAACCCGCCACGGCCTCCCCCTTCCGCGGACAAGGGATGTGTGCGTGTGTGCGTGGTCCGCGCGCCGCCCTGGTTGTCAGTGTGCGGACCCTGCTACCGCCTCCCTCTCCGGGGGCGGTCAGGGTCTGAAGAGCATCCGGCCGGGGGGGGGTGTCGAGGGGGGATCCAGGCAGGCTGGCTGGGGCGGGTGAGTCTGGGCTAGCAGGATCCCGGGTTGTCCGTACCCGGGCTGGAGGCGAGGGAGCTGATTCCAGCTACGAGAGGGGTTAAGGGTTGCATTGAAGAGGCTCGGGTTACCTTTCCTGCCTCTTGTCGGCGTCTGGAACTGAGTATATGCTGGAAGAAAGGTACCAGGTGTGGGTATCTGCGTGGAGCTGGATGTATGGGGTCAGTCAGAGGTTTGCCTGGGAAGGGAGGGTGTGTGATCAGGTTTCAGTGCCCTGTTTGGTGATTCTGTTCCTGGGGGCCTGTTCTGGTTGTGAAATAAAGGATCCTCTTCGAGCCAAACTTAGGTCCCTGTGTCCACGGTGAAGAAAAATAGTTGGAATCTTCCCAGGCTAAGTGGAATAGAATAGAGACATTTAATCCATGTAGATCATACAACCTGATTCTCATTCCCTTGAAGACATCTGGGGTGAGTCGTATTGGTACCGCAGTCTTCCTTCAACATTTTGAGAGCAGATCTTAGATCCGGTTGTAAAGTTGACATTTTCTGGGATGGTGTGAGACAAGTTGTTGCTCGTTTATTTAGGCAAGCTAGCTGGGGAGTGGCCTGGTTGTCTAGCCACTCTTTAAAAATCAAAGCACATTATCTTCTTGCTTTTTTCCTAGTGTATTTTACTTACACAAACTTACCTAGACTGGGTGTTTTTTGAGCTGAATCTGATTTGTATATCCTTTACCTTTTTCTGAATTCTAGAAGTAATAGATAATTACTGATGCACAACTTTACAGAATTTCAGTTTGCCTGATTGTTTTCGTCTCCTGCTAAGCTTTTAATGACCCTAAGTTTTTGTGAGTATAAGTAACACTGTTTTTACAAAAGAATTTGAGGTAGTTGGGCTTCTTATGATACTCTTATCTAAGAGGTCTGGAGTCGGGAGACTTGCAATGAAGGGATTTGAAATTTGTGTTGGAAATGTGTATTAATCATTTTTTTATTTTCCATTATTTTATTCTGTTTTGACACATTGGGGACCAACCTGGCCAGGAAGAAGCTGCCCTTCCTAGGGATAGCTAATTCACCCTGACCTGTGAACACACCTTTCATATGCAGACCAACCCCCCACCACCTACCTCCTTTATCATAATTTTTACACCCCAAGCCAATTCCTCCCTCCCCCTAAATCAACCCAGGGCCAGGTCA
The DNA here is from genome assembly GCF_009829155.1 of Mustela erminea. Lineage (NCBI taxonomy): Eukaryota > Metazoa > Chordata > Mammalia > Carnivora > Mustelidae > Mustela > Mustela erminea. The sequence continues at coordinate 110,414,268 of NC_045620.1, forward strand.
CAGGCAACTAAGCACAGCCGCTCTGCCCCAAAGCCTGCTGGGATTATTTTAACTGGCCAGTCCTAAACTGTTTACTCTGCCCTGCCTTTCCTGCGGAAACCCTAAGAAAGGCTGTGGCTTTTGCCTTCCCCTGGCTCCTTTGTGCCTCCTGACTGACACCGGTGCTTCTTCCTGTGGACCTGGCCTGCCGTGGCACGGCACACCCCTCTCCTTTCTGGCCAAATGGTGAATAACATTAAACTTTTCTTTTGGTGGCATTGATCTCTCCTTGTTGTCCCCTTTATAAATTAAGACCCAGGCCCAAATCGAAGGAGGTCTTGTTTATCACTAAACTTTGAATTGAAGAAGATACAAGGTACATGTGTGTGGTGAGGAGGAGGAGATACGGTAGGAAGAATTTGGCTTTGGTGTCAGACAGATTGTTTCAAACCCTGCCTCCAGACTTTGCTTCTGTACGTTAGGTGCCATTAGACATGTCATATAATTATCTGTGCTCTAGTCTCCTTTTCTATAAAATGTAAAAATTGATCTTTACCATACTAGATTTTTAGAGGTTTAAATGAAATAATCTTACCTTTCCCCTTAATGCAGACTTGTTTGTTCAACTACCTTCAGTATGTCTCCATGTGAGTATCTAATTGGCATCTCAAATGTAACAGATCCAATGAACTTGTGACACCCTCCCTGATTTTTTCCTCCCGAGTATTTCAGTTCTGAGCACATGACACCACTATTTACCCAGTTAATGTAGGCTAAAAAATCTCACAGTAATTGTAGACATTTCTTTCTCATACTTTTCATCTCATTCATCTACATTTAAAATACATTCGGAATCTGTGACCACTTTTCAACTCTACTGCTCCCACTCTAGTCCAACGCACTATTTTTTCTGTATTTGCTTTGCCTGAACAACTGCAGTAATTTCCTAGTTGGTATCCTGGCGTCTCCTCACTGTGCCCCCCACCCCCGCAGTCTCTTTATTCTTCACATAGAAGCTAGAGTAATTGTTTTATTTTTTTTTAAGATTTTTTGTTTATTTATTTGTCAGAGAGAGAGAGAGAGAGAGAGAGAGTGCACAAGCAGGCAGAGTGGCAGGCAGAGGCCGAGAGAGAAGCAGGCTCCCTACTGAGGAAGGAGCCCAATATGGGACTTGATCCCAGGACCCTGGCATCATGACCTGAGTTGAAGGCAGTGGCCTTAACCGACTGAGCCACCGAGGCATCCCTAAAATAATTGTTTTAAAATGTGAGTCAGTCCTAGCCATCTTTTGCCTCAGCTCTTTAGAGATTTCCTATCATATTTAGAATTTTAAAAAATTTTTCCAAGAAAATTTTTTTTTCCAAGTCACTTTTAGTTAAATAGATTAAATTCTAGCTTTTTTAAAATCTAAAGCTACGGGGCACCTGGGTGGCTCAGTCATTAAGCCTCTGTGTTCAGCTCAGGTCATGATTGCAGGTTCCTGGGATTGAGCCCCACATCAGGCTCCCTGCTTGGCGGGAAGCCTGCTTTTTCCTCTCCCACTCCCCCTGCTTGTGTTCCCTCTCTCACTGTGTCTCTCTCTGTCAAATAAATAAATTAAATCTAAAGCTACATAAAACCCAAAGCAATCTATTTTTCTATCTGAGATCAAAACAAGCTTCTTTTTTCCTATCTAAACATAATTCTTGGCATTGAAGTAATCTGAATTCACGTGATATACTCAGTCAAACTTTTCCAAAATACTTAAAGCCCTGCTTTGGAGAGAAATTCTCATGTTACAATACATATTTACATATTTTTTCTCAAAAACTAATGACACATTTATGAGGTTAATAGGCATGTAATGGGACCATGATACTACTAATGATACTAAAATGAAAAGCAATTCATTTATACAAAGCATTCCTGTATGGTACAGTATGAAATGGAATCACAGAATCTCTGTACATACATGAATCACCAAAAGAAAAAAGCTCACTTTAAGATTCATTCTTTTGTTTGGAGCAGAGGTGGCCAAGTTGTGATGTATAACAAAAATATTGTGTATAAAATCTTCAAAGTCAAGTATTAGACTAAATTGGCAATAACTGCAACTTAAGAACCAAACCCAACCAGATCTTTGCTGTGGCAATGCAAAGTTAACTTTGTGGTCTGCCCACTTTATTGAGGTAACAACCCCTTCTCTCTTGCCTCTCCTCACAGTGCTCCCCCTGTCTCCAGCTTTTTCTTGGCCTTCTCTGCTCTCTGACCTCATCTGCTCTCCTCACTTCAGTACGGACCCATCAAACTTCTTACTGTTTGTCCAGCTCAGTGCATTGAAGATGTTCTGGACCTGGCACCTTCCCCTCGGAATATTGTTTTCACAAATATTTCATGGCTCTTTCTCAGTTTGTTCAGGTTGTCTGCTCAAACATGATCTCACAGAGGCCTTACCTGACTACTGTCTTTAAAATAACAGTCTTGGGATTTTTCTTTTTCTGTACAGCATTTAACTGGCATTATCTGTTTATTTATTTATGTCTTACCCTTTGGAAGGTAAGCTTCATGAGGAATTTTGTCTTCTTTTTTGTTATATCAGTTGTTGGCTCATGTATTTTGGTGCTCTGTTATTAGGTGCATATATATTTATCATTGTTATATCTTTCTGATAGATCAGCCCCTTTATCATTATGAAATGTCCTTCTTTATTTCTAGTAACATTTTTTTTTGCTTTAAAGTCTATTTTGTCTGATATTAGCACAGTCACTCCAGCTTTCTTGTGGTTGCTGTTTGCATAATTTATCTTTTACCATCTGTTTTCTTTCATTTATTTGTGTCTTTGAATTTAAAATGATAAATAAATAGCATATAGTTGGATCATTTTTTAAACTGCGTATAATTGACATATAACATTAGTTTCAGTTATATAACATAATGATGTCATTTGTATATATTGTGAAATGATCACCACAGTAAGTCTAGTAGTTAGCATCCACCACCTTACATAGTTACAAAAAAATTTTTTTTTCTTATGATGAGGATTTTACAATTTACTCTCTTCGCAGCTATCAAGTATGCAATAGAGTATTATTTACTGTAGTCCCTATGCTGTACATTATATCTCCGTAATGTATTTATTTTATATCTGGAAGTTTGTACCTGTTGACCCCTTTACCCATTTTACCCACTCTCTACCCACCACCTCTGGTGACCACCAATCTGTTCTTTTTATCTGTGAGCTTGGTTGTTTTTGTTTTTAAATTCCACATTTGAGTGAGATCATACGTATTTGTCTTTCTCTTTCTGACTAATTTCACTTTAACAAAATGCCTTCAGTGTCCCATCCTTGTTGTCACAAATGACAATATTTCATTCTCTTTTACGGCTGAATAGTATTCCATTGAATATATCCATATGTATATGCTTTTGAATTAATATTTTCATTTTCTTTGGATAAACACCCAGAAGTGGAATTGTTAAATTGTATGATAGTTCTATTTTGAATTTTTTTTTAAGATTTTGTTTATTTATTTGAGAGAGAGACAGTGAAAGAGAGCATGAGAGGCAAGAAGGTCAGAGGGAGAAGCAGACTCCTCGTGGAGCCGTGATCCCCATGCGGGATTCGATCCCAGAACTCTGGGATCCGTGACCTGAGCCGAAGGCAGTTGCTTAACCAACTGAGCCACTCAGGAACCCTCTATTTTGAATTTTTTGACGAATCTCTGTACTGTTTTCCATAGTAGCTATGCCAGTTTACATTCCTACCAACAGTGCACAAGAGTTCCCTTTTCTCCATATCCTTGCTAACACTTGTTATTTCTTGTCTTTTTGATAATAGCCATTCGCACAGGTGTGAGGTGATATTTCCTTGTGGTTTGGGTTTGTATTTCCCTGATAATTAGTGATGTTGAGCATCTTTTCATGTACCTGTTGGCCATCTATATGTTCTCTTTGGAAAAATGTGTATTCAGATCATCTGCTAGTTTTTTAATTGAATCATTTGGGGTTTTCTGCTGTTGAATTGTAAGAGCTCTTTATATATTTTAGATAGTAATCTCTTATCAGATACATGATTTGCAAATATTTTCTCCATTCAGTAGGTTGCCTTTTCATTTTGTTGATGTTTCCCTTTGCTTGCAGAAACTTTTTAGCTTGATGTAGTCCCACATTTTCATTTTTGCTTTTGTTGCCTTTGATTTTGGAGTCAAGAACTCATCACCAACACTGATATCAAAGAGTTTACTGCCTATATTTTCATCTAGGAGTTGTTTGGCTTCAAGTCTTACATTCAAGTCTTTAATCCATTTCGAGTTCATTTTTGTGTGTGGTGTAAGATAATAGTCTAATTTCGTTCTTTTGCATGTGGCTGTCCAGTTTTCCCAACATGATTTATTGACCTCTTTCCTCATTGTTTATTCTTGGCCCCTTTATTGTGAATTAATTGACCATATATGTATGAGTTTGTTTCTGGGTTCTCTATTCTGTTCCATTCATCTGTGTGTCTGTTTTTATGCTAATAGTATACTGTTTTATTACCACAGCTTTATAATATAGTTTAAAATCAGGGATTATGATGTCTCCAGCTTAGTTCTTCTTTCTCAAGATTGCTTTGGCTATTCAGGGTCTTTGTGGCTCTGTGCAAATTTTAGGATTATTTATTCAAGTTCTGCAAAGAATGCCATTGGGATTTTGATAGAGGTTACATTGAATCTGAAGATTACTTTGGGTAGTATGGACATTCTGATAATTGTCAATTTTTCCAATCGATAAATCGATTCCATTTATTTGTATCTTCTTTGATTTCTTTCATCAATGTCTTCTAGTTTCCAGTGCACAGTTCTTTCGCCTCCTTGTTAAATTTATTCCTAGGTACTTTCTTATTTTTAATGTAGCTTATTACTTCTTGAGTTAAAAAACTATTTTCTTATAGGAATATGCAAGTCTAAGAGAATATCTTAAAGCTAGCTTTGGGGACTCCTGGGTGCCTCAGTGAGTTAAAGTCGCCTTCTGCTTAGGTCATGATCTCAGGGTCCTGGGACTGAGTCCCATTTCGGCTTCTTGTTCAGTGGAGAGCCTCCTTCTCCCTCTGTCTCTGCCCCTCCCCCTGCTTGTGCTCCCTCTCTCTGACAAATAAATAAAATCTTTAAAAAAATAAAATTAAGTGAAATAAATATCTAGCTTTGGCTATATTTTATAATTTTAATGTATCATTTTCATTTTTGCTTTCTTTTTGGTCTATATCTGTTTTGCTTTATATATTTAGGTGTTTTGGTGTTGGGTACATATTTACAATTGTTGGAACCTCTTGATTTAATCCCCTTATCATTATGTAATGACCATCTTTGTCCCTTGTTAGTTTTTGCCTTAAAGTACATTTTGCCCAATAAAAGTATAGTTGTTCCTGCTTTCTTTTGGTTTCCATCTGCATGGAATAGCTTTTTCCATCCCTTCACTTTCAGTTGGTGTCCCTAAAGCCAAAGCACTTCTGTTGTAGGTAGCATATGGTTGGGTCTTATTTTTTCATCTCTTCGGCCATTTTGTGTCTTTTGCTTGGAGAAATTAACCTCTTTACATGTAAGGTAATTACTAATAGGTAAGGGCTTAAAACTGACATTTTGCTAATCGTTTCTTAGGTGTTTTATAAATCCTTTTTCTCTCCTGCTGTCTTTGTGAGTTGATGGTTTTCTCTAGCGGTATGCTTTGATTCCTTTCTCTTTTGTATACGTACTGTAGATTTTTGCTTTGTAGTTTTCATGAGGCTTACATAAAGCATCTTATAGTTATAATATTTTATTTTAAGCTGGTTAACAACTTAACTTCATTTGCATGCAAAAGCTTTATACTTTCATTCTACCCAGGCAAAATCTCTGAACAAGGACTGTATCTCTGGAAGCATATATGTAAATTAAAATTTTGTTTATCAAATCACGTATTAAATACATGAAGAACATCTCTTTTCAACTAGAGTTTTTTAAGCCATATACCAAATCTAACCAAATCAGGATCTAGGACTGGGGCTTAAGCATGTGTGTTTTGAAACTTCTGCAGGTATTTCTGATACATATTCCTGGTTAAGAAATCTGTGTCGGAGAAACTCAATAAATATTAATCCCCAGAGGGATGTGCTTGTAAAGCTTTTGTTTAAACAATTTATCTATGCTTCCCCTAGACTGACCCTTTTCAAAAACATGCATTTCCTTATTTCTTTGTAAGGGGTTCTGTCCATAACTGTGACAAAGGATTGTCATACTTGTCTAGTTTTATGATGTGTGTATTAATTTTTCTCTTGCAGGTGAAAATGAGTTCTTCAGTAAGAAGAAAAGGCAAGCCAGGCAAAGGAGGTGGGAAAGGGTCGTCTAGAGGAGCCAGAGGAGGCAGGAGTCACACCAATAAATCACACGGGGGCGGCGGTGGCGGTGGTGGTGGCAGCGCTGGCAATCGGAAGGCCTCGAGTAGAATTTGGGATGATGGCGATGACTTTTGTATCTTCAGTGAATCAAGGCGCTCATCCAGGTCATTATGCTTTTTTAATATTTAAGTATAGAAATAGTATCAGTTTCTGACCTGTGGGACAGGGGAGAGCTAAGAGGAAGGGGGGAAAATGCCAAGTAATTCTGGTCAAGTGAATTGTAGCTCTTGTTTTAAAACCTTGCAGTCTCCCACTGTAACCTGTTCTAGAGGCTTCCAAAAAAAGCCATTAGGTGGCTTTTTTTGGAAGCCTCTAGAACAGGTTACACCTAATGGCTTTTTTTGGAAGGTCGAAATCTGAGGTTAACTTCAACTTGCATGCCACTGTGAATCAAATATAATGCTGTTGCTGTAACTCATGTTACCGGAAAAGTAAGTATTGGAAATGGCAAAAGTAAAAATTATTTTGACTATTTCTTACACATTGTAGTTTGAAAGCCCCCAAATGCTACTTGTTGGTCCTCTCTGTCTCTTTAGTTGATGAATTATTTCTTTTCCAGACATACCAGCCAAATCTTCACTGGTGCTTCATGTGATGACCCATGAGAGAGTCATATCCAGGCTTCTTTCATCTTCAGCTTTCAAATATGAATAGATTCTGATAAGTCTAATGAATATTTAGTAAAAGTATAGGTTTTGTTGCTGCAGGTTATATAGCATAGATAGAGAATTCTCACTGTCTGCAAGCTGTCCACGGAATTTTTGGAGATGGAAAGGTTTCTTTAAAGCTACAAGCACACATACTCTCTCTCTCTTTTGTGAAATAACTCCCAACTAAATATTAATTAGAAAGGATTATAGGTGTGTGCTAGAGCTTAACTGCATCAAACATGCTTTTAACTTAAATGAATACAAGTATTTGCACTCAGAAAAAGAAAAAAGAAAAACAGATAGCATTTAAATAGTTTAAACTTGCCACTGAATGAATCTGGGCCCCACAGTGAGCAAGACATGGAAGAAGTACAGTTCCCTCGATCAGTCTCAGTTTCCAGGTGCTTTTTGTAGTTGAAGCCACTTGATGCACTGAGTGTGTGATTTTAGGGCTTAAATACATATTTTTATACAAAGTCCCTAATATAACCAAGAACTTCATCTAATATTCAACCAGAGAGTCTACAAACTTTTTTTGTTCTAAAAGAAAAACGATCATTTTGGACATACTGAGAGCTAATATATCATTCTCAAACTTGATCCTTTTTTAAAAGGAATCTAGGAAATTTCTAGGGGAATTTTAAGGTATATTTTCACTTTACCTGCTGACTTAAGAGCCTAACTTCTGAGTTAGAAGCAGCTCCCGTCTTTTTGAAAACATAAACATTGTAACTGGGGGTTCTTAAAGCCTTGGGCATCCATTCATGCTGCCTACTGAGCATGAATGGATGCTCAGTACTGAGCGCCTACTATGCACCCCACACTGTGTTAGGGACTAGAATTAGAGCAATGAATAAGAGAGTGTTCTTGTCTTCATAGAAGCAAGTTTGAGGTATAAGGACCATATATGATATATAATATGCCAGGTAGAAAGTACCCTGGAGAAAAATGAAGATAAAAGAGGTAGAAAATACTAAAATAAACTGCTGTTATTTTTAAATGGTTGCTGTTTTATGTAGAGTGATCAGGGAAGGCTTCTCTAATAACATGTCCTTTAAGCAGGGACGAGAAGGAGAACATTCAAGGCAGCGGGAACACCACGTACAAAGCCCCTCAACCAGAGTGTGCTTGGAAGGTTTAAGAAGTGGCAGGGAAGCATGTGGCCAGAGTGGATGGGTAAGAAGGAGAGTAACAGGCAGTTAGATCCAAGAGGCTAATGCTGTGTAAGACCTTAGTGTCCTGTGTAAGGATTTTGGCTTTTGCTTTAAGAAAGATAGGAGGCCCTTGCCGGCCTTGAGGCAAAGGTGTGTGACATCAGTCCCTCCTGCCAGAGTTGCTACTATTCATTGTATGCCTTTATGTGAATTAGAAAATGATGCCCCTTTCTTTGGGCAGTTTTAGCCCCAGAAGCGTGGCTTGTACGCTAACATAGGCTGGGTTTGAACACTTGCTGTCCCATCCTCCCTCATCCTCCTCCTATCCCCACCAGGAGCCTTTGCACAGTGTTCAGTCTGCACAACTATATTCAGTAGCCCTGACTTAGTATTCTGTGTGTACTGTCTATAGGCAATTTACATCTAAATCTTGAGTTCAGGGAAAAAATCTGAGCTAGAGAAGTTAATGTATGAGTCCTCTAAATGACTGCAGCTTAAAACTGTGAGATTGGGTGAGATGGACTATATAGATAGAGAAGAGGTCCGAACTCGGAGGCCTGGGCTACTCTAGGCTTTATAGCTGAGAGAGATTAGGAGAATCTGTCAAAGGGGAGAGAGGAGTTGCCAGAGGAGTAGGAGGAAAACTAGGAGAGTTTCGTTTCTGGAATCAGGAAATAAAGCTGCTCTGAAAGGGATTATCCAGTTGGATATAATGGGATCCATGAAGGGATACTTGTCGTGAAGGAGTGCTTGTGAGAGCTCAAGAGAGATGTGCACTCACAGCTGGCCTCTGGATTTGGCGGTATGGGTAGCATAGGTAACCTTTATTTCTCTAGTTGCACAGCCATTGCCTTACATAATTATGGTTTCTTTGTTTATTTTTGGTGTGAATTTTTTCTTTATTCAAGTCTAATGAATATACAGTCTTTTAGTAGTTTCAGTCACACAGAATAATTGTTCGACAATTCTGTATGTTACTCGGTGCTCATGAAGATCAGTGCCCTCTGCATCCCCATCACCTGTTCACCCATCCCCAGGCACCCTCCTCCCCTCTGGTAGCCACCAGTTGGTTCCATGTATTTAAAAGTCTGCTTTTCTGCTTGTCTCTTTTTGTTTTCCTTTGTTCATTTTTTTTGTTGTTGTTGTTTCTTAAATTTTGCATACGAGCGAACCTCTAAGAACTATCTCACCAAATTCAAATATATAAAACATCATATTTAACTATGGTCACTGTGTTGTACACTACATCTCCAGAACACACTTGTCTTATTACAAAGTTTGTCCCCTTCTATTTCCTTTACCCATTTGCTCTCCCTCTGCCCCATAGGAATGATCACTTCCCCTAAGCAGGCCTAGAAGATGCAACATTTTCTTCATTCCCACAAAAGTGCTGTGTAATCTAGTTATGACCCTAAGACTGCTGGAGAACACATGTGAAGGCCGCCAGGAGTTTCTTGAACCAATGGAATGGGCTGGAAATTTTTATATCGTGTTTATTCATTTGAATTCAGGATTATTGGAGACTACTGTTTTATTGAGGACTGCAGTTATGCAGGCCACCAGGGTAAGATTAACTAAGAAAATTGTCTTAGACATGGAAAGGCTTATAATCCAGATGTCTCTCACCTGCCATTTCCTAAGAATCAGGTAATTTCAGTTTTTCATTGGTATCTCCCTTTTCTGTGAATCCCAAGCCAGATCTTACACTGTTTCTGTAGGTGGCATGACAGTTATATGCCTAGCAGAAAATGAGCTGACAGGATCTCTTCTTTATGGTGCCATTGTGGTCTTACCTCACAGCTTTACTCCAAGGCCTCAGCTGGTGAATGTCTGCACCTTAGCTTCAGTAACAGTAGTGTTCAAGACTCTTGATGGGTGGTAGGATGAGGCACGATTTTCTTAGTGTAGTGTTTGATTTTTCTCCTTGTAATTTTGGTTTTAGGCCTCACTGAGTTATATATCTAGAGCATAGGTCTTGACAAGAGCTGTTTGATATAGTCGGTGAGGAGAAGTCCTGATTGTAGTGTGTGTCAGAGAGAAAAGGAAGGAAAATGGAGACAAAAACAATGATTTAGATAACCCCTCTGAGGAGTTTTACAATAAAGGGCAGAGGAGGGAGAAGAGATAAGGCAATAGTTTGAGGGGGAGAATTTGGTTTGGTTTTTTTAAGATGGTAGAATTACAGAGGATGTGTGTGTGCTGATGGGACTGCTCCAAGAGGAGTGAAGAACTGACGATGTAGAGGGAAATACAAGTGCTGGAATTCTTTCCTTGAGGAGACTGAAGAGATTGGGATACAGTGTACAAACAGAGGGATTGACTTTAGGATCACAGTGGGCATGGAGCCTACTTTAAAAGAAAGAAAAGAATGTTAGAAGAAATGATAGACTTGGGGCAACATTTCTTTTCAGAAACTGACTAAGTGGCTAAAACCATAATCGATTATATTTTCTCCTTTGCTATCCAGTGTTGCAAGTTTAAATGTGTGGTTCTTTTCAAAGTCTTAATATTGTGAATTGAGATTTTAAACATAAAAAGATTCTTCCATTTCCTAGATTTGTGAAAATTCATAATGAAACATGCCAAACGAAAAAAAGAAATTTAGTGAATAATGTTAAACTTTAGAATTTATTATTGTTTTAAATATTTAAAAGAGTCCCTAAAAAAATCTAAAATCTAACAATGAAAGATGAGTGAAGTAAATTCCAGCACATCTATATCTATACGTACCCACTTAAAAATACATTGTAGGAGGGTGCCTGGGTGGCTCAGTGGGTTAAGCTTCTGCCTTCGGCTCAGGTCATGATCTCAGGGTCCTGGGATTGAGCCCCACATCGGGCTTGTGCTCAGCAGGGAGCCTGCTCCCCCCACCCCGCCCGCCTGACTCTCTGCCTACTTGTGATCTCTCTCTCTGTCAAAAAAAAAAACCCAAAAAACAAAAAACCACCACCACAACCAACAACAATGACAAAAAAATACATTGTAAGAGAATATTTAATCTTAGAGAAATACCAGTTTTATTTTGATAAGGAAATAAAGCAAATATAAAAGATTATATTATACTGTATAGTTTTATTTATAAATGTGAAAATAATTGATGTGAATTAGAATGACTTCTGTTTTCTACTTTTCTCCAGTGAACATGTATTTATTATTATTATTTTTTTTAATGAGGAAGTAATGATAATTTAGGAAAATATTTCCAAAGCAGGGCCTAATATTCACAAGTAAGATGAGACCCTTCATTGTTTTCAGATTGGGTACCCAAAATAGAATGAAATAATATTTGTGTGTAACACTTTTCTTTTTTTTTTTTGAAAGTCCTCTATTCCAGCAGGAGTCATCCTACTATTAGTTTTTCCAGAGGATTCTTGAGTTAGTGAAGCCAGATTTAATGATTTTAAGTATCTAATCAGGTTTTTTTTCCAGCAGCAGCAAGATAATGAAGTCTGGTAAGTACTGTGGAAAACAAGGACTTCTTCACATTCACTGTTATCATTTGTAAGGTAGTTGACAGTCCAGTTGGTGCTGTATATATTTGGGGCCTGTGGGGTGAGTGTCAAAGTTGTGGTCCCAAGTCAGTGTGTCCTTTGCAGACCTAGCAACAGTAGCGTAAGAAAAGGAGAGGCACGCCCCAGATGGAAGCCCGAAGCCAAAGTGCCCCTTCAGACCCTGCACATGACTTCTGAGAACCAGGAGAAAGTGAAAGCTCTTCTCCGGGACCTGCAGGAGCAAGACGCAGACGCTGGATCTGAGTAAATCATTTTATTTGAGTAAATTCGTATGTGAAGGAAGCTGTGTTGGCAGTGGGCAGGTCCCACGTGTCTTTGGGACAACTTTTCAGTACTGATCTTATGGTGACAATGTAATTAGTTGGAAGTGAGCTGAGAGAAATAACAATAACTATTAAGCAACAGTTTCAGAGTGAGTTCGTATTGCAGTATCTGTGAGCAGTACAAATTGCCTTTTCATCTTTTTTCCCGAGGACAGTGCTGAAACAGACTCAGTAATTGCTTTATTGACAGGCTTCTTAATAAAACCTTGGAGTGAACAAACAGCGGTGTTGTTGTAGGAGCAGATACCGAGTTGATGAGATGAAGGCTTAGGAGTACACTTTCTTATAACCATCTGTTGAAGAGAAACAACTTCGACTCTTTGACTGTTTTGCTTTGTGATTTCAGTCAAAAAAGTCAGTTCGTGGCATTCGCCACAATTAATGGGTGGACAGTGGTGAACAGCTCCATCTCCAGCTTATCTACAAATCTCTTTATCTGCTTTAGATTTAGGAAAGGTGGTTATGCAGCCAGGCAAAAAATGAGGGATGGTTTTTATGAACGAGGAGAGAGAATAGCCAGGGCTTCCGTGGTTAAGAATATAGGCTCTGGGGTCAGACTGCCTTGGTTAACAGTCTCTGGTTGCTCTTTACTGTATAACCTTTGGCGATTACTAATCCTCTCTAAGTTTTCGTTGATCATCTGAAAAAATGGAGATTCTAATAGTATCAGATTAGTGGGAAGACTTTTAAAGAGAAAGACCATATAAAACCCTTAACATAGTACCTGGCATGTCATAAATGCCTGGTGAATATTAATTGCCAGGATATAAATGAATAGATCAATAAAAGTTTAAATCAGTGACTAAAGAAGAGTTAGGATCCTAAAAAAAAAAAAATTGTTAGGATCCTAGGTCCTTTGGCTCCTTGAACTAAATTCTTAGACTCTTGCTTATGTATTCTTTGACGTACATGGAAATTAGTATCTAATGTAAAATATATTACCTTTGGCAGAAGAGGCATTTCCGGGGAGGAGGAAGATGATGAGCCTGAGTGTGATGATGAACAGTACTGGTCTGCTGGACGAGAAGCTTCCCTTGTTCCTGACTGTGACCCTTTGGAATATGCTGGCTCAGGCCCAGTGGAGCCTCAGAGTCCAGAGTTTACCGTCTCAACATTTGCAGTGCAGAAGCTTTCCAGGTGATTGCTTTCAACATTGATGGGAGTTAGGGGAGAAGTGAAGAGACTGAAATCATACTATAAACCCTCTGGAGTACTTTGCTAGTGTGTGGGTTGTGGCCGTGCATGATACATGTCTAATATCTTCTCTTTCGGAACAAGGTGATTAGGGAGTATTACCAGAGATACTTTTTCAAAATACAGATCCTACCTATATGTGGTTATAACTTCACACAAACATATATAAATGAATTTCACTTCTGTGACTTGCTACTACTTACTATTTTTGTCACATTTCACACTTGGTAGGTACGGCTTCGACACCGAGCGCTGTCAGGCAGCCCTGAGGCTCTGTGATGGAGATGTCGGGGCATCACTAGAACATCTGCTCACACAGTGTTTTTCAGAGACATTTGGGGAGAAGATGAAGAGCTCGGAGGCAGTTGCCCATGTCAGCTTGGATGAGTGTGTGGAACAGCGTCAGGAAGAGGCATTTGCTCTCAAGTCCATCTGTGGAGAGAAATTTATAGAAAGAATTCAGAACCGAGTCTGGACCATTGGATTAGAACTGGAGTACTTGACGAGTAAATTCTGCAAATCCAAGCAAAGGGAAAGTACCAAAAATACACAGGACGCTACACTTGAAGTCTGTAAATTTTACCTCAAAGGAAATTGTAAATTTGGATCAAGATGCAAATTCAAACATGAAGTGCCCCCAAATCAGATTGTCGGAAGAGCGGAAAGAATTGTAGATGATTCTCATCTTAATGCCCACGAAGATGCCTCTTTTTTATATGAACTCGAAATTCGATTTTCTAAAGACCACAAATACCCTTACCAAGCTCCTCTTGTGGCATTTTATTCCACCAATGAGAATCTACCTCTGGCTTGTCGTTTACATATTTCTGAGTTCCTTTATGGCAAGGCCTTGACATTGGCAGAAACTTCAGAACCTGTTGTGTATTCTTTGATAACCCTTTTAGAGGAAGAATCAGAAATAGTCAATTTACTGACAAATACCCATCACAAGTACAGTGTCCCTCCTGTGAACTTTCTGCCAGTATCCTCTGGGACCAGAATAAATAATCCTGTCTGTCGTAAACCAGTGATTCCAAATAATTCTTTTGCTTCAAATCAAATTCCTGAAGGTATGTAAGGCCTTGATTGCATGGAGGGCCTTGGGGAGGGGGAGTTCACAATGGTGGATTGAGGAAGTCAGCGTTTCCGAGGGCTGTGCTGGGATCTCCTGGTGATCTTGGGCAAGTCATTCTCCTCAGTCCATGGGCGAAAGGGAATGAGAATCCCCTGAACTGTGGCCTGACTTTAATTGTAAGTGCCAGATTTGCCACCATGATTGGGCTCTCTGCATTGAAGGTTTGTAGTGTTGTATAAGTTTATTCAAGCAATTGGGAGCTGGAAGAACTAGAGCATCTTCCTAGAAAAACTGTTCCATTGAATTCATTTGGTTTCACATGTTTACTTCTGATGCTTTACATGGAATGACTTTCAAATGAGTTTTTAGAGATATTTCTCTTTCTGTACTACCCTAGTCCCCCAAAGTTCATTAGCATAGGGCTACCTTTATGAATCCCTAAATCCTCAAAGAAATGTTTGTGCAATCTTCTGGCATTAGTGAAATCCAGATTTGCTGTACCGATTCTTACACCACAATTAAACTGCATGTTCAAAGTTCAGCAAAGAATTCTCTCTTATTTGTTGCCATCTTTCTTGAGAGAAACAAGTTTTTATTATTTCACAGGAGTTCTTAGGTAAACATCAATAAGTAGAGAACAATGAAATTGCATTGAGATGGGGATGGTGGACAGATAGCTAGGTTCACTCACCAGCCACTTGCTCCCAAACATCAGCTTTTAGCATGTGGGATTCAGATATATTCCTTGAGAAATGACAAATGGTGTGTCATGGACTTTTTTAAGTAATAGCTTTATTGAGATAAAATTTACCTACCATAAAATTCACCCTTAATTTCAAAGGGTACAATTCAGTGGGTTTTTAGTATACTCACAGAGTTGTACAAGTGTGACCACTGTCTAATTCCAGAACATTTTTAACCCTAAAAGAAACCCCATACTTAGCTTATTAGTGATAAGTCCTTATTTCTTCCTTCAACCCTTGAAAACCATGAATCTACATTCAGTCTCTACGCATTTGCCTATTCTGTACACTTCATAGAAATGGAATCATATACTATGCAGCTTTGTGATTGGCTTCTTTCCCTTAGCATCATGTTTTCAAGGCTCATTCATGTTGTAGGGTGTAACGGTGCTTCATTTTATTGCTGAATAATATTCCATTATATGGACATGCCATATATTGTTTACTGATTGATCATGTGATATCATAAGATTTTAGGAACACTTGCAAATAGTTGAAACTTTCAGTTAATTTCTTGAATGTGAAGAATCTATGGAATTAACAAGGTGTGCCATGATGTTTTTCTTCTTTGTTTTTAATTTGGTTTAGCAACAGCCACCTGTACTTGGTTAAATTCATTTGAAGATGCATTTTAAGTTCTTTGGCAGTAGTAGTTGTTTGAAATGAATGAACTTGCTTTCCTCAAGCTTTTAAGTTTTTTCTCCATCTTAAACGATTTTGTTGTTACTTTATTAGATAGTGACTTTCCTCCTTTGCTAAAGAAAGGGCTCCATATCGAAAATGTTTCCTTTTATCCCCTTCAAGTTGAAAAAGAATCAGAACCTGAGGAGGAAACAGATGAGGATGAAGGTCCTGCACCAGTTATAGTGGAGAATGAAAGCTATGTGAACCTTAAGAAAAAGATTTCCAAAAGATATGACTGGCAGGCAAAATCAGTACATGCTGAAAATGCTAAAATCTGCAAGCAGTTCCGAATAAAACAGGTAGGGTATTCTGAGAGACTGGCTAGCATTGCTTCCTAATGTATGGGTGAATGGATTAGGAATTAGGAAGTCCCTAGTATATTTTTGTTTCTCTTTAACTCTGAGTGGTCAAAATTTCTGCATGCCACAGTAAACTTGGGTGCATGTTCTAGATAGTTTCAGAAAATCCAGAGGCTGGTGAAATGAAACACACGCATATATACCAAATATTCTCGGAATCATGTGACTTTGGTACTCTGATAGATGATCTCATAAGTGAAATCAAAATTAAAATTGATTTACATTAGAAAAAGATAGTGTAGAAAGGAGAAGGCTAAGGAGGGGCCCTTACCCCTTTACAGAGAATCGCAGGGTAAGTAACCCAAGATCACATAGTTACTGGTGGCAACAGGGATTCAGGCTAACTTTCTGTTCCTCAAGTCCATGATGTTTTATCCCATTAATAAGAAGATTATTTTAAAAGAACCAATGAGTGAACTTTTAGGGCAAAGTTGGGTATAGGACAAAAGATTGCTTAACCACTTTGGGGATTGGATTAGATTTGTCTAACAGCTCTTCTAATTGTGAAGTTCTGATTCTGATTCTTGACACAGTATAACACTATAGCATATTGTAGTGCAACAGCTGTAGAATGTCAAAGTGAATAGAAATTCACACCATAAGTAAATAGTAAGACTGTAGAAACAAAAAATTCCACTTTGAATTTGATCAGTTTGTGTTCAGAGGTAATAAATTTATATGATAAAATTATATGCAGAAAATGATGTGTTAATATAAATTTCAAAAATACCTCTTTAGTTTTAACATACACAACAATGTTTACTGACCATTGGAAGTCAGACTGAGTTACATAGATGTGATGCCTGCTAAAAAGAACCCTTTTCGTGGGTGCTCTTTCTGTTACTGACTTTAGTAAAAATCTGATATTATATAGAACTATGCTGTCCAATGGGGTAGCCCCTAGCCACATGTGGCCATTTAAATTTAAATTAATTAAATTTAAATAAAATTAAAATTCAGTTCCTCAGTAATACTGGCCACATTTCAAGTGCTCACTAGCCATGTGTAGCCAGAGGTTTTTATATTGGTCAGTGCTAATACAGATCATCTCCGTGAACATGGAAAGTTCTATCAGATAGTGCTGGCGTAGAGACTTCTGCTAGGAAGAGCATGATAGTGCTAAGGAGGATGGCTTATTTCTCTTATAAGATCTTGCAGTTTATTCAGATGTAGGAAAGCCATAAAGATTCCACAGCTGATTCTTTGAGCAGCCTTCTTACTGAAGTAATCAGCATCCAATCCTAACAAATCCGCAATTTCCATCCCTGAACAAATTGTTAAAGAAAGAGCAGAAAGGCTGGGTCAAGCTATGGGATTCAGTACTCGGAGCTTTGTGAAAGATGATTCAAAGTACCTAACTGATGCTTTATCTTCTATATCATTAGGCTTCCAGACAGTTCCAGTCAATTCTGCAAGAAAGACAATCACTCCCTGCTTGGGAAGAAAGAGAAACCATTCTTAAATTGTTGAGCGAGCACCAAGTGCTCGTTATAAGTGGTATGACGGGGTAAGAATGCAATTTATTTGTAACGCGGCTTTCATCCATGAATATGGTATGTACCCCAGTTATGGTAATAACCAGTTTTACTTGTAAAAAACTGGTAACTCTTATTATTTGTGCTTTTTTCTGATCTGATATGAAATAATATTTCACAAAACCTAATATTACAGATCTGGAGCCAACTGACCCAAATTACAGAAAAACAAAACAAACTCAGAAATCTGTCCAGGAATTTATACACATTGTACACCTCTCCTTGAGACAATTTTAAGGCAAAAAGTCTAACTGAACTTTTTTTTTTAAGTTTTTTAAAAATATTTATTTATTTGAGAGAGAGAGCACATGAGCACACAGTGGGGAGGGACAGAGGGAGAGGGAGAATTTTAAGCACTCTGTGCTGAGCACAGAGCCCAACATGGGGCTTAATCACACAATCCTGAGATAAGGACCTGAGCTGAAACCAAGAGTCAGACACTTAACTGACTGTACCTCTGAATGCACCATTACTGAATGCTTTTAACAGGCCCATTTTTTTATGTAAAGGATAGTTCCAGAACATTTATACATACACACATACATACATACATAACATTTATTTATATTAAAATATTGGGACGCCTGGGTGGCTCAGTCAGTTAAGCATCTGCCTTCGGTTCAGGTCATGATGCAGGGTCCTGGGATCAAGTCCCACATGGGGGACCTGCTGAGTCCCTGCTCAGACCTGCTCAGACCCTGCTGAGCAAGAAGCCTATTTCACCCTCAGCCTGCTGTTCCCCCTACTTATGCTCTCTCTGACAAATAAGTAAAATCTTAAAAAAAAAAAAGATTTATTTATTTGAAAGAGAGTGAGCATGTGCATGCATGCAAGCTAGGGGAGGGGCAGAGGTAGAGTGAGAGAGAATTTTCAAACTAATTCCTCCCCAGTGAGGGTGGAGCCCAACGGGGGGGGGCCCTCAATCCCAGGACCCTGCAATCATGACCTGAGCTGAAATCAAGAGCCAGCTGCTTAATTAACCAGCTGAGCCACTCAGGCACCCCTCCAGAACATTTAACTTGGAAATTTTCCTCTTCTAAATTTATTCTGCTTTCCTTAGAGCTTTTACTTGTTCTTATAAGAACAACTTGGGAACAATTTTTCCTGTTTTACACTTTTCATATGTTATCTAAACTTACTTAACCGAGACAGGTTGTAGGCTTAGTTTAGTTCTATATTCAGAGGTATTCAACCTAATAACTACATTTGTGCCCAGACTCACTGATACAGTAGTGATTTGAGATCTTCTACTTTCTTATCTTTTTAGCTTCAGTCCCCTTGTAGCCAAATCAATAAGATGATACATAAAATCATAAGAGAATACTTCCATTTCTTCAGGATTCAAATATAGAGTTCATATTCTTAGAGGTATTTGCAGAACTTAATCTAATGTCTGCTCAATTGTCCCAATTTTATAAATGATACTAAGCTATTATGAGACTGACGCGCTACCTACTGTGCTAACGAGGCACCTGATACTAAGCTATTATGAGTGTCCTGTGAATCCAAGTGCAAATTCCTAGCAGTCATGAGCTGTAGGTTACAAGTCAGCAGGTCGGTTTAAAAGATAAATGAAGCTGAACAAGTTTTATTATAATTAGCTTTCTCACTTCCCTGTTGCACATGGTTCTTTTTTTCTATTAGCTAGCCCTTGAAAACCCTCATTTTAGGACTCATTTGTTTTGACATACAGATGTGGGAAAACTACACAGATTCCTCAGTTTATTCTGGATGATTCTCTGAATGGACCGCCTGAGAAAGTGGCTAACATCATCTGTACCCAACCCCGACGAATTTCAGCAATATCTGTTGCTGAACGTGTTGCTAAAGAAAGGACAGAAAGAGTGGGTTTGACTGTGGGGTACCAGATCCGGCTAGAAAGTGTCAAGGTTTGTATACTCCGCCTATTTCCTGATAACAGAAA
Organism: Mustela erminea; assembly: GCF_009829155.1. Lineage (NCBI taxonomy): Eukaryota > Metazoa > Chordata > Mammalia > Carnivora > Mustelidae > Mustela > Mustela erminea. The sequence goes on from NC_045620.1 coordinate 110,433,788, forward strand.
TTTCGTTTTCATGTATAAAGGGTTCTTGGAGTCTGGAGACTCATAGGCAAGCTGGGATATATACTTTAATATGGCTGAAAACCTATTAGAAATATTTTGGTATAACTCTTACTTGGGTATGCTTCATTTCCTCTCTAAAGACCTTTTATTCTTCATTGACAGAAATGATCCAGTTAGTGCTGTTTTACTCTTAAACCTGGGACTTAATCCATTTAACCAAATAAGAAATGGACAAATGGAGAATTGAGTTCATCACTCACTGTTGTTTCTATGTTTTATAATAATTTTTGAAAGCTTTTTATGAGCCTTAAAATTTTGATACAAAATACAAAAGCTTTTACTGTTGTTACAAGCAAGAAGCTGTGCATTTAGTGGGGTTTCATATTAAATGCAGCTCCTGATGTTTTCAAGATTCTTTGTCCCTATCTATTCAGAATGGCTTTGCTATATTGGCTTTGAAAGTGTTTCCTTTTTGCAAAAATTCCACGAATGCTTTCTATCCCCTTTCCTGTGTAAGTCCTCAGCCACCAGGCTGTTATACTGCACCACGGGCGTGCTGCTGAGAAGGCTGGAAGGAGACACAGCTCTCCAAGGAGTCACCCATATCATCGTTGATGAAGTTCATGAGAGGACAGAAGAAAGGTAAACCAAAGATTTTCTAAACAACTAGCCATACACGTGAAATCATTTTGTTCTGTTTCCAGTTGGGTTTCATAGAGCTAGAGAGGAAGACCACAAAGAAGGCCCAAGTTAGGGGCGCCTGGGTGGCTCAGTGGTTTAAAGCCTCTGCCTTCGGCTCGGGTCATGATCCCAGGGTCCTGGGATTGAGCCCCATATCAGGCTCTCTGCTCAGCAGGGAGCCTGCTTCCCACCCCCCTCTGCCTGCCTCTCTGTCTGTCAAATAAATAAATAAAATCTTTAAAAAAAAAAAAAAAAAAAAGAAGAAGAAGAAGGCCCAAGTTAGAGAAGAGGGACTACTTTCCTTACCTCCAGGGTCTGGAATACTAGAAATGCTAGGAGGGCATATGTTCATCACTAGAAGAGTCATTCTGTTAGATGGACATCTTCTACCAGGAGATACTTACCCTCCTGGGCCTCATGCTGACCTGGGCACTGTACTTAGCAGGAATAACAGGTTAATGCACACTGTAGCTGATAGATGGGTCAGTATGTGCTTCCTTCTTTGTTCATTCGGTCAGTCATTTAGTCCTGACAGTCATGCATACCTTTATTAAGACGGTCTTAAGTGCCAAGGGATCTGTTAATTGCTGGGGATACTATAGCAAACAAACCTGTGTGGTTCTCTTTTATCTCATGGTCTGGTAGGAAAAACAAATAATGAACAAATAAATAAATGAAGATTTAGGAATTGGAGTAAGTACTCAGAAGGAATAAATAGGATGGTGTATTTTGGGGAGAGAGATCCATGAGATGGCCAGAGCTGATATCTCTCAAGAGATGATGATTAAATAAAAAGCAGTAGGATGAGAAGGCATCCCATGTGACAGATGGGAGCAAAGCCAGCATTCATAGACTTTGCAGTGGGAAAGGACATCATGAGCCCAGAAACTGGAGCAAGGCCCTTGCATCTGGTTGTAGTAAATGAGGGGGAAAGTAACAGATAGAAAAGGGAAGAGCCAGATCGTCCAGGGTCTTGTATACCCTGGGCAATAAAGCATTTAGAATTTAGTTTAATGGAATTAGAAGTCATTAAAGAGTTGGGATATAAAATCAAAATCTTCAATATTTTAAAAGGAAGGGCCAAGTAAATAGTTGGCATTTTCATAGTTTGTCACAGTTTGTAGATCATGTTCTAGAACAACAACAACAACAAAAACTAGTGTGGAAAAAAAGACAATCCTGTAATAATTACGAGACTTTCCCCAAAAGGACTATACTATTATAAATATTTTGAGAAGAAACAAAGTCTAAGTAAAGTTGGCAGACTGACAGAAAAGCAGAAAATAGCTAATAGCAAAAATTTAAAAAGAAACAAACATGAAGAGTCCCCAACTATTGCTAATAAAGTGTTTTTAAAACTGAATAGGGAAGACATATGACCAGAAAACTATTTGCTCAAAGAAATAAATACACTGATACACTAGTAAATAGGAAATATGAGGTAATTAGAAACTAAAGAAAAGCAGACTTGCATATAAAAAGAATAGATCAAAATAAAAAGAAGTAATTCCTAGAACACAACAATAGTAAATTTTATTTTATTTTTTTTTTAAGATTTTATTTATTTATTTGACAGAGAGGGCACACGCAAGGGGAGGCACAAGTGTGGGGAGTGGGAGAGAGAGACACAGTCTCCCCAAAAGCAGGGAGCCTGATGCAGGGCTCGATCCCAGGACCCTGAGATCATGACCTGAGCCAAAGCAGAGCAACAGAGGCTTAACCAACTGAGCCACCCAGGTGCCCCATAAATTTTAAACGACTATACATAAAACCTGAGAATCTGTAAGGGGCAAATAATTTTTTTGGTAGAGACTCCAGAAAACTGGGGGGAAAACCAAATAGTAAATCATTTCATTTTGTAGGTAAATGTTCAAGTGCAAATTTGAAAGAAGAAAATTTTTTCACTAAAAAATGTTGGAGGAGGAAATCAAATATAACATTCAACCGGACTAATAATACTTAAATGATTATATTATAAAAAATACATTTAAAGTTTTAGGGGAAATGATATCTAGTGTAATTTTGAATGTAAAGAATGGCTTTGGCTTTCCTCCAGTGCTTTGTAAATATTAATCATGAGCTTGTCTTCAGTGGGAGCTGTTTACTCTCGGAGTCCTTATTCTCAAGTGTCTATGATGGAACTGATATTTAAATTAAGGCTATTTAGGGGTCGCCTGGGTGGCTCAGTGGGTTAAAACCTCTGCCTTCAGCTCAGGTCATGATCTCAGGTCCTGGGATTGAGCCCCGCATCAGGGCTCAGCAGGGAGCCTGCTTCTTCCTCTCTCTCTGACTGCCTCTCTGCCTGCTTGTGATCTTTCTGTCAAATAAATAAATAAAATCTTTTAATTAATTAATTAATTAATTAAGGCCATTTAACTCTAAAGCCCAAGTGGTCATCCACCAAAGAATATAGCCCATCCATAGATAAATAAGATAGCCAGGAATGTTTTAGAAAAGAAGTTAAGAAAGATTGGTCTACCAGATATTAAAATACATTATATAACTATAATGTTATAGTTATAACATTATAACTATATAATGTTAGTTATAACATTATATAGTTATATATAACTATGTATAACTATACATATAACATATGTATATGTATAGTAATAATACTATACATATTAGTTAAAATGCCTACACCAGAACCTGTCACATTTTAAGTGCTAAGTAAATATTTTTTGAAGGGGTGAATTTACCAGACTCTCCATCTAGAATTCGTTTACCCCAAGGACCTGCACCAGTATGTGTCAAACATTTCCATATGATCAGAACTCAGTTAGGATGGTTGTTAAAAACACATACCCCTTCCCAACCCCCAGAAGGCCCATTCTACAGGATTGAGATCAGAAATTTTAATTTTCAGCAAGCCCCATGTGATTTCTGATATGGAGGTCCCAGAAACACACCCTAAAATATATCACCCTAGAGGCAGAGAATGGGCACTTGGGAGAAAGTATCTGGCTGACTGAGAAGATTCATTTCCCATTATAAACATGTGTTGCTATTGTGGTTTAAAGGATAATCTCTTAGAGGTTTGTGTGAGTATCCTCAAGTAACCGATCACCTTTTAGAAATCCAACACAATTAAATTTTCAGATCCAGTAAAAAAATAAAAAAGAATGGTTTTGGGTTTCATAACTTTTACATTTCCATAAATTCAGAAAAACTGAAGCATAGTACTGGATCTGGCTTCTGGGAGCAATCATGTTCTCAAAAGTGAGGGTTTTGGGGCGCCTGGGTGGCTCAGTGGGTTAAGCTGCTGCCTTCGGCTCGGGTCATGATCTCAGGGTCCTGGGATCGAGCCCCACATCAGGCTCTCTTCTCTGCGGGGAGCCTGCTTCCTCCTCTCTGCCTGCCTCTCCGCCTACTTGTGATCTCTGTCTGTCAAATAAATAAAATCTTTAAAAAAAAAAAAAAGTGAGGGCTTTATGAAACTTAATGACTTATAGAATATCAACAGTTAAAAATTCAAAATATTTTAACATCTGAATAAAGGTTAGTTACACACTGCAGAAGGGAGATTTGGGCTTTTACAAATGCCAGTCTCTGGAAAGGGGTATACAAATTACAAGAAAAAGTAGGGGAATATTTGCTAGTTCAGTTGGAAAAGACCAAAAAAAAAAAAACAGGACTGAAACCCAGGAACCGAGATCAATAAAAATACAGACAAGATTGAAGGTTGAATATAGAAAACTATATTCAAAGCTATAGTTGTTAGTTTAAAAAAATTTTTTTTAAGAATTTATTTATTTATTTGACAGAGATCACAAGTAGGCAGAGAGGCAGGCAGAGAGAGAGAGGAGGAAGCCGACTCCCTGCTGAGCAGAGACCCTGATGCGGGACTCCATCCCAGGACCCTGGGATCATGACCTGAGCCGAAGGCAGTGGCTTAACCCACTGAGCCACCCAGGCGCCCCTAGTTTAAAATTTTTAATAAATTTCCTGATCATAGAGATGAAATGATTTTTCTAAATGTTTAGCAAGTATCAAAGAAATGTCCAGAAGAATAGTTTCTGTCCCCTGTATAATAATGACCTGTTGGAATTTTGGTCTGTTTTTCTCTGGGAGTATATTTAGGCATTAGGGGAGAGATGTGTTGGGAAAGATAGGTGTCTCTGCAAACAGTACTGGAGTTTTATGTGCTGCTCTGATGTAGTTAACATAATAGCAGGCACTGCCTTTGAAGTTCTTAATTGCATAAGGAGATTTTAAAAGTATGGATGTACTATAAATTACTGAAGCATTTCCTATTGTTATATTATTTCCTTTTCTCTAAAAAAGAAAAAATCATAATTAAATTAGCTCATGAAATTAAAGAGAACTGAATAGTACAAGAACATGCTCTCATTAAAAATCCAAGCAAAACTGGGATGCCTGCGTGGCTCAGTCAGTTAAGCATCTGCCTTTGGCTCAGGTCATGATCCCAGCGTGCTGAGATTGAGCCCCGCATTGGGCTCCTTGCTCATCAGGGAGTCTGCTTCTCCCTCTGCCTACCACTCCCCAGCTTGTGCTCTCTCTTTCTCTGACAAATAAATAAAATCTTTTTTAAAAAATACATCAAAAGTTAATTCATTTTTATGTATTGAATTTTTTTGAACTTGAGGTGTTTCTTTTATTTCCTTTAGTGACTTCTTGCTGCTAGTCTTGAAGGACATTGTGTTGCAGAGACCAACTCTTCAAGTTATTCTAATGAGTGCAACTTTAAATGCTGAGCTCTTTTCAGAATATTTCAATTCCTGCCCAGTTATTACTATACCAGGTGATTAAAATGCATCCTTAAATATGCACTGTTCTAATAAGCAAATATAATTATTTTTAAAAGTCATTTGAGATATAAAATAATAGGTATTTGTACCCATTTTCTAGAGAAGTGATTCGTTTGTAACAAATAAAATTATGACCATATAATGAAATAAAGAAGTAACATTATGTCTGTTTGCTAAGAGATTTCAGTTTTACTTGTGCTTTTTTGAAAAGTCTAGGTTATTAGGATTTCTAGCATTCCATTGTGCTTAACATCAAAGTATGAGTTAATAATGGTAATCTGTCATAAAGAGAGAAGTTGTCTCTGTGTATAAGCATATTGGTTCATTGCTGAATTCTAACTTCTGGGCGTAGTCTATTCTGGGAGAAAGTGAAGTTGAAAAGTCCGTATCTTCTGGTGCTTTCACAGTCTCATTGTGGGATTAATTTATCACCTTGGCTTTGCTCTGTCCTTTGGCAATCAATTGCCAAATTTGGGGATAATTTGGGGACAATTTTGATGAATACTGTTGAATGGTTCAGAGTTCCCTTTGGGGAAGAAAGGGAGGGTGAGAAAAGTGTAATAGGTTTAAAAAAAGAGAGTTTTTTTTTTAAAAAGTCTTATTACTAAATGAGCATCTCTGCACCTATGCGCTTCTGGGTTTTTTTACAAGCTGGAATCTAACCGCTCTAGGAATCTATCATCAGAAGATTTTGTTTTTCTTTTTTTCCCTTCGATATTTTTAAGACCACAGAACAAACCATCCCTTGTGCCACACTTTATTTTAAGAGAATTTTACATTTGCCAACTATTTATGTCAAGATAATTGAATGGGTATTCTGAGGCTTCTCTCTTTTATTTTCATGTTCTTCTAGGTCGTACATTTCCTGTTGATCAGTTTTTTCTGGAAGATGCAATTGCTGTGACAAGGTAAGGAAGACATTAATGAGGGTTTGGTGAAAGTCTTTGAAAAGAATGATCATTTTAGGGGTGCCTGGGTGGCTCATTTGGTTAAGCGGCTGCCTTCAGTTTGGGTCATGATCCCAGGGTACTGGGGTCGAGCCCCACATCAGGCTCCCTTCTCAGCGGGGAGCCTGCTTCTCCCTCTCCCTCTGCCTGCTGCTCTGCCTACTTGGCTCTCTATCTCTGTGTCAAATAAAAAAAAAACAAAAAAACAAAAAAACTTAAAAAAATGATCATTTTACCTCAGTGTGCCAAGTTTTTAACAGATGTGTTCATTTTTCTTCTGATTTTTCTGCTTGAGCATTTTTGTTTTCCCCTTACAGCAATTATTATGCAAATTATTTTCAATTTACAGACAATAATGTATATTTGGTACTAACTGGGACCGTAATGTAAACTATAGGTTTGGGTGTTCATGATGTACCACTGTAGGCTCATCAGTTAGAACAATTATACCACTCTCCTGGGGCGATAGTGATAACGAGGGAGGCTATGCTTGTGTGGGGAATGGGGTGTTGGGAAATCTCTGTACCTTATGCGCAATATTGCTGTGAACCAAAACAGCTCTGAAGAATGAGGTGTATTTAAAAAATGAAAAAGGACCGGGATGCCTGGGTGGCTCAGTTGGTTAAGCAGCTGCCTTCAGCTCAGGTCATGATCCCAGCATCCTGGAATCGAGTCCCACGTCGGGCTCCTTGCTCAGCAGGGAGCCTGCTTCTCCCTCTGCCTCTGCCTGCCGCTCTGTCTGCCTGTGCTCGCTCTCTCTCCCTCTCTCTTTCTGACAAATAAATAAAAAAAATCTTTAAAAAAACAAAACAAAAAACTTTTAAAAAAAATGAAGAAGGACAAAATATATGGAAAATTTAATGAGAAAGAAATAGACCAATTCTGCAGATAGACTGCCAGCATTCAAATGCCTCCACTTACAAGGGGCGTCTGGCTGGCACAGGAGTGTGTAACTCTTGATCTTAGGGTTGTGAGTTTGAGCACGTTGGATAAAGGGATTACTTAAATAAATAATTTTTTTAAAAATCCTCTCTACTTACAAACTAACAATGACAAGTAGCTTAATCTCTCTATGACACAATTTCATCATATGTAAAGTGGTCATATTATTAATAGCTGCTTCACAAGGTTGTTATGAGGATTAATTAATTAATTAATTCTTGGAGTTAATAGCTGCAGAGTGCCTAGAACTGAGCCTGGCACATAGCAGATGCTTTATGTGTGTTAGCTATTATCATCATCATCATCCTGCAAGCCTCAGGGAGCTTGCAGGGTACTCTGAGTATTAGGATGTCTGTAATTTCAGTACTTGGTAGAAAACAGTCATTTTAATTGGATACAAACATTTTTCTCCTTTGAAAGCCCTGATTCCTCTTCCCACTCTTTGACCTTGAAGACTCCCCATGGTTTCATCCTTGCACTCTTTCTTCTCACTGTAAAACTCCTTCATCCCTCCATTAGACTCCTGTGATTTCGGATGTCACCTCTGTGCCAAGAATTCCCAGATCATTATCTTCATTCCTGACCTCTGAGTTCCAGAAGTAAAATACCCTTGATGTCCGGCACCTGAATTCAATTCAGAATTTTTCTCCTTCACCGTGCGCCTTCCATTGCTAATAAGCGCCACTTCTAATTCTCTGTTTATTTAGTGGTACAATATTCTCAAGCTAAAAACCCCAAACCAGTGGCTCCCAGACTTTGGTGGGCAGTAAGCATAGGTAGGGAGCTCATTACGGTTGTCATTCTCTGGGCCCCCTCCCATTTCCATTGAATGGGAATCTCTGGGGAAATTAATCTTTCAACTAGTTTCCGGGTCTTTATTCTCTCACCTGCAAACTCAGACTCACTGCCTTTATCGCATCTGCCTCTAGAATGATCTTGAGACAGAAGCAAAAGCATTCCAGGGTGTTCCCTCCCCAGAAACATTGTCCAGCCAGCAGAACGCTGGACTGGTGGAATAGTAGCACACACATTGGGCAGGAACAGAGCAACATTCTGCCAAATGAGCACATAAATCGGTGAAAATCTTCATTTCTCACCAGCAGACCCACATCCACACAGACCCATTCCTTTGTCTTCCGTCCTCAGGTACGTGTTACAGGACGGGAGCCCGTATATGCGCTCCGCGAAGCAGATGACAAAGGAGAAGCTGAGAGCAAGGCGCAGCAGAACTGCATTTGAAGAAGTAGAGGAAGACCTGAGGCTCTCTCTCCACCTCCAGCCCCAGGATTCTGTCAAAGATGCAGTGCCAGACCAGCAGTTAGATTTCAAGCAGCTCCTGGCCCGCTATAAAGGTAACCCGTTTCCTGGGGGAATAGTACACTTATGCCAGAGGTAACCAGTGATCCAGAGGAAGAAGAACGTGGCTCTCATTTCATAGCTACATTGTCTTAATTCATCAGAACAACCTTAAACTTAGAAAAAGAGCAGTACCAGCACATAGTAAATAGAATTGTTACTGTATTTACCAGTAGGGGATTTTTTTTCTGATTATGAAAGATGTGTTTATTATAGAAAAATTGGGAAATAGTGAAATATAAATATATACTTGACTATTTTATAACTTTATTTTGATATAATTGCGAATTCAAAATTAAAGTTGGCAAAACTATACAGTGAACTCTCTGATACCCTTCACCTCACTTCAACGATTTTTATTATTTTGTCTCATTTGCTTTATCATCTGCTCTGTGCACATGTATCTATTTCTTTCCTGAACCTTTTGAGTAAGTTGCAGATAGAGTGTCCCCTAATCCCTAACATTTTAATATGTATTTCTTTTTTTTTTTTTTTTAAGATTTTATTTATTCATTTGACAGAGAGACAGTGAGAGAGGGAACACAAGCAGGGGGAGTGGAAGAGGGAGAAACAGGCTTCCCATCGAGCAGGGAGCCCGATGTAGGGCTCAATCCCAGGACTCTGGGATCATGACCTGAGCCAAAGGCAGACGCTTAACAACTGAGCCATCCAGATGCTCTTAATATGTATTTCTTAAAAGTGTAAGCACTGGACATGATCAAAATGAAGATATTTAACTGATATAATGCTATTATTTAATCCATAGTCAATATTCTAATTTTGCCAGTTATCAAAAAAATGTTCTTCATTGCTATTTTTTTTTTTCTGGTCCAGAATCCAACCCACAGTTACATATTAAATTCATTGTTGTGTATTTTTAGTTTCTTTTGATCTGGAAAAATTCCCCAGCCTGTATTTTTCTTTTAAAATCTTGACATTTTTTGGAGTTTGGGCCAGTTATTTTGTAGAATGTCCCTCCATTTGGTTTTGTCTAATGTTTCCCTATGACTAAATTTAGATTAGAAAACCTAACCTGTTGGGTTTCAATCTTTGGTTAGAAAACCACAGAAACAGGGGCGCCTGTTAAGTGGCTGCCTTTGGCTCAGGTTGTGATCCCAGAGTCCTGGGATCGGGCCTCACATCGGGCCTCTCTGCTCTCTGCTGAGCAGAGAGCCTGCTTCCTCCTCTCTCTGCCTGCCTCTGCCTACTTGTGTTCTCTCTGTCAAATAAATAAATTAAATTTTTACAAAAGAAAACCACAGAAACAATGTTGAGTCGTTCTTGGTACATCATATCAGGAGGCATATGACATTGGTTTGTCCTATTATTGACGGTATTATTTTTGATCACTTGGTTAAGGTGATGTCAGCTAGGTGTCTCCCGTGTGTAGTTACTGTTTGTTCCCTTTATAGTTAGTAAGTCATTTGTGGAAAGATGTTTGAGGCTATTTAAATATCCTGTAATAGCCTCAAAATTTCATCCACTCGTTTTAGCATTAGTTTTGGGCTTTTCAAATAACATCTTTTGTGGGGCACCCCGTGCTGAGCATTTGTGTGTATGTTGTTAGGTGCTCCTTCCTCCTCCTGTTAGGTGCCAGACCCCACCTAACTGTTCTTTGTTCCTGGATAGTCTTCTGTACATATAAGCTGGGCTGAGCACATAGAAACCCCAAGGTTGCTACTTCTGTTTTCTTCCCTAAAGCCTACACTAGAGACAGGTCTCAGCTCCCCTTCCCACTCTTTTCCCTGGACTGCCACCCCAATTCCTCTTAGCCTTTTTTTTGGGGGGGGGGTGTATTTACCTTTCAAGGAATAAGAGCCTCTAACCCCCTGTTACTGCTTCTATGGGAGAAGAGACAAGTGGGTGTTCTTTTTCTCCTTCCTCTGAAGACTGTATTCCCAGTCCTGCATAGGGAATGGCAATCATCCAGAAATTAGGGAATTAGCTGTTATTCTGCTGTTTAGGAAGATATGAGTAGCTCCTAAACATGATTTCACTTAACCTTCCCAACATCCTGAGAAGTAAGGTTGAGAGCATGAACTTGCATCGGATAGAGCTGGGTTCAACTCGCTCGTGCGGAGTTCCTTGAGCGAGTTCTTTGCCCTCTCCATACCCATTTCCGTAGCAATAAAATGGAGTTGTTTAGGGAATTAAATGAGATAATACAAATCCACTGCACAGCACCCAGCTAGTGAGTGCACATTTGTGATTCTAATTAAAATATGTCTGAGTCAAAAGTTTGTGTTCTTTCTATACATCACACCAGCTGATAATTCCCATTTCCTATTCTATTAAATTATTTCAGAATTATTTCAGAAACTTCAGAATTTTCTTCAAAAATAACGACTAGATGGGGCACCTGAGTAACTCAGTCTGTTAAGTATCCAACTCCAGATTTCAGCTCAGGTCATGATCTTAGGGTTGTAAGATTGAGTCTCATGTCGGGCTCTACGCTCAGTGTGGAGGCTGCTTAAGATTCTCTTTCCCTCTACCTCTGTCCCTCCCCCACGTTGTGCTCTCTAGCTCTAAAATAAATAAATCTTTTTTTTTAAGATTTTATTTATTTATTTGACAGAGATCACAAGTAGGCAGAGAGGCAGGCAGAGAGAGTAGAGGAAGCAGGCCCCATGCTGAGCAGAGAGCCCAATGCAGGGCTCGATCGCAGGACCCTGAGATCATGACCTGAGCTGAAGGCAGAGGCTCAACCCACTGAGCCACCCAGGCACCCCTAAAATAAATAAATCTTTTAAAAATAAATAAAATAAATTATGCCTGGATCTAAGCCAGGCCTTTCTAATTTCAAGCACACAGGTTACCAAAGTTCAAAAAGTACTTCCGAGAACTTCTTTCTGAAGGAGGAGGATGGAATATTTGGGGTCAAGAACCCTGGCTCTACCACTAGCTTCCGTGTGGTGGTGGGCTTCTCCCTTTCCCTGTATCAAAAAGACAGATGTAGTTGATATCAAGGCTCTCTCACTTTTCAGAAAATTAAATAATGTTTCTGAGCTTAATTTTTAAAACTTTTTGTAGTTAAATAATAATAATAATCAGTCCTTTTAAGTGTAATTGATTAGCAAAAACCACCAAACTATTAAAAAGTTCTTTAAAAATTATTTTCACTTCTTTTTTCTCTGGTAGCTAATCCTTTCTCCTTTTTGAAAAGTCTGCTTTTTGGAATCTTGACATATAAAAATGATTCCTTCTCTGTCCTCCACACCCAACCACATCCTTTCTTTTTTATTTTTTGGGGGTTTTTTTGTTTGTTTGTTTGTTTGTTTTTCGGTTTTTGTTGTTATTGTTTTTAAGGTTTTATTTGTCAGAGAGAGAGAGAACACAAGCAGGGGAAGTGGCGGTCAGAACAGGCAGAGCAGGTAGAGGCAGGAGCAGGCTCCCAGCTGAGCAAGGAGCCCGATGTGGGACTCGATCCCATTACCTCGGGATCATGACCTGAGCAGAAGGCAGCCCCTTCACCAACCAAACCACCCAGGTGTCCCACCTCTTTTCATGTTTGACCAATGTAGGGTTCATACTGCCAGAACATTATTTAAAACTGCTTTTGCCACTCTTCAAACTTTTCAGCATAGTATAGGAAGCTTCCTTTCCTTCATATCACCTGCAGCTGTTTTGTCCCATTTAGACTAGATTCAGGGCGATGGGCTATTAATAGGCCCCGAGAAGAAAGGCCAGCAGTCTTGGAGGAGTTAGTCTTCCCAAGACTATGCTGTTTGTTTTCAAGAGAGGTTAGACGCACAGTGCAGCCCAAAGAACTGCATCTTTCACTGGGGCCTCAGATACATTAGGAGGAGACTGGAGACCTAACCTGAACGTCTATGACTAGACTTCAGGGGTTGTTGGTGAAACCATTAAAATCACGTGTATTTTTCAGGAAGATCCAGCACTTCTGTTTTTTTTTCAAAGGAATTTAAAGGTTAAGAGTCACTGTGGTGAGGGTGTTTGTGAAAGCTGTGGTCTTTGTCCGTCGATTTCCCTGAATCACTGTTACCTGGACTTCCGTCTGATCTGACTCATGACTTGGTTGACTCTGGAAGGGCTTTCCAAAGTGTACTTGACTTTGAATTTTGTTTCTAGGATTTAAATTGTCAATAAATGTGTGACAGATTAAAGAGGGGAAGGAAGAAAGGAAAATGTGACCGATCTGGGTTTTTCCGGCAGGGTCAGGTGCATGTTCTTTGAGTCACTGTTCAACCAAAAAGTGCTCCTAGCCAGCATGTTTTTTTTGAGAGACTGGAAGAAAGCAATTCATTTCCGTGCATAAATGTGAATAACATCTGTGTCATTAAATCAAGAGACTCACTGAGTTCACAGGGAACATTGTCCTTAATAAGGTATAATTATCCTGCTGATTTTTACCTTTCTTTCAGGGGTTAGCAAATCAGTCATCAAAACAATGTCCATCATGGATTTCGAAAAGGTTAATCTTGAATTAATAGAGGCCTTGTTAGAGTGGATTGTAGATGGAAAGCACTCCTACCCTCCAGGTAAACTCATTTTGTCTTCCTTTGTGTGTTGATGGCCAAAAGGGAAAGTAGCCCTCTCACTGAGATATAGTGTGTGCTGTGGGGCAGCCTCCCTGCCTGGAGCCCTCCCCACTCCCCACACCCCCACCCCCACCCTCACTTTTCCACCTCCAATTGCACGTAATTTTTTTTTTAAAGAGTTTATTTATTTATTTGTCAGAGAGAGAGAGAGTGCACAAGCAGGCAGAGTGGCAGGAAGAGGCAGCGAGAGAAGCAGGCTCCCCACTGAGCAAGGAGCCTGATGTGGGACTCGATCCTAGCACCCTGGGATCATGACCTGAGCTGAAGGCAGTGGTTTAACTGACTGAGCCACCCAGGTGTCTCCACCCACTCCTTCTTGTTCAGCACTCTTTTGGTTCCTGCTGAACAAAAAGATGTTAATAATACAAAGTCCAAAAGGAAGAAAGCTGAAAAGAAGGCCTGCGTAATCTATATGGTAAACCCTGCACCCCAGGCTAAATGGGAGTCTGGTGATGAGTGTTTGAAGTCCACGAAGACTCTGTACATGGAGGTCACAGGGCCGGGGGTGGGGGCGGGTAGGGGGTGTAGAAGAACTGGGTTTGGAGTCTGGTAAACTTCCAGCTCTGCTACTCAGAAATGTTTAGTCTCAGAGAAAGTCCTTATCCTTGCTCTGCCTCAGTTTTCTGGCCTGTGAAATGAAGAGAATCATAATTCCTCTGGCATATAGCTGTTTTTAGGATTAAAAGAAACCGTATATAGAGGGCACCTGGCTGTCTCAGTCAATGGAGCTTGTGACTCTTGATCTCAGGACTGTGAGTTTGAGCCACATGTTGGGTGTAGAGATTACTTAAAAATAAAATCTTTTTTTAAAAAGTAAGAAAGAAACCATATGCAAAGCACTTAGTATGGTGCCTGGCATATAGTCAATGCCCAGTAGATTCTACCCCTAATAATGGTAACATTATAATTATAACATGCATCGTCATTATTATTGCTAGGCTCACTGTTACCACTGCTGCTGCGTGACCCAGAGCAATCACTCCTTTCCCCTTACTCACTGTCTTCCCATCCCAGTGGCCTCCTTAACCTCACTTGTAGCCCTTTATCCCCCAAATCCTCTCATAACTGAATCCTTCCCATCACTCAAGTTCTGTCAAATATCTTCTCTTTAGAGAAGTCTTCTCTGACCACCCTATCTGTTTGCTCACCCCCACCCCTTACACCATCATGATACCCAGAAGTGATTTTCATTTTCATTATAGCACTTCACAATACCCAGAATTTTAGTTCTGCTTACTGACAGATTCCTTAAATAGAACGCAGACTCCTTAAGAATAAGGATATATCGTGCACCACTGTGTTGCTCAGAGCCCAGGACGGCACCTGGAATATTTAGATACAGAGTAAATATTCGTTGCGTGAATAGATGCAGCCATTGTTGGGGGATCGTAAGTTGATCAAACAATTCCGTCATGCCCTCACTACGCAGTGCTTTGAGGAAGTGGGAATGGCCTCCCTCCTCTGCTTAGACCGTAGTCATTACATGATATTTTCTGTAGACACGTAGGAGCCACATGAAGGGATTGAAGTGCCCTGTTTGCTACTTCTTGGCAAGTAGTCAAGTGTTGGCTAATGCACTGTCACTGGGCTGGATGTCTTGTTTCATCCCAAAGGTAAAGGTGATTGTTAAGAAACATCAGGCATAGCAGACAAAAAGAACTGATTGAAATTTACACGAATTCATTGGGCGACCACCCTGGCCTAAGCATACAGGGTGGGTTGTGTGGGTGGGTGTCTTTATGATAATTATCTGTGACCAACAAAAGAATAACCGGGCCCTAAAAAGGAAGTAAGCCATTGAAGGTGTGATCAATAGAGATGTTAAAACGTTTTAAGTTCCCTGATTAGCTTTCTGTAAGAGACCAGCCCTAAAGGCCCTCATTGGCAACCCTGTGGTAACCCTGTGAGGACCCCTCTCACTCTTGAGAACTTTTTCTGTATCTTCACTTAATAAACTTCTATCACTTTACTAATAAAAAAGAAAGAAAGAAAGGAAGATAGATAGATAGATTACCTGAATTCAAAGCAGAGTAAATGTAGTGAGTAGGGATTTTGATAGATTTGTGAATATTAAAGATATCCCTGATATAGGGGCCCCTGGCTGGCTCAATCAGTAGAGCATGTGACTCTTGATCTTGGGGTTGTGAGTTCAAGCCCCAGGTTGGGTGTAGAGCTTACTTTATTTAAAAAAAAAAAAAAAAGGTTTCCCCAATACAGGTGGCCAAGCTGTAAGGGCAGAGCAGATCAGGAGGCACATAAAAACATGACAAAAAGATTTTTCCCATCTGTGTAGATTATTTTACCACCCTTTTTTTTAATGTTTAATTTATTTATGGCTTGCCTGGGTGGCACCGTCAGTTAAGTGACTGACTCTTAGTTTTGGCTCAGATCATGATGTCGGGGTTGTGACATGGAGCATCTCAAATAAATAAATCTAAAAAAAAAAATTATTTATTTTAAAGAGAGAGCATGGGGAGGGTGGGGGTTGGACAGAGGGAGAGGGAGAGAAAAACTTAAGCAGACTCCTGCTGAGCACAGAGCCTATTGCGGGGCTGGTGACCTGAGCCAATTTTACCACTCTTAAATGTGGTATTTTAATAGAGAGGAACATGGAATGTGTAATGGAAAGAACATGGTCTGTTGCCCGAAACCTTAGGTTTGTGTCCAAGCCCCGCTCTTAACTCTGTCGCCTGGCCAAGGTCCTGAGTCACTTTGAAGAAGGTACTAATAATCTTAATGGGTAGTTGTGAGAATCAAATGAGAAAGTGTATGTAAACATGCTTTATATACTAGGAAGTGTTGAAACTAACCCTCAAACGTATCTTTTGCCTCCTTCAGGGTTCCATTTTTTAAATAATTTAGTTTCTTTATTTACTTAGTGAGGAAAATAACTATGATAAATAATAGGTCTTTGTTCCTTGTGGACTGATCTTTGGTTTATATTTCATTGAACCTAGCACAGAGCTGACACGGGCACCCAATAAATGTTTGTGGGATTAAGGGGGGAGCTAGTGAAGATCTACTCTCAGGATAAAGCACAAAAGAAGGTGGCTTGTTGAGTGTCCACTCTTGGCACAGAAATATCCTATAATTAGTTATCACTGCTTATTTTCTTTAATGTAAAATTTAAAAGCCCATAAATGTTAACATGGCATGGTTAGTTACTGTGCTGACTCTCCAACATATATCTGAATTTAGGTTTTCAGGGTGGCCAGCCAATTATATTTTCTTTTTCTCATTTCCAGTAAAATGCTTATGGATTTTATTTACTCATAGAAGAGTCTTCCTGTCTTACAAGATTAGAAGGATAACTCTTCCTATAGAAACAATGTCAGTAGCCAGTGCACTGAAGAAGTATGTTTAAAGAGCTTTGCTCGTGATTCTTGTATAACTTAAGGTATTACATTTTTCCGCACTTCAGTTTTTCCTCTTGTAGAAATATAATAATACCCCATTCATTTTGGAATTAAGTCAAAAAATATATGAAAAACACTGCTATCCATTGAAATCCCTGGGGACTTTACAAAGAAAATTGACAGTGGAAAAATCTCAGATCATTATTATTTTTTTTAATTTAAAATAGCTCTGTAGCCCATACTTATTTTCCCTTTTCTGCATCTATCACATTGATTGTTTTTATGTACCCAGGTGCTATACTTGTATTTTTACCGGGACTAGCAGAAATAAAAATGCTGTATGAACAGCTACAGTCTAATTCTCTCTTCAACAACAGACGCAGTCATCGGTAAGTTCATTGCTTTCCAGATCCTTCAGCATCTGTTGCAGTTACATGCGAAGACAAATAACCAGAACCATCTCGATAGCCATCACGCTCCTTAGACCCTGGTGTCACTCCTCAAGCATATGTTTGTGTATGTCAGCTGGAAGGAGGCAAACCGATTTGTTCCGGGGAATCAATCATTCCCTTGAATAAAAATATTTCTCTTCACTTAGCGTAGTGACTCAGCAAAATTGCATGTAATTTCAGTTGCCACATACAGGGGATGGGAGAAGCCAGTGTAAGTAACAACAAACAAATGCTGCCATTTGAGAAAAAAGTAATTTGTAACAGCTTCTTTTCCAGTAGCCAGATGTGCATTTTCATATCTAAGGGGACAAGTACTGAAGAGAGGAACGCTCCCTAGAAGCATAAGGAGGAAGTCTCTTAGCATAAGTCACTGTCTCTGCCTCTCATTCTCTGCATTTCAAGACAGGAAAAATAATTCTCTACTGTTAGTGTGCTCTAGGCTTGTTACTCGTACAATATCAACTATATAGTCCTCTTGACTATACTACTGAGTTATACTCCAGTTCTTCCCAAGGTGGTGTAGGGTTTCTAGTTCATAGTCCTGCGTACACGTTTTGTAAGGCTCATAAGGAACCTTCCCATTTAGAGGAGCTGGGCCCTGAGTGCAGGTTGTAGAGAAACTGCTGACACTTGGAGGCCAATTGTTAATTTTAAAATTCACCCACCATTAATCCAGTTTCAGCCTTGTGTGCTAGAACACTGAATGTGCTTCTGTCTTCTTTCAGATGTGTGGTGCACCCACTTCATTCATCTTTATCCAGTGAAGAGCAGCAAGCGGTGTTCGTAAAACCCCCTGCGGGTGTAACCAAGATCATCATTTCCACCAACATTGCAGAGACATCCATAACCATCGACGATGTTGTCTATGTCATCGATTCCGGGAAAATGAAAGAGAAGAGGTATTTTCCTTTGGCACTGTAAGAGGAGGGATAAAGATGTCTCAGTGAGGCTGATGTGGCAGTGACCGATGCTCTTGAGCTACAGGGATTGCCATTTGAAAAAATGTTTTATGAAAACTGTGGGTATATCTGAATGATCTGTACCAGGACCGTAGTCTCAGAGTCACACGTGGTGGAAATTTTCAGGTTTTTCCGTGGAAGTAGTTCTTTTTCCTCTCACTTTTTTTCATATGCTTTCCATATGCTTGAATGAAAAAGAGGTGATCTAGGTGGTGATGGCTGTGTTCATTAGTTTGATTGTCGTAACCATTTCACAGTGTACCCGTATGTGTCCAAACATCATATTGTGCACCATAAGTATATAGTTTTTATTTGCCAAATAAATATAAAAAAGAAAAAGAAAAAAAGAAAAGGTTGTGGAAAGGAACTGTATGTAATTCATCAACATCTAATGCCACTGAAATCCATGCTGTATGCTCCCGCCACGGACTGAAATATCCAAGAACACACAGGACCTGTGTCTTGCGGTGGAAGTAAGGTGGTGCATCTGTTCTGTCCATGCTCAGTAGGATGTTTTTATAAAATAGTTCCTTTTTCCATTTTCTTTTCCTCTGTAGATATGATGCCAGCAAAGGGATGGAGAGCCTAGAAGATACTTTCGTCTCTCAAGCCAATGCTCTACAGAGGAAAGGTCGAGCAGGCCGTGTTGCCTCTGGGGTCTGCTTCCACTTATTCACCAGCCATCACTTCAACCACCAGCTGTTAAAGCAACAGCTTCCAGAGATTCAAAGAGTGCCGTTGGAGCAGCTATGTCTGAGGTACACCTTGATCTTTATGTTCTGGCTTCCGGAAGGTCCACATGTTTCTCACCCTAAGTCCCGTGTGTTCTTCTTAGAACATTTTGCTGAGAGTGGACATGGGTGAACTCACTCATTTGCAAAGGAAGAGCTCTTCAGTGTTATCTGTACCATTCACTGTAACTTTCTGCACATGAAGATCTCTTACATTGCAAAGAATGGCCCTAAAGTAAAGCTTAGGAATACATTTGTAACTCAGGAAAGTAATCTAACTGATCAAGAAATTTCTGCTAGGGGCAACACCAATATTAAATCATCAAAGGTAAAAAAAAAAAAAATCTACAGCCTCATTATCAGGGCGAAGTGAACAAAAACAACTTGAAAAACACCCTCATTTACCCGATGAACAAAGAAGAACAAATACCATAAAATGGGATTTAATAAATAAATGATCGAACTCACTGTTACTGAAGCTGGGCAACATTTGGTGGTTAAAATGTGGTTGGTATTATGTAAGAACTCACACTATCCCTGTCCTCTGACCCAGGCACTGCTTTGAGGGAGTATGCCCATAAATAATAACCCAAAGCAAAAAGAGTTACTTATACAAAGATGTTATAGCTCTCCTTTTATCCAGCAGGTATATTTTGAAAGCCTTCCATTTGCCAGGGGTTGAGCTAAGCACTAGAGATAGGATACAAGACCCAGGCCTCACTTTGAAGTGTCCACAGTCGGGTCTTGAGAAGTTGGGCAAGCAGTTGTCTTGAACTAAGGTAGTAACGGTGCAAATGAAGAGGAGCGAAGGGATTTGAGAAATCTTTGAAAGTTGAATGACCCATGAGGGAGGATGAGAAAGGGGAAAATATAATCACATAGTATATATGATTTGAAAACAGCTCAGGGGCACCTGGGTGGCTCAGTCGGTTGGGTGTCCCAACTCTTTATTTTGGCTTAAGTCGTGATCTCAGGTTGGGAAGATCGAGCTCCACTTCGGGCTCTATGCTCAGCTCAGACTCTGCTTAAGATTCTCTCTCTCCCTCCCCCCGCAAAAAAAAAAAAAAAAAGACAAAGAAAATGTATTTAAACTAGCATTGTCAGCTTATGAAAGCATATGTCTGGGAAATTATCAACTATTTTTGTTCAAGAAAGCAGCTTACTCCTCTGTGTCATCTCTCCAGAAATAAAATGGACAAATTACTATTTTGTTTTCTTTTTGTAGAATTAAAATTTTAGAGATGTTTAGCACTCACAATCTCCAGTCTGTGTTCTCTCGGCTCATTGAGCCGCCGCACACTGACTCTCTCCGCGCCTCAAAAATACGATTACGAGACTTAGGAGCATTAACTCCAGATGAAAAGCTGACTCCCCTAGGGTATCACTTGGCCTCTCTGCCCGTGGATGTGAGAATCGGCAAACTGATGCTGTTTGGGTCTATCTTCCGCTGTCTGGATCCTGCCCTCACCATTGCTGCCAGTTTGGCTTTTAAGTCTCCTTTTGTAAGTAAACACCATTCATCTAAACTGGAGTCCACGGGTCTCTAAGGGGACCATGGGGGCTTCAGGGTTATGTGAGCCTCCCCACATGTTTTCTTGTGAGGACGATAGATGGGAAGTCTTAGGTCACAATGTCTATAACTTTTGTCTGATCCTTAAAGAAATCCATGCCTCAAATAAAGATTAAGAACTGAAGATCCAATTTACCGAAAGAATCTAAATGGGCATTTTATTGTATCTGCTCCAACCTTGCGCGTTAAAGAAAAATCAGAAAATGCAAGCAAGCAAAAGTGCCCCAGCATGACTTTAAAAGGCAGTAAATACATTGGACTGCTTTTTTTTTTAACAGCTTTCTTAAAATACAATTTGCCCATTTAAGTTATACCTCCAGTAGTTTTTAGTTTATGTGGTCCTCATCATTAGAACATTTTTATTACTTCATAAAGAAACCCGTTAGCAGTCATTCCCCTTTCCCCCTCTAATCCCTCATTCTCTGTAGCCCTGGGTGACCACCTGTTGGCTTTCTGTCTTTGTAGATTTACCTCTTCCAGATGTTTCATATTAACGAAATAATACATGGTCTTTTGTGACTGGATTCTTCACTTAGAATAATGCTTCTAAGGTGCATCTGTGTTGTAGCATAACCACTACTTCGTTCTTTGCCAAATAATATTCCTACGTATGGACATGCCCCATATTGTTTATCTATCCGCACTGGATGGACATCTGCTGGTAAACGCTCATGTACAAGTTTTTAATGTAGACATACGTTTTTATTGGTCTTGGGTACATATCTCGGAGTAAAATTACTAGGTCAAATGGTAACTCTATATTGAACTTTCTGAAGAACTTCCAGTTCTTTTCCCAGAGTAGCTGCACATTACATTCCACCAGCCAGGGTTGCAATTCCTCCCCATCTTCACCAACACTTGTTACTATCTGGCTTTTTTAACTATAATCATCCTAGGGGGTGTGAATTTGTAGTTTCAACTTGTGTTTCTCTAATGGCTAATGATAGTAAACATCTTTTCATTTGCCTGTTTGCCATTTGTATATCTTCTTGCAAGGAATGTCTAGTCAGAGTCTTTGCCCATTTTTTAAATTGGTTTATTCGTGTTTTTATTATTGATTTGTAAGGGTTGTTTATATATTCCGGAAACAGGTTAGAGAGAAATATGATTTGCATGTATCTTCTCCCATTCTGTGGGTTACTTTTTTCACTTTCTTAATATGTCCTTTGAAACACAGAAGTTTTTAACTTTGATGAAGTCCAATTTATCCAGTTTTTTGTTCCTTGAGCTCCCATTGTCATAGTTAAGAATCCAAAAAAAAAAAAAAAAATACAAAATAACAAAAAAAGACTCCATTGCCAAAATAGCTGAAGGGGAGTGGAAGATATAGGCTTCCAGTTACAGAATAAGTCATGGGAATAAAAGGCACAGCACAAAGACTATAGTCAACAATCTTGTAACAGTGTTGTATGATGATAGGCGGTAGCTACATTTGCGGTGAGCATAGCATAAGGTATCAATGATTGACTTGTCAAATCGCTATGTTGTATACCTAAAACTAATATAACACTGTGGGTCAACTACACTAAAAAAAATCCATTGCCAGATCCAAAGTTATGAAGATTTATCCCATTTATCCCTGTGTTTTTTTTTCTAAGGCTTATAGTTTCATTTTTGCTTATTTTTTAGCAGTGGGTAGCAGCAGAGGGAGAGGGAGAATCTTAAGCAGACTCCACACTCAGCGCGGAGCCTGACGTGGGGCTCGATCTCACAACCCTGAGATTGTGACCTGAGCTGAAATCAAGAATAGGATGCTTAACCAACTGAGCCACCCGGGTGCTCCATAGGAGTCTTATAGTTTTTGCTCTTACTTTATGGTCTTTGGTCTATTTTGAGTTAATTTTTGTAAATGGCATGAGATAAGAATCCAACTTCATTCTTTTGCTTATGACTATTCAAGCATCCCAGTACCATTTGCTGAAAAGACTATTCTTTCTCCATTGAATGGTCTTGGCATTCTTGTCAAAATTCATGAGGCGCCTGGCTGGCTCAGTCCGTATAGCATGTAACTCTTCATCTTGGAGTTGTAAGTTCTTCAAACCCCACATTGGGTGTAGAGATTATTTAAAAATAAAATCTTCAAGAAAAAAAGAAAGAAAGGCCTCAGTGAAATATGCTCTTCAAACCTGGTTTTCCTCATTTAGGTGTCTCCCTGGGATAAAAAGGAGGAAGCTAACCAGAAAAAGCTAGAATTTGCATATGCAAACAGTGACTATCTGGCTCTTCTACGAGCATATAAGGTAAGTATATATATATGAGATATATATAATATATATATATTCTGGTCATACACCTCAACTATTATATATATATATAATTATATTGCATACTATAAAATATGTAACATTTTGTTATATAAAGAAATTATATATAATATATAAATAAAATATATAATTATATATAATATATATTCTGATCATACATCTCAGCTATTAAGTTATATATACATATATATACATATAACTGTATATTCATGTATACATATAACTATGTATATGTATACATATACATATATATGTGTGTGTGTGTGTACACACATACACACAACTTAATAGCTGAGGTGTATGACCAGAATTGGCACTTAAAGGGTCAGTTCACTTTTATTTTCTTCCAAATTTAGGGATGGCAGCTAAGTACAAAAGAAGGAATGCGTGCAAGTTACAATTACTGCAGACAGAACTTCTTGTCTGGAAGAGTTCTTCAGGTGAGTTATTTCTGTGCGGGTTTGTTTTTGTTCATTTTCTGTTATAGACACACACCAGAGGGTGTTGCAACTTTGTCTCCCTTGTCCTGCTTCAACATTAAAAGTGTCATTTCTGGAATATGCTTGGCTTTATCAGCTGTTGTATAAACCACACTCCTGTTTTACATCCTCTGACATGAGGCCTTCTGCACTGAACCTTTCAGCTGACCCACTTTTCCTCTTTTCAGTGAATTGGTGTTTACTTATGTGGAGGATAGAAGAATACAGACTGCTCACCAGAAGTCAGTTTTTTTAGGAATTCTACCAAGCATTCTTTTTTTTTTTTTTAAGATTATTTATTTATTTGAGAGACAGAGATCACAAGTAGGCAGAGAAGCAGGCAGAGAGAGAGGAGGAAGCAGGCTCCCTGCTGAGCAGAGAGCCTGATGCAGGGCTCGATCCCAGAAACCTGGGATCATGACCTGAGCCAAAGGCAGAGGCTTTAACTCACTGAACCACCCAGGCACCCCTCTACCAAGCATTCTTAACCTAGATCTATAAACCCCTGAAATTATATGCAAAATCATATGCTTATACATGTGTGCTTTACTTTGGAAAGAGGGACTGTCATATTCTCAGAGCAGTCTGTGACCATCACCAAACTCCTTACTTTCTCCACAAAACCAGAGAATGAGTACTGAACCAGTTTTTATTCATTTTCCTTATGTCCGTCAGAGGCTGAGATGCCAATAATGAGTGCAAAAAAAAGCAGGTTTCTTATCTTCTGGGCCACAGTGGAGAGGGCTCTGTCCTCTGTTGTGACAGTATTGTAGGTGCCTTCCAAAGTGGTAGAAGAAGCCAGAATACTGGCGGTACCCATCTTTACAAAGCATCTGTTTTCCTCAGAGATTTTCAGGCTGGGTAAGGGGAAGGACTTTGATTTCATATTAAAAGATGTCCTGGAGTAGAACACAAAATTAATGTCCTTAGTGCTTACCACTACCTGACATTTATTTTTTTATTTATCTGTCTAATCTGTCTATCCCAGAAGCTCCCTCAGAGCAGAGATCTTGCCATTTTCTTTGACACTGTAGCCCGAGTGCCCGGAACAATGTTTAGCACAGAGTTGTCACTCAGTCAAGATTGATAGAAGAAGTGCAGAAGTGAATGAATGTGGTTATTAAGACTTCAAATCCTGCTCTTGGCCTTCGTTCTCGTCTGCCTTGATGTGTACTACCCTGAGGCATCACGAGAGAACACAGGCTCTAGCTTTGTCCTAAGGACACCAAAACAATAACTTTCAGTCCTGGATGCACATTAGATTTATCTGAGGACGCTTAACAAAAATAAATGAATAAAAATGCCCAGATCCCCCCCAGGCATTACATCTGGATCTCTGTGAATGGGGCCTGAACATCTCTGTATTGCCGTCACTGGGTGCACCAAGGGATTCTAGTATGCAGCCAGGCTTGAGAACCCCTGGTCTGGAGGGTATATTATGTGGAAGTTGCAGTCACAGATATGTCCTAAAGTTATTAATATTTAAGTGTAAAATGATATTTTCTTCAAATTACATTTCCTGTGAAATGTATTCATTTTCTTCAGGATGTATGTGCATTTTGCTGTGATCTGAAAGGTCCATTAGAGTTCCCTCTTCTCACTAAAGAGAGTAAGATTTAGCAACGAAAACCTTGTCATAATAGAGAAGTCCTAGCTGTATTTTGCCATGTTATCCATGTGTACTTGAGGCATTTCAAGAAAATACTTAAGCTGTCATCAAGAGACAGGAGAGTATTGCATGGCTCACAGTTCCTTTGACTGTCCTTACCTCCTTCCCTATCTTCTGATACTCTATTTGAAGTGTGGCCAGAAGAGAAAGAGTTCTGTTCTTTTCTTTTTCACACTTGTGCTCAGCTACACAAAGTGGTATTATGTGATCCAAATCCAAACCACATAATAATGTCCTTATTCCTAGGAAAAGATGTGAGCCAGAGAGATCACAAGGTAATAGTAAGTTCTGAACTGGGTGTTCTGCATCCATTGAGAAAGAACACTAACCACTCTAGGCTCCAGGGAGAAGCTAAGGGGACCAGAGCAGAAATGTAAGTAGGAAAAACTAGACAATGTCACAGCACCTTTAGTTGGGGGTCCAAAGTAAACTGTATTTTTTTGGTGTCCTAAGAATTGCCGGAAAAGTCAGACCTACCCCAAATCCAATTAATGAGTTTTTAAGGGGGAAAAAAAAAAGGGGTTTTTTTTCCCACTTCTTTCAGGAAATGGCCAGCCTCAAACGACAATTCACTGAACTGTTATCAGATATAGGCTTTGTAAAGGAGGGACTCAGAGCAAGGGAAATTGAGAAAAGAGCCCAAGGAGGAGATGGGATCTTGGACGCCACAGGAGAAGAGGTAACAAATGTGTAGTTAGTTCTTTTATTTATCTTTAATTAGTACACGGATAGTATATTAACTCACTTAATTTTTCATTTAAGCACTCTGAGCAGTGGGCTTGATTCCATTCTTGATTTTCTTTCCACAAATAAGTCTCAGGTAACACTACTAAAAACAGGAAGCTTTTTCTGTTAATTTTTGCTACTTTTTTTTTTTTAATTTCACACCTGTTTTTTTTTTTTTTTTTTAAGATTTATTTACTTATTTATTTGATAGAAAGAGCGGGAGCATGGAAGCGGGAGGGGTAGAGGGAGAGAGTTAGAGAAACTCAAGACTTCAGGCTGAGCACGGAGCCTGATGCAGGGCTCGATCCCACCACCCTGAGACCACGACCCGAGCTGAAACCAAGAGTCGGATGCTTAACCGATGGCACCACCAGGTGTCCTCACACCGGTTCTTGATAAGCCTGTAAGAGGTGGAATAGATGTTTCAATAATGTCTTCTTAAATCACACCTGCCTTTTTCCAACCGAGGATAGTTTTTTTATATGACCACAGGAAGAATGCCTCTTCCAGATGAACCTGATGCCGCGCTGTTCCCAGTGCAGTTAGTACTTTCTGCAGATCATGAGCATCTCACGAGCCAGAGCCAGAGTATGTCCCCTGAGCCTTGGGCACACTGGCTTTATCACTGCTTTGCAGAGACCCAGAGTTACTGTGGGCTTCTTGGAGTGCGTCCTATGTGACTATGGTCCAGTAGTCTTACTTTTCACTTAGAAAGAAGGAATTTTTCTAGCAAAAATACAGAAATTAGGTATTTTAGTTTTGTTTTGTTTTAAGACCGAAAGCAAATGAAATACAATGGTAATTTCCAAGGTACAAACAGAAGTAGCCACATTACTTATAAGATCAATGCTGTCTTTCTCTTGTAGGCAAACTCAAATGCTGAGAACCCAAAGCTGATATCAGCAATGCTGTGTGCTGCTCTTTATCCAAATGTAGTGCAGGTAACAAAACATTTTCCCTAGGTTCTCCCACTTCTTGTTTGATCTCTAGCCAAGGGACATAGCAAAGACATACACGTTTACCGTGTTAAAGAGATGCCTACAAAGACACACAGAGCCTTTTAAACTTTGTATGCATTTCCAGTCCTTCAGTTCCCCAAATCTGTTCAGATATATTGTTCAAGAACACATTTATTTTATAAAATGAGGTGCCTTTTTAATCCTTCTGACATATTATGATGTTCTAAAAATTTGAATGGGACATAAATGTCACCCAGCCGGGTAACCTGTGCATAACTAGCATTCTATATTAGACAGAAGTTTGGTTCTACTACAGTTTCTCCTCTGGCCTCTGCTCAGGACTGCAGTTAGATGAGAACAAAATCAAACAAGCCAGGGCTCTGCCGTGGGACCACCTATGGCCAGCCTTCTGGAATATCCTCCTCTATGTGCTATTGGACTTTTACCTAAGTTTTAATTATCCAGTCCTTGCCAAACCTAGAAAGACTAAGAGTTTTTCTGAGTGCTAAATTGTTTCTCATTTAACATTTTGTTAAATGCTCCATTGACATCTGCTGATGAATTTCTGGCACAGAAATTCAGTATTTGCATGCTTTTCAAACCATTTGAAATTTATTTTAAAAAACCATTTGAAACAAAAGTATGGAGATAGAGGAAAAAAAAAAGCAAAACCAAGGACTGGGAAGAATAAAGCAGGCAGAGCATAAACTTTTAGGGCAATGAAAAGACTCTGTATGATACCATTGTAATAGGTGCACATCATTTACATTTACACAAACCCATAGAATATACACGACCAAGTGCGAACCCTAAGGTAAACTATGGGCTTTGGGTGATTATGATGTGACACAAGTTTTTAAAAATTGTAATACTGGTGCTGTCAGGAGCCCTCCACAATGAACCCTGTCACTCTTAGTGGGAGTACAAATTGATACACCCATTCTAGATTTCATTTCTGAGGACTTATTTGTTAGGAAATAATTACAGATACGCATAAAGGTACAGCAAAGCAAGTGTTCATTCTAGCTGTTTATAATTGCAAACAGTCTGAAGTACCAATAAGAGGGAATTTATTAGTTAAATTACTTTAGATCTTTTAACTAGGTTAGCCATTTAGAATTGTGTTTTAAGAAAATATTTAACAACATGGAAAGATGTTCTCAATGTATTAAGTTTAAAAGTAGATTGGAGAAAATGATCCTATATTAGTTTCAATGCGTGTATATTTTTATTTATGTCATACATTTATAGTTTCTTTGTTTCTGTATATTAACAAATCTAGGACCGAAGACTAAAATATTTATCAAATATAGTGCTAATTATCTCTTAATTGTGTGATTATAGGATATCATTATTTTCTTCTTCTTTCCTAATAACTTGCATGGAAAGAAATGTGTGTGTGTGTGTGTGTGTGTGTGTGTGTGTGTGTGTGTGCGCACGCATGTATGCATGCATACGCGCACGTGTTTACATTTTCCCCGCCCCCAGCCCCCACCAAAAATACCTTTTGTTTAGGTGAAAAGCCCAGAAGGGAAATTTCAGAAGACCAGTACCGGAGCTGTCAGAATGCAGCCCAAATCAGAGGAGTTGAAGTTTGTCACCAAGAACGATGGCTATGTGCACATCCACCCTTCTTCGGTGAACTATCAGGTCGGAGTGGTGGGGTACACCTGCGTTTACACACGGCAGGCCTTACAGAGAGCTACACGGCCCCTTCAAGTCAGCCCACCCTCCTTCTATCATTCTCTGTCCCCAGCAGCACCACTGACTTAGGGAAGGTTGAATAAGCATGAACAGAGTAGAAATTGGACTGTTTGGGGAAAGACTATTTCCATTTTAAGAAAATTCTACTGGATACTGAAAAAATGCTCAAACCTGCTTTCAGATGTAAAATTGTTTCTCTGCAGCGGTCATTTCTTAAGAAGTCAGGCTGTAACTGCATCACTAAATGTGTGTCTTAAAAGGGAACGGCCTGTACTTGCCGATGGCGCCTCCTGGGTGCTTCTTCCTCCTGCCGCTGCCGCTGCCGCTGCCGGGCTGCGCTCCTGCTGCTCCGCTCAACTCACCAGAGGTTACACATGGCCTCCTAGTCTTCAAACCCAGAGAACACACCCCCTCCCCCTGGTCCTCATCAAACTTGACTCTTGCGTAGTATTAGACAGCACTAACCTCCTGTCCTGAGACCATCTTTTTTTTTTTTTTTTTTTTTTAAAGAATATTTATTTATTTATTTATTTGGCAGAGAGAGACACAGTGAGAGAGGGAACACAAGCAGGGAGAGTGGGAAAGGGAGAAGCAGGCTCCCCGCTGAGCAGGGAGCCCAATGTGGGACTCAATCCCAGGACCCTGGGATCGTGACCCGAGCTGAAGACAGATGCTAAACAACTGAGCCACCCAGGCACCCATGAAACTATCTTTGATATGGTTTTGCTCCTGAAATGCCACTTTCTTCTTTCTCTCTCTCTCATCATCCCCGACACTTCTTTGACTAGTTCCTCTTCCTTCGCTCTGAAATTGTGGTTCTGTCTGTAGACCTCCTTTTCTCCATACGTTCCAGTTTACTCTTCCCGAACCATCAGGGCACTGTGATCCTGACTGCCACCTCCATGCTGTCACAGAGCCCGGGATCCCTGTCTCAGGCCTGGGCTTCTGAGCTCTGCAGCTGGAGCTCGTCAGCCGGATGCCTGCCAGTCACCTCAGACTCATTATCTTCCACTTCCCTCTTCTCTTCCTTTCCTCCCTGCCTCGGTGAACGGCACCGTCCCCGTCAGAGCCCTGCGGTCACAGGGTCCCTGCCACTCTTCTCCTTACTCCAGTCCCTTTGGACCGCGGGTGCCAGCAGTTGCACCTTCCGACACTCTTGGACGGGCCAACTCCTTTTCTCCCCACTGCCCCTTCCTCAGTTCAAACCCCAACATCTGTCTCCTGCCTAAAGTGCTATCACGATCTGACTTCTGGTCCTTTCTCTGGGTGCTGCTGCCAAAATTAACTTTGCAAAACACACATTCAGTCCTGTCATTCCCTGGCTTAGAACTCTTCCTGTGTGGAATCTCCTGCAGATGCTCCTGGGACCCTGCGTGCCTGGCCCCTCCTGTGCCATGTCCCCCACCGCTCCTCCCCAGGTCCTTCTGTGTGCCATGACTTTGGACACACTTTCTCGGGAAGGACATACTTCCTCTCATTCTCAGCAGGCTCCTAGCCTTTGAGCTTCCGTGAAGCAGCTCTCCCTCAAAGTTGCTTTTTACTTCTGGCTCTGCCATCGTGCCTTTTATCCACTGTTGTGTTGATCTCATTATTTTACGGTTTGTGGTACATTTCCTTCGTGGAATTGTGAAATTCCTAAAGACAGGAATTGTATGTCTGCATTTTTATATTCTCGATGTCGAGCGTGGTGCCTAACTGAAAGCAGATGCTCAATAAAACTTCGAGGAGAGTGGAACAAAAGAGGACAGGAGGACGGAGGAAGAGAATTTGAATTGTTAGGACTGGTCAGCCCCTTGCGACTACTGAGTAACATGTCTGCAAAGCATGAAAAGGGTCTCCTTAAAGCTCAGAAGAATTTGAGGTCCGGGAGGTCATCTGGTCTCTCAGCCGCACAT
This sequence comes from Mustela erminea, assembly GCF_009829155.1. NCBI lineage: Eukaryota > Metazoa > Chordata > Mammalia > Carnivora > Mustelidae > Mustela > Mustela erminea. The sequence goes on from NC_045620.1 coordinate 110,463,809, forward strand.
TTACTTAGGAGCTAGAGGTCTGAGTTAGCTCCACTCCTCTTCCAAGGTTACCATGGCATTCATGCGATGAATCTGAATTATTCATGCATCCGTTCAGGGTCTACTCGCGACTCCTCTGTGCCGGGCACTGTGGTGGGCTGTGGAAGACAGTGGATGAACTAGACAAGGGCTCTATCCTCAGGGAGTTTCTGTTCTGCTGAGGAAGACTGGCAAGAAACAAGTAAACAGATCATCTCAAGTCAGTGACAAATGCTACTAAGAGAAATAAAACAGAATAAGAGGTCGAGAGTGACAGGAGAGAGGCCATTTTGCTGAGTGGTCAGGGAAGAGCTCTCTGAGGAGAAAACAACTGAGCAGATCCTAAATGCAGTGAAGGCCGAGCCATGGAGATATCTAAGGAGAGAACATTCCAGCAGAGGAAATGAAGTCGGAGGCACACTGGCGTGCTGGCGGGGGGCGGGGAGGTGGGGGACGCAGGCCAACGGCCGGGACAGGCGGAGTGGGACGTGAGGAGCCGGAAGAGCAGCTGTGCTGGGACAAGCAGGCAGGGCCAGGTCATGTGGGCCCTGGTACAGGCTGTGGTAAGGATCTGAGGTTTTCTTCTTCGTCCCCGGAGGGTTCTGAGCGTACCTTTGTAAAGGATCATGGTGGCTGCTGGGTGGGAAAGAGATTGAAGAGGGAAAGCAGAAGGCTGGCCACAGCGGTGGCCTGGGGACTCGGTAATGCTCCGAGCTGAGGTGGTCGCTGTCGCAGTGGGGAGAATATGTCAGTTCCTTATGTTTTTAGAAAATAGAACCGACAGGACCTCGGGATAATTTCGATGGAGGGAGGGGAAAGAACAGTCGAGGATGGCTTCGAATGTGGGACAGGAGCTGCGAGGCGAATGGGAGCATCGTGAGCGGGAGGGGAGTACTGTCGGCGGGGACAGCAAGAATTCCTTTTGAACGGAAGTCCGAGGTGCTTATCAGCTCTCCAGGGTGAGACGCCAGGAAGGCAGTCGCGCGTGGAAGCCTGGCCTCGGCGGGGGGACGGGTACCGGCTGGAGAGAACTGGGGAGTCGTTCACGGACAGGTGGTGCTTCAGTCTGTGGAAGGGGGGAGTCCCCCCGCCCCCCCGCTGACGGTGTCATCATCTGAGGTTTTCTGTTCCAGGTCAGACACTTTGACAGCCCCTACCTGGTGTACCACGAAAAGATCAAAACTAGTCGGGTTTTCATTCGAGACTGCAGTGTGGTGTCCGTGTACCCACTGGTCCTGTTCGGCGGAGGCCAAGTGAGCGTGCAGCTTCAGAGAGGGGAGTTTATTGTGTCCTTGGATGACGGTTGGATCCGATTTGCGGCTGCTTCGCATCAGGTAAGGGCTAGCGGGCCTGTCTGTGAGGCGTGGGCCCTGAGGGGCTTTGTGCTGTGAAGTAGAGGGCATTCCTTCAGGGGACGAGGATGACAGTGCTCAGGAAGAAAGAACGATGAGGGGGCGGTGGGACGCGGAGAGCGACCGAGGCTAGCCAGAGGCCAGAGCTAGAGGCTCAGTGAGAGACTGGAAAGTGCATGGGGAGGGGAGCCCGGGATGGGCTGGTCTGAAGGGTTTGGGACAGAAGCCGTGAGTGAGTTGTTGGACCTTCCTAATTGTTGTACAAACGCATGTTCCCAGGAAATGTAGATGAGCAAAAATAAACAAAAATCACCCCGATTCTACCACTACCATTAAGGAAAAAATAAAGGTAACGGGCCTGAATTCTTTTATTCTCAGGTCTCACATATTCACTGTTGGAATCTCTGCAGAAATATTTAAGGAGGAATATCTGTTTAGGAACTAAAAATTCATTTTAACATTTGCATCTGGTAGAAAGGTAGCAAGAAGCAGAAATGCCAACATTAATGAGTATTGGCACATCTAACTATGAAGTCTAAAGCAGCATAGTCCAATAAAAATATGTGAGCCATATATGTAATTTGTTTTTCTAGTAGCCACATGTAAAAAATAGGTGAAACTAATCTTAATTTTATTTAATGTAATACAGCTAAAAAGTTTTAATTTCAACATGTAATCAGTATAAGAATTTATTGAGATATTTTATACTGGGTTTTTATACTAAATCTTTAAAATCTGGGGTGTACTTTACACTCACAGCACATCTGTTCAAACTTGCCATTAGATTAGCCACATGTGACAGGAGTCTGCCATCTTGCATGGAAAAGGTCTAGAAGGCCAGGCATGGTTGGTTTAATTCAGCAGCTCAAGTATAACAAAAGCCTGGCTGACCGCATGGTAGCAGTGTGACTGCCATAGCTCCAGGCCTCACATCTGTGCAGCAGCAAACTGTGCAGGAGTGGAGACAAGAAACTTCCTCTCCTAAATCAATTTCTCTGGCCAAAGGAATGTCATAAACTCTAAGGCCCAGATGATCTGAGTCATTCACTCTGGCAAAGCTCATGGCGTGAGCCTGTTGGAGTTAGGTTGGGGTGCAAACTGCACAGTTGCCAAATGATCGGGGAGCAGCAAACCATGTTGGGAAGACCTCTCCATGCCCACTACACAGAAGCATAAGAAAATGCCATAAAAAATGTGGAGCTGTTTCTTACCATGAAAGCATCAAATGTATCCCAAAGCTACAGATTTTTTGGTTTAATATCTAGCATTTTATTTTTTTTTAAAGATTTTATTTATTTATTTGACAGAGAAAGATCACAAGTAGGCAGAGAGAGAGGGAGAGGGAAGCAGGCTCCCCGCTGAGTGGAGAGCCCGATGCGGGACTCGATCCCAGGACCCCAAGATCATGACCTGAGCCAAAGGCAGCAGCTCAACCCACTGAGACATCCAGGTGCCCCAATAGCTAGCATTTTAAATTCTCCATTTTCCTGCTTTTCCTCTTGGAGCAAATTGTAAAAGTTGACCAGGCTTTAATATGCAGAACACTACATAGAAGCCATTCTCTTTTCGTTAAATGAGATGTGCCAGAGGAGCCTTTTTATAATAGCTTTCATTTATTATATTGTAGAGCTGACATTGAGTAAATGTTCTTATAGATGCATCAAGAAATTTTAGGGGCGCCTGGGTGGCTCAGTGGGTTAAGCCTCTGCCTTCGGCTCAAGTCATGATCCCAGGGGCCTGGGATCGAGTCCCCCATTGGGCTCTCTGCTCAGCGGGGAGCCTGCTTCTCCTCATCTCTCTCTCTGTCTGTCTCTCTGCCTATTTGTGATCTCTCTCTCTGTCAAATAAATAAATAAAATCTTTTTAAAAAGTTTAAAAAAAAAAAAAAGAAATTTTAGAAGCCCTTTAGAATAAAAATGTGTTTAGTTTCTCCTCCCCACCCCCGCATGGAGTTAAAATTACTACCAGAAATCTAGATAATGATAATCATCAGTGGGACATTACCTTTACTAACCTTTCCTCCCCTGGTGCCCCAGTCACTGCTCACATTGCAACTTTCATTTTAGGTGGCCGAATTAGTAAAGGAACTCCGTTGTGAACTTGACCAGCTCCTCCAGGATAAGATAAAAAACCCAAGCATAGATCTATGTACATGTCCTCGAGGATCCCGGATCATCAGCATGATTGTGAAACTTGTCACCACACAATAAAGTCCAGTCTCAGGAGAGTGCTTGCTCTTCCCCTGCTTCTCGCTCACCTGGGCAATAACAGCAGCGCCTCTCCCTGCAGGCAGGCTCCGCTCTCTGGGCTGCCCCGGAGAAGGAGCCCAGGGCAGGCACCGCGCAGGCCCTGAGGCACCGCACACCTTTAGGGAAGGTTCCCAGACGGAGTATTTCTGACAGAACAAGGACACTCCCAGCACAATTTGGAGTGTCCGTGTGAGGCAGTCTAAAAAACCGGCTTGCCTGTCTTTTTCTCTGTGACTATCCCGAAATGAATGAAATTCACCTCATCATACAAAAGTGAATGTTGAATCTCGATTCGGTTTTAATCTATGTATTTTTTTTCTATTTACATGAGGAGAAGTACTGAATTTTTTTCTATTGTAAAAGCTCATCTGAAAGAAGTTAGAATAGAGAAGGACAAAAAATCATGTAAGCAAGAAAAATTAAGATTTCATTTTAGGCTATTAGCTACGAAGTAAACTTAAACTTGATATGTGAGGGATTTTTATTTTACTCATTAAAGGTCAGCCTAAAAGTCCTGAAGAGCTCTTATTTGTTGTTAAAATGCAAGCTGGTTTTATCCTTACCATTCTTCTTCTTAGAAGCAGAAGAGTCTAGGTGTCTTTGTTCTGTTTTTGGATTTCCATTTAGGAATCTCTGCTCTTTCTTAGGAACACCCAGATCTAATGGCCACATTGCACATTACCCAGCAAGGAATTTTGACGGTCTTCTCAGAGCAGACTTGGCACAGCCGAGGTAAAAAAGATTGTCATGCTAGTGTCAGATTTTCAGCCATAAAAGTGTCTTCCAGGAGGCTGCTTATTTTCAACCACCCCTTAGGTGAATGGGGAGCTAACATTTTGAAAAACTATCAGTACATTGACATTTTCTCTAGGCATTTATCCATGTGGCCAAGAAGCATCACAGAGAGCTGAGTAGAAAAAATATTCTTACGTGTGTGTGGCACTTGGGTAGTCACTGCAGGTTTCATACCATAGATGGAATTCAGACTAATCAGCAGAACCACCACAGTGAAGGGAGTTCACTTTTCACAGTATTATTTCAGTTAAATTTTCAGGAAACCTTCTAGGCTGTCCAAAAAGGTCATTGCCCAGCGTGTTTAAGCCTTGGCGCACTCGAAGAGCTTAGACTCTAAGTATTGATTAAAAGACATTAATCACGTCATCACTTTAAATTTAAAAACACGCATATGCATAGCACCTGCTGTATTCAAATTCTTACTCGCAGCGGAAACCAGGCTCACATTACAGAACTGCTCAGGAGAAATGAAGAAGACCACACTAACCCTCTAAAACATCTTTTGGAACCAGTTCTACTCTTGGTGCTACAGTGGAGCTGATGCTGGCTGCCCCCCGCCCCCAGAGACATCTGCCCAAGCCGACCTGCAGCTTTCCACGCGGGTCTGCAGCAGAGCACATGGTGGGGAGTAAACTGCACAACTTTCCATCCTGAGCACTGAGAAATCGCTCCCCTCGGGGAAGCTATCCTTGGGCTGGTTACTTGTAGCCACACACAAATGCACAACTCATTCCACAGATGTGCCAGAATGTGGAAGAGATCAGGAAGCCTTGACTGAAGACACTGAGTAAGAAAATCCTCCCTGCCAAAACCAAACTTCTTACACCCCAGCAGTAAAATTATGAAGTCAATGAAGCAGGATGACTTCACAGTTGAAGGTCAGAATGCAGTATGTCATTTCACGGTGAAATCAGATTTCTAAACCCCAGCAAGATGGTCAGCACTTAATGTTCACTTTATGGAGAATTCTGTAAATGTTGTAAATGTCTGCAGTATCTGTTTTACTGGAATCTAGCTAGGGAACAATATTGGTAAAGTACTTGCTACAAAATTAGTCTGCATTGGGGTTTTGTAATCTGGGTCTATGGGGAGTTCTTGGGAAATGGGAATAGGTAAACATTCTTGCAGAGGTGGTCCTAGGTTGGCAAAGCACTAGTTCTGTCCTCTTCCTCCTTGAGTTCCATACCTGAATATTACAATTCAGACTCCCCGACAAGTAGTGAACTTTGGTCTTTATCGCCCCATTCTATTATTCGGGCAGTTTAATACACCAAAGCGCACTGCCTGTGGATCTGTATGCAAATGGTAAATGTTCTTTTTCCTTTCTAGGCAGTGGTTGGAATATGTCCTTAAGAGGTTATCATAAAATAAGACCTTGTGAAAGCACTTTGTAAAATTAAAATGTAGCAAATGTAAGCAAATTGGGGCCGAGGGTGTGGTTTTCAGATGTGGTCCAGGCTGGCTTTTTGAGAACTGCACTCTTGTGTTTCTCAATTGCTGGGCTGAGCTGGGACGCTCAGGCATCACACTTGGAGGGTGTCTTGTGGGTATCACCTAGTTGCCACATAAGTGAGGATCCCTGGGGGCGTGATAATTATGCTCACACTGCCATTATGCTTAAACAAGCCTAGGCAGATGTTGGCTCTTTCCTCCTAAGTCATGCTAGAATTAAGCAGAATGCCTAGAGCTTATTTTCTCCCAAATGCAAGGGGAAAGTTTGCTTGAAATTTTTAGCCAGTTAATAAATACAGGGTGATCTATTGTTTTCAGAAGTTAGATCTTGATCGTGAAACTCTGTCAATACTTGAGTACCCACAGTACAGTGCCTCCGGTGGGAACAATGTAGAAACAGCTAACACAGTGTATTGTCCCAGCAATCGTTTCAGACTGTTCCAGAGTGGCAGGCTTCTTCCATTCTTTTTAAGTCTCACACGTGTAAAGCTATATAATGACTGTGTAAACCATTAATCACAATGAGGCATTAACAGGAGAGACTTTTTTTTCTTGCCATTTCAAAGTTAATACCCCCAAAACCATATATCAAAGAGATTGGTCTTCAGTAAGATTTATAGCTAATCACTAATCCTTAAGGTGCTTTCAAATCTTAGATGTCTTTTTTTTTTTTTTTAAGATTTTATTTATTTACTTGACAGAGAGAGATCACAAGTAGGCAGAGAGAAAGAGGAGGAAGCAGGCTCCCCGCTGAGCAGAGAGCCTGATGTGGGGCTTGATCCCAGGACCCTGAGATCACGACCCAAGCCGAAGGCAGCGGCTTAACCCACTGAGCCACCCGGGCGCCCCTCAAATCTTAGATGTCTTAATGATTTGCTTTGTCAAAGAACAGAGAAAGAGTTGTGCTGGAAATCACTCGCCTGATATGAGCCACCAGGAGTGAGGGACATCGATATTTCATAAAGATACAGGACAGCAGCCCAAACATGAACTTGTTCCCACAGACAGTTCATTCTCTGCCCCATCTTAGCCCAACAGGGGCCACCCCCACATTTACTCCTGAGTCAGTTCCAACACAGGGAATTGAGTAAACAAGCTAGGAGGAGGATGGTTTAGAATCCATTTACTGGATTTCTCCATCTGTATTTCAACTTTTTAGGAAAGAAACAAATTGCAACAAAAGACAGTAGGAGGGGTTGGTTTGAAAAAGCAGCGTCCCAGGGACAAATGGGGGCTTATGTCTCATTCTTGATTTTGGCTCTGGTCACAATCTCAGTGTGGTGATATCAAGCCCCACATTGGGCACTGTGATCAGCAAAGGCTGCTTGAGATTCTCTCCCCTTCTCTCCCTCTGCCTGTGCCCCCACTTATGGGCTCTTTCTCTCTCAGTAAATAAATACTTTTTTTTAAAAAAGGCAACTTCCCATAAATACCAACAATGTATTTGAGATGATGACCCTGACATTACAAATACAATATTCCTAAATATGGTGTAATAATGTATTTAATAAACATTTTCAGCAGAAGCATTTCAAACTGAGAGGTTTTGTTACTATTATTCCTTATGCAGAAAAATGCAGTCACTGATACCTCCTCCAACCTAGGTTTTACTAAAATTGGCCTGAAGGAGGTAATTTCCTTTCAAGTCAAATGAGCTTATTTTTATAAAGGGGAGATTATCCCTGGCCGATTTTCTTCTACAGTGATTCAAGACAGGATAACATAGCCCAAAAGACTCATTTACTTACTGAGAGTCCCCTTTTAATAAGTTTTGCCTCATTCCAAACCTAAGTTTCAAGTGTATTACAAGTATGTGTTAACCATTCAAGTAAGACTTTATTTGTCCGTGGAGGTTGATTAACTATAATATAGGCTCTTAACATGTACAAAGACTATAAAGAAGTTTCCTCACAGGAGCAAATGTGTATTTTGCTTGTTTTAAACCAGTGGTTCTCAACTGGAGGCAATTTTGCCCACCAAGGCCCATTTAGCAACATCTGGAGATGTTGTCACAACTGAGGGGGGGATTGGGAGGTACTCCTGGCATCCAGGGGTTAGAAGCCAGAGATGCTGCTGAGTATCCTACAACGCACAGAATCTTCCTCGAACAAAAAATTATCCAGTTCAAAATGTCAGTAGTGCCAAGGTGGAGAGAACCTACTTAAACAAAATGAGATAGGTGACTACTTAAAATGTCTAGCTATTAGTTACTAATCATATAAATTACACCCACAGTTGTCTCTGAAAATTATGCCTAAATCAACCCTAATCAACATGTACTGTGTGAATAAGAGCATATGAGCCCATCATGTTGTTACCAAATGCAGAGTACTTAAGGTCTGAGGAAATTATATGTACCAATGGGAAAAGCTATATACAGATGGGTAGGGATACAGTTACTTTAAAAACATGTTCTACCATTAAATTTCATTTTTGTAAATATCACATTTTGAAAATATGAAAATAAGTTAAAATGTGTTTTGAAAATACAATTAGTATGCAACACTAATACTGTTAACATTTTCCACTTGCAAAACTCAAGTTCTCACACTTAGGCCCACATTAGATATCTGAAATACACACACCCTTACTTTATCATTCTGTTATCTGAACAGAGTCCAACCTTTGGCCAATATTATATAACACAAATAGGGTTTTAAGGCGCCTGGTTGGCTCAGTGGGTTAAAGCCTCTGCTTTCGGCTCAGGTCATGATCCCAGGGTCCTGGGATCGATCCCCACATCGGGCTCTCTGCTCAGCAGGGAGTCTGCTTCCTCCTCTCTCTCTGCCTGCTTCTCTGCCTATTTGTGATCTCTGTCTGTCAAATAAATAAATAAAATCTTAAAAAAAAAATAAGAGGGATGGGAATATATAGCTCTATTGGTGGATAACTGTAAAATGTTGAAATCTAACATGAAGCCTAATCAGGAACTGTAATTTCTAGGTTCAGTAATCCTCCTACTGTTTGAACTGGGGAAAAAACAAAAACAACAACAACAAAAAAACCAGTTTATTTTAGGACTTGATTATTAGTAAGATTACCGGACTGAAAGTCAGAGATGTGTTATCTTCAGACAGATGTCTTTACAAATAGGGGCCATGCTATACTATGGGCACCAAGGGACAATCCCATCTGAGGAGGAAACTAATCCATTCATTATAGACCCAGCACAAAATAATCCATAATTATAGACGTTTCTGTTAATGCCACCCTTCTGTCTCTGAAATTCACCTGTGCACTTTCCCATTTAAACTCCAGCTGTCCCCATTATTTCTGGTCCATAAATCTTTATACCATCCTTTCCACAGTAAGCATGGCTAAGACGGATTAATTGAAGCATGCAATCTGATTAGTTAACAAGGAGGCTGATTGTCCAGTTTATAACTAATGTGTGCTACGTGGCTAGTTTGAGACCCATTTTGGGGTTGCAGAAATTCCTCCCACATTTATGCTCTTAATTTCAACATAACCAACATTTTAAGCAGGTGCTATGTGCCGGCCACCCTAGGAACTCAGGATACAAAGATAAACTGGGACACAGGAAAGAGGACAATAGAGGAATAAAGTTTACTTGAATAAATTCTATCAGGAGCATAATTAACCCCCCACCTTTGAAGGTTTTAAAGAAACTAGATCCCTATATGTTGAAATTAAAACAAAGCATACTAATGGCTTTGACCAAGTCTTAATTCTTTTTAAGGATCTCATCTCATTCAGCAATTAGATGTGCTTTTTTTAAAAGATTTTATTAATTTACTTGAGAGAGAGCAAGTGAGAGAGAGTGAGCATGAGTGTGGGGGAGGGCCAAAGGGAGCAGAAGAGTGACAAGCAGACTTCCTGCTAAGCAGGGAGCCCAATGTGGGGCTCAGTCCCAGAGTCCTGGTATGACCTGAGCTGAAGGCAGATTTTTTTTTTTTAAAGACCTTATTTATTTGACATAGCAAGAGAGCACAAGCAAGGGGAGCAGCAGAGGAAAAAGCTGGCTCCCCGCTAAGCAGGGAGCCTGACTCAGGGTCCTAGCCCAGGACCCTGGGATCGTGACCCACTGTATTTGGGAGGCACCTGGGTGGCTCACTTGGTTAAGTGCTCAACTCTTGGCTTTAGCTCAGGTCATGGTTTCATGGGTCATTTGATGGAGCCCCACCTTGGGCTCCGTGCTTGGCGGGGGGAGTCTGTTTGACAATCTCTCCCTCTGCCCCTCCCTGCAATCACACATGTGTTGTCTCTCAAATAAATAAACTTGAAAAATTAAAAAAATAAAACATTAGAAAATCTATGTGACCTTAAATTAGGCAGCGTTCTTACCCACAGACACCAAAAGCATGATCCATTAACAGAAAAAAATTGGTAAATCAGTCAATTTCTTAAACTTCTGCAGCTCAAAAACATCATTAAGAAAATCCAAGACAAGCCACAGACTGGGAGGAAGTATTTGCAAATTATATTTCGGTAAAGCACTTGTATCTAGAATATATTGACTTTAGAGCTTGGGTGCCTGGATGGCTCAGTTGGTTAAGAGAATGCCTTCAGCTCAGGTCATGATCCTGGAGTCCCAAGATCAAATCCTGCATCAGGATCCCTGCTCAGCATGGAGTCTGCTTCTCCCTCTGACCCTTCCCTCTCATGCTCTCTCTCTCAAATAAAATCTTAAAAAAAAAAAAAAAAAGACTTCTTAGAACTCAAGTAGACAACTCAGTTTTAAAAATGGGCATAATACTTGAGTAAACATTTCACCAAGGATACTACAGATGGCTTAAGAAGCCCATGAAAAGATGTTCAACATCATTAGTCATTAGAGAAATGCAAATGAAATATTACTTCATAGCCTCTAGAATCACACACAGTACCACATACTGATAAGGGTGCAGATAAATTAGAGCCTTCATACATTGCTGATGGAATGTAAAATGGAATGTAAAACTTCCATGGAATGTAAGTAAAACTTCCTTCATACATTGCTGATGGAATTAGAGCCTTCATACATTACTGATGGAATGTAAAACTTCTTAAAAAGTTGGACATAATTTATCATGTAATCCAGTAACTCCAGGGGCACCTGGGTGGCTCAGTGGGTTAAAGCCTCTGCCTTTGGCACAGGTCATGATCCCAGGGTCCTGGGATCGAGCCTCGCATCAGACTGTGCTCAGGAGGGAGCCTGCTTCCCTCTCTCTGTCTCTGCCTGCCTCTCTGCCTACTTGTGATCTCTGTCAAATAAATAAATAAAATCTTTAAAAAAAAATTTTTTTTTAATCCAGCAATCCACTTGCAGGTATTTCACATAAGAGAAATAGAAATCTATGTGCATACAGAGACCTCTCACAAGTGTTCACAGCATTATTCATAGTAGCCCCAAACTGGGAACAACCCAAATATCCATGGTGAATGAATAAACAAAAAGGAGTATATTCACCATGGAGTATTACTCAGTAATAAAAAGGAGCCTGTGCTACATGCTACAACATGGGTGAACTTCAAAAACATAACGCTAGGTGAAAGAAGCCAGACATGAAGACCACATATGGTATGATCCCATTTATATGAACAGAAATGTCAACCCCATAAATACAAAAAGATTACTGGTTGCCTGGGACTGAGGGTGGGAATGGGAATTCACTGCAAATGAGATACAGAATCTTGTGGGGATGGAAATGTTTAAAAAATAAAGGATTGTGGTGCTGGTTGCATAACTCTGTCAATTGACTAAAGATCACTGCATTATATGCTTCAAGTGGATGAATTTTATAATAATACCTCAAAGTTTTTTAAAAACATGTTGAGCAACCAATAATACATTGTATGTTAATAAAAAATAAAAATATGTTGGGTGCCTGGAGCGCCTGGGTGACTCAGTTAAGTGTCTGACTCTTGGGTTTCAGCTCGGGTCACGATCTCAGGGTCGTGAGATTGAGCCCCAAATGGGACCCTGCTCTGGGCATGGAACCTGCTTAAGATTCTCTCTCCAGGACGCCTGGGTGGCTCAGTCTGTTGATTGCCTGCCTTTGGCTCAGGTCATGATTCCAGGGTGCTGGGATCAAGACCCTGTTTTTCCCTCTGCCTCTTCCCCTACATGTGCTCTCTTGTGACAAATAAATAAAGTCTTCATTTAAAAATGTGCATACTGGGGCACCTGTGTGGTTCAGTGGGTTAAAGCCTCTGCCTTCCACTCAGATCATGATCCCAGGGTCCTGGGATCGAGCCCCGCATCGGGTTTTCTGCTCAGCAGGGAGCCTGCTTCCTTCCCTCTCTCTGCCTGCCTCTCTGCCTACTTGTGATCTCTGTCAAATAAATAAATAAAATCTTTTTAAAAAATAAATAAATAAAATTTTAAGAAAATGAAAAGTTGGGTGCCTCGCTGACTCAGTCAGTAGAGCATATGACTCTTGATCTCAAGGTGGTTGAGTTATAGCCCCATGTTGGGTGTAGAGATTATTTAAAATCTTTACAAAACTAAATAAATAAAGATTTATTGTAAGATACCTTTAATTTAAAAAAAAAATAGGCACATGATTGGCTCAGTCAAAAGAGTATGTGACTCTTGATCTTGAGGTCATGAACTGAAACCCCATTCTGGGTGTAGCAATGAGTAAAAAAAATACTTTTTAAAAAAGTCACTTTACAGTGGAGAAACTTGACTAACACCACCACCTTCACCAGGTGATCACAGTTAACGTCATGAGAAATGGAACAAATCAATACTATGTGCCTCCTGATATGATGCATCGAGAACATTATCATTTCCAGGGTATCCCTACCCAAAAGAATCCTATCAAACTGAAACAAAAGGAAAACATCAAACTCAAATTGAGGATTATTCCACAAAATAAATGCCAATGTCCTAAAAATCAAAGACAAGACTGAGGAACTATTCCCAATTAAAGGGACATGACTGAACATGATACATGGTTCAAATTTTAAAAATCATTTTGTGTTTTGTTTTGGGGTTTGTTTTGTTGCAATACAGGACATGGAGACAATGTGGATAAGGTATGTATTAAATCACAGTACTGTATCAATGTTACTATCCAGACTTTGATGACTGGTAAGAGAATGTCCTCATTTTTCCATCACATCCGTGATTTACCCTCAAACAGTTCAAGGGGAGAAAATGAACACACACACACACACACACACACACACACACACACACTGGTAAGAGAATGTCCTCATTTTTCCATCACATCCGTGATTTACCCTCAAACAGTTCAAGGGGAGAAAATGAACACACACACACACACACACACACACACACACACACACAGAAAATACAGATGTGGTGAAATGCATTTGCTGAAAAAAGATATACGGGAATTATTTGTCGTGTTCTTGCAAATTTCCTATCTGAAATTACGTTAAAATAAGTTAAAAGAGGGATATGGATGCTATAATTACATAATTAGAATACATTTCCATGAGTAAATATTAGAAACACAAAGAAATAGATATGACAAAATGATAATACGAGGTTTCCAGGTTCGAGCGAGATCATCTACCCTCTTCAGCACTTAGCTTGTTTGCAGGCACACTGTTTAAACAGTCAGAGGATTCAGTTGCCAAGAAACAGTCTCTCTCCCACAGCAAACAAATCTACCAACACCAGTGCACCTGTCCCCGGGCCAGGGCTCCAGACCAACGGATGCTGTGGGCAATGTCCTACACGGCTTCTCTCACCTTAAGGCGTCCCCGTATCTTGCCAAAATCATTTCCACACTAAATTTAATTGGTTCTTATTCCCCACTTCCTATTTGCTTTCAGAGACATTCCAGGATTTGAATGGAAGGGTCTTAGTCACAGCGAGCAAGGCTATGCACTAAATCTTTCTAAGATCGTGGGAACTTTAGAGTTGTGAGGGAAGGACTGCTTCCCCAAAGTTTCTGAACTGCTTTTGAAAGTGTGGCCTGAGACAGGTAGCATCATCATTATCTGGGAATCTATTAGGAATGCAAATGCCTGGGCCCCAACCTGGACCTCCTGAGACAGAATCCATGGTGGGTGGGGTCCCGCAATCAACTCTAGCAAGCAGTCGGGCTGATTCTAAGGCTGGCTGAAGTGTGAGGAGCTTGAGGCTACATCCTGTCATTAGACAACTATGCAGGAAAATAGCGCTAACAGAGCTGCACTCAAAGATCCCCTCAAACCTGAATATTTTAGTATTTCTTGCAAAAGGTACCGCTTCTCTTTTTGTAGGAATAAGGGACATACATAAGAACTGAAAGGTTTGCACAGCTGGATCCCTGCCAACACACTAGGGAGAAGTTAGTGTGAGTTCAGTCCTGTAGCAGCCCACGTGGCCTATCCAGTTCAAAACTGCCTTCGGAAGTCTGCCCCAAGCCCTGGCACACCAGGCTGCTCCCACGATTTCCTAGGGCAAACTTTCTGTAAAGACCTATACATACCTATTTAAAGACTTTGAGAGAGAGACAGAGACAGAGATAGTGACAGAGATAGTAACCCAGGAGGAAAGGGAGAAGCAGACTCCCGGCTGAGCAGGGAGCCCGATGTGGGGCTCCACTCCAAGACCCTGGGATCATGACCTGAGCCAAAGACAGACACTTAACTGAGTAATTCACCCAGGTGCCCCAAAGGGCTATATTTTCCTTTTTCTTTCTTTGAGTAAAGCATAGAAGTGAAGACACAGAAAAAGATCACAGGAGAGGGGTCCCAAAAGAGTTGTCCGGGGACTTTAGGGTTGGTCTTTAATAGAAAGCTAACCAGGGAACTTAAATCCTTTTAACATCTCTATTGATAATGACTTTAAGGGCTTACTTCCTTTTTAGGGTCTGGGTATTCTGTTGGTCACAGGTCATTATCACAAAGACACTCACCCCACAAGTCTAGGGCAGGGTGGTCCCTCACCCCACAAGCCTAGGACAGGGTTATATTTTTCTCTAAATGTAAGCCATACAGTTTGTCACAATATTCGTTATCTGCCATTATGGCTCAAAAGCAGCCAGAGAAAATATGTAAGCCAGTGGGTATGGCTGTGTTCCAGTAAAACTTTTCATCAAATGCAGCAGGCTACATTCATCCCAAGGGCTCAATGTTTGCTGACCCTTGTCCTAGGGAGTCAGAGACCTGGGGTTCTAATCTGACCTGCCCCTGAGAAGACACCCAACCGACAATCTGAGGTACCTCCCTCAGTTTCTAGGCCAGAAACCTCCAAATGGAGTCCTGGCCCCTGCCTGGCTTCCAAGGAGTAGGGCCCGGTGTAGTGAGGCATGCTTCCTGCATTCTCTCCCTTCAGTGAAGCCTGACCCGGGAATGGGGGCTACAGGCAGAAAGCAATATGGGCCGGAAGCCTTGGCTCAATCCACCAACTGGGTTCAGTGCGGCAGCCGAATACTTGTCCCACTTAATCTTTTTTTTTTTTTTTTAAGATTTTATTTATTTATTTGACAGAGAGAAATCACAAGTAGACGGAGAGGCAGGCAGAGAGAGAGGAAGGGAAGCAGGCTCCCTGCTGAGCAGAGAGCCCGATGCGGGACTCGATCCCAGGACCCTGAGATCATGACCTGAGCCGAAGGCAGCGGCTTAACCCACTGAGCCACCCAGGCACCCGGACTTAACCTTTTTCTTCAGAGTTATCAGCTGGACTCACTGTAAAGGCTTGAAAGTTACACAGTTTATGTGTTAAGATTTTACAAATAGTTAAAACTTTTCAAGTTTCTATCAAAAAAGCATATATCCCAACATATTCTGATTCAAAAGCATTCATCCTTACACAATAAATAAATATTTTTAAAACAGACACACACAGTTAGGGCAAGGGACTAAAGACTTTTCATATTGAATCTAACATGCTGCGTTAGTTCCCAATACATTTCTTGCCTAACAAAAATGGAGGTGTTCTCCCACCAAAAAAGACAGAATTCTAACGTCCTTGTGCTATTTTTTTTTTGTCCTTGTGCTATTTTGTTGCATGTGAGGCTAACCTTGCCATAGTTCGCTTATTTATTAACACTTATAATCCACAGCCAAATCCACTTGATTTTTCCAAAACAACAGAAAATTAACACACACACACACACACACACACACTCAACTGTGTGGCTTTAAAGTCTTATAATATGGTAGATTTAACATTCAAAACATTTTATGAAGGAAAAAATAAAAATGAAGTGTTATTTTAATCGATGAATCCACAATTCTTCGCTTCTCACTGGCAAGCTGCAAGATGTCCTTGAATAAGATCCTGAACACGGGACAGAATAATCTCATTAGAACTGCTGCAATTTTCTGGACCATAGGGCGGGTCTATAGTCAGAACCCCAGCCACACACAGAGTCCTTTGTGAATCTCCCTGTTCTGTGATGGGGATGTGGTTCTTCTCGAGCCATTTCTTTAGGCTATTCCTTCTCTTCTCCAGATCCTCAGGGCTGTAGGCCTTGCAGTCTCCAGACGTGAACAAATGCATCAGCTTCTCTCTGACTCTGTGGTCCCCTTCGTTCACAGTTTCAACGGTCTGCACAGCATGGCCCATAATTCCAGTCACAGACATGCTGCCATCTTCCAGGAAGTTCACAAGGACAATACTTGGGCGGAAAAGTTAAGTTCAGCGCAGATTTGCAAAAGAAAAATATAAAGGCCCATAGAACTATGAAAGAAGCAATGGAATAAAGAGGCATCGCCAGCCCCAACAGGCAATTATAAATCAGGAATAAGAACTTCCCTGTTTAAAAATAATCCCCTCACCACCAAATGTTTGTACTCATTCAATAAGTATTCACTGAGGGTCCTACACGTCTAAACTCTTTTGTCTAGCCTAAAGCCAATCATTGGGGGATGCAGTTAAAGCACTGAAATGTTTTGAATGGCTTAAATGTGTATTGGAAAGGAAGAAAGGGTACAGACTTAATTTTCGAGTTAAACAACGGAATAACCTGGCTTCAAAGCAGACCAAAGAAAATAACAAAGCACACAATTAATGAAATAGAATATAAAAGCGTTAATAACGTGATCATCAAAGCCAAATGTTGGTTCTTAAAAAAATATATGTAAGAATTCACAAAACTCAGACAAGACTGATTAGAATGAGGAAAAAGACACAAACAGATAATATTAGCAAGAAGGCAGCAAAGATTGGCAATTTAAAGTATTAGGAACAAATTTATGCCAATAGTGCTAAAAACTTCCTAGAAAATACAAATTTCTACTACTGAGTCAAAAAAAGAATATAAATAGTCCTATAATCTTTCATAAAAACTAAGTGTTTTAAAAGATTTTCCCATGGAGGGGGTAAAAAAGGCCTAGACAGTTTTACCAACAAATTATACAAAAGTTTCCAAGGTTCAAACTTTTTTTTTAAAGATTTTATTTTTATTTTATTTTATTTTTTTAAAGATTTTATTTATTTTTCAGAGACAGAGGGAGAGAGCGCAAGCGAGCACAGGCAGACAGAGAGGCAGGCAGAGGCAGAGGGAGAAGCAGGCTCCCTGCCGAGCAAGGAGCCCGATGTGGGACTCGATTCCAGGACCCTGGGATCATGACCTGAGCCGAAGGCAGCTGCTTAACCAACTGAGCCACCCAGGCGTCCCCTAAAGATTTTATTTTTAAGTTATCTCCCCACCAAATATGGGGCTCAAACCCACAATCCTAAGATCAAGAGTTGCACACTCCACCAACTAAGCCAGCCAGGCACCCCAAGGTTCAAACATTTCTAACCTAACCAAATTCTTCTAGAGACTATAAAAAGAGAAACTGTGCCTTAACTCATTTAACAAGGCTAATATAATCTTGATACGAAAAGCAGAGAAGAGGGTTAAAATATAAAACTACAAGTTAATCTCACTCATGAATACGAATGCAAAAATCCTAACTAAATAAAATATATAATGTGATGTGAATTTACTTCCTTGGTACTCCTTCCCAAACCTAAAATCCCAGGCTATTTATGAGAAAGAACACACAAACTGAAATTGAGAGACACTCTACAAAATACCTCACCAGAACTCCTTAAAATTGTCAAAGTCATGAAAAACAAGGAATGACTGAAAAATTGTCACAGATCAGAGGGACTAAGGACATGACAATTAAACATAATGTTGGATCCTAGATTGGATCCTGGAACAGAAAAAGGCAAACAATTAGTGGAAAACTGTTAAAATCCAAATGACAGCAGTTTAGTTAATGTAAAGTTTTAGTTTCGAGGAATGTACCATGGTTAGGTAAAATGCCAACATTAGAGGAAGCTGGATAGATGGGTCCTCTCTGTACTCTTTTCTGTAAATCTAAAATCATTTCAAAATTAAAAGTGTGTGTGTATCACCACCTTTAAATCAGTCTTGCAAAAAACCAAATCTGATCCTAATCAAACCTCCAGATAGGAATACCAGTTTATAGGAAATATGGAGGATAAAAGAACATGTTAAGCTACACCAGGATAATGCAATAAGCTAAATCCAGAATGTGTTCAATTCTGTAAGACAAATGATTCTATTTCTTCAACAAATAAATGACATGGAAAACTAAGAAGAGAAAAGGCAGGCATAGGTTAAGATACTTAAGAGACATATCAACCAAACTGATAAACAAATTAAAGATATTTGAGACAACCAGGCAAATCTAAAAACACACTGTTAGTAATGAAGTTATTACTACTTTTGTTAGGTATTATAGTGTTACTGTGGTTATTAAAGAGTTCTTATGTGCCAAAAGATATATTGAGGTATTTACAAACAAAATTATATATCTAGAACTGGATTACAGATGTTTACAAGGGGAAGGTAAGGCTAGTATCTTCTACACTATTCTCTGTACATTTACGTATGTTTGAGATTTTCTAATAAAATGTAGTAACAAAAAAAAGTGTCTTGCTTTTACAAACTTGGCTGGTCTGCCAAGGTAATCCATACTTAGAACATCACTTCGATTCAAAGGCAATACAATTCTTAGGGGTGAATAACTAGCCTTTCATTTATCTACTTCCTTAGCTTGGACATAACATAGGCAGCACAAAGGAGTGTCATTAAGATGTCGGGGGCGGGGGGCACCTGGGTGGTTCAGTAGGTTAAGCCTCTGCCTTCAGCTCAGGTCCTGATCTCAGGGTCTTGGGATCGAGTCCTGCATCGGGCTCTCTGCTCAGCGGGTGGCCGGTTTCTCCCTCTCTCTCTGCCTACCTCTCTGCCTACTCGTGATCTCTCTCTCTCTCTGTCAAATAAAAATCTTAAAAAAAAAAAAAAAAAAAGATTTCAGGGGAGGAGGACCCATACTCACTTGGCAGAAACTGGGTCTGTGGTTAAAACCCATCCTTTATACTCCTTCTCGCTGGCAGTCACTTTGACTTCTTTGTACGTGTAATCTTGCCATTCTAAGGGGCCTTTCCTCATCCATTCGTTCATGGCTGCCAGCTGGCTAGATATAAAACCACCACCAGGTCGGGTTTATACGTTCCACTCAAGCAACGGCCATCCTAGAGAGAGAGAACCCCTGTGATTTGCCTCAAGCTCCACAGCAGGAAAACAGCGGATATTCACAATTCTGTCTGAAAGCCCAGGAAACGCCGTGGTGCCACGGGGCCCAGCCCGGGGTGGGTCCTGCGGCTTACTTCTCTATTCCACCACCCCGGACCATTCCAGATCGCCCTCACTCTGGCTTTGAACTCCGGTCAGCAGAGGCTCAAACCCTAAATTTAACTCTGCTCCCCAGCGATCAGAGGAGCTCACTCCGCACCACTTTTAGGGAAAGCTGAAGAAGAAAATTCCTTTGCTATCCACCCCCTGGCTCTCCAGCTGTTTCCGCCGGATCCCGTCAGGGAGAGGCCCAGGATCTGACCATCTCCTCTTACTTGTTCGGAGGATGCACGAACCGCGGGGCAGCAGCAAAGGCTCTAGAGCGCAGATCCTGTTGCCTAGCTTGCAGCTGCGCGATACTTAAAACAGCACTCAAACCTGGTGGTACTTAACGTTTAATCCCCCAAAAGGAGAAAAATACCAGCAAGAACTCCCAGCAGCGACGGTTACGCGGGAACCACGAGGTGAGGAAGGAGTCACTCCAGCGGGACCCCCCCGAGCCCAGCATGCTTTGCGTCACGTCGTCACTTCCGTCCCCCAGAATTCTCTGTTTTGTAGTCCTTGGCCTTGGTCACACCTAGAAGTCTGAGAATTACCCGGCGTCGGGGGATAAAGGTCGGGTGCGGGCAGAGCCTGAGGTTTTTGCGTAGTAATAACAAGGCTCCTTCCATGTTCGCTAGAACCAGTCCTCGTCACACTCACGATGGACATTTCAACAAAAGTTTCGTGCCAAGTTCCTCGTTGAGAGTTGACTTGGAAAGGCACCCTTGCGGTGGAGTCAAAGCCCCAGAACCCTCCAGGGAAATCCTAAAGCTTTAGAAGTGTGAGATGAAAGTGCCTCGAAGAAAGCGATAAAGCCAAGATATTTGTTTGGCTAATGTAAGGCAATTAATACGTCTGCTCCTTTAGGATGTGCCCTTGCTACATTCCTGCAGGAGGTGGAGAAGCCAGAAAGAAAAAGCATAGGATTGGGATGATTTCCACCTAGACCACCACTCACTAGTGAGAGGTGCCTCCCTCACTAGGAAAGCCCTGGCCTTTCCCGAGCAGCCCCTCACCATCCCCGCAGTGGAAAAGTCCAAAACACTCGCTTTTGCCACAGATTTCCGTTCAGGTATGTAGTCTGCTCCTCGCATGGTCCAGATAAACTGTGATCCTGAAAAATGGTATAAAGTGTTAAACGTTGGGTTTTCGCGAATGTGAACGCCAAAGGAGATTTACGGAAACCGAATTAGAGGACTATCAAACCATGATGTAGAGAACATTGAAAATTAGTCAGCTTTTCCCTTACAATTTGGGATTTGAGTTCACATAATCCTTGAAGTACATTGTTTCTTATTGCCATCATTTCAAATAATCCTTTAGCAACTTCCACTCGTTGATTGGCTGATTAATGTGGCTTTAGCAGATGAAATTAGATGATGCCAGTTAAGTCCTCCATAAATCTACAAAGAGCTAATATAAATAGCAACTGGAAGTGCCTGGATGGCTCCGTCAGAAAAGCATGCAACTCTTGACCCCCAGTTTATGAGTCTGAGCCCCACATTGGGCACAGAGATTACTTCAATAAAAAATGTATAAATACATACACACCAATTGTTAAAGTGTGAAGCTAAACATATGACCTCATAAAAATTCAGTCCAAAAGAGCTTCAACCAATTGTTGACAACTGGTCATTTGCATTTTAAGCCTTCTATCTGTACTGCACAAAGACTTTGGAAGCTAACTTCAAATTTAACTTAAATGACCCCTTTTAAAGTAAAGAGACTGGGACAAATTCCTTCTCTTCTTCCCCCTCTCCCTTTAGTCTCCCAGATAAAGAATCATTTCCAGCATAGGCTGATGTGAATCACTGATTTATAACAGACTGAGCCCAGCCCACTCCCTAATGCAGGTTTACAGAAAGACCCTCTCCTATATAGTCCACCCTCAACAAGTTCAGAGGGTGCCATTTCCTTTCCCTGGCAACCCCTACCCTTGTCCCCCTGGTGCCTCCCTCAGACCAGTTGATGTCCCTTCTCTTACATTTTCTAGTTTTCTTCCTCTCTTCCCCTTCCCTCCTTCCTAATATCTGCACCCCCCCAACCGGAAACCGTCATACACACACACACACACACACACACACACACACACACATGCACACACACACACAAAACCCTTTCCTCTGCCAAGTGTAAAACTGCTTACTTATTCTAGGGCTCCTGGGTGGCTCAGTGGGTTAAGCCGCTGCCTTCAGCTCGGGTCATGATCTCAAGGTCCTGGGATCCGGCTCTCTGCTCAGCAGGGAGCCTGCTTCCCTCTCTCTCTCTCTCTCTCTCTCTCTCTGCCTGCCTCTCCATCTACTTGTGATCTCTGTCAAATACATAAATAAAATCTTTTTAAAAAAACTGCTTATTCTAGATTTTGGAGTACATTTTCATTTTAGCAAGACGTATTGTTTTAAGTAATCTGTACACCCAATTTGGGATTTGAATTCATGACCCTGAGATCAAGAATTGAATGCTCTGAGGCACCTGGGTGGCTCAGTCTGTTAACCTCTTCCTTTGGTTCAGGTCATGGTGTTGGAGTCCTGGGATCAAGCCCCACATCAGCTCTCTGCTGGGCAGTGAGCCTACTTCCCACTTCCCCTTCTCCCTCTGGCTACTGCTCTCCCTGTTTGTGATCTCTGTCTCTCTGTGTCAAATAAATGAAATCTTAAAAAAAAAAAAAAAATTCATGCTCTCCAACTGAGTCAGCCAGGTGTCCCAGCAAGAAACATTTGTTTAAAGAACCTTTTCTTAATTTCCCTGAAGAAAATCAGGAGTTAAAAAAGTTGTCGATAGTTTTACCACCTTATCTTGATACAAAGATAAACCTGCCCTGCCCTGGACGGACTATCACAATTTTCAATTCACAGTTCTGCATCATAATAGTAAAAAAGAATATACTTAACATAAAAAAAAAAGGTAGAAAATGAGTAGGGGTGGGGTAGTAATTTGCTGACTCTATTTCGTGCAAGGTAAGGTCAGAAAAAAATTACTGGTCATTTTTTTTAAAAGATTTTATTTATTTGACAGACAGGGTTCACAAGTAGGGAGAGACGCAGGCAGAGAAAGAAGGGGAAGCAGGCTCCCCACTGAGCAGAGAGCCCAATGGGGGGGCTTAATCCCAGGACTTCGAGATCATGACCTGAGCCCAAGGCCGAGGCTCAACCCACTGAGCCACCCAGGCATTCCATAACTGGTCATTTTGACGGAAGATTTTTTTTTTTAATGTTCTGGTTTTTTTCATTCATTCAACAAGTAGAACCCACTAAAAGTGTCAGTTCTTTATTTCTGCATTTATTCATCAAGCGTACATTGGGTACCTACCCATGCTACACTTTCTGTTAACAGCTAGGAATTCAAAAGCTAATTTTAAAAATGTCTTGCCTCTGGGAAATTGATAATGTCAACTTTTACCTTGCAATTGGTAAGACATGGTTCCCACGTCTCTTTGTACTTGTAAACAAGTAAGCTATCATTCTACCTAAGGTGGTAATACATGGGAAGGGTTGGGGAACGGGTTCTTAGAAAAGCTTCTTAAAGAGGTAGCCCTTGAACTTGATTATAAGTAATGAACCAACCACAAAAAATTCTGTGTTTATGGAACAGAAAACCTAATCAAAGGAGATGTAGGTTGGAGTGAAAAGCAGTGGACAGGAAGTTTTACCAACCTTGGCTTCGTTTGGTTAAATCTGTAGCATTCTGGTAAATTGGTTTTCCTGGAAGAAGGAGTCTTGATTTGTACCATTTGCTGATTTCTACATAAATATTCCCACTGTGGTTGTTTTCAGAGCACGAATGATTTAACAACAGGCTCAAGAAATCCCTGAATATTTAACAATGGGCTCTTTTACGACAGTTTAAACTGGTTCCCGCACACCACTGTGTTTCTACCAGCTTCGTGACGTTGGATGTCATTAGCCCTCTTAGATTTCACTTTCTGCATTTATAAATGAAAATGTAAGATTAGATGACATAACATGCTGTCAGCAACAAATGTTCATGACTAAGCCATACAGTCACTGAGAAGCACTGTAACTCTAAGGGCAGGGGCTGTGTCTGTTTTATTTACTACTATATATCCCACCTCTACCACAGTGCCTGGCATGTAGTAGGTGCTCAATTTGAACTGAATTTTCATTTCTTGGGCAGTTATATATCCCCTAATATGTGCCAGGCACTACTTTAAGAACTTCCAGATATTAACTCATTTTGAGTGAATAACTATACCAAAGAGATTGGGAAAAAATTGAGTAATGGAATAACGTGATTAAATCAGTATATTAGAAAGGATGCAGAGAACTAAGAGGTGGAGAAAACAGGGAAGTACAGAGTATATATATATACAGCATGAAACTTTATGTAAAATGTAGCCTCTCTATCCAAACAAACCAGTGATATCAGGACAAAAAAATTCCAGAAACACTTTCCAAATGGAAATAGGATTTAGGGAGGCAGTGTATCTAAATTCATTAGTTATCTGCTCTGCCCAGCGCTGCCCAGGCCTGCCTAAAGGGGAGATTTTTACCACCTCAGAGAAAGCTGATTTCCCTAGCAGTAAGGTGAAGCTAGAGTTGTTTTCCCCCAGATGAAAACGCTTTGAACAGACTTTGTGAACTCTAAAGCACTAAACCCATGTCAGGCATGAAGGTTTAGCAAACTACTTCTGTAATCATTGCTTTTCAGATATGCTCAGCTGATATCTTTATACTGGCTAAAAATCAGTGCCATTGTTTACATTGAGTTCATTAGTTCATTAGTTCATTAGATTAGTCAATGACATAATCAGTCTAAGTGGTATGAATATACATGTTTCACATAGATTTTGTTTTGAAAAAAACTAAAGTGGGGTTAACTATTTTTATTTTTCTCTGGAATTTCCTTAGAAAAACAAAAGATGTTGACTACCGAGCTCCTAAAAATTGGTGCAGCAGCTCAGACAGGAGATATATATATGTATATATATATATATACATATATATATATACATATATATATATATATATATTCCAGACAGGACATAATGAAGTCCTAGCCTAAGCTGATGGCAGTGGAAATGAAAAAGGAGGAGAAAAAAGGAGTGAAATTGACAAATATCTCAAAGGAAAAACAAACAGGATTTAGTGATTGATTGGATTGGAGCAAGGGCATGTTGAGATCCTTTAACAGAGCTTCTCTCTGTTCTTTTCTTCATTCATAACCCCCTCTTCCTCTTTGTTTTTTCAGGATCTCAAGCCTCCAAGTAGTTATTATATTTACTAAATTAGATAAGAAATTTCTTCCTGGAATAAAAAAATGCTTCAATAACACTTTATTTATGTTTATGGCACAGGAAGGTCACAGTGAGGTCTCTCCTCTGTGCTCTTATAAACTAACTCTACATGTTAAGTAAAATGGATGTGATTCAATCTGGGATTCATTTGTACAAAGAGAACATCTATAATCTGGATTACCAGAGAATGTGAGGATGACCAAAATTCCAAGCTAAGAGACCTGGTTGTATTCTCTGGACGCAGGACTGGCATGGGATTTTCTAGTAGTAAATGGAGGCTTTAATGTATGATACCATACTAGGTACATTCAGCACCCCAGGGTTGGCAGCAGAAGACATGGAAGAAGAAAGGTCAGTTAGCCAAAGATTGGGAGGTATTTCTCACAGACCCTGGATCCACAAGGCGGGGACTTTCCAGAGATAGATACATGTTGTAGGGAACGGATGCTTCATCATGACCCACCCTGGCCCCGAATAGACATTCCTAAACCTATCTGCCTCCTATTCCGATTCCATGCTCACCATGCTGCCTGTACTCCTCCATGCTGGTTTTCTAGGTAGAGTGTTTATCAGGAGAGGTGATTCTTGACAGGGAAACTTGAGCACTTTCTAGTCAATAGAAAGGAGTAGACCAGGGCGCCTGGGTGGCTCAATGGGTTAAGCCGCTGCCTTCGGCTCAGGTCATGATCTCAGGGTCCTGGGATCGAGTCCCGCATCGGGCTCTCTGCTCAGCGGGGAGCCTGCTTCCTCCTCTCTCTCTGCCTGCCTCTCTGCCTACTTGTAATCTCTCTCTGTCAAATAAAAATAAATAAAATCTTTAAAAAAAAAAAAAAAAGAAAGAAAGGAGTAGACCAGAAATCACAAACCATGGGTCATATCAGGACATGCAGATGGTTTTATATCTGCACAGTTTAAATTTTTTTTAATATATATATTTTTTAATTTGAAAGCTTTTAGATTTCCTCTCTCTTCTTCACAACTACTTTTATTATTTTATGTTTGGCTGCTTTATATTGTTTACATCAGTTGTCTGATCCCACAGGAAATTGAGTTTGCAACTCTGAAATGGACCCTACTATAAATAAACAATTAGCAGGGTAAAGCGTACCTTAATCTCTTGTGATTTTGCCTGGTAAGAATCAGCCCCGATGTGTCTAGTCAACCCTTGGGCCAGTGAAGGGTCGGAAAGCTGGGCTTTGGGTAGCAACTTCACCAAGGAAATGCCAATTGCAAGATTTCCTCCTGGATCCCCATAGTCTTCTGTAGACAATTCCTTGGTCTCATTGTCACCTTGCTGCTTTTTCCACAGTGCCCTTCCTATACCGTTTTGTAGCATCTTGTTATTTACGTATGTATTGAGGCAGTTACTGTAGGTTGAGTCATTTAACAGTCCTTTCCCACAACCTCCTAATGAGGCTGGAAAGCTACCACTCAATCTTCACCCTCCCTTACAAGTAGAAGTGGCCCCATGAATATTCCTGGCCAGTAAGATCTACAAGGAAATTCCTGGGAAGGCTGTCTCTTCCGAAACAAAAAGACAAAGGGTCCTAAGAAAGAGAAAGCCTTTTTTCTTCCTTAACCATTCCTCCTCCAGCCTGCCTAGCTTGGACATAAGGCCTGGAGATGAGGTAGTCTCTTTGCATTGAGTAAGGAGACCTGCACAAGAAGGCCAGCATGGCATGCAGAAAAATAAAAGAGCCATACCAGACCTGGGCTACCTGCCTTCAGATTTCTTGTGTTGGAGACAGACTCCTACCTGTTTAAGCAACCGTTTTAAGCTTAAACTCCAGATAGTATCTGTTTTAAGCTCCAGATAGTAGGCATTCCACATACATTTACTTAACCAGGTAATAAAACTGCTCTTCATTGGAAGCTGGGACAAAGCACAAAACTAATTTAGCCAGGAGTTACTTCTCTCGTAAGTGACCAAGATCAACAAAGAACAGAAAAAGCAAATTAAACAGGTCAGGTTTCAGATTGGCAAAGCAGTATGAAGAAGGCAGCTTGGCTTCTTCTAAGAAAGTGATTTAAGTCCTCTGCACTGAATAACAATGTATTCTTATTATTACTACTAGTAATAGTAGTAGTAGGAACAGCACATGTGTATTAACTCAAATATTAACACAAAAAAAACATGGAAGAGGAACTATTAACCCTGCTTTACAGCCAGGGACACTGAGGCCCAGAGGCCCAGGAGCACATGACTAGCTAGTACCCAAGCAAGGATACTCATCCGGGCAACCAGACCAGAGCCCTCTTCGCCATCGTACTAATTAAATAATGTGGAGGAAACCTTAAGCACAGTTGTTCACCTGAAAGTCTATTTTTAGTTAATGAGGACCGTGCTTTTCCAAGCAAGCATTTTTAAATCTGAAATACTAGCTCCTCATTGTGCTCCATTTTTGATCGCCTGGACACCCAAAGCTTTGAAAATAATGTTTCACTCATTTTAGCAAACCAGACTTTCCCAGCAAGGTCTGTTTCTGAGGGTGACTTCCCAAGGGAGGATGCCTTCAAGCCAGATTTAATGGCCTGGAAATTAAATGGTCTAGGTACGGATTTTACCCCCCCAAGGCAGGTAAAGCAATACCCCATGCCTCCAGCTGCTGTTTACTCTTAGATTAGCCCACTAACAATGGCAACTGGATAGACCCGCAGCGTTTAATTATGTTGTACCCTACCCTTTGGGAGGGTAACTAAGGGTGGGCCCAGTAAGTAACTCAAGTCTCCCTCCATAGGCCTAACCTGTTTTTTCCTACCCAGTGAATCTATCCTCCCTGCTTCCTCCGATTGTCTTCAAACGGTTTGCCTATGTGTGTGTGTGTGTGTGAAGGGGGTGAGGCTTGTTCTTCTCTACCCTGTGGCAAACTATATATCCATAGTTGAGCTTCCTAGTAAAAAAGGTAAAATAAACTACAACAGGTAAAAGGCAAAATAGACATGGGGGAAATATCTTCTCTGTTATAAAAAGCCAATAAAAATTGCTATGAAGGGGGCGCCTGGGTGGCTCAGTGGGTTAAGCCGCTGCCTTCGGCTCAGGTCATGATCTCAGGGTCCTGGGATCGAGTCCCGCATCGGGCTCTCTGCTCAGCAGGGAGCCTGCTTCCCTCTCTCTCTCTCTCTGCCTGCCTCTCCATCTACTTGTGATTTCTCTCTGTCAAATAAATAAATAAAATCTTTAAAATGCAAACTATTTTAAAAAAATTGCTATGAAGAGGGAAAAACATTCATAGACTGCTGTTCGGGGCACCATTGTTCTGAAATGTCAGTAAGACCTTAAATATTTTTTCTTTTAACAGTGAAAACATTTATAGGGCATTGAGATTCCTGGTGTAGCTACTTTTCCTATTTTATTTGCAAGTTGTATACATTATCAAGTGAGATGTTAAAACATATTTTTTGAGTTTTTGAAAATGTTATCTAACATAATTGAAAAATCCATAACGTATAAGAGAGAGTATATTTCATAATATACAGTTGACCCTTGAACAACATGGGTTTGAACTGAGAGGATTAACTTATACATGGATTTTTGTTTTGCTATGGTACAATACTATAAACATATTTTCTCTTATGATTTTCTTGACCTTTTTTCTCTAGCTTCCTTTATTATAAGAACATAAGTATGTAATACATGCAACATACAAAAATATGTCAATCAACTGTTATTGATAAGGCTTCTGGTCAAGAGTAGACTATTAGTGGTTAAGTTTTGGGGGAGTAAGAAGTTATATGCAGATTTTTGACTGCGTGGGGGTCAGCACCCATAATCTCCGTGTTGTTCAAGGGTCAACTGTACATCATTTGCCTTTTCTTTTTCAAGAATGTGCATGACTCCAATTGCCAGTCTAAGACATTCCATTTTATAGGTAAGGAGAAGGAAAGAGGGAAAAGTAATGGCCAATTCCTTTCTTAATTGTTACTGATCAGATACTTAGCAGCTGCCTCTTCTTGGATTTCTTCCACAAAGAGATGATTTTTCTGTTAATTACCTTGCCGATTGCAGATACTTCACTTAAAATAAACAAAACCACACTCTGTGTCAAAACCGTCACTTTTCTTTGGCTATTTGTTCAAGAGCTATGTGAGCCCTGAACTGTAATCGGGCTTCCATGGAATAGTCTTTGTAGTTTTTTATGTTGTCTAGGTTTTTTGTTGCACTGTCATAATCTCCTTTTAGATAGTGAAGAATCCCTAGTTCATAATAAGCATACGGCACTAAGTAGTGGTCATATTTTAACAATTTCTCCTTCTGAATGACACGATTAAAGTACTGTTCAGCTGTCGAATATCTGCCTAAGTGTTTCAGGCATAGACCTTTCAGTAAATTTAACAAACTGATGTCATCTGTGCCATACTCTTTATTTGGATTTTCTCGTAGAAGGTCTTGTCCTCTATTAATTATCGAGAGCCAGCTTGATATAAGGTCTAATTTTTTGCTCATGACATGGAAACCACTCCAGATGTAAATGAATTCCAGGATGGGCTGGACTGTGAACCAGCCCGTGGTAGTGCCGTAGCGCTGACCCTTGTCAGAAGCAAACTTTTCTATTGGCACAGAAGTTCCCAAGATTTTGATTCTCAGGCTATCCACTTTTAAGAAGAGAGAGTTTACGTCCTCACTCCCTGATCTGACAGACTCCGAAGGAAGCAGAGCATGTAGCATAGCTTTACTGTACATGTATATTGCCTTGGACCACTTGCTGTTATGATACAGTAGATCAGCATAGCGGTAAGCCTGCTTCCAATTCCGCAGAAAAATGTGGCACCACATGAGTTCCCAGTAACACAGGTGATGAACCTGCTTCCATTCGTTTTGAATCAAAATGCACTCCTCTAATACTAACTGTGCGTTTCCAAAGTTTCCTTTCAGCATACTAAAACGTGCATGAAAAAATTTAAGTATGACACAGTTTGGAAATTTCTGGAGGTATATTAGGAAGAGGTCCTCCACAGCAGAATTCTGACCCTTTTCAACACCAACAGCTGTATAGATATAACTGTAGTAAAAGAGGAGAGTCAAAACACTTAGGATATTATTGATATGGGATCCGGATGCACTCTCATGAAGCAAAGTCAGGCCTACCTCCTTATCACCAGAATATCCAGCAATATTGAGCAGTTTAAGGGTCTTTGGTGGCACAAGCGATAAGATCAGGTTGAATGCTCCAAATCCGAATTTTACTCCTCCAACCAGGTGTTGGTAGGTTTTGCTGTGGTTGTAAGGTATCTGTGTTAATACTTGTTGACAGTCTTTGTATATTTGATAACTTAACCCAATGTTGATTGCACTTTTAAGAAGACCAAACATACTGTCATCCTGTATAAACGTGATGGTGGCTCTCAGAATCAAACACTCAGCATAGCAGACTTCCGCGTGCAATTCCTCCTCTTTGATAGCCTTTATTCCCTGTTTACTCACGAGATGAGAAAAACTTGTCATCCTAGATTTTCTTCGGAAACTGTTACAGGTTTTCAAAGCCTCCTTTGTGGCAGTCATTCCAGTCTGTAGATCCAGGGGATCAACAGTCAAGATGGCCTTGACAACCATAAGGATGTTATAAATCAGGGCATGGTAGATGCTGTTTTTCGACCACGGATGAATGAGATCTATGGCCTCTGAGAATCTGTTATTCAGAAATAAATACAATCCAGTTGTGCATTCTTCCAGGGAAGAGGTTAGAGTCATTGTTGTTGCCACCGGGATAACTTCATAGGCGTCTTCAAACTTGTCCTCCTCACTTTCTGCCTTACTTAGAGTGAATGATGTAAAGTTACTCCCCTTATCATTTTCTCTTTTACTGAGAGTAAATGACATATTTGCTTCCCTGCTTTAGAGATGGGCAGTATCTGAAGGGGAGTGATGCAGCCACAGTGAGGGTCACTCCTGCTCTCCGGACGGGGTTCCCTTCTACAGCCTGAGGCGTCGCTGTAACAATGGAGGCAGACAGACTAACAGTGTGGGTGCAGCATTACGATATCTTCATCTATACCAGACAAAGGGGGAGGGCGAGAAAGATAATTTTATTTACCTAAGAGGTATTTCTGAGAAGTTCAAATCATCTGTAATACATAGGAAACATGTGAAGTAAGTCCTTTATAAACAAAAAAGTCTTGTGTCGATCGTATATGTTTTCAGAAATGTTGATGGGGGGAGGGCGCCTGCGTAGCTCAGTGGGTTAAGCCTCTGCCTTCAGCTCAGGTCGGATCCCAGCGTCCTGGGATCGAGCCCCGGATTAAGTCCCACATCGGGGGTCTCTGCTCGGCGGGGAGCCTGCATCCCCCTCTCTCCCTGCCTGACTCTCTGTCTACTTGTGATCTCTGTCAGATAAATAAAATCTTTAAAAAAAAAAAGAAATGCTGATGGGGAAGGCTTATTCTGTCTTAAAAGTTTTATTGAGATAAAATTGACAAATTATAAGATATTTAAAATCTATAATGATGGTTTGGGGGGGGATGAGAACATTTTTCTACTCTCAGCAGATTTCAGTTATATAATATGGTATAATCAACTTAGTCACCATGTTATATAGTAGATCCTCAGACCTTATTCATAACTGAAAATGTGTATTCTTTTACCAACCTCTCCCAACCCCCCCCCCCCGACAAGTGTCCTTGTTCTTAATGTTCCCATAAGGGGACTTTTCTGCTGAGAGCTGATAAAAGAACCTGGAAGACTGTTGCTCTGTGCCTTCTGAATTCCTCCTTTTGGAGTTGGCTGTTCAAAGTTTGAAACCAAAGCCCAGGTCGAGTTTTCTACTCTCTACCTGTGCCTGGGACCACGTGGGTAAATGTTTAATTAGGGGATAAAGCATCAGTGAGCCCCCTTGGCAGCACATCACACGTGAAATCACAGTAACTATCAACTTAATAAAAAAGGCCATGTTTTGGTGTCCTTCTGCCTCTTGCATCTATAGCCTGTGGGTTCTGAACTCAGGCAGGAAAAGGCATGTTATTTATTGACCCCCTAAGGCCATCTCCTTCTCTTCCAACCCTTTATTCCCTCTTTAGATGATTGGTACCATCATCCACACTAGATCTCTCTTTTTTTCCCTCCTCCCATATCCATCAGTAACCAAACCCTGTCAGATCTACTTTGCTGAAGGCAGTACCTCTCTGTTGTCCTCCAAATCACCCTGGATATTCTTAACAAGGTTATAATATGGTAAAATGGTATAATATGATAAAATGCACAGACTGTGAAGTTAGACTGCCTAGGTTTGAACCTGATTCTCCACTTGCTTGATTTTACTGTGTCTCTGTTTCTCAACTGCAAATAGGGACTAATAGTACTTCTACCGAAGAGTGGTTGGGAGAATTAGGTAAATTAATATATGTAAAGCGGTCAGGATAGTACCTGGCATCCATAGTAAATACTCAATACATTATTCTATACACATCCCCCATAGCCTGACATAGAGCAGGTGCACACTGAATTGTTTTAAATGAGGTTTGGGATGCAGGCTGCTGTGTGCAGGAGTCCCACAGCTTTTGGTGATGGCAGTGGAGTCATTCTATCATTCTCTTGCTTAAAATGTTCTGTATAAAATGTCTTCTTTACCTCTCTCTGCTTATCTACTTTTAAAAAGTTCATCTAGCAAGGTGCCTGGCTGGTTCCATTGATAAGGCATGCCACTCTTGATCTCAGAGTTGTAAGTTCAAGCCCCACGTTGGGTGTAGAGGTTACTTAAAAATATAATCTTAAAAAAAAAAAAGGATCAGTCTAGTGAGAAGGGATTAGGGAACACTAATATTGAGCTGGGAAGATCAGTCAAGCAGGGGAGTAAGAGAGAGAGGGAGAGTTGAAGGTTCAGAAAGGAATATTCAATGAAGAGGAGGCAGAGAGGGAAGCACAGAGGCAGGGAGGAAAATCCTTGGATAAGAAGAAAAGTCTCTTGCACTGACAGAGAAGAGCCTCCTTTTCTGTCCTTCATTTACTACAAATTGAATTGAGCTCCTTCAAGATACTGAGCACTGTTCTCGGTGCTGGGGATATAGCAGTGAACAAAACAAAGACCTGAATCCCATGGAACTGATTTTCTTAGGGGAAGGGCATTCTGGCAGGGAGAGGGATGCTTTGATGGGGAGGAAGACAATAAATAAATGAATAACATGTCAGCAGTTGATATATCACTATGAAGAGGAGAAGACAGCTTAAGACAGAGTTGGGAATTTTAAGAGTGATGGGGTGTGTGGTACTTGGTATTTTATGTAGGGTAGTCAGGGCAAGCCTCCTCAGTAAGGTGACATTTGAGCAGAGATGTAGAAGATCTGAGAATCTCTTGATCTCTTCTTTCAGTCTAAGATAAGCGAACATCTGTGTGTTCCCATGATGCCTTGTACTTACCTCTATCCCAGCACTTGCCATATATATATGTGTATATATATATATATATATATATATATATATATACATAGATATATAAAATATCTTCTTTCAGCATCTTTTATAGCTATCTTCATCACCAAGTACAATGACTGGCACTTAGTCATTAAATTACCATTTATTGAATGACTAATAACAGTTTCCAATTTATATATACTAAGATAAATTCAAGATGAAGTAATCATTTGACTGTTAAAACTATGAGATTCAGAAAAATGTACCAGTGAATACTACAAAGAGTTGATGTCCTTAATATAGTAAGATATCCTAAAAATCGCTAAGCTAGAAAAAACACCCCCAACAGAAAAATCAACAAAGGACATAGACAAACTGCCAGTAATCACAATGTTGAATCTCACTGTAAATTAAAAAATGCAAATTAAAAAAAATAACATATCCATCTTAAAAGTGAAATTTGGCAGATTAAAAAAAATTGATCCAGTGTTAACGAAGGTGCAGAAAACCAAGTACCTTTGTGGACTGGTTGATGGGTATATAAGTGGCTGCAACCATTTTGGAGAGCTATTTGGCAACAAGTTTTAAAAGTTTTTATATTTTTTATTATTTATTTATTAAAGATTTTATTTATTTGACAGAGAGAGATCACAAGTAGGCAGAGAGGCAGGCAGAGGGAGAGAAGGAAGCAGGCTCCGTACTGAGCAGAGAGCCCAATGCAGGGCTCTATCTCAGGACCCCGAGATCATGACCTGAGCCTAAAGCAGAGGCTTAACCCACTGAGCCACCCAGGTGCCCCAGCTTTTACATTTTTTAAAAAAGATTTATTTATTTTAGGAGGGTCAGGGGGGAAGGGCAGAAGGAGAGGGTGAGAATCCCAAAGCTGACTCCCCACTGAGCATGAAGTCTTACAGGGGCTTGCCCCTAGGGCTTGTCATGGGGCTTGGTCCCACAACTCTGAAATCAAGAATCAGTCGCTTAACTGACTGAGCCACCTTGGTACCTGAGCTTTTACATTATTTTTTTTTACACTCTTTGACCCAGTAATTGCACTTAATGGAATTAGTCTAAGGACACAATCAGGGATATACATAAATATCTATAGAATGTATATACACTTCAGCATTATAATACAAAAAATGAAAAGCATGTAAATTTCTTACAGTAGTGGATACTAATGAAATGGAATACTATTGCAAACATTAAAATGTTGTAGAATATTTAAGGACTTGGGAAATTGTTTTCGGTGTAATACACTGTATTAGTCCGCGTTCTCCAGAGAATCATAACCAATGCCAGATACATACAAAATAATATATAAAATAAGGAATCAGCTCATGTAATTCTGGAGGCTGAGAAGTCTCCAGATCTGTAATTGACTAGTTGAAAGACCCAAGAGCCAATGGTATAGATTCTGTCTGAAAGGCAACAGGCTCAAAACCTGCAGAGCCGGGGCACCTGGGTGGCTCAGTGGTTTGGGCTGCTGCCTTCAGCTCGGGTCATGATCTCAGGGTCCTGGGATCGAGCCCCGCATTGGGCTCTCTGCTCCGCAGGAAGCCTGCTTCTCTCTCTCTCTCTCTCTCTCTCTCTGCCTACTTGTGATCTCTGTCTGTCAAATAAATACATAAAATCTTTAAAAAAAAAAAAAAAACCTGCAGAGCCAATATTTCAGTTATAGCTCTAAGGCAGGAAGAGAATGATGTCCAGGCTCAAGCCGTCACAGAGGAGGAATTGACTCTGGCTCAGCCTTTTGTTCTGTTCTATTCAGGTCTTCAATTGATTGGACTCGGCCCACCCATAACAGGGGAGGCAATCTGCTTTACTCAGTCTACTGATTCAAATGCTAATCTCATCCAAACACCCTTGCAGACACACCCAGAATAATATTTGGCCAAATGTCTGGTCCTGTGGAGCAATCATATTGAGTCATAAAATTAACCATCACATATACTAAGTAAAAAACAGAAGATTTTTATGAAACTATGTGATACAATTTTTTCCAAAGTGATATATGCATAGATAAAAATTAGAACTATACATTTCAGATTATCAATAATGGTTATATCTGAGTGGTGGGATTAAGAATAACATTTATATCTTTATTTAACAACATTCAGTAGCTATTAAGCACCTACTGTATGATACCAACTATGCTAGGAACTAGGTATACCATAGTTAATGAGATGGATTTGGACCCTGCCCTCACAAAATTCACAGCCTGGTATTTGTGCTATTATATAATTTCCAAAATCAACCTGATACTTGTAATCATGAAAAAAAGCCTATAATTTTTCAGGCTTATATCATATACTTCTCACAACTGGATGAAGTGGGTATTATTGTCATTTCTCTTACATATGGGGAAACTGAATCCCAGTGAAGTTAAGTGACTTGCCCAAAATTATAGTTGGTGTGTG
The DNA here is from genome assembly GCF_009829155.1 of Mustela erminea. Taxonomy (NCBI): domain Eukaryota; kingdom Metazoa; phylum Chordata; class Mammalia; order Carnivora; family Mustelidae; genus Mustela; species Mustela erminea. Next base: position 110,499,234 of record NC_045620.1, read on the forward strand.
TAGAGAGAATAGGATTCAAACCCAGGTGGTTGGACTGCAGAGCTCACAGTCCTAGTCAACAGTACAGCATGAGCTAACTTGTTTAATTTTATTTAATTTTTAAAAAAATTATTTAATCTCTGCACCCCATGTGGGGCTTGAACTCACAACCCAAAGATGAGGAGTCACATGCTTTTCTGACTGAACCAGTCAGGCACCCCAAACTTCTTCTTTTTAAGATTTTATTTATTTGAGAAAGAGAGATCATGAGCAGTGGGGAAGGGTAGAGAGAGAAGCAGACTCTCTGCTGAACAAGGAGCCCTGTGCAGGACTCAATCCCAGGACCTTGGCATCATGACCTGAACCAAAGGCAAATGCTTATCTGACTGAGCCACCTGGGCTGCCCCCCAAAAGTTAAGCATCTGCCTTTGGCTCTCGTAGGGCTCCCTGTTCAGTGAGAAGCCTGCTTCTTGCTCTGCCTCTCCCCCTGCTTATGTTCTCTCTCTCTCTCTCTGTTAAATTAGTAAAAAAAATCTTAAAAAATAAATAAGTCATTTGGCAATTATTTCTTGAACATCAACTTTGTACCTGGCACTGTTCTAAGATGCTTGGCCTACAGCAGTGAACAAGACAAATATTTTACTGGGAAAGTTAAACCATGTAGGCTTATTGTTTTCATTTTGCTTTTCTATATTTTCCATTTTCTGTAGCAAAAGTAAATTATTTTTTATAATTTAAGAAAGTCTTTACATTCTCAATTTAATATTACATGGATAATTAATAATCTTTTTTAAAGGATTTTATTTATTTGAGAGAGAGAGCACACAGAGGGAAAGGGAGGAGACTCCCCACTGAGCAGAGAGGCCAAGACAAGGCCCAATCCCAGGACCCCGAGATCATGACCTGAGCCAAATGAAGGCAGATGCTTAACTGTCTAAGCCAACCAGGCACCCCTGGATAATGAATAATCTTATCCATATAACCCAATGGAATAATTGAGCTAAGTACAGAAGAGCATAAAACACTGCTATCAAAATAACTCAAAATTTTGAATTGGATTATGATTATTAGCTTTGAATCATTTTTCAAAGTATGCTTGAACATATATTACATCAATGAATACAAATGAGGCAGCAAATGTCTAAAACACTTAAGTGATTTTTCTAAAACCAAGTAGTAAATTGCAGAGACCGGATTCAATTTCAAGTCTTCTAAGTCCCAGGTCATTGCTCTTTTCATTAACTCAGACTATATTCATCAAAGAGGTAGCTGGATGGCCTTGGGCAAATAATTTAATTTCTCTGGTTCTAGGAAGTAATACAGGTAAGCTAAGTTTTTAAGTATGAGTAGGACTATCATAGGTAGAACTAGACTGGCCACAGAAACAATGAAGGAATATTAATATTATAAGGATAATGGCGTAAGGGAAGGGGCAGAGGTTTGTTCAGAAGTGAGCAGTTTGCTTTTATTTACAAAGTGAAAAAAAAGAGTTAACATATGTAAAACACAAAGTATAATGTCTGGCACATAGTAAATATTCAGTGAATACCAACATTTAGTAAGATCATTGGGAGTTAGAGCCCTCTTTTGATATGAGAGAAAAATGAGGCCCAGAAAGTTTGTAACACATCTAAGATAATATGATTAGTTGATAATAAAGATGAGAATAAGAACAAAAAAAAAAGATGAGAACATATGTTGCCTGTCTTCCCAACTCAATACTTTTTCCAATTCATATTCATGCTGGGATATGGCTATAAACACAGGCTGAGACAGTGATCATGGACTGTGGGGAATCATACTCCATACTAATGAGGTGCAAATTGCTGGGGACCGTTTTGCCAAAGAAAGATCAGTCACACAGGCGACCATACTCCGTACTATATCAAAATTATATAGTAATTGGGATGCCTGACTGGCCCTTTGGTAGAGCATGTGATTCTTAATCTCAGGGTCATTGAGTTCAAGTTTCATGCTGGGCATGGAGCCTTGTTGAAATAAAATTTTTTTAAAATTTTATGCTAATTATAAATGTTCTATCTGAATTAGTAAAAAGTTAAAGGATATTTTGGAAGAATTAAATTTTATATATTCTAAAGTGTGTGGGGGGGTATATAGGCTATAAAAGTGCTTTGTAAAAGAAGGAAACAACATAGTGCAAAGTTGACCCTCAAATATATGGTATTATTTCACATTCCCATTCCTGTGTATAAGTGCCAATTTCACTGTACTCCTGAAAAATATAGCATGTTGTCTTAATTTGCATTTTTAGTAAGGATAGACATTTTTTTTTCTTTGTCTGTCTTTCTTTCTTGTCTGTTTCTGTGGGGGTTTTTTTCTATTTTTTTACTAGGTGGAGTCATTCTTCTTTTTTTTAAAAGTAAGCTCTGTGCCCACGGTGGGGCTTGAAGTCAAGACCCTGAGATCAAGAGTTACATCCTCTACCGACTGAGCCAGCCAGGAACCCTTTCATATTTTGTTCTTAACTAGAGATTCCAGACTTGGATTTTGGCAACTAGGTAGATCTGAAAAACTTTTTTCTTTCTTTCTCTTTCTTCCTTCCTTCTTTCCTTACTGCCTTCCTTCCTTCCTTCCTTTTTTTTTCTTTCTTACTTCCTCTGAAGATTTCATTTATTCATTTGACAGAAAGCATGAGGAGGAGTAGCAGCAGGGAGAGAAAGAGAAGCAGGCTTCCTGCTGAGCCGGGAGCCAGACGTGGGGCTCTATCTCAGGGTCCTGGGATCACGACCTGAGTCAAAGGCAGACACTGAACCAACTGAGCCACCCAGGCACCCCCACAAACTTTTCTCCACCAAGAAACCATGAAGAGGAGTGCCAGGCTGGCTCAGTCAGAGGAGCATGCTGACTCTTGATCTCAGGGTTGTGAGCTTGAGCCCCAAGTTGGCTGTAGAGATTACTAAAAATAAACAAACTTAAAGGAAGAAAAAGAAACATAAGATTAAAAAAAAAAAAAAAAAAAAAACCTCTTAGCATCCTTTCATTAAAAAAGAGGGGGGGATGGGGCGCCTGGGTATCTTATATGGTTAAGCCTCTGTCTTTGGCTCAGGTCATGATCTCCAGGTCCTAGGATTGAGCCCCATACTGGGCTCCCAGCTGGGCAGAGTCTGCTTCTTCCTGTCTCTCCACCTTTCCCCCTGCTTGTGCCCTCTGTCACTCTCTCTCTCTCAAATGAATAAATAAATTTTAAAAGGGTTAGAAGAACACTTAAAAAAACAAGACATATTCACAGAATAAAAGATGGTTCTTCCCAAGAGTGATTGGCAATCATTCCTAGTTTTCTGAAATTGGAGATATTTTTATCAAAGTTCTGATAGTCCTCATGGCAAGATTTGAGAACCACTGTACTCACTGTGTTATAATTCTAGGTCTTAGTCTCATTTGAAAAATGAGGTGGTTAGACTAATGATTCAATAAAATTCTTCATTTCCCAGGGCACCTGGGTGGCTCAGTGGCTTAAGCCTCTGCCTTCAGATCAGGTCATGATCCCAGGGTCCTGTGGTTGAGCCCCGCATCGGGCTCTCTGCTCAGTGGGGAGCCTGCTTCCTCCCCTCTCTCTCTGCCTGCCTGTCTACTTGTGATCTCTGTCTGTCAAATAAATAAATAAAATCTTAAAAAAAAAATTCCTCATTTCCTTATGTGTTTCAAACCACTCCTCTTTTTAAAAAAAGATTTTGTGTGTGAGAGAGAGAATACGAGCTGGGCAGGGGAGAGAGGGAGAAGCAGACTCCCCATTGAGCAGGGAGCTTGCCCTGGGGCTTGATCCCAGGACCCTGAGATCAGGGCCCCACCCAAAGGCAGATGCTCAACTGACTGCGCCATGTAGGTACCCCTCAAACTGCTTCTTAGTTATCTCTTTGGGTCATGGTGTATGTATCCATTTGTCATTGACTTGGGAATAACTTTTCTATTTTCTTTAAAAAAAAAAAAGAAAAAAAAAGGTAGGGGAGCCTGGGTGGCTCGGGGGTTAAGGCCTCTGCCTTCAGCTCAGGTCATGGTTCCGGGGCCCTGGGATCCGGCCCCGCATCGGGCTCTCTGCTCAGCAGGGAGCCTGCATCCCCCTCCCCCTGGCCGCCCCTGCTGCCTATCTGCCTACTTGTGATCTCTGTCTGTCAAGTAAATAAATGAAAAAAAAAAAAAAAAAAGGTATGCTTCCTCTTATAGAAATTAGCTTCAAGGAGGTACCTGGATGGCTCAGTTGGTTAGATGTCTGACCCAGTTTCCAGTCAGGTCATGATCTCAGGGTCATGTGATTGAGCCCTGAGTTGGGCTCCAAGTTGGGCATGGAGCCTGCTTAAGATTCTCTCCCTCACCTTCTGTCCCTCTCTCCCTCTTTCTCTCTCTCTCAAAAAAAAAAAAATAGCTTCAAAGACTTTCTAATAAAAAGCAACAACTTCCCCATTGTTCGTGAACATGTGTCTCTACGTTCCATAGACAAATGCCTTTGTATAGAACTTTTAGGATTTGATTTTAGGATTCCTGTAGATTTACTTTTCATAAAGAAAACGTTTTCTGCCTTGTTGCTTTTTATAAGTATCAGATTGTTTTTGTCTGTGTGGATAGGGTCAAAGAAGAAGAGTGACAATTTCACTTTGAAGTCAATGAGTGAAGAGACAAAGATGTCTGAGGAGTGGCCATTTAAGGCTGGTCACTGTGTTTCAGGGTCTAGACCCCAGCTTTGCAGAAACAAAACTTCATTTTTGTCAATGTACCCAGGTCATGTCAAATTTTTAGCAACTGATAAAGGTTAGTCAAACCACGCCTACTCCTGCTCCTCTTCATTCTCCTAACAGCTAACATTTATTGAGTACTCAGAATGTGCTAGACACTGGGCAATTTTAATTGCTTGATTTACCTCACCTAATCCTAACAACAACTCCATTTTGCAGGTAAGGAAACTGCAGTACCAGGAGATTAACAACTTGGTCAAGGGTAGGCAGCTATTAAATCGTGGAGACAAGCTTCAAACCCAAATGCAACACTCCATGAGCTTATGCTCTTAATCATTACACTACACCCATCTACCTTAATCATTATACTATACTATGTTATACTATACTATATTATACCTACCTAAAAGTATATTACCCCTGGTTTTTTTTCTATAAAGATTTTATTTATTTATTTGACAGACACATAAGTAGGCAGAGAGGCAGAGAGAGGGAGAGGAGGAAGCAGGCTCCCAGGGAGCCTGATGCGGGGCTCGATCCCAGAACCCTGGGATCATGACCTGAGCCAAAAGCAGAGGCTTTAACCCACTGAGCCACCCAGGTACCCCTATTACACCTGTTTTAAGGAAAGAATTCATGAGCAAAAATCATTCTTATTAACTTACAGTACATGATATTCATTTCCAGGGATTAAAAGATCAGCATCAAAACATCAAATAAAAGAAGTCAGTGGTCTTGAGCAGTAATCTTTAAGTATAGCTGAGGGATGGCTAATAACATAGGTTCTCTCCTCAGATAGTGCTGAATGAACAGCTAAACTCCATCCAAGCCAGTCTAGCTTTCTCTAGTTAAGACAACAACAAGCTGACTAAGTCCCTTTCCTTAATACTCTTTCTTTAGATAAGGAACAACATAATTGAACAGGGTTTGATGGTTCTACAGTTTCATACTTTTTAATACAATCAGGCATTCTTCAGAAAGCCTCATTCTGCCTAGACTGTTTTAGGAACCTATTTAGGAAATATTGGTATCAGTGGATCACTCTTGCTTCACATTTTCGTTCTTCCTTGTTTCACTCTTTGAGGTTGGTTAAGGCACGGGCATTCTTTAACTGTTGCTCCCCCACCCCCATCTCCATACTTCAGTACTGATCACAGTCCAGTACTTGGCTAACGAAAAGTTAACTTCTTTATACAGTAAGAAAGAATTATAAACATGATTCTCAGAATTGTAAGAGCATTGTAGAGGGAATTGAAGATTATGAAAGGTTGAAAAAAGAAAATTGTAGTTGAATATAGCTGTTGGGACTGACCGATAAGATATATATATATACAGCACATAATAAGTACCTATTAAAAGACTAGTGTTTAGATGTACAGACTATTTCTTTACATTAAAAATAGATACATGTGCAAAAGGTTCTAAATTTTTTTGTTTTAAGGTATTCACATACAAGCTTAAAATAGTGACAGTGATTTAAAAAGTGAAACTAAAATGGAGAAGAAAATAAGAGTGAACTTTTTCTTTAATGCTTCTCTAGAAAAACTAAATCTGGGAAATGCAGATAAATTTTGAAAGCTGCTGTAAAAGGATTAAGAATTAACTCACCCTCTCCTAAACTAATAATATAATAAATATTTAACAACAGTAAGAATTACTTAGTATTTCATATTAGAAAAATCTTAGAATATTTGTTGAATTAAACAGCATTTATATTCTATTTGAATCTGGGAACATGATCTTAATTTAACTCACAATGCTATAGGTAGAAGTTTATGTGGCTGAAACTGATTTCAAAAGAATCAGTGGGAATTAAAGTACTCTCTACAATAATATCTTCCTGATTTGGATTCACATTTAGTGAAAAGAACTGGTTATGTTTTCTCAGAGAAAGAGTGCTCAGTAGAATAGTGTATGAAAATACTACGCAGAACTACTGTTTTTTCAAGGTACCTAGAATAGCAAATCCCTGCCTAGAATCGGTCCTCTTCTAATAGAGATAAATAACCTATAATTAGAGCTACCAAAGCACCTGTTTCTAGAGAGAAAGGCAAGCCTGTCAAGGTTTACCCATTTTCTTTTAATGTGCTTGAAAGCAGTTTGTTACAAGTTGGAAAACTGCTTCTTTTCATATTTTTTACAGTATTACATCTTCAAAATTCTCTTTAGTGGGGCACCTGGGTGGCTCAGAGGGTTAAGCCTCTGCCTTCAGCTCAGGTCATGATCTCAGGGTCCTGGAATGGAGCCCCGCATTGGGCTCTCTGCTCAGCAGGGAACCTGCTTCCCCCTCTCTCTCTCTGCCTACTTGTGATCTCTGTCAAATAAATAAATAAATAAATAAAATCTTAGGAAAAAAGTTCTCTTTAGTACAATAGACTTTGTATTCAGAAACTAAAAACATTTATTGTAGCCTAATAGTACTATCTTTCATTCATATTGTAGCCTAAGTACTATCTTTGAATAAGTTACCTATGCTTTCTTTGTGCAACAGCACTTTTCATAAGTTCCCTTTTTTTTTTTTCCTTTGAGAGGGAGGTGGGAGGGATAGAGGGAGAGAGAGAATCTTAAGCAGGCTTCTCACCCAGCGTGGAGCCTGAGGTGGGGTTGATCTCACAACTCTTGAGATCATGACCTGAGGTGAAATCAAGAGTTAGTTGCTTAACAGACTGAGCCACCCAGGCGTCCCCATAATTTCTTAATAGAAGAAAGTCAAATTAGTGAGCCTTTACAGAATTGATACTCTGTCTTCCAGGAAGTATATAAAAAGATCTTTATCATTTAATCCTTTGAGAAGAACCCAGTTAAGTGGTAAACAAAAATCAATAAAACTAAAGGAGAACTGGGGTGCCTGGGTGGCTCAGCCAGTTAAGTGTCTGTATTCAGCTCCAGCCATGATCCTAGAGTCCTGGGATCAAGTCCCGCATCCGGCTCAGCTCTCCCTCTGCCTGTGGCTCCCCCTGCTTGTACTGACAAATATATAAATAAAATCTTTTAAAAAAAGAAAAAATGAGAATATAACATATTCTATATAACTTCAATTTTCTGACAGAATTTTTTTTTGCAATGTATATATTCTTTCCATAATTTGATAAATCTGAAAAAAAGTGTATGAATTTGTAGCATGGTCAAGAGAGGATCCATACTTCATTCAACTACTAAATTTCCTTTCTCTTGTACTCTGTATCATATATGTATATACATCATGTGAAGTTACAGATGAGAAACATAGAGATACAAATATCTAAGGATTTCATCTTTCATGTGCAGCAATTCCAGCTCATATATTCCAAGTATTTATGGTGTAATGTCTTTTTTGTGTGTGACTGGTGAAAAAGAAGTTAAATCTGTATTTGTAGACTTGGTATTTGGCAAATACATTGTAAAATCAAAACTGAAAAGTATAGCAAAGGAAATACAGTCAATAATATTGCAGTAATGTTGCATGGGTGACAGATGGTGACTACACTTACCGCAAACATCAAGTTAAGAATTATTGAAACACTAGGCTGTACTAGTGAAACTAATCTAACATTGTCAACTAAGCTTAATAAAAATTAAAAAATCAAAACTGAATTTTAATTGATTTTATCTGAAGATTTATCTAAAGATTTATCTAAAGATATCTAAAGTTTACATTTATTTTATAGAGAGAGTGGCTGAGCAGCAAGGCTGTTACTCAAAGACAGCTTCAAGTCCCACTCCTCAGGATATCAGTATTACTGGATGAGATGTGTTACCACAGTACAAAGCAGAAAGCACTAGAAAGGAAGCACAAGTTTAACTCTGTGCTTCAAATGCAAATAATTTCGTAATTGCCACTAGCTAGAATGCTTTAAGGATTTAGGGTTTTTGCACAGTTACATTATAACCGGCAATCGAAAAAATTCTATTTCTTTGTCCCCCAGACTCCTAAGAATTCGTATAGTGTTGGTGAAAATTGGTTCTGAAGGGGCTGGAGGGTCGGTGCAGTGTCTGGGGCGGGGGGAGAGGGTCACTCCTTTTGAGGCCCAAGGTGCAGTGACCATTAGTCAGAATGGCGGGGTTCATGGAGTTCTCACTCTGGCCAAACTCCCGATTACCTCCGATGAGCCCCAAAGATGACTGGGTAGCCGTCCAGGCCAGGTTCCCCAGCAGAAAGGCGGCGGTAGGTGCAACATCAGCGGTTAAATTTTACAGCCTTTCATAAGGCCGGTCTAAGTACCTGTAGTAAGATTACTAGAGCGGAGGGTCCCTAGACTGGGGGGAATGAGAGGGAGGGAGGGAAAAGGGAAGGAAAATGGGGAAGGTAAGGAAAAAGGGGAGGGGAAGGGGCGGGACGCCGCGGTGAAGTCCACAGGTTTACAGGCGCGGTCTGACGTTCCCATGGAAACGTATCCCTCCGCCCGTTCCCAGCGTCTTAGCCTCCTTAGTTCCCTCCGCGCCGCTTCTCCACTGTTTCCGCCCAGCTCCTTTGTGCCGCGCAGAACGTCGAAATGACGCATGCGCAGAGAGACGCAGCCGCCGCATATATAAACGCGAACCCAGACTCTTCCTCGTAGTGCCGCCGGGACCGTTGGCCACTGACTGGGTTTTGCTGCTTTTGTATTCCTTGCTCCCTGGGTACTGCGAGCTGAAAGAGCCGAGCTCGCGGGCCCGTTATCATGTCGCGTTACGGACGGTATGGAGGAGGTAAGAGGCCAGGGCCCGGTAAGGGACGTTGCTGTGGACGTAGTGAGTATTGCGAGGCCGTGGGGTTGGCGCGGCGGTTGGGAGACGGTTATTCCGCGTGCGTAATGGCGGCTTCGGCGCACACCATACGAAGCCGGAGGCCGCGGGGGCGGGGTATGGAAGTCAGCCGGGGGATGGCGGGTGCAGGTCTGTGGTGCGTTCCGTATTAATTCTTGGGCGATTTCATCTCCCACCACAGCTCGAGGCAGGCCGACGATCCCGTTTCCCGGTTGCCCTTCTTCGAGCCGCCCGCCTGTCCCCCCACCCCCCCGCTCTCGGCTGCCATTTTGCGCACATTGACGACCGTGGTGGCGCATTTCCTTGGTGCTTTCCCGCCACTTTAGCAGACAGATCTGGTCGCAGCCGTAAAATCGGGTGAATTTGAGACTGAACAAAAAGTGTGGCAGCTTCGAGCTGCGTTATCTCGTCAGACAATCGGTCGAATTGAGGAGTGGGAAGGGAGACCTAATCTTTTCGTCTGGCGGCTGGTTTCTTTTCTCTTTTAGCTTTTTCGAGCGCGGTTTATGGCCCTGGGGCGGGGAGCTGGAGTCTGGGCGAGCCTGCGCCTGGGGCGGTTGCCGCGGAGGACGAGAGCCGGCGCAGCCCCGCTCTCCCGGTCCGGCCCCTGCCGGGGCCCGCCCGCTGCCGACGCTGCCGGCCCGCGCGCTCCCCGCGCGCCCGGGGCTGCCGGGACTCGGGGGCGGGGCCGGGGCGGAGCCCGCCCCACGCCTCGGAATATCCTACCACGTGTCTGTGCTTCTGTTTTGGAGGTTATTTCCCTATTAGAATGTAAAGATCTTTGTCATACGTCTAGCTTTTCAAAATATAGTGGGTTTTGCTGGTTTTAAGGCTAAATTAAATCTTTGATAAAGCGTTAAACGAGCTATGCACAGTCTTAAGGCTGGCCTATTTGGGGCTCTGGATTCACTCAAGCTTAGACAAAATTTTGCATAACATGCATTGTTCTATTTGCGTTTTTAAACAGAAACCAAGGTGTATGTTGGTAATCTGGGAACCGGTGCCGGCAAAGGAGAGTTAGAAAGGGCTTTCAGTTATTATGGTCCCTTAAGAACTGTGTGGATTGCGAGAAATCCTCCAGGATTTGCCTTTGTGGAATTTGAAGATCCTAGAGATGCAGAAGATGCAGTGCGAGGCCTGGATGGCAAGTAAGTAAGATGGTTATGAAATTGATGTTTATTAGAATATTCCTCTGGTCTGGGTATTGAGCTAGGTGATAAGCTTGGATTCTGTAGTCTGGAGGAGACTCAGTAGCTAATCATGATTCTGTATGTTTTTAAGATATATGAAGGGGGCACAGAGGTGGAGTTGGACGGGTTTATAAAGATAGCTGAAGTCTGTGAAGGGTAAGAGTAGTTGGAAAGTTCTAAATCTAGAAGTGATGTTTATTCTTTTGCATTAGAATTTTGTTGATTTCTTTTATAGGGTGATTTGTGGTTCCCGAGTGAGAGTTGAATTATCAACAGGCATGCCCCGGAGATCTCGTTTTGATAGACCACCCGCCCGACGTCCCTTTGATCCCAATGATAGATGCTATGAGTGTGGCGAAAAGGGACATTATGCTTATGATTGTCATCGTTATAGCCGCCGGCGGCGAAGCAGGTATTTATTTTAATAGAGGAATGGTTGGTATATTAGTTAATCAAGTAATTTTTTTATTAGCAAGGCACAAACTAGTATTTTTCTATAAACTTGAATGTTAATTGTACAGGTGTATTTTACAGTTTTTGTTTAATTAAACAAATGTTACTATATTAATAATCAACCTGGTCAAAACCTTTCAGGTTTCTTCGTTTGAGTCAGTCGCCTTGATTCAGAATGTCACGAGCCTTATGATATCATGCTGAGGCGCCTTGCAAATCCGACAATTAAGATCCTCCTAGACCTTGAGGTGATCAGCATAAGAGGCCAGATCCCCTCGAGTCATCTACACCTAGCTTCACCTTATTCTTTAAAGGGCAGAAAATTTGAGACGGTGATCGCCGTAACAGTAAATTTGGCTTACATTGGGGCCCCCTCCGGTTTAGAAAGAGGAACACCAGATTGACCACATTCCCAACTAGAAAAATCTTCTTGCGTCAATCAAGCCTCACCTGGCTCATTTGGCTGTCAGTTTGATCGTCGTTAGATTGAAGAAAACATCTAGATGCAGCGATCGGCTATAGATACTTCTAGATCGTCTAGATCTACTAGACCATGGGCCAAAGAGGGTCGACCTGCAAACTTGCAAGGTTTATTTTAAATACAAATTACAGTGTTTTATATTATGTAATTCTAAAATGTAATTCAGCTTTTAACAAATCTTTTTTTAGGTAGTTAAAAAAAAAAAAAATAGGCCCAGAGTTTATTTCCAAATGAGACCTAAATTTAAATAGTTTTGAGATTTGATTTCAGCAGAGGCACACAAACTCTAAAAACGAGTTACCATCTAACATTTTGTTATTTTCTAACTTAAAAATTAGGTCACGGTCTAGATCACATTCGAGATCCAGAGGTAGGCGATACTCTCGCTCGCGAAGCAGGAGCAGGGGAAGGAGGTGAGGAAAAATTACTTAATTTAAGTTTTACCAGATGAAGAAATTTTAATTGGACATAAGACTTAATAAACTTTGATTTATTTTTTAGGTCAAGATCAGCATCTCCACGACGATCAAGATCTGTGTCTCTTCGTAGATCAAGATCAGCTTCACTCAGACGATCTAGGTCTGGTTCTATAAAAGGATCGAGGTATTTCCAGTATGTAACATTTTTTTTCCCTTATTTGTATTCAGATTGTCACGTCTTAATGACTGAACTTTAAGACAATGAGTGTCTTAAAGACCTAATGAAATGGATTGCTTCAGAAGATATTTTGAGACCTAAAAGTTGGATTTATACATGACCTGTAAATGGATGTTACCATAATTGTACAGATAAAAGCCCAATCAGATTTTTAAAGGGTTGTTGGAGAGGTCATGGTAGAGGGTGGTCCAGAGCACAAATCCTCAAGTCCTTCAGTGAGCACTCTGGATAGATACGTTGCTGAACTTTAGAGTCAGATTATGTCTGTCTAGGTAAATGATGCTACCTCTCAAAGGTGATAGTTGCTTGATCTCTGATAAGGAGGCCCAATAGAATGGGGAGGAGACTTAGAAGCAGTTGAAACATAAATTTTCTTTTTGGAGTGATGGGGGGTGAATTTGAGACCATGGGAAGTTGTTTAGTAGTACACATGTGAGCAGATGTGGCCCGTTTTTAACCAGAGACTTAGACTGAAATGTAAGAAGTTAAAAAGCAAACTAAGAACGTTAGTTTAGTTTTGTTTTTATTCCATTTGTGGAAGTCCTTTTAAGGTGATAGAAGTGGGTAAGATTCTAGAAAATGAGAAGTGGACCGTACTACAGTTGAGTCACTAGTAGGGAATGCCACTGGGAGTAAACTGTTAAATAATAGCACAAAATCTTTAAATGTAGGTGTTATAAACTTTTAGTTCACTTGAGAAAACTAGACTTATAAATGTGCTTAATTTGACTGCAGGACCCCAGTGTGTGTATTTTAGAACCAGATTTAGTTTGTTTGACAAATTGTCGGTCCTGAGCCATGAAAGCTTGATGATATAAGGATAAAGTCTTAAGAACCAGTTATGACTTTATACTGAGCTTATCGTCAGAAGAATTGAAGTCTCTGTTTAGGGGTCTATTTGATGTTGGTTTGATTCTTTCAAGATAGAATTAAACCAAACTCTTAAATGAAAACCCATTTTTAATTTCTCTTTGATACTGTATACTCTGTAAGAAATGTACCTTTGTACAGGAACTGTGATAATCAGCCCAGCTCACTGAGTATGGTAGAACCAAATATTTGAAGTGGTGGTTCTTTATTTTGACATCAGCTTATTGAAAGTGTTACTCGTTTAGTCTTAGGATGATAGAAGGAAAGAGTTGTGTCTTGCTTGGTTTTATTTTTTTTAATACCTTGTTAAAAAAAACACATAAGGTAACCTTTACACTCAGCTTGGGCTCTAACTCCCAACCCCTGAGATTGAGTCGCATACCCAACCCACTGTGTCTTGCTTAATTTTAGTTTTTCTATTCTTAGTTTACCTCATAAAGTGCTCAGTAGTGTTTAAAGATTGTTCCTATTAACTAATGGGTATAATTTGTTATTCTTTTTATTAAGATCACGGTCGAGGTCAAGATCAAGATCCAGGTCTCTTTCACGACCAAGAAGCAGGTAGGGTAAAAATCTGATTAATGCTCTTCTAGTTATATTATGGCACCAATATCCAAAGAGTTCAAAGTGTTTTGTTGAAATTTCAGATGTTAACTTTAAGCCTAGGTGTTGGTGGGACACAGTACCTTATTAGCAAACTGAACTTGAGAACTGCACTTACGGCCTATTGTGGCTGACTTCCTGGACAAGGAAATGTCAAGCTATAGTGAGGAAGTTTCTGGCTCTGGGATTACATGAAGAGGCCTTGTTAGAACTGATGGGCACATGGAGAAGCATTCTGAGATAATTGTGCTTAAAGCAGAATGTAAAGATTAATTGTGATACAGTGAAGCATTTTGCTCATTTTATGAACAGTTATTGCAAGATTGGCTTCTGTTTGCAAAACTGGTAGGTTCTTTTTCAGTTTAACTATACAGCCTGACCTTTTAATTTTAAGCTCAGGGCAACTTGGGGGTTCATTTCATGATACTGTGATTATAAGAAAGGGATTGGTTAGTATTTTTTCTTAATAGCATTTCTCATGTTTTGACAGCCGATCAAAGTCCAGATCTCCATCTCCAAAAAGAAGGTAAGCTAAATAATTTGTTGCCAAATCTTAACTGTCAAGTGTGGCCTCTGTGGAATTTGTTTTGCTTACTGCTTACTTTTGCAGGCTTTGAGCTCTTTGGAGAATTGGTGCTATATATATTACTAGATACTAAGTTTCTTAGGTGATTGCTTTCCCACTTCAACTTTAGCTTGTATTTTTGATGGATATTTAGTAATGAAATGTTAGGATGATTATTAAGATATTTAGTGCTGTGAACCTTTAACTGTATAACTTCATGTTAAGAAACCTGCTTTTTCCTCTGCATGGGATGATAGGTATATGAACCCACAGGAAGGAAAAATGTTTATGTTGAAATTTTACAGCTAAAATATTACCTTGCTAATTAGTTGCTACTTAATGATCAAAACCTCCCAGAGTTCAAATTGCAATCGTAGCAAGGAGACTGTTAAGCCTAATCTTAAACAGGGACAAAGGATTTGTATGTAAATCTTTTGGTTTTTCGTTTTCTGCTATATAGTGCCCTTGGCCACCTTTGAGTTTATTGAAATTGAGTTTTGCCCTAACATGTACATGAGAAGAGTAAATTTCAGTAAATACTAATCAGTGCCGAACTTAATGTTTTTCTTTTTAGTCGTTCCCCATCAGGAAGTCCGCGAAGAAGTGCAAGTCCTGAAAGAGTGGACTGAAGTTCTCAAGTTCACCTTTTAGGGAAAAGTTATTTTGTTTACATTATTATAAGGGATTTGTGGTGTCAAAAGTGTAACCTAGGAAGGGTATTTCAACAATCTAATCAAAATGGATTTGGATTATTACTCTGTAAATTTCACAGCAGTAAGATAATATAAATTTTTGTTGAATGTATTAACATCCTATGGTCTGAAAATGTGGGTTTTTATTTGGCACATTTAAATAAAATGTTTCTAACTAGATTTTTGATTTGTGTTCAATATTAATACTCAGTTTGTTAAGCTTCAGGGGTAAACCCTGATAACCATATTCATACAGATCTCCATTTCAAAGTTTAATGGTGTTACTTGAGTCGTGAACATCATTAGCTGTAGTATGCATACACTTTGAAAATCCCTTTTTACCCCTAGCGCTTTGGGTAAGATAAGACTTCAAGCTCCCTTAATAGCATAAGTGTATTCTGACAAGTCCCTACATTAATCTCTTGGGAGTTGGTGTTATTAGATAATCAAGCTCTAATGATCTCGGTGTGTCAACCTAGAGGGACCACTGATTCCGAAGGCCATTTAGTTTAGTAAGTGAGATTTTCAGGCTGTTAGATGAGATAGTGTCAAATTAGAACTCCTGATTTTAGTAAGTTCTACCCATTGTTTTTTTATTTTCAACATTAATTTTATTCCACAAGTTTTGCATGTTTGAGGAATTGTCTGAATTTGGGACAAAAGATCTTCATGTAAACCAGCTTTGCAAAATTCTCCAGTCCAAACAATCTATCTCTTGAAATGGATTGCCTTATTCTGAGCAGAGATCTGTTAATTCCCAATCTAGGTTTTTCAGTTCCTGACTACCAACATCTTATTTTGCCAGGCTGGTGTGAAAGTATTTAAAGATGTCAATCAGAAATGTTAATGAGACTAAAGCAGTTTTGTAAATCTCACCTACATTTAGCAGTACCTTATGTAGTTGTTTTCATAGCATCTGGTAGATTTAGAATATAGCCAGTAGATTCTTCCATTGAGACTTTTTATCTTTAGTAGGGCAGTAGTAGTTAATTTTGAGTTTTTTGGTCAAGCTTTTACCAGGTATTCACTAGCATTGGTGCAAAATGGGAATACTGGTCTGCATCAAATTTATTTGGTCTGATTACTAGTGCGTTGAAAGATTGGATGCTTTGTTTTCAGAATTTTGACAACTGGCTGAATTAAAATGGTATAAAGCTTTGTGTATAATTGGCAGGTTTATTTGTTGCACTTGGTCAGCTTTAATTGTTCTGTATCGTATAAAGATAAGTTCACTTAATAAATCTGCAGAGAACAAACAATCCTGATATCAATTTTTGAAAGTGGGAGTTTTGAGCCAAGAGTAGGAATCACCGGTAGCTTTGGGATGGATTACTAGCAGCATCCTAGAGATTAGTGCAAAAGGATGAAAAGAATATGGAGGAGGGGTAGGGGCAAAAATGGGTTTAAGAAACAAGCACAGAAAAGTTTTGCCCTTAATGGGAAAGGGAATGCTGGGTGTCTAGGCTAGTACCTTTTACATGCTTGACAGCAACCATTTCTATAATTAGTATACATCTTAAAATAACACTTGGATGCAGTGTACTTTTGTTTACAGTTCCAGGTGTTAGGAATGCTAAATTTATGTGACTGACTTGATAAGTGCTAGTCTAGGCTAGTTCCTTCTAAATTTTAAGCCTGGCAACTTGGTAGCTAATTGAATACACCAGACACAGTACGTTGGGCATAGAAACTTATTTTTCCTTTCAGCTACAGAGAAGTGTTGAGAGGTAGGTAATGCATACCTTTGACTTCACAGTGGTAGTTTTCCTTTGGACTTGGAGCTAGGCTAAGTATCAAGTGAAAGGTCCTACCACCTTGCCATGTCCCTCCTGAGGTGAAGGAAATCAGGGAGTTGGGAAACACCATCACTTTGAGACTTGGTTAAATAAATGATGGTGTAGGATTGTGATTCTCATCTTTGTGTAGCCTATCTTGAAGCCTAAAGGAGCACAGTGACTTACAAGGTAATAAGAGGAAGTAGAAGCTCTAAAACAGTTTGGTAAAGAGCAGTTAGAGTGAAGAGTAATAGTAAAGAATTCATTAGATCTGGCTCTTCTTGAGCGACTATTGTTCGGAGGCTTTTGGAAGGGAGGGCTATACAACCTAGAAGATGTAACTGCATAGCTGGAAAGACATGAAGAAGTAAAGGTCAAAGTAACATACTAGGGGCCTGGCTGGTCTTGGAGTTTTTGGAGGGTGGTGAATACCAGTGACAAGCCAAAAAAATGGGGTGAAGATGCCTAGGTTTATGATACGGTAGTATTAAAGTTCTATCTTAAGGGAAGGTGGCAGGGAAGCACCAGTAGGCAGCTTTAAAGCCTGACAGGTTGTTTTTTCCACACCTTATAGGTTTCCTGTTACCAGTCTAGTAAAAATACGAAAGGACATTCTGTCAATCCCCACAACAACAGTGCTGCTAACCTCATCTTGCAGAAGAGGAAAGGGGTTCAGAAAGATTGCTAATATTACATTATCCTATTAGGAGGTAGGAAACATTTGAATCCTACATATCATTTCAAAGCCTTTATTTTTCTAGTCATTAAAGCACCTTACTGCTCCTTTAAAACAAAACCATATGGAAAAATGAGGAAATACAACCTATGATTCTACCCATTGTAGATTATACCATTGCTAATAACTTGGCTAATTTCTTTCCAGACTCAATGAGGAAAAGATACTGGATAGAAGGATAACAAGCATGTGGAATGCAGTAGCCAATTAACTGTTAAACACCCTCAAGGCCAGTTCTCAGGATCTAGTGCTTTTTCCTTCTCCCATAGGCCACTGGCCCAACTTCTTCTCCATTTTATTTCATTTTTTGACTAGGTAATGCATATTCAAGGTGTATACAGTAAGAAGGCTCCCTACCCCTGACTCAGCACAGTTCTCTCCCCAAAGGTAACCACTGTTACCAATTACGTAGCCTGAGCAAATATACATAGTATTTTATTTTTCCTTTTAGCATGAAACAGATATACCTTGTTTTTCTCACTTAACATTTTGGAGTTTTTTCATGTAGGTAAAAATAGCGCTTCCTCATTTTTTATGTTGCATACTATTTACTTCCTGGACATTGCATTATTTATGCACTTAACTTCTGTGCCCCTTCAATGTGCCAGGTACTGCTAGCCTTGGAAAACAGGTGAACAAGGTCTGTCTCCATGGAGCTTAAGTTCTGGAGAGACAACAAACAGGTGGGTAATAATGTATATGTACAACCATGAGGATGGGGGGAGAGAGGGTATTGTTCGGTGTTGGGTAAAGGTGGTCTAAGGGAGGCCTCTGATGGTGACATTTGCGCCAGGGGGGGAATAAGGTACATAAGCTTTGGGCAGAGGGCACAGTAAACGTGAAGGCTCTGAAGGGTTTTGAGTTGGGTAAGGAGGCCACTATGAAGTCAACAGGGGAGAACGGGAAGAGCTGGCACAGGAAGGGAGAGGGCTATAGATTATACAGGATCTTGTACACTGTGGAGAGGACTTGCTTTTATCCCATGGAGTGCTTTTTTCCCACGGAGTGCTTTTGGGCAAAGAGTAACAGGAATTGAATCAGTTCTCTGTCACCTGATAGGAGGGTTCTTTCTCTCTCTCTCTCTCTCTCTCATTTATTTATTTATTTATTTATTTATTTTATTTGACAGGGAGCACAAGTAGGCAGAGCAGCAGGCAGAGGGAGAGGCAGACTCCCCACCTAGCAGGGAGCCTTATGTCCTGGGACTCCGGGATTGTGACCTGAGCAGAAGGCAGCGGCTTAACTGAGTGAGCCAACCAGGTGCCCCAAGGGATGGTTCTAATTACTGTAACAATGCTGTAGTGAATCACCTTGTACAATACATTGCATGTGACCCTGAATATTTTGGATAATCCCTAGAAGTTCAGTTGCTGGGTCAAAGGAGATGTGCATTTATATTTTTGCTAGGTATTGTTGGCCCTGGTGACTAGGTATGTTAGTTTCCGTTTCTCTGTAGGATTGCCTACATAGTATACTTTGTGTAACCACATGGTGGGCTGTCATTTGTTAATTTTACCAATCTTGTGTTGGGAAATGGTAATGGTCTCTCAGCATAGTTCTTGTTTTTTGTTTTAATTGTGCCAAAATGCCTATTTTTCTCCTATTCTGGAAAGTTTGCACATATTCAAAAGTTTGGTTTACATTCCCTTGCTCTCAACACCATGAGCTTCTACAGTCGGATTCCTGTTCACACGGTAATGGCCTATTTACTTCTCTGCAGGTATGCTGCCAAATTCTAATTGCGACAGCATGTACCAAGCCTTACTCCATTTCCTCATTGCCTGGTACTTAAATATTTGATGAAGGAAAAGTTAGTTAATGGATGAATGAATGAATTCTAATCTGTTAAACCAAGCATATAAAATTGGAACCTCCTCTCTTGTCTGAGACCTTTATAATCACCATTTCAATTAAACGTTCATGTTTCCTTTTAGCCACCTCTAAGACTAACTCTGTTTCCTGTCTGGATCTGCCTGCAGAGGATCTGGATCCATAGGCCGCTGTTTACAATGTCCAGCTCCACTCTGCAACTTTAGGGAAGGTTTTTTTCTCATTTGGGTTTAAGCTCCAACAAGAGTACGCTCAGAAAGGGTGTGGAAAATTTCTGTGCAGCAAGTTCTCTGCAGAGAGGGGTGGAGACTTACCTGCCACTCCCAAGAGCTGGTGAGCCCAGGTGAATCGCCTATCCCATGTAAGAAATGTAACGTCACTGGACCAACAGCAGCCATTTCGTAGGACTGTCAGCTGCCTAAGGTTACCTGCTGTAATCCTCACCAGTTCTGCAGATTCCCAGGGTGGTTCTCGGTAACCAAAGTTTGCAGGTGCCTGAATGTGATCCTATAGAAGACCCTGTTCGTTTTTATTTTGGGTTGTAACATATTAGGAAATCTGGATTCTCAAAAATGAATCTGTTCAATGCCAAGAATAAAAAACCTGGCTGTAAAGAAAATATATATGGCAGAGGTAAACGTAGATGGGCTAGTTTATCTTGATTATTGTCAAAACGACCATCACCAGAGTTCCTGGGCTCCTGTAAGAACAACGTACTGCTTTCTTAAACTAAGGAGGCTATACTATGCTTTAATGTTTATATTCTTTCAGAGTACAGACTATTTATTTAGATCAGGATTTAGGAAATTATGGCCGACAGGCCAGATCTGGCCTGCTGCTGTTTTCATACAGCTAATGAGCTAAGATAGTTTCTACATTTTTATGTACCTGAAAAAAGTGTAATAATACTTAATGACATGAAAATTATGTAAAATTCAAATCGCAGGATCCATAAAGTTTTATTGGAATGCAGCCAAGGCTCATTTGTTTACCTGTTGTCTCTTGACTTTTTCTGTGTTACAGTGGCATAGTTGAGTAATTGTGACAGATTGTAAGTCACAAAACCATTTACAGAAAGTGCCATTCCTAGTTTAGATATTTATCTTCAACTGTTCACAGTCTTCCATATAATTACTTCTGAAGATCTTAGGTGCCATTATTGGTAGGGTTGCAGCAGCCTTACCAAGACATACTTTTGGTCCGGGAAGATTGTTTCTCTGTGACTCATTGTTGAGGAAATGCTTCATGAAGCCAGGGGGCAAATCCTAGCTAAACACTTACGCACTTAAATATGAGTGAAAGCTTTTACTCTAGGGCAGTGGTTCTCACCCCTGCTTACATATTAGGATCACCCAGAAGCCTTAGAAACATTCCAGTGAAGTCAAAAATTGCTGAGGATGGTGATAGCTGAGCATTAGTGTTCTAAAAACCTTCCTGGTGATTCTAATATATAACCAGGATAGGAAACTATTGCTATTGGGGCTAATGATGGCCCCCTTCTAGTTCACTAGTTACTGGACAGATTGGCTTGACTTACTGCTGCTGCTATTATTATTATTATTATTATTATTTTTAAGATTTTATTTATTTATTTGACAGAGACAGGTCACAAGTAGGCAGAGGCAGGCAGAGAGCCCAGTGCGGGGCTTGATCTCAGGACCCTGAGATCATGACCTGAGCCGAAGGTAGAGGCTTTAACCCACTGAGCCACCCAGGTTCCCCTGCTGCTGCTATTATTATAAGAAAGTTTGCAATACTCATGTGATTCAAAGGAAGGTTTGAAGATGTATCCTGTGTATCCTTTATGTTTCTCTGATTAAATGACCTTATGCTGGAATGTAACCTTTCTATGAAAATGGTAGAAACTGCATTTTAGTTTATATAAATATATAACTAGCAGAGGTCAGTGTGCTCAGAGAAACATTCATCTAAAAGAAAGTTAACGTTCTGTTCAGGAAATTTGAAGCCGTATTTATTAGAACTGTTTGTTTTACCCAACACTAAGGCAACTCCAGGCATGGCCATTAGTCACAATTACTGCTTCAAAGCATCTACGGCTCTTCTAGCTGCATACATACATTTATAATTGTATCTTTCTGATGTGATGATGCTTTTATTATAAAAAATATCTTTGTCTCTTTAAATATTTCTTGTTTTATTTTTTTCGCATCTTTTTTTTTTTTAAGATTTTATTTATTTGACAGAGAAACAGCGAGAGCAGGAACACAAACAGGAGGATTAGGAGACAGAATGCAGGCTTCCTACCGGATAGGGAGTCCGATGTGGGGCTTGATCCCAGGACCCTGGGATCATGACCTGAGCTGAAGGCAGAGGCTTTAACCCACTGAGCCACCCAGGTGCCCTTCAGTTTGGTAATTTCTATTGATTATCTTCCAGTTCACTTATTTTTTCTCCTGTCATCTTGTATCTATTTCTTAGCTTCTCTAGTGAACTTCTCATTTGTTACTGTACATTTCAACCCTATAATTTTCACTTGGTCCTTTTTTGTAACCTATCTCTATTAAACTTTTTGGTTATTTTTATGAACATTCTTGAGTTTATTTTTAAGCTTAGCTTTCTAGGGGGTTGCCCTTTGTCTGCATAGCTTAGTGGTTGTCCAGTCGCTAAACAGAGGTTTTTCTCAGATACCTCAGTCAGTCTGATTTCTCCCCTTTGCTGATGGATCTGTTTTAGATGGGGAGTGAATTCAGTGTTTGGGCAGTTTTCAAGTCTGTCCTGGCTTTTACTTTTTGCTGAACCCCATTTAATTTCCTGTGCACATGCACGTAGCCTCAGAGTTGGCCGGGAGTGTATAGCTTGGACTCTGTCTGGTCTCTGCTACGCATGTGTGCAGCCTCTGATTATCCATAAGTCTGCATTTTCGAACCAAATTGCATTGTCAGGATAGCAGAGCCATCAGCTGTCCCTGTTCGCAAAGCAATGAGTTTACTGATAAAACTGTTGGGTATTGGGGCACCTGGGTGGCTCAGTGGGTTAAGCCTCTGCCTTCAGCTCAGCTAATGGTCTCAGGGTCCTGGGGATGGAGCCCCATGTCGGGCTCTGCTCAGTGGAAAGTCTGCTTCCCCCTCTCTCTCTGCCTGCCTCTCTGCCTACTTGTGATCTATCTCTCTGTTAAATAAATCTTAAAAACCAAAAAAACAAAAAACTTGGGTATTGGTACTACCTGCTGCTCCAAATTGATTACACCCCCTTTAACCACAGCAACCCGCCAGGCCACATGTTCTGTTTTGCCCCAGCAGAACCTTCTCAGTCACTGAGTTGGGGGAGGAGGGGAGTGGGAGCAGCTCTAGGCTAGAATGCCATAGTCTCCCACTGTTCCTATACAAAGTCTGCAGTTTTCCAAACATAAACACATCTCAGATTGTTGTATGCTTTTGGCCAGTTTCTAGAGCAGCAAAGTTGTTTGGTCAATTTTTTTTTTCAGCGTTATAGTTGCTTTTTTGAGCAGAGGATTTGCTGACCTCCTTGGCTATATATAGCTGGAAGTGCCACCCAAAGCATCTGAGACTTGAATTATGATTTGAGTAATTGCAGAAGTTAAAACTTGGAAAAGATAGGGGGCGCCTGGGTGGCTCAGTGGGTTAAGCCACTGCCTTCGGCTCAGGTCATGATCTCAGGGTCCTGGGATTGAGTCCCGCATCGGGCTCTCTGCTCAGCAGGGAGCCTGCTTCCCTCTCTCTCTCTGCCTGCCTCTCCGACTACTTGTGATTTCTCTCTGTCGAATAAATAAATAAAAATCTTAAAAAAAAAAAAACTTGGAAAAGATAAATGCCTCAATTGGAAAAGGATTTCATTCCTACCGAAACTGTCTAAATAGCCCACTGCAAACTGGTGATCCAGTTGTTTAAAATGGTTAGGACTGATAATGGAAACTGGCTAGGGAACAGATACGCCAAGTTTCCCTTCTGTCTTCTGCTGGTAGTTCTGTATTTTTTCCACGTGCTACTTTTCACAAATCATCCCTATATAACTGACACTAACTTCCTTTAGTCCTTCGAGATTGGTCGGTCACTGGTTACCTAACAGGCACAGCTGTTCAACTTCCGCAGTGCGCCGTCTTGTTTTAGCCTTTACAGCGGCGTTTGTGCAGTTGTTCCGTATGACAGCTTACTGGTTAGGCAAAATGTTTGGGAATTGGAAAATGAAAATCCCACAGCTAATGATAAGAACTTACATTCTAAGAATTTGAAACAGGAATCCATAGATCATTGAACTAAAATCAGTGATAGGCTTAACTGTGAAGGGTCAGAACTTAGAATTTCTAATAGCAGTAGTCTGGTTGTGGGGAGGGGGCGGTATATGGTAGAGAAGGCATGGACTCCTGGAGGCCTAGAGTCTTATTCTTGTGGGGTGGGGTAGGTTGTGTTGCATTTTAGTGGATATTTGCATTTTCAACAAGGCTTTAATAAATCTGTGGTTGTGTGGTGTTTTTCATACTGATACCATGTTTATTTTCACCATCTCTTATGAACTAAAAGTGTCCTGTTATTAGACTGTAAAGTTTTTTTGTTTTTTTTTTTTAAAGATTTTTTATTTATTTATTTGACAGACAGAGATCACAAGTAGGCAGAGACAGAGAGAGAGGGAAGTAGGCTCTCCGCCGAGCAGAGAGCCCGATGCGGGACTCGATCCCAGGACCCCGAGACCATGACCCGAGCCGAAGGCAGCGGCTCAACCCACTGAGCCACCCAGGTGCCCTTAACGTAGCCTTATTATTGTCTTTCATACACACAATTACCAGTATCTTCCTCCAGCTATTCTAAAGATGCATATCCTAACTGGGGCTAAGTAACTTTATTTACTTATTTGTGTTTAAGATTTAATTATTTACTTATAGAGAGAGAGCGCACGCACATTGGGGCAGGAGCAGGAAAGGGATAAGCAGACTTCGTCCTAAGTGAGGAGCCTGATGTGGGGCTTGAACCCACGATCATGACCTGAGCTGAAATGGAGAGTCAGATGCATAACTGGCTGAGCCACCCAGGTGCCCTCTTCATTTTTAATTTATGTATTGTTATTTATTAATGAGTGGAATATGTTACTTTGTTTTTTCTTTGTAATTATTTTTAAAGATTTTCTTCATTTGACAGAGAGAGAGCACAAGCAGGGGGAACAGCAGAGGGAAAGGAAGAAACAGACTCCCCGCTAAGCAGGGAGCCCAATGTGGAGCTCGATCCCAGGACTCTGGGATGACAACCTGAACTGAAAGCAGGTGCTTAACAGACTGAGCCACCAAAACGCCCCTATTTTATTTATTTTTAGAGAGAATTCTTTAGAGCAGAGGAAAACAAAATAATTGGCCTTTGAACACATTGGTTTGAACTGCACAGGTCCACATATATGTGGGTTTTTTACAGTCCAGTACTGTGTATGTATTTTTCTTTTTTTTTTTTTTAAAGATTTTATTTATTTATTTGACAGAGAAAGATCACAAGTAGGCCGAGAGGCAGGCAGAGAGAGAGAGAGGATGAAGCAGACTCCCTGCTGAGCAGAGAGCCCGATGCGGGACTCGATCCCAGGACTCTGAGATCATGACCTGAGCCGAAGGCAGCGGCTTAACCCACTGAGCCACCCAGGCGCCCTGTATTTTTCTCTTATGATTCTCTGAATAACATTTTCTTTTCTCTAGGTTATTTTATTGTAAGAATACAATATGTAATATATGTCACATGCAAAATATGTGTTAATCAACTGTTCGTATGTTATTGGTAAGGCTTTTGGTCAGCAGTAGGCTATTTAGTCGTTAAGTTTTGGGGGAGTCACAAGTTACACTTGGATTTTTTACTGCATGGGGGTGATGCCCTGAACCACTGCATTCCTTAGGGATCAAATGTACGTGGGTAATAAATGTAATCTCAAACTTAGTTATGTTTCCTTATGAATAAGAAAATACTCTTTTTCTTTCTTCTCTAGGGTTTCCTGAATGATTTCTGGCATCTAGAATGTTACAGCCCTGCATTGAACAATTAAACTAGTAGATAGGTTGCAGTCAGCTTAATATTTCATCTCTGAGGCCTCTTGGCAAAAGTATGTATTGGTAGCTTTAGAGTGAAGAAACCTGGCAGCCTTACCCAGATGAACAAAGTTAACCTCATCGGTGAGGGGCCACACCTGGAACTTGGCATTACCCAAGAGGCTGCAGCGTGAAGAATGGCACTGTTTTCAGTGATACGCCTCCGAAAGATGTAGGACGCCAGTCAGACCGGGAAGAAACACCACAGACCGATCCCAGTGGAGGCACACTGTATATAACTTTCCTGCAGTCCTCAAAAATACGAAGATTGTAAAGGTCAAGGCAAGGGAGGACTGAGGAATTGTGCTGGGTTCAATGGAACAAGAAACTTAAATACAGTTTGTGCTCCTGGTTTGGACCCTTCTGCCAGGAAAGATGTTGAGACAGGTGGTGAAACTTGAATGGGATCTCTGAGTGAGGGGTGTATGGAAATTTTTTGTACTATTATTGCAACTTTTCTGTAAGTTGGAAATACTTTTTTTTTTTTTTTTTTTTTTTAAGAATGTATCTTCCTGGGCTCCTGGGTGTCTCCTTTGTTAAGCCTCTACCCTCAGCTGAGGTCATGATCCCAGGGTCCTGGGATGGAGCCCTGCATCAGGCTCCCAACCTCTCCCACTCCCCCTGCTTCTGTTCCCTCTCTTGCTGTGTCTTTGTCAAAATCTTTAAAATAAAATAAAAATTAAAATGTGTCCCCCCTCCACCATTTTGCAGACTTAAACTTTTTTAATTGCAAAAGGAAGATGCTTTGGCAATTCAAACAGTACCAGTAAAGTAAAAAAGTGAAAGTCCTTATCTCCCCTACAAATTCTATTGCCAGAGAACACAATTATTAACTTAATTAGCCCTTCTAGCCTTTACAAATATTTGTAAATTTTTGTTTTATTTTACAAAAGCAGGATAGTGTGTAATTTGATCTTACCTATTTTAATGGTCTTTTAATGGTCTTTTAATAGTATTCCATTGCATGGATTACCATTTATCCATTCTTGTATTGATGGTGCTAGGTAGTTTTCAGTTTTTCATTATTGCCAATTAGATTGCAATGAACACCCTTGTCTCAGTGTTTGTGTTTACAGATTTGTGCATACTAGTATTTCCATAGAAAAAAAAAATTTTTTTTTTTTTTTAATTTGACAGAGAGGGAACAAACGGGGAGTGGGAGAGGGAAAGGGAGAAGCAGGCTTCCCGCTGAGCAGAGAGCCCAATGTGGGGCTTAATCCCAGGACCCTGGGATCATGACCTGAACCAAAGGCAGATGCATAACAACTGAGCCACTCAGGTGCCCCATAGTAAAGATTTCTAAAAGAAGAATTGCTACATCAGGAGTTTTGCAAGTTTGCCAATATTGATAGATTCTGCCAATTCCCCTCCAAAAATGTTCTTAATTTATATTGCTACTAATGGTGATGGAGTAAAAATTCTTCACTTATCAATATTGTATGTTATCGGGATGCCTGGGTGGCTCAGTGAATTAAAGCCTCTGCCTTCAGCTCAGGTCATGATCTCAAGGTCCTGGGATCGAGTCCCGCATTGGGCTCTCTGCTCGGCAGGGAGCCTGCTTCCTCCTCTCTCTGCCTTCCTCTCTGCCTACTTCTTATCTGTCTCTGTCAAAGCAATAAATAAAATTTAAAAAAAATTGTATGTTATCGATGTTAGATTTTTCCCTCTAAAAGGAAAAACTGAGGACTTTTTTTGGAGTGTAGGGCCACTGGAACATATGTTGGGCTCTTTTGTTCTTTATTAACGTTGGGTTTCTTATTGAAGAGCTTGTGTTCTAGATATGCCACTTCCCGGCACTATTACTTTCTCCAGCTATTGACCTCTTGTTTTTGTTTTGTTTTTTAAGATCTGGTTTATTTGAGAGAACGAGCAAGCGAGCAGGGGTAACAATAGAGGGAGAGGGAGAAACAGGCTCCCCGCCAAGCAGGGAACCCAGTGCAGGGCTCCATTCTAGGACCCTGGGATCATGACCTGAGCTGAGGGCAGAGGCTTTAACCCACTGAGCCACCCAGGCGCCCTGACCTCTTGTTTGTTTGGTTTGTTTTTTTTATTAACATATAATGTATTATTTGCCCCAGGGGCTGACCTCTTGTTTTTAATGAGGCTTTTGCTATCTCATTACAGGTTGTAAGGGTCAGATGAAATAATATCTTCAATCATACTTCTGGGAATCAAAATGAAGACAAGCCATTAAGGAGACTGCTGGCAAGATTGTGACAGTGTAAGAATTGTCCAGAGGGGGGCGCCTGGGTGGCTCAGTAGGTGAAGCGTCTGCCTTAGGCTTGGGTCTTGATCTCAAGGTTTTGGGATCAAGCTCTGCATTGGGCCCCTTGCTTGCAGGGGAGCCTGCTTCCCCCTCCCCCTCTGCTTCTGTGATCTCTCTCTCAAATAAAATCTTAAAAAAAAAAAAGAAAAGAAAAGTTGTCCAGTGTCTCCTTCCACTGCCTGCTCAGACCCAACCGGGAAGAGAAACGGGACCACAGCTCCTGGCCCTCCGTGTCGTTCGCTCAGTGCTCTGGCTGGCTTAGGCATTTGTTGTCCACTTTGTCAGATCTTTCTGTCACAGGCACGGGGAGGGCCTGTGGAAAAAGAATTTGACTACTGGCCAGTTTTCTTTCTAGCCCTGCAGAGATAGATTTTACCTTCCAGATATTTCAAGTCTAATTCCTTTGCCTCACAGGTGAGAAAAATAGAGGCTGAGAGGCTGAGTGAAATTAGATTGCCCATGTAATAAATGCCATTAGCAAAGTTGGCGCTCAGGGTTGGGTCTGTCGTGGTGCAATTCTACATATCTTACTGTCACTATTAGTCTTCCCTGGAGAGACACTGTATCTTAGACATTACTTCTGAATTCCTTAAAAGACTCAGCAGATGGGACGCCTGGGTGGCTCAGTGGGTTAAGCCGCTGCCTTCGGCTCAGGTCATGATTCCAGGGTCCTGGGATCGAGTCCCACATCGGGTTCTCTGCTCAGCAGGGGGCCTGCTTCCCTTCCTCTCTCTCTGCCTGCCTCTCTGCCTACTTGTGATTTCTCTCTATCAAATAAATAAATAAGATCTTTAAAAAAAAAAAGACTCAGCAGAGAACTGTGGACATAATAGGTATCCAGAAATCCATAATGAAATGAATTTAAAAATGAACACTATTTTTGGTTTATCGTTGCTAAGAAAGAGGGAGTATAGGAAGCTCAAGAGGCTGCCAGTTAGGTGGCTTTCTTCTAGGAAGATGCTGGCGCTTATACCGGAGAGCACAGTGGAATCCAGAACACACCATTTCCCAAAGGTCCATGTCAGCTTTAAAAATGAGTGAGGAGATGGGGAGTCTTCTGAAGATGCAGCTTTTTGTTTTATTTCAACTGGTTGCTAGTGTACAAAAGTATAAGGTACATTTCTTTAAAAACCGTAAACCAACCACCAACCCAAACCCATAGCTGGTAATTCAATGGCTCAGGAAAGGGGGGAGCCCGGCCTCATCTACACAACACGACTTCTCGCTCCAGGTGCCATGTGCCGTCCTCAGGCCCCGTCTCCACACTAACGCGGCTCTTGTCTCCAGTGGCTTGTTGGCTGCCCTCCTCGCCTTGGCTGAGCTGGGACTTTCTCAATCCCAAAGGCAGAGAATCAAAATTACAGACTCTCTCTGGATATTTGGACCTGGCCCTTTAAGGGACATCTTTAAGAAACCTAAACTCCGACTCAGACTCATGCTTCTTACAAACATGAATCTGGGAAGAAAGCCTGGTCCAAAGAGAGGAAGGTCAGACCCTCCTTTGCCCCTCAGTGACCCCAGGAATGCCCTGGCAAGCTGAAACGGAGCAAAGAAGGGGACTTGAATGTGCATGACCTGATGTCAAGTCCTGACTAAAATCGTTCCCAGCCTTCTGTTTTTTGTGTGTGTGTGTTTTTTTTTTAATTTGACAGAAATCACAAGTAGGCAGAGAGGCAGGCAAAGAGAGAGAGGAGGAAGCAGGCTCCCCGCTGAGCAGAGAGCCCGATGTGGGGTTCAATCCCAGGACCCTGGAATCATGACCTGAGCTGAGCTGAAGGCAGAGGCTTAACCCACTGAGCCGCCAGGCGCCCCCCAGCCTTGTGTTTTTTCCCAGGGCCGTTTACCCTCCAGAAGCCCCAGCTCCCTCCCTCTCAGGCATCTCCAGCCTTCCCAGGGCAGACAGGCCCCTCTGCCAGCATGGTACAGGAGCTCAGAGACCGAAAAGGCCACAGTACTGCACAGGAGGGAGGTGGTTTGAGGAGGTAGAGGAGGAGGACAACAAGAGGAAAGGGTAGGATCAAAGAAAGGGTAAAAAGCAGAAGGCGGCAACAGCGTGGAGAGACAGAGCCAACCCAGTACAAGGGGTGTGGGTACCTCTTCTGGGCTAGGGCTGGGGCTCAAGAGATGACATTAATGGGTGGGTCCTCTTAACCACACAGAGGAGAGAGCTGCTCCTTTGCCCCGACCTGGAGCCAGTCACCGGGAAAGGAAATCAATACTCAGACTCATTACTATGAAGCTACCCTTTACATGGTTTTAATTCGCAGGATCACTTTGAAAGCCTCTAAGTCTTCATCTCCTCTCTGGGCAGGAGACAGGCTGCTGAAGGGGCTCCCGGCCTGGCCCTGGAAGAGGTCATGTCTTTACGCTTAAGCCACAGAAAACTTGAACCAAGTGGTGTGGTCATACTCCTCCCCGGGCCTCAGCAGCACAGGAGGGAAGTGGGGCTGTGAAGGAAAAAACAGGGCAGGTTAGCTTTCCAGCCAGCTGCACCCTGCACCATTCAGGACAGCTCTGGACTGGCCTCTCGAACCAGCTGCCCACGTAACGACTGTTTACCCTGGGTTTGCAGCGAGATAGAGAACCGGAGGCCCATCACTGAGCACGCTGTTAGAGCAGGACTCTCCCGATGAAGGAGGCTGTGTGTCAGTTTAAGTTCTGGAGCGAGCTGCTGGGCAGCTGCTTTGAGGGGCACTACTCCAGGTAGCAGCCAGAAAAAGAAGTCACCAGTAAGCAAATAGGAAGATGATGGGATCATTTTAAAACTGTGGTTGCACGGAATCTTGGGTGGCTCAGTCAGACATCTCTCGATTTAAGCTCAGGTTCATGGTCCCAAGGCTGTGACATCGAGCCCTGTGTCAGGCTCCGTGCTAGGTGTGGAGCCTGCTTAGGGTTCTCTTTCTCCTCGCCACCCCCCACAACCGCCGCCCAAAAAAGTGTGGTTGCAGAAGATGAACAGGTGTGGACAAGGAGCAATATTAAACTGAATAAAGGCTTTGAAGGCACAAAACAGATTAAATACATAAAAATGCTATGTTAGTAACTTGGCTAAAGGTCTCCTTATCACGACTGGGAGAAGAGAAGCTCCGTGGACCTTTGAATCACACAGACCTGAGTGCCGTGACCTCTGTCAGATAGTGACCTTGGGGCACAACACCCCTGAGAAGCCGAGTGGGAGCTTTACCTGGTTGACAGCATCAGGCCAGTTCTGGGTCTCCAGGCAGAAACCAGAGTGCTTGGGATAGACGGCTCCCCTCTTGCCCTGCAGCGTTCCGTCCAGGAAGTTGCCCGTGTAGAACTGGACCCCAGGCTGGGTGGTGTACACCTCCAGCACCCGCCCGCTGCCGGCATGACGGACCCTGGGGGTAAGGCAGACCACACAGGATGCAGAAGCTCGCAGGGACAGGGAGAAGCGGGGAAGCACCCTCGAAGCCAGCAGTCAGACCCGGCCACAGAGCAGGGACACGGAGACAAAGGTGAGAAGAGCATGATGGGAAATTCCCGCAGTCTCTGGGGTGAGGCATGAGCAGGTGGTTCTGAGGATCCTTGGTGACTTCTCACTGTGATCTTGGCTTCTCTGAGGAAGGCTCACCCTGGCCAGATAGGGTGTGTGTGTGTGTGGGTGGGTGGGTGGTGTGTGTGTGTGTGTGTGTGTGTGTGTGTGTGTGTGTGTGTGTGTCCGGGGCAGCCAGGTTGAAGAGAAGCAATTTTTAGGTTCAGGAGCGGCTGAGATTCTTTCTCATAAAGAGCTGGCGCTCTCTGCTTGGCCTGGCAAAGCGACCAGCCATGTCTTAAAAGAGAAGAGATGCTTTTCTAAATTAAAACATCCCCCTTTCCTGGGGCACCAGCAGGCTGCGCTTTTTAGTCAGATCTCCCCTGAGAACAGATGTACTATCCGTTTTTGCTAGATTCACTGTTTCCTTTTTAAAAAACAACAACAACAAAACAAAACAAAACAAAAAAACAAAGAACAACAACAAAAACCAGGCCTCTACAGAGCTGAGAGTAACTACCCAGTCCCGTACTTGGTGTTGAAGGGATATGGACAAAGAAAAGCCTCAGTCTTACTCTCTTACTGAGAGGTAAAACATCCCAGCAAAGTATGGTCAATGAAGACGTTCAGGGAAAGATGTCTGGGAAAAGGAGGGCCAGGATTTGAACAGTGGAGCGAAGGCAGGAGAGTCTCCTCGAGGTGGGGGCAGTAGAGAGAGAAGTTTGAGCATTAGTCAAGAGGAGAAGAGCAGACAGACTCCAGCCGGAAGAACGCAGGGACCCGGCCTCTAAGGGAGAGAAGGCTTTTGAAGTTTCCATTTAGTCTAAGTCATTTCCTCTGCTTTATTTCAAATCCATTTGTTCTACAGACATGATTTGCTGATGCCAAGCATGGTGTCAGGCACTAGGGCAGAGGTGGGGGCTCACAGAGACGAGATGGTGTGAGCAGCTCAGAATTTAGTGAGGAGGAGGGAGAGGGCACACAGATGCCCACCCTAGGCCGCTGCCGGTGAGTGCCCCACGAGAAGTGCAGTCTGACTTTCCAAGGAAGTAGACCGGGCACGAATCCCGTGTGAACAAAGTACAAAGCACTCCAGAAGTTCAAGGAAAGCAGAGGTGACCTCAGTCAGGAGGAATTGGGCTTTGTCCCAAAAATGTGCTTTAAAGAACAGGCACAGATGGGGAGAGAGGGAGCAAAGAGAGACAGGCTACCAGGTGGGAGCCCTGGGCTAATGGCCTAGTGGGGGAGGGGGAGGACCAGGAGCTTTGAAAAGACCAGGGACGTGGTATTTAGTCCCTGCAGCACAGAAAATGCTACTGATGCTCCTCATATAGGAGGTGGGATCTCTTCTTCCCCACAGAGGCAGTAAGTGACAAGAACCTACCGTGCACAAAAGTGCTTTTCTTTAGAGCCCTTCAGACAGAAATTGTGGTCAAAGCCATTGATACAGAACTCCTGCAGGTGTTTTCCAAGCTCCACTGGCTTCCTCAGGTCAAAGGCAGTTCCTTGCACTGGAGCAACTTCTCCTGGTGGGAAGAGGCAAGGAAAAAGGCAGCAGGCTGGAGTACTCTGGCCAGGCTTTCTCGAAAGTGGAGAGGGACTCTATTTCCAGAGCCTGACACTGTGATCCAGTTTAATTTCTGTCTTTATTTTTAAAAACTTTTAAAAAAAATGTAAGCATAGTTAACACACAATATTGCATTCGTTTCAGGTGTGCAACATAGTGACTCAGCTTCTCTCTACATTATGCTGTGCTCGCCATGAGGGTGGCCACCGACAGTTACCCCCCAACGCTATTACAATACCACGGACTATGTTTCTTATGCTCTGCCTTTTATTCCTGTGACTTATTCATTCTATAACTGGAAGCCCAGTTTGGTTTCTTGAAAAGTCTTCCTTTGTTCTAGAATAGTATCACATATTTAAAGGTGAATACAAATGCTAGTTAGTTAACGTACTCTTGTAGGGTGAGAAACTACCTTCCTTTCATGTGGTCAGGTGGAGATATTGTAGGAACTCAGCTTCTATGCTATTTTTAGAAAAGAGAGCAGTAGCACGCAAAGTGGGTCTGAAATCTTAGGAGGCTAAGAACAATCAGGAACTTGTACCCTACCACTAAAAGATTTAAACAAGTAAAAGGAGAACCAGCTTTAGCTGTTTGAAACATTTGGCTCTGCTTTTGTGTGTTCCTAAATACTAACATGAAACACAAATCTCCTATCTTTGGGCAAAAGAGAGCAACCTTTTCTTAAACTCGGAGCTGCTGTTCAGAAACATGGTCTTTCTGGTATGTGAGGCCTGCAGTCTGTGAGCTCACAGAGAGCTTCCAGGACGCCTGGCATCCCAACGACTCAAGGGAGGCCCAGAGGCCTGGTCAGAGGCCAGAGGCCAGAGGCCACACCATCCTAGCATCTGATGTCCATTATTCGACCAAGAGAGTTTGGGAAGCACACAGAAGAATCCTTCTCCTAACCAGAGTCAGCTTTAGGCGAAACTAAGTAGCATTCTTTTTGAAAACACCCCCTTAAAACCATCTATTTCCTTTGCCTTGGTTCTGCTTGCATGAAAAATAATTTTTGAATGGGTAGTATTTGCACATGTAATCAATTTATTTATTTATTTTTAAAAGATTTTATTTGAGAGGGAGAGAGAGAGTAAGAGAAAGAGAGAGCATGAGAGAGGCGAGGGTCAGAGGGAGAGGCAGACTCCCCACTGAGTGGGGAGCCCAATGCAGGACTTGATCCTTAGACTCTGGGATCATGACCTGAGCCAAAGGCTCAACGGACTGAG
Source organism: Mustela erminea (assembly GCF_009829155.1). Classification (NCBI taxonomy): domain Eukaryota; kingdom Metazoa; phylum Chordata; class Mammalia; order Carnivora; family Mustelidae; genus Mustela; species Mustela erminea. The sequence goes on from NC_045620.1 coordinate 110,533,061, forward strand.
CCACCCACCTTTAAATTGATTAAAGATCAATTTAAAAGGTAACAAATGTAAAAGATACAAAATACTACATAATCAAAACAATCTCTCTCATCTTTGTTCCCCACAGATCCAGTTTCCTTCCACAGAAGTAACTGCTGTTGCCTGCTCCTGGCGCATGGTTCCAGAGACCTTACAAGGATATCCAAGTATGTGAGCACGGAGCCATGCACACACACACAAAGATAGAGCCTGTTTCCACCTTGATCTTTTCATTCTGTTTGTCTTGGAGGTTGTTATTAAATTTATTCCTATGTATTTCATTGGACAATTCTATATGCACTCATATTTCTATTTTTTCTGTGATAATCTGTCTATTTAAAATTTCTTTTCTGGCATCATAATTGCAAATTTATATTTTTCTCAAAACATATGCATCCCATCTATATTACTCTCATTTATTTGTAGAGTCGAGGAAGACAGTAACTTATTACCCTTTCAATTTCATCTGTCTGTGGTTATTGGCCTGTGCTCATTTCTAACTTTGTGCATTGAATAGGTTAGCTAATGCTTTATCTATTTTATTTTTTCCCCCTCCAATGAAGCAGCTCTTGGATTTATGTATTAGTACTACATTTTTCTTCCTCTTTTCAAAATCATAATTTCTGATTTGTATTAATTTTTCTTTTGTTCTCTTGGGTTTATTTTGTTATTTTTCAAATATCTTGCATTAGATGCCTAATTAATTTATTTTCACTTTTTGGAATCATATAAGTATTTAGTTACAATGTTTTTCTGAGCAACAGACTTTATACCACATATAGGAATTTCCATTATATATAATTATAACATATCTCCATTTATTATATATTCCAATATGTGCCATGTATATTATTTCCATTATATATAATAATGATATATTATTTATTTATTTTCTGGGTAGTACTAGCTTAGGGGCTGGAATACCCTTTTTACTCAAGAGCTATTAAGAATTAAAACATTTCTGGGCATTTTTGCCTGTATTATTCCTATTTTGTGAAACTACCTGAGATTTTCTTTATGGTGTCAGATATGGTGGACTCTCATTATAAACTGCATCCTTTATAATTACAAGGTGCCCTCCTTTATGTAATTTAATGCTGAAATCAGCATTCTGTCCTGAAATCAGCCTTTACTGATACCAAGATTAAGATTCCTGCCACTTTGGCTTTCATTTGCTTGGTTTGCTTTGAAATCTCCTATTTTTAATGTTTCTGTATGACTTGGTTACACACAGCATTCTGATGGGTTTTGCTTTGTGATTCAGTCTGAGAGACTTTGTTTAACAGAGACATTTTATGGCATTACTATGATATATATATGTTCTAATTATTCTTAGTTCGGTCATTACATTTTTTGTGTGCTTTCTGTGTTTATGAATTTTTGTTGTTGCTTGCTTTTTATTTTTTTTAAGAGTTTATTTATTTGACAGACTGGGATCACAAGTAGGCAGAGAGGCAGGCAGGCAGAGAGAGAGGGAAGCAGGCTCCCTGCTGAGCAGAAAGCCCGATGCGGGGCTCGATCCCAGGACCCTGAGATCATGACCTGAGCCAAAGGCAGAAGCTTTAACCCACTGAGCCACCCAGGTGCCCCTGTTGCTTGCTTTTTTAAATCTTCTACTATATGGTGTGTGTGTTTGTGTGTGTGTGTGTCTTCTAAGTTCGTAGTTTGTAATTTTGTTTTAGTGGTTATATCTATAAATAAGTAACTTCAAAATAATATACTTAATCCCCTGTTTCTTAGAATCCACTAAGCTTTTCTTTTCTCACCCTTTCTCTTTGCTACCTGACTTGGGTTTCTGATGCTTCAATGGTTAAGAATCCTAATAAAGTCACGTTTGTTTCCCAGTAGATGGTGCTAGAGACACAATATAAAGACCTTGCTTATAAACCTCTGAATTCAGAGTCAGCCTTTAAACTGTGATCAGTTTTGGGAGAATGAATAGTTGAACTTTTTGGTTCAAAGAGTTCAGGCCAAAGGCCAAATCCTGGATGGTAATGACTCACTCACCTGGGTGCTACTGTCTTGTGAAGTCTGGGTGACCAACCAACTCCCACACTGATTTTTAAAAAGGTTAAATTTTCCTTATGAAACAATTAGTTTGCGAAAAAGCAGTAGCTGTTAGTCGTACCAACCCATATTCTAAGTATTAAGTTGTGTTATGCTTTCTTCCCTGACCTTATATGGTATTCACAGTATTTAGTTCTTTTCAGTCGTGCCTGACTCAGAATCTAACCCTTATGACAGTCTCAGTGTAACACTGCACAAGTCGGTCAAGAGTACTTATTTCTCTTGACTTTAAGATAACAAGAAAGCCCAGCAGTTTTCCTGAAGGAGGGAGCGAGGGTGTATTTCAGGTCTGTTTACCTGATACTGAGCCATCCACAAATCAATGCTTACGTTAACTTTTCTCTTTGTAAAATGAAGCTATTATCTGCTGCGTTATACATTACAGGAAATATTTGATAAATGATAAATGGTTTCAGGGGGATGGCATAAACAAACAGGCCAAATTTCAGGACACCATATGTAACACAAAGGAGAGCCTAGAGGGGTTAAGACTTCGGAATGGCAGAGAAGCCCTGACTTAAAAATGAGAATCTTGGGATAATTCCAAAATGAGATTTTTGCTAAATGAGAAGAAAAAAAGAGAGAGGATTCCAATTTCCCTTTTGCCAGCCTCATCCCCTGACACATGTACCTCATCATTGGGCATAGGGAAAACTTGGAATTTGTTCCCCAGAGTCGCTATGCCTTTGGGCCCTTTCTCCTAACTGGAATGTCCTCTCCGTGCCTACCTCCACCACACCCTGGCAAAGTTGCTTAAGAATACTTACTCTCCCACACCACTTCCTCTGTGAAAGATTGCAGCCTCCACAGCTAGAACTAATGTCCTTTATTACTTGGTTCCTATCATACTTTGAACATACTTTCTTCAAAACATTGATCATGTTGGGCATAATTGTAGGATTTTATCAAGTTCCTAGAGGGCAGGGATTGTGTCCTTTTTATCTTTATACCTTCTGAGCATGAAGCGAGCCTTTACTTGATTGAAAAATTGATAAAGGAATGAAGTAGAGGCAGAAAAAACAGGGACAACTCTGAATGTTCTATCATCCCATGGCCAAGTCAGAATGAAAGATCGACAGGAAGGGCCTTAGGAATTACCTCATCCAGTCCCCTTGCTTTGCAAATGATTAAGACTGGGACCCAGACAGCTAAAGGGACTTGCCCAAGGTGACACATCTCCATAGTGTCAAAGTCTCCAGGCTCCTCACCCCGGAGTGACTTGGTTACCCCTCCTACCCAACCCCCTAAGTGTTCTTGATTCTTCAAAGAATTTGGAAAAATCAATGTGCTATTCTTCTAATTTTGGTCTATCTGCATATGTGACTTTGTGCTTTGGTGCTAAGAATAGAAGATGTCAGAATAGCTCTCTCAGCAATGCTGAGTGTACAGAAAATGAGGCGGAAATGGAAAGGGTGCCCTCAGAGGGGATGTCACCTCACCAGCCTTCAGTTTTGAAGTTACCAGAAAGCCGGGGTGTCAGCAGAGAGAAGCTGTTTTCTGAAGGGGGTTTCTTAATGCTCCTGCAGGCTGGCTGGGTGTGCGCGGAGGTCTGAGCAGCGATGCTCAGTGCCTGGCAGATGGCGGGCTCTGACCCAAAGAGCTGGGGTCACAGCTCTGGGGGCAGGCGAGCAGCCCAAGGTACCATTTCCACTTCCCCATTCCAAGGAAAGCCTGACTGCTGGTCCCACTGCAGACTCCCCTGAGGTTACTGTCGTGAATTTAGGGTGAGAACGGTCCCTGCGTGGTGGTAGCTGTGGAGGGTGTGGCGGGTGGGGTCTGTTAGAATATACGGGAGAGGGAGAGGGCTGAGAGAGTGAAGAACATATGCGAAGGGGTGAGTCTAATGACAAAGTTCTGGTTTAAGTAGGCGGGAGCCAGCTCTTGAGCAGGCAAGGGGTAGGGAAAGGATGGTGGGAACAAGGGACTAGAGGTTCGTGTGGCATCAAAGCATTGCTGGGGCTGAAAGAGACATCTTAAATAGAGACTGTCGATGGCTACAATAAGAGGTGATGACAAAGTCAAGGATAGGACCCAAAGACCATGGGACTGACTAACTGAGAAGGTTGGGGGACAAGATCATTGGAAGAGAGGATGTCAAGAAGAAGCTGAGAGTCAGCATCACCAACATGGACAATGACATAACTGGGGGCTATGACAAGAGTGGTGTTGGGAGGACAGTGAGTCAGGAACGAGCTGATGTCCACAGGCGACCTCAGCTGATGGTGTCGCTCTGGCAACTATAGCTGCCCCATCCTTGCAAGAAGATGATGTCGACCAATTAATTGGAAACAGGACTCTCTAACATTCCAGATCTCCCTCACAAGGTGTTAAGTCTTCCTTTTCCTACTTGCACTCCTGACAGAGTTATAATCACCTGCCTTCTGGCAGCAAAGGAAAAACTCACGTGTGCCTTCATTCCTATCTCTTTTCTCACATGAAGGGTTCTTATATGTATTCTATTATATGGACTTCGGCCTTTTCCCCATGATAGCTTGGGGCAGATTTCACTTTTCAAAGACAGCCACACCAGTATGTATCCCATTCCACAGGCTCTACTTACAACTTGATGTTGATATTCCTTCACTGAGGGGTTAAGTCTTTTCCCTACCTTAAACCAGAAAGGACCCTTTTAACTGCTTCAAGCAACAGACTACATACAGCACAGAGGATGCTATGCAATTTCTGAGGTCAGGTTATAAATACAAAGTGGTTTTGGCTTGGCCCTTGCTCTCCAGGTTATTTGCCCTTGGAAGCCAGCTGTCATATTGTAAGGAAGCTCAAGTCACACTGAAAGGCCATCTGTGAGATATTCTGGCTGAGAGCCTTAGCTAGGCCCCTAGCCTCTAGCCAGCATGCGAATGAATGAGCCCCAGACATCACATACAGACACAAGCTATGCCTTGTCTAAATCCCTGACCACAGAAACCACCACAAATCATACAGGAAGTGTGGAATAATTTATTATATAGCAATAGATAACTAGTATACTGCCTCAGGATGTTTTCACCCCTTGGCACCTGACTAGTCTTGACAAGAGGTTAATGCCCCCCTCCCCTCCTTTTATTACACGGTCAGAAGGGTCTTTCATTGGTTCTACCTTAACACTAATCCTCGTAATTACTTTTGGGGGAGGGGGGAACAAACCCAAAGTTGTTAGTTCACGTATTTTTGAGTAGCTTTCAGGTACCAGATGTGAAAACTGACCTCAGAGAGTGTACAATCTGGTGAAGGAGACAGATAAAAAAATTAACACTGACAGGAGAGTGTGACCAAGGGAGTGAGAGTGGCAACCAGTGGGCTCTGGTGGAGCAGAGAGAAGCAGCCCCCAGTGCCGCTGTGGGGTTTAGGAAAGGCCTTCCAGAGGTGGTAACAGGAGCTTATCTTTTTTTTTTTTTTTTAAAGATTTTATTTATTTATTTGATAGGCAGCCATCACAAGTAGGCAGAGAGGCAGACAGAGAGAGAGAGGGAAGCAGACTCCCTGCTGAGGAGAGAGCCCGATGCGGGGCTCAATCCCAAGATCCTGAGGTCATGACCTGAGCTGAAGGCAGAGGCTTAACCCACTGAGCCACCCAGACCCCTGGCCAGGAGCTTATCTTGAGGGATAAGTCAGGACTGGCTCAGTGGACAGGGTGCAGGACAGAACAAGCATAGGAATGGACTCCTGTCCCTGTGAAGTTGTATCTATAGTGTAGGCAAGATGCATTTATATTACACATATCCTAGAGACTCCAAGCTCTGACTTAATTTGGAGGGCAAACGATTTAAGAAACGGAGTAGAAGGTGAATTTAGTCCTTTGAACTCCTGATCAAACACTGACTCCAATGAAATGGTTTTTTGTAACATCTGGGCATGAACACTCTCTCGGTGTCTGACTGAGAAAATCCACCTGGGGTGAATTTTAATTTAATGCTTTTAATTTCTCATCATCAGAAACAGCTCTTTGCTCTGCCTGGTGGCCCTGCCTGACTCTCTGAGAAGATGAACAGATGGTCATTGCAAGAGTCACTGCGTCTCCACATTCATTCATTTTTAGCCCCTTCCTGGCTGGTCGCCTTTCTCTCTCATCTTCACATAATCCAGTGACACAAGGGCAGCCATAAAACCATAGTCCCACCGGACAGTCCTTCAGCAAAGTCTTATTTATAATAACAATTAAAAACTATTTTGGGAAGAGAGGAATAAAAACAGAGAGAAAAGAAAATCTGGCATAGAATTTCAAAAAAATCTGGGCGAGAGGAGAAAATTTTTTCCATTTTTTCCTCCATTAAAAAATCGTAAGGGGCCCCTGGGTGGCTCAGTGGGTTAAAGCCTCTGCCTTCGGCTCAGGTCATGATGCCAGAGTCCTGGGATCGAGTCCCGCATCGGGCTCTCTGCTCAGCAGGGAGCCTGCTTCCCTTCCTCTCTCTCTACCTGCCTCTCTGCCTATTTCTGATCTCTGTCTGTCAAATAAATGAAAAAAATCTTTAAAAAAAAATCTTAAAAGAAATATTTTTAAAATTAAGTATACTATTTGAAAATTATCTTCTATGATTTGTCCTATATTTTGATTTATAGATGTAAGACATCTTAGGATTTGGACAGACTGACCTTGGGTGAGTTTCTATGCCTCTGTAAGATTCAATTTCTTTATTTATAAAATAGAGCTATATTGGTGTCTACCTAAAACAGACATTGTGCGTTGAATTAAGAGAATGATATGAAGGAATCTATCTCTAGGTTAGGACCTGGCACAAAGTGCTGTCTCTCTGTTACACACACACACACACACACACACACACACACACACACACGCGCGTGCACGCTCCCTCTCTCCCTCTCCCCCAACCCCTCCAGAAATAGAGAACAAAGAGAACACTTATTCATTGTAGCATAAATCATTGATGCAAAAGGAAGGTGCATTTCTGCCTCTAGGGAGCATTGTCATTTTCATTTAAAAAAGGATTCTGAGTTTTCTTGGTTTAGATTTTTTTTTTTTTAAACTTCCTTCCTTAGTGATTTTTAAATCCAGAACTATAATTTTTAAACTGGTTTTAGAGTCATGCACTCCTTTGAGAATATTGTAAAAGTTATGGGCTCACTTTCTAGGAAAAAGTATTGAAATGTAAAGCGTTCTCAGAACCTCTGAAGACCAGCGATGCACGGGGGCACCTGGGTGGCTCAGGGGGTAAAGACCAGCCATGCACGACTGGTTAAGAATCTCTAATTTCCAGGCCGGTGAGTCTGTTCTGCCTAGACCACTACTCCTCACCAAGCAAGTTGCCCTCTCATGACCTGCTACTGAAATGCACATCTGGAATGTTCTAGTCCCATAACCTCAGGTTACATCAAGAAATGCAGTCTGGGGGTCCCCTGGCAGACTCCTCCTCTAGCAATGCGACAAAGCCTTTGCACAATACATCAGGGCCTCCTTCTGGACTATCTACGATGCCTCCATATTCTTGCAGGATGTATAGTAAACAAATCCATGAAATACTCAGGAGCCTGTCTTCATCTGAGCAAATCAACAGCTTACGGAAATTGCAGGAAAGTGAAGCATCAGAGAAAGTGGAAATTGCCTCTAATGACAGCTCAGAAAATGGGCACTGATCGTGCAAACTGTGTCCCCCTGGGTCACAGTGGCTAGCAGGAGTCAAGGTCACCAAGGGCTGTTCTTAACCCCCAAGGTGCAGCACCTTTGCTCACTTGCTTGGCAGTCATACTCCACAGACATCAGAATGGATTTTAAGAGTCAGGCAGCCTGGATTTAAATTCTTGATCGTAAAAATGTGTGGAGGTTGTTTAGCTTCTCTGAACCTTGCTCTCCCCATCTGTAAACCTGGGATAAGAAGAATATCTCCTTCACGGGACATGTAAGGCACGTAAAATGCTCTGCATTCCTACGCACTGGACAGGACGTACTGAAACAGAGCTGTTTCCATGGGACATGGCCAGAGGGGAGAACAGCAGAGACTCTGGTGTTAGGGAGACTTGGCTCCAAATCATGACTTCCCAGTGACTTACCTGTTTAGCTTGGCGCAGCCTAATTAACCTCTCCAGATGTCCGTTTCCTCGACTGAGGCACAACTGAGGCATGACGCCTCTTTCAAAGGGTAGTGAAATGAGCTAACGCATGTATGTGGCTGGTATACACAACCAACACTCAGAAACGGCGGCGATGGTGATGAAGATGGGAATAATAGCAGTTAATCCTTACAAAGCTTTTATGAAATGCCAGGAGCTGTGCTACGCACCTCATCTGTAATATGTCATTTAATCTTTGTGACCAATGAAGTAGGTCCAGTGATTACCTTTATCTTACGCATGAGGTTTGCAGAGGTTAAATAAATGATCCAATGTCACAGAGCTGGATTTAAACCTAAACAGTGAGGGTTCAGGTCCATGCTTTAACCACTTTGTTTTCCTGATAATGTATCAATATTAGTATTTAGGCATTCAACATCATACCAAGGATTCACTAAGGTCAGAGGCATTTTCCATTCCCAGAGGAAGCTCCCTCACCTGTCCCCATCACTTTCATCCTGGTGGGGCACCTGCTGCCCAAGACTGCGTGCACTGCTAGGGCAGACTCAATCTGTGAGAACCAAGACTGCCTTCCCCAAATCCTCCTGGATCCACTGGGCTCGGTTTGCCCATGGTCCCTCATGGCTCCAGCAGGAGAGGGACAGCCCTTCTGCCTGACTACACAGGAAGACAGTGTTCGGTGTTTGCTTGAGGATTTCAAAAGGGGAACATGTTGGGGCAGAAACGTTTTCCTTGTTCTGCAGTTCACAGTAGCTTGGGTGGGCTCTAACGACAGTGGCAATATTAGGGAGCTCAGGCTCATGGCAGATCCATGGCTTCCTGCTGTCCTCCAAGAGCCAAGCCAAGAGGCTCCCCGGTCATGGGTCACAGGAAGCCAAGAAGGGTGGTAATTAAAGAGAGCCAAACTGCCCTGATGGCCCAGGATCGGAGAACAGAACCAGTAGAGGGGAGAGGGAAGAAATCAGTCCAGCCTTTCCAGTCAGCACCAAGAAATGGCTTTATGTCCATCAGTTCTCCCCTTTCTTGCAAATCGCCCTAAATAAAGTACGATTTAAGTTTCAAGGCACACACCAGCCTCCCTTCCAATGAGACTCCCCCTACACGGAAATATTGACTGCCACGGCTGCTCACCCTCCTATGGTTTAGTCGGGACACAGAAGGCCTGTGGAGTCAGAAGGAAGGGAGCCTTGACATGCAGAGCCAACCTCCTAGGTCTCATTATCTGCAGGACCTGATCAGTCACCCCTGGTCTGTATGTTCTGCAGACCTGCATTCGACTCAGTCTTCGCAACTGGCCCTGCCTGGAGGGTCAACTTCACAAACTATACATTTAGGAGCTGCCCTCTGTCCTGGGAAGAACCCTGGAATGGAATGGTATCTTGGAAGGCAAGATGCAGCATGTTCACTAGGAGCCAGATACAGATATATTCAAATACGAATCATCCTCGGGCTACACCCTGGGGTTCCCTGACCAGGTTACAGAGCTGCTGGCGTGGGGGAGCTTTGGGAGATGGAGCCCAGGGGCTTCAGGGAGCAGGATCCCCAGGGAGTTGTCACGTGGCCTCTGATCTGTGGATGATCGAGATGAAGACAGAGAAGGTATTCTTCTCAAACTGGGACAGACATGGTGAAGCTGGGAGGCAGATGCGCTTGGGGTAACAGAACCAAGAATCTGAGACACAGCGCCAAGGGGAGGTAGAGCACTGGTTAGAAGATGAAATCGGTAAATAAAGGCAGAGGAGACGGTCCTCCATTTGTGTCCAAAAAAGCCAGAAACCAAAAAGCAAAGGTCATTGCCTGGCTTTACATTGTAACTCCAACCCTGGGCATGAAAAAGAATCTTCGGAGGTTCCCTCTCCTTCCTTGCAAAATTGGGACAATCTAGTCCCTGTCCCCTGAAGTTGTTATGGGGATTAAAACGGTTACTGTGGGCAAAGTGCTTAGCACAGTGGGGATGATGATAATCACGAAGGTGTTAACTAACAATGAAATGGTTCTCCATGAAGTGCTTCGCCCCTCGGCAGTCTGGTTCCAGAGCCTGGGATCTTAGCTGGTTACACTGATTCTCATAAACGTGAAGTCTAAAGACTACAATATTCTTACAGACTAGGGAGAGGCAGCCGAGCCATAGCACGTGTGAAAACGACTTCAGGGATGTGGCTGGCAGTGAGCTCGACGGGAGTCACAGAAAGAATCATGAGATGGTGACAGTTCTTGATAACTTTGTGCCACGCGGGCATCCCAGACGGCGAGCCCTGGACATAGAGAAGCAGAATCAGAGGACCATGACCAGAATGGCCAACTCATGGCAGAAGAAGAACAGCTCTTCCGGAAGAAGCAATGACTTGGGGGCAACAGGACAACTACCTTCTAAGGCCTTCAGCCAAGAAGTAAGCAAGATGGAGCTGGCTGTACGTAAACAAGATTCCAGCTCAATTTCTGGAAGGCCTTTCGGACATGCTGACCCAAGAAGGACAGGGACCCTCCTGACCTGGAGGCACCTGAGTGCCCACGGAACCACAGTCTGGGACTCAGCTTTTCCAACTGTGACCTTCCAAGGCTGTCGATCTGTTGGTCCACGTGATAAACACAATGAAGCAGGCTGTTCCCCTTAGGGACACACTGTGATATCTAGTTACTTCCCTCCTCTCACTTTTTAAAATCAAATTGTTAGCTTGTCTTATATAGGAAGTCCGTTGGCTGAAAGCGCTCTTTGTAGAAAGACCTATAGAGAGGCCCAGACACGGGAAAATGAAGAGCTCAAGTGGGGAGGGCAGCTCAGGGCGCAGCAGGAGGACAGCACGGCTGCTGGGGAGGGGAGCAAAGGAGAGGGGCAGGTAACAAGGAAAAAAGTAACAAACTTGAGGCCAGACAGAGCTTTCTCGAACTTTTTAGGTCGCTAGAAAAAGGGTGGGCCCAGGACCATCCCTGAGGCTTTTTAGAAACCAAACCTCAGACTCAGACGCTCTCCCTCTCAGACCGAGGGAGTCCGAACCTGCATATTAACAAGCTCCCCAGGTGATCTCTGTGAGCACGACAGCACTGAGCCTGAGTGGAGACCATCTGAGGGAGACCCAGGCTCAGATGTGTTGCGCATTTACCTCAGTAAAGAAAAAAAGGGGGTGTAGGGTGGGGAAAAAAGCTGGGGGACTGGAAAGAGTGCCTTGCCAGGGGAGCCTGGTCTCCATGGGGACAGCCCAGCTGTGCTGCCAGCCCAGCTGCTCCAATTCTGTCTGCTGCTTTATCTAGTCAGGTTCAGAAGTCAGTCAGATTTGCATAAGGGAGCCAGCGGTAAGGGGGCTCGTGGGCACAGGTACTCATCTGACGCCTAATTAAGCCATCTTGGTATATCATCTCTAGAATGCCTGTTAGTATTTTAAGAAACAACATAAAGAGAATGATAATTAAAAGCAACACCCTGGGTGGGAATTTGTCTTCATTCCAGTGGCTGGCAAATAAAGCACCCGGGGATTTTTTTTTTTTTTTTTTGAGGTAACATTTCTATAAATTTTCATAGATCACACAACCTCAAAGCTTGTCTCTGCTGCAGTTTTTCCCTCTTCCCTCTGCCGAAGCTTGGGGTTTGTGGCTTTATCTACTGCTGTTTTCTTTCTTTTTCTTTTTCTTTTTTCCTTTTCACTGAGCATTTTCTGATTTTACTTTGACTAGCACTGGGGGGAGGGTATTGCTTCTGGATATTACATGTCATCTGAAGCATAAAATGCTAAACCCAGTTACATGTGGTTTTCAGGTGAGAAAGCAATTTTATACTTCACAGTTGGGCCCACACAAGGCATTTTCACGCAGAGAATTTTTCCATCCTAGACTCACATCAAGATGGCTCCCGGGGATTTGCTGCCAGTGGAAAGTGCGCCCACTGTCTGTCTGCAGCCTTCCCCCAGGGGCATTCCTGAGAGACCCGAACCCTCCCATGGTCTTCAGGTTCCCCTGTCAGAGCGTTGGTCAGGTCCCTATGTCAGGCCCCTTGTGTCCTTCGCTATGTCCCTACGCCCCAGGTCTATGACCTGAACGGCTTTGGGTAGTACCGCTCTTAGCAACTCCTCCCTCCTACCTGACAAAACTCCAGCTCTGGATCATCCCACAGTCCACCTTCTCTGCTCCCTACTGGAGGCTCCTGAGAGAACCTGGAGCAAACTCCCAGCAGCACCAACTGAGGCCACCAGATTCCCGGCCTCCGTCCTTACACCCAGAACCCTTTGACAAACATTTCACTTAAGCCTCCACCAGCTCCTCTCCCTGGAAAAATCCTTCTCCTGGAGCCTGCATCCGCACCTCACGGAGGCACCCTGTCTTCCTCTCTTCTCAGGTTCCTGAAAGCACCAGTGGTTCCCTCTAGCTCAGTGGCCACCACACTAAAGCCAATGAACCAGAATCTCTGAGGAGGGGCCCCCACCTCAGAGATTCTGGTTCATTGGCTTTAGTGATTTTGTATTCAAGGAAGCTGCCTTGGTTGGGAACTCCGCACTGGCCTAGGCTCCCTGCCTCTCCTTTTTCACTTTCAGTGGCCCCCCCAGCTGCCAGAGCCTGGCTTCTACCCCCGCCACTCTGGGAAATGGGGTCGGCAGGAGCAGCCACCGGGCCCGTGCACTCTCCGCAGGCCTCCGCAGGGAGAGCACTCTCCGGAGTACAGACACTGTTGGTCACTCCGAGACTTCCGGTCACCTCTTCTCTCATTCCCTTCTACCTCTGACCAGCTCCCTTGGTGCCTTTCATCTAAGCTTTCCTTGCACCTTCAATACCGGTGGTGCTTTCACAAATGTATCTCACTCTCCTTGCTGCTAGGTCCTCACAGACACTAAGAAACTTCTTGCAGCTCAGGGTGATCTTGAGAAAGCCTCCTCCCACCCTTGTCTCTGGGGCCCCTTAGCCCCATGGGCATTACCTCTTCTACTGTCCCGACCACATTAGATTCTTCACTCCCTGGGAGCTTCTCAAGGGCAGAGACAGTGTTTGATCACCCTTCCATGGCCAGCGCCTCAGGAAGCAGGTAGCAATCAGGAGGCGCTCCATAAATGCTCGTTGAACTGAATCTAAGTCTGCCTGAGTACTTGTGTGAATCGGCCTCAGGCCCATAGTGCAGAGCCCCCAGTTTCCTCTCAGCTCCTTCAGAATGGGGTGACCTTGAAGGAATGTGCTAGAGCCAGCCCCTGGCCAGACCTGGGGTGGGGAAGGTGGGTGTTAAACACCAGCTCTCCAAGGGTGGTAGTCAGAGCTTGGCAAATAACATCTCTTCTGGCAAACGTACTTGCTGTTAGTCTGAAATTTTCATGGGAGTTACATAACGCCTGGCCAAGTGCTAATTTCTGAGCCTTCTTCCTGCCAGATTTCCACCATGCTGGCTCATGTTTGCCAGTCTTGTAGCAGGGATGTGTTCTCCGGCAGGGAACACAAGTACTGCTTCGGGAGTTATTCTGGAACCTCGTAAAACTGTTCTGGGGGCCCTTTTATAGAGAAGGATTGAGTAACACACCCGGTTGGCGAGTATCATTGCTACCAGGAGAGGTCCTTAAAGTTTCTGCCATGAATTTCCTTGAACTGTCTAGGAGGGACCTGTCATAGCAGACAGAAACAGCTCCATGTAACTAACATCCCATAAGTACCAATATTCACTTTTTTAGTGTTATTCGAATCCTCTCCTTAGTAACACCAGCCTTACTTCTGTAAGCACAGGCCATGTGCTCTCCATGCAGATAGGGCAGATTCTGTTTTTTCATTTGTTTTTTTAAAGATTTTATTTACTTGATAGAGAGAGAGAGAGAGAACACCAGCAGGGGGAGTAGGAGTGGGAGAAGCAGGCTCCCTGCTAAGCAGGGATTCGATCCCAGGATCCTGGGATCATGACCTGAGCAGACGCTTACTGACCGAGCCACCCAGGCACCTGAGGGCAGATCCGTTTTGTTCAACATGGCTTCCCTGGGGTTGGCAGAGTACTGGCACAGAGCAGGTGCCCACTATCTGCCAGTAAGGGAGAACAGAAAAAGAAGAACTTGGAGAGAACGCCCACAGCTAGAGGTGCTTGTCTCCGGAACTGCAGAGCCGAGGGTGACAACCAGGACACCATGCTCTGGCTTCCCGCCTACGGTGAGGCCCCTGCTGCTTGCCTGCCCCTGTACTCCACGGACCGATGGCCAGGTCTGGAGTCCTGACTGCACCATGGGCTGGTGGAAACGGAAAGGCAACTGCATTCATCTGATGAAGCAGAAACAGAGAAGCTGGCCCTCCAGGCCTCACCCCTGGTAGCTGCTGCTCCTCTAGAGGGAAACTTGGAGAAGTCACTTTCCTTCTGGGAGTGCGGTCTTCCGCCTCTAGCTAGTCTTCTAGCCGCCTTCAGAAAATCAGTTGGTGATGAATTAGCAAAAAAAACCCCATAAAGCCACCCTGAAGATTATCAGAGAGAGAATACACTATTGCTCATCTCCAAAACAATGGCTAGCTTATATGATAATACAGAGTAGGATAGCCATAAACTATCATTACCTCGAGAGAGGAAGAAAGACCAGACAACCCCCCCCAACCCGCCACACACACACAAGACAAACCCTCTGCGGACCACAATGAGGTAATCAGCTCATACAGGGCTTTACACAGAATTTAGGAGCCCAGGAAGCCCCCAAAGATCTCTCATCATCTTCCCAGACACCCATGTATGGGTCCTGCTTATGGATATCTGGGTTAGAGGTTCCACGGAGTCTCTGAATCAGGGTAAGAAACTGACAGGATTTCGGAGTTCAGCGGCTGTAACCCGCATCTGATGAGAGTTAGCAGATTAGGTTACGAGGCCCTGCAGGTGTTCCTGGCTGCCTCAGGCGTGTAGCTGGTGGGCAGTAGAAGGGAGACCTGTGCCCAGGCTTCCTGAATCCCGGCTATCCTGCGCTGTTGTGTTCATATGCTCCGTCGAAAACAATGTCAAGAAGCGAGAAGAGCGGAGAGAGACTAAGTGTAGGGAAAGGAAGGACTACCTGTTCCTAGAACATACAGCCTGGCTCTTTCATTTTTGTGTTTAGCATAGTTTTCTAGCTTTAAGCCAAAGAGAGCAAGCCTGAAGCTCACTTCCAGCTCCCTACTTTAGCCCCGTAACTAAATCCTGATAGATCATGTCAGGCAGACTTGTGGAGGAGAAGATAAGAAAGGGGAGCTCCAGGTACAGGGCGAGCTCTGAGCAGTTTCTGTCATTACACAAACCCTTGAACAACAAAGAATCTATTGTTTCCAGGAAGTGGGGGAAAGATTTCTAAGGAGAAAGTATAGCCTTGAAAAGCAGGGGTTTATGCAACAGAGAAGGGGGAGTTGGGTGGTCCCCGTGGGTGGCAGGTGTGTGGGGTATGAGTGAGGCCTGCTGGGAGTTGGTGGGTCTGGGAGGCCAGCTGGTGTGTGGCCTAGGAGCTGCCTAAAAGGTTTTTAAGCTGTAGGGTTTGCAAGCAAGATCTGCATTTTAGATAGACTTTAGTAACCAGATGCAAGCTAGAGCTAAAGAGATTTTTTCCCCCCAGTTAGCTATTTTCCAGATTGATTTGTTCATTCACTGATCCCAACTTGAAAAACTCATCATAGAAGCCAGGCAGTGATCTAGGCAAGACAAGACAGCCTAACCAGGATAGTGACGACGGAACTAGAACCACATAATCAATAATACACATTGAGGAAACAGATTCAAGAAATACTTACGAGTTAGAAATCAGCATGCCTTGATGATTACCAATACTGGGGGGGAGGGGAGACTCAAAAGGAAAGAGGAAGTGGACTGACGGATGGTTGAAGCTAATATGTCCGGAGGATTTGGGGGGCAGTGAGTACTCTGCGTGCTATCACAATGATGGACCCATGACATCACCCATTTGTCCAAGAGTGAGCCCTACTGTGAACTTTGAACTTCGGGTGATGATGGTATGTCAATACAGTTTCATCAAGTCATAACAAGTGCTCCACTCCCGTGGGGATGTTGAAAAGGGAGGGGGGATGCTATGCCTATGTGGGGGCATGGGTATATGGGACCTTTGGCTCTATTTTGCTGTGAATCTAAAATTTCTCTAAAAAAAAAAAAAAAAATACAGTCTTAGTTTTAAAAAAACGGCAGCACCTGATGACTAATCCTACCGGGTAGTGGGAAGTGGGAAGCCAAGAAAGAGGACACATGCTGATGTAGGTTTGAAGCAAGTATGATGCCCAACATTTCAGAATCATAGAAAGTCTAAAGGAATTTTCTGTAAGAAGCTCCAGAATGACTGAAACATGTAGATCAAAACAGTCTTCATTTGCACCGTCTTTGAACCGGGAGACAACTTCGGAATTTGTTATTTCTCCCGGGCAGAGAATTGGACTTGCCCTAGGGAAGTAATTATAAAATTGACGGAATTGTAGGCTGAACCCAGAGAGGGTGAAATAAAATACAAAGGTTTTTGCTGGGCCTTTCTCCACAGCCTCATGGTAAGCCTTTCGTACCAGAATTCTAATTTTGTCAAAACAGCGTTGCTTTCATGTAATTTTAGAAGGCGCTTTCAAAAACCACGAGCAGCAAGAACAGCAAGCGAACACAGATGGGCCGGGGGACAGAGTGGGTTGTGTAGATTTCTATAAAAATGAAAGGTATCTTTTCTCAAGGAAAAGAATAAGATAGAATTTTACTAATGTTACTTTAAGAGGCAAAAACCTAGTCAAAGCATTCATGTTTTGCTTTCTTCATTCCTCATCTACGACTGCAAGTAAAGAACAGCAAAATTCAAAGGAAAAAAAAAATGCCTATAAAGACACGTGCTTGGTTCTGCACAATGTTGTGTACATGATAATATCTCACTGGGCAGGTCGCCCGCACTGCCTCCAAGTCTCACAGTTCTATAAAGCGCAAGGGGGACGTGTAATGTTTACAACCCTGGGAATGAATTAATCCCCAGGGAGACAGAAGGCCTGGATTTTCTCACCTGCTCACATTTAGCGGGCTTTGTACCTGAGCAGGGCTGCAGGGACCGGTTTCCTCTTGCTGCCCCAGGACAGGACAACTGAACTTGGGTCCTGAAGCTAAATGGCCAGCATGGCTGCACAGAGATCCGGCACTGGAATGTTCTCTCTCTGTGGACACTGATTATACACTGATAAACGGCTTCTGGGAGTTGTACTTTGGGGAAGCTACAGGGACAGCCCTAACAACAATGAACAGAAACAGACATCAAGAGGATCTGAGGATGCCCCAGTTAACAGAGCAGGAGCCCATCCTAAGTAGTGGGAAATGCAATTTCCCACTATGGGCTGCATTTTTTTTTTTTTTTTAAGTAGGGAAGAGCAACTGCTTAGAAGAAGCAAAGCTCTGCTGACTGCCGACATGCAAACCCAGCCTGCCGGCTTGGCTGCAGACGCTGCTCCTGGTCTCCGGGTGAACCAAGTTCACATCCTTCCAGAGAGGCCCTTCCGGTGGTGGCGCCAGAGACACCTGTGAGCAAGGACCACGTGACCCAACACCGCTGCCAACTCCAAAGTACCCAGAATTACATCCAGAGCAGCAGCTTCAGAAGGGAGGTGATGGATTCTCTTCTTTTATTCAACCGATTTTCTTCCTTTTTATTTTCTACCCCCAGAGAAAAGCAAAGATGCTGGAGTCTTGCAGCCTAACACACAAAGGACATTGTTTGCCTGCATTTGCCTGGAAGCTTCCAGGAACGACAGAATGGCAGAAATTTCTAGGGGGAAAGCAGGGGGGCGGTGTATGTGACTAAATTATTTGAACGGACCCCTCCGAAGACTTGCCGAGGCTTTTCCCCTAAACTTTGGGAAAAGGATAGCTTTTTAATAGGAACACAGAAAAAGGGAGAAATGAGGAAGCCACGTAATATAGGCTGTTGTCTTCTGTGTCTTACTGGATGAAAGGGCTGAAGATATTTTATATGCTCCCCAAATTGCCAGCAGGAAGAAAGGCAGAAGCCAAGCAGGAGCCCGAGCCTCCCCGCGGTCTGAGGGCACTGCCTGGGGGAGAGGTCTAAGTGGGGGCTAGGAGCTTAAGGCAAGGGGATTTCATGATATGTACTTGCTTTGGCTCCCTCCAACTGTATGCCAAGGCAACCCTTTCCTCTCTGTGCGATCATGCCCCATCGGTAAGCCCTACAACAGGCAAAATGGAGGCCAAGGTTCTGCCCCTTCCCCACACACATGGGGGAGGGGGGAGGCCCCCTTTTACCGAATACCTTAGCCACAGATTTACAGCTACCGTACACTAAGAGGTGCTACTTTCTCGTGACAATGGGTTTTCCAGTCACCTGAAATATTACTTACCGAATATCTATGACCAAGGTGAAAAACACCCTCGAAGTTTAGATTTACATCAGCATTTCCCTCAGAAACAATTTTTATGAGGGGAAAACAAAAGGAAGGAGTTGAAACACAAGCGTAGGGGCGCCTGGGTGGCTCAGTGGGTTAAAACCTCTGCCTTCGGCTCAGGTCATGATCCCAGGGTCCTGGGATCGAGCCCTGCATCGGGCTCTCTGCTCAGCGGGGAGCCTGCTTCCCCAATTCTCTCTGCCTGCCTCTCTGCCTACTTGTGATCTCTGTCTGTCAAATAAATAAATAAAATCTTTAAGAAAGAAAAGAAAAGAAACACAAGCGTAAGTATAAATTAATAGTCACAAAAGGCAGGGCCCGGGACTATTAAACATCTTTGTATCACAGAAAGACACGAGCTTCGAAGCAAGCCCGGGGGGCGCTGGCAGAAAGTCAGGAGAAGGCTGGCCAAATGAAGCTACAGAAATTGCAATTTGTCAGAAGCAGCATTTGGGACAAACCCACACAGAATTCAAAGAATGATCTGATAAAAGCCCTCATGGTTATACAATGTTGCCCCGAGCTTCCTCCAAATTCACCCCAAATTCTCCTGCGGAGCTACCCTTCCAGACATGTTTGGTGGCTGTCTCTTCTCGGGATATCGGGAGCAGGTAAGGAGTTCTCGGTTTCTTCTTTCATACAACGATGATGAGAAAGACTTTTCTCTCTGAGTGCTCCAAGTCAAAACAAGGAGGATTTTTATGACCCTAAAATGAGAAATCTAAAAAAGAACCCAAAGAGGGGCGCCTGGGTGGCTCAGGGGGTTAAGCCTCTTGCCTTCAGCTCAGGTCATGATCTCAGGGTTCTGGGATCGAGCCCCACATCCGGCTCTTTGCTCATCAAGGGGCCTGCTTCCCCCTCTCCCTCTGTCTATCTCTCTACCTACTTGTGCTCTCTCTGTCAAATAAATAAATAAACAAATAAATAAAATCTTTAGAAAAAAACAAAAACCCGAAGAACACAAACAAGGATTTGGGGTGGAAAGCAGAGAGTGGGGATGGTGCCCAAAATAACTCATGGTAGAGTAAAAGCCATTCACACACAAGGGGACCAGCGTAGCCCACCAACCTCTGCAGGGCTTCCCTGAGACCAGGCAGCAGCTCCAGGGAGAGCCCAAAGGGTCTAGCATGAACTCACTGCCCAGCACCGGGCTGCTCCAATGAGGCATTTCACTGTAAGTGAATCTTCCAGATCACCAAGAGCTATCCAGGCCCACGGTGAAGCTTTTCTTCTGCTGTGTTGGTGGACCTCCTACCACCTTCCGCAGAGATGCCCAGCATGCACAGCGGACGATGGGAGATCAACAAGAGCCTGTTCATGACAAGAGCTGGTGGACGAGAAGACCAAGAACAAGCAGGACAAGGGCTGCATCACCAGAGAACTAGTTGCAACAGCACAGGGACCTCTGAGGTTACTGAGGGGCGCGGAGAATAACTCTGAGCTTTACTACCGAGTTTGAATCCAGCTTCCCACCACTTGTTAACTGGGTGATTCCCCAGTAAGTTACTGACACTTCTCGGGCTCCAGGTGCCCTGTCTGTTAAATAAGAGAAATGAACAGAACCAACCTTATTGGATTCTGCTGTGGATTATCATGTATAAAGTCCTCTCTGAAATATTAGCTGTTATTATCATAAGCCTTCACGTCACCTCACAAATAAGCAGTGTATCTTCCTTTTTCTCAATTCAGCACAACCACAATCTCTAGATACTGCGTATCAATCCCCAGAACTCTTAACGGAGTGTGGCTGGTCTAACAGGTTTCTTGTACCACGTCTCAAGGAAGTGGCCTTGTGGTTGAGTCCACTTCTGGCTGGATGTCCGGAAGTTTAAGACTGGACTCGAGAACACCTGTGAGTCTGCCCTGTGTAGATCGGCCTTGAACTCCCGGCCAGCCTAGCACCTTTCTCCTCCTTGCCTAGCGAATCTCCACCTGCCCTTTCAGGTTTTACTTAACTCTCATCTCCTCCATCTGGGAGCCCCTGGCAGCGCTTTTCCTCTGAACCAAGTCAAGTCTCCGAGTTCTATTTCTCCCGACGTTTTCCAGGTTAATGGGTAATATTCTGGCTGACTCCTCCACTAGACTGTCGACTTCTGGCGAGCCCAGCAGCAGAGGGGAGGCATTTCCAAAGGACCAAATGACTTTGGACTGGTCTCAGAATTAAGCCACATGCTCATGGGCTTTGGGTCCGTGTTAAGAATCTGATGAAATCCAGGCTCCCAGAGATTTGCTCTTGGCTGAAAGAGGCTCAGACATGTGAATTCTTCCATCAGGGCAGGGCAGACTGGAAGTGACTGCCCATTTTTGGAGGTAGTTCCAAAGTTAATATACAATTCACTTGTTTCTCATGCACTTCTGACAAAGGGGAAGAGGAAACAACCCTATAATTTCAGTTAAATGTCACTGGGCAAACAGATATAACATCTATAGGACTGAGCTAATGTACGGATAGGTAAAGAGACTTAACGGATTTTCGCATGTGCTCTGAAGTTTTTACAACTTATTACTTTCATGACAGAGTTCTAATGGACTTGAAAGACAGCAGAAAAATAGCAGTAAGATGTTCTATTAAGAGCCTCATAGGATCACATAATGTAAGAGCTACGAGTGATCTTTCAGACTGGTTCACTATCATAAGTCGTGGTAACATTTTTACTGGTCTACAGAAAACAGATATATTTGGATAATCTATCACATTTCTTTAAAAAGCAAGATGAATTCAATTGAAGGGGGCGTTCTTCTGAGATTAAAATTTCCCCACTTTTGTGGTGTTAAAATATTTTCTCTTATAAGAAGGTGGTGGTTATAAATGGCAGCTTGGTTTTTTAAAAAATAAATGTAGTCTATTTCTTTCTTTTTTTTTTTTTCCACTAGGCTCCACACCCAACATGGGATTTGAACTCATGATCTCAAGATTGAGAGTCCCATGCTCTACTGAACCAGCCAGACACCACTCGTCTATTTATTTCTGTTCCTCATTTTTACCCAGGTTAGTTTAAATTATTTTTTAAATTGAAATATAGTATACATACTTCCCATTAGTTTTAACAGCCCTATATTTATGATGGCTTTCTAACTTGGCAAAATGAAAAGAAGTTGGGCAACCCTATGTAAGTCTCTCAAATTATTTTTTAAAGAAAATTTACTGATCCATAAAATCAGATTGAGTTCAACATTCCTCCCGTTTGCAGAAAAGGAAATGAGGGTGTAGGGAAGTTAAATGTTAAAGCGTTACGCATACACTGAAGGCTGCCTAAAAGTTAACAGCAACGCCGAGACCAAAACCAGAGCTCTTGCCACCCAGGGTCCACAGCCCTTACAGCCCTACTCAGCTTCACAGGTGTTCAAAATGAGAACAAAGTACAGAATTTGATCCTAAAACCATTCACAGTGCACACCTGTGCTAAACGAGTTTTCAACATTCCATTGGATGACATGTTAAGCTCTGCAGTGCTTTGCCACAATTTTCTCTCACCATCGTGACAAATAATCTTTACATGGCATGAATTATGCATTTTTGTGATTTTTCGTCTGATCAAAATGCAACAGGACAGCATAAGATTTTATAAGTATACACAAATAAATATACACTAATTCCATCACCTCCACCTAGAAGCTACTGAATTCATTTTCTCCCTTATCAGTCGCAAAACAGGAGCCACCACCATTTCCCACTTGGAGTGCGCAAGACAGAGTTCCAATGCAATCCCGCAGCATCTAGGACAGGATGGGCAAGCTTACTCATCCTCACGTTGAGTCACATAAATATCAGAAGATGACACATGTTACCAAGACAAATGTAAAAGCCTTTAAACCCAGCCTTGGAGGAGGAAAACTGCAATGCAAAAATTCTTAATCCGTTTATCTTGATTTCTCATTATTATTCTAATTAGCTCTGTAGTTCCTACAGTTATGGGTTTCTAACTCCTGCTGTTCCTGGAAGTTGCGGCTTCGTATGCTCACATTCTTACCATTTTTCTCATAAAAATTTTGAATTAGTGGCCATAAACGCAACCCCATTATTTTGAAAAGGCCAAAATTAAAAAGCCCTTGCCTATAAAGTAAGGCAGGTGTCCAGGAAAATTAAAACAATATCCTACTTGGAGATCTAGGCTTTTTAAAAAAATGTTTGTTTGTTTTTTTTTTAAAAAGGTTTTATTTCTTTATTTGACAGACTGAGATCACAAGTGGGCAGAGAAGCAGGCAGAAAGAGAGAGCAGGAAGCAGGCTCCCTGCTGAGCAGAGCCCCATGAGGGCCTTGATCATAGGACCCTGAGATCTTGACCTGAGCCAAAGGCAGAGGCTTAACCCACTAAGCCACCCAGGTACCCCCTAAAAAAATGTTTTTAGTTTGAAATAATTTTAGACTTCAGAGAGGTTATAAAAATAGTACATCTCTGGGGGTGCCTGTCTGGCTCAGTCAGTAGAGTGTGGGACTCTTGACCTCAGGGTTGTGAGTCTGAGCCCCACGGTGAGGATAGAGATTTCTTAAAAATAAAATCTTAAAAAAGGAGGCGGGGGACGCCTGGGTGGCTCAGTCGGTTAAGCCTCTGCCTTCGGCTCAGGTCATAATCTCAGGGTCCTGGGATCGAGCCCCATGTAGGGCTCTCTGCTTAGTGGGGAGCTTGCTTCCCCCTCTCTCTCTCTGCCTGCCTCTCTGCCTACTTGTGATCTCTGTCAAATGAATAAATAAAACCTTTAAAAAAAAAAAAAGCACATCTCTGTATACCTGTCCTTTACCCAATGTTAACATCATAGATAACCATGGTAAAATGATCACAACAAAGAAATTAACATTGGTTCAATACTATTAACTACATGCATCAGTAGAATTTCACCAGCGTTCCCACTATCGCCCCCTTTCTGGCTCAGGATTCAGTCCAGGATCTCCTACTGCATTTAGTTGTCCTTATCTCGGTCTCTTCTGTGACCATTCTTGAGTCTTGCTTTGTCTTTCATGACCTTGACACTCCTGAAGAGTACTGGTTAATTACTTTGTAGACTGTCCCTCAGTTGGGTTCACACGATGCCTTCCCCTGAATGGAATGAGGTTAGGCATTTCTGACAGACTACGACACAGATGATGTGCTTTTCTAGTACATCATATAAGGAAGATACAAGACATCTTATTAGTGGTGATGTAAAACTTGATTATTTCCTTCTGATGGTGGCCTTGGCTTCAGAATGTTCATTCTGTCATCTAAGCTCTTCATCAACAGAGGAGACAAATAAATTAGTAGCACCCTTCCAGGGAGTGGGAACAAGGGGAAAGGGCTTCCTGACCTTCCACAAGTAGCTACCAGCAGACAGGCTGATGGAATGCTGGAGCTCGGAATGGATATTTAGAGAGTGGACCACAGGATACTAGTGCCCTTTTGTGGAGCTCGGAATGGATATCTAGACAGTGGACCACAGGATATTAGTGCCCTGACAAAAGGGCTCTGACATAACACCTCTAGGTCTCTGTCGGACACAGGCAGGAGATCTTGGCCAGCCAAGGGGCAGCGGGCGGCAGCCCTTCTTCCCAGGGGAAGAGGAACTGATGCAAAAATGTCTGCATGGTTCTGGATTTCTGATCTTTCCCTTCATCCTCTACTTTTGTTTACTTTGGTTTTCTTTGACTAAACCTTCTATACTTACCTCAGCCCTGATTTTAATGAAATCCTAATAAGAATATTTAACTACTGCTTCGGGTTTATCACCTCAAGTGAATTTCTACAAGCTGCCACAAGTAACGGCACCCCCGCCCGCCATCTTGCGGTTATCCATCCCTGGAGGCAGATGGCGGTGCACTTGTGATCTAATACAAATCTACACCACTTAATCCTGGAGACAAGGTAGGAGCCATGTTTGTGTGTTCCTTCCTTCCCTCCTCCCTCCCGCCCTCCCGCCCTCTCTCTCTCTCTACTTCCTTCCTTTCTTTCTTTCTAATTGAGATATAATCCACATACCACAAAATTCACCTTTTTAAAGTGCACAGTTCAGTAGTGTTTAGTGTATTTACAGGTGTTCAGTGTATTTACAGGATATTATCATCACCACTATCTAATTTCAGAATCTTTTCATCACCCTACCCCCCAAAATCTTGTACCAACTGTCAATCTCCATTGCCTTTGTCCTCAGCCCCTGGCAACCTCCTAATCTACTTTCTATCTCTACGGGGCTATAGATATGCTTATTTGAACTAAGATAGTTTTGATCACAAATAATAATAACCAAGATGATCTCAATCCAGTTAAGGTAGGAGGTGCATCATACACACACACACACACCTGTAAGGTTTGAGGTGGTGACACCTCACCTTTCCTTTTGATACTCTGGACTCCCCATGCTACCCCATCCCCCCAACTCTGTCTCAGAGGTGACAGATGCTTTGATCTTGCCCAGGGTACGACCTTTCCTCCTTGATAAAAAAACGACTGTTGTGTTTTGTCGGAGTCCTGCACTGGTGAGGTAATGCTCAGGTAAATTAAGCTCTGCTGAAGTGCTAAGAAGTAGCTGATTTACATATTAACAGAAACTCTTGCCATCTAAGGCTCAGCTAGGATGGCCGTCTGACCCAGTTTGCTTAGAACTGCCCTGTTGCCCCAGCTTAATTATTAACAGCATCCCTTTTCCCTCTCAAAAGTGTCCTGGCTTGGGTGTTTAATTATATGGTCACCCAACCTTAACCAACATAAACGATTCATCATGGTAATTATAGGCAATCTGGCAGGCCAACAGAGAAAATAAATTGAGGGAAATGAGGTTTCAGTTATCTCCCAATCACAGGGCAGCTCTGCATTCCCATAAAAATAGCTGGAGTTCACCAACCTGTAGGAATCAGGGTTTCATCCACGGGCAAAAAGGCATCAGCTTCTATAGTGATTTCGTGATCGTATATGTTTGGAGAACCCTGGGAAGGAGGTAGAGAAAGAAGAGATCTAATGTTTAGTCTTATTTTGTCTTTTTGCTCTTTTTTAAAAAGATTTATTTACTTATTTGAGAGAGAAAGAGCATATGAGCTAGGGGGAAGGAGGAGTGAGGAGGGGGGGAGGGCAGAGGCAGAGGAGAGAGAAGGCCAAGCAGGTTCCACGCTCAGTGAGGCGCCCCACGCAGGGCTTGATCCCACGACCCTGAGATCACGACCTGAATGGAAATCCAGAGTCGGTCACTTAACCGCCTGAGCCACCCAAGTGCCCCAGGTATTTTTGTGTTTTTTTTTTTTTATTTTTTTTTACTTTTTAAAAGATTTTATTTATTTATTTGAGAGAGAATGAGTGAGAGAGAGCATGAGAGAGAAGAAGGTCAGAGGGAGAAGCAGACTCCCCAAGGAGCTGGGAGCCCGATGTGGGACTTGACCCTGGAAGTCCGGGATCATGACCATGACCTGAGCCAAAGGCAGTCGCTCAACCAACTGAGCCACCCAGGCGCCTGGTATTTTTGCTTTTTAACTTCCTTGCAGAAATGTTTTCAGGCACTGACAAACACTTTAGAATTCCCATCTGACTTATGGCGATGATTACTACGTTCATTTAAGTGTAGGTAGATAGGTCCTCAACATAGCAACTGATGCACTTGGAAGACGTTTTCATGGGTGACCCCAGCACGCATCTTCTTTCCTACGTGGAATTACGAGTGTGCAGAGTCAGAGAGACATCGGTGGTTTGAAAGACTTTTCAACTTTGACTTATTAGCAGAGGGGTTGCTCCCACTCTCCCCACATGCAAACAGAAGAGCCGGAGTTGTTGACCTGAAACACCCAAGTGCTGGATGGCCAACGCTTCGCCTCGAGGCTTGGAGGTGGGGTATTTTTTCCCCTTCTCTGGCCTGGCTCCCACCCAGAGGACCTACTCTGTACCACATGACCTCATGACAGAAGCCTGGGAGTCAGAACTGGGCTTCCTGCTTTTGAGAGCTCGCCCATCTCTTCCATTAAAGATGCAGCCTGGGCGTGTGAGTGGCTCAGACTGTTAAGCGTCTGCCTTCCGGTCAGGGCATGAACTCAGGGTCCTGGGACTGAGTCCTGCATCGGGCTCCCTGCTCGGTGAGGAGCCTGCTTCTCCCTCTGCCTCCCCCTGGCTTGTGCTCTCTCTCTGTCAAATAAATAAATAAAATCTTTAAAAATAAATAAATAAATAAATAAGATGTAGCCTGCCTCCCCCGGGAGTCAAAGACGGGTCAGTAGGGGCACTGGGTGGCTCAGTGGGTTAAAGCCTCTGCCTTTGGCTCAGGTCATGATCTCAGGGTCCTAGGATTGAGCCCCGCATCGGGCTCTCTGCTCAGTGGGGAGCCTGCTCCCCCACCGCCCGCCCGCCTGCCTCTCTGCCTCCTTGTGATCTCTGTCAAATAAATAAATAAAATCTTAAAAAAAAAAAAAAAAAAAAAAAAGATGGGTCAGTAGCCAGAAGGCCCAGGATCTAGCTCCAGCTCTCAACAAGTGGCCCCAGGGAAGTCCCTTAACCTAGAATCTCTTGTCTTTCAGGGTAAAACTGGGCCAACGATGCTCTTTTTCCACCATTTCCAGGGTTCTTGCGAAGAACAGTTTAGTAGAGCTGTGTTGAGCTGCTTGCAAATTGGAAAAGACACGCACAGGTTTCTGATAAAAAGGATTATAGTTTAATAGTCTATTTTTAAGCTTCAAGCAGAAGACATGGACGGGGAACAGGGAGAGGGCTTCTGCTTGGCGAATGTTCAAAAATAAGCGAGACTAGGGCTTCTCTACGGGAGATGGTTTTGTCATAGGGCAAAACTGGACAGTGTTCTTGGAGACATTTTTGATGGTCATGACTGGGGTCGGTAATGCTACTGGCATCTAGTGGGAAGAGCCAGGAATTCTGCCCAACGCCCTAATAACACACAGTCCTGAGACCAAGAGATTGTCTGACCCAACATGTCAGTGTGCTTGGACTGAGAAACTCTGAGCTAACCTAAACGGAAAGCTGGGCTGGGTTCTTGAGAAGCCAACAGCGGAGGCTGAGCCCTCTTTAATGGAAACAGACCCTCTAGTCAGAAAGACTTAGGCCCCACACAATCAAATGGAGTCGTCCTGAGGAGAGACGCCAGGATTTTAGAGACCATGACAATCTATGTCTAAACAGGCCAGAAGGGCACCTGGGTGGCTCAGTGGGTTAAAGCCTCTGCCTTCGGCTTAGGTCATGATCCCAGGGTCCTGGGATGGAGCCCGCAACGGGCTCTCTGCTCAGCAGGGAGCCTGCTTTCCTTCTTTCTCTGCCTGCCTCTCTGCCCACTTGTGATCTCTCTCTCTCTCGCTTTCTGTCAAATAAATAAATAAATAAATAAATAAATAAATAAATAAATATCTTTAAAAGAAAAATAAATCAACAGGCCAGAAATTGCTTTAATTACACTCTGAGGAGGCTCGGTTTCTCAAGAACTGCCCTGGTCTCGTGTCCCCTGGTGGGTACACCTGGGCAAGGAGGGAGTGGACAGGAGCCAAGGTCAGGGCAGAGGCCTCTGCTCTGCACCCACAGTCTCTACCTTAGTCATTCATTTGGTTGTGTTCTGACCTGAGAAAGCAGGTCCAAAATGGGAGGGGTCTTCCCCCCACCTAGAGCAGCCCTAGACTAGAAGGGGTCCCTCCTGGCGGGGTCCCCCGTTCCCATCCCCTTGTGCCTCAGGGCTCCTGCCAGCACTGAAGGGGCTTCTGGGCCTGAGGGGAGCAGAGATGAGGGAAGAGAACTGGGGACTCTTTTCTTGGCTCCGTCTGCTCAATGCTCAGTCCGAGGTTGAGTAGTATTCCACTGTAGGAATATTTCGTGGACTTCTGCTTGTTTCCAGTTTTTATTATTATGAATAAAACTGCTTAGGAATTTCCCTTTTCTGTTTGTTTTGTAGCGTTAGGGCAGGAAGAAAATGATTCAACCACGCACCAAATAAACGGATGCGTCTGAGAACTTAGGAAGAAACCTGGTAGGGGGAGAAAGAAAGAACATTTATGAGAGCCACTCCCTTAATGGGCTTCGGGTCACCAAGCGGCACCTACGTTCCTTTATGAAAGGGAAGCAGGCTTCATTTTATCATTCTTCTGACCTGGAATAATGCAATGGTCCACTCTGGTGGAATATTCCAGCTGGATTCATTTCCTTTCTAGGTCGACGGAAACCTGGTGAGGAAGGCTGACCCACCAACAGCTCTTAAAGTCATCTCTAGGTTCACTGTTGGTTTTGGTTAGCTTTGGTCAGCAGCTACTACTTCAGAGCATTAATCATTTATAGAGCTTTTTGTGGCTTGCCCGGGGCTTTACAGACCTCTTCATGCCTTGCACCACGACCGCCTTCATTCAGCTCTGCTCACCTCTAGCAGGAGAGCACTGACACTCGCGTACTGCCCCAAAGCCACAGCAACCCCCTTACGGGCACCCTCCTTTACCCCTGGCAGAGCGCTGACTTGTAGATTTGTCCTGTGCTAGGCCATATGCTCAGGGAAAGGACGCCCTCCCTAATCCCACCAGGTGAATTTTGACTGGCTTAAGCCCATCATGGTGGTCCAGTTCCCTTGCTGGTACTGGATTACGCAGGGCATGGGACACACTTCTGGGTTCATGAAATGGAAGGCAAAGTCAACTGGGGAGCTTCAGGGAAAGTGTTGTTTACTCTTAAAAATGGAATATTAGAGATATGAACAAAGGGAATAGGTCCTTTTTTGCCTTGGGGTGTGACTGTATGAAGATGTGATTCCCGGAGCGGCCGCAACCATGTTGTGACCAGGAGACAATGAGCCTGAAGACAAGACCCAAAACACTGTGAAGAGGCAGACTGGAAAGATGGAAGAACCTGGGTCCTTGCTGACGTATTTCCCCAGTCACGCTGGAACCCCACTATTGCCTTTCATCTCAAATTCCCCCAGGCTGCTTCCCTATTTCTTACATGATGGCCCAGTTCGGGGTTCGATAAGGAAGGAACAATAACAAAGCCCAAACAACCTACAACCTATATACCTTTTCCATTCTTTGAAAAACACAGTTCTCTGGGGCACCTGGGTGGCTCCGTGTGTTAAAGCCTCTGCCTTCAGCTCAGGTCATGATCCTGGGGTCCTGGGATCCAGCCCCGCATCGGGCTCTCTGCTTGGCAGGGGCCTGCTTCCTCCTCTCTCTCTGCCTGCCGCTCTGCCTACCTGTGATCTCTGTCAAATAACTGAATAAAAAATCTTTAAAAAAAAGGAAAAAAACCCACACAGTTCTGTCCTCCCCCCAGGCCACCAACACTCAGAAGTGATGAGTCAGAATTTGGCGCCAGGTAATGCAAACACACTGCTTATTAAACTAAGAAACAAATAAACAAGCAACAAGAAAATGCACAAGATGAGCTGACCACTTTAAATAATCACGTTTTGAGTTATTTCCCTGGGGAGGGCTGAAGACACATAATAATGGTTTCCTGAGTAGGGTAAGAGATATTCCGAAGCTGCAAAGGCCCCTGGGCCCCTGGGCCCCTGGGCCCCAGGCCCGGAGAGTGGCCACCCGCTCTCTGGCCCCCTCCCATCCTGGCTGTGGATTCCAGCTGCACTCATTAAGACAGTATACAGAAGAGGGTTAACACTGTGGAGGGTGGTTGTGATCTGGGAGGGTCCTCCTGCCTGGTAAATGGACAGAGCCTCAGTGAACCCGCATCCCCATTCTGTCTCCTTAACTGGAACACATCGGCAGATATTTACATATTCAATGCATAATTTCCATCTCCAAATCTATTTCTTTAGAGTATAAAATAGGATGTCCTAAGTATATAAAAATGTGGAAAACAGTGAAAACTCACCACGATCTACTACCCATGAAAAAACCACTAATATTTTGTTCTATTTCTGTCAAGTTTCTTTCCAAACTTATTATAAAAAGTAGGGTCTTTATGCACATTATTGCAGAGTCTCTTAGGGCTGGGCATATTTGTTTGGGTTTCAGGTTTTGGTTTGTTTTTGGTTTTTTTAAGGTTTTATTTATTTATTTGAGAGAGAGAGAGGGAGAGAGAGACTGCTCACGCGTGCGCACACTACCAGGGGGACTGGCCGACAGAGAAAGAGAAGCAGGGAGCCCGATGCGGGGCTCGATCCCAGGACTATGGGATCATGACCTGAGCTGAAGGCAGACGCGTAACGACTGAGCCACCCAGGCACCCCAGAGTTTAAGATCTTAAGGAGGACGGTGTAAGTTTCTGAGGATAAGAGATAGACAAGTTTAGAATCCTCTTTCTTATTTTTAAGGGGAGAACTTTGGAAATTACATAAGAACCAATTAATTCGTGCTATTTGGAAAGATCCTAGAAAAAAAAAGCAGCACATCGTCAGCAGACTCCTAAAAGAGTGTAAAAATGCAAGATATTACTAGTTGGCTGTGAACATCATCTTGTGGTAGGAAATCACGCCAAAGTGATTCAAGTATGGTAGACAATGATGGCTTTTCAGATGAAGAGGAAGTAATAGAGTCCACAGAGCTTAGCGACACTTTCTACTCTGCCTCATGTAACAGCCTCCTGGACGAGCTCAAGTAGTACCATTAGGAGGGAATCAGGTAGCATAGAGGGGATTACCTGAGGGGTGGGGAGTGTCTCTCCAGCACTCTTCGGGTGGGCTGCACGCTGGATAACACAAATGTTAGAGCATGTCTGAAGGGGCTGAGCCAAGCCCATTTTTAAAGTTCCAAGGATGGAAAAGTGCCTTAACTGGAAATTTCGAGGGGTAGGAGTGGAATGAGGAAGCAAACAGAAGCTCCTGTTACAGAGAGATGAGAGGGAGTTCTTGAAATAGCTAGTTGCTTGTCTGGACACGTGGGAAAGGGTTAATTCTCCGGGTAATACAATGTACTCATTCTAATTTTCTCTATAACTTCCATTTGTTGAGCACCTACTGTGAGTCAGTGGCTCTGCCAGCCATTTTTCCTCATCCCCAGGGTTGACCCCCCGGCCCCATTGCAAGAGTAATTCCATCCTGGGTTGGTGTCTCTGGCCACAGCTCCTGCCACAAAGCCCATGGCAGGAGGGCAGAGGCAGAGGCGAGTCCACTTACCTGGCCTGCCAGGTTGAAATAAGAATGGTTGGTCAGATTGACGGGTGTGGTCCGACTGGCCTGGGCTCGGTAGTTGATCATAAGCTCCCCACCATCCAGCGTGTACGTCACCCAGACTTTCAACTCCCCAGGGTAGCCTTCCTCACCATCTGGACTGACCCTCGAGAACTGGACGCCATTTGACAGCACCTGAGGGGTCCAGAGGACCTAGAAAAAAAAGTTTTCAAAGCTGTTAAGTCATTGCAATCTCGACCTGAAGGCCATGTTCCAATATTTAAAGCTAGCGAATTCTAGGAAGAGAAATGGTTATATGATCTTCGAGATGTTTGAATAACAGCTTGGATTTTAGTTATTCTAAAATTTTGTTATATACAAAAAAAGTAGATTTTGAGAGAAACATTTTTCCCTTCTCTTTACCTACTCATATTTCCCATACTCTTTCTCCCAAAACTTATATGTATGTGTCGACACTATTTTCCTCTTTTCCTTTTTTAAAAGCTTTTTTCCTATCTCGGTGTCCCATTCTGAGAAATGTCATATGGCATTATCTGCTGTGATATTAAAAAATGACCTTAATAAATACGGCCCTCTTTCCCAGGGAAGTACTATTTACGGATATTTATAAAAAAACGCTCCAAGATTCTCTATATTCCCTGGGCAGAGTTCCAAGCAAATAAGAAGGCACTTGTTCTGTTAGGAAGAGTTCTGCCCACGCACCAGGAGTCCTGATTTGGGGGCCAGGTTTGTTCCTAGCTCACTGTGTGATGTCGGGCATCAGTCCCTGCCATAAAGGGGTTGAAAAACGATCTTGACGTCTTCTTCTCATTCTAGAAAATATGGTTTTAGGGGTGGCAAGAAAAATAGGAAGAAAAGTTTTCTAGAATTTTTTGCTTTTGGAACTAGGAATCTTTTGATTCACATAGTGCTTTCTCTCACCTTTGGCTTAGAGGCCTTGAGAGTCCCCTACGGGGAGGGACAGCCAGGAATTATTAAGCGCCCGTGACTAGAGCCAAGACACTTTGCTAGGGACTTCACAGACACTCTCTTATCTGTCTCAGAGCTGGCTCAATGTGGGCACCATTATCTTCATTTAATGATGAGAGAGAGCTGGGCTCAGAAAGAACACACGGTTTTCCCCAGCTTCTTCCAGCTGGGAAGACAGCAGTCTGATCCTGAGCTTTTTTCCTTATTCTATGCGATCAGAAGACATCCTGTCCAGAGAGCCCCAGTCTCTTTGGGGAGCCCTGGAGGTCACTAGTCAAGAGGTCTTTGCTGACAGGAGACATCCATTTGTTTGGTTCTCAACAGCCACTGACCTGGTGCTTTACGAAATGACCAACTTTGTAGATCAAAACAGTTGAACACTGGCCATTTCAAATGGCTCCAACTAATACCATGATCCCATTTTACCGATGAGCAAACTGAGTTCTGTGGTGTTACCTTGCCCACTTCTACATCCCATATTCAGGGGGTTTGACTAGAACCTTTTCATGCTTTATCATACTTCATGCTCATTGTTTAAAACTCTTCTTTTCTTTTCTTTTTTTTTTTTTAAGATTTATTATACTCATGGAGAAAGAGAGAGCACACACGCATGAGCAGAGAAAGAGGGAGAGGGAGAGAGTCTCAAGCAGACTCCGGGCCGAGCATGGAGCCCAATGCAGAGCTCAATCCCAGGACCCTGAGATCACGTCCTGAGCTGAAACCAAGAGTCAGATGCTTAACTGACAGAGCCACCCAGGTACCCCATGTCCATTGTTTAAAGGGGTAAAAAAAAATCTTGTTTAAAGTCATACACGTCATTAGTGACAGAACTAGGATTCAAACTCTGGCCTGGTAGTCTACACCATCCACATCTTCATTTCAGTGAATGTTTTGTTTGAATCTCCTTTTTTCAACAGGAGAGTTGAGGCAAAACACTGTCATTCCGAATAGACTTGAAAGATAATAATTTCTGTGGGCCACGGGAATAGCCTTTGAGCCCAGGCTCTGCCCACCTGCTCCTGGCCTGGATCCTTCTCACTGATGTTGAGAGATCCCACGTTTACAGGAAGGGGAGCCCAGCAGGAGCAAAGGTCTCTGCCTTTACCTATGGTGAACGCAGCTGGTGTCTGAAACAAACTCACTGACCTTAGTAAAAAATTAATTTTACACCCTAGTTATCTCCTAGAAATGTTGAACTTCCAAGACACTTAAAATATAAAGCCGGTTATATGCATGATTAAAAAAGGAGAAAAGAATCCCCTAAATGGAAAATTTTAGGAATAAAATATCCGAAATAAAACATTCTTCACTTGCTACCTAGTTTTTGTCCTTTAGAGAAAGAACACGTGGAAAGTTTTTTGCATAAAGAAATGTTATCAGATCAGTATAATTTCGTGGAAAACACAATTCCTATTCACAGGAGAATATCCCTGACCCTGCACTTCACAAATTTCCTGAAAAATTTCCACGTTTGCATCTCTAGGCCTCCTTATATACCATTTCCAATTCTGTCAGATGATTCAAAGTTCATCTTTTTAAAAAGTGCGTTGATATAAACAGAAAAAGGCGTATCTACAAACGAGCTATTTATTCAGTAATTGTTGAGACGAAATACAGCTGGAAATAGTTCATCTGATATGGCTCCTGTTAACTGCAGGGAAAGCTTATAGTTCAGAAGCTTTCAGTATCTCCAGGGTAACATTCCAAGTCCTTCTCCCACCCTCCCTGGGCTTCTGCACAGCCATTTTTTCCAGGACCTACTTACTAAATGAAATGCTATTCCTTCTTCGAGGGTGATTCAAATCCTACCTCCGCAGTTCCTCTCAATCTGTCCACCAGGGTTCCTACAGCACAACACTGGCATCCACAGTCGGGGGCTGGTTCCCTAGAATGGCTGTTTATCCAAGGGTCTGGCTCCCTCACTATAGTAGAGGGACTTTACTGGTTCATAGAAGGGACTCAGTAGGCACAGAGCCCTGAAGGAGGTGTATATACTCACTATCTCGCTGTGTTTTTACAGGGCACGCATGTGAAGCCACACCACAGAAAACGCTACAGTGGGAGAGAGGGAAGAGGAACAGAGTTGGGCCTAACTCCCTCTGCTTGGGCTTTGCCCACGGGCCTGCCATATTCCAGAGACCCTCTGCCCTGCTACTGCCAGGACGGAGGCTACCCCTTGCCTTCATGCCTTCTGGGGGTGAGGAATCCATTCACGGAGGAACAGGGAAGAGATGGGATAGTGTGGTTCTGGACCACAGATGGGAAGTTGGGCAAGAGAGTGACCAACTTCCTTCAATGGGACAGGGGGAGGTGAGAGGCAGAAAGGAAGAAGCAGTGCTCTTTAACCGCCATACATATTCTAGTATTTTCTGGGGGATATAATTTAAAGGAGAGTTAGTGACCAAAATTATCTCCTTGAAATTAGACTAGTAAGAGAGTTGCTGGGGGTTAACCCTCAGACCCCCACACAGCTAGGAAGCAGGCCAGTACGCGTTTCTACTTCAGGGAGAAGCTGTTTGATCAGTTTACTGTCCTAATCTTGTTTTCTCAGAGATTCCCTTGGGGAACGGGAGTTTTTAAATTTTTTTTTTTTAAAGATTTTTTTATTTATTTGAGAGAGATAGAGAGAGAGAGCATGAGAGGGGAGGGTCAGAGGGAGAAGCAGACTCCCTGCTGAGCAGGGAGCCCGATGTGGGACCTGATCCTGGGACTCAGATCATGACGTGAGCCGAAGGCGGTTGCTTAACCAGCAGAGCCACCCAGGCGCCCCGGGGAATGGGAGTTTTAACGTGGAAAGAGGCAACTGGCAGAGAATCTGAGATGATTCTGAGGCATGAGGCACTTCAGTAGAAGCTACACCTGGATGTGGCACCACACTGTGGGGGGAAGGGGGCGTAGCGGCACTTTCAGGGGTGTGTATTGGACGGGGGACGCCTACACCAGCGGTTACAGTGTAGAAATGAGGGCTGGCAGGCTGGGCCGCACAACCTAGGAGTTATGTGGTCTTTTACACCCTCAGATTTCTCGTTTGATGATAACGCAGGGCTCATGCAAGCATGAGACAGAAGACGTACAAAACCTGTGCAGTAAGTGGCAGGTATTATTTTTATTTATTTATTTACTTATTTATTTGAGAGGTATATTTTTAAAAAGATTTTATTTATATATTTGACAGAGAGATCACAAGTAGGCAGAGAGGCAGGCAGAGAGACGGGGGAAGCAGGTTCCCTGCTGAGCAGAGAGCTGGATATGGGGTTGGATCCCAGGACCTTGAGATCGTGACCTGAGCCGAAGGCAGAGGCCTAACCCACTGAGCCACCCAGGCGCCCCTTGGCAGGTATTATTTTTAAGCCACTTTTCCGTTGTGCCCAAGGTCCACTGGACTTCCTGGTCCCAACACCAGGAGAAAATCATGCCCTGTTTTTCCCAAGTCAAGAGCTGTCAGCCTTTCTCTAAGGGCTCCCCTGCCTCTTACAGTCTGATGAGCTACAGAAGGATGGGTCCTGGAACAGGGCCAGCACCCCTGCTCCCCCAAGCCCCTGGATCGGCCTCTTTCCTGTATCATCTCCCCACACATTTGCTATAGGGCCTAGGATGAGCCTGGCAAACATACGGTATGTGCGAAGGTGGAGACCCCGTCCGGTGCCCCTGACTTACCTTATCAAACCCTCTGACTCCTCCATGCAGACTGTTGGGTCCATTGTTAATGGGCAGCTTATACTCCTTCCCATCCAATGTGAATGTTCCTTTGGCAATTCGGTTGGCCACCCGGCCAACCACGGCTCCGAAGTAGGGCTGCTTTTGGAGGTAACCTGCAGGACATGAGATGAAAGTGTTGTTTAAAACTGGAAGCCAAAGGTGAGGCTCACGGTGCTGCCCACCACCTTCTTCTGAGAGCAGCTGAAAGTAGGAACAACTTGGACCTACGCAGCTCCTCAGAGGAGCACAGAGAAATATTCTTTACACATGACACTTTCCCTTTCCAAAAGT
The DNA here is from genome assembly GCF_009829155.1 of Mustela erminea. NCBI lineage: Eukaryota > Metazoa > Chordata > Mammalia > Carnivora > Mustelidae > Mustela > Mustela erminea. The sequence continues at coordinate 110,569,463 of NC_045620.1, forward strand.
AATGCATGTTCTTTATAAACATTGAAAAAGAACTTTATAAAGCACAAAAAAAGAAATCTTTTTTTTTTTTTTCCCCAATGATTTATTTACTTGGGGAGGGGCAGAGAAGAAGAGGGAGAGAGAGTCTTAAGTAGACTCCTCGATGAGCACAGAACCCCACTTGGGGCTTGATCTCAAGACTCATAAGATCACAACCAAGCCAAAACCAAGAGTCAGATGCACAACAGACTGAGACATCCAGGCGCCCCAAGAAATTTAAATCATCCTCATCTCATAACTAGAGAGAGACCTCCTGTTAATATTCTAATGTAGAGGGTGCCTGGGTGGCTCAGTTGGTTAGGTGCCTACCTTCTATCAGGTCATGATCCCAGAGTCCCGGGATTGAGTCCCGCATTGGGCTCCCAGCTCCATGTGGAGTCTGCTTCTCCCTCTGACCTTCTCTCCTCTCTCACTCTCTCAAATAAATAAAGAAAATCTTTGAAAAAAATTAAAAAAAAAATTCTTATATATATACTCCTGCCTTTTAGTACATGCGGACCTGTGCTTTTCTTCTCCTTTTTATAAAAATGGAGTCTTGAGGGGTGCATGGGTGGCTCAGTGGGTTAAAGCCTCTGCCTTCGGCTCAGGTCATGGTCCCAGGGTCCTGGGAGTGAGCCCTGCATCAGGCTCTCTGCTCAGCAGGGAGCCTGCTTCCCCCTCTCTCTCTGTCTGCCTCTCTGCCTACTTGTGATCGCTGTTAAATAAATGAATAAAATCTAAAAAAAAAATTGAGTCTTGATTTAAGTGCTGCTTTGTAATTTGCTATTTTCTAGGCCAATCAATTTCCTTAACTAAAAATCCTATTTTTGTGTTGTCTCAAGAAGTATTGTTTTCTCTTTTTACTTTTTTAGAATAATAAAATTATGTCATGAAACTATCCTTTAAAGAGCATTAAACAAATATAGAGAGGCAGCGTGTCAGATGAAATACAGGACACCCAGCTGAGTCTCAATTTCAGATAAATAATAAATAATTTTTAATATAAGTACATACATATTATTATTATACATGACACATACTTAACACTTAAAAACCATTTGTTAGGGTGCCAGCCTGGCTCAGTCAGAAGAGCATGCAACTCTTGACCGTGGGGTCAAAACCAAGAGTCACATGAGCAACTGACTGAGACATCCAGGTGCCCCAAGAAATTTAAATCATCCTAATCTCACCACTAGAGAGAACTGCTGTTAATATGCTTATGTTATAAGCCCATGTTGGGTAGAGATTGTAGAGATTACTTAAATAGATGAATAAATAAAAACTTTTCAAAAAGTTTTAAAAACCGGGGCACCTGGGTGGCTCAGTGGGTTAAAGCCTCTGCCTTCGGCTCGGGTCATGATCCCAGGGTCCTGGGATCCAGCCCCGCATCAGGCTCTCTGCTCCACGAGGAGCCTGCCTCCTCCTCTCTCTGTGCCTGCTTCTCTGCCTACTTGTGATCTCTGTCTGTCAAATAAATAAATAAAATCTTAAAAGAAAAAGTTTTAAAAACCTGTTATTTATCTGAATTTCAAATTTAATCAGGTGTCCCGTATTTTTATTCACCAAATCTGGCAACCTTAACAAAAAGTAAAGCATGAAAGGGGCACCTGGGTGGCTCAGCCGGTTAAGTGTCTGACTCCTGATTTCGGTTCAGGTCATGATCTCAGGGTTGTGAGATGGAGCCCCATGTCAGCCTCCATGCTCAGTAAGGAGTCTGCTTGAGGTTCTCTCTCTCCCTTTGTCCCCCTCAACCTCCCTGCCCTCCTTCTCTCTCAAATAATTAAATAAATCTTCAAAAAAAAAAAAAGAGCAAAACGTGAAACTCCCTCTTTCGTGCCTTAACTCTTCCTCCCAGTGACAACCACTGCGAACAGTCTGGCATATACACTTCTAGTTTTTTTGTTTTGTTTTGTTTTGTTTAAATTAACTATAGAGAAACACATACAAATACACAAATGCAGTACTGATATAAAGAGAATTGTACAGTGCATATGACTTTGCAGGATCTCATTTATCAAATGCCTTAAGATCTGTCCATGCGGGAAGCCTGGGTGGCTCAGTTGGTTAAGCAGCTGCCTTCGACTCAGGTCATGATCCCAGCGTCCTGGGATCGAGTCCCACATCAGTCTCCTTGCTTGGCAGGGAGCCTGCTTCTCCCTCTGCCTGCCTGTGCTCACTCTTGCTTCTCTCTCTCTGACAAATAAATAAGTAAAATCTTAAAAAAGAAAAAAAAATCTGTCCATGCGACTACATATCCATCTGCCATATTCCTTTTCATGGCTATGTGGCATACTGAGGAGCAAAATTGTGGGGCTTTCTAGGGATTATAAAAAGCAATGTGCTTGTGCTCTTTTACTTACAAGTCTGTGTACAGGCATGTTACATAGATCTTTCTCTTCAAGTTCCTCTACCGTATGATTACAATGGTAGAGACTAAAGTTTGGGGGTAGTTTGTTTTTTGCATGATCACCAGCATTGCCATCTACTCTGTTTTTCACTCAGATGCCCCCAGAATTCCATCCCCTTTTCCTTTGGCACTCGGTATCCATCCCGTCTATGTGGATCAGAAGAGTATGCAATTTCTCAGGGAAATACAAATCAAAACCACAATGAGATACCACCTCACACCAGTGAGAATAACTAAATTTCACCAGTCAGGAAATGAGAGATGTTGGTGAGGATGTGGAGAAAGGGGGACCCCCCACACACACTGTTGGTGGGAACGCAAGCTGGTGCAGCCACTCTGGGAAACAGTACAGAGCTTCCTCAAAAAGCTGAAAATAGAGCTACCCCTTGACCCAGCAATTACACAATTGGGTATTTACCCCAAAGATGCAAATGTAGTGATCTGAAGGGGCACATGCTCCCCAATGTTTATAGCAGCAATGTTCACAATAGCCAAACTATGGAAGGAGCCCAGATGTCCATCGACAGATGAATGGATAAAAAGATGTGGTATAGATATACAATGGAATACTATGCAGCCATCAAAAAGGTGAAATCTTGCCATTTACAATGACACGGATGGAACTAGAGGGTATTATGCCAAGTGAAATAACTCAATCAGAGAAAGACAATTATCATATGATCTCGCTGATGTGTGAAATTTAAGAAACAAAACAGAAGATCATAGGAAAGAGAGGAAAAAATAAAACAAGACAAAATCAGAGAGGGAGACAAAGCTTAAGAGACTTTTAAAAAAAGATTTTATTTATTTATTTGATAGAGAGAGAGAGCACAAGCAGGGGGAGCAGCAGGCAGAGGGAGAGAGAGAAGCAGGCTCACCGAGCAGGGAGCCCAATGCAGGGCTCAATCCCAGGACCCTGGAACCACGAACTGAGCTAAAGGCAGACACTTAATGACTGAGCCACCCAGGTGCCCCAGAGACTCTTAATCATAGAAAACAAACCGAGGGTCGCTGGAGAGGAGGTGCAGTGGGGAATGGATGGGGTAACTGGGTGATGGACATTAAGGAGGGCATGTGATATAATGAGCACTGGGTGTTATAAGACTGATGAATCACTGACCTCTACCTCTGAAAATAATAATACATTATATGCTATTAATTGATTTTAAATTTTAAAAAAGGAGTGTGCAATTTAAGCATATGAATTATTTTTACCATGGCTGGAGGGGCTCTCAGGACACAGACCCTGAACCATTAGGCCAGTTATAGATCATAGGTTCCCATTCCTCAACAGGTCGGGCATAAGTGAGACATTAACCATTCTCTTCCAGGTCTCTCGTGATTCACTCCCCTGCTAACCCGCAGGTCCTCAGAGTCCTGCCCACGGACCAGCCCTAAAAGCTAACACCGAGTTCTTCCTAAGGCTTGGCCACTTTCTAAGTGCTTTACATTTAACTCGTTTCATCTTCAGGATGGTTCTACGAACTAGACAGTATTACAACCCTGCTTTTACAGATGTGGAAACTGAGGACAGAAAGGTTAAGTAACTTGCCCCCGAATACAGCTAGTTATTGGATAAACCTGGATATGAACACCGTCTGGCTCCTGCGTACTTTTTCCGAAGCATCCCATTATTTGAAAAGTACAAGGCCTTCTGGTGAATCGATCTTCCTATCAACCCTTCGCACAGGCCAGACTGACCTCTCCACCAGCTACCACCTTCCTCCCTACCCTCCTCTCTTTCCGAAGCTGCAGCTTTCAAACTCCTTATACTGGGTAACCAAAAGGAGTTCCCATGGCCCAGCAAACCTCCTCTTGGTTTTGCTTCATCTGTTGGTTTTTTTTGTTTTTTTGTTGAGTAGGCTTTATTTTTTAAAAATTTTATTTATTTATTTATTTGTCAGAGAGAGAAAGAGAGAGCATAAGCAGGGGGAGCAGCAGAGGGAGAAGCATACTCCCCACTGAGCAAGGATCCCAATTCGGGACTCGATCCCAGGACCCTGGGATCATGAACCGAGCTGAAGGCAAACACTTAACCGACTTTATTTTTTAGAGCAGTTTTATGTCTACCACAAAATTGAGCTGATTCCCCATATATCCCCTGTCCCCACACAGGGATGGACAGCCTCTCCCATTACCAACACCCCCCATCAGAGAGACACATTTCTAACCATTGATGAACCCACACCAGAGTATCATTATCACCTAAAGCCCCTAGTTCAACAGGAGGGCTCTTGGTGTTGTACATTCTGTGGGTTTAGACAAATGAATAATGATACCTATCCATCATTGTAATATGATACAGAGTATTTTCACTGTCCTAAATATCTTCTGTGCTCAGCCTATTCATCCCTCCCATCCCTGTAGCCCCTGGGAACCACAGATCTTTGGACTGTCTCCATAAATTTGCCTTCTTCAAAATGTCATAGTTGGAATTGGATAGTATGTAGCCCTCTCAGGTAGGCTTCTTTCATTTAGTAATATGCGTTTTAGTGGCTTTTCATGGCTTGATAGCTCATTTCTTTTTAGCACTGAATAATATCCCATTGTCTGGATGGACCACAGTTTATTTGTTCATTCACCTACTAAAGGACATCTTGGTCCCTTGTTTTGGAAATTATGAATAAAGTTGCTATAAATACCTTTGTGCAGGGTTTTGTGTGGACATAAGTTTTTAACTCCTTTGAGTAACAACCAAGAAGTGTGACTGCTTGATCCTATGGTTAGAGTACATTTAATTTTGTAAGAAACAATCAAACTATCTCCCGAAGTGGCGGTGCCGTTTTGCATTGCCACTCGCACTGACTGAGATTCCTGTCGCCCCACATCCTCACCAGCATTTGGTGTTGTCAGTGTTCTGGATTTTGGCCATTCTGGTAGCCCTCGTTATTATTTTAATCTGCATTTCCCTGATGAGGCATAATGTGGACCATTCATCTGCTTTTCAGGAACTTGAAAAGATGAAGAAAAACAGAATTTTTGTTCAAAATTGTTCAGCTGTATCTACTTTTATATATATTTATATATATGTATATTTATAAGTATTGTATATAATATATAATATATATGCATATATGTATATATATATATTATCTACTTTGATCCATTCAGCATATGTACACAGGGCCCCAACTCTCTGCCAGTCACACACTTGGCTCTGGAGACAATGACAAATCCAACAGCAGTGCTGCTCCTTCATGGGCTTGAAGAATTCCCTCAGATGGCACCACTCTCTGGCCACAGTAAACAGCCCACGGAGATAAGAAGCACTAGTCAGTCCTTAGTTTAGCAAAAGAGTTTTCAATGACTGAACCATAAGGGCAGCAGAAACCACTGTTCCCAGCTGTCTCCAAACAACTCTTTAGAACAAATGGATTTTATACTATCTTCATATGTTACTAAGTTTTATATCAAATCAAAATTATAGAAAGTGACAGTCCTCAAATTCTAAATAGGACGTGATTAAAAAGCTTGTTTTGAAATGCAGAAAATACTGATTTCCATGCAAAAAGGGCCAACTTTCTGGGTCAAGCCCCCGAATGATGATTTATTCAAGCCCATTGCTGATGTGGGATAAAGGGTAGAGGAAAAGTCTGTCCCTTTTCCTGGGCAAAGGACTGGCCAGAATATATTAATGGATCTTTCCATTCCTCTAACATCCCAAGGACCACAGCTGTGCTATCCACCTCCTCCAGCCCAAACTTCAGCCAGGGTGCCCTACAGTCCAAAATAAAAGTGCCTACTAATCCCAGTTCGAAGCTTCCACAACCTGAATGACTTCCCTTTGGCTTTCGGAGGAAAACAGACCTGACTTTCATTGACAAGCACTTTAACTGCCCCCAATATTTAATGTAGTTTCAAATGGCTGCTGGTTGGCTACCCCTGGATCTTCATGCCCTTTTTTTTCAGTGTTAACTCAGTGAAGTTAAAAGTTCAAGTGATGTGAGGGAAGATATGTGGAGACAAGGGAAGGAAAAGAGATAAAAACGACTGATCATTCACTATAGACACTATCACAGCTGGTAGCACATTTAATCGTCATTATCCACTAATTCAGGCGAGGAAGTAAGCCTGGGGAGGTTAAATAACTTGCTTAGGTTCCACAGCTTTAAGGGACAAAGCAGGGATTTAAACGGGGAATCCTCAGGGTTCCTCTAAGGGCATCTGCAACACTAGACCGCAGCCTCTGAACTCATCCCTTTCCCTCCACGCCCCTATGAACTGTGGTTTTCTAAAAGCACAAAGTCCATTTTTTCTCTGTTTTTCCATAATGGCTCTCATGGCAGTAATAGCGGGGTATTTGGTAGTAACTGGGGGGAAGATAAAGGGGCAGAACGGGCAGTGATTGAGCGGGTAGGCTCTTTATTACCTGAGGCTCATAGGCAAATACTCTCATCACAGGTTTTGAAAGAAGTCATAATGACTGTAGGTGGGACATGATGATGAAAAGCATTTTTAAGTATTTTAAGTACAAAAAATGGCAGAAAAATTCATTGGAGGCGTTACTGATTTTTCTAGGCTGTAACCAAAAGATCATATGATCTACCTCTTTAGAATTCTACAGAAGAAAGATCTAATTTTCCCAGGGAGAAATGGAACCATTCTGACCTCCGGTCATGGCCATGATCCAAGCAGTTTATATAAGCTATCTGGGAAACTGGAGAGAGCTCACATCTAACCCGGCAGTTAGGAAAGGACCATGTCTCATGGAATTATCCATGCTTAGCTCCTCCCTGTGGCTCAAAACATTTTGGGGACACGGTAATGTCCAGATAACCCCATATTCTGTCACATTCTGTCATATCTTGTGGCTTTAAATGACTTAGTTTTGCTCGTACAATACATATTCAGATACTCGAAAAGAATATGCAGTGAAAATAAAGTCTCCTTCTTAACCCTGGACCCAGCTACCCAGTCTTTCTCTTAAAGACAATCACTGTTAGCAATCTCTTTTTTAAGTTTTTTTTTTTTTTTTAAAGTAATTTCTACACCCAAAGAGGGGCTCAAACTCATAGCCCCAAGATCAAGGGCCAAACTCTCCACCAACTGAGCCAGCCAGGTGCCCCCTTTTGGCAGTTTCTTAACATGGGTTTCAATACACAAGAATTGATCAAAATAGCAGCAGAGCACCATTTCACACTATTCTAACCAAGACGAGTATGCTTCCTGTTATGACATATATGAAGTCTTCTTTTATCTCTAGCAATACTGAAAGAATCTACCAAAAAAACCTGAAAGACAGGGCTGTAAAAAGGGAACAAAGGGTCATCTGCAACAACCACGAAGATGGCTGCACACATCAGAAAGCACTAATTGATATTCGGAGGGCTTTTTTCCAGCTTCTCCTCTTCTGAAAATAGCATGCTTTCCTTTTAAAATCAATAATTCGATTATCTAAATCATAGCATAGGAATGAGGGTGTCTATCTCAATCCAGCACCCAGAATATTTTAGATGCTCTGATTCAACCTTTTTGGGAAGGCTGTGACGTATCCTAGTAAGAAAAATGCTATTTAAGGATCTCAAGACAGGTTACTAATGTGGCGGGCAATACAGCACAAGCTAGATCACTATAATCCGAGGGGATCTGGTTTTTTTTTTTCTCCCTTTTCAGAACATGTATGTAGGATAATACTTTCTCTAGTTTGGTTGCTACAGGAGTCCTAGACTCAGAGATGACTCCACTGTATGGATGCCCTCAAAAACACTTCCACGCCCATGAAAACAGTGCTGCTTCCCAGGCATCATGTCAAGACACAAGGTTCATAAGAATTCCACAGATGCTTTGTCTTTTAAGATCCGCGTGACTCTTGTATCAGAACTAAAACAGGTAAGGAGTGAGGGTAGGTGAACGTGTGTGTGTGTGTGTGTGTGTGTGTGTGTGTGTGTAGAGGTACAAAGGGAGGGCCGCTATCTCCTGAACGGTGATAAGCAGAGATGGAAGAAATGATTAAAGCAGATACTGTCCACTTAGCATCTCCCAAGTTTTGCCAGCTCTGAAATTCTAGGCCCTCCGTCAAATTTTCGACTCCACTGGGCAATTTTGCATCAGCCAAGCAATCTCTTTGTGATTCTGTGTCAGCCTAGAAAATAGCTATGCTACTTACAGAGAGGTGACTCAGCAAAATGATTCTAAAGACTCCTCTTTTGTCACTTGTCAACCCTACTGCCTTCTGACTCTGAAAGCAGAAGATCTGAACCCCCATCAGAGAAAAACCAAGACCCAGAGTTTTCTGTTAACTTCTAACCATGAGCCATGTTACATATCTAAAAAACCAAGCAGACAGAAAGACACACTTAAAGGAAAACCTCAAACCTCCTCTCTAGTTTTTGTGCACGCCCCTTCCACTGAGCAAAGGGCATTTATCGTCAAGCAGTTTCTCTTTGCCAGCTTTATTTCAGAACGTATCTCCTGTCTAGCTATACGGTAGTGACAAGAGATAGTACTGTGTCCACTTTCCTTTGCTGAGATCAAACCGTAGCTATGAACATTCATGAATCCGATTATTTGACTAATGTCTATCTTTCCAGCTAAAGAGCAAGCTCGGTGATGGTGAGGACCTTGTCTGTCTCACTGAGTGAGATAAATGAATGAACCTTTTTGAAATGCATGGATTCCTACATGTTCCTAACTGCCCACGGGTTCCACTGAAAATTCATCCTAGTCGGGAGACCTCATTGCTAGACAATGAGTCCATCTTCCACTTTCCACTCAGTACCTGGTTAGTGAGCAGCCCCAGAGCGCTGGGCCCTAGTTACCCCAGGCCAAGTCTGTTAAACTGTGGACACCCACAGAGCCATGTTGGTGCATTTCTGAGATGACCAGGCCTCAGAGAGGATCTGATGAAGGAGAAAGAAGTGGAAGAAGGCGATCTTGGACTGTCCTTCTACATCAGAACACCAGGGAAGAACTGGGAGCCTCTTCCCCAGCTTTTCCCTTTCTTGCCCCCAACAGACCCGACACTTCAAAGACGGCTCCTGGGTTGCTGGGGGTTTCGTCTTATCCTCAACTATTCTAAATTAATTAGAGCAAAGCCTAAATGGATAACTAGAGGCCAAGTCCTGTAGCGGTTCCCATTCATTAGTCTTTTTCCGGGCACGGGATGGAAGCACAGAGCTGGCTGACTGCTAGCACTCCGGACGGCGACAAGCTCGGGGACTTCCTCCGGGTCCCGGCCGCCTGCAGCCCGATCGATCGATCGATCGATCGATCGATCGATCCGGGATTGGGGGAGGTGTGGGGGAGGAGCTAGTACGGGAGGGCTCGGGGTCTGGGACCGCCCGGGCAGCCCAGGTCAGAGTTCAACCCACCTTCCAACTCTGCAAAGCCGAGCACCACATCTGACGCCCTGCCCTGCCTGTCTTTGACCTCCAGGGCCGTAATGGTGCAGCCCCAGGAGATGATGTCCACTTTCAGCAGGTCTGACTGCAGCTGGAACTTCTCCACTGTCCCTGCCCCTGAGGGCAGGTCTCCAAACACGGCTCTAGTCACCGAAGCCATGGGGGAAAGTCGGGGGCGCGCAGCGGCTCCCAGTCCTCGGAACTCGAGCCTCCAGAGCTGGAGTGGGACTTTACTGGAGAAGAGGCGGGACCCGGCTCGGACTCCTCCCCTTCCTTGCCTAGATTTAGAGAGTGACCACTCCTGCAAAAAATATCCTCTGGCGACTTTCTAAATCTTTCCTTTGCCTGAGGGTGACAGGAAGGCAAAACTTCCAGACTGGCTTTTCCTTTGCTAACTCTGGCCGCAGTGCATGTCGGAAGTGGTAGTCTTTGGGAGGTGAACTTGCATTTTGGGGCGTGTAGTCTCTCTCAACCCAAATCCTGAAATCTGTAGGATTCTACCCTTCCCCGTCTCTCTGGTGGTGGTGGTGGTGGTGGGAGGGTCTCAAACAGGCAGTGAGCTAACTCTCATTAATGTTGGTGGCAGAATTTCAGAGAAAATTCTGGAAAATGCAGAGAGTAGAATTAGAGACAAACGAATGTTGCGGGGGAAGGGGGCAATTCTGGTTTTAAATTAACTCTGATCCAGAGAAGAAAGGGCACAGGTAATTCAGAGAAGGGGCAAATCAGCACAGGCAGCTCTGAACACTGACTGCAGATTTCTTGTTTGTCCATGCAGTGAAGCTCTCGACATGTTTATGCTGCAACCTGTCCATAGGCTTTCCTGGCGGTAGGCTTGGAGTACCAGTCTGGACAAGGTCAAGTAAGTGTAGATGAACTAGGGCTTAGTTACACGGAGGTGGTAAGAGACAGCCTCTGACTTTCTTTTCCTCAGGGGTCTGAGGAGGGCCTTGAGGATCTACCCCTTCTGGTTCCTGAAGTCCAAAATTCCTTTAAGAAGGGATTAAGGGAGGGGAGCCTGGGTGGCCCAGTGGGTTAAGGTCATGATTTGGGTCATGGGATCAAGCCCTAGGCTCCTCACTCAACAGGGGAGTCTGCTTGCTTGAAGATTCTCTCCCTTTGCCCCTCCTCCAACTCATGGGCTCCTTGGATCTCTCGCTCTCAAATAAATAAATCTTTTTTAAAAAGGGGGGGGATTAAGGGAATATTTAGTAAGGTCTCCTTAAATGTTAACTACTATAATTTTATCATCTTTTTCGTACAAGCAGAAAAAGGCTTTAAGTATGTACTGATGGGAGAGGAGAAGACAAGCAGATCATTAAATAATTGTCATGCTTTAGAGTGCCTCAGAATTATAGGAGACACTCTTTTTCAAGAATGAGTATTTCCAGGCTCATTCCTGGAATTTCTGATTCAATGAGTCAAGGGCAAGACTCAGGAATCTGTCCTTTTCACAGGGTTTCCTACGTTATTCTAATGCAGATTACCTGGGACCAGACTTTGAGAAAGGCCGCTCCTCAGTTTGAGGACTAATCTCAGGTTCCCCGCAAACCCCTCCCCATAATCGGCTCTGATGCCGTAAAACTAAGATAGGCTTCTAAAGGCCTTTAATGAGATTGTCAAATACAATACAGAAGCTTGTGTATTTCTTTACTGAATGTGTCAACTCCAGACAGTCCTGGGCCTAGGAAGGGGAAGGAGGCTGGAAGCCGGAAGACAGGTTTTATTTGACTGCCTTCATACCTATCTTTGCGTGACACTGCTTTCGGTTTGGTTCCTAGGTACTGTGGAAGGGATTCAACTAGACTGTGGTAAGCGCCAAAATGCATCTATGATCGGGAAATGAGAATTGGAATCGTGTTCCTGGAATCAGATGCTGATACACATAACTGTGTCTCAGCCCTTTCTGTCTGTAGTTTGAAGGATTATTTCACATTCTTGCCACAAGCCTCCCTTCTCATTCATGAAGCAGGGGGGATTGTGATAGCAAAGGAAAAAGAGAACTTGCAACTGGGCCTTGGTGAAGTGTAACACATAATAACAAAAAGACCCAAACAAGTGAAATTACAGTCTGCACCGCACTCACACAATCACCGACAGCACTCCAGCGTGCTGCTTCCTCAGAAATTCTATCAACTCTGCAGTCCTTGTCAGCCCACTTAACATTTGTGGCTGATTCATACACAAGCCCTTTCGGCAATGCTGTGTTAGCACGGATGTCTCACAATCTCTTCTGTGGGCAGGAAGACTGCTTTTTCTTTTCTCAGCCTCCAGATCTCAATGTTCTGCCAAGCTCATGTTGTCGCAGAAAGAGAGAAAGGCACTGGAATGGCCAAAGCCAAGTGTCACTAGGGGAGGTATTGTAGCGAGGCTTGGTGGAAAATGAAACATACTGATGTCTGTCTATGAAGGCAAGAGTACATGTCTTCAGTTCATTTTCCTTTCACTTTTACTGGTCTTAACATAGTGTCCTAAATAGGACTGCCTTGTGCTAGGTCAGCTGTTAGGCACGAATCTTGACTTTTCTTACGAAAATATCCTCTTTTCCTAGTTCCACAGTGATAGTCTAAAGGAATACTTGTGCACTGGGGGCACCTGGCTCATTCACTTGGTAGAGCGTGTGGCTCTTGATTTCAGGGTCATGAGTTCAAGCCCTATGTTGGGTGTGGTGTCTACTTAAAAAATATATATGTATATGTGTGTGTGTGTGTGTGTGTGTGTGTGTGCATCTTATCATATATATATATATAATAAAATAAATTTTGTATACATAAAATAAAATAAAGGAATATTTGCACACTTAAAAAAAAAAAAGAAAGAAGAAGAGGCACCCTAAACCTAAGGAAATATTTTCCAACTCCAAGATGGGATTAGGTGAGGAGTAAGGCAATGGTAACTTTGAAAATGAAACATTGTCAAATTCAAGGAAGTATTTATTTTTATTTTTGGGATGAGGGGGAGGTTTTGAGGTGAAAAGAGAAGGAATTGTGACATTTATGCTTAGAGGAGATACTTAAAATGGATACCTTTTTTTCAACCAGAGAGTGAGGTATCAGGTTGGACAGGTAAAGAATAAGGTCAGTTTCTCTTCTCTGCTGGAGGCTAATCCTCAAAGCTGAGTGCTTGGGGAGCCAGGAATGAGGAGATCTGAGGGCTTGGACCCTGGGCCCCACTTCCTCGTTCTACACAGACACTGCCGGTGTCCTGTTCCTGGGACACCCATCAGGGATGGCTCCAAAGATTTAAGCTATTGACAAGCTGCTAGGCAGAGAAAACTTTGAGTTATAATAATAAAACCAACTCACAACCCCTCACAGTTTGTCTATGGAGAGACCCAAAATAGATTCTCTGCAGTTGACAAGTCACCACCTTCCTGTTCTCTTCCTCGTTGCTCTGAAGTCCAATAGCGTTTGTTGTCAGTTCTCTTCATTGGGCACTCAACTCTGCGGTGTCTTAGATCAATCTTTGTCTTTCCATGGATACATTTTGTTGTCATTGTTTTCTCAGCTCATGGCTCCCTGACTCGATATGTTGACTTACAAATTTTTGGTGACCTCAACAACACTATCCTTGGTTTCAGAAGTAACCTACTTATATCTGGAAGCCAGGAATATGGGGGAGAACCTCATCGAGTTCACAAGACGTGGAATTCTTCACAGTTCAATTCACCTCTGTTGCATTGATAATTTTGGAGCAGCTGCTGGGGAAGGCATGATGGGGGCAGGTGAGAAGTTGTTGAAAAAAGTGGATTAAATGCTGTTGTAGGACATGTTAATTCCTCAAATATTCACTAGGTATGTGCCAAGCACTGTGCTAAGCACTTGTGGTACATTGATAAGTAAACCAGGATCCTTGCCTTCAAGGAGCTTACAGTCTAATATGATGCAAGGCTCATCTCTGTCTTCCATAAAGCCTTGAGTAAAATCTTCAGAATTCATTACCCGTCAATGTTGGATGAAAGAAAGCACTGGGACTGGCCTCAACAGAGGTTTAATTTCAGGGTTGCCCAGAGAATTCAGCTATATTAGGATTATTTTAGAATTTCCTGACACCAAGCACAGAGACTAGCAATCTTCAATGCTCAGTAAGTAACCATTGAATGAATACACGGTACTTTTGTATTTACAATGTCGTAGTGGAGAATTGACTCTGATATCAGAAGATCTGGGTTCAGAAGGCATCAGAACTTACTGGCCAGGCAATTTGTTCAACCACTTTGAATTTCAGTTTCCTCAACTATAAAATGGAAATAATATCCTATGATTGGTTCATCCAATTATTATTTAGTGATTGCTAGTAAATATAAAGTGCTACATGTGTCCTGGGCACCATGATAAGCACCCTTCTGAGTCAGGCACTATTATCAGATACAGAAACTGAGACTTATTGAGGTTAAGTAACTTGTTCAAGGTCACATGGTTTGTAAGTCAGGAAATCAAGATTTGATCCTGGGCACTTTGACTGCAGAGATCGGAGCATGTAACCACTTCCGTGTACTCTGCCTGGTACTGTGGTCAACTGAGACCTGGATGCCAGAGCCCTCTACAAATTCCTTTTTTTTTTTTTTAAAGATTTTTTATTTATTTATTTGACAGACAGAGATCACAAGTAGGCAGAGAGTCAGGCAGAGAGAGAGAGGGAAGCAGGCTGCCTGCTGAGCAGAGAGCCCGATGTGGGACTCGATCCCAGGAGTCCGAGATCATGACCTGAGCCGAAGGCAGTGGCTTAATCCACTGAGCCACCCAGGCGCCCCTACAAATTCCAATACATTGGGCGCCTGGGTGGCTCAGTGGATTAAGCCGCTGCCTTCGGCTCAGGTCATGATCTGAGGGTCCTGGGATCGAGTCCCGCATCGGGTTCTCTGCTCCGCGGGGAGCCTGCTTCCTCCTCTCTCTCTCTCTGCCTGCCTCTCTGCCTACTTGTGATCTCTCTGTGTCAAATGAATAAATAAAATCTTTAAAAAAAAATTAAAAAAAAAATTCCAATACATTACAGCAATGTAAATGTTCATCTCCTAATTTTTATGGCAAGTTTAAAAAATTAATATCTGGAATTAAGTTACATTGGGCTCAAGAGGGTATTGCAGGCCCTTACTATAGATAAAGAAGGGCCCAAGGAGTAGAGCTAGTCCTTTGCACCCACAGATTCTAGAAAAGAGACACTCATCACGTCCAGACCTATTATATTGTCATTTGTTTATTTGTTATTGTGTCTTCTGCCAAGAAAATCGAAGCTCCACGAGAGTGAGAACCTCCACTGCCGTTTCCCAGTAACTAGAACATATCAGTAAATTGCTAAAAAATATTTGTTGAATGAATGTTTGAATGCTGGAAAGGAAGTGAAGCATCTCTCATACAGAGGTGGTAGAAGTTGCAATTGATAAAACCACTTTGGAGGACTTTTGGAGGACAACTTGTCAATATCTAATAAAGTCAAATTGCATAAAACCTAGCAATAGCCCACGACCCAGCAGTTCCATGTCTTGAAATATGCCCTAGATGATCTTTTGCATACCTTAATCAATTTCACATAAAGCAGCTTCAAAACTCAAAAGAGTCATAACACTTTTAAGTGTTCTGTCATAAACAAGTCATAAACCAACTCAAATTTGGGGGTATAAGAATATTTATAGCAATATGATGTGTAAGAATAAACATTCAGAATCAACCTAAACTCCATCAATTTAAAAAGGATAAAAAAAGCTTGGGTGTATATCCATGTAATACAATTTGACATAACAGGAAAATAAATGCACTAGGGACTCCACAGGTGCTCAGGCATAAATTTTGTAATTATAATGCTAAAGAAGAAAAAAAAAACAGTGCAGAAGGATGCAGAAATATCATTTATATCATATACTCAACCTTGCAAAATAAGTAGGATCTCCTTGAATTTAAGCTATTATTCCAGGGTCATTTAGCTCAGGGCCTTTGCAGAGCTCAGATTTCAATCCAGAGCACTTTCCAGTACTTCCTTCAGCCTCAGGTAAGCACTGATAGTCAGATACATATTAGACCCTCATAAGGCTCTGGAAACCTCATCAATTGATCTTTCCTTAGTCTGAGTGAATGGTGTTTCCAAGGGAGTGGCTTGAGGGGGATGTCTTTTCTTCCCCCTCATTTTTTGATATGATTAATAGATGATTAACCAATTTGCAGCTTCAAAACAAGTCCCTCATCCATTCCCTTTTACTTGATTGTGGCACCTACTTAGAGAAATTCTAAAGCCACAACTGGCCTGAGCATATTCTTTGGTTTTATATAGACTGAATAAATACTTCTGGTGGTCCTTTGTGACAGCGATACTTTCAAGAGTCAGAACTCTTTTAATTCCACAAGTCATAAACCAACTCAAATTTGGCATAGGCAAAACAGGGAAATTATTAGATAATATAGTGAAAAGTCTATGGATGAATCTCCGGCGTGGCTGGATCTGGGCTAAAACTATGTCAGTAGAACTTGAATTCTCTCCTCTTGTTTTGTTCTCCACTGTGTTGGCCTTATTTTCAGACTGTTTTTTTCTGCCCATGATTCCCAGCATCTCCAGGCTCATATTATCCCTACAGTAGCAATCTCAGGACACAGCAAGCCTGACATTCCCAAATAGTATGGACTAAAGTCCCAGTGTTGAATCTCATCAGGTCCCGTGCCTTCTGAACTACTTGCCTGGTGCTTGGTAAGTTTGAGTCTGCCTTACCCAGAAGTGCGGGCGGGAGAGCAGGGAGGGGAGGTTCTCCAAGGGAAAAATCTAGATGCTAGTCCTGAAGTGAGAGTGGATGCTGAACAGGCAAAAGCAGCGTTCGCCCACCAAGAAGAGAGGGGGGTTAATTTCATTAGAGAGTTGCTGAGTGGGGACACAGGGAGTTCTTGCAGAGAGAGTTCATGCACTTAGAATATTTGACACTTAAGAATACCTGTGCCTCACGAGGAGCTGTCAACATTCTGTCCGTGGTTACGTAGCAGGTGCCACCACATCCTCACTTCTATTCTTGCTTTATCTTTGTTGGCCCTGGTCTCCTGACTAATGTGGTAGTGACGCAAGCTTGCTTGAACCTTTCTCAACATCCTGAATTACCCTGCTGTTTTTCAAAGGGCAAGAGCTTCCAACATTCTAGAAAGAACGTTAGCTTGGATTCAGCCTTACCTGAAGCACATTCACCGCCGCCTTGTCTGAGATCAAGGCCACTCAGGGAATTGCTCTCTGAGTTCGTCTGGATTCCCTTCCTCAGAGTATGGAATCCTATATCAAAAAGCATGGCTGAGGTTAAGTTTTGACAGAAAGGAACATTCAAGCGTTTAAAACATTTAAAGATGATCTGACTCACATCAGTGTGGGGGAATTTGCTCTTGTGATTTTGCCAGCCTGATTGAGGTTCCTTCAATTCAGTGCCCGTGATGGGTACTCAGCAGCAATCATAGTGTGACCTTCATTTCTCTAGGACACTGGCTCAAGAGGTCCCAGGTGGCACACACTTCTTACTTTTATAATTTCTTGCTTTTGAATGGACTGCATTTGGCTCAGCTTGAAAGACAAATTTCTGACAAGATGTAGCAAGCATGTTTTCTTCTTCTTTCTTTTCTTTCTTTTTTTTGCCAAATTAGAGCTTTGAAAACTTACTCTTTGATCAGTTAGAATTAGGTCTGGCTGCCTAGAACAGAGATCCAAAATAACAGTGGCTCAAGAGAAATACAAGTTGTTTTCTTTTTCCCTAAAAGCAGCCCAGACGTGGGTATGTCAGGATCTGGGATTTTACCCTATGTGCAAGTTCATACATCACTGTTTCACAGATACTGACCGAAGACACAGATTCCTTGGTCTAAGACAAAGGATTGCATCACTCGCTGCATAGCAAGAAGCATGTGCATCCTGCTGGTGCTGTTTCTCTATGCCTCCCAAGACCTGCGGAGGCAGCACAGAGGAACCAAGGTAGACACACTATGTACGGTGGGTTTGCATTACAACGGGAATCTACCATTTTTATAGTGAGCGGTAAGCAAGCCTTCCCTTTGTCTGGCAGAAGATGAATCAACTCACTGCCAGCTCAACCCAGAGAAATGGTTTTCTAAAGAGGAGTCAGGGCTTTGCATTCTTAGCAGAGCCAAAAAGGATGTTCAGGGATCCTCAGGGTCTTGGTGGATTGCTTCTTTCAGCCAGTGGTCCCGGTAAGGATGGCAGTTTCACTCCATATGGGCCATCTGGTACGTAAGTTCCCTCTAACTTGTTGCTTCACTATCTGAAATGTATGACCTGAAGTCCACTTAGCCAAGGACATAGGCAGCTGTGTCCATATTTAGAGCAGCAGGACGGAGGTATGGAGTGGTAATGTTGGAGAAGTGGCAGGCCCCCTCCCTTTGAGGATACATCCTGGAAGTTCTGTAACTTATTCACATGATCATATCAAATTTTAGGGTAGGTTGGGAAATATGTAATCTTTTCTCTGGGTTCTGTTCTCGTAGTGTGAAGAAGAGGATCTTGGAGCAGTCTGCCACGTTCTTTGCTAAAAGTTGATAGTATTTCAGTAAGTACTTTCCAGACACCTTGGAAAGCTGCTAACAGTCACCTGGTTCCTCCCATCCTTTGCACATCATGAAAATATGAGCCTGGTTTGGGTGTACGCTAGCCAGGTAGCTATGAGCACACATTGGGAATGGGACTACAGGTATCAGGTGTGCTTCAGGCACTGCCCAAGGTGAGAACACGAAGGAGTCAGAGGCTTTCCAGGGATCTAAAAGAAGACAGAGATTTTAGTACAGAAGATGGTGCCGAAACTGCAAGGATCAAAGTGACAGGGTCTGAAGCAGCTCTAGTGGGAGAGGTTCATCACGTCCAGAGGGTGGGTGGTACAGGTGGGATCCAGTTTGATTGTGACGCGTTTTTCAATGGAGGAAGAGCTCAAGCCACACAGGATTTCCCCCCACCCCAGCCCTCCCAGAACAGGCTTCCCTGAAGGATATCTAGAACCTCAAATCAATCGTCTACCATGTAAGCGCTATTTGTATCTTGGAGGAGGACACTGAGCCAAAGTTGGAGGGAGGGTTTTAAGGAGTCAGTGTTGACTCAGTGTAGTCACAGGAAGAATGTCCTGGTGCCAAGTGACTGGGAGCTGCCTGGGGCACTATCCCAAGGAGGGCCTCGCTGAGATGCCTGGGGTTGACCTTGAAGCAGACAGGTACCCTCCCCTCATTAATGGTGGCTCTGCAGTATGGCCCTCTAGTTCCTGGGGATTTTCTGTTTCATGGGAGACTTGAGCCTCTACTCCAAGTAGAAGCACTAAGCCCATTCACTCCACTTGGACTCCAGCACACAGGGCCTCCATCATGTCCCTTGATTTTTGTGCCACCTTTTACAAATTGACCATGTTTCCCTCCCTGCAAGACAATCATTGACCAGGTTAGGTTTGTCCTACCAGGGTCTTAGTAGATGAAATCTCTATCAAAAATGACTATATATTTTTAAGAAGATGAAGAATGGGGGCACCTGAGTGACTCAGTGGGGTAAGCCTCTGCCTTTGGCTCAGGTCATGGTCTCAGGATCCTGGGATCAAGTCCCGCATCCAGCTCTCGGCTCAGCAGGGAGTCTGCTTTTCTCTCTCCCACTACCCAGCTTGTATTCCATCTCTTGCAGTCTCTCTCTCTGTCAAATAAATAAATAAAATCTTAAAAAAAAAAAAAAGATGAAGAATGAGGGCCCTTTGCATGGTTTCAGGTATGTTGGATGAAATACCAAGATGGGTGGCATTGACTGATAAAACAGTGTGGCTTCTCCAGGGGGAAAGAGAGTAGAAGGCAAGGAAGGGAAGGTGTAGCATCCTAATAAAGGCTGGGACAGAAGTGCAGCTGAGACCTCAGGAATGAGGCCAGGATAGAAGAGCTTAGCAAAACCTTTGCCTGGACTCTTGGGGCACATTCTGGTGGAAATGGCTGAGTGAGTCTACTGTAGCAATTTTGGGACATGAGGAAAGGCTTGGCTACTGATAAATAGCCAAGAGGAGCTCGGGCGAAGAATCTAGCTAGATGGAAGGGGTCTGGCAGATCAAAAGGTCACGAGGCAGGTCAAGTCTTGTCCAGCCAGAGTCAAGGTGGTCAGTGAGCCCATAAAATGATTCCAGAAAATGCTCTTGTATCCTATTCTAGAGCGGGCCCTTGCTTCCCTGGCCTGTTGGAGTTTGTCCACTGGCTATGGTGTGGATGACAATCAGCCGGTGAGAGGCCCATAGGCAAATTCTGAAGTAGGTTTGAACAGGGAGAATGTAAGCCCCACTTCTGCTCCTCTTCAAAAGTCTAGCACTGAGTTTAGGTCAGAAAATTACAACAGAATTGGCCATTTCTTTTGGGCTTAACCACATTCTGTAAAGAAGTGCAGTTGTGCAAGGGCCCTGTGAAGTCAGACAAGATGAAATACGACAGGGTCCTTGTGTGGTTTTTTTCCTGACACTAAATGTATCAAATTTTTACAGACACCAACCAATTCTATGATACGAATTAGGTGCCCAACAATTCATTTCAATTCTAACACTCTTCACGCAGAGTCTGGGTCACATCTCATGAGTTTGAGGGCTCAGTCCCATCAGACCGGCTCCACATCACACACCTGTTGTCAATGTGGGGTGCGGGCTACCCAGACTTATTCCAGGCTGATTACAAATCTGGGAGTTCCTGTGGGTGCCCTTCGGATTTGATAATATGCTAGAATGACTCACAGAACTCAGGAAAACACTTTACTTGGGTTTACCAGTTCATTCTGAAGGTGGTACTTCAAGAACAGCAAAGTGAAGGAGATGCATAGGACAAGTTATGGTGGTGGTGGTGGGGCGAGGTGGGGCCTGGGGGTTGGTGCCCAGCTTCTGTGTTCTGTCCTGGTGTGCCATCGTCCAAGCACATGAATGTGTTCACCAACCTGTCCTTTAGGATTTTTTTTAAATACTTTTTTTTTTTTTTTAAAGATTTTATTTGTTTATTTGACACAGAGAGAGAGTTCGTGAGAGGCTGCACAAGCAGGGGAAGCAGCAGGTAGGAGCAAGGAACCTGATGTGGGACTCGATCCCAGGACTCTGGGATCATGACCTGAGCCAAAGGCAGATGTTTAACTGACTGAGCCACCCAGGCGCCCCTTCTTTTCGGATTTTTATCAAGGTTTCATTAGGTTAATTAATCTAAGTGGTTGGTTAAATCCAGTGGTTGATGTGGTTGATTAAATCTCTGGATCTTGGTGATTGAACTCAATTTCCACCATTCTCCCCTCCCTGGAGGTCAAGGCGGGGGGATGAAAATTATAACCCTCTAATTATTTGGTCGGCTTTCCTCCCAGCTAGTTAGTTCTCAACCCGAAGCTATCTAGGCCCCCACCACACCCAAGGGTTGTCTCATTAGCGTAAGACAGTCATCACTTAAGACACTCTTACCACTCCAGAGAGTTTTATGCCGAGAAGTGGAGACAAAGACCAAATATTTTCTATTATCCTACAGCCCCCAGCTGGGCCCTACCATGCACTCTGCCTTCAGGGAGTAACCAGGTCAAGGAGGAAGAAACTTTAGTGCACCTTAGAATATTCTGGGAACCCTATTAAACATATAGATTCCTGGGTCTGACCCTCAGTGACTCAGTGACTCAGTCACAGGGTGGGACCTGGGTAGCTATATTTTTAATAAACTCCCTAAATGATTCCCATGCTCACTAAAGTTTGAGAATCCTGGAGCAAGCATTTCCTTGAGTCATTCCCCGACTCCCCCAACACCATTCCTTCCAGAAACGTGTCCAGTCATGCCCTGAAGGAAGAGCCCCAGCTCTGACTGCAGATCACAATCTTCCCCTGACTAAGGATGAGGAAGAATTACACCTGAATACAGAGGACCTCTAGGTGAGGCCAATCTTGAGGATCCTGGAGCTTCTGCCTCACGTTGGAATAAAAAGTTTGCAGAATTAACTCTTGTCAGTGTCTGTTGCAGGGCAGGTGATGTGCCTGCTGGACGTTTTATGCAGTTTCTCTGCCTGGGAGGTAAGAACCATTGTTACTCTCTTGGCTGAGAAGACTGAGACTCGGGAAGACTGGCCGGGGAGGCTCCGGGGAGTTCGAACTCGGCTCTGCCGGGTTCGGCTCCCTATGTCAAAGTGGTGAGTACTAAAAAGGGAACATGTGGAACTGGTGCGACCTGCTTGGGAGCTGGAGTCAGGCAGCTACAGGCCAGGGTGTCTGTCACTCCATAATGACTGCTCTGGGAAGGAAAGCACTGCTGGGGCAGCTGGGCACCACTGGGTCTGAAAAGCTTCAGCCCATAGCTGGTCTTTAGCGAAGCAGCTACTTCCCCAGAGACTTCCTGGCAATCACCCGTCCTGCTGACTCTTTCCTGTCTTTCTGCTGAACTCAAAACCCTAAGGTAGAACCCAGCCAACAGTTCTAGAAATTGCTGGGCTCTACGCATCTCATGCTGATTATAACACGGTTGATCCCGACTGGTGCCTCTTCTGATGTGATGAGTGTGCCCTGCACAGAACTAGGGTCTAGGTCCTGTCTGTATAATAATAAAAGCGCATTCTCTTTCTTTCTAAGGGGGAAAGTGTATCCTTTTCCCATACCAGGCTCTGGTATTATAGAACCGGTGACAGGGAAGTAATAATCACGGGCCATTTGACGAGCATAGATTGCGGCAAAGAGCTGGAGAGTCTGGGGCCAGGGCCAGGACCCCCCAAATGTACCTGCTTCCTAAGGGGGAGTCCCCTCTGGTGACCAGATTGCTGATGTCCCATAGACTCAGGGTCACCCGTGGACATGCAGGATAAGATCAGCCGGTGTTAGTATGTTGGACTCTGCTTTCTTGGGGGCTCTGTATTAGAGGTGCCTGATCGAGCTTGGGCTCTACAGCTGTGTTTTGCAGAGAAGATGGCTTTTGCTTTTGTTTTGTCCATAACTGATCAGGGTTTCTCTAGAACTCCCACCTCCGTGGTGAGTTGCTGGTGGTTGTGGTGATGATTAGCCGGACGTCTGATGTCGTTTAAAGCATGGTGGTGCTGATAATTGAAATGACCTCTCTGGGCGTGTTAAAAGATAAACTGAGGCAGATTAAAAATTTCAAGAGCTTATTTGAGTGAAACTTGACTTGAATGGGCAGCACCAAACTGAAAGTGGTTAGGAGTAAGACCTTTCTAGAGAAAAGGTGGAAGTAAGGAAATTATTGATGGGTTATGGTTTGGGCTAGTCAGCTGTTTGTGACTGGCTGTCTTTGGGTTTCAGTTTCATAACCTTGAGGCATTTACAGGCTTAGATTTTGGTTTGGTTAAGGAGGTTGCCACGACATTAGGGCCACCTCGGTCTAATGGCCTCCTTATTTAATTAATCTAATAGGTGTATGTTCAGTTTCTCTTGGATAAAAATACTGTAACTCTCAGATAACCTCCCGCATTGCCTGCTTCTTTTCCTAACATGGTGAGCAGGTATACGGAGAGGAGGCAGAGGTGTGGCTGAGGAGGCTACCGCAGCAGGAAGAGCTGGGGTCCACAGGCTGGGGGTCCTTTTCCTCCTCAGCTGCCTTGTCCACCTGTTGGCTCCATGCTCTGCTGGTTCCTAACATGCGACCCTCCCTTGCAGACTTTCCCTCCCCTCGGCTCCCTCTGACTGTGGACCCTGAGCCTCTGCTTTGTCCTCCGTTGAACCCCTGCCCAGGGGGTCCACCGCAATCTCTGCAATGGGGTCTTCTCTTTGTCTGGTTTCTAATCTCTCTGTAGTATTCTCCAAATAGCCTCCCTACCTCTGGTCCCCAATCTCTTTCTTGCTTTCTTTTTTTAAATTTCTTTTTCAAAGTCCTTTTTTTAAAGATCTGATTTATTTGACAGAGAGAGATATGAAGAGAGGGAACATGAGCAGGGGGACTGGGAGAGGGAGAAGTAGGCTTCCCGCTGGGCAGGGAGCCTGATGCAGGGCTCGATCCCAGGACCCTGGGATCATGACCTGAGCTGAAATCAAGAGTCAGATGCTCAACCAACTGAGCCACCCACCTGTCCCACCTTCTATATGATCATGTCACTCCCTTCCTTCAAAACCTCTAAGAGCTTCTATTTTCTGTAGGATAAAGTTTAAGCAACTCAGTCTGGTACACAAGACTTGAAAGCATTTGACCTCAACTTGCTTTCTAACCTCATCTCCCCTTCACCAGCCTTAAATCCCCATCTAGCATATCATGCTCTTTCCTGCCTCTGAGTTTATGTATTCTTTTAGTCTGGAACTCTCTTTTTTCTCCATTTTTAAGGGCCTAGCTCAAATGCTTCTCTGGGAAACGTTCTTTTTCTTCATCTGTGCCCAGATCTCTAGGGTGGCACGTACCTTATTAGATGTATAAGGAAGATAAAATACTTTGATTTAAACTTTAAGATTTAAGCAAAACATAATTCTTCACTAAATTATAAAATAACTCAAACCCCAATTAACTGTAAATGGTTTCTTCTGTGCACAAGAAGCAGCTCCTAGCCATTAAAATAAAATCAGTTTGACACTGACATATTTAAATTATTTTTAAATAAGCAAGTCTCTGGGGCACCTGGGTGGCTCAGTTGGTTAAGCTTCTGCCTCTGGCTCAGGTCATGATCCCAGGGTGCTGGGATCGAGCCCCAAATTGGGCTCCCTGCTCAGTGGGGAGCCTGCTTGTCCCTCTGCCTCTCCCCCTGCTCATGCTTACGCTGGCTTGCTCTGTCTCTCAAATAAATAAAATCTTTAAAAATGAATGAATGAATGAATTAGTGAATGAATGAATAGGCAAGTCTCATAATTGGCTGGTTGGGAGTGCTTTTGGTTGCAGATAACAGGATACCTATTTGCAACAGCAAGCAGCAGTCGGTTAACAATAAAGACTTTGCTTTGTCTTATAAAATGAGAAGTCCAGAGCTGAGCAGTCCAGCGCGGGTACAGCTGCTAAGAAATGCTGATGAGAACGTTCATTCTTTCTGCTCCGTCTTTCTTAGCGGATGGGCTTTTATCCTCAGGCTTGTCCCTTCATGTTCTCCCCCCACCCCCGACTATTGCACATCATGTTTGCTTTCTGGGCAGGAAGAAGGGGGAAGGGCCACAGGGACAAAAGGAGCTCTGCCAGTTTTATCTATCCCTTTGGCTGCTCATCACAGCAACGATCGAAAATCAGGCATTTGTTTTCCAGTCTCTAGAGTAGAAAAAGGCAAGAGAAGAGGACCTTGTGAATGGCTTTGGGGTTGCTAATCCCCAGTGTCTATTGGGTTAGATTATTCATGAGATCAGTTATAAGGATTATTCATGAGATCAGCTAATGGGAAGAGGGGAGAGCACAGCAGGACCATCTCTGATCTGTAGAGTTTATCTTCATACTTATGCACCCGCCACCCAAATCTAAGTGTGGACCATTTTCCTTATCCCAAAGATAACCCCCCACCCCACAGTAAGTCACTCTGATCCTCACCCCCAAGCCCCCAGGACTAGGCAATCATTCTTTTACTCTCTGAGAAAAATGTTTAAAAGGGTGATTTTTCTATTAGAAAGTCAGTAGAAAGCATTATACAAATGAGCTTCAGGGTAGGGACTTAGATTTAAATATATCACGAAAGGCAGTTCCTCTGCTGTCGTACAGTTTTTTGGTATGTGTGAAGGAAATGATTCATTATCTCCCCCAGCGAAAGAATTTCTAAGCCCCTCATCCCTTTCCTCATTTAGTCCAAAAGAATCATGCTGTTTGCTAAATCTTGTCCATTTTCTATTCCAAATTTTTTAGAGTGAGACTTAGAAAGGCATAAAGCAGATATAAAGTTACAAAGTCAAATTTCGAATTCAAAAACTCACTATAGGAAAGGCTTAAAAAAAAAAAAAAATCTCCACCCACCCTGCCCTGCACCCCCACCAAGGCCTGAGGAAGCCAAGTAAACTGCTAATTGACAGTGATAACGGGAGGCAGGTGCCTTTTCTTCTCTCCTTGAGCGGGTGTAGCTTGTCCCACTTTAACGTGCTAGAGATAATATCACTTATCTGCTGAAATGAAAGCGAGCAAATGCACCAAAGACTCGGAGTAATGGCTTTCATTCTTGTTTGCAGCATTCCCTCTAACTGTCATATCCTGCCTTGCTGGGTACCTGTTGTATCTAGATGAGAGAGAAAACAGGAAACGAGGCAGGTAATTAGCGCGGGCAGACAACCACCACGGAGGAGTATCCCGGGCCACAGCTTTCTGATCAGAGGTTTGGGGATCGGTGTAGAAAACCAGAACATATGCACCAGGTAATAATTGAAAATAGAAAAACTGGGCCCAGACAGAAGTGAGGGGAACGTTTCCATGAGCCAGCTTCTGAGATGGGGCTTCGTACCACTTAAAGTCGAGATTTTACACCTGAAGACTGCAGGTTTGAATGTTGTTGGGTTGGTTTCAAACCCAATCAAACTACCGAGCTTCTTTTCCTCTGAGCTTTTTTTTTTCTTTTTCCTTTACTTACTATCACTATAGCAGAAAGATGTTTTGTACCAGTTTGCCATTAAAAATGGTATAGATATATATATGGCTATGTTAATGTTATGCTTATTTTTATCTTATTTTCTGAGATTTAAATACACCAACTGCTGAGTGGGTGCTTTAAAAAGAAATAGTATCACCTCTGAAGAAAAGATAAATCCCTATTTTAGAATTTTTTTCCAATTTAAAATTTGTAAATGAAAAATATTTCCAGTTTCTGGAACTGCATGGGCATTCTTAATAAGCACAGTTTTTTATTTGCTGCTATTTTTTCTTATTTCTTTGTTATTAAATTTTGAGGCATGTGAAAAAAGTTAAAGAGTAATATAATAAATACTGAAGTTTCAAATCTTTGCTTAATAAATGAAATGTTAAAAATACAACTGGCCCTTCTGTGTATGTTTTCCCAAGTGCATTTCCCATCTTTCCACACAGAAAAACCAAGTTTGTGCCTGACTTTGGTTTTCACTCTCGGATATGCCTTTGTCATTGTGGTACATATTCATGTCATCTTTGTTTAAGACAAGACAAAAGGACCCAAATAGATTTGTTGATGCTACCCTCCTTACCAAACTGAGACCATTCCAGTACTGGATCTCCCAGGAATGGAATCTTAAACCCATCAGGCATTATCTGAGTGGCACATTCGGTAATCCGCCGGCTAGATCCCTACCATCTCCTAAAGATAAGTAACCTTGCAACCACCAGTCCGCGCATTGGCCTCGTACAGCCTCCTTGTTCCCTCTCCCTTCTGCCTATAAAATCCTTTATTTTGTACAGCTGCTCAGAGCTGTCTCCTTTCTGCTAAAGTGGATGTTGCCCAATTTATCAAACATTAAATAAAGTCAATAAGATCTTTAAAGTCTACCCTAAACAAAATCAGGTTTGTCTGCATATTTTATTTTATTTTTTTTAAAGAGTTTATTTATTTATTTGCGAAAGAGAGAGAGAGAGAGAGAAGGACCAGTGGGTGGGGCAGAGGGAGAGGGAGAAGCAGACTCCCCACTGAGCAGGGAGCCCAACTCAGGGCTCAATCCTGGGACTCGGGGATCACGACCTGCGCCCAAGGCAGACTGAGCCACCCAGGCGTCCCCGCATAGTTTAAGCTTTTCAAGACAGGAGGTGCTATAATTCCAGTGTCAGTTTTGGCTTTGGGAAGGCCAAAGAGCTGAGTACCTACTGAAGGATCATCATCGGCACTCAGTTCGGGGCTCAAGGTGTGATCACACACGGGTCATGTGATCTCATGGGCACCATTACGGCTAATCTGTGCTGTCCTATCAGTTACTCAAACAAGATGTTATTTGGATTTATTGTTAATATCTAAAAATGCATTTTCAAATATAGCTTAACATTTAGATGTAACTTGAAGTGAAAAATCTCTATGTTTTTGTATGTATGAATGAATGAATGTGTGTATGTATGAAATTCTATCAGTTGTTGAAGTAAATGTATTTATTATTGCAAGAAGAATATGTTGCAATAATTGATGATTGTGAAAGCTGCTAATTGTATGTAAAAAAAAAAAGAGAACTTGTCAACAGCTAAATAGGGAAAGAGTTAATGCAAATATTCAGTATATTTGCTAGACAATTTTAGGAAGAATAATAGATTTTTACCATGTCAATAAAGGGAAGTCCTTATAAAAATAAAAATATAAGTCAGAATAATAGAGATTAGGTTATATCTTAATTTTAATAATTGTCCAACTATTTGTATACTAGAATCCAAAACATTAAACAATCTTGGGGAGCCTGGGTGGCTCACTCAGTTGGGTGACCAACTCGTCCTTCTCCCTCCCCCGCCGCCCCGTCCCTGTCCCTTCTTGCCCTCTCCCTCTCTTTAAAAAAATAATAGTCTTTAAGAACTCTATTTAATTTTTAGGGGTTTTTTTAGAGGGTGGGAAGGGAGGAGGAAGAGGAAGAGAGAGAATCCCAAGCAGGCTCCATGCCCAGTGTGGGGCTTGATGTTGGGTTCAATCCCATGACCCTGACTGAGATCATGATCTGATCCAAAATCAAGAGTTGTATGCTTGGGGCGCCTGGGTGGCTCAGTGGGTTAAAACCTCTGCCTTTGGCTCAGGTCATGATCCCAGGCTCTTGGGATCAAGCCCCACATTGGGCTCTCTGCTCAGTGGAGAGCCTGCTTCCACCTCTTTCTCTGCTTGCCTCTCTGCCTACTTGTGGTCTCTGTCATATAAAAAAGAAAAATCTTTTTTTAAAAAAAAGAGTTGTATGCTAAACTGACTGAATCACCCAGATGTCCCTAATTTCTAGTTTTATTTTATTTATTTGTTTTTTTAAAAAGATTTTTATTTATTTATTTGACAGAGAGAGCCACCGAGAGAGGGAATACAAGCAGGGGGAGTAGTAGAGGGAGAAGCAGGCTTCCTGCTGAGTATGATCCTAGGGTCCTGGGATCATGACCTGAGTTGAAGGCAGCCACATAACCGACTGAGCCACCCAAGCGCCTCTTAAAATTCAGATCATGAATTGGTTAAGAAAAAGTCTTACTGGGAATATCTTTTTTTTTTTTAATGAGGATACATTTAGGATGTCAATTGTGCCATCTCAAAATTTCACCGAGGGAAAACTCCAAAATCATGCACAATCACCCATGATATATATGTGTGTGTGTGTGTGTGTGTGTGTGTGTGTGTGTATATATATATATTTATTTAAAGATTTTATTTATTTATTTGACAGACGGAGATCACAAGTAGGCAGAGAAGCAGGCAGAGAGAGAGGAGGAAGCAGGCTCCCTGCTGAGCAGAGAGCCTGACTCGGGGCTCGATCCCAGGACCCTGAGATCATGACCTGAGCTGAAGGCAGAGGCTTTAACCCACTGAGCCACACAGCCACCCCACGCACGATATTTATAATAAATCATTTTTGATTCAGGCATCATAAAAAATATAAAGTCTATGAAGAAAAAAGTATTAGAGGAAAATTAGATAATCTTAGAACAGCTTTGCTGCTTTGAGCTCAGTTGAAAAATGTATCCATTTAACATCACTTGCAGGGAGAACAGTGTCTGCAGAAGCAAAACAGCATCTGACCCCACTAAAGAGATGATTGTTTATGTACTAGGATGTAATTGCTACTAAAATTAATACTAAATAACAATATCTTTTTTAAAAAAGATTTTATTGGGACGCCTGGGTGGCTCAGTTGGTTAAGCGGCTGCCTTCGGCTCAGGTCATGATCCCAGCGTCCTGGGATCATGTCCCACATCGGGCTCCTTGCTCGGCAGGGAGCCTGCTTCTCCCTCTGCCTCTAGCCTGCCACTCTGTCTGCCTGTGCTTGCGCTCTGTATCTCTCTCTCTCTCTCTAGCAAATAAATAAAAATCTTAAAAAAAAAAATAAATAAAATAAAAAAGATTTTATTTATTTATTTATTTGACAGACATCACAAGTAGGCAGAGAGGCAGGCAGAGAGAGAAAGAGTGGGGAAGCAGGCTCCCTGCTGAGCAGAGAGCCCAATGTGGGGCTTGATCCTTGGGGCTCAGATCCCAGGACCCTGGGATCATGATCCAAGCCGAAGGCAGAGGCTTTAACCCACTGAGCCACCCAGGCGCCCCTAAAATAACAATATCTTAAGGGTAATTTCAGATTCATTCTTGTGCCCCAGAAGCTATTATTAGATGTTGACATTTATCTTTGCCTTCAATTAAAGATTGATTTTAACCTACTGGACCTCTGCCAAAGTGTACATTTCGTGCCCCTCGATATTTGAAATAGTCGTCTTCAACCTGATTTTTAACTCAACTTTATATTCATGAGATTAGTTCGTGTTGTTACATGTAATTCAAATTATTTGGTTTCTCTAGTGTTGGGCAGTTGAGCATGAATTGTATGTGCAATTCATTTTCCCCTGTTCCATTGATGGAAAGTGAGCTTGTTTTCAAATTTTCACAGCCATGGCAAACAATCTTGGTGTGTGCATTTGTGTACACACATACCATCTTGTGAGGGCTTCTCTAGTATTTGTATCTAGAAGCTGAGAGTGACATGCAGAGTCCTATTTTTTTCAGAGGCTTTCTAAATTTTTATGAACTCAAAAGAGCACTTGATGACTGATGCCTCCCAAATCAACACCTCCAGTCTTGTCCTGTCTTCTAAGCATCAGACTTCTGTCTCCATCTGTCTGATAAATATCCCAACTAGAAGCTTGGGTAGACCATTGCACCCAACGCTTATCCTCTTCAAGACAAGAGCTCACAGTTTCCTCTCCAACTCTCTCCTTATAAAACACACAGGAGTGTCATATTTACAAAAGCATTGGGCATGCACACTGTTCTTTACAAAACAGGAACATCATCTACTTAATCATTGAATTCTCTCTAATTCAGGTGTATTCTCTTTTAAACATAAATAGATAGGACAGGCGGGCCTTTCCAGCATTGCTCTAGAGTCAGGGTCAGGAAATGTTTTCTGTAATGGGCTGCGTAGTAAATATTTTAGGCTTTGATGGCCCTTTGGGTGTTCTTCACAACTACTCATCTCTGCCGTTGTGGTTCAAAAACAGCCACAGAGAATGGATGAACACATAGGTGTGGCTGTGTTCCGATAAAACTTTATTTGCAAAAACAGACAGTGAGCCAGATTAGGTCTGTGAGTCATAGTTTGCTGATCCTCCTCTAGAAAGTAAACAGTTGTCACATAATAAATGATTCTTCGCTTCCTGGACCATCCCCTGCAGAGCTGTGCATCTGAGAAGCAGCTAGATTGAGGTTCTGCACAGTAACGGGGCAATGCTGTGCCCGGCCCTTTGATTATTGATTTGGGTATGGTATCTGAGATCATGCCATGTTTTCTCAGCCTGTAATATCTTTGTTAATATCGTGTGTCTCTCCCAGTGAGCACTCCCAATGGTCTTGCATTATACTTCACTATCAGATGGTCTGGCCAGTCACTACTCTCCAGTCCTCTACCAAAGTGAATTTTTTTGTAAACCATGTAGCCTATATTTTAAGTCAGATTATTTCTTCACAACCATTCCACCTTAAATTTGGCAAAAACTAGTCCAGAGTCCTAAATTTTTTTTTTAAGAATTTATTTATTTATTTGACAGACAGAGATCACAAGTAGGCAGAGAGGCAGGCAGAGAGAGGAGGGAAGCAGGCTCCCAGCTGAGCAGAGAGCCGGATGTGGGGCTCGATCCCAGGACCCTGAGATCATGACCTGAGCCGAAGGCAGAGGCTTTAACCCACTGAGCCACCCAGGCGCCCTCTAAATTATTTCTATAATTAGTTATGTGTTACATACTTCTTGGGTGATTTTGGCAGATTATGTCATTTTCCTGACTTTCTATTTGTAAAATAAGACTAATAATACTTACCACGTAAGTTTTCTGCAGTGGTGAAATGAGCCCATGTGTATAAAGGGTCTTGTGGCCAGGCACATAGTAGATGTTTACTAGTAATGGTGATGACAATACTAGCAAACACCCACATTGCACGTGCTATGCATTATGCCTGTATTGACTTGAATCAACCTTGTAATAATCATATACATAGGGATTATGATTTTCCCAACTTTACAGATGAGATACTGAGACAAAAAGAGGTCACATGGGGCGCCTGAGTGGCTCAGTTGGTTGCATGTTTGCCTTCGGCTCTGGTCCTGGGATGGAGCTCCATGTGTGGGTCCCTGCTCACCAGGGAGTCTGCTTCTCCCTCTCCCTCTGCCCTTCCCCTCCTTGGTGCTCTCTATCTCTCTTTCAAATAAATAAATAAAATCCTTAAGAAAAATAAAAAAAGGTCACATAGCCTAGATTTAAAACAAGGCAGTCTGGCTCCAGAGGTACCCTAATAATGTTGGCCTAATAAGAATGAAAGACCAGGGCACCTGAGTGGCTCAGTCAAGCGTCTGCCTTTGGCTCAGGTCGTGATCCCAGGGTCCTGCAATCGAGTCCCTCATCAAGCTCTCTGCTCAGTGGGGAGTCTGCTTCTCCCTCTCCCTCTGCAGCTCCCCCTGCTTGTGTTCCCTCTCTCTCTCTCTGTGTCTCTCTCTGTCAAATAAATAAATAAAATCTTAAAAAAAGAATAAAAGACTAATCCCCTGAAACAAATAATACATTATATGTTAAAAAATTTAAAAATTATTTAAAAAGGAATCAAGGAGTAAGAACATGCTCTAATTTCTTGATTATTATAGTGCTGCACTGTATATCTTTGTGCTTATATCTTTGTCCACATATGAGATTATTTCCTTTAAACCCACGTATTTTCATTTATAATATGAAATCAAAGTATGGAAGGAGCCTTGTGATATGGAAGGGACCTCAAGAATTTAACACTATTTCAGTAATTCCATGAGAGAAGGGACCCTTCCACGTTGGTTGCTAAAGACCTCTTATTTCACATATAAATAGTCTGGGAGTCCTTTCTGAAACGTCCAGAAGGAGAGCAAGATCATTAAAGTGATTCTGATTCTGCATCAGGAACACATCGATGAGCTATGGGAGGTGTTTTGTAACAAAGAAAGCGTGGTGCTTGTGTATTATGTTTGTATTATCTGTCATGTGACTGCAGGCTACCTCCTTGCTATAAACTGAGCAATACGGGTCTGGGAGAAAATTTTTCTTTTGCTTCCTTTTTTTTTTTTTTTTTTTTGGCGTATGGCTCCTATTTAAGAGCAATTTGATGCTGTGGTTGCCATGGTAAATATTTTTCATAAGAACTAAGTAATTGTTGGAAGCTGTTATAATTTATCATTATTTCAGAGTGATTTGAATGTTCTCACTTTCTCCCTTCATTTAAACATTTTATCTGCATCAGACTTTCTTTTTAAATTTTCTCTGGAAAAGACATACATCATTAAGGACTAAGATACAGTAATTAGAGTGAAAATATATGCATTTTTTTTTCCCTCAAAGAAAATTGTCAATATGGTGTTTTGCTTTTTGATCTGCAGGACTTGAAGTATCTGACTCTGACCTCACATTATAGTTGCCTTAAACCAGGCAACAGATCCTGGTCTTCAACACTTTGGAGTGGCGGGGGAAGGGCAATTGAAGCATTTTACCCCAGAGAGAGGGCTTCCGAATGCTCCCATGATAAATGTGCTCAATAGAGTCATAATGGAATCATACTTCATTCAAACACTAAAAGACAAAATTGAAATGCAGATTTACAGCATAGATGAGTTCTGCAGCTGTGCTAACAGCATCTATTGCCAGGTGTCCCGTGGCTTATCCTGTTAATTGATACATGGTATCTGAAGATACCAAGATAATGAACTATCCTTAGAAAGAAAAGGACCTGGGGCACCTGGGTGGCTCAGTCAGTTAAGCGTCTGCTTCAGCTCAGGTCATGATCCTAGGGTCCTGGGATTGAGCCCTGCATCCCACATGGGGCTCTATGGTCAGCAGGGAGTCGGCTTCCCCTTTTCCCTCTGCCCACCCCCCACTTGTGCTCTCTCTCTCTTTCTCATTTTCACTCTATCTCAAATAAAATCTTTAAATTTTTTTTTTTTTTAAAGAAAAGGACTCTAACACACAAATGACATCAAGAACTGGAGGTGATAGAAACAGGATTTGTTGTAACCACATGCTCGTAAAAATAGCCAACCCAACAGAGCCCAAAATGTTCAGGTGTATTTTAATCTCAGGGTGAGAGACTTGCCGTGTATCCTTCTAGGGCAACCTTTGCTTTTGTCCCTCAAAATCTAAGATTTCTTACTTTCTAAGATGATATCGTGGAACATCTATTGTGGACTTACTTGGTTTTTCTTTCTTTTCCAGGATGCATGATAATCTTGCCCATTGGTGAGTTATCTACATATATACTGAACTCACTTCTCTCTCCTCTCCCTGTGTCCCCTTAGTTTTGCTGTCCATTCCACTTTACCTCCCCCTTTTTCTCCTTCCTTCCTTCTTTCCTTCCTTCCTTCCTCTTATTTCTAGAGCATTCCAAAGAAATCAAAGACATGGCAATGGCATAGGAATGGGTGGGGTTAAGTGAGGAAGAAATAAAGGTGTATTTGAGGTTGAGTCATGTGAAAAACTCGGAATTATTCATTCTGAAATAGTTTCTTTTTGCTTTCTCTGTTATTAGTGACCAGTGATGTAACTTTCAGTTCTGTGTGACTGTATTGGCATCTAAGTGTTTCACTGGGTAATTTTTACATCCCTAATTAGCTTCTAAAAAACAGGGTCTATTTCAAAACAGAAAGCTCCTCCATCTTTCACTCTGGCAACTCTCCTCCGAGGCCATCCAAAGTCCATTTTTTATATTTGCCTCAAAACCCATCTTCTCCAGGAATCTATTGCCAATGTACCCCCTTCTACTATCATCTCTTCTATTTTTATTTTTAAATTTTTTTAAATAATTAAGAAATACAGATAAGTATAAAACACAAAGTTTTCTCACCTCCCAGAACTGAGAGCTGTTAGTATGTTGGCATATTTTGCTTTTAGCCTTTAGGTATATTTCTGTGTATTCAATAAAATATTCCCCAATGTATCCGGGTACCTTTGATCCCGACTGTCATCACACATTCTTCCTGACTAATCCTCTCCAGTGATCAACCATATATTTGCTGACTTCATTTTTCACTTTCTTACTGTTCTTCATTTTGTGTCATGAATGCTTTTCCTTCTCTCTCTCTCTCTCTCTTTCTTTCCTTTTTGGTATGGAATTCTTGGTGGTTGCTTTAGGACTCTTTTTTGCGGTGCGGCGGGAGAGCATGCAAGCCCGAGCAAGGGCTGGGGATTAGGGGAGTGGGATGGGCAGAGGGAGAGCGAGAATCTCAAGCAAGTTCCATGCCCAGTGTGGGGCATCCTGACGTGGGGCTCCATCTCACGACCCTAAGATCATGACCCGAGCTGAAATCAAGAGTCAGATGCTCCACCAACTGAGCCACCCTGGGGCCCCTAGGACACTTTTTTTTCCCCACAGCTGGATGGGGATGAGCCAAGTGGCAGCTCTAACCTGCAGAGGCTGGCCCTTCCTGCAGTTGGTCTTTGAATCCCCTGGAGCCATCAGATTTGGTGAGGAGTTTGCTCTTTCCTAAATATAGCTTATCTTTTCCCTGCTACAATTCTGCATCTCGGTCCTTGGTACCAGATTCATGGAGGAGCTCAGATAAATGCATGCTGCTGCATTCAACAACATCAGAGTCCTGTTGACTTGGGCTCCGCGAATAGCACTCCAACTTGACTTCTGATTTTATAACTGATCTAGATTTTTCTCTTGCTTGACTGCTGGAAGCTCGAAACCAAAAACACAGTCCATCTGTATTAACAGGAAGGATCCTCATGGCATGGCTTTTGGGTATTGACTGCATCGCATCATGCCTTTATTTTCTTACCTTCATTTCTATTTGTCTCGCTGCTCTTCATTTACATGTTTTTATCCTGTGTAACTTATGAATCTCTCTAAGATGCCCAACATCTTTTTAAGTCAGGAGAATGAAAGTCTAACAATCTGGGTAAGAGTGGGTAGGAGTTTTCATTGCTCCTGATCCAGGAAAGCTCAGTAAGCTGACAAGTTAACAGAAAAGAAAATTTATAATTGAAAATATTATTTCTCATAGTGAGGTATGCATTAAGTGTGGTAGATAGCTTCATTTATTATTTTTCTATGAATATTTCATGAACTCCTCTAATAATTAAATATATTTTGAATGCATTAAATGAACTGGACTAAATATGATTTGGGGCCACGGCTTGATTTTTTGCTTCAAAAAATAAAAATAAAATGTGCCATCAGTTTAAATCTTAAAAATAAAATCTGCCATCAGTTTAAATCTTTTCTTTCTTACTTTGTTTGAACATAGAAATGATTGAAATTGTGTTTCTCTGGCATTTTGGTGGACTGGCACTAACCTTCAGCAGGTGGCATGTGTGACCAGTCTGGGTATTTGAATCAGAAATGCTGCTACGGGCCCCTCCTATGTTCCCCAGCAACCTCTTCTAAGCTCTGAAGCACCAGTGTCAGAATTCGGTGCCTTTTGGTTTTTAGAAATCTTTTTTTTGAAATGTGTATTCCTTGGAAAGGCAAATCATCTTTTAAAAAATATATTTTATTTATTTGACAGAGAGAGCACGAGCTGGGGGAGCAGCAGGCAAAGGGAGAGGGAGAAGCAAATTCCCCAGTGAGCAGAGAGCTCGTCATGGGACTTGATTCCAGGATCCCAGGATCACGACCTGAGCCTAGGACAGATGCCTGACCCACCGAGCCACCCAGGTGCCCCTGGAAAGGTAAACCATCTTAATGAGGATTTGTTTATAAGATGGTATCTGGCCAAGAAACAAGAGTGTGAAGCAATACGAGAAAGAGTACTGGGAGCATGAGACTGGGAGGTGTGATATCAGGGGAGAAGACTTGCTTGTAATTTTGTCCAGGATGAGCCCCTAAGGTAACGGAGTACCCCTTTATTGTCCCCAGAATTTTAAGGCCTTTCTTCCTTCCTTTCCTTCCCCAAATATGCAGTTCAAAGGGCTTTGTTAAAAAAAAAAATTATTATAAGAATTGACCAAAGAGGGGGAAAATGTTTTATACCACATAGCAAATATCCCCTAAAGGAAATGTGCAGTAAATTTTTCCTTCAATGAGTCTCTATATTAGAATTTTTCCCTTCAGAAATTCTGATTTAAATTGTCCCATAGAAAATCAAATTATACATCTCTAAACTGTGGTTTCCCAAGACTGTCAAGTTTCCTAAGATGAGATTCTACACCAGCAACAATGGCATCAGTTTAAACAAATTCGTCTTTGGGACTGTCAGCTGATAGGTTTAGGGCAGAATTTCTGCCAAATTTTGTAACATAACAATCAAGTACAGCATGACCTTAATAGATTCTTTTCTTATTTTAGCAAAACCACATTCTTCTCTGAGAAAGGTCAAAGTCAGAACAAGGACATAGCTTCTTCTTGATTGGTCTTTCATGAACTTATCCCTTGATACAAGATGTTGTAAGAACAAAAAGAGAATTTGCTTCATCTAGGCACTTTACAATTTCATCTCAAAGCGACTCACTCTCAGGGCCAATTTTTCATGGATTTATCTCACTTTTTCCCCCCTGACGAATAATGTTAAATCTTATTACTTTGAAAAGTAATTGGCCAATCTGAAATCTCAAATAAAATATTTTTTTTTCTTCCATGTTAGGTGCAGAGCTTATTTAAAAGAAAAAAGAAAAAAAATTAGTGGCACCTGGCTGGCTCAGTCAGTGGAACATACATAGGACTCTTGATCTTGGGGTGGTGGGTTCCAGCCCCACGCTGGGTGTAGAGCTTACTTGATATAAAAAAATTTAAAAATAAATTAAAAAAAATTAAAAGGAAAATTCTTCTTTGTATAACTGCAGACTTACGCTTCCTTTTCAGGCTTCTAGAAAATCCATATATGCCCAGTTCTACCTGCTTCCTACCCTCTACCGCGTGTCACCTTTTCTATCAAATGATGTCTTTCCTGGAACGTACAATTTCCAATGTGTTTATTGCTTTGGGGTTATTGGTCATAAAATTGGGCCAGGTTTTGCCAAGTAAAAGCCTCATAATTTTTTTTTTTTCTATAGTGCAGGTAGACCTCACTTGTGAAGAGCCAGGTGGACATCTGGAAGTGAAGATGTGGTGCTTGAGCGAGAGTTGGCCAGACCGAACTGCATTAACTGCATTTAGCTTAGTCTTCCAAAAAGTGATGAGGACACCTGGGTTTCTCAGGAGATATTTATCACAGGGATAGGGTGACCTCATTTTCAGAATGCAGCCTAGGGGCACCTGGGTGGCTCAGTCTGTTAAGCAGCTGACTCGGCTGAGGTTATGGTCTCAGGGTTGTGAGACGTGTGGGGTTCTGTGCTCAGCAGGGATTGTTTGAGATTCTTTATCTCCCTCTTCCTCTGTCCTCCCTACCCTCTGCTCTCTTGTTCTTTCTCTCTCTCAAAAATAAATAAATCTTAAAACAACAACACGGCCCAGAGTTGTATCAAAACTCACCACTAGGCATGCCTGGGAGGCTTAGTCAGTTAAGGGTCTGCCTTCAGCTCACATCATGATCCCCGGGTCCTGGGATGGAGTCCCGCACCAGGCTTCTTGCTCAGAGGGAACCTGCTGCTGCCTCTCCCTGCTCCTCCCTCTGTCTGCCTCTCCCGCTGCTCGTGCTCTGCTCTCTCTTTTTCTGATAAACAAACAAACATCCTTTAAAAACAAACAAATGAAAAACTCAGCATTAAATCAAGATTAAAAACACCACATCAAAACAGAATGAAATTTATGGAATCCTACTTTCCCAAAACTTACAAAGTAACCAAAACCTCCATTGTTGCCAAATAACGCAGAGAAGTATGAGAAATGGGGAACAAAAAAAAGTCCTATGCTGGGAGGCAGGAACCTTGAACTGTCCTCCAACCAAGCTGACTAGTTTAATGTGACCCCAGGCCTGTCACTTAAGCTTTTTGCATTAGTTGTCTCATCTTGGCAGACTGAAGGCAAAAGACTGGGCCAGATGACATTTAATTAAAAAACACTTATTTAAAAACTAATCATATCATTGTATCAAAATGAAATAAAGCAAGAAATTGAGAAATGCAGAAAAAGATTAAAAAAAAAAAAAACGAGAGGTAACACATGTAACTGATCATCCCACCTGCCCTGATGGATTCATGGTAATATAATGAACTATTTCCTTTTACCCCTCCCCCTTTTTTTGCATAACCAAAATCATTCATATATGGTTTTATGTATATGCATTGCTTTTTGAAAGATAGGTTCTGGGGCGCCTGGGTGGCTCAGTTGGTTGAGCCTCTGCCTTGAGCTCAGGTCATGATCCCAGCATCCTGGGATCAAGCCCCAAATTGGGCTTTCTGCTCAGTGGGGAGTCTGCTTCTTCCTGTTCCTTTCCATCTGTGCTCTCTCTTCCTCTCTTGCTCTCTCAAATAAACGAATAAAATCTTTAAAAAAAAAAAAGTAGTGTGATCAAAATGTGTTGTCCTCCATAAAAGAAGGCTGGGACAAAATGGAAAAGCAGACCATGTTCTTGGGTAGGAAGACCTAATGGTATAAAGTTTTAGTGCATTACGGATTGGTAGGATCCATCAAAACTATAAATGGATATACATTTGGACCCAGTACTCCACTTTTTTTTTTTTTAAGATTTCATTTATTTCTTTGACAGAGAGAGAAAAAGAGAGAGAATGAGTGAGCGCAAGCCGGGGGAGTGGCAGGCAGAGTGAGAAGGAGAAGCAGGCTCCCTGCGGAGGAGGGGAAGTTGGACGTGGGACTTGATCCCAGGACTCTGGGACCATGACCTGAGCCAAAGTCAGTGGCCTAACCAACTGAGCCACCAAGGAGCCCCAGCACTCCACTTGGCAACAGTGATTTCTAGAGATAGTATCTAAGAACTATTATTCATTGCAACATTTTTTTTGTAAAGGCAAAAAACTGGCAGCAACACGAATACCAATTAATATAGGCTTGTTAAATAACTTATGGTACAGCTACTTTGGAATACTATACAGCTATTAAAAAAAACGAGTAAGTGCTTTTTTTATTGATTTAGAAAGATCTTCAAGATAGAATGAAAACAAGTCAAGTTGCTGGAAAAAAATGCATCTGGTATTTTATTATGTGTGTAAAAAAAAAAAAAGATGATGAAAGTTGTCCTCCTTGACTAGGAACAATCCCTTGGAAGGGGAAACCAAATACAAGTATTGATGAGCTGTATTGGGGTTATATCGGATGTGGGGGCAAATGGATTTGGACAGAGCAGGACTGAGACTTTCTGCTGTGTGTATTTTTATTCTTGTTTGATATTTGGACAATGTGAACATATCTACTCACACTAAATTAAAATAGAAAGGCAGAAGTGCTTTCCTTTTGCCTACAAGATGATGCAGTTGATTTACCATAAGTAAGACTTTCATTTTTAGTTTAATCTTAACAGTAATACATTTGCACTGAACCATCATGCCATGTTCCTTTAATTCTAAGGTGCCTCTTCTCCCATGTACTACCATTTCTCTGAAATGAGTAATCTCCCCTCTCTTATCGCACGTAAATATAGTACCATATTTTATTGTGTTATTCGCCTGTTGCTGGACATTAAGTTGTTGCTAGGTTTTTGTTCCTTTCATTTCCTCTCCGTGAATTGTCTCCCACTGTTTATTGAGTAGTGAAGAAGTGTTCTGTTTTATTTTTGACAATTAGAAACAATACCGCAATGCTCCAGCTTGGTGAGGCACTTAACAATATGGGTTCTAGAATTACACTGCCTGGGTTTGGATTGGGCCGTAGTACCAGCCGGCTGAGTAACTGAGGTAGTAACTTAGCTCAAGTCTCCTTATTTGTGAGATTAGGACTGTGACACCACCTGTTTCATATAGTGTAGAACCATTCTTGGCTCATGGCATAAGCATTCAGTAAATATTATCTTCTTCATAACAAAAAACATGTGTTGATGTGTAAGAATAATTTCTATACAACAGATTCCTGGAAATGGGATTATTTAACTAAGGGGTATCAGCACTGTAGGACTCATGATAGGTATTGATAAATTGCTTCTCACAAATTTGTATTAATTTATCTGTTTATCAGTGGTACAGTGCCAAAAATGGATGTATTTTTAATCTTTCTTAAAATTTGAGACCTGGGCACTTGGCTGGCTCAGTTGGTTAAGCAACTGAGCCTTAGGCTCAGGTCATGATACCAGAGTCCTGGGATCAAGTCCCACATTGGGTTGCCAGCTCCACAGGGAGTCTGCTTCTCCTTCTGACCTTCTCCCCTCTCATGCTCTCTCTCACTGTCTCTCTCTCAAATAAATAAATAAATAAATAAGATCTTTCAAAAAAAAATTGAGACGTGATAGTATTTAAGTATTAAGTTTTAATTTCCTTTTACTACTAGGTTGGTGAAACTTTTTTTTTTTTTTTACTCTGTATGTTTATCTGCTGTTTCTATTTCCTCTTGTTTGAAATTGTCTATTCTTGACTTCTCTTTCATTTTCTAACCTGGTCTTAGTACTTATCTGATCATTTTATAGAAGCTCTATACAACATTGATACTTTAATTCTGTATTATTTATGCATTTTCAACTTGTTCTTTTAAATGTAGTGATTTTTAAAATAAACTCATCACCTTTTAAATTAAAAACATGAAGATATTAAAACAAAAGTGCCTATATAATGTATTTGTACATTTTAAATATCAATCATAAATTGAACATGTCTGTACTCTCCACTCAGTTTAAGAAGGAGAATGTTACCAATATTTTGATGGCTGCAAGCAACTCTCCACACTCATTCTCCCCAGGCCCTGTGGGTACAAAAGTTTGCATTTTATTTCTTGCTTTTAAAAATAATTTTACCAGGGACTTATGTATCCCTAAATAATACATTGCTTGATTTTCCCCATTTCCAACTTTCATCTACAAGCAATCATACTGTGTGCATGCTTCTATAACCTGTCAAAGATTATATATATCACATATAAACCTATTTCTGGATTATCTAGTCTGTTCTGTTGGTCTATTTGTCTCTGAGTTAATACCACAAAGTTTTTAACACTGCTGCTTTACCGAAGGTCTTAATATTCAGTAGGACAAACCTCCACATCTGTTTTTCAAGAGTGTCTTGGCTATACTTGGCAGGCTGCTCTTCCAACTAAACGCCAAAAGAAACTTGTAAGTTTCAATGGAAAAAAACCCGAGGGGGTTATGATTCAAAATGGCACTGAATCTGTACGTCACCTTGAGAGAACGGACGTCTTTATGATGTCTTATTTATGAAAAAGCTGAATTTCCATTTGTATCTGTGGTAGGCAGATTTTGCTGTTCGTTGTTTCTGGTGACTTTCACTTAGGGTGGTGAGGTCACGCTCCTTGGAAGTTTGTGGGAATTCTCTGAAGCCTGGATTTAAAGTGTGTCCCAGCAAATTTTTTTTCTTTTCTTTTCTTTCTTTTTTTGTACCTCCTAAAGGCTTGGGAGCCCTGGCAGTCTAAGACCGCTTTATCTAAGTTTTCAGAGTATGGGGTTGCTGGCAGGATAGGCAGCGTGAATGCCCAGGATTTATGTGATAGTACATACTTTGTGGTTGGGAGAGCACAGCGCTAAAACAGATGCCCACTTCCCCGTTGCACTTCACTAGGTGAGTTTTTTCTTCTATCATTCATTTAGCGGGTTATCTTAGAGCGTTTTTTAATAGCATTGAGGGTTTCTGTTCTGATCTCCCATCTTGTGAAAGATTCCAGCTTTTCTCTTGCAGCCCTTACACTCAATCTTAAAAAACAAAACAAAACAAAAAACTCAAGTATTAGGTCACCAGGAATCAGCAGATTCCTCAGGGAGAAAACTCACCACTTAACTTCTCTGGTTGTCTCTGGCTCCCATGGATTTCTTTTATATTCCAGCCAGCTCAACTATGCATTTAAAAAACTATATTTATTTATTTATTTGTAAAACTTTTATTTACTTATTTGACAGAGACAGAGACACAGCTAGAGAAGGAACACAAGCGGAGAGGGAGAGGGAGAAGCAGGCTTCCCATGGAGCAGGGAGCCCGATGTGGGGCTCGATCCCAGCACCCTGAGATCATGACCTAAGCCAAAGGCAGAGGCTTTAACCCACTGAACCACCCAGGTGCCCCTACCCCTCTGTTCTTAAATCTCTTTTTTTGTGTAGGAGGATGGAGCTGAATTTAGCTCAAGTAGGTTTCTATTGCTTACGAGGTAAGGAAACCTGATTCTAACCATTATTTACTAGCTGTGTAACTTTATGTGAGTTCTTTAACCTCTTAGCCTCACTTTTCTTATTGATAAAATGAGATAGTAAGAGTCTTTATTTGCCAGGATTGCTGTAAGGATTACGTGAGTTAATAAATGTAAAGTGTTTAACAGAGTGCTTGGCATGGGGTACGTGCTGCATACATTAGATGCTATTTTTATTACTGATTTTTTTCCCAGGCAGGCTGCAACTTATACTGAGTACAGGACTCTTTGTGAAACCATGAAGGATTCTACGACACCACTATAACATGACTTGCCACCAAGATTCAAATACGCTCCTGGGCTTGTCACCCACTAACACAGAGACCTCTACCTTCTGCGTAAGCACTTCGCTGAAAGCCTCAGGTCACAGAGAGTGGGGGCTGAGAACTGTTGGGGAGGATGTCGATGGGAGGAGGTGGTGTAAGTGTTTTTTGAGACAGGCCCTCAAGCTCTAGCAGAGAAAAGGCTACTGTCGGCCCTTTGCCTTATGGGGGGCTGGGGATCTGTGAAGGTGGTAAGGGAAGTTGTTAATAGGGGTGGCTTGATGGCAGCCAAAGGCTCGGATGCACGTTTCCTAGGCTTAGCAGAGCCTCAATTCCCATTTGAGGACCCTTGGTTTGGACTACTAATTGTTAAACACAGGTAATCAAGATAATGATCATTGGTGAATTAGCAGATGGTGTTGTGGCTGACGCTGTTTCCCTAAGGAAACTTTCTGTCTGGTTAACTGACTGTTCGTGTGTCCATGTGGGGCTGTTAATGAGCAGCATCAAAAAAATGTAAAATGGGTCTTGAGAAAGGAGTTCCGCAAGCACATCCTGTTTCTCCCCCACCCCCCCAGCTTTATTGAGATGTTACTGATATGTAACATTGTGTAAGTTTAGAGCATGCAGAGTGATGATGTGATACATGTATATATTATAAAATCATTACTACAATAAAGTTAGTCAACAGATCCGTTATCACCTCACAAAGTTACCTTTCGTGTGTGTGTGTGTGTGTGTGTGTGTGTGTGTGTGTGTGTGTGTAGGACACTTAAGATCTCCTCTTTCAGCAACTTTCTTTTTTTTTTTACTTTATTATTATTTTTAAAAAGATTTTATTTACTTACTTGACAGAGAGAGATAGATCACAAGTAAGCAGAGCAGCAGGCAGAGAGAGAGGGGAAAGCAGGCTCCCCGCTGAGCAGAGAGCCCGATGCGGGGCCTGATCCCAGGATCCTGAGATCACGACCCGAGTTGAAGGCAGAGGCTCAACCCACTGAGCCACCCAGGTGCCCCTTTCAGCAACTTTCAAGTATATAATACTGTGTCTTTAACTATAGTCATCATGCCGTTCATTAGGTCCTCAGAATTTATTCACCTTATCACTGGACGTGTGTACCCTGTGAGCCACATCTCCCTATGGCCCCCAGCAATCACCACTCTTTGTAGGAGTCAGGCTTCTTTAGATTCTGTGTATCAGAGAAATCATATAGGATCTATCTTTCTCTGTCTGATTTACTTCACTTAGCAAAATTCCCTCAAGGTCCTTCCATGTTGTGGCAAATGGCAGGATTTCCTTTCTCATGGCTGAATAATGTGTGTGTGTGTGTGTGTGTGTGTGTGTTTTCTTTATCCATTCATCTGTGCACAGATACTTAGGTTGTTTCCATGTCTTGGATATTATTAATAATACTTCAGGGGCACTTGGGTGGCTCAGTGGGGTAAGCCTCTGCCTTCAGCTCAGGTCATGATATCA
Source organism: Mustela erminea (assembly GCF_009829155.1). Classification (NCBI taxonomy): domain Eukaryota; kingdom Metazoa; phylum Chordata; class Mammalia; order Carnivora; family Mustelidae; genus Mustela; species Mustela erminea. The sequence goes on from NC_045620.1 coordinate 110,614,127, forward strand.
AGGTCCTGGGATCGAGCCCCGAATCAGGCTCTCTGCTCACCAGGGAGCCTGCTTCCCCCTCTTTCTCTGCCTGCTGCTCTGCCTACTTGTGATCTCTCTCTCTCTCTCTCTCTGTGAAATAAATAAATAAAATCTTTAAAAAAATAATACTTCAGTGAACATGGAAGTACAGATGACTTTTTCTTTTTTAATTTAATTTTATTTATTTTTTATTTTTTTATAAACATATAATGTATTTTTATCCCCAGGGGTGCAGGTCTGTGAATCGCCAGGTTTACACACTTCACAGCACTCACCATAGCACATACCCTCCCCAATGTCCATAACCCTACCCCCTTTTTTCGACCCCCCTCCCAGTACAGATGACTCTTAAGACAGTGATTTTATTTCCTTCAGATGCATACCCAGAAGTGACTTGCTGGATCATATGGTTAGATCTAATTTTTTGAGGAGCCTCCAACTGCTTTCCCATTTCGGCTGTACCGATTTGCATTCCGGCCAACAGTGTATAAGGGTTCCCTCCTTTTCTCTAAACTCTCCCTAGCACTTGACTCTTGTCTTTTTGAAAATAGCCTTTCTAACCGATGTGAAGTGAGAGCTCATTGTGGTTTTGATTTGATTTCCTTGATTAGTGATGTTGAGCATCTTTTCATGTACCTTTTGGTCATTTGTATGTGTTCTTTGGAACATGTCTATTCAGGTCCAGTACCCATTTTGCAAATGATTATTACTATTTTTGCTATTGCGTTATAGGAGTTCTTTATACATTTTAGATTTTAATCCCTTATTAGATGGTTTGGAAATATTTGCTCCCATTTCCATAGATTGCTTTTTCATTTTGTCGATTGTTTCTTTTGCTGTGCAGAAGCTTTTTGGTTTGTTGTAGTCCCACTTAGTTTTACTTTTGTGGCTTGTACTCTTGGTATCTTATCCAAAAAGTCATTGCCAAGACCAATGTCCAGGAACTTTCCCCTTATGTTTTATTCTAAGAGTTTTATAGTCCCAGGCCATTTCAAGTTAATTTTTGTGAGTGGTGTAACGGATCTAATTTCATTCTTTTTCATGATTGGTTATCCAGTTTTCCCAGCACCATTTATTGAAGAGAATGTCTTTTCCCCCATAAGTATTCTTGGCTTCCTTGTCAAATATTAGTAGGCCATAGATACATGTTTTGTTTTGTTTTGTTTTCCTGGGCTCTTGATTCTATTCCATTGGTTTATGTGTTTATTTTTATGTCTGTACTATATTGTTGTGATTACTAGAGCTTTGTAATATAATTTGAAATAAGGCAGCATGATACCTAAAGCTTTGTTCTTCTTTCCCAGGATTGCTTTGGTTATTTGATGTCTTTTGTGGTTCCATACAAATATTGGGATTTAAAAAAAAAAATTCTGTGACAAATGTCAAATGCCGTTAGAATTTTGATAGGGATTGTACTGAATCTATAGGAGGGTTGGGATAGTATGGACATTTTTTTCTCATTTTTAATTTTTTAAAAGATTTTATTTATTCATTTATTTGACAGACAGAGATCACAAGGAAGCAAAGAGGCAGGCGGGGGTAGGGGGAGGGAAGCAGGCTCCCTGCTGAGCAGAGAGGCCCGATATGGGGCTCGATCCCAGGACCCTGGGATCATGACCTGAGCCAAAGGCAGAGGCTTTAACACACTGAGCCACCCAGGTGCCCCAGTATGACCATTTTAATAATATTAATCCTTCCTATCCATTAACCCTGGACATCTTTCTACTTATTTGTGTTTTCTCAGTTTCTTTCATCAAAGTCTTACAGTTTTCAGTGTACAGATCTTTCACCTCCTTGGTTACATTTATTTCTAAGTATTTTATTATTATTATTATTATTTTGTATAGTTTTTTTATAAACATATATTTTTATCAGTATTTTATTATTTTTGATGCTATTGTAAATGGGACTGTTTTCTGTATTTCTTTTTCAGATATTTCATTGTTGGTGAATAGACACAAAACTGAGTTCTGATGATTTTGTTTCTGAGCACATCACTTTTTAAAGGTCTAACACTTGTCATTTTAAAACTGTAGTTCATGTTATGATACATAAGACATCCTCAAATGGTTTAAAAATATGTTGCTATGACCATGTAAAGCTGGCAGCGTTCTGTCCTATAGAGTTCTCAGATCCTCAGGAGATTAATTCAGAGATGAACTAGGCTAACTTGGGAATCAGTCTCTGGAGCTAGGTTGTGGGTGACAACAAGTTTTAACCTTTTTTCTTAAAGCATAAAAAATTCATAAACATCATTAGGTAAGAGTGATATAAATCAAAACTATTGAGGGAAAATCCCCCATAATTCCATCACTGTCACAAATTAACCATTTTTACTTTTCCATGTTTAGTCTATATATCTTTTTAAAAAAAATATTTTATTTATTTATGATAGAGAGAGAGATCACAAGTAGGAGAGAGGCAGGCAGAAGCAGGGGTTGGGGGGAAGCAGGCTCCCTGCTGAGCAAAGAGCCCAACGCAGAGCTCAATCCTAGGACCCTGGGATCATGACCTGAGTAGAAGGCAGAGGCTTAACCCACTGAGCCACCCAGGCGCCCCATCTATATATCTTTTCATGCTGACTGACATATCTCTTTGAATTATAAATTATTAATCCAAATGCAAGCTGCATGAGCTATGGAAGTTGCTTACAAAGCACTTGAAGGATAGGACCACACGAGAAGTTTGAGTCATCTGTTTTTAAAAACTCTTGGGGTGCCTGGGTGGCTCAGTGGGTTAAGCCGCTGCCTTTGGCTCAGGTCATGATCTCAGGGTCCTGGGATTGAGTCCCACATCGGGCTCTCTGCTCGGCGGGGAGCCTGCTTCCCTTCCTCTCTCTCTCTGCCTGCCTCTCTGTCTACTTGTGATCTCTCTCCGTCAAATAAATAAAAAAAAAAATCTTAAAAAAAAAAATAAAAACTCTTCTGATGGGGTGCCTGGGTGGTACAGTTGGCTAAGCATCTGACTCTTGGTTTTGCTCTGGTCATGACCTCAGGGCCTGAGATGGAGCTCTGCATTGAGCTCTGCTCTCAGTGTGGAGTCTGCTTGGGATTCTCACTCCCTCTTCCTCTGCTCATCCCACTCGTGCTCTATCTCTCAAATATATAATAAAATAACTCTTTAAAAAATACTTCTGACACTTACAAGGTAGCAATAGTAAAAAATCTTAATTTGTACACATATCTCATCTCCTATTCTAGATCATAATCTCAGAGAACAAATGAGGATCATAGTTTGTTCACTCTTGCGTTCCCTGAAATACATAGTGTGCATTTTATACATAAAGGACAATAGTAAACATTTGTTGAAAAGTGAATGGGGCCTATCAGGATAGATGTGCAGCTACTGGAGACTGAGACCAAGACAGGAAGGCAAAGTTTCCTGTTCTCTCAGCTTCTCTCTTCCTTGGCCAATGACAATCTGTGTAAGAAGAGGGCCCAAGGGGTGGGGGTGGAACATCACCAGGAATCTACTCAGTGTAACTCTCCAAGTCCCTGTCCACCCATGACTACCCCCAGCTCCCATCTTCATTTAGTTAGAGACCAGAGAAAAACACTGTGAGATCTTTGAGAAGCTCTCCTCTTCTGTAGTAGCCAGGGACTCAAGAGGATTCATGAGGGCATCGCCAGAGGAACATGGTGTCCTGGAAGAGGCTACCTAGGGAGTGTCCTGTGCAGTTAGGGGCTTGAGGGCATGTTGTGAGCTGGAAATAGAAGCTGTTCAACATGTAGCAGCACACCACTGAATAGGTGCCTGTGCTAGATCAAAGAGCCACGTGCGCAGAGATTTGATGACTCAAAAGAAATGGACAAACCCAGCCACTCCATCAGTGATGGCAGCACAACACCCCAGTGGCTAGAGAGGAAGGAACATTTGCACTCAGGATCCATCATGCAGGGAGAAGAGTTATCTCAGAGACGGCTCAAAGGCTGAGGCTAAGAGACTTGTGATTGGCTAGCTAAACAAATTTCATATTGTAACTAAAGAAAGTCAAGTTTTGACAAAGTCTCCATGGGCGACAGGAAATGAATTTCCGTAGGAGCTAAGATTCTTGTATTTACTGAAAGAGGAGAAGGATTTTTTTTTTTTTAATGGTGTGAAATACTGTTCTAGAATAGAGGATAGATACTTCTACTTCCTGTAGATCTTATGATTATGTTATCTTTGATCTTTATCTGGTATACATTAGGCTGGTTATCCATCTATCTATATTTATCTATCTCAAACAGGACCCAATTATTGCCAGTTCCCCAAATCATCAACTTTGAAAATAACATCTTAAAAATAGTGCTATGGTCAAGAATGTCTGCTCCATCCATTACTCAGTGCATTTTAAAAATAGTAATTTTACATTTATACAGACAATTTGGATCTGGCTACATCAAAACAGCTGTTTAAAAATGTCCTGCTTCGGACCTGTGTCCTATGTGGTCTGGTCACCACAGTCTATCGTAACCACGCTACTTCCTTCTCCTTGAAACTTCAGCCCAAAGAACACAGGAGCATTTGCCAGAGGGAGAGGTGATTAGGGATCTATTTCTACACAATGAGCAACAGTGGCAGAAGTAAAGGCTGTGCACACTCTCTTCATCACATTTTTGGGCATAATTCTTAAAATTCTGGTCATTCAGATAGTTGTGTAGGATTCATAAAACCTTTTGCTGGCTGGACTATGTATAGCATAGACTGGGAATGGGGACGATTCTACCTTTTGCAAAAACGTCCCTCACGTGCCTGAAATGTGGTGGTTTTCTTCTGCAAGAGGTGAGAGGTGGGGTAGGGGAGCAAGGAGAAAAGAGGGAGAGACTCATTCATTCAATTAACAAATATTTTTTGAGTCCTACTCTGTTCTCGGTGCTGGTTTAGGCACTCTTGGTAGAAACAAAGATCCCTGAACTTGGAGCTTGAGTTCTAGCAGGATATTGCTGAACATCTTCAATTTCCTGTTATGTGAGAATACAACTGCTGTTTAATCAATTGTGGTCTGGTTTTCTGTTACGTGCAACTGAATGTAATCCTAGCGATATAGGACTTTGTGGGCCTAGTAGTGTTAACTCTGCTGGTCAAACATCCTCAGAAAGCAGTGACTGTAACTAGACTTTAACTTTACTCCTTCCAGGGTCAAGGACTCTCTGGCTTCCATTTTTCTATTTGCTTTGGGATACTTCTTTCATGTTTTTCTCTCAAATGTTTGGCTTCCTTGGCTGGCCACTAATTTTTAAGACTGACTCATGAAAAAGCTCTTTGGGGGCTCTGGGTGCATTGACAAGGTCTATGGCTTGAAGGGCCTTGCTGTAGGATCACTGGGTTCTGAACCAGCCTTATTATTTGGGGGCTGTCTAATGTAGGTGTCTGTAGGTCTTTCCTGGGGGGGGTTGTCTAGTTTCTTCAGAGGAGAAGCTCTAATTGATTGGGTGTGAGCAGGGGATAGGGACATGCCTGAGGCTCCCCACTGGTCAGTATTACCTTCTCACATGATACTCCCATTTTCAACTTGATGACTTGTCCTTACCCTGCATGTGGCTTAGTTTTCAAGTCCAGAGCCTCTTGGGTTAATTTCTCCAGAATATGAACTTCCATTCTCCTGTGGAGTGGTAGTTTTCTGGCTCCTTAGAATTGAGAAGCGGTTTGGGGACTAGAGGCCCAACCATTTTCCACATACAGTCCACCAGTCATATTACTTTTGGAGTCACACCTTCACTTCTACCTTGTGTGGTCCAAGCACTTAGACTCTCAGTTTCTAGCTCATTATTCATTGGAAATCCCCCTCTGAGATGCTTGTATTTCAACTTCCTCTGTTCTGTTAGGTTGGTTATGACTTCTCCATTTACTTTTCAATCTTCCATAAGTTTGTGGAATAGTCTTTTGTTTCTGTTTCCTCTCCATTTTTTTTTTTTTGGAGGGGGGGAGGTAATACATTTTTATTGTATTCTTTCACTGTTATATTACTAGTGTTTGGGAGGAGGCACAAGTGTGTGCTCACGCTACCATGCCTTCCTTCATCTCCAGAATTATAATAGCGAACATGATGATAACTGGCTATAGCAATGAAAACCCCTGAGAAGGGTTTAATGGTTCAGCACATTGTGGCAGGAGGTAGAATCACTTTTTCCTGAAAGAAACCCTCCCTTAAATGGGCTTATGGAAAAGAAGACTTTATTGGCTCGTGGAAGCTGGGAAGTTCACGGGGTTGAATGGACAATTTTGGTCTAAAAGAGAACTTCAGATGGAATGTATTACGCAGGAGGAAGAAAAGCTAGCCATATTAGTTAGTAAAGATAAAATAAGTTAAATAGCAAATTCAGGGCAAAATGAATGTGTCAGCCAAAAGTTTTGGAAGAGACAAAACAAGGAAGAGAGATGGGCAGGGACTGCAGAAAGTCTGTTTTTGTGACTATAAAGGCAAGAGGAGCCAAGAATCCTGGGTTCAGCTCCGGGATTAAACATGGGGTAGTTCAAGCTTCATTAAAATTGTGATGTGGTCTTTCCCCACGGGAGTTCTTTTTGTTGTTTTTTGTTTTTTAGATTTTATTTTTGAGTAATCTCTACACCAAATGTAGGGCTCAAACTCACAACCCCAAGATCAAAAGTTGTATGCTCTGCCCACCGAGCTAGTCAGGTGCCCCTTCCCACAGGTGTTCTGATGACGGAACACCTTCTTTCTTCAGAAAGGAATTCTCTAATATCTTCCATGCTTTTTTCAAGCCCATGTAGCACCTGGATAATCGTCATTCAGAACTCTAGTTCTTAGATATTACTAATGTCCATATTGATTAGGTCCCTAGCCATTGGTACTGCCTCTTGTTCTTTTTTCTTTTTTGTGGTGAGTTTTTCCGCCTTGTCATTTTATCCAGATAAGAATAGATGAGAGAACAAAATACTAAAAGGGTAGCAACAACCCCAGAAAAATATACACTAACCAAATTAGAAGAGACCTGAAACCAGGGGGAGAAGAAAGGGAGGAAAAAAGAAAAATATATATATATATTAGACTGGTGAATAAAACAGAGTCACACCCTTGATTTAGGGTGTATTTTGGTCTGTTAGAAGAAACTACCTCCCAAAATTTTAAAGAAAGAAAAACTTATATATATATATATACAAAAATAAGACTAAACACGATGAAGGGAGGGAATATAACTGTAAAGATGAAAATTTAAAAAAATTCTAAAAAAGGAATTGATAAGATTTGAAGTTGGTTGAAAAAAGAAAAAAAAAGAGGAAAGAATGTGATCAGGCTGGAGACTAAAAGCACTAGATTTAGGGTATATTTTGATCTGTTAGAATAAATTGTATCCAAAATTTTAAAGAACAAAAAAACCCTAAATGTATCAAAAAAAATAAGGTTAAATACAATGAAGGGATAAAAAAACTATAATGGGGTACCTGGGTGGCTCATGGCTTAAAGCCTCTGCCTTCAGCTCAGCTCATGATCCCAGGGTTCTGGAATGGAGCCCTGCATCATCGGGCTCTCTCTCAGCAGGGAGCCTGCTTCCTCCTCTCTCTCTCTGCCTGCCTCTCCGCCTGCTTGTGATCTCTGTCTGTCAAATAGATAAGTACAATCTTTAAAAAAGAATGTGACTATAACAATGAAAATTTTTAAAAGATTTTTTAAAGGTATTGATAAGATAAAATATTCAAAAATGATAAAATAGGAAAGAGGAAAAATTTTTAAAATAGAATAAGAAAAAAATAAAATTAAAAAATTTAACTTCGAAAAACTAAATGATCATGGGGAAAAAGCCATGAATTCTATGTGCTTTCCCCTAGCTGTGGAGGAACACCTTCTTTATGATAATGGCAAAAACCAAATGCAAAAAAGTAAACGAACTAAACCTTGGAGGATGATCTGGAGAGGCATTTTGGAAGTGAACTGACCACAGGTTAAGACTTGTGTCATAAGGAAAACAATTTCTGTTTATAAAAAGGATTATCTAGATCCTGTGGGCTTGAAAGAACTTCTAGGTGCTTCTAAACTGTTGTCTTACTCCCTGACTTTGACCTAAGTTAATGAAGATGAAGAATCATGTGCTTGCCTGTTCTTACTGTCTCGCCAGTTTCATTTGACACCACTGCTTGGAAGTAAACCCCAGGAACCCAGGACTGGGAAATGGTGGGAGTTTTACTCCTGGTGAGCCAAGTATATTGATTTGGGATTGGAATAGTTGAGCCTACTGCTCCGGAGTGGATGGTAGGAGATGAAAGGGCCATCAACATGAAGTTGGCTTCAGGCATAACTGAATCAAGGGGTTCAAATGAGGTCATTAGGCCTGTTTCCCTATCTCCTGACTCTCCTTATCTCTTGTAGCTTCTTTTGGGCTTCTCCAGTCCCAGATGTCTAAGCTCCCAGTTTAGCAAATCCAACACAAAGGACAATCTATCCCAATTGTTCTGACCAAAAACCCTTGGAAGCAATTCTGATGTGTTCTGCTGGGTCACACATACATCTCTGAAAGAAGCAAGGACACTGAGGCAACAGGGAACTTGGGTTGGCCTTCCCTGTTCACTTGCATACTTGTCATGTTGGCCGTGTGAGAGCTCAGTCCCACCAGAGACACCGGGACTGGGTTCCTTACAGGAAAGAAGAATTCTAATAAAAAGGGGAGAAGCTAGAGTGTTAAAAACAAGAGAGGTCCATTACAGGTTAATTTCCCACGGATGGATTCGAATCTTGTCCTTGAATGCTAAACAGCATGGTGCCTAAGAGGGATTCCAACATGCAATATAAAACATTCTAAACTTTTGGAATGAACATGGAACTGATTTGTTCTGAATAATTTTTTAAAAAGATTCTTTTAAGTAATTTCTACACCCAGCATGGGGCTTGAACTCACAACTCCCAAGATAAGAGCTGCGTGCTCCACTGACTGAGCCAGCCAGGTGCTCCCGCTCTACATAATTTTAAGTAAAGTTTAATTTGGTGTGATAGTACCAGAAGAAATGTTGCTATTACAGTCTCGTTCTTTAGGCCCCACAAATACGAGCTTAAAAATCCGGTCTTTGTGAACACGAACTCTGAAATTATTCCTCCGCTATTAGCCTCTGCCATGGGCACATGCGTTCTTAAATTCTCTCAGCAACACAGCTTCAAGTGAGAGTGAGTCTCCCTTGTCATAACTTGGGATATCGTTTCATCGGCTGCTTTTATTAATAGACATTTTGTTTAAAATAGGGTTTGGTTTGAATAACGCAGTATTCTAAGTATACTTTAAGACTACAATTTACCTACATGTATTACATGTATTTTCTAAGGATACTAAACACGCAGATACTCTGGCAGAGGAGTGAACCTTATTAAATAGGTTTAATTTCTGAATACATAAAAAAAAAGAGAAATACTCATTTTATAAAATGAGGAACACCTACGGAATATAAAATTGGGAACGAATGGGGTATTTTTTGGGTAAAACCAGATGTAGTTGGAATACATGCCTACCTAAAAGACTTTGGTAACTTTCCCTCATAAAATCTTCACGAGGCAGAGGGGCAAGGTGTGTGCTCTTGGGTGGCTCAGTGGGCTAAAGCCTCTTCCTTCAGCTAGGGTCATGATCCCAGGGTCTTGGGACTGAGCCCCATATTGGGCTCTTTTACTCCCCGGGGAGCCTGTTTCTACCTTGCTCTCTGCCTGCCTCTCTGCCTACTTGTGATCTCTGTCAAATGGATAGATAAAATCTTAACAAAAAAAAAAAAAAAAAAAAAAACTTCGCCAGGGCACCTGGGTGGCTCAGTTGTTAAGTGTCTGCCTTTGGCCCAGGTCATGATCCCAGGGTCCTGGGATCAAGTCCTGCATCGGGCTCCCTGCTCAGTGGGAAGCCTGCTTCTCCCTCTCCTACTCCTCCTGCTTGTGTTCCCTCTCTCACTGTCTCTCTCTCTCTCTGTGTCAAATAAATAAAATCTTAAAAAAAAAAAACACACCTAAAGAAAAAACCACCTTCACCAATTCATTTGGGAGTTATGAATGAAATTTCTTACATTGAGCTGAGTGAGGCTCAAATGTGCTCATGTTCCTGGGATGCTGGGAGTCCCTTACTCAAAATCTGTTTGAAGGAGGCGCCCATCCTGTTGCTAGGGCCTGCTGCTACATCCCCCGAGGCACACATGGAGGCATGATTAGCTCCACCCACCCAGCAATTAAGACAATGACTGATCTCACACTGTCCTTTTTTTTTTTTTTTTTAAGATTTTATTTATTTATTTGACAGACAGAGGCCCATCTCACTCTGTTCTTTCTTTCTTTTTAAAATATTTTATTATTTTTTCAAAGATTTTTAAAATTACTTATTTATTTGACAGAGATCACAAGTAAGCAGAGAGGCAGGCAGAGAGAGAGGAGGAGGCAGGCTCCCCGCTGAGCAGAGCCCGATCCAGGGTTCGATCCCAGGACCCCGAGACCATGACCTGAGCCGAAGGCAGTGGCCCCACCCACTGAGCCACCCAGGCGCCTCTAAAAGATTTTATTTATTTGACAGACAGAGATCACAAGTAGGCAGAGAGAGAGGGGGAAGCAGGCTCCCTGCTAAGCAGAGAGCCTAATGTGGGGCTCGATCCCAGGAACCCGGATTATGACCTGAGCTGAAGGCAGAGGCTTTAACCCACTGAGCCACCCAGGCGCCCCACTCTGTCCTTTCTTACCTGGTTCTCAAGACAGCACCATATGTGTGCCTAGTCCAACAAAGTATCATGTGAAAGTTTCAGCTTCTGATTCTAACACTTCTTTTTGCAAGGACCTAACGAGTTCACAGCCCGGTGTGTCGGGGTGGAGTAGAAGTGGAGTGGTGAGAAGCCATGCCTTCCATTCTGCTCTCCCAGATTCTTTTTTTTTTTTTTTTTTTAAGATTTTATTTATTTATTTGACAGAGAGAGATCACAAGTAGGCAGAGAGGCAGGCAGAGAGAGGAGGAAGCAGGCTCCCTGCTGAGCAGAGAGCCGGATGCGGGACTCGATCTCCGGACCCTGAGATCATGACCTGAGCCGAAGGCAGCGGCTTAACCCACTGAGCCACCCAGGCGCCCACTCTCCCAGATTCTTGCTCCCAATCTTCTCTTCCTTTCTCAGCCTCCAAATTCATCAAGACTCTGAATATAGCTCACTAAGTCAAGAGTCAAACACCCCTGCATTTGTTTACAGATTCAAATATATGCCCCAGAACAGGAGAAGGTGTGTGTCAATCATTCACATTCCCCTTCTCTGCCAAGACTTAGGCCCACTGATCATCTGACTCTCAGGTGATTGCTTTTCAGAACAATTTCATTGAGATGTTCAAAAACCATTTTTAATCATTTTTACTAATGGAGCAAGGAACAGAATGGCTATGTAAATGTTGACAATGATTTTATTCTTTTCCTACACTTTGTCCTATATTATATACTTGCCATATTACTCAGCACATGTTCATAAGTGAGGTTCTATTTCTTGTGCTCACATCCATTATGTAAGAGAAGGAGGGCTGTAAAGTATTCCGCAAATGTTAGATGCTGTAATCCGTAATATATATATTTTTTATAACATTGGGCATTGCCAAAATATTTTCAGTAACTTTCCCATTGAAGCCAAACATAACATTAAGTTCTAACTCAAATCACAGGGATCACTGATGAAATAATTCATTTTTTTTCTTGTATGAAGTTTCCTGTGAAATCAGTGGCAATTCTGAATGTGGGCTAGCTCCAGGAAGCATTCTGCAGAATGAGAGTCACGTCCACTGTTAATGGGGTCATTATGTCCTTCTTCCCCATCTGAATCATATATCAATTTGGCTTCCTTAGAAATGATTTTGCAATCATCTAAATAAAGTTTCCTTTGATGATATGATGATAGTGGGAAGGTAAAAATTATCTCTTGCTGTTTGTAATGGCGTAGATGGAGCTCGGGAGTATAATGCTAAGTGAAATCAGTCAGAGCAAGACAAATACTGTTATGACTTCACTGATATGTGGTAATTAAGAAGCAAATGAGCAGAGGGGGAATAAAAGGAGAAGACAGCACAGAAAGTATTGTGTCTCATTAGCACTCATGGGCATTTGGTTCTTAGTTATCATATTTGGTGATGTAGACTGCTGCTCCTGCTACCACATTCTTCTAGGAATATCTGCTAAAGTTGGTGGTAGAAGCCAAGATATTAAAGATCTAGGGACAAAAAACATGCCTCTTTCTGCCAGGACAAAAAAACACTCTCTAGTAAGAGAAATTAGTTTTTGTTTAATTTAACCAGGATACAAAGGCACTAACAAATTAACAAATTGATTGACGAATTTTTAATAACTAGGGAATATGTGTATATAGCACAAAACCGAAAAGTATAAGAGAATATGTATTCTTTCAAGCTCTGGTTTCCGGCAATCTTGTTTCCCTCCCTGGAGGGTCTGATGTAAATATGCTAGGTATAGGCTAGAAACTACCATACCAAGAGATCCCAAAATAAGGAATACAAGCAAAGTGGAAGTTTGCCTTTCTCATGGAACAGTCTGGAAGTCTGTGGTTCAGGCTGTGGAGTTGTTGTTCTGCTCCATAAAAATTACCCAGGGACCTAGTGCCTTCGACCTTGGTGCTCTACTGCCATCTTTTACAGTGTTCTGCGCGGTGGAAGCTGATTCAGTTCCACATGTGTACTCCAGCATGTGGGAAGGGAAAAAGAGAACACTGAGGGCAAACGATTTCTTTTTAAGTAATGATGTAGCAATTCCACCATCCTTTCTGCTCCTATTCCATTTGACAAGAACTTTGTCACATGGCCACACCTAGCAGCGAGGGGTGGGGGGCTGGGAATGTAGTTTTTAGTCAGGGGACTGTTAGACCAACTGAAAATGCAGAAGAGAGTTGATGTTCTAGCTGGGGGTGTCTAGAAGTAAGAATTGAGCACCAGGGTAGCTCAGTCAGTTAAGTGTCCAGATCTCTCAGGTTGTGATCTCAGGATTGTGGGCTCCAACCCCGCACTGGGCTCCACGCTTAGTGCAGAGTCTGCATGGGATTCTCTCCCTCTGCCCCTCCCCCTGTTTACGTGTTCTCTCTCTCAAATAAAATCTTTAAAAAATAGTAAGAATCAATTCTTTCATAATGTGGCAATGATGTCAACTGGATTGTGAACTGCTGAATCTAAGTATCGAATTGTAATGTCTGGCATGTTACAACTAGATCCCTTCAAAGTACCAGGAATAGGGCGCCTGGGTGGCTCAGTGGGTTGAGCCGCTGCCTTCAGCTCAGGTCATGATCTCGGGGTCCTGGGATCGAGTCCCGCATCGGGCTCTCTGCTCAGCAGGAGCCTGCTTCCTCCTCTCTCTCTCTCTGCCTGCCTCTCTGCCTACTCATGATCTCTCTCTGTCAAATAAATAAATAAAATCTTAAAAAAAAAAAAAAAAAAAAAAAAGTACCAGGAATAAAGTAAATAGCAATCAATACAGGCCTGATGCTCCAACCCATGTCATTTCTAGATCATGTCATTTTTGTATTGTTTTGTTTAAATTTTATTTATTTATTTGACAGACAGAGAGCACTAGCAGGCAGAAAGGCAGGCAGAGAGAGTGGAAGGGAAGCAGGCTGAGCAGAGAGCCCAACGCGGGGCTCGATCCCAGGACCCTGGGATCATGACTTGAGCCGAAGGCAGAGGCTTTAACCCACTGAGCCACCCAGGTGCCCCTGTTTGTTTTTTTTTTTTTTTTTTTTTTTTTAACATAGGCTTTTTGCCCAGTATGGGGCTTGAACTCATGACCCCTGAGATCAAGAGTCATGTGCTCTACCTGGCTGAGCCAGCCAGGAACTCCAAGTTCATTTGTCTTCTTTAACCCATTCTTCTCTTTCTCTTACTTGAATCTCTAAGGCTGGAGTTTGGTAATCTGGAGGTGATTGGCAAACAGTCCTTCCCCACAACAACACTGGGCAGACTTAATCTTTTAAAGTTGTAAAGTGGGTGAAATCTATCTTTGCTGGTCTCAGTTCTTCACCCTCCTTCCCTAAGCATACAATAGCCACGGTACTACAGACCATTCAAAACACCACACCCACAGGGTTGCTCTCCATGTAAGGCCATGGCTGAAAAATTCACAAATACATCCTTAGTGTTCCAGGTGGTTGATAAGAATGGGAAGTTGGGGGCAGAGAAGGGATTTAAGGAGTGGTTGAAATGTTGCTGCTTGTGATAAGAACTCAGTTTGACTAGGTAGAGCTATTGCCTCACCTAGATTAGAAGGACTAGAGTTCATCTTACTGTCAGTAGGACACCCCCCCATCTGTTCAATTGCAGATGTACACATCGGTATTCATGAAGACAGAATTCCAAATACCATTTTTGTAAATTTCCACTTCTTTTCTGCAAAAAAGCACTGCACCTTATAGAAAATCAAGCAGGGGCACCTGAGTGACTCAGTGAGTTAAAGCCTCTGCCTTTGGCTCAGGTCATGATCTCAGGGTCCTGGGATGGAGCCCCGAATTGGGCTCTTTGCTCAGCGGGGAGCCTGCTTCCTCCCTCTCTCTGCCTGCCTCTCTGCCTACTTGTGATCGCTGTCTGTCAAATAAATAAATACAATCTTTAAAGAAAAAAAAAAAAAAACAATCAAGCAGATGGACTTTCTTCTCCCTTCCTATGGTCATTTTGAAGCCATCTTAGATTTTTTTTTTTTTTTTTTTGAGAGTGAGTGAGTATATACATGTACACTGGCAGAGTTGGCGGGGGCAGGGTGGAGGCAGGGCAGGGTGAGAGGAAGAGAACATCTTAAGTAAGCTCCATGCCCAGCTCGGAGCCTGATGTAGGGCTCCATCTCATGACCCTGAGATCATGACCTGAGCTGAAATCAACAGTCGGACTGCTAACCAACTGAGCCACCCAGGTACCCCACTACTATCTTTTCTCACTGTAAATCTTTTTAAGAATTGACTTGATGATACACAATTCGATTATAGCTATCTTACTTCTTGCTTTTTTTTTTTTTTAAGATTGATTTACTTGTTTTTAGAGGGAGAGTGAACAGGGAGAGGGGCCAAAGGAAGAAAAGAGAGGGAATCTTGAGTAGATTCCATGCTGAGTGCAGACCCTGATGTGGGGCTTTATCCCACAACCCTGAGATCACGACCTGAGCCAAAATCAAGAGTTGGATGCTCAACCAATTCAGCTACCCAGGCGCCCAGAGCTATCTTTAGTTCTTTACATTTGTTGCCAGAATGGCTCACATTTTTTAAAAAATTTCTGCTACCAATAAAAGAGTCCAAAAAGAGTGCATGTATTGGCCAATACTTGACAAAGACTCAATAACAGACATATTTATTCAAAGAGGGCAATGCTTCCCACATCACAGTACAGGTGGAAAATATTAGTGCTTCTATGGCACTCTGATGGAAGCTGGGACCAACTGGCCTGGAGGCTCTGCCTGCCCCTGGCCTCACCTAACTGTCCCAAGGATTGAAGGGAATCATTGCCTTGGCACACTCCATTCATTCGACAGCCTAATTGAAGAAGACTTATCTAAAATGCTGGTATTCAAAATGTGGTTCTCACATCAGCAGCACTAACATCGCTTAGGGCTTGTTAGAAATGCAAAATTGGGTTCTCTGGGTGGCTCAGTCAGTTAAGCATTCAACTCTTGATTTCAGCTCAGGTCATGATCTCAGGGTCGTGAGATTTGCATTGGGCTCCACACTGGACATGGAGCCTGCTCAAGAATCTCCCTTCTGCCCCTCCCCCACAACTTGCTTGATCCTCTTAAAAAAAGAGAGAGAGAGAGAGAAAGAGAATCATTCCATTAATACCCTCAATTATTCTTTAAGTATTTAATACTTCTGGCCTAAACTAACTGGATGAATTCTGTTCTCTGCAACTGAATTTTGATATAGTCAGCTCTGTTTTCAGGACCATGCATGTATACACTAATTTATTTAACAAATATTTATTGAGGGTTTTCTTTGAACAGGTGTTTATATATATTACATTTTATATACTATATCTAATGAAAAATTATATTCCTAAGAAAGTAGTTCCATCCAAATAGGGCAGGAAAATGAAAGTTCCAATTCCAATCTAATCACTATAAATAATAGTTCATATGTCCTCATTGGTATACTGGAAAGAAGATGGGAATTTAGAGGAAAATATTAGCTTTTCTGAACATTACCAAATGGAAACAGTAAGGACTTGTCCTGTCTACCCATAAAGTTTCTGTGAAAATCAAATAAGGCAATGTATGCGAAACTGCTTTGTACATAGTGAAGTTCTATGCAGTGCTAGTTATTTATAATTAGTAAGTTTATCTTACAAACTTTTAGCATTGGATGCTTATGATAGTACCTTTAATGGATACCATTTTTATTTGCCTAATTCTCAATTCAATGCAAATTCTGACGTTCATATAATGGCATTCTTAAAGAAAAATCAGAGAGTGACTTCATCGTGAAAGGAATTGTCACTTTTGAAAAATATTCACAATTGGAAATCTTTCAATAGATGGCTTCATTTAATACTATTGGTTGATTTTCAGACAGATTTAAATCATACACATTTTGGTACACCCAGTGTACAAAATGAGCTTAGCTGGTTGAAAAATGTAATGACATCTTTTAAATGATCTCATTTCAAATATGAGTGAGGAGCAAATCAAATTAGAGATCAATCTTTGAAACACATACATAGACATAACTTGCAAAGCTTACATGTGCTATTTTATGTGCTTCTTTTTCTTGAGCTGTGAGAACGAGGAGCTTAATTCAACCAACAAATGTCTAGACAGTGTCTACTATGTACAATGTTGTAGGTGATGAAGACACAAAGATGAATGAGATATAGTCATTCTCTAGGCTACACTCCGGTCCAGCATGTCCAAAGCAGCAGCCTTTTGTACATGTGACTCTTGGTCACTTAAAATATGACTAGTGTGACTCAGAAATAGAATTTTGCATTTTCTTTAATTTTAACTAATTTGCATGTAAATAGCCACGTGTGTCTAGTGGCCACTGCATTGAAGGCACAGGTGGAGCCAAACTCAATAGCTGACATGTGCTTAGGATGCATGGGCCAAACACTCTTCTTCTCTTAAAATAAAGGTGGTCTATTGATCCTCTGGTTTTAGGGGTGGTGGTGGGGAAAGTGCCACAATGGTTTAGGAACTTAACATTGTATCAAGGGAAACAACTATACAGTTCTGTTAAAAATCCATTCCTTTTGATTTAAATGTCCCCTAACATATTCAGAATGCAAAGACATTGCCAGGCCAAGAAAGCTAAAGATAGGAAAGGTTTAAAAAAAAAAAAAAAATGGAGATCTAAAAAACCTAGTTTATGTTATCTTGGTGTTCCTTGTCATAGTGGTTCCCAGCATCAAAGATTGGGAAAGAAGAATGTGTTAACTTGCTTACCAAGGAAACTTCCTTGATGGGGTAAAAAAAAATTTTTTTTGATGGGGTAAAATTTTTATTTTCTCAAATTAAAGAGACAGAAAAGAAGAACTGAGAGATTATACTTAACAACAAAAAGGTATTAAGTAGCACTGATCATTCCCCATTATTTCACATTCTATACAATTGGGAATGATCAGTAGCACTTAGTACCATTTTGTTAAGTATGAGCAACTACTTGTTAATTTTTACTGTATTTTCATATGTAAGGTGAATTTACTTTGATAAATTCTATTTACTCTCACCTGGGGATAGAAATGGTATGATTTTACTCTTTTTGCTTATTAAAATTATTTTTAAAGATGTCTAAAGTACTCTCAATTCACAGGAGTTAGAAGTGGAAATAACGTGTTATTTCTAAGACTAAGTGGCTATCAGTGATAATAAGAGTCTGAATTTTACCTGTTATTATTTGGTAGATGAGCTAGTCCTCTAAGGTAAATCTATTTTATTTTTGCTGATTTATCATAAGTTGTTATCATTATTTTTTTAAAGAGGCCAAACATGGTGGCAGTTGTAGCCCCAAACAAAGCAAGGTGCAAGACAGTCATGCCTGAAAGAATACCGCTGTGGTTACACTTGACTACACTTGACTAATAGTGCGCAGGGCACTTCCTACACCGTGCATCCTCTTGGAACCGTGGCTTCTTTGCACAACAAACCCAATGCAGATCAAATTAAAAGGGCTAGCTTGGGTACAGCACCATGGTGCCCTTTCTTGGGGGATCTCTATGGAACATAGAAGTGGTACCATCACAGATATCCCCTGGATTTGACAAAGTTTCATAGGAACTAATTGATTTGTCTCTGAAGGGACTTTGTTCACATGAAACAGGTCTTAATTAAAACACACCTTTATGGTTCCAGTCCTTTGGAAATGTGGCTCACATTGTGGTGTGCATAAGGGTTTTAATCATCTGATTTTGTAAGAGCTAGGGCAGGAAACAGTTTTGTATATTCAGTGAAGTAGCCACAATATTGGGGATTGAGTCTGGGTGTGAAAAGTTAATAATCTGTATTTCCAGTTGTTCAAATTATGCATCCATCACAAAATAGAGACACTTTTCTAATGATTTCTGAGCCTTTTTATAGAAATTAAATTTAAAAATGAACATGAAAACAAAAAAGCTAATAAAATAAAAAAAGCTAATAAAATTTCCTTATACCAATGAAAATGGTGAAAACTATATTCACCCCTTTCTGCATAAGCCCTGGTAGAAATAGCGAATAAATTTGTATCATGATAAGTGACTAGAAGACCTGTGTTTGTGGCAGTAAAAATAAAACAATAATTAAATCATTCTTCTTGATGAAGAATATTAGCTCTGGAATCAGATGGCTTGGATTCTGATTCTGACTCTGGTTTACTTTGTCTCTAGGTCAGGTCCTTAATCCTTTTTGGATTGTTTCTTTTAATTTTACAGTGGGCACAGTAACAATAATGCCTATTAGATGGCTTCTGTCAGAATTTGCTGACATGACCCATATAGCGGTTAGCACAGTGCCTGGCACAGTGTGAATTGCTTTTATCACATGTATATTTATATGTGCGGTTTCCTCAATTAAAAAAAAAATTATTTGACAGAGATAACAAGTAGGCGGAGAGACAGGCAGAGAGAGAGGAGGAAGCAGGCTCCCCAGTGAGCAGAGACCCTGATGGGGGGCTCTATCCCAGGATCCTGGGATCATGACCTGAGCTGAGGGCAGAGGCTTTAACCTACTGAGCCACCCAGGTGCCCTTGTTTCCCCAATTTGAGTGCAAACTTTGAGAACCCAGGGACCATCTCATACAGTTTTCTGGTCCCTTCATCACCTAGCACACTATGTTAAAAATTACAGAGTCAGCCCTGGACTGGACCTGTATCCCACTCTAATAGAGCCCCTGAGTTTGTGGCGATGGTAGTTCTTGGCCATTTCTGACCCTAATCAAGAGCAGCCAAACCAATCAAGCATTCAATCAGCCAGAGGCCTGAGGCTATATGTAGTGCAACAGAAATTCCAGATGGTCGTGGCATTTAGGAGCTGTTTCTGGGTTTCTTAGGCATTTCTGGCTACTGGGTGGTATATAATTTCTTAATCTCATCTAAGTTAAACCATGCAGAGTATAATTTATGCCCTTCTTCTCTTACTCTTCTCATGGTAGAGTAATGAGCTGGCTAACATTTTTCTTATCAAAAGACTTAACGTCTCTGAACAACTTATCAGCAATAAGCTCACAGATAACCCGTGGTCGGTGTACTGATCTATCTCCTTTAAACATGCTTTCCACATTTTACTTCTTCAGTTTTTTTATTGAACAATTTGGTTGAGCTATCCCAAAAAAGAACTAAGTTTCATACTTTGATAAATAGAATAAACTTTATCAAAGTTACCTACCTTCTGTTTGTAAACACTGAGTATAGCGACAAGGTTCAGCAAGGCTGGGTTTCCTTAAGGAGTAATGTGAGAATCACATATTAATCTGGTATAATCTAGGAGTTGGAGGTAGGCTTTGAGAATTTAGCATTTTCACTATCACTCTAAAACATTTGGAAAGTTTGAATAAGGCCTTCCTTCTGGCTCTTCTCCTTCTTCCCAGTGCTCTGCCAGTAATGTTTCCTCAAGTAGCTGGCACTACAGCTCCCTCGTTGATATTTCTTTTGTCCATTTCCATTCTATCTTAATTTAAAAAATAAATTTCCAAAAATTTTTTAGTTCTATTTTGTCAGTGTACACTTGCAGCTGCACACAAATTTGATTATAAGTCACTGCGGTGCTGTGAAAAGCTTGCAATTTTTCCCCCCAAATGACAGGCAGTGTAAATTATGAAGTACAAAATAGTGTATGTTAAAGTACTGCCAGCAATAAATAAAAATTGCTTTTTTGGAAGAAATGACTTTGGAAATGAGGAAGAACGAGGGGGGAGGAGGAAAGAGTCCATACAGGAAAGAGCCACATTTAGAGGAGCGTCTGAAGGATAAAGACGAAGGATAGAGTTAAGGCATCTTGATCCCTGGAAACACTTAAGGCATCTACATCCTAGGCAGTCCTCCAAGGGTTAAGTCACAGAGGGTAGTTAGGTTGGGTTAGATTTGCTAGTTTCTTTCCTAATAAGATACTGGAACTTTACTTCCCAAGCACGGATCCTTCAGCAGTGTTGACTACCTAACTTGTGCCAGAGATCTGCACAGGAACTGGATTTGCAGAGGTGAAAAAGAGCACAGTTCGTCTTCTAGCGTTTCTGGTCTTTAAAACAGAACACCCTTAAGAGGTAAGCGTAAAGGGACCTGCTGGAAAAAGAGAAAGCAACTAGAAGCTTGGAAGAGTCCTCAGGGCACCACGGAGGAAGTGAGTTGTGGTCTGAAGGGCAAACTGAATTTCGATCGGCTTTTGTATCTTCCGAAAATAAATGATGATGTGAAATGAACAGATCCTCCCGAAAGGAAAGGGTTGGGATGAAGGATGACGTATTATATGGATGATTTAAAAACACATTTAACTGGAGCAGAAACTTACACAAACCAGTCCCCTGTAACTGGCGGGAAAGAGGGGTCTAGAGGGCAAACTAGACTGGCTAGTGCTGACTGATCAAACTGACATTCCTCCGCGTGCAGCGTCTTCTTCAGACTTGCACCTTGCTAAATGGAAATCTTGACTGCTATTCTCGAAAATCCAGTTTGAGGGGGTGGGGGAGAGGGCACCCACTTTCATTAGATTTTGCACAAAGCATAGGGAGACCCCTACTTGCATGGTTCCGAGCCCTTTTCTCCCCTCAACCTCTGTAGTTTTAAGGGTGGTGCGAGGTCTATCTGCAGGGATTTTAGAGGTTTTCCTCATCCTCTTGAAGAGAAGTAATAAAAGCATTTAAATTAGCGGGAGGGCGGTTAACACCCGCAGCCCTGGCTCCACTGCACGCCTCGTCACCCGCTGGGGTTCACTCGGCGCCTGCCTTCGGCTGAGTCCCAACAGCGCTAACGGCCGCCGGGCAGCAACGGCTCCCGGGCAGCGCGCGGCGAGCGTTGGGCGCTCGGGACTCGCAGGCCAGCGGCGAGTTCACCAGGCGCAGGGAGGGGGACGAGGCCGAGCCGTGGGCGGCTCTTGACGAACAGCCTTTCCGGCCAATTGGAAGCCCGGTCGACTTTTCCCCCTGCCAATAGGGAGCAGGACCCAGGCTGAGGGGCGCTTCCCGCGGGCTGCGGCTGGATTCGATCCTCCGCGGCGGCGGCTAAGGCGGGGGCGGAGGCTCGGCCTGGGCGGCGGGGAGCGGATTAGGGGAGGAGGGAAGACCGGAAGCCACGGTCGCGTCCCCATCCTTAGATTCGCTTCCCCGGGTTGGGAGCGGAGACGGAGGAGGAGGGACAGGCTGAATGTTGGCTCCGTAATAAAGGGGAGCGGTTGCTCCGGAGCTTCCTCCCGGGGCGCCCCCCTCATCCCGGCCCGCTCCCTGCACCCACCCGGCTCCTGGGCGCCTGGCCCCCGAGGCCGGCCCGGCAGCGCAGATCTTCGCTGAAGACACTCGGCCAGTGGCGGGGACTGGCCGGCGGCGTCCGAGGCCCGCGCCCCGCCGCCACCCCCACCCGCTTGCCCGCCGGTCTCTCCGGCCGCCGCCATGTCCTCCTCCTCATCCTCTCCCAGGGAGACGTACGAGGAGGATCGCGAGTACGAGAGCCAGGCCAAGCGCCTCAAGACCGAGGAAGGGGAGATCGACTACTCCGCCGAGGAAGGCGAGAACCGCCGGGAACCGACGCCCCGGGGCGGGGGCGATGGCGGCGGCGGCGGTCGGAGCTTCTCACAGCCGGTAACAAAGCGCGGCGCCCCGTCCCCTGTGCCTGGCGGCTCCCCGGGAAGCAGGGCCCGGCGGCGGGGACTCGGCCCCGGGGCCTTCCGCGCGCCCAGTTTCCCCCCCGGCTGCTGCGCTGACCCAGTCGGGAAGCGCCGGCTCCTCTCTTCAGAGCCTTTATTCTTTGCCCTACCTGTTTCCCGCATCCCAACCGGGAACCCGGCTCCGGCCTGGCTGCAGGCCCCGCGTGCGAGTCGTTTGCCGGCCCTGAACTTGGGGAGGGTATCCGGGCGGGGGCGGTGGGGCGGCGTTGCTTCCGCTCCGGGTGGGCTTTGGGGCGCGATTAGCTCTTTGTTACTTTAACTCCTCCGGCGGCTGGCCGGCGTCGGGACGACCCTTTCTCTCCCTTCTGCCCCTGTGCCCGCAGCATCCGCGCGCCGGTCTCGGTCACAGGACGGTTGCGTGGGTTCCGCCGGGGTCTCTCTCCATCTGGGTCCCGGGCAGAGCTGTAACCGAATGACCTATTGGGCTCTGCGCGCACACCCTAGTTCCCCTGAAGGTTTAATTTCAAAATTTTTTTACTCTTGGCAGACATGGGGTGCATGCTTTGCTTAGCCAGGTTTAAGATCGTTGCTCAGTATAGATTTTAGGTCTTCGATCCCCCCAAAAAAAGTGTTTGGTAGTTGTTAACACCATCCTTATTTTCAGGTAAAACAGATCTTACCAGATTTGCCCCACGAAAGGAGGAACTGAACTCGGAACTGCATTAAACACACATTCTTACATTCTTGTTGCTCTTATCAGAAATGTTAGGTGGAGGCAGAAGGAATGTGAAAATCGTCTTACCCCACAGCAAGCAGTGGTAACTCAGCTTAAGTGCGTGGAGACTTTGAGGAAACGAAGCAAAGCAAAAGTTTTTGCCCTTTTTTGGTGCACTTAAGATGTCTTAATGGCTTAGATGTCGGTTAAACATTTATCACATTTTAATTGTGATTTTTTTTAAAAGAAGCTTTATCTGAAGTTTGAGAAATTATACACATATATTCTACTCAGAATGTTTTTCATCATTTTATAAGAGGCACATTATAAGCCTTTTAGCTGTTGTTTGAATTTTTATGTGAAAAATTCTGGTCAGTAGTCCCCAGTGTTAGAGTTTCCAAATATGAAACAGTGACACACAGGTTTCAACACATTAGAAAAAAGGAACTTTTTCTTCCTCAAAATAAGTGTTTCCTTGTGGCTAGATATGGCTTTTGATTTTTTGTGCCTAGGTATTTAGAATACTCAAAATGTGGCTTGAACATGTGAATAAAGGAAATGCATGTTTTCTTAAAGTTTCAGTTCAAAACCAGTTCCCCTGTGGAATTTGGAAGCAGGAATATAATAACTGATATTTTAGATGGAGCCGATGGATCAGTGTATTTCTTTTGCCAGAAGTCTTGAGTTTTTTGTGTAGTAGCATGAAATGTTTTAAGTGTTTTGGAAAGATACTTTAATTTTTTATGAAAATTTTTTCTTTGAAAAATAGATTTGGTATTAAGACAGTGGTATTATTTTGGATGTTGGGAAGAAAATAATACCGAATTAATATATCTAGAGTGAATTGTATCTGGCAGTGGAAATAGCACTGGGCAGGGCTTAGAGAGAGTCAGAAGTCTTAGCTAGCATACGATCCGTGTGCCTTTGGGGAAGTCCCTTAATTACTATTCTTGAGTTCATTTAGTCTGTAAAATATAAAAGTTGAACCTTTCCATACCTGAAGTTGTAGTTTGGTGATTAATGTAATGCAGCTTTTAAATTACCCAGGCAGAAACTAATACCTGCAGATTTTAGTTATAAATTCTAATTTTTGTTTATTTTACTGTTGTTTTGTTTCTTAGGAGATAGTGAATTGCTTTTATTTAACTGTAGAATCAATACTGCACTGTCAATTTTAATGAAGTTTTATTTTTCCCGTTTTTAAACCTTTTTATTCATGTAAATTGTGGTGCTATTTTGAAATTATTGCAGCTGTGGAAACCTGCACATAATAAAATTTTATTAGGATAGGCATTCCCTGGATAGAAGTTTAATGTCTAGTGCGTCATCAGGCAGAAATATGGTAATTCATCTAACTGAAATGGGTTTGGCTCAACCTCAGTTGTCCTCCAGTCCAGCCAGGGAAGAAAATACCTTGTGGTCAAACTGTTAAACAACAGTAAATGCAGGTTAGGTACAATGATAAGCAATCTTTTCAATTCCAGTTGGAGGTTTGTAAGGTGCAAAGGAAGACTTCAAAGATTTACATTATTTAGCTTCAGATAATTAAGTTCCCACTAGTGCTTTAATAATATATTAATTAGATTTAAAGACAATAGTGAGTGTTTAGGAAAAGCAGTGTTGGGGTGCCTGGGTGGCACAGTCAGTTAAGCATCTGAGCTATTGATTTCTGCCCAGGTCCTGATCTCAAGGTCGTGAGATCGAGCCCCACCTTGGCCTCTGAGCTGGCAGTCTACTTGTCCCTCTTCCTTTGCTCCTCCCCTCTTGCGTACTCTTGTCAAATCTTTAAAAAAAAAAAAAAAAAAAAAAAAGGAAATCAGTGTTTTTACAGATGCTCCTATTTAAAAATGAGTTGATGATTGTGAATGGTCATGATGTGTTAAGGTGCATGGAGAAATGAGTTAGGAAAAAAAGAAATGAGGTGGTAGGTTGGATATGAGAAATAAGACAGTCTTCAAATTTATGGCTTCTGGCACTTAATTTGAAGATCAAAAATTCCTAGAGTGTTCAGATTCATTGGGCTGCATTGTTGAACAAAGCTGGATTATGGAGGTTTGTGATGTATTATACATTTAGTTATTCTGAGTGGTTGTCTTAAATTTAGCAGTCAGGACCTTCAGGATCATATTAATGGTAAATTTTGTATCTACTTATTTTTAAGAAAGCAGCTTGACTCCCAAATATTGGAGTTTTACTTGGCAAAACCAATTGAGGAATTAAATGGGGAGGTTATATAGAAATAATCTGCTTTTTAAAAGACTGGCATCAATAAAGATTTATGGAGCGCTAATTCATTTTGGAGACTTTCAAGTTTTTCTTTTATTCTTTTCTGCTAGTGACTCAAGAGGCAAATCAGATTGTTAAAATGGTTTGTTTGCTGATGTGGTGAAAATTTAAGTTTCTCAACTTTTAATAAATGGACTTACAAAATTGCAAAATGCCAAGATAAAAATGTAGATCCTAGGATTTCCTAATGATATATATTAGGTAGAGAATCTAGTTTGAATTTAAGACACACACCTATACTTTAAGGATCTGAATTACAGAGATGTATAGGAATATTATGATGGCTTATTGGATGAATATAGGATGGGAGATGAGATGAGGTCACTTTGTTAGCTAGCTCCCATAGGAAAAGTTTAGAGGCTGACAGCATAGTAACTATACTCTGGGTAATAAAAAAGTTAAAGTGTGTGTTCCCTGGAGGTAAGTGCCAGCGTCTTGAGGCTTCTATAGCAATAATGTTCTCTGTCTCCTTTAGCTAAGGTATTCCAGTAGAGTGAGGTGAGGATTTTCTGGCTTGGTATTAGGGAAAAAGTGAAAAATATTAGGTTTTACTATCTTTTGGTTTTAATAATTGACTATATTTCTTTGTGTTAGTACATACAGTTGAAAGAGCTCTTAGTAGAACCATAAGCCAACCAAGGCAGGTTTCTTGGATCTGCTACCAGTATGCTTTGTGACTTAACATCTCTGGAACTCAACTATCTCATGAGGAGGTTAGATTAGATGAACACTGTGATCTCTTAACTGTTCAAAAAACAATGCTTGAGACCCTTTATGTGCTGGCTGCTGTTCTCAGTGATGAAGATATAAAAGTTAAAAATTCCATATCTAAGAATCTGTGATTCATTTAGCGCTTTTTTTGCCTGTATGAATTGAAAACAAGTTTGAAAGCTTGTAGTTGCAGCCACAGCAACAATTCAGGTGAGCTTAAGCAATACAAAAAGTGGCAGACAGAGGTAGGGAATTTATTGGCCCATGTCCCTGAGAAAGCCAAGTTGTGGCAGTAGTAGGCATGGCTGGGTCTAGGGATTTAGATGATGTCACTGAGACTTGCTTCTGTATGCCCCGTTTCTTCTATGTATTTATAAAGCTAGACTTACATTCTTACAGCTAGCAAATAGAGAACACTCTTCTTCCCAGTGTCCATATATATATCTATATATATATATCCCTTTTTTTTTTAAAGATTTTATTTATTTATTTGACAGAGATCACAAGTAGGCAGAGAGGCAGGCAGAGAGAGAGGAAGGGAAGCAGGCTCCCTGCTGAGCAGAGAGCTCGATGCGGTGCTTGATCCCAGGACTCTGAGCTGAAGGCAGAGGCTTAACCCACTGAGCCACTGAGGCGCCCCCATATATATCCCTTCTGATCAGCACTTTTTATCTTCTCTCTCCCGGCAGTTAATCACTGGGCTGCTTCTGTGTGCATGACTGTGTGGTTGAGAATACCAGTGGGACAACAGCGTTCAAGACGCACAAGCGTGCATGTGTCCATGTGTCCGTGCATGTGTGTTTAACCAGAAGAAGGGGAAGAAGGGGGCGCCTGGGTGGCTCAGTGGGTTAAAGCCTCTGCCTTCGGCTTGGGTCATAATCTCGGGGTCCTGGGATCGAGCCCCACATTGGGCTCTCAGCTGGGAGCCTGCTTCCCCCTCTCTCTCTGCCTGCCTCTCTGCCTACTTGTGATATCTCTCTGTTAAATAAATAAATAAAATCTTTAAAAAAAAAAAGGAAGGGAAAAGGGGTTCTGGGTGGCCAAAACCAAATAATTTCTACTACATGAGCAAAAAAGCAAAGATTTTTTAAGAAAGTTATTTGAAGCATATGGCTGTTCTTTTTAATTTTTGTTATGTCATCAGATGTACCTAAAAATATTAAATAAGAAAATTAAAGGGTTTCCCATATTTTGGATCTGCTCTATTATTTCTTAAAAAAAAAAAAAAGGAAGAGAGAAATGGGTGCCTAGGCGGCTCAGTCGGTTAAGTGTCCAACTCTTGATTTTGGCTCAGATCATCATTTCAGGGTGGTAGGATCAAGCCCCTGTTGGGCTCCCTGCGGGGCATGTAGCCTGCTTAAGATCCCCCCTCCCTGCTTGTCTCCCATGTTTCTCCCTCTCTAAAAAAAGAAAGAAAAAAAGAGCAAGTAAAGAGATGTGATTGTTTAATAAAAATCATGTAGTGCAGCTGCCCCCTTAAAACTCCTTTGTCCTTGATTTGTATGAACTATCCAAATAAAAGGGATAGCTTAGTATCTAGAAATACTGTATTCATTTCTTGGTATAATGTTGATAAATTCGTTCTTCCTTTTTTTTTTTTTTTTAAAGATTTATTTATTTATTTATTTATTTGACAGAGAGAGAGAGAGAGAGTTATCACAAGTAGGCAGAGAGGCAGGCAGAGAGAGGGGGAAGCAGGCTCCCCGCTGAGCAGAGAGCCTGATGTGGGACTTGATCCCAGGACCCCGAGATCATGACCTGAGCCGAAGGCAGAGGCTTCAACCCACTGAGCCACCCAGATGCCCCCCTTTTTAAAAAAGATTTATTTATTTATTTGACAGAGGGAGAGAGAATTCTTTCTTTAATGTTGATAAATTCTAATTCTAAGAGGCATCCAGAGAATGATTACCAGAATGGAAAAGACACTTTAAATCTCATTATAAGAGGAATGACAGAAGAATCTGGGCTGTTCAGCCTGACGGGTATATTTAAGTGTGGTGTGAGCAATCATTACAAATAATTGGAAGGTTATCATGTAGAAGAAGGAAATGTAGATAAGGGTAGGTGGCACCATTTAATATTTCTTGAACCATTGCTAAATAACTACATTTCTCACTGTGCTACACATTTTATATCAGTATATTGTATATTTATTTACAGTAATCTTAACGTGATACGGATTTTTTTAAATAGTGAAACTGAAGCTTGGCAAAGTATTTAGCCTAAGATCAATGAGCCAGTAAGTGTCCAGATTCCAATGCTGATCTGACTTCAAAGGCTATTTTGGATACAAAACGACAGAGAGGGTGATTTGGATGCATATTAGCAAGAATTTTCTAAAAATATAATGGATTGTCTCATGAGTAGATGGTTTCCTGTCATTGGAGGTATGTAAGGAGAAGCTGGATAATCACTTGGCAGTGGTTCTGTGTCTGGTGCTGGCAAATGAATTACTGAGTTTGAGGTAGGAGTTATTTTTTTTTTAAGATTTTATTTATTTATTTGACAGACAGAGATCACAAGTAGTCAGAGAGGCAGGCAGAAGGTGAGGGACAAGCAGGCTCTCCGTGGAGTAGGGAGCCGATGTGGGACTCAATCCCAGAACCCTGGGATCATGACCTGAGCTGAAGGCACCGAGCTACCCAGGCACCCGAGGTTGGACTTTTTTAATCCTGTAGTTATAAGAGGGCAGAAGAAGGTTGTTCAGTTGCTGTTGAGCATGTGTTGGGCATGGAGATGCTGGGAAAACAAAAAAGCCTAGTAAGGACATTGTGCTTGGCTTTACTGGTTTACAGTTGTTGCTTTACTATGTGAAGAGGCATTAATGGGCCCTTCTTATTTTTCTCAGATAGAAGCTTCATTTATACTCTACTGAGCTTCCCTTCTCTTCAGAAGAGCGTGCTCTTTAATCAACAATAGTCAAAATTCACACTTAAAGTTGTTGTTATTAGAGTTGGTCCTTCAGATAGCCTTTAAGGGGCTGGGAGTTTGGAGTGGTTATAACTAGACTGGTCTACAGCCTGTAAAGGGGACCAGAGAATGCCTCCATTATAGTTGACAAAGTTTGCATAAGGAAGGGATAGAGTAATTAAAAAAGAAAAAAAAGTGTATGTAAAATGAAGGCATGCCTTTATTTGCTGAGTGCTCACGTGGAATATTGTTTTTAGTCTGAAATAGATCAGGATGGAGCCTAGATAACTACATAATTAGAAATGGAATTTGGGCTTCTGTATGAGAAAGGATTGGGTGGCTCAGTTGGTTGGACGACTGCCTTCGGCTCAGGTCATGATCCCGGAGTCCCGGGATCGAGTCCCGCATTGGGCTCCCAGCTCCATGGGGAGTCTGCTTCTCCCTCTGACCTTCTCCTAGCTCATGCTCTCTCTCACTGTCTCTCTCTCTCAAATAAATAAATAAAATCTTTAAAAAAAAAAAAAAAGAAACTTTTGAACTGGAGAAGACAAAGTGTTAATACATGCATGGGGTAAATAATACTACTGATTTATTCACCAATTAGTAGTTAGATGCATAGTATGATACTTCAAAAGAGGTAATTATAGGGTAAATAAAAGAAATTGTACAACTGATTTCAGATTTCTCACCACCAGTATATAGGATAGGTAGAGATAAGAAAATACTGATTTGAGAAAAGTTTTAGGGGGCGTCAGGTGGCTTAGTTAAGCATCTGACTCTTGATTTTGCCTTGGGTCATGGTTGAGCCCCAGTGTTGGGCTTTGCGCTGGGCGTGGAGCCTGCTTAAGAATCTTGCTCGTCTTTCTCTTCCCCCTTCCCCTGCTTGTGCACACTTGCTCTCTCGTTCTCCAAACCAAAAAAAACCCCAAAAAAATCCCCCCCAGAACTTTTAATATTTGGGGCAAAGGGGGTGGTAAAAATATTGTTTGAAAAGATATCATTAGTATATCAGTTTTATATTTGGAAACAACCCTGGGGGGTTTTCTTTTATTTTCACAGAAAGGATGAAAAAAATTTAAGTTCAAGAAAAGGGGCTGTAATACAAAGATGAGAGAAATATCAAGGTAGATAAACTCATGAATGGCAGATTCACTGAGTGGGTATTAGGGAAATAACAAGGGGGACAGAATATGTTTTCTGCCTTGAAGTTGAGATAATTGTATCTTCTAAGTAGCATAGTGTTTACATTTAATAGCTTTTAGCTTCTGAAGAATGACTTACATTTTGAACTGTTCCATTTAGGAAATAAAATTAAATAATAATATATTAACATAAGGTATTTTTGAGGGATTAAAAAAAATTGGTCCTAGAATCCATTTCTTTGAGAGAAGACCAATTTGAAAAATGGTCATTCTTTTAAGCATTGTATTCAAGATAATGAATATCCATGATGGGAAGGGAGGTAGATATATTCAGCTGACTGGCAGTGTTTTATTTTTTAAACTGAGCGGTGAGTTAATGACTGTTTATATTGTTCTTCATACCTTATTGTAGGCCTTAAGTATTACATAATAAAATAATTTGCCAACTTTTTACTCAATTACATATGTCCTTCACCTAGATTAATCAGTTTTTAACATTTTGCCATTTGGGATTTCATCTCCATATGTTTATATCTATATTTATATACATTTTCCCCCTAAACTATGGAAGTAAGTTGCATATATCATGACGATCCATCCCTAAATATCCCAGCTTTCCTAAAAATAAGGATATTCATGGGGCGCCTGGGTGGCTCAGTCGGTTAAGCCTCTGCCTTTGGCTCAGGTCATGATCTCAGTGTCCTGGGATCAAGCCCCACATCAGGCTCAGGCTCTGCTCAGCAGGGAGCCTCCCCCCGCCACTTGTGATCTCTTGTCTCTGTCAAATAAATAAATAAATAAAATCTTTAGGGGAAAAAAAGAATAAGGATATTCTTTTCACATAAACATTACCATTATAATGGTATACCTAAGACAGTAGTTATAATGCCTAATATAATATCCTGTCTGTATTTAAATTTCTCCAGTTATCCCTAAGATGTCTTTTATACCAGTTTTTACTATTATAAAGATTTAAGTATTGCCTTTGGTTGTTGTCTCTCTTTAGTCTTAAGCTAAAATCTTCCACTATTTTCTTATACTAACTTTTTGAAGAGTCTTGGCCAATGTAGTTTTCTTCTGTACGTTTACCTTCACCAGCTGATTTCTAAGGATAGCAAAGATGACTTATTTCTTGAAGTTAATTGTTGTCTCATTATTTTTAGAGTGAAACTTATTATTTAAACTTTAAATATATGTTCCAAATTAAGTTTTCAGGTATGATTTAGAGCTCTTTTCCTGCATTGCTCTTCAGTTATATTTAGTAGCTTAAGGATGATAATGCACATTTGGTTGTTGAGTTTTACTTAGGCAGAGTCTCATTTGTTAAGGTTGTTAATGGAGTGTTTGGTTACATGGTGTACAATCAGAATGATTCATTTCAAACTTAGTGGCATGTAATGAATATCTGCTTGACCATAGAAAAGACTTAGCATAAGCAATTCAAATGACATTCCAAGTATTGAATTAGTATTTGCAGAGGACTGAATTTATTTGTTGAATTTGACAATAGTGTGAGAATAGTCACATGGTTACTTTATATATTTAAATTAGCTCTTTTCTTTAAGCCATGCTGTAATTTTTTAAGTTATAAAGTAAATAGTAAAAAGACGCTTTTAAAATAGCCAAAGAGATTTAATTTTCTTAAAATGATTCTTAAGTTTTAAAGCTAAAACATTTGTGCTTTTAGATTAGTCTGCTTGTAGGAGGAAAAAAACCTTTAATAGATTTTTTTGGTGTATATGTACAAACATATAGTGGGGGGCTCTCTGCTCGGTGAGGATCCTTTTTCTTTCTCTCCCCTGTATGCTGCTCTGCCTGCCTGTGTTCTCTCTGTCAAATAAATTAAAATTTTTTTTTTTAATATTTTATTTATTTTTTCGACAGAGAGATCACAAGTAGGCAGAGAGGCAGGCAGAGAGAGAGGAAGAGAAGCAGGCCCCCTGCCAAGCAGAGAGCCCGATGCGGGGCTCGATCCCAAGACCCTGGGATCACGACCCGAGCTGAAGGCAGAGGCTTCAACCCACTGAGCCACCCAGGCGCCCCAAATAAATTAAAATCTTAAAAAAAGAAAAAAATCAAAATTTTCATGCCGAACATTTAATTGATGATTTTTTTTTTCAGGTCCTTTTGCTAACTTGTGAATGCAATTTGGTTTGGGGTTTTGTTTGTTTCTTTTCTTGCTTTTTAATGCAGGATTGAATTGACCAAAGATGCAATTCAGATTTTGAAAGTTTTTAACTATAAATTATTTTCTTTTGCTAGGAGGCAGGTGGAAGTCATCACAAAGTTTCTGTTTCACCTGTTGTCCATGTTCGAGGACTCTGTGAATCTGTGGTGGAAGCAGACCTTGTAGAGGCTCTGGAGAAATTTGGGACAATATGGTAAGGCTCATAGGGACTTCATACAGATTGAAAACAGTATGGTAAAAGCCTTGATGTTTAAGTATATATTGGTGTCATAGTATATATTGTTTGCCTGTGATTGTATTTGTTTAGAACCTTTGTATTTCTTTTAAACCTCTTAGTTTTAACCTTCTGGGATGATGCATGGATGTATTTTTGTGGATCCATGATCACCTTTCACTCCTCAGCCAGGTTGTGTGTGAAATAGATTACAGCACCTTTCATCTGATTTTCAAATGAGTCCATGATTCCTTGTTAAACACTGCTTTAATGTTTAAATGAGTTGATTACACCCTTCATCTTTAGAATTTTAAGTAGTGGTGCTTAAAAACTGATTTTTGGTTGTTTATTTTGAAATATTTAAGAATTAATTGGTAAGTAAAAGGGGGTAGGTAGATTAAGGGTAGGCATTATTTGTGTAGGTTTGTGTTGTTGAGTTCTTATGCAGACCCCGAGCAATCAGTGTTTAATCCTAGTTTGTTTTATTTTGTGTTTTGTATTCACTCAGGCTCCTCCTTTCACTTCCCACAGCTGCTGTATGCTTAAGAATATTGACTTAAGTGAAAACATAATCAGAAAAGTGAACTTGCTGCCAAAAATAGACACTCAAAAATTCTAATTATTTTTGGAGTATGCCCGGCTGTTGTTCTCTTCTTAGTATGGGTAGTCTGGAGTTGATTTTATTATTTTTTCCTTGGTGACTATATTTGGGGTTTTGGTTATAGGCATCAGGCACAGACTAAGTTAAAATATACAAACAGCAAAGAAATTTCAGTATATTTGCTGAGATTGTTTGATTGCTTGATTGCTTCAAACTTATAAAAATTTATGTGGAGTTCCGAGTTTTGAAAGGATGCATAAATAGATGGTGAGAGAGTGATTAGAGATGTCCGACAGGAATCGTTGCTTCAAAGGAGCAGTAATAGTAGTGTTAAGTGACACCTTCCATCATGGCGTCTTTTTTATTAATTTTCTTGATGACCTTATAGAGAGGTGGATGACTTGGCGAACCTGTTATCCTCAACTTAATGAACCTCAGAAACCACAGTTACATATTGTTTATTCTTGGAGGTATGAATTGGCAATCTACACAGCAGAAGAAAGCCCATTTCTTAAAGTGTCATTAAGATGATTATCATTTGTTAGTCATTTGAAGTGGATATTGGAAGTTAAGTTTTTGTCTTGGAGCTTCATTTATTGAAGCAGACCTTTAGCCTTATTTAGACCTTGCATGTTAGTGCTAGGCTAGCCCTATGGATTGCATTGTCTCATGAAGTTAGAAAGAGATGGCTATTTCTGGTTTATTCTCCCCCCCCTTTTTTAAAAAAATATTAGGCTTTTAAAGTTACTTCCTTAAAGTGAAGAAATATTGAAGCAATATTAGAAAACCAGCTGATGAGCAAATACTGGTGGAAACTTTAGAGAAATAATAACTGTGTTGATACTTTGATGTTAACTATGACCATGACCTGAATGTTGGGCATTAAAGAAATAGGACTGTTTGTTGAAGTTGAATTATTTGAATCACTTTTGAGTGGCCTGTCTACTTTTAGCTGTATACTTTTTGATATTTAGTCCATGGTAAAGTGTTTTATATGTGAATATAATTCAGTGAATTTGCATAGTGCATAATTCTGCCCTCAGGATTTGTGGATAGAAAAGTGAAATAATTGGAACAAATTGGTATATAATTAGAAGTTTGATTGGCATAAATATGTGCCATAGGAGTTTTAACTGTATGAAGTGATCTTGAGTAAGAGGTGGCTGCTTTTAAAGCTGAAAGAACCTTGAATAGCCTCCAATGAGGAATAAGTGTTTTCCTTCAGAATGTTGCATATTAGAGTCTTTTTCTGTTTATTTCTTTAGTGGTGTGTGTGGGATTATGAATTACATAGAAACTGCTCATATTAAAAAGATGTGTCGCTAAATTCAACATGTAGTAAGTTTATACCTAAAAACTAGATGTGTAGGAAAGAAGTTTAGGAGCAATTACAATATGATGTTGGTTGTGTCAATTTAATGAAATTCTATATATTTTTTGTCTTTATTCTGTAGTGTATCCATGTATTAGGATCAAAAGAATGTTTAAAAATCTTTACTGAGTCTCTCTTCTTACCTTTCCCACTCCCATCAAAGGAGAGGATGCTAGGTATAATTAGCTGTATTGGTTTAAAATTTTATTTATTTTTTAAGACTTTATTTATCCATTTGACAGACAGAGACACAGCAGGAGAGGGAACACAAGCAGGGGGGGTAAGAGAGGGGAGAAGCAGGGTGGAGCAGGGAGCCTGGGACTACAGCTGGAGCTGAAGGCTGACACCCAGCTGAGCCACCCAGGCGCCCTGGTTTAAAACAAAACTTTTGGGACCTAATTTTCTTTTCTTTTCTTTCTTTCTTTTTTTTTTTTTTTTTAAGATTTTATTTATTTATTTGACAGAGAGAGATCACAAGTAGGCAGAGCAGCAGGCAGAGAGAGAGGGGGGAAGCAGGCTCCCTGCTGAGCAGAGAGCCCGATGTGAGGCTCTATCCCAGAATCCTGGGATCATGACATAAGTCAAAGGCAGAGGCTTAACCCACTGAGCCACCCAGGTGCCCCCGGACCTAATTTTCATTTAAAAATTTGTAAATGTATTTTCATTTATAAGTTGAAAGCACTGACCCTACTATGTCCCTTAGTCCCGTTGTCTATTTTTTTTCTTTCCTTTGGTCTTCCAGTCTCCTTCATATTAGTGCTTTTAAACATTTCTTATAAATTATGTGCCAGGCAGTTTAGATGCATTCTGAAATGTCTGAAACATTCTAATTTCCCCTTTATCTTCATGTAATGACACTTTTTAACTTTTTTTTTTTTTAAAGATTTTATTTATTTATTTGACACAGAGAGAGATCACAAGTAGGCAGAGAGGCAGGCAGAGAGAGGGGGAAGCAGGCTCACCGCTGAGCAGAGAGCCAGACGGCGGGGCTATCCCAGGACCCCAAGATCACGACCCGAGCCGAAGGCAGAGGCTCAACCCACTAAGCCACCCAGGCCGCACTTTTAAATTTTTAACTGTGTTTCTAGTTCACTTACTATAGTTACAGAGGCAGTTTTACTGTGACCAAGTCCGTAATAGGCCAATAATGATTTATTTTTGAACCTTTATAAGTTTCTATGTGCCAAAGGATCAAAGGGCATTATTAACTTATCTACTTGGTAATACCATTTAGCTATTCAACCAACATATATATTTGAGAGGAGAATGTTTGTTCTTCCTTAATTTCTTTAGCATAGTCCTAATTCCAGGGTTTTCTGTTTTTCATGCAAGACATCAGAATGTTAGCAAGAAATTTCTAAAAGGAATGCTTTTCTCTCCTGGTATTTATATTTTGCATTCATAATTGGTAAATCTTTAATTCAAGGTCTATTGTTATTTTCTTTAATTTTGAACAATGTGGGTGGGAGAGCTAACAAGCCTCATAGACGAACGAATACTGATTTTTGAATGCCTGTTACACATCAGATCTGTTTTCTTGATTCTAAAGATATGAAAATGAGGCAAAGCAAGCAGTTTGTATGCAGTAACATAATCTTGACAATAATCCTTCAAGTTTTATAAATGCAAAAGCTGAAATTCATAAGAAATTACATAATTTGCCAGGTTACAGAGTGGTCTGTTTCTTACTAATAAACCATTTGCCACTTTCTAAAGTGTAGCGGTAGGTCCGGATGCTTATTGAGAAGCATTGCTGTCACTGAGTACCTGGCGTGATGATTTTTCTGCAGACTTCTACTGTTATAAAGCCATGATGATTCTATTTTAAAACATTTCTAAGGGGCTTGTTCTTATGAACAGGGGAGATTATTGTTTCCCCTGGTGTGATCCACATGCTTTGATTTCTTTCTTCCCTTCCTCCCTTCATTGCTTTATTATTTCATATGTTTATTTAAAATATGTTCTTCCCCAAGAGTATACAGTGAAATGTGACTAACTTCACCCTCTTACTCATAGGCAACTATGATTACCATAATCCAGTGAATAATTTTTCATGGATTCTTTAATATTTAAAAATATTTTGGAGGAGATTATTTGTATGAAATTGGTTGGTTTGGAGTTGCTTCTCTGTATCTTTTGATTCTCTTGTTTTTAGTAAGATAAATGAAAGTGTATAGTCAGTTCTTAGTTATTAGTGTGGGCACTTATTTATTTGGAAAAATCGATAGAGGTAGTAGTTTCTGTTTTTAGAGTTCCCATATGCTGATCTTCTGTTCAGTTTTATTTCCATTGATTTCTATATCTAGATATTTTCTTTTAAGACTTTATTTGACAGATACAGATCACAAGTAGGCAGAGAGGCAGGTAGAGAGAGAGAGAGAGGAGGAAGCAGGGTCCCCACTGAGCAGAAGAGCCCAATGTGGGTCTTGATCTCAGGATTCTGGGATCATGACCTGAGCCAAAGGCAGAGGCTTTAACCCTCTGAGCCACCCAGACGCCCTCTATCTAGATATTTTCTAATATTGCTTGGGAGTGGCGACCTGAAGAGTAAAGGGGGCGGTGTCATTAGTAACTAACAGAGACTTGTGCTTGAGGAGGGCAAAAGATGGAAAACCTCTCAGTCACAGGAGGATAAGCTTGCAACTATGCATCATCTACCTGATGTACAACAGCTTATTTGGATGATTTAAGAATTGACTAACATTAGATTAATGTAGTGAAGAATAGTAATCTGTATAGTTTGACATATTTTTTTTAAAGTCTGCTTTCCTTGATTGAGATAAAATAATGTTAACTGAATTTATTATATTTGGGTATTCCTTCCCAATCTCCCTTTTCAGCTATGTTATGATGATGCCATTTAAACGGCAGGCTCTAGTGGAATTTGAAAACATAGATAGTGCCAAAGAATGTGTGACGTTTGCTGCGGATGAACCTGTGTACATTGCTGGTCAACAGGCTTTTTTCAACTATTCTACAAGCAAAAGGATCACTCGGCCAGGAAATACTGATGATCCATCAGGAGGCAACAAAGTTCTTCTCCTATCAATTCAGAATCCTCTTTATCCAATTACAGTGGTATGCATTTTGTATAATAAACTAAATTAAAAGTGATTTTGAAAATTGCCTCTAGAGTGACTAACCTGTAGCTTTCTTCACTGCCATCTAGATATTTGAAAATAGTGCTTTTTAAAGAATTATTAAAATGAATATATCATGCTTAACAAAGAAATGGTGAACACTGAAGTTAAAATGTCAGAAGTGCAGTTGTAACAAATAAGCACTTTTCAAAATTTATATTATTTAGCATCAGTGTTAACTATTTCTGATAAGGAATTAGACAGACTTGTTAGAAATAATCTAAGAAATTTCTCTCACTCTTGTACCAGCACATGTGTTAAGACCATCTATTAGGTAAGGACAGAATCTCAAAGATGTATATATTATTGTAAGTGCTTTTGAGATAACTTATTAAAAACTTGTCTGATTTACTTAAAATTTCCTGTTTCACCCTTTAAAACAGTGATATTAGCAGAATTTTTACAAAGGATTCATGTTCTGAACCAGTTAAGTTTTTTACTTCATAATCACATGCTGTTTCATAATAAGCCAGTGACAAGGACACTTTATTTTTGTGATGAATAGAATATAACAGTAAGGGAAGCTTCAGTTAGTATGACTTCTAGTAAGGACTTATGATATTGGGACATACAGCATAAGATACAGATATATACAAGATATATAGATATAAGAATACAGATATTAATAAGTCTATTATATCCCTAGACTTATTAATAAGCAGTATTAATTAGTATTAATTACAGTATTTTGTGTTCAGGGAGAAAGAATGTACCTAATCTAGTACAAGTAGTCTGATTTGTTTATGGTTGTATCCCTAGAACCTAATGGTGCCGCTGTGTAATTGTAGGTGCTCAAGAAATTCTTGGTAGTTGAAGAATTGTTCTTAAGTAGATGTTAAGTTCTCTCTTACTTAATTCAGGGATCTTGTTTGCTGACATCTAACATTGTATAAGTGATCCTGGAATCTTTTCTCTATATAGTCATTGTCCCTTGAAAAATAAATGCCAAGTTTATCTGTTACTACTTCTTAATAAATATTTATTTCTGTAATTCAGGGGATTTTAAAGTATTCCTGAGTCACTTTGGAAAACAAAACATAAATTAATTAAATATAATTTCGGTTTACTTACTGTGTGTTGTCAGACATTATTTTAGGTAACTGTTAAAGTAAGAATCAAGGATTTTGGAGGGAGATAAAGGTAACAGTCCTTTTGAAATGTTTCATTGTAACTTTTCCGATGTTTGTTATACTGTATGGGTGAGGAAATAACTTTAGAAGTATAACAGTTTTTAAAAGTTTAATGAGTAATGGATAAAAATGACATCTTGAGGGTGTGGTGTTTTTTTTTAAGTTAAAGAAAGCAGGTTATCATTTTCTTGTTTTTCCAAATGTAAAATGTGAAAAAATCTTGTTTTCTTTCCTTCATAGGATGTTTTATATACTGTATGCAACCCAGTTGGAAAAGTACAACGTATTGTTATATTCAAGAGAAATGGGATACAAGCAATGGTTGAATATCCTTTACATAGAAATTTTTTTTATTGGTGTAGAAGATTGCTGTGTAATATGGTCTTATTTTTTCCTGCTTAATCATATCTTGACAAGTGGTATTTCTTCTCTGTTCTTCACCAAAAACCTACTTGTTTTAGATTTAAAAAATGAAACTGCTGTACCCACAGATAAGAATAACTTGCTACCTAAAAGCATTCCCATACTTCATCTCTTAGTGTTCTTTGTCTTTTTAATAGGGGAAAAAAATAACATTTTTTGATAATGTGTTCATTTGTACCTTTTAATTTTATTTTTTAAAATTTTTTGTTGTGGGGTGCCTTAGTGGCTCAGTGGGTTAAGCTTCTGCCTTCGGCTCAGGTCATGGTCTCAGGTTCCTGGGATCAAGCCCCACATCGTGCTCTCTGCTCAGCGGGGAGCCTGCTTCCCCCTCTCTCTGCCTGCCTCTCTGCCTACTTGTGATCTCTCTTTCTCTATATCAGATAAATAAATAAACCCTTTAAAAAAGTAAATTTTTTGTGTTCAGTTAGCCAGTACATCATTAGTTTTTGTTGTACTGTCCAATGATTCATTAGTTGTGTATAACACCGAGTGCTCATTTGTACCTTTTAAAAATGTATCCCAAATGGACTTTTCTGACTCTCTGCTTAAAATAGGTAGTTTGGAAGTACCAAAACTTTAGAGAGTCAGTAATATAAAGCTCTTTTTACCTTTTTTTGTTGAATTTTTCAAATGGGTCATAGTTTATATAAGAACTTTTTGTTGTTGTTGTTGTTGTTGAGTAAAAAGAGCAAGTTGCAAATATATAGGCAATACATACAAAGTATGTATTGTATAATCCTATGTAAAAAAATAACTATCCCCCCCACCTATGTGTACATGTGTATGCATAGAGAAAGGTGAGGGTATACAGCAGACTCTTAATGGTGTTGGCCTCAAGCAAGGTGTTTTTGCTCCCTGCTTTTTTTTAACCATTTTGGTGGTTTGATTTTTTTTTCTTAAACAACTATAGGCCGAAGTAATTTTTTAAAACCAATAAAATGAAGATAGTTAAATGATTATAAAACTCTGCCTTCTCAGAATATATAAAAATCAAATATTTGCTGTATGTAGTTTTTTTTTTTTTTTTGGTAATGTTTTTCCTCCTTTAAGAGTAAAATATTTCCTGTTTCAAGATAACAGACTATCATCTTTTGCCAGGGAATTGGATCATGCTCCATTTCCCGTCTTCTTTTCAGTTTATAAAGTTCTGTTGATGATTTAGAAAGATTAATGTAGATAGTTTGGTTTACTATGTTTTCTTTGGTGCCCTGGATCTTAAAAATAAATTGTCCTAAAATTCATCTAGAAATTTTATTGGTAAAACATTTCTGGAAGTGAGAGTTATAGTTGATTATTTTTCGGTCCTTTTCTTAGGCAGTGAATAATGATTAAATATTGGACACTTTAAACCAAATTTCCTTAATAGAGCTTATGTTTGAATCAGTCCTTTGTGCCCAGAAAGCTAAAGCAGCACTCAATGGAGCAGATATTTATGCTGGATGTTGCACACTAAAAATCGAATATGCAAGGGTAAATATATTTTCAGCACTTTGCCAAAGAAATATTTATGCTTTGGATATGCAGTTTGAGCTTATTTTCTTTTTGATCTTAACAGCCAACTCGTCTAAATGTTATTAGGAATGACAATGACAGTTGGGACTACACTAAACCATATTTGGGAAGGCGAGGTAAGTATTTTATGCATTTTAGAATGTACTTACATCTGCTGACAGATTTTTACATGCAGTTAGATTCCTTTTTCCTGAGGGGAGCTAGTGCATTTAAATGAAAATCTTGTTGGTGAATGCTTTTGTTGCGAAAGGCCATGTAATGCTGGAAAATAACCTTGAAATTAGTGCCCCCTACTGGTATGTGCTGAGTTATTTATATTTAGTTCAACAAGG
Source organism: Mustela erminea (assembly GCF_009829155.1). NCBI lineage: Eukaryota > Metazoa > Chordata > Mammalia > Carnivora > Mustelidae > Mustela > Mustela erminea. Next base: position 110,654,999 of record NC_045620.1, read on the forward strand.
AGCCCATACATACAGGCACGCCCGCAGTTCAAGGACTTGCATTTCTCCAAGCAGCTCTCTCTCTTTGGAGGAGAGGAAACTGATTCAGAATATTCCTTACAAACTGCAAACTTGCACACTGCTTCTCTATGGAAAGGACTTTTCCCCCAAGCTGGACGAGGCATTAAGAAGGATAGAGGACTCCAACAGGCTGACTCTACACTTCATCATGCACAACATCGGCATCAGCAAAAAGCCCTCTGAAAAACTCAGACTTGCAATTCACCTTGACTGCATACTGCATGCACCATCACCCCAAGTTTTTAAAGGAGGACACTTAACAGTACTTCAGACTTGCATGGGATGAACACCATGATAGACTGTGCCCATTTATTCAAGTTGTATGTGTATACTGGTCTGATTTCCCTTAAGGTTCCAGTTGTAGAATTTAAGACTTTTCACTAACGGGTACTAGACTTTATTTACAATGTTGTAAATCTTAATGCCCATTAATGTAACTGTTTTCAGCTCAGATTCAAATTGTTAATTGGCAGGTAACCAGGGCCAGTTTATCTATAGGTCTTGAGAATTGCTAATGCTCAACCAATCCACACAGATATTAAAGATAAAAGGTTTAGAAAGGTGCACATTTGCTGCACTCCGATTTACTCCTTTGGGTTTTTTTTCCCTTAACTGTGGACATTGAGCACATTAACATACTGATGAAAAGTTGCATTATATGTAAAAGATGGTTTCTGTGTGGTTTGATTTTTTTTTTTTTTTGTAAAGTGGCTGTTTATAAGTTGTCACTTTTTGTAACAATTTAAGGTTATCATTCATGTTAACTTGTGTAACTAGAAATTTTGACATTTCAAATGTAGGTGAAAGTAACATGTCTGTTCAAGGTAGACTATATTTAAACTTGATAAATCTTAAAATAAGAGCATTTCACTTGAAATGCATTTCCACCTATAACTTACAAAATTTCATGAGCATAGGTTTGACTGGTAAAATTGTTCAACTAACTGTGTGGCAATTCTGGAATATACAAGTTAAAATGTGGATCTTGTAAAAACAAGGGGGCTGCAGTATTGGCTACACCTCAACTACAATATCAGTGTTTGAACCACATGTTGAAAAAACTCACCAAGATGAGCGTATCTATAAAAGTCCATAAAGTAGGAAAAACTTTTATGGCACCCAGAATATCTTGGGCAGTAGGGACTCCTTAGTGCATGTATACTTAGCAAAAGAAAACATCACAAAAGACAATATGATCCTTTGCATGTTGCAATATTTAGAACTTCGGATGATTGGCCCCTTTAATTCTCAATTCTTAGGAAACCATCTTGCCTTATGCATGGGGTTGCAGACAGGTTTGTATTGTGATGCAGCTTTGGCTGGACCCCACATTTTTCCCTACTTACAAATCTGCTTGGCATAGGCTTGGTACAGTTGAGCACAGTATTGGAAAACAAAACCTTAGTACTCAAACAACAGAACAAGTGGTTGATGAGAAATCTCTCACTTCTGTGAAATTACAGTCTGTTATTGAATATATATATTTTTTAACTCAAAACAGTTTTGGTTACATTTCTCTTAATGTCTTTTAAAACATTTGTAGATGTGCTTCTTACTGTAATAGTGTTTACATCTTTTTTTTTTTTTAAGACGGTCTAAAGTTTAAACAGAGCCAGCTTAGATTAGTTTTTCATACAAGGAATTATAATCAGAAAAGGTTAGAAACGTATGAGGTAGATATTTAAATAGTGAAATATAAAGAAGTAAAACAGAAGTTCAGTTAGTTTTCAAGGGGAAAATATTCTTGCTTTCTAAGTCTAGCAGTTTCTGTTCTTGTTTTTGTAGTGACTTTATCTTCCACTCAAGTTGATACTGAATTGTAAATTTTTCTACCAAAAGGAACTCTGTAATAAATACAACCTCATTTTTAAAAGTCCTTTTCAGCCCAAATTACACTTAGTATAAAAAGTTCTTAGTCTGGACTCCAGAGAATCATTCCAGAAATGTTAAACAAAACTTGTGTATATGTGCATTTTTGGGGGAGAAGGTATATAGCTTCCATCAGATTTCAGATGAATTCATGAAAAGTCATAAACCACTGTTTATATAGACTGATGTAATCAGCATTTGACTCTTTCGCACACTTTTTGTTTCATGTGACCTTATATTAGGTAGCGAATGCTTCAGATAATGAGAATGTTTGGCTGAAAGATACCTTGGGAGACCATCCACTCTAACTCCTTCATTTTATGAATGAAGTGTCAGTTTCTGTGATTATACAGCAAATTAGTGGTTAAATTGGAATCTTCTGATTCCTAGTCTAGTGCTCTTTCCTTTATATAGCACACTGTTAACTGTATCAGTAAAACTGAGCCATGAAGACATTATGGTGTTTTTGGTTTAAGATTCCTTAGTTAGATAAGGAATTGCATGTAGTGTTTGGTGGCATGCTTAAGTAGAGGAATATTAACAGAAGGGATTAGCAGACTGGATTAATTCAGGAGGAGTGGGACTTAAATGATGATGCTAGAATCCATGTAATGGAAAGAAGGAACTGTGAATGACTGGAGAAGAAATGACTTTGGGGAAATGGAGGGAGGATCTCAATAACTTGGAAGCATTTGAGAGGGTTTTTGGAGAGAGACTAAGTCTGTGAGTCCCAAACGGGATAGAAAATGGGTAGAGGACCAATTTATATACAATACAAAAATTATCTCATTATTTAGGACCAACTGAAAATGTAAAGGAAGGTAATGAAGGTAATAAGTACATTGTTATTGGTATTGGGTAAACAGAGGGCTAGATGGTTCCAATTGATAGGGATGGTGTAAAGAGAATTTATACAGTGACTAAAAGGTGAATTAGATGACCTCTTAGGTCCCTTTTAATGCTGTGCTAACTTGGAATAGGTACTTAAAATGGTACTTCTCTGGGCTGAAGTGAAAATTATTTCTCATCTCCCATAAATCTCATTTGTTTAGGTGACTAAGGATTTATAGAAAGCCTCTCTGTGAATTTTCAAAGATTAGAATGACCAGATTCATAAGATATACTTTTAAAAAAATCTCATTTGGTATTATAATTTGATCAGCAAACTTTATAAGTATTGTACAGTAATTTCTAAAATTTATCAACCAACATAGGAAGTGCTATTTTAGAAACTTACAAGTAATTTTTTTTTTTTGGATGTTTCAAATTAATTTTAGGAAAATTGGCATGCCTTTCCTGAAAACATAGCTAGCATAAAAATTATTTTTTAGGAGTATTGTAGTACTCTCATCCAATAATGTAGCCCCCTTGGTTAGCTTTATCTTGGCATATTTAAACTTTGGGGGGGTGCTCATAGTCCCGCCTGGTGTTAAGGTCTATAGACAATGACCAATCCGTGATATAAAATGGGCCAGTGATGTGCACATTTCCAGCTCTCAAGTCAGTAGGTGTTTGTAAATATGTGTATATACATACAAAATACTCTGTGTTTACTGATTGTGAAACCATGTAATACAGGTTGTTGTTGGCTTATGCTGAACTTCTTGAAAGAAGCCCACTTTGAAAATGTGTTGCTGTTGAAGCTAATAGTATGATTCAGGTACTGTCTTTCAAAAGTACTGCACTTAAAGCTTGTTTTAAAGACATGTATTGGTAAAAACTTCTGTACAGTGTCAAACTCTAGCATTGTGTATGTTCACTTCCTGAAAAGTATCCATTCTTTCCTTAAATTTGAAAGTGTGATTGTATTTGGCATTTGCCAAAAAGATATTTTCAAGCTAAGTGGAATTTGTTAGATAGAATTACTTCCTTAAACTCTTGGTGTTTGTATTTAAATTGGATATGAATGGATGTTTAAAGTTAACCAGGAATCCTATTTCTTTCATGAATTGTAATGGATGTTTTGAATGGGTGTTTCCCATGTGAGTACTCTGTTAAGTACTTGGGTCAAAATTGTTAAAACCATGTTTCTACTTTTGTGTCAGATAGAGGAAAGGGTCGCCAGAGACAAGCCATTTTGGGAGAACACCCTTCTTCGTTTAGACATGATGGCTATGGTAAGTTTGTCAAGGCAGAAGGAAGGTAGTATAGACAAACTATTAGAATTTTTGCATTTCTGATGAAGAATGGCACATTTCTTGTCTCTATTTTTCCTGCTCACCTGACTTGGTTTATAGGGGATCAGTCCCTTATAATGTACTCCCAAACAGTTGTCCAGAATCCTTTGTTTTCTTAGGATATTAATTTATCATCTAATCCTTGAGATAAATGAGAGCTGTTGGTTGGGGGTTGAAAGATTTTTTACCATTTTGGTTTGGTTTGGTTTTGATTAGTAATGGGCACTGGTCTGTTAGAGGACCAAAAGGAAATATTATTGCTCAGTAAGTATATTTTCTTCCATTCTAGCAATTAGGAACAAAGAGGAACTTTGAGTAATAAAGGCAGAAAGAATGGGGCATTTGTCAGAAAGAAACACATTACTGGTTAGAGCCTAATTCTTTAGTTCTACAGTTGGTATTTTGGCTTTGGCTAAATTTGTTTGTACTTAATTCCTCTTTTAAAACTTCTCAGTTTTAATGTTAGCTGTGTTGGTAAGGTTAAATAATATTCTTGCCCAGGAAAAAGTTAGGCATCAGACTATTGTTCTTGTAGGTAGGGGTAGATGTTGAGAATTGTTATTGATAAGACTTGTAACTGGTTATAAGTTCTGTGTTTTTAGATCTTTAGTTTTTAGTAGTTGTTTTTGACCCCACCTATTCTGTGGTTTAAGGCTGAAGTACAATGCTTTTAGAAGCTGTAGAAGATAGAAATTGCTATATTGTACTCTTGGGATTTATCTTCTAAAATCTCCCGGTGTTGCCTATTGTCCGTAATGTTTTCAGATTGCCTATGTGTTTGATGACTGTTCTTAGCCATGAATTTTAGCTTATTCCTTAGTGTCTTTTTTTGAACTCTGGGATTTATTACCTCTGTGTTTGTGTGTATGTGTGTGTGTGTGTGTGTGTGTGCATATGTGTGTGTGTGTTAAGGTTGCTATGGTAGTCTGTCTGGAAGAAGTGATTGAAACAATCTCTTTGTTGTCAAAATAGTAAGTGTGGTATATAATGAAAATCTTCCTCCAGTGGTTTCAATGAGTTCCTTGATCATTTTTCTTAGCTGTTTCTTTAACACCATAAATATTAAATCTGGTCATGTAGATAGTTTTGCATCTGTACTAAAGAAACACTTATTAGGAGCTGACTGTGCTTTCCATAGTGGGAGGTTACAAAGAATTGCTTATCACAAGTTTGTAGTGTAGTTGTGGAGTATATGTGTCGTGGCAGTCGGCGGAAGGCTAAAAATTGTTTAAATATTTTGCCAAGGGGTCTAGAAAAGTCTGTGAAAGAATAAATGAAGGACAAAGAACCCTACTGTGGTATTGTTGACACACACAGACTATTTTCCCATTCTGGGTTTTCAGGTTTGCCTTCATAAAATACATCTTACTGAAAATTGGTATAAATAAAAGTATATTATATGCATGTGTAGAAGAACCATATTTTTAAAAAGCCTATTGTGAAATCTTTGTCAGTTTCATACCCTAATTGTGTGTGTGTGTGTTTGTGTGTGTGTGTATAAATTTTAAAATGTAAGCTTACTAAAGAGAGGTGCAGAATTCTTTGCATTGGCAGTTAAATAGGGTCCTGCTGAGGAGGACTGGTTGTGGGGTTGTGTAGGGACAGCCATTCTGAGCTATATTCATTGAAATGTTAACTCTCCGAGGATAACTTGTTTTACTTTCCTAGGGGAGTAAGCAGAACAGAGTATAGGAAGAGTGAGAGATGAATACAGAGAGGTAGAGAAAGAGAAGTAAGGTGAGGAAATTGGTGGAAAAGCAAGATGGGAGTAGGTGCTAGTGATATATTAAGCCTGTTTAAAAACTGCAGATCATATCTGTATCCCTTCAGATCAGCAGTTCAGCAAAATAGGTGTTCTTGCATTTCGGTGTCATATCATAGGTGGCTTTTCCTTTATTTATTTTTTTAAACGATTTTATTTATTTATTTGACAGAGATCACAAGCAGGCGGAGAGGCAGGCAGAGAGCAGGGAAGCTGGCTCCCCGCTGAGCAGAGAGCCCCATGCGGGTCTCTATCCCAGGACCCCGAGATCATGACCCGAGCCGAAGGCAGAGGCCTAACCCACTGAGCCACCCAGGCGCCCCTGGCTTTTCCTTTATGATGGAATGTGAGAGTGAGGGAATAGAAAAGGTTTAATAACTTAATTAGATTAAATTTACTCATTGGTTGATTATAGTAGTATAAATCTGTGCTCTCAGAATTCTTTAAATCTTTTACTTTGGGAAGCACTATCCTATGAGGTGAACTGGTAGATGTCCTCATACTTGAAAAGTATTATTTTTACCACTTTTATACAGATTTGTTTTCTGTGGGTCTAAGAAAATTTTGTATATTAATTGCTAGCATCTTTGGATATGGCTCCTGGACCAGAGATTTTAAAGTATAAGGATGAGAAATGCCTTTCAGATGATAATGCATTTATGTAGCATTTTCCACATAATCGAATTTTTTAAATACCTGAAGTATTAGCTTTTTAAGCATCAAAACATTTTGTATGAATTTTTTATGTATGGAAACATTTAGAAAGATTTCTACTTTCTCTTCTTAAACAATATAGGCAACAATTTAAATAGTATAGATAACATAATTTTTTTTTTTTTTTTTTTTAAGATTTTTATTTATTTGTTATATATATAGAGAGAGATACAGAGCGCAAGCACAGGCAGACAGAGTGGCAGGCTAGAGGCAGAGGGAGAAGCAGGCTCCCTGCGGAGCAAGGAGCCCGATGTGGGACTCGATCCCAGGACGCTGGGATCATGACCTGAGCCGAAGGCAGCCGCTTAACCAACTGAGCCACCCAGGTGTCCCTAGATAACATAATTTAATCCCGAGGGCTGAGGTCATAATTACAAACATCAGTTACATTCTCTAGCACTGAATTCATTTGTTACCTGTGGTAGTGGATTTCAACATTTTTGGACATTGATCAACTTAAGCAGAATGGAAGTTTCCATTGCCCATCCACGACACATCTTTCTACTTTCTATGAAAAAGAAAATTTAGTGATAATAGTGAAGTGTATTTTTTTTCTTAAGATTTTATTTATTTGGCAGAGAAAGATCACAACTACTGAGCAGAGAGCCCGACGAGGGTTTCAATCCCAGGACCCTGGGATCATGACCTGAGCTGAAGGCAGAGGCTTTAACCCACTGAGCCACCAGGCGCCCCAGTAGTGAAGTGTCTTTAAAACGGTGGTAGCAAAGGGATGGTGTAGCATGGATATGTACTTCCTGCAGTAGGGATAAGAGTGATTGATATTTGACCCCAACGTATGTATAAAGTTTAAATTAGAGTTCAAAACATGGGTTGCTACTAACAACTCACCATGAGCTAGAGCTATTGTTTTGATAAACTACTAATCATCAGCAAGAAGGGCAGTTGAAGGTTTAAGGCAACACTGATGATGCGTTAATGAAGTGTTTCTTCCTCCATGAAATCGTAGGAACTCACACCATGTGTATGCTCACTGGTAGTATTGCTGTGTTGTTATGAATGACAGCTGTATTAAGAATACTAAATACTGCACTGGAGTCCACATAAGCTCTAATAGCATGCTATGAATACCAAAATGTAGTTCTTGGTAACTTAGTGGATAACAGGTGTCCTTTAGTTTTACATAAAAATGAGGGTCAGTAGCATTACATATTCTTCTTGAGAAATGAAGAAAAGACTTGGGTCTTTGGATTGGTTTCTTGAACACCAGGAGGACCTTTCCATGTTACAAGAGTATGCTTCTGTAATCACTAACTCAGGAGTATCTAACGTGTGGGTTTATATTTCTGAGCTATGCATCCATTTTAGTTGCTGCTTTTAAGTCGAAGTATAGTTGACATAAACTGTGACATTAGTTGAGTGTACAACAGAGAGATTGATGATTTTGTTCTGTGTGCGGTGCTCACCATGATAATATGGTACCATACAGCGTTACTACAGTATTACTGACCATCTTCCCTCTGCAGTACTTTTCATCCCGGAGGCTCATTTTTTTGTACTGAGAGTTGATACTTGATCCTCTTTTCCTGTTTCACCCCCTCTTTTCTCTCCTCCGGCAAACACCAGTTTATGAGTTGGTGTCTCAGTTGCTTCTCATTTTTTAGGACTTTCTCTTCTTGATGTTGTGAATGTGCCCTATGCCTGCTTTTAGTATCAGTTTCTCCAGACTCCCCCATTCGTGTCTGTTCCATTGACTTTTTAGCTTTATTTTTCTTGTTACTTCCAATCTGTTACAGATGGGAAAACTGGATAAATCAAAGTTGTTTAGAACTACTCTAAAATTAGAAAGTTAGTTCTTAATAAGGATTCTCAGTATGAGACATAGATTTGTGTGTGTTTTGTGACAACAGTTTCAGCTGTTCAGGCATTATTCTGGGTTCTTGATGTTGTTTCAGATAATGCAGGGTGCTGAATAAATGATACCTTTGAGTTGATAAGATATTAATGAAATTAGGGGTTTTGTTTCCTAAATTAGAATTAGGGTAATAAAATACTGGAAAGCATGTTAAAGTAAAACATATTCAAGGAGATAGCTTTTCAGTGAAACTAAAGAGGTGTTCTTTTTTAAAATGTCTGTATAGAGATAGTTTCTGAGATTTCACTGTATATTTTATTGTATTATCCTCCAAAAGATGTTGGCAGAAGGCTTTTTGTTTTTGTTTTTTTTAATTTGAGATATAATTTATACACAGTGGCCCAAAGTTTTATACTGATTCTCCCCATCCCTGCTATCTGTGGCTTGATCTTACATACTTTTTTGTTAAACAGTATTTTTAAAAATATAAACTTTAAGCCTGATGTATATGCAGAGGTGTGCAGGTCAGTGTATCTTGAGTCTGGTACACAGAAACAGATTTTATTAATCCCCACAGGTTATATTTGGATATTAATACATTTGAGTTTTCCTTGGACATATATCAAACTAGCTAATACTAAGAGTTTACTTTTAGTGGTGAAATGTATCTGCTAAGTTGTGTTTTGTTTTATTTATCATTTTTATAGGATCCCATGGTCCATTGTTGCCTTTACCAAGTCGTTACAGAATGGGCTCTCGAGATACGCCTGAGCTTGTTGCATATCCGTTACCACAGGCTTCTTCCTCTTACATGCATGGAGGAAACCCCTCTGGGTCAGTTGTAATGGTTAGTGGATTACATCAGCTAAAAATGAATTGTTCAAGAGTGTTCAACCTATTCTGCTTATACGGAAATATTGAAAAGGTAAGTTTCATTTTATATTAATTTCTTTTACTAGGTATCCTAGTCGGAAAGTTTGAAAAGACAGCAAATACATATGTCTTCTCGTATTAGGAACATAAAAGTTCTTTCAGTAGTAACCCACATAAGCTAAAACTTTATTATGTAGGAACTTCAGAAATTGTTTTTTGTTGGTAAGTGATCAGTGTAGGTTATTGGTACTAAAATACTTTAAAAAATAGCTAATGTAAATGGAAGTCCAAAACAATAGTTTAGTCAGTTACTAGCCTGTATTTTTTTTTTTTTTTATCATTGCCAAGTGTTTCTAACACTTAACATTTGAACTATAGAATTTGAAAGAGCAAATGGAGCTTGGCCACAAGTCCTGAATTTTAGGAGAGTTCTAGATTTTAATACTTGCCTCCCAAATGCTAGAGTTCTAGTATCTTCTGAGGTAGAGTGTGCTTTTAGCTATATCAGTATTTGAAACTGACCCCCTTTGAAAGACTGTATCCAAAACTATATCTGGAGGCTTATACTCAAAAAGCAGCAAAACATTTAAATTTTACATATTTTAAAGATCTTTAAAGCTACGACCTTATTTTTATTAGACAACCATTTCCCAAGATCTATAATGTTTTGTTCATTGATATCTCGTAAATATTTAAAATAGTTCCTATCATAAAGTAGATAAACTATTTTCTAGAATCATGGAAAATTTAACTGGGGAAGTGATTGGTTTATCTTAAGTTACCACTTCTTTGATACACTTGCCAGTGAGTTTCAGTACTGAGATAATGTTATTTTTCTCTATTGTTTAAAGTGATTTTAGTGTTCTTTTCACAATAATAAAAAGGTACAAGCATGTGAGTCATAAATGTGTGGGAGCAGGAGCATGGCTTGAAAAGTTGGTCTATGAGTTCTTGGTTCATTAATTCCAAAATAAAGGCTCCTTGAACTGAGAAAGCAACTCAGAAACTCTCTGAAACAAGAATTTCCTCAACAAAACCATTTGACCACATTTAGAAAAGAAAAAGAAAATCCCACATTTGGTGTAGGGATAACATATGGGGTATTTCTTCTTACATAACTTGCCAGGAATACATGAACAGATTTAGCAACATTGGGAGAAGTAGTTTAGATTTTTTCACACAGATTATCTTAGACACCTAGGTGTTAGTTAAGGTTTAGAGACTGCATGTTTGTTAACTAAATGGGCTTTAATATGTATTCTAATCTTACCACGTAATGTTACTTTTCTGTTCATGCTTTTCACATTTGTAGACAATCAGAATCAGTTTAATCAACATCTTTAGGATATCTTTGTCTTTTCTGTTATGAACTAGTTGTCTCTAGATTTAGAAACCTAAATCACTTTGTTTAATAAACTTGAACAATTACAGTCTCACATGTCAAAATTTTTTTTGTATTTTAAACAGTTATGATACATGAAACTTAAGCTATGGTAATCCTTTAAAAGACCCGTATAGGGGCGCCTGGGTGGCTCAGTGGGTTAAAGCCTCTGCCTTTGGCTTGGGTCATGATCCCAGAGTCCTGGGATCGATCCCCATTTTGGGCTCTGATTTCAAGTAAAACTGAAAAGTCGTGCTACCACCAAGTTTTGTTCAAGTGCAGGTATGGTATAAAAACATTGGGAGAGCCCATTAAAATTGGTAGTTGCAAGGGTGGATATAAATGCTATGTGGCATGTGTTATGTAAATACATTTGTAGTTTTCTTTTAAGGCTAACAAATAAGTATGTTCAAGGTGTTCTGAATGTTAGTGGTACAGAATAGCTATTTAAGGCGTTTCTAAAAAGTAGGTACTAGCTGAATTATCATACTTTACCCATTTAACCCTTATTATGATCGTGTTATCTACTAAAATTAGAATGGTATAAGAGGATAAGTATGGCCTCGGCCCAAGATGTCATGAAATATTGTGAAGTATGCCTGTTTTTGAAACTGCCCCTACCTTGTATAAGCCTTCCTGCTGGCAGTGCTGTCTCAAGGCCATCATGCATTATTTCTTATAGCATCCTGTTTTTTGTTTTAACAGCATTCTGAGTAGTTGGGAATTATTACTTACTTTAAAATTTTTGACCTACCTACCAGGATATAAGTTTCAAGAAGACCATGTCTATTATGTTCACCATTAATCCCTAGTACCCAGCACAATGTTTATCAAAACATTTTAGGCACCTAATAAATACTTGTTGAATGAATAAATATTGATGAGCCCTACCAGATACTATCATTATCTCTGTTTTATAGGGAAGCCTGTGGCTCAGAGAAGAAAGTTGCCCCAAATCACACAATAAATAGCAGAGCCAGGGTAAACCTGTGCTCTTCTTCATTGTGCTACACAATGGAATTATAGTCTTCCTTTTTAACTTTGTTGAATTACAAGGGTCTAATAGCACAGTGGAGTAAAGAAAGATTCCAGGTGATCTTCTGTATACTCTAAGAAATTCTGTTACTGTAGAAGGGAAATAAATAGTCACCTTTTTGGGATTTTTGTATTTACAGGTAAAATTTATGAAGACCATTCCTGGTACAGCACTGGTAGAAATGGGTGATGAGTATGCTGTAGAAAGAGCTGTCACACATCTTAACAATGTCAAATTATTTGGGAAAAGACTTAATGTTTGGTAATTATCTTAAGTGGTAAATTTAAAAAGATTAAAAATCATTTTTGTTAGATATTAATTTCAGTTTCAGAATATTTTAATGTAATTGAAAGCACATTTGAAACTAGCACCTATAATGTTACCATTTTAGACAAAATATGTTAGGGTCATATAATTCAGGTTTTGCCCACCTATACCTAGTTTTTAATGTTATGATAAAACAGCATGTTAAAAATGGGCAAGTTTTATGTAAAGTTTCCCAATTTGAGAATATACCTAAACTATGAGTGATGGATCATAACTTAAACATTCAAGTAAATGTTTAAAATATTAAATAAATCATATTTAAATATCTACTTTTGTCTTATTTGTCAGAATTGATGCAGGCTTAGATACTAATATTTTGACACTGCCTACTTGTTGCTTTTTGTCTAACAAGGTATGTTCTGTACCTTTTTCCTTCCCAATCCTTAGTGTGTCTAAACAACATTCAGTTGTTCCCAGTCAAATATTTGAGCTGGAGGATGGTACAAGTAGCTACAAAGATTTTGCAATGAGCAAAAATAATCGCTTTACAAGTGCTGGTCAAGCATCTAAGAATATAATCCAACCACCGTCATGTGTGTTGCATTATTATAATGTCCCATTGTGTGTCACAGAGGAGACTTTCACAAAGGTAAAGAAATCCTATTTCTTATTTTAAAATTTATAATATTTTAGCCTCATTTTAAAGTCTTGCTTTATTCATCATCTGCATTTGATGTTATCAGTATTCTTTTATTTATTTCGGTCTTTATAATTAACTCTTTGACCATTGGACTTTTCTGGTCCCCAATCTGCATTAGTCTTTTTAGTCTTTTCTTGGTTTGTGACTCTTTTTTTGTTCTGTTTTGTTTGTTTTAATTTTATTTATTTGACACAGAGAGAGGGAATACAAGCAGGTGGAGTGGGAGAGGGAAAAGCAGGCTTCCCACCAAGCAGGGAGCCTGATGGCAGGACTTGATCCCAGGACCCCAGGATCAAGGCAGATGCTTAATGACTAAGCCACTCAGGCGCCCTGTGGCTTGGTCTTTTTGAGAGCTGGAATTAGAATGAGATACCTGACTTCTCCATTCAGAAAGCTCTTTTATGGGGCGCCTGGGGGCGCAGTGGGTTAAAGTCTTCTGCCTTCCGCTCGGGTCATGGTCCCAGGGTCCTGGGATAGAGCCCCAAATCGGGCTCTCTGCTCTGCGGGGAGCCTGCTTCCCGCCCGCCTCTCTCTGCCTGCTTGTGATCTCTGTCTGTCAAATAAATAAAAATAAAATCTTTAAAAAAAAAAAAAACTCTTTTATTATGCCCTTAAATCTTGCCCATAACAGGGGGTATCTGGGTGGCTCAGTTGGTTAAGTGTCGGCCTTCAGCTCAGGTCATGATCCCAGGGTCATTTTTTCAAGTCCTGCATCAGGCTCCCTGCTCAGAGAACCTGCTTCTCCCTCTTCCTTTGCCCCTCCTCTCCCCCCACTCATGTTCATGCTCTCTGTCTTATGAAAACAAATAAAATCTTTAAGAAACAAAATCTTGCCCATAGCAAAATTTTATGTATCCCTTCTTTTTTGCCAAACTGTAGGAAATGCTTCAGAAAAGAACTGATTTTTCTGGAACTCCACTCCCTACCTTAGATACTAGATAAATTCTGAGAATACATATTTTAGTTATAAATCTATAAATCTGGGGTTTTATTGTATAGCACGAAGTTATTTACTTAATTTATTGAACATCTCTTTTTAAAGTTGATTTTCTCATAGAACTTAACAATCTAAAACATGTTTGATTTCATTCATTCATGCCAGACTTAAATGATCACTCTCACCCCCTCTCCACTCCAGCAACCCTCAGTTTGGTTCCTGAGATTAAAAGTCTCCTATGGTTTGTCTCCCTCTGGTTTTGTCTTATTTCATTTTTCCCTATCTTCCCCTAAGGCCCTGTGCCTTGTTTCTCAAATTCCATATATCAGTGAGGTTATATGATAATTGTGTTTCTCTGATTGACTTATTTTGCTTTGCATAATACCTTCTAGCTCCATCCATCTCATAGCAAATGGCAAGATTCCAGTTATTTGATGGCTGAGTAATATTCCATTGTATATATGTACCACATCTTCTTTATCCATTCATCTGTTGATGGACAGATAGGCTCTTTGCATAGTTTGGCTATTGTGGACATTGCTGCTATAAACATTCGGGTACCCATGCCCCTTCGGATCACTACATTTGTATCCTTGGGGTAAATACCCAGTAGGGCAGTTGCTGGGTCATAGGGTGGCTCTATTTTCAACTTTTTGAGGAACCTCCATACTGTTTTCCAGAGTGGCTGCACCAGCTTGCATTCCCATCAACAGTGTAGGAGGGGTTCCCCTTTCTCCACATCCTCACCAACATTTGTCGTTTCCTGACTGGTTAATTTTAGCCATTTTGACCAGTGTGAGGTGTGGTTTTTTTGATTTGTATTTCCTTGATGCTGAGTGATGTTGAGCACTTTTCATGTGTCTCTTGGCCATTTGGACAAAGAGAGAATGTTAAGCAGGCTTCCTGCTGGGGTCCAGTGCTCACAACCCTGAGATCATGACCTGAGCTAAAATAACGAGTCAAACACTTAACCATCTGAGCTACCCAGGTGCCCCCATAAAGTTTGCTTTCTAAAAGAAAAAAGGCAGGAATATTATTTTGGCCATATTTTTAATGGAGTTTCACATTTCTTTGACAGTTATGTAATGACCATGAAGTTCTTACATTCATCAAATATAAAGTGTTTGATGCAAAACGTAAGTGCACATTCCTCTTTTTAAGGTTTCTGGTTAAGCTGATGACAAGCAAATAACTGGACTTGTGTTTGTTTTGTTTTAGCTTCTGCCAAAACGCTTTCTGGGTTGTTAGAATGGGAGTGCAAAACTGATGCCGTAGAAGCCCTTACAGCACTTAATCACTACCAGATAAGAGTTCCAAGTAAGTAAAATTGTGCCATAATTTTTCAGTAGGCGTTACTTTAGAAACATCGATAGTAGTTTTAAAATAACATTTACAGGGTTGGGGGGTTTTTTTGTTTGTTTGGTTGTTGTTTTTTAAATATAGAGAAGTATGAAGAAAAAAGGCATATAAATCCCACAACCCACACAATCCTTACATTAGTTAACCTTTTACTACGTAACAGATTACCAAATTTAGCAGCTTTGAACAGCAAACTGAGGGTCAGTATTCTGTGTGCATTTGAGCTGGGTGTTTCTGACTTAGGGTCTCTTGAGGTTACAGCCAGGCTGTTGTCTGGGTATATAGTCATTTCAAGTCATGATTGGGGATTGAGAAATCATTTCCAAATTTATGTGGTTTGCAAGTCCAGTGAAGCTACATGGGCCATTTCGTCATGGTAGCTGGTTTCCTTCAGAGTGAGTGATCCAAGAAGGATGAGAGCAAAAGACTAAAACAGAAGTCACAGTGTCTTTTATGAACTAACATCGGAGGTGACATACTGGCACTTAAGCTGTATTCTTATGGTCACGCAGACCAACTCTGGTACAGTGAGGGAGGGGGCTCTCCAGAGCCGTGAATACCAGGAGGATAGGGATCATTGGGGCCATCTTGGTTGTTGGCTCCCACAGTCCTGTTCATCTTTCTAGAAGAAAGTCATACATACATTTATATGGTTAAAAAACTTAAAACAGCACATGAAGGTACAAAATGAAAGTTAAAGCTTTCTACAACTTCTAAACTATTTGTCTTCCTTTCATTCCTCCTCCTCAGTGCATGTATATCTACATTTTCAAAAGTTACACAGAATGGTTGCTCTATACATACTCTTCAGTGCCTTGCTGTTTTCACTTAATACGTCTTTGAGCTATTTCTATATCAGCACATGCGAAGCTACTACTTTTTTTTTAAAAAGCACCCCAGAGTAGCTGTTCATAGTAGAGATACACCACAGTTTATTTGATTTACGCATTTCCCCACTGATGAATACAGTTTTTCCAATTGATTTTTTCTACCTCTGTACCATCCTTATCATTGCGCATTTTGTGTTTGTAGGGCAGTTTCCTAGTACTGCAGAACATAAAGGTTTATATTCTGATAGATGTTGCTCGATTGCCCTTTAAAAAGGTTGCACCAGTTTACATTTCGAACTGTGGTGTGTGAAAATGCCCGTTTCCCAATACTCTTTTTACCAACACTGAGTCTTGTCAGATTTTCAGTCTTTAACAAGTATGTTAGAAGAAAAATGGTATTCCATTGTTTTAATTTGTATTAAATGAACTTGTCACTGTTTATTCTCTCCAGAATGGTAATGGCCTCTTTTTCTACCACACAAAGTACACTCAAGTATTTAACTTTTGAAGCTTTGTGCTGTGTACTTTTTTTTTTTTTAAAGCTTTTATTTATTTATTTGACAGACAGAGATCACAAGTAGGCAGAGAGGCAGGCAGAGAGAGGAGGAAGCAGGCTTGCCGTGGAGCAGAGATCCTGATGTAAGGCTCAATCCCAGGACCCTGGGACCACGACCTGAGCAGAAGGCGTACTTTAACCCACTGAGCCACCCAGGTGCCCCCTGTGTACTTTATTTTGATCCTGGATCTAAATGGTCGTAGGTGATAGATAAATTGGGGTTTATCATACCATTCTATATATTTTTTTATGTTTGAAAATGTTAATTAAAGGATAAAAACCAGGAATACCTCCTTTCATTTAACTTTTTGTCACAAAAGTAAATTTTAAGTAGTAAATCAAGCTTAATATGTGTTAGAAGGTTTTTAAAGGCTTTAAAATTATATGCATATTTGAGACATACTCAAGATGTATTTTAGACTCCTTTCAGACAGGAACAATTATTTATCTTTTTATCCTCTCCAGTGTCATGCAAGTACTTGTTAATTTATGTGCTTTTTCCTTTATAGGGATTAAGAATTTTTTTGAATTTTTTTAATACATTAGGATACCGGGATTGTTTCTTTGCACAGTTAATTGAGGAGGAGTTATCTGCCTGGTCTGAAAAGTTAGAAATGTATAAAATGGAAAAATTTTTGTGGAGTGAGTTTGTTTGTTTGTTTTTTGGAGAAGTTTTAGAATTTAATACTAGATCTCCTGGAACTTTTTCACCTTATTAATATCTTCCTGTACATTCCATTCTTACGCCATTTTCCAGGCTGTGTTTGAATGGGCTTTTTTTTTTTTTTTTTTAATTTAAATTGAATTAGCTGGGATGCCTGGGTGGCTCAGTGGGTTAAAGCCTTTGCCTTCAGCTCAGGTCATGATCCCAGGAT
Source organism: Mustela erminea (assembly GCF_009829155.1). Taxonomy (NCBI): domain Eukaryota; kingdom Metazoa; phylum Chordata; class Mammalia; order Carnivora; family Mustelidae; genus Mustela; species Mustela erminea. Next base: position 110,672,208 of record NC_045620.1, read on the forward strand.
CCTGGGATCAAGCTCCACATCGGGCTCTCTGCTCAGCAGGGAGCCTGCTTCCTCCTCTCTCTCTGCCTGCCTCTCTGCTTGTGATCTGTCTGTCAAATAAATAAATAAAATCTTTAAAAATAAATAAATAAATTTAATTAGCTGACATATAGAACATCATTAGTTTCAGATATAGAGTTCAGTAATTCATCAGTTGCATATAACACCCAGTGCTCATCACATCATGTGCCCTCCTTAATGCCCATCACCCTGTAACCCCATGCCCTGACCTCCCCACCTCTCCTCCAGCATCCCTCAGTTTGTTTCCGAGAATTAAGGGTCTCTCATTTTTTGTCTCCCTCTCTGATTACTTCCCTTTCAGTTTGAACTGGTTTTTATAGAGGAATTGCCATTCTGATACATTCTGCTGAGTGAGCTTTGCTGATGGACATAAGCCTAATCCGTACTGTTCACCTGTAATGATTAATTCACTAGGAAATACTGAGTGTGTGTATGTGTTAAGGTTTAGAGCAGTAGGCATGTAGCAGTGGACAAAGTCCCTGCCTTCATGTAACTTGCCTGCTGGTAGAGATGTACAAATGTAATCTTACCCTTACCTTACCTAGAAAGTTTCCTTTTTTACGTTTCTGCTTCAGATTTTATAAAAAGGTGAAATAATTTACTCTGCTAATTCAGGATAATCTTGAAAGGTTGATGAAGTGAACAGTTAACTTTGTTTTTTAATTTTTGCAGATGGTTCCAATCCCTACACATTGAAGCTTTGCTTTTCTACATCATCCCATTTATAAGAAGAGAAGAGCATGTTAGAATTTATGTTCACCTTTATTACAATTTTAAAGCTACACTTCATTAAAAAGAATTCTAAGATGGTTGATCTAATGTTGCCTTGCTTACTTTGACTTAAGATCCTGTTCCGTAATAAACAAATATTTTGCCTTGAGTAAATTTGTTGTAAAGTTAAATATTGAATTGTTTTCATTTTAAAATAGAATGTCATAATGTAGACTATCTACAGGTTCCTTGTAGATTACACAAATATATGATTTCTAATCTTATTATTTTTCTTCCACAGTGAAAATATATTTGCATTCTTAATGCTGATTATCTGCAAGTATTTTTCCATTGTGTATGAGATTAATGCAGGTGAAAGTATTGCATTTTAATATTATAGAATTCCTATAATATGTTTAGATGTTTAAGTATGTTGCAGTTATTCATATTAAACATAACTTGTATTTATTAAGTATTTTAATCAAGTTTGAGAATAACATTGCACATAATGAATTTTAAGTACTAAAGATTTAGCTGATTTTATATTTCTGAAAGGCTAACAGACATGGATACACTTGTACAGTATGCACTCAAACTTATTTAAATTGATGTAATTTTTTTTTAAGTCATTGTCCATTTGTATTGACATGCCTCTGTTTCTAGTTACAGTTTGGAGATTTTATAAAGTTACAACAATGAGTTAATGTGTTCATCTTCATTTGTTGCATGTGACTTGATCTCGAAAACACATCTGGAATTTGGCATTAAGATTTTAATAGAAGTTATGCTTAACAGTTCCTAACCTGAGATCCATGAATGGGCTGTAGGGAGTCCGTGAACCCCTTAAAATTGTATGTAGAATTTTGGGTACTTGCATTTTTATTTTATACTCTTGAATCCATGAGTAATATATGTATTTTTCTACATGGTGCAAGGTGTAAGGATCTAATTTTATTTTTATTCTGAACAGATAGCTATTTGTTTCAACACCATTTATTAAACATTCTTTCTCCCACTGGATCTGTTTTTTTCCCTTTTTTTGGAAAGTAATATTTAATAAGGAAGCTGTAAACATGGTATTAAGAGACTATAGCACACTTGAGTGCTTTGGTGGCTCAGTTGGTTAAGCATCTGCCTTCATCTCAGGTCGTGATCTCAGGGTCCTGGGATCGAGTACTACCTTGGGCTCCATGCTCAGTGGGGAGTCTGCTTCCCCTCTCCTCACCTGCCTCTCCCCTTGCTTGTGCTCTCTCACACTCTCTCTGTCTCCTAAAAATAAATAAAATCTTTTTAAAAAGATTTACAGCACACTTGCTATCAAATTCATTTTTTATTAAGATTTATTTATTTATTTGACATAGCACATAAAGCGGACAGAGAAACAGACTCCTCACTGAGCAAGGGAGCCCAATGTAGGACTCGATCCCAGGACCCTGGGGTCATGACCTGAGCCAAAGCAGTTGCTTAACCAACTGAGCCACCCAGGTACCCCAAATTCATAGCTTTTTTATAATAAAAATGTGATATAGCCATTTTATATTTATATTATAAAAAAAGAAGAATGTTTCATCTACCCAAAATAATTGAAGTTTATATTGGCAATAGCAATTTTTGATCTTGAGACTTTTAAACAAATTTTACAAATAGAGGTTCCATTTAGATCTTTTGTAAGTTTTATTTTGAATTTTAACTTTAAAAAGACAGTTTGCCTTAATCCTCTTATAAAGTGAGACTGACAGGGGTCTAAAAAGTTTTAGAGCTATTGAATAGAAAACTAAGATGGAACCTAAACACACATTAACATTTATTTCCCCTTGAATTTTAATATCTGTGGACCAGTGTCCCTTTAACTCTCTAAAGACCTAGAAAAAATTAAATTCAGTCTAGAGGCGTTTTAGACTCTTAATGATGAACACAGTATGTTTTGCCAAGGGTAACTTTGTGTGTGAACTAAGAGTATGGTACTGGGTTGTGTACATACATTCCTCATTCATTCATTGCCAAATAATACCCAAGTTTACCTAAGTCTACAATAAACAAAATTTTTCCCCCCTTCCCCTATACTTTTCCACATTCATTGCAAAATTAAGATGTCTTCATTTTAAAAGGTAAATTCTGGGAAAAAAAAAAAAGTAACTTCTGAGTTCATGTAAATAATCATCTCCTTCTCTTCCCCTCTTCTGAAAAGTAATAGTAATAGTTACGGTTATTTCGTATCTAAAATTTTAGGAAACAAAAATTCGATTGTGACAGGGCTTATTTAATTTTGATTTGGTTTAAGTGGTATTAACTTTTAAAAAAAATTTTTTTTAAATATTTGTTTTAGAGAGAAAGTACAGAAGGGAGGGGCAGAGGGCAAGGAAGAGTGAGTCATAAGCAGACCCCACAGTGAGCATGGAGCTGATGGGGGGGACTAGATCTCAGACCCCGAGACCATGACCTGAGCTGAAATGAGGAGTTGGTAGCTCAACCGATTGTGCCACCCAGGCACCCCTGAGTGATACTGATTTTTAGTTATGGACTCTCTCCTAATACTCTTTCCCCAACAAAATCATGAGTAAATTCTTAAGGTATAAAGTGTGTTTTTTAAGAAAATACTTAATTCAGAGAACATGAGTGGAGGAGGGGCAGAGGGAGAAGCTGACTCCCCACTGAGCAGAGAGTCTGATGTGGGGCTTCATCCCAGAATTGTGGGATCGTGACCTGAGCCAAAGGCAGGCGCTTAACTGACTGAGCCACCCAGGCGCCCCTGAAGTATGTTAAGTTGTACCTTGCTGCTCTGGGCTCTAGTATGTCAGCCCTATACTGTTGCTATCAGTATTGTCTTTGACACTTTACTTGGGCATCACTGTTGTTTATATCCAGTATTATCTGATCCTAGAATGGAATTGGCTTTGGCAATGTTCTCTTTTCCCTTAGCCTTAACAACAACGTATCCTTCCACTTTTACTAGGAGAACATGAAAGAGCATATTCTATAGCTAGAAAGAAATAATACTAGCTTTGAGTTTGTTTTCTGAGAATTGAAATCCTATTCCATATCTAAATTCCATTAAATATTTGATAATACGTCTGTATAACTGAGTTAAGGAATATAAGCTGCTTATTAAGGTCCCCACTTCCCTGCTGAGGGTATTACCCCAAATAAAACAAAGCTGCCGTTGGAGCTGACATGAGACTGACCAGCATCATAGTGATTTGGTTATCCATACTGTTTTCTAGGACTGAACTGAGAATAAAAATGACCAAATAGGGTCAGTTTTGTTTCATTTTTTTAAACTCACTATTTGTAGGGATAGGTTGCTAGGTAACTGCTGTTTAGTAGTTACAGTGATACTGCATTCTTCTCTAGAGCAAAGCGATTTTGGCCGTAGAGCCTTCTTCCATAATTAAGAATCAAAAGCTCAAGGAGCTTTACTTCACTTAAAAAGTTCTTCAGGGATGCCTGGGTGGCTCAGTTGGTTAAGCAGCTGCCTTCAGCTCAGGTCATGATCCCAGTGTCCCAGGACGGGGTCCCACATCCAGCTCCCTGCTCGGCGGGGAGCCTGCTACTCCCTCTGCCTTTGCCTGCCTCTCTGTCTGCCTGTGCTCACTCTCTCTGACAAATAAATAAATAAATAAATTTTTAAAAAAAAGTTCCTCAGGTGACAAAGGTCCTTGTAAGAAAGATAACTGCAATAAATTTTCCTGTCTCCATATGGCCTTTTGGCTCAAGAGACTTTGTCCATTAAGGGGCCATGTAAAGTAGCAAGCCGCCTTGGGCTCCCAGGGTGGCTCAGTTCATTAAGCATCTCCCTTCAGCTCAGGTCATGATCCTAGGGTTCTGGGACTGAGCCCTGAGTCGAGCTCCCTGCTCAGGGACAAGTCTGCTTCTCCCTCTCCTGCCTCTTTCCCCAATTCATGCTCCCTCCCTCTCTCTCAAATAAATAAGATCTTAAAAAAAGGTAGCAAGCTTGGGGCACCTGGGTGGCTCAGTCGTTGAGCATCTGCCTTTGACTCAGGTCATGATCCCTGGGTCCTGGAATCGAGCCCCATATGGGGGCTCCCTTCTCTTGCCTTCTCCCTCTCCTACTCCTTGTGCTGTGTTCCCTCTCTTGCTGTGTGTCTCTCTCAAATAAAATCTTTTTAAAAAGTAGCAAGCCTTTTATTCATAGTACCACTTGCTTGCTCATAGAATTAAATCACCCCCCCCGAAAAAAAGGATTTAGAGGAAACAAATTAAGGTTCATAGGTTCTGTCCCTCAGCATGTCTTATTCTTTCTAAATTATTTCTACTATGATGATTTCCAATGTAAACCAAAAAACAGGTGAATGTGCAAACATGATTCCTGTTTAAAGCCAAGAAAACTATTGGGAATTTTAAATCTAGTGGATATTTAATTTGTAAATAAAAGCAATGTCATTGCTTTTTTCCTAAAACCTAGCTTGTCTACCAAACAGATTCAAGATTTTATTTATTCAGCTAATCATCTTTCTAGCCATCTCAATTTTAACGTGCTTTGAACTTGAATATAAGAGACTTTGTTTTACTAGTAGAAATTTCTCAAATAGCCATTTATCTTAGGAAGTGCTTGAAAATCTCTTTGTGTTTTGTTCATTTGTTCCTAAGCTTTTAATCACCCAGTGCTCTCTTCATGACAAGTGGATTCCTTAATCCCCATCACATCACCTGTTTAACCCATTCCCCACCCACCTCACCCTCTGATAAACCCTCGGTTTGTTCTCTCTGCCCGCCCACCACCCTGGCTCATTTGTTTCTTAAATTCCACATATGAGGGAAATCATTTATTTGTTGTCTCTCTCTGCCTGACTTATTTTACTGAGGATTATACTCTAGCTCCAGCTGAGTCTTTGCAAATGGCAAGGTTTCTTTTTCATGGTCGAATAATATTCCATTATATATATAGATTCCTTTATATATATATATATAGATCTATCACATCTTTTTCCATTAGTTAATGGACACTTGGGCTGTTTCCATAATTTACAATAGCCAAATTATGGAAACAGCCCAAGTTGCATATATACATCAGGTTGCATATATCCCTTTGAATATCAGGTTGCATATATCCCTTTGAATTAGTGTTTTTGTAGTCTTTGGGTAAATACCCGGTAGTGGGATTGCTGGGTTGTAGTGTAGTTCTGTTTTTAACTTTTTGAGGAATCTCCATGCTTTTGTCCAGAGTGCCTGCACCAGTTTCCATTCCCACCAGCAGTGCAAGAGGGTTTCTTTTTCTCCACATCCTCACCAACACCTGTTGTTTCTTGTGTTTTTTATTTTGGCCATTCTGACAAGTTGCGAAGTAGTTCTGATTCTCATTTTCCTGGTCATAAGTGATAATGAGCATTTTTTCTTGTGTCTGTTGGTCATCTGTATGTTTTTGGAGAACTGTTCATGTCTTGTGGCCATTCTTTAATTGTATTTGTTTTTTGGGTGAGATTCTTAGTTTTAGTTTATGATTCATGAATGTATGAATTTTGTTATCTCACCTTTCTTCACTTTGTAGAGTAATTGAGGTTTGAGTGATCCTTACTTAGTTTGATTCCTGCAGCCCAGTGGCTCTTAATGCCCCCTTGGAGAACATTTCATCAGTTTGTAGGAGGGCTTTTTCACAGTTTGGGGGATAATACTACAAATATTTGATGGGCAGGGACTAGGAAGAATTGTCCCTTGTCCTACATGAATTGCCAGTATCTCATCAGATATTATCTGATCTTAGAATAAACTCTATTTTATAGCTATAAACACTGTCTTTTTATATACAGTACAGTGAATTTCCTAGCAATGCAACTGCCTTGTAAATCAAGGAAAGATGATTGTTTTGTTTGGAATATTTCCAAGAGTTTGCTATTTTGGGTAATCGTCACTACAGTATTTGAGTTGACATTATAGCACATCAGGGTCAGTTTTCATTTGCAACAGTCCTACTCATCTCTTTGCCTTCTATTGTAGTTATTCCTGATCATGTATGTATCACAGTATGCATTTATTACAAGTTTTATTTCCCTCTGGTAATAGAATTACATTTTTATGTTTTTCTTCAAATTGTGTATGTGTGTGTGTGTGTAGTAGGTAGGTATTATCAAGGAATTTTATTTCAGCATAATGTAAGGATATCAGATTGTCTGGGTTGGGAACTGTTGCCCTAAACTAATCTGGTTCTGGGTTGAACAGGTAAACCTAGGTTGATCCAAAGATAGCGAAGCCTAGGATTTGTTGAAGATTGGACGAGGAGATGCTCTGCCAAAGGGGTATGGCCTGCATCTGTGGAGTAGACCTGAGACTGCTATTGCCAATTTGCTACCTTGAGAGAAACCAGCTGGGGGAGAAAAAGTAACAAGAGAGAGAACTAAAGAACCCTTAATTTAGACAGCTTGTGGAAAGCATTGTGACATAGGCTAGTTTGATCATGCTCAGTAGACTCCTGTCTTCAGTGTTCCTTTTTCAGTTTGAAGTCTTGAGATGTTTTAAGAATGTCTAAGTGCCTAAATCTCACCTTTAGCTGTTGTAATGTAAAACTGCAAAATCACATGGAAGAACACTGGGAATTGGTTGAGAGGTAGCCCAATTTTTATTTTTATTTTTAAAAATTTAATTATTTTTATTAACATATGTATTACTTGCCACAGGTATTTTTTTTTTTTTAAGATTTTGCTTATTTGACATACACAGCGCGAGAGTGAACACAAGCAGGGGTAGCAGCAGGCAGAGGGAGAAGCAGGCTCCCCGCTGAGCAGGGAGTCCGATGCAGGACTCATCCCAGGACTTTGGGATCATCATCTGAACCGAAGGCATCCCATTAGTGGCAATTTCTGATTTGAGAACATACACAGCTCCCTTTTGTGATACAGTAATCACATAGGCTAGAGCTGCTCAACAACCCTGAAATGCTTGCTTTGAGTTGGTTTGATAATTTGGTTATCATCCCACCCCTACCTCAGAAATACCAAGAGAAATCAAGAGCAATATTAGTCCTTTCAGGGGAGTAGTTATGCTTATTGAGAGCCTGGAAAGTAAGCCAGTAAATGGCCTGAAATATTGTGATTATTACTATAATTTTGAATGTAGCTGATTAGACAGCTGAATACCAGTGGGATAATTTGGGGACTTGAAACTTGATTACGATTTAGGATCGTGAAACTTAGGTTGTTAAGATGATTATGGATGTGGTTTTGTTTATTTGAAATGACACTTTTCTTAAGACAGTAGGAGAAGAACATGTGGTAGATGATACTTGTGTTGCCCAATAATATTTGACAGTGATTTGGAACAGAAAAGAGGATTTTGTGGGGAAGTGGGGTGGTGTTGGTGGGTTGAGGGAGGGAAATGATTCCATTAGTACAAACAGAATCATACTGTTGTCCTGGTCCATCTGCAGATTTTGACCAAATTGGACTATATATGTGTGTTTCTAATAGTCAAAGTAAATTGTATGATATTCATTGCTTTTCATTTGAAGTTTATGTTTATGATTTTAGGATGTCACAAGGCATTAATGTAGTTATAAGATTTTTGTTATTACTTAGAGTCACAAAGGACAAATGACAAAAATCTGAGCCAACAAATAACAGTTTCTACAAAAACCGTTCCAGAAGTGTCACTTGCAACCATTTGGTTTCTTGAACATTGACCTCATTTATTTTTTTTTTTAAACATCTGTTAAGTGCACAGAATATACCAGATGTTGAAAGTTCAAGCAGACAGTTACCTTTTAAAAGTCAGTGGGTTAATTTGAGCTTACAAAGGAACCAACAAAAGAATGGCAAAGATACCTTCCCAGATAGGAAACATTATTTCCTAAGAAGGAGGAACTAAAAATTGATTAGCGGGGGCGCCTGGGTGGCTCAGTGGGTTAAAGCCTCTGCCTTCCGCTCAGGTCATGGTCCCAGGGTCCTGGGATTGAGCCCCACATTGGGCTCTCTGCTCAGCAGGGAACCTGCTTCCTCCTCTCTCTGCCTACCTGTGATCTCTATCTGTCAAACAAATAAATAAAAAAATCTAAAAAAAAATTGATTAGCAAATCTCTATTCTTTGAGTAATATAACTTAAATCTGTTCTTTTATGAATCCCGTAAGATGGAAAAAGGAGGTCAAGGAGTGATTATTAGCACTGCATGGAGTGTGGAGGAAAACAAAGTGATGAGAGCCAGGCACTGTGATCTGTTAAAGTTTAAAAAAAGGTATAGGGAGGTTATGACCTGAAGTTAAATTGGGCTTAGAATCCAGATGTTAATCCTTAAAATTCTTATATAAACAAAAAAGCCCTTTTGCTTCATTGAATTAATTGGTCCTTCTCAGTGACCGGCAGTATTAGCTATGTTAGCCCGAACTTCATTGCTGTGGCAAATGACAGCAGACTAAGTGGTTTTTGGGCCGGGGGCTGGGGGGATGAATGGGGAGTGATGGCTAATGGATACAGGATTTTTGGAGGTGGTTGATACTGCTCTGGAATGAGATGGTAGTGATGGTTAAGCAAATTGGGAGATTCTGCCTTGGAATCGTACACTTTTTAAACATGGTTAAAACAGTAATTTTGCGTGTATTTTACAATAGTGAGGGAAAAAAAAAAAAAGATCTGGCCCAGCAGCCCTTCAGTTTAGAACAAGGGTCAGTAGGGGCGCCTGGGTGGCTCAGTGGGTTAAGCCGCTGCCTTCGGCTCAGGTCATGATCTCAGGGTCCTGGGATCGAGTCCCGCATCGGGTTCTCTGCTCCGCGGGGAGCCTGCTTCCTCCTCTCTCTCTCTGCCTGCCTCTCTGCCTACTTGTGATCTCTCTGTGTCAAATGAATAAATAAAATCTTTTAAAAAAAAAAAAAAAGAACAAGGGTCAGTAGAGTGGGGGGATTCATGTAGCTGGTTAGATAGGTTGAGGAAGGGGGGTGAGAGAGAATGTGGGTTAATTTCACCCAACACCAGCCAAAGACGTGATTCTAGATCTGGCTTATGGTTCTATTGCTCTGATGGCTGGCTGCTTCTGTTCTGTCATCCTGCACTTTGGGGCAGGGGAGCTGGAGCCAGGGAAGAGAACCCACTGGGGTCTTACGAACAGTGAGCAGTTAGGAAAGAGAGTTTGAGAAGGGGAGAGTATGATTCCTTAAGTAGAAAATAGAATTTTTTCTGCATTCCTAAACCAGAGTAGTACATTAACTGCTCAGTTCAGGTTCTGCTGGGACTGAGTATACCAAGTTTTGAGCTGTCTCCTCTTAATAAGCCCTAGACTACAGGCAGACATATTTATGAATATACCCAATTTCCTTGAAAGTTAATAGACTATCTTTTCTAGTCTACCTGATTTTATTTAGGCTGATCCATATGTTACATCCATAGCTGCTTCAAAGTTTTGAGAAATTGAGACTGATTTATGTAGAAAATAATACATAAAACCAAAAATGTTTATGTATATAGTATATAAATTCTTGCTCACAGTATGCTCAAGAGGGCTTTAGGAGGCTTTTATTTATAATGAGAATGCTAATATATCTTGTTTTATGCATCTGTAGGATACATGATAAAACCTGAGTTTTTTCTGCCGAATACAAATTAATCGAGAGGACTGATTCCCCTATCAGTGACCTCAATCATGGTAGAGCTTTTCTTGGTAAACTCTTGTAGGGATAAGTAATACCTACAGTACTATTGCTAGTACAAGTTTAGACGTGTTCTAATGAAATCTTGCCATTTGCAATGACATGGATGGAACCAGAGGGTATCCTGCTGAGCAAAATAAGTCAGTCAGAGAAAGACAAATTATCATATGATCTCCCTGATATGAGGAATTTGAAAGGCAGAGTGAGGGGTTTGGGGTGTATGGAAAGAAAAAATGAAACAAGATGGAATGGGAGGTAGACAAACCATAAGAGACTCAATCTCACAAACAGTTGCTGGCGGTGGGGGGTTGGGAGAGGGTGGCTGGGTTATGGACACTGGGGAAGGTGTGTGCTATGGTGAGTGCTGTGAAGTGTGTAAGCCTGATGATTCACAGACCTGTACCCCTGGGGCTAATAATACATTATATGGTAATAAAAATAATTTTTAGATGTATTCTAAAAAGGCTTCATACGATTATTTAATACCACAGTATTTCTCAGCAAAGTGCTATTATTTGAACTGAAATTTCTACCACAGGACCAAAAAGACCCCAAATAGTTACATAGCCTGTTTTACCTCCTCCTGCTGTCTAATAACCCTGGAATCCCTACAGCTTCTGCTCTAAACACCAGTCTCAGAATCAGTAAAACCCATTATTTTCCTTAGTTCATTTATGTTTCTGAGAAAGTAGGACTGCTTTGGGGAGTTATTTCCATTATGTGTGAATGGTATTTAAATTGTAGAGTAAGATGCTGAAAATGTGTAGGGAAACCCCTTTGGAGCCCACCCTCAAGCTGCTTGCCACCGGGTGTGACACATTGGCTCGAGCTGTAACCCAGGGTTGTTTGGTGGGCTGTGATGCTCTGCCCATGGAGAGCACATAACTGTATAGTGCAAAGGGCAGAGACAGTGAGGAAGGAGACCTGGATTATAGTAAGGGTTCCTAGGTCTAATTCTGCATCGATACAATGTATGGTTTAGGCTGGAGGACACTGTTTGCTCAAGAAAGCAGTTCTGTGTGGTGGTGGTTGTCACCCAGGAGTTATCATTTGGGGAAAGAAGCTGTCAAAATTACTTGGATAAAATGAGCAAAATTGTTCTTAAATAATAGTTTTTTCTTGTCCTAATTATCCAGATAGGTTTTGTTAATTGATTATTCTTGTTCTTTAGTAATTTTGCCCTTGTAGCAAAGTGAATAAAGGAATGGCTTGGGCCATTCCAATTTCTTGCATCATGAATGCTCATGTGAGGATCCTTAAAGCTGGTACGTATCACAGAGGTAACTTGAAGAAGAGGAAGAAATTTCTATCCCAGCTTATGGGAAGTTAGCTGAGGAGATCGTTGCCAAGCAACAGTGCTCCTGTTCCGTGGTATTCCCTAATGACACCAGCCACCTCTATTCAGGTTATGGGTAAGATAGACGGGGCCAGGAGCACTTGGGTGGCTCAGTGGGTTAAGCCTCTGCCTTCGGCCCAGGTCATGATCCCAGGGTCCTGGGATCAAGCCCTGCGTCCTGCTCTCTGCTCAGCAGGGAGCCTGCTTCCCTTCCTCTCTCTCTACCTGCCTCTCTGCCTACTTGTGATCTCTTGTCTGTCAAATAAATAAATAAATAAATAAATAAATATTAAAAAAGATAGATGGGGCCAGGCTATGGGATGGGGTGCTGTGATGAGGGTGGGGAATGATAGTTTTGGCACTCCCCAGTGTTAGGTTTGCCTTTCTGAGCTTGAAGAAGTATCTTCTTCAATATATTTGAAGTGCACCAGATTCTAACTCCGAGTTGAAAAAAGAAGCACAGTAGTTAGAAGTTGGATTCCCCCCCGCAAAACTGTGTGGCTTTGAGAAAGATCTAGATATCTATGATGATAAGAAAATATCACTGTGCCATTGGCCATCTAATGAGAGGGAGCGATCATAAGCATTTTAAAAACAGCTCCAGTGGGAGACACTTTACTGGAAAGACCTGGCTTTATATTCTGTCTGGACTAGAGTCCTGCTGTATCAACCAAAAGTCCTGCTTTGGTCATGCATACATCTTGCCAACTCCCAACGATTCTTAGAAATATCTTTTCTGTCCTAGCAGACAGGTGACTGGATATGCTGCAGCAAAGAGTGGTATTTTTCAAGTAAGGCACAAGATACATATATTTCAATATAATGTATTGAAACTAAGAAGGGACAGAAACTGGGGCGCCTGGGTGGCTCAGTGGGTTAAGCCGCTGCCTTCGGCTCAGGTCATGATCTCAGGGTCCTGGGATCGAGTCCCGCATTGGGCTCTCTGCTCAGCAGGGAGCCTGCTTCCTCCTCCCTCTCTCTGCCTGCCTCTCTGCCTACTTGTGATCTCTCTCTGTCAAATAAATAAATAAAATCTTTAAAAAAAAAAAAAAAAAAAGAAGGGACAGAAACAGAACTCTTTCTACATTCCGGTTGTTTTGGATGAGTCAAAAATAATGCCTAGTAACTCCGAGGTAGCACTGTGTAACGGGACTTGGGAGACCTGACTTCTTGCCCCAGCTGTTCTACTACTGAGCTGTGTGACCTTGAGCAAAGTCATTTAAGGTACTTTTAAACCTTAGGTCTTTTTTTTATGTAAAATGGGAACAGTAACATCTATCCTACTTCTCTCACAATGAAATAATATATATAAAATGTGCTTCTGGTGGTGGTATAAATCTTCAGGACAGATAGGGGGCACTTCCATTGGAGAGTTGGAGAGGGCCTTTGCACTACCCTGGGGTCGGCACAGGGGAGGAAAATTCAGGCGGTCACAACACAGCCTTTGCCCTTTCAAATTCATGGTCAGCTGCTCCACTGAGGCTTTTTCAACAGTAAAAATGGACTTTATAGATTAAAATATAGTATAGCTCAGATAATAGTAAATCCAAGTTGGTGGTTTGAATTTTTACAACCTCTCTGGACAGTTTTTTTTGTTTTCTTAAAGACTTGACTTACTCGTATGATGTCCATAAAAGCCCGCCTAAATTCTAAAAACAGGTAAAATGAAATTTAAGCTATTAAAGAGAAGTTTATGGGATAGAATTTCACTTTTAGTGTTGAATATATATAAATTAAGTATATTTGCATGCTCATATTAAATTGAGATCTCACGACCAGGATGTGGTACATATTGACCCTTTTGATATATATGGAATTTTGAAGTCATAATATTGGATTTTTACCTATGTTGGCCATATCTGTCATTTATTGCACATAATACCCCCTTGGTCAAGACTCTTCTTCATACTACTGGGAAATGGGAAAGAATGGGAAAAATACTTTAATTCCCAAGGATCAGTTTATAAATTTTTTTCGGGAACCCATTGTCAAGAAGACTGATTGCCTGAATATTTCTGGCTAGCGCTGCTTCGTGGAAGTAGAGAGTTGGCTACATTTCTGCTCTGTGAAGAAGTACTTTAACAGGAATTTGAAAGGTGCCAAATAGATTAGATCTAATAGGGCCTGTCAGTCTTCAACCTGTCAGTCTGCATTGATTTTTTTTTCCCTCACCTGTAACATTTCTAAGCTGAAGAGTTTCAATTTCTCTTTTTCTTTTTTTTATTCTAATGAAGTAGCTCTTCTCTCATCAGAGGCCCAGGATATCTTCCATCCTTTAGTTGTCTCCTTTCTGGGGCTTCTCAGGTTCCAGGATATGGCAAGCAGAACTGTATGCCAGTGGTGTACCTGCTGCAGTTCAGAGGAAGCTGTTTCCATTTTGGTTTCCAAACCCTTAGAAGGAAGAGTGCTGAGGGGGCAGGAATGTGGGGTACGGAGTCAGATGTCCTGGGTTCATGGCCTCCCTCTTGCCCTTTATCAGCTATATGAGCCTGAGGAAGTCCTTTAAAATGGCCAGAGCCTTAGTTGTTCATTAATCTATAAAATGGGGATGTTAATATCTTTATCTCATGTATCCACTTACAATTAAATTGCCTTAGAGTGGGCCTTGGATTCCATTTGCAGTGACCCTATTTTTTTCTTATTTTGAAAGGCACCATTAATTAGACTAGGAATGCGTTAAGGTCAGGAGCCTTTGTATTTCCTTTTCCTTCTCAGCACCTGACCCAGAGGGTCAGGGTCTCTCTCCTGTGAAACTGTTCTCAAAGATAAGAGCTGTCTCCGTTGGTGCCAAAGCTACAGCTTGACCTTCCTTAACTAACTTTGTGATCAAGATGAAGCCGCAAGTGGTGCTTATCAAGGGGAAGATAATATAAATCTAAAGTAAGTTAAAGTATTGCAGACCGCAGAATTGAGATTAAAAACTGACAGGCTGTGGCCTTGGGTTGGAAATAGTGTGATGAAATTTAATTGAGATAAAAGTTTCCTCATTTAAATTTAATAATAATAGCTAACAGTTATTGTGCCTTTATGTATATTAGGCACCTGCTAAGTACATGTAGTCTGTAGTTCTTATGAGAGTCAATTGGGGAAGATACCGTTATAAAGAAGAAATTTAAAGTAACTTGTCCAAGATTGCTCAGTTCCTAGGTGATATAATCAGATTCAAACCCCTGAGGATTCCAAAACACACACGCTTAACTGCTCGCCAAGATGTCCAAGTTCTAATCCCCCACCTGCAATGTGTAGCCTTATGGCAAAAGGGAATTTGCAGATATGAGCAAATTTGTGGACCTCAAGTTGGGGAGAGTATATCTGATATTAGAGAGTTTCTAATCACAAGAGTCTCTGAAATTGAGAACTTTCCTATCTGCATTGAGGGAGGATTTAGGAGAGACTTGAATGTGGGAAGAACTTGACCTGCTGTTAATGGTTTTTAAAAAGGAGGATGGAGGGGCCCCTGGGTGGCTCAGTGGGTTAAGCCGCTGCCTTCGGCTCAGGTCATGATCTCAGAGTCCTGGGATCGAGTCCCACATCGGGCTCTCTGCTCAGCAGGGAGCCTGCTTCCCTCTCTCTCTCTCTGCCAGCCTCTCTACCTACCTGTGATCTCTCTCTGTCAAATAAAATAAAATCTTAAAAAAAAAAAAAATCTTTATGAAAAAAAAAAGGAGGATGGAGGCTACAAGTTAAGGAATGTGGGTAGTCTCTAAAGATGGGAACAGTCAGCAAGCAAAAACCATGTTCTCAGTGCTACAGCTGCAGTGAGCTGAATTATGGCGACAACCTGAATGAGCAAAGAAACAGATTCTCCCCTAGAACGTCCAGACAGAAACACAGCCTTGCTTGATACCTTGATTTTAGCCATGTGAGACCAATATCAGATTTCTGATCTATTGAACTGTATGGTAATAAATTTGTATTGTTTAAACCATTAAATTTTTGGCAATTTGTTATGACAAGAATAGAAAACTAATAGCGTTGCATTAGTTTTCCAACAGAAACCTGGTTGGACGGCTAGGGGGCTTTTTTTTTGGCCACAAAATCTAAATACAGGTATACCAAAGAGGTATTACGGCTTGGGTTCCAGACCGCTACAATAAAGAATATCACAATAGAGCAAGTTGAATGAAGTTTTTGGTTTCGTAGTGCCTATAAAAGTTATGTTTACACTATACTGGAGTCTATTAAGTGTGCAAAAAACAACGCGTTTAAAAGTGTTTAAAAAACAACGTTCATACTTTGATTTAAAAATACTTCATTGCTAAAAAATACTAACCATCATTTGAGCTTTCAGGTAATCAGTCTTTTTGCTAGTGGAGGTTCTTGCCTTGATATTGATGGCTGCTGACCGAATGGGGTGGTGGTTGCTCGGGCTTGGGGTGGCTGGCTGTGGCAGTTTTGTAGAATAAGACCATGAAATTTGCCCCAGCGGTTGACTCTTCCTTCTGCGAACAATTTCTCTGTAGCATGTGATGTCGACAGTATTTTACCTGCAAAACTTCTTTGAAACTTGGAGTCTATTCTCTCAAACCGTGTTGCTGCGTTATCAATTAAGTTTATGTCATATTCCAAATCCCTTGGTGTCATTTCAACAGTCTTCACCAGGAGTAGTTTCCATCTCAAGAAACCACTTTCTTTGCTCAGCCATAAGAAGCAACATCCCGTCCATTCAAGTTGTATCATGAGATGGCAGCAATTCAAATACAATAATGAAAACGTTAGAAATCTTGCAAGAATTGCCCAAACGTGTCAGAGACATGAAGTGAGCAAACACTGTTGGAAAAATGGCTCTGACAGACTTGCTGGGTGCAGGCTGGGCCCAAACCTCGACCAGTGAGAAATGCAGTGCTTGCGAAGTGCTCTCAAGCGAAGCCAACAAAAGGAGTGATGCCCCCCTGAGACCACACCGTGATGAGGCAAAAACAGCGCTAACAACATCAGGAGAGAGAAACAGTAGTTTTCAGATGGTACCACTGTTTTGCAGGTTGGCCAGACGGTTTCTGAAATACTAGGTCAGTTCTGAATGCTGTATTTGGAAAGTCATCAGCAAATCAGAGTAAATCAAGCATAATGAACATGGCAGAATGGTAAGTGTAGGATTCACCAAATTTTAATATATTGGAAATGGAAGCGTTTTTCACATAGCTTTGTTCTAGTTTGTTGTCTTCTGAAAGTGTTGATATATTTCATCCAAATGCATAATATACTTTTTTATTTGCTTTTTATTTTCTGATTTCAAAGGTAATCAGACAAAGGTCAGACATCTCCAAAGTTATAAAACAGATGATGAAAGTCCACTGTAATTCCACCTCCTAACCATATTACAGTCTGCAGTCTAACATATGTGCAGCCTACAACATTTGTTTTCATGTATATTAACCTATCTACATATTCGTGTAAAATTTTTGAATAAAATTTTTTAAAAAGATTTTATTTATTTATTTAACAGATAGAGATCACAAGTAGGCAGAGAGGCAGGCAGAGAGAGAGGGAGGAGGAAGCAGGCTCCCTACTGAGCAGAGACCCCCAATGTGGGGCTCGATCCCTGGGATCATGACCTGAACCGAAGGCAGAGGCTTTAACCCTGAGCCACCCAGGCGTCCCATATAACCAATTGTCTTAACACAGTTTCTGGAATAATCCCACACAGCCTTTACCATATGCTGAATCCCCATAATGCTTGTGTCTGGTTTTGTATTCTCTAATCTGTCCCACTGAACCAGTACTATGCTTTTAATTTGATATCTGGCAGAATAAGCTACCCTCATGCATCTTACTTTTATACTTTTCTTGCCTATTCTCAAGTATTTATTTCTCTAGATTGAGGATCAACCAGTCAAGTTTTTAAAAAGTCCAGAATTTTCAGGACGCCTTGTGGCTCAGTTCATTAAGCGACTGTCTTCAGCTCAGGTCGTGATCCCAGGGTCCTGGGATCGAGTCCCACATCTGGCTCCTGGCTCAACAGAGAGCTTGCTTCTCCCTCCCACTCTGCCTGCTGCTCTCCCTGCTTGTACTCTCCCTCTCTGTTAAATTAATAAATAAAACCTTAAAAGTAATTCTTAAAAAAATAATAATAAAAATTAGGGGCACCTGGGTGGCTCAGTGGGTTAAGCTTCTGCCTTCGTCTCAGGTCATGATCCCAGGGTCCTATGATCAAGCCCCGCATCGGGCTCTCTGCTCAGCAGGAAGCCTGCTTCCCTTCCTCTCTCTCTGCCTGCTCTCTGCCTACTTGTGATCTCTGTCTGTCGAATAAATAAATAAAATCTTTAAAAATAATAATAATAATAAAAATTAAAAAAAAAATTTTTAAGTCCAGAATTTTCATTGGAATTGCATTAGATTTACCCTTTGAGAGGAATCAACATAGTTTTACATTATTATATATTTATACTTATGTAAATGTGATATGCAAAATATAAATATGTAATATATAAATACACATTTACATTATTATTATGTTTTTACATTATTCTATCTAGGAGATTTAGGTCTCCTTTTAAGTCTTTCAGCATATTTTTGTGACACTATGTGGAGTGTAATATGTTTCTTGTAAAATTTACTCCTAGGTGTTTTGTTTGTTTATTTATTTATTTATTTTGTTACTGTGAATTGAAGCTTTTCTTTCATTATACTTTCTGACTAATTACTGCTGCTGTAGTGTTAGCTACTGAATTCAGAATATTTAACCCTTATTTTTCCAGTGTATTGAATTCTCTTACTGATAATTTTTTAGTTGAGTATCTTGGATTTCCTTTGGTAGACAATTGTAAGCATTTGAACATAATTAATTTTGTCTCTTTCTAATATTTAAACTAATTTTGCTTTTGTCTTGTCCCATTGACTATTGACATTTTGAATCAGCTGTTTTGACATCGGAGACGTTTTGACACAATCTAAATACAAATCACTAAATAATCTTTGTTTTTCCAAAGTGAAATAGTCAGTAGTGCATATCAAGTTGCATACCAGACAGGTCCTATGCATTTTGCATATATTAATTTATTTACTCCTTAAAACAACCTTACATAATGATGGCAAACTAAGCAACAGAGACACAAGGCATCTTGCTGAAGGCTGAACAAGGGAGTGGTGCTAGGATCTGAACCCAGGTCATACTCTTAACCACGATTTTAAATTGCTTCTGAATGAATAAAACAAAAATGGCTTTCTTAGTTTTTCTGATTATAAAAGTAAGACATACTTATTACAAAAAATTCTAATCAAAGTGTAGCCAAAAGAAAATCATCTCTAACCTCACTGTCTTTGATTCCTGCAGAATATTCACTGTGAGATAGAATGGTGACTTATTTAATTCAGTGCTGGATTTATAACATTTCCAAGCACTCATTTATATGTTCATGATACTCTGCATTGGAATTTCTCGGTCAAAAAGTATTCACATTTCCAATTTTGACAGAAATGTCAAATTGAATTCCTCACCCCAAGAAAGATTGAAGTGTATTTTTTTAAGATTTGTTTATTTTAGAGAGAGTGTGCTCACACGAGTGGGGGAGAGGCAGAGGGAGAAAATCTTTCAAGCTGACTCCCCACTGAGTGCCGCGGAGTCCCAAGCAGGGACTTGATCTCACAACCGATGAGATCATGACCTGGCTGAAACCAAGAGTCCGATGCTCAACCAAATGAGCCACCCAAGTGCCCCAGGAAAGGCTGAACTATTAAACTTTGTTAATCTGATAGGTGAAAATTAGCTCAATAGTATTTTTATTTGCATATTTATTGCAATGTATTTTTATATATTTTAACCATCTTTGTTTCCGTTGGGTGTTCATCGTTTTATTGGCTTGTAAACAAGTTTCATTCCTTTTATATTGGGGCCATTCTGTTGCAATTTTTTTAACCAGTTTTTCATTATAGAAAGGTTGTGTAAACAGTGATTTACATTTTCTTATCTATCTTTACAAACTACCATATATTGTTTTAAATTGCTAATTAATGAGTGACCCAGACTCTACCTTTCAGCCTGGCACTTTCCATTAGACTTACCCCCACGACCTCATTGAAAGGGATGAAGGGTCGTGGCCTACACACTTGTGCAAAGGATAAACATATTTATGCTTAAATCCACACAGGACAGGAGAAGCTAGTGAATTAGAGATGTCAAGAAACATGAGAAAATGGAGGAAAATGCCAATAGGCACACTAGTTGCACAGCAGAACTCTGTCAGATTCAGAAAGTGCGAGCACCGGGTTCTTCAAATAGCTGGAGGGGAGAGAGGGCTCCTAACAGGATAATTTGTTGAAAGACTTTATAAGGAACAATTAAACCACAGATTCCTTTCCATACCCAACCCTGAAAGATGACTACCTCTCCTAAACTGCAGAAGAAGAAAGGAAGTTTATTTTCTTAAATTCAACTAGAGAAGCATCAGACTTAGGAACAAAAGCAGAGAGGATGAGAGTTGAAGCACAATTCTGAAAACGAAAATTAAGTGAAAATCTACATGGGGGGGGGGGCGCCTGGGTGGCTCAGTGGGTTAAAGCCTCTGCCTTCAGCTCAGGTCATGATCCCAGGATCCTGGGATTGAGCCCCACATCCGGCTCTCTGCTCAGCAGGGAGCCTGCTTCCCCCCTCTCTCTGCCTGCCTCTCTGCCTACTTGTGATCTCTCTGAGTCAAATAAATAAATAAATAAAATCTTTAAAAAAAAAAAAAACTTAAACTCTTAGATAAGATTTTGTATGAGTGAAGCAATTATGGGATGCTTTTATTTTAAAGATTTTATTTGTCAGAGAGAGTGTACAAGCAGGAAGAGCAGCAGGCAGAGGGAGAAACAGGCTCCCTGCTGAGCAAGGAGCTGGATGCAGAACTTAATCCCTGGACCCTGAGATCATGATCTGAGCTGAAGGCAGACTTTTTTTTGTTTTTAAAGATTTTATTTATTTATTTGACTGACAGAGATCACAGGTAGGCAGAGAGGCAGGCAGAGAGAGAGGGAAGCAGGCTCCCCGCTGAGTGGAAAGCCCGATGTGGAATCGATCCCAGGATCCTGAGATCATGACCTGAGCTGAAGGCAGAGGCTTAACCCACTGAGCCACGCAGGTGCCCCTCAAGGCAGACTCTTAACCAACTGAGCCACCCAGGCATCCCATGGAATGCTTTTAGTAATGAAAGAACAGAGAACTATTAAAAAAAAAAAAAGAAATTAAAAAGTAGAGCTCAAAATTTTAAAGTCAATAAATACTAGTAAAAAATAATCAGAAACTGAAAAAAAATTAAGTACCACTTACAATAGCATAAAAAATATCAACTATTTAGGGTATGAACCTGAGAAAAGATGTGTTAAGATCTGTGCACTGAAAACTGTAAGTCACTGATGAGAGAAAGGAGATTTAAAATTGAGAAGTCTGTCTTTTTTATGGGTCAGAAGACTCAGTATAGTTAAAATGTCAGTTCTTGCCAACTGATCTATTAATTTAAGGCAATCCCTCTCACAATCCCAGCAGACTTTTTTTTTCCAATTAAAATTTATAACCTGATTCTAAAAATTTATATGAAATGCAAAGGACCCAGAAGAGTCAAAACAACTTTGAAAAAGAACAAAATTGGAGAACTAAAACTATCTAGTTTCAAACTTATCAACACAGTGGGTGGTGGCACAAGATTGAAATAAATCAGTGGAACAGAATGAAGACTGTGGAAAGAGATCTACATATACATTGATGACTATTTTACAAAGATGAATAGATAATCCAGTGGTGAAAGGATAGTCTTTTCAACAAATGTTGCTGGAACAATTGGATTTACAAAAGGAAAAAACAACAAAAGAACTTCTAATCCATATTCTGTACCATAAACGAAAATTAAATACAAGAAGGGTCATATACCTAAATGTAAGAAAGAGCTAAAACTATAAAACTTGTAGACAAAACATAAGAGAAAAATCTTTGTGACCTTGGTTTAGGTAACGATTTCTTAGTTATGATACCAAAAGCATGATCTATAAAAGAACAAACTCATAAATTGGACTTCATCAAAATTAATAACTTCTGCTCTTAGAAAGAATGAAAAAACAAGCCATGGGCTAGGAGAAAATATTTGCAATGTACATATCTGATAAAGGCCTTGTATCTGGAAAATATAAACAACCCTCAAAACTCAATATAAGAAAACAGCCCTGGGGTACCTGGGCGATTAGGTCAGTTAAGCATTGGACTCTTGATTTTGGGTCAGGTCATGATCTCAGGGTCATGAGAATCAAGTCCCATGTCGGGCTCCATGCTGGGCATGGAGCCTGCTTAAGATTCTCTCTCTCCCTCTCCAAGCTCCTGTTCGTGCACACATGTGCACTCTCTCTCTCTCCCTCTAAGACAAAAATAAAAAGGGATGCCTGGGTGACTCAGTTGGTAAAGTGTCTGCCTTCAGCTCAAGTTATGATCCCAGGGTCCTGGGATTAAGTTCTGCATCCAGCTCCTTGCTCAGTAGGGAGCCTGCTTCTCCCTCTGCCTGCCACTCCCCCACTTGTGCTCTCTCTCTCTGACAAATAAGTAAATAAAATCTTAAAAATTTTTAATTAATTTTTAAGAAAAGAAAGAAAACCCTATTAAAACATCAAAAATGTTAGAATAGACATTTCACAAAGAAGATACATGAATAGTCAATAAGCACATGCATAGATGCTTGACATTATTAGTCATTAGGGAAATGGAAATTAAGACCCCAGCGAGATACCACTCCATACCAATTTGAATGGCTAAATTAAGTAGACTGACCATATTAAATGTTGGTGAGGGGGGCGCCTGGGTGGCTCAGTGAGTTAAGCCTCTGCCTTCGGCTCAGGTCATGATCCCAGCGGCCTGGGATCGAGTCCCGCATCGGGCTCTCTGCTCAGCAGGGAGCCTGCTTCTCCTCATCTCTCTCTCTCTGCCTACTTGTGATCTCTCTCTCTCTGTCAAAAAAAAAAAAAATGTTGGTGAGGAAGTGGAGGAACTGGAACTCTCATACACTTCTGGCAGAAATGTAAAGTGGTACAACACTTGGCAAAAACTAGTTGGCAGTTTCCTAACAGTTAAACCATACACCCGCCATATGGTCCAGCCATTTACTCCTAGAGGAAAAGGATGTAGAGGTCCACACAATGACTTATACACAAATGTTCATAGCAGCTTTATTTGTAATAGCACAAAATTGGAAACAACCAAATGTCGGTCAACAAGCAAATGAAGAAATAAAGGTGGTATATTCTTATGCAGCGTCACTTCTGCCATGCCACAAGCCTGCCCAGATTCAAGGGAAGGGAACACAGACCCCACCTCTCACTGGCAGGAGTGTCAAAGTGACAATGTAAGAAAGGCAGATACAATGACACATATTGTTGAAAATGCCACACTGTGTGATGATGTTACCCTTTTTTTTTTTTTTAAAGATTTTATTTATTTGACAGAGATCACAATTAGGCAGAGAGGCAGGCAGACAGAGAAAGAGAGAGAGGAGGAAGCAGGCTCCTTGCCGAGCAGAGAGTCCGATATGGGGCTCGATCCCAGGACTCTGGGATCATGGCCTGAGCTGAAGGCAGAGGCTTTAACCCACTGAGCCACCCAGGCGCCCCTGATGTTACCCTTTTTAAAGAACTCTACCACAGGTCAAACTCTGAACACAATCATTGTCCCATAGCTTGGCACAGTGTTCATGTTTGTTGAAGGCCCATTAACTAGAACACTTCTGCTTCTGCTTAATGAAAGCTCATTTCTGAGAGACAACAGAGTGTGTTTTATCATAAACTGAGTGCTATTTAAGCACTTCCTGAGCTTAAAGAAATGCAGTACAGGATTGTGGTTTGAGGTTCAGATGTGAAAATTATAGTTAGCTTAGGTCAACACTTATCATGGCGACTTTTTCTGGTGGACTATTTCTGGCTGCCAATCATGTTAGCGCACAGACACAGATACTGCAAAAAGGACTCCAGAATTTCGGCCCAATGACTGTTAAACTAGCTCCTTCATTGGAAAATGGCAGAGGAAAAGACATAAATTTAACTTGCCTTTCCGATAGGAACTGGTAACCAAATGGCCGCAGCTGATCAGTAAAAATCTATTGCTACTTACACCAGGACTAGTGGGTCTTTAAGGTGAACCAGGAGGCATGGCCATCCACCAGCAGCTGTTCTTGCACATCCCACAAGCAGCAGCACAGCAGAATTGCCTGGGGGTAGGGGACAGATGGTGGCAGCATGGAACATGAGGATTCCTAGGCCCCAACCCCAGAGACTCTGACTCAGTAGGTTCGGAATGGGCCCAACAATTGGCCTTCGTCCTAACTGCCCAGGTTTGTTTTCCTTCCTTCCTTCCTTCCATCATCTGTCTATCTCTATCATCTATTTAAATTTCAGTTAACATAGAGAGCATATTGGTTTCTGGAGAATTCAGTGATGCATCACTCACACGCAACACCCCGCGCTCATCACAGCAGGTGCCTCCTTAATCCCCTTCACCCATCCAGCCCATTCCCCACCCGCCTCCCTCCATCAACCCTCAGTTTGTTCTCTACTGTTAAGAGTCTTGTGGTTTATTTTCCTCCCTCCCCTCTCCTTCCTCTTAGCTGATGTTCACCTGTTTTCTTTCTTAAATTCCACGTACGAGTGACCGTGTGGTATTTCTCTTTCTCTGACTGACTGATTTCACTTAGCATCATACTCTCTAGCTCCATCCATGTCCTTGCAAAGGGCAAGCTTTCACTCTTTTCGACGGCTGAGTACTATTCCATTGTGTATCTGCCACGTCGTCTTGATCCATTCATCAGTCGACGGACACTTGGGCTCTTTCCATAGTTGGGCTATTGCTGACAATGCTGCTCTAAGCACTGGGGTGCACGGGCCCCCTCCAAATCTGTATTTTTGTATCCTTTGGGTACATGTCTAGTAGGGCAATTGCTGGGTCATAAGGCAGCTCTATTTTTGACTTTCTGAGGAAGCGCCATACTGTTCTCCAGAGTGTGCCGTGGTCATTCTGATGCTGGAACGGGTGAGGGAATCCAGCTGGCCCGCAGCAGTTTCTGCTGACACCACCACTGCGCCGGGATCGGTTAATCTTTGTGGATATATTTAACTGAATCTTTCCTCCTTCCATCCTCCCTTCTTTCCTCTTCCTTCTTCCCTCACTCTCTCTCTTTCTTCCTTCCTTTCTCTCCCTTCCTCCTTTTCTGTTGTTTTTCTAGTTAATCACTCAGAAATCCATCACGGGTCCATTAAAGGAGATAGGAAAACGCAGTGGTTAAATGAATGGCTTTTGCAGTCTGATAGAAGTACTTTGAGTACCAGCTTTATTTAGTACTTACTAGCTTACTAGTACGATATGTCTCTTAACATCTTTAAATCTATTTTCTTGTAGGTAAAATAGGAATGGATAATGATAGGGTTGTTATGCGGATGAAACAAGATGATACAATTACAGCACATAGAACGTCTCTAAAAACTGTAGCTGTGACTATTGTCACTCTTACTGTAATGAAGGGGCTGGGAATCCTCTGGGCTAACTCTGGGAAGTTCTACATACGTATCACCTGCTTTTCAGCAAGAGGGTGTTTCCTGGAAAGCAAAAGGAGCTCCTCTTCCCTGACCCTCATGGTTGATTCATAAATGCTTGGAGAATAGCTTCTCACTGCACGTCTGTTCCCCGACAGGCCCATAGAAGTCCGTGGAATAATGGGCCTGTGTCTTTGGGGAGGGGAGACCTACACAGCGCAGCTGCCTCAGTCTTTTGCTCTGAAATCTCGGGTCCCGTTACCGCAGAAAGGAAAGCTGAGGACAGAGACTAGAAGAAGGTTCTTCAGTCTTTGGAATTCAACTTGCCCTTTCTGGATACATTTTCCTTCTTATCCAAGGTAACTCGAAGGAGGCAGGGTTTTCTTGGCAACATAATTATTGCTACCTAATAAAGAAAGATTATTTCTCTTGAAAGATTCCTGCTGTTTTCCTAGCAGGCAGCAACTTCTGTCTCTGCAGAGGCTCTGTTCTGTTCTTATACTTCCTGGGTTTGTTTTTTCCATTCTGGGACAGGAAACAAAATATCCATAGGAAACAATTGGTAGCTCTCTCTCCATTTATACCCATTTGGTGGGGAAAGGGAAGAGGGTTGGCTTTTTTGGTTTTTTGTTTGCTTTGTTTTCTTTGTCTTTTGTACTTCCACTCTATAACATTTTTTGGAAAATGGTATAATGCTTTTATTTTTTTGGAAAAGTGAAGAGGCATCATTTGACATACGGTCTGGTCCAATATTTGAAATAGGAACTGTCCCAAATACTCTGGAGGCTTCTGGTTACTGTGCTACTACCTCCCAAAAGGTCTGAGCAGCTTCTCCAAATACACATGGGGGGTCAGAAAGCATGGCCCTGGTATGTCCTACTCTACCCTGTGTATGGCCCAGGGGCGATTTTACCCTGAAACTAATGGAAATCATTCTTCGGCACCCTTTACTTGCCAGGGCCTGGCCTTTTCTAAGGCACTAGGAGGGGGCCTAGTGATGATGGATTCATATATTTTTGGATAAATAGCAAAAATAAGATTTTTTTTTTTTTGGGTATTGTTTCCCAGTAAAAACTATCTCAGAAATTTTGTATGCTGGATCCTTCCTGACCAGGGTCTCCTCTCTGTCCATGCCTGGTGGATTTCACGTTTATATAATCAGATAGTAAACAGTTCCAACTCCAGGCCAGGGCACACTGGAATGCCAGGCATCACGTGGTCATGTCAGGGAAGAGGCACGTTCACCCCCGGAATCACTGCCAGATGCAGAGAAAACTGCAAGCAGGACCAGAGCAGCCCTGAGGAAAACAAGCTGTGGACTCGGTGTCTGGTGGCAGGAGTTCCCTCTTCAGGCAGCAAGTGTCACCGTTGCCCGTTTCAGTCTTTGAGAAACATTAATAGTCTCCATTAAATCCTCCGATAAAAATACGGTTGCCTGGGTGCGGACGCCTCCACCCCCGAGCCCTGAAGGGCGTGCGTCCTGCAGTGGGGGGGTCTTGGGGCGATGGTAGCCCAGCTGCTCTGCTGAGACACCACGTGACTTTGACAAGTTCTCGATCCCTTTGAGCCTTACCCTGTTTAGCCTTTAAAACAGGGTGTTCGATTAGGCCACTTTGCTCCGAAACTTGAATGATGTTATGGTGCGAGGGGTTGAATTTAAATGATTTCTGTAGTGATACAACAGTATTTCCATGGGAAAATCTGAGGCACGGGTTGGGAGGGAGATTGACATATGGAGAAAAATTGGACCATATGGGATTAGGAAATTAAAAATTATCTCCTCCTGCTCAGTAGATGTGCCAAATATGAGCCTCTCATCCTAAGAACTGTCTTCCTTTTAGCAAATGGAAAGGAGACATCATGAGCATTTCCAAAATTAAAAGAATATTCATGTCATGTCAAATGTGTGATGTGTGTAGGCAGTGATGTGTTAGGTTCTAGGAAGGAAATTTGTATTTCAGGCAACGTCTTCGTTATTTAAGAGATTACAACCAAGCAAGACTAGCCCAGACGCAACCATTAGCAAACAAAGCTGGTGAGATAGAACCATAACCCGTGATTCATGTTGGGCTAATTTCGTAAATTATGGTACATCAACTCTATGGAATACTATGCAGTCATCAAATAAAAGGAATGACACATTTATCCATATTAACTTGGAAAGGTGTCGACGACATATTGTTAAGTGCAAATAAACAAGTGGTAGAATAATATGAAGAGCAGGATCATGTTTTTGTAAAAAGCAAAAGTGAGACTATAAGTAGGCAACTCCGTATGAGCATAGAATAGCATGGAATGATCTATACTGATACGCTAACGACAGTTACGTTAAGAGGGTGGGATTGGGCAGAGTAGGAAGAAAGGAATTTTAAAAAATCTTTCTGTCATTCAATGTGTTTAAATTGTTTCGGTGAGTGGGTACTAGAATCTTTAAAAGTGTTTTTGTAAAATGCGAAAATTGCCTGACCTTTGTCTGCAGATCTGTGGATGTCCGTTGGGTCATGTAATAGTTATAGCTTTCACTCTGCAGTGGCCCCAGCTCCCATCAGGTCGCCCCCAGTGATTTCAGAGCCAGCCCTCTCCGGTTTTGGGGGGGCGTGTTAGCCCACCACCCAGGCAGAGGTGTTCCCCCATCCCGAGGAAACGCTGTCTGTGCTCAGGGCTTGGCCACGCTACCCGGTAGCAGTGTGTTCCCTCAGATTCCCAAAGTGCCAGCAGCCCTCGGTTCTTCGGGAAGGAGGAACACCTTTCCTCCCCTCCCCTCTCCCCTGTCACACTCTGCTGGGTGGTCACAGGGTGGGCCTGCTTGGCCTGCCTTCCACGCGGGTCCCACTCCTCTCCAGAAACTTCTGCAGCCTTGTGCTGGGGTTCAGCCTGCGTGGGCCCGCGGACACACAGTGAGTGCTGAGTTGTACGAACAGGCAGAAATTCGGTGAAGGGAGAAATCCAGGGTCCAAACAGGGCCGTGGGGGAGAGGACATCAAATGCGTAGCCTGTAACACCAGCAAGACGGAGGAGGGGGAGTGAGAGAAGAGAAAAGCCGCTGGCCTCCCATGATGGACTGGTCTGTGGTCCTCTCTTGTCGATTTCGCGCCACACCGGCGGCAGACAAGGCCACTCCGTGGCTGTGGGGGATCCAGACGAAAGCAAGACCCATCTGTCATCATGTCTGACCCTAATCAGTGGCACGAAATTGTCCAGATCACGAAAATGAAATGACCACCTACCATTCCCCTATTTCTGGGTAATAGGAGTGACTGTGGCTTCTTTCTCCGAGGTCGCTATAGGCTCACTCTCTCCTGCCGCCTTGTAGGTAAGAGTTAAGGTTCCCATCGCAGGAGCGCCTCCGCTTCCCGCCGACACGCAATCCAGAGCGGAGGCCCACGTCCCACCCCTGCCCAGAATCACCGACCACAACCCCAGATCCTCCCGTCAGCTCCCTGGGATGCCCTCTTGCCGAGGCCCTGCGGTCTCCTTCAGCACAGCAAGCCCCTGACCCCACAGCTGACTGGAGGTGTGTTTGGGGGGCTTTCGGCTGGCGGGCGCTGACGAAGGGCAGGCTCCAGGGGGGCGTGGGGCGTGCGATCGAAGGCCGAGGCCTCCGAGGCTTCCCCCCGCCATTTCCTTTCCCACTCGTGAGAAGCTCCCGTACACATTTGCACGCCCAGTATGTATTCGTTGCCTGAAGGAGCCACGGGTGTGAGAGCCTTTCAGAGAAGGATCTGACTGGGGATACGAGAAGTTTATGTGGGGACAGAAGAAGACGTGTCTGAATTCCAGGTGCTTCACCAATCTGTGTTCTACCCTCCTGGGGGCGGTTGGTGTTGACCATGTGGAGTGTAGAATCAGCCCCGGCTCCGCGGCTGGCCAGGCGTGTGACCTGGAGCAAGTTTCTTAACCTCTCTGAGCTGCTGAGTCTGCGTCTCATGAATGAAGAGGAGACTGCTGACCCGAGGCTTGGGTAGCATGTGTAAACCCCTGGACCGCAGGGCCGCGGGCACTCGCCGAAGATGCCACTCGTTCCCTTCCCAGTGAGCAGTGGACAGCCTCTGTGGGTTCCTGAAAGAGAAGCGGCCCCGGGACAGTCGGCATCCTAGGAAGACAGCCTGATGGCGGCGTGAGAGACCACCGGAGTGGGGAGGCTGTAGGCAGACCTCAGAGAGCCTGGGGACGCTCTGGCTCCCTCTGCAGACACTGCGTTGCGTTCTCACAAGCAACACAACTGTCCCGGATGGACGTGGGCAAAGAACGAGGGATGGGGACCGGCCACGCAGCGCGTCTTCCTGCAAGCCTTAGTGGCATAGGGTAGAAAGGAGAAATGTTCACTTCAGGGACCCTTCTAGAAAGGCAGCCAAACTCTGGACTGGCTGGAACAGCAAGAGGAACGGACTCCCTCAGAGGGCCGCAGTCAGCAAAGACATGCCCCTTTCTAACAAGAAGCCCACAGGCGGTAACGTCTTCCAGTTGTGGCTTGCTGCTGGTCACGCAGACAGCCTGCTTCAAAAGGGAGGAGGATGCCGAGCTCTGAAGGCCAGCGTGGGCTTTCCTCTGCGTGTTATTTCTTGAGTGACCCAGGCGGATCGTTCCACCCTGGCCCCAGGGCACATTAAGTCCTAGGAGGAGAAAACGGATGATTTGATGGCAAGAGCTGCAACTGGCAAGCACTCTCTCCTCACTAGTTTCACCTCTAGGAGCTCTTCGATTTTATAGCTAATAGTACCCCAAGCAGACCTCAAGCTGGCACATTCCTAACCGAGCAAGGAACTTTGGGACCTGAAGCATTTGTATTAAAAAATCCAAACAGGGGCGCCTGGGTGGCTCAGTGGGTTAAGCCGCTGCCTTTGGCTCAGGTCATGATCTCAGGGTCCTGGGATCGAGTCCCGCATCGGGCTCTCTGCTCAGCAGGGAGCCTGCTTCCTTCTCTCTCTCTCTCTCTCTCTGCCTGCCTCTCAGTGTACTTGTAATTTCTGTCAAATAAATAAATAAAATCTTAAAAAAAAAAAAAAAAAAGAAAAAAAAAAAAAAGAAAAAAAATCCAAACAAAACACAAAACCCCAGGCGATGTGTGAAGGCTATAAAAAAATAATGGCAGCACGTGAGTTAGCTGCAGATGGGGGTAAGAGCCAAGTCAAGGTGAAACCAAGTTGCCCCAATGGTCTGAGTCATAAAGTAAATCAGCGTTTATGGGGCAGCTACTTTCTGTGAGGTTGGGCTCTGAGGAACCTGAAGATGAATGGGCTGATCTCCTCCTTCACAGAGCTGGTCATGGAGTGGAGAAGCAACAAGTCTATCAACCAGTGGAATGCAAGGGTGTAGGAAATGTGCCCAAGCCGTCAAGGTCATGTGAAGAAGCGGATGATTACATCTTACTAGAAGGATCAAGATTTTATTGTGTGTGAGTATGTATGTATGTGTGTATGTATTTATTTATTTTCAAAAATTTTATTTTTTATTTGACAGAGATCACAAGAAGGCAGAGGGGCAGGCAGAGAGAAAGAGAGGGGGAAGCAGACCCCTTCCAAGCAGGGAGCCCAATATGGGGCTTGATCCTAGGACTCTGGGATCATGACCTGAGCCAAAGGCAGAGGCTTCAACCTGCTGAGCCATGCAGGCGCTCCAGTATGTGGGTATTTAAAGTAGGCTCCATGTCCAGCATGGAGCTCAACACAGAGCTTGAAGTCACCACCCTGAGATTAAGACTTGAGCTGAGATCAAGAGTTAGGTGCTGACCGAGCTACCCAGACACCCCGAAGGATCGAGATTTTGAAAGAAGAAAGGGATTCTGAGGAATTCTTTTTTAAAGATTTTTTTTTTAATTTATTTATTTGACAGAGAGAAATCACAAGTAGATGGAGAGGCAGGCAGAGAGAGAGAGAGGGAAGCAGGCTCCCTGCTGAGCAGAGAGCCGGATGCGGGACTCGATCCCAGGACCCCGAGATCATGACCTGAGCTGAAGGCAGCGGCTTAACCCACTGAGCCACCCAGGCGCCCCTGAGGAATTCTTGATTTCGGTTTTAGGCCATCTGCCAACAACCATGGACATAATGGTGCCCTCCTAGCCCCTCTCCTGGAAGCATGGGCCAGTCCTGATTCCTACGAGACTGTACTGCCCTGGACTTTCATGCCTCTGGCTTGTCATGCCTCAGGCATGACAGAAGGAAGGATTCAGGGGAGAGTCAGCTGCTGCTCAGCTCCGTGGATCCCTAAGGACTCTCATCCTCAAGGTGCAGAGGCCCCTAGGCATTGGAGACCTAGCCTTGTGGGGCTCTTGGAATCCTAACCCAGACACTGGAGAATAAGGATCAGCAAAAGGCATAATTGTGCTAGATAGCTCAGCCAGCTTGCTAAAAGAGAATGGTGGAAACTGGGAATTATATACCTAGGTCTAGACAGTCTCTCTGCTTGATATAACTTAGTTACATTTTTTTCCTGTTTTGAGAATGAGAGCAAGACAGATGCCTACTTTATAAATATAACAAGAGAAAAGCACCAAGATGTGTACACCAGTGTTGATTCAGTGAGAGAATCCACTTAGCTCATTAAACTACAAATTAGAATACTGTGCGTGTGTCTGTGTGTGTATGTATTCCTGGATTCGTTTGCATTTTTGTCTCAGGGCCCTCCTTTGTAAAATGGTTATAATCCCAACTTCATAGGGTTGTGAGGAATTGTCTTTTCTTGTGAAAGTCCCTTATTAACAGCACTATAAATGTTACAAAGTCTGAGACCCCCTGATGTTGGCTACTGTTATTAATTATACTGGAAATAGGATAACCCTTTCCATAGAAGCTCAAAACTATCCCACAGCGCAGTGTGTTCCTGCTTCCCATCACTATCTGTCACTCAGGCAGTAATGACAGTAGAGCTGAATTTCAAAAGGACCCAGGATACAAGACCTTATTATGTGTTTGGCTTCCATCTTTTTTCTGTCTAAAAGGGCTCTCAATGTAAGGAATATGAGGCAGATGTGTATGGACCTATGTATCTTACATCAATCGTTTAAAATGTTAACATAGTTCCAAATGCCTTGAGGAAAAAAAAATTGGTTAAATTTTCTTTGTGCAAGTGGCAGTGTAAGGAACACTCTAAGCAGATAATGGTTTACCCCCTGAAGTGTTGGGTGTGTCTCCTAAAACCTTCACGTGTCTGGAGAAGAGTTTTCCTTCTTGAAATGGATCATATCCTGCTCTGAGTGCAGGAATCTGACTTTGTAATTAGGAGAAATCTCCTTCCCAGCCATTCAGCCTGGGCTGGGTTTCCATGGATAAAAAGATCAGCCTCTCGGTTCTCTCTGGGAGGAAGCCAGTGGCTGAAGGCAGTGTTCCTTCCTTAGAACAAGTCTGTTACGAAGTGGAAATACTTTTCCAGCAAAAAAAAAAAAAAAAAAAGCAACCACACACACACAAAAACCTGTTGCTCCAAATTTTTCATTACTGATTCAGTATTCAGTTCCAATTTTTGTGTCAAAAGCTGCTGTGGAAAAGATACTCAATGTCATGGGAAATTGCGGACTGATGAATACAACAGATTATTCACAGAGGCAATATGAAATAAACATTGAGCTTTAAAAATTACCGTGCAATAGTCAAGTGTGTAGGAATGAAGTAATACGAGATCTGGGGTTTGCTTTAGAATAACCCAGCTGACAGGGGGAAGGGGCATGGGGTATAGACTAAACAGAATTGGCCATGTGTTGATAATTCTTGAAACGAGGTGATGGGTCCATGGGAGTTCATCATACTATTTTCACTAGTTTTAGAAATATTTGAAAATCTATCTCCATATAAAAAGATAACAAAAAAGCCCCAAATGTGTAACTTTCTCTTGTTTGAATGAAAGATGTTTTTTTAAAAAATTAGTTATTCATGGATGTTGCATACTGGAATATAGGTGTGCTAACAGGGGTGCTCACTAGGTTAAGCATTTGTATACTATTACATATATCACTATAACTTTATATAGATTACTATATATAATAATGTAATTTATAGATATACATACTTATACATGTACATATATAATTTAATATGTACATACATTTAACACACACATACATATGTAGTGTATCAACTCATTTAATTCCTGTTCACAACTCCATGTGTAGGTTCTATATAAATTATCTGCATTTGCGCTTGAGGCCGAGGGATATGGAGATTAGTGCACGAGGTCATTAACTATGTTTCGAACGCATTTAGACTTCGGAACCCACGGTCCTTCTTAAACAGAGCCCTCCCCTGCTGTCAGTAACCACGCTGTTCTGTACTATTACATTGTCGCCAACAACTTTCCTTATCACAGTTTATTTTTTATTTTTAAATTGATGCTAGGGTGGTGGGTGGGGTGGAAAGTTTTTTTAAGAGACTGTTCAGTAATCCCGCTGAAACTGCCTGCCCCCCTTAGCCTCAGGCACGGAGCCGGTGTGACCGGAGGAGTAAGGTCGGGCGCGTTGCTCAGAGCGGTCCTTGGTTCCCTGGACCGCAGGGGCTCAGACCACCCTGGAGACGCGCCCTGGCCGCCCAGTGGCGCCACCTGGTGGCCAGAAGCCCCGCAGCGGGCGTCTCCGCGGCCGAGGGCCTTCGGGGAGGAGTGAGCCGCCGCGAGCCGGCGGACCTGGCGCCGCAGCCCAGAGTGGGAGGAGGCAGGCCCTCCCCCCGGGACGAGGTAGAGGCGTGACACGCTCAGGACAATTGCGCCTTTGACCTTGCCGGGAGCCTCTTGTCCGGCAGAGCCGGCCTCGGGAGGGCGAGCTGGGGCCTCGGGGACCGGAGAGACTGAGTAGGGCTCCCTCCAGGGGCCCGCCTTCCCTGCCCCAGCCAGCGCTCAGCCAGAGCCTGGAGAAAGTGGGAGTTGAGAAGGGGGTGGTTTTGCCTAAGGACTCTTAAAATGAGCTCTTTAACATTTCCAAGTACTTGAGATTCACGTATTTATGTACATAGACATATGTATATTTCTTTGTATCCTCACCTCTTTGCAGAAACGGTATTCAAGCTGGAATCGTGTCATACAAGGTTGTTTTTTTCCTCACCACAGTCATCCTAGGCTTGTGAAGAGCACAGACCTGCTGCTGCTAGAGCCCAGACCTAGGGAGCAAGGCCACCCCAGGGCATTTGTACAGGCTTGAGGACCTCAGCCCAAGTTCTGAGCCCTGTATCGCCTGCAGACGAGCCCCACCCCCTGCCCGTTTGCTGGAGGAAGATGGCACAGCTCTAGAGCCAGAGAATGTGGGCGCCCTGGCAGAGGGCACAGCGCTCCCGAGGGCACAGCCCCCATGCAGGCAGGGACCTGGGCACCAACTCTCCCTCCTTCATGAACCTGCCGAGATCAGTGAGGCCCAAACAGGTGAATCTGCAGGACTTCATGGGCTACCTGGACCCAAAGGCGGTCTTCAAGGCACGTGCTCTGTTTTCCGTGGCCTGCGCTGCTGCTCCGGGGCTAAGCCAGGAAGCTCCTCGCTGGATGTCCTTCAGCTCTCGGGGCACCTTCTGTTACGTGAAGCAGTTTCTGGATGCCACAGAGGGAGGGCAGCCCCTCAGAGGGCAAGGCCTCATCTGTCCTCCAGAGCTGCCCAAAGTTACTACAGCAGAGGCCCAGGTCCATGGAAGCCTGCCCTGGCCAGGGACTAGACTGGCCAACTGGTCTACTTTGTGAATGCGGCAGGGCACACCACACTAGGAAAAGGCAGGGTCCTAACTGAAGGGCGAGGTCGTTCATTATTAAGGCTACTCTAGTGAGGAGGGACATTTTTCAGTTCTGATTCCATGACCTGAGCAGTGTAAACGTGGGGAGGCAGCAGAGGGGCGCTGGCACTCTGTCTAGAGATGGAAGATGTCAAGATTGCCCATGAGGGGACTCCTGGGGGCTGGGCTGGAGGATGGGCTGCCCTCCATGTAGAAATGAGGAAGGCAAAGAGGGTACTCGAACACTTGTATCAGATATTTGGGCAAGTGTGTGGGTCTCTCAGATAGCGACTGAGCTGGGTTAGAAACCGAGGACAAATTAGCCAGGTTGGAGGCAATTCCCATACTGCCAAGGCCATTTATCTTCGGAGAGCCAAGAGAAAATCAATGGATGAGGGAAGGGGGTGGTGTCCACATTTAGATTCCAACTGGAAGAGAAGGCCTTGGCCTGGGCACCGGGGCAGTGTTGACGTGGTGACGGAAGCGAGAGAACCTAAAGGTTACTGAAGACTAGGGGCTCCTTAGTCATCCCGTCCTCTTTGACGTCTCCTTCTGATGCCCAAGCTTGCAGGATCTAGGGTTAGTTTTACTTAGGAAAAAGTTGTTCCTTATAATGAATGGTTTCAGTAAGAGCCAAGAGTGAAACCAGTTCAATAGGTGACTGCGAGGTTTGCCTGTGGGACCAGCAGCAAGAACCTGGGCCGATGGATGGAATCATCCACTGTAGTTACTCACTCCTGGGTGGTTGGTGGCTCCTTCTGTGTTGGGTAGGAGGGAGGTAGAGATGGCTGGTCTTGGCCTGCCCTCATGGCTGGGCAGGCTTCAGCCATACCTTTTCCCTAGAACTAAGTCCAGGCCAAAGGCAGGCCAAAGGCAGGCCAAAAGCCTCTCTGGCTCCCTTTATCTGGCCTTTCGACTTGGCTGGTGAGAAGGCCTGGGTAAAAGACCACAGCCCTTCAGAACCTGGGGTACAGCTGCCAGCCAGCCACTCGGTATCTCCTTTGCCTGGCTTCCGCTTGGGCCCTAAGGGCACGTTCTCCTCTCTGCCCACAAAGGAGGCAAACCCTGGTCCTTTTGATAAGACTAGGCATGTGCTTCCGGGAGATAGAGATGCTAACAGGGAGAGGGAAAGAAGCCAAAACAATGTTCAATTCTGTACCCTTTTCCAGTTCTAGCTTCCTCCTCTTCCGGGGCAGATTAAAGGAGTTTCAAGCCTCCCCTTGTGGCTAAAGTGTGCCATGACTCTGGTCAAACCATCTTTCTAAAAAAAAAAAAAAATGCATCGTCCATTAGCGAATAGTTAACAGGGAATTGTGGACAACAGGCTTGGGAACCAAGTAACAGTTGCAGGAACTAAGGATGTTTGTTTTAGAAGATATGCAAGGACCAGTCCCTCTTTAAATAGTTTTGAATATGGGGGCGCCTGGGTGGCTTAGTCGGTTGAGCATCTGACTCAGCTCAGGCCATGATCTCAGGGTTGTGGGATCGAGCTCCACATTGGGCTCGGTTCTTGATGTGGAGTCTGCTTGAGAGTCTCTCCCTCTCCCTCTCCTTCTGCCCCTCTACCAGCTGTGGCTCTTTCTTTGTCTCTCTCTCAAATAAACAAATAAAACCTTTAAAAAAAAAAGATAAAAAACAATTTGGAATGTGGAAGAGAAGGTATTTATCTGTGGAGGAGAAGAGGGCAAAATGGGGACCAAGGAATGAATAGGAAGGGGATTTCTGCCTCAATATTAAAATTACTCCACTCCTACTTCCAGACAGATTGGAAAAGGTGCCCTGGGAAGGAACATCCTGGCTGGAAAGCTGCACATTCCTGCAATCACTCGTCACAGGCTTTCCACGACAGTACTATTTTCAGTATTAATCTGTGATGGTGCCTGTAAATGATGCCATGTCCTGGAGACTCCAGTATGCCCACGTGCACTCCACACCCTCTTGAAGG
Source organism: Mustela erminea (assembly GCF_009829155.1). Taxonomy (NCBI): domain Eukaryota; kingdom Metazoa; phylum Chordata; class Mammalia; order Carnivora; family Mustelidae; genus Mustela; species Mustela erminea. The sequence continues at coordinate 110,708,994 of NC_045620.1, forward strand.
CATCTCGTCTCTGGAAATGGAATAAGGATGTTTGCCTAATAGATCTTGACTTGTGGTTTGCAAATCATGGGCAAGGGGCCATTAGAGTTTCCTCTAATTCTGAAGGTCTGTAACTCCACATTTATCACAGAAGATCAAGTAACCACTTTAGATTACCTAGTGAAACAGTGACCGAGTGGGATCTAGAACCAAGGATCCGACTCCCCTCTCTGGGTGCTATTTGAGACTTTTACAAATTCTGACCCGAAGGAGGCTGGCTTCCCTTGATAAGATAAAAGAATCATCCTGTTATTGGATGGGATTGGAATCAGCTTTCCTTATTTAGCTCTGCCCGCTGCATTCTTCAGGTCTTCCCCTTTGTCCTCCCCTCCCTTTAACATAGCCCCACAGTGCCGGCTTTCCTCTGCTCCCCGGGATGCCCCTGGTACAGTAGGAGATGGAACAGAGCTCACTCCGGAGTGGAGCCACGGTTTCTCCAGAGATGAGCTCACTTCTGTGTGTCTGTCCGCCTGGGGCAGGGACCGGCCCTGGTGTCATCCAGTGCACCTCCCTCAACCCTCCCCTTTGTGTATCTGGAGAGTCTGTTCTTGCCTTCGAGGCTGGAAGTCCTTGCACGCAAGCAACACCTACTTGTTACTCTAAATCTCCAGGCAGCTAATAAGGTGTTACGCCCGGGTATTTGGTGCACACGTGGTATTTGCTCCTCTTCTCCCACATGTAATTTCAAGATTCCATCATCTGCGGAGGCCGTTCCACCTGTCACTCCTCTTCCAAGCTCCGCCTTGGGAGATAGGCTTCCAGGGAAGTGCATCTTCCCGCAAACGGCTCTGTTTTAAACTCACTATGTTTATTCCACTACCTAGATACCATGGTGATCGGCGCTATAGAAACAGAAAGATCCGGGAGGCGGAACAGAGAAAGGGAGCACCCCAAACACCAGGGGGCTGGAAAGCAGTGTTTTGTGACACTGGTGTTTATTTGGAGCTGGCAGTGTTATTTATCATGTCCTCCGTGCACAGATCTGTCCCCTGGGAACGTGCGTGCCGGCTGCTTCCATACCCACTTAAATTTTCTGGGCCTTGACAGGAGAGACGCTGCCTTCGGCATCATTGTCACGACTTCTTACATGGGTCTGTCACTCGCTGGTTCGCAGTGCAAATTCAGGCCCATTACTTCCCTCCTTTGATCCTAGGACAGCGCAGATTGCATTCACCCTATTTCTTGGTGAATTGCGTGTTCAGGGCTAACTTGCGCAAAGTCACGCGGCGAGTGAGTGGTCAGAGCTAGTGTGCACCTGCTTCCGAGAGTCAGCCCCCTTCCCCTAAGATCGGACTGCGCGGCGCGGGCGAGCTCGGGGCAGGCTGGACCGAGGCAGTGAGCTGTGGGCCGAGTTCTTCCAGGTAGAATGAGCTGCGCGGAGGAGTCCGAGTCACAGAGAAACGGGGCGCTCCTGCACGGAGCCTACAAAAAAATGTGATTGGCTGCGGAAGAAATTTTGCTAATCTGATGTCTGGAGACAAAAGAAAGCGCAGGCCGGGGTGCCTGGGTGGTGCAGTCTAATAAGTGACAGACTCTTGATTTCCGCTCAGGTTGGGATCTCCAGGTTGTGAGATGGGACCCCGCTCCTCTCCCTCTGCCCCTCCCCCCACTTGTGTGTTCTCTCTCTCTCTCCCAAATACATACATACATGCATACATGCATACATACATACATAAAACCTTTAAAAAACAAAAACAAAAATATCTCCACTCTAGGGCGCCTGGGTGGCTCAGTGGGTTAAGCCTCTGCCTTCGGCTCAGGTTGTGATCCCAGCATCCTGGGATGGAGTCCCGCATCGGGCTTTCTGCTCAGCAGGGAACCTGCTTCCTCCTCTCTCTCTGCCTGCCTCTCTGCCTACTCCTGATCTCTGTCTGTCAAATGAATAAAATCTTTAAAAAAAAACAACTCGACTCTAGATCCCCCAAGCCCCCAAATCCCCAAACCCCCCAAAACCTCCACTCTAGATTGTGGGATTATGAATGTCTTCTATTTTCTATTTTCTTTCCTATATGAACAGATATGCCCTGTTCCATTCTCCTGTACTCAGAAAGACCTTCTTTTCATGTTAGAAGCTTCAGAAGACTGGAATGTGTGTTCCTGAGAGGATATAATGCAGGCCCAAGGAGAATACTTTTTTGGAGACGTTTGTCCATAATTCATCGGCAGTCAAACAGGGAGGATTTGAGGGCTTACCATACATACCCACCAGGGAACACCAAGTCAAGCCTGCTATCCTGGAGGGGGCTGTAAGGGCCTACTTAGCCACAGGGAGCCATTTTGTTGTTTATACAGTAAACTTAGATCGACCCCGCCCCTCCCAGAGGAACTTACTTAAAAAGCAAGTCTGGGAAACCAGTCCCAGGTAGCAAAGCCCAGATACAAGGGCGGGCCAGGCCAGGTGGAGACGTCCAATCAGTGGGGCGCACATGTATCTACTAGGGTAAATTGAAATTCAATTGGCCCCCTCTGTGTGACCTAGCATGACTGTGCAGTTTTTTCTGTGTGTTGCAATCTCATTGGCCACCTGTGTGTGGCTAGGCCCAACCACGTGGCCTTTGCTATATAAAAGTTAGTCTGTGAGGCTGAGAGGGGTCGCTTCTTTATAAGAGATGGCCCCGACTGGTCGTTTGATTCTCGATGCTTGGCACGAAATAAAGCTTTCCTTGACCTTCTCTTTGTATCAGTCTTGATCCTTTGATTACGGACCTAACAAGGACTAGGGACCATTTAAAAGCCAGATGAATGGTGCCGACAGGCAAGGTGAATAGTTCACAGGAGGGAGAGATCTCGGGGCCAGCGGTTGGGGGGCTGGCGGGCTGGGGGGATGGCGACCTGAGAGTCTTCGAGGAGGAAGAGTCTTCCAGTAGGCGCTTGGACAATGAATAGGATTTAGAATGACAGGGAGAGAAGAGAGGCACAGCCAGACAAGGACAGTATGGTGAGTAGAGCCGAGGGAGAGGCCTGTAGGGTGCCCAGGGCACCAGGTGGGCAAGGCTAATCAAGGAGAGTCTTCCTTGAGCATCTGACACATGACAGGGGAGCCACGCTCCCTGCTCCTGCAATGGGGCGAGTCTGTCTTCAGTCATTAGGGACAGGGAGCCTCTCAGAGGATCCAGTCGCACACAGAACGCCTCCCTAGGGGGCTCATTTCTAATGGCAAACCGCTTGCAGATGCTGATGCTCATGGCCGAAGAGACTGTCAAGGTTTGGATTTGATCTTGCTCTGAATCATCCCGTTCTTGGCCGGAGGCCATGGTGGGAGGACCCTTGATCCTGTACGTGGACCATGCCAGCTCTCCAGGATGGGAACGTAGCAGCTGCCTGGCCGGGCCCGCAGAGGGCCAGCACCCGGTCTCCCTGAGCGCAAAGCTCCCCGCTCTTCCAAGTGTCAGAATAAGCAATGGAACTTATTTTGGGGGGATAAAGGGACAGCCAAGTGTGATGGCTGAAAACAGCCACCTCCTACCCTGTCAGACACTAGAGTTTTATTCCTTTGAGTGTTAAGGTTAAAAATTAAAAAAAAAAAAAAAAAAAGTTCTCCCAATTTTCAGTTTGATTTTGTGCGCGTGTGTGTGTTTGGCGGGGTGGGGTGGGGGGAGGCTCTTGTGACTCTCCCTCTTCTGTGACTCTCTGAAACTACTTCTAGGCCTCATCCCTTCCTCTGGGCTGCCCCTGGATTACCAAGGGAGCCCTTCACCATGGCTTCTCCGACTTTCGGGTCAGGACAATACTGCCAGGTCATCTCGCAAATAGATTTCTTTAACCTCCTCAGAGAACCCATTCTTGAGTCAGACAATTCCTATTTATGTCTAACCTGAGGCTTTCATGTTGCCAAAATAGAAAACATCCAAGTACCACCTACTTTCCCTTGAACCAGACTCTCCTATTATCCCCCCCGAAGGTCCCGTGGTGTGATGAGCCTCAAGTCAGAGGAGCCTTGCTTCTGTCCCTGCCAGCTGGGGGACCTGATGCAAGCGACTTAGCTCAGAGCCCGTGTCTGTACCTTTGCCTGGTGAGGACTGATAGCGAAGTGCATGACTTGTCAGCAAAACATGGCAAAAGTAGTTTCTTTGATATTTTCAAAAGCCTCTGTTGCTGTAGCCCTCAGCCTTCTGTGTGTTCAGCCCCTGAGCTTATCCGTCCGCTTCCAACACTTTAATCCCACCCGTCTTTGAGTGTGTTGCTGACCACAAAGGTCCTGAGCTCGCCCAGAAGGCTCTTTTGAGCCTGTACAGAGGAAGCAGTCCTCTCCAGGCAAGGTTTTTACACCAAGAGCTGACTTCTAGGCCCAAGGAGGCTGCCGCGGGGAGCCCGCACGGCCTGGACGCTGCCTGCAGGACAGGAGCAGACGCAGACGGGGGCCTGTGTTTGCGATCTTGTCCTCAGTTACCCAAAACCAGTCTCCTCGGGAATTAACAAAAGGTGTCTCCAATTCCAGGGAGCGTATTTCTATCTGAAGTTGAGCTGTCTGTCTTCTCCCTCCGTGGACCTGTACCACATCCTCCCAGAAATAAGTGACCCAGCCTCCTTGTGGAATGACCTATAGAGAACACCTGCCTTCCTGGGTACGGGACGAGAACTGGGACAAGACACGAGGGAGAGGCAAGGCTCTTGTGACTTAAACAGAGCTGGTCAGGAGCCAAGTCATTAATGTTCCTAGTGACTCCCCTTTGGAGCGGTCAGGAGCTGTTTTTCTCTCATCTTCACTCCTCTCTCTTGGGTCTGGCAATGACTTTGATCATCCAGATGGAGAGACACATAAGCAGGTACCCCACACTCCCAAGAACTGTATTTCAGGGACTCTCCCTTTCTTTGTCCTGGGGCAGCCACCCTCACACCTGTCTTCGGGCCACCCTCTGCCTCCATCTCGTTTTCCTTGGAGCTGGTTTTGGCTGTGGTGCTACCTGCACGACTACATAGACGTCTCACACCAACGTGTTAACAAACTAACGTAATGAGTGTTTCACAGCTCGGTGGGAGAAGACCGGAGGTATTCCTGACTCCCCGGTTGAGTTCCTTGTGTAGTTCCAGGCATCCCATCCCTGACTTGGTGATTCTGATGTTGGAAATTTCTTAGAAAGCAGGAGTTGCTTTTTGAGCCAATGGGTCATTCAAGTAACCTCCTTATAAAGAACCAAGTTCTCCATAAATTAAAGACAAAATTATGAGATGACCGTCATGCTCATAAGCAAGAAACAGAATGGTGTGCCCTGGTGATCCGGACTAGCCCTGTAATCAAGGATGATATAATCAAAAGGATCTACTGCCTATTTGGTGACATTATTTTATGCTTTCTTCCAGCCCTCGCTGCAACTTGCCATGGGGGAAGAGTCTGTCTTTCTTTTCTTTTCTTTCCTTTCCTTTCTCCTTCTTCCTTCCTTCCTTCCTTCCTCTCTTTCTTTTCTTTCCTTCTTTCTTTCTTTTTCTTTTAAAGCAGATTCCTGGGCGCCTGGGTGGCTCAGTGGGTTAAGCCGCTGCCTTCGGCTCAGGTCATGATCTCAGGGTCCTGGAATCGAGTCCCGCATCGGGCTCTCTGCTCAGCGGGGAGCCTGCTTCCTCCTCTCTCTCTGCCTGCCTCTCTGCCTACTTGTGATCGCTCTCTGTCAAATAAATAAATAAAATCTTTAAAAAAAAATAAAAATAAAAAATAAAGCAGATTCCTCAGTGAGCCCGGAGCCCAGTTTGGGACCCGATCCCAGGACTCCAGGACAATGATCTGAGCTGAAGGCAATCACTTAACTGACTGAGCCACCCAGGCACCCAGGAAGAGTATCTTTCAATGTGATTTTTTTATAATGGATAGCTTCTTATAAGTCATGATTTCTTTCTCCAAACTATAGAGTGGTGGTCTTCAGACCATATATGGTCTGGGAACCAGCAGCATCAGCATCACAGGTCAGCTTGTTAGAAAGGTAAATGCTGGGTGCCTGGGTGGCTCAGTGGGTTAAAGCCTCTGCCTTTGGCTCAGGTCGTGATCTCAGGGTCCTGGGATCGAGCCCAGCATTGGGCTCTCTGCTCAGCAGGGAGGCTGCTTCCCTCTCTCTCTCTGCCTTCCTCTGCTTACTTGTGATCTCTGTCTGTCAAATAAATAAATAAAATTCTTCAAAAAAAAGAAAGAAAGAAAGGCAAATGCCCAGGTCCTGCTGCAGACTGTGGAATTGGAAATCCAGAGGGGGGCCCAGCCAATCCCGCCAGGGAATCCTGATGCTCGCTGAAGTCTCTCAACCACCGGTAGAGAGTCACCCCATTAACTGTTTCTTAGCTGTTACCTGCTCTAGCTTAAAGTGCTGGTCCAGCCCTCGCCAGGAGGCCTCCCAGAGAAAATAAAATTCTTGTCAACCTTGTCTCTTCCCTAATCAACTTAACTTGTTTTGCCTGGAGTAGTGAGGTGAGAGAGGTCGCTCCATCCAGTTGAGGGCCGCAAGCCGAGAGTGCACCTGGGATTAAGTCCAGCTGAGTTCACACGGAGTCAAAACGGAGGCACGAGCACCCATTGTGCCCAGGAGGGCAGCTGGACGCCACCATCCCAGGAGTGGGTTTCTTGGGATCTACCCCTCTCCATTCATCGATGCGGATAAGAAGAGCTGTAGAAACGTTATTTATTGGCGTGTGGTGCCTGGTTTTAAAGTAACTCATGAACAGGACTTGTAATCATAGGGCCGGTCTACAAGCACACAGCCTTTCTCTTCGGTAAGAGGGGATCAATTAGATATTATATTGGAATGATTTCTTCCAAAAGAAAGTATCTATTTATTTCTTAATTTTAATTTTTAATTTTATTTATTTATTTTTTAAAAAAAATTTTATTTGGGAGAGAGAGAGAACAGGGCGAAGGGCAGGCAGAGCGAGAAGCAGACTCCCTGCTGAGCAAGAAGCTCGACAGAAGACTCGATCCCAGGACCTTGGGATCATGACCTGCACTGAAGGCAGGTGCCCAACCAACTGGGCAACCCAGTTTTTTAATTTTTTTATTTTTATTTTTAAAGGTTTTATTTAGTTATTAGAGGGAGAGCGAGTATGTGCATGTGCACAAGCTAGGGGGAGGGGCAGAAGGAGAGGGCAAAGCAGGCTCCCCGCAGAGCAGCAGCCTGACAAGAGACTTGATTTGAGGACCCTTGGGATCCTGACCTGAGCCGAAGACAGACAATGACTGAGCCACCCAGGAGCCCCTAAAGGATTGATTCTATGTTTAGAATCATACACTAGTGACAGAGAGCGTCTTGTCAGCGTGACCGCACCGGCCCATGAAGCCTGGAGAAACACCAACTACCTCACGCACCGGCGACTCCTGACTCTTCATGAGCGGTACCGATAGCCTAGTTACAGGTGGGAAAACTACGACTCAGAATGTTGGGTCATCTGCCTCTTACCAAGGGACAGAATTGGTGCTTGAACTAAGCAGCGTCAGAAGCCCCCAGGTTTAACCACCATGAGTCTAATGAGCCAGAATCTTCCTTCTTCGTTTCCCATGAAATCTCAGCTTCTCTGCTCAACTCCATCTTCTTGTCCGTCTCCCCGGCTTCATCTCCCTCTTCTTCCTGAGTTTGCCGACAGTCTTTTCTCCATCCTGATGGAAAGCTTTGCTTTTGGGAGTCTCTATGGGCTGCTCTCTGTTTGATCCATCCATAATTAATCCTAAAAATGATCAGAGGCAGAAATTTGTATTTAAAAACATTTCTTGGAACTCTCTTGGGTTTAAAACAAACACAGTAGATTTTGATTAATACTTATTTGCTCAATGTCAGACCCCCTACTGGATCTCTCTTAGAGGTCAATGGTGTTGGGCAATGGTGCGTGTTGGATGTAAACCAATGGTTGCTGGAGCCCCAGAGAGCAATTCTCAAGGGCGTTTGGCCGAGTGGACACGCCCCACCCCCAGGGGGTTTGCATCTGACTGGGAGCCTGGCTGTGTCAACTATTCTCTCCCACTCTGTTTCTTTTTCTTTTTTTTTTTTTTTTTTTTTTTTTTTAAAGATTTTATTTATTTACTTGAGAGACAGACAGTGAGAGAGAGCATGAACGAGGACAAGGTCAGAGAGAGAAGCAGACTCCCCATGGAGCTGGGAGTCCGATGCGGGACTCGATCCCGGGACTCCAGGATCATGACCTGAGCCGAAGGCAGTCGTCCAACCAACTGAGCCACCCAGGCGTCCCTCCCACTCTGTTTCTTAATCCCCCAAGGCAGGAGCTAGGACACTGGTTTTTTCAAAAGGGACACAGTAATACCTAAGGTTAGGCCAGTTTGGGAAATGCTGGCCAGAAGGAGTACACTCTGGTTCTTTTCTTTTTTTTTTAAAGATTTTATTATTTATGTATCAGACAGAGAGAGGGAGAGAGAGCACAAACAGGGGAAGCAGCAGGCAGAGGGAGAAGCAGACTCCCTGCTGAGCAGGGAGCCCAATGTGGGACTCCATCCCAGGAATTATGACCTGAGCCAAAGCAGATGCATAACTCACTGAGCCACCCAGGCGTCCCAAACTCTGGTTCTTTTATGGCATCTCCAATCACCTATTTCAGAAGCTGCCTCTGGAGATCGCGAGGCTGGGCTCCTGGGACCAAAACTTGAGTCCACTGCTCCCTGAGCGAATGCCCTCAAACCCCCAGCATGCATCAGAATCCTCCCACAGCTTGTTAAAACAAGCGGGCCCCACTCCCAGCGTTGCTGATCTAGCCGGTTGGGGAATTTGCATTTCTAATAATCCCCTAGGGGACACTGACGCTGCTTGCCTGGAGACCGCACTTTGAGAACTGCTTTGCTAGATCCTTCCATTGCATGGAAGAATAAACTGGCCCTCAGCCCAGACCAGAGACCTTTCTTTACTTCAAGCTAAGATGTATAACGGAAGTGCCATCTGACATGGCCAGGCCTCCTCATAAATCACCGGGCTCCTTTAGTCCAGAGCTCTGCTCTCGCTCCGTCCAGCAAATGCTCTATTTGCTGTTCACACCAGCTGTTGGGAAACTCAGGCTCTAGGATTCCCGGACCCAGACGCTGTGTACAACCCAGACACTGACTTTGTGAATGACCACAAGGAAGTCATTTATCTTTCCCTGGCCCGATGTCCCCCTCATCTGACAAAGGTGACATCTTGAGGAGATGAAATGAGAGAATAAATTCAAACCCATTAAGACATGTTTAAAGCTCAAGTTACAAATGCTGGACATTACCCTCAGTAATGACTAGAGAGACAAAGAGAGTGGCTGCCGGGTCTTGGTTTTTCACTAACTAGGGTGACCTGGAGCCAGTGGCGTCCATCCGTCAACAGCAAGGGATTGACCTGGGGGGTCTCAGGTGTCACATGTAGCTGGAGGATGGCGGGGTTTGACTCCCAGCCACAGCACCCGGGATCGGCTTCATCCTTGTGCTGGTTTATACAGATGTCTCTTTCTCCCCTTCTTCACAGGTTTGGGGCACCAAATCATGTCCATTTAGTGTACCTGGGATACTTGAAGCAGGTGGATAGAAAAAGCATCAGGGTCATTTAACACAGAACAAGCGAAAGCAAATTGCAAGCAAAATGTGGCCGTGGACCTCGGCAGAGAGTTCTGACTTATCTTGACCTCAGCAAAACTTCCAACGTGCAGGTGAACACAGAACAAAGGGAACCAGGCAGGAGATGGGTGAGTGAGTAGGACTCCTTGCTCTCTTGACACAGGCGGGAGGTTCACGGGGCTCTGCGGCTCCAGCCAGCCTGCGGACCGAGGCGGGGCAGGAGGCAGAATCCCTGTTTCCCCGGCAGGAAGCTCTGGCCCTAGTCCCCGGGACAGGACTGAGCTTGGAATCAGCTCTTTCATGAAACGTGGAAGGTCAAGAGATCAAGGGTCTCTTCTGAGTGAACCCAGAGGAGTCCTTGGTTCATCAGCAGCTCCTCGGTGAAGGCAAAAACCCCGGCTCGCGCTCAGGGTGGAGGGAAGCGAAACAGAGGGCTCTCCCGGAGCTCACGGGAGCTAGACCCAGAATGCAATCTCTGCCAATGTTGCCTTTTACTTGCAGTTTGCAAGTTGCATTTAAAAATTATTTGCTGATTGCTTTAACATTCGTTCTCACCGGTGTGTTTGTTTAGACATTCTTCTGTTTGAAAGGAGAGAACAGGGTCTCCGGGGTGGCCCAGTCAGTTAAGCATCTGCCTTCAGCTCAGGTCCTGATCCCAGGGTCCTGGAATCAAGCCCCACATTGGGCTCTCTGCTCAGCAGGGAGCCTGCTTCTCCGTCTCCCTCTGTCCTGCACCAAATGAATAAACAAAATCTTTAAAAAAAGAAAAGAAAAAAAATAGAGAGCAAAGTCCCAAGGCCATTGTCTCTGAGGGAGCGGCAGGCTTGCAGACAGCTAAGGCTGAGGGTGGGCGCTGGGGGCTGCTGCATCAGCCTTCATCTGGGGAGCAATTTTTGGCTGTTGAGGAACACTAGGACAATTTGCGAGATGTCATCAGAATACACAGAATATAAACAGCTATGAGGACGAATTTTTGCAGTATTTAGGGACTGACTGATAGTAAGATAGAACACTCAGCTGTGGCCACTAGAGAGACAGCTGGTGTGGAATTGTACTGTAATTGTCCGTGTACTTGACCACACCCCACTGTCTGCACCCAGATTAGAAGGTACAGTTGGGCGGGGCTCATCTTTGTCTTTTCCTGGATACTGTCTCACCTTTATTAAGGTTGGCATTTAATAATTATCCATTGAATTAAACTACTGAAAGCAGTTGATGCAACTGCAAATTATTATTACAGCTACGCCAGTTGTTGAATTACTCGTACAATCGAATCCACTTAAAAATGTCCTCTTTGGTGGTTTCACCTTAAACCCATTTTGCCATAAAGTAGGGATACGTAGGTTACTGAATGAGAGAAACAAGGAGCAAATGCATGAATAAGCCAATGATCAAAACAGTGAATGGAACAGACAAATAGGAAACACAGACTTTGGGGCCACCGGGGTGGCTCGGTGGGTTAAAGCCTCTGCCTTCGGCTCAGGTGATGGCCCCAGGGTCCTGGGATCGAGCCCCGCATAGGGCTCCCTGCTCGGCGGGGAGCCTATTTCCTCCTCTCTCTCTCTCTCTCTGCCTGCCTCTCTGCCTACTTGTAATCTGTCAAACAAATAAATAAATAAATAAATAAATAAACAAAACCAAAAACACAGACATCGGGAGCCTCGTGACTTGGCCTGATGGATTGAGGCCACGGGCAGCCCTTACACTAGAGCAGTGGAGGCCTGTGGTTGTCCAGCCCAATTTGGATGGGGACCCAAGGAATGAGACTGGGCTTGTCAGCTCCATTCACACAGGAGCCACGGGGTGCTGCTCTGCGTTGAGGCCCGGGCTGCAGCATGGAACCAGACCCAAGGCAAGATGATGGTGTGAGCCGTGTTTGCCTTCTCAGGGCTCCTCCTTGTGGAGCGATTTCTCTCCTTCCTACAAGGCCTGAACCATCCATGCTGCATGACCCTGGAGCATATCCCTGCTTGGGTCTCTCACAGGACTGACAATGTCCCATGTATCAGCAGTTCCCTTGACTTAGTTCATCACGGGTTCTCGCCTGTGGTATTCTGCTCAGGTCTGTGGACAGTGGGGAGGTCCCAGTTAACCTAGTCAAAGGGAAGAGGCCCTTAGGAGGTGTAAGTCATGGCCTAAGTGTCAGGCATAACTGAAAACCAGAGGAGAAGGCGTTTCTGGAAAGATAGGCCATCAGTTCCTTCCCTCTACAGGGTAGTTGTTTATGTGTTAGATACCAGGCCAGGGGCCCTAGAAGGCCAAACAGACACAGATGGACACACACACACACACACACACACACACACACACACACAATTTCTCCCTCCAGAAACTTGCAGATGAATGGAGGAAGCCACACAAATGCACAGAAATTATGATAGAGTCAGTATATAAAAACAATCATTTTTGGTCTAAATAATGATTTGCTGATTCTTATGAAAAGCTGCCCTTGCTTCTCTTTTCTTCCCACTAACCTCTCTTTCCCGTCTACCTTTGTCTGATTGCCTGTCCCAGCTCAGGGACTTTATACAGATTAGCAGTTCCCCTGAAAAACAAGAATAAGAAAAACAATAGCTTTTCAGTCAACTCGTGCTGGCAGGAAAACACCAGAGACGGGGAGGGTCATGTGAGTCGGTGAACTGTTGCTTCTGGCAATTGAAATACTTCATTTGTCATCTGAAAAGGAGAAGTCAGGACTGGCCTGGAGCTTAGCTAAAAGCTGTGGGGTTACCTGAGGTCTGGAACAAGGCTGCCAGGAAAGGAGAAGGGAAATGACCCAGTGGGGCCGGGGTCAGCAAAGCCTTCCACGAAGCCTGCAGCTTACCTCACTTCTTCCGTATCCTGCCTCCGACTTAGGGGGGTCATGCTGCTTCTCTGGACCTCGATTTCTTCATTTGCAGCACAGCCGTAACATCAACGCGGTGCACCTCACAGAGTTGGCCTAAGGATAAAGTGGGTTAACATATGCACGTGACCACCATTCTGAGCACACATCGCAGGTACCGGCTGCTCATTTCAGGGGAACTCGTGTTTCTTAGTTTGTCAGAAAAGAGGTGAGATTGGCTAATACCCAATACTCCATTAAACCAGAGAAGTGATCTAGATTTTTCCTCACAAACCATCCAAGGACTCAAACATGTTTATCAGGCATCCGCTCTGGTGTGATGTACATAATTTAATTTAATCATCTCACCAACCCCATGAACAAAATATTTCTTTCTTCTTTAGGCAGAGGGAGAAAACAAAGCTCAGAAGAGTTGACTATACCATGTTTGAGACCACATGGGGCTTCTAACTCAGATCTCTCTGACTCAAAGCATATGCATTTTTCACTGTGCCTTACTGGCTCACAACTTTGATAGATATGGGAATAAAATCTCGGCCTTCACAGGAAGTCACCAAGACCTTGTACGCCCAAGTAGGCCACAGAGAAGTGAGAGAAGAGATAATGGGATCTCTGAAAAAGTCACCTCACCTCAGAACTGTTTTGTGGAGACAGCTGGGGGTTGATGAGAGGCCCCAGGTCCACTAAATGGGCTTTGCCTTTTCACCCTCTCTCTGTCTCTGTCTATCTCCAGTGTCTACTTCAGATGACCCCAAAGCCAGTGGTCCACAGAACATATCTTCCTGGCCTCACATAGCTCTCTCAAAGTTGCCCAACTGCCCTCTAACAGCCAGGCCCAATGGGCACTAGAGGGGGAACCTACTTTGGAAACAGCTTGAGAGCTCCGTGGGGGTGGGCTGGGCGAGGGGCAGGCTTCACTCTATCTCCCTTTCTCCATGCAGTTCTGACTCCTCCTCCTGGCCTGCTTTCTGATGTCCCCAAGGCCTTTCCAAGTAGGGAGAGTAGAAGGACAGAGTGGATGTGGCCAATCAAGAAACGACATCTTTTAATCAGGTCATCCAGGCAGCCCCTTGTCTAACCCGGCTGGCTCTGAGCCTTTTGCCTGGGGATTGTTCTGTTTTGTAACCATGAAGCTGACCTCAAGCTAGGCCACTCTGTCCAGGTCCTTGTTTGATCTAAACAAGCACAATAGTGATCTCACCAGAGAGCCCTGTCTCATGGGCAGGTCCCCAGAAGGGGGCGCTGCTGTTTAGACAGGAGAGTCAGCAGAGTGCCTCTCCCCTGCTAGGTCACCAAGGGTAAGGGCCTGTGGATGGATTTTCCTTGGGTACAGAAGACCCAGATTATAGAGACGTGTAAAAAGAATACTCACACAACTTGTAAGAAAAGCATCAAGTTTGCGAAATAGAAGAAGATTATACAAAAACCATTTTGCATTTTTATGACCAATCACTGTGAGAAAACACAAGCTTTTAGATAAAGATGTGGTACACACACACACACACACACACACACACACCCCCATATCCATACACAATGGATGTATGTATGTACAATGGAGTACACACACACTGAAATATTACTCAGCAATCAGAAAGGATGAATACTTACCATTTACACTGACGTGGTTGGAACTGAAGTATATTATGCAGAGAGAAATAAGCCCATCAGAGAAAGACAATTATCATATAAGAATATGAGAATATGAGAATAAGAATATGAGAATGGGATATAAGAAAGAGCACAGACGATAATGGGGGAGGGAGGGAAGACTGAATGGAAAGAAATCAAGAGAGGAAGATAAACCATGAGAGACTCTTAACTCTTGGAAACAAACTGAGGGTTGCTGGAGGGGATGTGGGGGGGATGGGGTAACTGGGTGGTGGGCATTAAGGAAGGCACGAGATGTGATGAGCTCTGGGTGTTATATGCAACTAATGAATTACTGAACTGTACATCTGAAACCAATGATGTACTATACATTGGTTAATTGAATTTAAATTTTAAAAAAGTAAAAAAAAAAAAAGAAAAGAAAACACAAGATTTTAAAGCTAACATCTAAAAAAGAAACAAAAGCTATAAGCACCAGAAATAAATCTAATAAAATATATGCGTGATCTTTATGAAGCAAAAGATAAAGCCTCACTTATTTAGGTATTCATCAATAGATGAATAAGTTTTTCATGATGCAAAGGTTCACCGTCATTTCATTTTTTCCTAAATCAGTTTATAAACTCTACGTGACATCAAACCAAACCAACCCAGGGATTTGTGTGTGTGTGTGTGTATAACTAGAAGAGATTATTCTAACCTTGCTGTGAAAACGCAAAGGATCAAAAGAGTCATAAAATTTTGAAGAAATCAGGGTGAGTGACTTTCCTTACAAGATTCTCAGACTTTCTAAATTAAGGCAATGTGGTATTGGCCCAGAAAGAGACAAATAGAACCAATGGAACAGAAAAAGCATTCCCCAGACAGGTCATACTGGGAATTTGGTTATCCATAGAGAAACACAAAACCAAAAGAACCCATTAAATTTTAAGTGAAAAATTTGAAAAGCAGAACTTTTGGACTTCTAGAAGCAAATACAGGAAACTTTCAAGATCACAGTGTAGGCAATACTATCTGAAAATACAAAAAGAACAAACCATAAAGAAAAGTAGCAGTAAATTTGACTGCATCAAAAATGTAAAGCCTCTTGGGCTCCTGGGTGGCTCAGTGGGTTAAACCTCTGCCTTCGGCTCGGGTCATGATCTCAGGGTCCTGGAATCAAGTCCCAAGTCGGGCTCTCTGCTCAGCAGGGAGCCTGCTTCCTCCTCTCTCTGCCTGCCTCTCTGCCTCCTTGTGATCGCTCTCTTGTCAAATAAATAAATAAATTCTTAAAAAAAAAGAAAGAAAGAAAGAAAGAAAGAAAGAAAGAAAGAAAGAAAGAAAGAAAGACAAACACCTGAGTTGTTTCTAATTTTAAAAAAAGGGCGCCTGGGTCGCTCAGTGGGTTAAAGCCTCTGCCTTTGGCTCAGATCATGAGCCCAGGGTCCTGGGATCGAGCCCCACATCGGGCTCTCTGCTCAGCAGGGAGCCTGCTTCCCCCCTCTCTCTCTACCTGCCTCTCTGCCTGCTTGTCATCTCTGTCAAATAAATAAATAAAAATCTTTAAAAAAAAAAAAAGAAAGAAAAAAAGTAAAGCCTCTTTTCATCAAAAGATGCCATGAGGGAAAAATAAAAACTAGATAAGCTCAAAGTAGGAGAAGATCTTGGCTGTGTGGCAGCCGTAGGACTGTGCGGCTCAGTCTCCCTTCTAGAGAGAAGCATCTGCCAGGTATGTGACAGGGAGACAGCCTGTAGCTGTTGTGCCCTTCAGAGGCACCATAGGGTTCAAGTTGAGGCCATGCTCTCCCTGGTCTGATCCTCACCGAAGACTGAGCATGGCTGGACAACCAGAGCTAAGCCATTCCTGCCCAATGTTGGACTCTTAAAAGGCAAACTTCAAAGGCTCAGTAACTGGGCAGAGATTTTTCAGAGCTGCCCTAGAGTGGAGGCTTTTCGTACCCAATCCTTCTTTCTTCTCTCTTCCCCTTTCCAGATGGCAAGATCTGCACTGGCATCTAAAGGCTCTCCCCACCCATTCCCACCCCCATCCCATTACCCTTCAGAAGCATTAGCTCCCACAACTGCAGTCTGTTTCTTAGAGGACTTTAACAGACATAGCCTATAAATGACAAAGGACTGGTACCCAGAATGTGTATGAAAACCAAAGTGTATATTGCTGAGATAAAAACAAACAACTCGGGGTGCCTGGGTGGCTCAGTGGGTTAAAGCCTCTGCCTTCAGCTCAGGTCGTGATCCCAGGGTCCTGGCTCTCTGCTCATCTCTGCTTCCTCCTCTCTCTCTGCCTGCCTCTCTGCCTACTTCTGATCTCTGTCTGCCAAATAAATAAATAAAATCTTTAAAACACACAAACAAAAAACCCCAAACAACTCAATAGAAAATCAGGCAAAACATAAGAACAGGCAGTTCACAAGAGAATTCTAAAAGACCAATAGATACAAGAAAAGATACATGATCTTACTCATAGTAGGAGAAGTGTAAATTACAGCAATCCAGATACCATCTTATACCTATAAGACTGGTGAAACCCCAAAACATTTGCACACTACTGGGGGATATATGGAGCCGCAGGAACACGTACTGTTGGTGAGAGGGTGACTGGCTGCCGCCATTTTGGATCGTAGCTTAGTAATTGCAGCACTCCTTTAGTAAAGATAAGCAAGTACTCACCCATCGATTCCTCATAAAAGACTCTCCTGTGTGTGCATAAGGAGATTTATAGAAGAATATATTGCAGAATTATTTGAAAAAGGAAAAGAACTCAGGACAACCTAAATGTCCATCAAGAAAAAAAAAATGCATGAACACGTCATGGGATAGACAGGCTACGACAGAGTGTCATAGAGCTCTGAAAATAAATAAACCAAAGCAAAAACTTCCATATGGAATGAAAGTGAAAAGCTGCATTTGGGCTGTGAAAAGTTCTAATAATATTTATTTTAAGAAAGTTTAAGAAAAACAAGCAGAGAAAGAGAGCGAGAAAAAGAGACACTTGTTTATCCTCTAGTCTATAACCAAGTTGACAAGTACTTTTGACATAATTTGTCTGGGCCACACTAACTCTCGAAGGAGGCTGTGATTTTGTAAGCTTTTCATCTATTAAAAGCAGACGGAAAAGAGCTGTTATTAACAATTTTTTTTTCTCATCAACCGTGGAAGTTGCTAAAGTTTTGGTGGTATTCTCTTAAAATGTCTACTCCCCTCTTGAAAGGACCTGGCAGTCAGGGCATACACATGGGAGGGGAGAGGTGTGGGGAGGGGAGGGGCCTACGGTGGGGGGCAGAGGTGAGGTTGGTGTGGGAGGGCTGTGGGCCCCCAGATGTGCATCCCCGCTGGGGAGCTGCTGTACTGCCCCTGCCTTGGGCTGACAGAAGCAGATAGTCCAGCTGCCGTCTCGTGTGTGTTGTCCTGGAATTCTTACTATGTCACAGGAATCCAGCTCTGGCCAGCGATGAAATTACAGACAGCAGGGTCCAGCCTTGCCTAGGTGACCCAAGAGGGGAAACCTCTTTTCTGGATCCTGGCTTTGGAAAACCTCCCAGACTTCTTTGCCAGGGCCTTGTCCCTAGTTGCCTTCCTGATCTGGGACCGGCTGACAAGCCGTGAGCTGTTCACGGGCGCCTCTGTGTCCGTAGGAAAGTGGCCCTCCACGGACGTTGCCACCGCACCTTCCGATCAAGTCAACAGTAGGTAATGCAGGGGTCCCCCTTGACCTGCGGTCTCAGTGACCAGAGGTCAACCTCAGTCTGAAAGCAGATGATCTCTTTCTGCCCTATCGATAGAAGATCAGTAGTTGCCTATCACTTCGCCATAATGCCTACATCATTCGCCTCGCTGGGTCTCATCACGTGGGGACCTTATCATCTCGCACCATCACAGGAAGAGAAGAGCGAGTACAGTATAGTAAGATCTCTTCAGAGAGAGAGACCACATTTGCAGAACGTTTATTCCATATACTGTTATGATTGTTTTATTTTATTATTAATTATTGTTGTTCCTCTCTTACTGTGCCTGATTTAGAAATCAAGCTTTGTCATAGGTATGGATGTAGAGGGAAAAGCATAGCATACATAGACCTCAGTGTTATCCGAGGTTTTAGGCGTCCCCAGGGGCCTGGGAATGTATCCCGAGAACCAAGGAAGCTGCCAAAAGCACTAAGGGTGAGTGGGATCTGGGGTAGGGCCGTCCATGAGCTGACCAGATCGGGTCTGGTACCCTAAGACTTTTCAACCCAAGGGGGTGTTATTTATTTTATTTTTAAAAAATCTGATTCAGAAATATTTATTGAGCCTTGCAACGTATTTGGGGGAAAACATGGAATAAGATTCTGACCTTGTCCCCAAGGCATGCAAAACTCAGAGAACACAGACTAAGGGGGCAGGCGGTTACAGCAGGGCTCCATGTGCCCCCCAGAGCCCCATCACCTAACACTGGAAGTCCGAGAAGGCTTCTGGGGAGATGATGGAACCACAGAGTCTGAAGGGCTGCCACCTCGCCAGGTGCTGTGGGGAGGGGTTGGGGGCCACTGACTGTGACTCTTAGGACAATACAGAGAGAAGCTTCTAGACAGAGAAGAGAGCCAGGAAAAACTTGGTGGCAAAGAGCGATGTCAAAAGGAAATCGCATGACCAAGAATGGTATAGAGGGGGAAACCCTGGGGCCAGGGGGGCCAGTAGAGCCTCGGAAGGAAGGTATCCTTTCCCACAAGGGGTCTATGGGAAGAAGCATCCTTCTCTTCCCTCTGGAAGAGCCATGAGGTGGGCAAAATAATGGCCCAGATGGCAGAAAAAAAGAGTTTACTTACTAATCCTGGACTCCATGACTGTGTTACGTTGAAGGGATTTGCAGGTGTGGTTACATTAAAGATCTTGAGATGGGGAGATTAATCTGGGTCGGCGGGGTGGGCCTTAGATGTAAACGAACAAGAGTCCTTAGAAGATGGATGAAGGCAGAAGGTCAAAGTCAGAAGGAGATTCAAAGATGCTGTGCTGCTGACTTTCACAATGGAGGAAGGGGCCAAGAGCCAAGGGACGCAGCAGCTTCTGGAAGCCGGAACACATCAAGGGGATGGATTCCCTCTAAAGCCTCCGGAAGGAATGCCTCTGCCGCCACCTTGATGTGAGCCCAGTGAGACTTAGTTTCGGCTTGTCACCTGCAGGAACTATAGGACAATAAATGTGTGTTGTTTTAAGCTACTAAGTTTGTAGGGATTTGTGACAGTAGCAACTGGAAACTGATATGAGATGAACAGATTCTAGATTGATTTAGTAAATAATTTGCTTAGAGAGAGGAAATGGGAGAGAGGTCTCATGGGGTTTCTGGGTGCAAGTTAGGGAGGAGAGGAGGTGATCACATTTTGGTGTTGGACACATTAGGTTTGAGTGCCCATAGGGGGTTTAAGGTAAAGATGTCCAGTGAGCAGCTGTCCTCTTGGGTACAAATGGACAGATTTCTGTTCTGCACTCCTGGCTTCTCCCTTTTACCTGTGTTCATGCCCTCCCAGACATAGCAGGCCTCGTCCAAGGGCTTAAAAAATGTTCCTGGGCTCCAGCTCCCATTCCTTCTTCAAGCAGAGCTGCCCTCTCCTACTGGTTGGGAGCATTAGGGTCTGCACGTAGCCGTGTCCGTGTCCCAGCAGAAACCCGGCCATCTGGGCTAGCTAGTGGCCCTAATCAGCGTCCCCTGGGCCCATGAAGGCCTCAGTGCCAGCTGGCCGTTGGCGCGATCTCCCTGGCCTCCCTTCCGCCACCCTTCTCTGCCCCTTCAGTCCTGATCTGTTTTTACCCTCGCTCTTTCTCTGCTTTTCCTGCTCAGATTTGGGCCCTGCAAGCAGGCAGACAACCTTCCTGACTCTGCTCTTGGCATTTGAATCTTAGCTTAATGCTGCTGCTTCAGGATTGGAGGCCCCTAGCCCTGCACCCCAGGTTTTGCACATACTGTTCTCTCTGCTTGGAATGCATTTCTGGAAGAAACCACTGGATCTGCTTGACACTCAACTTTCAAAGCACTTTTGCAGGCTTTGATCATTCATTTTATGTAGCACATGGATCGTAGACCACATGGATGGTAAAAGACTGTTTACTGGTCTGTGTCCCTCTTGACCACAAACTACTGGTGAAGAGGGACCTTGGTTTATTTATTTCAGGATCCCCCGCACCTAATAAGGTCGGCGGTTCAATCAACGTTTTCGTTGAAGGGAAGCAAACCCTTCTAGATGGCCTCTTTATGCCTTCACTCTGATAGCGAGGCGAGCTTGCACCAGGAGGCGGGGTTTTTCCTGACTTGAGTGCACTAATTAGCAACAGGTGAGTAGCCGAGCTCTAACCCGTGTGCGTCACTTACATAACAGAGCCTTCTCCTCCGCCCTTAGCTGTCTCCCTCCGCCTGCAAAAGCTCTGGTTCCCTTCTCATCGCCGCCTGCCAGAGGCAGCACAGAGATCTTGCCCCCCCCGCCCCTCCCTGACAGATACCTGTCTTTGGCCTCCCTTCTCTTGTTTGACAACGTGAGCCAGGCAGGAAGGCATGGCCTCTGTCTTGGGATGCTTTGGCACGTCTGGAACCCAGAGGAGAGAGTCACGTGGAATGGGTGGCTGGGGGGAGGAACAGGATAGAGCCAGAAGGTGACGGACTGTAGGGAGTCTCCAGGGCTATAAATTTCCATTTTCCCTAGGAGCGGGGCAGGGAGTCAGTGTTGAGAAATGCTAGAATAATTGACCTTGAAAATGAAAAGGAAGTGGGAGGCATATGAGCAGTCTTAGCGGTTACTCACCTGTCACGTGCGGCCCTCCGAGCTCTTATTTCCAAAGAGCAGGACGAGCTGGTGCAGGTCTTAAGGACACTTCTCAGTTGCCTTGCCAGTTCAGGCGGCTCTGTTCGGAGGGGGGGATCCAAGTACAGCTGGAGCCTGGTCCCCCTGCCTCTCTTTCTCTTTTTTAACTTTATTTTTATTTAAAAAATTTTTAAACTTGAATTCAATGTAGTTAACCTACAGTGTATTATTAGTTTCAGGGGTAGAATTTAGTGATTCATCAATTGCATATGACACCCAATGCTCATCACATCCAGGGCCCTCCTTAATGCCCATCACCCAATTATCCCATCTCCCCAACCATCTCCCCTCCAGCAACCCTCGGTTTGTTTCCTAGAGTGAAGAGTCTCTTCTGGTTGGCCCTTGTATCTTTTTGTTCACTTTGTGCACTTCCCCCAGCCTAGGAAGGAAGGTCGATCAAATTACATTCTGGCCCTGTCCTACCTCCTCCTTACCGCCAAGGTTAAAAGAGTTAACTCAGTGCTGTGCATCGTAACCGGCAAACAATGGGCTCCATGTGCTAGAAACCCTGTACATTTCTGCAAAGAACTTTTAAATACAAAAGGCAAACTTCGATTGATAAGTAACAAAGGGTGAAATATTTAATACTTTTGTGGTTCAATGGGTCTGCCATTCTACTGAAGTGGCAGGGCTGGGATGAGCCTGCGTGGGCACCACCATCCACAGAAGGCCTTGTAAAACCCAGGCTGCTGGCTATAGCCCCAAAGTCTCTCCTGCCTTAGGTCTGGGGTCAGGTAGGGCGTTTGCATTTCTAACAAGTTCCACGGTGACGTTGCTGTCCCTAGTAGAGGGACCCTTGCTTTAAGAACCACTATTTTTTTAAGAGCTAAAGAAACTTATTGAGAGAGAAATTAACAACAACAACAAAGAATAAATAGGAACAAAAGGGAGTATGAAAACTGGTGTCAGGGAGGTCACCAATGCAAGACCTCTGGATACTTCTTTGCCCCCCATGTGGCAGGTCGTCCTCTTCCAGATTCATTGAAGGTCGAGGAGAAATGGCTTTTCCAAAGGGGGTGCCCTGGGATTCATAGCTTCTCCCCTTTTTGTCTCCTGTGATCCACCCCCCCAAAACAGCGTCTACCCATCCAACCTCTTGGTGCACAACTAAGCGGAGACGAATGTCGGGGCGCAGTACCTTGAAGACGATGGAATCTGGCGGTTAGAAGGCACCGCTTGTGTTAACCAAAAATACTACCGAGTTGTCTCCAAATCTCTCAGGTTTCCTGCTCTTCTCTGCTCCCCCAGCCTTGGCTTTGAGTCTAACGTCTTTGAAGGCAGACATGGAAGGCCCGTGTTTCTCTGTGAATAATCTCCTTTCCCCAAGAACACAAGTGGTTCTCTGTAGAAACTCGTTACTGCTTTTGTCCTTAGTTTCCCAGATGAGTCAAGATAATTTTGTGTTTGACTCCTTGTCTACCCTCTGATTTCACTCTGCTATCATTCTCCTATGGGCTCCAACAGTCTCACATCCCTTCTGTGAGCCTTCCAGAGCTGGACTCTGCCACCTCTCCCTGGGGGAGACTAAAGCTTCTGGCCGGGCTTCCCCAGAGAATTCTGATCCCTCCCAACTGCCTCCGCCTGCTTCAGACCACTTCACGGTGCTTGGATGTCTCCCTCTCTCCCATGGGAAAGAGCTCGCACTTTCTAGTCAAGGACACCACTCCAATGCACCTCCCCTCCCCCACCCCCACTGCCCTAGGCTGGGTTGCAAATTCGGTGGAGGGAGCTGGGTGGAGGGGTGAAGTGGGGGGTGGGAGGATGGGAGAGGTGGAGAG
Source organism: Mustela erminea (assembly GCF_009829155.1). Taxonomy (NCBI): domain Eukaryota; kingdom Metazoa; phylum Chordata; class Mammalia; order Carnivora; family Mustelidae; genus Mustela; species Mustela erminea. The sequence goes on from NC_045620.1 coordinate 110,731,586, forward strand.
CGTTTGCTCATGATGTATTTATCATGGGGAAAATCACATCTGTGTTCTCCTTCCCTTACACTTAAAAAAAAAAATGCAGTTTGATGTCACTTTTACTTGGGGCGGGTTCCTTGATTGGTTCTGTATTCGTGGTCTCTAAAAGGTCTTAACTGGGCTCCGACCACCGCCTTGGAACCATTCTATCTGTGACCAGAGGTATGTTTTAGTGAGACAAATTCATGCACTAGTACCAGCTGCATACCTCGTGTAGACTTCACTTCAGAAAGTATCTTACATTTAAGCAAAAGTGTGTTTGAGGCTGAAGAAGGTAAAATCTACAAAACCTTTTTGGTCTCCACAGAGAAAACCTCACTGCCTACCCCCCCTGCCCCCCCCACCTCACTCAACAGAGAAAGAGGAATTCTCTCCGAGAGAGAAATGGCAGGAGTCCCCTGACAGGGCCTGCCCAGCTGTAACTCCACGCAGGGCTCGGGGACATACTGTCTTCTAACCCACAGGCTTTCTGGGCCCGCGTCCTGGTGTCCTTGCTAAGCCTGGAGGAAGGCACCAGGGTATTGCTTGTTAGGACTTGGTTGAGAAGCAGGTGTGGACGGCGGGGCAGTGGAGTTCAGGTTTGGCTTGAGATCTGACCCCAGGACAAAGGTCTTTGCGCCATCTGAGCAAATACGAAGACCGGCTCACTGTTCTGTGCCGGCCTCGGCTCAGGTCGTGGGGGCATGGCTAAGAAGTCCAAACCCAGAGCCAGAGCTGTCCTTCCTGCTGGACATGAACGCGGTCCCGGATGGACGCTGCGGAGGGTGGGAAGCCAGCCAGAAGCTAACCAAACACATACGAGTCTCAAAATGTGGTGGCCACCCTGTCTCTCCCCCGTCCTCCTGCTCTGGAGGGGACCTTCTCGGGATCACCTGGATGACCATCTCCAGCAGTCTGAATTAGGACCACAGCAGCAATAACAGAGCAATGCATGGCGGAGAACCCCCGCCCCCCCGCCCTTTGCCCTGTAGAGTTGTCGGCCTGGGATTTGGGTCTTCCTCAAGTCACTTCCTCAGAAATGGCAGCATGAGGCCATAGCAGACTGCGTGCCTGCCTCCCCCCACCCCGACCCTCCCATGCCTTCCCCCACCCCCCACCCAAATGGGCCCACCAAATGGGCTTCTGGCCTGAAGAATGTGTTCTTCTTAATAATACAACACATTAATTGTGCATTTACTCTATGCCATGCACTGTTCTAAGTACTTGACATGCATTAGCTTAATAGCCCTATGAAGCAGTACTGCTGCTCCCAAAAAAGAACTTTGCTGAGAAGAGTCCACTGCTTTCTGGAGTAAGACTCCTTTTGAAATTTCTACCTCACTGTGAAGTCTAAGAGTGGTTGTTTCTGGGTGGGGGCGGGGTGGTGTCTGTAATGAGGAAAATTACAGGCAAAGGTAAGGTGGAGGAATCATTTCTTTAAAGGTACTAATGGCAAACATAATTCTCTGTTTCTTTACAGGGAGCGCCCCGGGCCCTGAGTTGTTGTTCTCTCTGATTCCATGCTGTGGGTGTGCTGAGCATCCCCCTCTTCGGTCAGGTGCGCATCTGGGAAATCATGGAGTGACAGGTTCTTCCTGGACACCACAGGTGAAGCCATCCAAATGATTGTGGGTCAGGTCCCTATGCTTGGTTTTCTTTTCTAGGGGGGAGACTGAGGCTCTTGGGCAGGAGGGAGTTGTATGAGGTCCCACAGTAGGAGTGCAGAATAGAAGACCAGGTACCTGCTCGGAGGGAGGCATTGTGCCAGACCCGCCATGTTTTCCTTCCCAAGGCCCAAGCAGGGCTTCATTCCCAGGTGCACAGGAGGGCGGTGGGGGCCCACCAAATGGGCTTCTGGCCTGAAGAATGTGTTCTTCTTAATAATACAACACATTAATTGTGCATTTACTCTATGCCAGCACTGTTCTAAGTACTTGACATGCATTAGCTTAATAGCCCTATGAAGCAAGAGCTGCTATAATCACCCCCATTTTACAGATGGGAAAACTGAGGCACACAGACACTAAGTAGGTCTCGTAGGAAGTACCAGAGCCAGTGCTCTTAATTTCCGCCTTCTGCTGGCTCATGCTCTTCACTGTCTGAGTATTAAGGACAGCACTTTACCTGGCACATTATGTGTAACTTCCTGGACAAGATCACATTTAATTTCTTTCTACAACAGACCTTGGAGGCAGGTAGATTGAATAATATTGTTCTCACCAGAGGCTGAGGAGACTGAGGCAGAAGTTAACCACCTTCCTCAAGGTCAACTTACTAGTTAGTAATAAACGAACCACTCAGGGCTTCTGATTTTGAAGAAACGTTTGCTGCATTGACCCACCAGGAGTTAACCGTCAGTGCTGGATCGGAGAGGGGCAGTCTGCCCAACACAAAAACAAGGTACCAGGCGATATGCCACCCAGGACTTCCCCATCGGGAGCTGCTTACAGAATAGAATGGAATAATCACCTCTAGGTGCTTTCAGGCTACAAGGGCAAGACAGGCGCGCCTCTCTTTAGGTGATGGGTGTGAATTCTACACCCATAGAGGGAAGTAAGGAGTCTTGGAAAGCCATCTCAATAGTGCGGAGCTGTGGTTTGTCCCGGGCCTCCCAGAGCTGCTCCGTGGGGTCATGGTGACATGTTCTTTGTAAGAACCTCACATTCATCCTCCTGAGACAAGGATATCTGAGAATCTGGTGACCATCAATCAGGAGGACCCCTTTCGGATGAGTCCTCTCTGCCGCCTCCTTGCCGGCTAGCCTCATTCGGTCCAGGGTGGGGATTGCTTTTGGCTCTTCTCTGTTCCAGGTGGTTCCTGGTGGGCGGGTTTGCAAGACTGATTGATCTTATTCAGCACGCAGGGCACTATCCAGCGTAATGACACCAAAAGAGCCTCCTGGGCCCCTTACCTCAAGGGGAGGCAAAGGGCTGACTATGAGTGGCCATGAGTGGCCTGTCAAACACAAAGGTAAGGCGAGTAGAGACCTTCGAGACAGCCTTTTAATTTTTTGGAAAGACGAGTTTGGAGAGGCCAGACATTTGCTCAGGGACCCTGGAAGGGTTCACTGCGGAGCTGGAAGCAGAGCCCAGTGGCAATGGCTCTAGGTCCGGCCCACTTCCCATTGCTGCCTGGACATGTCAAGGAGGAGCCTGCCATCCGCTTGTCTGCTCGGCTGGGTGCTCCCTGAGTGCTGCACAGCAGTTAAAAAAATAAATAAATAAATAAATAAATCAGGACTTTCTTGGGTATGAACATTTCCCAATCCTCTCTCCCCCCACAGACCCCTGCTGTCTTCATTTGATGCAGACTCGGTATAGACAGGGTGAGCAGGCATGAGGAAACCCCACAGGCCAGAGCCAGGAATCTGTCTGCAAGACAGAAGAGCGAGGCAGGAAGCGCCGAGCAGGTGGGCAGGCATCCGACACCACGTGTCTTCTTCGAGGTGGCAGCACGTCTGTCCCACGCAGCCCAGCCTTCCTGGCACCAGCTGCCTCCCCCTCCCCCAGACCTCCCCCCAGAGGGATGATTCAGCCAGAGGGCACACTAAAACCTGTCAGCCATGGGACACCAAGTAAACAGCCCCTAGGAATTTCTCTTACTTGAATTTCAACTCATTTACTTGGGAGCATCTGTCCTCTTCGGCTGGGGGTTGGGGGAAAGGCTAAGATTACCGTGTCCTCTGCCTAAAGGAGCCGGCGGGGTCTAGATTGCTGAGGTCCCCAAACCCCGTTCCCAGGATGTTTGCGGGGGGCTACTGCCAGTACAGAGGGTGGGGAAAGGGGAGACTGAGGAGGACGCTTATTCCCGGCCAGCCCCCGGTTGCTCAGCTTATCAGTGGGTTCAGCCAATGTTTTGTTTCAGGTGAAGATTCTGTTGCTGAAGCTTTTTGAGAGGCAGGGATCCAGTAGGAAGATGTGGGAGGGGAGATGGCAAGGCTTTAGGCTCACCGTTTCGACAGCTTGGGAGTGAGCTCCGTCAAGTCTGCTCAGCCAGGGTGCCTGGGAGGCTCCCTGGGTTGGGCGTCTGCCTTTAGTGCAGGTCATGATCCCAGGGTCCTGGGATCGAGTCCTGTGTCAGGCTCCCTGCTCAAGCGGGGAGGCTGCTTCTTCTCCCTCTCCTTCTGCCTGCTGCTCTGCCTACTTGTGCTCTTTCTTTCTGTCAAATAAATGAACAAATAAAATCTTAAAAAAAAAAAGAAAAGAAAAAAGAAAAAAGCCTGCTCACCCCAAGAGCCAGACCTTGGCTATTTCCACGCCAAGGAAGGCTCACCTGGGCTCTAGCCTCTCCTCCTTTGCAAAAATGGTCAGGGAGGCTGCCCTTCTTTGGAAACACTGCCAGGCTTCTATCTGTGCTCTCAGGCCGGCCCCTCACGGCCCACCCGGGGCTCCCACTCACCCACCCTAGAGTCTTTCTCAGGGGAGCCCAAAGGTGTGATGCTAACTGAAATGATAAAAGGGATGATTAAAGATCAAGGTTCTATTATTGCATAAATTGGCAGGGAAGAAGAAAGACTGGCGGTGGGATGGGAAAGAAGGCAGGAGGGAGAGGAGGACTCCTGAGCCTGGAAACCCGCTCGGGGCTACGTTTAGCAAATAATATTTACTTTCTAGTCAACAAGCTTCATAGATCCCGGAGGAAGGGATGCGGAGACTTTGAGGCAGCTCCTGCTGGCTCTGGTTAGGTAAAGTACACTAATTAGGATGGGGTGGGAAGCCAGAAAAAACGTAATTACTCATCTGATCCCAAACGAAGCTCATTGACTCCTTGGGAAACTTGCCCTGGGAACACACCCTGTTGGAAAGGTCAAGACCAGCAGACGAAAACTGCAGGCCGATCGGGAGTGTCCTCTGACATTCAACCGGGGACTGACAGGTCTCCAGAAAAGGCCGGGCACCTTTGCTGACTGCTGAATTCCCAGCTCAAGTTTGCTCTCCAAATTCCATGACGAGCAGAATTCTCCACCTCCCCCAAGTGCCTTTGTGCTGTTCTGTGCACTTACCTACGAAACGAATGACGACTTTCAAAGCCACATGCCCTGTGTAGTAGGTGGATCTCAGGGGGCTGGGGGAGTGGTGATGATGGAGTGGAGGAAGAGGGAAAAATAATAAGGTTATATACAGGTTAGCAAATCCAGATTTTTAAAAAGGAGGCTTTGGAGTACCTCCACTCCAAAAATAGAGATTATAGAACACAAAAACAGGCCGAAACTTTCCATTGAGATTCTTAGGAACAGAGGGATTTCAGCTCAAGGGGATGAGAGCCTAGTAACTCTACTCCCTTACCCCCATGACTAAAAATAAGGATGAGTAAAGAATGGAATCCTAGCTCCCTGGCATCCCAGAGAGCCAGGCCTTGTCCCTGGACTTGTAAGTCAAGCAAGCAGGAACACGAGAGAAATAGTTGCCTTTGTAAGTATTTTGACTGTTATCTACCCATTGTTTAGTCAGTAAGGTTGAGGACCACAGGGCACCCATGGATTCCCGTTGGGTCCTTCTCTGGCCAGCTGCTTCCTGGGTGGGTCAGAGCCCATGCTTGAAATGACTCTGAAGTCAGCTGGCCTCTCTCAGACCGCATCTTCCGTGGCTTGGAGTGACTTGCATGTCCTCCAGAATTTCTCAGGCTGCATCTCCAAATGCCTTCTGCACGATTTGGAATGTCATTCTTATCTCACAACCTGCTCTCTCCAACCAGGATTCCTCCCAGGGCACTGAGTGTATTTCCACCAGGCGCTCACATAGCCACAGCTGTGAGAGCAGATAAAGCTGGGCAGACAGGTGAAGCTGTCACTGCGGCAACTTCGCAGACATGGCAAAAGAACTCCAGCCAACAAGAGAACCCAGAGAATGTCTCCGTTATGGGGGGCCAGTCCGTGGGACATATGTTTCCTTAGGGGCAAGGCTCAGAGATGTCAAGGCCAGGACTCTGGCCAAACGGGTTGGCAAAAGGCTGACTCCGGGAGAAGGAAAGATAAGGGACACAGATACCTCCTGAATGTCCTGAGCCAAGCCAGCGTGAGACAGATTCACACAAGACAGATCTAAATTCCCTTTGGGATTCTCCTAATTAAATTCTCTGAGACCTTGAAATTACAGCAAGTATAGGGTGTAAATGACTCTGCGTTTTGTTTGCCTTCTATTAGGCTCGTACAGTTTTCCATCCGTCTTTGGCTCACGGTTGTTGGCTATAACTGAATCCCATGAAAGGTAAGGACATTTTTATTAACTCTCCCAGAACCACATACAGGGATCTACACACACACACACACACACACACACACACACTCTGTACGACTTTGCTATCATCCAGGTTGAGCCAATATTTCTGTTGTCCTAGGAAAGAGAAGGAGATGAGGCATTAATGGTATCTGTATTTACCTGAGTTAGTACAGATTTTTTCAGCCCTGGAAAACTGGCCCTGGAAACTGGGAAATCAAAACTTAGAAGGAAAGAGAAAGATAAGTGACCCGGCCATCTAAAAATCTGAGATAGGTGACACAGAGCAAACGGGTGTTACTGGTATCTCCAAGCCCCACCCCCCCTTGGCTCCAATCTTCCCAAAGAACCTCGGAGAGCAGGATTCTGCCCCCTCCCCACCATAAACCTGAGATACCTGTGGGTGCACTGACCCCATGGGCTGCCCCAGGAGAAAACAGTGAGGGCTGTGGGTTGGATAACAAGGATGTTCATGAGATACGGAGTGGTGAGAAAAGCCTGCTGTAGAATCTGGGCCCCACCATTTACCAGCTATGAGATCTTGTCCACGTGCCTTAAACTCTCTGGGCCTCAGTTTCCTCGTGTGGTATGATGATCAGAATTGTCTAATGTGACCGTGGGTTCTCATTCTAGATTGCCTGGACACTGAGATTGCGGGGACCAGGTGGGAAGCTCTCACTGTCTCCGCATCTCAGCTCAGCCCAAGGGCCCACTCATTTTTTCCTGACAAAAGGAACTCTAATATCCCATGGGCCCCATGATCTGAGCAGTTGGCCTTCTCAGACAACTCCTAGAAACAGCTGGCAAACCCAGATGGCCTGACCACACTGTCAGCTTTCCTAAGCTTGGACTGTTGGGGAGGATGGGCGGACCCAATGGATGGCTGCCTTCGCTCATTTTCTAGATCCTTGTTTGATTCACTGGCCCTCTCCCTGTTACGGCACATTCCCTAACACATGCCTCGTGACACCATGGAGTTTGTCTCAGACCCTGGTAACAAGGAGCCATCTTGTGTGACACCTTGTTTGCAGAAACACTCTTACTAACTTAAGGTTAGTAACACTCACCTTAAAGGACTGAGGTAAAAAATCATTTGCCAAATCAGGTCCAGAGGCAACGGCCTGAATAAAGGCATGAGGTTGTGCCCTGGGCTTGCGTCTTCAGGACATTTAAATATGGAGATCATTGCCCAAAATGAGGTGAATATTGAGAGATTTCACCTAAAACACTCCACTGAGTGAAGCTTGCTTCGTTCACCTCCATTTCCCATGTGTCCTTTAGAGGCAGGTAGGCTCCTGACCCCTGGATGCAGCAAACTGGCTTCCCTGACTGAATTTTATGTTAGATTGGGTTTATTCTCTGAACCCAGTGAGAGAATGACCCGCCCCAGGATCTGAGGTGGATGGTTATGTGCGTGGCCGTGGCGGTGGTGTGGGTCCTGGTGTGAGAACCAGAATAGGAATGTGGAAGCATAAACATACTTGGGTTTTCACATCTCAGCTTCTGCATCCTCACGGGAGAGAGCACTTGCTAGCCTTTTGAGATCTCTATTCCCCAACCGCACCCATTCCAGAAGCCAGCCTTTCCAAGGGTTAGTCCCCTCCGCTGCCAAAGCAGGAGAAACATTTACACCAACAGTGAGCGTTAAAGACCTGTCCCTACCCGGTTGGCGGGAGGATGTTGCTGCTTGGGTCTTTGGTGGCCGGATAAAGTGACCACAATCTTGGGAGAGCTCACTGTCTGCAACAAATCTGGGGTTTCCTCAGAAACTGCCGAGGACTGCAGCCCCGCAGACTGGCTTGGGCATCAGGGAAAAAGAAAGTCCAGAGGGAGACCCTAGCTGAAAATGTCACATCTCTTGTTCAGTTCAGTTATGGATTGGGCTTGGTTTGGTTTTGTTTTGTTAGTCTTTGAATTTTATACCGCTCTGAATGTGCTCCAGAATGAACAATTAGAGTTTTTTCATTTAGAAAAAAAAAAGTTTTCTTGAGCCATAATTCACATATATATAATTCACTCATTTAAAGTACAATCCAACATGGGTGTTTGTTTGTTTCTTTTTTTTTTTTGGTATATTACCATGTTAATTTAAAAAATGGTGGCAAAATAATTGTAACATAAAATGTGCAGTTTTTAAGTATAAATTCAGGGGCACTGATGACATTCACAATGTCGAGCAACCATCACTCCTATTTCCAAAAGGTTTCCATTCCCCCAAACAGAAGCTCTGTTACTCTGTAACCAACTCCCCACTTGCCCCTCTTCCCAGCCCTTGGTGGCCTCTAATGTGCTTTCCGTCTCCATGAATTTGCTTATTCCGGACAGCTCGTATAAGTGGAGTCATGCTGTATTTGTCCTTTCTGTGTCTGGCTTATTTCGCTCAACTTCATGCTTTGAAGGTTCATCCATGAGGAGGAAGGCATCAGAACTCCATTCCTGTTTCAGGCTGAATAATAGTCCATCACACACACACACACACAGACACACAGACACACACACACACACACACACACACACACCATGGTTTGTTTTTCTAATCATCTAGTGGTGGACACCTGGGTTGTTTCCTTTTTGGCTATTATGAATAATCCTGCCAGGAACATCGGGGAGCAAGAATCTCTTCAAGTCCCGAGTTTTCAGTTCCTTTGGATATAGATCCAGCCGTGAAACACCATCCGCTTTTAACTTCCTCCCCCACCCTGGGTGCTCACACCAAGCCAGAAAGTGAACTCTGATCCTAAAAATAGACAGAGATTCAGATGTTCTAGGGCAAGCTGACTGCAATGCAACCACATAGCAGTGCCTGTGTCAATCCTTTGTCTTTTCAAAGCCGCAAATGGCATCCTTTCCTCTGTGTGCAAATCGCCCAGCCTCTGTGGAGGGCAGTGTCAGGGGAGGGCAGATACTCTCAAGGTTCTCCTGCTGCGAGAGCAGAAAAAGAGAAGACACTCCATTGCTCCTGAGGACAGGGGCCCATTTAAGAGGAAGGAGAGATGAAATTGGCATATTGAGTCTTTTCGCGGAGCCAAATGCTGGGGTAGGGGATGTTGGCTTCTTTTATCTTCTGGAGCATCCTTGCTTCCATCTAGCTCAGAGGAGGTAACTCAATGACTCAAAGACTCAGTGGCAGAAACGGACAACGCAGAACTTCAAAAACCCAAGCAGGTGACACATCCTGAATGAGGATCCCATAAAAATGTTGTGGGAGCTCAGGACAGGGAGAACCAACCCACTGCTGCTGGGGGGTCCCGGGGTGTTTTCATAGAGAAGGTGAGCCATGAAATATGGACCATGAAGAGTAATTTTATTTGCACAGGAAGATGGGGCAGAGAAGAGAAGCGACAGGAACTGAGATGCGATTGAGAAGTATGGAAATTTGTTTGGAATTTTTTCTGTTATATCTGGTTGAACCCCCCAGTCCAGCAGCTGCTGTCTGAGATTTGGGTCTGCAGGGGTCTCCTGGGAGGCAGATTCTGAGAAGGCAGGTAGTGAGCAGGACGTTTACTGGGGATTGCTGCTGGGGTCCACACCAGGGGGAGGGAGCTGGAGTGGCCAGAGGGGGAGGAGGGCCTGCGACGCCTGCCAATGAAGGTGGCCCTTCCTTTGTCCCAGGTGGACAAAGGAGCGAGGCCTTTCTCTCCTGCACTGGTCAGTCATTGGATACAGTCTACCCTCGGAAGGAGCATGACCTTGGGTGAGGCTGTAATCTTCAGCCAATATAATCCTCAAACAGGGTGGACAGCTGAGGCCTATCAGCTGACAATCTTTGCGGCATCTGGCGGGATCAGGTTTCCATTCCCAGAGGGGGATCTGGTGGCAGAGCATAGGGTCCCCATACACAGACTCCCCGAGGGTCCCCTTGCCCTGTTGTGTGCTCAAGGCTGAGGACCATCAGATTCCTCGGGCCTCTCATCTCTCCTCACTTAGGCGATGGTTGAAACAATAAATCGGCTTGAGCGTGTTGAGCAGATGTCTAACATCTTCCATATTAGACAGGGAGATGAATGTATGCATTGTTATTAATTAGTTTATTTGATTTATGAAAAAGAATAAGTTTATTAATCAAAAATGCAGAATTTTAAATATATATGGAATATAGATTTGAAACAGAATAAGACATTCTGATATTATTATTCCTTCTAAATGGGATTTCCAAGGAAAATGTGCAGAACCTGTCATCTTTCAGAGCAAAACGAACACCTCCCCCCCGCCAGCCCACTGGGGAATCAGAGACGGGAGTGGTTTTTATATCAGTGAAGATAAGTGAGGGCCGCAGCTGTCCACGCTGTAACCCTCACTCCAGCTGCTCACATCTCTCCATTGTCTCTGGACTTTCTCACTCCAGTGTGAGTAGTTAACTCTTAAGGAGCTGGGGTACGAATCTCAGGAAACCAGTGGCTGCCTCCTGCGCGTTCAGGGGAGTGAATGATCAAAATGGGTCTTGAATAACGTTCCTGTGTGTTTCCCTCCACCCACCCAAATGAAAATTAAAATGAACTTAAACAAAAAGAGAAGATACTGGCTCATGTACCTGAAAAGCCCAGAAGGCTTCAGGAATGTCTGAATCCAGGGGTTCAAAAAAATGTCATCAGATCCCAGCTTCTCTCCTTCTCTCCATCTCTTGGCTTTGCCTCGTCTCGGTTGGTTCCATTCTCAGATGGGCTTTTCTCCTGCCATGAAAGATGGATGCTCCAGAATTTTCAGATTCATGTTTAGCTGGAAAGAGGGAGTCTCTTTCCCAGGAGCTTGGGCAAAAGTCCCAAGGTTTGATCAACTTGAACTGTCTTAAGGCACGTGTCTGCTTAAGCCAATTACTGTGGCCAGGAGAATGGGTTATGCTGATTTTCCTGTCCTGCGCCTCTAGAATCAGAGTTAGAGCCCACCCCCTGCTCCGCCCTTGAATATATGGATTGATTCAATGAAAGTTAGCAGCTAAAGCCCAGAGAAGATTGTGGTAGACACAGTCGGTTGCTGTGGCTGATTAGGTGGGATTGGCACTCAGTGTCTTCCTTCCTTCCCCTGGTGTACCTCTCTGTATCACAGGTGATTAAGAGCGAATAAGGACATTTCCCAGACTCTCTTGCAGCTATAATTTCTGCTGTGATTTGATTCTGCCTGTTGAATGCTTTCCTATGAATCTTGCCAACCCTATAGATGTCTCCTCCGTGCTACTGCCTTGCAGCCCCAGCCCCTACTTTTTTCTTGCTGGCAGTGCCCACTCCCACTAGAGACTCTGAGAACCCTTCCCAGTCTCTTTGCAGCTGCGTGTTGGGTGTGTATGTGAGGAGGGGAGGATTCCTGGACAAGTTTTCTACCCTCATGACAGAAATACCCTGGAGATAGTTAAGAAAAATCTTCCCTCTGGCTTTTGGATGTGGTTGGGAGAAAATGTGCTGGGTGGTGCTGAAGCATCCTTTTCGTAACCCTGTGGCTATAAGCCTGAGGACATAAACTGACTGATGTGCCACTAAATTAACAAATCTTAGAATTGGAAATTGCATGAGAATTTCCTTTAAAAATTTTTTTTTTAAGATTTTATTTATTTATTTGACAGAGATCACAACTAGGCAGAGAGACAGGCAGAGAGAAAAGGGGAAGCAGACTCCCTGCTGAGCAGAGAGCCCGATGCGGGGCTCGATCCCAGGACCCTGAGATCATGACCTGAGCCAAAGGCAGAGGCTTAACCCACTGAGCCACCAGGCGCCCCTGCATGAGAATTTTCTATTGTTTAAGCCACTTTCAGCTGGATTGTGTGGTTATCTGCAGCTGGAAGTGGAGAAATAGAGAGAGAGAGGAGACAGGGAAGCAGGGGAGGGGGATACATTCTAATTCGGCTAATGTCCCTTGTGGAATTAACAGCGACTTTGGGTGTAGGCAGGAAACCACAGTCTTCATATCTTGTATCTTCATGAGATACAAACACTCATCTTTTGGCTTCCCTGGTGCTGAGTCCATGAAGCTTGGCAGAGGGGAGGGGCAGCAACTGCTAGGCTGGTTGACGTGTGTGGTGTCACCTCCTGCCTCCCATTCTCATTCTCAGTTTATAAAATAATATAGTTCTCCTCCATGCTCCCCCAAGGCTTCTTGTGCCTATTTTTATGTGATCTTCACAAAAAATCTTCAAGGCGGTAGGGCCAATGTTATTCGTTCTGCATTTCTGATGACAAAACTGGGACAGGGACTTAAATGGCTCGGCCAACCTCGCACAGCTGATTAGGAGAGACACAGATTTCCTGACCCTTGTTCTAGTTTTGTTTCTGCTACACTATATTGCTGCCTCTAAACTTTGGCAAAATGATTTGTGTGTGGGGGGGAAACAACTGAAGTGTCCAGCCCCAAACAGCCTGCAGGTTCAGCCTCTGCTCCCAGAGGGCAAAGGGCCTCACTGGTCTCCCTGGGACCCTATCATGCTCTTGGCCTTCTGTGGCTCAGCAGACGTGGGGGACCTCTTGCAAAGCTGTCATTTGGCTCATGCCTGAGTGAGGAGGAGAAACTGTGAGCTCACCCAAGTTGGGGTGTTTGGGGTGAGTTTGATATCAATAAGGAACATCACACAGAAATGCAGACAAGAGCCGCCCTGGGTCAGGACTCACAGAGGAGGGGCTGGAGGGTGGCTCTGGATCCTGTCTGGCTCGGGGTACCTTGCCGTGGGCCTGGTGACGGGCATTTCGGGCTCCTTCACGGGACTCAGCTGCCCTCTGGGTTTGCTTTCCTGTCCCGCCCTGGGCTTCCTCATTGTTTCTGCCCTGGGTCACTTCCTTCTTAACTCTGGCCACACGTAACCGCTTTGGGAGTAGGGGTGAAGGTAGCTCCGGGTGACAAATGAATTTCTTGCAGCAAAACACGGGTGGGCGAGGCTGCTTGGGCCACCACTGGCGCTGCTAGGAGAGAAATGGGGCAGCCCTGCTGTCTGTTACCCAGGGGAGTGGGTCCTGGGTCACTGGCCGGCTGGAGCCACACTGGTGCTGGAGGGGATGGCCAGAGCTCAGGGTCATATGGTGGAAACACTCAGGGGCCAGGGGCCTGTGTCAGAGGGCAGTTTCTGTAGAAGGGGCTCAACAGTGGAATTCCCTGAGTGGCTATGCCTTTGCCAGACTCAAGAATGAGCTTTGAGCATGGGTTTGGTTTCTCTGCCCTGTGCCTCAGGGAGGGCGACACAAGCTTCTCTCCACGTGGGCCTGCCCTCGCTCATCTTACGTGCCCCGGGCTGACCTGTATGAGGGCCCGGGCCACAGGCGAGGCCACGTGTTTGGGAATTTTATGGATGACCCCACTGTGGTTTTAAGTTCCTCTGTCAGAGGGGAGACAAATCAGAAGGAGGGCTTGCTAACTCTCCTTCTAAATCACTTCCAGCCTTTCCTAGTTCCAGGCAGCTTCACATTCCACATTTTCCTTCCGGTCTCCAAACCTTTCCATGCTTGGGCTCCTCTTCCGACAACGGGCCAGGGTGTGGCTGAGCATAGAGATCGTGGGGGACCCCCTCTTCCCTTGCGGTGTTGGCCCCACAAAGTCAAAGACGGCTATAGACAAACTGTGAACCCAAATGAACATGAAACCTAATCGGGTTTGGCCCCTAGATGGAATTAGACTATTTTTAGACAAACTATTTTAATAGCCTCCCCACCTGCTTTAAGTTCAGACTTTTCACACCTCCCTGAAACTTTGATTTGTCAATAATCTGTTTCGTTTAATTCTGAACTGCCACTCAAGGCGTGATGTGAGCACCTGGCCCCCGAGTCCCTGTGGGACGAGCTGTGACACACGGGCCAGCTCTCCAGCAGATGGGGTTCTGGGGTTCATGAGAGAGTGGCTCGTCGACTTTGCTAAACCTCCTCTTTTATATCATCGTGCTCAATACTATGTCCAGAGGTCAAACTAAGGCGGGGATGTTGTCACTCAGTAAATGCTTTCAGAATAACTAAGTTACTAAATAATGGGGAATAGCTTTAGTTGAGGCTCTCTGTGGCACCTTGTCTCCCCCTTTCTGGATTCCCCTTTCTTCCACGGATGGCCTCCACCTTTGGAGGCCACAGTGTCCTCACAGCGCAACCCCCCCCCCCACCACCACTAACCCCAGGCTCGCTCCAACCTCTTTGGTCTGCCCTCCAGGATCTTATTCAGGAGAATGGAATGGTTAACTCACAAAGAAAGGATCCTCCTAATGGTAGACCTCCAGACATTGGCAAATGGGTCAGAGAACAATGTTTGTTGGGGATGAGGTAGGAGTGGGGGACAGTCAGGAAATGTTTCTGGAATCCCAGCTCTGTAAAGCTGGCCCTGGCTATCGGAAATGCAAACCTCAGTTAGTGGAAGCAGCGGTGCTTGTTCTTATTCAACCCTTTCTGTGGATGAGCTAAGTGAAAGGAACAATACACAGCCGGAGAGCTGTCCCTCAGGAGAGCACAAGAACCGGAAGATACCAAGTCACTGGATTCCAATTTAGACTATAGGGCATGACTGCAAAGTTTAAATACATATGTTCTAGGATGTACAAGTTCACACGAAGGCTGTCCTTTAATGGGAGCAGGTCACTTGTTTCTGTGATTTTTTTGTTTGTTTGTTTTTAACAAAAACCAACCTGCATGGAGATTTGCCTTCAAGTCAGCCTGGCAGACACACCGGAAGAGTATTCTCTTAAATTTTTGTTAAAACAATAAAAAAGGAGCATGATTATGACCCTTAAGCATTATTCTTTGCAACAAATGACTTTAAAAAGTAGTTTTATTGGGATATAAGTGATGTACAATAAACTACACATATTTAAGTGTGTATTTTGATGAGTTTTGACGGGAAACCCATCACCACAACTGAGACACGAATGCCTCCATCACCCCCAAAACTTCCCTTGTGCCCCTTAGTATTCCATCTTTTTCCTATGCCCCCACCTGCCCTGTCTGTCCCAGGCAACCACTAGTATTCTGTGGTAAATACGCGTCTTTTTAAAAAATTAGATTTTCCCTAAAAGGCAGAGAATTTTCCAACTCTGGGGCTGTGGTCATGACGGGAGGTCCCCAAAAGAAGTCCAGGGCAGCTCTCAGCAGGTGCAGGACTGTGGGAATAATGCGCAGCCTTCAAGGAAGGTACTATTTGTTTGGATATGTAAATCCTGGTACCGCGAGTTAACCACATTTTTTTTTTTACATTTTATCTTGTATCTGGTGACAGTCTGTAGTTGGAATCTACTCACCCGAATTAACTGGCCAGTGGCACAATGACACATTCAAGCCCTCATCTGGGAAAGTAACAGTCCTTGCTTCTTACGCCAAATGGTGTCATTTGAGGAATTCCAAACAGACTTCAGGACATAGTTTTTATTTTCTGGCTCTGTCTTCTATGAGGGAATTGCTCCTTTTACCCCTGAACTTGTTTCTCATGCCCTGATACTGCCTTCAACCCCGGTTCGTGTCCATGCTATCCTCGAAATAGTGGCAAGCCCATCGCACCCTCTCCGTGTCTTCTGTCCGTCTCTTAGGCGACCTCCTGCCTTCCTCACCTGCGTTACTCAGGGCCCGTTGGCCCCTTCAGACTCTTCTCTGACTCTCCAGCTTCCAGTCTTCTCCCTCTTTCACTCTCTGTGTATCAGTGGATCTTTATGAAAGGCAAATGCGTTCAAATCATTCTTCTGCTTCAAATATTTAACTTTGTGCCTTTATAATGTGGCTCCCATCTACCTGTCAGCTCATGTCCCCACCTCCCCCAACTCAGCCTGCTTTTTTGGGACTGCAACCAGGAAAGATCTTAATAGAGCTCCATGGAGGAGAGGGGCACCCACGTGTGCTCCCATTTCTACCCCCATTTCCCGAGACTCACTTTCTAACCATACCAATTTGGGAAGCCTGGAATGTGCTATCTGCTCTCTTCCCCAGCCCGTTATTTCCTGTGCTTGAACTCCCCTTTCCTCCTCTTCTAGAAGACTTTGCATACTTTCTCTCCTCGGCAACTATAACTACTCTGACCATTGTGGATAGCGACTTTTTGATTGGTCACTAATCAGGAGGGCAGGGACCATCTGTGTCTTTCATTACAGGATGCCTGCATGGCGCACTCATGGTTGTGAATGGAATGAACCAATGCAGCTTGTCTTTTCCCTAAATCAGACTCTTCTCTGACTCTCCAGCTTCCAGTCTTCTCCCTCTTTCACTCTCTGTGTATCAGTGGATCTTTATGAAAGGCAAATTCATTCAAAATCAACGAATTCGTTGATTCGTTCTAAATCAACATCTGATAACCTTTAGGACTGTGTCACTGGTGAGGAGGATTTAATAAGTCAGACGTTCATAGCTGATGGAAAATATTTGTAGCCTGATACTAAAATGCTGTTCACCTACTATTTTTTTTTTTCTCTGCCCAACTCCCTTCTCCCAGAGACTGACTTGTCTCACTCCCTTACTTCCTTTAGGTCTCTGTATTTTGAATAGCAAGGCCTGATGAGTTCCTGTAAAAGAGCAATGACCCACTCCCGGCAATCGCTATTTTCCTATATCTTGCTTCCCCCATCCCTTCATACCTATTACCATCTGACATACATGTACTTACGTGTGTATTCCTTTACGGTCTACTTGTTACCATCGGGATACAAGCTTTGTAAGTGCAAGAATTTTTCCATTTTATCTCCTGCTGCATTCCCAGCGTCCCCACAGTGCCCGCCCCTGCCACATAGTAGGGGCTTGTATGTATGTGTTCAAAGAACAAATAGGCACAGAGAACAACCGCACGTGTCTTCGGAGGACGGCGCTGTGCATTTCAGTGTCAATGTGCTAGAATGAATGAAATACCAGCTTGCATGTGGGAACAGTGGCAAGCTGGGGTCATAGGATGGTGTAGAGAGTTCCAAGAATGAAAACAGCCTTTTTCAGCCTCAAACAAGAGGAAAAATGTATTAAAAAAAACAACTTATCACCCTGTGTCTGGAATACTAATAATGTATGTGAAGAAACAAGATCAGAGCACACAAAGAAAAGTGAATTCTAATAAATCAGAGAGAGAGAGAGGGAGAGAGAGAGAGAAAGAAAGTGAGAGGCTCGGCCACACCATCCTTTAGATGCCACCAGCAGATCTTTGGTGTTTGCTCTAAATTCTGTAAATCAAGTGCACTGACCTATGAGAAGAGACAATGGCAAAGACAAACTGAAAGCTGGGGCTTTATTTTAAGAAGCAACCCCAGGGATTATGGGCGATTTCACTGAGATTGAGTTCAGTCTCACAGGAGCTTTGAGCGGCCAGTTCGTGGGCCTGAGTCCGTCTTGGCTTTCCCTCCACCTGTCCACTGGGCTCAAGGCAAGCTGCTCCCTCCTTCTGGGCCTGGGCCTCCACCAGCAGGGGAATGTAGGAGCTGCAGAAAACCCACCTCCAAGGTCTCGTCCACCCATAAAGTTCTGCAATCCTGAGTTTTGATAGGGTTTTCAATTTGTCCTCATTAATGCAGAGATTCAATTAACCAGGACAGTAAATTCCCTGAGCATTCTGCTTAATTGGATTTTTACTAAAATAGTCTCAAATTTTGCTTACTGCATTAAAGAAAAAAAAAAAGTATTTTTTTTGCATTATTTTACATCGGCCATCCCCTGAGCCGGAACACCCTCCACTCTACCCTGGACGAGCCTGGGCATCGCTCCTGAGGGCATTTTGGTCAGTGGAGGAAGCAGAGGAAGAGGCAGGTGCAGAGAGAATGCAGAGCGACCACAGAACCACTCCTAAGCCGGTCTGCAGTTTGGGAGTCAGGATCGGGCTGGGGATGGGGGGTGCTTTACACGGGACGTGATAGAAATGTTTGGGTTTAGATTTGACTGTGCTTTCTCGGTATCTGAAAATGATGCAGTGAGTTCGTTGTGAAAGTGGCTAGGAACCGCACCGGCTTGAGCTGTCATTTGGGGTTGGGGGAGGGGCCCCCGGAGAGGAGTCAAAATGTCGTGGTGGGAAAGAATCAAGTTGTTTTCTCCTTGTGCCCTGAGGAGTCTGGCTCATGTGGTAGATCATTTACCCCAGGTATTTTTTTTAATCTTTCCCTTCCAGTCAAATAACCTGTGAGGCTCATGAGAGGGCCTCCCTGTCCCCACGGATCCTGAAGTTCCTTTACCTCATATGGCATGCAGGCCGGGGCTGTATGACACAGTGCCCTCTCAGCTACTGTCGGCCTGCTTCCTATGTATGAGACCTGCGGCCACCATGCTAACTCGCTCACCATAAGGAGACGTGTGGGGACAGAATTCTGAGAACCCCTTGGTGAAGACCAAATTCTAAATGACCAGGTGGCTTTAGAGAGCTGGCTTAGCCCCTCTGGACCCCCGCTTTCTCTTCCCAGAGGTGAGAGGTCACAACTCCAGCTGTGACATTTTTTTTTTTTTTAAGATTTTATTTATTTGCTTGACAGACAAAGATCAGGAGTAGGCAGAGAAGCAGGCAGGGGTTGGGAGGGAAAGCAGGCTCCCCACCGAGCTGGAAGCCCGATGTGGGGCTCAATTCCAGGACCCTGAGACCATGACCTGAGCCAAAGGCAGAGGCTTTAACCCACTGAGCCACGCAAATGCCCCTGACATTCTATTTTTGATATTTTCTGAGTTCCCTTCATTTTGTCTAGCTTAAATTTTGAGTAACTGGGAGAGAAGATTCAAGACCAAGTCCCACCATACTTATACCTGATGTGTACCAGGTAATTTCCCAGATGTCAAGGGATGAATCCTCAAGAAGGTATTATTACCCCCAATAAAGATGCAATTTAAGAGCAGACCGAAGGTCATGGAGTATAAATGTTTGGTCACCACCGTTGAATTACAGCTGTGGTTTGAATCCAGGCCTTCCGATTCCAAGGCTAGCGCTCTTTCTACTCTCAGCTTTTGTTAACTTACAGATTATTGGACTTATTTAATAGTGTTTCCAGTCAGGGCTTGAAGTTGAGGTGAGGAAATGAGTCTTATTCTTTTCCAACTCCTGTAAAACATGTCCTCTCAGATACACGCTCATCTCTTCTTTCGACTAAGGGAGGAAGAGAAAGCAAGGAGAGGGAGGAATGGAGATAATGCGGTTGACGCTCAAGTGGAAGAAGGAAACATAACTCCCAGGAGAAGCACAATTTTCTCTTCTAGCCCCTAGTTTCCAGCTTCGACATCATTCCTCCCCAGCTGAGATGACCAGTCCCGAGCCAAAAAATATCATTCAGTAAAGATCATTCACACATCACTGTCAATGGCTAGCACTCCATGAGCTTGGTCCTCTCTACCAGGCGCTGTAGCCATGGCACTGCTTGGGGGCTGGGCATAGAGAAGCAGAAAGGAAGAAAGAAAAAAACAACAAAGCCATATGCTTTGCTCTCTGTCTCTGAGCACCAGAATTCCTTTATGCCTGGCCTCCCCGCCCCCCCACCCCCGGAGTACTCACAGTCTGTGCCCCACTGTCTTCTGGGATTTGAGCTGCTCTGAGTATAGGCAGGGAGCTGGCTATTGGAGGAAAAACTACTGGCAAACTCACCCCTGGGTTCGTGGTGCTTTGATCCCCATCTTTTTCCCCAGTTCACCTGCTACGGTTTACTTCTCAGAGTTCTCAAACACCTGCTCCAAGCTTGTAGCAGGAGAGACAGAGCTGTCCCAACCTGAGTCAAGAGAGGTGGGCTTTTGTGCTCCCCTGCATTCACTGGCTAAGGGACTCGGGGTTGGGGTTAAGTGGCCAGCCACTTTCAGCTCTTCTGGCTGTGGGCAAAGGGGGTTTCTGCAGCCCGGGAGCAGCCCTGGAAAGAGAGAAAACACGGAAGGGAGGGGATAGAAACCATCAGAAGAGACTTGAGAGAACCCTGGAGGAGGGGCATGCCAGTTTGGGCAGATCCCAGAGCAGACTGTGACCAGGTGACCCAAGGACACACAGGGTGCTCATCTACGGGTGAGGTGGGGGCACCCCGATCTGATCCATCCACTCCAGACACCACGACCATGACTTAATTGTGCTCTGTGTCCACCTTCAGGTTGAATTGAGACAGATGAAATGCCCACAAAGGGCTTTCAATTTCTGTGGTAAAATGGTTTAAAAGCCCCCCTGGCTTTTAAAGCAATTATTTCTGGCTCAAATGTTCCCCAGGAGACGCCTGCTATTTCTTAGTGCTCTTTTGCTTTGAGCTTCTCCATCTCCTTTTATCACCAGATCCCCAAGTGTCCCAGCCGCTGTCACATATTCTTCCTGGACCCTCCACATACGTGTGGGTTATATTTGGATGCGGGGAAAGAGCCTTCCTGGTGGTGTCCCACGGCTCCCTCAATGATGTACTACAGAGGAACCCTCTGGTGAAGGGGGCCTCGCACGCCTTGTGTGAGATCTGTGTCCAGACACTTGTAGTCAAGAGCCAAGCAAAACCACCCAGCTGATCACTGAGCCATGATGGGCAAGATGAGAATGACCCTTACGGCAGTATGGTGACCTCAGACGTCCCCTTTGCTTGGAATTTTTTGTTTGGTTTGGTCTGGGTTTTGGTTTGGTGTTTGTACCAACACAAATCCGAAGGACTGACAACCCTTCTTCAAATATATCCATGAAAACCAGCACTGCAGTCCAAAGGTTGATCTTGATTCCAGCTTTCCGCAGCTTCAGAAGGCTAAAGTATGCAGTGTTTATTTTCTTTCCAGACCTGGAAGCAGTTTTAGCCAGCTTGGGCAAAAAGGAGAAAACCAAGAATGAGGCTGAATAATTGCATGGAAAGGACAGGACACAGCCAAGCCCAGGATGGCAGAGCCATGAGTGTGGCCAGCTTCTCGCTCCTCTTCTTGTTCCTACTCCTTTTCTCCGTACCTCGACTCAGTCCTCTTTCGTTGCAGACCTGCTTCCTCCAGAGCTGGTAAAGAGGGAGGCTGACAGCCCTGGTGAATGGCGTCATAGCTTCTGCATTGGAGATAGAGTGACCTCCTTTCTTGGTTCCAGGGTGGAAAGTGCTGGAAAGGTCTTTGATTGTCCCAGTTTGCATGTCAGGGCTTGCCCCCGCCCCACTCTGACAAATCAACTGGGAGATAAGGTTCATGGAAGAACATGGAGGCTCCTAAGGTAGATGTGTGGGTGGGAAAGGGCACACCATTCATTCATCCAGCCAGCCAGCCAGCCAGCCATCCAGCCATCCAACCATCCAACCATCCATCCATCCAACAGAGTTTTGTTGAGCAAAACTTCGAGACTGAGTGAGGGGTCAGAGTCTGCACTGACTGGGGAGAGGTCACCTAGAGGTTGGGAGATGAAAGTGAAGAAAAAAGGCAACGGGCACCTCACGCTCAGCAAAGTCCCAGATGTAAGAAGAAATGAGATGCTTGTGCCAGAACGTAGCTCAGCGGCTCCTTCACAGCGGAGTCCTGCTCGGGGAAAACTGCTGGTCCCCCGACAGACACAGTGTCTAATAGTGTAGTTGTTTCATGATCTAGTGGGAGTTCCCTCACTCGTGGTCAAGCAGGGCCAGTTCGTGCTCCAGCAGTGGGGCTGCAGACGACACTCGAGGTAGCTGTGCCCGGGGAGATGCTCGCACATATTCTACAGGAGGCATGTATGAGAATGTTCACGATAGCTTTGTTTGCTTATTGATTTATTTATTTTTAAAGATTTCATTTATTCACTTGAGAGACAGAGCATGCGGAAGCACAGAAGCAGAGATGAGGGGCGGAGGGAGAGGAAGTCCTATGTGGGGCTCGATCCCAGGACCCCAGAATCATGACCTGAGCCAAAGGCAGATGCTTAACCATCTGAGCCACCCAGGCGCCCCAATAGCTTTGTTTGTAACTAAAAAAGGTAACAACCCAGATGTCCATAAACAAAAGAATCAAGAAGTGATCATGGTGTAATCAGACAATGGAAACCTATGTAGCCCTGACAATGAATAAAATCCAGTTACGTATATAAATGTGGACGAACTTCAAAAATATCGACCATGGAGTAAAAACAGCAAATTGAGGAGATTATCATTAGTATGGATTCTTGAGATGAGCTTCGAAACCAGGCACTAATGATATAATGGTTAGGGATCCCTTATAAATGGATTGAAACCTGGAAGAAAAGCTAGGGAGTGAACAATACATGTGTCAGGTCAGTGGCTTGCCCACCCCCCGCGCAGGGATGGACAGTGGATTGGAAGGGGGCCCAGGAACAGAAGGAGCTTCAAGGCATTGGCCGTATTTTATTCCTTAAGCTGGGTGGTAATGTGTGGGTTCTTGGCCTTACTATTATTCTTTAAACTGTACATAGAGGTCATACACACTCTTTTGTAAGTATGATCTATTATTGCACAGTGAAAATATTTAAAAATGTATTTTGTCAAAGCTATAACTTCCCCCAACCCCACATCAATAACAGGTAGAAGTTAGTGTAGGTGAGTGGTATGAGCCTCAAAGGAATGCGAACTTTTCCAAATGTGGTGCCTTGAAGATCTGGAAGGGCATCAGTGAGAGAGGAAGGTAAGCCACTCCCTGTCCACTGGCCATGGGTACCAGCAGCTTGACTCAGGTGTGTCCCACTGTCCCAGGCACCTCCTGCTTACATGGCCTGGGGACCTCACCTCACCTCTTTATAACCCTTTCTTCCCCCACCACAATCCTCAGGATTTAGCCTGTTTTGCTTTCCCTTTCAAAGCTGCCCCAGAGTCCTCCTTTTCTCTGCATTCCTACAGCCACCAGCTGAGAAGAGTGCAAAAATCCTAACTTTTCCATTTTTTTAAATTCCCTTCCGACCCCACCCCCAAGCCCCAAGCAAGTGCACAGGTCCATTTGGAGTTAAAAGCATGAAAGCCTGTTGGATAGTGCAGAAATCTTTTCTAATAGCACTCCCGAAGTTTGTTCACTCACCATCTGATTACCTTTTTAGGGAAGGTTTGTCATTTGCTGGCTGAAGTTTATTTTATGTTGTGTCTGGTTTGCAAACATATTCTTTGTTGACAGCTCTAGTTTGAAATGTTTGGACTCACTTTGCTCTGGGTAAAACACGTTGTCAAGTCTTTTTTAAACTGCTGGTCTTTCTGGCCCTGGACTCTGGCATCCAGTAACCTCAGGGACATAAAAGCTTTGAATTAGGAGGGACCCTGGACATCTCCCATTGGACTTCCCACCCGATGAAAGAATTTTTCCTGAAACATGCCAGATCACAGCCTCTGAGAGCTTGCTTTTTAAGGGCATTGTTGAGAGTCCCATAAGTTACAAACTCCCTATCAAACTTAGCATCCATTTTTACTTTGTCATCAAGAACCAGCAGTCAGCACGAGCATTTTCCAAGTTTGCTAATTAAATTAAATTGAATGCAGACTCTTGCAAAACCGGTTTCCGAGACGCGGCAGGTCCTACACTGGTCACAGACACCTTTAATCTACTTCATATAATCATATCCTGGATTAGGAAGGACCAAGGAACAAGAGAGGAATTGGATCTATCCACACACTTGGAAATAGGGCAGAGAAGCCGGGGGATTTGGCTAATCGCTTGAGAGTTCTGCGTGCATATTTCCCTCTGTCCCTTTGTCTCAGCTTCTTGCTTCCTTAAAGGTACAGAAACAAATACAGACGGTGACTTTCCTCAAAAAGGAAACTCATCGCGAGCCCCGGAGGAGGGGAGCAGTTCTGTGCTCTGTCATCCCTTGCTACCCTCTGTCTTCCCCACCGCCTGAGTTCCTGGCTGCCTTTTCCCATTAAGCCGGGCCCACCCCACTTTTTGAGCCCACCTCAGGGACGGTGTGATGTGTGTTACTAGTTGCCTCTTCCACCTGTCTCCCTACCTTCGGTTCTGCTCTGCCAGAGCCTGGAACCAAGCTTTGACCCCAGGTGCGGTCACTGTTAAGTGGGTTTGGGCCCTGAGCCATGCTGGGACATTGGTGGCCCAGGTCCTTCAGGGTAAGGGAAGGAAGCCAGCCTGGAAAAGGCCAGAATTAACTAATGGGACAGCAGGGTTGTTCTATACCAGAATCCCAGTCTCAGACAAGCCGGTGAGAGTTTCTGGGCTAAAAAAGGGAGCTGACGATGCTCTTTAAAATTGGGGGGGGGGGCAGGAAGCCCAAGCTTGGGTGAGTAAGGGACAGTTAAGGATGCTGACCCAGTTTGAACACAGAGCAGGCGAGATGCTGTGGGCATGGGAAGCACAGGCAAGGTTGAGAAATGCTGGGTGTGCCCTGGCCGGTGGAGCCCTGAGGGCCTCTGTGGCAGGAGGTCCGCAGACCTGGGGAACTGGACCCTTGACGGCCGGGTGTTGCTGTCAGAGCCGGTGCAGGTGGGACTTGTGGGGCTGAGTAGTCAGGGACAGGGTCCAGCTCATGGGGCTCCAACCTGACCATTAGGGAGGCCAGGGTACCCCTCCCCACCCCCCATCCCCAGGGAACCAGAGGTGGGAGTAGGGGTGGGTGGCTGACTGACAGGGAGCTGGATTAGGAAACACAGAGATCATGCAGCAGATTATAAAAGTGAAGCACAACTGTGTTCAGTAGTCAATACAGTACCGGGTGGTTGGTGTTATGCCCAAGTTTTTGCGTCCGAGAGACCACCAAGGAGCCAAGCACTGATGCAATCCCACGAGGGTTTATTTGACAAGCTTAAGCTTGGGCCCAAGTATACGGGACACAGCACGGAGTAGGGACTTGGACCCCGAACCACCTTATAGTCAGAGTTTTTAAAGGCAGAGTAGGGGTGGACTCGATGGTGGGTGAGGACAAAGGGGATTATGGATGATATACATCTCTAAGGAATCAAGGTCTCCAGGACCTTGAGGGGCTAACTATTGTTGGGAGAGAGGTTATTTATTACCAATAATAAAAATCTTCTCGTGAGACCCTTTAGATGTACATCAGTGGGCCATATGCTTGGGAATGATTCTTGACACTATCTTGGAGGTTTAGAGATAAAGGAATTGTTAAAGTAGACTTACAGGATCCTGGTCGGACCTGTTGGGGTAGGGGGTTGGTCAGGCTAGGATTGTCCTTAGCAAAATCTCAAGGTGAGGGCAGTTAAGTCCCCAGGGGAGAGCCACTCTGTCTGTTTCAAGGGCTTGTCAGTAGGTGAGGAATTTTAATGATTTTCTTCTGCCTCTGTTTCCCACATCAGCTAAACTTGAAGCGGGATGGCCTGAATTTTCTCGGCCTCCACATTTCCCCCTGAACAATTTTGACCCTTAAATCTTTAAGGTTGTTGAAGGTGGAAGGTCTCATCTTCTGTAACTTCTTCCTGCTGAATAGGGGTGTAGAGTTGTCCCTACCTACTCGGGTCAACACTGGTCAGTTGTAGAGGAGTTATGAAAGACAGAGGCAGCTGAGTCCAGGGGTTTAAATCAATCATTAAAAGAGAGAGGGACTGTTTAAAGTGCTAACCTGAGTATGTCAGAACCCAAGAAATATTTTGTGATAATCTGGAACATCAAGATGGCTGCACTTATGTCAGGGCTAGACTCGAAGTGGGTACAGCCTTGTTTTTCTTGGTTTCCACAGTTGACATGAGGGAGGGGGAGGTAAAGTCAACACCGGGGGAGGGAAGGATGAGAGTTTGGCACAGATGCCCTTCTCTGGGCATTGTCTCCCAGGCCAGTGGGACAGTCAGCAGGCAGGGATCGAAGGTGTCATTTTCACAGGGTCTCAGGGAGACAGAGGCCATAGCTGTGTGCTTTGGGTTTAAAGCTAACTCCCAGGGACACCGAGTGGAGGAGGGGCATCATCGTCATGCCCACCTGTGCAGCAACGCATCTTTCTCGAGTGTTGAGGCTAGCAGAAATCATAACTGCATGTTGGTCCCTGCCCCCTTGATGTCATGGAAACAGCACCTTTGGTAAGGATACAGATGTATTCCCAGAGGGCAGCCTGAGAACACATGAGTCTCCCTCGAAGGCTCTGGAATACCAGAGAATCATTGGTGGGGCCAGAGGGCCTGCATCATGTAGGTGGAGGCAGGAGCCACTGACGTTCCAGATACACCTGTGCCTTTCACCTGGTGGGTACCTACAGTCCAGGGAGACCTAGAAACACTCAGATCAGGGAGCAGAGCTGATGCTCCTAAACGCTAGATAAAGCAATGCAGCATTTTAATTTTCACCTTAACAGCTTTGACAAATTCCTTCCTTCTTTTAGATTCATAGAGCTTTTAGGAGTCTGTAATCACCTTATTTTTCTTCCATTATTCCAAGGGTCAGCATGCTTTTTTTTTTTTTTTTCATTTTTTCTTTTTTGATAAAGAGTCAGATAGTAAATATTTACAGATTTGTGGGTCATCCAGTCTCTGTTACAGCTGCTCAGCTCTGCCACTGGAGCGCGGAGGCAGCCTCTGGATGCTATGTCAATCATGAATGGGACTGTGTTCCAATGAAACTTTACTTGTGGACACTGAAGTTGGAACTTGATATAATTTTTTACAAGTTACAAAATGTCCGCCTTCTAATTGTTTCACTAATTCAAAAATGTAAAAAGTGTTTTTAACTCGCAGGGTCCAAAGACAGGCTGTGGCCATAACACTATTTAATCCCTATGATGGTGGGAACTGGCTCATGATCGGGTCCCCAGTGCCTGGCACAGGGTCTGACCTATAGTAATTGGTGTTCAGTAAGTATATGTTGGAGGAGTGAACTCCTCTACTTTACATACAAGGAAATCATGGCTCAAAGAGGTTAATCGACTCTCTCGTGTGCGGTAAGCACTCAGACTCATGTGACGGTTGGCTGGTTGGTTGCAGAGTTGGGTGGTTTTTCTATATCCGGTGCTTCATTCCACTAAGTCACAGCTTTAATCTTTGCCAAAAGAAATTTATATATAATTAGTATATATTTATATGTAATAAGTATACATAAAATATTTTATATATAAATAATTATATATTATATATTATATATATTTTTTGCTACATGGAAGTTCACAGAGTTTGGAAACTTTACTGGAACAGTAAACTAACCTGATAGATCCTGCAGTGTCACCTCTCAACATGGTCGAGTTGCAGAAACTTGGCTTCAATTCCTCAGCCTTTTTCTGTTTTTAAAGTCTGGGGGCCATGCCATGGCTAGCCTACCCTGGAAGATGGCTGTGAAGGATAACCATATTAAAAAGTCCCCAGGAGGGCGCCTGGGTGGCTCAGTGGGTTAAGCTGCTGCCTTCGGCTCAGGTCATGATCTCAGGGTCCTGGGATCGAGTCCCGCATCGGGCTCTCTGCTCGTCAGGGAGCCTGCTTCCCTCTCTCTCTCTCTCTGCCTGCCTCTCCATCTACTTGTGATTTCTCTCTGTCAAATAAATAAATAAAATCTTTAAAAAAAAAAAAAAAAAAAAAAAAAAAAAGTCCCCAGGAGACCTGAGTCATATGTATATTCTTCAGACTGGGTATTTTCTTAGAATCACCCTGATGTTTTTGTTGGTGGTGTTTTCAACAATGGCTCTGTGTGAGCAGGGGGCTACACGCCCTAGAAAAATCCAGTCCCCTGTGGAAAAACTGGTTCTCCCTCAAAGTTAGTCTAAGTCAGTCTTTATCTGCACCCCCATCTCTGTCAACTCCTGCACTGTTTCAACTGAAGTCTCTGTCTTGATTACTACACTTTCTTTTTTTTCTCACTCCCAGGACTGGCTCCCACCCTCGTCATTGGCCTCAAGCCGGCCCAGCTCTGCGGGGGGTGTGGTTAACCACAAACCACCCAGCATTCCACGCAGGTCAGGACACGTGCTCCTTCCCTGAAGACCTGCGCCCAGGTTTCGTTCTCAGCCAGTGGTTCGGGTGGATTGGTATACCACAGGCTCTGCTGGGGCTCTGGCCAGGGGCTGGACACCACCGTGATGCCTCCCGTGGGTGCTGTCCTGTGATGAGAAGCAGGGTCAACAGCAGAAAAGAGACCGGAGTGAAAAGCTCTCGCCCCCGCACATCCCTATTTGCCAGAAACTCGCCCAGCCCAAGGGAGTGGCGTCTCAGGGTGGGCATTGGACAGAGCTCCCTGAATACTCTCCTTCAGAGGCCTCCACCTGACCGGTCTTGATTGCCCTCATAGGAGGAAGCATCATTTCCATCCCCCGTTTTTGTTTTTTATTTTTAATAAAAGTAGTATACACTCCGGGTGGAAAGTTTGAACATACTGATGAGCATAATGAAAATAAAATCTACCTATAATCACTCTAGGCAGAGGTAACCACTAGCAAACAATGTAGAACAGATCCTTCAAGTCATTTTATATTTATAATTTTCTAAGGATACTACATCATATCACCCGTTTGTCACCCAATTTACACTCTGTCACCTGATAATACAACATGAGCACATTTCCATGTCATTAAGTATCTTTCTACAATATGATTTTTCACTGTTATTTTGGGTTCCATGGTAAATGTGGCACAGTATATTTAATAAACATTGATTGTTCAACATTGAGATTTTTTTCTGGTTTTTCATGCCGAGATGAACACCCTTAATTATAAATGCTTTTATGCATCTCTTGCTGTTTCCTTAGGATTTATTTCTATAAGTGGAGTTAATTAGGTCAAAGGCTGTGCACATTTTTAAAGGCCAGATTGCCTTCTAGAGATGATCCAATTTTTTGTTTCTACCAGTAGCGCAAAAGTCTGTGTTCCCCGGTGCCTGCCAACATATTTTGGATATTTAATAACTTTTAATTTGATGGGTGGAAAACAGTATTTCATGATTGCTTTCTTTTCTTAGACAACTGAATTCGTCATTGTGTTCTTTAGCTATTTGAACACAAGCAGGATTCCTCTTGGAAGGTGGAAATGTGCTCTGGTACCCAGCAGCAGGGGTTGTTTGAATAAAGTAACATTGAGCGGATGTGCAGCATACAAATGAGAAGCAAAGAGAGAATGAGGGAGAGGGTGGTGACCTTCTAGAACAGTCTCTAGTTATTTAAAGAAAACTCTCTTAACATGTGGGTGAGGGTGGTGAGTTTAAGGTGGTGATGTTCTCATTTCTTTTTTCTTTTTTCTTTTTTTTTCAATCTCAAGTTTGTTTCTGAGTAGGTAATGTCATCACATATACAGAAATTCAAAAGATACAAAAGGGTGCACAGTTAGAAGGTCTTCACCCATGACCCAGCCAACAAGGTTGCCCCTCCCTGGAGGCAACTATATTAACAGTTTTTACATATCTCACAACAGCCTTGGTCCCTGGGCTAACAGCAAAATAATCACTGGGGAACTTGTTAGAAATGCAAATTATCATACCCCACCCTAAATGTACTGAAGAAGAAATTTTGTGTGTTGGGGGAGGCCCAGAAATCTGTGTTTTATATAGTAATCTTCATAAAACATGTTTACAAGCAGACCCCAATTTTTTTTTAAAGATTTTATTTATTTGACAGAGATCACAAGTAGGCAGAGAGGCAAGCGGGGTGGGGTGGGGGAAGCAGGCTCCCTGATGAGCAGAGAGCCCAATGGGAGGCCCGATCCCAGGACCCTGGGATCATGACCTGAGCCAAAGGCAGAGGCTTTAACCCACTGAGCCACCCAGGAGCCCCAAGATATGGTGCATTCTTCAAGGGAGGGCCATATTTGGTGAAGGCTAGTAACAAGAGAAAAGAGTGAGCAAAACAGGTTTAGAGTGAAGGGATTTCTTTTTTTGAGGTGAAATTCACATAAATTCAGTGAACTATTTTAAAGCACACAATTCAGTGGCATTTATTTCATCTACAATGTTGTGCAACTGCCCTCTCCTTCTAGGTGTGAGGGAAACTTGCTCACTTTGAAGTCAAGGTTCCTGGAGAAGAGGACTTGGTAGAGCTAAGGGTGGAGTATGAGGCCAAGCACCAGAGAAGTGGAACCGGGCAGGTAAGAGCGGGGTGGGAACCTCATGGCAGGGAGTGCTAAGGTGGTCAGGGAATCAGAGGTGACGGAAGACCCAAGAAGAAGCACACAGGAGGCTGGAGAGGTGAAGGCCGAGATGAATTGCTGCTGGAACTCGTGGATAGGTGGGGAGAAGGACCAGGTCAACTGAGAACCAAACGTACAGGTGGGCGCGGAGCACTAAGGAACGTACACACACACTGTGCCGAGTCGGAGAGGCTTTATTGCCCCATTCCTAGCGGGACAGTTAGTGTGGCGGCCGTACTGCCCTCCCAGGACCAGTTTCAAGCCGGAAGAAAGGGAGCACAAAGCCGTGACTCCCTCCCACGCGTCTCTGTCATCCGGGAGCCCCGGAAGCTCCGTGGCAGATTACTCCTTACATCTCATTGGCCAGAACTGGGTCACATGCTTACTGTTGGACCAATCACCATTCGCTCCGGAGGCCCAGCCCATTGTCTCTAGGACAAAGAGCACGTTCTGTTAACAGGGAAAAGAGGTGAATGGCGGATGGATCGGTGACCACCAGCCTCCGCCACGGATCTCTGGCGTCCCTCCTGGTCAGTGAGTCGAGGGGAGAAGGAAAGAAGAATAGGAATGTATCATGGAACAGGGGAGACGGGACCAAAAGGAAATATACACTAGGACATAGATAATAACGAATAGGAAAGCAAAGGCAACCGATGGACGAAGGCGTGAAGTGCCTCCGAGTCACTGTGGTCTGGGAGTTTGAATATTTAATCCGACGTTTATTGAGCCGCGTGACCTTGCTGAGTCTCTGAACCTAAGCCCATCCTCTCATGTGAAAAGGGGACTGTAAGATTTTACTCTTAGAAACTAATGTTGCAGTGAGAGGGCATTTGGCCAGGAGAACTGAGTAGGTCAACGAAGTAGACATTTGTCTTAACTTTTTGATCACTTCATCATTGGAGGAATGTGACCGCACCATCCCCCAGGCGATGATCAGCTACTTGCTTTCCCAGGCTGTCTCACTGTCAAGGAGCCGGCTTCGAAGCCGGTTGTAGCCAGTACGACACCCTCCCTGCAGACCCTGAAGTTAATTGTGTAAGGAGCAAGTGCTGTGTGAACCCATTTAAGCGAGAGCTGCAGCAGCCCGGTGCACTTTCTCAGGTAGTGTGGATGAGCTGCCCAGGGCAGCGTCAGTGCCCAGTGCTGGGCATGTTGATTGGGGTGAGGGTGAGCTGAGTGTCTGAACGCAGGAGTGGCAAAAATGGGGGGTCTCTCCCCCCCAAAAATGGGGGGACCGCTTTTGTGGTGTGATTTCGGGTGATGTTCTAGCTGCTTCTAGGCTTATTTCTATAACCATTCCAGAAAGTCTGTGAACTGCCTAACATTCTTCGATAAGTATTTTTTCTAGTTAAATTAGGCAGTTTGGATTTCTATTGTTTAACTAAGAACTGCAACTTCTAGAGCCTCATCTCCCAGTGAATAAGAAAGTGGGGTGCCAGCCATTTTCCAAGGCCAAGACTGACTCCTTGATGGAAGCAAGTCTAACTGGGAGAAAGAGGAGGAGAGCAGGGTCTAGCTTTTTTTTTTTTTAAACCAGTGTGGACTTAAGAAACAGAAGGAAACACCACTTATTCTGAGACTTTGAATCAGGCAGAGTGACTCTTCCCACTAACACAGTGTTGGTTAAAACACTCTCTGGGAGAGCAGAGAAGGCAGAGTGACCCTACCTATCTGTGGAGAGGATACTTATGTTCCCTTAGAAACCAACGTTCCCTGGTAGCGTTAGCTTGGGGGCTGTAATTCATGCAAAGCACTTGGGTAGGCCTTGATTCAAACAGATATGTGCCTGCTATTGCCACCCACTACTCTAGGTACTGGGAATCCAGTGAACAAGGTAGACAAAAATCCTGCCTTCTTGGAGTTTAGTGTCCCTCCCTAGTGGGAGAGACACTGGGAGAGCCACTAAACACATAGATAAAAAATAATGTCAAAAGGTATGAAGTAGGGGCGCCTGGGTGGCTCAGTGGGTTAAGCCGCTGCCTTCGGCTCAGGTCATGATCTCAGGGACATGGGATGGAGCCCCACATCGGGCTCTCTGCTCAGCAGGGAGCCTGCTTCCTCCTCTCTCTCTGCCTGCCTCTGCCTGCTTGTGATCTCCGTCTGTCAAATAAATAAATAAAATCTTAAAAAAAAAAAAAGTATGAAGTTCAACAGAGAAAAATAAAGCAGGGACAGGAGCTAGGGGCTGCTGGGGGGATATATAAATACAAATTATATATTTAATTAGTGTGTCTGAGAAGGCTTCACTAAGATGGGGGCCTGAAGGGAGTGAGGGACTTGGTAATGGGATCACTTACCACTCTAGGGGTGTTTCCCATGGCTGTCCTCTCCCACCCTCCCCTCTTCCCTTCTGAGAACACCTGTCGGAAACAAGCTTAATTGTGAAGACTACGGGCAGAATATCTGAAGGGAAACTCTGGACCGTGTGGGTGCTTCGTGCTCTGGTGAGTGGAGTTAGGAGCTTCCTAGGGTGCCCTGGGCCACCAAGCTGAATGGGCTCGGCTGGGCAGGCCTTCCCAGAGGAAATGACTTCTGCAAATGGGACGGGCAGCCACCCAGTCCTTCTCACTTGGCAAGCAAAACCTTGTTGGGGCTTTACTGAAGGCAGATCCCCTTCCTGATAAGAGAGGAAGTCCCATCTTTGCATGGGAGTGTTTCCTCCCCAAGCAGTGAATCTACACACGGCAGAGAGAAACCATGCCCTGGTTTACTGCTCTGTTAAATATAAACAAACCAAGCCCCACTCTGGATTCTCCATCTGGAAGTCTGAGTCCCCCAGAGTCTTTACAAGGCAGGCTGAGCCTTTTGCTTCCTTTCCAACCAGACCAAACTCCTCTTTTGAATATAACCACCCTGGGCTATAATAACCGGCTCGTTTTCATCCACCCCTCATCCCTCCTCCCCCTCCCTTCCCTGAGCGCTCATTATCACCATGATTCCTAGGAGACCGGAAGGGAGAAGCACAGTAGCTTTCCCTGGAATGCCAATGAAAGAGGAGAAAGAGAACTGTTGGGTTATTGGGTCTTGCAGCTTTTTATTGCTAAGGGATTCTGTGGCTTAGAAACTCTGTATTGTAGGTTTTGTTGTTACCAGAAGTGAAGCTTTTTACACACTGCTGTGCATGGGAACACGATCTGATCTACAGTACAACAAATCCAAAGTGCCAAACAGCGATTTGTAACAAGATTTTAATGTATTTTCTCTCATTATCCAAGAGGAACCTTCCCCATGTGTGCTTGCTCTGCTCAGAGTCTGTGTCAGGGGCCAGAAGGAAGTCCAGGGAAAGAATATACCCCTGGATATGTCTTTTACTACATTACAGAGACTAATTTAATGTCTTCCCAGCCAAAGTTCTTCATTTCTTTGCCTTGCTCATGATTATTGCTGGGGGACTATGTGGCTTTTGAGAGCCTTTTGAAGGGAATAGAAATTGAGATGCAAATCAGTGGGATGTATCTTTTTTTGCTATGCAAAATTCCTGTATGCAATCTAATCTGGTCCTGCAAAGCAGTAAGATCTAAAGATTTTGGATTTAATGCCTTTAAAAGTGATCAGTGGCAGGAATCAGGAATCAGTAAATATTAAACCCATGTCTCTCCCATCTGAGACTCTACACTTCCTGGATACTGACACCCATAAGCGGCAGAAATCATATTCAGCTGGTCAGTTGAAAAAAATATCCATGCATCCATGCACAAATATTTATTAACTGTCTAAAAACGTAGACTCTGCTGCCTACTGGGGCATAATCTGTGTCCTCAAAGAGCTGTGACATTTTGGTGGCAGCAGCAGGCAGACAACCAAGAGAGAATGAAGGACTAAATCGAGGAGGAGAGGTGTGAGAATTTTAACAAACAAGTGGTTCCTTTCTTGATCTTCCTGGTCAACAGATAATGGCTGTCAGTGGGGTATTGAGCCCCTCCCATGCCAGACCAACAGTGCATTCTCCAGACCAACTGCATTCGTGGGCCACTTGTCGAGTAATGGTTCTGTGCTACTCATGGGCGACACTCTTTACATATGCTCTCATTCAGTTGTCACATGGGTTATATGAGGTAAGTATTATTGACTTCATTCTATAGATGAGAAAACTGAGACTCAGAGAAATTAAGTAACTTACCCAGGATCACATTGCTTGTAGTAGCAGAAGTGATATTTACAACTGGGTCCGAGACTGAGTTCTGAGGATTAGTCCTTGCTGACCTAATTCTTCCTTATTGCAGACACAGTCACAGTCAAGAACAGTGGATAACATCCATAGTTCAAACACGACTGATGAATGGCTATAGGTCTCAGGAGCCAGAGCACAAGGACCTGAGAATTAGAACCACCTCTAAGGCACAGGAGTGAAGTGCAGAATACAGTGACTGTTCAGACTTTGATGTTTGCTGCTGTGTTTTTGTGTTTCATGGGAGAAAGCAAAGGTGGACTGTTTTGTAGTGATTTCTCTAAGTCTGAATCTGGCAGCACAAGAAAAATAGTAGCAAGAGGAGACCACACCTTCTGCAAGATGAGCTCATAAAAGATGAGCTCAGCGGCCTGCATCATTCTCTTAAAGGCACAGCTGCAGGATGGCTTGAGCTGCCTTGGTTTGGAAACCCTCCAAAGTGGGCCAAGCCCTTCAGCCTGGTTTTGGAACAGTTGTCATTCCTAACCCCCTTTGTGGGGGAAGGGCAGGTCCTGAAGAATGTGATTGCGGGCTTGGGGACAGATGAACAAAGCCACATGGTGGGACTACCTCTTCCAGGGGAATGAGGGAGGTACCCCCACCCCGCCTCCCGGGACCACCTCTCTCACACCTGCTCTCCCAGGCTTGAAGATGTGTAGGGTGCTAAGAGGAAAATTGCAACACAGTTTGGTTCACTCATCACTCACTACAGCCACACCTACAATGCTGACTGCAGTGGGGGCAGCAAGTGAGGCCTAGAAAATTCTGATGATGTAAATTATTTTGAGAGCTTCCAAGTAATCCTGTCTCACAGGGTCAGTGTCAGACTTCGTGGTCCGTCCTCTATTCTTGGCAGGGAAAAGACCTTCTGGCTTGCTCTCTCCTCTCTCTGGTCTCACTCTTTGTGTCTTCCCAGGGCCTGCTACAGTGCCTGGCACAAAATGGGAGTTTAGTTAATGTCTGCCAGATCAATCCAGAAGGAGGCACTAGGGGAAGGCTTCAAGGCCTTTTTGTTGGATGGACCGAAAGAACGGAGGAAGTGCTGGATAGGACCTTAGATCCATCCAAGATCGTCCCTTGGTGGCAGGCCACAGGTGAGGCTTTATGCGGACTCAGAATGTTTTAGGGCTGGCGTCTGCCAGGGCTTCATTGGAGGTTGGGAAATTCCATAGCTAGCTTTGGAGAGACAGAGGTAAGAAAGTCCTTTCAAAATCAGGGTGGAAAATGTACAGTCAGAAGTGATGACTGACATTTTTTGCTGAAAATTAAAACGGCGTCTATTGAGGACCCAACCCAGTCATGCCGGAGGTGAACTTAAGGCCTGGGCGGAAAGATGGGTGACTGTCTTCTGGGAAGAGAGGCTTCCCTATCAGCGGCTTTTCCCCAGACCTCCTCTCCAAGCAGATGGCAGTCCCGAAGCGGAGCCCTCCAGTCTGACCCTGCCCGGGAGTGATGAAGGGCGGGGTCAGCCCCACCGACCTGCCTTGCCTAACCTGTCTGTCTGCTTCTGCAGGAATTGCATTCTTCTAGAGAAGAGCTGGGAGCTTCCTGCAGGGACAAAGCCGCAGGGGGAATTTTGCCGTGGGGCCACAGGGCCCCCAGTTGGGGGCGGTGGAGGGTGGCCGGTTTCGAGGGTGTTCCTTGTCCAGGCATCAGCAGAGCCCCCCGTAAATCTCCCACTGACCCGTGTGCCTCCAAGAGGGGCTCTTCCCTTCCCTCCTTTTTCCCATGAATCTCCTGGCTTCCTCCTTCCCCCTCAGCCCCAGGATACTTCGCCTTAATCTGCACATCAGAGCTTCCCCAGGGGAACAGGCATTCAGAGAGACTGCTCCGGAGAAAAGGATTCCTTTTCGTTTCAGCACTGCTGCCCTCAAGCAGAGTTCTGACTGTGTGGATTCCAGCTCTCTCCCTTGAGTTGCCGACTTAGACTCCAAATCTGGACCTCCTTGTCTGGATGCGTGACTCAGGGGAGCTGGAAGGACTCTCAGAAATCCTGGTTCCCTCATGGCAGGGGAGCTGGAGGACCCCGCTGAGGCCTACGTGTTTTCCCTTCAAGTTGCTACAGCACCTGAAACGCTTATGACTCTTCCAGCACTTTAAAAGGTAACTTGTGGGAGGATTAATCTAGCAACTACCGTGCACAAGTATACCAGTCTGTCAAAGGTTCCTTCCTGACACCCAGCTAAGAGAGATTCCTGGAGGGAGAGGTGCTTCTGGAGGATATTAACTACTTGAGGAGGGCCTCACCCTAGGGAGGTTGCCCAGATGATAGGAGCCCCACTGTTCTTGGGTAGGGCTGTCTTGTCTCTACCCTCCCCTCCCTGCCATGGCTAAAGGCTCCTCTGAGGGAATGCCCTGGAAGCATTTCTCAAAAAGTGCAGCTCCCAGCCTTGCAGTGGACTTAGGAAGTCTTCCAAGTGGTCTGCAGACCAGTTCAAAATGTACAGTCGGGGCGCCTGGGTGGCTCAGTGGGTTAAAGCCTCTCCCTTCAGCTCAGGTCATGATCCCAGGGTCCTAGGATCGAGTCCCGCATCGGGCTCTCTCTTCAGCAGAGAGTCTGCTTCCTCCTCTCTCTCTGCCTGCTGCTCTGCCTACTTGTGATCTCTGTCTGTCAAATAAAATCTTTTTTAAAAAAATGCACAGTTGTACTTCCTCAGTATAACTCTCCTCCCTCAGGTGTCCCCCAATGCTGGAGAGTTCAGTTGAGGTGCCCTATTCTTAGGAGGGAACCCAACATGCCATCATCATCATCATCATCATCATTGTGCATTTCCCTAGATTCATGACTTTGGCCTTGACACCCATTCTATTCAACTAACTTTTAGGACAACTATCTCTCTTAGGACAGGAGACGAAAGAAGACCACCAGGCCCCCGTCTTTCAAAAGACCCTATTTACCCTAGGAGGGGAAACTAATTACTGACACCGTGAAACAATTCTCTAAATACTGACAGAGGAAGACAAAAGTGCTGCGGGACACATGTGCCCATGTCGATAAGTACCAAAGACATCTTCCCAGAGCAGGAGACCTGGGAGTGGACCACGCAGATGAGGAGGAGGACCTCTCAGGAGGCACAGGGCAAACACCTGTTTCTGAGAACACACGGAATAAAGTTGCTGAACTTCATGCTTTCCTTCATTCAAGATGCAGATTGTTGAAGGAAGCAGCATCAATTTGAGACCCAAAGGATATCCTCTTCGACATTCGGACATGGGGATGGAGAGGCATCCCAGGCTGAGAGGCCAGTGGTATCAAAGGCAGTGGGGTGTGGGCTGATCCGTTCTGAGTATGTGAAGAGGAATGGGGAGGAGTTGGGTCAGAATCCGACCTGCTGGCGCTCCTTGGCCAGTCAGCCACCTCATCCCGTCACCTCTACAAGCAGTGACTCGGGGCAGAGGTCAGCAGCCTTCGGGTCTCATCTGTCCTCTGCCCTCAGTGCTTGTTGCCATTGCCTAGACTGTCGGCATCTCTCTGCCTTCCCTGCCAGCTGGTCTTCCTGCTTCTGGCTTCTTGCTGTTCCCATTCACTGTCCACAGCCCCGGTCGGGTTCCTTCTCTAAAATGCAAGTTGTCTTTTATCGTTCTTCTGTGTGACTTAGCTCAGCGGTTCATGCTCCTTTCAGGATAATCCTTAACCCTTGGAATGGCTTGTTTCATAAGGCTCTTTAGGGGCCTGGCCTGCCTTCCTGGCTCTGTATCTGCTGCTCCTCCCACCTTGCATCCTCTTCTGGATACACCAAGGTACAAATGTGCCGCCGTGTCACTTCATGCCTCCAGGACTTTGCACATGCTGTTCCCTCTCCCTGGAAAACCCTTGTGCCCTTGTCCTCTCAGCAAACTCCTACTCATCCAATACCGTGGACTCAAATACCACCTCCCTCAGCCTCCCCAGAGTTAACCAAAGCTATCGCTTATTTCTGTTTATACCGTCTCTCTTATCAACTCTGCTGTTGGAATAAGCCCCTCACCGTGGGCTGCTCTGCTTGATGCTGAGCAGCTTTAGGGCCAGAACCGAGTCTGCTGCATTTTCCAAGCTTGGGCCCCTA
Organism: Mustela erminea; assembly: GCF_009829155.1. Lineage (NCBI taxonomy): Eukaryota > Metazoa > Chordata > Mammalia > Carnivora > Mustelidae > Mustela > Mustela erminea. The sequence continues at coordinate 110,769,784 of NC_045620.1, forward strand.
GCACAGGGCTGGGCTTATCCTGGAGCCAAGGGGAACAGACGGCTGAGTCAAGTTATGCCAGGGTGCGGGGGCCCTCTCCTTTGTCGTACTGCCCATCATCTGGGGAACTGTAAAATGCCTACGTCCAGGTCCCACCCCAAAAAAGGTTGCTCATTTTTTTGTTTTTTCTTTTCCCCCGAAGCTGGAACTGCCACTGACTCATCTTGCTATCTTGAGCAAGTCAGTTACTCCTCTGGCCCGTTTTCTCATCTGCAGAATGGGAGTTTGGAAGTGGAAGGTTCCTAAGACCCTTCTGCGGGACTGACCCTCTCTGAAACATCATAAGACTTTCCTGGGTTGGGGCGGGTAGTGGGCACCTGGCTTGGTTCTGCTCTGTTCCTGACAGGTGGTGGGGGAGAGCCGCTTCGCTCAGGCTTTCCTGTTCTTCCCACCGCCACATCTTCTTCTGTCCTCCCTTTCATGCTGTCACCAGCCTCAGGAAGCAGCTAGGAGCACTTCAGGCAGCACGCAGGCTCCCTGCCCATGTCACATGGTTGTGCTGGAGAGGGATCTCGGGAGCCACAGTCGGGCTGCTTTCATGTCGTTGGGGATGATTTCTTTCTGGATTGAACGCACTATACCTATTGCATTTTCAAAATCTCATGCTGCACTTTTGAGAGCACAGGTAAAAAAAAAAAAAATTGTGAAAAATAAATACAAATGCTGTTCCCTGGTACTTAGCTGAGCACTCTGGGGGAACGGGACTCTGGGTGGGGACGGTCACTCTGCTGGACTAGGGAAGATTCTCCAACACTTCTCCCTGAGAATAGGAGCGGCCTCTCGCAGTCCCTGCCTACAGTTTCCATCATCAGCAATCCAGGGCCCTGATCACAGACAAGACTCTGTCTTATGGTAATGAGCGAAGACAGAGCCCACGATGCCTCTATTTCCATTAGAAATAAATCGCATCAGCCTGTCCCCGCAGTCAATATGAATTTGATGTCTTGCAAATAAAAGCAGCTCTAACTTGAGCAGACACAATCCATTCTCCTGCCATCTGTTGTGTCCCGGTTTCCATATAGGGATCGTGGAAAGATAGGGTTTTCTTGAAAGCGTGGCACTCTGGGTGACGAGGAAAACTGCCTTTCAAGTGTATTAAACTGGATCTCTTGGATTACTTACTGTGAGATCAGCCTTGGGTCTGTGTAGTCTCCAATTTGCTAAGTTTTCCCATTTTGACTATTTTCCATGGTGATTGGGGGGATGGAGTAAAACCATTTTCCTTTCTCAGTTATCTGCCACCTTTAAGGAATATCAATCCCTAACCCTGCTTGTGCACTGAAATCCTCTGGGAGCTTTGGAAATGTACTGGTACAGGACTGCCCCTGTCCTTCCAAGATTCGGACGTAATTGGTAGGGGTGGGCTCCAGGTTCCTAAAACTTGGAAAAGTTCCCCGGGTGATTCTAACATGCAGTCAGGGTGAGAACAGCTGACCTAAGCATCATGGAGCTTTTTCTGCCCTTATTCTATGAAAATAATTCACAGAGGTTGAGTATGCTCCCATGAATCTTTTTTTTTTCTTCTAAATTCGGTATTTATTGCACTGTGGAGGGTAGCCACTGTGTGTCCTATGGTTCTGCCTTCTACTCTGGAGTCGATCTCTCTTCATCCCATCAGTCTCCAAAGCCTGTTTCCGTCCTGTTTTTTCATTGATCTGTCCCAGACTTACTGTGCACCTCCTTTGTGCGACGGGGTCTTTGGTTGTGTATTTTTTTAGTAGTCTCCTTTTCAGTACCGACCCTGTCTTGTCCTGCCCAGACGACGGCTTGCAGACTCCAGTGTGCCCCCAAAATACCAGGTAAAGCTAAACATGCAGATTCCTAGGTGCCTCCATCGAACTAGAATCTAGCCCTAGGGCACAGATAAAATGATGCCTGTTTGTTTTAAATAAGTTCTGAAACAGGCAGGGCGTTCACTACCCTCCAACAGGGGCTGCTGTTACTTGTCTTCTATAGGGCTGCCAAAGTGATCTTTCTACAATATAATTCTGTGTCATTCCCTAGCTTAAGATTCCGCCGTGTTTTCCCAGGGGCTACAAGATGGAGCCATATTCCTCAGTAACAGGAAAGGCCCATCATGATCGGCTCTGCCCTACATTTTGGGTTGTGCTCCTGCCTTTTCACTTTCCCAGGAACACATGTTTCTGTTCTGCTGAATACTCACTGTTCCCTAAACACTCACCTCTGTCCCCGGAGACTTGTCTGTTCTAGACCCTCCGTTTTAAGCCAGACCAACCCACCAAGTGGCTGCAGGAGGCTGGGTCTCTTCTCCATTGCCCCTCTCCCTCTGTTCCGTCAGCTTCTGACCCTCAAACTCTGTTGTCAGCTGACCTGGACTTGGTTGGCCATGGCCTCTCGGCTCTCTAAAGGGCTTGGCTGGCACTCCTCTTTGGCTCTCCCTGCTCCTTGTTGAGCTTGACTGTGAAGGTCACGGCCAGCTTGTCTGGCCCAGGCCCTCGATGGGGCCCCTTTTGGCTCCTGGTGAGCAGGGATTCAACACATCTGCTTTTCTCTTTCACCCGGAATGCCCTCTCCTCACTTCTTGGCTAGAAGAGCTTCTCAAGACTTCCTGCTTCAAAGCCACATCCTCATAGATATCCTTTCTACTGTTTCCAGAGAGAATGAGCTGCTTCTTTCTCTGGGCTCTCCTGGGACTCCGTGTGCACTTGGAACTCCCCTTATCGTGTTGTTGCCCATCTAGGACTCCTTAAGGCCAGGAACTTATCTTAACGGACCTACCGCTGGGCCAGGTGTTCAGTGAATGCTGCCTCAGTGTTTGTGCGATGAACAAAGGCTTTCTGACGACTTTCCTCTGCCTCGGGTTCACATTCTGGGTTCCATGTGCTTGTTACTGAGCATTGCACATCAGTAACAGCAAAGGGTAGAAATGTGCACATCCCGGTGAGGCTGCGGGTTCCCCTTCCTGGGCTGGGTCATTCAGATCTCTTAGATGAATTTACAGCCTTATCACTCATGGTTCCCTTATTCATTACTTTACGTACTGTACACTTTGACATTCCTGCTCCACGTCACCTGACCTTAGGAATTAGTTCACCTTCTGAGTGTTGTACCCTGAGCGTTATTCCCAGATGACAATTACCATGAGTCCCTCTGCAACTTGTTAATAATTATAAGCAGGGAGAAGCTTAGCAGTGCTTCATATATGTATTGTTAAAACCCAATACATAATTCTGAATAATGCAACTTTTATTCCCATGGTTGATTTCAGCTTTTTTTTTTTTTATTACTCTTCTCACTAGAGGGTCCCCTGTGAACACGCAGAAATCTGTGTTAGGACAGGTTATATCTTATCTGAGAGTTGGGTTTTTTTTTTTTTTTTTTTTTTGGTTGGCTGCTCTGGGAAGAACTCATTATAGGAGTTTTGCTGTGACCTGGTCCCACAGCATGGCCTCTAAGGACCGTGCCACGTTATAGTCAGGCTCCAGTGAATTCTGTAACATCTGAAAGTCATGAGGGGTGTAAAATGTATGCCCAGGTCTGCACTTGAGATGTGATACAAACATGAGAAAAACACAGATGATGATCAGCTATCTCTGGTATCAGATAACGACTCAGTATTTAGGGGACAAGGACTAACCGTGGCTTAGAAATTGGGATATTCTCCATTTTCTGAAAGTAACCACAACAATTCCATAGAGAAAGAATTTTAATGATGCCTTTTACTTTTATGGGCATTCTCTCATTTATTCTCTACAGACAGGTATCATAAACTCTGTTCATAGGCAAAGGATAACATATTTGAGCCTTTTGGCCAAGATCACAAGAAAGCTAGTTTTCCAACTTTAAAATTGGATGTACACAATGCTGGATTCTCTTTCTGGTGGAGTAGCTGGAAGTGCCAATTGAATTATTGCAGCCAAGGTCATAAGTTATATGCCCAACTCGTTCACTTAGTCCCATGGAGAAAAGGACTGCGTGTTTCATCATCCCTTCCAATATATATGGTTTCAAAAATATATCGGTGTGTCAGGCAATCAAACTTTATTGAATGTCTCATTCATACCAAGTTCTGTGCTTGGTGCCAGAAATGTGTCTTGCCTTCCAGATAATCAGAATTTAATAGCAAAGATGAACAAGTAAATATAGTGTTTTCAGGACTTGGAAAGAGACAGGTAAAGCATATTTAATACAGAATGGAGGTTGAGGTTGGCAAGAGTCTCCAGGAATCTCCAGATCATATAAATCTTGGAAACTAGTTAGCTAGGCTAGTTGGAGGTAGCCAGGGGAAAGGTGTGGCAGGCAAAAGGGACAGGTTGGGCAACATGCATTGTAGTGAAAGAGCATGGCATATCTCAGCAGTAGCAAATGTTCTAGCATGATGAGAGCTTGGCATGGACAAGTTGAGATGGAAGAGGTAGGCGGGGTCCAAACTGAGAGTGGGGTTGGGGGCCCATGATGAAGAGTTCAACTTCGTCTTGACTGTTTTAATGGGCCATGAAGGATTTTAAATTCATATGGGGGTGTATATTTCCTAAAGGGTGTGAATTTCATATTTCCCTTGGGAAATCATATGGAGCCGGAACAATTGGGGAGCAGGCCTGGTTACAGAGTGTTGGATGCCCCAGGGCATAGACATAGAATGGGGAAGACATTAAGGGACATCACTGGAAGGAATGACACAAAGGGACATCACTGAAGACCAAGTTTACCTAGAATGATGAGAAGCTTTCTGTGTTCCATGTGAGGTGCTCTTCATGCATTGTCTCCAGTCATCATCACACCAATGCCAAGAGGTAGTTATCAACTGTCTTTATTCTTAGATGATAAAACTGAGCTGCATGTCCCATGGCTATCAGTTGGAACAGGGGTTTGAACTCAGCCCTTAATTAACTCCAGAAAGTATGAGCTTAACTTCTCCATCATATTTCCTTTTGTTGAGGATTGGCCCCATCCAGAATATAGAACAAGGTCTTTGTCCCTCACACAGGGGCTTTTCAGACTGGGCAGCTCATTTGTTTTTCTCTATTATACAGTGATAGAAAAGGGATTCTCTGTATTACAAGGCAATAATTGGTAAGGATTCCACAAGTGGCTTATGTAAGACAGACTGCAGCCTTTATCTTTTGACATAGCTGGGATGCAACAGGAGAATTTTTGTTCTGCTAAAAGGGGTCGAGATTGGTAGGGCTCAGGAACAAGACAGGGTGATAACCCCCACTTAGCCTAATCAGTTGTGAGAATTCCCTTCTTTGGGGGCTGCCATGCCATGCCATGCCATGCCCTCACCTTTATCAAAGGGCTGCAGGGGAGATAGCCACATTACAAAGTAGATCAGTGAGTTCCTTCTGAAGATTTAGTTTGGCAGACTAGAAGGAAGTGGGATGGAAGTCCTCCTTCCAGTGGATGAAGCTGCAAAATGAAATAGTCAGTGTGGGCAGCTACACATAAGGACACAAAACAGGTGCATGTTGTCTCCTTTAGCAAGACCACATGTTTACAGTGTATCTGCAACTGCTTTTCAAACAGTGGATCTGCCTTAGTGTGGCTTCTTAGTCTGTGTACCATGACTAGTAAAATGGGTTGGGAGGACCTAGTGTGTCTGCACAGAGGTAGCAGGTCAAGCAGGATCCTTAGCCCCAAGAAACCGTCTCCTTCCCCTTTCCTTGGCCTTGGAAGCCACCCAGCCATGAAATGGAACACAACAGAATAGTGTTCCATTCTGTGTCAATTTGTGTTAAAGTGACAAGGAATTTCATACAACATCTTTATTTACCCAAACATTTGGCTAGTGTGGGTGAAGATAACAAGCATTTTCTGGGCTCTCTACAGAGGCTCACCATGACATAAATAGACACAGTTGCCTAAAAGCATGATTTTTGTTCTAATAGCTGTCTGGCACTCACTAATCAAGCCAGTTGAATAAATAATGCCTCTCTCTGACACTTCATCAAGCATGATGTCTGCGTGTCTGTGTCTTCTCACAGTCAAAGAGTTATTTGTGGGTTGTTTTTTTTCCCCTGATCTGAGCAAATAAAGTACAGAAATGGTTGTTGAACCGACAAACCCAGGGGCTCTATGCTGCTTTCTTGTGGGGAAGAGGCAGCAGGTTGACCCAAACAGTGATGGGAATCACCTGGAGGTCTAGAGCATTGGGTTTGACCATCAAAGGAAGGTCAACCTGAGCTAGTGGGAGGTCAGTGAGGAACTCACTTAGTGAGCCCTCACTTCCTAAGTAGGAAGCAGATCCCTGAAGTTCAAAGCCCAGCTCCTTTTGTTTTACTCTTTTTTTTTTTTAAATTATTTTTTATTTATTTGACAGAGAGAGATCACAAGTAGGCAGAGAGGCAGGCAGAGAGAGAGAGAGGAGGAAGCAGGCTCCCTGCCGAGCAGAGAGCCTGATGCGGGACTCGATCCCAGGACCCTGAGATCATGACCTGAGCCGAAGGCAGCGGCTTAACCCACTGAGCCACCCAGGCGCCCCTTTTGTTTTACTCTTGACTGTCGAGCTAGTTTTATTTTATAACTCAAATCAGAGGGAAGGAAGGCAAGGTTTTTGCAATGCCTGGAAATGGAAAGACACACTTTGCTTTATGGTCGAGAGCAATGGAGAACACAACAGAGACCATGACCCATTCCTCTGACAGCCACAGAGAAAGAGTGGTCCGTGATTCAACAGAAACCCACTTTCCTTTCCTTTCCTTTCCTCCAAAAGCAGGGTGTGGCACAGGTAGCAAAAAACATTTCTGGATTTCCTCCAAGTCTTTCCCCTATCTGGCAACAGTGCCACCCAGCTGCTGGGCCCATCTCTCTACCTATCAGATTACACTATGATCTTGATTAGAATTATTTGGGGGGTCCTCAGCCACTACAAGACAAAGTCCACACCTTTAAGTTGGTATACGCTTAGCTTACATTCCAATTAGGCCTACCTGCCTCTTAGCTTCAGGTCTCTGGTCCCAACCCTACATGGTACCCAGATCACAGAAGACTCTTGCCCCATATACCTGTGCTAGTGCTGTTCCCTACCTGGATTGCTTCTCGGTCCAGTTGGCTGAGGTCCACTAATCCTTTATGACCCAACTCAGAGGGTGGGGTGCTCGGGTGGCAAAGTCGGTTAAACCTCTGACTCTTGGTTTCAGCTCAGGTTGCGATCTCAGAGTTGTGGGATTGAGCTCCATGTCTGGCTCCACACTCAGCATGGAATCTACTTGGGATTTTCTCTCCCTTCTCTCTCTGCCCTCAGCTCTCTCTCTCTCTAAAATATTAAAAAAACAAACAAACAAACAAACAAAACAAACAAACAAAAACCCAACTGAGAGGCTTTCCCTGATTATCCTGATCCTTTGCCCAGGGAGACCACTCTCCTCGGGACTTCAACTTACCCATACACAGCCCTTCATTGTCTCACACGTCACTTGAGTGTCCCAACTAATCTTCATATTTCACACTAGGTTATGTGTACAAATGAGGTCACATTAATACTTAAAGTCAAATTCGACTAGCTGTTCATCTCCACCAGGATGTTGGCAGGCCCTCAAGTCCCCTTTCTGGGTCCCCTCTCATCTAGTCTCCGGCAATGGGTCTTTGGATGAAGTCTCAGGCATGGGACTTTGTTGCTCTGGGCCACTGCTCTCAGGGCCCCTGCAGTTCTGGGGGAAGCTGCATCTCTCCTGGTTCCGGGAGCTGCTGGTGTCTGGGTACCACGCCAGCCCAAAGGTTAGTCATAGACCTGTCCTTAATCCTACACCACTGGAGGCTCTGGGAAAATAGAGAATCCTCTGCCTGGCATCTAGACTCCTCTATTTTCCCAGAGCACATCAGGCAGTGTTGCTGGCACAACCTGAATGATGCCTCCCAGCCAGACTTGTCCAATAATGTAGCTTTGAATGACCTACTTCCCAGGCTTCTTGGGATACAGGCTCTGGAGGGTGAGGCTGGAAGGCTACAGAGCTCCTGCCTCTTCCCTGTTCAAGGGCCTCCTTCCAAGATCTCATTGAATATTTTAGCTTTTGCCTCTCCCCATCATGCTTGCTAATGGGTTGAGCCTACCACCCACCCACAGATTGGGGTCCCCTCCGGGGATTACATAGACAGTAACAGACAACTTCTGTTATTCCATTTACATGTCTGTCTCTGCTGCCAGACTGTGTGCTCCCTGAGGGGAGCACCTGGGTCTTATTCCTCTTGATACCCTGGCGCCCAGCCACAGTTGGTAATGAGCGAGTGCTCACAGGAAATCATTAGCTCTAGAAGGCATCAGTAGCTAATTTCTGAAAACTTGCCAGCTTTCCATGTCTTGGCCTTTTTCCATCCCCCCAGGACTCCCCTGAGACCTTTGGCATGCCCCCTTCCAATCCGTCCCACCACCTCCTCGCCTGAGCTAGGCATGGCTTAGTCCCCTGCCTTGCACCGTTGGTTACACGTAGGAATCGCCTGGGGAGACTGAAAACAATAAGGATCCCCAGACCCTGCTCCAGACCAGTCAAATCCAGAATGCAGTTGGGGTCAGGAACCTCCACTACCAGACTACCAGAAAGTTTTTGGTGATGTTTTCAGCGGTGGTGGTGTGTTCAAAAGCATCACGTGGTGTTCACAGCACTCAGCAGCCACAGTCCATGTGGACAGTCCAGAAGAGAGTTAAAAATAAAATAAAAAGCCAGGAAGGCAATAAGAAACTTTTCGGCTCTGGATAAGAGCCCTGTTGCAATATGCTGGGCAGCTGTCCTGGGAAGCTCCTGTGGGACACCAGACGGACTTCTGCCCTGGGCCTTTGGACCTGAAATCCACTGTTGCCCAATCTTGCATGGACTTCTGAATCACTAAGCTCTAGCGTGGGACTGGTGAATTCAGTCCCCAGTGGCCACGGCACAGCAGCATCTTGCCCCTCAGTGGAGCCCAGGCCAGCCACCATCCTTGTCAGACCCAGGTGACATCTGGCTTAATTGGCATTGGTGTCCTGCCGGGAGGTGGAGCTGAGATTGCCCACTGATGACTCAAGCGGCCTTGCACCCACTTGGGGGCAGCTGGGTCATTGCATAATCGTTAGGGCAATGCCGCCATTCCCTGGGGCTGGGCTCCCTGGCTTCTGAGCACGGGAAGCCACTGAACTGTGACTTTTCAGCTGCCACTGTGGCTGTGAGCCCCCCAAGCCATTTCTACTTGGAAATGTACTCATTCCCCCTGTTATCATGGTTGTCTTTCCCTTGACTTCTTCCTGTCAGGAGCCAGAGACGTCATTAGAAACATTTAACCTTTTTTTCAAAACTTGTGGTCATTTTAACAGGAGCTCCTGAATTGGGTTCTGCCCAGGGAAGCAAGTCAGAAAACAGTTACCTTTAATTTCTCAGGCTCACAGAATGTCAGAGGTGGAGTTAGAGCTCCTTTGTCGCAGAGGCTGTCAAGCCGGGCTGCATGTCAGAACCTCCTGGAGTTTTTAAAAAGCACTCGTGGCTGAGCCTAACTAATTAGCAGCTCAGAGTGGGGCTCAGGCACCAGGGTTTCTAAAGCCCCCTTGTGATGCTCATGTGCAGTTAGGGTTGAGAACCATTCACTAATTAATATTCGTTTATTTTTCATTTGAGAACATTAGGACTGAAGCGTTTGGAGGCAGTTCTGAGCTGTTCACCCTGCGTGGACGGCCTGCGTGTCTGGCGAGCCAGAGTTGTAAACAGCCTTCGGGAAAGTTCTGCCCTTTTCTGCCAAGCACATCTCTCTGGACCATTCACATGCTCTCCCATTTCTTTCTCCTCGCTAGCTTTATATTTCTAATTCAGAAGTCTCAGAAGTTCCAGAATCTCTCTTCTTTCTAAACCCCAGTCTCTTCAGGTACGGATTCCCTAGGTGAGCTAGAGCAGAGGGTACCTGGCCCAGAGTGCCCAGCAAGTGGCTGTGTCCCGGGTCCCATCTGCTGTTCCTACGTGGCAGTCTGAGCAGGGAGGACTGTTCTATTTACCTGGTCCTTTTCCAAAGCTGGAGGTTGGGACATTGAGAGCGGTATTAGTTGTAAGGAGGAAGGCTCGAAATGTGGGGGATTCGTTGACTCCATTACTCTGTACGTGCTAAATCATCATGGCGATGCCACAGGTGGGTGGGGAGAAGGTGACTGGGCTGGGGCTGGGGAGGAGGCAAGCAAAGGGCCCGGGTAGTGCAAGGGCCTCCTCCTTCAATTATGTGCCTTAGGCACCTCTCTGGCCTCACCCTAGACATGGCTCTGAGGCACAAACAGGGAGGGCCGGGGAAGAGGAAAATTCTTTCCCAGCTGAAGAGCTTAAATCTAGAATCTATTCCACGTTAAATATAGTTGGAATGCTAATATGTCAGTCCTAGCCTGCCTGAGGCACCGAGTCCTGCTCTAAGATCACTGCCTTCCTAAGCAGAGGAGGCCAGGGCTGGGAGAGCCCTGAGGATGCCGAGGTCCTCCTCAGGGAAGCTCAGCGTGGCTTGCTCAGTGCTTGTACCTGCTCACCAGCCCCATGTAGCCTCTGGGCCATGGTGGTCCCTGGAAGGGCAAAGAAAAGAGACTCCTCAGAAACAGCAAGTTGCATATTTAATTTGTTACATTTGTTCCTTTGACTTGAGAAATAACTTCAGAAATAAGGCCGGATCTGGAGGCTTGGCACTCAGCGCAAATAGTGTGACTTCAGGGCATTGAAAGTCTCTCCTCTCAGGCACAGAACTGTTCGACCTCTCTCGGTCCTCTCTGGTCCCAGAGTCTGTGGTTGGAGCCTTCCATCCTGTGTCCACTGTGAGCGGCAAACTCCTCAGGCGGTTAGCACACTGAGCCCTCTAGACATTCCTGAGAGCTGGAATGCCTGCCTTACCCCTGACTGCTGCGAAACAAAGACACATCCCTCCAGGCACATCAAGGACACCACCGGCTCTGAGATACATGCAGAGACCTCTCTCAGCTAGAGATGGTGCTCTCTCTACTGTTGCATTAGATAACTAATTATCCTGTGACATTGCCTGTGTCGAATTGAATACATTAGTGCTCAACGTGGGATCCTGGAACAGACAAAAGGACATTCATGGAGAAACTGGTGAAATCTGAATAAAGTCCGTAATTATGAAAATTCAGCAACATCAGTGTTGTAGTTTGGACAGAGGTACCCAGCGAGGCAAGGTGTTAACATTCGGGGAAGGTGGGCAATGGTTGCGTAGGAGTTCTTGGTGTGAGCTCCGCAAATTTTCTGTAGATCTAAAATTATTCTGAAATCCAAGAAATATTTTAAAAACTGCATTCGATGGTTTATCTTATAGTACAGTGGAAAGGCTGAGGCTTTAGAATGAGAATCTCCAGCCAACCACTCAGTAGCTGAGAGTTCTTGGCCGAGAAAATTACCTTGCATCTGTTTGGCCATGAAAGGGAGCTGTTACCTATGTGGTCAGGATTGGACTTGTCCACTGAAACTGGTGCCCTTCCTCTTGCACAGTTATAGAACCTGGCTGCCCACCTTGCTGTTCATTATAGCCAGGTGGCTGACCTGCCTGTAGCCAAATACCTGATAAGATTCTGGAAGCCAACAATGGAGCTGGCTAATACTGGTCATATGACCCGAACTAGGGGATCTCCCATCCTCATGGCTGCAGGACCGTTGGGGTAAGAGGGGTCGTGGCTGTGGCATTCCATAGTCAATCACCTGGGAGCTAGAAAGAGGAAACCCAGATACCCAGGCCACACCCCAAACCAGTAAAATCAGAAGCTCTGAGGGTGGGACCTGGGGGTTCATATTTTTTTCAAACTCTCCGGGCGACCCCAACACACACTAGAATTGAGAACTGGTGAACTAGATGGTCTCTAAAATTCTTTCCACTCTGGAGCTTCTGGATGGTGCACAAACCCATGTTTTTGGGCTTTAGAATGTGTTTCTGTGTTGACCAATAATGGGTATGTTTGGGAGGCAGGACACTGTGAATGAAGTCTGGGCGCTCACACCAGAGGGCTGACCAAGTCCTAGAGGATTTGGGAAGTTGTTAAATTTCCTTATTCAGACCCCCTTCCAACCCTGCTTTCCCCTCTTCTCAGTTTCTACAGCCAACATGACTTTTCCAATGGATAGATTTCTCTGAAACTTCGCTTTTTTAGGTTTGAAAAGTAAGTGGGCTTTGGGGAAGCTGTAGAGAGAAAGGAGAATTTGTGGAGTCAAAAAAGAACTTTTACTGAGACAAAAATGACCATTTAGAAAAGTACTCATATGGGTCATATATGTCCATACTAGCTAATATAGGAAATATAGGAAAGTGCAAAAAATAACATTTAAATCACTTATATCAATTCCAGAGATACAGATAATTAACATTTTGCTATATTTTGTTCCTCTTTTTTATTCACATAAAAGTGGGGTAATGGTGAATATAAAATGTTGTATCCTACCTTGCCATGCATTGTTAATGTTTTGTGCTAAATATTACTGAAATCCTGATTTGAGGGGCTACATAATTTATCCAGTGGTTGTTTCATACTTTATTTAACGGTTTTTTATAGGTACCATTAAATATTTTTCTTTTATAAATTTATTTTTTAAACGGACATCTTTGGCTCAAATGTCTGTAAGATTTCCTATGGGTGTGCATGTGCGTGTGTGTGTGTGTGTGTGTGTGTGTGTGTGTGTGTGTCTGAGACTTCGTCAGAGAAATGAGGACTGGTTTCCTTGTATAGCAAAAATCTGCTCCTGCATATTGTTTGGGAAAGTCTTGCTTGTTTTCTTAGAGAGGTCTAGAGGCCCTAACAAATGCTTACGGCTTCCTCCTATTCATCTCCTATATTTTGGTCCAAAGATTTCATAACTCCCTCCCCACCCTCACTGTTCCCTAAGGCATAAGAGAAAAAAAATATTTTTTGAAGGGCAGGGATTGTAGCCTTGTTGGCATGTTCCCCAACAAAACCCTGTGTACCCTTTAGACTCTGCACAAATAAATGACACAAATATAGATCTCGTGGGGGAGGGCTCTTGGCCTGCTGTCCTTCTGTGGCCCGGTGAAACTACTCTGTTCACGTGTTCAGGAATCGAGGCTGATTAGTGCTTGGAGTTGGGGCCTCAAGTAGAGATGTATTTGAGGGTGTGAATTCGACCAGGTTGAGACAAGCAGATACTGATTTTCGCACATGACCTGGTTTTGACCTGGTTTTGGAAGGAGGAGAAGAGAAGGAGGAGAACAAGAGAAGGAGGAATCGAGGTTGCAAGGGGCCTAGAAACAACCACAGCAACAACACCACAAACCAGGGCTTGCTTTCCTGTGCATCCCATTCCCCGGGGGATCTTGTTCAAGTGCAGGCTGTGACTCAGGAGCGCTGCAGTGGGACCTGGGCCTCTGCATTTCTAACAGGTTCTGGGGCCTTCCCTTGAGCAGCTCAGCTTTTGGCTTTCGTGTGGGTGGTTCTGTTTCAGACCCAGTGCAAAGCACGCTCCCGCCCAGCCGCTGTTCCTGCGGGCCGGGCCGGGCCTCTTGAAGGTTGGTCTCGCTCCTTCATCCCCGATGATGCTCTTTGGCGTCCTGTCTTCTGCAGAGCTCCCCTCAGCCCTGCGCGGGAGTCCCCTTCGCTCCAGCCCGTCTCCAGCAGCTTCTCCTTGCCTTCCACCGTGACTTCTGATTTCTCCACTCATGTCCAGCCCTTTCTGGGCAGACTCCGCATGCATCCAGTTTTTCTGTCCTCCTCACTCTACCAAACCCGGTTTTACTTCCCTAGAGACTTTAATGCAGGGTCTTTGCCCCAAGAACAGCCCTTCCACCTCTTCTTTCCAATCTCGTCTCTGAACAGCTCTTGTTCAGCTCCCGGACCGAGTCTTTTTTTTTTTTTTTTTTAAGATTTCATTAATTAATTTATTTATTTGATAGAAAGAGACACAGTGAGACAGTGAGAGAGGAAACACAAGCAGGGGGAGTGGGAGAGAGAGAAGCAGGCTTCCCGCAGAGCAGGGAGCCCAATGTGGGGCTCAATCCCAGCACCCTGGGATCATGACCTGAGCCGAGGGCAGATGCTTAATGACTGAGCCACCCAGGTGCCCCCGGACGGCTTCTTTATGAAGTAATGTTCACCACAGTGTAGGGGGTTTAGAAGTCTGGAGGAAGACGGATGTTTTCCCTAGAATGCAGCTCCTGTGTCACTCTGGTAAACCGGAATAGTCAGTCTTGTTGTAGTCAGTGAAGGTCTTCAAAACCCTCTTTGGATGAGATTAATCCCAAAGGCTGGTTAGCCTCCCTATAAATACGAATTTTACAAGGCTTATTGACCAAATGTTTGATTCTCCCGCCTGAAAACAATGATTTGAGTGTGAGTCACTGACCACACATCGTAATGCCTGACACCATCCCTCCAAACCCACGCACCAGTAAACCGTGATTAAAGCGATGGAGGTAAAACAATCCTTTCCAGCCCTAACTATGCATTTAACTCACGAAAACTTAAATCTCTTTTGGTGGTAACCTCATTAGATTGTTTTATCGTGTGCCCGTTAAAAAAACAAAAACAAAAGCAAAATCACAATATTATTCAAAGGTTGGCTTATATATCATTCTATCAAATGGAACTTTCTATTAACTGATATTTGCACAAAGTATTTGCACAAATTAACTGGTATTTACACCCTTATGGTGTAAGGGTAAATGATGTTTATAATGATGAGCCCAAAGCACTTCCTGAAAGGCCTTCTGAATCATCAAACAAAGATGTGAGTTTTGCTTAATACTTTGTGGTGTTGAATATACTTGACATTTATTCCTGGGGTATCAGTCAGGTACACCTAATGACACCTTATATTGGCAGATCAATTCGCAGCTTATCCAGTATTTTTTTTAATTTATTTTTTAAAGATTTTATTTAGTTAGTTGAGAGAGAGAGAGAGATTGAGCACAGGTAGGGAGAGTAGTGGAGGGGGGGGCGGGGGAGAAGAACCTTTGCTGAGTAGGGAGCCCAATGCGGAGCTCGATCCCAGGACCCTGAGATCATGACCTGAGCTGAAGGCAGACGCTTAGCCCACTGAGCCATCCAGGTGACTTTATCTGGTATTTTAAACAAGAAAACTTTATAATCCATGAAGCTGGAGGAATTAAGGTGAAGTGGCCTGCCTACAGTCCGTAGAAGGTGGTAAGCAGAAAAGCCAGGACCCAGGATCCAGGTGTCCTGTTTTCTTTCCTGATGGTTCTTTTGTCTGATTAATCAGAACACCTACTTCTCTTACAACCACTAATGAGTAAAGTTAACTGAATGTTATCCTGGGTCTAAAGTGTAATGATGAACCAAGAAGATAAATTTGGCCTTACCTTCACGTACACTTTGACAGAATTTGCAAATCCAAAATTCATGTAGAAGTTGTTCTTTATTTGGAGGTGAAATGCATTCACCTGGTGTAAGGTGGTATCTCAGTGTGGTTTTAATTTGAATCTCCCTGATGGCTAGTGATGATGAACATTGTTTCATATGTCTGATAGCCATTTGTATGTCTTCATTGGAGAAGTGTCTGTTCATGTCTTCTGCCCATTTTTTGATATGATTATCTATTTTGTGTGTGTTGAGTTTGAGGAGTTCGTTATAGATCCTGGATATCAACCTTTTGTCTGTACTGTCATTTGCAAATATCTTCTCCCATTCTATGGATTGCCTCTTTGTTTTGTTGACTGTTTCCTTTGCTGTGCACATAGTACTTTATTTTTCTTCTCACACTGTGAATTGAACAAGAAAAAGCAAATGGCTTGTTATTTCAGAGTCATGCTCAATTTTAATTGTTTGATTCAACAATCATTGGTGAGGTACATAGTAATGCCATGTACAGTGCTGGGCACTGGATGTACGGAGGGTGATAAGACAGGGTCAGCTCCTCCTTCAGGGATTTAAAGACTCATGAAATCAGTGAGTCTAATAAAGCAGCGCATAGGCTATGGTGGTGGCCCAAGGTGGGAGTGGTCAATGGGGGGAGGCGGGTTGTTAGGGAGGGGGGCCTGATTCTTAAGGATGAGGAAGCAATTCCCAGGCATAGGAAGGGAAGGAATTATTCCAGGGTGAGGAGAACTGACCCATGGTCAAATACTTGCTAGATCATCCCAGTTGCTAGGAATCTAGATGTCTGAAATTGAATGTTTGGAGGTCATGTCAAGAGATAGGGTCGAGCCAGGTCCTGTATGTCACCCTGATGGACAGCAATGATTGGAGTTCATCCTTTGACAAGGGGAAGCCAAAGAACGATTTTAAGTAGAAAAGTAACCATGAGCACAGCTTTTGACCCTCATGACTGTCCCTCCTCCTCTTCTCTCATTCATTACCTTTGCCCTCTGCTGAAATGTACTTTCTGCTGTCTAGGTTGATAACCAGTCAGTTCGAGCAAAGCCCCTGGGAGCCACCTTAGACCGGGACCCCATACGCTCCCACTGTGATTTTGGGTCCCAAATTGCCTGCTTTGTTTACCAGACTTGACCTAAATGATCAACCACATTACCTTATAGTCAAGATCAAAGAAGTAGAGACTTCCTACTAAACAAAACAAAGTGTGGATTCCTGTTGTAGATGCTTAGATATTCTTAGTTTAAGGCTATGCCCATCCTTGATGCTGCAGGACTGGTGAATTTTAGAGGGGAGTAGATTGAGCTGTGACTCCAGGAGAAAGTCATCTATCTCCTTTCTGACCAGCTGCCAAGCAGCAGGGGAACTAGCACCAAATCCAGAAATGTCTTCAGTCTTTCTCTACGCCCCCGGGACCCACCCTTCTCACCCGGGCTCCTGGAGGAAGAGAAGCACCACCGGATGCTTAAACGGCTCCCTCCCTGGCCATCCCAAGGCATCAGAGGCTTTATCAAAAGCTGTCCAGCCCCCCTCCCAAGTAGACAATTTCCTGTCTCTGCTCCCATCTCTGTCTTCCTATTTCGTCTCCCCAGTATCCAATACAAGCCCCTGAAGCCCTCACAACTGCCACTTGGTTTACAATCAGCAGAGGTCTCATGATGGAGTGCTGTCCTCTGCTCCAGGGACAACACTTTCAGGGACATGCCAGCCTCACTCAGGGGCCCATGGTCCATTCCTGCCTGGCCTAGCAGGAGAACAATCACCATACGTCATCTTTGCAAACTGTTAGATGGGTAACCAAAGCAGCCTCATTCTGTTTGGCTGGAAGCTTAACGCCTTTTTTCCACTTGTTTGAGGATTACCCAGAACGTTGGCAAAGTTTATACGGTTTAAAATCATCAGTGGTACGTGCAGGACCAACAAGGTATATTTATTGCACAGGGAATCAGGGTTCCACAGACTTCATCACTTCAATTACCCAAATTGTTTAAGTAAAAAAAAAAATTTTTTTTTAAAGAGCGGCACACTGATTTATAATTTAAAGAATATGCAAATATCACTCATCTACCTGTGCTTCCTTCACTAATATTTTATGTTTGATTCTTCCTTTGAAGGATGAAAATTTTAGAAGTATATGCTCCTTATTTCTTTTGAGTCTTTTATCTTGTGCCTTTCTTGTCTTTGCTGAAATTTTTAGAGAAAGATATTAAAAACTGTCATTATGAATACTATGGGCTCCCAGTAGGGAGGAGAGAGAACATTTGTGGGGTGTTGATTTAAGGGTGAAGGGGGAAATGGCTGGGATGGAGGGAATGGCAGAAGACTCCTCCTCCCCCAGGAGTAGAACCCATGGTTCAAACCAGTAAGCTTGGGGAGCAGCGCTCAGTGTGATCCAGACTGAGCTGGTCCATGCGGGATTTTATTTGGGTTGAGCAGGTAGAGACCAGAGGATAGGATTTCTGAGAGTTTGGGTGCTCTATGTATATCCAACATGTTTATCCAACATGTCCATCTGTCCTGGGGGAGAGATTGGAAGGAACAGGGCTCCAGCCAATTGGATCAGAGCTTAAGGATGGGCCCTAGTCCCAAAGGGAGCTGGGGAGGGAATTGGAACCAGAAATCATGGCAGAGAACAGTCCGACAGATGGACCATATGTGGTTGCTTGTGATAGGAAGACTAGACTGCAGTTCGCACTTCTGAGGACACCCAAAGGCAGATTTTATTCTTGCCAGGAGCACTGGACACTAGGCATGGGGCTCTTTCCAGCTCCCCCTCGATAGCAAGGAGGGCTCTGCCTGCATTGCAAGCCTGGCCTTGCATTGGCTCAGAGATCAGGCTGGATGAGACTACAGGTCTTGGAACACCTTTATTCCTATTCTGGAAAGTGTCCTTTTCTCTCTCCCTTCTTCCCTATCCACAGATACTGTTGTCTTACCTATACAGTTATCACTTTATAGGTTACAAAGCAATTTCATACATACTGCCTCAAACAGAATCTGATACCAGCCTAAAAAATGAGTAAAGGAGGAATTACTAGAGATGAGGACATGGAAGACAGGTTGGCCAAGGTCACACAGTTAATCCTGTTGTTTTGCTCCCCTGTCAATATAGTACTGCCCACATTCTGAGATAAGCCCCAAAGATGTCTTTAGGAGTCTGCTTGTCTAGAAAAGCCAGGATTCTAATGAGTTTCATGTTGGACACTGGGAGCCTTATCTGGGTGAGTTCCCTGGTCCCTGCTTCTTGGATCTGTAGTCCCCTAACTGGGTTTTTCCAACCTGTGATAGCTGTTTCTGGAATGCACCTGCCTAAACTCATCAGGCCCACCTGTTCTACTTTCTTATGAATGATGCCCCTGGATTTGGACCTAGATCCTCACAATCTGTGCAAAGCCCATACCTGTCTCTTTTGTGTAAGGAAGTGGTAGGCTAGTTATCTCTAGATTACCTTTAGGGCTAAGGGCCTCAGGGAGCAAGCACTTGGGTATTAAATACTTCCTTCCTGCCTCACATTTTATTCCCCTCCATGAGGAATTTCTCATGTGTCCTTCTTGGTGATTTAAAAATTATGTCTCTTTTATAGACATTGTCTTGCTCTTATGATGATCTTTCTCCAAGAGTCTTTTCTCTTTGTAGGGTGTGGAAGGAAATGCCCATGCCACACAGAGGAGTGCTAACGGGTGACAATTCATTCATTTATAGTCACAAACCAAGTCAGAGATGAGAAAGAAAGAGGCTCTAAATCTCTTTCCTCTTAAACTCTTTCTCTAAAATGACAGGCAACACTGGAGAGCCTGGATTCCTCTTCTATTCAGTGGGGACAAAGAGCTAGTTATAAATCTCCTGCGGTAAAAAAAAATGCTAAGAAAATGATTGAAAGAGACATGATGCTACCAGTCATTTTTTTCCGCTCATCATTTGGTCTCCTTCCTGACATCTAAAGCAAATGCTCAGAGAAGACACCAAAGGTGGGGCGGTCACAGTTTGGAGTTCTACCAAATGCTCAGCATCACTGCCTCCACCCTCCCACCACCGAGTTCCAAAGGTACTTAGAATTCTGGATCTCTGAGTTTGGCTAGGGGCCCAGGATGGGCCTCAGACAGGGATGCTAGTCATGGAATAAGTAAACACATCTGTGCGGTAGCCTGAGCATTGGCTGCAGTGGGTCTCAGGGGCTCGTGGCTTTTTGGCTGTGCTTGAAAGTGGACCAGACAGGCTTCGACATGGGAAAAGATGATACTCTCCTTATTATGTGATACACATAAGTTGGAAGGGCAATGCTCTAGGAGAAAGGGAATGAGGGAAGCAGAATGAGACAGAGGAAGAAGCTAAGCCAGGATGTCAGCCCAGCTGCATTCTAGCTTCGATTTGATCCCAAAGGAGTGTGGATTGTATCACAGAGCTGGTCTCACCTTGAGTCAGGGTAGCAGTTGTTTTCTACAGGCGGCCATTCCATATTAAGCAGACCTTGGCCGACTTCCCTGAATAGAGGTGATGGTGTAATCTCCAGGACAAGGGGTTCCAATGCAGTGGAAGACAATTCTCCAGAGACGGGGCCAGTTATGAACCCTTCGCAGCTATCCAGGAGGGGCACCAACAAAGTCTACCTAGTACACGGGTCTGAATAGTGACCATCATGGGCCATTTATCAGAGCTGAGGCCACAGAAATACCGGTTTTATTTTGGCTTCTTGTACTAGACTAAGCAGGCTTTATTGGGAGACTGATCTAGGTTTGGGGAGTCCTGAAACTTATTACAATCAGCCCTATGAAGAATCCACCCTTAAAAGGATTTTATACCGACCCTGGAAGGCGCCCTCCACCCTTTCCCATGTGATAGGTAGATGACAAGAACCTGATTGGATGGCAGGCACACGGAGGTTTACATCAAATTAAAAGAGCCTGCCCAAAAGCCCATAAACACCACTAGACTTAGAAACTCTGGTGGTTGGGACACCAGAGAGGCTCAGTTGGTTGAACAACTGCTTTTGGCTCAGGTCGTGATCCCAGAGTCCTGGGATCAAGCCCTGTATCAGGCTCCCCACTTAGCAGGGAGCCTGTTTCTCCCTCTCCCTCTGCTGCTTCTGCGCTCTGCTGCTCTCTCTCTCTGTCAAGCAAATAAATAAAATCTTAAAGAAAAAAAGAACAAAAACCAAACTTTCTCAGATCCCCTCCCTCTTCCGGAACTTTGTACTATCGTCCAGTAAACGGCTTTGTTGCCCACCACTGTTCATCTGGTCTACCTCTTCATTTCTTCGAAGCAGTGTGACCAAGACCCACGGGCACTGAGAGAAGAGAAATCCGGCAACAGAAGGTCCTGAAACTAAAGCCTTGCTAGTTCCATCCATCTCTGGGTGTTTTAGCTACTATGTGCAGAGGAGAAGATGGAGGATCACAGTTGAAGGGAAATTGCCTAAGGACATCAATCAAGGAAGTGGCTGGAGCCAGAGCCCTCTCCTTTGGACTCATAGTCCAGAGCCTGCTCCGTGATAACACTAGTAGAGCCCACGGCAGAGGGCTGCTGGGAGGGTCAGGAGATAACAAATGAGAACATGCTTTGTAAGCTCTCCCTGAAGGGTCATGTGGCTGTAAGGACTTACGATTCAATAGGCAATTGATCTGGGAGGTGGGATGTTGTCAACTTGAGTAATTTGTTCAAAGGAAATATATTCTCTCCTGAGTCTTCCACACTGGCTTACTAGGTTTGTACCATAGCAAATATCTCTGGCTTGATTCAAAGTTGCAAGCTCCCAAAATTGGCATGGGTAATAAATTGATAAATCTCCCAGACTTGTGGCTACTTGCCTAAGCAAGAAAACAGAACACAGAAACTTTATCGCAGAAAACAAGAAGAATTCCTCCTTATCACTCTACCAGAATGAGTAGTTGATAAACACTCAACGGTTCTTAAAGAGACCAGGTTGAGGAGATAAGAGAAATCAGGAGAGGTAGGTCTCCTGAATTTATAGGGCAGAGCAATGATAGAGTAGGTTCCTAAAAACATTTTCTCTGTCCAAAAACTATTGCCAGTGGTCACGGCTAACTCTAGATCCTGGGTGTACCAGTTTATGCTCAGTGAGTTTTTCTTCACCCAAGTTTCATTGGCAGTGGGTCAGAAGGGCCCACCAACCCCTGAAGGTAACTGGGTGGGGGGGATTATGTTGAGCCTAATCTAGCTCATTAACATTATAAGGTCTATGGAGAATAAAGGCTTGAGGGCTTGAAATTTGCCCCTCTTCTATTCATATCACTGGCCTGCTCATCCTGCTTGAGTTGAAATCACTAGTAGTGTGTTTCTCCATCATCTCCTAGCCTTTCTTGGTTTTCATACAGCAAGGTCATTTCTTTCAAGTGTGTCTCAACTCCTAGGGCACTAGTGCTGGGGGTGGGCCATGTGGGTATTCCCTTTCACTGCATTGTTTCTAGAGCTACTCTCTGCTTGGCCTTGGAGAAGGTTCTTTAGGGACACGAAGTGTGGGTAGGGATAAAGGAACGGGTATGGGTGGGGGCAGATGGGTAGGATGAAGCTCAGAAGGTAAGAAAACTGGGTTTTCAAAATCCTGGGATTTTAGGACCTTGCTGCTTTGAGATCCAACTTTCATTGCCCAGATCGTACACTGAAGATCAACGCCTTGGCATAGAAGTGAGCCGTTTGCTGAGGCTGACATGTAAGCCAAAGAGGGAACCGCATCTTTGGAACTTCCCTAACTTTTGCATCTCAGAATTCTAGGTCAAGGGCTGCACCAACAGTTACTTGGCTGTTACATTTAAGGAGGTATTTGACTATTCAGAGAAGCAATGACCCCAAAGTCAGCTGTAAGGAACTCCTAAATTAGAATGTGTGCTGTGTAGACCTTTGTCTGTGGCATGTGACACTGCTTGCTACTGCCAAAAAGGAACAAAGAAGAAACCAACTGATTTCCACTTTCCCTCAGAACAGAAAATGCACAAACATGGGACATGAGTTAGAAGGTCTGGACTTTCTATCTGTGCTAACGTACTAATGTTGGCCAGGTCAATAAAATGGAAACAGCTCTCAACAGTAAAATGGAAGGGACAATGGGAGTTACCATATCTTTAAAGAGAGAGGGTATGTGGATCGTGATTAGAAATTTTTGTAGTGTAAGAGAAAAAATAGTTTCCATTGCAAAAAATAGGGCTTCCGGAGATATCATGGGCATGACCCTTCCACTGTCTCCGCATTTCCATTTCTAACACCAGTCCCACTGAAATACGTCATGTGGCCACAATGCTCATCCCACGAGCCCTTCTCCTCTCAGCACTCCTTGGAGAATAGCAAAAGAAGTGTTTATAGAGCATGTGCAAGAAGCTTTATCAATGTGTTAAGTGCTTTATCTCATTTATTTCTCACTGTAAGCCTTGGGGGTATTATCATTTTTTAGATATGGGAACTCAGGGGTTAAGTCTCTTGCCTAAAATTACCCAGCTAACAGAAATATAGTTCCTTCACTTTCTCTAAGTGTTCTTCTCTTTCACTCTGACTCAGATCATCTTTTTGCTATTGCTGTTAACTTGGTCTTCTGGTCTTTTTCTCAGGTTTCTACCTTAGATGCCTATTAATTTCATTGGCATAGCTACAAACTCAGATGGGTCCAGTGTGGTAAATCCTATTAGCTGCATACTCTATGAGAAGAAGGAATTGTGCTTGTCAGGTTCATGCCCGTATCCTCTGACACATGGTAGGTGCTCTATACGTATTTGTCATATGAACTATTTAGTATTGAAAGAATGATATGCCCATAGAGATTTGCTTTTGGGCTGAGATCAGGCTTCTTGAAGCTCTGGGTCTGGGTTGATGGTTCCTGGGAGGTGTTCTCTGGGATTTGAGGGTCTGGGGAGGCAGATCCCCCGAGGGAAGCCCTGAGAGAACTACAAATATATGATCCTTCCAGAATATATGTCTGGGTTCTGAAGACTGTTCGCAAGGATGCACACAAATATCCTAAGGTGGTATAATTTTTCAAGAGACGGATGTGTGTCTGTGGTCTTAAGGCCAGAAGGAAATTTGTCCTGAGAATCCTCATAAAGACTGTCTTGCATGATGGTTCTTCCATGTTTTCAATAACATCCCTGCAGGAGACACCATGGAGATATTCTATG
The DNA here is from genome assembly GCF_009829155.1 of Mustela erminea. NCBI lineage: Eukaryota > Metazoa > Chordata > Mammalia > Carnivora > Mustelidae > Mustela > Mustela erminea. Next base: position 110,793,178 of record NC_045620.1, read on the forward strand.
GCTCTTTCCTGTGGCTAAGCTCAGTAGAGGTGGATGGTAGTTTCCAGAAGTACAATCAGAAGTCATCAGGCGCAACCCTTGGATGCCACAGAAGAGGCAGCCCTCTCCCTGTTTTACTCATCTGGTCTCCCTGGCTGATTCCTTGGTGGAGATGGGGGAGGTACCCTCTGGGAGCAGCTGGATACCCTGGGGAGACTTTACTCTTGGATTGTTCTAAAGGCAGCACTAGAAAGTTAAACACATGCTCTCATACACCCTGTGCCTTCTCTCCCGGACCCATTACTAAGCCTGAAATGTGCTCGATCCAAAAGACCATTTCACTTGGAGGGAGCCAAAATAAGCAATAATAATATTTGCTTTCTAAATAAGATGATAGAAAAATGCAAAACAACCCAGCAACCCAACCACTCAGTTTGCTGCTGGTGCCCTTTGTTTTGATGCAAATTTAAGACAAACTCTGCCCAGTAAAGAGAAAGGGGCATTGCAGGACCTGGTGCCCCAGAAAGGCAAGTTTTCATTCTCTCCCGTGTGCTTGGCTGATGCTGAAGGGTTTTGGGAAAGCCACTTATTCAAAATTAACACTTAGAAAATTTTCCAGCTTGTGGGGAGTCTTACAATTTTCTTTGGGGCGGCAAAATAAATTTCAGACCTTATCATTTTGTCATTTCAAGTTCCTAAATCTAGAGCCAGTGTGATTAGGAACCTTGGCAGAGTTGCAGGGAAAAAGCTCTCTCCCAAGACCTCGTTGTGTTCCTGCGAGCTTGCCAGTTCTGCCTGTCTGTCCGGCTAGAGATTGTGTAATGCCAACACTCCTGGGAGCCTACGGAAGCTGAAAGAGCCTGCCTGGTACTTTAACCTAGCCCAGCAGGTCCCCCAAACAAAGAACTTCTTCATTGTCCCTCAGTAGAACCAGCTTGGACCTCATCCTGCTGGATTTAAACCTATAAACCACTCACATACTAGCTCAGAGGTAGCCCTTTTCTCCTTTGTGCAAGTCAGGATTTCTGAGCTGACTAGCTTAGTATGTCCCCAAGGACAATAGCACCAAGGGTGTGGTCTCAGGGTACACAGCTCCTGAATGTAGGTTCCACTGAAGGCAGAGCCCCTGGGCGGGGCAGGTGACAGACACCAGGGTTGGATTACTGCTTCCTGAAGGAGGTGGTTGTGGAGTTGGGTAGCTTTGATTCCCCTTGGAGTAGTAGGATTACCTCTAAATTGTAATTTCAGAGAGGTCCAGAAGTCCCTGTCTCAAAGAATTTATCTTTTAAATATGTCCATTGATAGGACCCTGTTTCTTGGTGAAAGCTGCTGGGCGTTAAAGAGTGTCCTATTAAAATAAAACGACCTTCTGGCAGGTTCTGCCTTAAACATGACCATTTTTCTAGTAGAGACAATCAAGAGTAGTGAAGAAAAGGCTGGGGCAGGGATGAAGGGGTCAGAGACCTGGGTGGGCAAGGTTTAGACTGAAATAGGGGCAGAACAGGTTGAAAGAGAAACATTTTTGTTTCCAGCCTGCACCGCCTCCCATTGCCAGCCATGAGACAAAACAAAGCATCAGGGTCCCTCTGTGTCTTCAGTGGATTGAGGACAGAGCCAGGTTGGGAAGAAAAGGGGAGAAAGAAGAAAGTAGGAGAAAGGAAAGGGAGAAAGGGTCACCTGGGTGGTTCAGTTGGTTAAGTATCTGCCTTGCGTCATGATTCCAGGGTCCCCAAGGCTAGCTCCCAGCTCAGCGGGAAGTCTGCTTCTCCCTCTGCCCCTCCCCCTGCTCTCACGCTCTCTTTTTCTTTCTCTCAAATAGATGAATAAAATCTTTAAAAAAAAAAAAAAAGGAAGAAAGAAAGAAAGAAAGAAAGAAAGAAAGAAAGAAAGAAAGAAAGAAAGAAAGAAAGGAGAAGCCTTGGGTGGCAGGGGCTACCTCCGCCAGTGTGTGACGGACACCCCCAACGGCCCCCTCCAGCCATCAACTGCTGACCCAGTTTCCATGGTTACGTCTGGAGGTGCAGGCAGTGGGGCAGAGTGGAAGGGGTATGGGCCAGGATGGCAGGAGTTCTGGTCCCTGTCCTGCAGTACCTGACTGGGTCACCTCTGGGGTTTCTTAACCGCAGCAGGAGGGATTGGCAGAACGGAACAGTCTTGAGCGGTGAGCTGGTGATGACGGGACAGCCCGGTGATTCCACCACCAGTGGGGAGGAACACCCCACCCAAGACATCCCGATGAACCCCAGGGAGCAGCATGCCACCTGAGGCCTTTGTCACCCCTAGTTTCCACCACCACCCTCCCGCCCCCCCCCGCCCTTGGGGCCTCGCTGTCTGCAGAAAGTTTACAGGCGAAGGGCTTGGAGACCGCTTGTCTTAATTCTTTTCTTTAACCTTGAGATAAGAACGCCTTTGTTTGAGTCTCAAGCAAGTCTCAAGTTATGTAACTCACTTTTAATAAAACTCCCTGAGTGCTTTATATGCAGCCTTTTATCTGCCCTGGTTTGAGGCTTTCATTGAATAGGTGGCCTTGTATTTATGCTAAGTGTTTTGTCTTTGTCTTTCAGATCTTGACAGGATAATCACATTGATTTGTTTAGTAAACACTGAGGCCGCTCCTCCACCCGGCTGCCTGGGGCAGCCCTGGGAAAGCTTTGCTGGGGGCGGGGGTGGGGGGTGGGGGAAGAGCCCCCACCAAGTCAAATTGGCCTCCTTCCCAAACCCAAAGCCCTGAGAGAACCGGACAGTTTCGTTCTTGTGTGTGGAGCAAATTCCAGTGACAAGCTGCGGTCATTTGCTACTTCTTGGAGCGGTGGACTCTGGCGCTCCGTCCGCAGGGGCTCCCTTCCTCTAGTTGTATCGTCCTTTTAAGGTCTTCATAACACTTTTGCTATTTGAAATGAGTTATTTACTAAGTTTTGTGTATAGTAAGTGCTGTGCTCTACCTTGCACTGGAGAATGAGCTCCCTGGGGAGCCGGAAGCCCACAGGTGGGCACAGGTGCTCAACCACGCTGCCAGCAACCACTTACGGACCACCCGGTGTTCACTAGGCCCGGGGCATGCTGGGATAGACGTGTGCGTGAATTAGGGGGGAAATAAAAGAGCTTAGAGCTATGTTGGCAAAACTAGAAGTTTCCTCAAACCCTCATGTTTTCTCCTGCTAAGCATTTGGGAGGTTGCCATCCCCTGATTCACTACTTGATGTACTAGATCCTTGGATGGGGCAAGAGAATGCAGGAGATGAATTAACCTGTTCTCAAGGAATCCACTAGGCCAGTGTGCTGTGAGGGGCATGAGAACAGACAACAGTTCTGTGGAAATGAGTAACTCTGACTACAGTGAGGTTGGTGTCTTCATGGGGTGATGCGTTCAGTGCCATGGGAGTAATTGGAGGAGGAGGATAAGAAAGCTCCAGTTTTATAGAGTATGGGTACGACAAGGGCTTGACTGGAGAAGAGAGGGGAAGAGTGTTCAGGCATTAAGAACAGCATGTGTAAAAATACGGAGCCAAGAGAGGATTTACTGGTTGCCAGGACAGGAAGAAGTTGCTGGAGCTTTTTACGAGTGTGGGGAAGTAGGGGAGGCAGAAGAGGGAGAACGCTTGGAGAAGCCATGGGGCATGAGGCTGGGAAGGTTAGCTAGGGCCAGGTTATAGAAAGCCTAGCCCCAGGGTCAAGTAAGAAAGAGAAGTAGTAAGTGGAGGAGCCCACAGAAATGTTGATTTCAGGCTTCCTGAGCTGGTTGAAAAGGACCTGAGTAGTCAAAAGGAGGCTTATTTATAAAGCTCTGGGTTCTGGCTTGTTGCTTAAGCTCTGATTGTAGAAATTTGCAATAGCATTTGGACACATTCCGGGGGAGGGACAGGTCTGGGGAGACCTTTTAAAGAAAAAGAATACCAAATTGGATTGCAAGAATGCTGGAGTACCCTCCCAGGGCCTTGGAAGAGCCTTGCACAAGGGGCACTCCGAAGCTCACCCTTCACCAGTTCAAAGTGAATCCATCTCTGGAAACTGAGTGGTGTTTATCTGAAATCCTGCAGGTCAGAAGTAAGGCCTGATTTTATGATTTATTAAATGATTTGATTTTTATTTGATTTTATGATTTTTAAATAGCTGCGAAGCTATTTCCCTGGGAGAAAAGTCTTTTGCTGTCAGGTCTTCCTTTGCTATCCACAAGTCTTGGTCCTGTGCCCTCTTTTCTACCTGCACCCTTTCCCTAAGTGACCAGCTTCTAGCACAATCCATGCTGTCTTCTGTGCTCTGGCCCCTCCCTGCTGTTCAGGCCACCTCTCTCTCTCCCTGCTCTAGATACAGGGGTTCTCTGGTACTCAAATGTGTGAAGCTCCCTCCCATCTCAGCACCTTTGCCTCTGCCCATCTGGGGCCCCTCACACTTCTTCTTCACTTTCAGGACACAGCCTCAATGGCCCCCTCTCAGGGAGGCTCTCTGCGGTCGTCCAACCTCATGAAACGTTCTAGTCACTCTATGGCACTGCTTTGCTTTCTTTTCTTCATAGCACTTTTTAACTAACCCAACTCATCCTATTTATTTATTTATTTATTTATTTATTTATTATTAGTTTCAGGTGTGCAACATAGCGATTGCACAATTCTCAATGCCACATTACTCAGTGCTCACCATGATAAGTGTAGTCACCATCTGTCACCACATCATGTTATGACAATGTTATTGACCGTTGAAGTCGTCTTATTTTTTGTTTGGCCTTTTACTGTCTGTGAAGATATCTCCCCACCACATAAGCTGCTTGAGTGCTGGCACCGTGTCTGTCTTACTCACTGTGCTATATCCTCAGCCCCTGGACACTTGAGTTTAAAACAAGAGAGTCTACTGAGCATTCTTAACACAATTATAATCCTTTGCATTTGGGTAGCATTTTCTAGTTTCCAAAAAACTTTTACATACCGTAGTCTCACTTTTACCTCAAAGCAACCCTATGACGTAAATAGGAAAGGGATTGTTATCTCATCTTAAACGTGAGGTAATTGAAATTTAGATGGGTGGAATGACTTGTTAAAATTTTCCAGCTAGTAAATGACAGCCCCAGGTCCCCTTCCAACCAGACCAACTCTCTTTACATTTTGGCTCATATTTTGCTAAGACTTGTTTCTTCTCCTGTTCCTCAGAGCTAGGGAATCCATCCACGTAAGGATTGAGAAAGCACCTGTCCCTGTCCCTCTGAGAGGAAAGGAAGCTTGGCTTCTACGTAAAGATTTATGGCAGGCAGTCTAACCTTCACCTGTGGGCTGAGCAGAGCATGAGAATGATAATGATTTCCTTTGGACAATAACAACCCATTCCCTCTGTGCAGCAGAATTTTGTTACCCATCATGAAAATTGAAAGGGACTTGAATTTTCATTTTGATTTAATGTCGAAAGCATCAACTGTTGGGCAATTTCACATATTTTACCCTTAAAGGCAAACCTATTAGCTGGTGATTGAAGAATGAAAGCCAAACTTGCTATTTTTAAAAATAGAGGTATGACAAGTAATGTTTTTCTAAAATTGTCTAGAGAATCAGTAACAGAACAGGGAGTTCAGAAACTTGCAATTCCTGGTACCAGTCAAAGACTGCTGGGAGTCAATTTCTACAACTCTTCTGGGCTCCAGTTCCCCATTAGTAGAGATCTTTAGGAAATGTTGATGTGTTTAAGATACTCAGTGTGACCCTTGTATGGATTTTTTTTATTGACAAATTATATAGAAATGTGTGCAAATCACAAAGATCTCAGTGAATTTGCTCATATGATCACCTCCCAGATCAAGAAATAAATCATGATCAACCCCCAGAGTCCTCCTTTTGCCTGTCATTTCAATAACTACCCTTCCTGAACAAAGGTAATCACTATCTGGAGTTTTACCATAATCAGTTTTATCTGCTTTTGAACTTTATACAAATACAATTATATTGTATGTAGTTCTTTCTTTCTCTCTATCTCTCTCTCTCTCTCTTTTTTTTTTTTTTTGGTCTGTCTTTTTCTGCTCCACATTATGTTGGTAAGACTCATCCATATTGTTGGGTATAGCTGTGGTTTGTTTATTCCCATGGCTTTTCAGTAGCTTATAGCCTGAATATCCTACAGATCTGTTCTGCTACTGATGGCTGTTGGGTGGTTTCCAGTTTGGGGAATATTATGAATAGGGCAGCTATGACCATTTTTATATATGTCTTTTGGTGAAAATATATGTGAGTTTGGTATAAATCCAGGAGTGGAATTTCTGGATCCTAGGGTATATTTATATTTACAGACACTGCCCAAGAATTTCCCCAAGTGGTTTTAGCATTTCTTCTTCCATCATTGATGTATGAGAGGCCCAGTTGGTCCACATTCTTTTTAACCCTTGACATTATCTATCTACTTGTTTTAGCTGTGCTGGACTGTGACCAATGATAGATTTTAATTTATTAAATTATACCAAATTAAATTAGTTATAATTTAACAAATGTATTTGTGGAATGGTACCTAAGAAACCCGAGATTAGGCAAAGATAGATCCGTTTTGATGCTCAGTTATAGTCTTATGTTGTTCTCTGATTCCTTCGTATGTATAGCTTCAGCCTACCCAAAAAGATGGCAAGCTTCTTCAAGTCAAGAGCTTTGTCATAAACTTCTTTCACATTTGTTGGAGCCCTTAGTGCAGTGCCGGGCACAGAGTAGTTTTGATTGAATTTGGTTGAACTGGATAATGGAGACAAACCCACCAAGGTCTATGCAGTATTTCTCTGTTCCCAGTTCCTTGACTAATTACTGTTTTCAGGCACTTCCTAGGATGATGAAAGGATCAGAGAGGAATTCTAGAAAATGTCCAATTCCTTGATGTTCTCCCAGAGCCTACATTCCAGGTGCCGAAACTCTTTAGGTAGAATGAGCCCTTCTGTTTTCAACAGGATTTTCCTGAGGCACGTACCTTAGGCCACCAGAAAGTAGAACAGACAGAAGACTTTCTTACCCTGCATTATCAGGAGGAAGCATTGTTTTTGTGTCCTACCACACTCGAAGAGGGGTTTTGCACTCCAAATGTCTGATCTTATTATACCAGACTAATTTCCCTATGGCTACAACCAGTTTGATAGCAATTTCTCCAAAGGCCAACAGTAATCTCTATGATACTTAGTTTCCTGTTTTGCTGATTTTTTTTTTTATCTGTCCTAATTTTTAAGAACTATTTCTGTCATCTCATCAGCTAAACGATCTGTACTCAATCGTCCATTTCAACATGTAGCCTTGTATCATGCTATGCACATTTTTGTTCATATTGAATGTTGGCTATTTCTGGACTGAGACCCTGCAATGTTAAGTTAGTACATTTTTACAGTTCTGATTTAGTTTGGATTTAGGCACTTACTGAAAATAATTGGTAGAACCATCCCTCCACTCCTATTGCTGGCTTTTCAGTTTTGGACACTGACATTCATTCAGTAAGGAAGATAGGTTTTAAGTGATGTGGGCATTAAGTGGGGATTAAAGAAAAAAAAAAAAGGACCTTGAGAAACATGTATAGAATGCTGACAAAGAGAGCCAGGTTTCAGAGTCCATTTGGGCCACCTGCTAGCAGACTTATCAAGATAAGAGCATGGTATTTGTGTATGTGTATGTGCATGTGTACCTGTGTATATGTCTGTGTGTCTGTGTGTAGGAGATGGCGCCTGATGTGAGAAATCCCTGAGAAGAATATTGTGGTAAGATCCCAAAAGCATATCAGTTAGTAATTGTATACAGTCACTAATGGAACAGGCTTGTTCTGCAAGTTGAAATCACCATCAGTAGGTAATCAGATCTAGTGCTCTCCAGCCTCCCCTGACATGGTGATTGTTGTAGACTAGACCAGAACACAATAGCATGTTTGATTCTTTCCTCTTTCTCTTCTGTCAGGACTGGCCAGCTTCCCAAGATTTGTGGGGAGAGGGAGGAGGGCTATGAGTTTTGTTTTGTTTTTTTAAAGATTTGATTTATTTATTTGACAGAGAGAAAGATCACAAGTAGGCAGAGAGGCAGGCAGAGAGAGAGAAAAGGGGAAGCAGGCTCCCTGCTGAGCAGAGAGCCTGATGTGGGACTCGATCCCAGGACCCTGAGATCATGACCTGAGCTGAAGGCAGAGGCTTAACCCACTCAGCCACCCAGGCACCCTGGCTATGAGTTTCAGAATGTTTTTCCTCAGGGGATGGGCCTCATGTCTCAGCCCTTCTTGGAGATCGTATGTCTCCTGTCGCACGTTACACACATATGTCTCTACCTTTATGTATGCATTTGCTTTTCAATCTCAGATTGAGCTGGCTATGGCTCTTGGATTTATCAAATTCAGGCACATTGGGCAAGTCTATGTGTAGTTTTGAGTAGGTAACCAGGGGCCATAAACTTAGGATGAATCAAGCAGGCGGATGAATATGAAATGGAGTCTGTAGCAAGCTGGAGAATCTACTTCTCTACCAAAGCCAGGAGCGTGGGGGTGGGGGAGCAGAGGGAAATCACTAGTCAGCTTCAGACAATGATGTGATCCCATGGTCAGATCTGATTTTTTGAGAAAAATCCAGAAATCCAGATTTTAAAGTACGTAATATCTTGATTTTTAAATGTTTGTAATTTGGAAATTTATAGGCTAACTATGTGAGGATAAAATAAATCTGTAGGTGTCATTTGGTTCCCAACCCTGGGGCTCCAGGTTAAATTAACTTTCCACAGAGAAAAATCCAACTCATTAAAGTTACTTTAAGTTATGGGAGACTATATTATAAGGATATGTGAGATAATAAGATTAACTGGATTTTCTGCCTCATATAAGGCCTCATAGAAACCAGGACTTCTATTAAACAACCAGGCCAAAGGATGAACAGGAGCAACATCTAACTGGTACTTACTGGGTTTGGGAAGGTCCTTTCTCACCATCAGTGGTACAACTTCTGCTTCTCCATTGATGGTATGTTTCCACATAAGCTGCTACGACTCAACATTAATTTTTCTGGCACTTGTAGAATTCTTGACTGGGTCTCAGGGCATCCAAACTTGCTCCTAGCCTTCCTTACTTCAGTGTTACACCCAAATTTAGGGGTGGAGGGTGGAACAGTTGTTATCCTTGTGGCAAATGGATTGTTGGAGCAGGAGGAACAGCTGTTCTTCTCTAAGACAAACAATATGGCTGCCTCTCCATCAGCCATTCCTCCCTTCTTTCTAACTAATAATATCTCAACTTTGTTCAGATGTTAAGATATAAGTTATGCTTATATCTGGTAAGCTATAAACACAACTTATGTGCTTCTGAGAAAGCTGGTTTCAGCCCAAAGCAGGGTGGATCTTGATTACATTGAACCAATCATAGCAAGGCCATTTTCCTTGTCAAAAATTAGTTGAGGAATTGGCATGAGTAGCAATTTTGAGCAGAGAGATTGCAAGAAAGTTTAAAGAAAACTTAAATTAAAATAAAAAGAAACTAAATTAAAATTGCCTCTGAAGAAAAGAGATCCAAAGCAGGAAATAGACCATGTTTTGTTCACACTGTTGCATCTCTAAGGAGCACTTACAACTTTGGTGGCGGGTTTGCAACTGTACAGGATAAATGTGTGGACAAAGGTCAACCTTCTGGTTGGAGGAAGGAAGAGCAGAGGAAGAAACAGAAAATTGGAAAACACAGTGTAACCAGTTATCTTAATGATGTCATTGAACAGTGAGCTTATCCACCCTGAAACCATTTTACCCTTGAACGTACTGTTACAGGAGATACTACCTCCTTGTTTTTGTTGCAGATGTTCCTGGTTGGGTTTTCTGTTATTTTCAGCTAAAAGCATCCTAATGTATTATCAATTATTATTCCACTTTGAATAATAAAATAGACTAGTTTTCCCTTCAAGATTAGATTGTGTCCTCCAAAAAGGGTTTTCAAGAAGCTGCCTATGAGTTTAAATTCAAATGTTGCCCTTTATGTTCCAGTCTATGTTGGAGGAAACTGCTGAAGACTTGCAGATGTGATCAGAGACCTCAGTGGTAGGAGAGAAGAGCTATCTTGGAAACTGTGGTAGATTGGTAACTTGTGCCCAGTACCATATCCTAATACTCCGTATACCCCATGTACGCTATCTGGGGAACCAGGCACAGTCTTAGATTTAAAATATTCATACTCATTGAACAGCAAAAGATCTAATTTTCCAAGGATCTATTGAGCCTACAAAGTTGTCTCTGGGCTGTGATCACTATCTACAAGCCCAGTGTAGACCCCCTAAGGCACAAGTCTATCAGATCCCTGCCCCCCCCCCCGCAACAGATCCCACACTCATCTTAGGGTGTTTCCCCAACAGCACTCCCAAGTCTCTCCTCTACTGAGATACTTGATCCTGCTATCCTTTCTATTTCCCTCCCACATTTGTTGTCTGTATGCTTCTCCCCTTCCCTGCAACCCAAGAGGGAATAGAGGGCCAGATTGCTTTCACAGATGCTGGGAAAAAATAGAAGGGAAACCAAGGTCATTTTATTCTTCATTTTCTTGCTGTGGGATTTGGGAGCACGATCTTTTGGTGAGCAGATGCAGATTCCCCAGGATCATATGTGACTTAAATACATTCCATTTACTCTCTTTTCTGGGGTTCCTGAATTTTTGATGCTGAATTTCTCTTTCTTCCTTTCTGACCCACAAAGGGTACTTACTTCTTTGCTTGTCAGCCTTTTCTTACCATCCTAAATTGAACTTCTTCTTGGCTTCTTCTGCCCATTCTCAACTGTTCACAACTAGTTCCTTTATCTCCAAATATCTCTTTTCCTGTTTTTGTTTTATTTTGTTTCTTATTTTCACCAGAGACCTGTTATTTTCCTTCCAACCTTCCTGGAGCATCTATGTGTACCCGTGGAATTTCAGCGGTTTCCTGGAGCTCTCCTGTCTTAATTTTGGGAAGTTGCCATGTCTTAGTCTGTGCATAGTGTTTAACCTCACTCCCAGAATGGCCACCAGCCCCTCGGTTCTCATATAAGCATAATGAAAAATGTTAAAATTGCTCTGAAAATAGTTTTCCTTCTTAAAGTATTAGACTGAAAGATTGTGTGTTCTTCTCTATAATAGCAATGCTTCCAGTAAGACAACAAATGTGGGAGGGAAATAGAAAGGATAGCAGGATCAAGTATCTCAGTAGAGGAGAGACTTGGGAATGCTGTTGGGGAAACACCCTAAGATGAGTGTAGGATCTGTTGGGGGGGCAGGGATCTGGTAGACTTGTGCTTATCTTGTCAAGAGCAAGTCCCCACCTACCATCATGATAATTCCCCTAGTTTTTCTTCATTGCATTTGACAAATCCTGTCACCGTCATTCAGGATGAACTAAAAGAAAACATGAATGTATGTGAGGACAGAGTTCCAATTTGGAATGTAGGGTGTTGTTGGTCTTCACCTTCAGATTTAAATATACCCATGGCTAAAAATCTAAAAATGCTCTTTTCCAGATGGACAGGCACGTTTTTGGTTATACATACTTAAAATAAGAACAGGAAGAAAATATTGAACCCATGCTGAAATTCCTAAGTATTTTTTAACATCTGTTATAGGGCAATTCTGCTTTCCTGAGTGAGGGCCAAAATATAGTTAGTGAAGACAATATTTCTCCTTCAAGTCCCTTTTGACTTTGCACCCATGTTTATCACCAGTGTGCGTTGTTTTGTGCTGGGTTGGTCAAATATCCAGTGCCCTTGCAGGGAGGACAAGTAAGACTGGTGAGGCGTCGGGTGAGAAGTGAGTGGCAGAGGAGAGGCTCAACATCTGGAAGGTGCTGAGGACCTTCGGTTAGAAGAGAGAGACCAAAAACAGAGGAACTGGCTTCATGAAACTTTGAAGCATTTCCAGCAAGAGGTGAGAGGAAGAAATTGCAACGTCTTTAAGAATCTTTAGGCACAAGCAGAGCTGCTTGGAATAAAGCTTGGCAGTTCTGCTTGGAGATTGATCTCACTGCCTTGGTATGGAATCTCCTCAGCTGTGGTGCCCACTGGACCAGAGGCTCCAGGAGCATCAGCAGTCTGCCTGCTTGGCACAGATCCTAGCTCTCTCCATGGGCACTGTCAGCACCAGCAAGGAGATGGCTTTGTCTGTAAGAACTCGGAGGAAAGCAGATGCTGATGGGAGGGGTGCCAGAGGAGACGGTGCAGCTAGACAGAGAAGTACAGTTGAACAGGAATACTTGCTCAAGAGGAAACCAACCAACCAACCAGCCTATAAGTGATAGCGGTGTGTTGCACCCCCTTCAGTTTTGTGGAAATGAAGGTGCATGATGGATAAATACATTTTCAAGTGATCCTGTCACAGAGTTAGAGTTGCAATCTGGAGCCCATAACTGCTCCAGTTTCTGGGCTATCTGCAGCAAGTGTAATTATTTCTAAGGATGAATTTCCATGGATATAAAATATGCACCACATGTTGTGCTGGGAGTGAGCATATCTTTAAGATGCTCCAGAGGCTTCTAGAATGGAGCAGAGAATGGGTATGAGATTAGGGCATCCTTGGCCTGGTGTAGTAGCCACAGAATAGCAATGGTGAACACACAGCTCTTCTCCAGCAACAGGGGACTCTCCCTTGAAGCACTGTGAGGTCTGCATTTGAGAAACTGGCCACACGGCATATACCGGAGCAGCAATCACGTTATCTTCTGAGAGCTGCCGCTGATGTCACGTGGTAACAAGGAAGGGACTCGTGCTGGGGGATGGTCAGGCCAACCGCAAGGAGCTATTGGTATTGTACACCTAGAGTCCTCAAGCTGCTGCAGGTAATCAGCTTAGTAGTTCTAAGTGTGCACTCCCGAGTTCTACTTCTGAGTTCAAAGCCCAGTTCCACTATCTTATAAACTGGGTAGCTTTGGGCAAATTATTTAATTACTCTTGGCTTCATGCTTCTTAGTGTAGAATGGGTATAGGACTAGTACTCTGTTTTGGAGATATTATGAAGCTTAACTGAAAAAAAAGTGATTTAAAAATATTTTTATGGTAACATGAATTACCAGACATATATAAGAACCTAATAGATATCGTTAATAAGTGTTGGTATATATAAGAACCTGATAGATACCGTTAATAAGTCTTGGTAGAAGATTTCAGGGATCTTTCCCTGTGATTTGTAAATCTGAGTCTGATATCTTAGGCTCCATTGTTTTCTACTCCCTCCCAGAACAATAGCTAAAGGAACAGGGCTGTGGACAGAGGGGGTGACCATCTGGCAAGGGGTGGGGGCCTGCCCTGTCCCAGGGCTCTTGTGTGGGGTGTCGCTGGGCTTTAGTATGAGGCCGCTTGGCTAGTCTGGTCCCTGGACACCTTCCACTCATCCATGCCATTGGAGTTGACCTGCCTGTACTTTGTTCTTGGTGTGTTCAGCACCCAGTGCTCTTTTTTGCTGATTCAGGTCACCTTGGTGTGGTATATCTGTCTGACTTGCCTAAGTTACCTACAACCTTCATCTGATTCCTGGTTTAGGTTGAGCACTGTGCTCCCAGGCATGCCCTCTGGTTCCCAACTCAGCTACCTTCCCAGTCCTTCAGGGGATATACAGTGACAACCAGGTCTCAACCAAGGGAAACTCAGAGGGATGACCAAGGCCCATTGCCACGTAACACCCATGCACCTTTGTTTTTAATCTGCAGTAAGCATTTTTTAAAAAAAGATTTTATTTATTATTTATTTGATAGAGAGAGATCACAAGCAGGCAGAAAGAGAGGAAGGGAAGTAGGCTCCCCACTGAGCAAAGAGCCCAATGTGGGGCTCGATCCCAGGATCCTGGGATCATGACCTGAGCTCAAGGCAGAGGCTTTAACCCACTGAGCCACCCAGGCGCTCCTGTGTGAGCATTTCGTAAAGGAGCAAGCCCACTCTGTGGAGCCCTTTCCTCCCCAAGTTCCAAACGGGGGAGGGTCCCAAACCTCCTCTGCTTCCTGTAATCCCTTCAGTCTCTTACACTTCAGCTGCCGGGATTCAAGCCCTGTAGGAGCAAACCAGAACGTAGGTACCCTTTGTCTGTCTGGTCCTGTGTTCTTAGACTCAGAGGTGATAGGAACGTGGGGAGAAAAAACAAAACCAAAAAAAGTCTTCAATAGTACATGGAGAGTAGAAGGAAAATAATGTTTGGGAAGTACGGAAAAAAACGTAGTCTGGGGTAAATCCGTCCAATCACTAGATGGGTACAATTGTAAAAAGAAGATTTTGACCCCACCAATAACAATTAGAACTGGAAATTCTCTCAGGGCACTTGGGTGCCTCAGTCAGTTGGGCTTCAGACTCTTGGTATCTGCTCAGGTCATGACTTCAGGGTCGTGAGATGGAGCCCCACGTCAGGATCCGTGCTGGGCATGGAGCCTGCTTGAGAGTCTCTCTCCCTCTGTCCCTACCCCCCTCAAAAAGAAAAAAAAAAAAAAAAGAAAGGAAATAGAATTTCTCTCCTGTCAAGAATCTACTGCAAAATGTGGCATATGCAACTATAAATGCCGCATACATTTTCAAGTCAGAGAATTTAAGATTAGTCACAGGAAAGATAACTTGATATGCCCTAGAATCTGACAGTCCTGCACAAAAGGCCAAATAGAGATCTTCCCAAATTGGACAATCATCCTCAAAATTCACATGACATCAATAAGAAAAGTTAAAAGCTGATGGAGACTTTTTAAAACTTTCAATAAATAAATAAGAACTTTATTAACTATGCTGGAAGAAAAAACTAAATTGTCTTTCCATTTTCTTTTCAGAAAATGCAGTCCCCTATACTGGTATACTGTGAAGAGCCAATCAAAGACTGAATAGCCAAAACTTGAGAAAAATAGTTTGAGAAAGATATGCCATAAAGGGCATTAATAAAAATATTACTTTTCTGTATGTTGGTGGTATGTGTTAGCTTTACCAAATTTGTGATTTCTCATTCTAAATATATTTATTTACTTTTATATATATATTTGATAAATATTTACTTTTACATCTCATTGCAGAAATTTTTTTGAAAGAGGTTCCCCCAATTTGTGGATGCTTTAGGCCCCGCAAACCCTGGTTCTGCTCCTGATGGCTACAGCATGGCCAGTAGTCTAATTTACAGTGACCACCGATGGATATGTGGGCTCGCCTGTGGGTACATGTCCTGTAAGCGGTGCCATTTAACGGTTTTTATTATTGTCAAATAAAACAAAATGACAACAACAAACAGTTAAGATCCACTGTTCTATAGCAGAGGCAAACAAGGGGCTTTATGGGAGTGATTACCACCATCTTTAATTCATTGTTTATGGTTGCTACTTACTTGTTTATTGTTTTGGCACGTATGTATTTTTGTGCATTGTTATCATACCATGAATAAGCATTCTGGTTATCTGTTGTGGTGTAACAAATTGCCCCCAAACATAATGCCTTACAGCAACAATCGTTTCATTGTTTTTAGATAGCTCACCTTCTGGGAGGTGATCAGGACAAGCTTGAAAGATAAATATTTGCCAGAGTGATCAGAGGGCAGTGGCAGGAACTGCCGACATCTCAGCTCGAACAAAGCACGGTTGTGGAAAATCGAAGGAGCTCAATTTTGAGCCCTCCTATGGGAAGACAGACCCTGAGAGTATGAGGGAGGGGAGAAGTAGCGGGGTGGGTGGGGGTGTTGGGGAGATGTTTGAGGTGAGGTGCAGATCTGTCAAAATATAATGATAAAACTACTCTAGGAGGATTAAATAGGTCATAACAAGGACAATCAATTCTAAGGGCATTGTCAAGGTGGAGTGTTCTGGCTACCAACTAGCCAGTCGGATTTGGGGAGCTTGGAATTAAGCTTGGATGTGAGATAGAAACGATTTGGCTGCTTTCCAGTTACAAATAAGAAGCTAAAATATGCAATTCCTTCTGGGACGCCTGGATTTCCCACTGACTTCAAAGGCATTCCTGAAGTCTGAGGGGCGATGGGGAGGATGTCAGGTGTATTCAGAAGGCTGTTTGGGGAGAAGCCCATTGTCTGCCCTGTACTCAGAGGAATGGAAAGCACACGGTGGTGTTTCCTTCAAGCCACAAGCACATCTTCTGTACCATGATGGCTACATCCACTTCGTTGTTATTATTTTTTTTTTTAAAGTGTGATAGAATATGATAATCATCCCTAAAGTGTTCCTGACAGTGTTCCTGTCTTTCGTATGCTGATCTTCATTTAAAAACCGGGCTCTGTCTACTTTTCCAAGTATTCTCAAGCAAGTTCAGTTCATGGATTTGAATTTTTGTTGCTTCTCCTGCTAACCTATCGTAATGACTGCAAGACACCTTAACAATTCTGTAGAAATTGGTCATTCCAGGAGCTGCCCTCGGTACATTTAGGAGAGTGCTTGTCAGAATGCTCATGGATACCCCCGTCCTGGACTTTGAGGGTTGTCTACCTCCACTCCAGGACCTGAAACATCCAGAAGCTGCTTCTAGCTACTTAGTGGTCTGTAGAAATGGCTTATGATGATAGAGTTTTCGGCGCCTGGCCTTAAGACCAGTGTGTAATCTGGAGATACATGGTTGAGAACACAGGCTCTGGAAGCAAAGAGAACTGCACTTAAACCTCAGCTCTTCAACTCATCGTCTGGCGTTGAACAAATGATGTGTCCTTTTATTTTTTTTAAAGATTTTATTTATTTATTTGACAGACAGAGATCACAAGTAGGCAGAGAGGCAGGCAGAGAGAGATGGAGAAGCAGGGTCCCTGCTGAGCAGAAAGTCCGATTTGGGACTCGATCCCAGGACCCTGAGATCATGACCTGAGCCGAAGGCAGAGGGTTTAACCCACTGAGCCACCCAGGCGCCCTGATGTGATCTTTGAAAACCTGGGTTTCTTTTGTCAAAAGCTGATGATGCCAATAATTCTTGTCTCATTGAGGTATTTTGTAGATTAGATGAAATTATGAATAGGTATTATTATTATTAATTGTATTTTTGCCTTTCAGTCTCAGACTCAAAAGAGCTGCTTCAGGGAACAATAATCAAGTTGGCTATCACTTGTGCCAGCCACTTGATCTGTATTACCCGTACTCATCATGACAAACATGTGAGGAAGAGAGCTTTACGGTACAGCAGAGGAAACTGAGGGTCAGAGAGGTTAATTAACTTTCCCAAGGTCACCACACCAAGCGGCAGAGCTGGGGTCTGAACTCCAAAGTTGGGTGTTCTTTTTCACTAAGCCACAGTGATGCTAACGTATCCCAGTTCAAGTCATTCTCTCTCAGCATCAACATTGGTCAGAAGAGTCATTATTTCCCTATTGTTCTAGAGAAAAATAGACACCTACAATTAAGCAGCAAGCCCGGGGCTGGGGTCTGGGGAGACTCATCCATCCACTGGGTTCCCTAGTTCTTCAAACCTTTTTAGATGCCAGCAATTCTCAATAGGAGACCAACACGGTTGTGTTGGAGAAGCACGCACAGATGTCCAGGCCCTTGCAAGTACCAGTCTCAAGGAACCTTGATGTTTTGGTTTGATCTCCCTCAGGGACTATAACCAAACCACTCTGGCTCATCAGCTTTGGATATAAGTAAAATCTTCCTGCCAATCAGTAACCAAGAGTCCCTATTCTTGTCCACATCTACTCAGGTTTCTCTCTTTTCCTGCAAAAAAAAAGTCTCTGGCCTCTCCCTCAGGATGTTTAACCTCAAAGAAAGCTTCCTGGGTGGCAAAGCAGCTTGCCAGCCACAGTCACCGTGCAACTACTGTCATGAATTGGTGGCCACGAACTACCGCCCAGCCTGCGGAGCCCACCAAGGGATGTCAGCGATTGGGTCAAGTTCACTGGTTCCTAATGCCCCTGACGCTGCCAGATCCCAAGCCAGCTCTCCTGTCAGCTGGGCCCTGAAGCAACTCTGTGGGGAGGCAGAACTTGCCACGGTCTCGGGGAAATGGTGCATTCATCTTCTGTCAGAGACCCATGTACAAGAAAGCGAACGTGCATGAAGGAGCAAAGCGCGTAAGCATGGCGTAGTTTAAACTATACTTCTAGAAAACACAACAAGGTCTCCAGAGATGCAGTTTGCCCCTAACGCAGACTTTTTTATTCTCAGAGACTAAATCATCTCCATTTTAGTCTCAGCCAGGTCCAACACCTTTTCTAGTGTAGTCACTACTTTATATTTCTTTACCTGGTCCCCTAACCTTGCTCCAACCATCTGGTGTCTCCTAAACCAAGGGAAGAGTTTCCCATAGTGGACAGCCAAATCTCTACCTCTTACTGGGAGGAGCATTCTTTCCATCTTATACCATGTCCACGAAGATTTAAAAGATCATAGGGTCCATTTCAGTCAGTTCTCACTGACTTGGTACGTTGTGCTTTCCTTTCAGGGAAAACTCAGCTAGAATCCCTGAGATAGGAGAGGGAACGTTTTCTCTAGGAATCACTGTTTTTTTCTTTTGTTTTGTTTTGTTTTTTCTCTTTTTGCTTTCTTTTTTGTAAAGTAAGGAATTGGCCCATCTTGATTCAGGTATAGTAAGCACAGATTGGGGAGGGAGTCTAGAGGAAGGGGGCAACATACACAGAACACCAAAAAGAGAAAAGTCTATTGAAAGAAAGGAAAGGAAAACACGTGGGAGACCAGACTGATAGGAATGGATTCCTTGGCACTGAAGTGAGAGAAAACCGTAAGGGCCCTATTAGGTGATATTTCTGGAAAAACTCCTACACTAACTAGTAGAGGGTGAAATGACTTCTCAGGTTAATTTACAGGTCAGTAAGGACGTCAGTAGCTTTTTGGTTGACTATATTAATTTCAATTTAGCAAATAGTCTATGCTGTCCTACTTACTATTTTTTTAAAGATTATTTATTTATTTGACAGAGAGAGAGAGTGCACAAGTAGGCAGAGAGGCAGGCCAAGGGGGTGGGGAAGCAGACTCCCTGCCGAGCAGAGAGCCTGATGCGGGGCTCGATCCCAGGACCCTGAGATCATGACCTGAGCCGAAGGCAGAGGTTTAACCCTGAGGTTTAATCACTGAGCCACCCAGGCGCCCCTATGCTGTCCTACTTATAAACTGTTTATTTCTGTGTGTCTTGGCAATTTTTTTAGTGAGTAAATGAAAGCGTATAAATCTTTGTGGAATAATCCTTTTAGAGCTTTTTTTCTTTTTTCTTTTCTTTTCATCCTCCTTTATAAATATTACATTCTTCAGGCCAATAATAAAATAGGTGATGTCCTGACAAAGCGGACTTTCTGAACTGCGTGTCACTCAGACCTAAGGAGAATGCAACTGACAAGTTCATAAAGATCCTGCCATTACTGTGAAAGTGGAGGGAAGCGTTATCATTCTTTGAATTGTGGTGGTGGTTCAAGTCCCAGAACTGGAATTAGAACCTTCAGACAACCTCAAATTGCTCAAAGAATATTGCCAAGAACATGGAAATGGTTATTCCCTTAGTTCTGTGTGACAAATGGAACAAACTCTTGATTCAGGTTAAATATTTGGGTTGAGTCTGTGGCTTTTCTGTAAATCAGCTTTATTCTTCCTTTCTGACTTTTCAGGGAAATCAAGCAATTTCTAGAGGTTCTGTGAGAAGAAAGGAAAAGGGAGTAATTATTAAGAGGAGTAGAAGAAACGGGGAAGCAAGTTCTTCAATTCCCCTAAAAGGATAGTGATGACATATTCACAACTAAACATCTGAATGCACGATTTCATACAGAATAGGTAATTATGCATGAAAGCAGAATCAGCTGGAAAATCCAGGCTGTATGGTTGGAGAATATGCTGAGAGTTTTCCTTCTCTTCTAGAGATAAAGAATAAACTGTGAAGAATATCGCAAGGTATTTTAGCAGTATTCTATATAAAAGGAACAAACTATGTATCAGAAATGGACTTGGAGAGACTTCGGGTCATTTTGTTATTTTGTTAAAATTTTTCTATTATTGCTGACTTGTGCCAATATTTTCCAAGATTTCTTCCAGGAAGGAAGTCATAGACATTAGAATGTCCAACTAAAATCCTTCCTCCTGAAATTAAGGTCTCTTCGATCCTCTATCACAGAAATGTTTTAGAAACCCAAATGAGCCTCTTGCAAAGTAATTTTTAAAATATTATGGGCTATTTTGTAGGACTACTGAAAATTTGTGAGAGAATAAATATAAACCCCGTATCATCCTATCAGTTTTTAACATACCTCCTTCCAGTTTTTTCTATGTCCACACATGTCTTTACGTAGTTGTAATGTAATTTTTTCCTGCTTGACATAAAAATTTTCTTCTACTGCTGAGTTGTCGGTGCCGATCATTTTTAATAATTGCATAGTGATACATGAAATGTAAGTTTTTAAAAAACATTTTTAAAAAGATTTTATTTATTGTCAGGAAGAGAGAGAGCACAAACAGGAGGAGCAGTGGGTAGAGGGAGAAGCAGTCTCCCTGCTGAGCAAGGAGCCCCATGCAGGACTTGATCACAGGACCCGGGGATCATGACCTGAGCTGAAGGCAGGTGCTTAATGGACTGAGCACCCAGGCATCTCATGAACTCTAAGTTGTTATCGGTGTTTGATCCAATTAAAGAGACATGATGTTTTGTCCTTTAAAAGAAACAATTTAAATTTTTATTTTACATTTTTTAAATTATAAAACCCAAACAAATACATTTTGGAAATAATTTCAAAATTACAGAAAGGTTTCAAGAATAAGAATAAGCATTGACCACCTATATATTCTGTATCCAGACTCACTATTATTAATATTTTGCCCCATCTGCTTTGTCATTGCTTTCTTCTTTTTTTTTCTTTTTTTTTTTTTTAAAGATTTTATTTATTTATTTGACAGAGAGAAATTACAAGTACACTGAGAGGCAGGCAGAGAGGGAGAGAGAAGGAAGCAGGCTCCCTGCTGAGCAGAGAGCCTGATGCGGGACTCGATTCCAGGACCCTGAGATCATGACCTGAGCCGAAGGCAGCAGCTTAACCCACTGAGCCACCCAGGCGCCCCTGTCATTGCTTTCTTCTTTTTGCCTTCTCTCTCTCTAATATTTTCTAAACCATGGGAGGGGAAGTTTTATACACACTGGCCCTTTACTCTAAGATACTCCTATGTATTTTGTATAAATACAAATGTGCTTTTACAAATTTAATATTGATGTGATACTTCTATCTACCATCCATATTCCTATTTTGTAATGGACTCACTAGTGTCCTTTATTGCATTTCCTCCTCCAGTACAGGGTCCTAAGATCAGATCAATATCTGATCTAGTTAGTTTCAAGTCTCTTTAGCCTCCATTAATAGTCTAGACTATTTTATAATAGTTAATAATCTAGAATAGTTTTGTAGTCATTTTTTGACTTTTGTGACATGGATGCTTTTGAAGAATATGTCCTCTCTCTCTTTTTTTTTTTTTAATAGAATTTTTTTTGTTCTAGGTTTGTCTTAGATTCCCTCATGGTTAGGTCCATTCCAGACTGGCATACTGCGTAAGTGATACTGTGTTTCTTTTGGGGCATTACACCTGGAGGCACAGGATGTCCATCTGTGTCCTCATTGGTGATATTAAATTTTGTTTTTTTCTTTTTAAAGTAAGCTCTATACCCAATGTAGGGCTCGAATGACCCGGGGATCAAAAGTCACATGCTCTACCAGCTGAGCCAGTCAGGCACCTCTGGCGATGCTAATTTTAATCACCTACTCCAAGTGTTGTCTAATTTTGGTTTCTATTTTTCTCTTGCAATTAATAGGCAAACGTGAAGAGAAACTTTAAGACATGCAAATATTTGACTCGTCATCAAATCTTTGCCCCTAGACTTGGCACGCATGGATGATTCTTGTCTGACCCACTCTTTGCTACCATCGTTGCCAGTTGATGACTCTTCAACTCTAGCACTGTCTCCACATTTGCCAGTCAACCCCCAGCATCCTGCTGTCAGCAAGAGTCCTCCGTTCATCCATCCATCTATCATCTCTCTATTTACCCATCTAATCTATCATTGGTATAGACGCATAGATTCTTATTTTCCCGATTTTCTATAATTCAGTGTTGTCCTTAATTGTTTTAGTGCTCAAATTGTTTCCAATTTGGCTAGTGGGAGCCCCTTAGGTGTCTTTTTGACATGGCCCATCTTTTTTTTTTTTTTTTTTTGAGTACCTCGATCTTCTGACATAAAAATCATGCTCATGGCTCATCTTGTCCTCCTCTCTGCTCCAGCTCTGAAACCAGTGGTTTCTCCATGGACTTCTGCTTCCTTTTAGTAGGGAATGGTATTTGAGGCCAAGATTGGGCACTAGGTATGATCGTTGCTACTTGGGTATCTTTGCTTATAGGCCTTTTACGTGGATAGGAAAAGGAAATATATGCATATATATACATATATACTTATGCAAGCATACGTACACTTGCAAACACATGTATATTTGTGCATGTTTTATAAATCTTCAGTCCATATCAGTAACTCCAATTTAATACATCTCATAGGATCCACCTTGCTTTTCCCTTTTCATTATTTGTATGTTCCTACTTCCCCATTGAGAACCCTAGCTCTCAACAGTATCAACACATTTACTCATCTATAACTCATATAAATTATATTTATTTACTCATATCTAATATATATATAATGCAAATATATTTATATAGATTGTCCATATATAATATATAACAATATTATATATATCATATAAATATATATACATGTACTTACCCAACCTATAATATATCTAAAATAAATTCAGAATTGCTTTGCCCATACCTCTACAAAAACAAGCCTACTAGAAAAGGTTCAGGATTCGTTTGCTGTTTTCCCCCATCCCAACCAAGACTGAGAATTATTTATAGTCCAATTCTATGTTTGTAAATTACTTGGATTAGTTGGCTTTTTCCCCCCTCTTCAGTGTGGCTATGTTCTTCATTTAGATACTGTTATAATCATTTATTTGGTTTGCTTTTAGTTTTAGTAACTCCTTCCTGTCCTTGATTTAATTTTATGTTTTGATCATGTAGACCACGTTTTCAAAAGTCAACACTATATAAAACAGGATTCAGAAAAGTGTCACTCCATTCTGAATTCCTTCTTACTCCCTCTGCCACCCTCTCTTAGAGAGAGCTGTTGTTTTCTGTTTAACCTTTCTGAGTTTCCTTTTGGACAGGTAAGTGGCTTTAGGCATGTTTTCTTATTTCTCCCTCTTACGCAAAAGTTAGCATACTACAGATGCTATTCTACAGTTTGATTTTTCCACTTAAGAATATCTCTTGGAGGGGCGCCTGGGTGGCTCAGTAGGTTGGGGCCTCTGCTGTCGGCTCAGGTCATGGTCCCAGGGTCCTGGGATGGAGGCCCACATGGGGCGCTCTGCTCAGCGGAGAGCCTGCTTCTTCCTCACTCTCTGCCTGCTTCTCTGCCTGCTTGTGATCTCTGTCTGTCAAATAAAACCTTAAAAAAAAAAAAAAAGAATATCTCTTGGAGGGTGCCTGGGTGGCTCAGTGGGTTAAAGCCTCTGCCTTCGGCTCGGGTCGTGATCTTGGGGTCCTGGGATCTAGCCCCGCATCGGCCTCTCTGCTCAGCGGAGAGCCTGCTTCCTCCTCTCTCTGCCTGCCTCTCTGCCTACTTGTGATTTCTGTCTGTCAAATTAATAAATAAGATCTTAAAAAAAAAAAAAGAATATCTTTTGGGAATTACTCCATACCAATTCAAAGAGATCTTTCTCTTCTCTCTTTACAGATGCAAATTGCCCCATCATGAGTATTTACCATAGTTTATTTAACTGATCACCTATGCTTGGATATCTCGTTTCTAATATTTTAAGCAACTGCAAATAATGCTGCATGAATAACCTTGTGCAAATGTTTTGTTTTTGTTTTTTTTTTTTTTGTTTTGCTTTTGTTTTTGTTTTTTTGGTATTATTGGAGTTGCGCCTTCAGAGTTAATACCCAGAAGTGTGATTGGCAGGTCAAAGTGTAAATTCGGATGAAGTTTGTGGACAATGCCAAATTCCTCTCTATAGGGGTTACACGATTTTGCATTCTCAGTGAGAAAGCAATGTGTGAGTGCCTGTATTCTCTCATGTCCTTGCCAAACAGTGCCATCATAAGCTTTTGAATTTTTGCCAAACTGATGGGTGAGAAATGGTGTCTCAATGTTATTTTAATTTGCCTTTTTTTTTTTTATTATGAGTGAAACTGAATATTTTCTCATATGTTTAAGGTTAATTTTTATTACACTTTTCTTTTTTTGAATTGTCTCTGGACATCTTTTGCCCATTTATTAATAGGATTTAAACGTGTTAAAGTTGTTTAGTTGGAAAAATTGTTTTACTATAATACAGTTTACACTAATCGAAGGTAGAATCCCAAAGTACCTGCTGTGGATAAACTACGGCTTCTGCCCTCTAGGAACTCACAATGTATATACCAAGCACTGTCATAGTGGGTCCAAACATAGACTCTGGAACCAGATTGCCTGCCTTCAAACGCCAGTCCTGCCACTTGGGCGTGTGTGTGTGTGTGTGTGTGTGTGTGTGTGAGTTTTAAGATTTTATTTATTTATTTGAGAGAGAGGGAAAGCAGCAGAGGGAAAGAGAGAGAAGCAGGCTCCCCACTGAGCAGGGAGCGGATGTGGGGCTTGATCCCAGGATCCAGGGATCGTGATCTGAGCCCAAGGCAGATGTTTATCTAGCTGAGCCACCCAGGTGCCCCCATATAGGCATGTTTTAAACCACTTGGCGCTTTAGTGTTTCTAACTGTAAGGTGAGAATATTAACAGCATTTACCTCTTAGGTTTGTTTTATGGATTAAATGACTTAACATATACGTAAAGTACCTTTCGTAAATGTTATTTAACAATCAAGGCTCTGAAATACACTGATTTGATCCCATAAGAATATTGTTATGTATAGTTATTAAAAATGAGGACCTGGAAGTTTAGAAACATTAGGTGCATCAGTGGTAGAACCAGAACTTTTTTAAACTAATCCCCACACTCAACATGGGGCTTGAACTCAAGACCCAAGGTTAAGAGTCACATGCTCTGCCACTGAGCCAGTCAGGTGCCTCTGAATAAGATGGATCCTTGAGCCCCTGAAGCTCACCTTCTTGTGCTGGAGGGGTTCTGTGTGGGCTGTAGAAAGGAAAAAAACAAACAACTAAGTAAACCAGTTTTGTCTGTCATGTTCATTATTTGTTGTTCAGCACACATGACAGTGCCAAAATTCATTTGTTAAATGAAAAAAAAAAAAAAAGAGGAATAAGGGACAGAGTAGTGAAAAATGAAGCTCGATACATAGGTGAAAGGCCTTGTCAACCACTCAGAAGGGTTTAGACTTGATCCTGAGCAGAGAAATCACATTAACCGATCTGCATTGAAGAAAACTTAAGGACCCGCAGGAGAAGGGCCCACACAATATTACCTCAGTGTAGTGGGAAATGATGGTGCCGAATCAAGAGGGAGGCTGAGAGGATGGAGAGGAGGTGACTTGCAGAGAGATTCAGAAATCAGAACCAGCTCGAGGCGTCTGGGTGGCTTAGTGGGCTAAAGCCTCTGCCTTTGGCTCAGGTCATGATCTCAGAGTCCTGGGATGGAGCCCCACATCGGGCTCTCTGCTGAGCTTAGAGCTTGCTTCCCCCTCTCTCAGCCTGTTTCTCTGCCTACTTGTGATCTCTGTCTGTCAAATAAATAAAATCTTTAAAAGAAATCAGAACCAGCTTAGCACAGACTTGTTTGGTGCAGAGTGCAGGAGAGAGGAGGGAAAGGTCTGAGGTAACACTGAGGCTTCACTGCACTGAGTAACTGAAGAGGGATAGCTGACTGGGAAAAATGAAGAAAGGACTTTTCGACACACATAGATTTGGGGCAACTGTGGGATAATGCTCAATCTCTTGACTATACTTGCATTTGGCTTCTCTATGCCCCTTAAATTCAGGAGCTGTGTGGCCCTGTTCAGGGCACTGTAGTAGCAGCCTAGGAAACAATAGTGTCTAATAGTGTAAAAGAAAGCAGTTAGGTCAATAGAAGAGGAGGGGTGTAGCCTTAGGTCCCTGGGGGTCCATGATGGGGTGCACTGAGTACTAAGTTAACTGCTAGTTCTCACTGAAACGTTATTCTTTGACGGCAAAAATACTCATTTTTGCATCTTCTTGCTCAAGATGATACCTTGCATAAAGCAGATTGTGGGCAACATTAAATAGATGCCACATAGGGAGATTATGAAAGGAAATCCATCATCAAGCCAGGCTTATGGCTGGGAGCTTAGGGGCACTGAACCAGGAGGCAGGGAGTAGGAAGTCCAGGAGGAGCTCCAAATCCCTTTTCATAAAGACAGAAAACAGATGAATAAACTAACAGCCCAGTGGAAACCCTGATAAAATGGCATGTTGAAGCTTCTAGGACAACAGTGCTTTTCTAGAGATTATGCAGAAGGAAAGACCCTGATTTTTAGACTTGTGAGAAGACCTGGCCAAGACAGCAGTTTGGACAACTGGACACCTATCTTTACCAAGAAAAGGACTTTTTAATGCATTGGTGATGTGGTAAAAAAATCCAAAAGAAAAGAGACCGCATTTCGCAAAAGCTTCCACAGGCTGGTATTAATTTTAAAAAGTGACTTAACTTTCTACAGGATATCATTGGATTCTCACAAGAGGGTTCATCATAGTAAAGGACCTGCTACAATTCATTATCTGATGACAGTGCTTTCTGACTTGTCCCTGCAGGTACTGGGAGGAGGAAAGGGTATGCACAGCCGGGAAGATAGGTGGAGGGTCTCCTAAGCAGATGGGAACTATTGCAAACCAACCATAGGATGGTCTCCAGAGGGGAAGCAACATTAGGGACTTGGATGAGGAAAGATCAAAAGGAAAAGCAGAGCAATAGCTTGGGAGAGGGGACAGAGAGGGAGAGGGAGAACAGCAGTGGAGGATAAAAAAGAGAAAGAAAGGCGTGCGAAAGCAACCGCATGTGCAGGGCACGAGTT
This sequence comes from Mustela erminea, assembly GCF_009829155.1. Lineage (NCBI taxonomy): Eukaryota > Metazoa > Chordata > Mammalia > Carnivora > Mustelidae > Mustela > Mustela erminea. Next base: position 110,820,025 of record NC_045620.1, read on the forward strand.
AACGATTACGAAGAAGAGCAGTAAAAAGAATTGGGTTACTGAACAGGGAAGGAGGGACTTGGTTCTCTGGAGATCCCTTCTGCGTTTACACGGACCAGCCCAGCGCGAAGGGGGTGTGGTACTGAGCTCAGAGCCGTGTGGAGCGAGGCGATCGCGGTAGGGGCGCCGCCCAATCCCTTCTAGCAGTGGAAAATCAGGGAAACCTAGCGACTGGCAGGCAGGCGGGCAGGGCGGAGGCGGAGCGAGGGCGCCGATGGGCGGGTCGGGGGAGGGCGTGGGGAGGACAAGGAGACGCTGGCTAAAGGCGGCGCTAGGACCCGCGGGCGCCCCGCCGGCTCCCGGGAGGTTGATAAAGCGGCGGCGGCGTTTGACGTCAGTGGGGAGTTAATTTTAAATCGGTACAAGATGGCGGAGGGGGACGAGGCAGCGCGGAGGCAGCAGCCGCACCAGGGGCTGCGGCGGCGGCGGGGGACCAGCGACCCAAGCACCGGGGTTAACCACGTCTCGTCCACGACCTTCCTAGGTACGCGCCGGCGGGGTGGAGGCAGCAGGGCCCGGGTGGGGACAAGGCGCGGGCCGCTCGGACCCGCGGGCACCGGCCGCAGGCGGCGGGGTCGTCGGCCCCGGCTGGTTCAGCTCTCCTCCTACCGCCTCGTCTGACGGCCGCCGGGCCTAGCTCCCGCCGCGCCCCGAGCTTCTGCGGCGCGCGGCCTGAAAGGGCGGCCCTGGGGCAGCGGCTCCCGCTGCTGTCGGGTGAACGGGCTGCGAGCGCGTCTGCGCCCGGCCCGGCCCCCTGCCCTCCCGCCGCGTGGCTGCCGTCGCGTCCGCCCCGACCTGAGGGGGCGGCCTTGAGCTGGGGCCGCAGACCTGGGGCGCAGGGAGGTCGGTGGCGCCGCGTCTGGGTGTTGGAGAGTTCCGGACGCTGCAGGGCGATGTCTCCTGGCGGGCAGTGCTCTCTGTCCTTCTGTCAGAAAGGGAGGCAAGGGTGGCCGGGGCTTAATGAACCCCACGGAGGAGGAGGACGCGGAGCGCGCGGGGGGAGCAGACACCTCGCTGCCAGGTCGGAAAGCTCTCCAGACTCCCTCCCAGGAGGGAACCGCAGTCCGCAGGCCAGTGCTGTGACCCGGGGCTCGGGTTCTGGGGCTCCTCGGCCCGCAAACCTATTGGCGCGGGTTTCGCGTGTCTAGGATGCAAGTCCAGATTTAGTTGTTAAACTAGGGTTGCGAGCAGTTTTCTAGTCACTTAGACGGTATAGTAAGGCCCGATCAGACTCCCAAGTGTCTGGGGTGTGAAGTCACCTGATCCTTCGCTCCCCGGTTTTGCGGAATGTGAGCTGCTACTGTACGTGTACAAGGAGCGCCCCTGTCCTCTCCAAGACGCGTTTGCTTTGGCAGCGGAGTGTTGTGTGTCCCTCTCATAACACCCCTATTTTTAGGAGTTCAGCATTTGATCTTTCGCGCTGGTGTGAACTGAACGCATGTAATCCTGATTGAGAATTTTGATAGTACTTAAAGCGTAAAGTTTTACAAAGGCTTATAAATAGTAAAAGCTTACGGTTAGGTAAGTACGGCCATGGAATACGTAAGAGTTTATAAACGACACTAAATGGGAATTTGTGGTCTTCAGATTCCTCTATCCACAGTCTGATAAAGGTTTTGTGAAATGAAATGTGAAACATGTTGATAAGTTAGTCCGTGAAGACTAACTTCAGTTAGAAAAGTTTATGTGAAATATATTTCATCATTCATGGTAACCTTTGGATGTGCTGAACATATGTCAGAGGTGATGACAGACTAGAGTTTTGATACAGGATAAAGAACAGGAAATAAAGCTTATTTTATTATTGCCTGCCAACAAAAGCACTTGACAGAACTGTTTGCATAGAAACACCCCACCCCCCCCAACACAACACAACACCAGAGAAGAGAGGTTTTGCCTTAGATCTCTTCTGGTTGGAATTCTCAAGTAATTAGTTTTGGAATGCTGATGGATTGATTTGGATCTTTTGGACCCTAGGGGTGTGTGTGTTGTGTGTGTGTTTGCTCTTGAACTTACTTAGATATATTTTAACGTAATCATTTTAGATGTAGTTTCAAAGTGGTTTTGTTTTGTTTTTTTAAGATTTTATTTGTTTATTTGACTGAGATGGAAAGTAGACAGACAGGCAGGCAGAGGTGGGGTGGGGGGAAGCAGGCTCCCTGCTCCATCCCAGGACCCTCAGCTCATGACCGGAGCTGAAGGCAGAGGCTTAACCCACTGAGCCACCCAGGCACCCCTCAAAGTGTTTTATATACTTGCCTTATTAGGAGAAGCGTAACTTCATGATTTGGTCATGGTTATGAACATCATTTTTATTTTGTGGTACATTGAGAAGAGATGTGATTCTTAAGAGTTGATAAATAGGGCCCACCATTTATTAAACATTCTGTCTGCTACTCAGATTTTTGTGTGTTATGTTTTCCCCCACTCTTGGAGGTAGCCCTTTCCTTGATAACCATACCTATCAAATGACTGCCTAAAACCTTTTCATTTGCTCTGTAGTCACTCAGTACAGCATTAAAATCCCAATAAAACTTAAGATTTGTGTTTAGTCAGAGCAAACAGGCTGTGAATGAGTAGGAACTCAGCTATATTGGAGTTTGTATAAGAAACTCTTTGTCTCCCTCTGCTTTCTGAATAAGTAAACTTGAAGAATTGAGTTGGGGTCAGTCGGGTGCCATAGTGGTTTAGTCTTAGGAAGGTGCTTTGTGTCTCTTAAGGGAAATGCTTACTTTCTTTAGGATTAGGAATGTAGGGTCTTTATAAAGCATTATGTAATCCTGTACTTCAATGGCTTTGTAGGATTAAATCTCTTGGAAATTATTTATTTGGGGAAGAAGGAGCTGTTTTACATACAGTAAAGAGGTATTTATTGTAGGGAAAATAAACGGTGATTTAAAACGAGATTCTGGCTTTAAGTTGAGTGCACCTATTTTGGGATTCGATTTTAGTTTGCCATTGTGTTTTAACTTGAGGATAAAGTTTTTAAATATCCATAGATGAAAGTAACTTTCTTGAAATTGTTTAGAAAGTTTTCCAAAATTGTGCTTTTTCCATCTGTCTGATATTAAGCAGTTAAAGAGTACCTGTCACCTCATTCCATGCTGTGGTTCAAGGCATATTTTTACAGTTTTGATACTTTTTAGCAAGATGCATTTTAAAAATTTGTTTATGCTCAGTAGGAAGACCTGTTTGACACACAGTTGTAAGCGAAAGCTCCCCAAGATACGTGTTGGCAATCATCCTCCAAGCATATGACCCACCAGTATACATCTGAAGGGTCTCATGACTCAGGTTTTATTGGACAGTAATAAATGATCTTTTCCCAACAATAGCTAGCTCCCTCAAGGTCCTGGAAACCTTGCTTCCAAAATTCCTTAGAGACTTACACTATCCCTAACTCCCTCCCAACTTGAAAGTATGTAATGGGCTATACTCCTCTATTCCCCAGTGCAGCTGTTTCTGCCATGGGTTCTGTCCTTGTGATTTATTTTATTTTATTTTTTAAATAAAAGGTATTTATTTATTTGACAGAGATCACAAGTAGGCAGGGAGGCAGGCAGAGAGGGAAAGGGAAAAGCAGGCTCCCTGGAATCATGACCTGAGCTGAAGGCAGAGGCTTTAACCCACTGAGCCACCCAGGCGCCCCGTGTCCTTGTGCTTTAATAAAATCACCATTTTGCACCAAAGATGTCTCAAGAATTTCTTCTTGGGCATCTGGCTTTGAACCCTAATTAATGTTCTTCTCTTTATCACTCACTACCCATCCTATAGAAAGAATGGATGAGTGCTTTCTTATCACATACATAATTAGAAATGTCTTGGTAAAACTGTTGAATGAGTGATGTCTGAAACCATACTAATGAGAAGCTGGGACAGTTAATAAGTAAAGCTAGAGCGAGTTACTAAGTGGAGTGGGAAATTTAAAGAAGGGAAAAGGTAGTTGTAGAAAGAAGAATTCATGAAGTAGAAAAATTCTGCTTGTTAAGAACATTGAGAAGTACGAAGTACAAAGCCAAGGTAACTTAAAAATGATTTTTTAAGTTATTGGTAATCATATCTCCGTGTGTTTAGGTGTACACATATTTGCTAAACTTAGGTAGATTTTTAAAAATACGCATTTAATTAAGTAGCCATCCTCACTTTCTACTGTGGGACAGATGGCTGTCGGTAGTTGATTTTATGGGCAGATGATACCTATTAGAAGCAACTGTTAAGTCACAAAAGACTAGCATACATGTACTTTGTTTTCCCAAGGAGATAGTATGCACTTTTGACTTGGGGTTTAGTTTTCTGGCCAGTACAAGTAGGATTTAGGGGATTCCTTGTTAATGAACCAGCTTAATGAAAATTATTCATACAAATTATATTTTTGTTTATGCTCTAAGTCAGAATAACCAGTAATTCTAATAGCTTGGTGAGCTGTGTAAATTTATGAAAGGATCATAAAGGATCTTGTTAAGGATCATTTACTTAAATGTACAAGAGTACATTCACTCTTTTTATTGTGGGTGCAGTGTTTTTTTTAATTATAGAGAAGTCAAGATAGTGCAGTGGAAAAGAATGAGGAAAGGAATCAAAAGCTGAGTGAATAAACTCTCTGAGCCTTGAAGCCCCTCACACATAGCAGTGATAGTATTCTGTAATAGGACTGTTGTGGGGAAGAAATGAGATAGGTACAGATGTTTTATAAATTGTAAAGCTGTCTGTGTGTAAGAGACTGTAATGCTTACGTAAGAATGTGCCTATATGACTACTTATGCTATTATATGTATATATGTGCTTATTTCCTGTCAGTTTCTTCTAATGTTTTTCCCTGCAGTGTAGACAGAGGCTTAGTTTGGGCAAGGGTGGCGGGTAAATTTTTAACTTGACCTGTAGAATGCTGATAATGTGTTCCTGATTAGGGGTATTGCAAGTATTAAATGTGATAAAAGTGCTTATTAACCCAGTGGCAGACATTCTGTTGATGGTAGTATTCCTATAATGTTTGTTGTTTTGAACGAAAAGTTAAATTTCAAAATATGTGACCTGAAAAACCTTTGTTTGGTTTTTATAAGATAAAAATATACATTCATACTTCTCAGCTGTCTTTATTTCAATAAACTTGCACTTTAGAGAATCAGTCATAGTAAAATAGTCTTCTGAAATTGTTTATTTCCAGTATAGGATTCAGTATGAAGTAATTCTTAAGGTCATGGCAGTTTTCAAATAGAGTGCATTTACCTTTCAGGTAGTAAATGCGCAGAATCTAACTGGAGTCTGTTTTGTACAAAAATGCCTAAAGAATGACTGACTTGAAAGTACACAAATTGTGAACCCCATTAAAAGCTTTTTTCCCCTTACATGTAATCATTTAGTGTCATGAATAGGGATTAGGATATATTTTAACTTTTGAATTCTGTGAACTTATTTTGATCTTCAGAATGGATTTAGAATGGAGGGCTGGATTTTAATATTAGCTCTGTAATAACATTTTTTCCTTCCTGGTAGCTAATAATCTGCCCTAGCAAACTTAAAGGTTTTTTGTTTTTATTTTTATTAAATAGCTAATCTGTGAAGGCACAGTAGAAACTTTAAAGCCGGGCGCCTGGGTGGCTCAGTGGGTTAGAGCATCTGCCTTCGGCTTGGGTCATGATCCCGGGATTCTGGGATCAAGTCCCGCATCGGACTCTCTGCGCGGCGGGGAGCCTGCTTCCCTTCCTCTCTCTGTCTGCCTCTCTGCCTACTTGTGATCTCTGTCAAATAAATAAATAAAATCTTTAAAAGAAAGAAAGAAAGAAAGAACTTTAAAGCCTTCTGTAAGGAAACTGTCTTTTAAAGATTTTATTTATTTATTTATTTATTGACAGAGACAGAGATCACAAGTAGGCAGAGAGAGAAGAAAGCAGGCTCCCTGCTGAGCAGAGAGCCGGTTGGCGGGGTGTGATCCCAGAACCCTGGGATCATGACTAGAGCCAAAGGCAGAAGCTTTAACCCGCTGAGCCACCCAGGTGCCCCAAGGAAACTGTCTTTTAAAGGGGGGTGGAATTGGCATGCTAAATGAGCTTCTCATTTCATATTTGAATGAATGGTTTTATGAGATACTAATTTTTTTCAATTTTTTTTTTTTTAAAGATTTCATTTATTTATTTGACAGAGATCACAAGTAGGCCGAAAGCAGGCAGAGAGAGAGGAGGAAGCAGGCTCCCTGCCGAGCAGAGAGCCCTGTGCAATGCGGGGCTCCATCCCAGGACCGGGACCACTACTAGAGCCGAAGGCAGAGGCTTTAACCCACTGAGCCACCCAGGCGCCCCTATGAGATATTAAAACTTGGATTAAGTTTACTTTTATGGGGGGGGGAGTTGTTTTTGAAGTAAGTTGTAGAGAAACTTTGACATGAATCACCCTTATTCTTAAGATTTTTTCGAACTTAGTTTTTAATCACATCTTCAGAAATCACTCTCTTCATCAGCACTTTAATTTTAAAATAGATAATACAATATGATCTGCGGAGTTTGTTTAGAGTTGAGAGGAGTTTTATTGAAGGAGAATGGCAGTGGCCTTGGGTATTGTTTCGCAAATTCAGAAGGGTAGGCTGAAAGTTCTCAGAAAGGTTAACAATGTTGTTGTTGCCAGAAGTCTAACAATTCGATATTAAGATAGAAACTTACTGCCTTTAAATTACAGCTAAACTTGTGATTGACCAGAGCTTGTGATCATGGCTCTTAATCTATTACAAGTCATAGGTAATTTATACCTAGTGAGAGTTTTAAATTTATTTTTTTTTAAATTTCAAAAGCAGTAAATCTTTGTAGACATTTTGGAAAATACAAATAAAGAAGAAAGTAAAAATAATCTACTAGTGGTAAGCACTGCTAGCATTAGGGTATACATCTTGTAGTATATATCCTTTTTTAATGCATAATTTAATGTTTTCTAAATTGGGATCTTACTGTAATTTTGTAATTTATTTTTCCATTCATTGTATTTCCCTTTGTGATTAAATAATCTCTTCAACATGATTTTTAAAATGGCATTGTCATACTAAACTAATCCTTCATCTAGATACAGGGTTATTTTTTGTGAATAATGCTGGCTAAGCCTTTCTGTAGATAAGTCTTGACCTTTAGGATAAAGTCTTAAAAGTATTTTTTGTACCATCTGTACGTTTCAATATTGAAGACACATCAGCCAGTCCATTCAGAAAATTCTGATTTATCTTGTGTTTGGGTTAGGTTTGCACTTGTTTGCAAATACTTTGTTTACAAGTGGGTGTTGTTATTTAAAAATGAATGCTAACACATAGGTAGAGGATCTTACTGTTGCATTTGTATTTCTTTGATTACAGTTGATGTTTAAATTTTAATGTCAACTGAATATGCATTTTTAAGAAGATTTGTTTATTTATTTGGCAGAGCGCAAGTAGGCAGAGTGGCAGGCAGAGGGAGAGGGAGAAGCAGGGAGCCCAATGTAGGGCTCCATCCCAGGACGCTGGGATCATGACCTGAGCCGAAGGCAGACACTTAACCAACTGAGCCACCCAGGTGCCCTGAATGTGTATTCTTTTTATTAATTGCATTTTCATCTTCTTGGACCATCTCTCAGTGTTTTCCTTACTGTTTTGTAAAAGCCCTTTTGTACATAAGGGATTTTTTCATGTTTGACTTTTTAATTTTGTGGGTATATTGTGTTTCTGAAAAAAAATTTAAATGGTTCCATGTTTTCTTAAATAAATTGGCAACTTTTCAACTTACTGGTGCTAGTCTCTTCTGAATTTTTAGGTATGCTGCCAGAGGATTTTTTTTTTTTTTTTAACTGTTTCAAATTCTTCCTGAAGAATTTTTTATTCCCGACTCTTCAATGGCAGACGGTATGGGCATCTGTTTTGGTGCCCAGGAGCTTGGTATGGATTGTTAACCACCACCAAGCTTCAGCTTCTTTAACTAAAAAAAAAGACCCTACTTTGGAAGTTTAAGATGAAAAGATAATGTCTTAAAAACACTTGCCTTGGGGCGCCTGGGTGGCTCAGTGGTTAGGCAGCTGCCTTAAGCTTGGGTCATGATCCCAGGGTCCTGGGATCGAGCCCCGCATCGGGCTCTCTGCTCGGCGGGGAGCCTGCTTCCTCCTCTCTCTCTGCCTGCCTCTCTGCCTCTCTTGTGATCTCTGTCTGTCAAATAAATAAATAAAATCTTTAAAAAAAAAAAACAACACAAAAAACCCCCCCAAAAAAACACTTGCCTTGTTTTGAGTGTACAGAGTTACCACTCCTTCAGGGTAAAGACACTAGTTTTCTTCGGGAGTGAAGAGGTGGAGGAGGGCAGGCTGATAGAAGACCATTTTTAGACAAAGAACTGGCTTTTTTCCCTTGATGTTATCAGTTGATATATTGAGCCACCTCCCTTATGAAAGGGCTTTTCAGTTGCTTGTAATGAGTACCTCTGTAGAAAAGTGTAGGAACAGAGCCCTGTTCTAAGCTTTCATGTAGTTGGGAAATCAGATAGATCTTATGCATATTTGTTAGTAAAGTGTATCATTAAGTTTATAATTTCAGAAGTAGGAATTACTGTGTGCTAGTGTTACTGAGGAAGACTTAGGGAGGAGGGTGGTCTTTGTCAGACCTTGAAGAATGGGTGGGTTTTAGAAGGCAGAGAGTAGGATATACCTCTTGTGTGAAGATAAAAAGGCAGTATATGGTAAGGTTTTTTACAAAATAGTTTAAGGATTTGTCTCTCCTTTCTAAGAATTTTTCCAGAAGGGATACTTAAAAGATATTTAAAAGCAGTTAGGTAGACGTAACTGAAGGTGGTAGAGCATGTGTAATAAAAAGAGAATATGGGCTGTTTTTGTAGCCAAGTCGAGCAAAGAACTGATTTAAATAACTGATGATTCCTGGAAAAACTGTCTGAATAGCCCTAAATGTGACTTCTTAAAAACTATAGAGATGTGTTCCCCTACCTGTTTTTGAGCATCTCTTTTATCTGCTACAAAGAATCCTGATGTGTATGTACTCTATAAAGTTGCCAAACTAGAGAAAGGATAAAAGGAAGAGTATAATGAGAATCTCTGACTTTGTTTCCCTTTTGTTTTTCAAGTTATTTTAGATTAGTCACATATATCTACTTGGAAGGAGGTTTGTCTGTTTTGCACTATTCCTTTCTTCTTACAGCTCTTTTGTTAGTAGGAATTTTGCCTGGTTTGAGTGTATACTTTGTTTTTTTAAAGTGCTGCTATAGGGGCATCTGGGTGGCTCAGTTGGTTAGGCATCTGACTTTAGCGCATGTCATGATACCGAGGTCCTGGGATTGAGCCCTTCCCTTGTTGGGCTCCAAATTCAGTGGGGAGTCTGCTTGTTCCTCTCTCCCTGCCCTCCCCCGCCTTGTGCACACACACACTCTCAGATAATCAGTCTTCTTTCTTTCTTCCTCCCTCCTTCCCTCCTTTCTCTCTCTCTCTCTTTCTTTCTTAAATAAATAAAGTGCTGCTATAATGAGCCATCTAAGGTAGAGAGTTGTGGCAAAATGGAATGTAGCATCTTATTTCTAGAGTCTTGGCAGATAACCTATTTGAGATTTATCATAAAAGCCTTATTCTAAATTTAAGCCTGGATCTGTGTATTAATGACTCTTTTGCTAACTGATTATCCCAAATTTCAGTAGCTTTTCTGTGGATTTAATATCTTTAACTCACTACTGAGTTAATTTGGGGGCCAAAAGGGAATGATTCAGTGGTTTGCCTGAGTCAAGGAAACCTACTCTGGTTTTGATAGATACCTGAACCCTGTGTTAGAAAACCTTAGAGTAACTGCCAAAATTACTTTTGGAAATGGAAATTTAGTGTATTGTTGTTTTATAAAGGTTTATAAGAATATATTCCTTATAGAAATATGGAATAATTTAGTGTATGCTGTTGCATAGTTCAGAGGGGGATGTTGAAGAGGAACTGGCTAGCTCTTACATGCATTGCTTTTCATTTTTACTGTCATGTCCTGACTTTGGGCTTCTCACCTTATACTTAGGTTCTCTAGTTAATTAATATCTGATTTCTCTGTTTTTAGATTCTCATTATACATCTTAAACACTCATCACTTTTGGTTTATCTCTGCAGCACAGCTGTGATCCTGTCACTCGTCTGCCTCAAAATTTTCCTTGTCTCTCAGGATAATGCCTAGTATTCTTAGCCTAAACTTTGAAGGTTAGCCTTAATTTGATTTTCAGGGCTCAGAGAGATGCAGCCTTCTCCAGAGGATGTCTTCATTGATAACACTAGCTAAATAATTTAATGTAGTGCTTTCTTTACTGTTCTTTTATACTTGTTTGTGTTGGACCCTTGAGAGTAAGGACTGTTATCAGCAAATTGCATTTCTCTGGTATCAAGTATAGTGCCTTGCTCTCTAGTTACTACTAGCTTGAAGTAGATGGGGTGGGGGACCTTCCTCAGTTATTGATGACACTTTGTATAGGTGTACCATATGAAACAATGAATTACACATTTATTTACACGTAAATATACATATCTTACCAAAGATGGGCAAATATAATTTTATTGCATCTTACATTTTAAAAGTCTCCAATTTAAAATTTGCCCTTCTAGAAAGCTAATGAAGAGAAAAAAGATTATTTCCCACATGTTGGGGGATGGTATAAATGCTTTGCTGACTATATAAATAAATTTTGACAAAGAAACTTTTGGAAAGAGGGAAAAGTAGCTGTATGCTAAGAATTGTTTTAAAGGAAATAAATAAATCCCTCTTCTTTTTTTTTTTTAAACAAATTGTGGTTTTGGTAACTTTTTTTTAGCTTTCGAGATATCTTGAGCAGGTAACAATTCAGCTCTTGAGTTTATTCAACAAACATGCTCATTTGGCATAGTTGGAAGATGATGGATTTGACAAGGACCTGAGTGTGCATACAAATTTGATTACTTAGGAAATATATGTCCTTGCAGATTGCTTAATCTGGACCTCATAGTCCTCCTTTATGCAAACAGGGAAACTTACAGTTTACCAAACAAAATGACTTTGAGGATTAAAGAGGTATTATGTAGCTATTAACCCAGAATAGACAGTGTTTTTCCCTCTTCTATAGTAGAAGGTACACCTAAAATTATTTCATACATTATTTGGAAGAGTGAGAAAGTTATTAATGATGTTTTTACCCATTCTCCCAGATACTATCACTTCTTTCAGTTTTCTGCTCAACTGTTTCCTTATTAGAGAATCTTTGCCTGATCATTCTTTCATGGAATAGCAAGCCCCTGTTCCATTTCCTTTAACCTGCTTTATTTTTCTCTGTACTATACTTAACACTAGCCAATGTCATTTATTTGTTTTCTTGTTTTCTATTTTCTCATCTTTAGGATGTAATAAACTCCTAAGGGCAGGACTTTTTAAAAAAATTTGTTCACTAGTGAATCTTGCAATTCTTAGAACCTTGTTGTGGGTGTTTAGTGAGTGAGTGTTGAAGGAATAGACTTAACGCACTCCTACTTCTAGTCCTTTAACCCCCTTGCGTTGGAATGACGGTGGTGGTGGTTAGTGGGGTGCTTTTACAGATGCAGGTTCCTGGACTCGCTCCTGATCAGCTGAATCAGCTCTGGAGTTGAGATCCAAGAGTGGATTCCAAACAAGCTACCCAGCTGGTTCTTAAGCTTTAGTGTACATGGGACTCACTGTTTTATGGTGTGGTGTTGGCTAATTAAATATTGTCAGTATAACTCAGATCCATGTATAATTAAATTACAGCTAGACTGTGCTATAGCAGACGTATTTTTTAAAAAATTCCTATTGATCTATCAAGGAAGACATGTGTATCTGTAGTTTTAATTATTTTGGTTACTCTATTTATTTTTGTCCAGGACTCCAGTTTAATCCAGGACTTTTAAGGATCTAAAAATCTCAAATTTTAGATGTTTATCAGTTTACCTCTCCCAATGACACAAAATCAAACTTGTTAAGCCCACACATAATCTGTACTTGTCATTTTTTGCTTTATAAGGATAGATGAACTGATATCAAGGATTTGTTTTAAGTGATAAACATCTTTTCAGAAATAATGGACTGATTTGTGTCTCCTTTCCTGTGGCTATGCTACTGGGGAACAGTGATTTTTTATAAGAATTATCCTGTAACATTGTAAGTTTGGTATAGAGGAAACAGCATGGACTTGTTATAAAACCCCAGATAGAAATCTTTTTTTTTTTTTTTTTAAAGATTTTATTTATGTATGACAGAGATCACTATTAGGCAGAGAGGCTGGCAAAGAGAGAGGGAAAAGCAGGCTCCCTGCTCCATCCCAGGACCCTAATAAGTTCATGACCTGAGCTGGAGGTAGAGGCTTAACCCACTGAGCCATCCAGGTGCACCCCTCAAGATAGAAATCTTGATGCATATACTGCTTTTTCTTTTTAAAAAAATTTTGTCCGTATTTCTAATCTCTGAATTGGGGCTAATTGCTAAATTGTAGGGTTGTTGTTCCTCTCATGGGACCTGGCCCAAAGTCATGGAGTCATTCAATACTTAGAAGTGACTTTTTTCTGTGAAGTAAATTCTGAAGTAATCTAAAAGTCTTTATTAAAAACAATTGTAACATATTTGAAACTTACAAAAATGAAAGGAAAATATTATAGATGTCTAAGCTCCCATTGCCTAGATCTAATGCATAGTATTTACCCTAATTGTTTTGAATCATTTTTAACGAGAAATAAAATGTCACTTCACAAGTTGAAGGGTTCTCGCAACTTCCCTTCCTACACACACACACTCTTGAAGTTGGCATATGTATCTGTTTTTTTTTTTTTTTTTAAGTAGACTCCACACCCAGTATGGAGCCCGAGTGTGGGGCTTGAATTCACACCCCTGAGATCAAAACCTGAGCTAAGATCAAGAGTTGAATGCTTAACCAACTGAGCCACCGAAGCACCCCCTTACATGTATTTTTAAAATAAATGATACACAGTATTGTGCTTTATTTAACAATTTCTAGTAAGTGGCCCAGAGGATGTACTTGTGATTTGTTTTTTTCATTCGACATTGGTTTTGAAGTTTATCCACGTGGACACACTTATATCTTGTTTGTTAATTTTGGCTTTCTATTTCATGGTTAATTTATCCATGAATATTTAGATTGTTTCAGATCCTCCCCCACCCTGCCCCATTTCTTAATAGTACTTCATGGACAAGGAAACTTTTTTTTTCCTGTTCATATGTATGTAAAAATTCCTTTAGCATATAAATAACTTCCCTAAAAATTAATTTTTCCAGTATTGTGTACTCTGATTCTTTAAAACTAGGACTGCAGAACAAAAGTGTATCTTCCCCACCTCCCCCCTCAAAAAAAAGTTTTTAAGAACAGATGCAAGACCCCTGGGGTAACTTGGGTGAGATTTTCTACAGGACTTAACTTTAGAAAGAAATTGAGAAAAACCTTTGTTGCTGATCCTAAGTAGAATTTTTATAAATTTCTGTGTTGTTGCTTAAGAGTCCCCTGAGCCATTATTCCAGCATCTCTTAACTAGCTAACAAAATTGACTTCATAAACTGCATCCTCATTTAAGCTATCTAATTTAAATTAACCTCAGTTGAAATTTTTTTTCTTCAGAGTACACTTACATTTTCCAAAGGGTATGCTTTAAGAACTGCTTGATATTTGGAGATAAGCTTGGGGGAAAATACCTTGTGCTTGTACATTTGTAATCTATTCTACATTTTTCTTAATCTGTTTAGATAAATTCATAAAAACATTTTTATGCCTCATATTAAAATGGGAACAGCAAAAATTCCGTGACATCAGTGCTGGTTACTATGGAAACAGTAGTTTTCAAGTGGAAAGTAATATGTGAATCTTTTAAGAAAACAATTTTTGTGTATCTCTTAATTTGACAGTAATGAAGGAAGGAGATGAATTACATTAGATACTCTTTAAAAACATTTTTAGCAAAATGATTAGCAAAAGGGGAAAAGCTAATGTGGGAAAGTATCTGATATCTGACATCATTAATAGGTCTGAAATCTTTGAAGTTATTTTTGCAATTTGCGTTGTAGTTTCTGTTTTATATGAGAGAGGTTTAACTTGAGAGGTTTTTTTTTTTTTTTTTTTTTTTAAGATTTTACTTATTTATTTGACAGAGATCACAAGTAGGCAGAGAGGCAGGCAGAGAGAGAGGGGGAAGCAGGCTCCCCCTGAGCAGAGAGCCCAATGCGGGGCTCCATCCCAGGACCCTGAGATCGTGACCTGAGCTGAAGGCAGAGGCCTAACCCACTGGGCCACCCAGGTACCCCTAACCTTGTGAGTTCTTAATAACACTATCTTATAGGAACAAATAGTTAAAACTTGAAGTCCCTGATTCTACTTCTCTTTTTCAAAAAAAACTGTATTATCGAATCCACGTGTGTGTCGGTCAGTATTCTTCTTCTGGGCTGCATCTGGCTGGGGGAGGGGTGAGGGAAGCCCAGCGTTGTTATGAAAGTTCCCTCAGGTGAACTGATGGTGACTCCCGACCAACAGACCAATAATTTTCAACTCCAGCTATATATCATGTCAACATATTAAAAAACATTTTCTACACTTACATTTTTAAAGTAGGGATGTCTTTGTTCACTGCCTTTTTTCACCTTATCCAGAATCCTCAGTGGCTAGGTTGGAGTGGTTAGTTACATCAGAGTATCAGCAGTCTCTCAGGAAGAATACAGGATTATAGTTTAGCTTGAAAACTTTTTCCTTCTGTAAAAACATAAGAAACTACAAAATAAAATTGGTTTACTTACTAAACACTCTATAAAATATGGTGATCCATGGTTCTCCATTAGGTTCAGAAACCAATAGTGCTGGCATCAATTTTGAAGTTAGAAATGCGCAGTTTTAGGCTCCCCTCCAGATTTACTGAATCAGAATATGCATTTTAACAAGGTCCCCAAGTGATTCATATGCATGTTAAAAGTTTGAGAAGCACTGCTGTAGAGAAAAATCACAAAATTAATAAGAAGACCTAGCCCAGTTCTTGCTGCAAACGGAAGTCTAGTCCTGTGTTTTCCTTTCCTGTAAAATTAGTGAATTTGGCTGCCTGATCTCTAAAGCCCCTGTGAGTGATATATTAGATATAATTTTGAGTATTGAGGCTAATTTTTAAGGATACATGTTAGAACTTAAATGTCCTCATGGGTCTTGACATAGATATTCTGGGAGGCATATGCATAATCTCTTGATGCCTTAACAGATTGTGGGATTTATAGGAATAACAATAATAATAAAACGTCCTACCTCCCCAATATAAAAAGCTGTTTTGAATTCTTTAAGAAAATAAGTATTAGTAACTTCCTAATAACCTTTGTATTTCCTAACCAAAATATTTTGGCATGGTGAGGTAGTGGATTCACAGGAATTCATTCACAGAGGAGTATATTTGTCACCATTAGAGACACTCAGAATTATATTTTCTAGTTCCTAATTTCAGGTCAAAAGATTTTTATTTATTTATTTATTTATTCATTCATAAAAGATTTTATTTATTTATTTATTTATTTGATAGACAGAGATCACAATTAGGCAGAGAGGCAGGTAGAAAGAGAGAGGGGGAAGCAAGCTCCCCACTGAGCAGAGAGCCCGATGCGGAAGGCAGAGGCTTTAACCCACTGAGCCACCCAGGTGCCCCTATTTATTTATTTATTTATTTGACAGAGAGAGAGAGAGAGAGAGAGAGAGAGAGAGAGATATGACACGTAGGCAGAGAAGCAGGCGGGTGTGGGGGGGGAAACAGGCTCCCTGCTGAGCAGGTTCCCTATGTGGTCCTTAATCCCAGGACCCTGGGATCCTGACCTGAGCCGAAGTCAGAGGCTTATTAACCCATTGACCTACCCAGGCACCCAAGAGAAAACATTTTATTTTATTTATTTATTTATTTATTTTTTTAAAAGATTTTATTTGTTCATTTGACAGACAGAGATCACAAGTAGAGAGGCAGGCAGAGAGAGAGAGAGGGAAGCAGGCTCCCCGCTGAGCAGAGAGCCCGATGCGGGACTCGATCCCAGGACCCCGAGATCATGACCTGAGCCGAAGGCAGCGGCTTAACCCACTGAGCCACCCAGGCGCCCCGAGAAAACATTTTAAATTGAATTTGAGCAGTGTCAGAATTGACAGCTCTAGTTTTTCATCCCATTGGAGTATAACCTTCATGGGCAATACTCCTTGAAGAGGACAATACTATTTACAATATTTTTGTTCTGGAAAATGATGAATAAATTGGTTGTATTGCTTTATCCTCTCATTTATGTGGTTTGGCACCTGGGTGGCTCAATCAGTTAAGCATCTGCGTTGATCCAGGTCATGATATTGGGGGTTGGGCTCCCTGCTCAGCTGGGAGTCTGCTCCTCCCTCACCCCAGCCTCATTTATTCTCATGAATGAATGAAAAAAAAAAACGAAAGTGCTAAGGGGAATAGGCTGCATTGATTTTTTTCAAAATCTGCCTTACTGCGATAATTTACATAAAATTCACTGATTTTTGAGTACAATTTAATGAGTTTTGATGAATTTGTAGTTGTGTAGCCCCCACCACTGCCACCATCATGGTACAGAGCAGTTCTATCATCTCAAAAAACTCATTGTATCCTTTTATAATTACCTTAGCTTGGGCTGCTTTAACAGATTACTATAGACTGGATAGCTTAAACAGACATTTATTTTTCAGTTAATGGAGATTAGAAAGCCTAGGATCAAGGTGCCAGAAGATTTGGTTTCAGTTCTCTTCTTGTTTGTATATGGCTGGCTTGCTGTGTCCTCACAGGGTGGATGGAGAAAGATCATTTCTCTCAAGTCCCTTACTAATTCCATACATGAGGGCTCTACCCTCATGACCTTATATTATCACCCCACAGGCCCCACCTCCAAATGCCATCACATCCAGGATTACGGAGGGCTTCAGTATACGAATTTGGGGACACATGCACATTGAGTTTGTAGTAGTAGTCAATTCTCCTCCCCTGTCTTCAGCTCCCAGGAGCCAATGATATGCTTTCTGTTACTGTAGTTTTACTTTTTCTAGAATTTCATATGTGTGGCTCCTTTCACTTAGTATATAGCTTTTTACATCTCCCGAGAGGATTTCTCTAATATCTCCCATGCCTTTTTCGAGCCCGGTTAGAACCTTGAGAATTGTCATTCTGAACTCTAGATCTGACATATTACCAATGTCTGTATTGATTAGGTCCCTAGCCTTCGGTACTGCCTCTTCTTCTTTTTTTTGTGGTGAATTTTTCCGCCTTGCCATTTTGTCCAGATAAAAGTGTATGAAGGAGCAAGTAAAATACTAAAAGGGTGGCAACAACCCCAGGAAAATATGCTTTAACCAAATCAGAAACGATCCCAAATCGTGAGGGGGGGTGCTTGCTCGCGCTCTCTCCCTCTGTCTCTGAAAAATAAATAAAATCTTTAAAAAAAAAAAAAAAAAGAGGTTCAAAAAGAAAGAAAAAAAAAGAAAAAAAAGAATTAAAAAAGAAAACGAATAAAGAAAAATATAAAAAAGAAAAAATATATATATTAGATAAACTTTGAGAAAGTGGTTGTTTTTCTGTTTCCAGAATTGCTGTTCTTCTTCTCTTCGATCTGCCTATGGATTTGCAGGTGTTCGCAATCTTTAGATAAGCTATTTAGCTGATCTCCTGCTAGCTGAAGTAGTCTCAGCCTGCTACTTCTCCGCCATCTTGACTCCTCCTCTCCAGTATATAGCTTTTTAGATTTATCTGTATTAGTGTGTATTTCAGTAATTCATTTTCATTTCCAAGTAATAGTTCGTTGTTTGGGTTTAACACAATTTATGCATTTTCCAGTGAATGGACCTTTGGTTTTTTTTTTTTCGTTTATGGCCGTTATAATGAATATTCATTTTCAAGTCTTTTGTTGTCATATGTTTTGATTTCTCTTTTAAGTACCTAGATGTGTGATTGCAGGTTGTATGGTAAATACATGTTTAATTGGGGCTCCTGTCTAGGTCAGGAGAGCATGGGACTCTTGATCTTGGGGTCATGAATTCAGGCCCCACCTTGGGCATAGAGATTATTTAAACTATGTTTAATTTTCTAGAAGGTATTACCAAAACTTTTTTTTTCCCAGTGATTGTATCATTTTGTACTCTAAACAGAAATATATGTGAGTGCCATTTGCTCCCCACCAGCTATTTTGTCAGTCTTGTAAATTTTAGCTGTTAAGAGTGTGTAGTGGTATCTGATTGTGGTACTAATTCTTATTTCCCTAACATCTAATGGTATTGAGCATATTTTCATGTGCTTAATGACCATTCATATGTCTTCTTTGAAGTGTTTATTAAAATCTTTCATCCACTTTAAGGTGGAATTTCTAGGGGTGCCTGGGTAGCTCAGCTGGTTAAGCATCTGACTTGGGCTCAGATCCTGGGATCTAGGCCCCTGTGTCAGGAGTCTGCTCAGCAGGGAGTTTGCTCGTCCCTTTGCCGCTCCCCATGCATGTGTGCATGCATGTTCTCTCTCTCTGTCTCTAATAAAGTCTTTGAAAAAAAGTGGAATTGCTCTTACCAAACAACTAAGAATTTTTTTGTGTATTTTGAATACAGGATTTTGATTGAGGATTTTATGTCTGTTCATGAGGGCTATTGGTTCGTAGTTTTTTGTTTTTTTTTTTTAAGATTTTATTTATTTATTCGACAGAGAGAGATCACAAGTAGGCAGAGAGGCAGGCAGAGAAGCAGGCAGAGAGAGAGAGGAGGAACCAGGCTCCCTGCTGAGCAGAGAGCCCGATGCGGGACTCGATCCCAGGACCCTGAGATCATGACCTGAGCCGAAGGCAGCGGCTTAACCCACTGAGCCACCCAGGCACCCTCGTAGTTTTTTCTTGTAACGTTTTTGTCTGGTTTTGGTATTAGGGTAATAGTACTGTCTTAATAAAATGTGTTGGGAAATACTCTTTTTTTTTTTCTCCCCCTGTAAGAGCCTTTGTAGAATTGGTATAGTTTCTTCCTTTAAAAATTTTTTTTTCCCTTCCTTAAATGTTTGGTAGAATTCACCAGTGTAGCCATCTGGTCCTAAAATTCTCTTTTTAGGCTTTTAATGGATTTGATTTTAAATCTCATTTTTTTTCAGTTTTCCCTAGTAAAGAGTACCTGCTTTTAGTTAGACAATTGATAATGAGTTTTTTAGGGTTTTTGCTTTCAGATTTTATGAGGCAAGGATTTATGTGTTTAGATGAACTTTTTTTATGGGGAGTTGGGTTGATGAGAGTGGTAGAGTAGACATAGAACTTTACAATTGCTTGAACTTGTGTATTTTTGAAAACTTAAAAAAAAAAAACCTCCATGGCACTCCTTTGGCTCTCCCAATCATTAAAGGGCTGTGGAAGTAGAAGAAAGGTTGAGAAAGCTGTCTTATAGAATCTTTCAGACTTCTTTTGTATTTCTAATAGCACTGACCTGCATCTCTGTCTTTTGTATTTGGATCTGTTTCATCTCTTGATAAAACCTTTATTAGCCTCACTACCTTTTTTGCCCCCCCCCCCCGACATATTTATGAGAGAGAGAGTGTGCTCATGAGAGGGGGGAGGAAGGGAGAGAATCTCAAGCAGACTCCCTGCTGCACTTGGAGCCCTGCACAGGCCTCAGTCCCATGACTCTGAGATCATGACCTGAGTAAGAGTTGGGCACTTAACCAGTCGAGCCACCCCGGTGCCTCTAGCCCTACTACTTTTTAAAAGAAACTTTCTACTGTGGACATTTTCAAATATGTGTGGAAATGATGAGAATGACATAAGGAACTTGGGTATATACATCTCCCAGATTCAGAGACTATCAGCCTAATGGCTGTCGTGTTTTATCTATTCTGTAGCCCGCCTCCCCATCAGATTCTTTCATGCCTTTGTGGTGCCTGAGGTGTTCATAAGATCTTTCCATCACAGCTGGACCAGAATGCCAAAGTATCCCAGTACTGTCATTTTTGGTGTCTCTTGTTCGTCTTTCAACCCTGTAGTAACAGCTTTCTGGTAAGCTTTGCATAGTGTTGTGTTCCTCTGTACCTGTGAATCTTCTGGGCTGTACCTCTGCACAGCTTCTTTAACTCTCTTTTGTGTGTGACAGGTTCCAACTGCTTTAGCAGCCCTGAGCTCAGATACTGTGCTGTGGTTCCCCACGCTATGTTTAGGCAATTGCTTCTAGGTGGAGAGTGGGAGGGTTAAGTGAGAGATGGGCGTGGTGATCATGGGGCTCATCTTGTGAGTTTTCTTCTATTAAGGATTACTCTCCTATGATTATTGTCCATCCTTGAAAAAAGATGCCTCATGTATTTTGCTTAGTTTTACAGTTTGTGGCAGAGGGCCAACAGTTACTCTAATGACTGGAAGAGAAAGTCCCAAGTGTTATTTTGTTTTTGTTTTTTTCTCTGTAAGTTATCTGATGTTTTTTAAAAACAAAGCAAAACAGAATTGGGGGTGAGTTGTAATAGTTTGTGATCTGCCTTTTTCCCACTTATTTTATACTGATGTCTTAAATATCCTTAATATCTTATTAAGGACATATCATATGTCCACGTGATTTAAAAGAACTGTTTGGTCTATTTCCAGTGGAGTTCCAACATTAGTTTTTTGTGTTTTTTTTTTTTTAAAGATTTTATTTATTTATTTGACAGATCACAAGTAGGCAGAGAGAAGGCAGAGAGAGAGAGAGAGAGAAGGAAGCAGGCTCCCTGTAGAGCAGAGAGCCTGATGTGGGGTTCGATCCCAGAACCCTGGGATCATGACCTGAGCTGAAGGCAGAGGCCTCAACCCACTGAGCCACCCAGGCACCCCCTCAACATTAGTTTTCACTGCCACAAATAATGCTGCTCAACAAACTTGTTCATCTTTGTTAGCATCTTTTATTTTCTTATAAAATTCCTACAAAGAGGTTTGCTATGGTATAATCTCTTTAAGGCTTTTAAAAAAATATGCTAGAATAAACTTCTGAATACTTAGATACTGTTTTTATTTGGTTATAGAGTATAAATATTGAGGGCCAAGTACCATACACAAAAATCTTTTGTCAGACTGCTATTTTTTGTAAATAGTGAGTAGACTGAACCATGCTACTTTCCATGCAGGTTGTTTTACATTTTTAGTTGGAATGTGAATAATAACTTAAAATATACTTTTCATTGCATTTCATTTCATTTGAAAAGTGAATTACCCTTTACTTGGTTCTCTTTCTACAAGTTTAGTTTGGGGTTGAAATATCTAACATTAGTAACATTTTATTGTAATGCAGATTTGTAGCATCTTTTTATTGCCTTAGCTTATAATTATGTTGGAAGCTGGCAGATGGATCTAGGTCAGTCCTGAAGTGTAAATTTTGCCATTGGAGTATATGCTGAATGTATGAATTTGGCAGATTTAAGATAAAGTATGTTTAAAGAGCGATCAAAAAGACAAGTGTCTTTTTTTGTAGATTTCCTTTTTTAGAGCAGTTTTAGGTTCGCAGCAAAACTGAGTGGAAAACACAGAGTATGCATGTTCCCTCATCCCCACACATCAACAGGCTCCCTGCTCCAGACCAAAGTGGTACATTTTGTTACAGTTTATGAATCTTCATTGGCTCCTCATTATTACTCAAAGCCCACAGTTTACATTAGGCTTCACTGTTGGGGTTGCATATTCTGTGGGTTTTGACAAATGTATAATGCCATATGTCTATAGCATTAGAGAGAATAGTTTAACTGCCCTAAAAATCCTGAAGCTCCACCTGGTCATGTCTCCTTCCCCCTCAACCAGTGACAACTACTGATCTTTTTTTTTACTAAAGTAAATGTCTTTTTGTAGCCCTTGTGACATATAGGTTAAGTATGCTTAGCATTAAGGCATGGGGAAATATTTGAGGAACATTTGATTTTCTCTAGGTGGGTATCTTTCAGCTTTGACCTTGAAAGATCCATTTGGGAGTTGGAGTGGGGGAAGAACTGACTTGGAACAGTGAATCAGGAAAGTTTATTGGAGGTCTGAAGTCACCTTCAGTCATTTTTGGACACTAAAAAATGGAAATAGAATTAAAATCACTATTCTCTGTATAACATTTAACTTCAGTTTAAAATCTCAGAGTAATGGTAAATTTAAAAAGATTTCCAGTTTAGGTAATCACTGTATATTAAGGTTTACAAGTAGTCTAATGAAATGTACATTACAGTTATTCAGTTGCTTGTATCAGTGATGAATGAAGTATACTTTATCTGTGGTTAGTACAAATTTGGTAGAGAAATCATGATGGGGGAGTAAACTTAGTGAACCATGTCATTGTGCTTCATTATACCTTTGAAATGGGTTTGCGGCACTTCAGTTCAGAAGTCTGTAGACTAGAAATGGTGATGATATGTAGACATCTGCTGCCTATATATCTTAGGTACCTATCTTTATCCATGCGAATCAAAACTGGCTACATGGTAACTATAGTCAACTAATCTAGGTGAAATTTCAAGTTAATAAAAATTTCCTGCCAAGTGGTTTGTCTGTTTTATTTTTCAGAGACTAGTGCTTTTATATAGGAGCAGAACTATTTGTTCATTTTTAACAAAATCTGCAATCCAAATTTGGTCATGACATTTTAGCATACTTCATTCATTTTAGGTTCTTTTAAATTAGTGTATTACTTGGCAGAACTTCATACTTCTAATTTTAATTTTGTAATAAATATACTACTTTTGAGTTACCGGAAGTATTTTCCCAAACTAGTTATGTGATTGTCACATTTGCCCATAAAATACATAGGGGCAGGTATAAAACTCCTGAGTAAAATGTGTAAATTTCATCCAATCAAGAAGTATTTATTAAGCACCTGCTAGGTGCCAAGCACTGTTCGGGGTGCTGGGAGAGAGAGTGGTCAGCAGGGTACTTGGGATACTTTTTTTTGTGGTACATATATATTATGGAGGGAGAGATACAAGGTACACATGTAAACGAATGAAAAAGGGTTATTTTAGATACTGAGAAGGACTTGGGGGGGAACCCTGTTTTGTTAAAGTGATGTGGAGGGGTCTAATTTAGACTGAGTAGTCAAGGAAGACCACATTTAAGAGATAATACTTGAGGGTTCCTAGGAGGCTCAGTGGGTTAAGCCTCTGCCTTCGGCTCAGGTCATGATCTCAGGGTCCTAGGATTGAGCCCCACATTGAGCTCTCTGCTCATTGGGTAGCCAGCTTCCCCCCCCCACACCCGCCTGCTTCTCTGCCTGCTTGTGACCTCTCTCTCTGTCAAATAAATAAATAAAATCTTAAAAAAAAGGGATAATACTTGAGCTGAGACCTCGATGATGGAGAATTAACCCCCCTGAATTTCTAGGGAGAGAGCGTTCTAGACAGGAGAAAACAGAACAAAGATTCTAAAGAGGGAAACAGGTTTGGCCTGTTCAAGGAACAGCGAGACTAGACTAGACTGTAGGAGCCAGATCACACAGGACTGTGGAGGTGATGGTAAGGAACTTAGAGTTTGTTTTGTTTTGTTTTGTTTTCTATTTTCTGGTTACAGTGGGAAGCTAATTGAAGGTTTTGAACAGAGGATTGATAGTCTAGAGGAGGAAACATACAATAATTAAGTACTTATATAAATATTCAAGTGATGGGTAGATAAAGATTGGGGGAGGATAGGAGGACTAAACTTGGTTAGGAGCCTCAGGAAAGATATTCCTGAGGAAATGATGTTTAAACTGAGACCTAAAGAATAAGCATGAATTGATTAGGGCAGTGATGTGGAAAAGAATATTCTAGACAGAGGAATATCGTGAGTGAAATTCGAGTCTAGAAAGAGCTTTAATAGCATAAGGATCTGAAAAAAGGCTAGCGTGTCTGTTTTTGTAGCTTACTGAGGTGAGAGTAGCACCAAATGAGGCAGGAGAGATTTGGCAGTGAGTATAGGATTTTATAAGACATGTGTAGGATTTTGGTTGTTAATCCTCTGTAACAGTGATTTTAAGGAGAGTAATTTAATCACACTCATATTTACCTGTATTATTTAGTTGCTACTTTGTGGAATTTAGACTGGATTAGAGGAGGTGGCAAAAAGGGAGTCCAGTTACGTACTGCTCTGTATTTGTGTGCTGTTGAAACTGGAAGTGATACTATTCTTTAATTAAATAATTGATTGCTTTTACTTTCAAAGATTCTCCTTTGAAATCCCTTGCTCTTTATATCATCACTGTTTGCAGCACATTTTGAAATAGTGTTGCTTCTTTTGCTTTGTACAGTGAAAGTGGCCTTGTGACCTGGAAGTAAAGGCTCTTAGCTTTTGCAAATCAAGTAAACTAGGTATTTCTTTCTGTAAGGAGAAAAAAAATCAATTAATGTAGAAAAATAATCTTTAAGAATAGTGGTTAGTTGGATAAGGTGTTCTTGGATTGTTGGCTAATAATGTTCCCCTCCTCAGTAGACTGTTACCTGGAACAGAAGGGACTCTTTGCATTGCATTGAAAACAATAGATACCGTATGTCTCCATAGATTGGAAAGGGGCATTTAGTAGACAGGTTCAAGGGTAGAGTCTTCTAAAAACGGGAAAGGGTAATAAATAAGGTCCCCAGGAGTAAGTTGTTACTGTGTGGGATCAGGCCATTGATAGGGAAGAAAGCCAGATAAGGGGTATAGACTCTGAAACCAGCTATTAGGTCTTTTTGTTTGTTTTGTTTTTAAAAGAGCAGAAACCTACACTTGAGGAACTTGTGTCTGTCGTTTCATGTTTTATAGTTATTTCTTAATTACTATTGAGTAAAGTTCTTCTGCAAAGGTTACCTTCTTTTAGTGTCCTAGGTAAACAAAGGAAGAGTTTATATAGCTGTTTTGGGGAGTTACGTGATTTTTGAAGTGGTAGCTGTGGTCTTTGGTGAAAAAGAGCCCAGAAGCTGATGAAACTGTAGGATATAACTCTATACCTCACTGACTTTTCTTCTTGTGTTTTCCATTAAAATATTAATCCTGGGCTTTGCTTTAATAAGGGAAGTGTGCTGTTATATTACTTGTTAGCTTTACTGGATGTGTGAGTTTTAGAAACTTCTTAGGACCTTAGCTTAGCCATTTAAGTTTCACAGCAAACAATATTTACATTTCCTGTTTTAAGCTTTGTAATTTAGAGTAATTTCCAGGTGGTGCCCACAGGGAAAATTGGGTTCTGAGTTATCAGGTAAAATCGATCCCCCCAACCTCCTTTTACACAGCAGTTTCTGTGTGCATATAGTAGCAGAAGTTGTTTATGGAATAGTGTGTGCTCCAGAAATAGCTACTGTTCATGTTTAGCTGTTAAGACTTAATAGTAGAGGTTGTATTCAGTATTGCTGCTTATCTGTATATATAGTGGGAAATCTTAGCAATATTCTTTTTTTTTTTTTTTAAGATTTTATTTATTTATTTGGCAGAGAGAGAGATCACAAGTAGGCAGAGAGAGTGGGGGGAAAGCAGGCTCCCTGCTGAGCAGAGAGCCCCATGCGGGGTTTGATCCCATGTCCCTGAGATCCATGACCTGAGCTGAAGACAGAGGCTTAACCCACTGAGCCAGCCAGGCGCCCCTTTTAGCAATATTCTTGATCCTGTTACAGAGGGAATGAGAAATCCAGTATGACTTGGCCATCACTTCTTATAACTATTTTTAGATGATCTGGAATAAAGGGGAAGTTATTTGAAATTTTGTTTAGTTTTGATGCTTTAGGAGAAGTTTGTAATGCAGGAATTCAAGTAACCTCTTTCTCTTGTTTTAATTCTAGGTGAGAATTATGAAGATGATGACCTAGTAAACTCTGATGAGGTTATGAAGAAACCATGTCCAGTGCAGATTGTTCTTGCTCATGAAGATGACCATAACTTTGAGCTCGATGAAGAAGCTTTGGAGCAGATATTGCTACAGGAGCACATACGAGATCTTAACATAGTAGTGGTATCCGTGGCAGGAGCTTTTCGTAAAGGGAAATCATTTCTACTGGACTTCATGCTTAGATATATGTATAACAAGGTGAATAGTGTCTTTTAAATTGAACCCAGTTAAAAACAACTAACCTTGTTTAAAAATCATAGACAAAAAACAGTGAGAGCTGTGTCTTTAATTTTACAAAAATCCGGTTCTTGCTAAGACTTCTCATTAAGACAGTAATCTAAGTTTGTTTGAGGTTTGATTCTTCCTCATCTCCATAATTGCTTTTTGCTATAGTACACGATGATGCATATGACTGAGCATCTAGTGTAGAGACATTGTCGCTCTGACCTGCAGTGTCTTAAGTATACCCCAAAGTCTCTGATGTACTGCTCATTTCTCCCTTTTTGTGATTTCTTCACACCTTCACCTTCTTGATCACCTTTCTAACAATGTGTGAAGTAGGCTGATAGAAACTTTTGTAAAAGTACACCTGTGCTCTTCAAGTAAGTCAGCTTCAGTCATATTACATTTTGAAATCAAGTCCAGTTCCTTAGTGTGGCTTCCAGAGCTTTTCATAATGTCTGAGCTGTATCAGGTATACTATAGTTTTTGCAGTTCCTCAAGTGTTTCATGTCATTTCTCAAATGTTGGTGTATTCTTGGCTAAGCTTTGCATAGCAGGCCTACCCTTAAAAAAAAATTTTTTTTTTTTTAAAGTAGACTCTGTGCCCAACATGGGGCTTGAACTCACAACCCTGAGATCAAGAGTTGCATGTTCTAGGACTGAGTCAGCAGGTTGCCCTGAGGCCTTCTCTGATTTTTAAGACTATGTTATATCCAACTTTCATGACACAAGTTATTTGTTTCATTGATACTGCTTTAGTTACTTATTATTCCTGGCCAGTTTAATCTCTGCCAGGAGAGTGTCTTACCTTAATTACTACATCTACCTCACCTAACACATTAATTGGCCCATAGTAAGCATTTGTTTTCTGTTTTGACCAATGACTCTCCCTTTCTCCACAGTTTTTTCACTTTTTAATGGTACTAAGCAATTGTTATTTCCCTCTCCCTCCCTGATTTTGGCTTTCTCCCTTGAAAAAAAAAGCACAAAATAATATCACTTGAATCAGAGTGTTCTTCTAACAGTTGAGAGTTGGGTTGAGGGGGTGAGAATTTGATAGGGACAAAGAAGGAGGAATTGGAAATTTGGAATGGAGTACTTAGGCGGAAGAACTTTCTACAGGGGGCGTTTGACATTCAGAAACTACATGAAGATGCTAGAAATAACACTTTGACAGAATTATGTAATTGTTTAAACACATGTCAGGGTGCTCACCTTTACGAGTTCTATATCAGTCTGTAACTGCGTGTGCATCTGCCCTAAGATAAGTAACACGGTAAACATTCCTAGTTGATTTTCCAGGAAGCTTTTCAGTAAATTGTTGTCATAGGATTTGCCTCAGACACGGTCAGGTATGCCTCAGTATCAAGAATGTAGTTCAAATTAAATAACACTGTTGTGCATGTTTAGCAAATTGAGAAAGATTCAGTATTTCATCCATTTAGACTTGATTATTTCTCATAGTTTTACATCTGAAATAGAAAAATGAATAAATAGTGACATACTCTAAAAAAAGAATGTCTATTTAAAGATGGAGTGTCCATTTAAAGATGATAATTGAGGTTCTAACTCCTTAAATTAGCTTGTGTATATTGTATATATATACGTATGTCTGATCTGTGTAGTGCAAATGTATTTAATTCCAAGTGGGTCACAGACAAATGTTCAAAGGGGAAGAAAGCATAGATCACTTGCCTAGCAGTGACAGATAAATTTCACCTCAGGTGCCATTTCTGAATACATGTCTGATCTATTAGTAGTGGTTGTTCAGAGGGGGAGTAGCAGCCCACACAGGGTCATGTTTTTGCAGTCTCTGAAATAATGCTTTCCCTTTTCCTGAGGGAGACACTGGAGCCACAGGAAGGTTATGAGGGCCTGAGTGAAGTTATATACCTAGTTAGTGGCCTCTAAGCTGAAATGTTTTTACTAATTTTCATTGATAAGGTTTCCATATAGAATTTCTGGTATAAATAATATTATTCTGTTAATTAAAAATGACATTAAACATTGTCTGATTTTGGGGATAGCATGCCTCTACTTACACTGATTCAGTGGTGGGTCATGCTTTTCCTCGAGAATGAAAGTAAAGAAGGAGAAGTCACAGTGATTAGTTCTGAATTTATTTCATGAACCATATCTGCCTGCAGAGGTGGAATGCCAGCTGAAGAAGGTAGGAGATGAGTAGTGGCTTACACTGACTTTGTATGTCCTCTTTATTAACCTGAGTCAATTTATGTAAGGGTGCAGTTCACTAAAGGAGCTAAATATAAATATTTTACTTCATGATTTAGAAATAGATGACTGTTCTCATTCTGAGTAATTAATAAAGTAATAATACAAGTTTAAATGTGAGCTCGTTTCTGTTGGACAAAAATGAAAACTTCAGTATTTAAGTTCTTAAAACTAAGAATATTCTGAGGTGTTTATCAAACATTTCCAAATTATAGGGGAAATTCTGATTTGTAGGTCTCATTCTTGTGAAGTAAATAGCTTCTTAGTGTGCATGTGTTTGTTTTTTTGAGCTGCCACTTGTATATTGAAAATAGATTTTCAGAAGTATAGGAGGAAAGAAGTTAACCATCTTTTTGTAAACTTAAGAGGTGAACTAAACATTTTTCTAGAATAAAATCTCCTTGTGTATTGGAATTGAT
Organism: Mustela erminea; assembly: GCF_009829155.1. NCBI lineage: Eukaryota > Metazoa > Chordata > Mammalia > Carnivora > Mustelidae > Mustela > Mustela erminea. The sequence goes on from NC_045620.1 coordinate 110,848,679, forward strand.
CAGTTACTATAGTTAAACTTTTACCATGAAATACAAGATATGAGAGGGTCACTAAAATTACTAATTCTTGAATTCATAATGTGGGAAAACATTTTGAACTTAGAAGGATATCACTTAACATTTGCTATGAATGCCATATATGAGGAATACCACAGAAATTCAGTTATTGTTGGTGAACCTAATAATTTGTAAGTAGAATATTTATCACTTGTAAAAGTCATTCTCAAAAAGCTACAGATGAAATAATTACAAAAAATTTATGTGAGAACGATCAGGTTTAGTATGTCAGTATTTATTTATTTAAAAAATTTTATTTATTTGATAGAGATCGCAAGTAGACAGAGAGGCAGGCGGCAGGCTCCCCGCTGAGCAGAGAGCCTGACTTGGGTCTCGAACCCAGGCCTCCCGAGATCATGACCCGACCCGAAGGCAGAGGCTTAACCCACTGAGCCACCCAGGCCCCCCTAGTATGTCAGTATTTAAAAAACCATGATTTCGTTTATAGAAGTAGGGAGTTACACAAGAGAAGATGAAAATCTGTAATGAGAGACAAAATAGGTGGTAATGGTGGGAGAGAGGATGACTTTTCCTTGCTAATTAAATGTATATACACTCAAGTATTTTATACTTTTCCCTTTCTAATGCTGATTTGGTTGTTAGGGGAATAGTTCAGGTAAATATATTTTTTCTTTTTTTTCCTGAAGTATAATTTATATACAGGGAAGTACCCAGATCGTAAGTGTATGGCTTGCTGAAATTTTACATATATATATATTTTTATATATATATATCCATATTACCACTACCCAGACGAGGATATAGAACCTTACCCTCCACTTGTTATATCGCTTCCATTTAATATTTACCCCCCAGCTCATAACTACCCCAAAAGATAACTGCTACACTAAACTGTCATACCACAGACTGGTTTTGCCTGTTTTTGAACTTTACATGAATGAAATCATCCCATAAAAGTTTGTGTTTCGTTATTTCTGATCAAAAGTTATCATGTAAAAGTAATTTCAGTTTCAGGAATCAGTTTAGGAAGGTCACAACTTAATTTAGAATTAAGTTATGTCTGTAAAACTTAATAATTAAAGATGAAAATCTTTAATCTTTATGTCTGTAAAACTTAATACTTGGGACTTATTAAACATTAAGCAATAGTGAGAGCTGTTACTGAACTCTTCTGGATAGAATCTTAATTGTGTATAGGGTTGCTTGCAGTTTTATATCATTCTCTGTTTTTTAAGAAACATTATGAAGAATTTTTAACACAGGTAAAAGTAGATAATAGTATAATGAGTGCTCATGTATTTAGTTATCAACTCAATCTCATTTTATTTAAACCCCAACTCATTCCATACCTTATGTGTTGTTTTGAAGTATGTCCAGATACATAATTTCATTTGTCAGTATTTCAGTATATATCTCTCTTTAAAGATAAGGGGCCTTTTGGACATTACAGTAATACCATACATAAAAGCAAATTCCTTGTTAGGTAATACAAGGGATCTGCTTTCCAGTTGACTCAGATGTTTTAATTTTTAAATTTTTAACAGTTTGTTTTGAGTCAAGATTGAACCAAATGAGGTCCACATTGTGATTGGTGGCCTTTAAAGCATTTTTAAACTCTTTTTAAGGCTTCCCTCCATCTCTTTATTCTTGGCAGTTAATTTGTTGAAGAACCTGGTTGTTGGTCTTCCCTAGTCTGGATTTACTGATTTTTATTCCATTGGTATACTTTACATGTTCCTTTGTCCTATGCGTGTTAATGCTGAGGACTTGATCAGACTCAGGTTTGACTTTTTGGTAAGAGCAGCTCATAGATGATGTATTCTTCCAAGAGGAGGTATAGATTATCTTTTAAGATACCAGTTTTTGAATCATTACCGATTTCTAGGTATTTTGATTACTGAGTATTTAATAGGTACTATCTCACTCAGTATTCACATTAACCCTATGCGGTCTTTTAGTATTTCAGCTTGATGGTTGTAGAAACGAGGCACAAAGGACATACCTGGCAAGGGTAAGATCCAAACCAGGCAGTTCGATTCCAAAGTCTTTATTTTTAAAACCGCTATATAAAATGATGTTGGGTCCCTTTCCATACCTACACTGAACTGTTCTTTTATAAATGGTCACTTTTCAATGTTTACTTCCGTAGTTGAGACAGACTGACAGAGTGCATGCCTGCTAACTTGTTTTGCTCCCCACTGGTATCTATGCTTAATGAGTAGAGTTTTGACTCCATTTATAGCATAATTACTAAAGACATTTTAAGGGAAACTGTATGTAGTTTTTATTTTTTACTTTTTAAAGAGTTGTTCCCTGAATGGCTTCCAGAGATCATTAATAAGAACTATCTTTAAGGATCATATGTGCTGCTGCATATAATTTGCCAAAAGCACAGATATCTCTAACTTGGCCATATCAGATGTTGAACTTGATTTCATCTTTTTTTCCTAAAGCTAACAATGTCTGAGATGTGAGATTTGTGGGAGATGTTTGAATGCATGGAGAAAAATGTGGTTTGTTTCCTGTTCTTTTCTAAGAAGGAAATGTATTTAGAGGGGCACCTGGGTGGCTCAGTCGTTAAGTGACTGCATTTGGCTCAGGTCATGATCCCAGGGTCCTGGGATTGAGCCCTGTGTCAGGCTCCCTGCTCTGCAGGAAGCCTGCTCCTCTCTCTCCCACTCCCCCTGGCTTGTATTCCCTCTCTCACTGTCTCTCTGTCAAATAAAATCTTCAAAATAAAATGCATTTAGAGGAAGAACAATATTTTAAAAAATTTCTTCCTAGGGTTATTTTATTATTATTATTATTATTATTTTTGTGTGTGGTGTAACTTATATACAACAGAGTGCATAAACCTTAGTATAGCCAGTGAGTTTTTATGTACCTGTACTTATGTAACCACTGCCATTTGGATCAAGAAAGAGAACACGACCAGCATTCTAGAATGCTGTCTCATTTTGCCAGGTATTCCTATCTTTAACATTGAGAGTCCGACCACCATCTTGACTTACATCACCGTAGATTAGTTTTATCGACTCTTGAACTTCATATAAATGTAATCATAAAGTATGCACTCTTGTGTCTGGTTTCATTCATTCAACATTGAATCCAAGAGATTTTTCCATGTTATTAATGCATCAGTAATTGTTTGTTACTGCTGAGTGGTGTTGCATTGGATGAAGATACCACAATTCACTCCTTTTGATAGACATACGGATTATTTATAATTTTTGTCTGTTACGAATAAAGCTACCATGAACTTTCTTGTACAAGTCTTGGCAACATAAATACTTACTTCTGTTGGATATATTCCCAGGAGTAGAAATGCTAGGTCCATAATGCCCATTTAACTGTAGTAGGGACTGCCAAAATTTTTCCAAATTGGCTTTACCAATTTGTACTTCCATGAGCAATGTAAGAGTTTTACATTCTTTTTTTTTTTTTTTTTAAGATTTTATTTATTTATTTGACAGGGAGAGATCACAAGCAGGCAGAGAGGCAGGCAGAGAGAGGAGGAAGCAGGCTCCCCTCTTAATACATCTGAGGAACAGTATTGTCAGTCTTCTTAATTTTAGCTGTTCTGATAGGTATGCATTTTCTAAGTTTTTAGCCATCATCTTACTCTTTATAGGTTCATGCTTATAAAACTGTTGCCACATTTAATGTAGAAATTTAGCCCATCCATTTAATTACTACTTTAACTGAAGAAGCTTTTATATATTTCACTTAATGCAAGTGAAGCAGTATATGCAAGAAGCCAGCAAAATTTGATCAGAATTTCAAAAAGGAAAATAAGCATTGGTGGGCTTATTTTTATCCCTGAATATAAGCTGAGGGGTTGGGTATAGAGGTTATGTGATCTGTGAACTATTTTTTTTCATTTGCACACTGACTTTTTTATCCTCCTAGATTTTGATTTCTGGGTTGAAACTAATCTTCCGTTCTCTCATGTGCAGGTTTAAAATTAGTATGAGTAATTGCAGTTAGAAAAACTTCACCAAATGTTGCCAAAGCTAGAGGAATCGGAAGCAGAGGCGATGGAGGAGTCTACAATATATTGTTCAAAGTACTTATAGCAGTGTTTTGGGAGAGACTTTCTTGGTTGCATTCCTGAATCTGTTCCCTAAAAAATGTGCTGTCATTTGTAGTCTTCGAAAACACCTCTCTAACTTTAAGCCTTGAATGTATGTACTGCCTGCTGTGTGTATTATCATCAAAATTAGGGTACCTGTATCATCATATATTTGGACTTGGGAGAACATAAATTATTTGTTCCAACAGATATTTTTCCATTTTGAAGTCTGTGTTCCTTTTAAGTTAAAATTTACTGTTTCGGGCGCCTGGGTGGCTCAGTGGGTTAAGCCGCTGCCTTCGGCTCGGGTCATGATCTCAGGGTCCTGGGATCGAGTCCCGCATCGGGCTCTCTGCTCAGCGGGGAGCCTGCTTCCTCCTCTCTCTCTGCCTGCCTCTCTGCCTACTTGTGTTCTGTCAAATAAATAAAAATAAAAAAAATCTTTAAAATTTACTGTATCTAAAGTGCTTGATTTCATTTAGGTCATTTATTGAAGGATATCTGAAGTAATAGACTGTTAATGTAAATACTGATTACTCAAACACAGCTTTAAGATATTTAGGGAGTTAAACAGTCTTGTGTAATTTAAGTTCCTTTTATATTAATATTAACTTTTTGAAGAATACTTTTTTTTAAAGATTTTATTTATTTGACACAAAGGGAGAGGTCACAGGTAGGCAGAGAAGCAGGCAGAGAGAGAGGAGGAAGCAGGTTCCCCGCCAAGCAGAGAGCCTGATGTGGGGCTTGATCCCAGGACCCTGAGATCATGACCTGAGCTGAAGGTAGAGGCTTTAACCCACTGAGCCCCTGAAGAATACCCTTTTTTTTTTTAAAAAAAAAAAAAAAAAGATTATTTATTTGACAGAGACCACAAATAGGCAGAGCATCAGGCAGAGACAGAGGAGAAAGCAGGCTCCCGGCTGAGCAGAGACACTGATGAGGGTCTTGATCCCAGGACCCTGAGATCATGTCCCGAGCCAAAGGCAGAGGGTTAACTCACTGAGCCACCCAGGTGCCCCTGAAGAATACTTTTTAAGAATACTTTTTAGAAGTCATTAACTCCCTGCTGCTTTCCCTCATTTTCCCAAACAATTTTGTGTTGAACTTAGGCAATGTTTTGTTCTCACTGTGAAACATTACTTTCTTACACATATTTTAAAGTAACCAATAGGATGCATTTTGTATAGACACTTCAGTAATGCTCACCGTAATCCTTTAATAAGAAAGCAAGTTTAGGGGCACCCGAATGGTTCAGTTGGTTAAACAGCCGCTCTTGATTTTGGCTGGGGGTCATGGTCTCAGGGTCCTGGGATTGAGCCCGGTGTTCTTCTCTGTGCTCAGTGGAGCATCTGCTTGAGGATTTTCTCTCTCCCTTTCTCTTCCCCTCCTGCGCTCTTACACACTGGCTAGCTCTCTTAAGGAAAGAAATCTTCAAAAAAAAAAAAAAAAAAGGCAAGATTAGGGTTATCTGGCTGGCTTAGTAGAACGTGAGACTCTTTGATCTTGAGGTTGAAAGTTTGAGTCCCATATTGGGTATAGAGATTAATTAAAAATATTTTAAAAAATGTTCTAGCCATAGGCTTTATGACATACTGCATTAGTACATGGAGAGATACAGCAGCTCCTCCAGTGGACATTCCTTTTCTTCCTAGACTTCTGTAGTATATTGATGGATTTTGTTTGACAGGGAGTCTTTGTTAAGCTTTTGTATTCTAAGTGTATTTGATTTTTGGTTTTTCTTTTAACAGCTTTATTGAGATATAATTCACATACCATATAATACATGCATTTAAACTGCACAGGTTCATAGTCTTTAGTATGTTAGAGTTGTACAACTATCATCCCAATCAATTTTTGAACATTTTTATCACCTCAGAATGAGAAAAATGAAGTCCTATACCCTTTAACTATAACTTCTTCCCCAACCCCAAATCTCTGGCCCTAAGGGACTATCAATTTGTTTTCTGTCTCTATACATTTGCCTGTTCTGGACATACACATAAATGGAATCATACCATACATGGTCTTGGTGACTGATTTCTTTCACTTAGCATAATTTTTTTTTTTAAAGATTTATTTAAGAGAGAGGATGAGTGGGGATTGAGGGGCAGAAGAAGAGGGAGAAGCAGACTCTCCACTGAGCAGGCAGCCTGACTCTCAACTTGATCCCAGGACCCTGAGATCAAGACAGAGCCCAAGGCAAATGCTTAACCAACTGAGCCACCCTTGTGCCCCCAGCGTAATGTTTCAAAGGTTCATTTATGTTGTAGCATTATGGTGCTTCATTACTTTTTAAGACTGATTAATACTTAATTGTATAGACATAGATTTTATTTATCCATTTTATCAGTTAATGGACATATGGGTTATAACTAATAACCCATATGGCATTGGGTTATAACTAATGCTGTGATTATATGAATAGTAATACAATCTTTCACTAATTATATGAGTATATTATAATAATAATAGAAATAGGTAAGGATCTAGCTTCAGTTCTTTTGTATGTGCCTATCCAGTTGTCTAAGCACCATTTATTAGAAAGGCTATTCTTTCTTCCATTGAATGTCTTGGCACTTTTTGTTGAAAATTAGTTGATAATAGACATGTGAGTTTATTTCTGGACTCTCAGTTTTATTTCATTGGTCTATATATCTGTTCTTAATGCCAGGACCTGACTGTCGATTACTGTTGGTCTTTAGTAAGTTTTCAAATGAAGAAGTGAGAGTCCTCTTATTTTGTTTTTTTTTAGGTTGTCTGTTCTAAAAAATAATAAAGGAAGGTGATCTATTCTAAGTCCCTTGCAATTCCATATGAATTTTAGACTTAGCCTGTCATTTTCTATGGGAGGTTAGCTAGAAGTCTGTTGGTAATTGGACATTTTAAAATGTCTTCAAAGTTAAGGATATCTTTTTAACCGTAGATTTTCTATTTTAATTCTTGTTGAGTGTGTACCTAAGTAGATAGAGTTATCCTTTGTCTGAGCTTGGGATTTGGGTCAGTCATAATGTTACCTATTTGTCTAGCCTCAGAAGAGAGGAGGACTTAGACATGGGCTTAGGTAAGATGTTAGACAATTTTAAACTGTTCTAAGACTCTAATGTTTCTTAATTTGTTCTAGGACTTGCAGGGTATTCTTACATATTGATACGAAAATAGTAAATGATGCTTGGTGGTTAGAATGTGTATATTGTATCCACAACTTGGGTGTTGATCGTTTATAACCTACCTCCTAAATTAGGTAGATTTACAAGATTAAGATTTTCATCCATGGTGCATTTGTGGAGAATGTCTCTCAACTAAGAAGGATTTCTTTCTTTTATTGTAGTGTTACTTAAATCTTTAATTTCATCCCTTTTGTTATTTTTCCTCACAGCTATGATAAGTTATTATGGCCTTTATTCTTCCAGTCCATCCTTTGAAGCATGTGGGTCTGCAAACAGGAGTTGTATGTGTTCTGACACATGCAGACCTGGCTGGACTACCAGCTCTTGTGTTTTTTAAAGTTCACCTAGCTGTTGTTTTACTTTGTTGCTAGGGAATGTTATCTTTCCTATGGTAAAATAAGAATTTGTTTCTTATTATTTAGAGTAGGTAGGGGTTCTTTATTGTTGACAATTACATTACATTGGTAAGTCTTTTGGCAAGACCTTATGTTTATTTACTATAGTATTGGACTATATTTAAAATTCAGGTGTTTTCAGATTACCTATTACCATTAAGATTCATTTTTAAAGAACTTTTATTTTACTGGAGGGCTAAGATTATTTTTGGAATTTTGAATTTTAAGGCTTTTTTTTTTTTTTTTTTGGTCTCCACAGTAGTAAATGGCAACAGTTTACTGTTTTTCATTTCTTAGATTTATTTTTAGTACCTTATGACAAACAGTATCTATTTTCAGTGAGGCTGCTTCTAGAATTCACTGGAATGCTCCTGCAGGGCAGGAATGTATGTTCTTGTGCAGTGCTGTAGTCCTCGAACCTGAACAGTAGCTGGAATGTGGTAGACATTCAGTGAGTACTTGCTGAGTGAATGTATAAATGTATTTTATGGAAGGTACCAGTATTCTTTATGATACAGTGATAGGCTTCTTAACTTCAAGTTTTAAACCTGTCGTTCTTTTTTTTTTTTCTTTAAAAATATTTATTTTAGAAAGAGAATGCACATTAGTTGGGGGGAGGGGCAGAGGGAGAGGATCTTAAGCAGGTTCCCTTTAGGAGCCTGACTTGGGGCTAGATCTCATGACCCATGAGATCATGACTTGAGCTGAAACCAGGAGTCAGAGGCCCAACTGACTGAGCCACCAAGGCACTCCTTCATCATTTTATTGACTAATCGGTGGTTTTTAAACATTCTATTACAGGGTTGACTAAGAAAAGGTGATATATAGACAATAGAATTTTTTTCTTTTGAGACCTCAATTCTTTTTAAAGTTTTTGAGAGGGTAAAATTAACAAACATGTTAGCCTGTGATTTAGGGCAATCTACTTTTTAAAATTGATATTTGCTATCTGTGTAATTGTTTTTAGGAATAATAAAAGGGACATATTTCTTCCATATCTCTTACCCGTGCTCCAAAGGAAACACACTGTTAAGCTTAGTAATTAAAATTTTTTTACGTGTTCATTTGTTGAACATATATTTTGAGTGCCTGCTATAGCCAGGCATTATTCTGTGTCCTGGGTATACTGTTCTGTGTTTTGAGGGGGGAGAAAACAGGCGAAACTTCCTTCCTTACGGAACTTACATTCTCATAGAGGAGATAGAGAAATAAGACAGATAAGTGAAATGCAGAATAAAAACTGATTTATCTAAAGGGTGGATTCTTTTAAATTATGCATATAGGTTGGACCTTTTAAAAGTAATCAATTTGTTGAGTAGGGAATGAGAAGCCACATGTGAGAGCCAAAAATGGTGTAAGACACTTTGGTAGGAGCTGTTCGGTAAACAGTTGGAATTTATAGTGTGTGCTCTTAAGACTTAACACAAGAAATGTAGCGCAATGCAATGTTGTAAAGATAACCACCTGTAGTGTCAGCAGTATTTTTTAGGAGTTCAGAAGAGTTGGAGTTTCTTGAATGCTGGCTTAGGCCAGGCAGAGAACAGGTGGAACAAAGGTATAGATATGCTAAACTACATACATATTTGGAATAGTGGTCATTTTGGTATGGTAGAAATTTGTGTTGTGTGTTAGTGGACTATAGGGTATATAGGAGCAGAGGTTGGAAAAGTAAATTGAAGGTGGATTGTATGCAACAGATCTCTCAGTGGTTCTATAGGTAAATGGGGGAACTGCAGATGACTTTTTTTTTTGTTTTTTTTTTAAAGATTTTATTTGAGAGAGAGTGGAGTGGGGGGGCAGAGGGGGAGAATCTTCAGGCAGACTACCTGCTGAGTGCAGAGCCTGATTCAGGGCTGATTTCACCATGTGAGATCAGGACCTGAGTTGAAACCAAGAGTCAGGTGCTTAACTGACTGAGCCATCTCGGCACCCCCGAAGAGGGACTTTTTAGGACAGTAGCATGATTCTAATTCTTGTTGAGAAAATTAAGTGACTTTGGGGGAATGGGTTGGAGAGCATAGCATGGAGGTGCAGGAAGACCTATTTAGAGCATCTAAAATATAGTCCAGGGGCAAGACCACCATTGTGCTTATTTAGGGGGTACCATTATTCCTCTAATCCTGTGAAGGGTCCCTACAGAAGCATAAGTCCTAAGTATATAATGTGAATGGAGTTGTGTCATGTGGCAGCTTTGTCATCAATAGAGAGCCGAGGGGGCCTTAAGATACTGAAAAGTGAAGAAGAGTCCAAGAGAATTTTATAATTGATAAGATTGGTAACCTACTGGGGATGGGAGTTTTGTGGAATAATAATCATTAGAGATTGTTTGAAGTTTAAGGCTGATCTTCACATTTAGGTGTCTACTTTTTTTTTCCACCTTAAATCTGCTTTTCACAAATTGCTTCATCCCTCATTGAGCCTGCCCTAAACATCTTTACTGATAATGTGAGCTTCGTTATCTGTTTTGGACTATGTATCTAAGCTTATTAGAAGTATTTCTGAAATAGGAATTTTTCCTGTGGGGTTCTTTGAGTAAAGGGTATGTGGGCTAAAGTATAGGGGTCTTGATACTTGGTGAACTTACTCATTTATTATGTTCCAGAATTAATTTTCCAGATAATTATCTTAGAGTATATGAACTTTTATATTATTTCACAGTGTTTAATTATAGCTGTTGACCCTGTGGTTTTAGTTAGGACATTTTATTGTGGGAAATTTTAAACTTAACCCAAAGATAGGAAAGTATAATGAACCGCAGTATATGTGTCAACATTTTGTTGGTCTTACTTCATCTGTATACTTCCCTGCCCTTTCAGTTTTTGCTGGAATATTTTAAAGCAAATGCCAGGTATATTTTTTTGAACTTTGCTATTGTTAGTATTACTTACAATACTGTTACCACACCAAGCAATCAAGTACTGCCTAGTAAAACACCATGTCTGGGATCAGATTTTCCTTTTGGTTTTGAAAAAGGCTTATCTTTCTTTCTTTCTTTCCTTTTTTTAAAAAAAAACAAAACAACAACAAAAAAACCCCAAAACCAATTGGATTGTTTGAATCAGGTTCCAAGCAAGTATTGTGGTTATTTTTAAACTTGATATATTTTAAAGAGAAAATTAAGGCAGTGTGAAAACATTTTAGTATAAGCTATTCTAAGAGAGCAGTGCTTTTCTGACAGCTATTCTTTCTGGAACTTAGTTTTGCTTCTATGTATGAGGAGATGTCACAATAGCTGGTAGCTACTTTTTATGATTTTTAAACATAGCAAATCTTCAAAATGGGGAAAAGTGGGTATGACCTCACTGAACCTAGAAAAGTAAAGAGTGAAAAATACGAGATTTGAGAAGGTTCAGTTTGTAGGAGACTACAACTTTAGGACAAAAAGCCTCAGATGAGATTTGTGATCACTTTTGTAACTACATGTGTAATGTTATGGTGTATTTTATCTTGATGTACTTACATGCCTCATCTGTAAAATAAAGAATGGGTGATTTCTTATACTTCTCCTTAGTTCTTAATTTTTTGTGTTTTATTTTACACTTATGCTTGACTTTGACAGGATTCCCAAAGTTGGATTGGTGGAAACAATGAACCATTGACTGGCTTTACATGGCGAGGTGGTTGTGAGAGAGAAACAACAGGCATACAAGTTTGGAATGAAGTATTTGTGATCGACAGACCTAATGGAACAAAAGTAAAATACTGTTCATATTTCTTGCTTTTTTTTTTCTTTAATATTATTTTTTTGAGCTTTTTCATGGTATTAAAGATCAAAACAACACAGAACTATTAATGTCTGATAACTTTAACATAACATATATGGATTATTATGTCAAAATGTGTGAGATATTTAGCTTACTTTTCTTACTTACTGATTTTGGGATTTATCATTTTAAATTTGGTTTTAATAGTCACTATTGGTGAGTATTTTACTTAGTGTTTTAAACTTTTAAATTCCTAGGTGGCTGTGCTGCTAATGGATACCCAGGGTGCCTTTGATAGCCAGTCAACTATCAAAGACTGTGCAACGGTGTTCGCTCTGAGCACCATGACTAGCTCTGTCCAGGTGAGACATGAAATGCTGTGGTATGATCAGTTCAGATAATCCTAATACCTTTGCTCTTTCTTAAAATGTTTTTTGAAAACAAAACAGATGAACATAGGTCAAGGGGGGGCGGGAAGAGAGGGAAGCAAACTGAACTGTAGAAGACTCAACTAGAGAGAACTGAGGGTTGCTAGAGGGGAGGGTGGGGGATGGGCTAAATGGGTGATGGAGATTAAGGAGTGCACTTGTTTTTTTGAGCACTGGGTGTTACATATAAGTGATGAATCACTAAATTTCTGCTCTTGAAATCAGTATTACACTATATGTTAACTAACTAGAATTTAAAAATTTGAAAAAAATCCACATTGAAAGAAAAGTTTTTGATTAAAGAAAGGATTAAAATTAGAGTTATTTATATTTCTTATTGGTCATTTATATTCCATGCTTTTCTGGTTCACAGTGTGAAATTTCATACTTTTTGACTGGTTTGGAAGTAATAGCCAGTTCCTGGATATATATATATATATATATATATATATATATATATATATATATATTTTTTTTTTTTTTTAAGATTTGTTCATTTATTTGAGAACGAGCAAATGAAAAGGGGGTAGGGTAGAGGTAGAGACAGAACCTCAAGCAGTCTGCACTGAGCGCAGAGCCTGACATGGGGCTCGATCTCACAGCCCCGAAATCCATGATCCGAGCCGATACCAAGAGTTGGAGGCTTAACCCTACTGAGCCATCCAAGCACTCCTATGCTTTTAAAAATTTTTTTTATTTTTAAAGGAAAAGATACTGCATGCTGTCTTTAATTGAATACAGTCGTATGGTTCCCAGATACATTAAGGTGTAGAGTATATCTGTATCTTTTATGTTTTCGCTAAACCAATAAAGAAAAAAACTCAAGTTTACTAACTTAGTTTTCTACTTGGTATGTATGACAACTAATACTTGATTATTTGAACTAATGGTGGTAAGGGTGGAAGAATTAATTCATATCTAACTTAGGAAGTGTATGTGCTGTTTCTGTAATACACTAAGGACTTATAGGAACTGTTTAATTTAGTAAAATCCCTTCTGTTTTCCCTTAAGTCTGTACTTTTAATTGTATTTGGTATTATATCAAGTTCTAGTCTTTTTGAAGCTAGTCCATCTCTTCTCTGTATAATTGAGGCTGACAGACTGAATTAAGTTACCACATGTCATTTTGTATCTCTTTACTTTCTTTTTCCTGAGATCATCTGTGGTTGAATTTATTGAGTATGATGGTTAGCTCTAACTGGTGATGATGAGCCCAGAAGTATATACATGAATAATAATAGAAGTATGTGCTCCTCCTGATATGATGTTTCCTATTGATGATAGATCATAGGTGAAACTGTCACAGTGTCTTGGAATTTTTGTATGACTTTCTGGTCATATCTGGAGTTTATGTCCAGTCTGTATAAGTTCCATTTCCTTCCTTTCTCAATTTGAAGTATCTAGCTGTCAGAATGGAAAGCAAATTTTGGATATTACTATGAGATAAAAAAAAAAGAGTACTTTTCAGCTTGACTTCTGTTTTCTTATAGAGTTGGGGAGCTCTGGTGCTACCAGTTAAGTGATGCTTTGGGGACCCCTACAGTATCTTTTCTCCTTTTTGTTCTGCCATTTTCCTCTGATCTTGCAGGGTGGCGCATTTGCTTTCCTGAGGCAAGCAGAAGCCAGTCATTGTGCGTTTCAGATTAGCTGCCTCTGTGGCTTGCCTTAAATTATACTGAGGGAATTCTCTGTCCTGAAATTTGTACCTTGGTGTTCTCTTGTTTATTTATTCAACTTTACAATAGTATAGGAGGCCTGGTTTTGGACAACTACTTAAAACCACTCTGCCACTTAATAATCTGTAAAATGAGGATTTTTACCCATTTTGCATGCGATGGTTGTGTGGAGGTTGAAATAAGATCTAAATGAGGTATGGATAAGAAAACACCTTGTAAACCATAAATAACAAAGGTGAAAATAATTTTCATTTTTTCCCCCTCATCTTTGAGTCTACATTTCTCTTCCTTACATACATTATCTGGTTGATAGATCACTTGTCATTTATTCTTTCAACAAATAATTGTTGAACATCTATTAAGTAAATCTTCTCTTTTTGCCATTTGCAACCTGGCCCTGAAAATGAAAGTATCTCGACCTGTTTTCTAAAAGCTAAGGCCCCCGTGGGTAAGAATAGGTAGTCATGCTTTCAGATTTTAAGTTTAGCTCTAGTATAATCACCTCAGTCATTAATTACTTTTTAAGTACCATGTTTGGAAATAGTCAGCTGAGAATGTCATTTTAGGTTTGCTGTCCTATTTTGGCTGTCTATATTCTTGACCTCCAAGTGGTTCAGTTAGATTATCACTTACTTGCCGTTAGAACAAATTGTTCTATCTTTGGAATAACCCTGTTTTCTTAAACATAAGTTATTTCTCAGCAGAAGTGACATCTGTGGACACCCACTTTTCTCTTGCAGCTGCCTGTTTCACTTTTTAACCTGATTCAGAAGGATTGGACCTTTTCTGCAATTCAGTCTTTTCTCTGGTTTCCCTTCCTTGACAGCACGTAGACCTTCAGCTCTGGGCTCTGCCCTCTGCCCTGGCAAGCCTCCTAAAACATTGTATAGAAAGGGCAAGAGTGCCACCTACTGTTTTTTTTTTCAGCTGTCCTAAAATTTTCAATTTAAATTACTAAGATAGATGAGCCATGTAGACTTGATGGTAGACAAGGCACCTCTCAAATAACTAGAAACTGTATCTGTTGATCCATCCATTCATCCATCCAGACACACACACACAATTAATTATACCAGAGAGGAATATATCTTTGTAGAATTATGCCCCTCACATTCGTTAACTTAGAAAAATAATTGTGGAAACAATTTTCACTCAAAATGGTCATGTCATAACATTAAAGAAACTTTGAGAAGGAGAAAAAAAAACCTTACTACATAATATACTTTTTAAAAATGTCTCCCGCTTTATTGCTTCTGGGTCTTTTGGCTAAGATCAAGTGTAAAAATGTCTCCCACTTTCTAGACCACAGTGTTACATGTTCATAGTTTTTACATAATTTACTACCACTGCTTTCCCGTTAATGTTTTATCCCATTAGGAAGAAAGAGAAAATCCTTTTTCTTGTGCCACTGGTTAAGCTAATGACTAAGTGATTAATTTGTGCTGACATATAAAATAATCTTCATATCTGCAAGTAAAGTTATACACAGGTGGGTATTAAAAAAATGAATAAAAACACAATTTTGTTTTAACAGGTATATAATCTGTCTCAGAACATTCAAGAAGATGACCTTCAACACTTGCAAGTATGTATTTCTCAAAGAATGTGTGCCAAAGAATGGAAAATAAAATTCTTACTTAATTGTGACTTTGCATCTAGAAGCCTATTACAGTGTAAGAAAATTCAATATTAATATGGTTTTAAACTGATACAGAACTTCTTAACTAGAAGAAATTTTAAGGTATATCCATTCTGTTAGAAAATTAAATACTTGACTTTCAGATGATTTTAAAGGCTCTGTTGTCTATCTGTTCTGACATAGAATGGCTTTACAATTCTTTCAGTCTCTTTGGGGGCATTAATTTAAATAACTTGCTTTAATAGTTATTTACAGAGTACGGCAGACTTGCAATGGAGGAAATCTACCAGAAACCATTTCAGGTAAAGAAGTATTTTCTCGTTTTTTAGAAACTTACATGTAAAAAGCTTCCAAGCCACCTTATCTTATCTGAAGATAAGAGGATATTACAATAAACTCATTGTTTAGCAACAGATTCAGTAGAGTTGAAACTAGTGCTATTACCACCTTATTATTAGTAGGCTAACAGTAGGAGATAGAACAAATGAATATAGTTAGATTGCTAATACTTAGATTGAGAGGTTAATGTTACTCTTAATTAGATTTTACTCAATTCCTAAACTTGAGACAGTCATGTAAATTTCTTTTTTACATGGGGAACTATCACAAAATATTAGTTTTTTTGTGTGTGTATGTGTGTGGTATATTACAAGTTGAGGTTAGTCCCGTTATTCTTTATTTGGTTTCATACAGAGAGGTTTCACAATTTATTATATCTTTCCCCTATTACCCCCTCAATCCCTGTATGTTTTTATTCCTTTTAAATGCCAGGTACAGAATACTAAGTCAAAAATAAACCTGGGTAGAGTTATGTGAGAAACATATGCTCTGCTTGCTTCTGTGGAGTCCTGTTGTGACAGAGATTTAAATTAAAAAAAAGCAGAGCTAATTTCAGATAGTTTCTTTGTTGAAGTAAGTGTAATTTATAAGTTGGCATTAGTACTATTTACTCAGATGTGTTATAGTCTGTGAGAATGACTCCGCCCTATTTACTTCTCAGTATGTGAAGTCCTTTCTGGGTGACAGCATTGTTAGTGATTCTTAGTGTTGGTGGGTTTACATCGATCCTGCTTCAGTCTTACGTGGCTCAAGTGATCACTTTTTTAAAAAAATTAACATAATGTATTATTTGTTTCAGGGGTACAGGTCTGCGATTCATCAGTCTTACACAATTTACAGTGCTCGCCACAACACATACCCTCCCTGGTGTCCATTACCCAGCCACCTTACCCTCCTGTCCCCCTTAAGTGATCACTTTTATGAGATATTGGGCAGGTTATGGCTTTATTTGTATATATGGATGAAATAAACTCTCTTTGTCTTATGTCAGTTTTTCTGAACTGAGTTAATTTTGTCACCCAGGGGACATTTGCCAATATCTAGAGACATTTTGGTTGTCACAGTTTTGGAGGGAGGTTAATGATACTGGCATTAGTGCATAGAGGCCAGAAATGGTATTTACCATCCAGCCATGCACATCTAAGAATTATCTGGTTCAGAAAATCAGTAGCGCTGAGATTGAGAAACATAAGCATATATGAGTAAAAATTTCTGTGAAGAGAATCAGTTGGTCTAGAAATAGATTATTTGGTCTTTCAGTTATACAGCCTTGACTTAAAATTATGATCTGTATGCTTTTGTTCATTTTTTAAAGAACCTGTATTATTTCCTGTGGTGACTCTTTTTCATATACCATGAAGTTCTCAGATGGAAGCAATTGCTTGGTGTAGGGGTGGGAGTGTTACAGGCTTAAGAAGGCCCTTGCTAGAACTGTGAGCAGCATTAACCATTTGGTCATTATAATTTCTGGTAAAGGATTATTTAGGGGAGTGCATGATTATTAAATTGTTAAAATAATGATTTTTTTTTAAATCAAACTTTGTAATAAATGATTTCTACCTTTTTCTATCTGTAGACATTAATGTTTTTAATTCGGGATTGGAGTTATCCTTATGAACATTCATATGGTTTGGAAGGTGGAAAACAATTCCTTGAAAAGAGATTGCAGGTAAGCCCCCATTTCCTAGTGAAGAGAGCATAAGCACCAAGCCAGATAAAGGAGTGGGCCGTCTGGGGTGCTCTTACACTTCCAGTTTCTAAGTGCCACCACCATAAATTGCATATCCTAAGTTAGTCCAGGTGGCTCCATACAGAATTGATGAGCAGTAAATTGGTATCCTGCCAAAGAGGCCAGTGCCTTTGAATAGAAATTAAGGAACAAGTATTTCTCCTTAGAACCAACTATAAATCAATATTCAAAGGAAAAATGTTTGAAGGACACTTAACTTTTTTGATCTGCTTCCATTCGTGTGTCTTTCTGGCCCAGCTGACCTTCTGAACATTTGGGACAGACTGGATAATGTCATGTGCATACATTGAACACAGACAACGTGAGGTCCTTTTTCCAAAAAATACTGTCTTCTAGAGTGACAGCATATAGAGCTAGAAGAGGGATCTTAAACATCATCTAATTCAGCTTTCTTTTTAAGATATATAATGTCACTGAACCTAGAAAAGTGACTTGCCTTTGATCTCTTAACTAATTGTTGGTAACTGGGACTAGGACCCAAATACCCAGACTCCTGGCCCATGCAACATGCTACACTAAAGCATTCCTAGAAAATAACCTCACCAGCGTGACCCTTTGTTCCTAAACATATCCTCCTGTAGAAGTACTTGGGGAAGCCCTCAGGTAAGATATACCCATCTACTCACATACACCAAAGTTAATGCAAAAATCCCTTAATTCATAAGTAGTAGGGTCTTCTCTTTTGGTAAAGAAAATTTTATTTGCCTATAGGATGATGCATGTAGTTTTTCAACCACATTCAGAAACATAGGGTATAATATAATTTTCTTATTACTAAAAGAAGATTAAAACCAGTTCTTCATTTTTGGATATTTGAAAGGCATTTCCAGACCCTTTTGTCAGAGATAATTTCAGTCATCAGTTTCCTCTGGTTTGTTCAGAAGAAATGAACACACAGCATATCAGGCATACTCAGAATTATATACTTCAAAGATAAGATTTTATTGTAAGTGATACAGCAAAGTGCTCAAGTCATAAGTGTGCAGCTTGATGAATTTATGCAAATGAACAAAGCCATGTAATAGCACCCAGAAGTACCCAACCTTCATCCACGACCTCCTAAACCCTTCAATTCTCTCCTGACAGCCAACAGGCTTTGTGTGTGCTTTTTATGAAAGGAATCTCATACAACATGTATTCTTTTGTGTCTAGCTTCTTGCTCAATATTATGTTTCTGCGATATTGTTGCATGTAGTTTAATTCATTTATTCTCATTGCTATGTCGTATTCTACTGTATACATATTCAGCTGTAGACCACAGTTTCTTCATTCTGTTCTTGATGGAGATTTAGGTAGTTTCCAGGTTTTGTTGATTATAAATGGTACATGTTTTTTTAAAATGGTGTTTGAGAAGAGTCTTTGAGAAGGTATGTGAGTTACACTAGGATAAGTAGTTATTAAAAAAAAATCTAAGTTTAAGATTTTCTTCCAGAAAATACATAGCAGTCTCTCTTCCCAAAACACTGATAACTAGTGTAAATCAAAAATAATTATTTGGGGGTAAGTACTGAAATCCCAACAAGTTTCAAAGTCCTTTGGACTGCACTGGAGCTTTTTCATTTTGGCTGTTACTTTGCTCAGGGGCTAACCTTTTTATTTGTAGGCATATTAGTACTTTGTTTTTCTTTTTGCCATTATAAGTACTTGGAAGGCAAATTCTTTATTTATTTATGGTTTGTTAACCACAACCACTACTTGTTAGTCTGGTGTTGGGTATTATGATTAATTACTATTTGTATTATTTCATTCGTTGGGAGCTTACCTGGGGAAAACATCTTTTCTAGTTTTAAGACAAAATGGAGTCTTACTTAAGAGGTCAGAAATAGGTCTTAAGTAAAATTTTTTGTTGTCAAAAAACTCCAATCTGGAATAGCATCTGAGGTAAGTGTGCCCACTTGTGAGCGTGTGTATATTTTCTTTAAAACTTCTTTTTCCTGTTTGCACCTTCACCTTGTCTCTTTCTACCCTCAGGTAAAGCAAAATCAACATGAAGAGCTACAGAATGTAAGGAAGCACATTCACAATTGTTTCTCAAATCTTGGTTGCTTCCTTTTGCCACATCCTGGTCTTAAAGTTGCAACTAAT
Source organism: Mustela erminea (assembly GCF_009829155.1). Taxonomy (NCBI): domain Eukaryota; kingdom Metazoa; phylum Chordata; class Mammalia; order Carnivora; family Mustelidae; genus Mustela; species Mustela erminea. Next base: position 110,867,952 of record NC_045620.1, read on the forward strand.
CCTAGTTTTGATGGGAGATTGAAAGGTGGGAATTCCCATTCTTGCTAAAGTCAAAACTTATATATTAGAGGCTGAGAGTTTAAAAAAAGAAGTACATGGTTCCTTAAATTTTCCGTTTTTTACTGGAAGACATTTTGATGCATTGTTAAGGAGGTGATTTTAATGCTTTGTGTGGTCTGTCTCGCTTTCTATTGATTTGTCCCAGACATCTAGTGTATGGATTAGTGTATTTTATTATTATGTGGTTTATTGCTCAGCACTGTTGTTCTAAAAATTCCAAAGACTGAGAGTATTTCAGTATTTCATCTGTTTGCAGTCTGTAAAATGTTTTACCAGTATATCATATTCATGTAATCAGATTTCTGTTTTAGGGATGATACAGTTTTTTAAATATGTTTTAGGATTGGAGTGTGATGGCAAAAGGCTGGAGGAATAATGAAAGTTTTACAGTATAGCTGGAAAAACAAACTCTAGTATTAAAATTTAGTACAATTTCTTGAATTGTTTGCCTTTTGAAAAGGAGATGAAATTTATTTTGGTAGTCCACTATTTCTTATTTGAGATTAAAGAATTATTAGGGTATGAGGAAAATGGAATAGCAGAGTGTATTTTTTTTCTATGAGATATGATGTTTTTGGATGAGATTCTCTAAATGAATCTACTTAAGTAATAGATAACTGTATATTTTCATTTCATGAAATAGAATTTTATGTACTCGTACCAATAGGGACTCCTTTAATTCCTCGTTTTTTTGACTAACATGTTGACTTTTATCTCATGTCTGCTAGATATTGATGAAGACTTTAAACGAGAGCTTCGAAATCTGGTTCCATTGCTGCTTGCCCCTGAGAATTTGGTAGAAAAAGAGATAAGTGGATCTAAAGTCACTTGTAGAGATCTTGTAGAATACTTTAAGGTAGGAAAACTCTCACTAAATGACTTTGTCTCATTTTGAAATACAGCTGACTTAAAACTCATATGTATGTTCATATATGTATTTATCTTTATAAAGCAAAAAAGTGAAATTTATAGTTCGTTTTTCTGCTTTGAATTGGCTGTATCACCTTTTAAGGATATTTAAAATTAAAGCAGACAACTTGTATTTCCTAGCGATTTTGAATCTGTGGAATTATCCTACTTTTTCTCCAGCTCTGATACAGAGAGAAGAAGATCATTCACCATATAATTGTAATATCATTCTATCATTTGTGAATGATGATAGATATTGGGAGTACAATTTTGTATCTTGAGTTCTCTAAAAGCCTTCTCTCTTGAGTTCTTGAGGATTTGATAAGAGCAGTTGAAAGTACAAAACTGGTTTTTGAGTTCAAGTAAATTACACATAGATTTTTTTTTCTTTCTCTGTGCTCTTCTCTAGTCATCATTGCTTGCTTACCAGAGCAAGACCATTGTCAGCGTTCTTACTCATAGTAGTTACAGAAGGTGGAAGGGAACAGTTGATGTAAGAGTGTGTTTTTGTTAATTTATTGGACAGTTGATGGTAACTTTCATACTGGTTTTCTTTAGTTATGAATTAATTTAGAGGCAGTAAAAAGTTGAGATGAACAATTCCTATTATGAACTATTTAAAAACTTTAATCTTCTTACATTTAAAGCATTAATTAGGTAATTTTTCTTCTTGAACTGAATAACTTGGTCAAACTGAAATACTGAGTAAAAATGTTTTCTAATTAAAACAGTGCAGGAGGGGAGAATTAAGGATTTCTTTTCATAAGGTAGATGGCATTGTATATATAGCTTTTAACTAGGAGACAACTTGAATGTTGTTAGAATTACATTTAGAAACATTATAATTTAGCAATTTTTTTGCAACATTTTTTTATTAACATAAAATGTATTACTTATTTCAGGGTGCTGCAACATGTGTTTTTAATAATGTTGAGAATAGGGTTAACTGTGGAAATGAGAGCATATGATTTTCAAGTCTTCATTTTCCTTTTATATTTTTCAGTTTATTTTTTTATTTAGGATTTTTTCCCTAGACTTTTCAAAGTATGAATTACTTTTATATTTAATGGCTTTCCTTCTGTAGAGCCAATTTGTTTGCCCTGCCAACATAATGTCTTTTGTATTTTAGGCTTACATTAAAATTTATCAAGGAGAGGAACTTCCACATCCAAAGTCCATGCTTCAGGTAGTATGTGTGTTGTACATAAATTTATTAATGAAGGAGAAAAGTCTTTGGTTTAGAGATAAATACTGGAAATGGCATCATGCTTCTTTGCATGCAGATAAATTTCAAATATTTAAGGCAATGCACGTCTTGGGTCCTGAAGTTGTTATATGACTGCAGACTTTGCATACATATAGGCTATCAGAAATCAGAGTTTTCAGTATCTTCTCTTTAGTTGTTGGAAGAGTGTAGAAAAATTTCTTTTACAGGAGATGGCTAAAAATGGGCCTGTCTAAACCAAACTTATTCAGTTTTTGGAGACTTTGACAATGAATGTTTGAAATAAGGCTTATTTTTCCTCTTGATATTAATGATTTAGAGCTGCTTGTAGTGCATATAGGTTTTTTCCCCTTTTTTTTCCTTCCTCTTTTTTAAAAGGTGTCTTTTGGAGACTCCTGGGTGACTCAGTTGGTTAAGCATCTGCCTTCAGCTCATTTTGGGATCCTGGATCCTGGGATTGAGCCCCACGTGGGCTCCCTGTTTAGTGAGGAGCCTGCCTTTCCTTTTCCCTCTACTGCTCCCCCTGCTTGTGTGCACATGTGTGTGCTTTCTCTATTTCTCTCTCTATGTCAAGTAAGCAAATAAATCTTTTTTTTTTTAAGGTGTTCTTTTGGGACAGTGTTATTTTAACCTAGTTAAATTTGTTTATTTTTTTTAAAGAATTATTTATTTACTTGGCAAGGAGAACAAGAGAGCACAAGCAGGGGGAGTGGCAGAGGGAGAGGGAGAAGCAGGCTCCTCGTTGAGCAGGGAGGCAGATGTGAGACTTGATCCTAGCACCCTGGGATCATGACCTGAGCTGAAGGCAGATGCTTAAACTGACTAAGCCACCCAGGTACTCCAACCTAGTTCATTTTTTGAAAAAAGATAAAACAGCTTAATTTAAGAAATCAAGAATAATTAGTGTTACATTCATGTCGATCTGTTCTTAGTAAATTTTATACCAATGTGTTCATACTGTTAATGTTTCACCCAAATTTATGTTTAATCCTTTTCAAACACATATTTAGTTCCTATTTTTAAAGATTGGCCATTTTAGGTAATTTCTCGTTTTTATAGTAGATTAAACAGTATTTTCTTCTAAAAGTCCTGCAGTAAGCAGTTTTGTGGATTTAAAAAGTCCTTGTGTAATACTGATACGAGACGTCAAGCTTATCAGTAATTCTTGGTTTTATGCATCCGGAGGCTTGACACATTTTAAGGTTGTGTCTATTTCTCTATTACTTATTGAGCATGTGTGGTGTTTGTTACAAACTCTTTTTTTTTCTTCTTTAAAGATTCATTTTTTCTAGAGAGAGCACAAGCCGGAGGGGCGGGGAGAGGGAGAGAGAATCTCAGACTCTGCGCTGAGCCAGAGCCCAGCGTGGGCCTCCATCTAATGACCCTCACTGAGATCGTAATCTGAGCTGAAAACCAAGAGTCAGACACCTAACCAGCTGAGCCACCCAGACGCCCCTGCATACCCATTTTAATAAACCTAAGTGAAACAAATAGTCCTATTAGAAGTCCTGTTAGAAGCAATTGGTTTATCTTTTATACTTGTGTTTCTTCCATTGGAAAGGAAAACTGGAAGTTGATAATGTTTTCTCTGGTTCATTTTTAGGCTTGTTCATCGTATATAATTTATTGTGTTAATCAGAATTTATAGAGCCTTTGAGTATCTTTTGCATAAAATTGGCACTTTTTTTTTTTTTAAGGCAACAGCTGAAGCTAATAATCTTGCTGCGGTAGCAGGAGCAAGAGAGATCTATTGCAAAAGTATGGAGCAGGTTTGTAACCAACATTTAAATTTGACACTAGAGTGAGATAGAGGATCTTTACTTTTAAAATAATTGAGCTAATTTGTGTTCCTTATGCATTGTCACGTTACATCATTCACTGATTCCCCTTTTATCATCTCTGCTGGAAATAAACTAAGAAAATAATTCACATGGTTAGAGTGCAGGGTACAGGTGGCAAGTTATTACATAAATTGTACTAAAATAGTTTGACACATGATTCAGAGCACTCTTATTAGTAGCTTCTCATGTAATACTAGTTTAAGGCCAATAGCATCTTCTGTGCTAACCTTGCTAGCTTGAAATTAAAGTACCTTTTTTCTGTGTTCTCTTTTACCCGCTCTCTGCCAGCAGTCTTTCTTGTATTCTCATGGTGTGTTGGTGGGTCAAGTGAAGTCAGCTGCAGATTGCAGTGTAATTGTTTTTGTCTTTACTGGTATTAGTCATACTTGGAAGGCTTATTTTGCCTGAGTCAGTTAAACATAAAAGAAATAAGTTATGATTATGTGTGAGGTATTATGAAAAAGTTAAAAACTCAACTATATAGGTGGCTTGACTTTTGAGACTAAAAACTGTGAGCAGCGAGCTTCTCTCATGTGTGAATTATTTCTAGCCTGTAATGTGTCCTTCTGTAATCTTGTCTGGACAGGTATGTGGTGGGGACAAGCCTTACATTGCACCTTCAGATCTGGAGCGAAAACACCTGGATCTCAAGGAAGTGGCGATTAAACAGTTTCGTTCAGTGAAGAAAATGGGTGGAGATGAATTCTGCCATCGTTATCAGGACCAGCTTGAAGCTGAAATTGAAGAAACCTATGCAAATTTTATAAAGCACAATGATGGCAAAAATATCTTCTATGCTGCTCGTACTCCTGCCACACTGTTTGCAGTCATGTTTGCTATGTATATAATCTCAGGACTGACTGGCTTCATTGGCCTAAACTCTATAGCCGTCTTGTGTAACCTTATCATGGGGTTAGCACTGACATCTCTTTGTACTTGGGCATATGTAAAATACTCTGGGGAGTTCAGAGAAATTGGAACAATGATTGATCAGATTGCTGAAACACTATGGGAACAGGTTGGTATCTATCTTTTGGTTTTTCAGTGACTTAAATCATCCCCGTGACACTTTCCCACCCTTCTCCTGCAGTATTTGCACACCTACTTTTTCTTTACATGAGGAATGTCAAAAGGATGTTTTCTGTTTTGTTTGGTTGTATAATCTGAATATAAAGTATGAACCAGAGAATTTTTTTCTTCAAGTCATAATTATAGTGTGCTTTGATTGGCTGAAATCTGTAATATCCTTTGGGTAGATTCTTAGTCATAGGCCTGATGACGCCAGACCATGGGCAGGGCCAGAGTATCTAAGGGTTATTTTCTTAGAGGAAAGAAAATCTAGTCAGTGTAAGGAAAAGAAATTTGGAAGTGTAGTGCTTTAGGAAAGCAAAAGAAGTTTCGTAGTAATACTGGCAAGATAGTGGATGGCATTGAGGTGTTTATTGCCTTCCATGAAAATATTGGTGATTTACTGATGCGCAAGTAACACTCCTTCAGGGATTTCTTTTACCAAAGGAATTTTGATGTCTCTACTATGGAAACATTAATGAACAAAAAGCGAAGTGCCACAGAGAGAACCAGCTTCTCTCTCTCTCTCTCTCTCTCTCTTTTTTTTTTTTTAAGATTTTATTTGTTTTATTTGACAGAGATCACAAGTAGGCAGAGAGGCAGGCAGAGAGAGAGAGGAGGAAGCAGGCTCTCCACTGAGTAGAGAACCCGATGTGCGACTCGATCCCATGACCCTGAGATCATGACCTGAGCCAAAGGCACCCAGCCATCTTCTCTTAATCATAATCTTTTACCTCAAACTCTGAGAATTCAGAGTCGGGCCTGACAAGAATCTACTAAGGAAAGCCATGTTGCATATTGGCCAACTGTGTGCTGGAATTGCCTGTGTTCAGAAAATTCCATTCAGGGATGTCATTAAAATGATATTTGTGAAATACTTGAGCATCATGTTGAGGATCCGGATGAAAGCTGCAGATATTTTGATGGACAGTATAATAGGCATTTTCAGATATCATTTCTGGGCAAGTGCGGTATTGGGCTTATTTGAAGATCTAGGAAATGGAGGTTCATGTTGGTTTGACTTTAAATGTAAAGACTGAAGAAGAAAATCATTTTTTGAGGAAGGTTGATTGGGTATTGACTTTCTTATAATAATGTCATTATTATAAAGTGACCCACTATATTAATTTGGATTTTGTATTTATTCTTCGTCAGAGAAATGCTCAATTTATTCGGATCTGATTTGGAAGCTTGTGTTTGGATATTTGTTAACTTTAACCTTTTATCTAAAAAAATCTCTCTCTTCATATCCTTTTGATACCTTCTGCTAGAAGATGGATTAAAAGCTATCAACAACCTCACTTTTTAAAAAAATTACCTACTTTAAAATTTTTGACCATTACTGATTTTTTGCAGCATGAATTTTAATCATTTTACAGTGTATTATTTTGAAAGCCAGTCCCCCTTCTATATAGCATTGATTCTAGGACTTTAGAGGTTCCATTATTACAAAACAATTAAATAGAAGAATGTAAAGTGTGTAAAATTATTTTCAATGTAGTTACGGTAAGTTCATCACTGGTCAGAAAAGATCTGTGCTGTGTCAACAAACCTTGCCTAAATTTTCTTGCATTTCTCTTTTCTTTTGCTTCAGAGGAGTCCCAGGAAGGTGAGAAACCCACAAAGTCTCAGATTCTTGTAGTCTTAAACTCTTTAACTTCAGGCACTCTCAGTCATTGTCCTAACGAATCACTCCATGTTTTAGGTGTTTTCCAAACTGTTTGAAGTTACTAGACGTCGAATGGTCCATCGTGCTCTTTCATCAGCACAGCGACAGAGACTGTCATCCAACAATAACAAGAAGAAAAATTAGACAGTATTTTTAACTTTTTTCTCTATCTGAAGTGTTCCCACTTATACATGTAGGACAATAAGCAGGACCGTCTGGGCCGGTCTGCATAAATGCTGTATACTTACCAGATTTGATGCTGCATATAGGGTATGGAATTGCACATCCGTCTCCTAGGAATTGTAAATGGTTTGATTAGGAGGAAAGTAGTTTGTGTTGCATTATCAAATGTCTAACTGCATTATTTGTAGCATCATAACTTTTTTTGGGAGAAGCATCTTTTTATTTCCCACATTCCTGGTTATTTTCATCATTGCTTTGAATTGAATTTTTATATCTATTTTTATATGTAACTCTTTTTTTACCTCATGTTTTTATTTGTTTTGCACATTTCTCATACCACAGGTATTGAAGCCCCTGGGTGATAATTTGATGGAGGAAAACATAAGGCAGTCTGTAACAAACTCTATCAAAGCAGGCCTGACTGACCAGGTGTCTCATCATGCCAGATTAAAGACAGACTGACAGTTCATCTCCTCATGGACTCCACTCTCCCTTTCTTTCATGCTTGCTGTACAATGAGAACTCAAATAAAAATAAACCAAAGTTTACAATCAACTGTAGAAGTAGTTTAGTATAACTGGCTTCACAGATGGCTGCCACAGAGTGTGAAAATTGTTTGTTGGTTTTAAGCATTCTGTTCTTGGCTCCTAAGACACGGAGATTGGCTGAGGAGCGTTAGTTTATCATGCACATTTGTGCCATGTTTCTTTTATTTTTTTTCTTCCTTTTAATCTAATGTTAGTGAAATTTGTCTTGTGTAAAAGGATATTTCAGGGAAATATTTTAAGAAATCTATTTAGAGTCTAACACCAGTATCCCATTGAAATTTTAATTTTAGTGAAGTTATGAATCACTGTATCAAGAATCAGATCAGAATGACAATGAAGCCTTTATTGAGCCACTACATTAAAAGTATATATTGCTTTATTGCCTTCAATACCAGTATTACATAAGTGCATGTATCAGAAATTTCACAGAAATTACATGACAACTCTTGTAGCTAAGAAAGTGATTCTGAGGTGTACATTTGTCTTGCCTTTTTAAATTTATAAACCTGCCCTAAAAGGAGATGCATATCTGGGAAACTGAACTGTCTTTATGCAGTTTAGCCTTCATGTACATAAAATATGCCATTAATTTTATTGGGGGAGAAATTCCATCCAAAAATGTTGCCTACAGCTATGAGTTAAGAGTGTCTGTACAGTGCGTAGCTTTTATTTTCTAAAATCACAGATAGGGCATGTATATGAATTATAAATATATAAATACGATTTTGTATTAAAAGTTTTGTAGTTTATGGCAAAATCTGGTTCTGTGGTAGGCTAAGTACAGTCCCTGTGAAGGAATGTTTGTGGCTCATGTCAGTGTGTGAATGCATAGACAATTTGAAGTTTTTGATATATTTGTGATATTTATCTTCCTTGAGCACTGCAATCTCACCCCCACCCCCAAGGGAATTCAGTGGGAATGTTTATCGTGACTTTGTCCTCTGTTGCATTTTAAAGTTATTTCCTGTAATTTATTTTCAGTACATAATTAAAAATTTGTTGTATATATAAAATGAAACTTGTGATTCTTTTTTAAGGAATCCTTCAAGTATGTATTCCATTACATAAACCATGTTTGTTCATACTGAAAAGAGCATGAGCAGGAAACACCCAAGTGAGAGCTCTAAGGTATTGTACCCAAAGCTAAGCTTGTAAAAATTATTTTTCTTTGTCTCTGTTAGGGAAAACTTGTGATTAGGCTAGGTATAGCAGGGGATTTGTTAATTTCTTTTGTCCCTCTCTCTCTTTCCTTTCCTTTTTCTTTCTTCTTCTTCTTCTTCTTTTTTTTTTTTTTTTTTGGTGGTATATGTAAAGCTAACATTTTTGTAATATTTTTGTAGCCGCCTTTATAAACACCTATTACTAAAGCACCTAGTTTGGTTTTTAAGTGAAGAAAATTCAGATGTTGAGTTGCATGCCTGAAAGCTCTAAATTTGCTTCGGTTGGTATAATCTCCTCCCCTCCTCCTTTCAAATCCTGTTTTTATATGGATTGTATTTGTTTCCATCTGTATTAAATTGCTACCAACTCATCTGTTCTTAAAACATAAAGAATCCACTTGAAAGGTCTTTTTATTTCTTCTAACACCCTGTTTTATGAATGCTGTGGACTGTTTTTATGAATGAAAAAATAAAAAGTTTGTTGTATAATAGCAATTCTTCTGCAGTTAAAAACACAGAGCTTACCTTTTGTAAAAAACAAGAGTTGTGAAATCTCAGCCATGGATTTGTTAGTATTTCTTGTTGGAGAATGTGTTTTCCGCAAAGAAGATAAAATTCTATAAAGAATTCCGAGAAACATTTGGGTTTCAGCTGGAAGACTCTGAAAGTAATGGTTAAGTAAGAGGCAATAAAAGGGATTAAAGACATATTCAAAACTGTTGACTGATGAAACTTTGGTGTTAGTATATTCTCTGTGGAACAGTTTTGTAGTAACCCATATAATATTGAAGGTTTTTGTTTTTTTAATATGGAAGGTTTTTAAAAGAAATACTTAATGACAAGTGATTTATCTTCCTAATTAAGACACAAATAATTTACTTTTATGGAAGGGACAGTCATTCACAACCCTGCTACTGAGTTTGTCATATATATATATATATGTTGCTACTTTTCTCTACAAAAGCCTTAGATCCTAGGGATTTCTCCTTCAGATTTGGGGTTTGCTGGAGTTTAGGTTGAGGAATTGATATATATATATATATATATATATATATGAAATTTATTTTGCGAGGGAGTGAGTGAGTACATGAGCAGGTTGGGGGGTGGAGGTGGAAGGTGGGGGAAAGGGAGAGTCCCAAGCAGGCTCTGTGCCCAGTGAGACCAGTGTGGAGCTTGATCTGACGACCCCAAGATCATGATCTCAACCGAAATCAAGAGTGGGACACTTGGGTGCCTGGGTGGCTCAGTCAGTTAAACATCTGCCTTCAGCTCAGGTCATGATTTCGGGGTTCTTGGATGGACCCTGCATCAGGCTCCCCAAGCAGGAAGCCTGCTTCTCCCTCTCCCTCCCTCACTGCTCGTGTTCTCTCTCGCTAATCTTTTTTTTTTTTTAAGATTTTTTTAAATCTCAAAAAAAAAATGTGGGACACTTAATCAGCTTAGCCACCCAGGCACTCCTGTCATATATTTCTCATGAAGACAGCTAGTCCTCACTTCACTGAACTTACTCTACTTGTAGAATTGAACAGCAGTATTTCACTTGTGAGGGTTTTATTTTCAGAGAACTCTAACTTGGACTTGGCTGTAGTTATTTCCAGAATTGGACAGTCTAGGGGCTTCATCCTTGCTGAAGATATAAGTGCTGTTGATATCAGTTACGTTGTTTCATTATTTGGGATTTTAAAAAGTTTGGTCTTAACTTGGTTAAGAACCTATTAAAAATATATACCACAAAATTTCAGTAAACGGTGTGGCTGTTGCTGTTAGTGGTGCACTATATAAATACTCAAAATGGCCTTTCACAAAGTCTTTGTAAGCACTTGCTTAGTCTTTTAACTAACTAGGGAATTGGCTTTTTGATTAGCTGCTTACCTGCTAGTGGAGGTTGCTTGGGTCTCTTCTCAACACTGTTAGCCTTTATTGGTGGTTGAATTCCCAAACCTCGATCAGAGTCAGCCTGTGTACTTGATTTCCCTTTCCTGACATAGTTGTGGGATGATAAAAAATCTGCCTGGAGAGCAGTGGGTTGTGCTTCTGGCAGTCATCTTCTCATGGCCACTGTTTACTGATCTCACAGGGTTTGCTAACCAAATGACTTTCTTGGATTCAGTTTGGAGCTTCAGTCATGGAACTTAACTTTGGGGGATCTTCCAATAGGCCTCCTGGCCAAAGCTGAATTAGGGTATTTCCACAGAGAACGGTTGCTACTTTTCTCTACAAAAGCCTTAGATCCTAGGGATTTCTCCTTCAGATTTGGGGTTTGCTGGAGTTTAGGTTGAGGAATTGATCAACTCTTGACATTCTTCTGTGCAGTGCAACTCCTGTTTGTTCTTTCAGATTCGTGACTTTCTGGGCTCTTCAGAGCCAAAGTTGACCAGGTCAGAAGTACCTCAAGGTATGTACAGAAAGGTTGAGAAGAGGGGATTGCAGCCTTTGTATAGCCCAGGAAAGCGCTTCCACTTAACGTTCCATATGACAGCCCTCCCTGTGACGTTGGCAGGAAAGCACGTTATCAAAGAAAGTATCAGGTGTAGCTCAGGCTTGCAAATGAGGATGCTACTACACACCTGGGGGGGGGGGCGTTTCAGTCAGTATGACGTTTCAGACACAGATGAGTAACCTTCCTAACTCAAGATGAAAGCTCTGTCTTGTCTTTTTTTTTTTTTTTTTTAAAGATTTTATTTATTTGACAGAGATCACAAGTAGGTAGAGAGGAGGAAGCAAGCTCCCCACTTGAGCAGAGAGCCTGATGCGGGGCTCGATCCCAGGACCCTGAGATCATGACCTGAGCTGAAGGCAGAGGCTTTAATCCACTGAGCCACCCAGGCGCCCCAAAAGCTCTGTCTTGATGGCGTTCTATAAAGCACCGAAAGGTTGAGGAAACACGGTTTTATTAATACAGAAACAAGGTGAAAATCACCCATTATATTACTCATATGAAACAAGAAGTGAAATTGTCCTGTTCTTGAGTGCACCTCAGCGGTAACCATTTGGTGTGCTATTGAAATGACTCCTAAGCTTACTGACATGTCTATATGTGCATAAAACATACTCCTGATTTTCATTTTATACAAAAACAATTACCCTGTAAGTTTTTCTCTCCATGTAACGGAATTTTCCTAAGCTGCTCAGTAATTCTTCATGCTCATGTGATTGCATTGATTCTTCTGAGGGTAGATGGGGTATTGAGAAGAGAACATTAGACCTTGGATTGCTGCTAATAGTTTTTATTATTTTTTCTGAGTTTTCCCCTACCACAGTATTGGTGAGAGAGTCAGATAATAAAATGTGAAGGGTGTTTGGGAAGCAGGAATAGAAAATGTACGCTCTTAATCTTTCTTGTTTTATTACTATTATTTACATTTTTAAAAAAGGTTTTATTTATTTGACAGAGATTACAAGTAGGCAGAGAGGCAGGCAGAGAAGGGGATACAGGGCTCGATCCAAGGACCCCGAGACCACGACCTGAGCTGAAGGCAGAGGCCTAACCCACTGAGCCACCCAGGTGCCCCTAATCTATCTTGTTTTAATGCTCCATGTACTGCCTTTATTTGGCCAGTAGTCTGGTAAATGACTTCTGGAAGCTTGACCATTGCTAAGGTGGGTGGGATGAGGACTGTTTGAGCATTAGTTTAGACTTTCTAGTCACAAAATGTGAAGACTACCTAAAAACTTAGAAGCATACTTACATTTTAATTTCAGGAAAAGGAGATGGACCTTAGAGTTAAAACTGAGCTTTGGTCCCAGTGCCACCCCTTCGTGCTTTTGAACTTGGGTAAATGCTACGTGACAGCTTAGCCTCCACTGCTTCATTTATAAAATGGAGAGAATACATCTATACCTCTGTCTCTCTGGGAAAAAAGGCATTATTTTACATGTTTGCAAATAGAACACTTAACTGGCTTAGAAGACAGCTGGATTCTCATATCAGCTTCCACATTCGTATGTTGCAATATGTTGTTTTGGTTGAAGTATATGAAGAAAATCTGGCCTCACACAGTTATGCAGTTGGAAAAGGAGGATCTTCCCAGAATGCCAAAAGCCTACTGGGGACTCCTAGGATTACCTTTTAAGAACCACTGCCCTAGAGTAAGAAATTCCATTGGTAGGCATGTTAAACAGTGCCCTGGTAGGAGTTTGAAAGGACCAGGTGTACTGTCTTTTGTTTCATTTCCAAGTTTGGGATAATTTTTCTTTTCTCTCTTTAAAAGGTTTTATTTATTTATTTGACAGAGATCACAAGTAGGCAGAGAAGCAAGTCAGGCGGGCGGAGGGTGGGGAGAGCAGGCTCCCTGCTGAGCAGAGAGCCAGATTCGGGGCTTGATCCCAGGACCCTGAGATCATGACCCAAGTTGAAGGCAGAGGCTTAACCCACTGAGCCACCCAGGCACTCCTGGGATAATTTTTAATACTTAAAAGCAACAGGTTGCACCAGATAGACCAAATTCTCCTTGGAAATAGTATTATTATGATTATAAACCCATTCCTTTAAAATAACACCCCTATATTCTATCAATGTAAACTGTGTGCAAGAAATTTTCAAAATATTAAAAAAAAAATCATCCTTAGTACTTTGAACTTGTGAGAGATGAAGACTGATAACCTTTCTTAAAGGTCTTCCAGTTTGTTACCTCTTTGTGTGTAAAAGTCTGTCTCTTGATTGGATACCCTGCTATATACATAAGCATTTTCTGTTTAATATATCCTGAATCTTATCATGACAGTAAATCGTATTGCAAGTTTTTTCAATGGCTACATTTTATTTTGTTACTGTTTACAGTGACACTTTCATATTCCATAACATTGCATTTTTGACATTTTCATTTTTGCTGTGTTAATACAGCAGGGATGACCTTGTACCTGCATCTTAGGCACCTCTCTTAATAACCAGGAGATTGGAACAAACTCCCAGAGGTAAAATCACTGCCCTCTGGGGAGTCTCGTACCAACTTCTGGCTTCTCTAGCAGTACTTGAGAACACCGTCCTGTCACCAGTGCTTCTAGGACCGACACCATCATGCCTCAGTACTTACTCCCCGCTTCAATCTCAGAAAATGAAGTAATGTATCTCCACACTGCTTCACATACCACTTGAGCCAGTGGTTCTCAACTTCGATTTTGTATCAGGATCATACCTTATTGACACAACAACATGGGAGATTGTGAGGTGGTCGGGGCCCAGGCCTCAGTATCCTGAACATTCTGCAGGTGGTTCTGTTGCAGGTAGGACAGACCATTCCTACACCTACCCCAGCCTTAACCCTTCCCTACTCTCTTGCCCCTTTCTTGGTGCTTTGTAATAATCCACTGTCTGTTGTTAGCAAATTTTCCTAAAACTTGATCTCTGTGGTTTTTTTTCTCTCCTGAACTGAAACCTGTTTTCCTTTTTTTCCCTACTTTCCCACCTGAATGTCTCTGGTGCAACTCAAGTCTGGTTTGCCCCACGCCCTGGCTAGATTTTTGACAGCAGTCATCCATCATCCTTTCCGCCTCTTTATTCCATTACTCCCTGTCATGACATCTCAAATTCTTTCAAATCTATCTCCTCCTCTGGCCCCACTGCTGCTTTGTGCATGTCACCCCCCCTTACTTCTTACTCTCTTTAGATGCATCGGTCCAGCACTATGCTCGTTCCTTTTTACACTTTCTTGTGGTACTGTACCATTGTGGTACTCCTCATACCTCTTCTCTAGCAGCTGAATGTTACTACAGAAGATGACAGAAGCCTGGTGGCTAAAGTTTCTTAAATGGCATGACCGCGTTTCTGAAATGGGTGCTCAGTCCGGCCAAATAACCTGACCACACGTCTCTGGTATGTTGAGGGGCTATTATATACCTTCTTGCTCTTCAGATTATTAAAACCCTTTCCCTACTCTAATTCTGCACTGATGACTTCACCTTACATCTCATAAAGAAGAATGCATGCAAGAAGACAATTATTTTTATCTTGCCACAATTGACCTATGCGTGTGACTCTGAATGTACCCACATCATTCTGTATTTCTCTCTGTTAAACAATGGCTGGTGTCCCTGTTCTATTCAAAGGTCTGCACTTCACGTGCGCTCTGGAATCCATTTTCATGAGGACTTAGACCCTGCGAATAGCCTTTTTCTTTGCATGTCTCGCATCATCAAATTCTTTGCTACTGCATCATTTCTTTTGGCTGTCAGACATTCCTTAGTCTCACTCAACTTCAAAAAACAACCTCCCCCCCTTCCCTTAGCCTGTCTTGTCCCTTCTAGCTACAGTTCTATTTTTTCAGTTTTCACAGCAAATTTTTCTGGAAGATTTATATACACACAGTGCCTCTGCTTTCTCATCTAAATTGACTCCAAGCTGGCTTGCCTCCACCAGTTTATGGAAACAGTTCGGATTAAGGTTACAAGACATCTTTAAAGCTAGCAGTCAGTCTTAAAGTACAGTGTCTTAGCGGCATTTGACATAGTTCACTATACCTTCATTCAAATACATTTGTGATTATTTCACCTCACTGATCTCTCTCCTACTCCTTGTCCTTTGTTGGATCCCATAATCACCATCTTTACACTGGTGATTCTGCTATTAAATCTATATTCCCCACCATACTCTATTGAACTACATCATATCTCCATCTGTATGTCCGTTTCAGTTTATGCCAAGACCATAACTATCTCTTCAGCCCCAGCTGAGTCTGCTTAAAGCATTTTTGGTTCAGTCACTAGTCTAAGAGCTCTTTTTGATTCTATTCTTTCTCTCATATCCACATTCAGCCTACCCTGAGTTTTTGGTCCTATTTCAGAACATACCCTGAATCTGATTTCTTTCCAGTTTGTCTGCTGCAACTCCGGTGATAACACAGTCATCTGTCATAAGCTCAAATTGGTTTCCTCACCCTGTTAGATCCTATTCTCCCCAAAGTGGTCAGAACCACTCTTCTCTAAAAAGCCAATCAGGTCATACTGTGCTGTTTCATTCTCCAGTGATTTCCCCTTAATGCCAAAATAAAGCTCACGTCCTTACCTTAGCTGAGAAGCTGGCCCATGGATGTCTCTGTGAGCTCGTCGTCCCTTTTCCTCATTCGCTGTGCTCCACTCACACTGACTTTTCCCCTAAACATGCAAAGACGATCTCGGGGCTTCGATACTTGTTCCACGAGGAACATTCTTTTGTCCAGTCTCCCTTCTTATCATCCATATCTCAACCCAAACATTAGTTACCTCCTCAGAGATGTCTCCTAACCACTGTTAATACCAGTAGCTCTATTGCTTCACTCTTGTTTTAGCATTTTCTTCTCAGTAACATAATGTATTTGTTTGCATATAATACGTCTTCCAATATTAGCATGTTGGCTTCCAAAGGATACAGGTTCTCTTTGTTCAGCTGCCAACTGTCAACTTGAGAAGTGTTCCTGGTAGAGTCAGAACACAGTATTATTAACAACTTGAATTGTCAGAACTGTAAACACTCCTTTCAAATACAGAGTGAGGCTGTTTTTTTTTTTTTTTAAAGATTTTATTTATTTATTTGACAGGCAGAGATCACAAGCAGGCTGAGAGGCAGGCAGAGAGAGAGAAGGAGGAAGCAGACTCCCCGCTGAGCAGAGAGCCTGATGCGGGGCTCGATCCCAGGACTCTGGGATCATGACCCGAGCTGAAGGCAGAGGCCTTAATCCACTGAGCCACCCAGGCGCCCCTTGTTTTTTTTTTTTTTTTTTAAGACTTTTATTTATTTATTTGACAGAAATTACAAGTAGGCGGAGAGGCAGGCAGAGAGAGAGAGAGGAAGCAGGCTCCCTGCTGAGCAGGGAGCCCAATGTGGGGCTCAATTCCAGGACCCTGGGACCATGACCCAAGCCGAAGGCAGGGGCTTGAAACCACTGAGCCACCCAGGCAGCCTAGAGTGAGGCTGTTTAACAGAGCTCTTAGACGAAACAACTGCAGGTCCCTCTGCCACAGCAAGTGGTCATGTAAACACCCTCATACCACAGACTTGGAGGGGTCTTGAGAAGTAAATGGATAATACTGAGAAGAACAGTCTTATGTCAACTATACCTAACTAAAAATATTTGGCATGCTTAAAAAGAGACTATACATACATTAAGCAAAACTCCCCTCAATCTTTCAAAAACAATGTAGGTAGAATAGTGGAGAAGCAGCTCCAGGGAGGAGAAAAAAATTAAGGAGGTTATTTGGGTAAGCTTCACACTGGTTTGCCTTCAGTAATATTTCCCAGGGAAGTTGACTCCTTGCGTGTTGGCAAACAGCTGTTGTTGAGTAAATGTCAGGATATCATTTCTGGGTTGTTTGTCGTGTCAATGTGTGTACCTATGGACTCTTTCTCCTGACTAAGGAGGTGTGGTGCCAGGGGGAGGAGAGCAAATGAGAAGTCAATGTAAAAGTCCATAAAGAGATGTTTAAAGATATCATGATGAAGATTTTCACACACAAAGTAGAACAGTATAATGAACTGCCGTGTACCCACCACCCAGCTTAGTTGCCAGCACACAGTCTGATGCCATCTATGCACTCCCACTCCCCCATTCCCAGACTTAGTTCGTTTTTTTGTTTTTGTTTTTGTTTTTTTTTAGAGATTTTATTTATTTGATAGAGATCACAAGTAGGTGGAGAGGCAGGCAGAAAGAGAGGGGGAAGCAGGCCCCGGGCTGAGCAGAGAGCCCGACTCAGGGCTTAATCCCAGGACTCTGACCTGACATGAGCTGAAGGCAGAGGCTTTAATCCACTGAGCCACCCAGGTGCCCCCAGACTTAGTTAGTTTGAAGGACATCTCAGATACTATATTTTTCAATCATAAATACCTCAATCTCTAAAACATTAAGACTTTGATTTTTAGCAACCACAGTACTCTTTATTTTTTCTGAAAGAATAACATACTACTCCGTGTCAAATATCCAGTCAACATTCGAATAAACAGCTTCATACAGCCAAAGCTGCTGTCCACCTGCTACAGGAAGTTGAGCTAACGTTTCATAGGCATTACCCTCACTGTCTGGTACAGGCTCTATAGACCTCACAGATTCCTCAAAAGTGAAGGATCCATTTACCTTGTCTCTTGATCCTTCAAGAATTGTGCATCTCAGCCGAGTCACTGGGTTCCATTGATCAGGGCATTTTGAATACGAACAAATGAACCCTCTTTATACCCTCCCTTTCTCCCATCCCCCCTCAAAAAATTACATTTGAGAATTAATAGCCTTTTATACTTGATAAGGAAACGTTATGCTGTTGGCTCAGTAACTTCCTGCTCTTACTCTCACTTCTTGCTCAGGCAGAATTTTGCAAGGTGAATACAGTGAACTTGAAAGGGCCAAGAAGGAGGGCTGTGGAAGTAGTAGTAGTTGTAGTACATCAGCTGTAGAAGCAATATTCGTTCATTCGCTTGATAACCCATTTACTCATTCTAGAATTCGAATTATTCACTCCACAGATTTTTATCAGGTACTATATGTCAGACCCAGGTAAAGGCATGAGGGAAACAGTAATGAACAAAAGAGACAGCTTTTGTCGGGAAGTCAGACAATAACAAGTGTAATGAAGTGAGTTGTAAGGTTTGTTAGAATGTAGTAACTGCTGTGGGAAAAAATCAATCTCCAGTCTACTTCCCACGAAGCAACTGTCTCTTTTACAAAATGTACTACTTGTTTTTCAAAAGGGGAAGCATTAAACTTTAAATTATTACATCTAAACTCTAAATTCAGGATTTTGGTTTGATGTTCATTCTTTAATTTAAAATCCCATCTTAATACCCTATCACCTGTGGATAAAATGTGAAATAAATCAGGGGAGACTATATAGAAGAGTTGGGGAGAGAGAGAAAAGAATTAGCACACATATGTATGCACACAGCCCGTCGAAGATGGAGAAAAATGGCCATAGTTGATATTTGTCCAATCTGTGTTTCTTTTGCCATCAGCCACTATCTCGTCTGGCTTTTCCTGGTAGAGCAGCGCAAACCTTTATTCTGAGAGATCTGCGCCCTTGGTGGCCCTGTACTTCTCTAGAGTTGCTCTAGGCCTCTATTAACTTTCACCCCTAAACAAGGTAGGGCAAGGAGGATCCCCTAGGTTCCAAACATTCCTTCCTGTCTCATGTAGCACCAATCCTGTTTTCCCTTAGTAGCCAGGATCAATGAGCTCAGCTAAAACTGAAAACACTCACCCCACCCTCCACCTAGCCCCTGTTTTATTTGCTTATTTAGTGATATGAGATTAGGAACCTGAACTGGTAAAGTACCTTTCTCAACTGGTAAAAATAATTCCCTGGTGAAAACATTTCTTTCATGGACATTTTCTATGTCCCATCATTGGCACTTACTTAAATTGCCTGTAGACGTGTTGTGCATATACTTACTTGCTGACTTCTCAGTGAAACCTAGGCTTCTCCAGGGTAGATGCAAAGGTATAGCGAATGTCAAAATCTTAGCCCTAACATGACTTCTTTCATATCCAATCTATCTTCAACTAAAAATGATGCCTACTGTCTCATCCTTGCCTTTCCTACTGGAAAGATACATGGTGATCATTGGAGAGCTGCTAGAAACAGGGGTCTCTGGAGATAAGGGTGAAAGATAAAGAGAGAACTGTATGATCTCTCAACTTGTTCTGCCATCTTGGAGAAAAAAATGTAGTTATTTATATTTATGTTTATATTTATATTTATACTTACCTCATGGCTTTTAGATCCTAAGCTCTCAAAGATTCATTTCTTAGCAGTAACACTTAGAAAAGCTAGTGTTCAATGGATTTGATAAGCCTTTACCCTTAAAGCCTGAATATTCCAATTTTATTATCTTGTTTAGTCCAGTGGAATTATTAGAGAACAATAGTCATGCTGATTGCTACCAATTTATTTCAAACACTTCTGAGGAAAGAATCAAAAACATTTGCACTATTTTTTCCCCCTTGGGCCAATATGTGCTTGGTATGAGGCTTATGCAGAGTATGTAAGCCCATCTTCCTAACCTGTATGTTTACTCATTCGGCACGTATCTATTGTGTGCTTGCTATTTTCAAACCCTACTACATGCTGGGAGCACAGTGGTGAAGTCCAGGCACAGGCCCTTTTGCCACAGCCTTTGTATTCTACAAGGGACACCAGGACCTGCCTAGTTTGGCCCCATCCTGGAGTTAGGAAGTCCTGTCATTCACTTAGAGTACAGCAGGGGGCAGATGAAGTCCGTCTTTCAGAATCATCTGTGGCAGCCTAGCATTTCTGGTATTGCAGAGCAGAATTGTTACTTAGTTTACCTTTGGAAACTGGAATCTGGTTTTGCGTTTTGCTCATTGCTTATCTGACTGGGGGTACCGCTGGTAACAAATTTGAGAAAAAGCCAAGCATTTTACCTTTCAGAGCAAATATTTTTCTGGAAGAGCTGTGAGAGAAACTTAAAGGAATTCTACTCTGAATGCTTTAAAAAAATCAAAGATTATTCGATGGATTTGATATTAATTTTTCTATGAATTTTCATTTAGGTATTTGCTCAATGGAACGGTAGTTGCATTTTTTTTTAAAGATTTTATTTATTTATTTGACAGACAGAAATCACAAGTAGGCAGAGAGGCAGGCACAGAGAGAGGGGGAGGCAGGCTCCCCGATGAGCAGAGAGCCCGCCCGATGCAGGGCTCGATCCCAGGATCCTGGGATCATGACCCGAGCTGAAGGCAGAGGCTTTAACCCACTGAGCCACCCAGGTGCCCCGGTAGTTGCTTTTTTATTGTTATTGAGAGTGGGTAAAGAAACCATGATGCCCATTAGCCAATCTTGTTCTTATTTCGGCAACAGTAGGTCTATATCCACAGATTTTGAAAGGGAATAAGAGGAGATTTGAGAAATGTAGAGAAAGCAAATGTGTGTGTGCATGTGTGTTTTACATACTGTAGCGGCCACAAGAATGGTATCAGAGGTATCAGAAAAGAAAGGATTAGGGATGTGGGGTGTTAAATCTTGAGCAAAGATCTCAAGAGAATATTCTAATTTTGGACTATTAATGCTATGTTAGACTTGGTGGGTGC